>NC_060264.1:30701640-33517890 GCF_021901455.1 Neodiprion lecontei | reverse complement strand
ATCCTCCCTTCGTTGAGAAAAATAAAAAATAATAATAGTAGCGAAGTAGGAGGAGAGGAAGAAAGAAAAAAAAAAAAAAAAAACGAAAGAGGAAAAAAAATTGACTCCTCGTACTCCCTAGAAATTTTCATCCCTTCGTTTCTCCTTTCCATATAATTTCAACGAGTCAGTTTCCAACCCTAGTATTTTCAACACCTGAAACCCAGGTATAATTCTACTTCTTATCAACGTTTTTCCACTTGATTTTTCTCACGAAATCAAAGCTCAAAGTACAAGATTAATTTTATTTTTCATATCGTTTACCAGGGATGTTTTTTTTTTTTTTTTTTTTTCTTTTTGAGACTTTGATCGGGATAAATCTCACCGATTTGTCAAGAGAATCGATTTAAATATTCCAACCCCACCGCGTAATTTTACGTCGTTAACTTTCGTTCAAATTTCTGTAACATTTTTACTCGGACGATCTTTTCGGCCCGACAGGTGGTTGAAAAAATTTTTCAGATCAGTTCGAAAATTCGTTTTAAAATGAAGAACGTCTTTTTTTGTTTCTTCGACAGGAATAATTTCATTGGAGGGGCAAAAAAAAAAAAAAACAAAAAAAAAAAAAAACAGGAAAAATATTCAACGATAAGTTCACCGTGAAACTGAGCTTTACGTTCCACGATTGAATTTCTTAGGGGTCGATTTAGAGTTTTCTCGTCGTATCCGACCACTTTCACGACGAAAGACAAGACAATATAATATTCGACAAGCCGAGGCGGCGCGGTTGGCGGCTAATTACTCAGATAAACACAGCGTCGAGACGTGAGAGATTCATCTCCGTCTTGGGAAAACGGTGTCTGGCATTTATTTCCGCCTAGTTTAACCAGACTAAGTTTCGGGGCGCGTTGTATTTTCTATAAGGGGATGAAGCGGTTTCAACCCCGCGGTAAAAGCGATGCCTGATAATCCTCGCTGATCGCCTCAAAATCTACGAAATCGGTACAAAAAAACATTCAGTCTTTGCGAATTGAGGTAGAAAAAAAATTGTCCCGTCGAAAAATAATGAAAAAAAAAAAAAAAAAAAAACACATATCCTTTTCAAAAACCATTGAGCGTATAACAATAATGACAACACGCGGTTGCGGAGAGCAACAGGATTCATTTTTCAGGGTTACAAAAATTCAGTGATAAATAATTGCGCGTCACGATTTGGAAATACGGGAGAGATCGTGACGTGGCAAATATATCGAGAGGGAGGAGCAAAGGGGCAAAAAAAAAAAACAAAATGTTGGGAAGGGTGTCGTATATATTCGAGGATAAATCCGACCGGATTTTTGTATCAAGAGGCTGCGAACGAGAGAGAGAGAGAGAGGGAGAAAAAAACTGGCGGCAAGGGGAGAGGAGGGGGTGAAAAAATTGTATATTCCGATACACTCGAGCGATCGGCTCCCAGGGTGGATATTTTCACAAAGGGTGGAGATTGAGGTACGCGAGGGGGGGGGGGGGGGGGGGAATAGGGGGTGGGGGCGGCGATCGCGAGTAAGAGGAGCACTTTAATTTGTAAACCAAAATAAGCTGAAATCGCTATTAAAACGTCCTCGACGAGTGCCGCGGGAGGGTCAAAGTCCCTTCGGTTAAAAGGTTTAGCAAACAGCTCTTTCAGCCTCTCTAGGCTAATGGAAGAATACCTATATAACCCATACCTACGTGCCGGGCAAACGTTTCGACGATTCGTCTGCAGTTGTTGTTTTTTTTTTTTTTTTTTACCTTGTATTCTTGTTTCATTTTTTCAAAAACCACCCTACGAGGGGTGGGAAACCGATTTTCACTTCAAAAATTAGTATTGCACTTGTTAAACGATCAGGATTTTTCTCCGCGTTTTTTTTTTATTCTATTCGTTTTCCCAAACCACCCTCTCGGGGATAGAAATACGAAAGAAAAAAACCGATTTTTACTGCAAAAATTAGTGTCTTTGTTATGCTCATCGAACGATCGCGAATTCTCTGTGCATGATCGCAAAATAAGATTTAAAAAACGGCCGTCAGTCGCGCTTTTTTTTTCAAATTGCAAAAATGTAGATTCAGAAGAAAAAAAAAATAAAAAATTACGTTTCGTAACTTTTTAAAATTCAACGTTACAAAAATGGTTCGCCAACTTTCAACGCTCAAGTCATTCGTTAAGAAATGTCACGTCTCATTCATTTTCAGGAGGCTGCCAAAAACGTTTATTTTTACGTGTGAGTTGGGAAAAACAGTTTTTGTCTATTTTTTTTTTTTTTTTTTTAAATTTTGGATGCAAGCACTTACGGCCATTTTCATTTTACTCTTCAATCCCGCGGTTAAAATTACACATTGAAAATCTGCGGGCTGAACAAATCGGGGAAAACCGATGCTGACGTAGGCCGGAGATCGTTCAGCTCCCTATTAGTTACTGTCGTCTACTTTTGAACCCCTTGCGAGAGGCACGTTTTCCTTTTCTGACCCGTCCAATTTAATGCCAGAACTATTCCTCTGACTATGCGTACGTCGATCATTCCGGATGAGGCTGGAAAAAGGAGGAAAAAAAACCAGGCAGCAATTCCCGATGAAACGGTAGACTTGGAAAATTTTTTTGTTTCAAATTCATTCTTATCGGTCAGTTCATTTTGGAATCAAGCGTTGTCGGCACTAATTTAAAAGATTTCAAATAATTTCAGTCGAAGTCACGGGATTTAAAAAAAAATTTGAAAAAAAATTTATGATAGTTAAAGGTCATTTTAAAGAATTTTAAAATTTCATTGGATTTTAGGGGTTTCATCGTACAATTTCAAATAATTTCCAGAAATTTTATATATTTCTAACGATTTCGTACAAAAATTTTGTAAAAATACGAGTGGCGTATAAAACCAGATTTTCAGGATCATCAAACCCTGAGTTTGAAACAAAAACAGCTTTCATTTCAACGTCAGTTTATTTGAATTACAGTTACTTTGAGTACAAGAAAAAAAATTTTTATTCCAATGAATTGAAAATCAAATTTCAACCCAAAAAAAAATGTTAGTTTCGTACAAAGACCCAGATTTCTCAAAAAGTTCACATTCTGTTGTACATTTTTCTCGAGGGGGTAAATTTTTTCAATTTCTAACATCTCATTTTCAAACAGTTTATACATTTTTTCATTTCCAACCTCACCCTGCGATGCGGAAATAGAATTTTCGCCGCGGACCAAGTTTCGGGAGTTTCGTACCGCCGAGTTTCACTCGGTGTTGAATCGAAAAGGGGGTGGAGAGTAGGTGGCCCCATTCCCGTTTATAACGGGGCAGTTTCTCCACATGCGGGCATTCTATTATGCAATTAGGAGGGCAGGCCGAATTCTAAGGGACGTTTCTACTGCAAAGGAGCTGAGCTACGCTGCTATCAGACATGACAGAGAACACGACGGACCGATCCACCCTTACGACGTTTCCTGCCCACCACCCCCCTCCGCACCCTCGACTGATTTTACTGCTTATCTGTGGAACGTATCATCGCCACGGCCATACGGCGTGTCGGGATGTTTAGCCGAAGAAAAACCACGGGGGAAAAAAACCACCCCCCCACCCCAAGTATTATTCCTCTCAGTGTTTCCTCGATTATTGTTTACTTTTTTCCGTTACGAATTAGTAAATCATCGACTGCGACTTGTCGAGGGACGTAGAATAAATAGATTATCGAGATAACTGATAAGAGAGCGAGGGGCAGGGGGGAGGGGGTGAGATACGAGGGCGAAATAATAAAATAAAATGGTCTCAGATTCCGCGTCCTTTGCAAAGTGGCTCGAGAAAATTCTATATACATATAATATTATTATATGCTTCTTTCGATCCAATTTAAATGGAACGAGAACTATAAAATTTCCATCAAATAAATAATCAATTTTTATAACTCGCTGATTTCATTCGTCGATTATCGACAACGATGCGCAGTTGAATTGAGAATTCTATTTTCTCAACCTCTGTGTTAAATATAAGCGATTCGCTCGAAGTCTCTGCGATAAGTGTGTGTTTCAAATCATTCTCATTCAAATTGTAAAATAAAACCGTGAAACAATTTATCGGGAGTCAAAGTTTCGGGGCGTAATTAAACTTTGCGACGTTTGCGCTACCTGGTTACTTTTTTTTTTTTTTTTTTTATTTCTTTTATCGAGTTTCGAGACGAAAAATCGATTTCTCGCGGATTTCTCTGGTTTTTCGGGTGAATTATCACCCCGGAGGTCCTGAAGCCCGGCGCAGTTATATTATGTATAATTCGAATAATCGACGGTCCGGGCTAAGTTAGTGCCGAGATTATAGAGAGATCTCCCTAATTCTGGTTCTAGTCCAACCCAGGCGAGGCCTGTCGGTGAGCCCGTGAATTGTGGGTTTGAAGCGTGTTTCGAATAATAGCTGTTATAATCAGATGTCACCAAATCCGAGATATATCTCATGCGGGTCAGACGGAGGCGTAAGCGAGCGGCTAAGGAGACCTTTAATCGTTCGAATACCCGGCCGATTTCAACCCTCTCAGGATCTCTGTGACGGAGTTTTTTTCACGTGCTTTGGAGACAATTGGAATTAAACGATCGGGGGTGTTGAAAAGTGAGGAACTCGGGCGATGAACGTGATTACGATTGTTGGAATAAAATTTTTTTTAATCTTGTAGCTTTGACTGTTGCAATCGACGGAAATGTTCAATTTTCTAAACTGCTGGTAATATTTTTTTTCCTGTTTGACAAAATTTTTATGTTTTAGTAATTTTACTACAAGAATTTTACAAGATACGACGCAAATCTTTTTATACTGCAAATGCGGATACAAGTTTACAAATCGATGTTTTACTTAATATCGATTTAAAGTGGTTGAAAATCTAAGAGATTCATTCACTTTCACTCTATAATTACTAATTTTATTCAAAATTCAAAACCAGATTGTACGAATTCGCGGAAATGCTTCTTTTGTTTTTGACATTTACTTTGTTTACATCGTTAAATATTTAGTTTTAAAATCTTGCGCCGATGATGATTGTTGTATGAAGAAAGGAAAATTTATTTCATCAATTTTGTAGAAAATAGATCGGTAATGAAATGAGTCATCTTAGTGTAAAATCGAAAAAAACTACTAGATTTTCAACGAATCCTTGACATTTAAGCTTTTGCTTGTAATTTCGGTACTTTCTGCTTAATTGTTTTGAGAAAAAATTTTCGTAGTCAACATATGCGTGATTAATTTAAATTTAACGAAAAGCATCGATGATCGACCGATAGAGACAACGAGCAAGAACGAAAAACTAAAAATCGATGATAAAAGGGGAGGTTAAATTGCGGGGATGCTGCGTCGTCATGCGACGTATTGTGAGATGAAAAGCGAAGACTAGACGAAGCGGGACGCGGAAGAAAATAGCTATTCAATGTGTACACAGAGTGGTAGGAGTGGCCTGAACTGATTTCAACGTTATTGGCCGAAGGTGCGCGCATGCGAGTTAAGCTAGTGAAAATTCGTCTATGTAGGATTTATGCTATGCTGGTACGCGACAGAGAGCAACGGATGATCTACTCGATTGAACGCATTTCTTTGTCCGTGGTAAATGAGCTCCGAAAAACACCCTTTCAACCCCCGGTCCTCGTTTAGACGAAAATTTTATTCTAATCTGGATATTAATTTTTTTTTCATACCCAGTAGATTGGAAATCGGTCGATTTTGTAATGAAAGCAAAATTCGAGTACGAAAATATTTCATCTCAATCACGACGAGGAGGAAAGCGGAAAAACTGGAGGGTTGGGAAAATCACTATCGATAAGTTTCAAATTGTATTTAAGAATTTCATTTTGTGGACAAGCCAAATTGAGCAGACTTAAAACAGCGGTCGCTGAATAATGCTAATACACCTGCGTGGAATGGAGAATAGCGATCTAATTGAACAAATAAAACAGTTTATAACAGACAATGGAGATACAGACGTGAATCGTTTGTAATTGAAATGTCGATATCGGTTTTGTATGTACAGTTGTGTGTACAATTATATTACCGTGGCATAATCGCGTACATTGTACACACCTGTGTGAGTAAATTATCACCGAGTGTATACATGCTCCGGGTAAATTAGCTCGAATTACCCCCTGTTAGGTAGCTAATATACTTGTGTCGGCTATTAAATCAACCTGTTTGCTTTTAGATTATTGTATTACATTTGCTACCCTGTCAATTCGCAGTCCAGAACAGCAGATGTTTCGAACGATTTTTCGGAATAATCTGAGACGCTTTGAAAATTTCAAGATTTTGAATGCGGATGAATTTGGTACGGTGATCAGTAAATTCTAATTTACTGTCAAATATACAAAATTACAAATACGATTTGTAATTGAGACGGCAATAAAATACAAATTGAATTTTTATTCGTAATTAAAGGATGTGTAATATACGGATTAGATTTTTATTTACAATTTTGTGACTAGGAAAAAATGAAGTAAGATTTTGGACTTCTATTCGATTTGAAATACGAATTGAATTTGTATTTTCTGCAGATCAGGATCGAAATACAGTTATCATTTTTATCGAACCTTTTCTTCCAATTGATAAAAAATATACACAGATAAAATTTGTATTTTATCACGGCCTGATTACAAGATACAAGTGTAATTACAAATTCGCCACTTGGTTAATTACAAATTGTAATCGGGCGGTGTCCAATGCTGGATTGGTCCGATGAATACGGGTTGTTCAAAGTCGAGAGAGAAAAGGTTCGAAGATGTAGATGGCGCGGGTGTAAATTATGCAAGGTTGCCTCAGAGGTACGATCGGGTTTCTGTTACCGAGGTTTGTGTTCCAGGGTTCGATTTCGGGTGGCTTAACGAAACTGCTTTGTATGCAGCTCGATCCCTGCTTCTTAGTGGTTGGCAGAGCTTAGCGCGATAACACGCCGCGGGTCTCGTGATTCCGGCGAAGGAGAGCCGGCTAATATAATCGGTAATAATATCGGCGGCGAGGTTAGGTATAAATAACACCGCAGCGCCCCTCAGCGGGAGCGTCCTGACCCACTGCCACTGGCTGGGCTTCCTTCCTCGAAGCCCTTAATTTAATATCAGTAGGGATGCGGCAGTTGCCATCCTAAAACGTCCCGGATCCCATCTCGCGCCGTCTGTGCGTCTGAATCCGGGACTCGGTCGTCGTCTTTTGCATCCCGGAAGCCAAGAGGTTAATTCCGAAGTAACGTGATATCAGGAAAGCCCTCTGAGGGTGAATTTAGGACCACCACCACCACCGATCCGCGCCGTTATTCCTAGACGATAGTCGCCGTTGCGTAAAGAAATTTTATTTTTTTATTACCGGTTCTCATTCTTCTTCGTATATACTTTACTAATCAATTGTCATTATCGGCTTCCGCAAATTACCGCGATGAAATCCCATGGCTAAGATACGAATTTCACGACTGTTTAACGCTCTTAATTAGGGACTCTCGATTAAGCTAGAGCTTCCTTCCTTCCTTCCTTCCTTCCTTCCTTCCATCTTGCCAGCTTTGGCTACGCGTCGACGTTTACTCGAGAGTAGAGAGACACGCTAAGCTAGGAGGGTTGAGAGCGCTGGTAGTGTTGATTCACGAATTAGCAAGAAACTCAACCCCCCCCCTCCCAAATTAACCCAGAACAAATCATTTATCTAGCTACCAACAGTTTAGTAAACAGGACAAGCTTGTTCCACTCGATTTATCCCCGTTCACCCCGTCGAGTGCTCAACCCTCTGTTTCTCTCCCTCTATCTCTCTTTTTCTCCCTCTGCGACAAGAAATTTAGTCTGTATTTGAAACAATTCCCGATTTTGCAGGAAACGAGAGACGTGCTGATCCCGAAGTTTTTTAAGGGAGCCTTGCGGGGTCCGAAAAGTTTTCCACTCCTGGAGGCTGATACAATTTATTAAAGGAGTTACTACATCGAGGCATTGTAAACCCTTTGGCCTTACCTCAGCCTCATCTCCCTTGGCATTCGATTTATAATATAAGTGACAGAGGCAGCGGAGGGTCGAGTTTGACGCCGCCCGGAATGTCAGGGAGCAAGGGGGCACGATCAGACTGGGAAGCGTTTGGGCAGAAAATAGCTTTTCACTTCAGACTTAAACCTCAGCCTTGGTCCTCCCTCGACGTCCCGATTCTATATCCCATTCATGTGATTCTCCGCAAAACACTGAAGCCGATCCTACAACCCCGACCTGCAACCTCGTAAAATTTCCAAAATACGTTAGTTCGACTTTTCGGAGAAAAGAAGAAGAAAAAGATGACGGGCTCCTCTTTTTTTTATCGAGCTTATTCGGGCTCTGCAATAATTTTCACCGAATTGTTGTAGGCAGAGAAAAGTACTCTATGAGCTTTCTAACGCGGTTGATGGTAGCAGAATTTTAATTTTCAGACAGCGCAAAATTGTAAGTAGCGAATATGGTGTCCGAACGATGTCTTACGACCCTTTGTTTGACGTCTAAAAGTAGCGAAAGACGTCTTTTTGAGGTCGAAAATCGGGTCAAATGAGATTTTTCAAACCTCGTTTGACGACTTTCAGTTTAGAGCTGTTCGAGTTTTATTTCTTCTCTTCCAAATTGAACCTGGACGGAAAAGAAAAAAAAAAATGAGCCGCAAGTTTGATGTTTTTTTTAACCTTTTACTGTCGCACTATGGATCAGCTAAAGGTCGATGCTGCAGGAGGGGAAACGAGGGATGAGTGAGGAGAGGGAATAAGGGGCAGTTAGATGTGTTCGGAAAATGGACAATGGCCAGCGTTTGGGGACCCTAAGAGAAACATAAATAAGACAAATAGGCCAATCGACAATAGAAAATATCGAATGTAGAGAATATACTCCATAAATTGGGGCTGGGGTGACTGGCCAACCGGGGAAAAAAGAGAGATAGAGAGGGTAAAGAGAAAAGAAGACGGTCCCGCTCACTCCCACAATTCCTGTATATGGTATAGTGATCTTTTTATGTACCAACGCGCTCCCTTGACTTGCAGAAATATATCTGTAGCCGATGTCGCATTTCTTTGAACGATTCCTGCGTTTCGGGACGCGTAATATACTCCATCGTCCAAAAAAAGTGAAGAACAAGAAGATGTAAGAAAAACTGCACAAAGATTTTGACAACAATTTCTTGCAATCGCGTTTTTCATGCCTGTTTTCTGTACACAAAGTACCCGTTTTAGAAGAACCAAAGAACAGACCACTTTTAAGTCCTAGGAGTTAAAAGTGGTCTTTTCTGCACTGCGCGCGTGCGCTGTCGCGAAAAAAATCTGACATTACGCGACCGTAACCTCAAATTCGTGATTGGTGAAAAAACGAGTAACATACTCTTGTTGTATAAAGAATCTTGTGCAACAACGAGGCGACGGTTTTTTAGCCTTACGCTCGGCCTGAAAATATCAAGTTTTGCGTCCTTGTTAGATAATATGCTATTTCTTAAGAAAAGCTACGTTCTTGGCAAAATTTTAACTTCAATTTGACAAATATTGTGGAAACGAGACGGAGAGTAAGCGATTTTTTAAATTCTATAAATTTCAGCATCTTGCACATTATTACGTAATTTTGGCACGAGTTTGGCTTTGCGAATTGGTTTGATGATTGATAGGAGTTTGGAAGAGTTTGTTTGGCAATGGTTTGATATCAACCGCTGGAACTGTTGCGGTATGCAAACGAAATACAATATTGTCGCGTATATAAGAGCCCGGAGCTGTAACGTCTATCGGGCAACAGCTGCCAGGAGAGAAAATACGAACCGGAAACGAAGTGCTTAATTATCGCGTTCTTGGCTTTGTTGCCACAAACTGGCGATTAACGCTATTTATAAACAATGCCGTTCCCCAACTTTATGAGGTTAATTGTTGTTTCTACGATCGAGTTAGACTCAGCTTATATCCGGCTTTGTATTGGGTAGGCAATGGCGTCCGCCGCTCAGCTGATCGATGCGTGAATTGAAGATAAACACACCGCGATGGACGTTAGGGAGGTTATACGATCCTCACAATTATTGTTGTTGAATGGAAGCCGTTTTTCCGCCGACAAAACATTCACTGAAACTTCGAAACGATTATTTAGAACTTGGACGTACACTCACCAGCTTCATTCCTGGCTTTCTAAACTTTTTAACTCTTCTTTTTCAATCCACCGTTATCACAGTTTAGACACTTAACATTGAGACTTATTCTGAACGGATTCACTTGGAATTCAAAGTAAAACTTGGTACCACCGGAACGGAGATAAAACTGTACGAAGCTTCAGCAGATGGAGAAAATACAGATTCGATCAATCTGTAATTGTTTCAAGAAAATTAAAAGCATAACAAAAAATTCGATAGCAGAATGACGAATTAGAAAGTCCAGAGGTGTTCAAGTTTGAAGTGAAGTATTCAGTAGCTTGAAAACTCGTACAAAAACAAGCCACTTTGCTTAATTAACCTGTTAATTTTTATATTGTGATAACTATTTGTACCTTCCAACGATCGATAAACTGACACGATTTTCGTAGAACTTGAGCATCGGTGCTTCTGAAACCTGCCGTTTAAAGTAAACTCACACCGATTCCCTTCGAATCCGAAGAGAAACTGTGCGTGATAATATATCGGTAGACAAGGAAATACTCTCTTGGCAAAATACGTGCCGTTCCATTGCACGCCCGGAAGGTTTGGCTCGTTTCTATCAAACGTGAAAAACATTTTGGAAAGTTCGATGGCGTAAGTGCTTAGGCGCAACCTTAAACCGTTTAAGGGGTGCAATAAAACAATTCCCCCCCCCCCCCCCCCTGGTTCTCCTCTTCTCTCCCTTTTCCAGGCAGGCGAAAGAACGTAACAACTAACGATAGGGAGAAGAGTGTTGCGAGTCGCGCGTTCGAGACGAGAGAAGAGGGATCAAACCTTAGAGGAGCGAAGTTAAGCTCACTTCGGAGCTTGCGAGGGGGTGGAAAGAGAAACGACGAATTCAGGCAGTCGCAGAATGCGGGTTGCGTATATTTCAGATACTTTTATAGCCCACCAACACCAACCGTTCATGGCACGGTACTTTGGAGACATATGTGCAGAGCACCTGAAACTTACAACGAAATTATCGAGGCTCGGTTCACCGTTAATGGCGAAGTATTAGTTGAGGAGCATGAGATGACGACGCTTGCATGGAAATCAACAAGTCATTACTTTCTTTTACGTCTCTTTTTCTTTTTGGAGCGAATGAGACCGTTTTGGACTTTGCGAAATTATAATGTTTGGTACTCTGCTTATGGAGTGGTGATCGAAGGAAGGTCGGAAAATTAATGACAAAGTACGGAAAACATCGTGGAATTTTGATAACAATTATAGCGTAACATAACCTAAAAGTTAGAATCAGTTTCAAGTACACGTACATTCAGTGGTATTATTTTACCCAGAGTTTGAAATGATTTCATGAATCTGAAGGGAATGAAAGCGAATATTTCGATTCGAGCGTGACTTTTACATGACTCGGTTGTCATCAGGTTCAAATCAGTGACGGAAGGTTTACGATTTCGTAACAAATTTGCCTATTTTTGTCGTAAAATTTTTCTGTCACTGATTCTGCAGCCCGTTTTCGAATGATTTTTTACAAACCTGCAACTTATCATGCACGTATTCTTAATTTCTCTTTTTTTGCCAGTTAATTGAGTATTATTAACTATTTTCACTCAAAAAATGTGTAACCTGCTTAGATGAACGAAACTCTGTCTCAAAATTGAAAAAATTAATCCTCGTATTCTTCAAAACCGTTTCGTACATGACTGTCTAATTTATTCACGTTCGCATTTTTCATTTTCACGGAATAAACAGCAGGTAAATCTCTTTGTCAATCGTAAAACTAGGATATTAGGAAAACTTATACTTGCCAAGTTCGTAGTTGGACTGCGATTATATACAGATGTATCTAACCTCCAAATTTCGACAGTTGTCGGTGGCAATTGTTCTCAATACCCAACTATCAAAATTTTCGAGGTTAGAGACAGTTGAAGAGTCAATTCGAATAGTCTTTACTTCATTTGTCAAGATATTAAGAAAACTTATACTTGCCAACTTCGTAGTTGGACTGCGATTATATACAGATGTATCTAACCTCCAAATTTTGACAGTTGTCGGTGGCAATTGTTCTCAATACCCAACTATCAAAATTTTCAAGGTTAGAGACAGTTGAAGAGTCAATTCGAATAGTCTTTACTTCATTTGTCAAGATATTGAGAAAACTTATACTTGCCAACTTCGTAGTTCGACTGCGATTATACAATACAGATGTATCTAACCTCCCAATTTTGACAGATGTCGGTGGCAATTGTTCTCAATACCCAACTATCAAAATTTTCGAGGTTAGAGACAGTTGAAGAGTCAATTCGAATAGTCTTTACTTCATTTGTCAAGATATTGAGAAAACTTATACTTGCCAAGTTCGTAGTTCGACTGCGGTTATATACAGATGTATCTAACCTCCAAATTTCGACAATTGTTGGTGGCAATTGTTCTCAATACCCAACTATCGATATTTTTGAGGTTAGAGACAGTTGGTCACGTTGGCGCATGCGCGTTAAATTTTAGTTAGAAATTCACTCCGTACAAGATTGCCGTATTTAAACGGTATCAGTGACGGTTTCCACCGAGCTTAGAACAGCGGGAGTGTCTCGTCGCGAATGATTGCAGTACCATGACCGAGTCTGTCTTTACTTCATTTGTCAAAGTTAACTGATACGGTCTTCTTTAATTGATCGTAAATTGTCTGGACGAGAGCCGCGAGGACGCAAAGAATGATCGCAAGCTCTGACTGAACAGCGAGTGGAATTGACGCGATTTAATTTCTGCGAGGTAGCAATGTAACTGGTGCGAGATGGCAGAGGGGGGATCGTTTGAGGCAGTAAATTTCACCGAGACAACACAGATCTTACATGTAGCTATTTAATCTATATTTAAGTAATTGTCTCCTATATCCATGGCACCGAGGAATTAGTAGACGCCTTGCAAGCAATGTCTCTGACAAACTACTGCCGAGCGGGATGGAAAGAGAGAGTGAGAGAGAGAGAGAGAGAGAGAGCGAGAGAGAAAGGGGAGGCTACATTACGAGATAGTCGTCCGCTTAGCACTAATGATAATTAGAACGTTGAGGGTGAGAAGCAGAGAGCGCAAGAGAGAGAGAGAGAGAGAGAGAGAGAGAGAGAGAGACAGAGGTGAATTTAAATTGCAAATTTCATCTCTTGATGCACTTTGTTTGTCACGCTCTGAATCACGCTTTTTTACTTTATCGTCTCGCTCGCCCCGCGTTTTCGTCCATTTTTTTCATCCCCCCTCCGCCTTTGTTTTAGAACATCGTGTCTCTCACCTCTCGATTCTTGCCTTATTCCGCTCGCCGAACTCGCCTTGATTCTTATCGTTATTATAATAAATACAACGACCAAAACCGCCTCTGACGCCGCCAACCTCCCCGAGTAATTCCAACATCGTTTTATTTTGCCCCAGGCTAAAGTAATTAACAAACTTGAGAGCTAACTTTCTGTATCAGTTAAACGATAAATTAAGACCAAGGTTTTGTATCGTTAAAAGAATAAACTCCTATAAAACTTGTTCATCGATCAAAAAATTACCCTTCCCTCATTATCATTCCTCGCCACGGGATTGTTGCTTCTTCTTTCACATTTATCGTCTCGGTTTTTTTTTTTTTTTGGCTTCTAATCCAATACATACCGTCAAAAAAGATACGGTGAAGATTGATTTTCGGTTTTTATGTCGCGTAAAAATTCATCGATTCTTCAAATACGCGTGCAAACGCAAAGCTTATTCGTTTATTTATTTATTTTTCTCACGGGGGTTAAAAAAAGAACCGGGTGAACCGTGAAGGCAAAATAAGGAGCGGCGACATTTTCAGACCGCAAAAGCTTCGCGAAATGCTAAACAGTCTTGTTTTCTCGTAAATCAGTTTGGCGTCACCCTCTTGGTCTTGAAACGGGTGAGGGTGACTTCGGGGAAGATCCTAATGACTTCGGTATCTCGCGGGAGAGGAAAAAGGCGAGAGTGAGAGAGAGAGAGAGAGAGAGAGAGAGAGAGAGAGAGAGAGAGAGAGAAGGGGGGATGAGAGGGCAATGTATAAAACATTAAGAATAAGATGGTAAGAATTATCGCGGCACAACAAAAGACGCGTCGATTTAATTTCACCCCAGGGTTTCGTCCGCGGGGAGTTTAAACGGCACTTCCTGAATTATTATACAGGGCTGAAATCGGTTTGAAACAAAACAAGAAAGAAATTCTTGGATAAAAAAAAAAAAAAAAAAAAAAAAAAGACAAAAATAAACGAGGTAAAATAAAATCGTAAAGAACGTGAAAACGTACAAATGAGATGCGGAAATGGTCAAAGGCCTTGTAATTTGTTAAACTTTTCGGGGAAATGTGAAAAAAAAAAAAAAAAAAAAACAAATTTATTAAAGCCTGAATAAATATGATATAGATAAGATAATTTACGTAGGTTTTTATAGGGGTTGGATTGTGCATCCGTACGAAAAGCGTATTCCTTGAGTTTTTTTTTTTCTTCTTTTTTCTTCCTCTTTAGATAACAATCAACGATATCGAGGTGAAAGTTTAAAAATTATTCCGACGACCGCAGTATCATAATTCGGCAAAAAATCACGGACATCGGCAACACTGCGTGAAAAACATATACCTTCCGTTAATCCCATATCCATCCAGAGCCTCCCTTACGTATATATATATATATATACACATATACACGCCTGTTGACACCGCATGGCTTCGTATATTTTTAAACACACATTATATACAACACCGTCATTATACAGAGCTTATTGCATGCGTAGATCAGACTACGATCGACTAGATAGAATTACAAGATGTAATTCTTTAAAGTCCCGAACGCGATGCGACCTCCTGACCTTTATCATGTACGGCTTCTAAATGCTCGATAGTACGAAAATTCGTCGGTGATGTAAGCCTGGAGGCTTGTTCAGCGGAACGTTTGAGCCGCGATGAGAAATAGACGAATAAAAAAAGAAAAAAAAAAAAAAAAAAGAAGAAACGAACAGCAATTGATAAGCAATGATTACTAAAAAGTTCAAAACAAACTCAGAAAACAAAGTATATACCGTGTCGTGAATTTCTACACGTCGTATTTTTATAAATTTTTATGGAGCTCGACTGAACTCAAAATCAAGTTTCGACTATTTTGGAAATTTTGCCATTTGTAAGAGTTAAAAATTAACGTGAAAAATTGTGGGATTAGAATGGTCCGAAATAATTACGAGACGAGGAATGCTCGCAGTAATAATAATAATAATATTAATAATAATGATGATGACGATGATAATAATAATAATAGCAACTTCGAAGCACCCTGCATGTATACCGATAGCGGAGAAAAACGGTCGGCTAAACTTTGCCTTGGGATAACTGTCGAAACAGCGATTCATCTCTTCTTACAAGATCATCCGCGAGACTGCCTTGAGATTAGAGTGGATTTCGAACGCGGATAAAAAACACAAGCTAAGCACAGGGTACAGGATTTCTGTGTTAATGCTTTAGGGAGGATTTGAAAATCTATTCCAAAGGTGTCCTTTTTGTATTGTATTTTACAGTTGTGGTTTCGTTCTTTTTTTTGTTTTGTTTCCTTTTTATAAACTCTATCAGGGGTCCAAATCAATGCGCATGAGAAAATGAGAATGGAAGTGATTTCGGAGAAAAAAGGAAACAAGGAAAGCTGTTACGATCACTCCGAAATTGAAAAATAGTGTTTTCATCTCTTGATGTCTGGACATTAATTTTTTTTTTTTGTCTTACGATATATTGAGCATGACTAAACGGATTTTTATGGTTTTGGCCTCAATGAACGTACGATGACATTTTCGATCTGATTGTTCCGACAGTTTTGGAGTTTTTTAAATGACAAAATGATTTCATTACGGATCGACGCTGCTTTTCTTGCACTGTAACTGGTTACATTCTGAATTCTGTAGTTTTCGAACGATTTAGATAACAGAATTGAAGAAATAATCATACCATTCAATAACCCCGTTTTGAGTTCTAACCGGATTAATCAAGGTCTAAAAAAAGACGAATCACTCATTTCTCAAGTATCGAAAAATTGGGAAAAGTTGGGATTCCCTAAAAAAATTTGACAATTTTTTTGTTTCCACACAACTCTGCATCCTTTAATTCTGTCTGTATCGAATAAATCACTGATTATCTACCGATGTGTATTAAAAACAAAAAAAAAAAAAACAAAGTGCATATTTCGGAGCAAATGGTCTTTACTTGAAATATCATTGTTAAAAAATCTTTAGTAAAAAATTTTTCTTTTTGTCCTCAAAGAATGTACTTGTACACGATACTTTAATTCAACAGATATTAAACAAACCTCTGATAACATCTCAATATTGGGGGAAAAAAAAAAAAAACAACCAATTTTGTAAAAATTTTTGTTGGTTACACCCCTGGAAGCCAGACTCGAAACTTTTCGCTAATAAGAAGAGATTTCAAAACGTACGGAAGAACGGTGGGTACGTAATTACACATATAATTCCATTGAAAAGTTACGTGTACCGAAGAGTCGGCGTTCCCGTCGTCCACCGGCTATCGTGAAACATCTCTAATTATAAAAGTCTTGCAACAATGGTTGATGGTTCGGTGGAACTCGACCACTCTCTCAAAATGGATGGACCGGTTAAACAAAGCCTGCATCCTCACGAGTAGCTATGCATACGTACATTATACGCTGATACGTAGATCGTAGGTACGGGATGAAAATTCGACGTGACGTGAACGATCCGGGATGTGAAAAGATTCGTCCGCCGACGATTTTCACCTTTTTTTCCTCTTCGTTTACCGTTTTCACCAGGAAAATATCCCCGGCTTGTCTTATTACCGCTAATTACCGTCAAGCTAGGCTCGTTTCATTTTTAAATTTGTTTTTCATCCACCCTTTTTATTATTATTTTCACGAATTATGGTACTGTTATAGCCGTCTTATATAGTTGGCTCGAAACTCCGCCGAGTCCCTTGATGATAATCGCGTTGGTTGAATTTATCGAAACTCTTTTTATACGGCCGTTTGCGAACGGAATAAGCCAACGAAATTTCCCGCAGATCCTGACAACTATTCGCATAATATTTAATTGTTTAATAGATTATTACTCACGGTCTTTGAAAGTAACGTCTTTCGGTCGATAGGGTTAACCTTTAGTACCTTGTACATCGTCGCTTCGAATTTGAGCTGCGTTAGGGTTTCCGAAAATATTGGTTAAACTTTTCATCCGTTTTATTGTCCACTATTGAGACGATTAGTTCGGATTATAGGCCACGCGGTGAGATATCTTCGAGTATAAGCGTCGCTTTAAGCACCCCCGGAATCGAGTCTCTTGGCGGGGTTGGATGTCGACTTTTCAAGTTGGAAAGAAGAAGTCTTTTAGCGTCAAGAAATAAGAGAGTGTGTGGGGAAAAATTTAGCAAAATGATTTCCGGAACATCAAATGTGCGTTTGATATTTTTTATATGTTCCTTATCCAATCGTCATTGATTTTTTCGTATCGATGTTATTACTATTGTTATTAATATTACTATTTCAACTATTTGTAAGAGTGACACTTGAAGTATTGGAAAAATATGATCTTAGAAAAAATAACTAATTAAAAAAAGGGCGACTATTCGCTAAAAGATCGAATAAAATCTTCAAAATTGGTTGTACAACGAAAAAATCAATAATGTTTAAAACGTTTAACTGATGCAGAAATTTGTTTTGAGAGGCAAGATGTTGGACTTGACAAAACCGGATAGAAAATATACATCGATTTTAAATTTTTGTAGAGACACGTGTGGCTTAAGAGGTGACATTTTTTGTTTTCAAGATGAAGAAATTATTGCTCTAAATAATGGTATCGATGAAAATGATCGCGAGTCATTCTCTGAATCCAAATACTCAACTTTTCGGTTTCGGATTGATTTAATCCTTTTCTTGATGTTTTTTTTTTATCCACCATATTGGATCCGCCATTTTGAATTTTTGAATTTTGAGTTCAGATTCATAATCAGCGACCTCAAAAGCACATGAGTGCAAAATTTCACGCGAATCGCATGTAAGGAAAAATGGATGCACGAAAAGGTTATGCAACTTTTCCTATTTTGCAAAAATACACCTGAGAGAAAAATCTAATGCATGCAAAAGATTATGCAGAACTTCAATTTCAATTCGTTGATTTTTACTTACCCGAAAGACGGTAGTTTTCACAATTCTTATGTCGAGAATGTCACTTTAAACGGTTTATCTTTGCACAAAATGAAGGTGAAAAAGAATTTTTTCTTTACCAATACTGTTATTTTTAGTGATTTATTTATTTTCACGATCGAAATGCGGAACAGTTAGAAGTCGAAAAGTATCGAAAAGTGTAAAACGTTCATTCAGACCGGATATGCGAGAGTGTACAATTTCAATCGTATATTGAGTAACAAGTATGCAAAATCGGTCTTTTCGGATCTAGCGTAAGTTTGCAATATGAGTCGTAGGTGAGCCGAAGAAGAATATTGCAAAAACGCGAGGCGAAAATATCGTCGCCTCCTTGCTGCACACGATTCTTTGTACAACAAAAGTACGTCACGGGTTTTTTCACCAATCACGAATCTGAGGTTAGAGTCGCGTAACGTCAGATTTGTTCGCGACAGCGCATGCGCGGAGTACAGAAAGTACCACTTTCAACTCGTATGACTCAAAAGCGGTCTTTTCCTTACTCCGCGCATGCGCATTCGCAGATTCACGCTACCGTCACAGAACCGGATACTTTGAGTACGGAAAACGGGCACGAAAAAAAAGCGTGAAACATGTTCTCGTTGCGCAAAACACTTTCCTCACCTTTTTCCACAATCCGACTTCGCGCAGCGCCGAATTTCGCGAGTGTACACGTCGAGTCTCGTTCCTCGGCATGGCGAGCGGTTCACGGAGCGGATAAAGGGTGGATATTAAGCGGGACGGAAAGCCGAAAAGTCGCCACAAATCCGACGCCGACAGGGACACCGAGTTACAAACACGCGTGCATCGTTCGCTGCGTGTATTTACGCAACTACGTTCGAGCCAACGTACACAAAGATACAGAGGCGGAGAGGAGGGTGGAGGGTCGGTAAACAAACAGTGAAAATAATATAATTTACAGAGGATTAGAAGCGGTTGTGGTGGTCGCATGGTGCTGCAGCACACTGAATTGTTTCTGGTTATAATTGATATCCTTGCAAAGCTCTATAATCTACCCTTCCTCCCCTCCCCCGCCCCTCTCTCCCTCACTCTCTCTCTCTCTCTCTCTCTCTCTCTCTCTCTCTCTCTCTCTCTCTCTTGGTCGCAAAAGTCGCGGCTCGCGGAATTTACCAACGTCCTCATCCCTGAGCAGTTTACAATTGCCCTGATCTCGTCTTCAATCATTCCCTAAAATTAATGCAAAAAACAACGAAAATACCGAGGTGAAAGGGAGAGGAGATTGGGCGGATAAAAACCCGCAAGGATTCCTCGATAAGTGGGGATTTTTTTTTCTCAGTATCTTCGAAAGCGGTTTTTCGAAACGTTTAAAGTTTTTTGGGGATTAAAAAGACGGTCGATGAGTGATTTTTGTGAAAATGGAGAGGGTTCACCGAATAATTGCAAGGTTACGTTTTTTTTTAAATAATGCGATACACTTTTACCGACTTGAAGATTCTTCGAATATATTGAAATTTTTGAGCGACTGTTACGTAAGTTTAAGAACAGGTAACAGTCTTCGAGAAAATAGTTGCAATGAATTATTTCAAGAACTCTGAATTATAACTATCAAGTAACCTCGGAATCATTAACAAGTGACTGGAAGTTAATTCGACGAATTTTTCACCAAGTGAAGTGTAATAATTGTCCTCGAAAATGCTTTTAAACCCTCAATCTAGGAAAAAAAAAAAAAAAATGGGTGCTGGTTCAATTCGTCGATGAAGTTGATCCGCGATTTTTAAATTTGCAACATTCGATTCCAGATTTAAAAATCTCTCGTTGATAATTTTCTTTTCTTTCCATAAAAATCCTCCCGCCAGGCCAAGATTTCGAAACTTTTGAATTTGAAAAAATCTAATAAAATTACTACGTTTACGAATTATTTCGTCCCAGGATGAAATGTCGACTTTGAAAAATTATTTCGGAACATGATAATTTGTTCGTTGACGAAGCCGTAACGATACAACAAGAACCGCACGGAGTGTGGAGGATGGTTTTGGATTAGGTCCCGAAACAACCCTTTACGCTTTCCGTATACACATACACGTACGATAAACACACAAAAACACGCGAATTCACATGTATATACGTACGTGTACATATATCGCATTAAATAGCGGAGAGCATATTAAATCAACGGGTTTATCTTTAGGCGCATTCATTGCAGTCCTGCTGGACCGCGATCTGGGAAGGTTGTATTTGTATAGGTGCATGTAAATGTTCTCAACGATGAAGTTAATACCTTTAGGATGGATCCGGGGTGAGGAGGTCAGACTTGGTAAGTACTGCAATACCGCAGATCATCCAGACGAAGAGGTTCAGCGGGAGAAAAAAGCAGATATCGTTACAAGTGAGGGACTGCGACGTTTTTTCGGATATGGAAAGTTTGTCGGTCAAAATCGATTCCTCTTGGTAACTTTATTACGACTTGAGCGTACGTCGAGTTATCATTGATTCAATAGGTACAGAAATTTTTCTCTTCAATAATAAAAGTATACATTTATGAGTATTTAAGGGAGCTTTCCAGTGTGAAATTTTCAAAAAATCGATTTTTTTTTTTTTGCTTTATCGAATAGTATACACTCTTCCGAATATTTCCTGAAATTTTCATGCCGAAATTCAGATTATTTTGGTTACTGTACAGCATTTCTTGGAAGAAGGCAACGGAGCGCTACAGCTGCCGCGTCGGCCGTCTGCCCGTGCGACCGTTATTTCTATTGTCTCGTTCCTACCTGCACGTACATGAACTTGGCTCACCAATTGTCGAAAATGTGAATTCGGACTATTGCATAATTTGCCGTTAATTAGCCGTAAATTAGTCGCGCGACTTATTTTTTTGTCGTACTCAATTTTCAAAAAAAAAGCGGATGGCGTGCTAAATTCTTGAAAATCAATCAATCACTGTGTGTGGCAACTAGCCCCAAAGCACGTATTCTGCGGCAAGCAGATAGTAGAAATCGCTACGCAGTGTGCTGTGTGCACCTTCAATGAAGGTTACGACCCAATTTTAAAAATTTTGGAGACGATGGGATGCACGATAGGGCCAAGCGCCGCAGATTTCGCCGCTAAGTACAAGAATGCGCGCATCACCCAAGCAAACCGCCGGGCGTCCCTGGATAGCAAAGAGGCGAGGACAGCTCGTCGGACTGAACAATCCATTGAGCACGATCTTTTCGAAGAAGCAGAAGGGATATTGCATGGACCTGGCATCGCTGATTGACCGTAAGTAAACGATTTACCTAAAATTTCCTCACTTGAAACTTTGAACGCGTTTTTCTCGAAACAGCATTTTTCAAAACGGTGTCCAACTTGGAGGGCAGAGTTTTAAAGCTATCGAGTTGAATTTTTTACACAATATTCTTAACGTCATTGTTTATCGTGCTATGGAAGCTTTTTTTTTTTTTTTGACATCTTCCTATTTTTTTGTAAAAAAAACTGCAAAAAAAAATGCGAAAATCGATACTTTTTGTTCAAACCGGCGCCATTTTTGCAAAAAAAAAAAAAAGGAAAAAGCCTCCATAGCACGAAAGCCAATTATATACCGATCAATAATCTTTTTGTGTTTTTTGTTTCAGATCAAAATTGTGACCCCCAACGTGGACACCACATCCAAGTGCATTTTCTGCAACAATTGTTTCATCATTTTTATAGATATTAATTAATAAATAAATCGATCTTTAAAAAATTGTTTTGCATTCTTCAATATCCAATTAATATACAAAAAAAAAAAACCAGACCGATTAGATTATTTTTTCTTTAAAAAAAAAAATCGCGAAAAACAGCGATTTTTCGGGCTGTCACACTGGAAAGCTCCCTTAAGATATTGGAATCGTAAACGAAAGCTTTACTTTGACCTCTTTGAGTCACACATTATTGTGCTGAGTCAATTTTTACAACAAGATAATATTATATCCTACACGGAGAGAAAAATCTGTGAAAAATTACCCTGCTGTTACTATGATCGTGATCTAAAAGACACCTAACGTAGTTTTTACGGTGCTGCGTCAGAAAAATGCGTCGTCACATTTTAAATTTTGCGCTGCCGTAACACATAGTTTCTAAGCAAGGTAGTAATTTTTTTCACAAAAACCTATAATTTTTGTAACATGCCTCAATAAAAAATCCATTAGGTGTCTTTTACATCACGATTATAGACAGCAGGGTAATTTCTCTCAAATTTTTCTCTCCGTGTATGGGTTTTTCGGGTCGCTGATTACGAATCTGAAATCAAATTTTAAATATCAATGGTGGTCGATCCGATATGGTTGACGAAAATTACAAATTTCATCCGATACGGTCGAAAAACTTACACAAGGGTTTTTGGGCTCGCTGATTGGATTCGCCGTACTGAATTTTCAAGATCTGATTTCAGTTTCGTAATCAGTGACCTCAAAAACTTCTGGACAGAGTTTTTTTTTCCAGTATCGATGAAATTTGAAATTTTCGCCCGCCATATTGGATCTGGCACCTGGAATTTTTTCAATCTGATTTCAGATTCGTAATAAACGAAATAAAAAATCGAACGACACCAGCTGCGTGATAAAAGAATTATTTCAGCGCGTATGTATGTAGAAAATAATAATCTTTTTCACTAGAAAAAAATGTTTCTCTTCTTTCCGTCACCTCATGCAGGATTTTAACACTTGCTGTATAATATTATAACAATAACCATAAGAAAAAAAAAAAACCAAATGCTCGTAAATGAATTGTAACAAAGTATGATAAAAATCGTCTCCAGTAAATTTTCACCACGTGCGGCGTAACAGCTACCGAGTTTAATTAGCGGTGTATATTATAGGTAAAAATAAACACACGGGAATCGATTATTCGTCGGACTGAGGTGGCGATCAAGGGTTGGCACGTGAAAACAAAGGGCTGAGTCGCGTGTCTCGTTCAAGTAGTTATTGTGAAGTAACAATGACGATTATTGCCATTGGTCCCATCGTTGTCGAACACCTGAAATCGAAAGTACAGAGAACCTCACCGCGTTTCGATGATTCAAGTACACTGAGAGAAATTTTTAGTTCCGGTTACCGCTCAGTCCTCAACTATTTTCATTTTTTACCACAATCGACAAAATACAGTTCTGGGTAGAAAATGAAAATTAGTTTTCTAGCTGTTACCGGAAAGTCTGGTGTCCGTGAATATTCTTTCTCGTTACGATCACTGTTGCTATATTTTCTCGTAACTGTTGGGAAAATTTAATGCTCGTGCAAGAATAAATTGACGTTAAAGCCTTGTTTAACTAAAAAAGTATAGTAAGCCTCGCAAACTGATTTTGCGTTGCAATTACCATAAAAGAATCGACGATAGCGCAAAATGGTTAGGCGTACCTCGTTTTTCGTAATTCTAAAAATATTTGAACAGTTTTTTTAACGATACCTGTTTCACTGAATTTTTCTACTTACTGTACTAAACGAAACTTTTCCTCGGTGTAGCTGCAAAAACGAAGAGGTGAATCAAAAATGCTGTAGCTGGTACGGTTTTCTTTTTTGTTTCGTTTAAAAATAAAAAATTTCTTGCGAAAAACTTAGCTATGGAACATGCGTACTTTTTGAGAAATAATGTTTTTTTTTTTTTTTTTCAATGGTGTTTACAGCTCTTTTAAATTCTCCTCTTCTAATGCTCTCCTGGTCGTAAGACACGCTTTGCGCGTACATTCGTCGACAAATCGATGAACGGTATATAAGCTAGGGTATTTATATCGATACACCTGTAATAGCGGATGTTTAAATTGTGACGTTACACGTCGTTTCGGTGTTTGCAAATGGTAATTAAGTTATCGATTTCGTTATACGCTTTCAGCTACACGCCTGTTCGAGACTGACTGGTTTTGCAGGTACGGCTACGACTGTTGTTTAAACTTTTACCATACCGATGGACAACCTTTACTCTTTATTCGAGGATATCAATTAATTATCTATCTGTACATTGTTATATTCTACGCGTATATTATCACCGCGTTGTTGATGCAAGGCTGCGAAATTAACCCAATTTTACGTATATCGGTACGTATCAAAAATAATTGGAACCATGTTCGATAAGACAACAATTGAATATGGGAATGTTAAACGTTGACTGATAAAACATGATATTAATAACCGTTGAAATAATATACATGTACATATGTTTAAGGAAAAAAAAGTCATCCACGGTTTCTCTGACGGTCTGATGGGGTGGAAATTAAAAAAAAAAAAAAAACAAAACAAAACCGAATACCGAGAGAATTTCGCGAGCGTAGTAATTAGCAATTAATTTTTTCAAACCTGCGGTCTATCGCACTTGTTTTCTCTTTATTTTTCGTCAGTCTTTTGTTTGTTTTTTATTTTGTATCGTTCGCTTTTTGAAAATCCGACGCCTATAACGATAAAACGAGACTGGCCCGCGTCGTTCGTTTTACCCGGTATTCCTTTTCTTCCTTGAATTTCGAATTTACACTTACAGCGTGCACGGATATGTAATACAATCGTGTCTATATTTATCTGTCGACGGAATAGGAATATTCACGTATATACGAACACAGTTATGTACACATACACGTAGGTACAGATCAATGTGTATACATTTAACAACGTGTATAGATATTTACTCATGGCGTTGAACAACTATAGCTGGTCTTTGGGGGCATGGCATGCATATGATGCTTCGCTCCGCGCGATGGCAAACAGTGGGTATAGTATACATATCGATCAGTATGACTCTGGTAAACAACTATTGTTCGAGAGAGAGAGAGAGAGAGAGAGAGAGAGGGAGGGAGGGTGTAGAATGCTCCGCAACCCCTTTTACGGCAATGCCCGTCCCCTCTTCTTCATCCTCGTCACACACTCGCGATATGCCTGCTTAGCTTACGTGTCTCGCTTCTACCCCGATCATGTTCGCCACCATCCAGGGCTGCACATTCTTACCCCAATTTAGATTTTACAAGATCGAAGAAGAGAGGAATTGAGAAGACTTGGGATTGGTCGATTAGATTTATCCAAGGGTGAATGGAGTTCGTTGTCTGAAGTGAAAGTCGGGAAAGGTCGGAAGAGACTGTTTGAAAAACAACATTAATACCGCGTGATGGAAATGAGTCTGAGGATATTCGCGTGACGTTAGAATCTGATGAAAAATATCAAAGGTTCGTCATTTCAAAGCTTAAAAATTTTTCTCAAGTTCTTCATGTTTCAGTTTTTACGTTAGTCGAGTCATTTTCTCAGAATCGTTTCTATCACGCTGTAGGTCCGGGCATGTGGTATAAATTCGTGTTAAATGTTATCGCTGTGCGCAAATAACATTGCTTGGAAATTTTTCAAACAGTTTTGGTTTCCATTCGATGAACTTCGGACTAGCTTTAAAATAAACTTTGTCAATATTCTTCCTAGATTGAAAATGAATTCTTTTCACTTTCTCGTCATTTGTCTTATTGACGGGGCTGCTGATACGATACTTGTGTACATGTATCATCATTTTTTTTTTACTCGCCGTCGGTTGGATTTCTGAAAACAATCAATGTTTCGTCAGAAGTAAACTGATCTGTAGATTCGACGTTGCGGAAATTTTTCATCATCACCATCGGTTAACCTAACCTAACCTCATCTAACATAACGTAGTCTAACCTAATCTAACGTTCCAAAAAAAAAAAAAACCTTCTTACTTCTTTTAAGGTTTCAAGTTTAAGGCGAGGGGGAGGGATCACAACGCAATGAGAGAAAAATAACAAAGAGAAAACGCGTAACGTAACCTAAACTAACACAACGTAGTCTAACCTAACCTAACATAAAAAAAAAAAAACTTTATAATTTTCACGTTTTAAAATTACCGGCGGGGAGAGTGATCACAACGCAATAAGAAGAAATTAACAAAAAGAATAGACTAATCTAACCTAACATAATCTAACATAACGTAGACTGACCTAACCTAACTTTGCAAAAAAAAAAAAAACTTCTTACATCCTTCACGTTTTGAAGTTTGGCGGGGAGGGTAGGAGGGGGGGGGGGGGGGAGAGTGATCGCAACGCAATGAGAGAAAAATAACAAAATAAAACGAAATTCCTCCTGGTAAAAAATTACAATATAGGTAATATTTGAATTTTTGGTACATGTATAATTACGTGTCCTTGCATACAGGCGAATTTATACTTACGTATAGGCATGTGTTTGCATGGGATTCCCCCGGTGCGTAAAATGTATCGTGCCGAGGGGGTTTTCAGGGGGTTCGGTTTTCGTATATTATTTCAGAGAGATAGGATGGGCGGCGTCCCTGGCTTGGTGCTAATCATCTTGGCGTTGGGTTTTCCCCTCAGGGTGGCATCCGTCGGCCCTGTGCCGCCCCTCTAACAGTCCGCTTAGCCAAACAACCCTGATAAATTATGCAAAAATCAACAATACAACAAAATACACAACAAACAGCTGTGCGCCGGTTGTACATATTCGCGCGCTCGAGCGCGTGTTGGTGAAACGAACGAATAACGCGGCTTTCTTCCTGTGTGCAGGTGTGTTTTCGGATGGACCGGCAAAGAGCCTGCAGGGAGACGACAGAAAATCCTCTTTACATTACGTTATATTACACTGTATACATATTGCCCCCCCCCCCCCCCCCCACCGCCCCTCTCCGCCGCATATATTTATTCATGTTGCGACGTGCACACAGCGATGGATATATAAAGAGTTGCACTGCAGGTTACCTTGAATCATCGATCTCGCCACGTGTAAATAAATGACGAAAAGGACGCGGATAATAGAAGTGGAGGAAAAAAAAAAATAAATAAAATAAAAATTTACAACTACGCGAAAACATTGTACACACAAAATGATAACAACAGCAAATAAGCACGGAAAAACAGGTCTACAGAAAATGAAAAAATACAAAATACACGTCGTTTGTTTGCGATATATCAACAAATTTTTTCGCAGGGCGTGCGATTGCGTTCGGATAATTTTTATTAATTATTCATATTCTAGTGCCAAATGTATAAGTATGAATTGTATGTATATACTTGCGAAAGATTGATAAGAAGAAATTTTTACGAATTATTGAAATAGTTGCTTTTTGGCATTAAGGAGATGACATGGTATGTTGCTAGCGACCGAGTAAAATATATCGCAGATCTGGATGCAATGACGAACAAAACTATTCGAAAACTGTTTGGTTTCGTGCGAAAATAAATCCAGGAAATGGATTTCTGCAATCGGTGGAAATTCAACTATAGAAAACATTTCTTGGGCTTTGTTCTTGCGTGACGCGAACCTTTTTTTATTTGATATTTGCGTTCGGCAGGCTTTGACGACAGTTGAAATAAGTGACATTCTACTCAGTCGGTAAGGAAATAGATTCGAAATAGAAGTTCAGATTTTTTATTTATTTATTTTTTTTTTCACTTTTCTTAGTGGGGAAATTACCGTCGTTTTTTATACACTTTTCGTACAGCAAAAATATGGTGCATAAGATATATGTATGTGTGTGTGTGTGTGTGTGTGTGTGTGTTTCGCATCAGTGCGAATGACGAATTCTCCGGCAATACGTCGGCTTTAGTTTTAACAGTAGGCCGAATCGATACATGAATAACTACATGAGGAATCTACAACCCCGAGCTGCAATTCTCCCTACCAGAAACCACGTGTGTATACCTCTAAACTCCGATACACCCAAGGTACATACATACGTAAGAATATATATTCACGTATTCATGATATACACACACGCTAAAATCAGAACCAAATTCAAATTTTCCATTCCAGCCAATAGATGCCTATGCCAATGAATCAAATTTATTGGTATATAAACAGATAAAAAGAATTCGCATAGATGAAATTTTTTTTCCATCATCTCATTTCTGTGCGGCTCAGTATCAATTCTGTTTCTGACATTTTTTTTTTTGTATTCGTACTATTTCATTGGGTTAGTTGAATCTAGTGATTTATGTTACTGTTTAGATACGGTTTGTTTTCTCTGTCGACCCAGTTGGCTTGTTTCTAGTGACTTTTTGCTCACTAGATATAGTTTTTTAACTCGTTGTTAGTGACTTTTTGCTCTCTCGATATAGTTTTTAACTTGTATCTAGTAACTTTTTAAAATCAGTTCTATCAACTTCTGGGATTCAAAATTCTGTGTAGAAGCTATATACTCCACTTAAATCTGATTAACGGAACCGAAAATCGATGCACTGCACGATTGAATTTCAATATTGAAAAACTTGATATCCCATGGGAAAAAAATTGAATCCACTGTTGTTTCGATTTACGTGAGAAACCGGGCGTTTTTTTTTTTATTTTCACCGCAGACACCTTTATGGCGGTAAAATCATCGAAGGCTGAAATAATGTGGATCGGGCACTTTTGTTTCTCAGCCCTTCATGTATTCGGATAAAAAAAAAGTAAAAAACAATGAAAATTGACGGACCATTTTGGTAACTGAAATTGCACGTTATAATTGTAAATATAATTTCAGTGTGTCGCTGTGCACGCGTAGTTCGGATATTATAACGGGTAGAATGACGCACGTGTCCGGCAAGGTGACACAAGTTTCCCCTTCCACTTTCTTATTTAAAAACTTATGACATTCCATTACCACGGTGAAAAAAACAAATGCTGAAGAGGAAATTGACTAGTTGGAGTTTTAGCATTGATCGTATTAATAACAAACAATGGAAATTTGTTTGCTTGTCTATTTCGAGCTATGCTCTGCTGAAAAAATTGCGCTACCGACAAACATGGGAAAAAACTCGAAAAGTCTACTGACATTTGGTTACTTCATCACCCAACTCGATTCAGGTGAGACCGTTTTGCACGGGTTGTCCACGGAGCCTAGACACAAGAAGAATGATCGTGATGTACAAGATACGGCTTAAAATTTGCATCAAGAACTTCCACTACTGGAGGCGCTGGCGCTGCTAATGTCGGGTGTTTTGAATTTAGGAAGGGGAAAGTCGTGATCACGTGATACAAACAATAACAAACGTTCGTCATGATCGTGACCACGGTCTTACATCCAGGTCTTGCAACGAACGTGGTGGGGGGTTGTCAGTTCACGTCCGAAACAAAAGTACAACTTATGGCCACAAGAGCGACGCTACGAGTTATTCATAAGCTTATTATTATTATTTGGCGGAACCCTAACCAATCTTTTTGATACTCATACACAGATAACCTTACGTTGTAACGTCACTCATACGTCTATGAATAACTGACAGCGCCGCGTAGTGGCCAGTAGTGGCAAAAAAAAAGAAAATCTGGACAATAACGCGGCTAACTCCACCACTCAAATTTCAGTTGCTCGCAAAAGCTGTATGTCAGACCGTGATCGTGAAATTAACGTCACCGGCGCTGCTCTGGTGGACGTTGTGAGAAAATGTTCTTTCTCTTTTCTTCTCGTCGAAAATAAAGCCAAAAATTCAACGTCGATCGTTCTCCTTATATCTAGGCTCCGTGTCGTAGTCTTGAACAAGGGTCCTATAAGCATCGAGTGTCACCTCGCCGCACGTGTCCGTCGCGTAGGTATAGGTGGTAGGCTTTCAACGAATGAAGCGTGGAAGCATCTACCTACCGATGTAGCGTCAGGCAGCGTGGTTCGCAAGATTCGTAATACGGTCTTTACTGCGCCGACTCAGTTACCCGCTCGGTGCCACCGCATGGAAGGCAAACCAGCGGCGCTTAAACGCGACGCGCCGCTCGGTCAGGGTTTTGCTGGGTGGTGGATTCGGTGCGTCGCGACGCGCAGAGTCGCCAAACGGCAGTCGACAGGCGCGCGAAACTCAGTCCGCGACGCCGCTTGACGATCTGCACCGTAGACGGAGAGATTTTTCCCCCGCAAAAAACCAACAGGAAGTTTAAAAAAAGTCCCGATACACCTAATCCCGTTCCTCTCTCTCTTCGCCTCTTCGTCTCTCTTGCATCTATCTGTTTTGTTTATCCCCGATTCTCTCTCGCTCTCTCTCTCTCTCTCTCTTTCTCTCTCTTCATACGTTCTTCGCATCGCGCCGCGTCTCGTCGTCTCCTATTCAATTTGGCGAACGGCAGAATTAAGGAGACAGAATTGGAGGACGCTGAGGAACGGAAAAACGACGCAGAGGACGGAGAGGAAAACGGTCTTAGGAAAGATAATCGGATTATAAAATCGACGAAGGGAATCTGAGGGGAAGGTATAAATAAGGACGATAATTTCATCCGTCTTACAACATCCGCGCACGGTTCTTAATCGCTGCATGGATTTCTCTACTCCGATTATCAAGAAAAATCACACCGGCGGACGTATGTAAAGAGGGAGAAGATTCGAAGGGCTTTGCCGCCACGTGCTGCTGTTGTTGCGAAATACCGTCGGCGAGGGATCGGCGCTACCAATAAGAAGGGAAGTAAAGGAAGGAGAAGGGATACCGAAGGACCGGAAGCTGCTCGTGGACGCGTTTCACCTTCGTCCTCGCTTGTTTCTTCGTCCTTTGCTGCTTGAGGATCGTTCAGGATATGCTGGAGCCACGCTGGAGACCAGTGCAGGTAGAGATGAACCAACTACGCCTAAAAGCAAACAAAATAAAAAAAAAAAAAGAATAATTAACAAACAAATGCCTGAAATATGCCTGCAACCTGCAACCTGCCAAATGCCAAATGCCACCTGCCGCTGCACATGCAACCGTCACCTGCACATAATATTATATAAAGACGATTGAAGTAGAGAGAGAGAGAGAGAGAGAGAGAGAGAGAGAGAGAGAGAGAGAGAGAGAGAAGAGAGAGAGAGAGAGAAAGATAGAGGAGAGAACGAAAATTCATTTTTCTTTCCTCTTCTTTCACTTTTATTATATACATGTGTATATACGACAGCTTTGCTTTTCCAATTTTCATTATCTCATATAATTGTTTACAATGTAGCCGCGTAGGGCGCGCTTGTTATTATTATTATCACTGTTATTATTATGGTTGTTGTTGCTGTTGTTGTTATTATTATAATAGCTTTATTATGTGCTTTACATTTTATAACGTTATAAAGCGTACCGTTATGTATGTATTGTAGTAATAGGTATACATTACATGAATTATCTGCACTCGCGTGTGTTAAATAATGTATAAATTTTAATCTTGTTATTGATTTGAGAAAAATTTTATTGCTACCTATCACTGCCTTATTTTTCTTTATTTCATTTTTCGTTTTTTTTTTTTGGTTTGTTTTCGTTTTATTTTTTGTATGAAATATTTCCGAATGATCGTTAAACGACGATTTCTTTTAATTGACGATTCACCGTTTTTTTCCTTTTTCCGTTTCCTTTGATTTTTTTTCCAATAATTATCAAAATGAGAAAAACCGGATGATATTTATACCGGAATATTGCATCAAAATTCGGTCGAAAATATTACAAAAGTGATCCTTTTCAACGAACAAATTTCCGCAGTTCCGGTGACCAAATTCACGAACGAAAATTTTATGCAGAAAAAAAATAAGATAAAAATATTACAGCGAGGAAAAGGGATAGGCGTGTATTACGCATGTTATGTGGTAGACATAAATGAAACGACAATCAACCGCCAAGAATACTGAGTTATTTCAAGGACAAAAAATTCTACACAAAATACGTTATATATGGACATACTACGATTATTTTTTCCTCCTCCTGAAGTCAGTAAACACGCGATTGCGCTTTTTATAGGACTTTGATAATGATGGCAGGAAAAAAGTAGAGAAATTATTATTATTATTATTATTATTATACATCATTTGTACGTCGTTTCTTTCAATCCAAGTGCCTATTCGTTCCGTTCAACAATTTTCACTACCATTCTTGAGCTTTTAACTCCTGGATGAAGAAATACAAGAAAAAAAAAAAAAACACGCAAGACGGAAAAAAAAATTATCGTAAGGATGAATTATTTTCCAGCATCTGATGAAAAATAAGGAAAATATTTTTTCGGTTCGTGCTACCGAATCTTCAAATCAATCTCGCTCTGCCTATTTGCCTGATATATATATATATATATATATATATACGTTTATAAATAATATATATAAGTATATATATTAGGGTGTTTCAAAAAAAAAAAAAAAATTTTTTTACCCAAACGAGCTTCAAAATCTCGGTAGAGCATCTCGAATAGAATATCTCATCAAAATATGAGTTCTTAATATTGATATTTAGAGGTACCTATATGCATAATTGTTTCTATTTTCCATTTAAGTAATACGCAAAGAAAAAAAAAAAAAAAAAAAAAACAGAAAATTTTTCAATACTTTTTTCTTCGTAAACGGCTTGACTCATAAACTATCCAAATACAGATTCTTATAAAAAATTTTACGCTCTATAAAAATGTACTGATGTAGAATTTTCCCAGCTTTAACCGATTAACAGATATTCTCCTATAAACATAACTGAGTGATCTTGAATATCTCTTAATCGATTAGAATCAGGAAAATTCTATCTCAGCACATTTTTATACAGCGTCAATTTTCCTATGAGAATCTGTATTCATTTGTATTCTTAAATCAAGGCGATTGCGAGAAAAAAAAAAAAATTCGAAAATTTTCCGATTCCTTTACGTGCTAAATGGAAAATGGAAAAAATAAAATAGACACCTTTAAATATCAATATTAAAAGCTCGTATTTGGCTGAGAAATTTCATTCGAGATGCTCTTAACGAAATTGTTTAATGCACGTGTGAAAATAGAAAAAAGATTTATTTTAGCTCACCCTAATATATGTGTGTATATAATAAATATAGAAAATGCGTATCAGCAATTTTCGAAACAAGATAAACGTGTGTAGGTTCACAGTAAAATGCGAAGGACATTGTGCACTGTGCACCGTTTAAACTGAGCGCGCGCACACACATTGACACACGCATATGCACATGGAAAAAAAAAAAAAAGTAAAAAAAAAAAAAAATAAAAAAATCTGAATATATTTAAACGTACAAACGAAGATGTGGATACTAATGATACGTGTATTTCGCACGAGTGTGCCTTAAAAGATAAGACAGCGAGACTGAAGGAACGCGTACGCATGTGTGTATGTATTTATATATATTTACACACATATGTGGGTAATATATGATGTGGAAGTAGAGAATAAAATGTTTCTGTGTGTGTGTGTGTGTGTGTGTGTGTCGAAGTATACTGTACTATGTGTAGTGGGCGGAAGGCGAGACCGTAGGAAACCGGAAGTATGGTTGGAGGACGTTCAAGGCTTGAGCAAAAGAAGGGGCGGATCCTCTACACTCTGGTCTACGCTATAGGGGCGTTAAAGATGCTGGTGGGGGATGCAGCTTCCGCCACCCCCGTTTCCCCCCTGCCTTCCCACCCCTGCCCACCTCACCATCGTTTCCTCGTTCCCCTCCCTGCCAACAAACTCGGACCTGCTGCGGGTGTACGTTTTATGTTTTATTTTATTTTATTTTTTTTGGAAAATAAGTAAAAAACAGAACTTGAAAAGAAAGCAATGGAAAAACGAAAATCAAGCAGCATGGAACTCTCGCGGTCTCGTCCTACGCCATCTTACAACGATTTTTCAAACTATGTTAACCGGTCACGTGATGTAAGTTTTGAACAAATCCGATGTAGCTCAGGAATTTCGTACGGATTTTTTTAAGTCGTTTTCTACGTTCATTTCGACACGATTTACACATTTTACACACGGTACAATTGTGTTGAAAAATTGTTAGAAATTTCGAGAGAATTTTAAGACCGATGTGATTATTCCAATCTACTTTCGTGTTGTGCAGTTTTTTTCCCCTGGCTTTCGAATTTTCCTGCCCGTTTTTTAGCAGTGTTTTTTTTTTTTTTACAGCAGCTAGAGCGGATCAGAAAGATTTTTTTTTTATATTTTGAAATAGCAAGTTAATATATTCACACTGCCATGAAGTCGCAATGTTGACATTGAAATTTGTTCAAATTTTGTTATGGGTATTCAGAACATGCACGTGTTGGATTAATTACGATAAACAATAATTGAAAAAAAACGCATAGAACACTTCTTAGCAATATTTCTACGAATATCTTAACCGACGCAAAAAAAGATTAGTTATAAAAGAGATATATGTCACGTATACATATGTATTATACTCACCGATTTCACGGACTCCGCCTACTTTCGTATTAATCACGCTTCTTGACGTTTTACTTTTGTACGCGGACGTGTATGTATGTATATTATTGGTACCTATGTACCCAGTGTCCTGTCCTCTGCTTCGGCGCAGACATCTTTTTTCTCTCATTTTGGGTGTCTACCGCAAATACGGAAATTTCCCCGTTTCTTTTGGAAGGGCGAAATCGGGACCAAAGGATGCTGCGAAATCGAAGTAGAATTGCTTTCGGCTCCGGTGGTCAGCGAAAAAGATTCCGACAATTTAAGCCTCGTTTTTAAAGTGCTTAATTTTCGTTGCTCTTCATGTCTTTTTACAAGGATATGAGATATCGCATGATCAGAATTAAGAATTATTGAATATAAGAAAGAGCGAATTTTTAAGCAATTTGAAATGCGAAATCAAAGTAAATTGTGTTTCTATCATGCAGTTTTGAGAAACAGGCTTGCGGTTTTCACAAATTTCATCAATGATATTCGAATTGAACGGTTTTTGCGGAAAGATTATTCTTTTTATAAAATAATTGTAAAGGTCTGATTTACATTACCAAAAACAAAAAAAAGGTCAGATTTCTTTACGTGACTGAGAATTTTGTAACGATTTGAAAATACTTAGAACTGCAATTAATAACAGGTTGGGCACACACCTGGAAAATGTGAGAAATGTGAAAATGATCAGGAGATTTAAAAGGGATCATACAAATCGTGGAATTGTCTAGGGATTTTTCATACGGTCATGGAAAAAACTGAAAATATCAGTTTTCTATCATGGGAATTAGAAATGATTTTTTTCAGGTAACAAGTTTACCATTTTCCGTCGAGAAAACAAATCGGTTTATGCTGTCCTTTTTGTACACTATATTTTTCTTCGATTCGAATTGAATTTAAAACTAATGTAAGGTTAACAAGCTGAACGATTCAGATTTTAGTAACTTACTAGAACTGGGAAAATGTCAGGGAAAGCCAGGTTTCAGATCCTGGAAAACCTGCAAGTTTCATGGAATTTTTTTCTCAAAAATTTTTGGTCACCCTGAATAAGACAAAGACAGGAAAAAGAATTCGCGAAGAGCCTTATAGTAGTGCGAATGCTAAAGTGCTTGAATTCCGCGTGCGTCGAATGCAAAATCGAGAGGTAAAATCGACTATTTCTGTCTTGTAAATTAGCATCATCAAGCTGTCGCTGCGTACCGACTGCAACTGCTGTGAACTCGGTCAGCAGCTTAACCCGCGATTAAAGCGACCAAGTAAGAAGATCGCAATCGGTCGTATGAAGTAATAATAATCCGGCAAAAGTTTCAGCCGTGAGCATCAATCGTCATTTCCTCCGGCATCATCGCGATCATCCACGATGCTTGCATCGTTTTGCATATTGTAGAATATTGAATTCGTAGGCGGATCCACGATTCGTGATAAGATGTATGATTCCACCAGAACGAAACTGGGCAAGTAGAACAGGAATGAAAAAAGCAGAAATGTTTATGCCACAAGGATTTTTCAAACGAGAATTCACTTTGTAATCTAATTCGGAGAAATTAACTCGCGTTACAAGCTCATGAGAATGAAGTTTTGAAAAAAAACTTTCAATTGCTATTTCCTAGGGTTTTCCGAAATTCCGGAATCTGTAACATAGCGAAACATGCTCGTATTTTCAAACTCAACTCCTGCAAAGTCTGTCCAAACTTCCAGGATAGCCGTTTTTGTTTACCGACGTTGTAATTGCCAAAAATCTACATTCCGTGTTGATTGCATTATGCTAGATATTCGTAAATTGCAAAATATTTATCGACGTGTTACCGACATTTATCGACATTTTATCGACACGTTATCGGCATTTATCGACACGTTATCGGCATTTATCGACACGTTATCGACATTTATCGACGTGCTCGTAAGGTACGAAGATTTTTCTCAAAATACGAAAATATTTCTATCTATAAATAAAAGCTTAGACATCTATGCTTCTGGAAAAAAATCTTTCAAACGAAACGAGTCTTCGTAAAGTGAAATTGAACGAATCTACTGGATAAAAAAAAAAGAAAAGATTTTGCTTGTAATTCAGGTATCTTCTATATTTTTATTTTCAACGAGATATTCGTATCTCGTGATAAAATCAATAAGAAGTATCGATTTCTGACCAACCAGCCTCCTTGACGTTTCTCACTTCAACCTCGTGCAAATTGTTCCGTCTCTCGATGCTCGTTGTCGGATGATTTAGTCCAAATCTGGAACTGCAGTTTCTGGCGTCAACACAGTTGAGCCTAGTGCTCGTGTCAATTGATCGATTCGGGCAGCAGCAACGAAGGATAATACATCACGTATATTACACAGGGTGTAGCAATGCGGGTTGTTCTTAGCCCCGTTAACGACTGGCTAATTTCACCTGCACCGCGAAATTATCGAACGACACGGATGCGTCCGTTTATATTCAAATATGTATACGTATACATGTGTATGCATAGGACACCCATACACGTATCGAGTATCACCGTCGTTGTTTAATTGACCATGCTGATGAGATTCGCGAGGGTTGTTTCACACACGTGTTTCGAATCAGGCAGTCAAACTACAAACCTGATGGCCACATCGGTTCCTCCCCGAATTCGTCATGCATCAATCGCAACTCTCTAAGAAATGTACGTTATGAATTTCGTGAATTCTTTTGCTCTGATTTCACTTGCAGTATTTTTATTCAATCGTCGTAAAATTCTTATGTTGACAATTCGAGTTATAGTGGTGAGCATTCTTAGCACCGATTTCATATCCATCTCATCGAATGTTAAGATTGTGATGTACTGTTACAGACAAATTGATTGGAAAAAATCGTGAAAATTGAACGAATAGAAGCAAGATTTTCGACATTCGAGATCACAAATCCAATATGGCTGACAGAAATTTTGAAGTCAATCAAATCTGGACCAAAAGTTGTACCTGCGGATGTTTGGGGTCGCTGGATATGAATGTGGAGTCAAATTGTTCAAATTCATCGGAAGTTTTCGTCTGAGTTTCAATTGATTTTCAAAACCATTTTCCGCCATATATAATCTGCCGTCTTGAATTTTTGAAATCTGATCCCTTCATAGGGGAATTATAATATTATAAAAGGTGACCAAGAACAATGATCTGCGACTGAAATGGTTGACCATCACAGACCAATCTTCTCGCCAACTTCAATTCAGTATTCGAAGGTACCTACTATTTTTTCGAGTAAAAATTGCAACACTGTACTTTTTCTTTAGCTAGATTATTCTTTTGTCGTTTCGTTTCTGCAGTTTCTTACGGTAGCTTCAAATCCGTTCAGAGTTGGATGTAATGCAGGAAGGCGCGAATGAGCTGACATTAGATCGAGGCTTATCGATCGGCACCGTAACGTTTATATTTGAACTATTTCCCATGTTTTATGTACCGTATCGAATGACGTCAATGTTTCACGAATATAACCTGCATCAGATGTGTAACGAATCTTTCATTTACCGATACAACACAGCGGTACGAACTGAATAATTTCGCCATCATCAGAATCGCTCGAGACATTGCACGTGCATATTTTAACCGAGATATTCGCTATTGCAATTATAACAACTCGATAAAACTTACGGTGATGAGAGGGGGGGGGGGGTGAATTTTTCTCGCGGAAAATGTGTCGAAAAAATTAACGGAAAAATCTAATTTACATATACCATTGTTTTTTTTTTTTCATTGTTTTCTTTTATTTTTTCTATTACAATTTTATCAACACTCACTTGCCGACAAAGTGAACGAATTGAACGTGGCTGCGAATTAATTGCGAAAGGTTAAAGAAATTGTAGGGAGAAGAAGAAAATTTTTTTCTCATTTCCTTGGACATTATCTTTTCTTTTCGGTTTTTTATTTTTCCATTAAATGTGGTTACATGTACATATCTTCTTGCAGAGGATTCAGGGAACGGTAAATGCGATATCAGAGTTGCGAAGCGAGCGTCATTTGATCGGTAAATATTTGTCGAAGTTCCGGATTGTAAAGAAAAAAAAAAAAAAAAAAAGAAGAAGCTGAAGAAACAAATAAACACCTTTGCAAAGATTGTAGATTGCTAAATAGTCTTATCAGTATGTTAACTTACTTATTCAATCTCTATGCTCGCACTCGGAACAGTACCGCTTCAACTCAAATTCAGGGTTTTTAAAGCACGTCGCGTGTTGGTGTATGAAATATATAAGTGAAATAATCGCGCGCTCTCTGAACGGTGGAGAAAAAAATAAATAAAATTACGTAGTCAAAATTGTGAGTGTATGAAAAAACCGTGGAAGGAAGAATAAAAATTTCATTGCAAAATCGTAATGCTTCGAATTGATTTTATTTAGTGCAGAATATCAGCGAAGGTTTTTTACTTGGCGCAAAGAAAGAAAAAAAAAAAAAAAAAAACACGGGAAAAAAATATAAAGTCAGTGACAAGAGGTTAACGATACAGTCTATTTTTGAACAAGGAATAGAATATTTTATAAAAAAAACGAAGTGAAATATATCACGAAGAGAGAGATATATTATTATATTTATATTTATTTTTTTTTTTATTCAGTGATATCGCGAATATTTAAGTGAAGAAAAACTATCGGAAAAGCTTGGAAATGTATTTCGTCGTTGGTTGGCGTGAAGGGGGTATAAAAATTCCCAATTTATGAGTTATCGTAACGATAACTGCCATAAGTTGAGGTAAAAATAAGGTACGTTCAATCCTGTAAAAAAGAATAATCGTTCGTTAGGTTGAAGCGAAGAAACCGCCTTTTGACATTATTAAATTACGTAAGCCGTGTGAGTTTCTTTCGACATTTTATACGACAGGCGTAAAACCAGTTATCTATGAACTATATTTAGACGAAAACGTTGATTCCCTTGCTATCGGATGACTCGCCGAGATTGAAGATTCACGCAGAGCTGGACAAAGCGTGAAAAAATTCATGAAACATGAGTAGCGAACGTTTTTGGATTCCGGATGAAGAATGAAATTTTATATATCTTGAGCTTTCGACAATTTTCAAGACCAATTGATCACATATGCGTAAAAACTGCGTATAAAATGCTAGTCAATTATCGTTACTCGGTAATTAAGAGTGTGGAGAAAAATCTGAACCAGCAATTTTGTTGCTGCATCGCCAATGAATAATCGCTCGTTGTCCAGACCCGTAAATAAACCGCGGATTATACCCTACAAAATTCATTTCCTTTCCTATTTTCATCTTCTTTATATCTAGAGGAAAATTAATGAGGCTAATAATTTCCCTCCACTAACCGTTGATTAGTTCCGCCACGCTGCCGAGTCCGTTCATTTTTTATATACTGCTTAGATACGGTTTTACGCTAAAATTAATCTCGCGCTTTTACGTACGAAACGAAACAACAATTGAATATCAAAGAATAAAATTTACGTTATTATAAAAAAAAAAAAAAAAACAAAAAGAATCCGTCACCGAGTTTATCCGGAGTCTCGAATAATTATTCTCCATTTCATACCTTTGATTGTAGTTAAAATTTTTGTCTGACCAATCGGGAGAAGGATTTTTTTTTTATCATCGAACCCACGATATTCTTGACGTTAATAATTAAGCCTGACCGTTGAAATTCACGGCGATTTCTGGCCTCTTACGAGGATTAATTTTATCCATGCCAGTATCAAATGTTGAACAGGGATTATGTAACCGGCACTTATAACAGGACGAGCGAAAAATTTGCGAAACAGATTTAATGCGTGGGACGTGCAGCAGTCTTCTTGCGAATAAAACCGGGCTCTCGGGTCGTGTGCGAATTGTTGGGATGAATCTACTTAACACCACTCTGGCCCTGATACACTGGATATACACTACGAAATAATTGCAGAAGACGATTGGAAGTTTCCTGTGGGTCACGTGAGCCGCTCTATATATGCACACCGGACAAACGCTAGATATTACCAGGAGTCGGGACAGGCGCAGGATAGATGTATACAACTAATCACAGACGCAAAACCGAGCGATACTTGCACACAAATAGGAAAGCACGAAAGCACAGATATCAGCAATCGTCTACCACAAGTAATTCGATCATATCCTTTTATTCTAAAAGTCGAAAAATTGTTGTTCGTATTACCAATAATGTGCTGAAAAAATAAAAAGTTTCGCCGAACCTTGACACAGATGAAATAAATATGAAAAAACGGAGATTCATTCGCGGTGGTTTCAATGATCTGGCAGAAATCATTGATTGTTCTAAATAGTTTGCGCATGAAATTGAAAAAAAACAAAAGGAGAATAATTCGGTTTCGGGTGAATTTTTGCCCGAAGTAAGGAAATTGAAAATAGTTTATCAGTAAATTTGTAATGAAATTATCGCGACGAAAGTGAGAATTTTTCGCCTCATCGGATTGTTTGTCCATGCATTCGTAACAGAGCATTGCATCATTGGTTTAAACAGCGGCGAGATGATCTCGTCGACTGAACTGTTTTTTTTTTTTTTTTTTATCTCTTCTCTGTAGGTCGGGAAAAGGTTGAGCAGTTTACGTGTGCATTTATCGCGGGTATGCATATAGATACGAGACTCAGCTGATAATAATATCATGCCATCTATTTTGTAATAGAAACAACGGAAGAACCTAATTCCAGTAGGCAGCTCAACACAAGCCGCGTATTTGACGCACACGCGTTCACCAAATGCGCGTGTAACGCGTACGTGTAGGTATTATATTCATCGTACGTATCACTCTCGTCGACCATTTGATACACACGTTCACTCAAACACAACGAGGCGAACGCGATGCTGATCAGGCGCATAAGCCAAGCCATTGCAGAGATACGTTACACGTATGCGTATTACATACGGAAGACGAGCGGGAGATTTTGCAGTGACTGGTGCAGGTTACGTGCAACCGGCTCAATTATATGCGAGAGATTTGCCTCGACTGCTAAACAATCGTGTCCAGCTAAAACGACGCTTCGCACTCTCAGTTGTCAATTAATCGACGTCGCGGTTGATTGGTTTGAAAACGAGATATAAATACGTCCTTTGGAAGCAGCGATCTGGCGGCAGAAATCCGCAGCTTCGAGTCGCGCGTATTTAATTTTAAAAGTCTGTTTTCGTCGATACTTTTACCACGTTTCGATTAAACGCGGTAAAACATGCGCCTCGTAGCTTGCACGAAGTTTTCCACGCTCTGGTGTTCACGTAATTGGGCAAAATCGATCAGCTGATTGCTCGCCGCGACGCCATGTTGCTTTCGGCCGCGACTGTCTTTTGCCTTTCGGCTGCGTTTTTTTTTCCCGCCACATCGCGCAGCTGTTCGTAGGCTGTCTTTTGATTCTCTTCACGCTTCGCGTCTTTCATTGCCTTAACCCTGTGTTCTCAGGGCGATTATACCGAGGTGAAAATACTTGAAAATACTTGGCTTCTAAAATCGCGCACAAATATTCCTGACCGTTCTCGACTTGGCTTAGCACCCTGCGGGGCGCAGACGATAGTATTAATAGTTTTGCACCGAGAATAGAAGCACAACTGCAGCACTTTCGTACCCTACCTATACGCCTAACTACCTACCTACGTGTCTACCTATGCACTGGGTGTCTAACAACATCAGGCTTAAATTGCAACCCAGAAAATATACGCTGTCGTTATGTCAATTTTCCTCTCTTTATCAACGACACATACGTGTGCGAATAAAATTCACAGTATTGCGTGATGTAAAAAATTGCACGGATTTTCGCAGCAGCACTTGTGCAAAGTGAATAAATCCAGTACGTTACGGTCATTCCTCCGAATGAATTTTACCGTCGAAAAGTTGTCTAGAAATTTTTGCTCTCTCAGAAAAGTCTCTTACAGAAATTCAGACACCACAACATTTCATTTCGGACCCTGCGAATTGGATGCGCCCAATATTAACGGTCCTGCATAGACTGGCCAGGTGGTGCAGAATCTACGTTTAACATATTACTCGTTCTCAAGGGAATCGATTCTACCACGCAGAGACGCTGGGGGTTATTTGATTCTATGACGTCAGGCCAGTCGCGTATATCGCTAAATAACCGTGGAATCAAACGAACTTCTCGGATTGTCCGAGATTTTTTTCTTCATACACGCGATATTTTCGTTGAATAAAAATTCAAACAACGATTAAGGGAAAAGGAAATAGGTCGTAAATCGAAGAGCTGTTCAGTTCTCGTTTTCATGCATGAACTGCAGAATTCAAAACTTCGTTCTGTTTTCCATTTAAATTTCTGAAACACCATCTTCAAACACAATTAGCGAATAACGTTTTTTAACACGCGAATCTCGACGAATCGCGAGGCGAAGAAAGCTCGAAGCTTACAGGGAACGCCGCGGCAGCGCTTCAATGTGTTCATTCATCGAAATCACGGGGGCCAGACTAGGTCACTGTGACGGAATTAAATGCAGCCTGCGTTTTACACTGGTGCAACGGTGACGTGGCGAAACCAGATTTGCAATGTGTATACGTACGAGGAGAGAATGAATCTGTTTCATCGACCGAATATGAGCCAAAGCAGTTGCTGCTGCTGCTGCTACTACTGTCGCTTCTGAAAACACAGTCCAGCCAGATACCGTTTTTTTTTCTCTGTAAGAGCCAATTTGCAAAATTTTTCTCATTCGCAAGCACCGTTTCAACGCTTTCACGATTCATCGCAGCCAATGAACATCAAATAATAAGGAGAACTTCAGCTTGACGTCGTTTTCAGTATTAACCAAGTTCATTCTCATGTTGTTTAAAACAATCTGCGTCATTTTTTTTTTCTTTTTTTTTTTTTTATAACCAAGTGATTCTTTTGTTTCTTTTCTTTAACCTCTTAATTCACGCTAGAATGCTCAGCATCCCACTATTTTGGTTTGCACTTTTTTACTTATAAAACTACTTTTTTGGTAACAAAAGCCGAGTTATTTTGGTTCCACGTGGTCTTTGTAATATTTCTCAGTCTGAATGAAAAAAAAAATAAACAAAAATTACAAAATGTATTTATTTATTTACCGCAAAAACACTAAATGTAAACACATGGTCGAAATTTGTACTTTTCCACGCATAAAAAGCTTTCTCTGCCAATCGACCATGAAAGAATTTTATTCTTGTTGTTTTTGTTTGTCTGCCATATTGGATCCACCATTTTGAATTTTCAAATTTCGAGTGCAGACTCGTAATCATTGACCCCAAAAACTACGTAACGTAAAGTTTTATCAAAATTGGATAAATTGTCGAACTTCCGTCAGCCATATTGAATCCCCCGTTTTGAACTTTCAAATTTCGAGTTCGGATTTGTAATCAGCGATCCCAAACTCTCACGTATCACGTACAAGGAAATATCTCAAAAAAGGAAAAATGTATGCATGAAAGGGTTATTAGTGAGTTCCTCAGGTACCTTTTAGATTCTAAATTGTCGGCTTCAACGGTAGCATCAAAAAGCTTTGAGTGTCTATGAACAGTTTTTGAAGAGCATACGGCAAGTTAAAAATAAGTGAAGATTGCAAAAACAGTACGTATCACCAAAGGGGAGGGTAGGCTCGTGATTCGAAGAACATGGTCGACTTTTTATTCGCACTCCCAAAACCCAGGAACGCAGTGGGTAGAAGCCTCAATCTATATATCCAGTCTCTTCTTCCATCATACGTGTAAATTATCAGGTAGACGAGGAGGTTACAGTTTATCCGTCGCAGCCGGTAGAGATCGTTAAAGTAATAACACACCGGGATACATAACGACACGAGAGTGTGTTTTGTGCGAAAGAAGTGAACCGATAGACGGTGATGAGGTTCGAGATCATACGCGTGAATCTGTAATAAGGGCCGACGGTGCGAGAAGGTTCTCGAAATATTTCACGTTATTTCATACCAGCAATTTATCAACCACGCCGCAATTACGATTACAACGGAGAAAGAATACCTCGATTTTCATGACGACTCGCAAGCTCCTCGAGAATCATGAATATCTCTATAATCATCATCAACTTGATCATCAAAATTTCCTTTGGCGAGTTGAATATGATCGTAAAACAGAGGATCGTGACATGGGTTAGAATTAGTTTCACATTTTTCATCAAGAACTTCGGAGTGGTTGGGTTGAAAAAAAAAGTAGAAAGAACAAAAATTGAACGGTGACAATATCGAATTTTCGAAAATTCCAGAATTTGTTTCGTACAGTTTCGAAATGTTGGAAATTGAAGTGCAGAAGAGTAAAAATGCAGAACGTCAGATGACAAATGATATAGTACAATTTTAGCGATTCTACATTACGACCTATTGTATCTACATTTGGACTTCCTAAGCTTGAAAATTTTCCACAGCCCAATTATTGCACATTCAAAAACTGGTTTAGTGTGACCCTTTTTTTTTCTAATATTTCTACATCTTTAATCCCCACACCAAAATTTGTGCGCAGTAGAGAAAAAAAAAAAAAAATTGCAATGGAAATGTTGGTTCGTGGATCAGACGGGTTGTGGCGTCTTGAAATTCCGCTCGTTTAATATCGACACCCCGGAGGAACTTTTCATTAACATCTACTCCACCCTTGCGGCCACATCGACAAGGAGGAGAGAGTAAAAATAAGATAAAAAAAAAAAAAAAGAAAATTACGAAACAGAGGGACAGGGGCGTGACAAAAGTACGCGAAGTAACAAATTCACCGCGTACTTTATTCCCCTGAATTAGTTGCCGTTTCGGCTGACAATGCAGTCTCAGCAACACGCCACCCTTCCTTCCTTCCTTCCGTTCGTCCTCCTCGTTCACCGTCTCTTCTCGTCCTGTTGGCAGTTCTTTTCTTTTTTTTTTTTCTTTTTTGTTTTTTTGTACGTCTCTCCCCCCAGTCAACCCCTTGCACTGTTACCACCCTCTAAATATCCCACAGTCGTTTTTTCCTCCTTCTCTTTCCATTTCCCTTACAATTCCTTTAATGAAAAGAACCGTCCTCGCGACTCGGTTCCCACCAACCGAAGGCTACTCACTTTTCACGATTTTTCAACACCCTGGTGTTTTTTTTTTATCCTCCTTTTTTCCTTTCGCTTCCCTTCTCTTGTTTTTTCCATTCGGTTTCATCAGGAACTATACCCAGAATAATGCACCACTCATCTCGAGCGGGTATCGTATTTTTAATAACACGAACGGGACTTTGGAAAATTTCTTTCCGCCTCTGATTCTAGCCCTAAGACTGGAGCGCGACAAACGGTGTTCACGAAACATTTCCAGGACTTGTCGAGCCTCGAGTACGAAAATTGGTGGCAGCGCGGTGGGATATCGAGAGTCGATGAGGGTTAACGCGTTAATTAGTCGATGGTATCGGGAGAATTAGATGCAGGACAGAAAACAGGCTGCAGGTTTCTGCCCGCGGCGCTGTTGTATGAATATAAAACTAGACAACGACGAGGGGTTCGGGTCGGAGTTTCGAGGGCATCTTTTTATAACCGTTCTTTTTAGGGAGGGTCGCCTCGATCCGCGAAGCGTTTTCTCCACGCCGAGCGGGCTCGACGCGACGGAGAATATGATTAGTATATCATTTTAAAGGAATACTCTGGTGATACTTAAATTAAGTTTATTGAGCAGTTTTCACGGCATCATACCCGCCCAGATACTCGGGAGAAAACGCCGACCCATCTCACCCTTAAGAAAGAAAAAAGAAAGAAGATGAAGGAGAGAAAGGGAAAAATAAAAATAAAACAAGAAAGTATTCAGACCATCGTAAAACCGCCACTTCCTCACCAAAAAACAGGGCATCCTCCCACCAATATCGTTCGCAATCTGCGTAGAAAGCTCGGATTTTCACCCTCGACCTCGTGGATTTTTATTCATTTTTATTTATTTATTTTTTTATTTTTTTGCCATTTAATAATATAGTCACTTATACTCTGATTTATTCTCATCAATGTCACAAGGGTATTCAATTGATCAGATACAAAAAGGAAATAAATAAATAAGGGATGAAGAAATATCTACGACCCTCCTTTCCGTCAAATGATCAGGTTTATTATACTCGTTGTTAATCGACGGGTAAGGAATTGGCTGTGGTGTGAGAAAAAAAAAAAAATTTTTTTAAATAAATAAACAACGAAGGATTTTTGCCCCTTCAGTTGTTAATACTTTCAGTCACACATTTTTCGACTCAATATTTTGTCCTGAATATTGTTAACGATCACGAATCTGGAGTCGGAATTTGATAATTTCTAAATCCAAGATGGCGGATCCAATATGGCGGATGTAAAATCGAAAAATCTATCAAAATTCGATGATTCAGGCCTAAATTTGTTATTCGGACGTTTTTTGGGGTGATACGAAATAACAAAGATCATTTCAAGTTGTAGATAAACTGTCGTACGGCTAGGGCGTGAAAATTTTTGACATGGAACGTCGGGTATCCCATTGTGACTGAAACGGTCAACTGTATAACTAATAACATGCACAATGCTTTGGACAACACGTTATTCAGTCAGGCAGCTGGATCGTAAGAGGGCGGGAAAAATGAGCCGCGAGTTGATTAAGTCACTCGACTCGGATTCGCGTTCCTCTTGGGCAAGTACAGGTACCGCACCTATACAAGGTGGTATACACCCACCGATTCAAGAATCCCAAGGGAGGGTTGATCGTTGACTGCGCGCTCGGTAAAGAACGGAGTAAGTGGTTTGGCGCTGACTTTAGACTTTTACGAGTTTTAAAACTTTTCCTTATTTTATTTATTTTTTTCTCCTTTCTTTCTTTCCTTCTTTCTTTCTTTCTTCCCCATATCAATATATACCTCCCGCCCTTCCCCCGTCCCTTCTTTTATTTGCCCTTTCATTATTCTTTTTCGTACGATCTCAATTCGACGCTGCCGTTGCACTCCTGCGAATTAGACGATCCTCGGTAAATAATATTTTCACTTCAATTGCGGCGATTAATTATATTCCGCCTGATGCTTGTCCTACGCGTTATTATTCGGTCAAAGTTTTTCCCGTACCTACAGCTAAAATCATGTGCGGTGTAAACAATATTTGCCAACTATCCGTCCTGTTCGTAAGAAAAGCTTAAAGCAAAGTGCAAAGATAAATCGAGAAAATAAAACGATTGCAGAAAATTTCCACAAAATGGGATTGAAAAAGGGGTTGAATAATAAATTCTTAGTAACTGTCCTTCGATTTTTCTCCAGCTTGCTTTCGTTTCTTGACATCTGTTTCAATTATTTTTTTTTTTACCACTGTTTTTTTTTTTTATTTATTTATTCATTTATTTTTCTTTCTGCACTTCTTTTTCAGTACTCGCTCTTTAATAATAGAGAGAGCCAGTCTCCTCGGTGAAAATGCAATTAGTTTGGTTGGAAGGCATCCGCACCCCGCGCTTCTTAATCTGGTATTGATTGCCAAAACTCGACAGCCATTCCCCCATTCAACCCCCCCGCCCCTCCGGACCCGCCACCTCTTCTCCCCCTCCCCTCCTGCGGTGCCCAGGAACCTGGAAAATCAAGAAAAATGCTTTAAATTCAGAGCAGCTTGATTGATTATATTAATAAGAAAGTTTTTTTTTTTATATTTTTTTTCCTCCTTTTTCAGTTTTAATTTTTTTTTTTTTTTTTTTCTTCCTTCTTCTCTCTCCTCTTTTCGTTTCACCTCAGTCATTTTCCTTTCTCCTCCCTTTCTTTGCTCTCCCCACCGAAAGCGCTTATCTTTGAGCTAAGCCAGCTTCCTGATCGCACTTTCTGCAACCTTCCTTTCAATGGACGAGAACGAAGGACACTTTCTGACATGGTTTATGCGCGTCTACGCCGCGACACACGGACAGATGCGCACAGAGATGAAGTAAGAGAGAGAGAGAGAGAGAGAGAGAAAGAGAGAGAGAGAGAGAGAGAGAGAGAGAGAGAGAGAGAGAGAGAGAGAGAGAGAGAGAGAGAGAGGGAGAAAGCACGGAAGCTCGAGCAGCGCACCCCGCGTAATCCCTAAATAAAGCTGAGCTGTCAATGCCTTATAAAATTAGCGAAGATTAATTTGTTAAAGTATTGGAAAAACTCGCGAGGCGCCTCGACTCTGTGGAATATAATATTATGCAGTATAGACCTATTTATAGGCGGTGAGATGGTGAGAATGAATTAAGAAAAAGGAAAATTGGTATACCTATCTATAATCGATATATCGAAACTTTGTTCAAACTTTGCGACAGTTTTTATTTTCATATTTAAAAAATTTTTATTTCACAGAGTTCGACAACGATTTTAACCCACGTCTTTCTCTTCTTTCTGATTTCAGGTAAGCACAGAATTCGGTATACGAACATTCTTGATGTTGCATCAGTCGATACTTTTGGAAACATCCGTGATCACGATTCGAAAGTTTTTCTACACAATTTAAAAGGTAAATAACGCGATTTAAATATCAGAAGCGTATTTGTGATTAAAGGATCAACGAGTCTCGAAATTTTAAAACTGATAAATACGATTGATGAGAAAATTTTCTGGGATGTAAAAAACGCCGAAACAATTTCTTGAAGCCATTTTTGGTTGGTATATTTGCTGTATAGATTTGTCTTTGTTGAATTGTAAGTTGAAGATTTTCGGCTTTACGATTTTTTGTACGAAAGCACATGACGAAAAACTCGATCGGAATTTGTTTCAGAATTTTACGACCCCAGCGTGTCCGAAGTACGGTTTAAAAACTTGCAAAAAATCTATTTTCTAAAATCTGACAAAAATTCAGAAAAATCTTGTATAATATTACAAAATTTTTTACACCCATCAAAAGATGGAAGTTTCATAACATCAAACGATAAATAAGAAGATTGAGAAAAAAAACAAATTAAAATTATTGTTATTGGATTGAATTTTTGACATGAGAACGAACATGACAACTCATTATAATATGGGCTGAAAATTTTCTATTCAGAGAGATATTATAAATTCATTCTTATGTCCAAAAATGCAATCCAACGATGGTAATTTTTTATTTTTTTTTTCATCAATTTTCTTATTCATCTTTTGAAGTTACGAAATCTCCATCTTCTGACCGGTGTCAAAAATTTTGTTACATTTCACAAGATTTTTTCTGATTTTTGTCAGATTTTAGCAAGTGGTGGTTTTTGTTACAAGTTTTTGAATCAAACTTCAGATACGCTGGGTTGAAAAATTTTGAAAAAAATTACAATCGCGTTTTTCGTCATGTACTTTCATAGAAAAAATGATAAAACAAATCTGAGACATCGACGTAGAATATCTATCGAGATGTCATGGAATGCCCCATATACACTGTATAAAATATATATATATATGTGTGTGTGTGTGTGTGTACACGGGGTAGTGCTCGTCTTATCACGGTGGGTAATAATTAATGCGTCGTGGACAAACTTTGGACCAAAGTTTCTTTTACTTAACGCAAACACAAATTGCTTGTTTAATAGATTATTTATCCTCCTCTCTCTCTCTCTCTCTTTGTTTTCCCGCATCAATTCCAGTGTCTCGCCAGATTTCTGCATAACAATCACCTCCGTCAGCTTGATTCGTTGTTTCTGAACGCAAAAAGTTTACGATTTTCAATAAAATGCCGAGAGAAAATTTTCCGATCAAATACAAAAACTTGGAAAAAGTGAATAGAACGAATCGCTGTAAAGTGAAATGAAATTTTCTAATTTTTTTTTTATTTTTTTTTTTTTTCCAAGGACCGCGTTACACTTTCCGTTAGATTCCAGCCTCTTGCACGACGCGTCGCGTATAGAAATCCCCGGGTGAAATAAATCGACGGGAAGTGCAAGAGTCCCGGTTTCTTCGGGGGGTACAATGAACCTCACAGGAAACAAATGGCCGGCAAGTTTTCGCGATACTAATTACCAAAACTTAAGAAAGTGGGAGGAATTGTCGCCGAGAGGGTTTCGAGTGAATCGAATAAACATCACCCTCCCCGCTCACCCTCCGAACCACCCCTGGTCTCATTTTCGCTCTTTCGGATACCGGCTGGTAACCCTTACCGGTTACCACCCCCCCCCCCCCCCCCCCCCCCCCCACCACTGCTCGCCTCGCCCCATTTTCTTCCTGATTTATGTTAATGTTTTTGTCTCGCTGTGAAATACACCAAAAACCGATCCGAACCTCCTCATCCCCCCCCCCCCCACCCCCACCCCGCCCCTTTCACCCCTACGATTTGGATTAACTCAACGACTTCTTAACCCTCCTTAAGGTCGTACAGTGATCCTACCATTACCGACCGAGCAAGCTCGCCATTTGTCTCTCTACATTAAATAAAAAAACGAACGAAAAGGGTTCAAATTTCTACGGTACGTCGCTATTTTATACCGGAATACACAAGAAAAAAAAAAATTAAAAAAAAAAATACTCACATCCCAAAAAATTGTCGGAAATCTTCATAGTTTTTTGAGACCTGTTTACGCAGCTTATCTCTCGTTCGGTTGAAATTCAATTAAATTTTTTTAATTCCAATCTATCTTGAAGAGATAAACCGAAAGACAAAATTTACCCTTCATCCATCTATTTTCAATTATTTGGTATAATTAATTATTTGATACAGATAGATAAAAAAAAAAATTGTTTTTTTTTTTTTCCACCCATTTTAAATTCAAGTAATAACCGTCTTTTTCGTTAGACGGTGTAACTTTTCCCACACGGAATACGTCGGTGTGCGTTTATTGTTGCTATTATCACAGGCATTGGACACAAGTTGCGCGATTGGATCGAAGTCGAGACAAGTTTTTAACAATGCGTTGATTGAATTTCCAATACGTTGTGTAATACCGCAATACGAATGGATTTCACGACGTATAGAATTGTACGCAACTATAATAAACCGTACGACACACGCTTACGCGTGTGTAACAATATTAATTGAATTGTGAGAAAGAATTGGCGCATTGAAAAGTAAATAAAAATAAAAAGACAAAAAAAAAAAAAAAAAAAAATAAAAAAAGAAAGAGATTCGCGTTATTAGGTTTTTTTTCTTCTTCATACACACGCAAACAAAATCATCGTAACGCATACCTATGTGTATATATATATGTATATACACACATATAATAATCGAGAAACGAAGTGGCTTACTCGAGCGGTATAATGGAAATAAAAACGAATTCGATTTAATAACCATCGTAGGTCTGCGAGCACCGAGCTTCACGCAGCATTAAGGATTGAATAAGCGCATTGTCCTTACTTTATCGATAGATTTCCGTTGCCAATTGCAGTTGCGGCGACTCTGCTGCCACTGTTCGATTTAAACACTATGGGATTCAAATTTTCGGCAAATCCTCCATCGCATCCTTCGTGTCTGCAGGCGAAGTTTCAGACGTTCCTTATTATTTTATACTCATTATTATGCAGAAAAATCGAATTTTTGTGTAAGACATTCCATTGTTGCTCAGACGACAATGAAATGGCTCGCGAAAAGAATAAAACGCGCATTCCTTTTTTTTATTATCGTTCTCAAACTCCGAGCGTTATCTCAACCGCTAAATGTATCCTATATACTTTACGTGTTCGAATTGTTATTACATTCGCGAGCGACGGTAATTACATGTTTGCAAGGATCTTGCTTTTGTTTTTTCGTTTTTTTTTTTTTTTCTCCTCACACTCTAACACGGTTATACGAGTTACGTCAATCGCTGTTATATTCGACTGTATAACGTGTCGAATATCAGGAATATCGTACGCAAGTTCAACCTTCCAGACACGTCTGAATTCGCGTGTAAATAACATGCCTATTTTGCGTCAAAAAATTCTCGTACAAATTTCAACACCTAGCAGTGTAAACGAATTTAAATTCGACGTGTCGGAATGTTCGAAAATGTGTGAAGAGAACATGTTAATTATTTGGCAGTAACGCCTGATCGAGTCGGTTGTTTATTAAAGAAATATGTCGAGCCACACGAAATTTTGAACATTCAATGTAACGTTTATTTTGAACACTAAATTTGGAGAAATCGTTACATCCGGCAATTTAACGGAAATTCAAAGTGAACATGTTGAAATACTGAAAGAAAGTAACATTGTTTGCTTTTATAAGATGAAATTTCCGAGTAACGTATAAATCTTATGAATATATCGATGAACATGTCCAAATATTGTACCCTTGAATACATGTCGGACATGTTCGTGATTCTCTTTTGAAGCGGAAATAACTCTTTTCGTCGAGGTATCTGAACGATCGCAACACTTGTGTGTCTAGATTTTGAAACGTTTGTAGAAAATAATTCGAACATGTTCAAAATCTCTGCACACAAATAACCATGCGAGTGCAAATCTTTAAAAATTGAGCGAAACATTTATTTTGAGCGCTAAAATTGGAGGATTCGTTGTATCCAACGATTTTATGAGAATTCAAAGTAAACATGTCAAAACGCTTTGCAAAAGAGGAACAACATTTGCTTTTATGAGGTAGAATTTCCGAGTAACGTATAAATCTTATGATAATGTCAACGAACATGTCCAAATATTGTGCCCTTAAAGATATGCCGGACATGTTCGTGATTCCTTATTGAAAGGAAAACAACTCCATTCTTGGAGGAATTTGAACAATCTCGACATTCGTATATCTGGATCTTTGAACGTTCGTAAAATATAATCAGAACATTTTCAACATGTCCACATAAAAATATCCGTGACCGTATAAGAAATTTAAGGTGAAACCTATTTATGTATCTCCACGTATTCTATATTATAAATACACAAACCCCTGCAATGAACAACGTTTAAAATCGATGTTTAAAAGCTGTTGAAGCAACTTGGAGGAAAAAAAACAAGCCCTATCAAATATACGCGATTAGGGTCTTATTGTTAATAATGTCGAATAGAGGGGGAGATTAAAAAAAAAAAAAAAAAAAAAAAAAAACACCTTCCTCTGGTACTTGTATGAAAAAAGAAAAGAAGCAAAACAAAACAACATACACACCCCAAAAATAAAACTAAATAAATATAAAACACTCGAGGTATAAAACTTGCGGGTTCGGGAAAAGAAAAGAAAAGGGAAAAACAATCGTATAATAATATAATAATTATAAACTCGAAGCAGAAGCTTGAAAATACTTTCAACGACGTATTGAACACACTCGATTGTGGTTATAAAGTGGGTGCGTGTGTGCGCGCGTGCGTGCAGTGCTACCAACACCGAGATTCTGTTTAATATAAATTGCGCAACGGTGTTTGCTTCGCGAACGAAATATACCCACCACCTACTTTCAGCAAGCGAACATTGAATCGTGGTTAATCGGGTATAACAAGGGCAGTCGTTGTTTATTGTTTTCCAAACGTGTAAACGGCGCCCGGGCTAAGTTTGTATATTAAATTGCACGGATCCGGAGCGCGTGCAGCGGCAAACGGCTCTCCGTTCCATTCCCAAAGTCCGAGAGGGAAAATTCAAACCGGGCGTTCAAGGGGGGAGAACCAAGGAATGGGCGGCTCGCCGGCTAAGGGATCGCGACACCCGAGTTTCGCCAATTTTCACTTCCGGATTACCTTATCTGCCAAGAGTCACTCGCGAGTCACCGGCCGATTCCGTTATGCCCAAATCCGACCCAACCGAGGCGAAGTTTTCCGATAAGATTAAAGTGTTTCGCCTTTTCTCTATCGGTGTTGTTTTTTTTTTTCCCCTCTATTCCTTTTCAAAACGTAACATATCCGCCGACAAAAGTAAACGTTCAAAGTCAACCAGAGAGGAAAACAATTATTGATCTAAAAAATTGTTTAACGGGTCTGCTTTTTAAAATATTTCATGATCTATAAATTTGACGGTTGTTCATTGATGATGATAAAACCGTTCCATCGATCGGCGAAAAAAGAACTACACACGGAAGGTGTAATATGTTTCTATAACGTTTCGGAATGTTTGGGATAGAGAAATAGAGACGGAGGGAAGTTTGTCTAGGTACACAGGGACCACGGATCGCGGATCGCAGATTAGAGTCTTGGAGTGGTGAAATTAATTTGTTTATTATAACGATAACTGCAATTGCTACGGCGACTTGGTTAGATGTTATAATCGAATAATTGACGACTACTACTATGTGCCTGCAGTTGGACTGTAATATCAGTATACGATATACGTAACTTATGTATACGTATATATACATGTATGTATATACGTACAAAGACCCATGCTACTGTAGAATTTCACCAACTTTCCTGCAGGGTCGACGGTCTTTAATCGGTTTTAACGGGCAAACATTCTATCTCAACACCATCCATGGTGCACTTGGGTTCATGTACACAATCAAGTATCGCTGGGTATACGACAGAGTGTAGGATGTGACGATAATAACACTGGAAATACTCGATCCTGAACTCATAAGCAAGAAAATGTTGTCTTTTCGATAACACCGGTCGACGAAAATTCACTTTTTGTTTGCCACATGAAAACTTTTAACTGATTATGTTGGGAACAAGGCTTTAGCATAATGGGATTGATATTAGAACACTTGAGATACGAATAGTTTTACTGTAATGGAATTTTCTCAGTTTTTTGAAAAGTAAAGCTTTCATGTGTAAAAATTAGGTTGTGTATAGTGTCACGGTACACTGGTGAATAAAATTTTGTAACAAAGAAGGTGATTACTATAATTTTTAAAGACCTATTTAACCCTCGTTTTAAAACCACATTTACAATTAGTTGGATTCGATCAGGTCTAGTTTTTGTGTTACAGCCAATATTATACTAGTAAAATTGAATGTTTGTCGTTTTGATTTACCTTATTTGATTCAGGGTGTTTTGTTATTTACTTTAAATACCGGTTAATTAGTTAGAATAAATGACAAAATACCCTGGAATAAAAAAAGGTAAGTCAAAACAATGAACATTCAATTGTACCGGTAGTAGATGTAACACAAAAACTAGACCCGATCGGATCAAAATAAATATGATTTTATAATTAGAGGTAAAAACTGTTTGTTGATTAGTGTAATCGTTCGAATCATGAAAAGGTTGTAGTTTTTCTTTTTGCGAATGGAGTAAATAGGGGACAAATATCATACTTTCGTATTGTTTCAATAGAGACCGAGACCGTGCAAGTTAGAAAGTATCAACACATAACGCTAAAATATAAATCCAGATTTTTCGCCGCATCGCGAAACTGCAGATACGCATACATACCGTAGATGTGTGTATAAATGTGTGAAGAGAGAGAGAGAGAGAGAGTGACTGAACAGCTGCACATCCATAACTACACTTGTTTGTTATCTTTCATGGTGACCATTAGTATAATACGTTGTGATATCATATCGTACCGTATCGTATCACGGTTGTTTATTTCAAGTCTGTTGTTTCTCTGGTTTATTTTTAATTTCACGTTGTATATTTGATATAAATTGTGCGTTGTATAAGGAACATTGTCCACGCGTCATCGTCATTTCCATCAACCATCTAACGCATCATTATATACGGTTAGTCGCGGAGAACCGCAACCGTGATCTTGGCCAAAGAAAGTGCAATAATAGTGCTTTTTTCATAGAACTAAAACGTGTTGCGACGTGATATTTTATTTTCAACGTTCAAACGCCGCGAGCGTTGTTTTCCCCGTTATGCAGGAGTTATGACAACGAGGATAACAATTTGTTTTTATTTTCTTTCTTTTTTTTTTCTTGTTCTCGCTCCTACTTTTTACCGTGTTAATTATAATTTTCACCCACTGAGAAGAACGCCGGTGTGTGCGTTTCGAAGCACGCATCTGGTAGGTGTTGTCAACCAAATATAATATTACAACTGGATATTTGTAATTGTGTTGCATTAGGTACACACGTAAATATACAACATATTATGTACAATATGCAACGAGGGCGAAAGCTCATACGCAGTGAGGAAAAATACTCGCGTGAAACTTGTTTTTCAATTGTTATTATTATTGTTATTCGAGATATCAGGAATGTATTGATAATACAATATACGACTAAACAATTGGTATGCGTATAGCGTGCTATTGATAAACGTGGCCTATAAGTAAAAAGAACGTTGGCAGCTTTCAAGCAATATTCGTGCAAGTTCAGTTTCTCAGCTTGATTTCTTTCTTTTTTTTTTTTGTCGGGTTCAGGTACAAAACCGAAACTCATTTTCATCAACTTATTTTACGTACAGATTGAGCTTGCCCAAGTTGACTCGCGGTAGACAATTCAGTTTTCCAGACGGTTATTATTCCCCGCAATAATTAAGTATCGACGTGCATTTTACACCGATATTAAATGTGGTAGGGTCCAACAGCTTGCAGGTATTGTACGAGGTATCTGCTTAGCGTCGCAATATCTAATATTGCGAGGTAATCGTGTTAGAATTAACCCCCATCACGGCCTTCCGCACAACCTGACGATGCATGAAAATTCTCCAAGCTGAAAACCGCGCCTCCTGCAATTAGTGAAAAGTGAAGTCTTCTAGTGCCTGTTCGCGCAGCTTGGGATGAGAATTCGATGCGAGTTGTTTTTTTTTTTTTTTCCTTCTTTTCTCTCTTTGAATTATCAAAAAGCAAATGATTCCATCGCAGTTGAAATTACACGAGGTAATTGGACGGTAGCGAGTTTTGTTTTTATTTTTTTTTTTTTTTGCGATTACATTCAATGTGCAAAGTTAAAAGAAGCAAGTACTTTGAAAACACGGACGAAATAACAAACCTACCGGAGAAAAACAACAACAAAAACTGCAATCAAGGGTAATTTTAACCGGAGATAAGTCATCCCCTCTTTAAGTATCCCTCCTTTGGGAACCCTGGGGCCTAATCGGAGGCAGGATGGGGGGAAAGCGGCGACGACGCACGAGGGAGCTGACCATGGCTAAACGGAGTTTTACCCCAGGGGAGGTTTTCTGGAGGGATGTTAAGAGCGTTAGCGGCCAGTTAAGAGTCGACGAAACTGCAGTCGACGAATCAAACCGAAGCTTCTTCGACTCGTGGAGAAGTGTTCAACGGCTCACTCGGAATCTGTTTACACACGATGAGAATTCACGTCTCGATGATCTGTAACAAGCTGAACACAAGTTGGTACATTGCTACGAGTTGCGCGAATTTTTTTCTTCAAAATTTAACACTTTTTCCACCAGGAGACGGTCGAAGTTGGCATCGGATCTAGCGTCTGACTGAGCATGCGCGAACTTTATGCAATTTTCATGCAGGCTGGCCACCTCAAATTTCAGCTGTAAGACTCGGCTTACGTAGGTTATGTAAGTTCGGTAAATTTTTTATAGGTTAACCAGGCGTCGAATAGCTGTTATTGTAGTTACTCGGGAATGGTTGGCGAACCTTTACTGCTAAATTAATGACTTCTACGATTCATCATAACAATACAATTTCAATTCGCCACTTACTGCGGGAGATTTTGACGTCGCGTGTCTAATTTCGATTAAGTTGGCTATCCTACATTCAAGACGAAACAATTGCCGCGGTATGAGTCTGCCAGCCAATAGAGTTCAATTGTTTTGCGCATGCGCAATTGATTGCTGAGTTTCACCTTTCTCTATCGGTCTTGTAGGTGCCTAGTATGTAGACACGAGCAGCGTACGTGAAACAAAAAGAACATATAAACACATGAGGAGGGGAGGGGAATAAAAATACAAAACAAAGAGTTAGATAATGAGGGAGTAAAGCAGACAAAAGTACCTGACCGAGTAGCAGACGCTACGCGCATAGCCAATACCTGTTCACCGCAGCAAGCGGGTGTCGTGACACGAAACAGACTGCTATGTTGCGACATATCTTTGCACAGCGTGGGGCTCACTTGGGTTTATTAACGTTAAGATAAATAAACAAATGATGTTGTGTGTATGTAGCGCTCGCTGAGGACGAGGGAGAGAGAGAGAGAGAGAGAGAGAGAGAGAGAGAGAGAGAGAGAGAGAGAGAGAGAGAGAGAGAGAGACGGACCGATGAGATGAGATGCGTTGCAAGAGAGACGGACGAAGGTTGTTCCAACGCTCGGAAGAGAGAAGAGGGCGCAGAAGGCAAGAGGGATAGATTTGTGTGTGCACAACTACGCGTGTAGGTTCGTTCGGCACATAGAACAGCGTGTTTGAACAGCCATGCTGTTAGTCATCTGACGTTTTTGTGCTATTCAACGGTGTAACGAAAATCCTTTTCCACGGGCGTAGCTAAACTTGTCGATTGCAATGTTCGAGACTTTCGTACCTTGTACCTAAAACGCGACGATGCAAGTGGCAAGAACGCGTCGAATAGCATTAATGTATTCAAATTACGCGCCAACTGCGCGGGACATATTTCCTCAGTCGATACTCATATTATTTGTTTGTCATGCAACTGATGAAAAGTAAATTATTCTTAAAGGTGCGTATTTTTTCGTATTTCTTTTTTTCGTTCTTCGTATTAGTCTTTCATTGAATACGATATGAAATTATTAACCTGACCTGAGCCGAATTACCTTACACACGCGTACGTTAAGGAAATTATAATAAACGTGCGATACACACCGAGGCGAATATGTTGGTTACGTAATTGCCGCACACAGTTGTACTGTCAATAATATAGCTACTTTTATTTATAATTCCTATAACGACCAGAGCCGAGTCAATCACCGGAGCGGAGAATAACAACAATTATTATTATATCGCAGGTTGTAAATAACCGAGAAGAAACACCCGCACGACAAAATCGAATACATACACATATGTGTACACTCTGCAAAGTATACGCATGGGTATGTATGTACACAGGGACTTAACGATTCCAGAGAAAAAATAACCAAAGATTAAAAGAATTTAGTTCGATTTTCAGCTGTATTGTATACATATCGTGATATACCCTCTTCTCTCTCTCTCTTGGTATATTCAAGGTAATCTAATACCGTGTTGAATTCGTGATGCGAAAGAGTGAAAAAAAAGGCGGAAGGGACAGCAGAAAAAAAAATCGGAAAAAATAACGAGCTGTTAAATGCTTCGCGTGCAGGATACAGCCGTCGAAAAATAGGGATTCGAAAGTTGTGACGTCACGGGACACAGACCGCGCATTGCTCGCCGTTATCTTCATTACATGCGAAAGATGATTTCTCTCTCTCTGAAGTTCTTCGTTGACGTCACCCGACCAGCGAGAGAGCCCATGACCGAATCAAACGTCGACGCATCAGAAGCCGGACGACGTTGGCACATTCGCGAGACAGGTTCGAGTCTAGCATTGTGATCGTAATTGTCTTATCTGACGTAAGCGACTCGCTCTGCGAGGAGTTGCGGAGGAGGAGAAGGAGGAGGTGGAGTAAAAGTGGGAGGATGGGGGAGGGGTGAGGGGTTGTAAAAGCAAATAAAGATAATCGCTCGTACATTTGTCGGAAGAAACAACAGGAAAAAAGAAACACAACAACAACGAACCGATAAAAGAAACATACGTAAGAAAACAAAGTAAAATTTAACGCCTCGTCGTTCATTTCGAGAGTACAATGGTGTGTGTGTGTGTGCGTTGCGTTTCGAGGTTCGTTTAACACAACATTCGCGTCATGTTTTATGGTTTATGGCTATTTCCTCGCTTCCACCAGACGGTAAATATATCATCGACAGGGTGGACCATGAGCCCGGAACGCATCGGGACAGAATATTTTTTTTAAATCCTGAAGGATGTCGACGGTATCGCCGGATTATCAAATCGCGTGAACGTGGCGGCGGGCGAGCGCGAACTTCAGGCATTCCGGCGCGAAGAACAACAATCGAATATCGCGTGGCTCACGGTTACGATTACGGCACTGCACCGGTGTTCGCGCGCGCGAGTGAAATGGATAGATAGAGAGAGACATATATCTATACTTATATAAAGAGAGACATATATCTATACATATACCTATAGATATAAATCGAACGCCGGTGTGGGTGGGAAGGGGGGGGGGAGGACGTGACGATCCCCCCCCCCCCCCCTCGATATATGTATGTATGTACAATCGAACAACTATAGCGTTGCTCGGTGACAAGGGAGTTGAAGAGAGCACGAACTACGGCTTGAACGAAGAGAGGAAAACAACCGGGTGACGGTTGGCGAGCGGCGAGTAGAGTGGAACCCGCGATGCGGTTCGCGCGGGGCGAGGAGTGGGGGGGCGGGGTAGGAGGCGGACGGGGAGGAGGGCAAAATGCGTAAACAGAGAGTCAACATGTAAACAGGCCACTCGCGAGACAAACAACGTGGGGGCCGCGGAGCTCTGCGCCGCACCAGCCGAGCCAACAGCCAGGCTAGGCGGCTCGGGCTGCCTTACCGAGTGAGTAGTGAGTCTCTCGCGGAAAGCGGCGTATAAACCTAGCCGGCTCGGCTATCCGATGATCGTTACACACGCTGTGTATAAAACAACGCGGTTCCCGAACAGGCTTAATAACCGGGATTTTCGTTCACGCGCGCGAGATCTCCGTAACAACCGCGTTCTTTGCTCCCTCCCGTCCCCTGGTCGTCATCCCTCCCCCGCCACTCCCCCCTTCCCCCCTTCTTCGCAACTCACACGCGTCTAATCCGCCGCTTCGTCCAATCCCCAAGCCTTATCACAGACGGACGGATGCTTGACTCTACCGAAAAGCAGATAGACTCGACTGCAATACCGCTTGAACCGTATTGCTGTTACTACTGATGCTCATGCTGACGCGGTGATTCCTGTACCTGCGCCGCAGATCACATATCGATCGATAGTGATCGATACTGACGCGGGAATATCGCGCGCAGATCAAGATCGATTGTGAAGTTTCGGTGTGTATTCGTTCGGTTATTATCAGTGAGAGTAGGAATTATTCTTATGCTTTGGCAGCCGGAGATATTGTGGAGTTAGTGTTGGGTGATTAATTATATGCCAAGAGTGGGTTCACTTATTGTGTTGTTGAGTTTTTGTGAAATCGGTTATTTTTTTTTTTTTCGACAAGTTTTGAGAACGCGTTACTGGTACGTCTTACAATTTGAAATTATTACCCGTCGATACCGTGGTGTAATTTTTTGATTCTCAAACTTGTAAGGTTTTATTTGCGATACTTGGGATATTTTGAGGAAATAAAACGTGGTTCTAATTGTAAGAAACGCGAGATGTTTTTAAGCGTTTTACTTGAAATACGTAACACAGTCGAAGGAGCGAATGGTACATGAGGTGGAAAGAAGAAACGAAAGAAACAAAGAAACGTTCGTTTATTTGAAAAGAAATACGGAGTGTCGGGTTGGGGGGCAGAGGAGGAGGTGGTGGAGGAGGAGGAGAAGGAGGAGGAGGAGGAGGAGGAGGGTAGGGAAGGAAAAAAAATAATAACAATGATGCGACGCCATAAACAGAATCGAACAAACAACTGATATGCAAATAATGAGTTGTGCATTTAAAGATTGTATTGGAACTCGGTTTGCTGTTAGCTGCCGCCACCACCACGCTGGGTTTTATAATGCGTGGTTATTTAAAAGAAGAAACAGTATACAACCTTAGTTGGGTATTATTAAAAGAAACTATTGTCGACGTCTTATTAACAATGCCTTGTTATTAAACTCCCAGCCAACGCCGACGAATACGACCGAGTTCGTACGGTCCGACCGCACCGCCTGCGCGGATTCTCCTGCACTAGAGGCAGGCTGCTGTACACAACCGTCTCAAACTTCTGTGACTACGCGGCGCGCGCCAGCCCGAGTTTGTGTGTTCCACCGAATACGAACTTGTTATAGCCTGCAGTGTGTGCCTGCGTTTGTCCAGCGCCACGGCGCTGATAGCGTTCGTTGGTTTCGCTCGATCCGCCGCCGAGTCCCGCGAGTCTACCTTAACGCCTCTCCCTTCCTTAAAATGGGCAAAGACGTTGATCCGGGTTCGCCGCCGGCCCGCCACCCCGTCGCGTGTCAATTCAGTGATAATAATTCGTCGATGGTTGCAAACGAAGCTGCAGGCGTGCATCGCGCGTCGTACGCAGCACAGTGACCTACACAACCGTTCGACCGGCGTTTGTCATATGTTTACTCAAAATTGTTATTATTTTCCTCGCTGCACATTCATCACCGTCGCCTGCACGACTCTGCGACGCCACCTCGCTACTTTGACTTCGGATTACAACGTAGTGCATCGAACAATTGTTGAACACTTGTGCTTCCTGTGATACTCCCGTTTGAACTTTTCTTTCAATACACCTGGCCCCCGTCCCACGTGTTCAACTTTTATATTTGAATCTCCCGCCCTGCTTCTCGACTCTGGTCAGCCCCGCCACCGTCTCGAGCTGCTACCATTGGTAAGTCGAAATCAAACTGACTAAATATTCTCAGAATTGTGGAACAATGTTTTACCACTCGGAATAATTCACGAAATTTTAAAATTTATTCCGGTGTTCTGGACAGTGGAGTCGAAATATTATTTGTATATTCGAACCCTCCGTGCTCTGTAGTCTAGGATAATATAAATCTCTCTCCTATAAGCGGATGAGGTGTTTAAGTTTGTGACCTTGCACGATGCTGCACGCTCAACGTTCTAAATATACCTCCGGCAAATACTTTGATTTAACAATTTCATTTGACGAATCTCTCCTGCTGCATTACGTTTGCCGGTTACCTACAAGCATACCGTACACCGTAATTTACTTCGAGGAATTTGTTTGTCTAGCAAATAACGAGGTCAGACTGTACTACAAATATCTATAGAACTATTTTATTCGCCGAAAACTACGATTACGACTCTTACTTCATTCAATTGAGAGTGGTGAAGGAAGGCTCTGTATATGACGGCATATGTCACGCCTGGTTCCACACAGTAGCAAACTAGCAAATTGCATCAACGATCGCTTACATCACACGCGTAATTACGCATCGAGAATTGTGAATTGTTCTCCAATGTGCACTGCGTGCAGTTATGTTCCGACAAAAGCATCCGTCATTTGCTTTGTTTACGGTGAGAGATTAAGCGCAGTTTACTTTCGTCATGAGTAACCGAAGCAGCGTTATGTACATATATACATAGTCGCGAGTAAGTGGAAGTAGAATTTATACCCGTGTTTATCCCTGCAATAATTGCATCAAGTAACTTCACTGAAGAATCAAATATTTCGAAGCTGTGCGGTTTGTTGAAAACCAAATTAGGAGATTGTATCGTATCTGCGTCAATTGAGCGAAAGAAGCATTTGAACATTCAAATTTCCCGCGCGCGGCATTTAACCTCTTATTTCAAAAGATTTATCGATAGCAGGCTTGAAAATAGAAGAATGAATCTTTTCCGGTGGAGTGAAAATACCGTATACTGGTTAGGCGCAGATCACAGATCCTCTACGGTGTGTGAGATATGCAGCTGCAGCATCACAGGCAGGATTCTAAGCTGTATAGCTGGTCCTGGAGCGTCGGGTATGTAATGATGTTTGGAAACAATGCCAGAATGCAGTTTAATTCAGTTTTCTTTGTTTTAGAACCGGCTTAACATGTTTACTTCTCTCCGGTTTAAGAGCGTCGTCGTCGTTGTACATTCTTTGACAAAAATATTATACAAGGCGGCCATTCAACGCAAACGCCACTCTCGTTAAAACGCCGCATAATTCTCATCGCCGCGACGTGTACGCTACACGTTATTCCTTCACGCGATTTCTGTCTGTTCATCTTTCTTTCTCCTGCACGGACAGCTCTGCAAGCGATGTAGGTACCCGCGTAATCACTCACCAATCTTTTCTTTTCCTGTCTGGCTCAAACTAATCTTGTTTACCAGTATCATCGCCTCTCTTCTCATTCGCATATTTCATCTTTATACTCCTGATGGAGATACCGATGATTTTCTTCTTCATCGTAATCCCGCTTCGGTTAGTCCACAAAAATCATAATAACATTTCGTTTACAAGTGTTGATTACAGGCAAAAAAGAAAAACTTATTGCAATAACAAGTTGAGAGTAATGATGTATATTATATGTACGTGTTATAACCATTGAATGAAAACAGAGACTAAGAGAAGTGGGAGGAGGGATATAAACAAACAGAATGGCCATTTTGGTCGAGAATTAATTTTTAAAGTACCTCACTTTACTTACTGAGGGGCCACTGAAAAGCTTGCTTTGGATATTTCGCATTGATCGTTTGCATTCGCAATTGATCGGAGATAAATGCCGTCAACAACTGGTTTGAATTTTTATTACGGTATTTTTACAGAGTATAATAAAAAAAAGACGCCACTGCAGCTTTACAGCGATACAATGAAAACCGTGTTTTTGATCAAGGTAGATGATGCTTGCAGGTTATAATACCGAATGTCTGCATGTTTGATTGCCGGAAAGAACTGTTCTCAAATTGGTATATAGCTTATGTACGGTTGTACTTTACCTATATCGACTCGGGTATAATATATTATACACGTGATGCCAAATTGAACGGTTAATAACGCGCAATTATGTACTCTAAAAACAGCCTGAAATGAGGATTTCCTGTTTAGAAACTATGTCGTAGAATTTGCTCAGGTCACGTCCGACTCACGACGACCTCCTCAACTTATATCGTATAGTATAATGTATAAGTAGCTGTTAGTCGGTTTGCTATATACATAATACACGCGCAAGTATCCGTGTAATCCTGGACAAGGATCCGGACAAGCTCTTCACTCATTTCGGTCAATTGAAAAATCCCTGAACCCACATCGTTTTACCCGTTAATACATGGGTTGCAGCCAATCAATGTTCCCCCATTAACGAGATCTTTAATCCATTGGTCATAGACTGTGAGGAAAGCGACACGCGAGCACCTTGGATTCCAGTCACCGAAGCAATATTCAATTTCGCCGATGGATGCTCGATAACATATTTCAGCCACTTTTCATCGTCCACATTGGCCTGCTTAAGGCGTTCCATTTTGCTCACAAGGAGGTGTAAATCATGGAGTCCAAGGTGCTCACGTCCCCGATGGAATCCCATATATTATACTCCGATCCTGATATGCGCGAACGTGCGTGTACCCCTGATCCTTCTGGCTCCTGATGGCTCCTTCTTGGGATGACATTAGCTCCCTCCGCGACTCCCAGATCCGCTTATTTCCGCCTCTTGTCACTCCGATTAGTTGTACGATTCTTGGTCCCCCCAACGTGCATGATTTTTCTGCTAATCGAGTATTGTCTTTCGACGTAAGTATTCGCATCAACATCGAATCAACACATCAATACTTGTTGCCATTTTCCTGCACGCGTTTGTTTTCTGATCTCTTCTTCTTCCAAGAAGAAATTGTGCATCACGATTCACAATCATGGTCATCGGTAATTAATCGCTGAATTTTTTCCGCGTATCGATTACTCGGAAAAGATTATCGAGGTCTTGTTTTGAACCAGCTATACTTCGGGGCTTTAGCCTCCTGAAAAGCGTAAGCAGTTGTACCAACCAAATGTATATATATATATATACCTAATGCTGAATCTTTAGCACGTGTACTTTGGCGAAGGGGTTAAGGGAGGACGTGTAACTCTTCGTTATCTCGGGGAGCCGCGGGTGGATGGAGACGGAGGTGGAGGAAGAACCTCGAGTCAAAAGAGGTCCGCAAACGTTTTCATGATTTTCCATGGCTAATTGTTATGCACGGTGCGAATCTTCCCCGCCCGTTTTCCTCTTTCCAGACCGTTTCTACGCTTTAGCTTGGCTTCTCGACCACCAAGCGTAGGACATTCAAGAGCTCAATGCTAGGACATACTAACTATACTTATTGCTAGGACAATTGCAACGGGTCATTCTGGTGTTGGGGCCTGGTTCAAAGACCAAAGTTACTGATTCGGTAGGGATGAAAGGCTCCTTAAAGTCGCTTGCTTGACGCATGAAGCAGACGGACTAACAAGCCGAGTTACGAACTTGATTTGAGACCTTCGATAAAAGATGTTTCAACATCTATTGAAACAGATTCAAACCAAAGTGCAACGACGACCTGAGCCCAGGAAAATGATCATGATTGTAATAATGATTCGTTGATCACTGGCAAGAAGATGATTGGAAACTGAAGAAAAAAGAACACTTTTACCAGTCTGGTCTACCAAAAAAACAGAGAATAGAAATCAATTACCACCAACAGAAACTGTTGCGATATTTTTTATCCGTGAATCAACTTGAACGAATATAAAGCAGTTCATAATGGATATCTCGCAAGACAAATTGGTTTGATTAAATGAGTAAATTTTCTGCTTTCTTATCGCCGTTGGAGGAGGTGGAGAAGGAGGCAGTCGTAAAATGTGTTTAAATTAGGGGCCAAGGTGTCGGGGTGTTGAATTTGAATTTGGATCGGTTAATATGCGAGACACAAACAACGGAATGATGTGGGTTCTGTGGGTCTCGTGCATAGAGCGCGAATGTGAAGTGAGTGCCAGACGCGTCTTTATAACACCGTCTCGATGAGTTACGAGCCTGCCTTCAGTCCTCTGGCAGAAACAGCAGCCAGTAGCAGTAGACAGAAACAGGTAATCTTGAGAAAGGGTTACGAGGGTATGTCCGGTTAGGAAATAACTTTCTTACCTACTTATGCCTTCATCTCCTATCCGCCCCGAACCAAGAAGAAGAAGAAGAAGGGAAAGGGATTCCCACCCCTTTGCAAATCTCTCGAACCATTAAATACCCCATTATTTCCAACGTCGAGTACACAAATTTATACAGATTTTCTTGATTGTTTCTTCTTTCTTGCCGTATTTGTTTATTGTTTTTTGAATCTTTCCCTCCCCTCTGCCCTTTTTTTTCCTTCCTCAAGAGTTAATAAATAAAAAGAGGTCGTAGATATAAACGGTCCTCTATAGGGATATTTATACCCATGAGTTCTTTTTATTTATACATTTCTATGGTGAAGTCAAATTTCACACTACTTGAGGGTTTGTAATGCATCTGTTGAGATTTATTGACCTAATTACGTTATGTTATAAAAAATTACCCACGTCGTTTATTGTTGAGCAAAAAGAATGGGAATTGCAGGAATAACTGTAGCTCGTTACGTGAGCTATATGATTCCGCTATCCATTTACTACAAATGAATTGACGCTATGCAGGCTGCGCGTTGTTATTTTTATCCAATCACAATCGTCGGATCGATCGATCGATTTGTCGACGCTTTAACGCATGACTTTCTACAGTTGGTCGGCTTGTGAACGGTTTCACATTATATCGACATGTATTATGCATAAATAATGCCTGTGTATAAAATATTCATGAAAAATAGCGTCCCGATTTTTACTTCATAATGAAAAAGAGTAAGGAAACAGAAGAAAAAGAAGAAGAAGAAGAAGAAGAAGAAGAAGAACCCGGTCAGATGTATTAAATCCATCGATGAAAACGACCCAACCAACGAAAACTCGGAATGGACGTCATGGTAGGAAGACACTTAAAAAGTGTAGAAACAAAACAAACAAAAAAGAAAAGAAAATCGAAGAAACAAAAAGGGAATGTACTAATTTTCAAATCGAAAATATTTGTTTTCAGTTCGTATGTGTGCATCAGCTTTGGAACGGGATTAAGAAGATTATCGGTGTGCCCATATTCACCCCCAATGCCCGATAACTGGGCAGAGTGTTTATACGAAAATTCGTTTCCGCGTCAGTTGGCTGGTTGGGTGGTTGGTCTAGTCGGTCTGTCGTAACGATAAAGTTATTTAAACTGGACTTAGCAGCTTTTGCACCACCTGGTATGAAACCGGGCTGCAGGCAGACATGCAAACGGACTTGACTAGTACCATGAAAGCCGCTTTATCTAACCAATGAAGGCAATGAACCACCACCTTCGAATCTCTCTCTCTCTCTCTCTCTCTCTCTCTCTCTCTCTGCAAGGTAAATAAAATCTCGGTCAATCATTGTGGATGAAAAAGGCTGCACTAATTCTGCGAATGAAACAAATTTAAACAAAGAAGGATCACAAGAAATGTAGGTATTGATTGAATCCTGCACGTGATTCTGAATTATTTATAATGTCACGACTTGGATACTTACTATCGAATACGAGGCTGTTCGACATAGTTGGTAGCGTTATTTGCACTATCTGCTCGATGATTTAGATAACCCTTCAAATCGTATTCAATTATTCACATTAACAGTCAGATCCCACGTAAATCTCACACAGAAAAAAAGATCGAAGTGTAAAGGTTTCTAGAGAAAAATGTATTTTTATCGAGAGAACTTGTTTTCCGATGTTCATTCGAATCGGTGAGTATTTGTTCATATTTTTTCTTTGTAACGTTGCGGGTTTTTTTCCGTTAAATATCTGTGCCAAGGAATTTCTTTTTCAAATCTCAAGGGGTCCGGAAAAATTGATCAAAAGACATTGTTCAAGAAGTTTGGAATAAATTACGTCATTGGGACAGGGAAATTGGTGGATTTAAAAATGCGAAAAAAATCTCAAAGTACACAGTTGGAATAAGAATCTCCTCACAGGTTGACTAAAATTTTTTGTCTTGATTTAAGCATTTTTTGAAATCTATTGCTAAGTGAAAATAATAAAGTAAAACTTGCATATTAAACGCTTATACGACAAAATGTAACAGATAAATCGTATTGAAGTTGGTAACGTTATCGCAACGATTCTTGCTGAGAAAAAACCATTGATTCAGTAAACCGTAATAACGCAAAAAAATACTCGCATCTCAAAATCTTAGTTCCTCAGAAAATCATTGTAAAATTTCAAAAAATAGTCATTTCTTCCCCAATGTTTCGTTACCAAATTCAGCCTAGCACAAATAATACAAACACAAAGTGAACCCGCCGGGACATTACGTGTAGTTAAGTTTTTCCAACATTCTATACATAATCACATGACAGATGTATGAAAATTGCGTCCCAACTCGCAGCAATTCATCGTCATTGATCCGGTCATCGCGTAATTGCGATACGCGCAAGTATTTATAACTACGAGAGTAAAACTGCAAAGACGAGAGTAGGTATCGACGTTTCAGGCGTGTGCCATCGACCCTTGAACTCTGGTATCTGTATCGCCATGCGGAACACCATGTAGTCCGAACAGTCTTAACACGTATCTACCATTTGCCTCTGTACACATTGATGAACGCAAAGGCACCGGAGCAGTTGGGAATTGGCCTAGGTCAGTTCGTCAACCCTGGAATGACCTTGAACGTGATGGTGGCGGTGGTGGTACCCAGTAGCGCAAACATTGGAAACGGTTGTTGTTCGCTCGCTCAATGTGCGAAATTAGTATTCCGCATTCGTAGATTATCATTTACGTATTTTGTTTACCTCTGCGTGAATTCGTTTTTTTTATTTTTTCTTCTTCTTTTTTTTTTTTTATTTTTTCTTTACTACGCCTCAGACTCTCGTAGACTGCAGTAGGAATTAATTATATTTATTTGTTCCTCTTTCGGTAGGCCGAAGGTTAAAACAATTAGACGATCGTTAATTAATTTATCACCGCGATGTATCTTACGGACGAACGAATTTTAACGCACATATTATTATTATTGTTGTTATTATTGTTGTTGTTATTGTTATAATTATCATTTATTCTTAACGGTAATTGAATATACGCAAACGATGATCGTTTTGACATAATATTTTATAAAACACTGCCAACTATCATCTGCATCATTTAACGATGATGAACGTAGAAACTCAAACTTGTTTTGCATAAGATTTGTATAATAAATACAAGCAAAAAAAAAGAAAAAAGAAACACTCGCACAGTATCAATGATCGCTAATTACGTAAAGACTTGCTTCATGTTTGATGTAAGCGCGTTTCGACCGTATTCAAAAAACGAAGAAAATAATTTCACTCGTTTCACAGTTTCTGACGTAAGAATTTTTTCATCCTCGAATACTCTGATTGTTTTTATTATACTCGTTTTATGGTGATAAAAATGTGACCACTTTCCTCGATCGGATAAAAAACTTCGTCGTAAATGATCCGATGATATATTCAAGTTTCTTCGTCACTGAATCTATCAAATGTCAAGTTGTAAATACGTGACGTATACGTAAGCATTCAAACTACCGCCAGCTGACGCTAATACTCGATTATAACTTAAACATCGGCATCACAGGCCTAATAGATCAGCTGCTGCTTACTGTCGCTGCTCTTGTATGACTGCGATGAAACAATTATTATTATTCGAAAACGATCGCAATGTTAAACGTTTTGCACTTACACCTGTGTGTTTTGTCACCAACGTATACAATATAAGTATATATATATATATGTATATAATGCCATGAAATGCGAAATATTACGTGGGAAACTTGAACATTTTGAAAATTCACAGCTCGTTAACAACTTCGACGCTTAGCTGGAAATTTTCAGCGTTGTTTGGGGATAGAATAAAGTATGATCCCTGAAAATTTCAAGCGATTTCGAGATGATAGAAAAAAGTTACAGCTATCCGAAAACAGCGATTTTTCAGAAATCATTTGGTTTTGCGAGGCCGTATATAAAAAGGAACGTGGTAATTAATAATAATTCGCGTAGGTGGTGATAAAGTATACCTAGACGAAAAATTTGAGCCGTCGATTGGCCGTCTACTTGGAAAATTCTTGACTTGGCAGCGTTTCAAAGTTATGCGAAATTTTGCTAAAATGATAGTTCACGAAGAGGGTCCTAATTAAACTGGATTTTGCTTTGTTGTAAAAAAAACTATTTTTTTCCTGAAAATACAAGGTCAGAGAAGGGGAACGCCGTTTGATCCGAGTGTTTAAGTCCCATAGAGCTCCCATGAAAAAATCGTGAATATAACTAAAAAGTTGAATTATTAAAAACTTCAAAAATTTCTATAGCCACCAAATTTTCTTATATTAAGCTCAAATTTGGAGAATCGTCTTTTTTTATAACCTACTTTCTTGAAAAAAATCAGCAGCCGAGTCGCTGACCCAAGCCCGCAGGCTGCGGTCGAAAAGTATTGGACGTACCCATATACGTATATTTTGATCCAAAACAGAGTGAGTATAACAAAAACAAATGAAATACGGTCAATATATATATATATACATATATTCTTGGGACCAACTATTTTCGCAAATTACGTGACATGTTTTGAAGAAACGGTTTCTATGTTTTTGCCCCTTCGTTTTTTTTTTGTCTTTTTATCCGATTATCGTCCGCGTAATAATTGGCATACGATAAAACCGCACGATATTAGCGCCTTGGATCATTGTTCATTAAAATGTTAATCGCGATGTATTATGAATAAAAAATTGTTTTTTTTTTTTTTTTTTTAAAACGCGCACGCGGCGATGTAATTAGTGCAGAACTCGACAGCTGCGGGCAAAGAGAGATCCAAAGAGCGAGATAGAGAGAGAGTGAAGGGGGCGGGGGTGGTTGGGGAAGGGAGAGGAGGAACCCGCAGACCTTAGAATTATAAAGGAATGTTTGTCGCTCCTACGAACGAACCAAGGCAGCAATCGTCTGCCTCCTTTTAGCTGAGGAACTCGAGAACTGGGGTATAAGGACTTTGGAATTAAAAATAAAAAGGAGTTACAGGGGATGCTTAAGGGTAACAACTGCTGGGGGAGGCGAGGGAAACGCCAGGGAGAAACAGAGAGAGAGAGAGAGAGAGAGAGAATAGTGGAACACTTGTTCAGAAATTATCTCGTCGCTCCGTCGAGACGTTTCGGGGATTTAGGGGATCCTAACGCTGATGTAATTCTCCTCCAGGCTCCTCTCGAGGAATTGCGGGAATAAACACTACCTACCTCTTACCCTTGATCTCTTCACGGTGCCTCGTAATAAACTCTGCGTTGCGAATCTTGAAGAATTTATTCAAGGAACCTACGAACGATCTTTACAATTGATAAACTAATCTTGAAAAGTTATCTCTTACTGCATATTTTTACTTCTTACGTATACATTATATATATATATGTAAGAATTGTTATATGACGCGAGCGTGTTTTACTCTTTTTTTCCGTACACAAAGTATCCGTTTCTATACGGCCGTTTTCCTTTTACGCCAATTTTCTAATACAACTGGACAGTACGTGATTTCATTGGTCGGGTCTAACGGAATAGACCAATGAAATCGCTTGGTGTCTCCAGTTGTGGCAGAAAAGTGACGTCAGAGAAAACCGACCAATGATGGCCGAGTGATTATGCGCATGCGCAAACAAATCTGACGTTACGCGATCCTAACCTCGATTTCTTACTTCGTGAAAAAACGCGCGACGTTCTCTTGTTGTATAAAAAATCGTGTCTACACAGAAAGGAATCACGTACAGCGAAAGGATTCTTTGAATTCGCCAAATATGCCGGAAGTAATGTTTTTTTTGATTAAAATAAATCTAAGCTTTTTTTTTTTTTTTTTTTCATCGAAATCAACGACATCCGTTTGAATAGAAACAAATGTCGAATATTTTGTTCCGCCGTGTGTGATAAATTTAACAAGTTTTTTTTTTTTTGTTTTTCTCATCTTTTGCTTTGGTACCCACGCGCAGTGCTTTTTTTTACACCGGAACAAATTTCACAAAAATTCATACTCAACCGAGACTCTGCGATTTTCGTAATTCCCTCAATTATTTCTCACGTTCTAGCGCAACCATTTTCGCAATTGATCTACTTTCCTTTTACCTCTCTCATTTCCCTTTTTCCCCTCGTCAGTTTCATCTGTTTCTAGCATCAAATCAGTCCAAGCAATTGGCTGTGCACCAACAGCGCGGAAAATCCTAGACATCATTACGCGATTTCTGGTGTGCAATTAAAGGCACGCCGAGAGGCTGATAGTTTGTCTCGGTTACCGAATTTCCTCGACTCCGTATCCCGCAACTTCCGGTGTCCCGAATTTCACGCCGTAGTCGTCGCTTTTCCTCCTTTTCTTCCCTCCTTTGGCGTCGTCGCTTCTCTTCCTTTTCGACTTTACATTTGTACCTGCCGCGGGTTTACTTGCAGCCCTCCCATCCCCCTAAGTGGCAAAAAGAGAGGGGTAAAACTTTACGGCGACGACTTACGCGGATTATAAACTACAATTGTTTTCATTAAATGCTCCAAATTAGCGACGAGATATACCGACTTTGTTATATATATATATATATATATATATATATATATATATATATATATATATATATATGTATATATATATATATATATGTATAGGTCTTTTTGCTTGTCTCACTTCGAAGGTTGTCTGCGGCCTTCGTCGTTGATTTTTCTTTTTTTTTTTTTTTTTTCCCAACTTATTCTACCATCATTCGTCAAATTTCGCACAATTATTGCATAACACGGATGTTACTATGCAATTGTCAACGTACATTTACGTACCTCGTACGTCGCGTTGTATCGTTATTATTCTTATTATTATTATTATTTCTTTATACAAGCGATCAACAAATTCTGGAATCTCTTGAAGGCGAAAAAAAAAAAACAAAATATAGAAAAATTATATGTATAATTATGCACCATCGAATCGGATTCCCGTCGTGCGCATCACGTCACGTCTACACATTACAATACGTTTATCTACTAGTATTTACTTTTCTTTCAGTTTTTTTTTTTTTTTTTTCTCTCTTTTCTCTCACTTTTAGTTGATTCCGTATGCACATACATATTGAATTCGCGTCATGTTTATCATCGGCGAAACGTCGTAAACAATGAGTAACTGCTTAAAAATATCTTGACAATAACGTTATTCGGGTTTCTTTCCCTGCTTTTCTTTGCTTAAATTTTGTTTTCGTCTTCCATTTTTATGTAAACATTACAGTTTGATTTTTTTTTCCTTTTTTCTCTCTTTGTTTTGAGGATATATTGGAATTTCGCGTGTTTCTGACTGCAGAATCAACGATACGGTTAAAGATTCGAAATAGATCAAATTCACAAAGTTTTCATCACGAAAATTTGACAACGGACAACGTATGAAATCAGCAGTTTTAGTATTTGTCGGACGATTTTCAATCTTTCTAGCCGCAGAATATGTAGCGAGAGAGAAAAAGAGAGAGAGAGAGAGATGGTTCTATTGCCTCGAGATTTTTCATTAGCGCAACGTCGACTCAGCTTTTTTGAAAGAAAAGAGTCCGAGATAAGCAGCAGCTTGGGGGTGGTTAAAAAAAAAAAAAAAAGCGGGGGTGTGAGAAATCGGAACATCACGCGGATTATAATACGGTGTATTAAATCCCGCCAAATCTGTCACATCCCAAAAGTTATTGGTGACAGTCTCTGGTTGATGGGACATTGAATTCGCGACGGTATTAAACGTGACATCAAATTTTCAGTCTTGTTTCTTTTTTTTTTCTTATCTCGATTATTGAAAACAATTTTTTTCCTTTTTTATTTCATTCTTTATTCTCAATATTTATACAATACAGATTACAATGAGTAATGGGAAACAGGAAAGTTGCTTATCGTTGTCGAAATCAAAGACGAAAGTGTAAAGGCCTGGAAATTTTTCAATTTGTATCTCGGTAAATCGAGAAAGTGGATTGAAAAAAAATAAATAAAACTTTGTAAATAATGATTGGAAAATGGGATTAAGTGAAAAAAATAAAAAAAAAAAATAAAAAATTGATAAACCCTGAGATGAAATCAAGAAGGTTTGGAAAAATTCAAAATCACGGTTTGAAAAGTTGTGAAACATGTGGGGGGTGGGGGGTTGTCTTTGGTAATTTTTTTTCAACTAACGTAGTCAAGACGAAAGTTTGTTCGAAAAATTTATTCCAACCGTCAGGCCTCTGCAGAGAAAGAAATCCAAAAAAAAAAAAAGAAAAAAAAGAATCGTAAAAATGCCAAGTTTTTAAATATCTCCATGTGAAAGTTTTGCAAGTAATCGACCCGATGAGTGAGTAAGAATTGTCATTTAAATGCGAAAATTCTACTCATCCATGATATTTAGGATTTTTCTAGTTCCCCGAATGAAATTGGACTGACGGGTGGTTGATGATAGAGTCGTGTGTAAGGTGTCTGGAAAAATCAACTCGCATCGGAGAAGGGTGTAGGTAAATCAAGCCTGAGTATTCGGACAGGTGATTGACCATCGTCGGACGGTTGGGGATGTGGGCAGATGACATTCGACGAGACGTATCAGCGCTTGGGAAAGCACCTTTCGTCCGTACCTTTACCCACACCTATAACACCCATATCCATGGAGCGTGCTGAGGGAAAAGTCCGCGAGGGAATCTGCTAGGGGGGGGGTGGATAATTTCCCTTGAGGGAAATCGTCGCGTGACCGTTATGGAGAAAATAGAGAGAGAGAGAGAATGAAATACCATATCGTCGAGGCGTGCATCACCATGTGCTGCATTACCAGTTAATCCTGAATTTACTCTTCGATGTTCGTGGTTCTATTCGAGTTTGCTCGATCGGTTGTTATATTGTCTGAAATGTGCCGCGCGGTTGAAAAAAACTGAAAAACAAAAGAAAAAACAAGAAGGAAAAAAGAAAACACATGGAAAAAAATAGCGAACGCACAACGAGGATGAAAATTTGCATCTTGGAATGAAAAAAAAATTTCACACTCTATACAGCGAAGTGTCAATTATTTCCTCAAGGTTTTCTGACTCCAGTTTCATCTTAGTTAAGCTTGGTGCTGTACGAGTGAATAGATTTCGGAGGGAGATTGTCATTTAATGAATAATATTTATTTCAATGTTTCGACCCGGCCAAAATGTTGTATAACTGATCCTATTAATGGGTATTATTAACAATGAACTATTAAAATTTTAGTTTGTTACATGTTAAGTTAAAGAGACAGAGTGAAAAAATAGTTTGCTAAGATAATTTTTCACTAACTGTTGAATTCAGGGTGCAAAACCAGCGCGAAATTAGATAATACAAGATATTTTAATAGTTAATTATGGGCTAGGTGAGAAACTGATTATAAAGAAATTGTACAATAAGACGAATCACAAGAGTTTTTGTGTTCCGAAGTAAACAATTTTACAATTAGGGATTGATTATAATAATATTACTTAAAAAATTGGTGACAATCTTACGGACTGGATGTTGTTTGCACGACATTATGCAAGGAGGTATTTTATTTTACGGATGTTAAATGTTTTCCTAATCCGGTCGAAACATTGAAATAAATATTATTCATCAAATGACCATCTTCGACGAAATCTTTTCACTCATTCAATCCACCATGGTCACGAAATTCGCATAAATCTTATTGTTATAAATATAGTTGGATACAAGTTGAATATGCAACGAAATTTATCGTTTCATGTAACGATCGATCAACTTTTACCTGTGTTGATAGACCTCGGATTATACATTGGCACGCTTGCTTGTTGATGGATTAAATTCTACGGTGTCTGTAACACACCGTTCGGGATTGTGTGCCTAATATTATACAACTAAATGCCCGGCTTCTGCAAAGCTCCCGGTATCGTATATCGATATGTCCAAATGGCCGTCGGTCTTATCTCGTTCATTATGAGAAATCACGATTACGGTCTACGCACCACGAATGACCAGTACGTGTATTATATACGACCAGACGTCACTTACGTGTACCATGTGGAGAGTTGAATCGTCGACAACCTAAATCCGGTCTTTTCGGTTTTAGTATAAATTCCGTTATAATATTCTGGAACACGCGCGATTCCCACGCATCCACCTACGGTCCTTTCCGAAGTGATTTCCAGGGTGGTAGTTGGAGCGAATTTGAAGAGGTGGTCCGATCCTCGGGGTTGGGGGTTGAACGAAAAATTGCGCGGTGCAAGAATGAAAAAAATATTCGCGACGCTTTTTCATCTACAATGAAAATACCTAGAAGTCTTTTTCTTCGTCCGACAAAATTCCGCGATCATCTCAGTAAAGGTCGAGTGAAAAATCTGAAACTGATAGAACTTGGTAGCGGAATAAAAAAGTTTTCGAAGAAAAATTGAAGAAAAGAAAAAAAAAAAAAAAAAGAAAAGGAATTAATAAAATTTTTGTCACTTGAATATATAAACTGGGAAACATATAATATTACTTATTAAGTAATGAAGAGAAAAAGAAGTATAGGTTTGTCGGTTAAAAACTGAACTTTAAAGTAAAAAGAAGATGGCAATCTATCATGACCATTATTTCGTGATAACATTCTGTATGTTTAAAATTTTTTCATCAAGCTTCGTCCGAAATTTTTTAAAACTCCGCTTTTTTGGATTCTGGTGGTTAAAAAACGTGAAGATTGGTCGAAATTGGAAAAAGTTATTTTCGAGAGAAACCAATACTACAAATACATTTCTGATACAATCACCAAAGGTGATGAGAAGCAAGAAGCGAAGAAAAAGAGTAAAGAATTCCTTACAGGGTGCGGAATCCGGGTGAAAAAAAAAAAAAGTTGTATGAAGCCGCGTTGTTATTGCGCTTTAACGGGGTGTTTTCACTCTCTGCGTACAAGGTTCATACGTTGTCTGGCTAATAAAAGAAACATGAGACCCTGTTGATGTGGGGGCATTGAGTCATTCGCCCTTTAAGCCTTCCCTCCCTTCAAAGTATAACACGGGACGGGACGCGAGAGTTATCATTGTTTTCTGTCACACAAGCTGCATCCTACCATCCCACCAGTCCACTCGGCCAAAGGGTAAAAGGAGCCTGTACCTTTTCAAAAGGACACACAAACACGCACGTACACGTCGTATACACACCCCATCATCCCCCCTCCCCCCGTCAATAAAGTATGAGGTCAAATTGAAGAATTATCACACCTTGGACGCCTTCAGGGGTCTGCAAGAACCCGACTTCGATGAAGGATGGGTTCAAAGAGAAGATGCTGAAAGAAATTTCAACCCAAACGTACATGGGTTAGTTTTCATTTTGAGATTCGTTGAGATACTAACTTCGTAACTGACGAGAAACACATAAGCCATGAAAAATATACCTACTATGAAAAAGATCTAGAAGCACAGTGTATCAACAACTATTTGGAACTTGTTAGCCACTTTAACAACTTACTGACTGCGGTGGCGTTAATGCTTTATGATAAATTAGCGTCACACGCAAATTTGTACAAATATTAATATCGACATTTGTTTATGATTATTGAGTTCTGAAAACCAACTGGTTAACAGGCCACCACTGTACTACTCCAGCAAATTTGACTGGAATAACATTCTCTGATTTTACATTCGCTTGAAAAGAAGTAAACGAGATGAAACAGATTTTAGGGAACATGAATTTATACCATGAAAATGAAAGAAGTACAAACCAACAGTGGTAAAGGACTAATCGTCACCATCACAGGTTTAAAAAAGTTACGTCCTCGGATGATCCAAGCATCTGCATTACGTCGAAAAGACGATTGATGAAAGAATGAACTCTTGGTACTCTCAGGGGTGGTGTTTTAACCCCGTCAATTCTTCGGCCAAAAGTAATCGAAGTTTGCTGACGTCTGGGGAGGGCGTAGTTCGAGGTATTCGTGCATGGCCTGGTGAAAATTACTCCAAACAAGGAGGTCCGGGTGTGGGGGCAGGTGGCTGACAGGTGTGTACACGGGTGTCTGACCCCTAGCGCTTCGCCCTGAAGGTAGGTGGTGGAGGAGCTGAGCATAGTGGAGGCATGCTGTGCACCTAGAGCTTCGAGCCAGAAATCACAGCCACTGGAAAGTCGGGCGCGTCTCTCCGCGTAATAGTTCATTCACACGCGAACCGTTTCGAACCCGTTACCTCTGGGCTTCTCTCTTATATGCAGGTGCATCGCCAACTTTGAATCCGAATTCGACCGACCAGCTCTAACCATCAAAGTGCGAGACGATCGCAGCCTGGCAAATGCTGCCTGCAAACTTCACTTCCAGACTCAATTTTTTCCCCAGATTGTAGAACTTGTAGAGTTCGGATGTTTTCTTTTTAAATCTTCACTTGAGGTGATAGGTGAACTTTCGTTACACACTGCGGTGTCATTTCATCATCGGGGTTTGATTGCAGTTTTTGCTCAGGACATCATTAAGCAGATTATGTATCTTTTCGACTGTACATCAAATGGAACAATAAGTTTATTCTTCAAGTCAAACATGTACGAGGTTATCAAGCTGTACGTTTTTTTTTTCAACTAAGAAGGGGGGGGGGGATATACATTTAGGGAGGTTGAAGATTTGTATGCTGTATACCCGAATAATGATGGAAGCTTCTACTTCATCATTCATTTACTAGAAAAATTTGTAAATACATGTCAATTCATATTTAGCGAGATTCATCCTTCTGTCGTCGGATGATGAAATAAACGATATAAAATTGAGTGACCGAAGGAGAAAATAGTTTCCCTACGAGAATCGAATGTATACGTATGTAAGGTATATTATCGAGCAAAGACTCTACAGAGCCTCGGAACGTCGGACACGGTACCGGTCGATGAATAATGGATAGGTTTCTCGCTGTAAACGTATTTATAGCATATCTCAAACGACCTGTTTATCTATCCCTTCGTAGCTAGTAGAATTTTCACCACTTAATACACCGTCGATATCCATTTGTCGATACATCCTCAATGTTCGATTTAATATATTCCTTCTCCGGATCACCGCATTTTTCATTGTCTGTTTCGCTTTTCATTGCGGCATGTACCCTAAAGACGATGAAAGGATCAAAAATCTATGAATTATCTCTATTTGTGTCTAAATAATGTAAAAGGGAATCTTTAAAACCAGGGTTGGGTTAGATTAGGTTGTACAATCTGTTGAGCTTTTACGAATGACGGAGTATATTCATCGCACGCATCGAGAACGTGGTAAACTTCAATATTACTTGGAGCATATAGACTGGTATATACCGATGGTACTATAGCTTGTAGTACTATAGTCAACATCAACGGTCGCACATTTATAAATATAAGTCAACTGTTTGTATAATGCAAACCGACATTTCAGTCGATCTACTTTTAACTCTCGTGACTTGTCACATCGATAGGCATAGGTGGGTAGATATGCACGGTAAAGAGCTGGTACCTTATATACTGGACTACAGACGTCGAGGATGTGATCTGTTCAAAAATATACGTGACTCATTTGCTATACTGTACACGCGTGTAAATTCTATTCTTTACACACTACTTTCAGAGTCGTTTACTCTTGACTACGTCTGCTTATTTCACCAGCAATGTAATGATCCATAGTACAAATTCCAGCCAAGTCGATCACTTGAACCTGCATGTCCGAAACGAGATCAAGGAAAAAGAAAACATGCAGGTCTAACAGTCCAAAAAAAGAACAAAGAAGAAGTTATTCAAACCTCTTTTGAAAATAGAAAATCAAGAAGAGTCCCAGAAATTTAATCTCGGGTTCCGTATAACAGACATCATGTTTGTGCCAATTTGTTGTGGGGCGTGTAAAGTACCACGTTTGATAAACGAAAGGGGGGAGGATAGGGGGAGAGACACTATGCAGGTTGTTCCAACGCCTTTACTTCCGCACTTTTGTCCCTGGATGATTTACCTCGTTGTCCTCATTTCGTGAAGCTTTTATGGATTGTTGTTTGGGGAAGGGTCACTGCATGAGCTGGGAAGAATTGACGTGTCGTCGTCTCAATGTTGGTGGGCTAGAAAAAGTTGCGGAAAATCAACCAAACTGGAATTCACACGACGGACACTGGGTCCAGATACATACGTCCAACCATTCTTGCAAGCCCCAACCAACACACCCCCAAACCAAGATATTTTGATATCGGACTTTACACCCCATTAGCTTCAGTCGACGATTATTTTCGAAACTGCGGCCGGACAATACCTAGCCACGATACTGACCGTTGAACTCCCCTCTTTCGCTCTCTCTCCCTCACACGCACACACTTATTTCAGCTTTTTTCTGTCACTTTTTACTATGGCCGTCTCACTTTTTCACTCTTTCCATTGTATCCGTTCGTATAATGCAACGTATTGTGTGTATATAAAGTAGAAGGTGAAAAGCGAACCAGATCGGTGCTGAAGATGTGGTTGTGGAAAAACTGAAGCTTCGTACTGGACTCCATTAATTTTTTCATTCTTTGTTTATTAAATAGGGCTAATGCCGCGCTGATGTTGAAGAACATGTCATTGCCTTAACCTTTATTTTGCGTGAATTGGGAAGTGAAGAAAAATAAAAAAAATGGCCGAAAAAGTGTACAATATACGTGGTATAGTCTTTAGACCTTGGACTTTTGTAGACGACGATAAGGAGGACAGTTCAAATGCCAGATAACAAGATCCCTGAGGAGATTTTTACCAGATATAAACGTGTGCAGTAAAGCCAAAACTCTGTATATACATACCGTGTGAAAGTATTTTGACAGCAGTACCAGAAACTGTTTCACGTGTCGTCTGCACTGCAGACTACTGAACGAGCTGGTTAAAGTAAAGTATTTTTTTTTCTTCCTGCCGTTTTCTCCACTAAATCTTCAACCCATTTACGTCCGTCATACCGATGTCCAATTACCTCTCTGTGAATGCTTGACAAGGTAAAATGTTCGTTACATCACTATTAGAGGTGAGGCGAGAAATGATGGTGATGGAGAAATTGAGCTTCGAAAGGCTCGAAGGCATCACTTCGTGTCATCAATTTTTTTGCGTGATTTCAAAAGTGCAAACTGAACTTTGAATTCCTGCAGTATGCCCCACTCATCAGTAAATCCATGCATACTGGTTTCGTAAGCTTTGTACAGTGTATACCATAAACTTCCCTTGCACCCTTGGGCATCTGGCGAGTTAAGTTGTATGGTGGTAGGAAGGGACTTGTTCTTGAGATTACCAGGGTTGTACATTATTACCAACCCTTTGGCCTTGAAATCTGAACATTGTTGTACACGTCAACTGTAGTCGGTTACTCGGTTCGCGTCTATCCTTGTTAATATAGGTACCTGAGAGAAGCCGAAGAGCCAAACACTGCATTACACCAGAATACCCTTACCGTCTAGACCTCGCTCCAACTCTGAACCCACCCCCCCCCCCCCCCCCCCCATACTTCGGGGTCGAGAGTTTGCGACCTCGCGTGATTAATTTCCACCCAGTCAACAGATTTCAGGACGTTGTATTGATGGTTTCACAAATAGCTCTGCACAATTTTATTGTACACTTCGTTGCATCAGGAAAATTTTTTCGCAGCTGTAAATGGACGAGGTCTTTTTGAGAATATCATGTTCAAAACATGTTCAATCAACGTGTGATTTTTCCAACGGTTGAAAGAAGCGAATCTCACTACTGGTAGTTTACTAAATCCGAGTAAACTCTTCGTGCCGTTGCAGCAGTGGTATAAAATTATGCCGGGGTAAGCTGGGCCAGGTTAAGGGGTTCGGTTTTGGCCTGATACCTTGAGGGTAGAAACTGGGAATTGAACCCTTGCCTCCGAGTGTAATACCAAAGTGAAAGGGTAGTAATTGTATACGCGGAGTAGTAGAATGGCAAGATAAACAGAACTATGTAAGATTGGCCCCCATTAATATACATATCTTCTCTTGGCCGACTCTCGGCTGGTCCAAACTCAGCCAGCTTTACTCCCGAAGAAGGTCTGGGTATGTGTGTACACACGTTGTAGTAGGCATCGTCTTTAGCCAGGCCTCGCCTAGGTATAGGCCCGAATATATCCTGCAGCGAGGCAGTAAGGAAGGTGGGTACACAATGGATATTGAGGCAGTAATTCAACGGTGATTGTTAGCGAGACCCAATCTATGAATTCCGCTGGCACATACAACCAAATTTCAAGATGTATGTATAACGCGGCTGCTTCTTCTCTAATGTTTGCACTATCCATAGCTGGGATCCCTGCAGCCTATATAACTTGCTGACCTAAGATGGCATCAATTACCCTGTACACAATGATGCTATTATCCAAGTCCAGGTGATTGAATAATCCCCTCGTAAAACGACCAGTGTTTCATTAAATTGAGCTATGGTCATTCTTTTCTTTACATCTTTACTTTAATTGTATGCGTACATCTTACGAGAACCATTCAAGATCTTTGAATCCTTTTCGATATCGACATCCATCGTACCTCCTTTTACCGGAAATTCTAACGAATTTCCTGAACATAGCAATTTGCGGTAAGCAAACCAACGTCGCCTTGGTTCTCAAGGAAACCTGTATTACTCATTTATATTTCCTTTGCCGATAATCCAGACATTCCAAGCCATCGTTTTCGTCGTTCCTATTCGTAGTCGCGGTCGTTGTTCAATAGTCGAGTTGCCTCGGAGGTCGGATAGGAGTTGTTTTTGCGAGCTTGACAATGGGTAGTAGTGAACTGTCGTGACAATAATTTAAGTTACTCTATGTGTCGAATACGAGGTTCGCGAACACACACACACGCACACACAGGCTCACACAAACCGGTAGCCATGTGTGAACCTACTTTTACTTTGTAGTTTATCGAGTACAACGAGCGAGCGAGAAGCGGGCTTGCAGAGGGGGGATGATGATGAGTAGGAGAAGAAGAAAGAGTAGGAGGGAATAGCAATTATAATAGCAATTATCTTATTTCTATTTCTCTCCGCTTTGCCCGATCATTGTGTGTATACGACAATAGAGAGGACTGAAATCCGAGACAGCGTTTGTACCCACCGACCCCGACGTCTGCAGGAGACGCGAAACGACGCGGACGCAGGCTTACACAGGCCGCCTAAACCTTGGCAGCTTTCCTCGATTCGCCCTCGGTATCACAGTCACAATTTTCCAATTACGAGATTATCAGTCTTGCTGCACTGCAGCCGAACCTCCACCCTCCGTTAATGCAGTCCAATTTTTCCGAACCTCTCAGCTGGCACTTCTCTCGCCATCCAAGGTACTCCTTTACTGGAAATGAAAAAAAAAAAAAATGATCACATATTTTTAAGCGTCAAATTTTGAAAAAGGGTTAGAGCTGTCAGAGATTTGCTGATGTAGAAATTAGGAATGTTTTGCTCGTGCTTTGATATAGTCAAAAGCTGATGACATTGTCAAATCATGGATGAATTCCAATAAGTACTTTGTCGATTATCAAAGACCCATAGTAACTGATCATAACCAATTTTAATATAGTCACAGTACTTACAATATCATTTTTGAGCGTCACTGTAAGTTGCTTACACATTGTGAACGCAAATATTCAATTTTCAATTTCATATAATTTCTTAACAATCATGGTAATGACTCGAAGCAATTCGCTATTGTGGAACATTAAGGGTTGACAGGCGACGTAGTAAAAATTTTTGGGATCGGTTCAGCACAAGCATGTCGTCCACTATACGAGCATGTACTCCAGTATAACGGTAGTACCTACTGTAGTCTTACCACAAAAACACCCTCGAATTCGTCGACAATGCATCGAAATTGCATGAAGCAATCGATACGGCGGAGTATCATCGGAAGTTGGCGGTGGTAGAGTATATCGCAAGTATGAGTATACGTATCGAGTGATGGAGATACACACGAGAGTGTGATGAGAGGATACGGGCACACGTTTGCTGTGCCAGTTGTGCCCTCATTGTTTTCGCTCTCTGATGAGGCTGGTGTTGCTGCTGATAAAATGACGAGGGGTGCAGGGTGCAGGAGGAGAGAATCGAGGAGGACGACTGCTGCTGCACCAGCCGGACTAAACAATACACCCTTACACCCCGTTTATATACATATACATATATATATATATATACTCTCAATCCAATCCGATCGCAATTTATATTCACCTCCTTTTGTTCTCACGTCTGTCTTCCACCCGTCAAAGCCTTCGGGTTTTTATGACTTTAGTTTTGATCCGTTGAATCATTTTCTGTTTCAGGTAAGTCTCTCAGGGACCTTTCCAGCAGCCTGATTTCAAAATTGTGAGTAACTTACAACTGTTTATTTGCTTCGAAAACACTACAAGGATATCCGTTAGGGTGTTGCACGAAGAAATTATTCGCGAATTTCCATCGTGGCAATCACTGAAAAGTTTGTTTGGGTTGGAAGAAAGATTATCGACAAAGATGAGCATGGTACGTTACATTTAATGTGGCGCTTAAGATGGCCATCTTTCTGCCAACCCAAACAAACTTTTCAGTGATTGCCATATGGAAATTTGCGAATAATTTTTTCGTGCAACATCCTAATATCCATACACCAACAGAATTCTCGAATGCAATTTTCACTGCAACGATCGTTGAACTAGAATCTATAGCACGATGCGGTGGAATGTTCGAAGGGTTTCTTGGCTTCGTGTAAAACTTTGTTTCGCATTACGGTACAGAAGCATAACTGGGCTTATCCTTTGACTCTTGCGTTACAAGTGTATAGTTATGATAGACGCTCAAGTATATCCGCGTGCATAAATCTGTGTACAAAATGAAGGATGGAATTTTGAGAGCAGTTGTTACAAACAGCACTTACCTTTTAGGGTCTTCTGCGTACCCATGTATATTGTATATAGACACGCGGCTAACCTTAAAGACACCCTCAGCCCTGCATGCGGATACCCATCCGACTACATCTCGCAGCAAACAAATTCTTCCTGAATCCATTTACAACAAAACTTTTCAAAGTTATACGTACGTGCTTACACCGTAGTTTTACGATCACATATTCTTATTCTCCACGCGCGTCGTTTCTCTCCGAGTTTCGAAGACTGTAGTCAACGTGTATTTTGACATGTCGCAGAAGGTCCGCGGCATGAAGGACCGAAGGAGAATCAATCATTTTTTCGTCTCTTCGTTTTTCAAAACTTTGGAGACTTTTCGTGAAGCAAATGAAGACATTGAATAAAGCGCGAGTTTGGTGTCATCCATTCTTTTCGTATGGAAATTTTATTCATATAGGAAATAAAAATATGTAACAAACAAGAGAAAGAGAAATAGATATAGGAGGAGAGAAACGGTTTTCAATTAAAGTTAATTACCTATAATCGAAGTGTTCCTCGTATCTTTTCCACCAAGTGCATCACCTGCGCCTGGGGTGAAAACGGTTCTATACACCACTGGTTCTAGTGGCCGGTAGGCAACCGACTGTATTATTTTCCCTACACTCGTTGCAGTGGCTGAAATTTATATACAATATACTTGACTCGTTTGGTAATACCGAAAAGGGGGTTTACAATTTTCCATCGCCTCAGTAGCCGCGCTGTGGAAACCTGCGGTGTTCATTGGTGTTGGTTATGGTCACGGGAATACTACCCCATTGTATACGACCGGACCAAGAAATATTAGCATTCTACTAATTAAAGTGTAACCTGCAGTGCTGCAATCGCAGGATCCATGGTATTCCGCGGTATACCCGAGCATGTTCTCGAACATATCCAACCCCCGCGTTATTAAATGATACAGACACTCGACTACACTATTCCATTATTGAAACGGTTATTGCACCTTGCGAAACTGAATATTCTCCCCTAATACGGTGACCAATACACGCTTGAGTGTCAAATGTGAAAACATTTTTTCACTTTCTTGATGCGAACTCAACCCTCGGAGAACACGTGGGATCTGTCAGATTGTACCATTATTTTACTCGAGTTTTTTGGAAAATATGAAAAATTTAAAAGATGACCACTTTTTTCATGAAGAAAAGAAAAAAAATTCCACATATCCGAAGAAGCAATCTACGGGGTTGATACCACCATTTATTTAGGAATATTTAAGAATTTTTTCAAGTTTATGGGACGAGTAGTTTTGAAATGGTAAACCATGAAAAAAACACAGGGTCTCAGAGTCCTGGCTAAGTTGACGATCTGTTGCGATAATGCGCCATTTGACTTTTATTGTATAACAGAGCGTTAATTTTCATCCCTCAACTTACCGCCCTTTTTTCACCTTTTTTTTTTCACCCTGCTCTCATCGGGGGATCTCTTAAGTCGAGTCAATTATTCTTCTCGCCGAGAGGCTTCTTTTCCTTCGTCGTGATGTATTTTTATATCAGGTGGGAAATAGCCGCCCTCTTTTCGAGCAACAATCCACTCTCTTAACCGCTTAACAAAAGTGGCTTCCCCAGGAACGTGAGAAAAACCTGAGGAAAATAGCGGGGATTCTTTCCACCACCACCACCCCCCTCTTCTTAACCTGAACCCTCACACCCCGGGACCTCTTCTTCGCCGTTTTTACTGGGGTGAGAGGGGACTCGACTCGACGCGGCGTGGCGTCGTGCCGTTAAACGACTCCGTTGTTGTGTATTTGTATCCTACCCTGAGGAGGGTTGAATGTGAGACGATTCAGAGGCGGGAAAACCGTAAGCGAAAGCCTCGAGCCGCTTGCGAGACAAGGGGAAAAGTTTCATTCCCATTGCGCAGTTTATTTTTTTTAAATCAATTTCCGACTTCTTCAACTCAGTAGTATATGAAAATAATTCGAATTTCCCGGGCCGTCAGGATGCCGAACATGACTCGGGAGGCGGATTCGTTATTCCACAATTTTTATTTTTTTTTCCCCCTTTTACAACGCAGTTCTCAGCCATCCCTACTCGTCTGGTTCCTTCATCCCGAGGGTTGGCTTACCGGCGATAACCAGGTTAATAGAGGGAATTTGTATGTATCGTTATACTTACACGTCAAGGATTAAGATCCGATTTTATGAATATTTTCCCCTCTATTTTCAATATAGTATAAGAGTATTGTATATTCGCACTAGGGAACGTTGGTTTTGGTTACAGATCTCAGAAGTCTCACAATGTATACCAATTTTCCCAACCCAACTTCACCTTCATTGTCAATTATTTCAGTGATCGTGGATATCTTGGTAAGTTTTTTCCGACAAAAGGTTTTTTACTTTAGAAACGGCATTTTAATATTTTGAAAAATTTTTCTTGAAACTTAACGGATTTGAAAAAAACTGCAGACCTGTGTTTGTGGGAGTGATAAATCTGTCTGTGGTTTGGCAGTGTTTATTGTTGTATTACAGTTTAATAAACAGTATTTATTCAAAATCTTTTGTTTACACACGATATATCTATGTTTACGATAACACGAAACTAACCAACGATCCTTTAGAAAGGGTCACGATCATAGAGTGTTAAAAATATGTAGATGTTTGACTTAGAAGTACAAAATATATCATGTTAGTTCTGTAACGTGCCACTAGAGTTTTCAAACAAGATAGTCGTTGTATCTAACAAAATCTACATTGAAATTTTTATCAAATACATCATATTTGCGTTTGTATGCAGTGAACGTGTAGACGTAATTTCGTTTTTTGGCGAAGGCAGTGTTGGGGTTGGAGGTTCAGGCGAAAATAACACGGAGGACTTTGGTTGTTGGACAATGAGAATAGTGGCTCTGGAGCAGCGTTGCCACGCCATAAATTGATTTGGAAAAGCGTTTCTGAAAAAAGGTCGTTGGAAGTGGGCAACGGTCGAGCTTTACATCTAGAGAGAGAGAGAGACGTGAACAGTGCAGAGCTTTTGAGCTTACTGACAAAAATTACGTCCCGTTCCTCCCCTCCGCCGCCCCGCCAAAATGCAGGATTGTATTTATGTTGGGTATAATTACACTTGACCCATGCGCAGCTTTTTGTAACGTCTACTGTTATAACTACCCTCTCCAACTTCACCCTACCTACAACCTACCCTCGTCGAGGATCCGCACACGACTTGCTGAATAGAGAAATATAATTCTTGCAAGCTAATAATTACGATCCCCTAATTATTCGCCTCACTCGACTACCTTGCTATTACCAGTGTTCTGTACAAGGGATACCAAAAATCACCATCCGACAAGATATTTATTATCCTCCTTGCCTTTACACCCCTTCAAATATTCGCCAGCTTAGCGCTAAACTCGTTCTTGTTACTCCGATAACTGTGACAAAATGTATTGTCACAGATGAAACCATAACCGATGGTAAATTCTTTCCACGAAAATCCACGACGAAAGTATTTTGGAAGAAAATCGAAGAACCAATTGTTTTCAAGTTACGGGATATCGAAATCAGAAACTGTAGTTCAGCTAAATCTCTGTCTCTCTCTCTCTCTCTCTCTCTCTCTGCGAGTCACGTGTCGACTCACTGATTCGTCAATCTTAGAAAGTCAACTGTAGCTCGAAAATGTTTCTACCCTTGAAGTTTTATTGAAAGAACTTTAAGAACTTTCGCTTTACTTTTCTTCAAGGGATGCGCTTTCCAAAGTTCGAACGTCCTGGTGTTTGATTAGGCAGAAGAAAAAAAAAAAAAAAAACATCCGTTTTATTCTCTCTGCCGCAAAATTTTTTATTAACATTTTGCGAAGCTGCACGAAAAATTAAACAAAATCAAGGGTGCAGGCCACGTTGCACGTGATGAAATTCTTCGCAGTGCACAAAGCATTCGAAACAAAGAGGGTGAAATTTTTTTATTTTCTCGTTTTTTTCTTCTCTAGTCAAACATCGTATCATACACGTGTATTATTCTCCCTTTTGTCTCCATTTGCTCGCCCACCATCGGCGGCGCTTCTAGAAAAAGCTGAAAGTGTTACAGGGTGAATGATTATACGTATATCGCATGCACCGTGGAACGGAGAAAAGGCCAACGGGGATTTTTTCAGAGACAGGGTCTTTGACACCGGGAGGGTGTGAAAATGGTCAGGAATCGCGGTGCCGCATCAGCCGAGATCGGTAGTCAAGGGATGAACAAGGGACGTGGTGGGAGGGGTTAAAAATATGGGGTTGCATCACGGGGCCAAATAATGCCATCGATATAACCGGCTCCGTTTCCTAATAGAAACCGATTTGTCAAAGAGCTTTTACATTTCACCACATGGATTTCGCACCCGATAACCAACGTCCGACTACGCCGCGTCTTATCCCACGGGACCCGCGACCCTTATTCCCGCCAACTCGAACCCATCTTCTTTCCTCTCTTTTTCTCTATTTTCCCGTTTTACCCTCCCTTTCTCTCTCTTGCCCTCTCATTGCGGCGGCTAGAAACTCCGAGTTCCAGATAAAAATCTTATAAAATGTCCCCCGAAGTGACAAATATTGCTACTGCTGGATGCTTTTGGATTTTTACATCCCTCCTCGATCGTTTGCGTCGCGATTTTCTTTCGCTATTTTTTTTTTCCCGTCCTCACTTACTCTCATTTTATTCGAGAATTACGGTAAACCCCAACTGAATATCGTATTAGGATATTTTTGTATTTGTATTTTATCCTATTTGTCGTTTTTTTCTCAGTTTTTTGGCAATTGAACTGTGCGAAAAATACAAAAGTGCCGGTGTAAAGTTCTTACGATTTTTCCATCCCTCAATTATTTTTGTCATTTTCGCATTTTCGGTATGCCAATTTTATTTATCTATTACATCACATCTCGACGAAAGTAGGGTATGGAAAAATGTATCACTACATTTCATGGTTCAGGGTCCTAAGTTCAAGTATACATGTAAATTGTCAAAAATCTGAAAAAGAGACAAAAAAAAAAATAAAAAATCATCAGTTCACATCCGGCACGCGTATGTTATTGGTTCCGAAAAAGTGGAGTATATGCGTCGAAGGAGGGTTGCGGACTGAAAAAAAAAAAAAAAACACGCGCACACAACGAAGGATAGAAGAAGGGGTGGAAAGAAAAAAAAGAAGATCGTCTGCGTTTGTGAATCTAGATAGAAAATGGGAGGTTGGTATGTAGGTAGGTACGTAGGTAGGTAGGGAGGGAGGGACACGTGACACGGATCACCTACGTCGTTGCGGTTTTTTCGCGACAGCGGCGGAGAGGAGGGAGGAAAACATAGGTATATAATAGCTGCGGAGAGACGCGAAGGCCAGACTGTGCAGACAGATGGACGGACAGAGGAGTGTCGGTGTCGTTCGTTCCCCTGCCTGCAGGAGGAGTCGCCGGGGCCGCCCGGCGTGGAAAAGGAATGAAAATAATAATACTTGCCTGCCCGTGGGCCATAGGTGTCAGAATCCGGTCCCCGAAAGACGAAAGACAGCTGCTGCTGTTGCTGCGTCGCGTCGTACAGCGTTGCACGTGTACCAACCTCTACGCGTATAATGTGTTTCTTTTTCTTTCGCTTTTTGTATTTCTTTTTTTTTTTTTCCTTTCTTTTTCTTTAATTTTACCCCTTTCTACCACCTCCTAGTCATCGCAGTCGTCGTACGTATGTAAGAGGGCATATTATACCTTCTCTCACATACGTTGGGATGCCTGGGTCGAATAATCATCCCCCCGCCCCGTAACGTCGTATCTTTTCTCTGGTGATAATTATTTTTACAATTTTTTTTTTTTTTTAACGAATTTTCAGAAAAATTGGGACATTTCGTTGAATTTTGTATAAAAAAAAACAACAAAATTGTAAACATGCGTAGTTTCTCGTAAAAATTTGTATTTAGATAATACAATTTTGTAACGAAGATTAACAATTGTTTACGGAAAATTATGCATATTTACAATATTTAGGTATACTAAATAATACGAAATGTTTCAATTCCTGTTAAAATTCGTAGTAGTAGAAATTTCGTCGTTTCTTGAGATTCGGGGGTGGGTTTGTTTTCGGGCGTTATGCTTACTTACGATTTTACATCTGTAATGTGCAGTTGCATAACGAGTCTTGAACAGACGGATAAGGAACGACGGAATTTCGTTGAGATACGGAAGGATGACGAAACAAACGCTGCGCTCCGAAGACTTTTGAAGATTTCGTTGAACTGAGTTTGTCGGTTTTGAGAGTTTTTTTCTCATTCCTAAGTAAGTAAATATTCTGAAAGAATCAACAATACTGTGAACAACGTAAAACTTAACCTAACTTAATCCTTTCGGTCACAGAAGTGGCACCCTTTGTTTCATTTTGTTTTTTTGTTAATTTTTTTTATATCCCATACAAAATCCCGAGTTTTTTTGCTTTTTCAGTTGAAAAAAAAGAACTCAAACTTTGGAATTATTACGATTTTTTATCATATTTTAGGATTTTTTATAATTGGACTTGAGTGCCAAAAAAAAAGAACCGTATTGAGCGACTAAAAGGGTTAACCTAACCTAATCTCGTCACTTGGAATAGATGAAGAGAATAATTACCTTATACTCACAACTTGCTAATGAATAAAAGCACAGGTATTAAATATGCTAAATTCGAGTGATCTGAATAACAGTAAATCGAAGAAAAAGCTTGAAGTATTTTTCTTTTCAGTTATCTCGTTCGTCGTTTGTCTACCATTTTAAAAATCATTCGTCCCGTTCCACCGTTCCTGCATCTATCGCAATACCGACTCGCAGTTAAAATCACTCGACTGCATACATAGTCCACGGTTGCGTGTGTTGAGCTTTATTTCTGCCCATCCATTCCATCGTGCTTGGAATTTGTTTGTATTCCGTACTCTACACTCTATATTAGATTTTTATTTCTCCTGTTGGATGTCGGGTTAATTTTCCGCGACTCGCGGATGTTACATTCGTGTAACGTGAATCGGATATTTCGAATAGAAAGAGCTGTCGTCTACAATGGAATAACCGCGTATAGGTTAGGTTAGGTAGATATAAAAAAACGAGATAGCTTGTGCCGGTTGATGTATGGGAAGAGCCGCGGCTCGCCGACTATCTCGCGGACAATAATTAACCAATAAATAATGAAAGTTTATTATTATACAATCAACAATTTATCGAATTTCTTTTCAATGGATTCTCCCATCCTGCAGCACCTTTCATCTCGTGCAATCTCTGCCTGCAACTACGCGCATTTTCATCGTTCACCAGTCGTTCGTCCATTGTTAAACTCGACGACGACGAAGACTGACCGTTGGATGAAATCGAGCTTTGTTATAAATTTGTCTCTTGTTTTTTGTTTCGGTTTGTTATTGTTTTTTAATCTATCTTTATTTTTTTTTCTAATTTTCACCATCCATTTGCGGTTCAGTTCTCTGCGTGTGTTTCTCTTTTCTTTTCACTGTACCATTCTATTCCAGGTATTCGGATTATTCGTCACGTCTTTATTTAATTTATTCCACTTCATTCATTAACCGCACCGCCATTTATGTCCATCGATCAAATTCATTTTCACGTATGTAAATAACGTAAAGATTCATTCGTACGATCAAACTTCGTTTATACAGCGACGAAGAATCTACTGCATGTAACGAACTTCTACTTATTGTTCTTCTTGTTTTTTTTTTTTTTTTTTACTCTTCTTTCCTCATTTCGTTAAACCTTTGTTTGCCTCGCGAAGAATTTATTAACACCTCTTTTCGATCGTTGTTTCAATCACGATTTCTACTATATATTACTATTGTACAGGCAATTCATCTGTTTTGAAATTGTCTGCGATACAATCGAAAATTATTATTATGTGTATGGTATCCGAAAAGTAGCGTGAGTCACGTCCGTTACACATCATACATCTGTAAACGTATTTTTATTTTTAATTTTATTGTACACATGCCGGAGAGTGATCGGCATGCATGTACAGATATATGTATATATATATATATGCGTGTGTATACAATTTACGTGTATACTTTCATTACCAATTGTTTTCTCGACGGTAAAACGTATTTATATACATACATGTACCGCATATGTATACTTTGGCGAATGAAATGCTCACCGAATGACGTAGAGATCGATTTATTATTGCGGTCTGCGCTGTATCTTTTGTTTGTTGTAGTTTTTGTTTAGTTATTTATTTTTTTTATTTGTTGCCGTCGTAGCCTTGTTTCGAGCTTTATTGTTTTGTTATTTGTTTTCTTCGTTGGTTGTTTTTTTTTTTTTCGTTCCTCCTCCCTCCCCCCAAACAATTCCAATTTTACTTTTCCTTACCTTTTTTTTCCGTCTCCTAACGTGCAACTTTTTTACACAACTATATCATATTTTCACTCTTCTCTTCGGTAAATATCGGCCGTAGAGCGACCCTCTTTCACCGTCAATTCCACAGTCGCGATACACAATCGTTGACAACCTGTAATTATTTACTTCGGTACAGAAATATGTGTAGCCACGTGTCTAGTCATTTGTACGCAAATATACTTTGTACGGGTATGTACCAACTTAGGTATGTCCATACGCACGATTTAAGTGTAATATTTCGTATTGATTTATAATACTTATGTCAGTTTTACCCCCCCCCCCCCCCCCCCGCCCTCTATTCGCCTATTGACCGCCTTATTTTGTTTCAAGCATGTTTTCATTTCGCATAATTTGATATTCAATTGCAAATTAAACTGACAGTAATTTGAGGCGAGCGGGAATAGCGATAAAAAAAAAAAAGATTAAAGAAAAAAAAATGTTGAAATGGAAAAAAAGTGGAATAAAATGAAAGGAGATGTCGATTTTGAAGTGAGAATTACGTGATGACAAAATTAGGTGAGATTTTTCGAGTGATTTGTTTGATTTGTTACATTTCTTTGCTTGGATTAGTTGCTGGAGATATAGGTATGCATGTGGATAAGGTATACTATACCTATGGTGTACCATTCGTCGCATCTCGAATGTTTACACAAACTCTTTGCCCTTCCTACCGTCCGTTATACGTATGCGGGTGGTATACTACCCAAGAGTTTTTTTTCCTCCTGTTATTGTCTACCTAACAGCGTTAGGATTCATTAGCAATCACAGGAAGGGAGAGGAGGTACGTACCTACCGTTGGCGGTACGTACGTTCATCCAGGGCAAAGAGCAGAGCTCTTGTTTACTCGTTGGCGTGTATCTATTCTACCTTTGTCATTTACATCCGGGCTTCGACATTGCGGATGTTGCTAATTCCACTCCTCGCAACTACTTTCAGGGCAGTCGAGCTCCGACACTAAATTTTGGCTGATCAATATCCACTTTTGTCTTGTTTCTGTGAGAGAGAAATTTTTACGCATCGGGTCAATTATCTGTTCGGTATAATGAACGGTGGATGAAGATTTTGCAGAAGCTGCGCTACATGCTGAAACGCGAGCGATTTCAAGTACTCGGACAATTTAACCCTAGTAGGTCACTTGGGGTTGATATCACCCCAAACATTTTTCAAACTGCTAGTAGAGTACCTTAGTCACCCTTTTTCTCGACATTTTTGGCAATTTATTTAAATTTGTCGATGTTTTACGGTATTTAATCAATTAATTTAGGTTGGGTAAACTTAGTCAGCCTTTTCTCCGAAACAATACCCGGACATATCTTTTTTTTCAAGATTTTTAGAACTCATTTTTCAAGCAAAATATCACTCTTGGATTGAATTATGCGATTCGAACCAGGGTTAAGATCTATACACCAGATTGACGGTGTTCTTATATTTCCATCATTCGATAGCGATTTTTTTCATGGTCAGAATCGTCGAGGCTGTTCACTTAAAAGAGTGTTCGTAGATTTTTTACGGGGTCATCTGCAACGGCTTCCGCCTCCGGAGGCATTACGCTATTGTCTTTTCCCCCGACGAACAACAATAATTAACGTAAAAACCCGTAGTCGATACGATCCATTCGAGACGCGATGCTGCGAACCGGTTCGTATCCTGCTGCTCGTGTTGTACAGGATTCTGCATATTCCATTGAAGGGTGAACTTGTCGTCAGTCATCCAGGGCGAGCCCCGAGGGCGTGCGTATCGCACAGAACGAAAGTATTTGCAGTTCCCCTTCCAGTCTCACTTCCCTCTCTTTATTTTCTGTGTTTTTGCTACGACGGGCTATGTAAAAACGAATCACACAAAAAGTAGTAAAAACGAATCGGCCAGGTTAATTATACTCTTATACGGAGAGAAGAAAACAAAAAAAAAAAAAAATACCGTCAACGTCGCGTCTAACTATTAATCCGGTCATCTGGACAAATTTTCGAAGCTTGCTAAACCCAAACTGAGTGAATTCGTTTGCGACGTTTATCATGTGCAGTAAAATTCTCGTTTCGTGTTTTTTTTTTTTTTTGTTTTTAACTCTTCTGTCCGAGAACTGGACTCGGTTGAGAACGGAGGTGAGCAGGTTGCACGGACTCGAACAACAAGACAAACAGAGTAAACGCAAAAAAGCAGTACACACTTGTTACGTACTTGTGTATGCAAAAGACTCGAGCTCTTGACCCGCGTTTCTTTTACAATCGCTTTTTGCGTCCGAGCTTACAACTCGCTATATTCTATTTTTCTTATTTGTCGATTCTTTTTTTTTCACCCATCGTTAAAACTCTCGTAGAAAATGACTGTTACCTTCGTGTCTGAGCTTGGAATCAACTGGACAAATCGAGAATAAGGTTCGTCAAAATCAAATCCTTGCATTAAGATTAACCAAAAAGTGTAAAACTTGAATATCTTGGGTAGGGGAGTAACGACCGTGTCGGTATCGAACGTAAACTATTTTAATAAACCATAAAATTTCGCAAACACGTCGCATCCTTGTACCATTTTTCCAATTGTCTCACTCCATTCCGTCATTCCTTGTCTATTCCACATTCCTAGACCTAATCCATCGTTCTTTTTCTGTTCCGCATTCCTAACCCAATTCGTCGTTCCTTTTCTCTTGCACGTTACATTGCTAGATAACTCATCGTTCCTAGTTTGTTCCACATTCCTAACCTATTTCATCGTTCCTCTTCCGTTCCATATTCCTAAACTATTTCATCGTTTCTTTCCTGTTCCGCGTTCCTAACCTATTCCACCGTTCTCAGAGACTCGCGCCAAATTGAATTTCAACACAACGAAAAATTTGATTACGTTTTCAAGATAAATAACAAGATAATATTCACAGAACTTTAACAGTTCAAAGATTTCAAATTCCTAGAATTATATAACCGTCAATTGTTTTCCCCCACCGGGACAACTTCAGACTTTAAAAACATACGAATCCCGCGTTTGTGTATCAGGGATTCGTTTCGGAGGTGTATCTTTTTTTTTTTTTTTTAATTTCAGCTCACCCCTCCCGGCATGCGGGGAAGTCCTTCCGCTCAAAACACCTTTTAGTATTTAAGCACGTTACGTACGCTCGAGAGCGAGCGAGCAAACATTTCAGAAAACTCACTCACTCTCTCTCTCTCTCTCTCTCTCATTCCGACGACAAAAGTAGTCATGACAACCGGCATTAACGAGGTCACGTATCACGATAATCCCAGAGACTTTGGACCCCCGGATCGCTGCCTTAACAAGGTGGTCAACGACATATTCTACACTTAGGTTATTATACCGGTTACACCCTGCCCACCTCTAATTGCAAACGGTCACGTGCTTCCACCTACCGATCAACAGCGGACTATGTCGGTTCGTTTAACGAAATCAAAATTTTAAGCGATTCGACGCTATGACGAAGAAAAAAAAAAAGAACGTAGCGAATCAAGGTTTCTGTTTTTTTTTTTTTTTTTTTTTTTTTGAATTTCGAAGACAACGTGTCTGATCACTGATGATCGATTCTTTTTACACGCTCCGAATTCGCCTCGATGGTATGAATACGTATCTTCTTTGGTTTTGACTTTTGATCGAATTTTTTTAATTCCGTTCAAAACGAAACGGTGAAGAAAAAAAAAAAAAAGAAAGGAAAAATTTCAAAGTAACAAAAATTTTGCAACATTGATGCGCAGGAACAGAATTACCAGCGGTTCGACGCTTTGGGAGAAAAAAAAAAAATTCGCAACAGCGAATTGAAATTATTATTATTACAACTTTTTTTTTCTCTAATTTTGAAGAAATCGCATCCGGTGACTGACGATCGATTTTATTTTTTTCATACACTTCGAATTCGCGTCGATGGTACGAACATGTTTGACTTTTTAAGTCAAATTCATGTAATTTTCTTTAAAACGAAAGTAAATAAAATAAAAAAAAAATTTTTTGATTTAAAAAAAAAAACAAAAAAAAAACTAGTGTTCTAAATTTGCTGGGAATCGAAGAATTGTAATTACGCGAATGAAGGGGGCGACAGGGGAGGATAAAAAACTGAAATTCAACCGCCCGAAGCGATCGCTCGAGCAGCTTTACAGCTGAGCAAGGTACAGAAGAAGAGGAATGAGAAGAAGAAGGAGGAGGTGGAGGAGGAGGTGGAGGAGGAGGAGGAGGAGGAGGAGGAGGAGGAGGAGGTATTAAACTTATTCACTGTTAAGAAAAACTCAATTTCCTTGTAACAATAAAGCATAATAAATGCGGCGCGTAGCAGACGGTAGGAAAGGTAGGATGAGACCATCTCGTGCAGCGAGCTTGATTCGCCAATTACATTCCTCTTTTTTTTTTTCGTTTCTTATTACTTCTTTCCTCATTCTTAGCCAGTCATTTCTTTCTCTTTCTTTCTTCGACGTTTATAATACAGTCGGATAATTTCTGTTTACATTATACTCAACCTTGTATATATATATATAGCTTTTGTGCAAAGTAGATGCGTACAACCTGCGGTAGGTACTTAATGTTTGTTTTTTTTTTTTTTCCTCCGACTTTATTGTCTCTCTTATTTTCCGTTTATCATTCCACGCAATTATCCCGAGTAGCTGATTGCGTAAATTTTTTTTTTTTACACCCTCCTCCTCTGTTTTCCGTCTCGACATCGCCGAATCATTCGGGCATGAAATTTCCCCATCCGTCACATTTTTTCTACAGTTTAAGTAAATTATCTTCATTTCGTTTCGCATCGTTGTCTCGTAACACTTGTGCGTTACAACCGATCGTACAAATTTCTTTATCGAGCGGGAAAATTTTTTCTTTCGCAACGAAGTCGAGGGAAAGAAACCAAAAAAAAAAAAAAAAAATCTTGACCGTAAGTTTCGTTTCTATTTTTTTTTTTTTTTTTTTTTTTGATTTTTTTCATTTTTATTCGAACCTTTCGAAAGCTTGCGAGCTAATTTGCGAGTTTATCACCCGGGCAAAGGTTCGCGATTTTTGGTGTATCTTGCGTTCATATTCTATACACACTTTTATACGTACGTACGGATACACTTACGCAACAGCTTATCGTCGGAGAAATCGTAAGCGTCAGTTTAGGGCGGGTTTCGCGAGGCAAGGGACAATGTACAGGGAATTGGCGACATGTTGTGCCCTCGTAAACATTTTATCGCGTATATTCATATCCGCATACCCGTATTACCACCCAATAACCGCTCACTGATTTTTCTCCGCCAATATTGTCTCCCTATATTTTTTCCAACTATCGAAATTCGAACTTGAATATTTGTCGTTTATACTTGAAATTGAACGTAAGTGTTTACTTGTATTATGATATAATTTAAAATATTTATTAGCAGATCTATTTTTCTACCGGCATCTTGTACCAAAATGTTCAACAATATTTTTTCACCCAATTGCACTCGCTCTTTTTTTTTTTAACTTCACCTTACTTAATATCCATTTATCATTACGATGTTGTTGTTTTTTTTTGTTTTTACGGAATCAACGAAGAATGTTTACTCGTATGAATCGATCACGTTATCGACACAAAATCCGGGATTTCGCAAAGTAATAACAACAACAATAATGTAAATACAATAGAAAAAAAAAAAAAAATTCAGTGAAATTATTGAGATGTTTATAATCGATGTCAAGTATGTACAATGATAATTTTGTCAAATCACCGCAATATTGCTGTGGTTGAGAAACCATTTTTTTTTTTTTTTTTGGTACGCTTATATCCCCTTATAACTGCGAAAATATATAGGTACAGATGATACGGTATAAGCAGAAGCCGGTTGTATAATCTAGAAGCGCCGACTTCGCTGCACAGTTCTAAACCCGCCAGGGATAAGGTATAAAAACGCAAAAGACCGCCTCGGATTGCCGTGGCTAAAGTTTCATCGGTTATAACATTAAGGAAAGGGTTGAAACTGCCGAAATCACCTCCGTGAAAATCTTCAGCCGCGAAAATTCAAACTAAACCGCGCACTTTCCGAGATCGAAACAATAATTACTCCCCACCCTTCGTCCCAGATTTCATCTCGCAGTTTGCAAAAGATTTGCAGGAAATTATTGTATAACAAGCTTATAGCATAAAATGAAAAATGACAATGTCAGGTTTTTAAGGAATATGTTAAATTCTATGTTATCCCGCTGTTTTGCTCGTGTTCTTATTTTTTTTTTTTTTCTTTTGCATTCTTTATTTTTTAATAGGTCGTTCGAAAAGTTGCTCGGGGGATTTTGAGGGTAGTCGGAGATAATTAAGAAAGCACGTAGAGGAGAGAACATCGTAGGAAAGAAGCTACAGCTGAATTTCTTGGCAAAATGCACGGGGGTGAGAACGTTTTTCTACAGGGTGAAATAGGCCAATCAAATGTAACGAGGTTTCGCGGCGAAAGCACGCGGCGAAGGGTTAAAGGCCGGATCGTGTATATATATATATATATACGTGAATTTCTATCCCACCAGATATATAACGAAAAGGAAAAACATTTTTTTCAACAAAATTTCGAAAAATAAAAATTCTCATTTGAATCATAATGACCATAAAGTCTTTTCTCAAAGAAGAAACAATTGCACAGGGGTGTATAATATCACATCATGTACAGTACATGTAATTTTATCATATGAATTATTCATGTATACGGAACGATGAAAAGATATTTAGAACGATCGAAAGATGCAAATATAAGGCGATAAATTCATGGAATATACATTATATACATTATATGTATATATATAAGAATCCGTTCCCATTATTCGTTAAGACGATTTAAATCCATTTCTTCGATTACTTCGAACATCAATGATTTTTGTCACAATTTACATGCAGATATATTTCAAGTTTACTTCAATGTGTAATAATTTTTCAAGTTAATTGAAACTTGTTACATATTTTTATCCAGATTTGTATCAAATTGAAGAACTTGAAAATCTTTTGAAAGGTGTGAAACAAAAAAAAAAAAAACAAACAAAAGAAAAAGACGTGGAGTAAAATAGAATTTTTGACCTCGTGTCGATAAAATCATTGCCCGATTATCCGTATCTTTGCAATTATACGAGGGAGAGGATTGAAATTTTGTAGAAGGCAGAAGGCGCGAGCCGTAAGGATTATTCTTGGCGTAGATCGGGAATCTACTACCGCTGTGAGGTTTCCTACCCTCGGCAAAATCCTCACCTCACCCTCTACTTATACTTTTAGCCAGTTCCAATTGCTGCGTAAAGGGTTATACAGGCTAAACTCATTGCGGTCTCACTCTGAAACTTTTATGGACGAAATTACGACTTTGCACAACTATTTTTACGAGAGTTGTTTCAATTATTTCTCAACCCTGAGAGAGGGAGACACAATTTGCAATTAAAAGCCACCACGCTCGTTGAGATCTCTCCGATCTCTCTTCAATCTCCTTCCGCAATGAACGGTCCTTTGACTTCCGAGAGATTGCCGAAAGATAAAAGATAAAGTAATAACAAACAGCAGGGACAACAATATCGATGACAATGCAGACGATTTTTCCGAAACTGTTTAAACAAACAAAAAATCACGACACAATTGAAAAACTTCCATATTCCTAACCTATTTCGTCGTTCCTTTTCCGTTCCACGTTCATAATGCATTTCATCGTTCCTTTCCTGTTCCGCGTTCCCAACCTATTTCAACGTTCTTAGAGACTCGCGCCAATTGGAGTTAAAACGCGATGATAAAGTTGATTGTTTTTTCAGGATAAATCACAGTATGAAGAAGCAACAACAATATCGATGTCAATGGATACGATTTTTCCGAAACTGTTAAAACAGACAAAAAATTACGATACGAATAAAAAATTTCCATATTCCTAACCTATTTCATCGTTCCTTTTCCGTTTCCCGTTCCTAACCTGTTTCACCGTTCCTAGAGACTCGCGCCAATTTTAATGACAAGACAATGAAAAAGTCGATTACTTTTCCAAGATAAATCACAGTATGAAGAAGGAACGATATCGATGTCAATGGAGACGATTTTTCCGAAACTGTTGAAACGGACAAAAGAATTACGACACAATTAAAAAAAACCTCGTTTTCCATAACTTGCAGTTATGCACGTATTCGCATTTTCAGCGTATCGAGGTCGTCGTAACTCGAGGTTTTCTATCGTGTTCAGCAGCGGCTTGGTTCTTGGGGTGTTTTGGGGGCTCCACACCGCAAGCAATCGGGCAAAGCAAACGGCTCTACGTTACACCACCGCGCAAGTTTCTTGTATTTATTTGATGGTTTCTAATCACGCTATACTGTCATCAGCACCACCTACCCACCCTTCTCTCTCCTCTCTCTTCTCCTCTCCTTCGCTTCTCCACTCAACGATGCATTTGCAAAGACACGTGTACAGTTCGTTCCAAGTACGGAGGGTAGAGAGGTCCTAGGAGAAGTATCTCATATGGATTTTAAATTGTAAAATCGTCCGCCAACAGCAAGTCGCCAGAACGCCGCTCGTAAGCAATAAGGGAAACAATCTGATTGGCGCTTGGCAATCAGGTCTCAATCGGGTTCGAGACGATTGGTGCTTTGTGGAACTTTTGCTGCAGCAACGCCATCTTAATTTCCCGCTACGTTACGGTCACTTTTTACACACGGAGATAGTCCTCCTTACCTCTACCCTCCGTAGTTTCAAATGATTCGCACAACGTTTAAATTTGAGCATTATGTGATCGAAATTTTGGCGCAAGAGTTTAGGTTCGCGTCATTTTCTCTGATTGAATTTGTGCCATGTAGTTTTATAAGCTACACAGTTATTCCCATTTCTTCTTATGCTAAAACCATTTCCTCGAACTCCAAGGTGCAAAGCTGCTTCCGGTATAATTAAACTATGGAATCATACGTGTACAATATTACTATAAACACATGTATCCAGAGTACCAGTAATTGAGGCTGTCCAGTGTAGTTACAGTATGATTAACCGTTTGAAGTCATCAGTATTGCATAGTATGTGGATTTTGCAGTCTATGCGATAAACCTTGCAATTTCACCCCGCATGCGTGATGTCTATCTATACGCGAAATTACACCGTGTATACCAGAAATAAGAGACTCTGTAACATACATGGGCTTGAAATCGTTTTCACGCTTTCTTGAACTCTCCAACCTTTAACTAGAATTACTCGCCGCTAGGTCGAAATTAAATTTGATCACCCGTTTGCGCATTTATTTATTCTATGTTCGTACTTTACAGCTCAGCATCGTTTACAATTAATGAATTATACTCTACCGCAATGAAACTATTTGGCAATAATTGTCGGATAGTTTCGGTTACGTTTTGTATAATTTTTTGGAAAGTCGTATCATCCGGGGTTTCAGAATGGATAGAAATTTGTTTGATGCAAAGAGCCGTTTATCCAGAAATCGAACGATCTTCTTCAACTCAATAGCATCGATTTTATACGATTTTGGAAATCAACGAAAGCGCGTGCCAAGACAAAAGTCAGTAGAACGTTGATGTTTTGAGACCATTTGGCGTTTACCGCAAAACTTACAAAACCATTTCCATGATTTGTGATTACCAATGACTTTCAGTGACTTCGGTTATCTCGATTGATTCCTCGTCCTATAAAACGTTCTTTCCATCACTCAACTTCCTTTGATTTTTAATATTCAAATTTATGACTTCCTTGAGCGAATGGCCCCTGATCGATTCGACGGGTATCCAAAGAGAAGTAGAGTAGTGTAGCTATTGAACGTGAAAAAAGGAATGCGACGCCTTGAACGAAGGATGGTTGGCAACCCCCGTCACATAACTGTTTGCCAGGTAAAATTGCCGGTGGAATTGGTTGTACGTGTCGTACATACATTCATACATACATATGCCGTATGTCTAGCTGTAGAGTTTCTTTTACATACAGTGTAGACTCGTGTATGCAAACAGGCAAAAGTGTACGGCGCCGAACACCATTACAGAAGGGATAATTGTAGGCATATTTGTTGGCAGGCGCGCTGCTATTATCAGGTATAATTATGCATTTCAGTTCCATACACCGGCGCAGTCGGTTTCTCGAAAGCACGCCTTGTGTATTCAACCCCTTATTACATCAGCTACCTGGCCATCGGGTGATGGTGCCGCTAGTCCTGCGCCCCTGTGTCTATAATCATTTGAAACATTTGTCGTACAGTCGTTGTTGCCTCGTCTAGGCAAGGCCAATGCGGCATAAGATTATTTATTCAAAATTCGTTTGCCTTTGAAACAAACAAACTGCTCGGCGCAGGCAGCCACATTTTCTTCTGAATAATTGATCGTCTGATTCATAGCTGAAGTTATTCATGCCTGGAAAAATCATTCATCCCACGTCACTTTAAGTTGCGTCAATTCGAACGTGGTTGAAGCTGGTAACGTCACTTTGTTGTTTGAAATTTGTTAAACCATACCGAATCAAACGTATTCATGTTTTTCGAAAGGAAATTCTTTGAACGTCATTCTGAAATTGAAAGATAATGAATTTATTCCAGACGTTTCGTCACGTTAACGTCGCTTACTTCAACATCGTGAATTTAATTGGACTCGTGTTTAGAGGCATTTGAAGTATCGCGAAGACACTTCGAGTCATTGAATATGTGAAGAAGTGTTACGCGAGGATAGTCGAAGTCGGATTCGTTAATCTGCGTTAACGTAACAACATTCTTAATGCGTGTGGCAGTTTTCTTCCCATTGAATTACAGCCATTTAAATTTAGACACGTATCGTATTAAATCGTCGCAATTTCCGTTAAAACCCTTTCATTACGTCAGCAAGCGGAAGAAAGAACTCGACGACGTTTGGAATTCACCGTTTCTCATGTGACTTAATGACTGCATCGATACCCACATCGGGTCATAAACAAAGTCGTAACGAAATTAGGAGGCGATAAGTCCTCGACGATGGCGTTGTCGGTCTTTAATTAGCCAAAGCCGTATCGCCCGGGATATGAAATACAATTCTCCTCATCATTAAAAAATTTGAACCTTCAGTCGTCGTTCTTGACGATCGATCATCAATCAAGTGCAACACTGAACTCTGTATATTTCATAAATTTACCCGATCAAAAATTTCTACAGCTGTAGCAACACACGAAATTTCACACACTGTAAATCATCGGTCAATTATTAAAATTTCGAAAACTATTATCCACGCTTCATTGTAATTACTATAATCGTCACACTTGCGTTGCGGCTGTATTATTCACAAGCCAAACTATCTTTGGAAATACGTTTCGTCCTCAAAGTCTTTCATAGATATTTATAAAGCGCGACGATTATCGAGTCTTACAAGTATTAAATTTTTAACTAATATACCTTCAACCTGATCACAAGTTCACTTCATTTTTATCATTTTTTCTCCTTTCGATCCCGGGACAAATACACCGAATTCATTTATTCTTCCCTATACCTGGTACGACGAGTTTCGTAGCTCGGATCGGACACTGGTATCTCAATAATTGCCAAAACCTGTGCATCAGGCGGATCCTGGTGAACTTAACTCGCATAAAACTTCGAGCCCCGAACTTGACTCTGTGCAGGAGCCGTTCAACGCGCTGATTCCTATCTTGCAAACGAGGTTTTAAAACAACAGTAGCCGGTATGCATGTATATAAACTATACGTAGAAGTGTAATACCTTGTAGCTTCGGGCTGCAGGCTCTGCGAGTATAGAGGAACGCGATTTGAAATAAAAGTCTATTAAATCCGGCTGTATAAACGATCGCTACGCGATAACTTTAACTGTGTCTTTGGTAATTACAACAGTTGGCTAGAATCGAAGGTTCGTCGATCGCATTTTTTCTTCTTTCTTATCGTTATTTGTCATCAGTTTTTGATTTCAATCTATCAAATTGGAGAGAGAATGAATAAGTTAATTAATACAGCAGAAAGACCAAGAATATTGAAACTCGTTGTATCCTCTGTAAGAATTTCGATTGCGAAATGATCTCTGACACTTATTCAATGAGCAAATGAATTTTGGGTTATCGTTTATAGATCGCGGGATTCCGTGTTTACAGCGATAAAACTAATCGTATAACTCTCATATACTGGGCTGACCTCAGTTCTCGAAATCGCGATGGGATATGTCAAGGATGAATTGGTCTGATCGTCTGAATCAAATTTGAGAAATGATGAAAAACCGTTCGAACAATTTCCAGACAGCAAAACCACAATGTCCTTAAAAAGTCAGGCCAGGGTATAAAACTCATTGAAAATTTGTACGATGCGTGGGATCGTTTAACTAGAAATCAAATGATTGTTTTCAATTCAGTGAAATTGATTTCATGCTATGTTGGTTAATTTCTAGTGTATCACAATGTGGTTTTCACTGATCTCCTAACGGTCTAGATGATTTTGAGTGATTTTTGGATTAGATAGGATCACAGAAAAATACTGAAAGTCAATGGAAATCGTTCATAATGCCGGAAAATAGTGAAAAATCAATGGTAATTATTTGGTAAGCAAGAAATTAACGTGAGATAAAAGTCAGTAGAATGCAATATCCAATCGGTTACAAGTGATTTTTGGATTAAATAAAATCACTAAAAATGACCTCAAGTCAATGAAAATCATCCAGAGTATTGGAAAATAATGAAAAATCAATGGGAATCACTTGGTAAGCTAGAAATCGAGGACAGATAAAAGTCACCAAAACGGAATTTCCAATCGATCGCAAGTGACGTCGAAACCATTTTCCAGGAATTGCTTTACACAAGGTGGTCTGCAATTTCAAGGAGCGAATAACCCTCTCGGCCTTCGGTTTTCCCAGTCACAATCAGCTGGATACTGTACCGAGTCATCTGATTCTTGATAGGGGAGGATCGCCTGCTCCCCGGTGCATCTTGATGGCCGTGGAACGGCCTGGTGCTGAAGCTAGCGGAGAAACCACACCTTTGCATTTATACCATTAAAGTCTATCCTTGATTGCAGGCCTCGCCGCGCCACGCCGCCGCATTCTCCTAGATACGATAACGTCGTTCGATATTAGCTTCGTTCGTTCGTTTCTCGTCTGGTAGCTCGGATCGAGCCGTGCATGCACTTTGTAAGTCGGGTACGGGTAAAGGTACCTACACCTCGTGGCTGGTGTCTGCTGCTGCAATTTCCCACGCCACCACCGCTGGTAAATGGCGTACGTATGTATATCCGTACATAATACGGGCACGTATACGATTATTACGGAAATCGAGTCAAATAGGACAAAGTTTTATGGATTCTCTTTTCACGAGGGTCTTATAACCTGCACCCTCACCTGCTTCCACTGTACTGATTCGCGTTCAAGTTGTATCATGCACTCACAATCGGAGAAACTCCATTCTGTTGTGGTTGTAACCGGGAAATTATGGACAGTTGAATAAATATCGATACGGTGACTTTTGAAGGTTTTTCCTAACCTATCCTAACCTAATCAGGAAATTATGAGCAGTTGAATGAATATCGGCATAGTGACTTTCAAATGTTTTTCTTAACTTAACCTAACCTAACCTAACCTTACCTAACCTAACCAGGAAATTATCGGCAGTTGAATAAATATCGGTATAGTGAATTTTAAATGTTTTTCTTAACCTGATCTAACCTAAGCTAACCAGGAAATTATAGGCAGTTAAACGAATATCGGTTCAGTGACTTTGAAATGTTTTTGTAACACAAGCGTAATTAGGCTACCTTTAAATTGTACGAATAGCCACGGGAAAGAATAATTAAGTACCAGTTACCATGTTCCAAAATAGTAGAGTGACATACTGTATTCTCTGGTATAGTCACAGATACAAAATTCGTATTCATTCTCCGTCTGCAAAACCACATTTTTTGGTTATGGTGCCGTAAACTCAGAGTCTAGATATAATCAGCGAGAGCACTTTGCGAGTTCCAAAATTGTAATTGTTTCCATTTGTTTGGTTTTTTTTTTTGCGGATTTCAACGTAGCGGAAGGAGTATTCTATCCATAAACCTTCGACAAAGGGTATAATCTTGGAGGAAAAAGTAGTTATAGTGAACGTCCCACTGCACAATGAGAAATAAAATATTATACTATAGCTGACGGTTGAAATTCCTGGCAGAGTAGAGAAATTTACGATGTTAAACCGCAGCCTTGCGGGGGTCGCGAATTGCGGGATACGGGGTCTGTATTCTGCGGCCAAACAGCTTCGAAACAGGCTTATAGTACACAGAACGACGCTCATGCTCGCACCCTAACCTATCCTGTCCACAGTTTGTATCGTTTTACTTATTTGCCGATGAAACTCTCAACTCGGAGGAAGGATTCCGCTCGAGATAGGTATGGCTATGCACAAAATGTAGCCAAATCTGTAGCGTTCCGAAAATCCTCTAACGAACGCCCTCGATTCCATTCTCAGGCTTGTTGACACTGCTGAAACACCGCGTCGTTGGAATGATTGCTGTGATTAAATGATTGCTAAATCGCATAAGCACTAATGAATCAATTTTGGACCTGCTAGACACATCTGATTTCCGAATTGCAGAAAAGCCAGAAGAATTCGAGTTGCATGGAAGTTGCAACCATCGCAAATTTGGACTACTGTACGGAGAAATTTTTGTGATTCATTATATACAGTCAGATTGGATAGGTGGTGCAAGACTGACACTATATTATTGGTAAATGTCCTCGTGACGTCAGAGCCTGGTTGACGGTGCCATTTTATCCCCACATAACCTAAGTTTCCAATTTCAATGAACGAAAATCGTACTTCTTGGGGCTTCGGACTACTTATGTCACATAAATTAATGAAGAGTAATCAATAATATACTTGTTCCACCATCCACACGCGAAATAACACGATCAACGGTCAGCCTGGTTGTATTAGTTTGATTTTTTTCCACCAGGTGACGCATCGCATAGTGACGATTCCGTTAGTTAATTTCAGGGTAACCGGTCAAAATCTCAGGACAAAATTCCCCCAGATAAAATCCCCAGAGGACATAATCACCGCGGAAAAAAGTAGATCAAATTAAATCAAATCAAAATGTACGAAATTGACGATTAAATGTGTGATTTTGACGATTCGATGAAAATCTATGTGTGAAAACATAGAATTCTGCAATGGATATTTTTACATAGGGGATATTATCCGGGGATATTTTTTATAAAAAGGATATTGCGAATGGTAACCAATTACAGATGTCCGTAACGACGATTTTCTGACACTGTGAAAAACAAATTTGCGTACTCTGGCAAACAGAACAATAATGAGGACGAAATGAAGCTAGGGTATTTTAGGGGTGTGAAAAGGAGTTGTGCTAAACACGAGCAGCGTGCAGCCTGTCTATTTAGTGTTTGGTTAGTATAAACCGTGAATCGTCTGTGGTGGTAGCCAGTGTTTGTAATTGTCGCACGGTTATTAGTACAGCGGCTAAGCTATTCGAACGTAACGTCTGGGTAATACGTGCATGCTGTGTGAATATCGGGCTTCTCTATACCGAGAGGACGAGATTTTCGTCCCTGGCACTTTTCTCGCTGGAGGCGTAACGCGGTGTTGCCGCATATCCGCACATCCACACGAAAACACGTACACGCACAGATTCGTGCAAATGCCTATATTCACAGCGGTAAAAGTTCCGGCACGTAAACGCAGTATCGTCTAGGCTCTAGGGAAAGTCTCGCCGCTGTAACTTGACCGTTGACAATTTCAAATCGGCCGCGCTTCTGCAACGACGCCCTGCAGATGGCGCTATTAGCTAAAAGGCGCGCGTCACTCGCCTCGGTATCCTCAGGTGTAGATGATGATCCTTGTGCACGAGTCTAATATCCGCATTTCTACAATCATCCCGATACTTCTGTTTACGTACCACACGTATATAATATGCACAAGTGCGGTGATGTCGACAGACTTTCAACGTCTCTGTTTCAATTTCGATGCAATTTTGCAGAATAATTTTTTATACCGGTACCGTTTCGAATCGACCACGATTGTATAATTTTTTTTTTATTTTTTCAACCGAAACACTGATTTCTTTTGATCAATTGAACTCTATCGTAGGGTTTTGAAGCGGAATGAGAAAAAAATTGAAACACTGTATCTACTTTTTGTTATCCGATGGAATTTATTCAACGATTGACCAGAGTTACAGCGGAATTTAGCAGTGCAGCTGCATCAATATTACTCTTTCCTCGAAAAGTTAATTAATCGCAACTCTCCGAATCGCGGCAAATAGTATTTCCCCGTAATATTGATAATAAATACAATACCTTCAGTAAAATGTAATGAAAATCTAGTAAAATATCGCTGACATTCGTTTATTCGTTTAAACAAGTGCTATGTAAATTTCCGGACCGTAATTCGCTTTATTCTCTTCTTTTTTCCATTCCACGGTTCCGCTTCCAGTCCTAAAAAAATTCATTCGTATCGTTATATTAAGCGTTTGAAAAAAAGTATAACGAATCAAACAAACGAATCATGATCGAATAGAACCAATCGAACGAAGCCCTGGTGAAAATTTCTACTTCTACGAATTTTTACAGAAATTGTAACATTTCGTATTATTTCGTAAAAAATTCTAAATATGCATATTTTTCCGTCCAGAATCATTAATTTTCGTTAAAAGTTACAGTATCTTGTAGATTCTTTACTGAAAAACATACAAATTTTCATCAAACTCTACAAGTTTTTATCCATATTTAACGTGTCAACTTTCTTAAAAAAATCGTCGAAAATCGTCGAAATCATTTTCACCGAGGAGAAGAAAAATAAAAAATTTGGAAACATTCTCTCCGGTTTTCGCATCCTACCTACTTTTTATACATACATATACCTTATACGTATGCTGGCTGGTATCTTGCATTTCGTATTCCGCGGAGAGCAGTGCCACTTATTTGGGGATCAGAAGCGGCCGGGTTCCACTCGTTCCCACCCACCCCCACCCCCGTTACTATATTTCATTTTTAAACAACAAAAAAATGCTAATGCACCACAGGCCCGTTATCGACTCGCCTCTGTGTATATGAAATAATAAATAATCTTGTAAGCTCCTCTCAGCGGTGGCCATTATTCCTCCTTCCTCCCCCTCCCCGCCCTCCTCTTTCGGTCTTTTTCCGTCTCATTCTCTTCAAAAGTCACTTCGCAGGTACTCATTTTCCAACTTCTAATAACGTCATGTTTTTTTATAAGATTTGTAAAAATTTGGCAAAATCGTATTTTGAACAGAGAAATCCCGGTGGCAACGTTTTTTTTTTTTTTTTTTTGATCAAGTAGAATCCATTCGACGATTTTTTACAATTTTTGTCTCACGAATTCTTAGGAGGAATCGATCGTACGTATATGCAGAATTTCGAATTAGGCTAAAATCGCAAACAACAGCAGCCGAAGTTCCAGTTATATCCGTTTAATGGTGGGGGTATATCTCGATCTATCCGCATCACGGATCGCCGTTTATCACACGCGATCTTCAGCTCCGAACCGCATGCATGGCTGTTATATGTAGGTGAAGGCACCGAGTGAGATAATAACATTACGAAGCGCGATACCCGGTATAAACGAACTGCCGCACATACGTGATTTTCGACGACGTATCGTCGTCGGCATGATCATACAAACCTCGGATCGACGCGGGGTTAAGTTGGCATTTTCCAGTATTTGTCCACCTGGCCATTTCTCACCAGCCACTTTGCCTCCGCATAGACTATACGTATAGGTATACTATATACCTGCTCTGATTTTCACCCTTTCGTCTCCGCCTCTCTCACAAAAAACGAGCTTAATCCATCCGTGTGGGAGCTTTTTCGAAATATCTAACCCAGAATGTTTCCACACCTTTCTTTTCAGCGTGGCTGAAAAATTGGTAACGTTACCGTATCCAAACAAAAATTACTATTTTCTATCTTTGGAATAATTCAAAAAGTGAAATTTTCCAAAATCGGAGTGTTATTTTTTTCTTACGCTTTGTTAACGGTTTACTAAATTTCAGGCAATCCTCTATTTTTGGAAAATAAAGAGTTTTCTAAAAATGCATCGTTACGGTAACGTTACGAACTTCATCCTGATTATTTTCATTGTGGACACGTTTTTTTTTTTTTTTTTCTCATTCCGGAACGAGGCTGCTACTTTGATTTTACCGTACAAAAAAAAAAAAAACAAAAAAATCGCTGTATATATCGTATGTTTCGGGATGATTTTACATTCGTCAAAAATTGAACGTTGATACCGAATTCCATCAGCGGATAGATAAAAAATGTTCCTGATTTAAAACAGTCCATCGTCACACTTGGTTATGGATATTTTTGATTCAGGTTTGATTCTCTCTCCTCCGTTTTTTATTTGTTTTTATTTCTTTTTTTTTTTTCTTCTCCTCTTTCGAAAGGAACGTCTCACTTCCGATTGTCACCTTGAGGGATACTTTTGCGAGAAAATTCGAGGAATATTTGAAGAGGTCCTCGCAGGTCGGACCGTTATGAATATAATCCGTGCGGGTGGGTAGGAAAAAGGGGTGGGGATGGGGTTAGGAAGTGAAAGAGAAAATCAAAAAAAAAAAACAAAAAAAAAAAAAAGAAAAAGAAGAAATTGAAACGGAAAAAAGGGTCGTGAGTCAACGTTGAAGTTTCGCGTCGTCGAATCACCGTCACGCGAATCAAGCAGCGAAAGCACAGAGACGGCCTCCCTATATATATAGGCTTCGCGGGAAAGAAACGGTTGTGCCTAATAAACGAATTTCTAAATTGAGTTGAGCCTCTGATTCGATTCGTTCCCCCTCCTGAATATCAAATGTTCTCCTCCCTCCCTCCCCCCTCCCCCCCCCCCCCCATCCGGCACCGTCGTTTTTATTTTTTCTTCTCCCTCGTCCACCTCACCGCTCTCTTCTTCTCTCCTTTCGTCGCACTCGTCTCCCTGTCTTTTTCTGACAATCGACAAGTTAACGGATACCTACGTAAATAAAAAAAAAAAAAACAAAAAACCTTGAAAAAAAGATTCACACAAAAAAGTTCTCACGACCCCCGGTAAAATTATTTCCTCACAAAATTCAAAACCGAGCGTGTTAACTTGGTGATCGGTGCGCGGCAACTGTTTTCGAATACAAATTGCAACTCCGTGCACGCAGTGGCGTTGATTTCTATTCTTGCCGTTCGAAACAGCGTAGCGAGATTATATTTCTGATTGTATGTATATGTATATTTGTTTCGGTTTCAAACACCCTCCTCCCCCCCCCCCCCCCCCCTTCGTCCCTTTTCCTCCCTCGAAGAAACTGCAACAACCCCAGAGACAGAGAGAGAGAGAGAGAGAGAGAGAGAGATTTCTGGGAACGTTGGGCTGAGATCCCCACAACTTCACACCTCGTCACACACGCTATAGCTCTTGGAAGGTTTGCATGGTCGTATTTATAGAAAGTTTTTTTTTTTTTTTTTTTGCACCCCCTCCTTCCCTTTTTCTCCTCCGACACGTTTCGCTCGCCCGGTCGCTCGGTAGTTCCAGTTAAGTGAGAAATGCAATATTTGCTCGGCACTTGGCGGCAATATCAAGTCACCGAGTCGATCCTGCAGACCATCGGGGTGCGTTTCGCACGTGCAGGTCAGGCTTGGTCAGCCGGGATTTTAGGGTCCGCTTCGAGGCAAGTCGTGCGGACGAATCAGTCAAATGAAGAGAGAACTTTTCCTTCCTTTCTTCCTTACTTCCTTACTTTCGAGAATCGAGAACCTCCTTCACGGGGGAATGACGACTGGCTGCTTGTCGAGCTTATTGACATTCTATCTGCATTCCTTATTTTTTCTCTCTCTCTATCTATCTATCTATATCTATCTATCTATCTCTCTATCTCTCTCTCTCTCTCTCTTTTTTCTCTTCTCTTCTCCCTTTCCTCTCCTTCCCCTTCACGCAACTTTCTCTCGCTCTGTTTTTCCATCTTAAATCAAACCCCGATCACTCGGTTCTGACCTGATCTCATTCGACACTCTCGAAGACCGCAAGCCAAACATGCCCGATGAACGAGACCATAAAATCATCATTTTTGTCACCCCCTTCGGAGGGATCGACTCGCCTCTTCAGGAATTTTAATCGGAACCGCCGCGTCGCCTATCGACTTATCGAAGTTAGGGGTGGATTCGCCGATCAAACGCTTTTTATACGTAACGCTTCCAGCTTACACGTCGCTCCCGTATTCAGTCACATGAAAAATACCAAAATTGAGGATGAAAAAATATCTTTTCTGACGATGAGATGGCAATGAGAATCGAAACTTTTCCTGATGGCGGAAGAAAACTTTATCAAACTAAAGCGAATTCAACTGAGTACCGGAGGTTTTTTTTTATTTGTGATACACATTTTGAAACGGTACCAATAGTATTGTACAAGTAGCAGACAAATCCTGTTAAATTCGTACGAAGAACGGTGTTCGTAAGATTTTTTTTTTCAGCTACTGTTGGTATAATTTAATCGTAAAAAAAATTTCGGTAGTATATAATGAAAATTTTGTAACTTCTGAGTGCAATGAATTGACATTGACAAAGAAGGAACGGATAACGAAACGAATATTCGGACTCGGGGGAAAAAAATGTGAATGTTGAATTTGGCGAAGGATGGTGAAAATTGGGGGAGAGAAGGAAACCGCGAGCGACGACCGATAACTCAGCCATACAAAAAAAAAGTGTCTTGATCGGTGGATTAGAGTACTAAAATACCGCGTAAGTGTATGATTTTGGATATCCTGAATGTGAATCCGGTGTCAGAACTGCTCCATTATCTCCAGATTTTCAGTTATCCATGAGGTATTTCATTTTATTGAAGGTCCTTTGAACCAGACCACCATAACTACACGTTTTTGAACATACTGAATCGTAACCCGGTGTCAGAATTGTTCCATCATCTCCAGGTTTTGAGTTGCGTGTGGAGTACTCCATTCTGTTGTAGGTCCTTTGAACTAGACCACTATAAGTATATGGTTTTGGACATTCCGAATCCAAGTCCGGTGTCAGAATTGCTTAATCACGTCCAGATTTTAAGTTGTGTATGAGTTACTCCATTCTGTTGGAGGTCCTTTGGACTAGACCACCATAACTAAATGCCCTTGGACATGCTGAATCCAAACCCGGTATCGGAATTGCTCCATCACATCCCGATTTCGAGTCGCGTATGGACCACTACATTCCATTGGATGTCCTTAGGACTAGATGACCATAACTTCATGTTTTTGGACATGCTGAATCCGAATCCGGTGTCAGAATTGCTCAATTTTTTTGCTCTTCCTCCCATCACCTCCAGATTTTGAGTTGTGCATGGGGTATTCCATTCTGTTGGAGGTCTGACGGACTAGACTTAGAGAAATGTGAGGTTGATTAAGAAATTCCGACACCGGATTCGGATTCATAATGTCCAAAGAAAATCGAAAGACGGCTTTCGGTCCGCCGTACAGGACACTTTATTCCGTGGCTGCGTAATCAGAGAACCGTACGACATTCTTCTATACTTGAGGTATGTGTAATAATGGGAGCTACTGAACGCAGGCGGAGGAGAATTTTAGGGAAACGGATGAAGGAAGAAAATAAGGAAGGAAGGAAGGAAGGAAGGAAGTAAGAAAAGAGGTAGTGGTAGCTAGGATGAAGAGCGAGGTGAAGAAAAAGGGACGTAGAGGGCGGTTTGTGTGTCGGTGTTGGGTGGTGAAAACGCCCCGAGAATAAGAATGGGGTGTTTATAAGAGAGTATCCTATGTATCAAGCTATATTTACATATAGCTGCCATTCGCCCAGCGAACCAAGAGACCGCGCCGTCACGACGCTACGGCACACAACGCATACAGCTGATATAATAAAAATTAAATATGATATTTCACCGGCACCGTGTATATAAATATCAACCCCTCCCTCCCCTCCCCCCTCCCATCTCTCGCTCTCTCTCTCTCTCTCTCTCTCTCTCTCTCTCTGGCTCTCTCTCCCTTTCTTCTCTTCCCTCCCTTAGACAACGCCTTCCAAAACTCCAAGGTTATCGAGCTTTTATGGGATAAATTTTGACGTAAAAAACTGTGACTCGGATATTTTTTGACTTTATGGCTTCGCGGAGCTTTCTTTTTCTTTCACACGCATCGTTGTAGCGTATAAGGATTGTTCAGGTAACGTATGTAAAAAAGCAGAATTCTTCGAGAATAATTAGAGAAGTCAATCATTAATTTTCTTCTAATTTTATCAATTTTTGTGACGTCACGAGAAGAACACTGGGTTCAAAAACTCGGGTCGCACATTCGAAGTAAACTTTTTTGATCACAATCAAGATGCATTAATTTTTTTTTTTTTTTTTTTTAGCTTGCAGATCGTAATCCCAGAAACTCAAAAAATACAGTCAAAATATTCTGAACATGACCAGAAAATGAGTTCTTTCGAAGAAAAAAAAAAAATACATCGACGTAGTCAAAATTTCCTTCTAGGAGTTTCAAAGATGTGTAAAAATTTTCACGTAAAATCAATTAAGTTTGGTTTTGGTGTTTTCGCGTTTTCGTTTCAGGGTCGAAAAAGGTGTTTTTTTTTTTTTTTTGTTATTCAAAATCAATTCTCAGTCGTATTTTTCGATTGATTGTTGGCGTCTCGAGAATAAATGAAAAATATGGCGAAAAAACAGGTGAAAAAATACAACAAGGTTACTTAAATTAAATTTTTTGGCTGTATTTGTCAAACCATTTGTGCGTTAATTATTTTTCATTATTCGAAATCTCGCCACGTTTCAGAAAATATAGACTCAGCTTTTACCCTGATATTGGTGTGATTTTCGTTCGGTTGCACACACGAATCACAAGATGTGTGAAATGCCTCTGATTGTGTTGTTCGACTCGTTCGTGGGTTGCTTCAAGTGTTCCTACTCTAGCAGCTAGCTCTAGGGTACCAATTTCACGGCACTTAAACACAGCTTAAGTGCTAGTCAAGGATTAAATAAAGATTAACAACAAGATTACCAAGCCCACTGACTGCGATCTGACTTCACCCTTCGAGCGCCGAATTACCGTCTCAGCTTGCCTACTCTATTTATTTGTTTGTCAATTTTTATTCCTCTTACCTTTCTCTCTCTCTCTCTCTCTCTCTCTCTCTCTCTCTCTGTCTCTCCTCGAGTTCTAACCGTCTGACAAAGATTTATTTTCACTTGTCCGTTTGATTTTGTTAGTTTTTTTTAAACAACTTTTATCTCCTCTCATTCCAAATTCGTTTTCGATCGATTTTGTTTTCCATCCTACGTCAATACATTTTTCTCCATCCCCAATTATCGATGACTGAAATATTTAGTGTGCGAATTTAGGTGATGTTTTTTCTTTTTTGATTTGTTGTTTTTTTTTTTTCTCTTTTTTTCTCGAACAGTGAGCGTACTGTTTTGGTAAGCATTAATTTCAATCTGTTGGAATAAAAATGTCTTTGCCGCGGATAATACAAACACTCGATTATAAGTCTCGACGAAAGAGATTCAGACAATTATATATTCGCATGGACAAACGCACTGCGTACAAGCATCGCATATACATTTACGTAAGGAATAATTTCAACTCTTCAGAGTTATTATACGATCAGCAGTAGAAATACGTGATGTGTGTACGACGAGTATAAATATATATATGTATGTATGTATGTATATATACATGTATGTATACATGTGTATGGGTACATATAACTGCATTTTTATACGGCTGTACAAACAAACGTGTAAACAGACGTTACGTATACAAGGTGTCGAAAAACTCGCGGTGTTCTCACATTGCCTTAAATATATACACAGGCGTTCTAATATGTGACCTGAATTTTAACCAATATATTTTTTCTTCATCGCCACGGAAAATGGTCAATTTTTTTTTTTTTTTTTTATTGCTATTTACTCGTTTCGCGTATTTTTCAGTATCCCATCCATCGAAATCGATCTTTTTTCGGTTTTTTTTTTTTTATCATCAAATCGAAACTTTGTCAAGTTTGTCTCTCTTTCTCTCTTATGTCTTTTTTTATCTTCTATCGAGTTTTTCATCCCATCTCTAATTCCGATGTTAGATTCTAGATGTAATACATATCACATTTGAATGATTGCAAATTAATTAGCCTTCAAGTCGTTTATTATTACAGCGAATAACCCGTAGCCATCATAACCTCAATTACTAATTTTGATAACATTTATTTTCATACATTGGCGTGTCCATTCTCGTATTCGTTCTATTCTCTTCTCTTCTCTTCTCTCTCTCTTTCTCTCTTGTGCATTATAGTGATTAAATTCCCATTTACCGGACGTTCCGCCGTCTAGTAAAATTCAATGCGCATGCGCAACAATCCGAGTTCAACTGTTTGCCAGGTTGACCAACCGTCGTAAATGGAAAGTGGAAAATTTTTACAGTTGTACGTGTTGATAAAAACTACCACCGACAATTGTAAAAATATTTGAGGTTAGAGTCAAGTTGGTTGCCCTGGCAAACAGCCGCTATCGGATTGCAGTCGTTATTAGGAATTCACATTACGTACGATTGCATATCTAGTGACGATAGGCTGTCATATCTCTACTGATTTGACACTCTGTAAATTACGCTGTTTATCGATCACAGGCGGTATTTATTATACGTACATACGGCCTTTCGACGATGCGAGGTGTTGTTCTCCTGGCATTGTGAAATTACCACAAAGTTCGTTATATCTACGCGCGAAGTTTTGCCAAATCAATTTCCCTGTCACGTACTTGTTATTTATTCGCTCACTCATATTCACCTTGTTGTTGTAAACGATTGATTGACATTTTTCAATTCTTAGATTGCATCGATTCGTTTATCATCAACGAACATCATCTTTGGTCTTAATTTAATAGTAATTTTTGCTTCATTCTTTTTTTTTCCGACCATTTTTAAACACCCATAATTATAAATATAAAATATTATAAGTATAGACACGAAAAAACGAACACTTAAAAACTACAGCAGAAATAAAATTGCGAACAGCAATATTATTTTCGTTGTTATTGTAGTTTACTTCTTTTTTCTCTTTTTTCATCAATTTCATCGATCAGTTCATCTTCTTCTTCGTCTTTTCTTTTTCAATTCGTTATATTCTATGTAGTTTGCTCAGGTGTTTTTCACTTTTACCCCGATCCGATACGAAGCGATAATTCGATCGCTTGGCTGTTGCAAAACGATATGAAAATGTGTGTGAGTAAATATACGAAATTGTACAGAATAAACAACAATATATGTATATACGTAAGGCAATTTATAAACCGGCTGTAATTTTTTTGCAACATTTTTCCATTCCTCTACGATCTTGGCGACTTTAGCTTGTACGTTCATCGCTTAAAAATATGAAAATAGCGTCGAGTAGAAATAATTGAAAAATCAGACAACAAACGAATTAAAAAACATTTCTCACTACAATGAGAGAAAGAGAGAGAGAGAGAGAGAGAGAATGTAGATTTTTGTTTTCTGACTTATCCTCGCGTCGTCATCGGGGAACGCGATTGAAAAATGTTTATGCGGAATTTTTATTTTTTTTTATTGTTAATGCAATTTGCGAAAATATTTTTTCCCGAATCACCCGTCGTTTGCATGTTGTTTAATCGGTCTGTAACACGCATGAAAGTGCAACAAATGTACGTAATAATTCTTAATATTTATCGTTGCGAGATAATGAAAAAAAAAAAAAAAAAAACTATAACGTGATAATCTGGATATCTTTCGCGTGTTTCTTTCTCTACGAGGGGAGGCGGAAACGGGGAGCAAATTTTACATCCTTCAGCCCCTCGGGCGTCAACGAATTTCCGATTTCGTTTCGGGCTGCAAGCTTCTGTTGCCTGCCTTACCAGCTTGTAACTCCGCAACGATATTTATACTCCTGCAAGCTCGCGCAACACCGATTACGTGAAACAATTTTAATTGTCTTTTATAATTCCCCGTTTATACGCGTAGGATTCTCTCAACTCGCGGGGATTCCGAGACAAATAAAAACTTCCACTCAGCCGTAAATTTTCTCGTATTTTCGATATATATATATATATATATATATAACATCGTATAATTCGTTGAATAATTTATTATTACTTACCGTTTCTATTTCTCGCCAATTAGTACATATATATATCGAACACGTTTTTCCCCATTCGAAATTTTACCGTTCAAACAATTTTTAACCCATTTCTTCGCCACTCTTGTAAACATTCCATACATTCTGTACCAATACCGCAAGAGGTTTAAACGGTTTTTTATCATTGAAACTCGGTTTTCAGTATTTTTTTTTTTTTTTTTTGTTTTTTAATTCATTTCTTTGGGGTAATTTTTGATCGCTGCTTCGACACATTCGTGATTAGTTTTTTCATATAAACTACTTTTTTTCTTTTTTTTTCTTTTGTTGTTGCTGTGTTTTATCGTCGATTGAAATTTCCCTACCGTCGTCATTTATGATGTATTCCCGTTTGGAAGCTACCGTTCTTGATACATATCTTAAAAATTCTTTGCGGTCTGTAATATTCCAACGGTCATGTTTGAACGCTTTGAATTGATGAGAATTCGTTCGATCCAAAAAAAAAAAAAGAAATGTAAGTGTAAAAAATTAATACAAACAAACAAAAACACACAATTGTTCGCTGTTCTTGACAACGGTCACGTCAGAAGGTGTAGCTCTTTGCAATTAAAGGATGAAAACAAAAGAAGAAAAGAAGACGAATGAAAATTTGAAACAAATAAACAAGAACACAAAATTCTCCTTACGATTATAATTATTACCGGTTGTTATTAGTGTTTAGAAAATGTCTCAAACTCCTCCTCCTCCTCCTCCTCCTTCTCCCTCTCAGTTTATGATGGCTGTTGCGCAGCTGTGTGTATACATGCTTCTGCGTGAGCAGTAACATATAATATATAAATATGTACGTGTGTGTGTGTGTACGTGTAAATATATATAGTAAGAGAGAGAGAGAGAGAGGGAGGGAGGGAGGGAGGGAGAGAGATGGAGAGGGAGAAAGAGAAAGGGAGGAGAGTTAACCCGGGCAACCGGCAAACTTAACAAAACAATTTGTTCTTAAGCAAACAGCGGCATCCGGTTTACTTGTGAATAAACAACATATTTATTTTTAGAGGCAGTATACGCGCGGTTCTAGCCACCGTATATTGCCGGCTCTACTCCATGTATCGTTTACACACATGCTCGCGTTACACGCATCGCACACATTTATATGTATATGTATATACATACATGTATGCGCGCGTGTGTGTAAAATCGTACCTAGTTCGTACGAATCCACGCTGGTGTTCGAATTTTAAATGCCTCTCGACCAGCCACGCGTTAATTCCCCCGGCCGTTTTGTTACTCTTTCAATCCGCAACTTTGTCTCCCTCTCTGCCAGCGAAGCCTCTCTTCCTTTTCCATCTCTTATTCCGCTTCTATACCCTTCCACTTCCCATGCGCTTAAGCTGCACGTATATATATATATATATATATATATATATATATATATACGAAATTGCACGAAATTACGGCTATTATTGCAGTCGTTGTCTTTTACCTTGTCAAACGGTTTAAGGAGGGCGGGAGTTTAGCAGGAACTTGGATAAAATTATTCCGAAAATCCCGGTTGATTCGTATGCGTGACGAATAATTTGATAATTTTTTTTCATGTATTTACTCGAACAACTCTGATATTTATCAGGGTTTCTTTTCTTTTTTTTTTTTTTTTTTTCTATTCGTAGAACTCAATGTAAATAATTATTCATGGTTGGAGATGTACCGACGGAGGAGACGTTGAAATTACTAGTTTGACCGCCTGGCTGCGCATGCGCGAGATTTGCTTCTTCACGCAGACTGGCCAACTTAAATTTCAGCTGTCAAACGCGATTTAAAGAGGTTACGTTGCGAATTTATCTTTAAGGCTAATTGGATATTAAATATTTCACGTTGCGATTCGGGAAGGCTGAGCTTTTACTGTCAACTGACCGATCACCGATTACTTTTACGATTTCATCGAAACAATCTTATTTTAATTCGCTACTCGACGCGGAAGAGGCTCTGACGTTTCATGCCACGCTTCGAGTTACAAGTACAAAGTTGGCTACCCTGACTTACGGATGAAAATATTTCTGGGGTACAATCAAGCCGGCCGGTAGAGTTCAATTGTTTCCATACGTTCATATTTCTTTATCTGCGGAGAAAACGGTCCTTTTATACGAAACTAAACTCAAATCGTGATCGATCATCGATCATCGAAGAAATAAGTTTAGACCGAGTTTTTCAACTTTCGCAAGCTAGAGAACAAAACAGATTTCAATTCTTAGGAACATCGTCTTACTCTTTGGATAAAAACAATTTCTGTAATCTAAACAGCGCCGAAGAATTGGTTTCTTTTAGAGAAAATATTATATGAAAATTTGTGTTGATTCTTTTTTTTTTTTTTTTTTTTGAAAAGCAATCACATCAACAAATATTAGTTTATACCAATTTTTAGTAATTTCTAGTTCAGAAAAAAAAAAAAAAAAAAAAAAGAAAAATCCGGTACATTCTTTTCATTGATTTATAAATTGGCGATACACGGTATGAAATAATGTGAGACAATTTAAACTTGGGAGTATCCGTAGCACGCCTAAATCTGCTACTGCTGCTGCTGCTGCCGGCGATACTTGAAAGGTGTTTTATTGCCCCTTCAAAATCAACCCCGCTAGGCGTATTCCGACGGGGCGGTATTTCTTTCTTTCTTTTTTTTGTTTCATTTTTTTTTTTTTTTTTTTTGCTTTTCTTGCCCCCCTTTTTTTCGGTGAGATTTACTTTTAAATTCGATAGATATTGCCAATTACCCTTGGCACCTCTTTGTTCTCTCTCTCTCTCTCTCTCTCTCTCTCTCTCTCTCTCTCTATCTATCCTTTTTCCTTTTTCGTTCTTTTTTTTTCTTATTCCACCCCCTCCTCTCCTCGCTCTCTTACAGTACCTCCCTCTTTATCGCGAGTCGCGAAATCGGCCTTCGCGTGCCTCAGGAATTTTAAATGCGTTTTATGTACAGGGGCAATCTGAAATGCTGCATAAATCTCTTTCTGAAATATTATTACAATCACCTTCGAGCCTTTGCCCCCGAGCCAACCCCCCGCTTGTCATAAAATATATTACATATCTGGATATTATATACGTACACACACACACATGTATATATATACAATTATATACGTGTATATTTGTTTCCCCTGTGCGTTTCACTCTTTAACCGTTCAATGCGCATTTGTCTATCGTAAAATTATCCCGAAACCGTAAAAATAAGCAACGGTGAAACACAAATGAACAGGAAAAAAATAAAAAAATCGGACAAAATTCCGAACAATTGTTTTTGTTTAATTATTTTCGTATCGCGACGTCGGTTCGTTCGATTAAAAAAAATTCATACCCAAACGTGTGATGAGGTTTTGGAAAGAAGACTCATCGAATAAAATCAGACAAATTTTAAGCTACGTCGAAGAAAATTTTTATATCCGTGCGAAATTGTGCGAGAGAAATAAATTAAAAAAAAAAAAAAAAATCAATCAAATAAAAAATCGAGGAAAACCGAATCGCAACGTTATTCAATTTTGTGTAACGCGAGTAAGGAGAGGATAAGAAAAAAATTAAATAAGAAAGAGATTCCCGCGTTGATCTCTGGACCACAGCAACCGGGAGTCACACACACGCAAAAACACACAAACACACACACACACCTTTTATTATACCTTGTACCCTGCACACCATGCAAGGAAGATAAATTGTACTCATTATACCCTGTGATTTATTCGAAAGAGTGGCGGGGCCGAGGGGCTGCTGCCCGGGTGTCTTTTCCCGCATCTTCCCGCTTCTTCGGGAAACCTCTAGGTTATAGAAGTTTAAGTTAAAAGAAAAATAAGGCTTACGGGGTGTAAAGTTGCCCGAGCCGGAATCACCCGGTGGGAATATATTACAAAATTTTCTTCCTCGTCTTCTTCTTATTCTTCTTATATTAGGTGTGACAAAGACGTCGCGAAATAAAATCCTCATCTGAGGCCTCAGGTACGCGTAAAGAGAGAAAAAAACGAACAGAAAAAAAAAAAAAACAAAAACAAAAGTCAGTACGAAAAATCTGATCTACTGTCCAACAATAAAACAAAATAAGTAGGAAGCTGAAACGAAAATGCTAAATCGGATTCATTTTAGATCCGTTTAGTCAAAATAATACAATCGTACTTGAAAAAGTGTTATTATGTTTATTTTTTCAACCGCAGTTAGTGGAATAAGAGAGGGTGGGGGGGGGGGGGAGGTACAGCTGGGATGGTTCAAAATCGGAAGTTTTTTTTTTTTTCTTTTTTTCAAAGAAACTGAAACACTTTGAGTAATTTGGGTGCGAGTGCTTTGTGAATTCATAGTTTCAAGAACATTACTTATTGAGAAAGTTTTGTGACAATTTTTGGGCATTTGGAAGTATATTATGCCAGAAGAATCCGTATGCTTACGCTGCATGTATTAAGCGAGAAACCTTGCGTGGAATGAATTTCCACCTTTCGTACACTCTGTTAAAATTGCACCTTGCGCATCAACTTGATACGCGTCGAAAAGAGGATTTAATGAGGTAAATTTACTTTGTAAGATATGTTGTGGAAATGCGTACCTAAGACCTTTAAAAATATTTTAAACTTTTACCCGCATGAGAGAAAAAAAAAAAAAAAAAAATGATCTGAAATTCCTCTAAATGCCCCCTTGAGTGGAATTGATTTAATTTTTTTTTTTTTTTTTTTACCGTTTTGACAGCTTTTTTTTCAACTATCCAAATTCACTAATATTTTTCACACACTACCTGCAGCTTGGTACTGTAAAATTGCTTGGCTGAAATTGCGCGAAAATTATCATTCAGAATATTTCGAGGAAGTGTATTTTCAAAAGTCATCCTGAATTTTCATAATTTTTTCGTTCTTCACACGGTAATTTTTTTTTTCACAGGGTCATTTAGGCGAGAATCCTTTCGACAACGGGTCCTGGATCAAGGAACACTTTCAGCCAACAGCAGTGCCTTGGCAATCGAGCCTGAGAGGTCAATCACGATACGGTGTAAGTGAAACATTTATTTATTCTTTACACAACAATTTTTTTTTTTTTGTTTCGTTAGAATCTATTCATTAATTTTTCTTTCCTCGTTTATTTTTTCTTCTCTTTTTCTTTTTTCTTATTTATTCAACATTGTTTCGAAAAATACCGTGCGAAAAAAAATAATTTTCTGCCACATCGAGGTGTTGTAACAAAGCTTTGAAAAATACATAAATTTGAGATTAAAAATGAATAAAACAAAAAAAAAAATAAACGGTACCAAAAATATTCAGACGAATAATAATTGAACCTGGTTTACAAAGAGAAGAAAATTATACAATTTTTGAATTTTTTTTTCTTCTGCCTTGTGATTTTGAGGTAGGAAATTCGCATCGCATACTTCGGGGTTTCGACTGTATGCGGGAAAATAATTCTCCGGATACCGAATGTTCTCGAAAGAGGAACATTTATATCCACTCGTTGTCATCCGGCGAGTGTAAAAATTGCAGGGACCTCGGTTTTGTCCCTTTTCTCAGCAATTCCCCGTTTTTCCTCATTCCGAAATTTTCTTTTTCACTATATTCAACACCCCCTCAGGTATCTCGACTCGGATATGGTGGGTAGACAGTGTATAAAACGTGGGTGTATTAATAATTTGCTTTGTTTTCTCAAAAAGCTGTTTATCTTGCCTCGATTCTTTAAAAACTCGTCCCCTCGACGTCGTTCCTCCTTTTCCTCTTTCCTTCCTTCCTTCCTTCGTCTCGCCTTTTATTTTCCTTTAATTCCCTCCCTGTTCTAAATTCTTCTCTCATGATTCCTCTGCACTCTCGAATAGCTAGCTTGTGGAAAAATATTTAACATAATTATTTTGAGGTCGGTGGAAAAAATTGATGGGAAAATGTAAACCTCATTTTTTACCGTTTACCTGCGAAGAAAATCGTCGTTTTTACATCCGATCTTATTTTGCCGTTTGTGTCAGAGGATTGTCAAGATTTTTGTTTAACAATCTTTATTTACTACGATTCGAAACAAGCTTTCAATACATTGTACAGGGAATTCCATGCGAAACTGATCAACGTCCGACACTCACCGTTTCTGATTTTGTTTAAAATTTATTTAGCAATTGTCTCGACTCTGAAACAGTATTCTGAATTCTTGCAGATTTTTTCATGCAACTGCCCAATTATTTATAAATATTCAATGTGATTTTGAAAAAGATCTTATTTAAAATTCTTAGAAACTGTATTTTACATTGCACACATTTCGAGACTAGGTCCATGATGGGTCGATTTTTTTTTTACATATTCTTTCACCATTTTCAATCTTTTCAGCCAACTAAAACATTGTTCGAACGGCTTGAAAATTTCCGAAAAATTTCCAAAACTTCAGTTCTGCACATTACTAGGTTGCTTTCCATTATGAAGCGATTTCTGTCTGCTTTTTTTTGGCACATTCAACTTTTTCTTATCAACTTGATAACGAAACCGGTCTAGAAATGTTCTAAGTGAAAGATAGAAGTTTTGAGAATTTCTGTAAACTATCGGACCGTTTAAACAATCTTTCAGTTGAACAAGAAAATTGAAAGTTGAAGAAAAAAAAAAAAATAGAAGAATAATCGACTCATTCTGGACATAGTTTTGAAATGTTTGAAAAAAATACAGTTTTTGAGATTTTTAAAAAAGTGTCTTTATCAAAATCACTCTCAATATTTATAAATAGTTAACCAGTGAAAAAAAAGATCTGAAAAATTCAGGGTATCGTTTCAGCGTTGGGACGATTGCAAAAGAAATTTGGATCAAAATCAAAAGTATACGTATTATGGTTTAAAAATTAAAAAAAAAAAAAAAAAATCACACCAAGACCGAAACAAGACTCAAATAACGGCAATCGTTTTAAATTTTTTAATTTCTTCCTTAATACGTTCGATAAGCTCGTAGAAATTGGTTAAGGATCGAGAAGAATCGTTTCGTGCTACCTTTATTTATTTCTTTTTTTTTTTTTATCTTTTATCTCACGTCACAGCACGGTTACAATAAATAAGTTCCTATAGACCAGTAATACCCGTTATTCCAGAGATATAACAATACCGAGGGAAAGAAGTTACGCAGGCATAAAAGTCTCTCTATACGCCGCATTCAACGTTGTAACCGGGAGAGCTTTATCTTAACGATACGCGTGCCAATGCAGTTTTTCCATCATAAATGTTTGCGGGAACTTTCTTACGGGATATATTTGCACTCGGATTCGGAACAACGCGTATTTCTTTGTAATATCACGACCGAACGGCGAATCGGCATTGAATCGGTCAGTTAATTACGGCAATTAGGGCGCAAATGATTTTTATCAAAGCTAATTAACAATCCGGATGTGAAACACAGCCGCGCCTTTTACAAATCGTGAATTTTCAAAGGCTGATTCAACGAGTGGATCAAATACATGATAAATCAAAGAAGCGTAAAGAGAAGTGAAACGTCGAAGTGTTGCGTTGACCCTAAAAAAGTTACGGAAAAAGAACGACACGATTTCTAGTGATAATAACGTGAATTCCTTTTCTGTCCAGGTTTTTCAAAATTTGTTTTTTAACATTGCATTATTTTCAATTGGAATCTCGAGGCATAAGAATATAAATTTCGTGCGTTATGTTATTTTCAGTAAAGTTTTCATTTTTTTTATTTTCTGTATTTTTAGGTTACGTGGATACGTTAATTAATACCGATTTCAAGCAATGCCAGAGTTTAGACTCGCGACTCACGGATCGTTATCTAATCTACGTATATACGTATATATATATATATATACATGTATGTGTATGGATAACACGTATATACGTAGATTAGATAACGATCCGTGAGTCGCGAGTCTAAACTCTGACATTGCTTGAAATCGGTATTAATTAACGTATCCACGTAACCTAAAAATACAGAATATAAAAAAATTAAAATTTTACTGAAAATAACATAACGCACGAAATTCATATTTTTATGCCTCGAGATTATGTATGTATATGTATATATATATATATGTATGCTTGCCGACCAGGCGACATTCAATGAAATCTAATTATACTCTGACCGACGCTACGATCGATTGCCACTCTCCGAATGACGTGTAACGAAGTGCAGCGGAAACTGAAACGCGACCTTAACCCTGGGCTCTTCTCGTATGTAACACGAATATAACAGTTATCACTATGCGGCATCACTTTTTCTTTTTTTTTTTTATTTCCTCCTCTTCTCTTACTTCATACACATCTTTTTAACGATTAAAATTTATCCCGTCAATGTAATTGATAAGGCGTGCAATAACGTACCGCGGTGAAAGATAAGAGAGCGTTGAAACGTCGGCGAAAAGAGTTGAATGAATTGAATCGAGAATAGTGGAAAAGAAAGAAAGCAAAATAACGAAAATATAAAATAATAGACATGGTAAAAAAAAGTGAAGATGATACAGCGACGATGACGGAATAACGAGCGTGTGCAATTACTCCTCACTTTACAGACTTGTACGGAGATTTAAATCCGCGTTTTGTATTTCTCGTTGTATTTATCGGAATGCTGAGATACCATTTGAGGAGAGCAAGGTGACGTCAATAAAAGCCGGAGTCACCGAATACCGAGCACGTCATAATTCGTTGGAAATGTTGTTACGAGTCAACAACAGTTTTACTGCACTTTGTACACATATATCCACTCGAGTCTGTAATTGAGTTGCCGAGTAAGCACACGGAGTGATTATTTTAAGCAAGTCAAGATTTCGTGTAATTTAAAGCAGATAAATATTTATAATTACGTGTGCAGTATGCAAAAAAGTGTCGATATCTCAAATCAGCAGCTGGTGGATTATAATTGTAGAAATAGCTTGTCTGAGAATGTCATTTCTTTTTTATTCCACAACTCGAAGTTGCTTTTCATGCCGACAGACGGAGTAGGAAAGACGAATAAAGAGAGAGCGAGAGAGAGAGAGAGAGAGAGAGTGAGAGAAGGAGACTGAGAAAGAGGAAGAGGAGTTTCAACTCGCCCCAGGGTTTTAAGATATGCAGGACACACACTCTCTCCGTCTTTATTCTCCACTAGCTCTCGCGACTATTTTAATGCGAATTGGAGAGACAAGCCGCGGGAAGAAGATCCACTTCTTGATTACAGAACTTTTTACCTAATTACGTAACGTTGTTAGCATTTACAAACCCACCCGACGATTTCACACTCTGACTACTAATAAGACGCGGCGTCGATTAACCGAACCGAAATTATTATGTATCTGCACTTCTCTCACACACTTCAAGAATATTTCTGATCAATAATCTAGGCTGATTAGTAAACTCAGGTAAAAATGTATTACGTAATATCAAGTCAATGGTTTCTTAACCAAACTCACAATCAATGAGATTCTTGACCCAACATCTCCTTGAACAGTGCAGATAACTTCAGTCAATGAGGTTCTTAACCCAACATATCCCTGAACAGTGCAGATACCTCCAATCAATGAGGTTCCCAGCCCAACGTGTCCTTGAATAGTGCAGATGACTTGAATCAATTAGGTTCCTAATCCAACACGTCCTTGAACAGTGCGGATGACTCCAATCAATCATGTTCCTAATCCAGCATGTCATTGAGCAGTGCACATGACTTTAATCAATGAGATTACCAATCCAACATGTCCTTGAACGGTACAGATGGCTCCAATCAATGAGGTTCCTAAACCAACATGTCCATGAACAGTGCAGATGACTTCAATCAGATTCTTAACCCAACATGTGAAGTATGAATAGCTGAGATGACTATTCTAGACTCCATGCGATTTCAATATCTTCGATACGAGGATTCATCGTTCGTTCAAACCAATGACTCCGAAAGGCCCAATTTAAGGTTCTCCGGACATGCAGATCGCAACTCGTCATTTTTAACTCAGAGATAATAATATGTTCACTGCAGCAAATTACGAAGCATGACTTCAGCTCCAAAGCAAAGACGTTTAAGAACCTTGGATGAACCTTATAATCTTCTCTCTTTATTATTTTATAATCCACCCTACGGGATGTGAACGACGGGTCGCTGCTTCTTTCCCCTTCAGTGCACGTCTCCTTTTCAGTCTCAGACTCTCGAGTCTAGCCTGCAATGCAGCAGATCCTCGGAATTTCGTAGTTTCTTCCGAAAGCTGCCTGCCGCCGTTTCTATGTCGCATACTAATGCGCTTTCTCGTTAATTAATTATCGGTATGTGTCTCTGTCTATGTTCTCGGAGCGAGTCGCTAGTATATCGACGACTCGATCACGACTGGAACTGTATCGTTGTTTGGTTTCTCGTGGATTTCTCTCACTGCGGTAATTCGCACGAAATTCACAAAGGTGAAAATAAGGAGAGGAACGGAGGGCGCGAAACCGAGAAGTAAGGAGCTTGATGGCCGGTTTTCGCGCTGAATGCTAAACAAAAGTCTTACACGAGATGAATGACTCGACTCTCCGCATACCGAATTATTCGGTCACACCCAACTTCGGTTTCCTTTGAATTGAACCCCCAAAGTGGTTTAATTAGTACAAACCATGTACCGGGAATTTGTCTTCTATCATATCAAAGTGAAAAATCAATGACTCGTTGCTGCTGTTCTCCAGCAACGGTGTTTTAAGAATACCTTTCAACACCGCGGCGGTTCATTTAAGGGGGCTGAAATTAATCCGTGTTCGATTAGGCGTCCATGGTGGTGACCACTGTACACCTATTTGCCGGCAGCATCGCCTGGGCCAGCATCGAGGTTTCTCGATACACAGGGAGAAACTCACCGTCAACAGAACCTACCCCCATCCCTATCCCATCCTCAGAGCTATACAGACTATACAGCAAGGCACAACAAGTGGGGGGGATTTGCCAACCCCCGATAAATATATATAGAGAGAAACAGGCAGGCAAGCAGGCGCACGAAGCTCATCCCACGTGCTACGTATACCTATATACACCCTCGATTTGTCTCTCTTCCTCTCCCGCCGCGTATACCTTTGTCCGTCTCTCTCTAAACAACCCCTTGGAGGAAAAGAAACCCTCGCCGCGTCGACTCCTGTCTCTTATATCCTTCGAAGAATGTTGAAATCTCCGTTTCAAACGGTGTGTACATGCAAAAAAATTTACCATTTCATACGTGGGAATGAACTGCGATTAACGAATCTAGGGGTTAAAGTTATCTTAAATTTTTTCATCGATTGCACCGATGCTGGCTAATTTGTGATGTAGAATTTTTTCGAACACTTCCAATTTCCGTAAATCAAGTCCACCTCGTGCGTGTGAATAGTTCAAAACTAAAGCAGGTATCTGGTGAAGATCCATTCGAAAATTTTGATTTAAACAGAAATTTGGAAAAATCAATATTTTTATTACTGTTTTTCAACAAATCTCATCTGAATTTGATACATCGTAAGTTGCTGTCAGTTTGGATCTTCGGAATTTTTTCCAGAATTTTATAACGTCAAGATCGATAACGGTGAATAGATTTTATACATCACAGGTAATATGTAGTGAAAAAAAAATAGTTGTTGTATTCAATGTCCTGGTCCCCTTGATGATTGGAAAATTGACATGTTCGTGATGTCCAAAATCGATGTAATCCAACGTTTATCGTAGGCACTTTGGAAATCGACCTCGCAGCCTGTGGGAATTAGTTTATACGTATACACAGAAAGCTCGATACCGCTGTACCGCAGTGAAATTCTTAGTCGTGCTCAATAATTCAGGAAACAGGGAAATCTAATGAAAAATTTATAATCCATTCCCCCGGCGGCTGCCGAGTTCTTAGCTCGAACCTCAGACTGAGCCCCACCACCGTCTTTCCTGCACCTCTCAGATTCATGGAGTCAATTCACCTGAGGCAAGTTCTATTCCCTGCACATTATAAACCCGGCAGATTATACGTGCAGGGTATGGGTTTGTCTGGGCGTAACGTTTACCTAACGCGTCTTCCAAGTTCAGTTTAGAAACGGGATTGCAACGTGTCTTGTTTCCGATTCTGTTGCTCGAAAATAAATGTCTATTACATGCCAATTTTCAGCTAAATCTGTGAATATATGACACGATTTCAAGGATATAAGTGAAACTTGTTCATCTGTAAGACGGAAAATTTACAAATACGTTTGTCTTGTTTCTTCGGATAATATCACGACAGAATTCTAAAACAGTGTCTGAATGTTGATCTGCTTATTAGAGGTCAACAGTTAGATTTTACCATCTCTTGAAATTAGGATGGGAATATATTTTGACTCGATGTTCATAGATGGTATCAACGTTTGGACCATCGCACACGATGATAAAAATGCAAAGTGGACTTCTATAGACTATAATCTGAATTAATATTGATGGCAAACATGGTTCTATTATATAGTAGTTCGTACCGGTAAATGTTGGTCAATTTTAACACCACCATTTTTTACAGTGCCGTATTGTTGTTGAAACATAATATCAGATGGCAGGGTTGAAGTTTATGTTTATAGTAAGCGGAAAGATAACAGATGATGCACATTCTATTCGACGTCTACAACGAACTTGCAATCATCAGGCACATTAAGAATTCCAAGTGAATGTCGAGTGATTGGAATAGCGTGTATACGTAAAAGATCCATCGGAATGGACTGGGATGAGAAGAAAGCTTCAAAGGGTGAGAAACGCACGACTGTAGGTAAAAAACGGGTATCGCCTCTTCTCGATTCTGGTAATATGTGCGCAGGTGGGTGTATTCACTTAGATCAGGGCAGACGCGGGCGTACCTAGCGACTAGTGAGAAGCCCAGATGCCTGGGTTCGACCCCGGCAGCCTCGGCTGAGCCACCCCCAGACAAGCCCGGGTGCCCCTTCGCCTCGCCAGCTCTGCTTCACCCACCCCCGCCATCTTTCTCGCCTTGTTCTTGACTCGGCCAGTAATAACAGTCAAGATTGATAGTTGGAGAAAATCTGCGAGCGAGCCAGCCAACCCTGCGAAGCCATCTTCGATTTTATTCGGCTTCCCTCCCCTTCCCCACTTTCAACCTGCCCAGATTTGTTTCGGCCATTTTCCATTCTACTCTCTCTCTCTCGCTCTCTCTTTCTCCTTCTCTTTCACTTTTTCCTTCTCTTTCTCATTCCCCCCGTGTGTACAGAGAGTTTCCTCCCACATCCAGTCAGTGTCGGCAAACAAGAATGGTCGAAGAGTTCCTCAGAGAAATAGTTGATGCGCGTTGACTTCACTTGTCCATGTGAAAGAAGCAGGCCCATCAATTTTCGTATACCTACTCAGTGGAAGAGTGAAGTATGGATAAAAGAGATGCGGATCGATGGTGGTCAGAGATCGTAAGTGTCATAGATCCGGATGACACTCGAATGGACCATCGCCCGATGGTGGGAAATCTCGAGGAGAGCAGCCCTCTCTCGCTCTCTCTCTCTCTTTCGATCTCTCTACGGCAGTAATAAGAGCGCACCTTGCATCTTGATGCCGGGAGGACCTCGCCTGTGGGAGAAGGAGAAGGCGAAGGAGAAGTTGGAGGTGGAGGTGGATGACGCGGAGGATGAGGATGAGGATGAGGATGAGGAGATGGTGAGGTTGTAGGCGGTGCTGAGAGAATTCTGCGGGGGCGTGTCGCTCGGCAGGGCAGGTGGAAAGGTGCGCGTCCACGACGTCGACTCCGCCTTTCGACGGCGACGATGCCACGACGAGAGGAGAGGAGAGAAGAGAAGAGGAAAGGCAGAGGAGAGGCTAGTCGACGTGCGAGAGGAGGAGGAGGATGAGGAGGAGGAGGAGGAGGAGGAGGAGGAGGAGGAAGAGGAGGAGGAGGAGGAGGAGGAGGAGGAGGAGGAGGAGGAGGAGGAGGAGGAGGAGGAGGAGGAGGAGGAGGAGGAAGAGGAGGAGGAGGAGGAGGAGGAGGAGGAGGAGGAGGAGGAGAAGGAGGAGGAGGAGGAGGAGGAAGAGGAGGAGGAGGAGGTTCTGACCACCGGAGAGAGAAGGAGAGGAGAGTGATGAGGGAGAGGGCCTCTGCAGAACCAGCCTCGCACAGTGTCAACGCCCCGGTGACGTCCGGAACCTATGGATGAGACTCTAGGATGCACCGGGAATATTATCCCGTTCAATTTTTCTCGCAAATATTCAACGCCACGCTTCGAGCACCGTAAATATGCATCGAGGTGGCCAGCATCGCGGAATCAAACGCCTCCGTGGTACCGAAGAATGATTCTCTAGTCTCTCCTGCAGCAAATGCCTCGGTTTCGAACCTATCGACCAAACCGTATTGGCTGTTTCATCATCGCACGACAAACACACGAGTAGATTAAACAAGCCTTCCTTTTCTCAAAACCACTCAAATACTCGAGACGTACATATTATTACACCAAGCAACTTATAGAATCCCGTAGCATTATGATGTCCTGGTGGTGGTTTGCCCAGTTGGCTGATCAAACATCTCGAATCCAGATACAGAACATTCGTAGTCATCGAGTTCTTATGCAGCTGCGGGACGGTCTTTAGATATGAACTTTGAAGTGTTCAAGCAACATCCCGCGAAAGCATTTGATTGTGGTCTTCAGAAGTCTGTTCAAGAATTCGACGTCGATGCTGGTATGACTTGTTGTTCTAGTTTCGCAGCCTATAGAATCCCATAGCAACTTCCGATGTTATCCTAATGATGGTTCACCCAGTTGACTGTTAAACCATATCCGAGTTCTCCTGGAGCTATACGGCCATGTTTTCGAGTGATCTTTCAAGAGTCGAAGCAGCCTCCCAATAAAAAAACAATTAATCCTGGCGTTCAAGAACGTGTTCAACAATTCGACGTTAATGCAGCAGAGATATATGGTTCCAACTTGGCAACCTATAAAATTCCATAGTATCTTTCAATGTTATCCCAATGGTGGTTCACCCAGTTGACTGTTAAAACATATCGAATCCAGCCATATGATATTCGTGGTTACCGAGTTCTTCTAGAGCTATATAGGGCCATGTTTTCGAGTGATCTTTCAAGAGTCAATGCAGCATCCCGTAAGAGCAATTAATCCTGGTGTTCAGGAACGTGTTCAAGGTTTCGACGTGAATGCAGCAGAGACATATGGTTCCATTTTGGCCTGTTGAACTGTAGACGGCACGGGGCTCCCAGCACCCTCAGAGAGGAACCACCGGCTATTACACCGTCTCCTAAGCTATTACGCCATCTGGAGAAGTGAGGTGGGTTAAGCGAGGTGATGTATTGAGATCCCATTGTATCCTGGGAATCCCCCAAGATTGCCAAACGAGCTCACTCCTCCTCCTGGTCCCCGGCAGCGGAGCCGCACCTCGGGGCTTTCCACCCACGTGATACGTCACTCCTATTACCATATCCTCTCCTCGGAATCCTGGCGACTGGAAAACCGACGCCGCTTCTCTCATGGTGGAAAAAAATCCTTGCACTAATTATCGCCGGGCTGTATATTGATTCCATTCTGACGACGCCGAGTGGTTCTCGCCTCTTTCTGTCCCACCGTGATGATATGTATATACATGCGGAGAAAGAGGAACGGGAAAGAGCCGCGGACTGCTCGGCGAGGGAAATTCAAATTTTTGCATCAATAGTCCCGCTCCGTTCTACCGAGCTCTCTGCTCCAGACGACGCTCTCCCATAACAACCTGTGTTATTTTATCGGAGGTATAGGACTAGCTCAAACACGGCCGTGTGCAGAGTCGCACACATGGAACGCTCGCAGGCGCGCTCTTCATTTGAATCGAATTTTCACCCCCCCTTTCACAAGGCGTCTGGATATTTCCGATCGAGTTTTGCACCCTCTTTGAAATGCGCTGGTCTTCGAATGGTCGAATTTCGTGACCATGTGAGTTAATCATGAATACCAATACCAAATTTTCAAAAACCGTTGGATGATCGATTCTCAAGATTTCGCCAAGACTTCTTTCCTCGCGAGTATTCTCATTCCGATCTTCTTTCCCATGACACACAATATCTAACAGTGAGGCGTTGCAGTTTATTCCCCGAAGGCAGACGAGACGGATTCGCACCGTCGCGTAGATCATCTAACGCCAGCTGTATGGAAGTTCGTTGAAACGGAGCAAGCTGAAACTTTCAGGAAAGATATTCCGCGATTGCGTCATCGTAAATAAAACTTATGACAGAACCACGGTGTTTCCATGATCTGTGACGAAGAGAGGGAAGAATGTGCGAGCTGATTTCATAGAATCTCGTGCTATGTGAAGTTTAAAAAAAGATTCGCATCCGTCTTTACGAGTAGAACAGAGATATCGGTGAAAGTTCGTATGCGAAAGGTAGAATATTAGAAACTGTGTTCGATTGAAGATGAGTTTGAAGTTCGTGAGGTTAGCGTAACGAGAGATTGTCATTGAAAAAATCGGTATTCCACAACTTTGGTATCGTTTGAAATTCAGTCAACCATGTGTCGCTATAATAAAGCAAGACATGTTGATATTTCCCAAGTTCGAATCCTTCAAAGCATTTTCAAAATGAATGCAAAGTAATTCGTGTAAAATGTTGTTTCCATATTTCGTTTCGTCAACGCAACGACTTCAATCTCGTGATTATTATCAGGTCCAGGCACGTGCTTGAAACTGAAAATTTTGTTTGCAATTCAGCAAGTCATCGTCGTCTCGTTTGAACAGATTCCCACTCAGCGTGTTTTGTCTACATCAACATATAATGAGCAATAAATGACTGCATAGTGTTCGTAATATTAATCGCATATTAAAAACACACGTGATGTCAAATTTCGATTAAATAATTCGTACCACTATGCAACAAGCCTATAAAAAACGAGTAAAATGAACAACGAAAAATATTATATATATATATATATATATTTGCGTATATTTATATCCATTTCCACTTGGCGCGTCGAGTTTACCTTAAACAGTTAATTCCCTGGACAAATTTTGAACATATGTCGACTTTTGGTTGGTCAAACACGATCGTCATTCGCCCGAAATTGTATGGTGAAATAAATTGTTGAAGTAGAGCTCGAGTAGCGCGTGACATTGGATTTTTATTTTATTTTACGTTATTTTTATTATTCTTTATTTTCTTTATTTTTTTTTTTTTTTTTGAGGAGGGTCGGCTTTACCAATCGAAGCTTGTTCCGCATCCCATGCTGGTGCGGATATCATTGTACACATAGCAACAATATCCGGTACTGAGTTTTGTCACAGAGGAGAAAGATACCGTCGCGTCGACACGAATAGATAGATAGTGACCGTGCCGCAGAATATACACGTGCCTATGTGTAACTTGTATATGTATGCACAATATAAACAGTTATCGATTGAATTGTATTGCTCATATTACGATAGAGGTATGGCCATATAAGCATTTCGGTGTATCTACAACTGTTGTCACGGAGAAAAAATTATTGCTACATATGTTGCGCTCTATTTTTCACTTCATTCGAATATTTTACATCACACTTCATTTCTTTTGAATATTTTTTATCATCTGTACAGAGCTCTGAAAAGTTCATTTGAAAACTTTTACTGAATCTTATTTCAGCATACCATAGTTGTCCGATTTATGTGACGGTTTTATCGCCACATCGGAATTGTGAACACTGTGAGCTGTAAAAATATCACACAATTTTGAATCTTAGCATTCGTGCGAGTACTAAAGTTTCTTACTTCGCATGCAAACTATCTTTTCACGTCAGATCGAATGTGGAATGTTGCAACAAAGAATTGAAATGCTTGTTTTAATTTTAATTGACGTTATATTCCGTATAAAGTTTGAACTGAAAGATATTCGCAGTTACCGTGGAATTTTTGTTAGCGAGAAAAGAATTTTCTTAGGCGCATGAAACGTGTCTGAGTTTTATGATTTTTTTTTTTTTTTTTTTTCCTTCCAACTCTCGGAAATTAGGTTTTTGAGAAATAAAAAGCCGGGGCCGAAGAACGAATTGTATACGTGACAGAATTCGTGCCTTCTGAATGAAATAATTATCCACCTGCAGCGTCGCGTCGCTAGGAAGAGTTTTCAAGAAAACTGGTTCAAAGCACAGTGACGAAACAAGTGGGGTTAAAATCCGTAGCAAAGTGTGGAGTGGGGATATAAAAAAAAAAAAGTGATAAAAGCGTAAAATTCTGTGCAATAACACGTATTCGAAATTAATAATTCCTTTCACTTGCGGATGGGAAAAGACAGTCGAGATATTGCGTTAAGAGAGAAGAAGAGGCGGCGAAACGACTGGTGTAGAGTAGGGTCCTCGTAAAACCCAGAAGAGGACGCGTCGGAAGTCGTCAGGACATTATTAGGACCTCGGGAAAGACCCTCGGTGTTGACTGTTGCGCCCCGGTGTGTCGTCGTCCTTCGACCGGCGCGAATAGATATTCCCGTCACGTCCACATCCTTCGAAATCCCTTATACCCTTATACCTCTGGACTCGACTGATCCTCAACTCCTTGATCCACTCGTTCCCCTAGTCCCCCCATTTTTGAATTCCGAATTTTCACCGAATGCCGATGCAATTTACCTTGGGAGAAAAAGAATTGAGCTATTGAAAAACGGGCGCATCGGACGGGTTTTCACGAGGAATTAATCGCTCATGGATTTAATGTACATCTGATTTCGATGTTACAAAGGTTTCAAAAGATTTCAAAAGATTACAGAGATTTCAGGGACTTTGAGAAATTTTCAAAGATTATTAAAAATTTCACAAGTTTGCAAAAGATTTCAAGAGATTTCATACGATTTCAAAAGATTACCAGAGAATTCGCATGGTTCGAAATATCACTAAGATCTCAACAAGTACAAAAGATTTGAAATGATTTCAGTGGATTTCAAAAGATTTCAACATATTTCAAACGATTTCAAAAGATTACAAGAGATATCGGATGATTTCAAACATCTCGAAGATCACGAGAATTTCGAAGGATTTCAAGATTTGTAATCTTTTGCGGAGATTTCAGAACATTTCCAAAAATTATGAAAGACTTTAAACGATTTCAAAAGATTCCAACAAATTTCAGAAGGTCACAAAGATTTCAAGAGACTCGACAAGATTCTCGGAAAGGTTTACACCAGATTTCAGGGGTTGTTAATCTCTCGGGTTTTTAGAAATGTAGAAAAATCGTTTTCGATTTTTTACTTCATCTTTTCGTTTGTTTTGTGTATCGAAGGACCGTAATGAGTGGGGGAAAAAACGGCTGCGCAAAGTTCGATGCCGAGACAGCTACCCGCAGAATTCACGGGAGCCTTTATATTCTTTCTCTTACTTCCAGTTCGATGAAAATTTACATTTCCCTTTTCTCCCTGTATAAAACTGTCTGTTTATCCCACTTTCTTTTAAAGAGCTGCTGGTGGTCTTACCCCGTCCCCATTCTCATCCCGGCCGGTTCTCAACCCCCGCTATTCCTCACCCCCAAAATCAACCCCCGTAAGGCTCACCCGCCTCACGTTATATCTCACCGTCGAGGGGTCGAGGAGTCCTTCGCATTTAGAAGAAAATTACGCGTCTCGGCTGCACCCAATAATCGGCGAATAGAGTGTTTCACTATTTTTCAGGCTACTCCGTTGTCTGCTTTTTGTGCTTTTTCCAGCCTCAATCACCGGAGATACACAATTTTTCCGCAAAGCTGTTGAATTCGATTATCAGACAAGAGATAAAAATATACCGTTTTCGTATCGAGGTCAATCAAAGACGAGTCTTTCGTTTCATCCTGATTTTCCATTTTCTTTTACTGCACGGATTTTCTTGAGTGCGGTTGTACAGATTTCCTTAAATACTGCGAGGAGGGGCTGAAACTGAGCTTTCTCTTAATAAAGCGAGCTTACCTTACTAAATAGAAACATTTTTCTACCGCGTGCTCGAGAGTGGCCGAGTCGAGTGAGTTTTCCTAGGCTTGTTATTAGCCACATCCTTATTATCCCATGCAACGTATTCTACGTGGCTCTACGTGAGCCAAAAATTCCAAACCGTGACGAAATTATTATTACTATTATCAAGCATAAACGATGAATTATGAACAACTGAAGGATGTTGGCAAATATTGAAAAAATTGTTGACAATCTTACTTGCTAATTTTTTTCTCCCCAACCAGCTCCGGAAAATGATTGAATTGAGATGATGGTAGAAAATTCTTCATGGGGTTTGTTCCTTCCTTTTCCGTCGTGATGGTAATAAAAAAGCAGGAGATGCCAACGCCAGGCGAAAGCGCTGAGCTCTTGGTTTTCACGATATCTTTCTTATTATATTTTATTTCATTTTCTGTTTTTTTTTTCTTTTTCTTTTTCTTTCCTCCTCTTCTTCTACTTCTTCTTCTTTCACTGGCACATGCAGGCAAGCGGGGGTATTTTACAGAGTCAAGACGACGCGACTCCCTCCGTAGCTGCGGGACTGCGCGTTGTCGCTGTTTGACGAGTCGTGATAATTGGAGATTTAAAATAAGACAACAGGAGGCGAGGTATTGGGTTGGATAAAAAAACTCGACTAAGCCTGGCGAGGAAAATCGCGTCGGATTTTGCCGAGAAGAAATGTATAAGGGGGGACGTCGAATATTTATTGGCGCACGAGAAAATAAAAAAAAAAAAAAAAAAACAAACAAAAGTGCTTATGACTCGATGCAAAAGAAGAAGAAAAACAGAAAATAAGAAACCGAGTGAACAAATCTGTGAGTGACGATGATTGGAAAAAAATTCTGTGTGATTGATTAAAAATTCGAATGATATATTGGGAAAGATTCAATTAACCATCGATTTGGTGAATCGCGCAACAGTATTGTATAATTACTATCTACAGAAATTGCGAGTACAAAAAGGTGAAAAATTTTCATAAAAAGTACAGCTATCGCCTCGTCTCGTCCCAGCTTGAAGCGATATTTGTTACGCATCGATAATTTTCGATAATGGAAGGTTTTTGCGATCAGATGAGTGTGCAGTATGGCTGTATGTATAATACATAAGATATTATGCGCGAGCGGTTCTGTGTATGACGATGTAACACACGTGGGAATGTATAGCTGAGCTTGCAGACGGAGAGAGCGCGTTGAGAAAAGGGCTTCGCGGGGAAAAATTGAGTAATTATTCGGTATAGGCTTGAAAAATTGCCACCTAATCCTTGAATCGATGGCTCGGAAGGATATGGGAATCGGGATTCCGCCCCTCCGTCCCATCCTGCTGCTGCTACTCAACGTTCGTTCGGGAAAGAAGAAGGGCGACAGAATGAGGGTGGAAGAGGCATAGAGACGGTGATGGTGGTAACCCATATTATCAAAGTAACGTATCAATATCGCAATAAGGAAATGATTGCACCCCGCGGAGGTAACCCCTCGACGAGAGCTAAAGAAAAAAAAAAAAGAAAAGAAGGAGCAGAAAGAAAATGAAAGAAAAAAAGAACCTCACCATTTTTCATAACGTCTACAAGGTCTAAGCATCATCCTTCTACGGGCTTCAGAGTCCTTGCGGAAAAGATGAATTAGTCGCGTTGGAATAATTCTTCTCTTGGTTTTTTATTTACCGAAAGTAAAACCACAGAGTGTTTGTCGTATCGTAACATTTTTTAATCTGTCACTCCATCTTTTAACGTATGCATAAATAGGAAGACTAGGATTTGTGGCCATTTTTCGTATTTCTCTTTTTCTCGTTCTTCTTCTCCTTCGAAGCTTTAATAGTCCTCGCCAAAGGATTTAAAATTCATTTGGCGTTCCGAGTTTTCTCTCTCGCTTTTTCTTTCCTTCTCTACCTCTTGGCGCAAAGCTTACGGGTGATCTGGAGAGAGTTGAGGGAGGGAGGGAGGGAGGGAGGGAAAAAGCTATGTATAATTTATAAAATGGTATTAAATTGTCCATGTCCTCAGAGCGTGTTGGAAACTGGAGGCGGAGGATGGGTGGTAGTTGATGGGTTTAGAGTAAGGATATACTGCCAGGGCAAGGAACATATTAGCTCGACTTAAGACTTGGCATAATGATCCTTAGAACGATAACCTTTCTTCTGATGTCACGCGCGAAGCGAGAAAGAGGGGGAGGATGAGGAGAAAGAGGAGGAGTAAGATAGGCGACGCGCGAAGTGAGTCAGGGCTGAGGCGTACTAACCAACCAACCGCCCAACCAACCGACCCAAAGTATAAGGGAGGGAAGCAGTGAGCTGAAAATAAAGGAGACTTTCGGAAAGACCTCTGATTGTGAACTGCAGGGTGATCTTTCGAGTATATAAAAAAAAAAAAATAAAAAGAAGAGCGAGAGAAAGAGAGACTGTGAAAAAGGAGACTGGCGTAAGAAGACGGGGAAAACGGTGGAAGAGAAACCCTGAAATGCCCGTCAAGGCGAGCGAGACCGCGGTGGCTCAAACGTCTCACCGCAAATTTTTATTCATTTACATCAGCCGTATAGAGCAAGGAGGAGACGAGAGGCCTTTAAGTCGGGGGGGGAGTGAAGAGGGCGGAAAGAGGCAGGATCGAGAGCTATTTCCATTTTATTTAAAAAGAACATTCCTCTGAAGTGAGGATTACGCTCTATCTCTCTTTCTCCTTTTTCTCCTTCCCTTTGCAACGGGAACCCGCATGCGGAAACCACCGTTGCCTTGAAAACGCATCAGTATCGCGAGTATCGGCATGATTTTACGGTTCGAAATTCGACTATCATGAATCCAGAGAACGATGGTCTCTTATCCTCGATCCTGAAACTTGTGCTCTTCATCCTGTTGTCCGCGGATAGAGTCTTCATTCGCATACATCTGGGATCTCTCGAAGGGCCGAGTCCATTCCTCAGGATATGCCAGTACCCACTGACCATTTCCCACACTAAATATGGCCGGTGAGTTGCAGTTTTATCCCCACGATTCGGGACCCGTTGAACTGACGTAATCTATGTACATCACCTAAATTTTCCTACGACTAGATTTACAACCCGGCGAATGGTCTTTACACCAACTATTTAGAAGAAGACCGCAAGGCTGTCCGTCTTTTTGGCCAAAACGGCAACATAAAACTGAGAAGAAGACTGTTAGCGATTTACTCTGGTAACTAGAGGGTAAAAATCCCAAATTTTCAAATCCTTAGTCTAATTAGCGCTGCTGTCATTGCTCAGCGAATTTTTTAGCACAGCGTTGCAGGCGTTGAAGGGATCGACAGCTTACGGGCCAAGGCTTCATTCATCATATTCGATGTTTCGAATGGTTTGTCAGAGCAAATGACCCCGACAGCTCTTGGACAGGTCCACTCCGTGTCATTAATAATTCCAGATTCATCCCCCCATCTCTGTCTTTTTCCAGTGCGCCAGTATTTCACAGATGTGCGCAGATTTCACAATTCCTAAAGTCAGTGACGACCACGTGGCTAAAAGACGTCCTCAAGGATCCAATTAGTCACGAAAGGACTGCGTTGGCCACAAAGCGTATACTTCGTTACTCGCTGCAGTGCCCTGAATTAAACGCTGAAGCTTAGTTCACCGTGCAGTACAGTTCTCGGTATACGTATAATCTAAATTCTCGTCCTTCTACCCATTAGCGGCTCAGAGGAGTCCAGTTTCACCTTTAAACTGGCCAATTATTAGAGATTCTGGCGTAATCCTATTACTCCCGTTAGCTCATTATTTTATACCTCCCTAGTCGAAGACCGGTATTATAACCACTCCTTTCCGAGTACCGATAGCTCCACGCAGCTTCACGCGGTGCACGTTCAAACCGTAAATGAAGAATGAGCGTGAATCTGGAATCTAGAAATGGTCTTTCCATCGGATGTATCTAGGTTTAGGAATCTCTTCTGATACCGGAAAATTTTTGTTGTAATCCTAACGGATATGGATTCATCAATATAAGTTATGAATAGAGACAGAAGCCATTTAGGATACGTTTCTCACATGAATGGTATCGATTTAAGTTAAATTCACAGCCGAAATATCGCAGAGCATATGGCATGGATCAATTTGTATATCTGGAAAGAGGTAGAAAATGGAATCTCCAGACTACGAACCTCGTTTCTCCCCATATCGGGCGCCATTTACGTTTTCACATCAAAGGGCGCGCCAATAACAAACACCGTGGGGTAGGAAACAGAAGTAAAACTCAAATTCTCAAACCTGCATTCATGCGGGTTGACGCGATCTTGTGTCCAAGTTCACAGTTCTCATCGTGTGGGGACTTTTAAGTATTTCACGAAATGTTGAAGGATCCAGTACTGAGCGAGGTTGAAGTTGACTACTGATTGGCAGTATCGACGAACGGCGCGCGTCTTCACGTCACGTTGAAAATCGATGGTGACCATGGAGGGCGGAAAGGATAACTCGTTTCGGAATCAAACGATCATCTGGCGCAGCCTCCGCATATGATGGAAACGGAGGGTTGGTGGTGTTTTACTCGAATCTAAACAGGATGCGCTAAACAAACGTTGCGGCGCGGGAGGGATGGGAGGGGCACACAAAACCCATTAGAGGACCAACCGACGGCCGACCAACGCGCCTTGAAGTAGATCCATGTTTTCAGAAACATCCCAAACAAACACTGTAGGTCGGATAGACGCTTTGGTCGGGATCTCCTTTCGCCGTTCCAATACTCAAAGAGGTTTGTGTGCAGCTACACGTTCGTGCTTTCTTTGTACCGAGCCAGTCACCAGCTCGCTGGTACACCAGTTTCGTTACCTCGTCGGCGACCAGGTGGAATCCAGGTGTTGAAACAGAGAGGAAGTTCGTCACGGACCGACGGCGGTCGGCGTTTCCCAATCGCAAACGGACTCCCAGTGCACGCTGAAGATCCAAAAGCTCCTCGTCTCGTCCCGGGCAAAATGGGGCCAATTCCCGAGATTTTATTTAGATCCTGCAGGCCTCTTCGGGGGCATTCTGATCATCAGGAGACACATAAACCTCGAACGCGCTCCGCCGGCCCAGAGCCAGCAGCCAATCGTCCAATCAGACTCGGTGTGCGAATGGCGATGGAAGTGGAAGGAGGCAGAAGTTGCACGAGGGTAATCGGATGTCCACACCTCTGTTGTCAGCTAATGCCCGCCACCATTGTCGAGGGTTCCAAGTCGTAAGCACCGGCGGAGAAGGACTGGAAAAGATCCGCTACTGCAGAAGTAGAAGTGGACAAAACGGTGAGGGGGGGGGAGGAAAGTCGGATCTGAGGATTTCACAGGGTTGACCCTACACGGTTTAGCTATATCGTGCGAGTGACCAATCCGGGAAAATCTCTTCCACTATAAACGGCTAAACAAAGAGAGGTCCATTCCTCAGGAGAAGGCCTTCTCTTTTCCCCCATTCAAAGACTCTCCCTGGTCCCCCGTTTTTTCCCCGGCAAAAGCTAGTTTCTTATCTAGCTTTGTCCACCACTTAGGGTCATTCGTCTAGATCAGTTCGCGCTGATCAACCTTCGCTGCCATCGTCCAGCCGGCGCGAAGCCGACCCAAAGATCCAAGAGACCCTCGTTTTAAGATTGGCATAGGTGGGCAGAAGTGTCTGGCGAAGATCGAGCGTTCCGTTTTTCGCTCCTCCCCGCGGATTTCCGAATTTCTCGTTCCCGTAATTCTGTACACTTGTCCCTCTTTTTCTTATTCTTATGTCCGTTCTCTCTTTCGGGGGTAATAAAAGAAAGCAGCAATACCAGCAGCAGCAGATTAATGCTCTTACTCTTGAATCCAATCAGCATTATATACCGAGGATAGCTGCGCAGCCTCGTCGAGCCAATATCCAGGTCTGAAGCAATTTGATATTATCAACATTTCTGTGCAGAGACACACCCTCCAACATTATATCCATTACCAAACGATCCGACGTAGAATTCTCCTCGTTTTCTCCTTCTATTCTACTCCAAGGAGTTTGCTTCTCTCGCTCACTTTCGTCTTAATTCCAAGGGATGGATGATAAGTATGCTAACAAGGATCCCTCCGCGAGAAAAGAAATGATGATAAAAAAAAAAGATTAATAAAAAAAAAAAAAAAGAGGGAGCGGTGAGCAATGAAGCAATCATGAAGTATACCAGACACTCTTGCAGAGGCAGGAATTAGCGGGGCTCGTGTCTGTTAGCAGGAACGTCGATTCTCCTGTCACTGTTCATTCCGCTGTATATAGAGCCCATTAGCCGATGGAAACTTTGCCGCCACCTTCACCACCGACGCCTCGCCACCAACGCTGCAAAGATATCCCAGGCTCACCCGTACTTTGTTAGTTTTTATTTCTTTCTAACGAAACACCGCCAGCTTCAGGATCAGTTAAGATGAACTATAGGAATCTGGATACCGTTCTGATCCTCAGCTAGATTATAACCTCCAGCTTTACAGTTATGAAGAAAATAGCGTCGTATTTTGTTGCACTGAATATTGATCGACTGTCTTGAACAGGATGAGAGTCGTCCTTGAGGTTTCAATAGAAATTCACGGCTGAAAGATTGATTGGTTTGACGTGAAAGAATGAAACTTTTCCTTGGGTGCAAGGAAAGCACCCGATGAGTGCCTCACCGATTTTCTTCATTCTTGCGATATGCTTTAGCACATCGTAAAACATGAGACACGCATTTCTTTCAAAGTCCCAATTCGGCCATGTAACAAGTAAAATGACCGCTAAAGTTCATTCCCAAAAATAGATTAATTCCATTTTTCAACTCTTATAACGTCCCGTGGCTTTCAGTATACGTTGGCTGTCACATGAGGTCTTCACGTCTTAGTCTTATTTTGGCTATTATAAGTGCTCGAAAAATTCTGAAAAAAATTCGTGCATATCCTTCGAGGCATCTAGTTAAAGATTCAATGGTTCGTTTGCTTGTTTTTTTTTTTTTTTTTTCGTAGAGGTGAGAAAGCCGTGCGTCTTCTTGTGTACAAAATATACACGCAACAAGAAATCACGCCAGCACGAAAGACCCCATGTGACAGGGTAGAGGTTAAATAACAAAAAAAAAAAAAATTCGAAGTTATTCACTACTAACGGACGACAATAATATGCTCAGTGTTTTCACCCCCAAGGGTTTCATCCCTTATACCTTTGAGCTAAATTTTACGGGTACCTTTCAGCCCGCGAACGGCCAATTTGGTACGTGAAACAAAAAAATACGTGTCCAATGTTTTTCGATGTACTACAACATACCATAGAATAAACAAAATCGCTTAGGTATATTTCCCATACTTTTCTAATTGTTGGTAGTTTTAATCCAGCGTTGAGCTTCGTAAAAAGTAAACCACGGTGAGAAAAGGGTACCTAATAACCCGCTTCTTTGGCGCACGTCTGCATTATTTCTCTCCCCGATTTGCCCCCCCCCCCCCCCCCCCCTCCCACCATCCTGCCCCTGCATACGTGTTCCGGGAGATAGGTGAAAGCTCGGCCGGAGACATTTGGTAACCTATAAAGAAGTGTTTTACGAGGGAAGATAATGCGATGAAAGATTCGACCGGCGAGCAACCATGCCTAAAGAGTAACCGAGATCCCCCGCTCAGCAGTGGTTGTGGAGGGAGGTCGTCGGCTGGACCGCAGCGACCGTCGCCCAGGATGGCCTCCATAATATATCAATTTCGTATTCTAATGTCTAGCGGTTAATCCAAAATGTGTCGAGTCGACGGAACCCGGGCGGTGGTCGGAGGCCGTCGCCGAGGGGAAAATCCCGGCTTCCTGCAGGACTCGGGGCGAATCCGTCGACGCGGTGGTCGCGGTTCTCCCGTCCGAGGACGTCCACCCCGACACACATCCGCCGTCCCCTTCCCCCACCCCTTTCACCACCCAAATACCATCCCCTATACTTTTCAGACAGTCCGGCGATAATTGGACGAATTTTCCAACGCCAGTTTCTCTCCGTCTACGCGTACGGGTGTAAGTATATCTATGTGGCCACCACCACCACCCCCACCTTTCTCCAGACAATTATACCCTGTTATATATTGCATCGTATATGCGATTTCAACTATTCAAAAATTCATCACCTCTCACTCATTCTTTTCCCAACTTCATCCCCTTGCTCTTTTCCGTTTGTTTCACTTCAGCATCCGCTTCTTGACCGCTACCGGACCTTTTCAACGTCATTCCAAATTCTCGCTTGGGAGTTGGAGAAAATGTGATAGAAATTCAAGTGTACGGTGATATGGAAAAACCTGAGATTTTTATGTCACAAATCATGTTGAAAAGATATGATGAAACAGTTTTGAAAACTTGACACCCGCGTATTTTTGTTTTTTTTCTCTTCTTTAAATCGACGTTCGGGGTATTGTTTTAGACTAGACTTTTAGTCTTCTTGGTCGTAATTTGATTTCAGTTGAAAGAGGGGCTGCGAAGGTGGGCAGGGAGATCGGGGAGAAAGCTCGCGTAGAAAACAATTGAAAGCGTTATACGTAAATTTTCACGTTCGGGGTAGTAAATTATAAAAGCAGAAGAAATTAGTGGTGAATTCACACGACGTGTCTCACCCCTGGGTCCGGTCTCTCTACTTTTTTGCCGTTGCTCCTCTTCTGGCATTGAGTGTTTGGTTGAAAATGGGGGAGAGAAAAAAGGAACGATGTGCAAAAAGAGAAGAGGCAAAAGAATTGAAATAAAAAAATGAAAAAATAAAAAAATAAATAAATAACTGGCACTCTACGACCGGTGCTTTTCGCGGGTTCTGAGATAAAAAATTATCCGCAGCGGTAGAAACGTTTTCCACCTTAAATCATATATTTATCGCGACATTAATTCAACCCTTTTAGCCTGCCGAGATGGGGCGGCGAACAGGGGAGGAGAGGCGTGTGTGTAACCCTTTTTTCATCCCGACAGCTCGTTACTCCGCTAATTTCTCAGATTCAAGGATTTTTACGTTTCCTACTCCGTCCGTTCGTTCCTCCTCCCCCCCCAACGGGTCGTCGAAAACCTCTCTTTCATTATTTAGTGCAGGATATAATGCTTTTCACCCCGTTGCAAAACCATCCGTGACCTCCAACCCCGCCCCGCCATCTACCCTCCAGTATTTCTTCCTCCAACTCTACCCGACGCTTGAACAACCACCTCGAATCCCACTCACATGTTGTATGTATTCGCAGATTTGCAAATTCCACAATTTGTGACCAAGCATAATTTCGTTTCTAGCACCAAAGAAAAAAAGAATCCATCTCGATCGATATTCTAGGCATCAACCTTGTCGATATTTTCTCCAACTGTTTGACTCCCATTAAATCTCAGGGATACTGATAACGGAGAATGAACGATCAATTTGTGAATTTTTTTTTCCTCCTTCATGACGATTAAATAAAAATCATTATAAATCTCAAATCAAAAAATTAAAAACGTGATGGGAATAGAACAGAGTTTCTCGTTTCGCGGACCATTTCTGAGGTAGGTTCTTACCTGGGCGAGATATCGTCCTATGACAACAAACCGAAGAATTGCGGCAAAGGGAGGAGAGCAAAAAGAAAATTTCTAATAGCATTGGCGTTCATGCTGACGTCGAGTGTGTACATAATACGGAATAAGAATTGTATAGAAAATTCGTACAAGCATGCATGCGGGGATGTGTGTATTTTGTGTACATCTGTGTGTATACCGGGTATTTATTATATAAACGTCGAACCTTAAGCCCCGACACGCAGTGGTAAATAAAACGTAGGTATATACATTTGTTGGTATTTCACGAAACTCGCCAGCCAGCCGGCGAGCAGCAATTCCTGAGATCCTAAGATCTGTATGCTTTTCAGTTTTTCCGTTATAACTACGTCGAATCGTAAACAGCATGGATGTTAAAAAAACTTTTACACAACACGGCGAGAGGTGAAAAGAAAAATTGCATTTTCAGGAAGAAGCATGAATGACAGAGCAATACTTCCGTCATCGTTGTTTTTCAATATGTGTTTGTTTCCTCAACGTTGCAAAAAATTTCATACATATATACGATGAACGTCTTAAGAAAGATCCGATTTTCGAATCCGTCGAATAGTTTCGTTGTCTGCGTGTTGTACCGTCCGTATTTTAAAGATTTTATTTTCTCCCATTTCAGAGGTTAGGAAAAAGAACTCAATCGGTACTAAAGATCGGGACAAATTCATCAATCTTCTTCAATCGACGATGACAGTCTCGAGCGAAATATCTTCTTTTGTTGACGATCGGACTTGCAAGGTAGAACAAACGACTCGACGCTACTTTGGGTGATACATAATCAATTCATCCGTGGAAATCTCTGTTAGGCTCTACTGATGAAGAAGCTACCAGCAGCATCGACCGAATCATCAAGATCAACGCCAAACGTCACACAATGACTCGTTTTTCACAATCAAACCGTACAAATCGCACTACATACATGTACGAGGTTACAACGCAAGTCTGGTTCATTCGTTCAGTCAGTCAGTCAGTGAGTCAGTGAGTCAGTGAGATATCGTAGCAGGATCGGAAGAACACATCTAGTCCCGTGACTCGGTGGACGTATAGACTGTTCGGGCGTCGTATTTAAGTGAGGGGGGTGAGGGGGTGGGGGGGGGGGGGGGAACCGAGTCGCCCGAGGGTAGTTGATCCAAGGCAGTCAGTAGTCGGTGGTGATCGTCGTTTGGCCGTCATCCATCCATCCATCCATCCATCCATCCATCCATCCCGTCCAATCCATCCAGTTGCCCGGTGTGGTCGTCTGTCGTCTGGCAAGGAGGGGGCGGGGGGGTGGTGGTGGTGATCGGAGGGCTTGTGGGGGGGTTTAAAATCGGGTGGTAAATTTTGGCGGTGCGGTGAACGTGCCGTAGGCGATGACGACGCCAGACGGTGGGGGAAAAGAGAGCGACAGGGAGAGAAGAGAGAGGGAGAGAGAGAGAGAGAGAGAAAGAAAGAGAGAGAGAGAAGGATGACGGCAGCGTCGGAGGAGGGGGAGCGAGAGGGTGGGGAGGGAGGGGGGAGGGCGACGCGCGGCAGACACAACCGGGCCTGTTGGTTGGTTTCAACTATATTTGTTTATATTTACACAACAAGCCCCGCGCTGCTGCCTGCCTGCCCGCCTGACTGCCATCCCTGCCTGCCTGCCTGCCTGCTCCATTCGTTTCATACGTTTCGTTCGTTCGTTCGTTCGTTCGTTCCTTCGTCTCTCGAGTCTCTCTTGCACATACCTAACTCCACGCGCTCTCTGGGGTTTAGTGTTTAGAGTTACCTCGGCGTGCTCGCAACTCACAACGACACTTATTGTGACCGCCGCGCGGCGTTATCGCCTCCTCAAAAAAACCGGCTCGTATCACACCGACGAGCCGATCAAACCCACGAAACCGCTGCGCAGCTGGACGGTTTAAAAAATCGAACTTTTTACCCGCGAGAGAAACGGATTTTTTTCCGAACCCCTCTACCTTCGTCCCTCTCTCTCTCTCTCTCCCTCTCTCTCTCACACACAGCCACCGCGGGTTCACCTTACTTTTATCTCCGATCGGTTTGTTCGGATATCGATCGCGTCTTGTAAGAATAATCGAACGTAAAGGATATTGTGATTAATTTTTGTAAAATTGTGTCGTTTGATATTTTTTTTATCAATCGTCTTTACGTTCGTAATATCGGAGTGATTTATGTTTATTTCGTGGATTCAGGACGTGTGAATGAAACAACTGACGAGTGGCACAATTGTTTTTTTTTTTTTTTTTTAATTTTTTTTTAATAATTTTTTTTTTTTTCTTTCTGTTTCTCACCTCTTTCGAACGAAATACATGTTATACGATTATTATTCATTTCGGCACAATGTTAACGCGTCTACGTATACACACGCTTATTAATTGATACATATGCGCGATAGTGAACGACATGTGTTGTTACAAGTGGAAGATATTGTGCAAGTTTTTGGATTACAAATTGCTATATTTGACAGTCGGCGTGACAATTGTGATCGATTAATTGAACACGGGACGACACATGGGAGGATCGATCAAGTAATTGCGAATATTTATTTTACCCTTTCATTATTTCGGATGTGGTAAATTGTTAATTCTCATTTTCTTTCATTTAATTTTTTGTTTTTTTTTTTTTTGGTTTTTTTGTTTTTTTCTATTCCCGAATCACACGGTTCTATTGTCACAATACATGTTCATATATCACATACATGGGGTGCATAGAAGAAGTAACTATCAATGAGACAAGTGTTGAGGCTGATTTACGACCGATTATTGTATCTATGGTGGGTATATATATATATATATGTATGTATATATATATTTATTACATACCGGCTTCACAGCCTCCCGTTCGCCATTCTATATTTATCTCGCGTTCTCAACATTTCTACCGCGTAACTACATATGCACACATATACATGTATGTAAATGCGTATTACATACATTTAGTACAAGTCCTTCTACCCGAAAAGAAAATTTCGTTCTTCAGTCGGTATTTAAACCAAAATGTATGTACAATTGTATAGGAGAAATATATATATATATATATATATATACATATACAAACAAGCTCGCATTTTTTTCTTTTCACTTTCTTGGGCGACGTGTCTTTGCTTTTTTTTTTTTTTTTTTGTTTTCGTTCATAGCGCTTTAAATTTTTTACACTTTCTCAGCTCTTTCAAACTCGGTCGATGATCCATGAATGAACCGGCGCAGATGAGTTCATTCTTCTTCAGATCTTTTCCCCATTAGTAGGTATCTTTGATTTCAATCGTTTCTGGTCACGGTTTTTCAAACGTTCAAAAACTATACACTCGATGGTTTTAATTCTGCCCCCCCCCCCCCCCCCCCCCCCCCCGTCGCCCTATGTGAATATAAAAAGTTTATAAAAAACGTATAAACTGTCGAATTTTTGAGTAGCGGTTGAAAAAAAAAAAAAGAAAAAAAAAAAATAAAGAAGGTGAAAAAAATAAGCAAATTCTAAACAAGGAAAAATTACCACAGTAGAAACTGATCGACAAAATTTTAATGACGTCAAATTTTTGTGTAATTTATTTATATATATATATTTTTTATTATTTCGCCAAGTCCCCGACAGTCATTCGAACACGCGCGAGCGATGATTATTTTTCCCAAGGTGAAAAAGCACGCGTTTGATTTCTCTTTGATTCTTTTTTTTTTTTTTTTTTTTTTTTCTCGTCACGCGAGAATTCGTTCCGCGCTAATTCGTCATTGTTTTCACGTGAAACAATCAAAGACGTGATAATGGTGAATCGTATCGCGGTATCGGGTTTGGATTTTGTCGAAAAAGAAAAAAAAAAAAAAAAAAAAAAAAAAAAGAAAAAGGAAAGAAAAGAAAAAAAAAATTAACGTTTCGTTCTCGGTATTGTTTTTCAGGACGATGGCATAATGGATCATGATCAAGACGGGGACGTTGCGATTAACCTGTCAACATCCCAGAGACCTTCTGCTTCTACGACCCCGAACGGAGACACATCCGCATCCTACGGCCACGATCATCAGAACAACGATCAGGTAAGGTAACCGTTCTTTTTATTTTCTCTCGTACAATCGTTCCGGAGACTATGTGCGGTTGCGATACCTGGGTCTATGCGTGTGTGTGTACATATATATATATATATATATATACATATATTCGTTATCCCGGACAAGATAATCGATTAAAAACCGATCGGAAAAATATGAAATGAAATGAAAGGAAACCCGATGCTTGCTATTGTGCGGCTCGTTATCATGTTTGGAAATTGATTGAATAACGAGTAATTAAATAATATATCGATGATGAACCTTCGAATTTTGACACACCGTGCTCGAGGCTAATGCCGATGCTAATTATCAGACTAAATAATAACTATACCTGTATAATCATTCATGCATTAACACACGCCGAGGTGGAATATTTTATTGTAATTTTTCTTCCTCTTATTCGTCTTCTTCTTTCTCTTTTTAATGCCTCCCGAATCACATGTGACGAAATATTTTCATCGCGTATCGCAGTGTGTGCACATATATATATACACATGTCGTTATAACGGAGAAGATATTAATAATGAAACTTGCTCAATTGTTTGTGGCTACTTTCAACGTCGTTAATCGATATGTATTTATATAAACGAAAAAAAAAATTTAATGTGAATTTTTGATCTTCCGTGATAAATATGCGAACATCAATTTTTTCGGAGTCTAATCTACATCAGTTGCGATAAATCTAGCCGAGCGTATTTGTAACTTTTACTCTATTCGCGAGGTTGAAAGTTGTAGTTACGTTGACGTGACGATGAATGTTGGGAAAAAATATATTTATGTCGCAACTTTAGGATTATCCCGAAATTGGGTAAACGGTATAATGAAGCAGAAACTACGTCGTCGGATATTTAAAATTCAACTATTTCAAAAACGTTGTAAAATTGCAAAGCGACGATATTCGTTCCCTCCACGTTTCATCGCGTCAACGTTACCAATTTCAACCTCGTTACTTATTCGTTTTGCAACACTTGTTATTACTATTTTCGAATTTCCAAGTCTTGTCGTCAATTTTTATAAATTTAATTTCAAAAACAGACGAAACAATTCAATTCTATCAATTACGCCGAGTTATTGTCGCGGTTATTATTATTATCAGTATTACCGTTGTTATCGGGGACAGAGAATTTTACCGAAACGATAAAGAGAATGTTTCTTTTTTCAAATTTACTCGTTTCCCGTATCATCGGAAAACAAGGGATGCCTTGTATAATAATGTGCGTATGAAAGGGCGGCGCAGAAAGCGGTTGACACTCTTACGGTTAGACCATAAAATCGAGACCTGATTTCAAATTCAATTCAAAATCCGCGGTTTGTGCATGCAATATACTTTGGAGTCCCTCGCTTTTCGTTCTCTTTCCCGATTTTTTTCTTTTTTCTTTTTTTCTTTATTTTCCCCTCTCGCCCCACGTAGCTTTACGGTATACGCGGGAGAAAAACCGTCGCTGAGGGAAACAAATGTTTTATGGGTTCTAAAGCGTTCTTTTCGCCACAGGTTTTCAATATAAGCTTCACCCGTGGCTCTCGGATGTTCTATTATTATTATCGTTGTTATTATTATAACTATTACTGTTATCGTTACGATTGTTCATTTTTTTTTTTATTTATTTATTTTTTCTCTCTCTCTCTCTCTCAACACCTCTTCTCTTTCCTTTCTCACGCTGTTCTCTCGTTTCTCTCCGTCACGATTTGTACACAAGCTTATTCTTATTCCACTCTGCGATTTGCTCGGTTAAGGAGTACGTTTTGATGAGCTGACGCGACGGTGTAAAAAAAAATTCCCATCGAATTTTGTGGATGGAAATTTAATCGTATGCGCAACGCCGATGATCGAAAGTACGAGTTGAGCGCAAAGACTCAACTCTAAACTGCTTCCGAAGAATTCTGAATTTGGTCCATGTTTCACTCAATTAGCTTCTCGACCTCACGTTTATGAAAATCGTTCTCTATCCGGCAAAACTCGTACTAGACGTAGAATTCACTACGGTATAAGTTTAGCAGTGAAACGTCGTTTATTGGGACATTTGTTAATTCTATGGAAAAACTTTCAGGACGAAATAATCGGGATACAATTGCTTTTGGGAAGGTTTTTTCATCCAAACGAATCCTGAGGAGATGTTGAAGATTTTTATTTATAGGGTAGATATGTACCGTTTTCATTAGTTGACGATTTGTAGTCAATGATCTAATTTTATGGAGGAGATATCCCGACGAGATTATCATCGCAGTTACACTGATTTTGAGAAAAGAGTTTTGTTATAACGAACAGGGTTTATTTACCGTTAACAAATCGTATGTTTGAATATGGCGAAATAAATATTTAGTTATAGATGAGAAATCGTGGATTTGTATAAGCGTACTTGAAGACTTTGTTAACAGTTGATAAGTCATCTACCTCTTCAGAAACAGTATCCTGTTATACAAAACAATCTAACACGATGTTAAAATACTTGAATATCGATACCGAATGAATATTTATCAATAGTCAATCAACGAAATATTTTATTGAAAATCCTATTCGGTGTCACATTTTACAAACCAATAATAAATCTTATATCGCACGCGCCTGATCTCAAACATAACTTCGCATATCCAGATCAAGAATTTACGAACAAAAACACACGGCAGCGATATTTAAACGTTGGAAGAATCTCGGACAATCTTCGATATTGTAACGTCAGCTTATGAACTTCGAATCCTGAAATAAGATATGGCGTGAAATATCTCACAATTAGTGAAAAAAAAAAAAAAAAAAATTCAATCGATTTTCGCTTCATCTTCCGCAAATATGTTTTTAATAACAGACGTATTTTAGCGAGAGGTTAAATATTCCGTTCGCTTCAAATGCTGAAAAATTTCTATCGTAGTTGTGACACGGAACGCACGTTCGTTACACGTTGATAATTTTTTTTTTTTTTTTTTAACAGTCAATAAAGTGATTCCTGAAAATAGTCAACGAAATATACCCTCCTCTCAGTGTAGGATTCTTCAGCACCAGATCCTTGCCAAGTCACACGTTAAGATTCAACTCTCGAGAGTAACGAAGCTATGAGAAATCGGCGTGTCCTTAGGTTTGAAAAGCGAGAAACTTCCGACCCTCGCATCCGGTCAGTGTAACTGTCACGGTAACTTGTTGACGGGTTTGACCGCGTTGCCGTGTCGAATTTTCGTCGGTCTCTCGTAGGCGCGTAGACGCTGTGTAGAAACGGGCGAATCGCATGCGAATTGGCGTGTCGCGTCGACTTCTCGCCTCTTTCGGACCTCCGCGTAACCCTGCGGGGAGGTTGTACCTTTGTCAAAGTTTGCCTTTCGGGATAACGTGACATAATCAGGACTAGAAACGCAAGGAGAGAGAAACGGGGAAGCTTCGAGGTTCGGAGAAGCTTGCAGACCTACCTGCTCGTCTTCTTGTTTATAATTTACAATGCCAGAAGCCACAATTACGGAGGAACTAATCCTGCTGCTGGTCCTGGATGATCCTGAACAACCGCACGACGTCCTCGAGACTCTGCCGCGAATCTTGGCAGCTCGTTTATTTATTTACAACAGATCACACCTTCGGCTAAGATTTATCAGCCGTATCTACGTCGCTACGCGTAGGACGAGATCCTACGGAGAGAAAGATGTGTGTGTATATTAGGGTGGTCCTTGTTTAGGGTCTTGACGAATTTTTACACCGCCACATCACTCAAATCAATTTCAAATCATTTAAAAAGAGTCGCCAAATTTTTTCACATTCTTACAGCAAGTCTGAGATAGCCCGCATTGTGATCGAAGTTTCTTATGGAAGTGACGTGAGAAAAACTTTTTTTCGCACTGTATATTTCATCGTGAAAGTAATCATGTTCCAAAAAATCTGTAACTGCGAGGTTTTAGTCGGCGTTAGTGATACTGTGTGTAAAAAAAAAAAAAATACACATCACCGTACGAGGCAATCTAGACGAATTGCACTTCCTCTAAATAAAAAAAAAGCCAGGTTTCGAGGTTGTGCAATTCGTCTAGATTGCCTGGTACGATGATGTGTATTTTTTCCCAGATAGTAGCACTGATTCTCACCAAAACCTCGCGGTTACAGATTATTTGGAACATTATTACTCTTGCAATAAAATATATACTGAGAAAAAAAAATTTCACTCATGTTAATTTCCGTAAGAAACTTCGATCACAATGCGGACTGTCTTAGAGTCGATGTAAAAATCGGAAAAAATTAGGCGATTGTTTTCGAATTATTTGAAGTCGATTTGGGGAATGGTCTGGCAAAAATTGGTCGACACCCTGAATAAGGACCACCCTAGTGTATGTATATATATACATATGTACCGGGACAATGTCTTGAAACTTGAAAACCAAGTGCGCATGCGCGAGTTTTATCGGCTGTTCGCGCAGGCTGGCCAACCCGAGTTTCAGCTGTCAAACTGCTTCTGCCGGCGATGTAGTTGATACGAATTTTCGAGGTTAGAATCTTAAATAATTGAGGCAGTGACTCGGAAAGGTTTGCGAAGCGTTTTGTTAATGGGTCGGAAAGTTGATTCTTCAAAGAACGGTCGGATTTAACGCTTACGCTCTTTAAAAGTTCAAACGTAGACATTTTGAGTAGGTTGGCCCGCCTGCATCGCAAGACAAAAGTATCGCTGCGGGAAAGATTTCGCCGACCAATGAGATTTAATTATTTGGCGCATGCGCGGTTCATTTTCAAGTTTCAAGAGATTGTCCCGGTATACAAGTTACGATGATGTCGAATGCGTGTTATGTCTACCTATATTACACCGGGGAAAAGTAATAACCTCGAACTTACCGCGGCCGTCTTTCGGCTCCCGCATCGAAGATGAGGAAATATAAAATTTGTTCACATGCGGGGCGGTGGGAAAACGGCTAAGAACCTCCCCTCATCCCCTATATCGACGCAAATTGCAAATAGCATGTCGCTTCCAATCAAGTTGCCGAGAGAGAAGAAAGAAGAGAGAGAGAGAGAGAGAGAGAGAGTTGGTGGAAAGGTGGTGGGGGCACTTCTCTCGGCTTTGTCTTCTTCCGTTGCCGTGCATCGCATCCGCGGCTTTTTATTCACCTTCATTTTCATTTTCTCAGATTGCCCGCCCAAGAAAATGTCACAAAATTTCCTTCCACTCTAATTGAACGGCTAAATTTAAGATAAAAAGCAAAAGCTGCACAGCTGGCTCGAGTATAAAACGACTTATGAGCCTCCTTCTCTCATTCTCTCTCTGTCTCTTACCCTGAACACTGATCGCATTTGTTGTTCGAAATGCCTAAAGACGCTCACTTGGTATTTTACTACTTGTGCAGAGGCGAGCCTCTTTTTTCACCCCTCGGGCCTTTTCCGACCGGCTTCTGTGTACTTCTATTCTTAACTCTCACGTGCAACGGGAAAGTATTTTCACCGTCTTTAACACAGCGTGTAGTTTGTGTACACATTTGCCGTTTCGGTATAATGCATCATTGTACGTATTGTACATGTAACGACGTAAAAGGGTTATGTAAAATTTATTCTTCCTAGTCGTTTGCCGTTTTTATTTCACCATTTCACACATCGGGATCCTTTCAATGCTTCTTGAAATCAATTCCTTTCACTCAATCGATCAGATGTCGCTTCAAATCTCTGCAATAACCAAAGAGATCTCCATGAAAATTAACGTAATTATACTTTTTTTTTCTCACTTGCGCGAAATTCCAAAGTCGGGAAATTTTCGGAGCTAACAAAAAGTAGGTAAAATATGTTACATGGATCGATGAAGACCTGCAATTATATATAGATATATATATGTATATAGAATTTGAGTGAATTCTCAAATAGCTTGATATCTTAGTAATTTATTTTCCACTTTTCTGGTGGTTAAACACTGTATTTTTTTTTTTTCTTTTTTATTTGGATCCTTACATTATTCGATTGCATGTTATATTTATACTCTTGGCTACTCATACACGGTGACGAAGGATCGCACGAACAGCTACGTTGAATTCGATTCGGCGCTTTGCTTCCATTATTAAACGCGGCTGTTAAAACCTTACCTTAGCAGCTGTGTACTCAAATACAATCTGGGAATCAAGTCCCTCGTATACGTCCCGACTTCTCTCGGTTTGAGGGTCGGGCTGCTGCAGGCAGGCTGGCTGGCTGGCTGACTGGCTAGTCGAGTCGGCACGATTAATTTCTATTATTCAAGAGATAACTTTTCCCCGTTAAGTAATACAAGCCTCCGAACACGATCCCCAGCCTCCCTCTCTTTCCCTCATCTCGAAGATCCGGGAACCAAGAAAAGGAAGAATTGAAACGCTGCGCAGTCGTCGAGAAAAAAGATTTAAAACAAATCCCTTGACATCACCGATTTTCGTAACGATTTATTTACTCCGTTATTTGTTTGTTCGTTGTTTTTTTTTTTTTTTTTCTTTTTTCAATCTTTTCTTTCGTCAAACGGAAGTTAAAAGATTTTTCCCTGCGTCGTGCAATTCCATTATCGGTCCAATATTACTGGAAACAAATTGCGAAAATCAGTCGAAAACGCCACGAGCAAAATATACCGATAAAATAAACCCAATTTTTTTTACCGATTTCACTTCCCCGCTCGTTTATTTTCATGCGATATCGATTTTTCGAAAACTAAGCAGACGACTGCTCTGAAATCGGGACCAAGAATAATTTTGACAATCGTTGCCGATTTTATCGTCAACTTTTTTTGCCCTCATAATTTTTCGCTGCTATTTTGTCATGGGTATGAAATATCAGGTAGCTAAGCATGACGATCTGAATAAGATATGAAATTGAACGAATGATATTGGAAAAATAATTTTCATTCTCATACCGATTTCCGTTCTGCGTCAACTCTTGTTATACCGGTGTGTGAGTTTTTGAAAAAAGAGCAGACGGTTGCTGATATAGTGAGAAAAAAAGAAGTAAAAACAGCAAATCGGTGATTATTACCGATTTTCTTACCGATTTTCTTACCGATTCTCTTTTCAAATATTGCTAAAATTACAACCCGATTATTCTGATGAATCAACTTCATCGTCAAGTAGAAAACTCGACCGTATTAACGAAGGGTGTCTTCATTCTTTGGTTATGTATTCTCACGGAGAAAAAGATGACGAAAAAAAAAAAAAAAAAATGGGGGTACACGAAGTAGGGCGAGGGACCGATACATGCAGAAGTGTATACACCTCTCTTTATTCTCTTTCCATCTTTCTTCTCTCCATCTCTCCGAAATGCACGAGCAGCCTGACGTCTCACCGTGTCGCGGCCATCGTGCGTTGAGCCGGGACGGACGCGTTGCGGTGACAAAAACTGAATTTGTATGTGTAAACGCCACCTGAAATAACTCATGAGAGCATCGCGGGCAAACATACGTGTTACCGGGTGTAAACATTATCAGTGTAGGTAGAGGTACGCTCGGTGTTAAGGTTGACTCGAGACTCGAGACTCGAGTCGCGTTGGGTTTAGTCGCAGTCCGATATTCCGCGTTCAACCTCGTCACTGAGGAGAAGCCAGTTTGCGCCGATTTTTTCCCCTCTTTTTCTCCATTTCCAATTCTCTCGCCTGTCCGGCGAAACAGTCCGCCTGAAACAACTACCGATCAACGCGGTGACGATTGTTGGAACATATTTTCAAATCTTCACCACGCAAACTTGTCGTTCTTGCCTTCGACAATTCGCTTCTTTTCTTTATCTCTTTTCCTTCGATTCTTTCACTCGGTTCTTTTCCATTGCTTTTCTCTATTCGTTGTTATTCGTTCTTCGTGTTTGTATTTTAATTTTTTCATTTCTAGTTCTTCTCGCATCAGTTTACAATCGTCACATGTCACCTGTATATATCTCGTACTTATACAATCAGCCGACGATTGTTGAACAATCGGTATTCTTACTCATATCAATGACGTAGCGAGATCGCGATTTCACACATCTTTGATCAGAGTTACCTAGCTAATTAAATACCAGCTTCTTTCATATGTCATTCTGTTCCGGTCGATTCTCGCGCGGATCGTATCGGTGTGGAAAAAAAATAAATAAAAAAAAAAAATAAAATCGCTGATTCGATTGACGCGATTGATTCGACGACTGATATAATTCACTGACCATATACGTTATTCATGAATTGATCGTATAAGCTCTGCGAAATTCCTCCGAGACTCTTAACTTAAAGTGCACTCACTAATGGCTAAATTAGGGAAAAGTGAGAATGTAAGAGAAAGTATTAATGGAAGTCCGAAGAAAATTACTTTTGGGTAATATTGTTTTTACCTTAATGTATCTACGTAAACACGGTCAACTTTTCCTGTTACAGTATAATTTAACCTAACCTAACTCAACCTAACCCAACTTCTCAACCTCCTCACATTCTTGCATCAGGAATTGTTATCTATGGCCGGGAGAGAAAGGGGGGATTATTGGTGATTCGAAAATTTATCTTTGAGTAACATCGTGTTTATCCTAACGTGTCTGTATGAACACGGTCAAGTTGTCCTGTTGAAGAATAATTAAACCCAACCTAACGAAACCTAACCTAACTTCTCAACCACTTCAACATTCTTAGATTACGAATAATAAGCTACGGCGCGGAGAGGAAGGGGGGATTATTGACGATTCGAAAATTTATTTACGCGTATTATTGTCTCTGTTTTGACGTGTCTCCGTGAACACGGTCGAGTTATGACGTTACGGTACAATTTAACCTAACCTAACCTAACCCAACTGAATTTAACCTAACTTCTCAACCTCCTCGGCATTCTTGCATCGCGATTTATCGGGTATTGCGGGTGATGGGGGGGGGTTATCGGCGATTCGAAGATGATACTGCACCGTTTAATGCGTACAACTCGATGGCCCCCCCACCCCTGTCGCCGTCACCTCGACGTTTCGGCGATGCTGCCGTCTGCACGAAGGTGGAGACACACAAATGACACAAGAGGCGGCGACCAAATTGAATTTCGGTTCTGGCCTGTGTTTAGATTCCTCACCGACTGTTTAGTTTAGACGTACAAAGAAAACATCTATGTGTTTATTCTAGCCGTTGCTTCTCCCCCTCTCTTTCTCTTCCTTCGTACTATTACTGCCCCTACTCCGCCTCTCCCTGTCTTTATCACCCCTCCCTTCTTCTCTCTCTCTCTCTCTCTCTCTCTCTCTCTCTCTCTCTCTCTCTCTCTCTCTCTCTCTCTCTCTCTCTCTTTGCAGTACGAACGAGCATACCTGTATACCGCATGTATTCGCACCGGCAGATGCCAATATTTCAATAATAATAATAATCATCATTATTATTATTCAAACAATTATAACACTGTGTATACATGTGTAACATATGTAAAATGCACGGGTCGCTGATCTCTGGCTTTGAGTAAGTAAGTGAGTGAGAAGGAGGAGGAGAAAAATAAAAATAAAAAAAAAATAAGTAAAAATACGACGAAAGAAACGAAAATAAAGATATACTGTATTGTTTGTTCTTGTATTATTTTAATCGCGACGTGTACTCCTTTTCATCGCTGCTGCCGCCGCTGCACCGAACGATTCGATCACCTTCAACGTCATCAAAATGCGAAAATAATTGTATCAAAAACAAGAGCAAAAAAAAAAAAAAAGATGAGGAACCGATGAATTATGTATTTTTTATGTTTTCTATCATAACCGGTTGAAGATAAATCTATTATATGTGATAAAAATTATCAGCCTCGTACTTGTTCAAATATATCATACATTACACGAGCCCGCATATTATGCTTGTGTAAAAATCCTGGATACAAGTCTCTGCGAGGATTAAGTCCTTGTATATATATATATATATATACATATTGTGTATGTATATGTACACTGTTGAAAAGAAGAATTACGTCGAAGGGTTGTAAATCCAACCCTTATATATGCACTCTTTCGCGTCCTTACAACGACCTCGTTTTTTTTTTCCATCTCTGTCTCGTTCAACTCCGTTACTTCATGTTTTTGTTTTTTGTTTTTTTTTTCTCTCTTTATTTGGTTGCTTTTTATTATTATTTCTATTCGTTGTTTTTATTTTTTCATCCTCTATTTTCTTCTACCCCCTCCTCTGACCTTTATTTCCGTTCCTTTTTTCAATCCTACGGGGTTGTTCTGAACACACACACACACACACACACACACAGATATGTATGACTGTATATTCGTATGTGGGGTACACACGTGTTTTTAGAAGACCTCTAAGCACATGGGCTGATGGGAGGGGGGTGTGAAGGGGATGGAAGACAATCCCTTGGAATAACAACACAACCGCTGAACTGACGGACAAAAATGAAAGAACTTTGCGCGGGAAACGCGATATTGGTGCTAGGCATAATAGGCATAGAGATGAGAGCGGATAAGAGAGAAACAGAAACAGAAAGAGAAAAAGAGACAGAGAAAGAGAGAGAGAGAAAGAAACAATTTCTTGTTATTTCCAATTTATTTTGGTTCCCCAACCCCTGAAGATCAAACGAGCAGGAATGTCGCACCTTCCACGGTTACAGAGTTCTTATTTTCTTTTATCAATTGTTCGTTTCCGTTTATTATCATCAGTTATCGTTACTTTATTCATTACTTGTACTCCATATTGAGTTAGAAATTGTGAAAACTGAGAAGAGACGCAGAGGGTAAAAGATTATATGTTTGACACACTATATCGTCGTTTATGTCGTAATGATCTATGCTTTACAAATAATATCACCGTTCGATCGTTCTTAACGATGGTAATTTTTATATTCGTTTTTTTTTCTTTCTCGTCATTCCGACGACTGCAATTCACTGCAATTTACCCCCGCGATGAATTTGATGAATTTTCAAATTCTCGCGCGTCATTTTTTATATCTCCATGGAAAGTTGATCTCGTTTGAAAACAATCGAACACGCTACGTGTGTTTTATGTCCTCCTCCCCCCTCCACCGCTGGTGCATAAACCGTCCCGTACCTACACAATACCGCTCTTCTTCCCAATCTCTATTCCTCCTCTACCTCCTCTCCCTTCCTCCTTCGTCCGTCGGCCTTCGGTGAGCTTTTTCGTCTGTCCGTAGAGGTCCGAACGGAACTAGCGAACGATGGTTGTAGTAGACGGGCTGGAGGGGAGGAATAGGAGGGTACGCAATTTCTAAAATAAACGTTGAGCCTTCCTCCGCAAATAATCATCGTGCATGCTTTTAATTAAGTTCCACTGTCTGAGCTTATATATGTATATAGATAGGTAGAAGGGAAAGCTGCAGGTATAAAGCAGGGTGAACGCGCTACCGCAGCGTCATCTCGTAGTTCGTGATCGTAACTGTGTGTATCGGCGATTCGTGAGCGCGAAATCGCCTAACCTCAAAGCTTGCGAACGGAATTACCGAGACGTCGTTCATTTGCGGAATTACGTCAACGTTTCTTCGTTTCTCTGTTTTTTTTTTGTTTTTTTTTTCTTTTGTGTTCGTTTCTTTATTCCGATCAAACACCCTTCGCTCATAGATCAGATATCGGTCAATAATTACAGGTTGGAAATTATACGGCTAAGCGAAACGATTTCGTTCAATGGCGCAGAGTGGATTTGGCGGGAGGTTTGAACAGTTTACAGAAGAAATTTATATTTAAATTTTGGGAATTCATAAACAAAAGTGATATCGTTCAGTGGGTGGATATACAACGCGGGTTATAACGTATACATGTACGCGATCCGCGTACGCGTGTTTTGATGGCAAACAAATCGATGCGGTGTATATGTGTAATGTGTATACATGTACGATTCACATGTTAAAACTCTCTGTCTGTATATCTATATATATATATGTGTGTGTGTGTATGGTATATACGAAAATCTCTGGCCGCTATAAAAATGTTTGGAAATTGGAAACAAACAGTTGTATACACTGGGCATATTTCCCGAAACCGCGAGAGCGGCCCGATTTTAGGTGTATACTGTATGTAACACCTATATACCCTGACACCTAAACCACCCACGCTGTGCACACGCTTATAGCATTCGAGATGAGGTGCAGGTTACACGGTGAATAGGTAGCAGGAGTTGGGCGGGTATTATGCCGAAATAGCCGATGTATTTATTTTCAAATAAACAAACACTCTAATGATGAGATCACCGCTAGCAGATATATTAAAACCGATCCGATCTCTCGCTCACAGCTCGAACACACCACCGCTCGCTACTTCTCGATCCACACTGTCGGAATTTTCAGAATCACTTGTACCGCTTCGCGATGACAAAAAGAAGAAGAAAAAACAAAAAAAAAAAAAAACAAACCAAAAAAAACCAACCTCCGCACATGCGGAGAGTGAATTTTTTGGCCGCGTTTTTTTTTTTTTTTTTTTTTTTTTGCTCTCGCTGTTGCTTCTTTTGCCGCGTAAACTCGAGTGGCTTACATTCGTGCTGGCTGTGAAAAAAATTACGTACACTTAATGGTCCGGGTTATTATTCGTTAATACAGGACGAACGGGGAAGGAAACTTTTTTTTTCGCACCAGGTTGCGTCGTTTTTCTAATAGTCATATTGGGTGGAAGAATTGTTGAGTTTTAATATCGTTTTATTTACGGTCTTGTCCACGATTCGTTAAAATCCATTATTGAGTTGTTGTTTAGTCATTACGAAACCGATGATGGATGGCATATTTTGAAACTGATTGTTGAACAGCAGATTAGTCAGAATTATAGAGAGGTATAAAAATATTGAGTATTCAGATACAGAAGCCTGGTTTAGAGAATTTCAGAAAATATTATCACCAGAGGTTCTTCCGTTTTTTTTTTTTTTTTTTTATTTTACCTTCTAATTTCTGTATTTGTTTTTTTTTTTTTTTTTAATATTCTTACGTGATCCTGGATGATTAAAATTCCGAAATCGATTTTCGATACGTATATAGAATAAAAAAAATGATTTTTAATACTGTAAGCGATATGAATCGAAAGGAAAGAGATAGGAGGAGAAGGAGATGGTAAAGAAGAGGGTTTCTCTCCTTTCATATTCTTGATGGCGGCTCGTAAACCGAATTAACAGATCGCGTACACAGTCGAGGGCTCTCTGTATTATCGTGTGCGGAATAGACAGCGAGATGGAAGTAGAGGGAGGAAGAGAGGACGAGGGTGAAAAAGGGGTGGAAACGCTTTTGCAGAGAATTCAGGGGCTAGGCGTCTAGGAGCGAAATGCGTGTGTATATGTATTACGTGCTTACCTGACAATGCAAGCTAGGGAGAAGGAGAAAGAGAGAGAGAGAGAGAGAGACAGAGAGAAAGAGAAAGAGAAAGAGAGAAACAGAGTCAAGCCACCCGCCAAGGTATACGTATACAAGGCATCCTGTACCTACTTTATTGGAGAATGTCCTCGTGACGTCAGAGTCTGGTTGTCGGTGCCATTTTATCACCACATAACCTTAATTTTTAATTTCAATGGAGGCAAATCTTAATTGTTGGAGTTTCAAATTACTTATTTCATATAAATTAATTAAACGTAATAAATAATAAACTCTTTTCTACTATCCACACGCGAAAAAACACGATCAACGGGTCAGTTGTCAGCCATGTTGCTTTAGTTTAATTTTTTTCCACCAGATGACGCACGTCGGTGCCATTTTATCGTCACATAACCCAAGTTTTTAATTTGAACGGAGGAAAATCTTAATTCTTGGGGTTTCAAATTACTCATTTCACATAAATTAATTAAGCGTAACAAATCATATACCCTTTATTACCATCCACATGCAAAAAAACACGGTCAACGACCAGTTGTCCGCCATACCGCTTTGGTTTCATTTATTTTCCACCAGATGATGCATTCCAAAGTGACAATCCCAATAGAGACACGCCTAGTCGTTTGTTCAAACGTCGTGAAATCATCGCACGAAACAATTTCACCGTCTCATTGTGGTTTTAGTTTATTCTAAATTCGAGAAGTAAAACAATAAGGATCAGAAAATGACCGAGAGGAGATTCGATGTCTTAATCTATAAAAATATTTTTTAAATTCGTCAAAACAAGTTTGCCAAACAATTCTAAAACTCAAAAAAATCTGCACGTATATAACATGCAATTAATTTTATTGTATTCGTTTAATGTTTTTTTTTTTTTTTTCTCTTCCGTCATTGTTTCATATAAATAATCGTCACGATATTAAATCGACGATAATTGATACATCTACTCTGTTCGATTCAAGTCTTGTTGTAAAATTATCTGTTTGATAAAAAAAAAAAAAAAATAGCCTGGTCAGTTTTCTGCTTACAAATTCTCGTAGTCAATATTTTATCGAAATTTTGTTGGTATTTTCAAACAACCTTACGCGTCTTTGGTAATGTATAAACTCCGCGGACGCGGTTAATTGAAGAAAAGTTAACAAATCCGGTGAAATATATTATATACACACACACGAGTAACCGTTTCGGTGGATTTTTTATTTTTTTTGTTGTTGTTTTTTTTTTTTTTTTTTTTTCTCCTTTTCTCCTCGGTAAAGTAAAGACGCGTTTTCGATGCCTAGTCGAGCCTTTTATCGCCACGTGTTCCACGCTGGATGTGTATAAAGCTTTACATAGATCTACACGTTATACATACATGCGTATACTAATGTATATACACACGAAATAACGAGCGATGATCATATTATAGCGGTGCAAGTATGTGTAGCTAAGGTGGGTTTAATACACGGCGAAGGCAAACGATGAAATGGAAAAAGGAACTTTTTTAGAATGTTTGGTTTACGAATACGAGATGTGGATAAATTATGGTTGTGTGTGTGTCTGTGTATGTATGTACGCGTACACGCATGTATGGGCATGTCCTGCGCTGCGGGGGAAAAAAAGCGGGCAGAGAAAGAAAAAAAGAAAACTAAAGAGAGACGAAGCGGGCAGATTAAAAGCTTGAACGAATTGAACATGTCCATTGCCGGGAAGAAAGAGTGGAAAAAAGAAAGAAAAGGAAAAATTTGCAAAAAGATCCTGGCGGAACAGGAGACAAAAAAAAAAAAAACAAAACACGAAAAGACCGATGTAGGAAAATTTGCAAAGACGGAAAAGAAAATACAAAGAAAATGAACGCAGACAAAGCTTCGTCGAATAGGTGATTTTTGTAAAAAAAAAAAGAAAATAAATAAATCGAATCCCATTCACATTGATCCTATTATTGTTAGTAACTGATGATCAGTTTCGTTGATTGATATTGACGAGAAAAAATAAATTGATGAGAATATTCGAATTCCTGATCGTCGGAAACGAGTTTTTGGAACGCGGTGTATATGTATAAAGCTTTGATACCTTGAGCGCAGATGTGGGCCTGTATTTACGAATTACCAACACATTTATTCCTCTCCTTTCCTCTCCTCTCCTCTCCTCGCCTCATCTCTTCTCGCTGCTCAGCAGATAAAATGATTTACTAAATAAACACAAACAATATTATCGTGCCAAGCCAGACCACAGACTCATGGTGCCTCCCAGGAAATTTTATCTTTGCGTCAACCGCGTTATGTGCTAATAAAAAAAAAAAAAAGAAAAAGAGAAGAAAACAAGAAATAAAACAAAAAAACAACGCGCAGGCAACGGTAAAAAGAAAAAAAAAAAAAAAAAGAAGAAGGAAAATCGTTTTTCAAAATACAAGCTCAGTACGAAGTTTATACTGACCAAAAAGAACTCGAAAATTCAAAGGAAATTGAAGGAATTTTCAAAATTAAGCTCCCTTGATATTCCTCTTCTTCTCTCACTTGTTATTTTTTTTTCGTATCGGTTCATTTCGAGTATTCAAAAATTCTACTTGTCCACCCTTACCTGACGTTTGTATAATTAACGAAAAAATGGTTTGCGAAAATTTTTCAGTCTCAACGTTTTTTAAACCCAACCAAGAACATTGAAAACAGGATAAAAAAATGTAGGTCAAATTTCCAATTTCATGCATAGTCTCATATTATAACCCCCGCGGTTTCTACCGAGGTTTTTAATTCTCGAAACGTGAATTATAGCTCTGCGTGATGAAAATTGTGTTGTGCCCATCACACCTGCAGCAGTACGTAGTGGATGTCATTAAAACATCTCTGTAGTGCAACGAGTCGGTATTATCACTCTCTATATTAGTGGCGTAACCCGTGCGGTGCGCATGCGCTTCAATCCGACAAGAAGTTATTGGCCAGGCTGACCAACCGTCAAATATTTTGCAATACGTCGCCAGCAGTTGTTTCCAACGCCGAGAGCTGTGAAAATTTTTAAGGTTACGTTCATTACGGTTGGTCACCGTGGCAAACGCATGCGCACGAAATTGTAGCAATCGACGGATCATTCAATCGTTGGCAATTCACTCTGTATGTATCAATACCTGTGGGTACATTGAATGTGGTTGTGTAGATAGGAAACAACGGTTGATAATCCTTACAATTAGACAGCATGCGGCAGCAGATACGCGTCGATGACGTTGCGTAAGCTTCGTATGTATATATATATACACACATATATATATATATATATATATTTCAACTACCTGTTGTGCTTTTAGCCGTCGAAACGTGGCGATAACGATCCATGCCTTACCTGAATAAATGTTACAATTTGCAGCCTCGTTTCTGATTTTTCTATATTTTTTTTTTTCTTATTCTCATTAAAAAATTTAAATCATCTCGTTTGCAACGATCGAATCAAATTTTTTTTTTTTTTTTGGAATCATTGTTTCCTCGTTTTCTGATTGATACTCGGACGTTGTTACACGAAATTCATTTTCATCGGCATAAACACATTGAATGTAATTCTTGTTGTGCGTGTGAAAAAATTTTTCGCAACAGTCCTCGAAAAATTTTTGCTCCAGTTTTCGATCTCTGATTCTGTTGCAAAAAAAAAAAAAAAAAAAAAAACTACAAATCTGTAGCGCACTATTTAATCCGGTATAAATTACATTGGACTGATCGACTTGTGAATTGAAAAAAGTCGATCCGGTAGATGAAAAATTTTAAAGCCTTTTGACGTAATTTTTTTTTTTAATTATCTCCAATTTTTACACACTTGGTTTCACTTTATTCGTCGTAGTTTTCTTTGGCCTTTTCCCGCCTCCTCATCCTCCGTTTCTTCTTTGCTAACAAACGGCTAATCTATTAAAGGCGTTAAATCTTAAATCAAGAAAACTTTTCCCCGAATCCCGGGCGTAAACTTTTCTTTTCTTCCTGCTGCACCAAAACGATGCTGCGCGTGATTCTAAAGTCTCGGCTTTCCTCCTCCGCTATTCTTTTTTTTTTTTTTTTTTTTTAGTTTTTTCCAAGGTTTTCATTTATATCGTTTTATTTTTATTTCTTATTTCCCTTCTACCCACTTCTTACTTTGTTTTCATTCTCCTTATTTTACTCTCAAACGAATGACCGAACTGAAAAGGTTTAAACAATCTATCATCGCCGACTTTGGTCAAAGACGCGGCACCTGTCAAAACTTTACCATACTTTTACGCCCCCCTACCTCCCCCGCTCTCTCTCTCTTTGGATCTTTATTCGTTTCTTCTCTTTTTCTCTTTTGGACCCTGATAAAAAAACGGTGTGTATATACATATACATCACGTTTACCTTTCAATATCGAAATCTCAAAAATCGAATTCACGAACAGACCGATGTTTGTTTTTTTTTTTTTTTTTATTTTAGTTTTACGTTCCTACTTTCTGTTCTGCAGAAAAATAGCTGTTTCGTATCACCTATTTGCAATTCGTGCGATCTATTCGACAAAAGAGTAAGTTTATTCGTCACGTTTGTAGCGTTGAAAACATGCTCGACATCTCAAATCCTTTGTCACGAATCGGCCGATCGAGAAAACGTGCAACTATCCCTCAACTATTCGCGAATCAGTCATTTCGATCAGCTTGCATCTATTTCGAATCATATGTAACGTGGAGCTTCTGTACTTGTCCGTAATTAAGCTTACCGCGAGGCGGAATATCGGGGGTAATATTAAATCGTATAAATCTTAGATCGACGCGTGGCTGCCACTCTTGGATGTGATTATTTGACGCTTAATAACCGGCGCATTGCCAATTAGAGAAGCCTCGCTTTATTAATCAACGCGCAGCGCGGCGATACCGAGATTATAATGTGCAGTCTGATGCATGTGTGCGCGCGTGTGTGTGCGTGTGTGTGAGTGTGTGGGTGGGTGGGTGCGTAAATCCGATGCACAAGGAGAAGTTGAATCGGAATGAGGGAAACAGCTAGGCGGATATTGTGCGAAAGAAAGTTGGAAAAAAGAAAGAAGGGAGAATTCCTCTCGCTCTTTCTTTCCTAATTCCTTCCTCTCACCTTCCGTCTGATATAAATGTCCCCGCTGTAGCCTGAGACATTCGCTAATTAAAAAACTTGAAAAATTAATACACATTTTTCTTGATTCTTAACGGGTGTATTTCCACGCCGGGTGGCTGGCTTAATTTTTGGTATCTAATCGACCATCTGTTTCCTCCAGACGTTTCAAAAATCTCCTCACCCGCTACTCATTATTTTCCCATTTCTTTTTTTTTTTTTCTCTACCCTTTTTTTTTTTTTTTTTTTTTGGAATCTTTGTCGTCCTCCGTATTCGCAACACTTTAGATTTATTTCGATTCATTTTCCGTCTTCCTTATCGTAAGTTTTTGCATTAGTGCTTCTCGATTGCTCACTTACCAAAAACTTTACCCCTCAAAATCAGCTGCTTTAGGTGGTTTCAATTTTTTTTTTCATCCCCAAACGATTCTTCAGGGTAAATTAACGGTATAATTCTGATTTATCGATTTCGTTTCTTATTCATATCGTTGTCGGACTCGAACCTTGAGATGAAATCGAGGCCTTCATTTCTCTTCCAACGATCCACCCGGGAAAGAATGATTTCGAAAAAAAAAATAAAAAAAACAAACACAGTCGTATTTAAAATCGACAAATAAGGGAGGGAAAAAAGCGAAAGGAAAAATATGGAACAGACGAAGCGACTGAAATTTGCGCACACGCGATGGGCAAAAAACTAAGAGAAAGGAAGTAAGAAGAATAGAAAAAACCTTGAACGGGGTTTAATTTATTTATATAGTCCGTTAAACGCCGGGGGGCTAATTAGATGGCAGTAGACCACCGTAAAGATTCGAGGCTCCTTTCCTCTCCTCTCATCTCCTCACACTCGGGGGAGTCAGCTCCGTGCTCTCATAACGCGAAGAATAGACAATAGGCGATCGTCTTGAAGTCTTTAGAGTGAATTGAGCCCTGAGACAGCTATCCGGCAGCGGTGGTGAGGCCAGGGCCTCCATTGTACCCGGCGAGTAGTTAACTGCTCCTGAAATCTTCCCTCTTTCATCCCCCGAGGACCATCTCCAGCCCCGGCAGGGTGATTCGAAACGGCAAGGTGCCGTTCTCTAATATCGCACAGACGACATATCTATAATGTATTTCACGGTATATTATATACACCGTCGAGTTAAAAGGTTCATCACCATTCACCCTCAGAATTTAACCAGACTCAACCGGCCAATTGACGTCCTAATCCGCGATGGGAAATCTCAGCTAATCCCAAACACGGCATGTCTCGTCGATCTACGAGAGATTTTTTCCTTTTTTTTTTGTTTTTTTTTTTTTACAGAAAATAAACAGAAGTTTTAAATAAAGTGAAACGAATGAGGGAATACCTACTTTTTAGTGATAAAGAAAAAAAAAAAAATAACCGAGAGGTACATAAGCTATTTTACACTTTTTTATTCGGATCGGTGATCAGGACGATATAAATTTTCGATACATTCGTATTGTAACAAGGAATGTTTCATTCAAGGAAACGTAGTGCCAATAACTTGGAAATGATTTTTTCATCTCTGAAATCACACTGAAATCAGTAATATTGAAATAATATCATGCATTGGTAATCATTGTCGTCACCGTAGTAATGAGAAATTATTTCGGTTTACAGAAATCTTTTATTTTTTTTTAATCTCAAGGAATGACATGAAATCTCAGGAATTATGAGAAACCGCGCGAAATCTTAAAAATCATGAGAAATCACGCGAAATCTTAGAAATTATGAGAAATCGTACGAAATCTCGGAAATCAAGAGAAGTCGTACGAAATCTTGGAAATCGTGAGAAATCATATGAAATCTTGGAAATCGTAAAAAAACCACGTAATCGAAATAAAATTATTTGTCAAATAACGTCTCGTAATCACTCTCTAAAATGTAAGTAATGATAAAATATGTAATCACGGTGTCGTTGCAATTTACATATCGATATATTTACTTCCGTTTCTCTTCCATATTCGCTCTGGTATGTTTGAAATAAAGGAAGGATGAATAAATTGATCGATTTTGAATAAACAGGGCTGATTATACGTTGTAATAACGATCAGAGCCAATGCGTAACTATAGGCAGGGAAATAACACGTACATCACGACTTTGATTTGAATGTAGGTACGTATTATTGAACCCCCGGTTCGAAATAAAATAAAGGCTCTTTCCTTCCCTCGGGGTACGCGAAGTTACTATTTACCCGATTGTTTCAACGAAGAATCGAATTGGTTACTCTCTTCCCCTTCTTCCTCCTCATTCGTACGTATTACGGTAGGTAGGAGGTGGTACGTTTATGCCCTCGGAACTTCCGAGCTGAAAACCGTGAAGCCAAAGTATGGAATATTTAACGTTCACTGAGCTACGAAAGCAATTATATGGGGATACGGGGAGCGGCAACGATCCGGGGAAAACGGCGAGGGGGGGGGGGAGGGAAAGGGCGCCTCTATTGTTTGGACCTTGAGTGTGGCGTTGCCGATACGAGCCACGTTTTGCCTCCCCAATCAATGAGCCCCGAAGATCGAGCAAATATCGTCGTTGATTTTCCTTTTCCTCAATTTTTGAATATTTCAATTTTTTTTTTTTTCCTCCTCGTTCGCGGAGATACGAAAATTGTATTTTTTTGACCAACGGCAAAGTAAAAAATGTGTCAAAGCGATGAAAACTTAGATTTCCGTAAAAATAAAGTGACGGGATTGTTGAAAATTATCAAAGAGAACAGAAAAAAGGAAAAAAAAAAAAACCAATCCTGATTCTACGAAAAATCTTCAATTTCGTCGATGCGGTTCTCTTCCGTTTTTTTTTTTTTTTTTCCTTTTTTCGCCGCGCGTATAATTATTCCGCACTTGAATAATTGACTCCGTTCGCGGAGCGTTTAATCGGTTTCTATCAATGAAAAGCTCTTGCGAATATAGAGGGACGTGGAAATTTTCCGTTTTCAGGGGGTGTGAGAAATAAAAACTCTGGTTCAAGTGCGCGGGGAGCAGATCGAAAGGGGCGGAAGGAGAGGGGTGAAATTTTAGGACTGTAATTTTCGCAACCCCGACGAAATCAGGGGCTTCTTTCAGTAGAGAAGCAGTCGGAAATCAAAGTTTATTGCTAAATACTATCCGATCAGCAGTTCCTCGCCTCTGCCATTTCTCCCTCTCCCACCCTCCGTCTCTCTCTCTCTCTTTCTCTCGCGGGGCTGATGCCGTGGCGTCAGATGGAGACTTGTTAGAGACCGGAGGGTAGTTAAACGACCGGTCATCATTGAGCTACGTGCACATATATGTACGTGCAGGTACATATGTACAGGCGACAATAAAGCCCGATTCTTACAGGGCGGCGACTCTGTAAAAGGGAAGATTTTTTTCCCTTTCTCCATCCGGCGTTTTGCGATCTACGAAAATTTAAGAACGCTGCTCGGTTCACCAAACATCCGTTTATCCAATTATTGCGTTTCTAAGCTACGAATATTTGTTTAAAAATCACGCAATAGCAGAATATACTGGAATGACGAACAATTGCCAAGCTTAGATATCGGTGATTCGTTTGAAACGATTTCAATTCGCAATGGCTAATTTTTATTTTTGAATCATTTTTTTACCAGTTAATTTATATACGACGTGAATTTGAGGCGGAGGAAGTTACGCTGAGTGAACTTTACGCAACCCTTTATACTTGATCTCTGTTTTTGGGCTCAGTTGCAAACTGATTCGGTCAATTTCGTTACTTTTCTGGCCCATCGTTTCGCAAATACCGACAGCGAAGAATGATAAATAATAGTGATAAAGTACGAAAGAAAAATTGGGGTTAAAGGAACCCTTTGCTTTTTTGAATTTATTCAAGTCTCGAGCGATGCTGCGGCTGGCAGTAACACGACCGAACGGGTGTTAGGCGTTAGGGATGAAGATTAATTCATTTCGTCTTAATCGGGTAAAAGTTTCGCTGCAGGAGAGAGAAATAAAGGCCAAGAGGCGTGGACGGAGCCTTGGAAAAGAGGCCATGTACATTGGCCCTCAACTTTTCACTTTTACTTTTAGCCCCGTTGGATAATCGTATTTAATAATAATATCCCGTCCATATTTTCGCCACCCTTCTCCGTGCCCGCTCTCTTTTCCTCGCCCCTGAATTCGGTTCGACGTTTCTTCTAAACTTCGTGTAAGAAATAACTTTCCCACCACTCACCCTCTCTCCGAGAAACCCGCCCGGCTAGGTGACAACCCTTTTTATTTAGGGCTAAACTTTTTCACCTTTCAAAGCTTGAATAAATCCAATAAACTCGGATAAATTTCTCCGGGCCGGGAAACGTTTTGTCTGAATGTGTCCCGGATTTAAGAAAAATTGACAGTTTTTCGAAAATCGACTTTTTTACTGTTTAAATAACGTAGTTTATCCTCACCCTTACATACGAGTTTATAAATCATGATATACCGACATGTATACGTATGTGTTGTTTTACACTCGCGAGGAATGCTGAAATATATATGTAAACGTTTAATTGTTTAAAAGAATATTTAGGACCCTTTATTTTTATCCAACCCTCGTAAATAACGCGATCCCAATCCGCCGCCTCACCTCTGCACGGTATTGTTTTAAAAACTCAACAAAGTCCTTTCGCGTCTATTCAACGACCTGGGGAAAAATCTCTCAAATCCCCTGAAAAATAATGCTCTCGAAATTCCTACCTTGTAAAATTTCGCACCCCAAACGATCTAACCAACTCAAAACTCGTTTCGGATGGATCTTGAACATTTGTTTACAATCCAGTCGGTTAGAAAAATCTTTAGTAAAAAAATGAAAAATTTGCCCAAAACTTGGAATATCGGTGAAATTTTTGACGAGTTACCAAAACATTAACGGCCGAGTTGCGGATGCATGACGTTGAAGCTTGCACTGTAAGCTCTGAAGGCGTATTGCGGTAAATACGAGTCAGCTACGCATACGCCACAATAGAAACGGACAAAGGGAGTGTTTACAGCAGAATAATAATCGTAGCTCGCCAAGCGGCGTCGACGGCGTAGGTTTAACGGAGAAATTTTGAGGAGCCCCGGATGTATTTGGTGTATAGAGGTAAATTTTTAAGCGATTCTAATTAAAAGGCTAGTTAAACAAGGCATGCTATTGCCCTGGGGAATTTCGCCCACCTACCACCACCTCCTCTTCCTCCTTTTCCTTCTCCTACTCCTCGTCGGTTTTCAGACTTGTAAAGCGTGCGGCAAAGTCTGCCTCAGCAGACGGCGAGCTTCCCCCGCTCTCCGAATATCCGCCATAGAAACAAACATTGGTCTCCTTTGCGTGGAACAAACGAAAATTTCAAGTTTACGGTTGTCGATGAAACGGACCGGTAGATGGTCGATGATTTTTCACATCGTTCCGCAACAGCGATGAGGAAAAAAAACGGGTTAATTATCGGCAGGGATTCCTCAACATCGTCAATTTTTCAGTCGAGATAGGAATAAGAGAGAGAACAGAGAAGACATCAAGAGTGGAGAATACGAGACATGGAGTGATGACGGCAGCCGGTGGGTATTTGTCTTTGGAAACTCCTTTACTTCGATAAATAGCTGAGATATTTGTTCTTCCTACTTTTCCGAGCGATGAGTTTTACCCTGTGATGCTTACTTTTCCCTCTCCACCCCACCCATCTTATTCTTCGAGCTTCCGATTTGAGATCAGGCGATTACGAAAAAGTTCCCATTCTGACAACAGAGGCGAAAATACATGCACGGTTACGTTACAAATTATGCAAACGCTTCCGATGTTCAAACGATTTGTCAATCCAGGATACACGCTTTTCATCCCACGTTAAACTTTTACAACTTGTTTGTAAATGTATACGATCAGTTGTTGGTAAGCTTAAATTGAGACATACGGAATTGAGCTTCGACGAAATACTGAAGGTCCGGTTAAAACACAGAAGCAGTTTTTAGACCACTTGCTTTCGAGAGCCAAGGATCCAATGTTCAAATTCTTGTACCGAAAACTAAATTCGTCTCATGTAGAATTTGAGATGAGAGCGGTCGAAGTTGGGGTTGGAGTTGGAGTTGGACTATAAAACTCAGTGGAACACCAGGAAATGTTCTTCGGAGAATGACAAATCGGCGAAAGCAAGGTATCGAATGGGTAAAGTGTTCTCTTGGCCAGTCCCTCGTCCATATCGTCTTGGGTTAATTAAATGTTAGTAAGGGTGTGGGCGCAGGGACAGAGAAACGGGGATGGGCGGAGACGCGTTTGGTGCAGCTGGAAAGGGTTGGGACGAATTGTAGTTCGTCCCGGTAACCCGAAGCGGAGTAGCCCAAACTAGTTAGTTTAGTGATTTTACCGTTTATTGGCCGAGCATACCACGCGACAGCCTTCTCGGCTAGATTGGCTTGCCGTCGTTACAAGGCCCGCCTGCAGAGATCCTCCGCCTTACGTATAAGGTACCACATTTCCCGTCTTCGGCTCCTCCGAAACCCTGCACGCCAGAGTTAATATCCTGTAAAGGTGGTTCGCCAATTTAGAGACACGCTGCTTAATTGACCGTTTAGGAATTAACCGAACCTGTCTCTCTTCCTCTCTCCAAGAGCCAATTTGTATCCAAATCATCTCACCGGAACGCAACATGTGTGCATAAATTAGAACCAACAAACTCCGATGAATCCGTTAATTGTAGGTTGTAGAAAACGTCCTGTTCTGTGGAAAATTGTTCCTGGATATGGGAAACTTTGATATGATCGTTGTTCAATTACCAGTCTTAGATTGGACATGGTGACATTTGTATGCTTGGCGTAAGGAAGTCGCGAGCACCTTTTTCATCCTCTATCCTGATGAAGTCCGTCAACGCCTGAGCTGGAAAAGTATGGAATTTTGAAGCTCTTCGTCGTCCTCGGTCGGATTTAGTTTTCTAAGAAAGAACCTTAGGAGGCTGGCGGAAAATATCTGAGACACATGATGCCGAAGGATGTCGTTTAAGCAGCAGAAGTTGGAAGTAGCCCCCGAAGACGAGGGCTGCCACGAATTTCGAGTCTGAGGACGGAGTAGGGGTGACGGGATGTATAAGCAGCAGGGAAAGGGTTGCAGGGAGTAGTCCGCGTTAGCTGTGACGGTAGTACAGTATGTTACTAAATGATCCTCTACCCACAGCCATTACATCTCCCCTTCCAATTCCGGGTCCTGGTGGATAGCGCCTCTCTTCCTTCGAGCTTCCTTCCTTCCAGTTCCACCTTAGAATACGCAATTTAATACTCAACCAATTACATACACGAAATCTTGTTAGCCTTGGTTATACGACGATGCCACCCTGGAGATGTTGGCCCAGGATGTGAGTTGTCTGACACCCAGAGGTATTTCCTTACTACCATTCTCCCCCCCGTCTCCACCCCGCACCAACGCTACTTCTCCCGCCTTATGTCTCCACGCCGAAGTAAACCATCGACGATGGTACAAACTTCCACAATTACACTTGGTACCGCGCTATTATACTGCATACTATAAAATGCGGGGATATTGTCGGCCATCAAGACGCTGTAAGCCCCACGCTGAGTCGAGCCGAGCTTCCCGCATTAACCGTTTTCGTCAATTTTCATATTCGGCAGTCAAATTCACATCCATGTTCAATCACCTGCTGAATCAAAAATGGCGGAAACTACGAAACCGTGTGCATATTATCCTTCTCGGATCCTCGTTTCGAGACAATATTTCATGACTCTCATCCCTGCAGCGCGAACGCGCAGAGGCGTGATAATATATTGAAGGGCTCTGGGATGTCACGGATTTGTTAGCGATATTGAGGCGCACATGGGATGCTGCTCGGAATCCTGGATTTAGTCTGGCTCAGAACCGAGCCGAACAAAGATGAAAGTCGAGAAGAATATCCCCGTGAAAACAACCTACGAATAATCATTTTACTAACGACAGACCAAACGCGTCCGTTTGTTGGGCAGCGGTAGGTAGATGAAGACATTCTGGACCGTTATTCGTGATTAATCGAGGCATTGGAAGTGTTGATAGTTCTTCATTAATCCTGAACGGCCAACGGTGCCGATATGGGCGTAGGAACTCAATGGCTCTGGAGTCTTATCTGACCGAATGGACTGACACTGGAACACTCTTATCGATTCCGGGCTGGGTCTTGCAACCTGAAGCTGCTAAAAGTCGAGAAAGAAATTTCTCTCTATCGCCGAGACCGAACTTACGGGGCACCCGGTCAATCATTTGAAATTTATTGAAACTGGAACGTAGTTTCATGATTCACAGTTTGTGTGTAACTGTGTCAAATTTTTGCCTAATTCATCCGTGATTTCGAGCGATTGAAAATATTTCAATCATTCCAGGGTACACTCACTACTATACGAATGAATGTAACGCTTCATATAAATGGCGAATTGATAATTGATGATTTTGTTTCCATGTGTTCCAGGTGAGAGTTACTGACATTGGGCACGATGAGCTCGAGGATATAGAGTGAGTTTTTGAATTAATGTTATTTCAAATATCGTTGACCTGCATGAAAGAGGATTGAAGAAGAAAGGGGGAGAATGGATGGATAGTTGGATGGATGGATGGATGGATGGATGGATGGATGGGTGGGTGGCAGCAGGTAGACTGAAAGTACGAAATAATTGAATAGCGACGATTCTAGGCTCTGTTTTACGTCGTCAACCTCCCTCCCCCCCCCCACCCCATAACCTCTTTTTCTCGTTCACGGGTACCCCTGGGGGACTGCGTCTCGTAATAATACCGTCTCGATAGGTTCGCTGCGCTTGTGCAAACCAGGGAGAGTGTAAGGCGGACGGGTGTGTATGTAACTTTGTACGTGGACGGTGTTGCATATACATGGGACACCCATGATCGCAGCAGCGGCAAGCCGAACACCCCCTTTTTCAACCTTGTAGAATATAGACCAACGGAAAGGCACGAAAGCGAAGGGTAGCTGATAATGAATCAATTAATAGTTCATGGAGCTTCCATTATCCGTTATCGTCTCTTCGCATCTTTTTTCCCCAAACTCTCCCCCGTACATCCAGACATTATAAACCTGGTATGAAAGGTGTGTTTATTTTTATAAATATTTGCGAAAAAGATGAGAAAAGAGGAGGCAAAAAATGTATGCACGAACCTACGTATCCACGTTCGCTTGTACATCGACGACGAAAATGGCTAATCCTTCGGTGCATTGCAGAAACACGTGGCCGGTACAATTGTGGGTGAAATCGTTTCTATGCGTTTCCAAACCATGGATGGAATATCGATAAGTTTGTCTTCGTAACTTCCGGCAAACAAATGAATGTCACTATCCTTCCTCACCGTCGCAGCAGCGGCAGCAGCAGCAGCAGAAGCTCGTGCAGCCAAAGCAAACAAGAGAATTAATTGAAATATAATCAGAAATAGAGCGACGACGAAGGCTGGGGCGGAAACGGCGGCGGTGAAACTGCCCGATCGTTTTCCCTCCTTTTCCGTGTTAAGTCTCGTCTCCGGGTGTATTTTCCCGACATCGTGTTGGGCATATAGTCACCGAGTTCTCGTTCCCTCGTCGCGACGAATCGCGAATCAGAAAATCGTCGTCCTGGGTAGATGGATGAGACAGGGGACGATGGACGGATGAATGGATCATCCCCCTTATTTTGCCCACCTCCCCACTCCACCCCCTTTTTCACCCTACTTATATACATTATATAATGATGTTTATCTCCTCGGTGACGACGGGGAGGAACAATTGCCCCATTGGTAAATATTTAACCTTATTTCGCGAAATGTTGAAAATGTTTCGAGTTTTCCGCTCCCTATCCCCGTTATTATGCCTCCTGACACTCGCTCAAGCGTTACGATTTTACTACTGCTGTGTTGAACTTCTTCGCCTCGCGTTGCGGTCGTGAAAGAAGTCAAGGGTTCTTGTTTTTTTTTCATTCTTCTCCGTATCGAGAAATATATATACCTACCTAATGCACACTCGCGGTCAATCCCCAAGGGTGTGAAAAGCCCCCTAAAAATACGTTGAGAACGAAAGAGAGAAAAAAAAACCTATAAAATTGACGAGATTGAAACGGTTTAAACATTCTTTTTACTAGACATCTGATATGTCTTTCTACGTTTTCTGTTTTTTTTTTTTTTCTTCCTACTTTTCTTCTCTTCGATCGTTGAAGATATCGGAGAAAAAAAAAACATACGAAGGCTAAGAAGGAGAAGCAGGAATTGCCAGTGCAAGCCTCTTGCGTTGAGGTATTATGTAAAAGTATACCTATCGCTAAATCATTCCGAGAGTTTAATCTCGCTCGCTAATCTAAAAGTTGTTCCGGGATATCCACCGGGCGAAAAACCTCAGTCGGCGGCGGCAATGGTGGTGGTGGATGGCCGGGCTGGGTGCCTATCACAATCGACACACACGATCTTTAAACTTCGTCGGAATAAAATGCAATTTCCTGAAATGTTTCCTTCTTCGCCCGATGATTGCCATCAGGATAAAACACCGTTTCGATAAAGTATCAAAGTAATTCCGAACCGATCCGTTTAAACAGGATCATATACGTATTTACACACTATTCGCATACTCGAATGAGAGTCATTTATATTTTGGCAGCCGTGTAACTGAAAGCTACGTATAAATATCCCGCGTTTGTTTTAAAACACCCGTAGTTCAATTTAATATAACGAAATCCTTTCAATCAGTCCAAACAAAGTTATCAAAACGGGAAACTCGAGGCTTCGACGGTTTTCAAATTAGAGCGATTCGAATTTGTAACGGTCGTCGAGTTTGCGGGACGCCACCGACAGACGGCGCAACGGTCGCTCGACGCTTAAGTCGGTCAGCTATTGGCCGGCGACAGAAATCGACTCTAATTTGAAAACCCTGACAGACTCGAGTGTTTTATTGCGGTAACGTCGGCTTTGTTTTTCCTGTCGATGATACGTGACCAGCTGGACGTACACAAACGCGAGCGCAATAATCCAACAGCGAAATGACCGAGGTGAACGGCTTTGAAAGGCGGTCTGGCCTCGGTCCCTTGGGATCCGGAGATCGAGCTGCGGGGAAACAGGGCGGCTAAACAATATCTCGCGGCGATGTAAGGAGCGTCTATTGGGCCATTACCAAGGACGGTGGTGGTCACCATTTGGCTTGGACATTGCCGCGTCAGCGGAGTTCCGTCCCCGCCCTCTCTCTGTCTCTTCACGGGCTTCGCGGCGCTGACTACTGAAGAAAGATCTACTACGGGGGTGGTTAAGCGATCCTACCCTTAAACGCGGCTTCGCCGGAGATTTCGCGCCGCTCGTTGTTTTTCGGAGGCCAGATATCGGTGGAATTTCTATAATCGGAAGAAACATATACGGTCGGTAAAATACCCGTTGATCATAGTTTTGAATGCGGGAAATATTTAATTGTATCGAGCGATGAAGGGTGGTGGATAAAAATGGAGGTAGTTCAGAGAATGAAAAGGCCACGATATCGAATTTTAGAAACTGCGAAAATCTGTTACATGTCATTTTTTTCCACCTAGAAATTCTGAGTATAGAAAAGTGCAAAATGTAGATAGGTCGAGTATAGAAAACCAGAATACAGTGTCGTCGGAATTTGGCTACGTGCTTATTCATTATGAACATTTTTCAATTATCTTGCTGTGCAAGTTTGATATTGTGATCTTCTGTCTTCAGTAATGACAGCAGATTATTATAGTGACGTTGACGAAAGTTCGAAATATTTTCAATATCAGTAATTCCAATGTATTGATTAACAGAAAACAAAATGCACGGAAATGATTAAAAGATATGATATGGTCAAGGTTTTAACTTGTTTTTTCTTCTTTCTATACTTGCTGTCGAAAATAATGATTCAATTGCAATCCTTTGTACAGCTGTTTTTATTAAATGACTTTCGATGAACTGAAATCAGTTTCACTGATCATTGAAAGTTTGTGTCAGAATGAATTATGAAAAACGAATGATCCCCTTCAACTATACTAATAAACCTGAACCTTTTCTTGTTTTTCATACTTTTTGTCAGGCGAGAGGAATTTTTTTTTAAATTGCTTTCAAACGACGTATAATTTTGATAGCCTTCGTAATTAACGTTCAATTGCTCTCTTCGATAGGCAATTAAGGGCATCTTTTACAGTCGTTAGAAAAAAGAAATAATTTTGGAAGATCCCGAATTGATTCTTATTTTAACAAATCTCATGTTCGAATAATTTCAATAGCTTTTGAAAATTTCCCATACCAAGTGTGACGCAGATAAGGAATAGATGATTTTCGTTATCAAAATAGATTTGTCCGTGCTGTTTGGATACCAAATCGTTACATGGGCGCAGAGTAAAATATTTGGATACATACCTGATGTATACCAAGTATACACGTGTATGGATACTAATGAAACACTCTGTGCGGTTTACTTTGTCTAAATATTAGATAGCAATCGCAAATATTCACTCGAGTCTTGAACCACGCGATTTGAACCACTCAGTTTCGTTCGCTGAGCTGATCGTGAGCTTTCCGTTCGGCAAACGGCTCTTCAGTCTTGATTGAAATCACTCAAATCTCGAACCTTCTCCCAGAGTAAAAACATAAATCCAGACCATCGCGAATACGAATATTTTTACACCGATTCATCTGACGATCATTGATTATAATCTCGAGTGATTTGCGTTATTGCGTTTTTTTTTTTTCGAGTGGAGAAAAAAAAATTGATGACACATCCTCCGTTTGAAGAATCTTTGGTCACTATGAATGACTATTATCGATATAACGATGAGGGTAATTGTTATATCGGTACGATACGATTATATCGTCTGGAAATATGTACATCGAGTGATAGGAAGGGCGGGGGAAATAAAGCCACCCTCTTTGGCAGGAACAACCTGACGTTGCACCAATTTAAAACCAAGGGCCGAAAGAAGAAGAAGAAAAAAATCTGTCGCCTCTCTCTTTGACAAATTTCTTTTGTGTTTCAGTCAAAGATTTCTTACTTCATTTGACGCCAAGGATTTGTATTTCATCTTACTCTCTTTCTTTCCATTACATTCTCTTTATCTTTCTTTATCCCCGCCTCAATTTACCAGCAACGACCGAAAGAATCTTCTCAGCATCGACGAGCGTAATGACCTTTTGACCACTTGATTTTTACCTTAATTACTATCAAGACTCTTTTAAGACTTTTAACTCGTAATGGGGCTCTGCAGTCTCTTATTCGCGCTCTAATTTCTCAAAAATAATCGATCATATTATTTCACAAGAGGGGCAGGGGGGGGGGGGGCAGGGGGCAAAAGAAAAATCTCAACTCTCTTCGTGATAAGATGGAAAAAAAAAATTCGTATCTTGAATACTACGAGCATCGGAATCACTGCCTCACTCTGGGATCAAATATCCGCGAAACCAGCTACACACGCGCATATATATGTATATATTTACTATATATACACACCATATATCCATACATATATGTATATAATGTACAGGCATCGGTGGCAGAAGCAGTCTCACAGTCTTTTCTTATATATTACCCTGCTGGTTCGGCACTTTTTTTCCATTCGAAAGTGTTGGCAATAAATATGGATCGGTTGTTACTTCTATGCTGGCTGCAGCCCTCCCGCTATATCCACTGGATTTCTTCTTCCATCCACCGCTGCGCCAACAAGTGCGACAGAGCATGGATTGCGTTATACCTCATTGTTGTTTCTTTCGTATTTGTTTTATTTTTTATTTGCTTATTGGTGTTTTTTTTTTTATTTTTTTGTTTTTTTTTTCGTTTTCGCCAACACGCAATAGCCAAAGTCGACCGGTCGATCATGCAGCGCGAGAAAAGGGCGAACAGGGAGGAAGGCATGCGGAGAGAAAAGGCGCGAAAAGAGGAAGGGGGGAAAGGGGGCATTCCCACTATTGATCATCAAGGCTCAGAGAGTGTAATGCTAATCATACCCCCTACTCCTTACAATCCACGAGTGTCAGAGGGGTAGAAAAGATATCGACTCTAACCCAACCCAACCCAACCTAACCTAACCTAGCCTAGCCTAACCCAACCCAACCTAACCTAACTTTCTCCACCACGCTCCTTATTTCACGTCCTACGATCTCCTCACCTCCAATACCAGTTTTTTCTCTTCTCCCTTCCCTCCCCCCCCCCTGCCGATTTCTGTTCTTATCGCGATCTTTCTCCTCCTCCTCTTTCACCTCGCTTTCTCTCCTTCTTCAATTAACAGCGATACAGGTTGTGCAGCTGGCTTAGTATAACGATCTTTTCTTAATTTGATCACGAGCATTCTGTTGCTCGACATTACGCGTAATTCTTTACTCATATTTTTTTTTTTTTTAAGGCGGTTTATTTATTTTTCCCCCCCCCCCTTATTTTTTTTTTTGTTCCTATTTTTATTGCTTTTTAATACCACCGCGTTTGTATAACGTATACGTTGTACGTATGTAATGCTAGACGATGTGGGTGTATAACGACGATATATAGCCGGGTGAAGAAGAGGTCTGGATAATTTTCGGAATTGGTTAATATTTGCTTGCCTTGGTGTAATCAAGCGGAAACGCAGTCTTGTACTCTTCGTATACTACATACATATATATATATATATATATATACATATATATGTATATTATACACATTCTCGAGGTTCGAGCTAATGAATACCGCAATATTAATGTAGCAAATAAGGAGAAGCTGCCCCGGCCAGCAGAACCAATATAATAATTACATCAGCATATCAGCAAACATCAGTCAGCGCTATTCCAACTTTCTCCTCATCCCTACGTCCGGTTCTCTCAGGATTCGTTTCTTTCTTTTCATTTCTCTCCGTTATGCATATACACATATACAAAGTTATACCTTTTCGCTATTGAGCTATACCTTTGTTTTCATCTCCTATACGCATTTTGCTCTTTCTTATTTTGCATTATTACAATCATTCTCCGTTAGAGGACTCCGAGACACTGTTCTTGGAATACACGAACCGGTATCACTCCTCACACGTGACTATATTTCGAGGGTAAATCTAAGCCCCGGGTCTATATAACAGCAACGCCTGTGCCGAGAACTAAGCCCCTAATTTTTCAGGGTAACTTGGGACACCCCTGTCGCCCTTTAGTCGTGGTGATTTTAAAAGTTGGACCGAGTGAGGGCGCGTCGAAGGATTGGTGGTGGTGATGGTGGTGGCGGTGGTGGCAGGATTTTTTGGGGTGCAAAGTCAATCGGCAAAGCTGCTACTGCTACTATTGCTGCTGCTGCTGCTGCTGTTGTATACAATCCGAAGGAAAGGAAGAGAGTCGAGAGAGTGGAGAGTAGAGTTTATATTGGAAAAGACACACACCCAAAAGCTCGACACTCTCCGCGAGTGAAACGTTTAAACTTTTTATGAGTTGCTGCGTCGTCATTCGAGTGAAGGAATTTCAATTTTGCCAAACCCCCTCCATCCACCCGTTACCCTCTCGAGCCCCCCGCTCTTCTCCACCCTTATCTCTCACCCTAACGAAAAAGATTTCGCACTCCAACAGGAGTCGATATCCTCCCGATCACTAATTAGTCCCTCGGCTCCGTCCGCGCAGCTTATTAGATACCTTGTAATCATGGTTTTTTCATTTTTAAGCATAACTCTCTTCTCTGTCACCATTCATTCGACACCCCAGTTTTGTGAAATCAAAATCGTTGTGCCAGGAAGTCATTACAGCAGTATATTATCTGTTCTTCATTACTTTTGATCCTGGACATTTTTGGTTCGATCAAATTTCTGGTTTGACAGCGTCGTTCGGCATTCCTTGGATGAGAAACTTGACTTATTTCATGATCCTTTGGGTTTGGGGATTGCTCCCTAAGGTAGGAAATGAAGTGTGTAAACCTAGGACAATGATTGTCACGGTAGCTGCTTACTCTTCTTCGAGAGTGATAAAAATCCAGGACAAGTTAGTGACTGATTTCAAGGGATATTCTCCAGTGGATTATACCGAGTTCGAGGTAGAAATAAATATTCATCGACGTCTTCTCCTTCGTCAAGGCTGAAATATACCAGGATTCACCCCCGTTTCTCCCGAGTGTCGTAAAGAATATACACTGCACCACCCCCTCCGTCTACTCCGTCCTTAACTTCCTGTTCTTCTCTTTCTCTCTGTTGGAAGAAATACTAAGGCATGCCTCCGCAGGTCATCTCAAAGAATTCATTCCCGATTAGCAAACTTGGACGAAAAAGGAGAAGAAGAGAGACCTTCGACTCCCAGAGCCAATACGTTGCTGCCTTGAATCTGTAACATGGCGAAGAAGAAGAAGAAGAAGAAGAAGAAGAAGAAGAAGAAGAAGAATGAAAAAAAAAAGAACGTACACCGTGAGGAAAAAGTAGGGGTGTTACCTCCGCCCCCGCCTTTTCTTCCCCCGCAGACGTTGGTGGGGTACAAACACACGGTTGCGTCGTTGTAGATCGAGCAAGCCAGAAGAGAAAAGAGAGAAAGAGAAGAGTGGATAGAAAAGAAACTTTGCACTGTAACAACAAAAGACGTTGTTATTGGACAGCATTTGAATCGTCGTTGTGTAGAGACTGTTCCTTATTGGAGGACGCTCAGCGTCGGCGTCGACTTTGGCTCCAGCGTCGGCGTCAACGGGAGGATACCCTTAGCAGTGGTGGTGGTGGTGGTGGTGGGGGTCTCAACTCTCCGGAGAGGCAGCTAGTCTTGGCATATATACTACAGCAGAGATGCCACCTAGTCCTTCCCGCCCGCAACCCTCGTCTCCGAGCCAATATGTAAGGGTAGGGGTACGGGGTGCAGCTCCGAAACGAACCCTTTCGAAACTGGCTCTCTCTTCTTTCACCCCTCGAAAATTGGGGTATAATTTCCTGAAATAAAACTGCCCCGTACAGGTGATTAGGTCGAGACAGATTCCTGTATCTTTTCTTCTCCCACCCCTATTTTTCTTTTTTTTTTTTCTTTCGCCTTCAAGGACAGACAGACGGAACTCTGATGCAGGACATGTCGCAGCTCGCGTCTCAAGCGTTGCGACTTGACGGGCGTCCGGAGCGCAGTGAACGTCCACCTCGAGCTTCCCTTCCCCCCACCCCTATCGGCCAGTTTTTGATCGCGGCGTCGGAACGGCTGCGGTGACTCTGGTGCGCCGTCTCGGCGGGGGTTCCCCACCACGAAGAGATGCCTCTTCGCCTCTGCTATTCCGTCTCGCTCATCCCCCTCAAGGGGTGATTTTACTGTATGCGTGCTGGCCACCCTGCGCTATGCAGTAGCAGCAGCAGCAGCAGCAGCAAGAGTAGCAGTAACAGCAGCAGAAGATATTCCCTCTGAGAACGGCGGGGAGGAGATTAACAGTGAATCTCTCTCCCGCGCGCCCCCTTATCTCTTCTGTACGGCAACGTCCCCACCACTTTTCGGCATCGTCAGGGGATGGTGGCATCCCTTCCACGTTACGGTGCCTCTCGCTTCTTCCCCTATCTCTAACCAACCCCCCCGCCCTTCGACACTCTGTTATACTTCTAGCCAAGCTACATACTTGCATGGAGGGAGGCTAAATATCACCCCGAATTACTATTGTTTCGGAATGGCAGGACAACAAGTCGTGCGTATATAGTAGAAATCCGATGCACGAGTTACTTTTTAATTATAAATACTTCTGAAAGTCTTCGAGATGATCGTTGTAGGTGATGATTAGTAACCATGCGTAGACGTTTTTGATTCGTTCAATTGACTTGGTATGTGTATAACGCGATATACCAGATATTAGTAGATAAAAATTGTTGGTTAACAACGGTAGTAACGAAAATGAGGGGAATGTAAGGTGAACGTCGGGTTCCCGGATGGTGGGGAGAATTTTTTTTTTATAGTTGCAGATTTGTAAAAATAGCAAGGCGAAGCGACGGTGGTTATCTGTTTCGTAAAATGCGAAAGTGGGTGGTGTGTAGTGGTATATACCCGGGGGTGGGTGGCGGTGGACTGTAGTGAGTCCGACTTGCGCACAACTTACTCGTTGCTTGTTGGTTAAGAGGTCGAAGCCCATCCACCCGGCCACACACCAACATCCACCCATTTAACGTGAACGCCTAGACGACGGGACGACGACGACGACGACGACGACGACGACGAGGACGACGACGACGAGGACGACGAGGACGAGGACGAGGAGGACGACTACGACGACGAGGACGACAACGACGGACGCGAACCGCTCGTGTGTAACTCGCAACTGCGCGCAACGCCGCCGGGACAAACCCTCTCCTCTCCTCTCCTCTCCTCTTCTCTTCTCCTCTCCTCCTCCTCTGCTCGTTTCCCACCTCTCCTCCTCCACTCCCCCCTGCCGTTCTCCTCTCACTCGCTCTCTCTCTCTCTCAATCTCTCTCTCACTCTCTCTCTCTCTCTTTCTCACTCTCTCTTTCTCTCTCTCTCTCACTCTCTTTCTCTCTCTCTCTCACTCTCTTTCTCTCTCTCTCTCACTCTCTTTCTCTCTCACTCTCTCTCTCTCTCTCTCTCTCTCTCTCTCTCTCTCTCTCTCTCTCACTCTCTCTCACTCTCTCTCTCTCTCTCTATATAACCACTTTTCATCCTCCCCCGCGCGATAACCCAACCATCTCAAGGCATCCTTAACAACAAGTGTACTACCCTCTATCCATTCGAATCGGCACACAACACAGCAAGCAACCCCAACGACATCACCGTTGCAGTTGCTGCGGCTAAACACCCACCTGCGGACCGAAGGAACACCTTTGCCTCGGGGTATAACTTGTTTGACTGACAGACACGGGAACAACCTCGTTTTGCAACAAGGTATTTTCACCCTCGGTCCATCAGCGCGATACAATATAACCGTGGTACGATACTGTGTGTTTATTTATTTGTTTATTTATTTACTTGTTTATTTGTTTGTTTATTTATTTATTTGTTTATTTATTTACTTGTTTATTTGTTTGTTTATTTATTTATTTATTTATTTATTTATTTATTTATTCATTTATTTATTTATTTATATTTAACTTTCATTTTTTATACTTTCAATTTTAACACAGTTTTGGATCAAGTAAAACTTTCACCGCGCACCCGATTCATACAATCTCGATGTGATGTTGTGCGTTCATTCATTTGCTGTGTATTTAGTAATTTATAAACGTTGTTTGAAGCTCTGACAGGCTTACGAAGTATTGCATGAAATAGTTGTGACAGGTCGAAGCCGTTGTTGTGACATTTGAAAATCGACTAACAAGCGGAAAGAAAAAAACTCCAGTGCAACGTTGTCAAAAAATATTCTCCATTAAACCTACGATCGACGATTCCAAGTGCCTTAATAAACAAAAATTAATGACTACTTAAATATACATACTGTGGAAAAGTGCCTTCAACGACTGTCGTTGTCGTCTCTCAATGAAGACGTCGACGAGTTTTAATTTCACACTTTAATGACACTTTGTCGAAACGAATTGTAATATAATTATAATCTAAAACCAGTGTGTGGTGACATCGAAAATCAACACGTAGCTCGGTGTAAAAATTAATATGCATCGATTAATTTGACCCCTCATTTGGATTATATTACGTGAATTAAATTTTTCGTGAAGTTTGTTGAGTTTGACGATCTTCGTGGCGTCGTGTACTGTGAAAATCTGTAAGAATGACATGTTCTTCGTTTTCTTGTAATCCACGCTGCTAACTGTAAATCATTTCACGAGTAATCCATTTGTTTTAATTTTTCTAAAATACGTGATCTAACACTGGGTGATATTAACGAACTGTCACTGCTCCGAGATTTTCATGTAAACATAACATACGAACGACGAGAAAACGATTCCATCAAACATTATACATCGAAAATTTATAGTGACGCCGTACAAATCGCTGATCGAAAATCAATTGCTCAGCCAATAATAATACAAACCAAAAACGCGTGGTTTACAATAATTCAAACTATTTGATCGAAGTTTTAATAATAATAAGCGATGAGACGGTGAATGAACAAAAAAAAAGCACATCGAACTGTATTAAAATAAAACTTTCTTACGCTGAAGTAAACAGTCGAAATAAATATATATATATATTTTTGAAACATCTTCAAAGTCGCTTTTCAATGATCAACGAGAACGGTGAATTGCGTTCATGGTTCGCTGATCGTGTGACGTGCGTCAAATATCCGTGAACGTTTTCTTCTTACGCTATCTGTGCTCCGTCGTAAATCGTATTTTATTTATCGTTTGTAAACGGTTGTTTTGGGAGTTGTTTACGGGTGCGTGCTGCTGTATCGGGCGCGTAACACGCACTGGTGGGAAAACGGCTGTTGTGAAACGTCAGTAAAAGCTGTATCGCCGAAGCGCCGACGCTCGGCGTCGCTTCCCCTCTGCTACTGAAAACCAGAAATTTCACCCTACCTGCCGACAGTCGGGCGGCCACTGCGACGCCGTACGCACGAAACACTGCGAAACATCTAAACAAACCCCTGCAGTCACGTGCTCGGCCTACCGACGCTCAAAAGCCGCCGGAAACCAGTCCCAAAATCGGGGAAACCTTCACGACGCTCCGATCACCCTGATAAAACTTCCCATTTTCTCTTCCAGCGTTCTGAAAAAACTATATTTATCCGTTAAATCCGTAATCCTGAGCATTAGTTCACCGAAAAGTACGCTTTTCGTTCTCGAAATACGATCACGATTAAAACAAACTATTGTAGGAAAATGGTGACAGACTAGGGAAACCAGTTCATCCTGAAAAAATGTCGAATCTTCACTGAAATGACCTACAAACCGTTTGGTAAAAGTTGTTTCAGAACATAAGTTACATTAGGTCAAGTCAGGTTGACCGTGAAATGGTCTCAGTTGACGGGAAACAACGAGGATTATGATTCCTGGGCTGAGTTCAGAAACCTTACTCGAGTGACTCGAGTATCGTTGTGTCTTTGTTTAATCTCATGTGTTCGACAGAGACGGTATGATGTCCGAGTTCACTGGGGTAAGGTTTCTGAACTCAGCCCTGGACGGTTGCACGTCGTGGTCGAATCATCTTTTGCAAGGATCAAATAGAACCGAGTGTCGAAGAGAATAGGAAAAAATTTTCCACCATCCCTCACCTCAAACAATCGCTCTTCTTTACTTCGGGCAATGAATGTCGTTGACGGAAGTACTTCGTAACATGCCTCGGTATCGTTGTACCGGAAAAAATCCTTCCCCATTTCTTAAAACGCGGTCAGGATAAAAGTATCACTATTTATCGAGCAACTGGAAAGTGTATTCTGAAGTGAAGTAACGCTAATAAAGATCCTCGAATGATGGAACGTACCATCGCCTTGTTGTTTATTGCCATGGTGTGACGACGTGGAGTGCCCTACGGGACCTGGAAAAACTCCCCCTAACAAGTTGGGCGAGAAGACAAACGTGAATCCCTTGTATCTCCATCCTCCAGACGTGACGGTAGATTCTTTTCATTGGTGGGGGGTCTAAACGGCCGGACGTTGAATACCTAGTCCGGATTGATCCCGAGGAGGGAATCACTGATTGAATGTTGTTATAAAATACGCGCACGAGCCGCGTGTCTCAATGGCTGATAATTTATTCTTGAGTTTTAAAGTGCGTCTGCAGAATGATCCTGCCGAGCAGAGCGTGAGCTCGAGAGCCAGGATTAAAATTCATAGACATGGACGGTTTAATCCTCGGTAAGAGTTTATGTTGCATATTTTTACAAGTGCCTGTAACGCACTCGCGCCGAGGATTATACCATCCATATCCTTCAGTTTCACCCCCGTAGTGACGACCGACGCGTTGTACTCCTTCATACATCATTATTATTAACAGACTGCCCTGCATGCCGACAGTGCAGCAGTCGATTGACACAAGTATAACAAGCGGCTCGTGTACATGACGGAGAGTGACAACACGAAATGATACAGACGCCCTGTAGTATCTTTCCTGAATTATTTTCTCCCTCACTACGATGTATAAACCCACGTTATGTAGTAACGGTATGTATTTGCCGACGACAATATAACACGCGAGTGTCAACGATCGTTCTTTTTACCTACTCTGAAAAGACATGGCGGTAGAGAGGCGGTTCACCGCGTCACTTTTGCAAACAGCAAACAGGAGACAGTCGCTTCAAATACTTAACTCTCTCTCTCTCCTTCTCTCTTTCTCCTTCTCTCACTTCAATACAGATGTCCGGCAAATGTACTTTTGTTTACGGACCTGATGTAGCACACAGGCCTTGGTGGTTGGATAGTATTTTTTTGCGATACATTCAGGGACGCGAAGCTCTGCTACAGTGTTGAAAACCTCTCCGATGTGTGTGCGACCCGAGTCCAGGAGACAGACGGACAGGCAGGGTAAAGTTTTTAAAAGGGGGCAGGACAGACCGCAGTTGGAATACACATGAATGGAAGTATGTGAATACATATTTGTTTAGCTAGAAGCATTTCGCTCTTTGGTTGCACCACTAACTCCGGCGTCCATTCCGACGCAACCATTCCTCTCTCCATCTCTCCGCAGACACGGATCAAACCGAAAGCCCATTTTCGTTCGACGGTCACTTGTTCACCCTTAAAAACAGGGAGGCTCTTCCAATGTTTGACTCCCCAATACACTTACCTCCCTACGGTCACGTTACTCTCTATATATCCGGAAGGCCTTCAGCGGTAGAGCACACCGTAAGTTTTTCGGATGAAATCTGTGTGCAATTTTTCGTACGGGTCTAATTTTCGACCTTTGCAATGACGTACGAAGGGTGATTTGCGAATGCAGATTCTCCCGGGGTGCGTCAGGCGTTACCGTTGGTATTATCGATTTGTCGACGATACGGTTGGACGCTAAGAACAAAAAGAAAAAGGGAAAAGGAGGGAAAAAAAATTTAATATATCCAAATATATCACTGCAGCGCCAGCAGGCGGCGACGATCGGCCATTGAGAGGCTCCCATAATTTGATATGCAGCGATATTCCTACGTGGAGTGAGGAAATGGTCCTCGCGGGGGGTTGAAGAAGCCCGAGAGAAAATGGCTGGGGGTCAGTCGGGGGCCGATGGGGGTGTTACTGATGGTGCGTCCTCCACAGATCCCACCCGGGAACATTAATCCGTCATAACAGACCACTGCCCGAAGGCCTCTGCCAATAAGTCTAGTTTTTTTCGCACTATATCTTGTCCCGCAGCAACAATGACCACCGCGCATCCATACTGACTCGTTATTCATGTTCTGAAAAAGGCAAGCCTCAAGAAATTCAACGAGAGCAAGTAATCGAGGAATCAGGTCAGACGTCTGACACGATTTTCCAAAATTATGCCCTACCGAAAATGATGTTCTAGGATTGACTCAAAGTACCAGTTTAGTCACTTTTTTTTTAATGAAAACAGCAAATTGGAATAGGTAGATGCCAAATCTTGATTGCTTCCGTTCGATGGACACTTGACTTGAATGTACAAAGCAACTGAAACTCTCTATGCATAATACATTTCTTGTACTATCGATACATTCATTCTAAAGCCATTTGATGTTTGATCGTGACTTTTGTTAATTGTGCTACTAATATCGACGCAATCGAAGATTGACGAGTCATTCTAAGAAGAATAGAACTATTGAAAATACCTTATGGAAAGGATTTTCAGTGATAGTAACGTCAAGGCACAGTGATTAGAAACTAGTAAAAGTTGACCATTCGGTAGTTGGAATGGTTCTCACATGATTGGACTTCACGTTCAGCGATAACTTCTCCGTCATACTCGAGCTATCGATCTCGTTAACATTGTAACCCAGAAATTGAATAGTCGAAACTTTGGAAGTTTCACATCTTTTATAAAAACATCTTTCTTCGCAAAACGTTTGTGAATGGTCTCACCTAATGTCAAGGGTTCATCCGCACCAAGAGAAGTTTAAAAGAATTCGTAGAGATCAGAATATGGAGAACCCGTTTACCGAGTTGACACCAAGACCGATATTTCGACTCAAAAAATGTATTGTCTTATCAATATCGCGTTACTTCCAGTCCAAGAAATAGCTCCCATATACAGTCGTCACCCTCTATCCGAGACGTTGCAGAGACTGAATATTGGGAGGGATTTTTTCATTACAAGATTCGGAAAGTAGTAGGACACACACTGTAACACGCGGGTGCGAATGGGGGGAAAAAATACTTTTTCCAAACGCACACATTCTCTTCCGTTGGGGACAGAGTCCAGTCCAGTCAAGGGTAACGCCACCCCATTTCGCCTCTCGAGTAGAAGCCCCGTGGCTCTTACGGCTCTGTAGCTTTGGGGCTTAAACAAAACTTTCCCATATTACAAGTCGGTGAAATATGAATACGAAGGTTGGGGGGGACGTTGGTCACTTTTCAGCACCGGGTAACCAAACCGGCGTCGTTTCTGGCAGAGCCAATTTGTTATCGACTTATCGTTCAAATTACTTACTATTAGTGTAGATTTATTTCGCATATTAGTCGCGAACTGTGCCGCAGCCTGCAACGGCCAACGGCCACTACGCCCCGATTCTGTATCAATTAATTATACACACCGACAACGTTTTCGCCGGCTAATGGTTCCTCATCGTTTTCTGGCAGGGTCTCTCCGCCGCCCAACCAGGACTTTAACCTACCCTCTGCGCGCTCCGCAAACCCTCGCTTCTTGGTCTTCTCGCGTCTCGACAAGGCTAATAGAGTGCCCGGGGCGTTGGGATATCATTACGTCCGTCGACACGCCTCTGTCCACCCTTTTTTACCCCTTATTTCGAGGTTTCATGACCAAGTGAAAACTATGCACTTCTAATCATATCGCCGACATTATCGCAAATTTATACTTCTCGGTCTAATCTTTGTAACTGCCGTGATTTGTGTACAAAGTTGGAACTTTTTTTTTTTTTCAACTTTTGATCAAAAACCATCACTTATCAAAATTTTCGTTACTATACATGAAATTCTACAATTCTTGATATTTTTCAAACTCTTCAGTCGCAAACTGCATAAAAGTGTTTAAAAACAACGTGAGACAAGAAGTAAATTTTTTTTTCATGAAATTCAGTAAGTTGAATTAAGTAAAGCTTGAATACATGAGGGTCCATCTACGAGATACGTGATATCTACGCGATAAAAGTCCAGACCTTTTATTGATTCAACTAAGTGATGGTAAATAATTTAAATTACGACAATCAGTGGATGATAAACAAATTTCTCAACCTGTAAATATAAGCATATTAAACAATTTAACGAAACTGGTGGTACGGAGTAAAAAAAAAAAAAAGAAAAAAGGAACATCATTCTCTTCTTTTTTTTCCCCCTGGAGGTACATATGCCTAATTCCTCTTTTTTCAAATGCCATCAAAGCCGCGAGGAGTTGAGGCTACGTAGTATAGACCCATTCTTGAAATAGTTGAAGAGCCTGGCTATTCCCATCTTCTTCGTTATTTTTTCTTTTTCTTTACTCTTCTAGCAGCTCTCCTCCCCCCCCCCCCCCCCCTCCCCCTCGCCCCGAGTTGTGTGCACGAGGGAAATGTTGAATAATTGATTTCTCGTACGCGGTTTACGTAGGTACGCATACGTGTCTGTATATGTATATATGTGCGCCCGTACGATGTTTGGTTTCGAGAATCTAGGGTCGAACGTCTATTTTTAATGCGTCGGTAACAACTGAGCAGAAGAAGAAGAAGAAGAAAATGTCTGTTTGTGGTATTGGCCTCTCTATCCTCCGGTATCTTTTTCTCTCTCTCTCTCTTTCCATCCGTATCCCACCATCTTTATCTCTCTTTCTCCCGCCAACGAGTCGATGATTTCAAAGGCGAAGCCGAATTCTTCACAAGAATCTTCGTAACCAGTTAAATACACACAATCAACTGTTTAGTTTGTTCACCTCGTGTTTTGCAAAGGATGGGTGGTGGTTAGGCACCGAGCGCAGGGTCTTGTCCACCTCCTCTACTCTTCTTCCTCATCCTCATCCTCGTCTTCATCTTCATCGCATGCATGCATGCATGCGCCTATTTACGCGCCCAACAACCAATCCTTCTCTTTTCCACTTTTTTTTTTTTTTTTTTTTTTTTTTTTTTATTTTACACTCCATCTCTTCCCTTTTTCTTTGCTTCCTCCTCCTCCTTGCTTTTCTCCCGTTTTATGTTCTATCTTCTTCGCCGCTCGTTTCCGAGGACAAAACTACACACGTAAGCCGCGCCGCCTGCGGTTTAGTCAGATATTGTATAAACAATACACGAAGTGACATTAACGGCCCCGCCAAACAAACATCCTTTTCTCTTCCTCTCTCTCTATCCTTGTTTTTTGTTGATTGTTTCATTGTTTGCTCGATCCTCTAACTATTCCTCAAGATACCTACTCCCACCATCTCTCAAGCCTTCACTCGAACACATCACAACCCATCATCTTCACCGCGTGATCGATATGAGTAAAATTCGAGGATGTATTCGCTCATAGATCTGGCGACAAGCGATTTCAACTGATTTCACGCGATTTCTAGCGATTTTCAAGTGACTACTTTCCAAAGTTGTTTGCGATTTCAACAAAGTGTTGACACGTGCGATTTCATGGGATTTCAAAGGATCTAATGCGGTTTTAGACGATTTAAAGCAATTTCAAGAGATCTAACACGATTTCATGCCATGTCAAGTGATTTCAAGCGATTCCAAGTGATTTTAACTGATTTCAAGCGATTTTAAATCGACTGCTTTACAAAGTGGCTTGCGACTTCGACAAGTGAATACACGTGCGATTTCAAGCGATTACATGTGATTTCAAGTAACTTCGCGCAATGTTGCACAATCTCACTCAATTACACGTGATTTCAAGTGATTTTTAAGTGATCGCTTTCTAAAGTGGTTTGCGCTTTCAACAAGTTAACACACCTGTGGTTTCACGCGATTTCAAGCGATTACGCGTGATTTCAAGTAATTTCACGCAATTACACGTGATTTCGAGTGATTCCAAACTGTTTTAAGGTGACTACTTTCGAAAATGTATTGCGATTTCAACAAGTGAATATCCTCTTGGCAAAATTAATGTACTTACCGTCACCGTATCGTCATTTTCCTTGTTCAATTCCTCATTCGGCTTCAAAGTTCCGCACGTATGAAAGTAATAAATAGACGAATATACGGGGCATGACAGACAGAGTTCACGCATCGAATAAAACCTTGCTACGGAGTGCTCCCTTGGCATGTATTAACGTTTATCGGAGGCAGGTTCGAGGGCTAATGGATATCCAGCAATCTAATAAAAAAGAAAGAGGGAGAAAGAGAGGAAAAATAACACCCCCTTAGCTCGATTTCCAGCTTTTACCTACCTACATTTATTGAAAAATATACACCTACGCCTTTTCTCGCGACTGACCGACCGGCTTCTTCTCTGCTCGCTGCATACAAACTGCCAATTTTCACCCAAAAACTGACCTCGTAAATCCGCTACTAGAACTTCTTTCCATCCCCTAAACTCTTATACATACTTTATTTCTTATTTCATTTTCCTCGACGGTGTTATTTATCTACGTTTCTTTTCCTCTTCTTCTTTATTTTTATTCCTTGTACGTTTTTATCCTCTTCATCTTCTCGATTCTTCAATTTCACGAAACGCTGACGTCACAACGCACCGTCAACATTTCCAGAACGTCAAGATAACACAAAATCCGTCCAGTATAATATCGATCGTTGATTTCTTTGATTTCTTGGATTAAAGGTAAGAAAAAGAGTGAAGAAAAAAAGGAGAAGGGGATTTATTTCAAAGGCGGGCAAGTTACTCGAACGATTCCTTAGGGATGGTGGATAAGGATGGGGGAGAAGGAAGCGCGAGATGTGTCTGATGTTGGAAAAGGGACGGCCGACGGCCGTCGGAGGTCTGAAGGTCTGGAGGTCCTCGAACGGAAAGACAAATCGGATTGAAGTCCGTTAAACGAGCTTGAAGATCACGTTTTAGCCGGGGTGTATATGGGGTTGAATTGGATAACGAAGAAAATATTTTTCACCCATCGTACCCGAGGGACAGCTTACTCTCTCAGCTCCGGACGCGGACTATCTTGGTCGCTTACTTTTAACCGAGCGACTTTAGCCGTCTTGAATAAAGAATCGCAGGCTCGAGATCCTCTGACAAAATTCAAACAATTTCCAATCGTTCGATCGATGGAATTGACAAAAATAACAGAAACGTGTCGTAGAAAATCCCGTTACGGTGTCGTTATTTTAAAAGACAACGCATCGTAAACGTATTTGGTATGATTGTTCAACCGTTGGTGAAACAGTCGCTTACTTCGAACGATTAAAAACAAATTATATTCATCGGTACAAAATTTATGTTGTTCGTGGTTGGGTAGTGATATTAATAAAAGTCGAAGCGAAGGAAACTGAGGAGAATTAAAAGTGAAGCCAAATATCGGATAAGAATTTAGGAGACGTCGAAAAGGCCAGAAACGAAATCTTTGAACGATCTAATCTTTTTTCATGAATTTTGTATCATTTCAATCCACTGTTATTACCGTGGATGACATTTTTTTTTTCTACATTCCTCAAACATTTCTTTCTCCCTTCCTGAATTTTCGAAATGCGGAAAAGGTCAAATACAAAATCTTTGAACGATCCAACCTTTTCTCATGAATTTTTTCTTATTTTCCAATCCACTGTTATTGTCGTTGTGTAAATTTTTTATTTTTTTGTTCATTTGTTCTCTCTTCCCAACTTTCGACCCATCCACAATCTCCTCTCCTTTTTCATTCTCATATATTATATCTGACAGGACGAAAAATTTTGAAATTTTTCGTACCCAGCACGTGTCCCAGAAAATAAGACGGTGAAAAATTTCATACACACGGTTAATTCCTTTCTAAGCCCCCGAGGTTAGAACAACGTATACGTTCATTAATGTTCGCCCATCGCATTTGTGTACGTACGGATTTGGATGGAACGAAAGTTGTATCGTTCATACGCGGGTATACATACGACATATCACAATCACCGTGGCGAGAAGCGATTTAATCGCGAGTCACACTTGTCGCGGGTATCACATATCCTCGACGCTTTAACTGCGATATTGCAAGAAAGAAAAGTAATCTATTTTCTTAATCGCGATTATTTCGGCCGGGCACAACAACGAGTCGCAGAAATCCTTGGGAGTTTTTCGTATTATACTTATGGTACATTTTAACACATCTCGTGTATAATTATTACAAAATTCTTCAACAAATATCGTACAAAATATACAATTGTCGCGTTGGAGATTTTATACGTTTTTATTTTTTTTTTTATTATTGTTTTTTTTTTTTTTTATTCTTTTTTTTTTCTCCACATCGCAAACGTATTTTTTCACTTCAAATTCAATTTTCGCGTAAAAAAATTTTTTTAACGGTAGCCCGGCACAGAACACGGAAGTGTTTGGCTAAGCGAGTAGCTATGCGAAGTTGTTTTTCGAGAACATTCGAACTTGTCTGGCGGTGACGATTTTTATTCCCTCCTCTTCCTCTCATCTTTTCCGCTATCTGTTGGTTTTTTTTTTTTTTATCCTTTTCTCGTTTCACCTTTCTTCGAGATCCGTTGTTACTTTAAGCAGCTATAATAGATACCCCTGGTTTTTTTTTTTTTTTTGTAATAATTTATCGCATCGATGGAACGTAATTCGTTGTTTTTTTTTTTTTTCGACTTCCATTCAATTTTTTTATCTGTTACAGGTGAGGCTCTCTCGACTCTTCTCAAACCATTGGTTGTACTCGCTTCGACCCTCTGTGAGTAACAACATAAATTGTTATTATCGTAGTTGGCACATTTAATGTTTTCTTCCATATTCTTCTGCAAATTTTTACTAAATATCACCGATGTCTGAAATCCGATTTTTTCACCCCGATATTCACGATGATTTAATCTGGTTCTTTATTTGTTTATTTATTTTTTTATTTTTTTTTTCACTGTAAAAATTTTCAATCTCACTGGAGACTTTGATTTGAAAAAATATCAGCATCAAAACTAATTCGAATAACGTAAACTGTATTTGTTATAACAACCGAAATTTTGCTGATTTTAATTCGATTCCCTTTATTCGAAAATAATATTGTTTCGATTTTTTTTTTTTTTTTTTTTTATATCAACTGAATAATCGAAATAGCAGATTTTCTTCAATTTCAACATACCACTCTCTCAGTTGCGAAATAAAACTTTTTTTTTAAACCACCAATTCTCATCTGTTCAATATCACTTTACACGTAATAATTACGTACACAAATCCCAGACACAAATCATTTGTAAACTTGCGGCAGCGAAGTTATTAAATTGTTATTATTTCTCCCAAGATTACAAATCCAAACTTTAAGGAGGGTAGGGGGGAGGGGTATATTTTTCCATCGTTTTGAGACGCATGAAAAAGAAGAAAAAAATAATCAACTCAACTCTGGCGCAATAATAAAAACAAAAATGTTTGTCGACCGGTGTAATCGAACTATTTTTCGATTACAACGGTCTTTGCGAACGTTTCTTTTTTTTTTTTTTTGTTCCCCCTTCTTTTCTCTTGTTGTTACAAGAAAATCTCTCCAAGAAGGTATAAAACTCACCTATTATATATATATATATATATATATATATATATATGTATATATGTATGTATATATACACGTGCAGTGTAGATCCGTCGAACGAGTAAATCCATACGTTTGAAATTGCGGATAGCGAAATACTGAGAATAATTTAGCAGTCAGTCAAAACGGGGATGCCCTTATCGAAGACAACGGGGTTTTCCCCGTTATGCCGAATTGCTTGTACTATCAATGAACCAGACGCAATAAATAAGGGGATGCAACAATATTGTGGCGCTGGAAGGGCGCGCACAGCGTCGAGAAAAGGCTTTTGACAATGGGCCCGGCCAATTCGTTCCTATCCCGCGTATGATCAATCCATAACAATATATCAATATTCAATTATACCCATCCTCGAAACTCTGCGCAGGGACGAATAGAGCGCGCGCCTTTCCTTCTTTCTTCCTTTCTTTCTTTCTTTCTTGGTTGAATGTGTCGAAGCATCGCTAGAGGACGGATAAATTTTAAGAGCAAGAAAAGAAAAAAAAAAAAAACAAAGATAAAGGTTTGAATCCAAGAGAATATTAATTCCAATAATCCTTGGAATACATTCAATTATTTTATTCAATTGTAGTCTGGAAATATGAAACAGTGTAAAAATATATTATTCAATTGAAAAATCACATTTTGCTAAGGACGATTGGAATAAATGTTGTCTTGGATCGAACTGTTTTAATTTTTTTTACTGCAGTTGAAAGCTGGTACGAAATGAAAATCATTTTCGTAGCCAGAAAATATGAAATTTTTTAATACGGTCACTTTTACTGTATTTTCATGTATCTATTACGATAAATTGAAGTCAAGGCCTTTTTTGATTGGAAAAATATAGTCAATGAAACAAACTGATTTTGCGTTAAAATTACCAAAAAATGCGATATTGACAACTTTGATCGTAATAAAATATGCAGTTATAAACTGACACTTTTTTTTTTATAACTAAAACAATATTCAAGCAGTTTTTGTAACAAACGATAACGATGTTACAAAACATTTCCTATCGCTGTAAGAAATGAAATTCTTTTCAGCCGTTCGATGAATTAAATCACCTTTCCGAACAACCTGTCCTGCAAAAATATCAAGATTGTTATTAGCTACGATCGTTAATCGAAAAATAATCACGATAATGATGATAATCGGGAAAACTATACGATTTTTCTGATATATCCGACGTACTTGAGCAATATTTATAGAATCGGTATATTTTTCAAACGACCAACGATGATCGGTATCGGAGCGCCGATCTCACTGAACTATGAGTTTATATTACAAGCCATAATTGCGATCCGTTATAGAACGAGTATAGCAATAAAACTCGCGTATGGCGAAACAAGAAAATCTGAATCTGCTACGACCTGGTAATCGGTTGAAAATAGTCCCCTTCGGCATGTTTATTTCTTTGCTTCCGTAATCAATCGTCACCTGCATTATACGCGTGGGTACGATGCTAATTAACTGAAATAAAAATTTCGAAAGAATACCGATTTTTCACTCCACAGAATACAATTACCGATTTTCAATTCTCGATCACGCGAGATTTTCCAAACGATATGAAAAAATCGCGACTTCTCGCAGAGATGTGCAATATTTGTCGTAAAAATTATGCCGATTTTTTTTTTCTTACCGATTTTTCAAGACAGGTACATCGTATCAACGCCTGACATTTTTTTTCTGATCAACCGTCAAATCCTTTGCGGTGTTTCTACAAAAATCGGCATGTTTATTTCTTTGCTTCCGTAATCAATCGTCACCTGCATTATACGCGTGGGTACGATGCTAATTTTCTGAAATAAAAATTTCGAAAGAATATCGAGTTTTCACTCCACCAAATACAATTACCGATTTTCAATTCTCGATCACGCGAGATTTTCCAAACGATATGAAAAAATCGCGACTTCTCGCAGAGATGTGCAATATTCGTCGTAAAAATTATGCCGATTTTTTTTCTCTTACCGATTTTTCAAGACAGGTACATCGTATCAATGCCTGACATTTTTTTCTGATCAACAGTCAAATCCTTTGCGGTGTTTCTACAAAAATCGGCATGTTTATTTCTTTGCTTCCGTAATCAATCGTCACCTGCATTATACGCGTGGGTACGATGCTAATTTTCTGAAATAAAAATTTCGAAAGAATACCGATTTTTCACTCCACAGAATACAATTACCGATTTTCAATTCTCGATCACGCGAGATTTTCCAAACGATATGAAAAAATCGCGACTTCTCGCAGAGATGTGCAATATTTGTCGCAAAAATTATGCCGATTTTTTTTTTCTTACCGATTTTTCAAGACCGGTACATCGTATCAACGCCTGACATTTTTTTCTCACCGACAGTCAAATCCTTCGCGGTGATTCTACAAAAACCGTCTTCCAATCTTCATCTTCTTCTTCTTCTTCTTTTCGTATACTATACGTCTATAATTATCCTCAAACAGGGGCGTACGAAACAATAAACAAAATTACACTTCACTTCCACTCTCTTTCACCCGCATTAACAATAAGCGTGATAAAGACAGAGCACAATAAATACCCGCAGATGCACTCTCACACACTCATTCCTAAGACAATTGCCTCAAGTCGTGGATAACAAAGTGAAACGAGCGATTCGTGTGTGCGAGAGTGCCTTCAGTGTTCGGAATATAAGCGGGACGTAATGACCGACCAATTAACCGCAACTTTTGTTTCTCACCTGGTGGTAAACATATTTCGTAACAATGATTTTCCCATGCATTCTTCGTACCTATCTCTACGTATAAATAGATATATGTATACGTTATAACAACAAACGACGCACTCGTTTGTCTGTATATACCGTAATTGTACGATACACACACATATACAGTAATCATCAAGAAGACACGCGTTGTACTTTAATCTTGCCTCGAGCTAAATATATAGAATATTGTTTATCGAAGCCGAAAGAACCGTGTGTGGAAATCTCCTATAATTTTTAATACGTACGTAATCTACCTGTAGGTATATTACACACAACTCGATGTATCGAACTTCTTCAATTCTCCGTCTTTCCACTGTCCATATTCTTCTCGACGAGTGATTTCTCGGCATCACTCTTTACTTTTGCCGAATATTTTTTATTCTTTTATTTTTTTTTGTTCTTCAAATTACACGCAATCGACGATAATCTTTCGGTAACGTTCGCGATTTGTGTTCTTTTCTTTTCTCTTCCGTGTAAAATTTTCTCTATTCCTGCACTCGCGGGGAAAAAAAAAAGGAGAAATCGGAAAAAGATACCTACTAATAAAATGAAGCGAAGTGAAACATTTTTCGCTTGATAAAATACACACCGAAAGTATGAAAGGCTAGCTAGTCTAAAAATGATCTGTGCATTGATTGGTAGTAAAATCATAGATAAGTCGCATCGTAATCATCGTGTTTTTTTTTTTTTTTTTTTTTGTACCAATTTTCCTCGCGTCACCGTCTTCTTCTTTACATTCATTGTTATTAGTTTCTTTTTTCTTTTTTTTTCCTTTTACCATCTCTTTTATTTTGTCACTACTTACCGTGCCCGAGTGTTTTTCGATATTGAGCAGCAAGAAAGCTTGCTGCCACGGTTGAGTAACTAACTTGAGGCGATAGGCGTGGTCGGTAAGCGACTCGGGCGGGCGTCCAGGTGTGACGAGGTAATTAAGGCGAGTTCAAGACACGTAGAACCGTCATTAAACGTGCCACACGTATGCCTAAGTATCTACCTATCGGTGGTTGGGGAACCAAGGTACACAATGCCGGTTCTTAATTGAGACGTTCTTGGGGCGCGGCAGAATTTACCCTATTTTTTATTTTTTTTTTTCCACCCTCTTTTACTCCAACTTTTAGCTACAAATAGTTTTCTTATTCCTCGTTCGTTATTAATTTTTTTCACGCTCGGACGCTCAGCGTTATACATTTTTTTTTTTTTTCCGCTGCTTTTTATTCATCAAACTATTTTTCTGGTTGTTTGACTATTTTCGAGTTTTATGGTACGACACGTGGTCCCTGAAATATCTCCAATACTGAATTTTTCTCATTGTTTTGGTTTGTCCGCCATTTCAGTTCCGTCATTTTCGAGTTTTCGAATTTCGATTTCAGATTTGTAATCAGTGATACCAAAAACAGCCTGTGTACGCAAAATTTGAAGCGAATCTCGGGTAAGGAAAAATGTATCATCGAAAGGGTTGATTTGTCGGTGAAAAAGAAGATAAGAATCGATCTCGAAACTCGATCGAATTATTTGATGAAAAAATTTCGAAAGTGTTTTTTTTTATTTTTTTTTATTTTTGTTTGTTTCTACTTCAAATTTTTTTTTTTCGCGCGCCTCATCGAGAAGAGAACTTGTGTAATATGAGGAGGGAAAGTTTGAAATTATATGCGCGTGGGTCACGCGATACGCGAGACGATATGATAATAATAATAATAATGATGATAATAATGCGAGCAACACGCGCGGGCGCATTATGGGAAAAATATGGTAATATACGGTGTGCATCGTTGTATGTTATGCGTATATGGTGTATTCACGTTATATACAAGGAAAACAGCCACCCTGCTGATATTATATATGAAATATACGAGATCATCCCGCAGACAAGTTTAGTTTCTTCGTGGAGGGTGTCGCTTTGAATACGGATGTCCGTAAAGTTGGCACGCGTGGATATCTTGTGCATTTTCGTATATCGCATATTACATAGCAGCCCGTTGCGGATCCGTCCGCGAATATTTTAAAACGCATCTTGCGGTACAAACTATTTATAGACATATACTCAAGCTCTCGTGAACTTTTTTCTAGAGCTTGTCGATAGCTTGAAAAATCTTGAACGCAACTTTTCGTTATCTGTAAGATTTCAGTCAGCGTTCGCATTCGAAGTGTGCGATCCCCTTACAGTTTGCCTTAAAAATATCGTTATATCTTGAAAAATATTGATCCGGTTGTAACGAAATGTAGCCTAAAATCTGGCCAGACGTTGTGGCTGTGCAGAGAAAAAAATATAATCAAAATCGGTTCGGTAGTTCTAGAGTTATAAGCGAACGTACGAACAAACAGACAGAGATGTTGGGTTTTATATATCTAAGTGTGAGTTTCTAACGAATGCTGTAATTTAATGCGCATGCTCTACAATTCGAGATCAGTTGTTTGCCAGGGTGACCAACCGTCATATATTTAGACGTACATAACCTAAAAAATTTTGACAGTTGCCAGCACAAGTTATGCTCGGTGACGGTTGGTCGCCATGAAAAACAAAAGCAGGTCTCGTATCGTGGCGCATGCGCAGTGAATTATAGCTAAAGACGAATCACGCAGTCGTTAGTAATTCACTCTTTGTGTAGAGGTAGAGAATAGAAGAGACGTACAGGCATGTATAAAGGCGAATTATTACTTTTCACCGAATTCACGGCTCGTGAATAAATTCGCTGATATTCGAAGCACGAAATTGGAATAAACATAAATATAAAAAGAAACTGAAACTGAAAGAAGGAGGAGAGGTGGAAGGAAACAGTGAAATATAATGTCTGAATACGTGTATAAAGTTTGTTTGGAATTTATCACATGTTTTATATATTCATTGCTGCAGCAGGGAAGAATTTATACATAGAATATCGGAACATCGGCTTTGAATTATTATTTATCTATAACGATCGAGATTTAAATTTTCGTTGTTCATACATTCATTGCCGCCGTGTGAGTAAAATGTTTGTTCGAATTTTTTTCACTCACATTAAAAGTAATGAATCGAGTCTTTACGATGCAATCAACGATTAAACAATGAAAAAAAAATTCTTCCATCGGCAACATTTTTTTTTTTTTTTTTCTTTTCTACTTAATTATACCGGGGAAAATCTTTGAGCAATCGAACGTTGCGCTTTGATTGTCGAATTGAGTTAGTCGAGTATCTTTGAAATTTTAAGCCAAACAACGGTATTAAAATTCGGACGCAATAAAGCAGGCTCAAAACAAAAATAAAATGTATTTAAGACATTGCGTGCGACTCGATTTAAATGAATCTCTGATTGAAAGGAGAGCGGTGAGAGGGTGAAAGAAAAGTTGTCCGCTGAGGGTGAAACAAGGAAAGTAAATTGTGACGGGGAATTGATGAAAATATTCTAGATATTTATAATAAAAAAAAAAAAATAGTATACAAAAACTAAAATCCATGCGAGTAATATCGTTTTCACCATAAAAATTATCTTCGTAATCGGTTTATTATTTATTTATCTTTCACGTCAAACGATAAGTTTTTTTTTTTTTTTTTTTTTTTTTTCAACCGATTTTCACCTCTTCGATAAATACTATTTACAATACTCATTAGATTTATTTACACAGCTTTCTATCGTCAAGTTTACGTTTTTCTATTTTTCTATTGCTCTCTCTTTCTCCAATTTCTCTTCAATTTCTCTCGCTTGCCACCTCAAGTCTTCCTCTCTCTTTCTTTCTTTCTCTCTCTCTCTCTCTCTCTCTCTCTCTCTCTGTATCTTTAATGTCAATGGTAATATTCAAGACGTTAAACCATAAATGAATATTAAACACAGTAATCGTTTTAACTTTAGTTCTCTCTACTCGTTCCACTATAATCATCTCTTTTGCGAACCTGCAGCACGTATATACATATGTATATATATATATATACATTATATATACGTACAGAAAGACCGTCGTAACCAGTCGGCAATTTCGTTCCTCCTTTTCAAAGTCTATACTCATGGTATAATTCACTGAACTTTTCCCGTCGTTTTGAAATAAGAGAAGAAATGTTTTTTTTTTTTAACCTTGAAAAGCTTACCAATTGACCTATAATCTAGCTAATTTAAATCGCAATATACGAATGAGTTACAATTTATCGCTGGAAAAAATTGTCGTTGATGATTGTTGAGTGAAAAAAATTTCTTTGATTATTAAATTCAAGCATTTCGTTCGTAACTCAAGTGTTTTATTATTTTTTGAATATTCAAACGGATATTAGCAGTTTACGAAATTGCAGTAATTTCGGGAATACTCAACGTATGACTTAACATATATATATATATGTGCATATACGGTAATGAAGTTGACAAAAATTATCAAAATTATCAAATTTCGGCAAACTTGAATCTCCTGAAATTCCCGTCGTCCTCTCTTTATTTCCTCCTACACGTAACGATTCGAATCGCGACGCTGTATCCGGAATTAAGACCCGGCTTGAAGAATCCAAGATTGGGTCGAGAGTTCCTCGGACGGTAGATTACGGCAAGATGTGGAGGGGGGGGGGTGAGAAAAAGGGGAGGGTTAGAGTCTGTCTCGCGGGTAGCGGGATGAAAAATATCGGATAATTTTCCGAGTCGGAAAAGCGAGTCGAGATGTTGCCGGGTTTTAATTGTATCATCAAGAACCCAAGCTGTGCACAAAATCAGCGCCGTGCTAAAGGGGTTCACGGGGGTTGAGGGGGTGAAACCGGGGAGGATTCTCGGAGTCGAGCAGTTTGAGGCCGGCTTTAAGTAATATCAGGTAATTTTTAACCGCAGTTTCGCCCTCAATTGTTTCTTAGCTGCAGTAAGCTTTTCGAAGGGGTGGCTTCGGGGTGGCTTCGCCATTCCCTTTTCCTTTTCCTTTTCCTTTTCCTTTCCCTTTCCCTTCGCCATCCCCTCCGTGTAACCCCGGAGAATTTTCCAACCCCTGCGATGCCCTGCCGGGGCTCATTCCCTCTCTATTTACTATTTATTATTCTTATTTATGATTCATCTGACGCCCGCCTTCCCTCCCTTTCACCCCTGCCTTTTTATACCTTCGTTCGTTCGTCATGCTAATTATATTACGTATTAATTATTATTACCTTACCTCACGAAATTGCTAACCCCGCTGCCTCCTCTTCGTCATCCCTCCCCCCTCCCCCCGCGCCCTCCTCTCCACGCCACTCCTTTCTTCACCTTTCTTTTTATTATTCTTCTTCTTCCGCCTAACCCCTCGTCAAACGTGTACCGCAAACGTTTTTTCGATACGGTTTATCTTGTGCTGTATACAAGTATTTTTCAACTTTCATTGTAACTCGTTGCTGCGTTGTTTTACACTTTGCTCATTTTTTTGTTTATTTTTTTTTGTTTATTTTTTTTTTATTTTCAAACCATACCTAGACGTACGCATCATGCGAATATATAATTTACGGATTAGTCGAACAACAGAGAGACGAATATGTTACCACTGAAAATTATGCGCTTTAATTTATGAAACAGTTTAAAAAAAAAAAAATTGCGAGAAGCTAATTTATTCATCATTCTACCAGAGAAAAATATTTCCAGGTGTAAAAAAAAAAATAAATGTCCGAAGCTTTTTGAAAAGTGTATCAACGTTCGACAACATTATGTTAAATAAATCGTATTTCTAAATACCGATGAAACAAAAAAAGGAATAATGAAAAGAATAAATGAACGTTTAAAAAAGATTGAGGACAGAAGTTGTTTAGTTTCGAAAATTTTTGGTTCAGTTATTATATAATTTTGCTTTTATCTTTGAACCAGTCTTTCAAGGTTCTTCACTGAGCTCTCTAAACTTGTCGAGAAATGAGCGAGCCGCGAGATATTCTCTGACTTTATAAAAGGTGAGACTCGAGAAGAGCCACTTTATAATTCACCCAGGCACTAATTGATACTGAATTATAAATCGGTGACAAAATTCGAGGTTACAAACAGTTGTTATACATTACTCGTGAATCTCTTGTCGTATTTTTCAATCGAATGCAATATACGTGCAAAAACTATATTAGTAGATGGATGTAACATGTTTGTGGGAAAATTAAGAAAAATGAAAACAATAATCGTGAACAATAATCGCGGAATCTTAAATCTACATTGAAAACGAAAAATTATATAACGGTCTCTTCATTATTGCTCAATATAATCGTGGTAGAGTGTGATAGTAATAATAATCGCACAGCTCAACACAAAAAAAAAAAAAAAAAAAAATTTCTGTTGCCCAAAGTTTTTCCGTGAATTTTGTTTTCCGAGAACATAGAATTTACAAATAGAATCATTATTATATTATATTGACTCCAGTTTTTCACGTTATTGTAGTATTTTAAGGAGGGGGATGGTTTCTGATACAATCATAATTTTATTCGTAAATTTTTCGTCGTCAATTTTTTTCTTTTTACCGAGGCTGTATTTTTTGGCAAGCTTTGAGTATTCCCAAAAAAAAAAAACAAAAAAATATCGGATTTTTCGTCTAAATATTGCTTCTTTCAAGTCCCGTATAAAAATGTCGATAAAATAAATAACTGGAACAGATTTTGAAAAAATCACGCTTAATCCTAGAGTCGTTTGGATAAAATCTTACCGAGATCACTGAAATATCGAGGATAAGAAAACGACAGTTGACCAGTGTTATAGATAAGGTATGATCAACCTGAGAAGTATAAAAAAAAAAAGAAAAAAAAAAAAAAAAGGAAGGGTTGAATCGAGGAGAAAATTGTAAACGGCCCGAGGGGTGTTTTTCCCTCCTAAGCTGATACAGCTCTCGCGGATCCGGCTAGCGAAGAAAAGGCTGACTAAAGGGAAAAAGCTCGTTACCAACACACTTTTCACTTTCCACTTTTGCCGAGCGAGACGTGCGTGGGTGTAGCCGCGGGTTCGTAAGGAGGGGTGGTTGGTATACCTGGGCACACACCTCCTCGCCTCCTCATCGCCTCACCGCCGCCAATTGTGAAACGTAATTTTTACGTTGTTTGATTTTCATTAACAACTCTTGTATACAGCTTGTCTGGCAACCATACCCGAAACCCGAACCCCGAAGCTCAGGCTCAAGCTCAAGCTCAAGCACAAACTCTCTCTCTCTCTCTCTCTCTTTCTCTCTCTTTTTACTTCAAGGTTCAGCTCTCCCGGCACCGATGGCGAAGCTACGCGAAATTAAACAAACGTCCAGCGATGCATTCTTTATTTCACTTCCACCCCCAAGCTCCCCCCCCCCCCCCCCTCTCCCTCCATTTTACTTCTTCCTTTATGCAATCAAGTGCCAAAGAAGTCTGAAGGTGAATTCTCATCTTTGAAACACCGAGTTTGTTCCTCGAATTTTCGAAGACTTTACTTTTCGGTGGTTGCAATTTTTTATTTTTTTTTGGTCTTTACGATGGTTAAAATACGCTCATCAGTCTGATTTTTTTTTTTTCATGTCAAATACAAAACACTCGCATGAAACGGAAAATACATTTTTAAACGTTTGGGTTTATTATTTCTTTTTTTTTTTTTTACATTTTTTTTTCCACGGTCGCAAAATGTCTTCGAAAAAAAGAAAGGTTGTAGCCGCAAACATTACCTGAAACGAAATTTGTAAAGAGATTGTTAATCGGCATGAAAGCCGCTATCTTGCCATGGAGGTTTTTGTTCTTTTATCAAAATTGACAGAACCGCGGGGGTTTGAAAAAATGGATCGAATTCAGCCGATTTTTTTTCGACAGTTTTTCGTTGAAAAAAAATATCGAGATTAAGAAAAAAAAAAGTGCCTACTATAGCAAGATGAAGAACGGCGTGAATAATGTTGTGTCCAAATTTGCGACGGAGAGCTTGAAAATTCTTCCTTTGATACTGAAAACTACGATAATGAAGAAAGAAAAACGCGTTCAAAGTTACGAGGGCGAAATTTCGTGTATAAATTGTCTAATTACGATCAATCTGAAATGCCAAGTCCATACAATACCCCGTCCACCCTATCGGATAATGAAAATAAAGAATGTAACGAAAAAAAAAAAGAATTTTGAAAATTATACACAAAGACGATCTCTTAAGGGTGCAAAAATGTTTTCGTGAATATTTCCTCTGAATCTTTAATTTGCAATCTTCTCGATCCATATTTTTCCTGCACTCTGAACACGACGAGTTAAAATTCCGAGCATACAATGAATCGTGTCGCTTCGACGCGTGTTGTAAAAACAAAAGAAAAGAAAAAACAAAAAAAAAAAAAAACCGAAATTCCGATTTTCAACCCCTTTCGTTCAACCTCTATTTTCCAATCGGGGTTATCGCTTAGGAAAGAATGCGGCGGAGGAGTTGAAGAATCCGCGGTGAAAGGACGGAAGAATTAGCGACGGAATGATAGGGGGGGGGGATTCGTTGGTTGGTATAAATGGCGCGGGGTTGGCGCGGAGACGAGACGGGGGTGAAATTCCGCGGATGGTGCATCGAAGGGAATAATTCCTCGAGCATTCTGCGGGCTTGCTTGCAAAACGGATGAGCGAATCTACAAACATGAGCCTCGAAGCTGCCTGTGTAGGTAGCTGCTGTTAACGCACATGCAAATATGCAACGGGGCCCGCCTTGCTGCGTTCTCTGCAGGAACGCGCGATCATTTCCCGCCCTGTTGGTGAAAATTTTGCTACAAGCGGACCCTCTGATTCCAACTTTTCACGCACGCGTGTCTCGGTTTGCAATTCGCCCGTCCGGGCACGATATACTCGGTATGGAAATGAGAAATTCGAAATGTGCTCGCAGACTCGAAAGACGCGGGGGAGAAAAACAACCCCGGAATATATGACGGAGGATAAAGTAAATTAACGGTATTCTGCAATTCCAATTACCTACAAGGAGAAAAAGAGGATAGACATTAATCGTGGAAACTATGTTGCGGGTTAGGTTAGGCGGATTGGTCAGACGACGCCACTGTAATCGATGAATTTTGCTAGTCATATTCTTGAGGGATAAGTCAAGTTAACTAAATATTTATCAGTAAGGATGAAAAAGGGTGAAGAGAAATTATGTATTTTCTTCTGCGTTAAAAGGAAATCGTATGACGGTAAAAATGCACTGAAGTTATCACAGAATGGAAAAGCACGACGTAAACATAACCTCGAAAAATTTCTTTTCACGAGATCGCGAATTCTCAGCGTAAATGAAGTCTGAGAAAAACGAAATCAACGATATTCTTGTATTGTAATTACAAAAACAAAGAGAAGGTAGACGTTATCGTAGAAACTGTTGACAAGTTGGGTGAACAACCGATCAGGTGGCGCCACTGTAACGGTTGAATTCGGCAATACTTATATTCCTGAGGGATAAATAATCGACAGAAATGATGCCTAGTCACAGTATAAAAAAGAAAAAAAAAAAGAATCTTTTTCCACGTCGAAAGGAACGGTATACAACAGCGTAACTGCACGTGACATAACCTCAAAAAAGTATTTTTTTTTCGCGAGATGTCGCTGAACTCGCGATCTCGATTCACTTGTTTTTAGTAAAAACAGTCACATTAGAAATCAGTGATGATTCTGGACTTGCGGACCAGTGTGTAGAGGTATCGTCATGAACTACGAGAACGAGGAAAATAGAGGAGATAAATGGGAGGAACGAGTCTGCACGGGAGAACAAGAGACCAACGGAGAATCGTGCTCAATCATTCAACGAAACTGTTCGATGGATGCAATGCCGTTGCATCAACGGCGGTAACAGAAGCCGACGAATAAGAGCGAAACTCCGGATGGACCTCGGGAAATTCGAATCTCAGTTCAAACATGCTAATTGATAGCCGATAGAATGGGTTGCCTGCAGAGATACTTCATTGTCGATCCATTGGCTATTCTATTGAATTATATAGGCGGGAAAATACGATCTAGCCATATACCGAACCGGGACATTTTTTTCACTTTTTCTTCGCTTCAACTTTTCAATCCTACCGTCGTCGTTTACCCTATTTTCTTTTCTTTTTTTTTCTTCTCTCTATCGTCAATTATTTATCATTTAATTGAAGCAATCAATTATATAAGCCCGTGTCAGAGCTTCTGAATCAGTTAGATATCAAAACCCACGATATTCAAGTCGCGAATAAACGAAGTTGTACTTTTTTTTTTTTTTTTTTATCGAACGACCAACTGAAAATCTATCAGGTTTTCGGTTTTCTTTTAACAAGAATCAAGAAATTAAACATAATGAAAAAACTTATTTCATTCGTGGCTCCTGTTTATCAATTACTTGACAAGTATTTAATTTTTTTCCTTCTCTCCTTCGTTTTTAGGAAAGACTTCTTCAACTGTCTTTAATTCTTTCCCAAGCTTATATCAGTCGTAGAAATAGATGTGTTGTACGGGTAGCATTGATTCAAACGCTGGCAAATCGAGCTGGCGAATGTGAGAAATTTATGAGATTCAGTCTGACGCACGTCATCGGTCGTTCGCGGGATTGAAGGAGCTTGCAGAATATACCGCGTCGACGCGTTACATTTACAGCGCAAGGGAATTTCAGCATTATATCTATAAGTCACACTCAGATTACGGAACGAGATAATTGTTACATTACAGCCACAAATTGGATGCAACGGTTGCGTAGAATAATAAAGTTGGAGGGAAAATCGCGTCGGACATTCGTTGATTCTTCTCGTGATTTTCTCGCATCGGTACGAAGCTTACGGTATAGAAAAAAAATGATAAAATAAAAAAATACATTATTTTTGCTATCGGTTCAGAGATGTAAAGTAAATTAAAAGCGAAAAACAAGTCATAGAATTTTTATAATCTCAAGTTTTTGCGTTTGTTTCTCGTAAAGAATGAGTGTACAAAAACCTTGTAACGTTGAAACTTATGTAACCGAAATCTGGAAGTGGGTACCAATATGACCTCACCGTATACAGTATAAACATATCTCGGGTACGGCTGTGTTGTATATGAATATGTGTATGTATAGGTATAATCGCAACGATTCGCGAATATATCAAGTTTAATTCTGAATTATTTGCCGCCTGCAGCGGGATCCTCGCCCGTTCTCTGCATCTTCTTCTTCTTCTACATGCATATCTTGCTCCGTAATTTGTATTCCATATTCCGTATTCAATTTGAGGGGGGCCAACCGATGTTTTCGAGGATTCTCGCCTCCCCTACCCTTGTTGTCTCATTCTCTCTCTCTCTCTCTGGGAACTGTCAACGTCAACTGTCACGTAAATTTCGCCTCCTGAGTCAAACTCTCTCTGTCACCTTTAAATCAAATTTTCAATTATTCACCTATGGACAAGTTGTAGTGAAATCGCCTCCGTTCCCTTCAATACTGTCAGTGTCCAGTTCTAGTGTGCATACATTGCATTTATTGCCGACTTTTACAATTTTCAAATTCTAGCTGGTGTACATGTGCAAACGTAGTGTGTCAGTGCGTGGTTGTGTCTGTGCTATTGTGATCTTTGATCTCTGAGGATTAACACACTCTATTATCGCCATAGCGTATTTGTTTACTTTCTTTCTAACCCGTTCCTCACGTCGTCACGTGTAAATCCGCCTGACTCTCTCCACTCTATACACATCAGCCTTATCATGTCCGACGACAATACCGAGACTTCTGCACAGGCAGCAACAAGATTATGCAAAGGATGCAAAAAGGATGTCAAATCACCTATCTGTTGCTACAAATGCCTTGGTTATTTCCATCCCAGTTGCGCCCAAGCGACGAAAGTTACAAAGGCCAATGGTAGACCGGCTGCAAGATGCAAGTTTTGCACGGCCCAAGCTGCTGCCACATACTCAACACCGGCTGCTCCCTTCTCCGTCGATACCGCTGGAACTGTTACTCCTCTGCCTGAGGTTGGCACACCTGCATCGCTTCTAGTTCCTCCCACAGGTTCGCCTTCGCTCGAAACGCTCCTTGCAGCTATTGAAGCCTCTTCGAAGCATTCGTTAGCTATTAATGCAAAACTTGACAAATTGGTAACCTTGCCTGATAAGGTTGGTGAACTTTCTACTAAAGTGAAAGGTTTAGAGGAAAATTCGCACTCCCGTGCTCGAGAGTCCGCAGAGCTCTTGGCTAAAATCGATGGTCTGACCTTGCTGCCAGCTAAATTAGAATCGTTGACATCCAAGTTTGATCAGCTCTCAATATCCACAACGGAGATGTTCAGCAGCCTCACGGCAAAAGTAGAGGATCTCACCAACAAAAATGCACTTCTCAGTACTCGTATCGACAACCTCGAGGATACCAGTAAATCACAGGCGGCTGAGATCACCCGTCTTGTGACATCAAATACCGAGTTAAAATTGTGCAACACAAATCTGACGGACAGGCTGGCGTCTCTGGAGCGAAACTCTTTAAACAGCGACTTAATTATCTCTGCAGTTCCCGAGCTAGAAGGCGAGGATCTCTTGGCTACATTTGGCGCCCTTACAACCCAACTCTCTGTTGACGTGCCGCCTATCGATGTTCTGGAGATTGGGCGCATCAAAAGCACATTGGATTCCAACAAGCCTCGATTGATTCTATGCAAACTGAGATCCGTCCAATGTCGGAATCGCCTACTTGCCGCCAAAAGAGCTAAAGGCCCCATTTATGCAAATCAGCTTGGCTTGCCGCACGATCAGCCTCGGACTCCTATTTTCATCAACGAGCATCTGCCCCCTACTCTTTCCAAATTTCTAGGAAAGGTGAGAGCCTATGCCAAGGAGAGAGGCTATCGCTTCATCTGGACCCGAAATGGATTAGTATACGTCAAGCGGGATGCGTCCTCTGATCACATCCTGATAAAATCTGAGGCCGATCTTCAACTACTCTCGCATCGTACTTGACTAATGTCGAAGCCATCTGAATCTACCCTCGTTGGACTGGATTGCGGCTCCACCTCTTCTATTCCTGATGCCACTCTCGACTGCAGTTTCTTTAATATCCCGACCCTACCTCTATCACTCCGGCAATCCTCCTCTCTGGCGGTCTTCAAGGCTAAACTCTTCGATCGGCTTTTCGCATTGGAGTTAGCAGCCGTCAACCTAGCACCGTCGCCGAGGCTTTGATTACTTAGTTTTCGTTCACCCCCTTTTAGGTTAAGTCTATTCCCTACCTCATTATCGCAATTGTAAGTGTTATTTTGTTATTTTGTTACATTACCCCTAATAATTCTCAGAAATGTACTTCTCTATTTTCTTTTCCTATTTATAACTGTATAGTATTACATCTATTTAGTATTATAAGTTTGCTGTTACTCTTCCTGTTTATGTTTATACTATTAAGATATTCTATTTTATTTTATTTTATTTTATATTTTATTTTATATTCTATTTTCTCTGTCTCTGTTCAACTTGCCCATTGGCTCCTACGGGCCACGGCATAAAATCAAAATAAATCTAATCTAATCTAATCTCTTTCTATCTATCTATCTATCTGTCTATCTATCTAACTATCTATCTATCTATCTATCTATCTATCTATCTATCTATCTATCTGTCTCTTTCCGCCTCCTTCCTTCGCGCCTCTTCGAAGAACCGTGAAAGCATCCGGGCTGCGAGACGTCGGGGAAATACACACCAACCATACAAATCTGTGAGACGAACACAGCATGCCGTCTCGCAGTTTGTCGCGCAGAGACGTCGTTGTCTGATTATCGTCAGCGAGGCGAATAGGAAACGCCGCGCGTTGCTCAAGAAACTCCAATTTAATATTAAAATATTATGACAAACGTCAACAAACCCGCGTCGAGTCGCGTCTGATTGCACTGCAGTCACGGGAATACGCAATGAGACGCGAACACCTTCTTCCCTTATACCCACAGCGTTTCTTATTCGGTGGATATAAAAGTCGAGAGAAAATTCGTGGATGGAAAGGGAAAAACTATCCCTCGGTGAAAAAAGCAAAGTCGATTATGCTGACGGAAATTTACAAATTCGTTCAAACAAGATTTGTTTCACCATTCTCGTCACTGTCAGTCAGTCCCATTCATACATAGTTAGACGCTAGATTTGTCCAATTCCATCATCTATAACGTCCATCCAAGTTAGCCCAACTCGACAAAAAGCTTGGAAAATTATCACACTCCGGACAAATCTGAGCCCATTGAGTAAAAAGGTCATATAAGCGGTCAAGTGTCGTATAAATATCCACATAAAATGTCAATCGTCCGTTCTTCAGCCGTGTGTAAATATAGGTATAGCTAAACCGTACCTTTAATAAAGGTTATCCCACTTTGGGGTTAAACGAAACAGCGGGGTGACCGACCGTCGAAAGGGGGTGAGATAAAAACAATAAGCTCCAACCCCCGCGAACCACCGCCACCATCTTGGATTATGATTGGCAATTGTTTTAAGGCCGGTTTACTTGCGTCCCGGGAACGTGGGCCCGAATTATTTGTTATTTCGGTAAACACCGTCTTGTTATTCGAGTTGGTGTGTAATAAAAATAACAGAAAAAGGATCGCAAGAAGAGAAGAATTTTCGGTTATCCCATTCGCTGCAGGGTGCTTTTTTTAGGCGGCGGGAAGAGAAAGGATTCGAGAGAGAAGCCCAAAAACCTGTTTCAGAAAGAAAAGGAAGAATAAAAAAAAAAAAAATAAAAAGCAGAAACAACAAGGACTAGCAATATGTCGAGCGTGCACATAGCGCGGTAGGAAAATAAGAGACGTGGGCGCATCACAAAGATTTAAAGAGCAGCGGGGAGGGACGGGAAGGTCTTGAGGGTTAGTAGATATAGGAAAATACGGGGAGGGGAAGTCGGGTAGAATAAAGCCAAACAGTAAACACCGGGGAGGGTAGTAGGTGGGTAAGAATTCTAATATATAAAAGATATGAGCGTCTTTGCCGAGGGTTCCTCCTCACTTGGTGTTGGTGTCTGGCATAAGAGAAGAGCAGAGAAGAGAGACGGACCCGGTAAACGCAAGATTCAAATATAAGACGGCAGCGCACTTTTCCTTCTCCTTCTCTCCTCCTTCCAACAGATAAGAGAGAACCCGAGAAATCTCAACTGCCAACAAACCGGGACCCATATAGCTGGCAGCAATGCTCAAGCTTTGCTTAACCTTTTCCCCAAAAGAGTCTTACCTCTCTTATCCGGCACTCGATGGTCCTAGACTTTTCTCTCTCGGCACACAAGACCCGCTCATTGACGTCTGGTACCGCCGACCTCTGCCGTTCCGTGCATCTTCTTCGTGGAGAACGGAAGCTCCTCATCGAGAATCTCAAGTCCTTCTTCTTCTTTTTCATCTTCCACCACTTCCTACGACTATCGCGGCCCGCTGCTGATATTAATTAGTGGATTGAAATATGGATGTCTTCACGAGGCTGAACGAAAAGCATATTTGGGGTGCCTAATGGGATACCTCAATATCTCCGAGTAGCCATGTTCGTTTCGCTTCCACTACCGGAACGGTTTTCACTGTATGCGGACTGCAGCCTGAGGATAACAGTGATCTCAAATATTTGTGGTATAAGCGAAGAAGGCCCAACGAAACATTTTTTCAATCCACTTTCGAGGAGTAAAGGTGGAAATACCCCTTTGCCGTGTTGCTCGTGTACCCTACCTACGTACCACCTATACACTTCTGTTTTTCTTTTCAACAACATTTCGCCAAACCACTCACTCACTCACTCACTCACTCGCCACACACTCGTTGATTCATTCTCTGTCCCCTTTTCTCTCCGTGCACCCTTTTTATTTTTCTTTCCGTTTCCTTCGTTTTTTTTTCCATTTTTTTTTCTCTTCTTCCCCGTACACATATAGGTATATTCATTTTACTTCAGTCGAGAACCCGCCAACCAAGCACCACCAGCAACGACACACCGTCGTACCTACTCTGGGAGGCCACGCTCCTGACTAAACATTGATAACGTTCCGCCAAGAATTTCTTTGCATGTTATAAACATACGTAATCGTACACAAATAGGATTAGCATAGGACGCAGAGGTGGCAGAATTTCTGGTAGTGGTGGAGAAGAGGTGCGCGAAACATGGGCGACAGACAACGGGAACGGGACGAAAACTGTTTTCGGTAAAATTCACCGCGAAACTCTGACTGCAGGATCAGAATATATCCGGCTTCCACCAAGTCCCGTCACGCCTAATTCTCTCACGCTTCCCGTTTTCACCGCGTCTAACCCTCTTTCTCTCTTTCTCTTACTCTTTCCTGGACCGGGCAGAGCGTCGAGAGTTTTGCTTGAATATACTCCGCGATCTCCTTGATAATAGAACTTGATAAAACAAATCCCACCATGTAAACAGTGGCAGCGTGCAAGCTACTTCGCGGAAGAGAGAAAGAGCCGAGGGTGGGTGGATTGGTGGGAAGGATGGAGAAGCCAGCAGCGTTAGTCAGTCAAACAGTGGCGAAGCTACCTCGAGCTCGATAGCGAATACCATTAGATAAGATCAATATTGTTGAAAATAAAGGAAAACTCTTTACCCTGAACCCATTCAACCGCGCCAAGCGCGCTCGGTCCACGTAGAAATTGTTCGGCAATGAATGGTAGCTAGAGACTGCATAATGCAGACACCACTGTTGCAAATACCCTCAGGACTTCGTCCGATCCTCTACAAGGTTCAAACCTTCAAATCGGCAGTGCTGCAGTTTGTGGAAATATAATAGCAGAAATATTGGAATCGACATTTCGATGTGATCCTTCATGAAGAGATATATGTAACATACCTAGTGATAATCAACGGTTAGTAGACATTTTATTGGAACCGTTGAAGCAATCAATCTCACCGATGTCTCGATTCATGCAACGGCTTCTGGTATCGTTTGGTAATTTTTTCCAATTGCCATTTGTTCGTAGCAAAGGTGTGAATCGTAAAAAAAAAAAAAAAAATGTATTCTCGAAGAGTTCGTTGTTGCAAGACTGTTGGCTTGTGTGACGATAGAACGGTGTAAGCCGCGTGCCCTCTTCTCAACGGTGTGTAGCCGTCCAACTTGGAGTATAACCTTCTCACGAGCCGTGTTTTATTTGTTTAACATTGACAGGCGGCGTCGCTGTTCAGTGCTTTGAAGCAGCAAGAGACGCGTGAAGCATCAGTGGCGAGTAGAGACCGTGACGGTAGGGAACGTGATCGGATTCGTGAAGAGATTGACAGCGAGCAGCAGCGCGAGGGCAACATCGAATACCAAGGCAATGGGAAGCTCAGTCCTCCCGGGCACCATCCACTGACTGTCGCACCGATGACCCAGCAAAAGCAACCCATCGTTTCGCAGCAGTCCCAACAGCCCAGCTCGGGCGCTCCTGGTTCACAGCCCAGCCCCCGACAGAGTCCTCAGGCTCCCCAACAAGGCAGTCCTCCAACCCCTGCTGGTCAGGGACAATCACCTGGAGGGCCGCCGCAACAGTTACCACAAACAACATCGCAGATGATGCTTAGCCCCGCAAGTGGGCTTCATCAGATGCAACAGCTCCTACAGCAACACATTCTCAGCCCGAGCCAGCTACAGTCGTTTATGCAACAGCACACCCTCTATCTCCAGCAGCAGCAGCAGCAACAACAGCAGCAGCATCATCAGGTTCGTCATGTTTTCAATAATAATGGTTCTTCTATCTATAGTCATTCTTGCGTACAAGAATGTCTTTTCACGGGTAGGTTCTTTGGAACCTTTTTCTCCGTTTCTTGAATCCAATTTCAACTTGGTGAGTCAAAATTTGTCATCCAGAGTCTAGCAAGTTCTTGTAATCACTGTTTTAGAATCTCGTTTACCAAAATTGCGAAGGTTATCCTACCTGATTTCCCACGCCGGATTCAGGATTTGAACTCTTGGATGATTGACGTCCGATTTGCCATCAGAAAATCCTGAACATTTTGAATATTGTTACGAGCTTCGAGTACATCGTTGGTTTTTCTTATCATGTTTCAGGACTCGACATCCGAGCACGTTGCTAATCATGAGAGATTCGGCTACTTCTCTTCGTTGAAAAACGTAAGTGAAAGACTCTACTGTGTGATTCTTTGTCTTAGTTTGTTGGATGGGTGGTTGATATAATAGGAAGATCGGTCAACGGAATGAGGAAATTGAATTTGAAAATTTTTCATCCCCTTCCTGCCACTTTCTCTCCCCGACTTCGATCTTTCCTTAGCAAATATTTTCTCCGGTGTGTACCTATCATGATATTTTCACAAGAAGTATAACCCTTCATCGGTCCTCCAGCACCGCCGCATGGCTTCGTGGAATAAATTTCTGGTGCAAACATACGCTGGCTCTCTTTCTCTCTTCATTTCTCTTGACACCTTGTTGAGATGACGTTGTTTAGCACTCCGTCTTCCAACTATATTAGAAAATTCCGTCACTATCTATCTATCTATTTCTCGGTCCCGTTTTCTCTCCATAAATTTACCGCGTTACAATACGAAGCGGAGTACTCAGCCATCGCCAAACACTCATCCTTCCTGCGCCAACATCCAGAACGTCCACCACCCTCGGTGATCGGAGTAATTCTAATTATGAAAAACCTAATCATAATAACGCAGTAAGTGGCGACGGTCTGAAGTTGGCGCCCGGGACATCGACGAATAAAAAACAGAAGAAGCAAAAGAAGACGGGGGAAAGAAAAATAAAACAACAAAGTACCACCACTGCCTTGATGAAAAGTTAATTAAACCGAACATTACTTAAGACCCCGTCAGAATACACAATTCGCGTTGTTTGTCCGAAGTAAGGAGGGGGTGTAAAAATCACTTTAGTAAAAAACCACGTGCCTTCCATCTACCCTAAAACGTTTCGTTCGATCGGGGCACATCTGGCCTACTACGCATGGCGAAAGAACAAAATTTATACATCTACATCACTTTTTGTTTCCACGGTGGATGCACATCGCGTTGTTAATAGCGGTGCGAGACGGCTCTCTCTCTCTCTCTTGTTTCGTCGGATCCAGGGTGAAATAAGGGGAGTCCAGTTAGCCGGACAGACGCATCGACACTATTCGACTGAGGAACGAGGCGGTGAGAGGAGAGCAGGGTGTGAGAGGTGCGGAAAGAGGGTTGATTCTGGGCCTGAGCAAACAGGCAGTCCCTTCTGTATTGTTATCATAACGATATTCGCGTATCAACGGAACGAAATGCTTTCCCCGTGTGCTCAACAGCCTTTTCTCTTCATCCCCCGCGCACACCGAATACCCTGACCTCGTGCGAAAGAAGAAAGGTCCGCCACGCCAACCCCGTTTGGCGGCTCCTGGTGAAGGAAAAACAGTGAAGTTTGAATAAAAATAACACGTACGTGGGTTGAGGAAAGGGTGGTTTTGATGCCCTGGAATCCCGAACAGGAGCTTTTACCATATTATATCACCAATCGTTGCGATGTTATAGCAAACTATTTTCTTTTCTAAATCTATAGACTCCAGTTTTAAAAATCATAGAGTCGGTCTTTGTTGTTACGAATGTTAACGTGTGGTGATCGCCATCTTTGACCTTCCACCTACAGCCATGTTACAGTGTTTTAATTATTATTTTTTTTTTTATTTTTTACTAAAAATCTATCCAATCAAATCCAAACCGCAGGAATATCTTCTACAGTTAATATCAATGGAATTTTCGACCACCCGAGGGCTTGGAAATCAAACTTTGTTCCGTGGAATTTGTCGCCATGCTTTCATTTCTATGTAATTTATATGGCCACAAATGGATCAATTGATGGTCCACACGCGGTGCTAAAGTATCCTAAAATTGTACATATACCCTATAAACGATGTATTTTCTGGAAGCTTTCAATGTTTATTTAACTCACTGCGCCCTGGCCGTGATCCTTAGATATCTAGACACCCCGAGCCGCGATATTATTACACCGAGTAACGGGGATCTGCGGAAAGGTCAGACGGTCACCGAATCGGCGGAAGTGAAACGTCCTTTCCACCAAATTATTACCGAAGCTTGTTACCCCGCGGAGATAATCCTCTTCCACCTACGAAGCTTGGTTAATTCTCTATGCTCTTTAAAAAGCGGATGGCAGAAAAATGAAAGAAAAGGAATACATTTTTTTTTTTTTTAGTACACATACGACCGGCGGAACGAACGTCACGAGGTGTAATATACAATTGCATAAGTACTGAAGAAAAAAAGTATCTGTTGTACGGAAGAACCGTATGGGTTTTACGTACGTATATTCACGTCTACCGGTAAACAGCTGTTTGCAAAACAGGCACATTTATCTAACAACAGCGTGCCGGCGTTGAAAAATACACTGATAAATAAAAAATTGCGTTGGATTAAAAGGGACCGGGGGTTGGGGGCATCTCATTGCCTGGAAGGAAACGGGCAGCAGGGTGGGGACCACGGCATTCGTGACGGCGAACACCAAAGACAAACAAGCTGACAGAGAGAGAGAGTGAGAGAGGGGGGGGGGGGGAGGGTGAGTGGCTGATGGCGATAGTTAATTGCCTGGAGACCGAACTCACCCTGCTTTTTTTCCCTCCCCCGCGACTCAAGCCCCCACCCCCCGTTTTTACCCATCGGTTACACGCCCGAGGATATTTTAGCCGAACTTTTCTTATTCTTCATATTATTCCAGCATTCTTGGTATATATGTATATATGTGAATTATAATTCGCGATCCTTGGTAGCAACGGAACGACCGTTTATCACGTCGCCGCATCAACAAAACAAAAACAAAAATAAAGAGAAACGAAAGTATGCGTAAATTGTACAAGCTGTATATAACAACTGCGATAACAATTAATCCAGTGAAAGAAATTTCATTTATAATGATTACCCAGCCAGATTATAATTGTAGTGGAGATGTTGTTTTATATAACCACGTTTAAATTAGCGAACAGAGAGGAGGGAGGGAGGAGGGCGGGTGGGGTGGGGGAAGGACTTGTTCGTTTTTCGAGATCGGAACAAGTAGAGGTATATTGGTAAAAAAAAAAAATTAGAAAACAGGAAAAAGGAATCGCTCCGTGCTGCATCAGGAGTAAAGAACGAACGAACCTCGCAACAATTTATTATCCATGTTTTTTTGAAACGCCACCGTTCGTTATAACGTAGTATCCTGAAATCTGCTGGAATCACCACCACCATCACCATTTTTCTCAAACCGTAGCTAGGGTGAGTGTTACACTATTGATCTGATTTTTAATTATTTGTCGCGCAACCTTCCGCGGAGGGTGAAGGAAGGGTGAACCGGAGGAAAGCTTCGTTCGCCCCGTTTCCATCCCCTATTTTCCTCTTTCTCTCTCGCTCTCTTTCTCTCTCTTTCTTTATCCCTCTACGCTGCACCCTTTTCTGAGCACACGCTCAGTTTATTTTCATCCCCCCCCCCCATACCTTGAAATATTAACAACACCCTACGTTTCTGCGTAACTGACACTTTTTAGACGGTAACGCGACGCGTCGTAAGATCATGATGATCACCGAGATACTAGATCCACGGATAATGATATACGCCGAATTTTATTCTAATCAACGACTGACAATGAAACCAAGAAACGAGTCCTATTGAGTCTTCTTGTTCAAACACCGGCTCTTATATAATGTATTGAAATAACTTTTTATCTTAATTTAACGTTTCACAAAGTACATTTATTATTGATTTTGAAAAATCTTGAAAATCTTGTGTCGTAAAGAAAAATGGTTGAAATAAAAGTTTTCTATTTTTTTTTTTCTTTCTTTTTTCTGCGGGATCGAAATCTGTAAAACAAAAAAGACAGATTTTCGTTTAAAAAAGCAATCCACAGAAAGAATGGTACGATAATGCATGATAAAATTTTTATTTCAAACATTTTTGTTTTTTCTCATCTTTCAAAAACGCGCCGTTCACAAGATATTCCGCTGTGTGAATTCGAACGTAAGACCATGTACGTATGCATATTCGTCCGATGAACGATTCCCGACGGTAATGATAATCCATTTCCACGTTTCAGCATCAACAGCAGCTAGCCGAATTGGGTAGGAAGCAGTTGGAACAAGCTATGCAGCAGCTTCAAGAGCAGCTGCAACTCAATTTAATACAACAAACTCACCTACTGCAGACGGCGGACAAGAAGAAGGCGTCGGCACCTCTTCAGCAGCTCGCGTTACAGCAGCAACAGCTAATACAGCAGCTCCAGATTACCCAGCGACAGTACCTACTGCAGCAGGGTCTTGGTCTTCAGGGTCACAATCACTCGTCGGGTGAGTGACTCCGGCGTTGAGTTGTGAAGAAAATATTACATGATGAATTATCCGATAACCGCGATGCTGCGGTGCCAAGTTTTTGTTTGTTGGATAAATTTTGTCGTTTCTTTTCAATTTATTTATTTATTTTTTTTTGTTTTTTTTTTCGTTTCTTTGTTTTTTCTCTCTCTTCCTTTTCTTCTCTTCCTCTCTTTTGTTATCACTGTCATCGTCATCATCATTGTTGTTGTTGTTGTTGTTGTTGTTGTTGTTGTTGCTGCTGCTGCTGCCATATCGCGTACATCTACGGTTAACAATAATGTTATTGCACTCGAGTAGAGGTGTATGTATGTTGCCGTTGAAGAATATAAATTGTACTTTGAAACGACGCACTAATACGCGACTCACACGTCACGATCCGGTATCGCGATTAGTTTGTTAATTATGCGAGCACGTACAATAACTGATACACCATTATTGTATACGGCTCTGTCTCTCTCTCTCTCTCTCTCTCTTTATCTCTCACACACACACTCTCTCCTTCTTTCTCTGCGGTGTGTTTTTCTTCAATATTTGCAAACCCGTGCAAAGTGCGATATCCATCTGTCTCATGCACAATTCCGCGTATTTGTTTATCTCAAGTGTGGCTGAGCCTTGTTGTCGATCCAGGCAATGTTCAGAGAAGAAGGAGAGAGAGAGAGAGAGAGAGAGAGAGAGAGAGAGAGAGAGAGAGAGAGGAATAATATGAAAATTGTATGAGCAAACAAAGTTTGGTACAACTTTCTTTTTCTTTTTTTTGTCGCGCATATAATATTTTGTTCGCAACGGCGGTTGTAGGAACGGGAAAATATTTTCAATTTCGCATTACCGCCTATCTTTCTTTCTCTCTCTCTTTCTTTCCGACTCGCTCCCGTCTTTCACGGCGCGATGTCAAATTATACATATCGACGATGCTCCGCGACTGCGTAAGTCCCGGCAGAAATCATAGCCGTCGTAATGAATCCGAGACACGTGACAAATACGTTAAACAATTTTATTTTGTTTATAGTAAGACGTACCGCTAAGAGTAAACTACCGAAGATGATCTCATGTGAAGAACAATGCGCAGTCACGTATCTAAGGTAGGTTGGTGTTGGAGGCATCATTTCCTACCCGATTCCCACCACGTTTCTCACCAGTGAGCAACTTTCGCTTTCAAGATTCGAAGGAACGCGCGATTAATTCCAAACCTTATCCCCCCCCCACCCCCACCCCTACCCCACCCCATCTTTTTCACACAAAGTTTCCCCTTAACCACGGGCAAAATATATTTCACTGTAAAAATCATCCGCAATAAATAAATCAACGAACGATATCTGACAATCGATCAATTTTTCGTATGTACGTTGAAATTACAACGAGCTTGCAATTTTTTTTTTTTTTTTTCTCTCTCTCTTCTTTTCTGATCGTTTCGTTCGGGTCATTTTTCTTTCTTTTTTTTTTCTCCTTGATTTCGTTTCAACGACATTCAATCATTCGCTGTATCACATTATTTCACACTTTGAAGAGAAATGCAAAAATTTCGTCGTGTCGAGCACTGTAGAACAGCCAAAAAAGAAATAGAAACTTGAGACTTGAGAAGTGAAACGAAACTAATCTACCTATAATTTTCCATACGAAGTTCACGTGTGAAGCAAACTTGCCCGTCCCCTTTATTATATTCCAACCCCGTCAATTAACCCCGATATCATTGGGGTTTCCCTTGCACTTCCGTTTTCACCCCTGAACGCCTCCTCATCAACTGAAACCTTGAGATTATTATTATTGTTATGCGCAGGTTTGATTCACACGTGATATGTATATATGTGTATATGTATATAATGGACTATACGTATATATATATATATATATATATATACATATATACAGATAACCAAAGAAGATCTCTTCCAAAGCACATATAATAACATTCACACGTTCGCTTCAGATTAAAATGTGCATAACAAGCAACATACTTTTTTTCTTTCACAATATAATACAAGCTGAATTCACGTGACTTTACAATATGCTTGATGGAGCTTTGTTCAGGTATAATCGATTGCGAGGATCGATCGCTCATGGCATGATGAGTGAAAGGAAAAAAAAAACTATTCGGGTTTTTCGATACAGTTTAAGACCTGCTATTCAGTGTTGAAAATAAGACACTGATTTTAGGTAAAAATAAATCTACAGTTCTTAATTTGAACTCGAATAATTGAAAATATCGAAGATACGGGATAGATTGATAGATTTGAAATTATGGTAATTTTTCTGCAATAAATCCTCGTCTCGATCCTACCACGAATTTACGTACATTAGGACGGTTCTTATCTAAGGTGTTGATGAATTTTTTCCACCCCACCCCCCGAATCAATTTCAAATATTTCGAAAACAATTGTCTAATTTTCTCAGATTCTTACTTCAACTCCAAGACAGTCCGCATTGTGATCGAAGTTTCTCATCGAAATAACATGGGAGAAATTTTGACTTGGGTAAAAATTTGAAAAAATTAGTCAATTGTTTTTTAAATTATTCAATGTTGATCTGAGGTGTGGAACGGAAAAAATTCGTCAACACCCTGAGTAAGGACCACCCTAATTTACACATAAGGAGACGCGATCTTGGCACAAGAGTAGAACGATCAACAATATTTCGCTTAAGCTTTACCTCGAGGTGAATGAGAGAATTTGAAAATTCAGGTCTACAGCCCGGTGACGGTATGACAGTTTGGAAAAATGAGCCGTCCGACGGAACGGAAGTTCACCAGAATTCGAATCCGCACAAATCCGGGGGAGGTCTGAACGGTAAGTCGTGATACGTGTGACGGAAGAATCGTCGAGGATGGGTCGTAGAACCGTTTCTTCTCTTGACTGCAACGTCGTGTATCTGTCTGTAGGGTTGTTAAATTCAATCGTCTCCGGTCGCCGGTCGGAAATGAACGGCACGTCCTCTCTCGACGAAAAGCCGTTAGACGCGTCAAGCAACGAGAAAGCTCATCCGCTCTACGGTCATGGGGTATGCAAATGGCCAGGCTGTGAAGTGATCTGTGAAGATTATCAGGCATTCCTTAAGTAAGTCTTGCAGAATAATATTTTCACACAATACATAGGTATGCGTACGGAGTTTCCCTGAAATTTTCGTATTTTATGCGGAATTGGGAAGAGATCGGGTTTGGTTGCGATGGAAAATTGGGAAATATTTGATATGGAGAAAGTGAGAAATGAAAGAAAAAAAAAATGGAAAGTCTCTCCTCGATCGTGTCCCCACGATTTCCTGTATCGGTACAAACCGTTGGTTGAAAATAAAAAAAGGGGGGGCAAGGAATGAGGGAAAACGCTAATTGCCTACGTCTCATCAATATTCAAGAGATTCGACCACTTCCTCCGTCTTCCTTCAATCTAATCTCGCCATTCGCCTTTCAAAAAACCGTTAGAGATGGCCGCTCCCAGGCGCATTCTTATCGTCTTATGGTCCGGTGTTCCGTCTGTGTTTTCGTAATCGAAACAACCTTGTGCCAATTCCAGACACCTAAACACCGAGCACACATTGGACGACAGATCGACGGCCCAAGCGAGAGTTCAGATGCAGGTTGTTTCCCAGCTTGAAATCCAGCTGCAGAAGGAGCGGGACAGACTTACGGCGATGATGCACCATTTGCATGTGGCTAAGCAGATGGCGTCACCCGAACCCCCCAAGTCCTCGGAATCATCGGTAAGTGAGAGAGAGGGTAATGGTGGAGGTAAATTGGCGTTGTTCGTGATTCCGTAAAAGTTTTTGGCGACCCGAAACGCCGTCGTTTCGTTCGCCGTTTCGGCTGATGCCGAAGCTTTGAGAATCCTGCTAATTTATGCATGGAGTTGATATTAATAATTCATATCGGGCCGGATTTATATCACCTTAATTAAAACCCCTAACAACTTGGGCAGTCCCGGAATATCAATATCGGTTTAACTCTCTTAATACATCCCGGCCTGTGCAGGTAAGATTCCCGACTCGAATATCTTTAGCGTGTAATCCCTCTGCATCTGCAACACCCTTCGAGGAAAAATCTTTTCAATCTACTCACTCCCCTCAGTGATCTCTTTCCTTTTTTACATTTTACATCCCTTTTCAGCCAAGACTGCTGCGAGACATTTCAACTCCGTTGGTGCTAATTTACTTATATATAGTCATAGGATTACTACCGCAAAAGAACTTGATTGTAATCCCTTGCAGCTTCTGTCCGACTTTCTGATCCAAATCTGCAGAGTTCCCTGACATCTTACCGGAAAAATCTAAGTAGAGAAAAATACTCCAGGCACCGTTTATCGTGGACATGTTCTTTTTTCGGACCAGGGAAGATTGGTTTGGACAAATTTGTGGACCCCGTCTGGGTCCCGATAGGAACGCTAGTCAGGATCTAGTCGGGCCTTAGCCGGGAAACGCCAAATAGCTAGAATTCACCAGTACCTGTAACATGTTCGTCGCCTTTTTTCAGACTGGCTCGAGTTTACCGAAACTTAATTTGTCCTCGGCGTTGATGAGCCAACCGCCCCCTAATTTCGGGGTGTCCCAGGTCTCGCCGGTATCGATGTCGGCACTCGTTTCCGCCGTCAGATCGCCGGCCAGCAGTCAACATCCCTCTTCAGGTGGGCCAGCCTCGATGCCACCCCTGCCGAACATGTCGACAATGCCAGGTATGCCACCGATGCCCAACATGCCAGGGAGCATGCCTAGCATGCCCAGTATGCCGTCGATGGCCGGACCAATCCGCAGGAGGATCAGCGACAAGTCTGCGCTATCCTTGGCCGGTGGTAAGATTAATTGATTCTCCGTTTAACCGTCTTTGACTTCGCAGTTTTTACCTAGACTACTTCACTTTCTTCCTCGGCAAAATTAATTCGGGTCTTCCTTAGGAACGTTGGTTAACCAAAAACAGATTCTTATTAATATTGTCGTCACGGAGTGGTCGCACATTGGGTATTTGTCAAATTACACGGCTTTTATTGAGATGAATAAATTTCGATCCTATACATCGAATAATAACCACAACCTTTATTTATTACTAGGAACGATTGATTTTTTTTCGTCTTTTTTACGTTGATAAATAAGACCCAGACTCAAAATTCGTGTCGATCGGTGTTATTATCGAAATCTAAAGAATCGAACAGATTTTCTACTGTTTCGAAATATTTTAAAACCAGGTATTGACGTCTTAGCTTTTTTTTGTAATTCTAGTATTCTACATTTTTGTACTGTCGAAGAGATCCTCGCTGCTTACAAGTATAACAATTTGATAAATACTCGGTGTTCGGCTGTCTGCTAACAAAATTATAGAAAAGGGTGTCGATTTTTAACTCACCAACCTTTGTAATCAATAATAACCTAAACATAATTAATTAGTCTACAGGTATGCTCACTTCCCAAAGAAATTTGAACGCCACTTTCATTTGTCTGAAACTTATAACTGAAAATTAATTGACCAATTTTGAACATGGATTTTGCGATAAGTGTTCGTTTCGCAGATAGTTATTGTTTGTTATTGATTAGTGATAACGTTCATCAATGGTTATGTTATTTCTTTACTACTTGTGCTGCCCGCCCTCCCCATCGTGTAGGGCTGCCCTACATGCTGGAGCGCGCTGGCCTAGACGTTCAACAAGGTACTGTCACCACCACCATCTTCTTTCCAAAAAGAACCCTAGAATAATCTAAATATGACATTGATCCTCTGTGTACCTTTTACCAGTATACGGAAATCGAAAAATCCTGAAAATCGTTGGTCCCTGTACATAACATATACCGGGACAATTTCCTGACACTTAAAAGTCAACCGCGCATGCGCCAAATAATTCAATCTCATTGGTCGGCGAAATCTTCCCGCAGCGATATTTTTCTCTGCGATGCAGGCAGGCCAACGTACGCGAAATGTGTACGTTTGAATTTTAAAAGAGCATAAGCATTAAATTCCGACCGTTCTTTGAAGAATGAACTTTCCGACCCAACAACGAACGCTTCCCAAACCCTTTCGAGTCACTGCCTCAATTATTTGAGATTCTAACCTCGAAAATTCGTATCAACTACATCGCCGGCAGAAGCAGTTTGACAGCTGAAACTCGGGTTGGCCAGCCTGCGCGAACAGCCGATAAAACTCGCGCATGCGCGGTTGATTTTCAGGTTTCAAAAGATTGTTCCCGTATACGTTGATATAGTCGTATGAATAAACGTGTAATTCTCATCAAGATTCTGATTATTACATTGTTTCCACGTTATTCAATTCGTAGGTTCGATTCCGAGTGTTTGATTTTCTTTCGTTATTTACAATTTCCTCAATTGCGTTATCGTTGATTTTCAGAAATTCAGCGCAACCGGGAGTTTTACAAAAACGCCGACGTCAGGCCACCCTTCACTTACGCTTCTCTCATTCGTCAGGTAAGTGAGTCGACATTGCACGAGCACATTGAGTCTAATGCATTTTTCAAAAGTGTCAAACTGTGGCTAAAAATTTTTATTTCTTATCATTTTATTTTGTGTTTCGTTGTCCTCTCTTGTTATAGTCGATAATCGAATCGCCGGACAAGCAGTTGACGCTCAACGAGATCTACAACTGGTTCCAAAATACGTTCTGCTACTTCAGGCGCAACGCGGCAACGTGGAAGGTATACTTTTCATGAATCAAAAAACGAAAATGACAAAAAAATGACAAAAAAAAATGACAAAAAAAAATCAAAAAGAAAATAATTTGAGAAAATTTCGTACAAGGGTTCGAACAAATAATATTAAAGTATTCGTAGCATCCTTCGATATAGATAAAAATAATAATGACAATCTATGCGTTGAAAATTATTTTTCATCCGATTTAAGCAGGGCAATTAATTCGCTAATCAGTTTTCGTGATAATAATCTAACCTAAAAATCGTGACACATTGAGATTTCAATCATCGAGAAGCCATATTATTTCTACGAGTTCTTTGATTTGTGACTTATTACTCAAATATACACAGACAAATTCGTGAACACCCGATTTTATGGGTTTTTCGAAATCACATTGAACGTTGTCCTCATTCTCATATTCGAGAAACTTATTTTGGTGAAATTAAATTTCAGCTCCGTGCAATTTGTATGGTTTCTTTTTTTTTTTTTGTGGTTTGTGATTTGTAAATTCGCGCTTCCATCTCGTTGTACTCGGGTTTCTTTGCTCCCGCTTTCTTTCTCAGTCCACTTCAATGATGGAAAATTACTCATGTTTCTACGATATTTTTTCCATGGCGGGAGGGGGGTTCAGGTCCCGTTGTGCGTGGAAAATTCATTTATACGGTCGCGGTATTCATTCCAAGCATTTTATTTAAACCCTCGAGGATTGCCGCAACCGGCGAGAATGCGAAAATGTTTCTTAAAGTCCCAAATTTACGTATATTAATCAAAATAAAGTGAAAAGCGCAATAAAGGGCAAATTAACTTATTTAGAATGTATAACCGGTGGGAATGAAACTAATATCGTTTTAATTGTTTAACGAATGATGATATATAATACATCTATACATGTATGCGCGTGTATGTGCGTGCAGCGTGACGTGTGTGTGTGTGCGTGTGTATGTGATAAACGTACGTATGTGATAAACGTATGTATTGCCAAAGCTTTGCCTCGCATGGTTCTATGTTCAAAATGAAAAACAAAACAAAAGACTAAATACGACACAAAAAAAAATAAAAAAATCAATCAACAACTATTCAAGAAGGAAAAAAAGCGTTTAGGTATCAACGATATGAGGTAGAAGAATAAGAAGAAAGAACTACCGAGAAGATTGAGAAGAAGAAATCCGGTGATTGTCAACGGTTGATCGTTGTTCGGGCTGCAGGAGCGAGCTGAAAATCTGAGACGGAAAACTGTTTGGGAATAACTACGTCGTTTTTCTTTAATACGACGTAATCCGTCGTGGCATGAATGTGTGTTGTTACCCCTAGTTGCCTAGAATTTTAGCTGTGCATATTTATATTTATATTTATATAGATATCATATTCAGAGTCGAGGAATGCAATCAACACGCATATACATATAAATATATGTATGTATATACAAATGCATACACTCCTGTGTTATTTTATATAATATGTATATGCGTGTGTGCTTGTTCGTCATGTGTCTGTTTCTGAATACGTTTTTAGGCATACATACCTGTCCGTTAATCAATTTCAAATTAAAATTCCGTGAAGCAATCGGTGGTTGAATATTGAAAGACCAGATAATCGTACGCATTTTCGTACGCATGCGAGTGAATTATTCAAATATCAAAAGACAGTTTTCTAACTTGCTGCGCAGAAGTCATCTCACCACTTCAATATGGCCGCCGTTGACCCGCTTCGGATTTTATTCAGGCTGTAACAATCTTCGTATTGCTTCCCAGTTTTCGTGCGCTATTTGACGTCAAACTAAATCATGGCTGGAACAGTTTGGGTACAATTTTATCCATTGTGGAAAATCCAAAAGCTGAGAAATCACTCTTATACCGTGCGCACGTGATGTTTCTCAAATAAACCGTCAAAGTCGCACCTTGTGCAGTTGTCTCGGATATGTACTCTTTGAAGTATGAAGTTGATCAACGGATATCCTGTATAATATTTACATTATACTTGTATTACATAATTCCGCAGTGTTCCCGACTTATATATATTACGATTGTTGTGTTGAATTATTCACTATCATTTCCCGTACAATTACCCTGATTTAATAGCTGGTTGTTGAATTGATTTTCTGATTTAATTGGTTCTTATGATTTTTATTATTTATCTTTTTCCATTATTATTATTATTATTGACGTTATTGCTCGTACAAAAAAAAAGATCCAGTCAGCGCAATCGGGCGCGACAAAAAATGATAGATATCTTACTTACCAACACCAAACCCCCACCATACCTATCCATCGTTGAGTTATGCTTCGTTGGTTTTTGCGTTGCTTATTTAGTATGTGTTTATTATTTTGTATAGAACGCAGTGCGACACAACCTGTCTCTCCACAAATGTTTCATGCGAGTCGAAAACGTGAAAGGGGCTGTTTGGACGGTGGACGAAGTGGAGTTTTACAAGAGACGTCCGCAGCGCGCTTGCAGCACGACTGGGTACGTTCCCCCGAACAACGCGCGTCTCTCATTTTATATATTACATTACATATTTAATAATCTCTCTGTTTACCATTTCTCAATCTGTGTATGCACATGCGTTCATCGGTGTACATATATCAATTGCACTACGTTATACGTACAGGTATAACGTTATACGTGCTGCAATTACATATATATGGTTACAATTGGACGTCTGTGTATATGAAAATATTTTTATATATATATATAGACACTTTTTTATCCTATTATAATATTTATATACTCTTTTTATACGCTGCTTCTTTACCTCATCTTTAATATTCACCTCTTATATATAGATATAATATACCTAGTATTTTTACATATCTCTCCTCTCATATTTATATGTATATCTACATATATCTATATATGCTGTCATATATATTCATACTCTTTAAACATCCTCGTGTCTTTTTTGAAACTACTATACATACTTTTTATATTCTCTACTTTTTCATATACATATACTTATATTATCATTATCATATATATATATATATATTTTTTTTTATGAATATATATATATATACTATATATAATATTATTCGTACATATATAATATTTATCGTAATTATCATGTCGCTTGTGTTGTGTTTGTCGGTGTCACGTTTTCAACGACCAATTATCGCGACAAAGTATTTCACTACAATTTTTCGAACCTAACCTCCTATCAGCTCAAAATTTCCATGTCTATGCGTTGCTTATAAAAATTGTCGATGATTAGTCGAAAACATGTGACAACGCGTCGCGTCTTATTATATCATATTTCGTGCTGTGTGCGATTGTTGCTTGCGTGGCGTGTCAATGTTATACATATACATAATGTTATGGGTTGCGTTGTCTCTTGAATCATCTTTGATATCGATATATCTATGCAGTATACATGCACCGTATCCGTATACAGAGTCGTGGTGAGATAATCGACCATTTCTAATATTTTATATTTTTCTTTACCACAAGTGAACCATAGAAAACGCATGTACACAGCTACGACCGAATTTCGAAAGCTCCGTTTTCGGTTATCGGGCATTTGTCGTCGGTCAAGTCACGACTAAAACATTCTTGCCATTATTTTGTTCAGCGTGAAATAAATTCTGATATCAGATGAATGCTGGAAATAATCTTACCGCCGAAACAAAATCGCAAGCGGGTTGACCGCGGCCATATTGACTTGGCGCCAACGCGCGAATGAGTCAAGTTTTCGACCCACGACTCGAGCCATATTTCGAATAAACGATTTTTCATATTCAACAATGCAATCCCGAGTAACTAAATCGCACGTGTACCTGTGTTATTCTAAATACGTTTACGAATGACTCGAAAAATAGCGAATCGAATCATCATCTGCATACGGATGTGGCGTGCCGATTTGTACGCGTATCTTTTTTGTTCGTCACCTGATACGAAGATACGTGTACTTCTAGGCGAATATACTATACATATATACATACATAAATACTACTGTGATAATAATACGTGTATTAGAGAGTGCGTGATGTGTGAGGCGTGGGGTAGAGGTGTGCTTAACAAGCATGAGGGCTTTGCAGCAGCAACTAACCGAAGCATCTCGTGAGCAGAGGCCCATGTTACAAATTGCTGGGTAGCGGAGCTGATTCGAGAGTAAGGAGCGAGATTATCCTGCGTCAGGTAGAACGAGAGTGACTACCGTACAGTTTTCCCCCCCACCCCCTTTCTTAATACTGTATACTACATACATACTTGTGACTATACTGCATTATACAAGCCAACATACGCATCGATGAATATGTTAAATTACCAAATTGTTTTTGGAGTTTTTTCTTACATTTTTCTTCGACGAACGCACTATAGAAAGAAAAAAAACCAACAACAAGAATTCGCCTTTCTTGTATCAATATAATTTGCCATTTTTTCTCTGCAACATATTTTTATAAAAATATCTCATAGATATACACATATATACACACGTATATTCAGTTTGCCGAGAGTTGCTTCAGCTTAGCTGAGGCAAGAATGAAAAAAAAAAAAAAAAAAGTCAAATGAAAAGAAAAAATTATGAAAAACAGAAAGAAAAACGGCAGAAAACAGAGAAATCCAATCGGAAAACAACGAAAAAAAAAAAAAAAAAAAAAAAAAAAAACTGTCTTTTTACTCTCTTTTCTCTATTTCTTGGTGGTCTTGTCTGTGTATACAGAACGCGATCCGCACCAATCTATCATTGCACAAGTGTTTTGTGCGGTATGAAGACGACTTTGGGTCATTCTGGATGGTGGACGACGCCGAGTTCGTAAAGCGGCGGCATCTGTCCCGCGGCCGCCCCAGGAAATATGACCCAACCCCATCACCCACTCCACCCCACCTCTCCGCACAGTAAGCACCACCACTTTTTAGAATTCTGCGCGCTGCTGCTGATGGCTGGCATTATCGAAATACGTACCTCCGGTTTGAATCAGGAATTGCAGTTGAGAAAATTTTGGAAAAGAAAAAAAAATAAAATCAAATAAATTAAAATAAAATACAGCAAAACAACAAAAAACGAACAAATTATTGGTCAGAAATGAATTGGTTAATCAATGACAAAGAAATTGATGAGAAATTTTGCTTAATGTATAGACAAAAAAAAAAAAAAAAAAAGTAACATTAAACCGGACCGCGAATCGCTTAGTCGTTGTTCACGCAAAGAGGCCGCACCTTCCCTCGTGTTCACATCGCAACAGCTTTTCACCCCGGTAAAGTTCGGATTCGAATACTTTGGTTCGCTATTCTTCGTACGTCCGTGATCCGCGAATTGCGTCTAACGATCAGTTTAAACTCAAGATTACTAAACGTCTAAAATCGAAGCCTTGGTATCCCGATCCTTTCTCTCTTTCTATTTCTCACTCACTCGCTGTCACTTCCCTTTTTACGCTATTGCTGGGAAATTTTTGTTGACAGAAGTTACCGTAGATAAACTGTTGGAAATGGTACAACGTACGTTACGGAGGTCGCGTTATTCGTGAGATGAAAAATACACAAGTTTAAAAAAAAAAAAATATTTCACATCACACTTCGGAGGTTGGTTGATTTTTGTAACACGATTAAAGATTCGCTCCAGATGTCTGTGAATTAAAAGAAATATCGGTCTCAACATTTTTCTTTTTTACTCACGCGACGGAAAGTATCACAGACACAGAACAACGGTTAGCCTTATTCAAATAATCACACCGTCATTTAAAACTGTATTTCAACCGATTATAAAACCGCATAGTAATTATCCAAGCTTTTGCACATTCGAATAGTTTATTCGTTGCCTAATTCCGTTCGTTTCGTCTTGGAGATTATTTCCAACGGTGAATCAGTCCGGTAAACGTGATCACGATGATGATTTTGAGTGAAAAAATAAACGAACAAAAAGAAAAAAATATATATATATATAAATATAGGCCACTCAAGAATTGAGTAAAGTCGTTGCAACATCTCCGGGTGAGAGACGAATTGCTGTGAATAGTTGGGAGGTACAAGGTGGCGGCCCTTTTGACAAGTAATTAGTCCCAGTTAGTATACCTGCATCATCGTGCTTGTCGATGCCCTTCTTTTTATACCCACCCCCGAGTTAGCCGTCCGTTGTCTACAGTATTGTTCACTTGATCCCGCTTCGTATTATTTCAGTTAGAGTAGATGTAACATCAGAACCGCAATCGTTATCCAGTATATTTGGCAGTAGCTTCCCCTCGTTAGTTTCCCCATTCCTCGTCTATTCGTCCTCAGTCTCTGCACGCTTGTGTATCTCGACAAATAAAAAAAAAAAAAAAAAACTATCCGACCACAACACTGCTCCGCAGTTTTTTCGAAAGCTTTGCCATTCACCCCTCAACCAGTTCCTGCATGGGGAGTTATTATTCTACAAACATTAGTTCAATTTATTTCAAACGAAAGTTTGGGCGCTTCGAGCTTTCATAAGGTTGCCGATGTTGCATAGATATTTTTCGTTTTTATTACATCACTAGTCAAATTTCAATCGATGTATGAAAAATAAAAAGAATAATACAAATTTACATCAATTTTCAGATCCATGTTCAGTTCAATTACTTATACATACGATATGAAAATTCTGCGACAATAGTTGTTCAAAAATTGTTCCTTAGTTTTTAAAACACTTGAAGGATTATCCTGATTTTCGTGACTTCTGTAGATCCGTCGCCAATTTGGATTATTTTAATTTTTTTTTTTTGTTTTTTTTTGTGCAGATCTTGCGTTTCGTTTTAAGTTTGTAAAGCTGCGATGCGTTTATTGCGTTTGTATGTGGGACAGGGTATACACACGAGTATTATTTGGCGAATGGATGCTTGAAAAAAGCTGCTTAACTGCGCATGCATGTGATAACGTATATAAGTGTAGTACGCGTGCAGTCCCTAAGTGTGACGGGCGATCCAGAACTCGCGAGAATGCGATTTGATCGATCAGATATCAAGAGACAGGTATATAATCATTACGCATTGACCATTATATACTTATAGTATTAATTATTCATTGATAATTCGTCTGGTTTTTTTTTTTTTTTTTTTTTTTTGTATTTCTTTCCTCTTCTCACGCACTATAATTAAAATTATAGATTTAAATAATCATAAGATTATATATATATATATATATACATATATTTCGGACATTCTCATCGTCTTTTACTAACTATTTTTCCAACTCTATTTTTCTCTTTCTCCTTAAAATATATATATATTCATATATTTCTATTTATATATTTACTACGTACTATTGCATGCATTTTTAAATATCTCTCTCTCTCTCTCTCTCTCACTCTTTCTTCCGTCCTATTTCTCTTTATCAATTTTCTCAACATCTTATCGTTATAATAACAGTAGTTCCGTGGTGTAAAAGTTGTTTCATAAATGGCCAAGGGGAAAATATTTTTATCCTCAATTATTTTCACTCAATGCATGCGCGACGAATCGTACATATCAACGAGATCCACGTTCTTACTCGCAACCTTCATATTATCCAATGTTGCTGGTAATCGCGTTTCTCTCGCACTCTCAGACGATCCTTTCCTGAACTTTGATACCCACCCAGTGGATGTGAGATCAGTGACAAACGAACGAAAAGCGTGGAACGGTAAGTCGAGGTAACCCACGGCCATTTATAAATAACGAAACCCGTTTCAAACGAAAATTCATCTTCATCGGTTATCTAGGTAAAAAAAAAAATGTGAAAATTGTATTAGGAACAATTTTTTTCCCTAAAAAAAAGAACAGAGTCTCTTTACGTTGGGAATTTGAAACGGGTAGCGCTGTATGTTTAAGAATTTTTTCATCTAATCTCGCTCAATTTCCGCCAATTCGTTGATATCCGTCATCTGTTCGTAACTTATATACGCATACACGTGTAAGTGAATATGTCCGACATACCGACTTATACGTATTATACGATGTATGGTGTATAACGTTATAACGGTAGGTAAATACTTTTTGAAAATCTTTTTCAAATTCTCTTTTTCCGTACCATCTTTTAGATGTTTTTATACGTACCTATTTAAATCTTTCTCTCTTTCTCTCTCATTCTCTCTCTCTCTCTCTCTCTCTTTATGTATATATCTATATGTTATTCTATACACATATATTTGTATATCTCTTTCTTCTCTTCCACTCTATAATATATTACATATACATATAATTAAACAGCGATAACGCTCTGACGATTAAATCCATTTGTATATATGTTCATTTGAGCGGTTACTAATCAACTTTCAGGTTTTACTGTTGGCAAAAATTTGTTGCGTGTAAAAAAAAAAAAAAAGAAAAAAAAGAAAAAAAAAGGCAAAAAGGCAAAAAGAAACAACTTTCTTCGACCTGTTTTTAACCAATAAATTTTTTATCCAATCTTCAGGGGTGTCCCGTCGAAAAGTCCAACTCTAATTCACAGTCCGACAATGTACGGCGACGCACTCAACGCCAATCTCCAGGTAACTACCTAAAAAACGACGCCGAACGCGCGAAGTATGTGTGATACAGGGAGAAAAAATAAAAATAAAAAAAAAAATTAATCGAAAGCAAATCAGACATCCGAAAGATTGGTTCTTTTTATTTTTGGCATCTTATAACTCTGCGAAGATAACGATTGATTTGTACTAGTTTGTTATCGTTACTCACACGAGTCATCTTCATTCTCCGCGGCTTAAGTCGGAAACTATAATAATTCGCATCGATCGATCTACCAATAATGACTAATAATCTAATGCAATTTGAGTATTTCCAGGCTGCGCTTGGTGAGTCGAACATGGGTTTCTTGAACAACTCCATGTGCACATCGACGGCAACAAGTCCTGACAAGGACCATCTTCTAGCCCACAACGATTTGATGTAAGTCCTCGAGAAAATAAAAATAAAAATAAAAATAAAAATAAAAAATTAATACAGTGCTACGAAGTGCTGTGGGATCATTCGATTAATCGTAATCTACGGTTCACTGTTTCCCTGTGATTGATTGAAGAAATGATTTACCGGAAAGAACGATTGATCGAATAAACGGTGCATTGAAAAGATCGATTAATCGAAGAAATGACGAGTTGGAAAGATCGTTTAATCGAAAAAACGTCACTAGTTGGAAAGATCGATTGTTCGAGAAAACAGTTAACTGAAAGGGACGTTTAATCGATTAATCGACCAAACGATGCATTGAAATTTTGAACAATCGATTACTCGAAAAAACGAGGAATCGAAAGGACGATTAATTCAAGTCTTTGATCGATCGAATCATCGAAAGAACGATTAATCGAAGCCTACGATCCTATCGATTGATCGTAAGAACGTTTAATCGAAGTCTACGATCGATCGATCAATCGAAACACCGATTAATCGAAGCCTACGATCCTATCGATTGATGGAAAGAACGTTTAATCGAAGTCTGCGATAAATCGATCAATCGGCCAGCCACAGTTCAGATCCGTGAATATTGTGGTCGCATCGAATTCGGAATATCCAAATCTAGACGGAGGTTCGTCACAGGTTTAACTTTCTCTTTGACTTTCCGCGTGATAATTAAAATTGCTCCCGACAGGTCGCCGTTGGATGAACCATCGGGCGTGCATATAAAGCAAGAGGGGCAGAGCCCCGAGGGCGGGAAGTTATCGAGACTGATAAAACGGGAGCTCTTAGAGGCACCGACCGAGCAGGAGGAGGACGGCGTAGATGACCGTGAATATTCCGAGAGCCATGGCCACGATTCGGGTCAGGACGAGGACATGGCCGAGGACCTATCTATGGCGCCGGACACGACGCCGAGCACGGAAGATCAGATCGAAGCGTAGTATCCTCTTCGTTGTTGATTCCCTAACCCTTTTACCCCCCCAACCCCCAAGATATAATATTCATCCCTTACTCGCCATATCCAACCGCCCTACAAAAGCGGTCTAAAGACTAATAAATATCATTATTATTATTATTATTATTATTATTATTATTATTATATTATAATTATTATTATCATCATTGTAATGTCGTTTTTTTTTTTTTTTTTATTTCTTTCCGTCTCATTTTTATTCCAAAACTATGATGACAAGTACGCACGTATTAGCTGCCAATACGATTGGCAATTGTGTATATATATATATGTTATATATGCATACACACACACACATATATATATATATACTATATAAATTGAACGTTCTTTGATCCATATCCCTTACGAAGCAATTGTAAGAATAACGATTACATTATATACATATATAAAACATACGTTTCGTGTATTATACATATTACATATATTGCAATATAAGGTTAATATCATATTATCATTATTGTCATTATTATTATTATTATTATTATTATTATTATTATTATCATTAAAATTATTACTTTTGATTATAAGGTTATATATATACATATATATATGTATATGTATATATTATTATACATCATAGCGATGGTAGGTAAATTTGTTACGCTGTGACACGAGCGACATACGATGAATAATAATTTCTGTGCGATGATTGGCAAATTGATTGATTGATTGATTAGTTGATACCTGCAAACAAAGGAGGGTGTTTTAGATTTGATTGTTGTTCGCAACGAATTGCATCGTTGTCACAGGCAGTAACTGCATGATGCAACAGCGTGAACGGAAATCGGTTACCGCGGAAGTTGACTGCGATAAAAAAAAAAAAAAAAAAAAAAAAAAAAAAATTCGGAAACATTCTTATCCCATGCGATTTTTTTCCCCGCCGCTCGGTCTTGAGAATTTTACAAAAAAAAAAAAGATTAAAAAAAAAAAAATAACGCACCGCAGTGTTGAATTTTTTGTTTTTCGAACGCCGCGGCCTTACCGTCAACATAACGTGCGAAAACTTTCAAGCCCAATGCACATCGCTTTTGTGGTTGCGTACACGCAACATAGATCAATGAAGGTTATGTTCAAAATGGGCGATAAATTAAATGTCTTGAAGAAAATAGAAAGAAAATATATATGTATACATATACATACACACACACACACATATATATATATATATGCCCACTGTAAATACTTGTCGGTAAGTAATACACACACACACACACACACACACACACATACACAGATACATAATAATAATAATATTATTAATAATAATAATCATAATAATCATAATTCACGCAAGCATTTACTGCTCTCCACGATTCGGTATGCATACATACATACATACATACATATATATATATACATATAATAATAATAATAATAATAATAATAATAATAATAATAATTACGAATCTACGTTCATGAGAAATACAGTGTGTGTGTATATATATATATATATACACTGTATTTTCATTACCGTTATTATCATCATTATCATTATTATTGCAACGTTACACCGGGCTTAGAACAAAACTGTGTAGCTTTTTACCAAACTACCGATAATTTCATCGCACAAGGAGAAAGGAGAAGCTCAATTTGACGAATTTTAACTTTCGAGGAACAAATGTTTAGTCTTTTTTTTTTTTTTTTGTTTTTTTTTGGGGGGGAGGAAAGAAACAAAAAAAAAAAAATTGCGCCACTGAATTTTAAATATATTCAGATTCTTAGATTGGGCAAAAATATCAGCCGCGTCACTGCTCAATTTCATTTCATTACTACTCGTTCGAAATCAATCGTGCCGAAAATCTGTTCGGACGAATGATTCGTTCGCTTTTTGATTTTCTCAATGTTACTAGTATGGGATCGATTAAAAATTGAATCGGGTTGTTGGCCAGAACGAATCGTCAAATCGAATCAACCTCAAAAATTATTGAACCTGGTTTAACGTTTGTCAAATCACATATTAATAAATATAACAGCGCCTGTATAGTTTAGAATGGGGATAAAGAAAGAAAATAAAAAAAAAAAAATAAATAAAAAAAAAAAAAAAACGAAAACATAAAAAAAAAAAAAAAAACAACCAAGATAGTTTCGTATTCATTGATATACACAATAATAATAATTAATAATCAATTATAGAATTTGTAAATGATAGATATGTTACGTATATCTATACGCGTATAAACATAAATTGTATTTAAAAGTGTATACATACAATATATTCGTATACATGACTCTTGTTATGTAAGTATACACACGAAAAAAAGAAAACACAATTACACCACAAACACGTCACATTATCGCATACGAAGATATATATATATATATATGTTATATATATATATAAAATATATATATATATAAAAAAGCAAAAAAATAACGGAATTAAATTCAAACACATCGCTGATAACAAGTTGAAAAATATCTGTATTATACAATTGACTAGACGTAATTATTACTATCATCATTATTATTATTATTATTATTATTATTACTAATATTAGTACATCCGTTGTTGGTCATTATTATCATTACTATTATTGATTAATCGCGTCGATCAATCAATCGTCTGATGATTAAAAATGGTATAACCCGTACCTCTCAAAATTATAGTTTGAATAATTCTGACCCGATGCTGTGTTGCGTTATTTCATAGTTATATGTGAAAATAAATAAATTCGAAAAAAAAAAAAGTAAATAAGTAAATAAACAAACAATTAGGAAAACAGAAAATGAAACGAAAAACGGGTAAAATGACTGAGACGAGGACGGGAAGTGAAAAAAAAAAAAAAAAAAAAATCGAGGCAAGAATTACGAAATCGTCGAAATCGTGTTTTCTATTATTCCAACATTTTTAACGTGAATTGTAACACTTGATCAGTAACCACGGATATATCACTTTACCTCATTACAACATATAATCGGTGCGGACCGATGCGGATGTGGTATGCAAGCGAATTATGCATCTTTTTGATTTGAGTGTTGAAAAAAGAGAGAAAGAAAAAAAAAACGATCGATTCATTCTCCGCGCGTAAATAACGTATAAATTTATTACTAATAATTATTACCATCATTTGCACAAACAAACACACACGCGCGCACGCATACAGACACATTTTCCATACGCATACATGTGCGGTACGTTTTTTATTCGGATTCCTGTATATATACTTGCAAACACATTAACACACATACTGGGCATTAAAAATTATAAATTATAAATATACGCATATATATATATATATATATATATATATATATATATATACACATATATATAGGTATTATTAAATATCCTTGTAGATCGAAATGAAAGGATATGTTGTGCATGAAACGAATACCGCAATCGCAGCCCCGCTCGCATTCTCATTCCTCGCCATATTTTAAATAAATATATATATATATATATATATATGTTTATACACACTCGTCACACATATATATCTATATTCATGTACTCGTAGGATAATGATAATAATAATACACTAATCGCTAACGGTATGATGGAACGAAAACGAAGGGAGTAAAAATAGAATGAAAAGAAAAAAAAAAAAAAAAAAAAAACGATCGAAATAATAAATAAAAATTATGATAACGATGCCATTTTTTTTTTTTTTTTTTTTTTTCTTTTTTTTTACCCAGAGAGAGATCAAAACGAAACAAAGACGCGGTTGTTTGAAAATTTCGAACCAGGTCGCACTGGCAAGAAGTTGGAACTTTCTTTTCAGAATCGAGTGAAAGAAAGAATACGAAAATGAACTCACAACTCGTAAACGTTTTACGAAGAAATAATTTTCTCCCACATCTCTTCGACACGTTCTCTGCTGATTATTTATCTCAGCGTTACGAATTTTTTATTCTTTGCCATTCTGTGTACCCTTACTTTGTTTTTTTTTTTTTTCTTTTTTTTCTCTCCGCTCTCACTTCAGATCGATATAACGTATACGGTATAATTATTACATAAATTTACACATACCGTGTGTATGTATGAATATGAATTTAACGAGAACGTTTGAAATTGGGTATATAGTTTCGAGGTTTGCAAAAAGAGAGGAAAAAAGAAAATAGAAAAAAAAAAAAAAATAAAAAAACAATGATCGTGTAACTGGGTGATTTCAGTCGTTGTAATACTGCTATATAAAATATAAGTCTGTGTACTGTGTATAATGAATTAAGAACTAGATATATATATATGATAAATAGACTCTTCTGTACATAGTTAGTTAGTAAGGCGTTAGGAATTTATTAAATATCTTAACTGATTATTATAATTACAATTATCACTACTATTACGATTACGATTATTATTATTATTATGATTATTACTATTATTATTGTTGTTGTTGTTGTTCTTGTTATTATTATTATTATCATTATTATTATTACTATTATTATTTCTAATTTTAATTGTATTTTTTTTTTTTTTTATATAAGCCGCTCGCGTCCTATTCGCATTTATTGATTCAGGGCTGGTCCTAATGGATCTGTTAGAGATTCAAGATTTTTTTCCTGCCTACACGAATATCGCAAATTCATGTTGCTAGTTATAATCGATATCGAAGAGAAAAAAAAAAAAAAAAAAAAAAAAAACAATGACGATGAAAAGAAAGAAAGAAAGAAAAAAAAAAAAAACAGTCATCGTGTGGTTATTAAATTTTGATCCTCCTAAATCGGATATAATCCTATATCAATGTTCATTGTACTTCAGTGTATTGAAGTTCCGTTCGTAGCGAAGTCCATATTAAGACTTGCGTCCAAGTTTTTTCATCTCCTTGTACTCGATTCGTTCCTTTGCGTAATTTTACACACGAAACAATCTAGCAACACGGAATTGTGGTCGAATACATTGGCCAAAGCGCGTCCTATATATATATATATATATATTTCTTTTTTTCTTTTTTTTTTTATTACACATTTCGTTTATTATTTATAAAGAAAATGGAAAAAGTAAGTAAAACAAGAAAAAAAAATAATAATAAATAAGTAAATAAATAAATAATGAAAAAAAAAAGAACATTAGGTGAAAAATAAAAATTAATAAATAGAAAACAGTAATCCTATACGCGACCATATCATTCAGAGGAGCACGTTGTAGAAAAAGAGATGAGGAGAAAGAGCGAGTAAATAGTGCCAAAGTGATTCAAATTTTGTGTAGATAATTGTATAATTCCTCGAACCCACCACGATAGTTTGATTCGATTGTGTATATTTTTTTTTTTTTCTATTTATTTTTTTTTTTTCTCTCCTTCTCTCGTCAAAACACCATTTATTTTTACGTAGCCGGAAGTTCCATCCTCATTATTCATGTTACGATCGACTTTCCGTCTCTTTTTTTTAATTGCAAACTTCTCGGTAGGTATAGAGAAACATACTTATATCAAGGAATGACGTGAAACTTGCGAAGATGAGAATATTTGTATATCATTCGACGGTGTTGTTTTGTCGTGAACGACACGAAGGATTAAAAAAAAAAAAAGATTTCTGAAAGGAATACGGGATACGGAACATTCTCTTCGAAATTCTTATGGATCTATCATGATAATGTTGCGCTGGATATTGAGTTGATCGGATTGAAAATGTTGTAATTGCCTTGACCAGACGATTCCGCATTATTGCAGTATTATGTAGTATATCGTGATGATTTTTTTAGTAATCGATAAAGAAAAATGCGAGGTTGATGCGTAATAAGGAAGAAAACTGACGGATCCGAATGTACGATATAAAACGATTTTTATTTTCCTCAGCTGGCTTGTCGATTGACAATGTGGAATTATTATACACACAATTGACGATGTCGATGTGTAGCCTGATCTTTATTGCTGAAATATGTTTATTAAGTATTATATGATAAGTTGCCTTGTAAAAATGTACCGATTTTACTAAGAAATTAAATGTGTTACTAAAATAATACGAACCTTTAATCAGGCTTTGACACTTGCCAACTTCTTTGCAGTTTACTGATTTGACGCGATTTTGATAATGTGATTGATTATTTCACATCTTGAGTGTGTTCTTTCAGTTCGTTGAATCGAAATTCATCAGAGAAGGCTTAGGTTTCCGAAATTTTCTTAGGATTTCGTCAGCTGTTGGTCCTATAATGTTCGGAGTGACTTCTTTGCATTCTGGGGGGTTTTATTACTGGGTCAACGATGCGACAAATGAATTTTCAGACAGAAAATTTCCGAATTCCAAAAATCGCAAAAAAAGCAAGGCTTTTTGGGCTTTTTCAGTCGAAATTTGACCGATTTTGAAGAATAGTATGATCAATAGATTCAAGCACTATATCGACGTAATTTTGCGAGAGAAACCGATTGGGCGCAGTCCCAATACGCTGCGATCAACGCATCACAAGTTACAGCCAAAAAACCAGAACCTGTGATTTCGACATTTTTCAGCAGGTGCTTTTTCCTTCGCAATTTCACTCCTGTTGATCCCACGCTGTTTTCGCTGCGTTGTCCGAGTTCCTGGGGGTCCAATTGGTCAGGAAAGGGTCATACAAATCGAATCTGAGACCAAAAATTTTTTGGTCGAAAAATGAAAAAAAAGTAAGGCTAACCCCTTTGCATTTTCGGCGAAAATTGTCGCGATTTTGAAACGTGCTGGAATAGATTCTTTGATGCACTATTCCGAGGTAATTTTGCGAGAGAAATCGATTGGGCACAGTTTCAATACGCTGCGATCAACGCATCAAAAGTTACAGCCAAAAAACGAGAACCTGTGATTTCGACGTTTTTCAGCAGGTGCTTTTTCCTTCGCAATTTCTCTCCTGTTGATCCCACGCTGTTTTCGCTGCGTTTTCCGAGTTCCTGGGGGTCCAATTAGTCAGGAAAGGGTCATACAAATCGAATCTGAGACCAAAAATTTTTTGGTCGAAAAATGAAAAAAAAGTAAGGCTAACCCCTTTGCATTTTTTTGCGAAAATTTTCGCGAATTTGAAAAGTGCTGGAATAAATTCTTTCTGTCACTGTTCCGACGTAGTTTTGCGGAAGAAATCGATTGGGCGCAGTCCCAATACGCTGCGATCAACGCATCAAAAGTTACAGCTAAAAAACGAGAACCTGTGATTTCGACGTTTTTCAGCAGGTGCTTTTTCCTTCGCAATTTCTCTCCTGTTGATCCCACGCTGTTTTCGCTGCGTTTTCCGAGTTCCTGGGGGTCCAATTAGTCAGGAAAGGGTCATCCAAATCGAATCTGAGACCAAAAATTTTTTGGTCGAAAAATGAAAAAAAAGTAAGGCTAACCCCTTTGCATTTTTTTGCGAAAATTTTCGCGATTTTGAAACGTGCTGGAATAGATTCTTTGATGCACTATTCCGAGGTAATTTTGCGAGAGAAATCGATTGGGTGCAGTCCCAATACGCTGCGATCAACGCATCAAAAGTTACAGCCAAAAAACGAGAACCTGTGATTTCGACATTTTTCAGCTGGTGCTTTATCCATCGTAATTCCTCTGCTGTTGATCCCACGCTGTTTTCGCTGCGTTTTCCGAGTTCCTGGGGGTCCAATTAGTCAGGAAAGGGTCATCCAAATCGAATCTGAGACCAAAAATTTTTTGGTCGAAAAATGAAAAAAAAGTAAGGCTAACCCCTTTGCATTTTTTTGCGAAAATTTTCGCGATTTTGAAACGTGCTGGAATAGATTCTTTGATGCACTATTCCGAGGTAATTTTGCGAGAGAAATCGATTGGGTGCAGTCCCAATACGCTGCGATCAACGCATCAAAAGTTACAGCCAAAAAACGAGAACCTGTGATTTCGACATTTTTCAGCTGGTGCTTTATCCATCGTAATTCCTCTGCTGTTGATCCCACGCTGTTTTCGCTGCGTTTTCCGAGTTCCTGGGGGTCCAATTAGTCAGGAAAGGGTCATCCAAATCGAATCTGAGACCAAAAATTTTTTGGTCGAAAAATGAAAAAAAAGTAAGGCTAACCCCTTTGCATTTTTTTGCGAAAATTTTCGCGATTTTGAAACGTGCTGGAATAGATTCTTTGATGCACTATTCCGAGGTAATTTTGCGAGAGAAATCGATTGGGTGCAGTCCCAATACGCTGCGATCAACGCATCAAAAGTTACAGCCAAAAAACGAGAACCTGTGATTTCGACATTTTTCAGCTGGTGCTTTATTCATCGTAATTCCTCTGCTGTTGATCCCACGCTGTTTTCGCTGCGTTTTCCGAGTTCCTGGGGGTCCAATTAGTCAGGAAAGGGTCATACAAATCGAATCTGAGACCAAAAAATTTTCGGCTTCAAAAATGAAAAAAAAGTGAGGCTAACCCCCTTGCATTTTTGGCGAAAATTTTCGCGATTTCGAAAAGTGCTGGAATAGATTCTTTGCTGCACTATTCCGAGGTAATTTTGCGAGAGAAATCGATTAGGTGCAGTCCCAATACGCTACAAGCAAACGAATCAAAACTCACGGCTGGAAAACATTAAATTGGCAACGGGTTTCTGAGGAAGTGGAAGAGAAAAATCAAAAACTCAAAGCTTCAAGGTTTCAATTCCAGTTTATTATGCCTTATATCGAGTACAAGTGTTCAGGTGTCATATGTCAGTGTATACTGCTTTACCAAGTTCCTTATTACTATCATTTCAATATATTATACTATACTGACACAATATGCTAATAATGGTAATACATCATACCAATAATCATTATAATACCATCCTAATTGATATAATTAGTATAATATTTTGAATAATATTGATGTTTAAGACAATAAAAAATGCAATACAGTGAGCGAACATTATATAAGAAGTCTGGCTTCTATAATAGAAAAAAAATGCGAAATATTGCATTAAGCAGAATATGAATAACGTTGATATGAGATAATTTTCATCGTAGTTTGGAAGCACAGTTCAAGTTTTGGTCAGAGTACAGGTGTAATGCACCTCTGCAACATACTCAATGTATACTGTTGTAATAATACTATTTTACGCAACCTGAAATAATATAAATAATACCTACATAAATATTTCCGTTTTCTGTTCGTATTTTCGCAGATGTTGATTCCACGATGCTACAAATACCGTTTTTGCAATCCTCGGAGTCCATATATGTAGTCTGAAAAGGATTGTTTTCCTCTCGAAAAAAAAGGTTAACCCGTCTCAGTTTTTCCGGTTGAAGTTTGGCCAAATCTGAAAAATATTTTAATCAATTGTTTGATGCATTATAGTGACGCAATTTTGTCAGAGGATTCGATTATGCGCAGTTCGAATGCGCTGCGAGCAACGGATCAGAAACGACAGTCGAAAAACGACAAATATTCTCCGTATTTCGCTAGCTGTTGACTCCACGATTTCCTAGATGCGTGCTTTGGCTTTCTCGAAGTTCAATTTGCGTTCAAATTGATTCCGAAATGAAATATTTTTGGGAGGAAAAATCACAAAAAAGTAACGACACCAATCACTTATGTATTTCCAGTATCCTAGTATCTTCAGTCGGTAAAGCAGCGGCGATGCGTATCATTGAATTCCATCTTTATCCACGTCACCGCCAACGTAGAGAATGTTCGGTGTCACCATCTAGTGTGAAAACGTGAAACGTGGGAACACGAACAAAGCGTCGAGTATTTTATTCCACGTACAGTCTACGCGGGCCACGTCAGGCTGAAGAGTTAGGTGCACTTGAATCAAAATAGTGTCGCCAGACGTGTGGATTCTGGAAATCCCGACATAACCTCACTTACTTACTGCTAGTTTATAGATACACCGAAAGAAACTGGCACGGGGTTTGGTTATTTTTCGTCGTCAAGTTGCCAATGCGTTGTGTTGTCTTATGGTATACTGATCCCTCGCTGGATCAGCTCGAAGATTGTTACCGACCAATCATTTCCATACTGAAAATTATTTTGTGATAAATCACGCAGGGTTATGACCGAAGTTCCGATGTACTTTATCACCATGCAATTTATCATGCGAATATGACCTAATACGTGACAAATCACATAATAAATCACAAAACAATTTTCAGTAGGTTTTCATCGTTCGTTCCACATCGCGACATGAAAAATCGCATCAATTTCAAACTTTCAGAATACATGGAATGAGCATCGAGTCTATATAAGCACCACACAAGGAACAAGCCCAAGATAATGAGTACCTTAACCTCGATCTCAAGCAAGACCTTTCTGAAAGCGAGTCAGAAAGGTAATATAACAAAGTTAAAAGAGCTCGCCTCTACAAACGACATTAAAGACTGGACGGTATATCGTCACGAAGCATCAGGAGATACGGCTCTGCACTTGGCGGCACGCGAAGGTCGTTTAGACGTGGTGAAATATCTGTGCGAAACATGGAAGGAGCCACCCTTCAGAACGGAAGTGGCGAACAAAGATATGAAAAGACCGGTGCACGACGCAGCTCAATCCGCGAAACTCGACGTCCTCGAGTATCTTCTTGGTCAAGGTTCGCTCGTTGGTGAAAAATGAACGTGTATACAATGTAGCCCTTATAATTTTTGTATTAACACCGCCTTGTCACAAAAGGAAACCCCTACACTGCGCTGTTCTCATCCATCTTATCTCTACCGCACCAAAGGTGCCGCCGTGGATCCCTTGAAACGTGCAGACTGGACCCCCCTGATGTTAGCCTGCACCAAAGTCGGAGAGGAAGCAGCGAGTTGCGTGAAAGCTCTGCTTCGACACGGCGCAGCTTCCGAATTGCAGAACAAAGACGGCTGGACGCCGCTGATGGTGGCTTGTAGGACTGGAAACGTCGACGTGGTTAAATGCCTGATGACACGCTCGTCTCGCAGTGTATACATGAGGAGTAAAAACGGTCGAAGCCCTTTACACGTGGCTGGTAAAATACCGAGCAGATCAGTTATTTCAATTCGAATAGGAGAAATCGTTGGTATTCTCATCTAACGTATCGGGAAATACCATCTTGTGATAGAAATCAGGCAACTACAAGGACTTTATTTGTCATTAAGATTTGATTCTTGTCGAATGTTTTGATCCCCAACACTTTATGGGGGGGGGGGGGGGGGGGGTTTACAGCTTGAATGATTTAAAATGATACCTACTTTTAGGATTTTTGTTTAAAGAAAATAAAAACACTTGGATCAATTTGAGTATTAGGGATTTATTATTTATAGTTTCAAGAATATTTTAGAATATTTTCGTTGCAAATAATATTAAAATGGCGGCATGGCGTAGCGAACGACCACGTTTTCAATCCGGTGGTACAGATTCTTGGATCGATTTTTATCCGATCGACTTGAAATTTGTACACAGTCTTTGAAAATTTGTATCGATTTGAGCTCGTGGCTAAATTTTCGCATTTTAATCCCAAAATTTTGTTATAACAATGTTTGTAACAATTTTTTGGTCGGTAGATGAAATTTTTTTTCATAATCGTACGTATTAGAAATTTTTTTTTTCCTCATCATTTGGGCAACAAGCTCGAACCAAAAAGGGTGTTTTTAACTCTAAAAATTTTGTTATTAATTTCGATGAAAAAAATTCCAAAATGTTTTTGAAACTACAAATAATAATCTCCTCAAATTCAAGTTGCTCCAAGTGTTTTCAATTCTTAAAAAAAAAAAAAACTCCCGCCCCCGTTTAATGTGACAAAATAGGAGCCTGATGACTGAAACGCAAGCTACCGTATCTTACAATTAATATTTACATAATTTGACAACACGGTGCCGTATTGGCCATACATTGGGATCTTTTGTTTTACAGCGTTTCACGGCTATCGGAATGTCATTGATTTGGTTTTATCCCAAGATTCGGATTTGATAAATTGGCAGGATTCGTCCGGATCAACCCCGCTTTTGGAGTCCGTAAAGAGCGGTGATTTACCAACGTTTCAACGTTTGATAGATTCGAAAGCTAACGTGAACGCGGTAGACAATGTGGGGCAAAATGTTTTACACATTGCCGCACAGTGCGGTAACACAGAGATCATTGAATACATATTAAATCGTAAATTGATCGACGTCGAATCTCCAACTCTCCATGGCATAACACCTTTGATGTTCGCTGAGAAGAACAAACAGCTCAAAGCGATCAAAATCTTATCATCTTTTCAAACTCGATAGATTTTCATCCGCGTGCTGCGTGATAATCTGAAAATCCTTTGATGTAATTCTTGATCTATCTAGTAAAATGTATTGTGATATATTATCGTCAATAAATTATATTCGAATATACAGATTTGTCAATTTTTTTGTTTTTTTTTTTTTACAGTCACCGGAAAAAGATGAACCCTTTATACATTGAACAAGAATAAACTCCATGTAATAAAATACCTATACATAAAATCAGTATAGGAAAAAATTGTTCTTAGCAGTGCCATAGTCGAAATTATATTCAGATCGGTACACATTTATTAATTTTTTTTCTGATTTTTCATTTTTTTTGCTTTTTTTGTTTTTTTTTTTGTGGGGGATTTTGTGTTTTTTCCCTTTATCATCAGACAGTATTCAGAGAAGCGTACAAAAATTAACAGATTCACGATTTAAAAATATCGGGTTTTACATTATGTATTTCGTGTTACATTTCACGCATTTTTAACGGTCAAAGATACAGCGGAACGATTGGAGAAAATATCACATGATCGGAGCGAAAAATTGCCGACGAGTAGACATCGAAAGTCGAAAACAATCGACTGATGTGATTTGAGGCGAATTAAAAACGCATATTTATTTATTGCGATATTGACCGTTGAGTGGATGAAAAATAAAGAACCGGATTTGAATTCGTATACGAAAAATGCGTAGTAACGAAAAATAAAAAAAATAAAATAAAGAAAAACAATGATCAAAGGGTGGAGAAACAAGAGAAAAAAATTCACTCGTCGGGCAACTTTGATGCAAAATAAGAAATTTTTTTTTCTTTTCATGTCAACAAAATGAACATGGAATTAAAGAATATAACATAACGTATGTATTCTGATGAACTGGTAAGTACGGTGAACGGCAGGAGGGGACATATACATATTGTTAAGTTTGTTTGTTTGTTTGTTTGTTTTTTTTTTTTTTTGTTTTTTTTTTTCATGAATAAAACTTGATTTGGAGAAATATATAGTATATAGGTATATACAATATATATATATACATAAATCTCACTTTCTCGTATAGTATATGCCTAACTAACTACAGGTAAAACATGCATGATCGTTTTTTTTCTTTTCTTTTCTTTATAAATTGTTTTATCCGTCTTGTTGTACGTACGTTGCACATTTAATTGAAGGTGTTCATCGAATCGTATCTATTGTCGACGATTTGATAAAATTCATTCTCTGTTTTTTCCCCTACATACCGTTAGTGAAGAATCATTACAAGTATAAATATCGAATAGTTACTTCAGTGTCGTTATTATTATTATTATTATTATTATTTTCGTCCAACTTTTCTTTCGTTTCTCTTCTTTCATTTTCTTTTTTTTTTCCTTTTCGTTTTGTCTGTTCTCATTTTCAATGTATATTACCTTTCCACTTAAATATTTACATATATACCGCTATTAAAGACTTAAGATTTAATTTTATTATTACATCGTACTCGTCATCAAATAAACGACCTCTTTAACTTTCGCTCTCTCTCTCTCTCTCTCTCTTTCTCTCTCCAACACACACACAGACACACACTCGCTCTTTCGCTTTCGTTATTATTTTACCATATAGATATACATGTCACGTATGTACCGTATGCATACATGTATAATATAATAATAGAATATAATATATCACCTTTGTGATTCATTTAATTTTCACATCATTTTATTCATTTATTGTTTCGAGTTTCCATCTCATATTTTTCATTTACATATTACAAGTATTCAACATGTACAAAGCACTATTTACATTATTTACAACGTTCGAAAAAAGAATTCCTCAGTCACTTATCATTGTCTCTTATCATTTCTTTATCTCGATCTGTTTTTTTTTTTCTTTTTTTTTTTTTTCACCCTTCTAATTATAACATCAATGTAACATAATAGATTTAATATTAATCGTTAGAATAACATAATGAACGAGTGAAATGCGATGCTCAAAATTAATAATCAATTCTTATCCGACAAACTATAGATATCGTTTGGACAGATATTCGTCACGAGTACAGGTCCAATTAAATAGATGGTATACACATGTCGATTTAACATTATTTAACACAGTTTCGGGTTGGCAGAAAGGAAATTAACAAAATCATTTCAATAGGAGTATTAATGTAGGAAAAAAAAAAACACCATACAAACGATATATGAAACGTATGAAATTTTTTGTAAAACGACTTGTTTTCTCAATCAGTAAAATGCTTGTCTCAGTTTTTTTCTTTTTTTTTTCCCCCCTCGTAGCTATACACGATCCAATTATCAAGTTAGCTAAACGTCAACAGAGTAAAAATAAAATAAAAATTAATAAGTAAAAAAAAAAAAAAAATAATTTCAAAGGCATTTGCAGATCAAAATTAAAAGCACGTTTTAAAGATTTTCTAACAAGTAGCGTAACTTTGATCTTACTTTTCAATCGTACTAAATGTTTTACAAATAAACGAACCGATACGAATACCAATTGTAATAACAATATTTTATACTTGTGAATATTATTTTCAAGGAATCCGGGAGGATTACATTTATACATTTAATACAGTATTATTAGAGGTTATTTTCATTCTTTTGCAAACGTAGTAATACAATATTCACTACGATAGATCATTAATATAGTTTCCTGTAATATACTTTGCCAGGCATGATAATTAATGAATTTTTATTATCGCTAAGTCGTTTAAAAAAATTTTACTTTCATGTTCGTTTGTTTAATTATCATCATCTCCTGGGTAACGGTATATTCTTTTCTTTTCTTTTCTTTTTTTTTTTTTTTTTTGCCAACTAACATATTCGATTACGAATTTCAGACGATTCCTTACTTTGAATGGAAACTGAGTGCATTTCAAAATTAGTTTTGCTGCCCGTTAACGATTACGTTCTATTATTAGCTGACACGTTCGATCGTGAAAAATAGAAGATAAAAAAAAAAAACAAATAATAATAATAATAAAAACAAAATAAATAGCGGACAAGGATACACCCCGTATGTTTAAATACAGATTACATACGACATTACACATACATATACATATACCATGTATATATATATAGAATATATGTATACTTATATGTAGAAAATATCAACAACAAAAAAAAAAAAAAATAAAAAAATAAAAAATAGCAAAAAACAGTGACTTAGTTTTCATTCTTACATTTCAATTGGAAACTGCTCTTATTTTTTCTAATCTACTATTACATTCTTTCCTATTCGTTATTTACCGTCAATTATTCACTTTCAGCTATAATAACGAATAACGAAAGACGTACGCGTGCGTCTTATCGTATGTGTATATATATATATATATATATATATATATATATATATATATATATATATATATACATATACAAGTGAAATCTTATCATTACCGTGCAAATCTCAAACGCAACTACTCGTGTGGATAAGAATAACATCTGATGCTCAGCCCGGCTGTAATTGCCGATCGGTATAGTTGTGTTTGTTACTTTCAACGATTTAGATCTACGGAAGAGTTTTTTTTAACCGTGAAAATTTTATTCTTTTTTTTTTTTCGATTCTTCGAATTAAAACTTTCCTGAAAAGCTACCACACGACCGACAAGGGCTGCCGGACAATGGAAGAGAAAAAAAGTGACACGAATGGAAAGTAAAAAAAAAACAAAAAAAAAAGAAAGAAAAAAAAAGAAAGAAACAAACTGATTGCGAGGATCGATGAAAAGTAAGAGAGAGACAAGAGAAATTTGCACGGTTCGCATTCGACTTTGCGAGTATTTTGAAGAAAGAAAAGAAAACAAAACGTACTTGTTCATACGACGTGTCTTAAAGTAACTACATGACAAGTAGTACAAAGGATTTCGCATGACTTTTGTTTGCAATCTTTTGTAAACTTGTCGTCAGTTTGATTGAAATGGAAATTTATCGATACATCGTCGGATTCTCCGTCAAGTTTCGACCGTGATTATATAGGTTATGTTATTTACGGTACAAGTGTATTAATTTGTTTAGAAAATAGATCGATTCTGACAGGAGATTAAAACTTAAAATTGAGGTTGATAAATGCTGCGCAATAGCGTTCGAACGCCGAGTTTAATATCGTAAAATTGAAAATAAAAATAAAGAAATGATGACAACAACAACAACAACAACGACAATAATAATGGGTAATAATTCAAATTTCGTATTTTTGTCGGTTACCTAAAAATTACGGTAATCATTGAATACGACGATGACGACGATGGCGAGAGATTCGGCTATAAGTAAATACAGTGGCTTACAATGTTTTCTTTTCTTCGAACAATCATTATTATTATTATTACTATTATTATTACTATTATTCATTATTTCTTTGATGTTGTTGAGTAGGTAACCTTAACGATAGTAATTTAGTGATATTTTCAATAAAAATTTATGTATGATTTGTCCGCATCGCTGTAGGTATTACTAATATTATTATTATTGTTATTGTTATTATTAATATTATTATTATTATTATTATTATTATTACTCGTCCAGTCGATATACATACAATATATATATATACATACATATATATAGTTGTTTACTTTAGATATTATCATTATATTCAATCGATTGCGTTAACTATACTTAAAGGTTTATCAATAGTATATTATACAAGTTTCGGTGTATTAATCACAGACACACAACGCGATTTTTACGATTTAATCGATCAAATTTTACATTTCATTATCTTCTCATCGTCGCACAGACAGAATTCATTCATATCATGGAACTGCTCTACAGCTCGCTCGCAAAAATTATTCGTAACTCACAACTGTTGTTATATCAACAGTTCATCCGCCTTTCATTCATTCTTTCAAACTCCTTCATCGTCATCATCGTCATCATGATCATTTGATAATTCTGATAGGTAAAAATAATGTTTCTTAGTGCAATTATTTTACCTTATTTTATTAATTTATTACACGTTATTCTTTCATTCGAAAAATGTTTCAATTAATTGTATACCGGGAAAGAAATAAAACAAAAAGTTATCTTCAGTCGACTGTTTGTTTGCTAGTTTGTTGTTGTTGTTGTTGTTGTTGTTGTTGTTGTTATTTATTATTATTATTATTATTATTTATTTTTTTCCTTTTATTTTTATTTTTTTTTTGTTTGTTTTTACTTTATTTTATTTTGAGCTAGTCTTCAGTCTTGTAGCACTCGTACTTCCACTGTACAAAATGTTAAATAAAATAAATGCAACAACGCGCACCAGGAGCAAAACTACTACACAAAGTTCTCATAATATAATATATATATATATATATATATATATATATATATGTATATATGTATAATATACCTCTATATATATATATATATGTAATGCGTACACAGTAAATCACGGTAAGTTTATTTCTTTAGCCCTCGATTCGAGCCGTTTGGGGAGATAAGAGAGGTGTGCCCGTGTGTATCTATAGTGAATAATGTGTGATCCGGAGGTGGCATTGCTATTACATAATATATCTACAAACGTTCGGCCACCTCCGTACATTAAAATTAGCAAGACTCAAGCACATCGGTTCACCATCGTCGGGCCCCCGTTCAAAGCAAAGTGTACATACGCAATAGAGACGATCGGGGAAAATTATCAATCCCTCAACACTCGCTGTAGGAAGGTGGGGGCATGTTGCGACCAGTATACATGTCGGTCTGTGGCTGAAGGTGACAAACTACGGTGTGCCCGTTCAAAACCGCAACGGTTCTACTGTGGTCCTGCTGGAGAGGCGGGAGTCCGTAATTTCCCGGTAGTCTTGACAACTCGCCAAGCTCGTACCTGGCCTGATACCGTCTGAGTTTCTCCCAGCAGTTGTTCGCCGCGTTACGCTCTTGCCCGGGACTGTACTCGGCTGGATTACCGACGGAGTGCTGGGGGGCGCCTCTGTTGTCTATCGTCTGGCCGTAGTGAACGAGGTTCCTGTCGTTCGCCGGCGAGTAAGGAATCAGCGGACGATGATCGCCGTAGCTCCGCGATGACTGTCTGCTCATGTCGCTCTGCCGCCTCCCGTCCTCGTCCGACATGTCGGATACCTGGATTTCACCACCTCCGCGTTCTATCTCCTCGTATACCGGGTCGTCCTCGCCGGCCACCATTCCCCGTGGGAGGTGGACGTGCTGACCGTGGTGTCCGTGGACCTGGTGATGCCCTCCCCGTCCGTCCCTTATCTCCGTGTACGTGTGGTTGTAAGGAGACGCCGCCCGTCGCCCTGATCGCGTCGTCGCCTCGCCAAGGTCGCCGACCATTCTTCGATCACGGGTCCTTCCGTGCGACAAGGTCATCGTGCTGTGAGTACGCGGCGAGTCTTCCTGCTCCGATCCTCCGTGACCGGAATCCCGGGAACACGATTTAAAAGAAATGTTCTGCGGGGAGAGAGAGAAAATTAGATACCGTTGTTAGTCGACGTAGTGAAGTTTGGCTGCGGAACGATTCGACACCGTCGTTCGTTTGGGATCCTTGAATGCGGGAAGAGGATAGAAAATATGGTCAAACGACTTTGACGTGTTTAATCGTAAATGTGATGTTTCCTCGCGCGTTTTTCAACACACCGACTCAATGTCACAAAATAAAACTTCGATATCTTGCAAGATATATTCTGTGCTTAGACGTTTGAGTAATCTTGCCCTAGAGCGATCAGCTGATCGTCCACTCCGGCGCCATATTGTTCTAATCACGACCGCATTAAGAATCCCAATGTGATGAAGAAATATTGAAAGATTTTACTTAGGTACTATTTTCAGGAAATCTGACCTTATGGTTATGACATGAAAATGTTTATACTACAGGCATAATTTCTTTTGCCACGTAGTCCGAAAACGCTGAGCATGATCCTAAGAATATTTCAATGAGAGGTTACGTGAATAAGGTGAAATGAACGGTGCAGGTAAGGCTGTGCAGTAGTGCGATTTAAAAAAAAAAATATATATATATATCCATGCATATATATAATATTGCCACGAAGTGAATTTGCGACGACTGAAAGAATGTAAAAGGGTCGCGTAGGAAAATGTTCCACTTATAGGTTTCGCGCAGAAAACACGGAGAAGGAAACAAAATCGAATAAAAAAAAAAACAATTCTCTTCGACAGTTTGTCACTAGGCGTGTTTTCTGCACTGACACTAACTGTAATTAGTAATAAGTAACGGGTATTAAAGCTGTCCCAGCATTAATAAGCATTCGTTGTTGGTTGGTTAGTAATTACCTTCCACATGAGGTTTTTGTTAAGAGGTCCCCAAGTGGCGGTCGCAGATTTAGGGATATTAAGAGCTGAGGGAAAGTTGTTTCGGGCGTGAGGCAGCGTTGCTACGATATGAGCTTCCGACGAAGGAGGTTCGCGTTGAGAATTGGTTGTGCAGGCGGCTGGGGGCAGCACCGCCGATTGTTGTCTGTCAGTCGTAACCCAACCGCGCCCGGACACCAAGTACTGCAAACGACAGTACGACCATTCTCTCTTACATAATTCCCTTTTTATTCTGTTCATAATCATGCTTCGTGTCATTCTCACGTTGTGTTAGAAATGTATCAAATTGCGTAGCTCGGGTCGATCTGCCCGCAGCGAATCTTTTCGCACTGTTTCAAACATGTATGTACTTGTTGTTTTATCCCTACTGTTGAATGAAAACTGATTCTCTCTTACATGATTCCTTCTTTATTATATTCATAATCATGCTCCGTGTCGTTCTCACGTTGTGTTAGAAATGTATCAGACTGTATACCTGGAGTCGATCTGCCCGCGGCGAATCTCTTCGTACTGTTTCAAACATGTATGCGTGTGTTGTTTTATCCCTACTATTGAACGAAAACTGATTTTCTCTTACATTTCCCTCTGTATTCTATTCATACTCATGCTTCGTGTCATTCTCACGTTGTGTTAGAAATGTATCAAACTGTGTACCTTGAGTCGATCTGCACGCAGCGAATCTCTTCGCACTGTTTCAAACATGTACGTATTTGTTGTTTTATACCTGCTATTGAATGAAAACTGATTTGCCCCTTTGTTATCATCCATTCTATGAGGGTGACAACTCGAAACGTGTGCCCCTCCCAGTAAACGAAAATTGAATCGATTTCCTATTCATTTTTTCATTTTACCGTGACATTTTTTGAAGGAATGAAGAATGTGTGGAATGATATTATACGCCAAAAAGGCGGAAGTGAAGGTGTCCGTGTATTTGATGGTGGTTAGTAATTGGTTAATAAATGAATGAAAATTATTTGATGAAACGGTGCTGAGTGTAAGTGTGTTTGGTGTCTTATAGTCTAGGATCTACTAGGTAAGTACTCAGTAGCGTGAAACATTACGAATCTTTCAAACATCTGATTAATTATTAATTTCAATCGGCACTGCCGCAGCGGCGAATATCGGCAGCCGGATGTTTGTGTTTGTGGAGTTTGCAGAGATTTTTAATAAAAGTAAACGTCGATGTAGGGTGTTGGAATGATACGGAAAACGAAAAGTAACGAATTCCGAGCAGAGTTTCCACCGTGAGAGTGACGAGTGTGGGTGTCTCTGAAATAAACTCGTGTTAAAATCATCATGCAGATAGAATAAGTGGTACATCGTGTTCTTTTCCGTTCATCGTACAATAATCAGATAGTATAATAGACAAAGTAGCCAGCAACCGCGTACACCAAACCCCGCAAGAAAAGCAAATTTTGAGTCACCACTATTGTTGTTAGTATTAATAGGAGAAGTGCAAGGCCCTTTTGCTCCAAGATCGTGTCGATACATACGCGAAACACATATGTATTTATCTGCTTTTAGATAATTAGATCGTGTTAGATTGTATAAGAGAAAAATTAACATGCGAATTAAAATGTGTACAGCGATCAACATTTTTTTTTTTTGTATTATTTCAAAGAATTCATTTCATTGTAAGTCAAGTTATTTTATCATAAAGTATAAAGTATTCCTGCAAATAAACTTTTCACGTTCATTTAAACGAGGGAAAGAAATTCATTCGAGTCAACAAATAATAAGACAAGTAATGTATAAATTAAAAATTCAGCCGGTATGCAAATGTCGATAAACATTTCAAACGCGTGATTTTACGCGTTATTTTTTTTCTTTTCTTATGAAAAAAAGGGCCTGTTCCTTCTGTACGAACGAATAATCTATTTATGAGGATTTTCGTATGGTAATTCAATTGTTATTTTTATATCAATAATTTTGAATCAGAGTTTTTTGAAACGGTGGTGTTCAGCGTGGGCTTCTTTTTATAGCTGTGACGTTTCCTAATTTTTTTTTTTTGTTTTTTCACTCTACAAGTTCTTAAAGAAAAATCGACTCTGTATATACAATAATACAAGGATTCTACAGTACAAATTGAAAATTATGATTATAACAATGTTTCATGTTTAATATACAGCGAATTGCGCAAGCTAATTCAAATTCTACGTAAAAGAAAAGCCTTTTTATATAATCTTTACTACCAATTACCAAATACGTATATAAACGAAATCAAACTATAGTATAGCATAACAGAGCGTATCCCATATGGACAAAGTTCGGTTTTACGCAAACTCTTGTGTAATTTATTCCGAGCTTCTACAGTGATCGAGCGTTCCTTCGCATAGTTAGTACGATGTTATATCTACGAATCATTCAATTCAATATTTAAATTATTGACTTCTCCGTGTTTCCAGTATTGAAAAAAAGTTGACACATATACCCGAATTGTCGACAATAATTATAGCATAAAAATTCAACAATTGTACACGATTTAAATCTTGCGTAAAACGTCACAGTCCACCAAAGACCCTTTTTTTTTATTTCTGTGCGATAAATATTATGCTGTATGTATATTATGTAAAAAGAAACATGACCAAAAAAATTAGTCTAATGTAACAAGCAAGAATTGATAAACGAGAAAAGACTTCAGCGAGGGTTTCGATTAATTATTTTCCTCGTACTTTACGTATATATATATATATATACATGTATATATATGATATATTATTTGTTTATCATTTTTTTCTATATTTGATTTTGTTTTCAGGTTTGGTGTATTTAAGCGGTATTTGGATACCTTGCTGAGTAGCGTGCCTATTGTGGTTGCTCGGGGCCATCAAGTGCATTGGATGTGTCCCGACCGGCGATCGCAGCGACAGATTGTTCAGGTTGACATTTATCGAAAGATTCGTATTGTTACACGGCGCTGTCAGATTGTTGTGGTTATTCGGTGAGGTACCCACGCTAGCTGCTGCGTGAGGAGACAATCCCGAGCTGTCCGTCGTCGGTGCCGACGGATTTGACGACGTGTTGTGGGAGGCGAATTCCTTGCCGCCATTCGTCCCGGCGACGCCTCCGCTTGTCCCCGAAGAGCCGGCTGAGCTGCCAGAGACGGTCTTCGAACATCGGAGACACTTTGGCAGCCATGAATGGCGCCTGATAAACTTACGGTATTCTTTCCGCACCTGAAATATGAGGGCAAAAAAATGGGGGGGAAGGGAATGAATTCGTCCGGTCGATGAATCGATGTTGAGGAATGTCATAATATCGCACGTATTGCCTACTCCGAGAAGACCAGAGACCAGGAGACCGAACTTCTGTCAAAAAAGACTAGCTTCAGGTGGGCCAACATTCCAACAACAAGCCGCTTGGCGGCGCTGCTAAGCGTAGAATACTTGCGCAATCCGATACTGCGCATCTTCACATTCATCTGTTTCGCGGCAAGGGGGGATACTCGAATTATTAGATTGCGCAGTACCGCAGTGCGCAAGTATTCTAGTGACAATTGTAATTCAAGTAACTTTACGAACCTCGACGATAAAACGATTATCTTCTATGCTTAGCGCAGAGGAGTTAACTGTTTTATCATCGGGTTCCTTAGAGTTACGTGAATTGTAATCGTGAATCGAGAGTTAGGTCTGTTATAATCGGCCTCTCTGAAGTTGAGTGAATTTTATTAGCAGTCATTGATGGACAGGCCTACCCTCACCATCCGAGTTCGGCATCCTACTCGCCAGTCTTTTTGGACTACTCTTACCTTCTCGTTTTGCACACAGTGGAACACGAAGATGAACAATCCTTGGAGACTGTTCAGTACTGTGAATATGTAAGCCATCACTACCGATTCTTGATTCAAGTACAACAATCCAAAGGTCCACGTCAGTCCCAGGAGAAAGACTAGAACGATTGCTCCTCGCAGCCAGGCCCTGATAAAATTTCCAAATTCACACATTTATCATATCTTTCAGTATTTTCAGACATAGTTGTCATAATTTTTTTCATTTGCCGAGTCAACTGTATTCAGATTCGTGTGATTTTAATCACTTTCAACAGTTCGATTAAAAAAAAAAACAAAAAATTCTCAAAACAGGCATGCATTTGACTTATATTATAGACTCGCTCGAAGCAAACGTTCGTTTTTCAGTATAAAGATTTTAAACTGTCTCATTGAATTGTGAAACATTTGAAACGAAATAATTGAATAAGAAAGAGCTCGACATTGTTTTTCAGCAATAATTGAAAATATCTATTTCTCATAAGCATTATTCACGTATTTTTTGTTTATCGCTTACTACGAGTCTACGTGATAGTCCTTAGCTTATTGTTAGTATATTGTTTATAAAGACGTAAGATGATCGTGTGAGTATTTACGTGTAATATAATATATTAAATACTACAAAATAATAAATAATAATAATAATAATAATAATAATAATAATAATAATAATAATAATAATAATAGCAACAACAATAACAGTCAAAAGAAATACGATAGAGTGAAGAGTGGCAGTTATTTAAAATACACTTTTCTTCGTAAAAGGATTACGAGAGAAGAGAGAAGTATACCTATGTATACTGCGAGAAATTAGTAAGGTTAGAAGAATATTAACGATACAGATAGATACTATAGTTGTACAATAATACTGTTGAAAAATGAAAGTAGAAAAAGATGAAAATAGAAATAAGGATAAGAAGTAATAATAATAAAAATTGTAAATATCTTACAAGTGCGCTTGCAATTTGTTGGGAAGAGCATTCTCTTCCTTTCCACTACCAACCAACCACGCCATGCAGAAGAATGTGGAGAAGTGTAGACAGAAGTGGGTGAAGGATTTAATAAAAAAATGAAACAAGATTGCGTAGTTAAGTGACTGTATACCGACACCATTAATTATTGTCTAATTTTTAAATATTGACAAAAATTATCCGATTCGTATCACTGTCCGATTGTTATAATAATATTTATTGTTTTATTTTTATTTTTTTTTGTTCCCTAATTGATAAATCACTACGATGCATCTATTGCAAATACTAAAATTTTTATCACAATATTCACATTGCGCGCACAGTAATTCGAATCGCGTTTACTCTCAAATTACAAAACCGACACCGATGCATTCTTATACATCTATAATATTTGCAGACAAACCAGAAAACTCAATTTGCAACAACTGTTCATTTGAACAATTTTACCGACATGTAGTTGTAATAAATTCGATCTCTGATGCATACAAAAATTCGCCCCTCATACAAAAAAAATATATATATATATATATATATATATATGTATATATATTTTGACATATACGGGGACATTCCAATATTATAACAAGTAAACAAATGCTGGATAACAACAGTGCATCGAGGATTTTAGATATCCAATAGAAATACGGATTCGAAAAAATACTGTACGACAAAGGCGCGAATGATAAACAAAATTCATTTTCATAACGAAAGGCAATGAAAACAGTACAAAAAAAAAAAAGTAAAACAGAAAACACGGAAAACCTCAAGCGAATCAAACAGCTTGCAAATGAACGAAGGTAGTGAAAAGTTCAAAATAAGACGTCGTATAATGTCTACAAAATAATAAGAACTACTGATAGATGTGATCTTACAATTTTTTTTTCAATTTTACGTTCTTATTTAGTGGCATATTATACGTAAATTGTATACATTTTAATTGCCTCATGTATATATTTCTCTTAAAAAAAAAAAAAGAAAGAACTTAAGCATTAGATAAATTGTTGAAAAAAATTGATACCGTACCTTGCGCTAGCTAATCTCGAGTGCTCCTTGCTCTTCATGGATATGGCGGTGTTTGAGTGACGGCACATCACGTATATTGCCATGGATAGAAAGACGAGATTCGCCTGAAAGAAAAAGAGGATAATAGTTATTCACAGTTCATTCAATGTTTGCATATTAAAATGAAGTGTCATTTTGAAAAATGTACTTTAAAACACAATTTAGAGCAAAGACTTACCGAGGCCAAGCTTAAACCGAATTGTTCGAGTAGTTTTTAATGAAACGTTGTGTCAGGACACTTACCAGAATAACGAGTATCACGGGCCCCACAAAACTGAAGATGAAATAGTTGTCGGCTCTCAACCAGCAGTAACGATCAGTTCCATAGCTCAGAGGATCGATGATGCAGGAAATTGCTACTACGAGTAACGGAGCGCCATAAGCGACCAAGTAGTACCATCGAAGTCTGGATTTCTCCGCCTCGAACACTTCGATCAGCATGACGTAAAGTTGAAACCCTGCAAGAAGTGTCGATAATTGAAAGATAAGCCACACAGAAAACGATTTGTGTAGCGCAATTGATATGAAAAAAATTTGCATGATGAATTTATGAAAAAAAATGTGTTGGCTGTGGAGTTTTCTGGGATTATTTCACTGGATTTCATTATCCACGAAGTACAGGTCTCACCTTCGAGGAACATCCACGCGAACGCGCAGAGGAAAAAGAAGTGAAGCAATCCAGCGACGACGCCACAAACGATTCTCTGATCAGTTTGACCGATACCACAAACGAAAAGAACCTCAGCTATCAGCAGGCAGATACAGAGGTTCTTATGTATGATCGTTCGATCGGACTGAAAGAGGAACAAAATGGTATTTAGTGAAAATTAGTTCCCGGTGAATCGGTGCCGCGAATATGCTCTGAACCTGAATGACGGTTACCTTGAGTCCGCGGAATAGTTGGAACGTGAGTATGGCGAGGACGAGGCAAATTACAGAAATTATGCACCCGATGTACGTAATGATTTGAAGAGCGACTTGATGCGCCGTGTCCAATTTAATTGCGTGGACGTCCATCAGTACAGCGAAATTTGTTAGGTGATTGCACTCGCATACGGTGTGGGTGCTGTTGGTGAGGTGAACGTGACATCCTTCCTCGGACCATGCACTGCGGGAATAAAAACGTGTTTGAATTTTCGGTCATAGGTAGACAGAACTGTCTCAGACTTTGAGAAACAGTGCAAGGACGTTATTCTCACTTTATCGTGTAATCCCAAAAGACGCAGCTTGGATTAGTCACGTTTTCAACGGTCAGATGCTTGAAGTATAATTTAACGGGTTCCGACAACTGGATGTGCTTCCCTTTGCCCAAAGACGCCGATATCACCTTGGTGTTCAGTATTCTGGTTGTGTTCTTCGGCCTGAACTGAGAGTCGTCGTGTCCGACTATAGACGAGGTCTCCGCCTGGGGCTGAAGTATTTCTTCGAGCCTGTCAAAGGCCATGAAGACCAAACGGATGATACCGTTGTCACTGTTGTCCAAAAGCGCCCCTTTCGTAAGCTCTACGTGGTCGTTGGAGACGGGCCACTCTCTGAGCACCTTTTGGCTCGGAAATACTTCGAGATTTTTCTCTATATTGCGAGCCTCGAGAATCCTGATCGACACGACTGTGAAATACTCAAATAATTAGTATCAACACCTCACACGACTCCACAAACAAACTCTGGCTACTCACGTATGTTTTCTCCTTTTTGAACGATCGTGTTCTCCTGCTCGTAGGCATCCGCCAGAAGAAAAGCGTTCTCTTCAAGCCCGTTGAGCAGCGATGTGGCAACTCTCATTTGCTCCTGATGGCTCAAATCCTTCCACGAAGGAAGCTGGGTCTTGTCCAACAAGTTGCTACCTGTTATGATAACGCCCTGAAGTAGTTCCCTCACGGCAACCTCTTGCTGTCTGAGGTCGGAGTAGGTCTCCAGGTTGTCCTTCATCTTCTCGGCCATGTTCCTGATGATCTTCGTAGTGATCATCATGTCCCCGCCGTACAGAACCCGGCTGTTATTCGTCACTTGAGACAGTTCGCTGCTTACGCTTAGAATAACGTCACCGTCCTCCACGCGGTTCTCCAACGCCGTCAGCCAGACGGATCGACACTCGCTGAGATCGGGAGTGCCCCGATACCAAACGGCCGTGTCACCCTGATCGACGCACTTCCATCTTGCGATTCCCGTCGCTCCACCAGGGCAGGTTTGTACGGCTACGTCACCCGCCCGCGTCGTGTTCCAGAACAGATTTCTCGCCTTTACCGGCTTGCAAAGGCGTTTCGTGTAGTCTGACCACTGTCCGTTTGAGCTGGACTCCGGCCAGAGGGTGCTCGGAACTGGAGTAATCGTGGTTTATAAGTTACGGAAATAACGACCAGGTTCATTCAGCAAAGAGTAACTCACCGGTTGTTCGACGACTCGTTCGCCACGGGGACAATGTCGTTGGCGAGACTTGGGTCGTTTCAGACATCAATGGAGGAACTGGTGCACCCAGACCATTGCCAGGCGATGATGTGTCCTCGTCGTTGTAACCGTCACCGATAATTGCCTTGGACGGAGTCGTCGTGGGACTGTAAGAAGAATCTCTGTTTCATCTCAATTCGACATCCTCAATGATACTCGAGGCAAGTCCTTTCCCAACGACAACGTCGAGGCAAAGGGTATTTCGCGTATTAGACTAGGTGTATTTTTAGAGGATACAACTGCACGAGTAGACGTCTGGCTTGAATTTCTCAAGTACGCAGTTGGGCTCATTACTCTGTTTTGACGTGTCCTCAAGCATTACTCAATAGATCGATGGTATGAACCATTGCAGAGTTTATATAAAATACGTATCCCAAACTATGAAATTGTCCGTATAAGATAATTCGTAACTCCGGTACCAGGTTCCTCTGATTTTCATAGCATGGTGTCCAGTAAAAAAAAAACGTAACAAATTCAAGGACATTTCCAGGACATTAAAACAGAATATTTACAGGACACAAGAAAGATTCAAGGACAGTTTCCAGGACTTTTGAAGGGCAAGTAAAATTCAAGGACATTTCCAGGACCACCGGTCATCATGGATTGATTTTTCCAAATCCATTTGAAAGTGGTCCCGAGTAACCGCTGATACGGGAATGGCAAAAGTCGAGAAGCAACGCCATAACAGAAACAATCGGACACCCTGTGCTCTGAGAAGTATCTGATCGTCCTTGGATACATACCTCGGTAAAGTGGTAGGAATGACGGCTGGCGTCTGTGGTGTCGGAGGCGGTGGGGGCTGAACCGGTGTAGTATTTCTGGAAAATGGCCTGACGGTCGGTTTAGCGGTGCTCCAGACACTCGGCTGCGAAGTTATGAGCCACGGAGGACTGGGTCGTGAAGTGGTGGTGGTTGTTGCGGCTGGAAAAATTTTTTTTTTTTTCAAAATAAATCCAACCGGCAATCGGTTACCCAAAGGTGGATGTTTGGTACCGGCACAAGTGACGTGGGTAATTTTTGGCCATGCTTGCTGAACTTTTATCCAATCCAAGGTGGCCTCAGTTAAGAAAAAACATTACGCATAGTCGCGGTTACAATATTATCTCGACGTTGAAATCAACTTTATTGACGGTTAAGAGATGTAATCCAAGAATGAAACGTTTCAGACATTTCGCGAGCTATCTTCAGGGGGCGGAGGAGAGAGAGCTCTCCGCTTTATTAGCCAGGGTTGAACGGATTCGCGATAAGGCAAATCCCCTAAACACCCGACACTTTATGACCCTACACCGTCTTCTTGACGATCACCAGCTCGTGCAGGTATAAGATAAAAAGAGAAACAAAGACCCCGAGCAGTTATCGATAGCTCCGGTAATGCCCGGCTCTTTCGGAACGAATCGGGATCCCGGTTATATATAATACCCTTTATTAATCCTCCTGGCACAGGAGAGGAGTCGAGCAAGTGTGTCCATCACTATTAGCGCCACATCTGACTGCTCCGTAACTTTGATCATTTGGTCGAACCACAGAGCATCTCTCATTTTGTTGCCGCTCGTCAAGGAGATTGCAGTCATGTCAGATGTCCAAATCATAGCATTCGTGTTTCATTATTTTTTCATCAAGGGCAATTACCCACCTTCGCTATTACAACGCGGGAATTGAATATCTCCCGAAATTGTATAGGTGTAATATTGTTTTGTATCTGTCATCAGGAATCAGACTATAGGCAGAGTATTTTACCGAATCATTGTTTAGACGAAACGAAAGTGTTCGACATTATTTTTTCTATAAAAATTGGAAGTTCAAGAAATTGAACTTAGCCACCAGAGCCACACTTGTTAAATCGTCTCCTGTCGCCGTTAATCATTCAATATAAATGTCTATAAAAAGTCTTAAGGATAGCTTGTACTTACCAGACATGCACTGATAGTGTGCTTCCAAATACTTAAGCGTATTTGGACAAGGATCGCCGAATTGCGAAGTCGAAGCAACGATACTGCAATTCCGTTTTTGATCACACCTGGTCAAGTTGCGGAAGTGGCAAAAAGAAAAAAATGGTTTTTCCATCATTAGACAAGACCGATACACCTTACCGAGTGCACTGCCATGAATGTGTTACAACTGCTTTGCCCGGACCGGAAAAACGATCGTCGAAAATTCTTTTTTCTTTCTACACATCCTGCGATTCGTTGACAAAAGAAAAAAAAAACAAAAAAATATTGGGAAACGAGACACGTCGAGGTCGTTGCTTTTCTCGCAACCTTTGGGGGGTAGGTAGATAGGTATAAGATATAAGGGTGGTATCAACCGGCTTCCGTATAGTGAGAGATGGCTGAATACAGGGGGAGCCGACAGGCCATGTTTTGTCTGATTGTGTTGATTGAATTTCCCCGAATTAAGACGAAAAGCCTTCTTTACTGACGGGGCTTAGCCTTGAGCCATAGGTACAGGGATCACCCGGAAGAACTTTATCTATAGCGTATCTCTCCTCTGCAGAAGGTGGATGAAATTGGAATGCACGAATTCCGATTCACGAACCATTTCTCTCTCTCTCTCTCTCTCTCTCTCTTTTTCTGCACGTTGTTCCACCAACCGTGAAACGGAAACGAAAACGAAAACGAAAACAAGAAGAAAAAGAAGAACGACCACACAGAGAAAAAAAAAAATAAAATAATGGAAAACAACATAAAAAAAGCATAAATAAAAAACAAAAACTGACCTATACAAGAGTACTGTGCTTCTATGTATTTCGTAGTGCCAGGACACGGGTCTTCGAACACATTGCTGTTCACATCCACCGTACAACTCCTTCTTCCGTCGCACCTGTAACCGTCAGTGAAAAAAATCCCTTTGGAAACATTTGACTTTTGACTGTTCAGTGCTCACTTTTTGTCAGCATCTCCCGATCTTTCTCACACGACTCGGGAAAAGGGGTACTTTTTTTCACGATCTGTGTTATTTATTTATTTTTTCTTACACTTCACAGCTAGGAATCACCGGAGGCGAGTTGTTTCTCGAAATTTGCACCTTTTTTTTTTTTTTTTTGCAAAATCGTCGTATACAGCGCAATTTTAAACCCCGAGTTATAGGTTTGGTAACGATGATGCGATTGTACTATTTGTTATTCAAGCTGTAATGATATTAGTCATTTTTTCAAAAGGAAATATGTGCTCTCTATTTATCTCTCTCTCTCTCTCTCTCTCTCTCTCTTAGGGGTCGAAAAGTTGCAAATAGGACAGATTGTTAGTATGTCAACTTTGAAAGCACTCGAGCAGTTTTCTTCTTTACATCATCCCTTAAACTCTCTGTTCTCTGTGAATTTCATCACAGCACCAAAGTGTGAACGAAGAAATTGTTCAGTATCCAAGTTCACCTTGAACAAACTCGAGGAATTAACCAATTCGGGGGTTCTAGTGCGATACTTGAAAAGATTTGAAAAAAAATTTCAAACGACTTCGAATTATCTAAAGCGAATTTAAATGACTCGAAGCAACAACGTGATAATAATACAGTAAGAATTACAAATGATATAAAGCAGATTCCGCAAAATTTTTTGTCAAGTTTGTTCTAAACTTGCTTTTTAGATCCGGTATAATCCCTCGAGTGAAATATAAGTTTGTCGCAACATCGGTTCAGTGCATAAAATTATTATGCGAGTACGAAAAAGTTACGTTTGCAATGATGTATAACGATAAAAGCTTTCGGCAAGTCAGCAGGGACGTCGCACGTATTGTTAGTGACAGTTTTGACAAACGGATTAATGGCACAACACAGCATGATTATTATACACAGGAGATATTAATTGCGTAACACACAAGTTTTAGAGTGGTGCCGTCATGGACAGGATAGGGTATCATCATTTTGTCCAGATGTTCAAGTTCTGCAACTGACTCGAGATGATTATTCGACACGTCGAGCAATTTTCATGATTTTAGAATTCAATTTTAAAGGTTTAACTATTGCAAGTAAAAAAAACAAAGCGAAGAATATTGTAGGCAGTAGATAAAAATGTTTTTTTTCTTTTTTTTTTTTTTTCATTTTCCCTTCTATAAAATTTCCCCGCCGGACGTTTTAAAGTGTAATTAAATCGACGAAATTATTCGTTTGTTTGATTTTCCAAGGGATATTTTTCACACGGATTTACTATATATTTATATGTGGATACGGCTGCAGGTGAGTTATTCGATCTTGACTAGTTTTCTTCAGATTCAGTGACTCGTTGAAAGGAAGAATAAGGAAAAAAAAAAAACAAGAAATGTCGAAGATCGCGAAAATTGTTGATCATCGTTTTTCTTTGACTTTTTTTTTTTCGTTTTTTGAAGGCAGTTATGTTTAGCAGCAGGATAATTCATGGCAGTACAATTGGTAACTTTCAAGTTTAAGACTAAGCATTGACAAAAATATGTATTATATACGTTTACACAGAAATGTATGAATAAATAAAGTATCATTACGTAAATTATCCCGACAAGTGAAAAACTTGTTTACGCAGTTACGATCAGGATGAATATGTGATATTTGAAATTAGAAAATGTGGAAAAAAAAAGTTCTGAAAATTGAAGCAACACAGTACAATGTGTACAACTGAAAACGGAATTACAACGAATTCGTTGACTGGCCAACGAAAACGATGTAATAACCATTGTTTGCATAGTCAAAGAAATTAAATAACACATTTTGATCGCAACGGTATAAAAACTATAGTTACATATGCTGCTGCCGTGTTTGAGAAAAAAAATAAAAATAAAAAAAAAAAAAATAATAATTTTTCCACAGGGAAATCATGCGATATTGGGAGGATTTTGAATGTTGGGTAAAGAGGGGGGGGGGGGGGGGGGGGGGGGGGGGCAAATCTGGCAAACTCGCGTCACGGTATTAAAAAGAAAAAAAAAAAAAAGTAAAGAAACTTTTCATTTGGTATAACGATTTAATCCCCCAACATAAATATTCAACCAGGCTCAAATCCTTTTCTGTTTGTTTATCAATTTACGTATTGGCTGCAGGTGATTTATACGAAACGCGTTTTATTGATTTATTTATTTAACCATTTCAATTTCTCCCTTCATTTTTTATTAGATATAACAAAGGCAGGTAGGGATCAACGAAATAAAAAGCAGTAAAAAAAAAAAAAGAAAGAAAGAAAAAAAAAGCAAAGATGCGTCTTTGCCCACGAGTTCAAAGGCTCTTCTAGCTTCATGGAAAGCAAAACCTCAGGCTTCCACAGAAATTCATTGAGCTTTTACGCGTAACCGATCAAGCGAATCGCCGAAGATCAAGAAAGTTTTTGAGTAGAAACAATTTTTGTCAGCGTTTATACGTTATTTTCGGAGATGAGAAAGGAAATTTTTTTTTTTTTTCTCATGGCAGACTACATTCGATTTATATACAAGATGTACGTGGAGAAAGAAAAATGGATGATCGAGTAAAAAGGAAAGAAAAAAATAAATAACGATTGGAGTACCGCAACCCTTGACGAGAGTAAATTTATCATTGTAAGTAATCACGTAGAGGAGAAACAAAGAAAGTAAATAAATAAATAATCAAATAAACAAACAAACAAATAAGCAACAAACAAAACGACAGACATTGAAAGACAATATAACAACAAGAGATAGATATCAAATCGTATCGAACAGAAAGCACATAAATATAACAATATAAACAAACAGTATTTAGCAACAAAAAGTGTGAATTAGGACTTCAATTTGTTTAGGGTAAAATTACAGTGAAAATCAAAAAATAATGAGTGAAAATGTCAAACCGCATAGCACAAAAGTCAACCGTCACGTATCCGTAACCCGAGTATTATACGAGTTTCGAAATGATCGTGTTGTAACGAAAATAGTGAACCTTTCAAGCACGAATAATATCACGTATGGTATCTAAAGCAGCGGTAAATACAATATGAATCAAATGATGACAACAAAGAAATCAAATCGCCTCACGCTGTAATCTGTTTTTTTTTTTTTTTTTTTAAATTAATCTCTTACTTATATGCAGATTATTGTAATTGAATGAACAATTTTTTCTTTCCTCAAAGTCCAGATTTCTCACGAACTTTGAAACATTGTTCAAGCCCTTCGAGATGAGGGTAAAAGAGATATTAAAAAATTGGAAAAATAAAAACGAGAGAAAAGGGGGGAGCATAAATCGAAGGGAAAGTTATCGGGAGGTGTCTCGTATCTTAAAAAAGAGGTCGATTACAGCAGCATGCACGGGTGACTCGTAGTACATCGTATACGACATAGGGACACAAGGATTCTTTGAATAAATGAATGAAATTAAAAGTGATAAAACGACTCTTTTGCTACAAAGACACTGATAAAATGTCTAAATAAACATCGGTACAACTATATTGAAATTCTGAAAACTTATGATTTTTTGAGTAGTTTGAGAAAGAAAAAAAAAAAAAACTCTTTTCATTTATTTTTTAAAAAGCGTCACCCGGTGCATTGAACATGATATCAACTACTGTGGCAGAAACGGTGAATCGATTTGGATTTTTAGAACGGATTAGATCAACAGAATAAGTCACGGTGACAGAGCTCTCTTTGTCTTATATACTCTTGAATCCGCACCGTTCCAGAGGTAAAACGTGCTTCGACGGTTAAACAATTGGCCAGTTTGTAGAACCGTACGAAACTCGTACATCTCTGAGATCCCTCCTCTCTATTTCACCTCTGACTAAAATCTCTCTCTATCTCTCTCAGCAATACACGTAAATTCTATTTCTCCATTCCGACACAATTTCACATCAGATCTGACTTGAAATGATTTTCTTACTTGTCGAAGAGCACTCTGAACGACTTAGTCGACATGCAGTTGACACTCCAGTCCGTGTTCCCGTGCTCGTTGCATATCGTTATCGAATACCGTCCGTAGTTGGCTCTTATAAGGTGAATAAGTTCACCCTCGCCGCACTCGATCGTCAGGGTTTTTCCCTCGCACTCGTAGGCGGCATCGTACCTCTCTGAAACAAAGGAATGAAAATGAAATTAGTTAGGATCAATCATTGGTTTCCACGTTTGGCATATCGCGTGGCGAAAAGCGGTGTGCGAGTGGTATATGGATCCGGTGAATAACCGAGAAAGCACCGATCGAATCGATCACCTTTTCGAAAAGGCGGCTAACCTACCAAGCGCCAAAGTTGCCTCCTCTGACCAATGGCCCTGAGGCGCAAGGCGAGGAGCCGTCGATAGTCTTCAGGAGTGGGAAAACCGTGGAGGATAGGCAGCAGGAGTAGCAGCAATGGGGGAACCCCAGCTGGATTGCAGTTTACCATTAATGACCGAAAGTAATAATATATCAGAAGGCTCATGGTCTGCCTCCCGCTGGTCTCGGCGGTAAAGTTAAAAGGATCAGCGTATCAACGGGACGTCCCAAATTCCCGGACCTGCTAGGCTTCGAGGCGGCTAGGATATATGCCTCCCCGCCCCCCCCTTACTTATTCACATTCACCGCCGAACTCGGTGTGTGCTACAGCTTTCACTCGACCGAAGACCCGAGTCTAGACTCCAGACTCCGGACTCCGGAGTGCGGAGTCGAAAGGATCCCACATCCAGAATCTCTTCGACCAGTCGGCGAAACAATCATCCTACTATCCCGACAGCCAGCTTCACCGCATGGTTTCCATCAGGCAAACTTACGCCAGTTTAAGGGACCCGGGTCATCGTGAGATGCAACTATCAGGATAGTCGAACCAGGCTCGGTCACCTTGGTACCAGTTGTGGCGACCATGGTTTGTGATCCACTTGTAGCCATATTCATTAATCGTAATCCGAGTTCGCGGTCGCATGTCGTGAAAATGTGTTTTCATCATCAAGGTAGACTTGTGTCATTTTCAAACAATTTTCGAAGTGTACCGAGTACCAACAAATAGTGTTCCAGGACTTGACCAAAGTCGGATTTCAGTCGTGAATCGGATATGAATCCAACAGATTGACAACTAGTTGAGAAATACGAAACATTTTCAAAGCTTGGCCACAAATGATGCATCTACCTTAATACCGAAGGTCAAATTATGTCGACGTGCCAACAAGGCTAACGGAATCGTGGCGTCGAAAAGAAATCTATCACGGTTCGAACCGGACTTCGTAACAGGTATAGTATGTGCCTGTAAAACCACAGACAATGATTGTGTGCAATTTAAACGTTGGTAACAATGACCTCGCGATAAAAAGACGATTGTTCGAGGGTCAAACGTGGAGGTACACGTCGATCTGTCTTCTCGAGTAAAGCATGATCGGTTTTCCCCTGTCTTGGCAAACATGAATGATGACATTGGAGACACTGGACCTCCGTTCTCTCGACGATGTCACATCGTCAGGTCGCGTTACTTTCTCGAAGAGACTTGTCTAATTTCTTGCAGGACCAACTGGTCTGATCCATCTCTAGAAATCCCCCAACAGCAGACAGTGACTTTAAAACTTTTCAATCTCCGTAATGATCCGATTCGACAGTGTTTCGAACCGATCGAGAGAGAGAGAGAAAATGAAGAAAACGAAGATTTCTACGTACGAAAAACTGTCCAAGAGACGAACCGTGGAACGAGGAATTTGGTAAAATGGTTTTTTCACATTGCTGGTAGATGAGACGAGGTACGCAGATCACTCTTGACGAAGATGAGGCTGACTGGGTGAATGCGTGGTTAAAGATGTGGCAGGTGTGAGTGTAACGTTTCTATACATGTAATACAGGTACATGCGAGACTTTGATATTTATGAAGATGATGCGTCAACGCCGACACATACGTCAGGCTTAATAAACTGAGTATAAAAAATGTTTACCATTATGCTCACCGACACAGTAGCGTCAAGGTGTTTTTATAACGCACACCTACACGTTTTAACAAAAGAAAATAACAAGCGAGTCGCATGGTAGCTGCAGGCGCAGCTTATAAGCGCGTTTAGTGACGGGGGTAGAAGAGAAAAAATATTTATTGTTACCTGTGGCCACGAAGAATGAAAATAACAAAAATAAAAAATGAAATTAAACAAAAAAAAAAGAAATCATTGTCGCGTGACGCACATTTTTAAAACCCGCACATTTCTCACCCTCTTGCGGTATTAGTTTATACTCCAACGCGTTGTGGCGACGCGACCGTTGAAAATTACTACCGGCTCGCATTCCGAGCTGTGCAATGTTAAAATTTGAAATAAAAGCAGGGAAAAGGTATAGACAGAAACGGAAACGGGGTCGTTTTGCGGCATCCTGAACGATGAAGACATTGTTAACAATTTTTTTTACATTATAAATTACTGCAAGGTTTGTACGCAGTAATATTTACCTGACAACTTTTAGCGGGAAATTGACACAAGGATTAATAAACCACTTTAATTGCATCAACGAAACATTTCGCTCACATTATATGCCAAAGACAATATTATACATGAAAACATGTGTGTAATATTACGTGTAATATGAAATTCATTTCACGATGCGTGTTTATAACAGTTGGTGGATAAATTTTCCCTTCAGGTTCAATTTTAGCCAAATCCTGCATATCGGAAATGCAGAATCTTGCAGAGACGCGATTACGACATAGCTTTTAGATGCGTGATCTGAAGAATGTGTTCTTGAAATAGTAAAACTTTGTCATTTCACTCATTCAGGAAAATCACGTCGGTAGTAAAATCGGCTATACAGAATGATTTGATGACGACTAAATGGTTCGTTCTTTGCTACAATTAAGTGCGCACGCGCACGCGCAAAATTCAAGAGCATCTGTTGCCAGGGCTACCAACCATCATGAAGGTAACCTCAAAAATTTTACGAGACTGAAGTTAAGAACTTTATTGTAATGATTCGTGTTTTGAAAAACATATTATCTCGTAATTTTAGGAATCTCTGAAATGCAGTAAACTATAACAAGTCAAAAGTAACGCGTATTTTCAAAACTTAGTCACTACAAAATTGCGAAATAGTGATTTTTCTCCCCCCAATGTTTCGTTACGCTAACGTCACTAACTTCAGCCTCATAAAATTTTTACAGCTGTCGTTAGCAGTTGAGTTCAACACCGACAGCTGTAAAAATTTTTTAGGTTAAATATATCGCGACGAACTATCGTCTAAGTTTATGACGGTTGGTCGCCCTGAGAAACAATTGCTCTCGGATTGTAGCGCATGCGCACCGAGTCTTAGCAGACTTATCAGACCATTCGTAGGTTAGAAATTCATCCTGTATAAACCGTTGTTCATGGTATTATATGAGGAAATTGTCGACAATCTAGATTACTCGTCATCGGTAATAACGACAGTAATAATTCTTCTTACTCGCAGTAGTAGCGAGAATCAAACCTTCCAAGAATTCCACCGTCATTTAATTCCGTTTTCCTTCAGTTCCGCATGTACGCAGGAAACATGCGCAAATATACGTACGTATAAAAAATTTCGATTACACGCGAGAGTCGTAAAACGCGCTTCCTGAGGTTTGCACAACACGAAATCCCCGTCCCATGGAATAAAATAGTCGTTCCGAAATCGAAATCCCTTCACTTGTGTTGGAAGTTGTGTATCTGTGTACACGAACCGTAAGTAGGTACACATGTGTACACACATAAGAAGCTATACGCACTGAATCACCACTAGGGTAGGGGACCCTTTTAAAATTTATTCTCGTTTTCTGGGCAGCGCAGATAAGCTAGGATTTTCTGTTTTCTTATTATATTTTATTTTCCTTGGTTGTTTTCGTTTTTCTTTTTTTTCTTCGATCTTATCCATCCCTACAACTATACACGTTCAATACGGGTAAATATGGACATCATCTATACTTATACACGCGTATCCCTGTCTTCTTGATTTTTTTATTTTTTTTTTTTTCTTACTTTTACTATTTTTCCCGAAAGCTCGAAGGACGGTGGGGGAATCAAATTTTCTCTATCAATGCGACGGCAGCCCCCTCTCAAGCTTTTTCCCGTTTCTCCCTACCACCCCAAAGTTATGCATATAAATATAAGGTTAGCGACCGTGAGATCGATACGCAACGATACGTTTTTTATTCCGTGTTTTTTTTTTTTTTTAATTTATGATTTTTTTTATCGGTACATCTACGATTATCTTTCGTTTTTTACTACCGTGTAATTAATCCAGTGAAATTAGGAATTGAAATTATCCAGCTGTCTTGTAATCTTTGAGGTTTCTTTTTTGTTTAATCCATCATCGGATCAGCGAATATTCGGCCAGATTTTATTTATTTTTTTTTTTTTTCTTTGTCACGTATCTTTCGTTTCTCCCGATAAGTTTACGTTTATCGCATCCGACGCTTCACCTCCCCCCCCCCCCCCCCCCTCAGAGCATGGGATCCAGATCGCGAAGGCTGGCGCATACGGGAATGGCATATACCTAAGTCTGCATAACGCTGATTCCGGAGGTGGCAGCAGCCATGGTATGAAAGGGGGATCGAAGGGGGCGGCGGCGGCAAGGGAACGCCGGCAATTCCATATCGGAGGCGAAGATCGCATTGTCACTTCCTCGCTTTTTTGGCGTCGCCACACTAAATCGTACCTCTCGCAACACACAATGGCGACGCGTTTCTCGGTTCCCCTTCTCCTCCTTCTTCTCCTCCTCTTCCTCCTCCTCCTTCATCCTTATTTCTTCCACGTCCTCGTCCTCGCGTCCTGCCGCGGCTTTCCTCTTTCAGAGTTTCACGGCATGAACGCGAGGTGAACATGAGGGTGGAGAGGAGAGGAGAGGATAAAGGGAGAGGAGGTGAGGATAGAATCCTGGGCAAAGTCAGCGATTTCCGGGTCGTCTGTGTAACAGTTTTGCTTCGGTTACAATGTTATACCTCTAACTTTCTCATGTATACGTAACGCAAGCGTTACATGCCGACGAGTGACGTAGCTACATTAAATTCCTCAAACCCGATGCAGATACGCCACCAGGGAGTATAAAATAAATTTCATGAATATTAATCGCGATGGAATTTTATCCACCATACGTGCATATCCTATCTGTACGAAAAGTCTTTAATAAAGAAATTAAAAACCGATAAAAAAAAATCGGAAGAAACGTCGACGTTCAAATCCATTATACTCAATGCGCACGATGAGAAAAGTGTTCTTTTTTTCTTTTTTCTCTGTTTTTTTTCTAATTCTCCCTCACCGTAGAATGGTAATTGTCTTGAGCTTTCCCGAAACGGCACCAAATCGTTATCAAAACTTTGACGGAACACTTGATACGGATATTAAAATTATTCCTCAATTTGACAATTATTTTACAAGAGGGGATGAAGACATGTGATATCAATTTGCAAATCCACGAATTCATATTCTGTTTAATTAACTAATTTTGTGGAATGTTCTGATACCGAGGTGAGAAACACATGGAACAAATGTCAACAACGTTATGGTTAAAGAAAGAAACAAAAGTGTAATAAAAAATATGAAACCAATCTTGACAGATTGAATATTTCGCACCAGTTTTTTCACGCCTCAAGCCTCAGCATGTAAGCATCGCTTTTACCCATATTGTACTTGTTTTTATTCATGCTTGTGTGCTCCTTTTTTTTTTTGTTTTGTTTTTGTTACTTTGTTGTTTTTTTATTTTTTGTTCATTGTTCTCCACAAGCTCCTTCCCCCGTTTTTCCCACCCTCGTGTGCCGTTTCTCTTTCCTCTTTTCATCCCATTCTCCGCTCTTCCTTTAGTTATTTTTTTTATTTTTTTTTTTTTTGTTACACCACCTCGGTATAATGGAACTCGAGTGATAGATTGGCGCGCGGGGGTGATGTCGGGGCGTTTCACTAGCTGCCTGGTATATATCCTACAGCGTGAAGAAATGAAGAGAAGAAAGGAGGGTGGGAGGGAGGAAGAGGATTGCTCGTTGCAACGCGGCACAACGGCCTCTCCGCAAAAGAGGGTGAGGAAGAGAAGAAGAAGAAGAAGAAGAAGAAGAAGAAGAAGAAGAAGAAGAGGAAGAAGAGGAGGAGGAGGAGGAGGAGGAGGAAGAGCGAGTACCCAGCCAATGCCCTCATCGCGGTCGGCCTGAAAACCGCTAGTCGATATTTCACCGAAGCTGCTTACTTGGTATACATATATACGAGGAAGAAGATAAGAGGGGCTTTCTGTGTGCAGTCTCAAGTGCAGTTCGCCTCCTTTGGTCCCCCCCCCCCCCCTCTCCCCTTTCCCCGGCACCACCGCCTTATTTCGTTTACATTTCATGCCTCTGCTAAACGTTTCCAGCTCTCGTCGTTCTCGGACAAGAGAAACCCCAATTTATAACGAAGCTGAAGTTGGTAAAACGCTAACGTGACGAAATAATGTTGGGGGGAAAAGAAAAATTATTATTTTGCAATTTTGTGGTGATTTTTTTTCTTTTTTTTTTTTTTTTTTTTTTTTTTGTGGCAGCGAAGTTTACAAGATTCACTACGTTTCAGATGTATATCATACAATTGCGACGAGATGTCCCCATGATGTCGTGATTCACACGCGATTTAGAAAAAAAAAAAAATAATCCAATTTCCGCGTTCCAAATCGTTTGAAGAAAAGATTTCGAGTGTCATGGAATTCGAATTAAACGGGTCTTGGTCGCAATGGGATTGTAGAATCAGGATCCGTCAGATCAGATCTCTGATTCTCCGTGTGATTGACCTCAGGCTGAAGGTTCCAAAACAAAAAACCTACCCCCCCCCCCCCAAAAAAGGAAAAAAAAACCCCTGAACAGCTTTTCAGAATTTAGGATATAAAGTAAATTGACACTGATTTCCTGATCCTAGAGACTAAGAGCATACTTCGCGTTCCTCTTTCTCTTCTTCTTCTTCTTCTTCTTTTTCGTCTTCATCTTTCGATTCTCGATAACGATGATGAAACGCGCATCGCGAAAAGAGCTTATAATATCGATGGATAAAAGCGGGGATCGATTAGATAAACGATTCGTCCCGTTTCCCCCTGTACATTCATAGTTTCCGTAGTGATTTGCATATGGTGATTAGGTTCGATTATCAGGGCGAGGATAAGGTGCCGCGATTTTCGTAGCTTAAAGCTTCCGGGAATCACCGCGGCTGATCCAAAGTTAGGCATTCTCCGCTCGACTCGTTCGCTTCCCTTCCCATCTTCCACCACCCCTTCCTACGTCTCTCGAAATACGTTTCGCAACTGCAAAATTGACCTGGTGGGCATTGAACCGTTGCCGTTTTCGTCGCGAATCACCCTGCAGAGAATATAGAGTTTTTTGGATGGGGAGCAACCTTTGCCATTGAAAGCACAGTTCACCCGCCCGACCGGCCGAAGCTTCGATCCAATTTTTCACGCCTATCCTTCGGTCCGATATATCTCTTGAAATTAATCGTCCTTCCGCGGAAGGACGACTGCACCGCGTATACGGATGAGTTTCAAAACGTTTCACAATCATTTTTTACAACCCTGTTGACGAGTCGTTACGGATGATGGTTCTTTCTAATTTCGTTGTAACTGCCTGACATTCGCCGAATTACAAGTGTCTCGGGATCATTGTTATCACCGTAGCAAATGAACGAACGTTATCGGACTCGATCCACGTTTCGATTCGGTAGCGTTCATTCAGGGGTCGTTCGACAACAACCAACGAGTCAACTAACGACCGCTGCCAAAATTTCCCACGTCATCTTCTCACTTTTGACGGTATTTCTGTCCTTGCGGCAGTTAGGTGCTCGTTATAATTTTACAACGTTGAAATCGTCGCTGCAGGTTTTCGGGTGACATTTGCTTGATATTCTTCATCCTACCGGCTAGACGACACGCTCGTTTTCATCTAGCTGCGCGAACCAGGCAACTCCGGAAGTTACGTTCTCAGTGACGGAGGGTTAGGAAATGAGCCACATTAAAGGGCGTCGTTTCATTTACCCCCAACGATCCCAGTGGGCAGTCGAATACGCGAGTTATTCAAGTGGTACCGTCCATCTTCTGGCAGTTCGTAAAGGCGTCTTTTCTCTCCTTCCTTTTCCGCTCTCGGTTTTCCCATCCACCAAGAGCTACATATATGTATGAGGATTTTCCCAGCGTTCCCCGCGCTTCTCTTTTTGTTATTCTACTTATTCTTTTCGTTTTTTTTTTTTTTTTTTTCTTCTTCTTCTTCTTCGCAACCGTGAAACGGGAAGGAAGATGGACGACGACGACGACGGCGATGACGATAAGAGGGAAGAAAATTTCATCGCTACGGGAAACAATCGAACGTCACTTAGCTACGCCACCGTCTCGCGACCGTTAAAAGTTTAGAAAAAAGACTAGGATGAAAATTTTCTCGCGGAACTGGAATTTAATGACAGTTACAGGTACCGTTTCACATTTATTTACATAACATTACACGTATCTGCACTGCGGTAAGAATTTAGATTTTAAAAATTCCCGCTGCGGACTTTTGCGGAACAATTTTTCAAGGTTGATTCGGAAATTTTTTGGAAGATAGTGTCTAACTATCGGATAGTTAGACACTGCCACTGAACCGTAGCGAAAATTTAATGCTTGTGCAATGATAAATTGACGTTAAAGCCTTGTTTAACTAAAAAAGTACAGTAAACCGTACAAACTGATTTTGCATTGCAATTGCCAAAAAAGGATCGACAATAGCGCAAAATGGTTACGCGTACCTCGTTTTTCATAATTCCAACAATATTCGAACAGTTTTTTTTAACGATACCTGTTTTACTGAATTTTTCTAGTTACTGTAACAAATGAAATTTTTCCCAGTGTACGGAAACATTTTTTTTCAGTGTACAAAAGTACAGTGTGAGAAGAAGATGACGAGCAGTGTTGATTAAAGTGTACCTCAGTTTCATCGTGACTCTTATTGTTAAGAGTTTGACAAATAGGTATACAATTTCATTCTACACTTGGTCCGAGATTCCTATATTGATCGGCAACGACTGTACGAGATGAAGAAAAATTGAAAGAACGTCATCTTGAAGAACGTTTGATCCTGAAGCAGAAGGATAATGCGGAAAAGTGACAAGGAAGAAGGTATCCCAGGTCGATATCTCCGATTAGATTTCTTTTGTAACATGTTACAGTAGACTAAAAACTAAGCGACATGTATTTTTTTCTTTTTTTTTTTTTTAATCTGCCACTAAAAACTTTAAGGGAGCTTAAACCACTCTCCAAACTAAGGAATGTCAAAGGGCGAATTGGCAGTTTCACCCGCAAAAAAAATTATAATTTTTAACCAATCCAACCGGAAAAGTTTTCTCATAACGTGAAATGAAAAATGTAATTTTCTCAATCTATAAAAAAAAAAAAAAAACCTTCCTTCCTTGAAATGCCTTACTTCGGAGGTCGGTTTCACCCATTTCAAGTGTTTAATTGCAGATAAAAAGAAAGAAGAAAAAAAATAACTACGTGTAGCTTAGTTTCTAGTCTATCAAAACATGTTACAGAAGAAATCAAATCGCAGATATCGACCTGGGATACCTTCCCTGTAAGACAACCGGCCGGAGTTGTTTCCGAACTGCGAGTGAACAAGTAAGTAAGTATAAACTGGTCGGGTTGAATGTATAAGTTTAACCTACTTCTAGGAAGATGTATAATAAGTACGAAGAGGAGAAGGGTCGGTAAACTATCTCAAAGTGTCGTTAAGAAGTCATTCGTTATTCGAAGGTTCCGCAAGGGGTGGTCGGTCCTACAGAAGGTGATATAACAGCTAGCTATGCCGAGAGAGAGAGAGAGAGAGAGAGAGAGAGAGAGAGAGAGAGAGAGAGAGAGAGAAAGAGAAAAAGGATGGGGTGTGCAGGGTGTACCTTCGACATCCTTCGTCACGACGTCGTCCGAAGTAGATAAGCGTTAAAAATCCCTCCCATCCTCCTCATCCCCCCCCCCCTCCTCTCTTTGCTCCCAGCCCCCACCGCCCTTCACCCCAAAGTCAGGCGGAGGCACCCCCAATTATTTCCACGTCAATTGTCAAGAGAATCGTGTCGCCTCGGCTCGGTTGGCCCGTGCAGATCTCAACTCGACTCTCGACGTCGAGTCAAGTCGAGTCAAGTCAGCAAGTTCTCAAGCTCTCCCTTCTCTCCCTTCCCCGCCCCTCTAACTCCCACCACCCCCACGTTGCCAGCCGCGACGTTCTATACCTCTCCTTTGTCTTTTCTTACCCTGACAACAAAACGCGCGGACTGGAAGGAAGCAAGGAAGGAAGGGCGGGAGGGAGGGAGGAACGGAGGGAGGGTGGATGAAATTCGGGTGATGGAACTCAAATTGCCCTCATTCTTACCCCCTCCCCCAGCGTTGCCAGCGTTGCTCGAATCTCTTAGCTCATTTCCTACCCTTACCCTCATTCACCCCCCCCCCCCCCCCACGCCTCTTACCCCATAACGGTGATAAATTTTTTAAAAAACATGTTGTAGCGAGAAGAAAAGGAATTCAAAAATTTTATGAAAAAACAATTACAGTGTGATAAGTTTAGACTTGAACGAAAAACTATAGCTTTGGATGCAAAAATTAAAACAGGGTTTTTCAGCTATACAATGAGAGATATTTTTAGTTCCGTTAACCGCTCGGTTCTTCGACTGTTTTCATTTTTTACCACAATCGAAAAATATAGTTTCAGGTATAAAATGAAAATTAGTTTTCTAGCTGTTACCGGAAAGTCTAGTATCCGTTACTATTCTTTCTCATTGCGATCACTGTTGCTATATTTTTTTGCAACTATTGCGACAATTTGATGCTCGTGAAACCGAAAATTCGTGTCAAAGTCTTGTTTAGTTGTATAAAAACAAATTTGTTTCAAACTCGATTATTTTCATTCCAATGTATATATTTCGTCCGTTACTGTAGCGTATAAACTTACGTATACGACGATTGTGACGATGATAATAATAGCGTGGTAATCCGACATGCGTTATAACAATAAATAATAATGATAGTAATAATAACAACAACAAAACCCTGGATACAGAATGGAGGCATAGGTGTCTCTAATTATTAGTTCGTGCAAAGGTGTGGCGCCAGATCGAATCAAGAGTTCGCATGTGAAAACTCCATAAGCAGTTTGTTCCCGTGGCTTTACTATTTTCTATGTTTATTTTTATTACTAGTTTCACAATTTTTGTTCGAATTTCAATTTTTTCTCTTTTTTTTATTCGGCTCTTGCTATTTTTTTTTTTTTTACTCTTCTCCGCGGTAAACCTGACGTATGATAAAATTGCATGTATAATACAACTGCACGCGGTTGTTAATGGTACAATTTTTTAAATGTCAATCCAACAAAGTGAAACGAAAAAAAAATAAAAGTCAGGATAACGATGATGGCAATAATTTCACCTCGCATGAGAGAAGATAGGCAGATAATTTTCATCGTATGATAGAAGCTGCGGTTATTTGATAAATATTACAGGTACGTAGGTTTGCTTGATAATGATAAACTACAAATATAAATTGAACAAATTCAAATAACGTATCTATAGGTGTACGTATTTCGATTTTTCGCAAATCGAGAAAAGAAAGAGAGAGAGAAAACAACAAACGCGGACAATGGATAAATTGTAGTATTGATCAACGGTCGTTAGTTTAACACGAATCGAAAGTTTGGAAAGGATACGCGCTTTTTCAAGCTCTTGTATTGACGTCGATTAGTAAAATTATTTGATAATTATTAAAGATAAAAAAAAAAAAAGCGGGTAGGGAGAAGAGACAAGACAAAGGAAAGACGAACGAACGAAGTTTCCTTTTGGTAATACAATACTGTTAAATTGACAAAGTTGTGTCAGGTTATGATAGGCTGTCTGAGAATGCCATCTCGTCTCAACTCTTCTCCGCTCTGGCGTAACTCAATGTGTATGTATATACAGATATACACTTGTACATTCACTCTAAAGAGGAGGAGGAGGAGTAGGAGGAGAAGAAGAAGACCCGGTAAGGGGGAGGGATAAAATTAACGTCGTCGTCGAAACTTGTAAATTAGCGGAAATTGAGGCTCGCCCGAGAACCTTTCGAAACGAATATCACTTTGTTCGACAACAACGGGACACAACAACGACGAATTTTACGAGGTGGGATGAGAGATAATGAGAGACAGAGAGAGAGAGAGAGAGAAAAGAGGGAGAGTGAATTGTTCGTTATCAGCTGTAAGATGTATATATACACCGGTTGTCTCCCCACGCAGTTCGAGCGGACCAAGAAGCGAAAAGGAAAGAAGAAGAAGAAGAGTAAAAAAGAAAACAACAAAAATGCAAAAAAAAAAAACATGCGTTTTATAAAGCGAGATGACAATCTTACTGTCGTGATGGTTTGCATCGTGTCGAAATTCATAATTTTTTTTCTCCGTTTTTGTACACACAATATAAAAAAAAAAAAAAAAATAGAGACACTTCGAATGAAAAATCAACAACGAAAGTATTTATTGTACGGTTAGCGTTCTAAAATCTCTATTTTCAAATATGTATTCCGACATATGTTTCCGGCCACCCGGTACGTGCGGAGGATATGAGGGAAAACACCCGTCTCATACTAGTTGGAAATCCAAATTCTATATTTAGGAATATTTACATGTTAGGGAGGTTCTCGTTTTACCTTGGTGAGAGCATAAGCAGGAGAGAGAGAGAGAGAGAGACAGAAATAGAGGCAGAGTCCGGAGGGAAACCGTACCACCATGCTATCTGCATACATACATGGGTAATGGTATAAGGCGTGTAAGGGTACACACCCCTGTATAATGTGTCTTTGGACCGATGCATAATGCATAGTTTGCACCCTTTTTTGGTTTACCTTCCGTCTACTTTCGTTCTTTCGTCTTCTTTTTCGCTTTTTTTTTTTTTTGCCACTTCTTCACACTTTTTTCGTCTATTTCGATAATATAACGACGATGCGATGGACGCCAGACTCCCCGCATCCTGTCTCTCGGACCACTAACGACGATACGATACTGAAATTTTTCTCTTCTCCGGAGGGTAAAGAAAATGGAAAAATAACCACCCTCAGATATTGTACAGAAGGGAGGAATTTTTTCCGAATGTTGCAGAATAGTTGCGTATAAGATATCGAAGAATACGAATCCGAAGGTTGTAACTAAAAAAAAAAAATTAAAAAAGATTGTATTACGTAAGCATATACGAGGATAATCTAAGAAATAAGAAAAAAAAAAGAGCAAGTAACATCGAAGGAATGAAATAAAATCTCCCGGCAGATAACGAAGGCAAATGAAGATTATGCATGTACCTAACGTTGATACAAATATATACAGTATATACATGCAGCTTACGTGCATCCATTCGAACCACACTTGTTCAGTCGTATAAGTAGACGGTAAAAGAGATTGTAAAAAGTGTCACGCATCCAGTCGAGGATTATCTCAGCTAATTAATTATACCTATTGCAATTACCGGTCTTCTTACCTACAAGCAAAAGCGAAGTGGTTCTACCGACCGTCCGCCTTAGCCTGTATAAGCAGAGTCTAGTCTCTAGACTGTCCATCCAGATGCAGAAAGCTGCAGCCACCAGCAGTCTGGTTAGTCGCTGCGATACGTACAATAGGAGCAAAAGTGCGAGTCGGGTTCTTTTTTTGTCTTTTTTTTTTTTTAGTGTGTTTATTCTTTTGCAAGATAACAGTAGCAAGACCAACCAGGATCGGCTGCTGCACCGGCAGCTATAATGCTGCCCAACTGCTGCTACAGCAGCAGCAGAAGCCAAGGAATGGAGCTTATCTCTTTCTAATTAATCGAAACCCTCTGAACCTCTGTGCGCAGTTTCTTCTTCTTCTTCTTCTTCTTCTTCTTCTTCTTCTTCTTCTCGTCCTTCCCTCTCTCGAGTACCAGAACTTGACAATTAACGTGTGTATACTTGATTAAAAAATCGCGTGCGCGTTCATCGTTCGATGGTTCCAAACTCTAGTCGTTTATACAGCTGCAACTACCAATGAGACCAAGAAAATTCATCAACGATCCACAATGAAGAATGATCATGCCGTAAGTATGCGTTCGAAGTTTGATCGTAAGTTCGGTCTCATCAACGGATATACACTGCACTTGGAACGGGTAATTACCAAGTTCCGTGTGACTCTTCAAGACCTGATCATCGGAGCTTTCGACCTTTCCGTTAAGTTTTATGGATGGAAATTGCACACCATGATCACTGTGCCGAGTTCTCTGGTAGTATAAACATGTTAGAATCGAGCCCTGTAAGATCGGGAGCCGTTTTTCCTATACCGCATATAAACCAAGTCGTATAACGTTAGGGTCCCATTTTCCTTGGAATTAGATTACGGCCTTCTATTGATCAGCACTGAGCCAGGGATGGTGAGGGGAGGAGAAGGATGAAGAGAGAGAGAAAGAGAGAGAGTGAGGACATCGAGGTACACAAGGTAAATGCGGTGAAACTGGTATCAGTGATCGGTGCAGTACTGACAACAGCAGTTAACGTTTCAAAGCCCGACTATATACAAGGCGAGGTGAGGCGAGGCTTCTCCTCTCCTCTCCTCGCCTCTCCTCTCCTCTCCTCTCGCCTCGGTCCTGTTTCAGACTCCAGGGAACGGTGGGTAGGTGCAGGGATTCCGACGGGCTGCACTTGGTTGCCCAATGAACGCGTATAGATACAATCGACAAATGGATTGACCGACCGTGCTGCGCCGATCCGGCGCGTTATCTAAATTCTAGAAAGCAGAATGTATCTATTTAACTCAGCGGCGAAGAAATGGAGGATGAGGAGGATGAGCACGATGCGGAGGAGGAGGAGAGGAGGAGGAGACATGGGTAAGTGACCCACGAGCATGAGCAAAGTGCTTTTTATCCGATCATTTATTATACCTACCTACCTGCCTACTACCAGCCTTCTTCTTTTCAACACACCCAGGCACAGGTATATAATGTACATTATATGTATACATACTCCAAGTTCCAAGATCTCGCGTGATGGCGCAACAGCGGGCGGCTTAAAGTGTATTTCGACATCATACGTGCACACAATCCAGTTTCACTCCTCATTTTCCACGCTATTCTTTTGGGTCACTTACTGTGCCCAGAAAGGGTTGAAGTCAATTCATACGCATTTGAAAAGGGGACGGTTTTCGGGAAGGGGTTGTTTACGCAAGGTTAATGCCTTCTTTTTTCAATCGCTCTCTATCTCTCTGTGACGTCTCATAGTCTCGAGTAACAGCTGCAATTTAATAACGTTTTCAAGTGTGGCGAGGAGATACAACGGCAACGATCTTTAAGAGGCATTCGAAGTAAAAACTGTTGTCGTTGGCAGAAGTATTTAAGTTGAAAAGTTTCGGAAAGGGGGAAAAAGAACTTGAAGAGAGCACCAGGAATACAATTAGTCCAAACACTTTTCATGCCAGAAGACATCCAACGAGTGATAGACACTTGACTTTGAAGACAAAGGAAGCCAAGTGGTTTGAAAATCGATTTCATCCTTGTTCATTACTTCTCTCCTTGTTCTCTATATTTTCATGAACCTTTACCAGCCATGAAACACAATAATTATTTTTTTTTACACATTCTCCGCTTTTACTGTCCCAGAGTGTATTCGTCCTACTGCAACAGAGATTGACTTCAAATGCCCAGAGACTCCGCCAGAGTTAATTACACTCAAAAAATGAGACATGTGGATTATGTTGAAAGAGGAACTTTGTTCGAGAGCTACCGGTCCATTAAAAGTTGTAATCCAGCTGTACAAACTCTCCACAAGTTCCTTACTGTAGGTTGGCCGTTTTCCATGCTCATGGTACTCGGAAGGAGACCGAAAGTGGGTGGCTGGTGTAGACGGTAGTTGAATATATGGCGAAAAATGCTTCGTCCAGTTGGAAACGGGTTTGATCATTGATACCGGGGAATCGTGTGGAGTTGCATCGAAGGATGCGAAGAAGGCAACGGCAGCAGCACCAACAGCAGCACCAGCAGCAAGGAAGGAGTAACGGAGGGTTGGAAGAGACGGTGACAGGTGAAATATATCTCCTCGAGTGCATAAGCGATAACCAAACGATCCACTCAGCCCGCAACGAATGAACGTAACGGATGTCTGGTATTTTAAATTTTCGTTAGACGCATCCTCTCCTCGCCTTATCTCGGAGAGCCATTAGAGGATAGGACGCGGTGGGCATTCCTCGAAACTCTGGGAGCCCCTCTAATCATCCGGTTGGACGAGTTCCATCTTGGGTTGTCCGTCGTTCGTGCGACTTTCTTCGCACGCGGACATAGAAGGCCACTCCACCGTTTTTGAATTGCCTTATTCGAGGAGCGGTTTGAGACGGAAACTCGAAAGAGGGTCATCAGTGCTCTCCATACCGAGAGAGGAACCAGTAGTCCTAATGGATTCCAAGATTCCCCAAATTCTCTGACGAATAGATGACTGCGGAAGAGCATTAATGAAATTACAATTTGCACCAGGCACTTGTTGTTTAAGAGAATGACGAGCATCGGATAAGAGCCCTGTTGTTCGGTTTGAGTCAAGGGAATATCGCTTTACGGTTTAGGGGGAACGGGACTTCTTCTTCTTCTTCTTCTTCGTCTTCTTTCATGCCGCCGTATTTCCCTTTATCGTTTCCGTTTCATTTTACGAGCTGCTGGTTGCCACTACTGCAGCACCAGCTCAGCCAAAGAAGGAAGGAAGGAACTTTTGCTATTCTGGGCTGCCATCCAATCCCTCTTCCTCGAAAACGACCACAAAAGCAGAAACCGCAGTCCAACGATTTCGCTCGTGTGTAAAAGAACAAGGTATTTAGGATTTCAATAGATACGGTACTAAAAGAACTTGCAACTTCTAAAAGATCGAATATGCGTAATTCTTCCCATCACACAATGAACATGTTAAAGCCCTTTGATCGAACGATTCCTTCTACCTCTAGAATGACAGAGAAAAGGCGTTTCCGATGGCATCAATATTTCGACGACAAGAGTAATTGATCATGCTGAAGTCACTTCTGGCATGTCAACGATGAGGTGAACCCTTCCAGTCATACATTTTTCAACTCAATATTTTGGCATCAATTTTGTTACTCGGGGGTTTTTGGGCTCGTTGATCACGAATCTGACGTCAGACTTTGATGATTTCTAAATCCAAAATGGCGGATGTAAAATAGGAAGAAAAAAAAAAAAACTATTAAAATTCGACGATTCTGGCCGAGACTTGTTACTCAGAGATTTTTGAGGTTATACGAAGTAACAAAGATCATTTGAAGTTGTGAATAAACTGTGATAAGGCTAGGATATGGTAATTTTTTAGGCTTTTTCTCGCTTCGCTCAATTTCCTGTGAGATCCATCTATTCATGAATTAAGCTAACCAGAGCGAGCAGAGACGTATGTATGGTCGAAAAACGAAAATGATATTCGATAAACTCTCAGTCTGTTCTCCTTTTCTCTCTCTTTCTCTTTTTTTTTTTCCACAGCCGAAGAAAGAACGACGATCTCTTTAAGAGTGTGGGGGGCAGCAGCCCAGCTCACCTCAGCCTTACAGTCAGCCAGCCGGCGCCCTTGTCACCTATACATTGATAAAAGCTCATTTTTCTGCCATTTATATTCAGTCCCCGCAAACCTCCCACAAAAGATTATGAAATCATCTTTTCTCGCTTTAGAGAAATTCATCCACCTGCTCCCGTCTCTCCCCCCTTCCTCCCTTCCACCCTTCCTTTCTTTCCGCATCTCGCGTGTCGCGGTCGGCAGAAATATAATCCCCGTGAATTCCGTGTCGTCGTTTTTGAATTTTCGCAATTCGACGACTTTGTGTTTCCCTTATTTTCCGTTCAAATATCAATCCGAGCTTTTCAGCGTAGGAACAACAACTCCTGCAGTTTTCCCATCCCCAACGTCCGTCTACATTTTTGCCTTTAATCCCTACTTTCCGCGAACGAAATAAGACTTTTTTTTTTTTTTTTATCCTCCCCCCTCCAAACTCTGCAGCAGAAACGGTAGGACCTGAATAATCGCGTCAAAGGTCGCGCTCTCGGAACGCCTGGGGAAAAGTTTATTCGAATCACAATGCATAACCAGGAGTTCCCTCGCTTCCTGCCTGGGCGAGAGGTGTCGCCCTATGCTTAAAACGGTGGCTGTACGCGGCAAAATCTCAACCCGCTTTGCCAGCCAGCCCCAGCGACTGCCTGCTACCAACTTTACGTTCTACCGAAATGATGACGGAATTGTGCTAATGCCTTCTGGAACACACCTCGAATGTTCAAAGTTTATACTTTATCGCCCATTTCAAGGGAAATTTACTCCGACTTCAAAGTTTTATGTACCCCGCCAACCTACCCGGTATCCGTTATATGCATAGCTAGCCGTTTCCTATGTCGATGTCTGCATGTATGTACACTTGGGGACAATGAATCTTAGACGACTAATTTTTTACACCAGACAGTTATGTTGGCAACACAGAGAGCCCTGCAGTGCTATAGTGGGCCGAGCGCGAAGCGAACTCAATCTCAATAAACATAACATAACCCATGACCGTCGATTCTAACCTTAAAATACGCGTCAATCCAACAAGTCATTATCCCCGCGGTATTCTAAGGTTAGATTCTACGGTCATGGGTTATGTTATGTTTATTGAGATTGAATTTATTTCGCGTTAGGCCGATTATGGCGCTGCAGGTTTCTCCGTGTTGCCAACATAACTGTCTAGTGTAAAAAATTAGCCGTCTCAGATTCATTGTCCCCAAGTGTACATAGTCCAAGCCATGCACTACACGCATAGACAATCTTTGGCCGAAGTAAATCAAAAACTAAAACAAAAAGGTACTGAAGGACTTGGTATTGACTTTGGAAAAGAAAAGAATGAAAAGAAAATAAAATAAAAAATTCCTCATCTTTCGGCATACGTGTCACACCGTGTGTACGTTTGTCAATGTATACTCATCGACAAGTTTCCTCCGAGACGGTGATTTTATGTTTGGTATCCTCATAGTAAGGGCTTACCTGAAACAAAGAAAAGTAAAACAAACAATTAGACAAAGGAGAACAAAGAGGGGGTGGTAGAAGGGAGGGGGGAGGCAGTTTAAACCGTACCGAAATTTTCAGCTGTGGGAACCTATGGTGACTTTCTCATGGTGCACGTATATATGTGCATACATATATGCACCAAAGGGTATACAGGGTAAACATATCTATGACGTTATAGTATATACGGATAAATATTTATCCAGATGATAGTTTTCGTCGTCCTTATCCGTATTCGTTTCTACGAAACGCTGCGGTACCGAATGATTATTATTGTTCCTTTTACCGCGTTTCATTTTTATTTTCTTCAAGTTTTTAGGTATACGCATATCCACGCCCTTCAAAAACTTCCCAAGGAGATATGCCTCCCTTCGTATTTCGCTTCTCCTTGGCGTTTGATCAAAGTTTTTTACTCAGTAAGAAAACGCTCATTTTATCTTCAGATACATACATTAATATTATCGGTGAAATTTTAATTACTTAATTAAGTTTTCAACTGGCTTATATAATGTGTGTGTGTGTGTATGTCTATATATATGTATATATATATCGTACTATGTATCTTCAGAATCGTTAAGCTTGATACACATCTTCCACGGGCGGAATTCGCTCCGTAAAGGGAAACCATTTCTTTGTTTTTTTTTTATCAACACAGGGTAAAACATTTTAAACAACGTTCACTACGAGATTTCCACCCCTACTCCACCCCTCTATTTTTCTCTTTTATTCTACTGATTGTCGTTTCTCGTTTATGAGAATTTCGTATTTCACGCTTTATACTTTTCACCTGGTCTACGTCACCGCAGAATGCTCGAAAAATAATGCAATATGGAACTGAGAACAAAACCCCTGCACTGCAAGGTTTTCTAATTTGTTAATTAATCAATTTATATCAAATTCATCAGTTGCACGCGTTAGATTCCGACAACGAAACTCAATTTCTGACAATTATTATACGTACAGGTGTATCTCGGATAAGAATTTTTCAACGATTATTTTTTTCTACTCTTCTGTCTCTTCCCCCCCCCCCCTCCCCCCCCCGCCCCGCCCTTCATTCATTAACCATCTATAAATCATGAGCCAAACATGAGGTTGTCGCGCCGAGTTGTTGTTACTATTTTTTATTATAATTATTATTACTCTTTTTCGTTTTCTCGTTCATTTCCCTCCTCGGTATTCTTGTTCTTCCGTTTCCTTGATCATTTTTTCTATCTTTTTTCTTTTTCTTCGTCGCGGTAACAGCGAGAAGACACGCAACGCGAAAACAGGGTCACGATATATATTAAATGGAAGCATTTTCCGCCGGAATGAAAAAATGGCGGGAAATGGTCGAGGGGGTAGGAAGAGGGATGATAAATCGTCGTATTTTCAGTTTATTTTATTCACATCATTTATTGTACCACTCGTCCCTCCGTACGCAACGTATTTATATTTTTCCATATAATCTCCTGATCACTGTTCGCACAAAGTCTCAAACCATTGTCTAATTAACTACATTCGAAACAATACTAACACCGAGTGTTTTGCAAAAATGACGGAACCAGTGATTTTGATTGAAATTAAATTTTCCTCTTACGTTTCGTCGGAAAGAAAATCTGTGAACGTTTCAGTGAGGCATACATTATTGTTATTATTATTATTGTTGTTGTTGTTGTTGGTGTTTTTGTTGTTGAAATTACATTGTTATACCAATCTAGGTTACATTTATGCCTTAAGTTGAACAAGATAATATTATCCTCTGGTTTAAGAAGGCGGAGGTCTTTGCGTCTTTTAATATTAAAATATTGATAAAAGAACGACGTTCCGTGCACGGACAAGATGAAAAGGAATTGATGAAAAACACATCTCGACTCGTAAATTTATTACATACACCAAGGCATTTCTGAGTTTCATAGATGCGGATACGTACTGCGCACCGTATCTCCCTCGTCTTTCACCCCCTCATTTATCGTTTTGGATTTTCTCCACCAGCGAAACGCGTGCCGCCGTTGATTTATCAAACGTGACATGGAAGCGCGTCGCATTCGATATACACGCGGCGTGTGTTCCTTCTCTCGAAAACGTGTCACGGTAGACGTGTAAAAATCGACATCCGGAATGGAGAAGAAAGAAAGAAGAAAAAAGAAAGAGAGAGAAAAAGATTGGTGAATTTGTAACTCGATTTTTATTTTTTTTTTTACGGATATGTACAGCCGAGTGAGTGAATCGTACGCGACTGAAAATCCGAGTGGTAAGATCTCATCTTGGCTTCGAAACGAGATGAAACATCGACGTGTCGAATCCACATTAAAGAAACAGGTACGTTAAACAGTTCGTCCCATTTCAAAAATATATGCTGAAGTGTACACCGCAAAACGAAGCATTCAATTGTAAAATGTTTTGGACAAAATTTGCTGTGTATGAAGGACGATATCAGATGAGAGTCCCAGTCTTTGGGACCGGGGTCTCTGCCGGGCCTATTGAGGCCCGAATTTTGTTTTTGAAATAGAACCTCATATTTTTTTATTGCATTTTCTTTTTTGTCATTGAAAAATAAATAAGTATTATACATGTCATTTTTTTGGTTTTCGTCTTCGAACAGGTCCAAAATGTTATTCAAACTTTCCTCGTCACAAATAGTGGCGATGCGTCAATCTTTGCGAATAGTTAAAAAATGAGAACGATTTCTAGAATTCTTCGACATTGAAAACTGTTCAGGCGTTTGTTTGCATTATTTTCCAAGCATTGCTAAAAATACAATACCTACTTATAATATGCTACGAATAGCAACGCTTAAAAAACAATGCAAACGAGCGCCTCAACACTTTTCAATGTTAAAAAATTCTGTTCATCTTAGAAATTGTTCTAGTTGTTTTCAACTATTCGCAGAGATTGACGTATCGCCACGAGAAGACTTCATATAACGTTTTGGGCCTGTTCGAATACGAATACCAAAAAAAACTACCAGTAATAAAACTTACTCACATTGTATTCAGAAACAAGAAAATGGAATGAAAAATATGAGGTTCTATTTGAAAGAAAAAACCAAAGTTGTGCCTCGACGTGCCCATCAGATACCCCGGGACCAAAAACTGGGGTGTATACTCATCTGACATCCCCTTCCATAACTTTTGTTCAAAACATTTTTCTATCCAATGTTTAGTTCTCGACACATTTGAGTATATTCTTTCAAATTGGACATCCTGTACCCTTATACCAGAATGCACAAGTTTTGTAAATGTCCCCGCAATCGCTGCTGCTCGGCCAATTATCACGTATAGTCAATATCCCCCCCCCCTCCGCCTTCGGTATCCGGTGGTACAAGTCGATCATCCACGGGCTGACGTGTTCTCATTAAAATGATACCGGTAACGTTTTTGATGAATTGAGGCGACCACGGGTCGACCGTTTCTCAAGGGTGACTTTCTAACGGTATCTCATCTCGGGTCTAATCCCCTGGACGTCCGCGTCATTCGAGAAACGGTTGCAGAGAGAGGGCAACAGAGAGAGAGAGAGAAAGAGAGAGAGAGGAAGAGAGGAAGAGAGCTTTCGATCGTTAGCGTCAAGTCGTAGCGGCGCACCGTCGCGGTGGCCGAGTTTAACCGTGTACCAAGGCACACCACCCTGCATACCATACCTACTCCCAAAGCTCTCCGACCGTCATCCAGAGCTCAGATTTAAATCCCATTAGCAATTCCATTTGGGACAAGAGAGTGATATGCCCCGAGAACAGTACAGGGGACAGTCGGCCAACCGGATGTTATACATACACAATGTATACGTATGCACTGTGGTACAAGATTGAGCTTTCGGGAGCTTTCGGACATTGCGTTTTTCGTTTTCGGTTAACTCCGGTAAAAAAAAAAAAGTTCAGAGGTGGGTATCCTTTTTTCCCGAAAGGGTTCAAAGCCGAGGAGAGGAGATCTCTTTTCGATACAAGAATTATACGATATGGATCGAGTATTGGATAAGGGCATAGTTTACAAAATTCTACTGTTATATCCTCCGTCCGGATTTCCCGCGGGACAAAGTTTTTTTCTTCTTCGTCTTCTTCTTATTCTACTTCTTGTCTTCTTTTAAACCGTAAGAACGAGTAGGTATGTAATACGGGTATTTGTACGGCACGGAAACAAATGAAGCATGAAATGTCGAAGCCTTGTAAGATATTTGAAGATGTGTATCTTGTCCGCGACGTATTCCCTCGTCCATTATTTCAGCTCAATTTTGAAGCTTTTCTATTCACAAGATGATCGACATTATTCTGTTCTTCGCAAATATTAATACAGTTCCTCCCTTTATCAAAAAATCTGATTCGTAGAATATTTCAATAGATAACTTTGATTTTTGAGAAAGAATTTGACGTCCAAAGTTTACCAACTGTTATTAAAAAAAAAAAATTCAGAAAAGTTTTATTTTTATTTCTTTGCAATTAAAAATAAGTAGATCCGCACACTCGAATTTTCGCGTAACGACGTAGAGGAAACGTAAAATACTTGAGAGGCAATTAAAGAGGAATAAATAATCGAGGGCACATATTGAGCTTGAGTTAAATTATCGATAAAAGCAGCTTGTCCGGCGTCGAAATTAAACAGAATATAATTGAAGCAAATTGTATACGAGAGGAAATCTCGTGTGTTTCCCTGTAAAGGCGATCGTGATACGTGATTATACTTGGTCGTTAATTCCAACTAATTAATCGGATATACTCAATCAGAACGTGCGTTGAATACCCGTCTCCGTTTCATCCTTCGTATATCTCAATTTCGTTTCGTTTCTTTTTTATTTCATTTTTGTTTTTTCTTTTTTTTTTCCACTTCATTATTTTCTGTCAGCCATGGTAAACGTGTAGATTCTCGGAAAACATCAAACGATAAGCGCGAAGGGAACTCTGCAGGATACCCTGTACGCTTGTACTCAAAGAATCGGATCATACGCGCCTATTAGGGCTCGAAAATGATTGAAATTTCGTGAGATGCGAGCGTCAAAGGGCTCCCGCCGCCTGCGCTTGGGGGTACAAAGTTGTTCCTATACGAAACCAGCCTCCGCTACTCTTGGACAGCCCACGCGTGTAGGAAGTTACCCACGCAGAGGAGGAAAGAGAGAGAGGGGGAGATAGAGAGGTGCGGAGGCGGGGAAACGAGAGGGAAAATAACCGGAGAAAGCGAAAGAAGGAAAAGGTGTGTGCGCGCGCTCGTTCGATCGATCAACGCGTTCCTCCGTCACTGTCAAATCTCGAAGTTGATGACGAAGCGTAAGAAAACCCGTGGGATTTTGCCGAATTTATCCTCACGCTCCGAGCACGGCTGCCAGTTAACCGGCCAATTTCAGGCTAATGGGGTGTTTGGACCACGCCTAACGCACACTGTTTTTTCTGACCAAAACAAGTTTTCTACTGACTCCCGCGGTGAGGTGAAAGAAAAAGGAAGAAAAGAAAAAAAAAAAAAATCGAATCAATATTGCACAACGACCGGTAGACTGCTTTTCAAGATACCGTGTCGACGTCTCCTACTTCCGGTTCATGTGACATATCGATACGAAACTCCGTGAAAGAATTGATTTGACTGGTAGAAGAATTATTGCGAAATTTCAAAGCGATCGGTTTAACGGTACCTGAGATATCTCGATTCCAAAAAACGATCTTCGTTTTTTACCGGTTTTTTATCACGTGAAAATTTCGGATCCAACATTTCACCATTCGAGTAGGTACTCAAAATACTAGGAATACCTTATCTGAATATTCCTAGACGAACGACGTGAACCTAATCTCGGTGTAAGATGAGCTCCGACGATAATTTCACGGAGTTCTGGCTTCCTTAAGCAGCCGTAAACTAGTGGAAACATATCGACAATAACGTATTGACATCACCTCGAAAGGTAGTGGTTTTACATGGTATTACTGAGTCGTGTGGAAAAATCTGATTCCGGTATATGGCAATTGGGTAATCAGAGAAGGCTAGAAGTGGGGAGTTTAAATAGTCTCGAAGGCAGAGACTTGAACCGCGGTATCTCGCTCAAGAGGTTGGAACGACAATTGCAAATAGGTTGGGTAGGCAGTTTAAATTCAACGGTAACTAAACAGAGTTAACAATCAGGGTAGTCTGACTCACCCTCGTCGGATCGTTGGAAGTAGGTGGGTACCTAAATATACCGTGGATCGTCGTCGTGTTGCCGGGTTTTGCGGAAGGGGGAGGCGGGCAGGGAGGAGGATAACGTGATTATAAACCTAGCTTTACGGTTTCGCGTCGGCACCAGGTCACCCCGGGATTCTATCCAAAGCTGCGAGGGTAAACTAGAACCGCGGAAGAGAGAGAACGAGCGAATCCCCAGCATCTCATGGACGAGAAAGACGACCGGGTCTTGGAGGAGGTCCCGTGGGAGAGAACGAAGGCGAGAGGATGCGACGCGGCTCGCGGTGCCGTCAAACAAGCAGTACGGAGATCGTAAACAGGGACAGTTACACCGAGAGGAACACATTTTTGCTTCCACTTTTTATAAGACTTCTTACTTCACGCGATGCCCGGGCATTGCAAACTCCTGGATACAATCTTCTTTCCCGTTCTTTCTCTCTCTCTCTTCTAGATGCCGATGATGAACCTGAAGCTGGCAACCAAACGTGACAAACTTATTGGAAATGGAAAAACGAAGTTCAATTTTACCCTCATAATTCTATAAATGTATTGGGGGTTCAAGGTATGTTACAAAATCTTCGTTTTCGGACTTCACTAACTTACTCGAACCGACGTTAAAACGTTTGGCTGCTAATTCTGGATGTTTGTCTCAACCTCGTCTATGTACTGTTCGATTGGTGAGACGATCACCGGGACGCAAGATTGAGAACCGAAACGGTTATCGTAGCTCATCGGATTCCTCTCAATCGGGCTATCGCAACAGGCAGATTGACCCCTGTGTGTCAGGTTGAGTAAGATAAGTATAAGAAGTAACAAAGGGCAGGAAGGACTAGAAAGATACAATCACATACACACACGCACGGAGAGACAGATCACGGTTGCCCCGACAAAACTGTTAGGTGATAAACGCGAGTCGTTTCGCGGGTTAGGATCACTTTAGATTTCCCCGGCGAAGCCAAAAATTGAATGACATCTATCTTTCGACGCCGTTTGTCCCCCTCCTCCTCCTCCTCCTCCTCCACCTCCTGATTCTCATCCTCAGCCACCACCGGAGAGTTCTTCCATTAACCGTTGTTCTGGGTTCCGGGTTCTTTGTCTCCAGGAATCTCTCTCCAGCTCCTCCCGCAGAAGCGTGAAAGCTTTCGTCGTAAAGGTAAGGCAAAAGGCTTAGCTTCGCAATTTATTGATTTAGGGTATGGCCCACCACCGCCAACGCCAACGCCAACCCCGCGCCAGCCAGTGTCTGCACGGGCTTTCGGGGTGTGGGGCTGTGGGGGGATGGCAACGAAGGCCAGGGCGTCGCTCTTACGCGATGAAAAACTCCGCTGGCGGGATTTCGACCCGCAAAGAGATGAACTCTCGCCTCGTCTCTGCCCGGAATTCCTCCTTCCATATAACTAAAGGTTGTGTCCGGAGGCCCGCTTTGATATTCCGGGGAAAAAAACGAAAAAAAAAAAAAAATCTATACTCAAAGAGCTTTTTTTCCCGATGAGAATAAAATGTGACAGAGGTTAGAAAAAAAAAAGAAAAAAAAATTTGTTCATCCCTCAAAAAATTCCGTACTTCTCTCGTATTCCTCGAGCTTTTTGAAAGGCTGACGTGTGTAATACCTGAACGAATATTTTACTTCTTTGAAAGAGATTTTCACGAAATCGTTTTCAGATTCTTTAACGGCTTGTATACGATAATGAAAAATAAATAAATAGACGGTAAGAACTAAAAAAATTTTAAAAAAAGTAAATAAAAATAACGGAGAGCCAAAACCATGAGGACGGCGGAACCGGGAAACACTGTTTATCTTCGCACTTTTGAACTCCGCGTGGATGCCGACATATATACGTGTGTATAACACACGTAGACGACGAGATTGTAGGCAGCGGTTGAACTTTGACCGTGTTCACAAAAATGCAAGAACGGCGGTGTGGGGATGGGAAGAGGTGGGTGTATATCCATCCTTGAAGTGTGGTAATAACCGGGTATACGTACCGAGATCCCTTCGGATTCAGTGGTGCGCCGCCGTTATGGTTTTTGCGCCTACACATGGGGGGTAGGCCTGCGGCGGGTACCATGCACGGAGAACACATTTGCACGCGCCGTTGTGCCGTGCACTAAACTGCAAACGCGCCGCGATTTTCCGCAAAATTGTATGAAAAGCGGCGAAAATGCCTACGTACCTGAATGAAAAATGAAGTAGGGTAAACCGGAAAGGTTTATTTGAAAATGTGAGAAAAAAAAGATGAAAAAAAAAACACATGAAAATAATAAACGGCGAAAAAAAAGAACCAAATATTCTACCTTCGTGGTTTGCATTGAAACGTTGAAAAGATTTTACTCGCTCGTGAGATTCTCCGCGTTTAAAATTAACGTTATCAGAAACGAGGAAAGAAGAGCAGAAATAAGAAGTCATGAGTCGATACAAGTATAATAATGCACCAAAGTGAGAAGGGCGAAGAATGCAGCGAAAAAAAAAACTGTCTATAGTTGAAAGAGATAAAAAAGAAAAAAAAAGAACAGAAAGAAACGCGCATAAAGAGTACAATGTATCGATGAGGTGGCTGAATAGCTAGACCATGGATACGTTGAGGTTAGATTTTACACCTGTGTATATTACACGCGGTGAAAAATTGTGTATTTTCAATTTTCTTATAACTGCCATCTTCGTGAGAGAAGAAACAAGTTTCGTAACCTGCCCGGTATAATATCTCGGGCTAAGAGGTACTCCGGCTCGACGTAGTCGTCGTCGTCGTCGGCGTTGTCTTGTGTCTTCGGTTGTCGGTAGGATAGCGGGCAGCACGCGTATATGCGTTTGCGCATGTGTGTGCCCAGGTAGGAATGCGAGACGCCATTTTGAATCGGGACTTCCCCCACCACCGTCTAACCCGCGGGGCCCTGACCGTTTCTATAGATCCCTTCGCGTTCGCGTACGGCCGAGTGCCGCTGCCTGCAGGCCTGCATGGGCATGCACACACACACACAGACAGAGAGAAACAGATTCACTCGCACCCGAGTATATAAGAGCCACTCAGGCTCCTCTTGCAAGAATAATTATCGACAGAGAGGTAACCGGCCTCCTAGCCGAGCTCTACGTAAGGTACTCCAAGGCTGGTACGAGCAAGACGTACGTACCTACAGAGAAAAATCATATGCCGGGTAAAATTGTTCATCTGGTGATTCGGATGATTGTACAGAATCGAACTATCAACGATCGGGAAACGGTTTTTACACCGGTATTCAGTCATTTCTTCCGGTTTATGGATACATTTTCATGATCCCGTGCTGTCCAGTCGTCGACTTCGGAAACACGTCAGGCACGGTTTAGTTACCGTCGTCTTATGCCCAGATTTACACACGAAAAAACTGTTTTCGGTACAGCCTCATGAAATTTTTATCGGTATTAAACGGAACATAACTGTATTGCGTAGTGGATGATGGGGTTTTTTTGTTGATGAAGCTATGAATATCGTCAGGTTGCAGCAAATTTCTTAATCTCCTTGTCGGTATTTTCTGTATACGGTAGATTTTTTATTTCTTTCGTTTTTCTATCAAATCAATTTGAATACAACCTTAGATATTTAACTGCAGACGAGAGTTTTGACATTGAATTCCAGTTAAAATTTCATCAGGCTACTCTCAACTTGGACAAGAAATATTATAACTGTGTACACGGGTATGAGAGATAAAGATTGACCATAGACCGAATCTGATAATACAGAGAAGAATGTAAACCTCAAATATCGAGTGAAAGGTGTGAAATTTCGATCTCGCCAAGCGTTCGAAATGAATGAGCATCGAATGTCGATCCAATAATAGTCAAGGAGTGTCTCAGTGTATCTACAGACCAGGGAATGGTACAGCCAGATAGAGAGAAAGAGAAAGAGAGAGAGAGTAGCCGTGAGTGGAGAAGATGGATATACGGCTGTATTGATGTTGATAAATGTGTCGAGCAAGAGTGACAGTGGGTGGCTATCCGTTCATTTCATTCATTTGATTCAAGCTCTCCCGAAGTGTATTTCCGGATTCGATTTGGGTCCGACGTTGTAAAGTTGAGTGGAGTCTACCGGAGGCTCTGAGTGGCTTTTGGCGTATCCCGGATTGAATTTGGCAATGAAAACCAAATCTCCAATTTGCATCAGAATCGCTGCAAAACAATTGAAAGAAGATTTAGGCGGCTTCGGCTCGGTCGCAGTTTCCTCGAATGATCAAAAAAGATGTACAGTCTCGACGTTGTCCTCGTGGAGCCGAACTCCGGGAGACTGCCTAAGCTTTCGGGATTACCCAGCCGGTTCTGGAGGGTGAAAAAGGGGGTGGAACGATTGAATATATATGCAGCCACGGGGGGTCCAGCGACCCCTAGTTATGCCGAGGGACCATTTTAAACGCCGGTACAGCTCTGGCTAGGCACTAGATCCACCGCCGCCTGGCACCCTCGCCCTCTTCTCTGGGGATTATCGTTTATTGGTGTACTCTGGAGCTTCCGTCACACGTGCCGGCATTCGTCGTCCCCCCGCCCATCCACAGTCGGCCACCATACGAGGGTATGGTATAAACGGTTAGCGAGGCAAAATTGCTTTTCAAAAATATTCATCAAACAACAACTGAGCGCGTTCGCGGATAAAAGTTTGAGGATGTATAAAATGAATCAGACGAAAGTGAAGGGGCTCAACGCAGACACGGAGCATAGATATGGCATGTTAGGATACTCCGAACGGCGATAACGGTACTTGGAAACGTCGAAGTTAGAGGGGTTGTTATTTCAGGGCACGGTGGATGAGTGTTGCTGGAACTAGGTGTACGATTAATAATTAATAGATAGTGAACGAGCGAACGGGGCAGGGAATACCTTGGGGAAGGAGAGACGGCGAACCACCTTGGGTTAGCTTTGGACTTTAGGTGATGGCCTGTAGTAACCTCTGGCTGTTGGCTCCGCCGAGTTTGAATCCAAGCTTGCCTCTCTGGCTGCTGCTGCCTCCTCTCTCTACCAGCCTGCGTAGTTACCCATAAAACCGGTTTGTCCCATCTCTTGCAGCAGGGCCCTCTCTGGTACACTAACGGACTTCTAAGAGTCTCTCTTTCTCCACCTCTCTCCTTCTCCTTCTCTCCTTACAGTGACGTCGAGACATAGTCTGGTTTATGAACTACGTCGAACCACCACGATCTCGAAGAAACAGAAACAGACTTTTCCAAATGCCGTTTCAGCATACCGTCCCTTTCCGTCATCGTTTCACTCACATTCATTTTACTGTTTCACAAAAGACTTGTCTAGATGTCAAAGATGAAAAACGCTGACCGCGAATCAACCGCCCCGAATCGAATCGAAGCAATTAGAGTGCAGCTGTTGAGGATGGGGGGCAAACCGTTCTTCCAAGATTTCTGTGGTTGCGATACCGTTTTGTCAGAGCGACAATGGCGTGAATCGGAGTAGGCATGTCTACCCGGCGGAAAATGGCAAGTGATGAAAGCGCTCATGTAGCCAGCTCGTTACGCGTCTGGTTACTGACCCAAAAAACTACAACGCCGCGAGATGTATAATGCTGGAGCCGTGGCGCGAGGTTTTGGTCGAGGTGCGAGGTGGGATGTAACAAAGGTACGAGCCTGGGGCTTGATGGCTCGAGAGTCGCGGAGAGTTGGAGAACTGGAGAGAGACTTGTAGAGGAGAAGGCTGTGGAAGGCTGAGAGCTTCGAGCTTCAACCGGAGCAAATTTCTCTCTATAGACAACCGCAGCAACAGCAGAAGCAGCAGCAGCAGCAGCAGTAGAAGTACCAGCAGAATCAGGGATCAGTTTGTTCCCGTCTATAACACATTGCAGGATCAAGGCACATTCTATGCAGACTCTCCGCAGCACGCACCGTTCGAGGCGAGAAATATAATTTCAAATTACTACACCATGGCGGCTGATCGTCGTTCCTCGTCGTCCACGACCGTCAACGTGCGAACATCTTCCACCTTGGTCTGCGCTCCTCTTGATTTTTTTTTTCATTCCCACCGCGAGTAAATTCCACTTTACTGCTGACCAAGGCCTTCGACTGTTATAACCTTCACATAGCACGGAATGTATATTACCTACTGGCATGCGGCCCCTTTCCTTTATAACTCCATCCACTGCACGATGATCATGATCAGGGTCAAGGTACAACTACATGGTGTATAATGCTCCAGAAAACGCGTACAGTGAAAAAGGGACGTGATTCCAGGCAGTTGGGGTCTTTTGGATTTCCTGGATTTCTTCACATCAATGTCTCCATGCGAGCTACTACGTTTCGTGGTGAATCTCGTCTTCTGTTTATATAACACACATTGGGCGATGCAGATGGCGGGAATACGGGATCCGGTTAAAATCACGGCAGCAGGTAATTTGAATCGCAGAAAATACACACTACCGTGACTTTGTACATATAATAGAAACGAGGGCAAGCGAAGCGGTAGCAGCAGTAGTAGCAGTAGCAACAGAAGCAGCAGCACCGCTGGGACAACGAAGCTGAGGTATGTGCTAATAAATTAGAAGGACGTTTTCGAGGACCGGGATTTCGGGCGGTCTATCTATTTGTTGGTTCCAGGGGCGGATGGGTGGTTGGTGGCTGGCTTCATGCCTGTCGTCGGGGAGGCCACGACGCGCAGTAATCCCTGGCAACTTTAATGCAATTAATTATAACCCCCTGAAGGGAGAGAGAGGAGGAGCCGGAGGGCTACTGGTGGAAGTATAAATTACGCAATTTCAACCATACAACCGAGTAAATTTATTCGGCCTCGAACCGACATGGTGAATAATAACACTTCCTGCGGCTCGGATAGTTCTCCACGATTTTGAAAAACCCGCAACTCTCGAGTCTTCAAATGGCCAGTAGGGCACATTTTGAGCCTGCATTGGTCCAACGAATGTCGAAAAAGTGAGAACAATACCGGCGTCCATCCGAGTTCAGCGTTCTGGGGATGTGTCAAAATGATTACAAAGACTATATGGCATGGCACGGGAGGATAAGGGTCTTACAAGTTGGCCTGCCGGGTTCGTAGGCTGGGGAGACAAGGGATCGGGAACCCAGAGGCACGTAAAGCTCGACTGACAGTTATGACCATCAAGGAGCTGACATGCGTATTAAGCAAAGCGTCCCCCAGCGCATTTCGAATCCCCTGCAACCCCTCGTCCTCGACTCGCCCCGTCAACCACCCCGCGAAAACTACGACGCTAATCGATCCTCCAGGAGAGTAGAGAATGTTCCTCGATGATTAACAGGAAGAAGATGATTGTGAAAACGGAGGAGCGAAGAGGCACGACCAAATGAGGAAGCGTTTACGACTTCTAACAACACCATGAACACCAATGAGTATCCTCGCAATTATGGCAAGTAAAAAAAAAAAAAAAAATTACGATCAACGTACCGTAGCCGTCTGAATTTTCTTTTGACAGTACCAATCGTGGTACAGTCGTCTCGAGGGTTTGGCCACTCCACCGGCAAGAGGGTTTCGGGTGCACCTGGCTTCAATACCTATCCACCATGTGGGACTTCAAAGGAGCTCGTGAGCTCAACGGAGTTGAAATAATTTCACACGAGTTGAAGTACTTTCGAGTGATTTCGCGTGGCTATGACGAAAGTTACTTTATACGTGACTCTAATCTGCAGTCGTCTCGCGTAATTTCATCACGTGAGTTTCAAGTGATTTCACCCGAGGAATTAAGGAGACCAAGTATTGGCTTCGTATAACTCGACTAATGGGTTTGAACCTTCCAATTAATTCGATATTTGTTACACGGATGAACGGGGACGGAGGTCATTCAGTCAGGTACCGGTCGCCTTGGCGAGTTTAAAAGTAAAAGAACAGATAAGAGCGGTACTGAAAAGAAGAAGATTAAGAGGTGGTGGGGATGAAAAAAAGAAAGAAACGAAATGAAATAAAACCTGTAACATCACTAAAGTCAAGGCCGTTCATTAGCAGTTGTTTGACGTCGAAAGAAAGTCTCGTTTTAATATCTCGTCATATCTTATTTACATAGGTATATGGACGAGGGAGAGAAGAAGCGGAGAACGAGAATAAGAATGAGAAGAAAAAGTACAGGCGAGAGACAGAGAAGAATGAGAATAAGGTCTCGCGCTGCGGTCGGACCGCGAGAAGGGCCTTAAACTCGCATTATTTATTTAGTATACCGGCTTGTAAAATACAGGTGTCACCGTTAGAAGTCATTCAGACTTCACGCAGCAGCAGATACATGCAAAACTCTAAACGAGCTTGAATTTATACATCTCACACTCGAGTGTACAATATGTATATATATGTGCTTGTACATGTGAATATTTTTACAGCATCAACATCGCCGTGATAAAACTCCTCGAAATTCTCTGCAATAGATTCAAATTTCAACCACTTTCAAAGAAGAATAAATTTCAACCAAAATGTTCGTTCTTTGTACTGCTGGATTATTTTTTTGCTACTCTTTAATTCTTGACTTACTTTTTTCCCCCAACAATCTTTACTCCTTCCTTCGTCTCTCTAATCACGTAACAATAAATTTTCCAGCTTGCAGCTTAGGGGGGAAAAATTTTTTTACACCAGGGACTCATTACAGGACGATAACTCTTTTTCGCGAAAAAAAAGTCCACTGCATTTCTTCTCGAAGTTTCTTCAGATTCGTGAAACCTTTCGTGCTTTCTCACCTTTTCTCGGGGTCCGTTGTAGGGAAAATTTTTCGCTTCAAAATGCTATGGTTCTGGAAGAATTTTATTTGTCGGTATTTAGCGATTTTAAAGAAAATGGAATCAGAAAAAAAAAACAGCCGGGTGAAATGTAATCGGCAAAATTCCAGCTCTCTTCTCCGCGATTTATGCAACACAATCAAACTCTCCGTACCTCGGTTGAGTGGGTTAACGGAGTTTCTTCTTTCTCTTTTCACTCGTTCCCCTCTTTTTTCTGTAGTTTTTCCTCCAGCGCTGCAATAGGCGAAACGAAGCTCAAATTAAAACCAGTAAATCAGTTGAAAAGGTCGTCTTCTCTCTGGAGAGCGAAACAGAAAGAAGAAAAAGAGAAAAAAAGAATGTGCTGAAAAAGAAAAGAAAGAGAGGAGAGGAGAGGAGGATCTACGGCGGAAGAACTTGTCTGCGAGTTTAAAAACGGGGAGAAAAATAGCTCGTGAAGAAAAATTAGAAATATTTCAGAATTATCGAAAAATCTCTCAAGGTATTCAAAATTATTAAATTAATCTTAGCAATGAATTATTGCCAACTGTAACAGTTAGAGCGGAACGACGGAAAAGAAGAAGACCGTTCGTTCTATACAGGGCCAGAAAATTATTTGAAAAAAATTTCTCATGTAAATAGAAATGGAGAAAAAAAAATGGCAGCGATCAGAGGGAAAAATTTTTTTCGCGTCAAGCGGCGAGTAATATTACAGAAAACTGTGAGTATGCAGAGGTGCAAAGGGACCGTGAAGTGATTGATAACCACCAAAGATAATTATATGCCATGTTGTAATTAGAATATGGTACACGGAAGACGGTAAAGATCAAGTTTTGCTCTTATTTTACTTTTCTTCTTCCGAAATCATCAACGACAAGAGTTCTTTTTGTTGTGGATATTTTGATATTTGCGACCACCCTGTAGAACGCGTATCGGGTAACATCCACGTGATATTACACATTTATACGTGAAACATAAAAATGACGGGAGGTTACGAATATGTAATGAGAAACCGTGTCATCCATTTCCGGGCTTAGGAGAGAAAAAAGAAAAAGGCAAGCAGGCAGCTATATATAACGTCACGTGTTGCACATATATACAAGGCACAAGTGAAGAGTGTGTGTATAAATGCATATGAACGGTATGATGTATATATGTGTAATACACACGTGATAATAATTCATTATTCCGATCGCGTAGGAAACGCGTGAGACGTGTGGATTGTGTTTGCGGTTGGAGGACATGGACGGTCGATGGTCTGCCGGCACAGGTGGTGTGGAAAAGAAGAAGAAGAGAGAAGGAAAAGGAAAATAATAGACTCGATGTGAAGAGGAGGGGTAAAAAAGTTGAAAAAAAGAATACGAGGAAAGCGGAAACGGCGGAATTGCACGTCTTATCCGTATTTTTGATTTTCCCCAAGATGAAGCAGCAGCAGCCTGGGCAGGGAAACGCGCATCCCTAAGGTGATCGGAACACGTTGAGGATTCCGGGATTCGGCGCGGCGTTGGTGTAAGGTACTGGAGAAAAAAAAATTGCTATCATCTTTCAACTCGAGCGTATCTTCCATCTGATACGAGAAACGATACGTCAGAGACGCGGGGTGGTTTGGTTCGAGGTATACATATATGCTTCTACACTCTGCAGCAAGAAAGCGGAGAAGTAGTTCCAGATCCAGTGTAGAGACGTCCTTCTTCTTCCTCTTCTTCCTCTTCTTCTTCTTTTTCTTCTTTTTCTTAAGTTTCTCTTTCGCCTCCAAAGTGACTCTTCGCGATCTATGCCGAAGAAAAGGAGAGACGGAGAAAGAGACCAACACAGGACCTTCTTCCATCTGGATCAGTCTCCCCACCGACCGCGACGACCTCCAGCTACTCAAAGATAAACAAAGAGGTTGGTGTTCATACGCTGTGGACCGTTTTGCTGTCCACATGGCGCTCAAACAGCCACAAAGAACACCGCCTCGCCTCATCGTCGCGGTGCGGGTGGTGGAAGATACGAATAATAGCCGCTCTTGCTACTCGACAGTTTAGATAGAACAGATTTAAAGTCGGTAGTCACGTGTCGTCGTCTGTTCTTAGTCAGACTTTTATTTCGTTGCAATTTTTTTCTCGACAAGCTCAGCTTCAGCCCCCCTGTGACATAGAACTTGGAAATTGGTTAAGACTCTTTTGTAACTGACTTGGACAGGTTTGTAGATGTTTCTATTCCATTGTTATTGAGGTGTGAAAAATCAATTTCACAATCCCCAAGTGATTGGTCCTCAAATGATGTTAAATTTGATATCTGGAGCATTCCAATACACTTCAACCAAACTGTGGCTCAATTTGGATGAGAAGCCACAAATGAAAGAGGAATAGCTATAGGTCAGCGAATAAGTGGCGAAAGGACGAGGAACGAGCCACGATATGAAACCAACGCAGTAAACTAAGCAAGACGAGAAAGCCGCGAGAGAGTTTGGATCTGCAGGGGTTTGTTTAGGATGATAAACTCCGCGCTGCGAGGTGAGGCCAGGCGTGTTTTCGCCAAATAAAAAATGGCAGAGGCAAAAGAAGATGGAGGAGGATGAGGAAGGGAAAGAGGTGACCGCGTTTTTCCCGGCTCAAAGTCCTTCCGGCGTAACGTTTCCAAAGTCAAGTGAGAAAAAGTTGTCTCATCTTCATCTTCTTCATGTTCATCTTCTATTTCTTTTTCTTCTTCACTTTCCCGGTCTAGAGGGGGTTGAAAAGACGCCAAGTAAAATTGAGACGTCTACGAGCCTCGAGTCCCGAGTGATTGAATGGGGCCCCGCGACTTATTGTACCGACGGCCACATAGGACGGCAAGAAGGTAGGACAGGGTACAGGAGTAAATAATGGGATATACCGAAAGCCAGGAGCCTGACCCGGGCCAACTTTTGGAAACGCACAAATCCATTCCGTGGGGTAAAAGAGAGGAGGAGGAGGAGAAGAAGAAGGCTCTGTTCTCTCTTCGTTTTCATGTATACCTACGTTTTATACAACACAGTCGAGACTGTAAACGGCTGCATCCATTCAACACTCGAAACAGCTGCTCCGCTACTCTGCTATGTTTGTTGACCCAAAGGCATTTTCCGAGGGTGAAGAAGAAGAAGAAGAAGAAGAAGAAGAAGAAGAAGAAGAAGAAGAAGAAGAAGGAAAAGAGGGACGACCCGATTCTGGACCGGCATAAAGGTCCTCTGCCTCTATAAGAAACCTCGATCCCCTGGACCTTTCGTTTTTCATCCCCATAAGCGAGGTCGGATTCCGAACTTCTCACTATTCTTTTCTCGCTCTCTACATACCCTGACGCCATTTATGTATTACCACCAGGTGGAAAGGACTGGTAAAGTATCTTTCGATAGTGAAATGGAATCAGGATGAACGTCAGACGTTCGTAATAAGAGACCGTCTAACCACCGCAGTATGACTTAACGCTACATCAAACCACCGTTTAAAAGGTCAGATCAACCAGCAGACAAATTATTTTTGTCAGTGATTCACGCGAGGATTGAAACACGAAAATCGCAACGGGTGTTCCGTGTTTCTTCTTCTTTTTACCCGTTCCAAGGCCTTTTGTGAACGTCACAGTCATATGATCGCAGGACTTCGGATTGGACTGCAGATGAAGGGTAGAAAAAGCTCATGGACAGAGGAAGGTCGTGTGCCATGCTCGAGGGAAAAGAGCTCGGGTGATTAAGTTTCCTGAACAACCCACTTTCCAGGTTTAGGTACTTCTCTTCCTTCCTCTCTCTCTCTCTCTCTCTTTCTCTGGTCGTCGCGAAGGACGGGATTTAACCCTGCGTCGCATACACGCTTCTAGCGAATCACCGACGATCCGCGAATAACTGCGTACGTGTGCAGCGAGTCTCGAATCGCAGATTGCAGCAATCGCTGTTTCTCTCTTTTCCCGTCTCTTCCTCTATCTTTATTTCTCGTTGTTTCCTCACGCGAACAACTCACTCCACAGTTTACGTCCAAAAGCTTTTCCCTTTCTTTCGTTCGTTCTTTCTCTCGTCCTTCCTCCCTTTCGCTCTTCCGCCCCCCCCCCCCCCCTCCCCCCGCCCTGATGTACGGTTGCCGTGTTTCTGCGTTAGCGGTAAAGACAAGTGAAAATGAAATGAAAGGATAGGAGAGGAGAGAAAAAGGATGAGTAAAGCGAGGATGAGGGAGCGAGACGGAACGAGAAGGGGAAGAAGGTCTGTCAAGCGAAACCACCGGAATTAACGTAGTAATTAAAATGCACATGGTAAGCTGCGCCTCCGACGAAGACGAGAGAAAAGAGTGAGAGGGGGAGGAGGAACTGTGTGGATAAAAAATATGGCGGATGCATACGTATACAAACGCGTATATTTATGTATACATACTGCATTCTGTGCTATGCCACCGCGGGGGTATAATATTTGTTTCTTCAACGTTGTGAATATTCTTTTTCGACTCATCCCTCTCACTCCGTCTCCCTCTTTACTTTTCCCTTTCTTTGTTTATACCTACCCCTTACACAAGAGGTAGAGTAAAGTTGTAACATAACAGAAGCAACCAAACACATTCAAAGCTTTACTCTAAGACCTGCAGTCTGCTCCTAAACTTTTGTACAAACAAAGAAGAGGAAAAAAAAAAGACACAGAAGAAGAAACCCTCCATTTAGAGATAAGCTCCTTGAAATCGTGAATTATACAGACAGTAATGAGCCTTGTGCAAGAAAAAAAAAAAAGCTTAAACTTTTTCCCCAACCACTTCACTCCACCTCCATGAAAAATTATTCACTTGCCTTTTGTTTGGTCGTATTCAGCCATGTTCGAATATTTCTAGTTAGTCTTCAAGTTGTGATTACATCGTCAAACCGACGAACGGTGAAAATTCAAGGTAGCATTACAATGTTTGTTTTGTTAGTCCACTTCGCCATGACAAATCAGTTTCTAGATAGTTCCACGAATACCATGTTTGCACTAATATAAGTGTTCTCCAACAATTGGGTACCGAATTTGATGGTGGTAGGGAAAGGCATGATAAAACCAACCGTGGTAGGTGAAGATAACATCAAGTAAACAGAACGCGAAGAAGAAGAAGAAGAAGAAGAAGTCGAAGAGAAGGAGATGAAGGGAAAAAAAATGAATTGACAGACTTTGTAATTAATTGGAGAGGTTTTTTCTCTACCGCATTAACATATCGAGAACCGCGCCTGTAACTCCGTCTCGCCGAGAAGAGGATTAAATGCGAATATGCGAGTATACGTCGAGTGTGCGTGGGCCCGTCTCATACGCATTCGCGTTTTTAAATAAACGATAAATTAAGCCCGTGATCCTCTTGCGCGTATCGATCTCGTTGCGCTCCGCAGGTACTAAAAAGCAGAGAGAAGGTACAGCTCCGCGCCGAGTTGCACGTTCTGCTTCTCCTCCATTCCACGACTGTGCCTGTCTGGCTGACTGTAACGCGTTTTAAAACCCTTCAAGATCAGCAAACGACAATGAAAAACCCGTAACGCCCGGGCGAGCTGCTGAACCGCGGTGATGCATGAGGAAGAGAAGAAGAAGAAGAAGAAGAAGAAGAAGAAGAAGATACGATACTGTGTAGATACTGCTAAAGAGAGACGTACTCTACACACGACGTCGATCAGTCGCGACTCGCTGATGCGGATTAAGATACACCCTGTATCACATGTCACTTTCCAAATACAGTAGCGACGTTTTTCTTTGGCCCAATCCTTTCTGTTTTACCTCGTTTTCATCCTCTTCATCAACGCGAGGATAGTACCTTATATACTACTTCATCATCGTCAAAGTGGTCAGAGAAAGTTCAACCAGGCCAAATTCTCATGATTGAACCACAACTGTTCACACGATCAAGTGATACTTGGTACGAAGGTTCCGGTGTGGATAGAATATGGAACCACTATTGGACCTCAGACGTTGGATTCGATCGACGACGATGTTCGAAAAAACAGGTGATCCAGATATTAGATTCCAAGGATAAAATAGTTCGGGAAACTGATAAGACTGCGATGTCTCTTGGGATTCATCACTGACAAAATGCACCGACCGCTGAGGTATATTTTCATCATCCAGTTTCCAACGAAACTAAAGGATCCTTGACCTTTGAATTGTTCCCCAAGAACGATGATAATCCGTAACGATATTCCGAGACGTAACGAGAGTTCGTTTTAAAAACCCACGCTTGGGGGAAATTAACCGGGACAAAGGTAGGAGGACTGTCCTGAAGCAATTTCGCGTTGGGTTATAGAAAGCTACACCTACACGTATAAGCTTTTAGCATTCAGTGCATATGCGGCAGAGATAGAACCGGACCGTAGACCTCGAAATGTTATTAGTCCAATAACAACTCTATGGGACTAACAACACACAATGGAATCTCTCTACCGTTTCGCCTTCGAAGTTCTGGGTGAGAATCCACGACACCAACACCATCGTCTGCCTGCTGCATTTGTCCATTGGAATCGCAGACGCGTCGTCGTAACGTTGGCTAGTCAAATGGTGAAACACAACGTATAACTCGGTGGTTCTAACCGACTCTATATATTCCTTCCTCGCTTGCTGCTCGCTCTCGCATCGCGCATAGTAGGTGTAATTTATACGTTGTAATCTGGTACTGACGGACAATGGCTGGTAATTAATAACAAAGTACCTACCGAGGGTCCGCGTTACTATATAATAGATCATTGCGGTCTCATGGATTTGACGTGTGTGCTTGTAGGTATGGGTACAGGTATTATATCAATACGTTCGCGTCCCGCGTCTGGAGTTTCGAGGACGAAAAAATCGTCGAGGTTCTCCTGCCTTTGCGGGAACTCAAACCAAACACGATATTCGAGATGAAATCCTCTTCTGAACTTACAATTCGACGTATTACGCTTTTATCGACGGAATTATAATAAGTAATTGATAAACTATGATGACTTTGTTGATTTATTCACGCGAATGAATCATCATCGAATTCCAATTAAAATTAAAATTCCACTTTGGGAGTAACTCATTAATCAAAGAATCACAGTGATTATCGTGATTATGTTATGTTGCTGTGAACCTATCGTTTTTTACATGAAAAATAATTGAAAACAAAAAGTAAAAAAAACAGGATACCTTTACAGATATTTCAACTTAAATCATTCTGCGCGTGGTTTATAAATCTCGCAACGATTAATTAACATTGATAATTCAACATATTTTACGGGCATCCGAATTCGCTTAATCCTGTCAAATCACAGGGAATGAAAATAAAACGAATGAAAATGCTAAGGTAAAAAATTGTCATTTTTCTCTACCGCTGTCATTACCCCATATTTTTTTGTTCCAAGTTTGTTTTTTTTTTTTTTTTTTCCTCAAGTGAGGGAAACTTGGAGAAAGGATGGGGGGGGGGGGAAATATTCATATTTCGTCAGGGTTCGAAACCACAAGGATGGTGAGTCTGCGCGTTGTTTCAGGGGTTGGATGGGAGGTAAAAAGAGAGTGAGAGAGAGGGGGGGGGGGGGGGGGGGATGCGTTTATTTAAGAGAGACCGAGAGAGATAATAGACTTCGGGCAGACTGAAATCAATAAATAACTCGCGACGAGCCATCGAGATGCGGCCACGTCGATAGGAGAGAGGAACCGAGAAACGTTGGAATTCTAACGAGGAGACCTAATTTATTACGCTGACATTAATTAAGTTGTATATAGGCATGGCTATGCACGTTGCATACATCTATATGGCAGACACGTATAAGCGTCTTTATATGTATAATGGATATATATAGTGCATGCATATTCAAATATATTTAAAAAAAAAAAAAAAAAAAAAAGAACAGATATTGTTTCCGCGATATTTTCAAAATCCGACACGATGATCGTAGAACTGTCTTTTTTTTTCTTTTACTCCTTATCTTGTACTGACTTTTGTATCTGATTCTTTTGTCCAATTGTCGACAAGGGATGATTAAAGGAAGAAAAAGAACAACATCGTTCGATGTTGTTTGGGACTTTCGGAATAGTCTCAGGGTGACCAGAAATATGGGGATATGAAACCCTTAGTTTTCCCTGACATATTTCATATTCTGGTGAGTTACTATAACCTGAATCGTTCAACTTGTCAACTCTATGTTCGGTTGAAATTCAATTCGGATTGAAAAAAAAAATATATATATATAATGCGCAGAAGATTCAGTTTTTTTTATCGACGGAGAAAAAAAGTAAACTTGTTACCTCAACAAATCATTTCCAATTCGTATGACAGAAAAGTGATATTTTCGGTATTTTCCATGACCAAATTGAAAATCCCCTGACATTTTCAGATTTTACCAGATTTTTCGAGGCTCGTGGCAACCCCGAGTCCGCGTATCGTTATTCGCATAATCACAACCGCGTTTTGAATTATTCCTACATACGATTGCAAATGATACGATAATTTTGTCATACGCACCGCGTACGAACTGCACAGTAATAACGTTATGCGAAATGTGGGAAATGTTGCTACATCATTGAATGACAGAGAGTGCCTCTGATCATCTAAATATCGATATTTGCAGACGAATGACGATAATCGAGGATTATTGGTTATCAGGCATCACCTAAACAAGTTCCCAACAGCAGCATGACGAGCTTTCCAGTGTTCATGAAATCACCGATTTCCTATTTACGTATATCGAACCATATTCACCTGCGCAAATTGCAGACGCATGATTTGTTCCCTATCAAAATTCGCCAGATCGGTTAGGCAGCTAGGTACGTACAGTTGTAATTTATTAAAACATTCCGCATCGTCGCACGAATTTACGAATTTCACGATTCTGCGTCATATTGCCTCCCTGTCTGCCAACCCAAATGACACACACATATATACATATATACACATATGTATATACATATATACATACATATACACGTATACCCAACACCGCAGCAGGCACACGTTGAACGCAGCAAGCCGTCTGTCAAAAGCTTTGAAAATTTATTAGCCTCTGGGTGAATTTATTCCCCACATGTATGCGTCCATGTGTAAATATTTATAAGCCTGTGTCTGTGTGACGCACGCTTTGCCAGCGTCTGTAAGCTCGTGTGACTTGGTGCAAATAGGGTGACAGTCACAGCTGAGAATTCTATCAAATCCTACTCCAATCACCGCGGCTTACAGGCGTACATATACTTGTCTGGGTACATAATAATCGGAAAAGAAGAATTTTTGAAAAAATCAATCAATGAACGAGAAATGAATAAAAAAAAACACCGGACAACTTCCAAACGAATAAAATATATTCTTTGTTCGCAAAAAAAAAAAAAAAAAAAAAAAAAAAAAACAACAACAACAAAAAAAACAAACAAATTTATGCTACTTAATTAATAGTCGTTATTGTCACATAGTTTTCGAAATCACTGTCAGATCACCGGAAAGATACAAATGAACGAATGAATAAAGCGATAGTGAAATTTTGCTTCTCCCTAATTTTTTGATTGTTAATAATACTGGTATTAAATTATATTATATACACGAAGCCTGAAGGAAGATTAAGGTAAAATATAAATCGCACGGTGTAGAGGAAAGTTTAGAGGCGTATATAATAAACTGTGTGTGTATGTATGTATGTACGTAAGAAGAGGCAGCATTTTCCAGCAAGTGGCTATATTTTCCTCCTTCACAAATCACTCGGCGGCACGAGGACGGAGGGGAAATGTAATGTATGCTCGTGAGAAGTAAGAAGGCGATCTACCTACTTCTCTAGCTAACGTACAATATTCGTTGAAACATTTTCCAGAGCTATTAACAGATTTAAAACGAGCAGCGACCGTTATAGGTTAACGAAATTGGGTATTTATAGACGCCTTTTTGAAATTCTTTTTGCTTTTTTTTTTTCCCTCCATTCCACGTTGCCGGATATAGAATATCTGTGAGATATAGTCGAATATTCAGGCAAGAGGCAAGATTTGCAAACACACGCTTGAAATCGGGTGAAATTGGAAAAGATCGGTCGCGACGAAAAATTATGAAACCATTTGAGGATGTGGAAAAATCGTTTCGAAATTCAAAACAATGTATGTTTCCTCTTATGTGGTATAAATAAATCTGAACGCATAATTTAAACAGTACGAGCAGTGATAATAAAATATCAATGTTTTGAGAGAAGATTTTGCAATTGAAACGTTGGAAGTGATGTAACTTTGGTCATTTCGATCCGATTCTAATTTTTTTTTTTTTTTTCTCATAAATCATCTTGCTCGCTGAGCAGATCAAATACAGATCAATTTTCATTCATTCCAGAAATAATTATACTGTACTTGTGAAAAATTTTCAGGTGATCTCTGAATATTTACCATACGATGATCAAAACGAGACCAAAAACATTGGCATCAAATGAAAGAAACTACGAAGTTTTAATCATTTTCAACGTTCCGATTATGAAGCTTCTTCCCAAATCGTGAATATTTTTATAGTTTGTGATCTTTCGTCCTTAAAATTCATCAATGATATTTTAAGGACATGTGGATGACTTACTTAACCTAACCTAACCTAACCTAACCTAACCTTACCTAACTTAACCACCGTTATCTTTTTTCTGAAAATTAGCTTCACAGTGCCAAAAAGGATTCCATTCGTCCTCAAGGATCATCATATGACATTTCGAGGACATGTGGATGAATTCCCGAACTCTAATTAGAAGAGAAGTTGAGAAAGGCTTGGAGGATTTTTGGAGTTAAAAGGGGAAAGGAATCTGGAAGACTAAGAAGAAGGGGAGAAGATGAGAAATAGGAGGATGAGCTGATTGCGAGAATCAGTTAATGCCTTGATTACGCCCGGGGTTTTGATGCGGTGAGGCAGGTGGAGGTGGGCAGGATAAAGAGAGTCTCGGGATCCGGGATCCGGGAAGAAGGAAGAGGGATACCGAGAGACGCGTTAGAGACAAAGGAGTTTTCGTAGAGTGTAAAGGATGTGCGGGGAGGAGATCGCGTGGGGTCCATTAGGAAGCTGAGAAAGGTTTGCAGGCAGCTGGTACCGCGATAAGAAGACCTCGGCGGAGTACCAAAATCTCTCTCTCTCTCTCTCTCTCTCTCTCTCTCTCCCTAGAAAACCGCGTTTCGCTATTGTGCTCCATGATACCGAACAAAGTTATCGAAACGTAGACATCTTACGCGATGCGCTACACTATGCACGTCATTCCCGCGTATATAATCCAAGCGCTAAGGCAGCCTTAGCGATCTTCTTCTTACCACCCACCGCGAGTGATAGAAGAAGATAACGCGCCTTATCGTTCTCCAGCTAGGCTGGAACGAATCGCGTGGATCGTCAAATTTAGATCCACCGATAAGCGTAGGAGAAATCGCGATCGACTCACCCCTGTGATGTTCGTAAACAGGGTTGAGAAAAAAAAGGATGTGACTCACTGCGCGGAGGGTGGAAATTTTCAGCTCACCCAAATCTCGCTTCGTTTCACCAATTGCAAGCTGAATTTATCGCTCGAATATAAAATAACTAAGCCGCAAAAAAAAAGAGAAAACAAAAATAAACTAACCAAAAAACGCGACGACAGATTTTCCAAAGAGTTTTTCCTATTTCACAAAATTAGAAAAGTAAACTTTTCGCTTCGCGTTTGAATATTTGGAAAATCTACATTCCTTGCTGAGATACGCGTATTTTTGAACAAAGAGGTTTTGAAAAAGTCGCTGGAAGGATGTGAAAAGATTAATAAAAAATAATGTAATGCCAGAATGAAACTTCTAATCTCAATTTAAGATTTAAATTAACTTGAACATTCTTTAATATTAATTTTGCTGTACAAAAAAGTTTTTGAAAATCGTTCGTCGCGTTCGAATTTTATTCGATATTTTGATTGGTCCGGGTTTTTTTTTTCGGTCCACCCTGTGTAAAGGAACGCAAGTGTTTGGTAATTTTCAAGCGAAATGAAGGGAGGATAATTTACATTCTCCGAATTGACGAAAGGGATGAGAAAATCACTTTGTTACCGAGACTTTCTCCAAGTCGCCCTTTTTTAATTTGGCTAATTTTGACATTCTGATTTTCTTCAACTTGATTGAGATCACTTCCTTTGAAAAAAAAAAGTCAATTTCAAACCCTTGAGGCATACAAAGAGTGGTTACAAAGAGTTTTCGGGCAGTAATCGACCCTGAGAACAGTTCCCGTATCCTTCTGGATCTGCGACAGATTCCAGGTTTGAATTTCGAATCCCCCTAACCTCAACCCCATTCCGCAATCCCCAATCCCAATCCCATATCTTCTCTAGGAGGGATTCAAGATCTTTCGGATTGCTGCTGACCCTCGCGATTTTCGAAATAGTCCGCAAGAGTTTGACAATTTTAGCGGGGGGGGGGGGGGGGGGGGGGGGTGGTTGGTATAAACGTGCTCACGGGGAGTTCAGAGCCGACTGAAATTACTTCTGGACTCTGACAATCTTGAACCTGACGTAAGTCGTCTTGTACCTCGGTATTTTCTTTCACCTTCTAAAAGAAGGCGTACAAAAATGAGAAAGAAAAAAGATCGACGTTCATATTTTTCATCGTTTTTCAAACATTCTACACATTTTCGATTCATCAAAATCGTAACGCTACAATTTTCAGTCCCACAAAATTTTTGTACCCGTGTAGATTTAAGATCGTTATTACCCTGCGAAGTGTAACGATAAACTGAACCGAGTGAAGAAAAAAACCTACGATCGGAAGAAGGGTGTTTGGGGGTGAGGGGTGGGAGGTTGCGGAGAGAAAAAAAAGTCGTAGACGCGGAATGAAAAGACGAAAAGAAGCGGGAAGAAGGAGGAGGAGGGAAATAAAGGAAGAAAATGGCAAGTCGGTGATCCGACACTTATACCTTATACCCCTTATAAGACGGGGCACGCCTTCCAAGTGACCCCAAGAGCAAGTCTATCGGAAACTTGGGGAATGCAACTCAGCAGATCTTTACGTCCCGACAATAAACTCACCCCCTCCATCCCTTTTCCCATATACGTCTCCCCCCCTCCCCGTTCGACGGACTCTTTCTACCCTCGTCTCGTTCCATTCTGCACCCTTCGACGACGCGAACTTCATCCCTGCAGGACATAGCACCTCAAATCCCCATGTCGATATGCTTATCGGAGCGTCCCTGAGGCAGTAAAATATCGAAAATAGATTCCCAGATATGTTTAGAGGGATATCGGAGACCTGAAGGGATGAAAGAATCAGTTTCAGCTTCTCATGATCGACCGAAGGGATGATTTTGATAATTATTTGAGAACGATTACTCGAGGATTGTGAATTTCAAGGCGGTGGTGACACCATCGTCGAAAGTGGAACACTTGGATTACAAGAAGGTTAGGAAGGCGATCGAATTGTTTTCAAAAGCAAGTTTATATACGTTACCCTCACCCTTTTTTGGTACTCAACCCTTTCAGTCACACATTTTTCAACTCAATATTTTGGCCTGAATTTTGTTACACGGGGGTTTTTGGGGTCGCTGATCACGAATCTGAAGTCAGAATTTGATAATTTCTAGATCCAAGATGGCGGATCCGATATGGCGTACGTAAAATCGAAAAAAGTTATCAATATTCGATGATTCCGGCCAAAACTTGTTACTCGTTGGTTTTGGGATCGCTGATCACAAATCTGAAGTCAAACTCAACAATAAACTGTGATAAAGCTTGGACATGGAAATTTTTGAGGTTCATTGGACACCGAGCATCCGTCCCATTGCGACTGAAAGCGTTAAAATGTGGTAACCTGAACAAAATTTACAGGCTCACAATCGGTTCTGCTTTGGTGAAACTACCTTTTGTACAATGACCCGATAAGAGAGAGAGAGATATCTACGTACGGCCAGGTTGGGTGGTATAATATACGCCGGTAAAAGGGAAAGCTATTAGCACTGCAGTGGTGGCAGGGTAGAGTTGAGGGGAGGCGGATTTTCCTGTGGGCAACTTTTAATTAAACGTCAATCGAGGTAAAAAATATCCTTGCCTGCAGGACCGAATATGAGTGATGAACGACCCCGTGCAGGGGTTGAGGATGGAGGATGGAGGTTGGTGGATGGTGGAAAAGAGGGAGGAAAGGCGCTACTGCTGAGGGTTTCGCCGTGGCTATTATACGTGTGCTTTACATCGCGCACTGTGTGGAAAATACCGAGGTGTGAGTTTCGACAGCGACCTCGTCACATTTGTTACACCAGTCACCGTTTAATGTGTATGCAACAATGGCAACAATGGCAACGACGTCAACAACAAGAAAATAAAAAAAAATAAATTAAAAAAAAAGGGGGGGGGGGAGGATTTGGGAGGAATTGGAAAAAAAAAAAAAATTAAACTTTATACAATATCAGGCGAGGAATTTGATCGGCATTCAACTCACTCAAAGAGATCGATAGGTTTGTGTGTCGATAAAGAGAAGTGAGAGGGGATGAAGAAAATGAAATACAACCAAAAAAAAAAGGTGAAAAAAAATTTAAAAAAAAATTGGTTAAAAAATTAGGAATGTTATTGCGGACACGTGTTTTTGGGGCGAAAAGAAAAATGAAAACGAGAAAATCATCGGATGATGAGAGAATTTTTTCAAAACCCGCAGAAGCGACAGAAAAAAAAGAATGAAAAGAATTTATAAAATAAAGGAATACTAAGAAGCGTATTGTTTACAAATTAACAATGAATAATGTCATATGTATTTTATAGAATATTCTTTGTACCGATGTATATGCTTCAACTCGACAAGGTCAAACCGTATATATTGTAATAAAGTTTGCCAGCTTGAGAATCGTCCCAGACTCTTGCAATAACGTTAAGAGTTTTTTATTAACGTTCAGCGCAACTTGGATGTTAATGGACGTAAGACGGTACTTGAGGAGAAGCAAAAAAAAAAAAAAACAGAGTCCACAAAAGCAAATTTGAGACGGCGAATAAAAACGGTATCATTAGAATTTCGTGACAAATATGATTGGATATAAGCTGGAGTAAAAATCGTGACAGATGAAAGGAAGCTAATTACATAATTGATCGGTTAAAAAAATAGACGTGAAAATCCGTAAGTCGGTGAATCGATGCCCGAAAGCGGAATGCAATAAGTGAGTGTAAAGGGAGGTGAGTGAGAAAATTGGAAGAAAAGGTAAGAATGTAGAGGGTGGAGAAAAAAAAAAAAAAAAAAATTAGAGAATAAAATGGCGTAGCTCGAGCGAGTAAACGTAAAGCGATATGTAAATCTATGTAAATACGAGAAGCGAGGATCTGTAGGGTAAAGAGGATGAAGCGGATGTGAGGAGGTGGAGGGGTAAAAAGACGACGACGGTTCTCCTGCGCCCCGGGTTTTGGCATGATATACATGGTCTGACCTAACCTACAGAAGCGTTAAAATTAATCGCGACGAGGGTTGGTATACGCATTATATGTACAATATAACACGTCGTAATGACGATAAAGTTAATTTTTGTAGTATTGCAAGATATATACAGCTCGTAAATCGGCGTTGGGCAGCGAGCATGCCAATTACAATTTCTAACAAGCTTCAACATAATTACAAAATACAAAATTTATTTGTAACCGAATGGAAGGAAGGAAGCGAGGTTGTGAATTAAAAAAATTGAAGGAGACAAAAGTAAAAAAAAAAAAATTACAAATTACAAAATTTGGAGAGGAAAGACACAATCGCAAATTACAAAGCTTGGAAAAGAAAAAAAAAAAAAAAAAACAATTACGAATTACAAAAATAGAAGAAGAAAAAAACAATTGCAAATTACAAAATTTGAGAAAAAATTAATTGTAAGTTACAAAAGTGGGAAAAGAAAGTCAACTACAGGTTGCGATTAGGAATAGATTCAATTACAATTTTCAAAAGTAATTCACATCTTTGTTCGAATAAATCTTTGTTTCAACGAATCACAAATTTCTTTTTTGATATTTTGATCACTTTTGCATACAATTAGAAATACAAATTGTAATTCGTCCATGGCTGTCTATGGAACGTATGCTATGGAATGAATGTGTTGTTCAATTAATTCATTCGCTTTTTTTCTAGCTTTTTTGTGGTAATATTGATTTTTATTTAGCGATTATCTAGAGATATACTTGATGTTAAATGATTGTCAAGTACATGAAGTAGAGGTGAAATGTTCTGGCAAATCGATTACTGCGATTTATTTTGCAAAATTATTCTCACATTGCGAGATAAACGCAAATTTTGATTGAATAAAAAAAACTCATCTTTTGAAACATGTCCAAAACATCTCAAAATCGTCCAAAAAGTGTTTCTTCACTCAAATAAGGACATTTTGAGACAATATTTTCATTTCAAAGTGAATAGATTAGAACAAAATAAGACGCGTGAAATTCAACGTTGTTCCGTTTTGATGAAACTATTTGGAATATATTTTTGATAAATCGCAAAATAACAAAATGACTTGAATTTGAAATAAGGCGAATCCGTCAGGAAGAAAAAAAAAATCTGAAAAATATTTTCGAGCGTTGAATTCAGTATATTCTTTCTTACAAGTGTCTAACATAAAATAGACAAGTAGAGCAATGTAAAACACGAAATACTGAATAAATTACTACATATTGATCTCTATAAATAAAGCACCGCGTTTCAATTTGCGCACTGCATAATGCTGCAGCATTGATTGAACTCCGGCGAACGGAACTAAGTAAACTAAACTAAACGAACCGGAAGGAGATGACAGGAATCCAGCACCCGATCCCTTCTCGCCTCTCATCCCTTCCCTTTCTTCTACCCCTTCAGCGACCCTAAATTTAGATGTTTTAGTTAATTCCCCGCGTAAAACTCATTGAGCTTGTCAATCCTGTACAGGGCGCGGCTATATAATATGGATGTATGTTCAAAGGGCTAGAATATACGAGGGGTGAAATCACGCACGCACGTCTCGAAATGACGCGTTGACGATGGGTAAGCAAGTCACACACGTGGGATTTCAATCCCACTGCGCTGTGATACAAAAATAAAAAAGGCATCTGTTTAAATATGCTTACACGAAATATGTCGAAAAAAAAAAAATTTTTCGTAATTTGAATAACGTTTCTTTGAACCGAAAGATAATAAAAAAAAAAAAAAATAAAATAAAATCATTTGTATAAAACTCCTTGCGTCGTATCAGATCGCGATCGATATTTCGTACGAGGTAAGAAAATTCCTTTTCTCTAAAAATCACTGTACAGAACTAAAATCATATGATAACATAACGGTAACAATTGAAGCACATCGTTAAAGAGAACAAATATAATTACACGTAACCAAACATCGTGATTTACCGTGAATTTTGATGAAAATATTTTTCTTCTCGTTATTGGGATAATATCATATTATCTGTAACAACGAAAGAAGAAGAAACGCACACGCGTTGGGAAACAAGAATGGAACAAGAAACAGATTGCAAACTTTGTATTATTTCATTATCGAGGCAGATTCTTCCGGCTCGAATAAAGAACAAAAGGGCGCAAATATTTGGCTTGCATGCGCGTGTCTGTGTGTGTTTGGAAGAGACCGGAAATTACGACCTCTTGAGCAAAGACGTACATACATATACATATATATATATCTATAGTAAGGAAACCTCATATATATATATATATATATACACATACATAAAAAAGAATTAAAAAAAAAGAGGAGAAATATTATCTTTTCTCTTGCATTTTTTTCCCTTGGTTTTTATTTCATCCACTTTTTTTCTTCTCAGGGAGCAAAGTACACAGTTGATTCGAAAACCTCGGCGTGTTTCGGCGGCGTTGGAAACGTACACAACAACGAAGAGGGGAGTATAGAGAAAGAGAAAGAGAAAGAGAGAGAGAGAAAGATAGAGAGGAGGGTAAAAAGAGGGTAAATCCTACCCCTAGAAAAGGTGCGGCAACCCAAACAGTAAATTGTTGGCCACCATGTGTTACCGATGTTACACAAATCTTCCGTAACACACGACCCCAAGCCGCCGCCACTGCTGGTTGCTGCTGGTGCTGCTGATGCTGATGCCACGGTGGTCGTGATGGTGAGATGTTGCCCCCGGAACACATGGACGGAAGTAGATCCACGCTTGGTTTATGCATATACACGTACATATGTAACGGTATATGTATGGTACAAGTGAACCTCCGAGTTTTCGCAACAACCGGGTGCCCGAGGATTTAACCCTCCTCAGGCTTCTCGTCGACGACGAGGGTTTGCGGGGCGAAAGAGGGAGGGAGAGAAGAGCGAAAATATAAAAAAAAGGAATGAAAATAACGGGGGAAGGCGCGGGAAAATATTACAAATATATTTTTAAAAAAGAAGGAAAAAAAAAATAAAAAAACACGGTGTGTCCAAGGGAAACATTTCGCGTAAGTATGCTTTTGTATACTAACAGCCGGTTGCGAATTCACCCGATAATATTTTCAAATAGTTTTTCGTGGCAAAACCATTATACGTGATAGAGTTTGTTTTTTTTTTTTTTTTTATTTATTTATTTATTTTGTACCGATCGTCGAGAGCTCGAAAACTCTTTTAAGATAACTTTCCTCTGTTTGTAAAGAGATTAATCAGCGTCAGCGTATAAGTGTGTCATCGCCAATCCGACTCGGCTTACAAATATCGTAATATCTTCGAAACCTTCGATCTGGTTGTAACGAAATGTATCCTAAATTTTAGCCAGACGTTCTGGCTGTTGAAATGAATAAAAAAAAAAAAAAAAAAAGTTATGAAAATTGATACGTTAGTTCCGGAGTTATAAAGCGAGCGTATATACAACGTCGGAGAAACAGAAGAGACGTTGAGTTTCATATACGTGGAGATGAGATGTTGGAAATATGCGTCAGGGGTTTATTTTTTTATCCAGATGTTACTGGAGGGTGGTAGGTAAAAATTGTGATGCGAGCTGATGTTTTCCACCTTATATACACGTCTATATATGTATGTACGTATTTATCGCCCGAACAGCCATTCGCTTCGATCGCACGCTTTTCCCGAATTCAAATCCTCGCACCTGTTATATGTATATAAATAGTATATAACGGCATATCCATAAGCTTTTATGGATGTACTGGTTGAATTTTTTTTACGAATAAATGATCCGTCGTCCGCTGAAATTTAATGCGCATGCGCTGTAATCGGATAGCATTTGTTTGCCAGGGATACCAACCGTCGTGAACGTAACCTCAAAAGTTTTCACACCTGTGTCGGTGTTGAGCTCAAGTTCCAACGACAACTGTCAAAATTTTTGAGGTTACGTTCACGACGGTTGGTAGCCCTGGCAAACAAATGCTTTCCGATTATAGCGCATGCGCGTTAAATTTCAGCAGACGTGGACCATTCAGTCTGTTGGAACTTCACTCTGTACACCACCCAGCTAACGTAATACTATTATAAGCTATCTTCAAGGGTGTTACAAGATATAATACACACGTTAACGAAAGAATTGTACGATATCGAAACGACAAGTGAAAAAAGAGAATCAGAATGAAGTTAGTAACGTTACTGTAACGATTCATACAGTTAAAGAAAAATCGCTACTTCGCATATTTACGACTGTACGAGAATTAGTAAAACATTACGAACAAAATATACTTTAATTTTACAAAATCCAACTCATGAAAGTCATTTTTTTTTTTTTTTTCTAAATAGCCCAATAATGTTGATTTTTTAACCCGACGTTTCGTTGCTAACTTCAGCCTGATAAAAGGGGGATTCTGTAACGTTACGAAGTTCAGGTCATATTCTATCGCTCTTCTTTTTCTCGCATTACCATCGCGGTAAAATATCGATTGTTTCAGACCTTGTTCGAGAAGAAAAAAATCCATCTATCGCCCTAATTCGAAATCGTCTCTAAAAAAAAGTTGCAAAAAAATACGAAACAGAGTGATTTGAATGTAGGCGGTTATCGACTCACCAGAATTTCTCGCATCAACCGTGTGACTACCGACGAGCAGTTGGAGCAGTAGGAGGAAAAGTATGCAACCTGCAAAAAGGCCTTTCCGCCGAGCCCAACGGCACTCCATCCTGAGGTGTACTTCAGCTATTCCTGAAACACAAAGGACAGAGAATTTTAGTAATTTAGTACATTTTACACACGACTTTTTGCGAGTGGGTCTGAAAAGCGGGAAATCAGAGTAGATCCAGGTAGGTATCATGTATCAAAAAGATTGCTGTATGTTTATTATTACATTTTCAATTCTTATGTTTGTCTGTTTTTTATTTTATTTATTATTTTTTTTTTTTTCGAAGACATTTTTACCTTTCGATTCATCAAATTTTCATTTTTTCTCGTCTACTTGCGAATAACGAGCTCAACGACGTTCGCATAAAAAAAATTTCAGCACTGGGGGAAAATTTCAATGTAAACTGGATGGTGTGACGTCGTTTTAATATCGTTCTGTATGGAAAATATAGAATTTCAATTTTACACCGTCGCTTTTAATACATTCATTTAAATTCGAGGGCTCGGTTATACGCACATGCGTACGTATATATATGTATGGGGCATTCCATAAAATCTAGATCAAGATTTAACATCGATGTCTCGGATTGGCTTTATAATTATATGTATGAAACTAAATGACGAAAAACGCAATTGCAATTTTTTCAGAATTTTTCGACCCGGCGTATCTGAAGTATGATTTAAAAACTTGAAATGTAACGATGTAACGGAATACCTCATATATGTGTATATATATATATATATATGTTCGTATAACATATACTCAAAGTGCAATTAAAAATAATTGGAACCGTCGAGTGAGATAGAAAGTAACTCGCGATTCTCTTCGATATTTATCTCTCTTTTTTAATACCGCAAAAAGTCAAACTGATTGACAGGCTTCGAAAACATCTGTTTCAGTGTCGGATATTAATTTTACTCGTACTATGTTTCAGCCTATTTTTGTTATTCGAACATACCGTAAACAGTTCTATTTCGAGAAAATTTTCCAGCCAATCAAACTAGCGTCATATCGGTGAGGTGAATATATATGCAGTGAAATTTCCCAGAACTTTGTCTAACAGAATTTAAGATACAATCAGTAATTATCACACTCGTCGAAAGTCTTTGGTGAAAGATAACGGAGTTCCAGGATCAAAAGAAGAAAAAAAAAAAAAAGATATCGAGAAGAGGTCGAGAATATTCAAATCGAAACTAAATTAGAACTAGGGTTCCCCGCTAACGATAAATTCTTTATTTGCTGTAGGAAATAATTATTTCAACTCTATTATATGCCGATGCCCTTTGATGTTTCAAAGGTTTATAAGCCGCGTGCCGGACTGAAAATCGATAACACACATATGCTATGAATCATTGATAATATCCCATAATCGTTTATGGGGTATTTAATGAAATTGCTTTTAGACAGCTGGTGTATTTTCTCAATTTTCAACATTATTTTACGGTAATAAATAAAATTACACACCCGTCACGAAATTGAAATTTATTAAATAAATCGATGTATCAAATATTGGAGGGGAACGTGGGACACGACGTACCCCTGAGTCGTTAATTATTTTTTTTTTTTCAGCTTTCGAGCACCGGGTACCAATTGTTTTGATCTATCTCGACCAAATTCACCATTATATTCCCATAATATTACAGCAAAAGAAAAACATCAGAGACACAACGAACCCTCTACAAAAAATCAATAAAACTTTTTTTATTTTTCTATTTTATAAATGACTGCATCCTTTACTACCTGTATTGAATGAATCATCGATTATCTATCAATCTATCAATATGTGTGACCGAAAAATTTATACTTCGAAGTAAATGGCCTTTACCTGAAATATCATTTTTGAAAAACTGTGATAAAAGAAATTCAAACTTTTTTCGTGGTCCGTCGTGCCCCAAGTTCCCCTATTTACATGTAATGAAACCATTCAGTTCTCCCGAAATTACTGACAAGTTATATTTATTTGTTTCTCGGCAACATTTTACGCGATAATTTCGTTGAATTTTCTACATATTATTTACTGAAATTAATAAATCAGTAAAACAAGAAAGCAGAAAAAAGAAGACGAAAGAAAAAACAAAGACACTAACACGAATAATTTCTTCCTCATCATTATTACTGTTATTATAATTATAGTTGTAATTGTAGCTTTGTAGCTTCGTAGCTTTGTTGTTTCGTAGTTTCGTAGTTTCGTAGTTTTGTAGTTTCGTAATTTTGTAGTTTCGTAGTTTCGTAGTTTCATAGTTTCGTGGTTTCGTAGTTTCGTAGTTTCGTAGTTTTGTAGTTTTAATAGTTTTAACAGTTGTAATAGTTTTCGTAGATTCGTAGCTATGTAGTTTTGTAGTTTTGTAGACGTCGTCGTTATTCAATTTTATTCCAGCCTCCTGCGACGAAGACCGAAGGGTGAAAAGGGCGGAAAAGATGGCTATTTTATTTTTCCTCTTGTCGTCGATAATTCCGTTATTTATTTTATTTTTTCAATACGTGCAGTTGGCCGAGCAAATCACCGAACCGAAAAGTCTTTCGCGCCTGCATCCCGCTCGAACGAACACCTCGTTCCTTTCATCTTCTCCATCCCTGCACGCCTCCCCGTGTTCAAAATAGTTACAATATTGTATAAAAAGCAGGAGAGAAAAAAAAAAAAAGGAAACAAATCAAAGAGAACAGGGTCCGAACGTGAAGGAAAAAATAACAACGAGTAAAGTGAAGAGAGAAGAGCGCTGAAAAATTACAAAATAAAAATAAAAGAAACGAGGCTAAAAAAAGTAATATGTACTTTTTTAATAAGAATTGCGTTTTGTTTTTGTTTTTTGCCAGAAAAATGGTTTCACAATAAGCGTATTAGAAAATTACTGTCGCGATTATGTATTTTAAAAGAAAAAAACCACAAAATAAAAATTACTTCAAACGGTATTTTGCGCGCAATAGAAAAATATTTTTGCAATTGAACTAGACAGTATAATCATTTTCTGATTGTAAGTATATTGATGAATAATTTTTAAATTATTGCAATCATAGAAATGTATCGTTTTAAAACTATTGCAAGGATTTCTCAAATTGTAAATCTGGTTGTTTCATTTCTGTTCCTCTTTTTGATTTTTGAGACTTCCAACTAGGCGTGCGAACAACAAATCTGATCAATTTTGTTGAATAGGTAAGAATTTCTACGCGTCAGTTTGGAAGAATAATTGATTTCGATACAAAAAAAAAAAAACACAAGTAAAGTAAATGTAAATATGCGTGCAAAGAAGAATGTTAAAAAAAAAATAATGAGAGCAAATAGGGAGAGAAAAAGAAAACAAAGCCTGACAAAATATCAGCGAATGCAGATATTTTTGTTGGGAAACATTGGGAGAGAAAATCACCACGATCATGATTTTACAATGACGATTATCCAGGAACTAAGATTTCGAATTATGAGTGTGTTTTGTTTTATTACGATTACGCTGAATTTCATATAATTCAAAAATCGTGAATTAACGGTTTTTCCTCAGGACGAATCGTTACGATAACGCAACCAACTTCAACATTCATTATTCTTTCTACGCCTCAAGACTCTGTCTAATATTTTCGTGCGGGTAAAATCGAATAAGTGAAATTTAGTAAAGTGGTGTGTAATCGCGAAGCTTTCGGGCCGCAAGTCGTTTCTACTTCGTAAATAAATTGTGCTACGAAAATGAACGACGAGTAGGAAAATTCGTTCACTACTATATTTTACTCGTACCTTCAACCCTGAACATTCTCCCACCTAGATTCCTTCAACAAACATCGCGACGTGTGCACGTGTATGGAGCATTCCACGCCAAATCAGTAAACGGTTGACCATAATTTTTTTTAATTTTACCAAGTATCTTTTATACCTTTACAACCTCCCTGAAAAGGTTAAAAGAATTTTTAAAAATCTTTTTCAATCTCTCGTCTTTACCCTATGATTTTTTGACGAGGGTAAAGACGAGTGATTGTAAAAATTGGAAAAAATTTTTCCAACCTTTTCAGACTTCGTACTAAAACGTAGAAAATGTCACAGTGAACCGTTTATCGAGTTGGCGTGGAAATCCCCATATATATATACGAAAATACGAAAGGGATGAATGAATAATAGTAAAATCTATACGTTCCAGGCTTTTTGTGCGGAGAAATCGTGGGTCGTTAAATTAGGTGCAAACCAACCCCCAGAACAGTGGAATATTACAGGCACAACATTACGGATGAATTATTTATGCATGAAGCGTAGAGACATAAGTAGAGGGAAAAAAAAAAAAAGTTTCTGTTACATGTATACCTGTACACTTATGGCATGAAATATTGAGAAAAAACTGAATCGGAGATGAGGTGATGTGGCGATAAAAAAAGACGACAATCGACGCAACCGCGAATTGTTTTTACACCGAGCTACGAACCGTCACGCTCCGTAAGTTCCCGTTTTTAGGGCTCCGCAACTGTGGTCTCCGAAAACGTCGAGTTTTCAGCGTTCCGAGTAAAAAAAGGTGTAAGCTTTCCTCAGGTTGTGAGCTTTCAACGAACTTGCGAAAAAGTGTAGCGTGCAGTTTCACGGAAAACCCTTTCACCATGGGTTTCAAACATTTTTAGTATTATTATCTCTTTGACTCGTATGTGCTTAAATAGGTAGTCAGAGCAGAGAAGAAATACGAGATGATATGCACGTGGGATTTTGATGTACGTCAAGCGGGCGTTGCAACTATCTATCTATCTATCTATCTTTCTATCTATCTATCTATCTGACAATTAAAATTCACTACGGAAACACGCGAATGTCAGAAAGCCGTGTGGCTAAAGCAAACGAAACTATTGATTCGCCCTCCACAGGGTGACGGTACTACCTTTCGTTATACCCTGTGACCAAATTTGACCAAGTATGTACAGAGTATTCCATGCAAATCCAACCAACGTCTGACCCTGACCATTTTTCATTTCATTTCAAAATCTTTTTTGCAATTTTTCCAACTCTGAAACGGTACGCTGAATTCTTTTACATTTTTTTTTATTCAACTGTTTAATTATTTGTAAATATTGAGAATGATTTTGAAAAGGACCTTTCTTTGAAAAACTCAAAAATTGGTCAAAAACTATATCTTCTTTTTCAAACATTTACATACCGGGCCCATGATGGACCAATTTTGTTTCTGTATTGTTTTTGTTTTTTTTCTTTTTTTACTCCCGAAAAATTCTTCAAACTTCTATTTTTCACTCAACACATTTCGAGACCAGTTTCATTATAGAATTGAACATGTTTTTTATTAACTTCATATTGAAACCGGTCTAGTTTTGAGTATTTTTTGGAAATTTTCAAACCATTCATACAATATTTGAGTTGATCAACAAAACTGTAAGTGCTGAAGAAAGGAAAAAAAAAAAATTCGCCCATCATGGGCTCAGTCTTGAAATGTTTGGAAAAGAAAATACAGTTTTTTCAGAATATAAAAAGAAATTCCTTTTCAAAATCATTCTCAATATTTGCAAATGATTAACCAGTTGAGTATAAAAATCTAAAAAATTTCAGGGTTGAGATAATTGCAGAAAAAATTTGGAATAAAATCAAAAATTGTGTGTGTCAGTGTGAATTCCCCATATATATAGCTGTATGTGTACCAGATCCCACAACATCTGCTCTCACGGAGCATCCCACGGGAAATAATAAAATTCCACACGTTCGAGTAAGTAAATGAAGTGAGTTTAGAGAGGCGGTTGTCGGTATAAGTGAGTAAACAGCCGAGGAGCTGGCGAGTTTACTATACGTGCGTACGTAGAGCTTGACGAAGAAGCAAAATTACCACAAGCGGCAGTGACCGGTTCTTAGGGAGACGTATGTATGTTAAACCATTAATTACAACTCATTAAGGAAAGTAACTACTACCAGAAGCATCTGTCTTTGACGGTATTCCCGATGCCGCGCACGCTCAAGCATAGCGTGAATCATTCTTTTAATCATTTCATTAGTAAAGATCAACGACAAACTGTCGACAAGAGTAAATAAAGGAGTGAAGAGAATTAGGGATAAATAACAAACGAACAATCGATGTGCTGCGTATTTTTTATCGTCACCGATTTAAAGTTAAAGTAAAACCGTCGACAGCAAAAAGAATATTTTTTTTTTTTTTATTTTTTATTTTTCACTAGAGAAGCAATAAATTTATCCCAATAAAGAATTTTCTGTAACGAAACGCGTTCGGTGGGGGAAAAAAAAAAAAAAACAAGGTCAAAGTTAGTAACCTAATCGTCACAAAAGATTGGACAAAAAAAAAAAAAACGAAAAAAAAATAGTGAGAGATAATTATTTTATTATTTATTTCGATTTCCGCAACTTCATTTTTTGTGCAACAAACATATTATTTATAGGTGATTTTAATCAACAATTGTCACCGAATGCACTATACGCATAGTTAACCACGCGACATCGCCGGTTGGACTAATTAAAATTCCAACTATAAAGTAAGAAGAAAGTAGATTGTAATATTGAAGAATGGTGTATAATAAAGGAGGGTTGATGAATTAATGAGGGGTGGTCAGGGGTTCGGAAAATGTCAGGTCAAAGGGGTTGAAGAAGAAGGGCGGTTTTCGTATCTAATGGGTAATTCGCGGTTGCAAAGATCGATCAAAATCCTTTTTATCTCTTTCTCTCTCTCTCTCTCTTTCTCTGTCGTATAGAAAGATAAAAAACATGACGATATTTGTGTGAAAATAGAGGCTCCTTTTCGTACTTCTTTTCCACTTCTCTTTCTTCTTCTTCCTCTTCTTCTTTTATTTGCAACGACTGCACCGAAGAAATACCTTAAGCCCCACGTTCCAAGAGGAAGGAAGTGAAACGCGGATAAGGTGGGAAAGTGAAAGGCATTTTTTAATTATTTTACAAATATTTTTTGATGAAAATTCCTCCTTTACGACGAAGAGTCGGGGGTGAGAGCAGAATTTCCGGACTCTTACTCTGATCAGCTATAGTCGCTCGTTTAAAATATTGTTGTATAATATACCTACATCAGCCTATACGCGAGGTGATAAATGAAAAATTAATTAATTGATTAATTGATCCCACATTTTAAGCTTTTTCGAACAAAAGGGTGTATAAGTGTAGAAAATGTAGGTATAATGTACGCGAAATTCATACGATATTTCAATACCTCGGTTTCATATATTTGGATTGATTTCGATGAAACGACGTAATTGAAAAAAAAAAAAAAAAACAAACACCAAAACTCTTTACCAGTTTGGAATGTGTTTGAGAGACAAAAAAAAAAAAAAATACTCTACACTTGCAAAAATTAAATTTCAACAAATATTTCACGCAAGATTTTTGCAATAATAATTGAAAAAGTACTGAAACGATCAAAGCCAAAATTTAATCAGTTCCAAGTTTGGAAAAGCCACGTCGATTAAAACCAAAATCATTGAAAACCGATAACTCGTTCTCGAGATATCGCCGGGCAAAAAAATTGATCACAGACGTCCATTTAAAAATGATATAAGATGATTCTCTAAATTTAAAAACGTGGAGATCTATTGAAAACTCAACTTTTTATGTTCGGGGTGATTACAATAACTTCCTTTTTATCTCTATGAAAACAGAGAGACTGAAAGTTGAAACAATAAAAAAAAAAAAACACACTAAACACGCTATAATACCATTAGACTTATTTGCAAACATGAAACCATTTATAATCTGTAAAATTGTACAGCTAAATAGAATACTTCCAGACGGTATTAAATTTCGACGCTGTCGACGTTTTTTTTTCTCTTTTCTTTTGTGTTTTTTTCTTTTGTCGTTTCTACTTTCCTCCAGACGAGAATTGTGATTAAATTTGCAACGCGTTATACGTATAATCTCGTGCCCATGACTATTTTAATAAGGTAAATCAAAGAGGAATGGGTTTTGTTCACGGGAGAAACGAGACAGGTAAATAGGTTCAAGTACGCCTATGGTAAAACAGGGAGCGAGATCGCGACGCGAAGGGCGCTCAGTCGGTGTGATAGAGCAGAGCTACTGACTAGGTGAACTCCGTCAGCAGCAGCAGCGGACCCAGTCAGCGTCGAGGTGCGGACACGTCACGATTCGATGATTAATACGACGGTGGCATGCGAACCGAAAGTATAAAGGTGTCCGCAATGTTCCCTCTTTCCTCCCTCTCGGCCTCCCTTCAGGGACGCTGCTTAACGATGGGAAGTGAGTTACACCGTAGTTTGAGTAGCTTTTAGAACTTGAAGCTTTGAAGGTTATTATTGCACATGTGTACCCAACTTTTGCCTGTCACTTCGTGGGCATGTGAGGCACGATGTTGTACGAATTGTAAACATGGACGTGCAGATATGTGGAATGGGAAAATTTTACCGCCACCTTTTCCTTGGAAGAATAGTTAAGAGTCAGACGGTTGGAGTAGAAGTTAAATAAAATTGAAGAAATTCGAAAGAAAAGAAAATAGCGAGATTAATCTAATTGTTGAAGTCGACTAAAATTGAGGAAAAACTACACGATGTTGAGGATAACTGTAAGTTGAATGAAATTACAAGTTTCGCAAAGTTGAGTAAAACTACAAGATGACCAAAATTGCGAAGTTGAGTTAGAATGACAATGGTCGAGCATTTTTAGTGGGAATTGGTTTGGCAATTTTTTATAAATTTCACCAATGGCTACAAGAAGTTTGAACAAAATTCCGAAACCCTTTTGGGTTGGGTAAGAACATCATGCTAAAAATGATCAAAATCGAATGGGGCTCAGGTACATGGGTTGCTAATTCGACATGGAATGTTTATCTCCGGTGGTATATTTATAACTATAAGTCAGTGAATTTTTACTAACTCAAATTTACAGAGTTAAATACCTGTAGAAAATTGCGAGAAAAACAGTTTACGATAATCGTACAACCGTAAACGACAAAGAAAAGATATGAGAGACTAATTGAGGTACATACGACAAGGAGGAGAAGAAGGTGGAGGTGGAGGAGCTTTGTCCTGGGTACACAGTCACACGTGTCGAAGAGTGTATACTTAGGGAAGACAAGACCATAAACTGTATAAATAAATGCATAAAAGATTGGTAAAACCATCGAGAAAAGCAGGCAGGCAGGCAGGCAGCCACTCAGACAGGCGCTTATTGACCCGCATATAGTGAAAAGGTGCGGGCAAACGGCATAATCCGGATGGATAATCGGCTTAGCGTTGGTTCTCTCCGCCCTCCTCGTCATGGTTCCACGTTCCACCTCCAAATTGTTGTGCGGCATGCAACAAAATGATGGAAGATGCAACAAACGCAAATGTCGAAGCTCTTCTTCTTCTTCTTCGTCTTCGTCATCGTCGTCGGCAAACAAAGGCCACGAGTATAGATGGATTTCACCCGATAGCTGTTAAACGGAAAAACGTCACGGGGAGAGAGAGAGAGAGAGAGAGAAAGAGGAAGAGGAAAGAGCTCAGGTAGTTTTTCAGGTAGTTAGCATCGGTAGCCGATGTGCTTTGGGGTCTCTTACTTACACTGCACTGCAGAAGAAAGGAGCGTGACGACGTGGTACATTAGCTCAGGGGGTTTCATGGGGGTATATATTTGCTGCCTGCCTACCTACTGCGGAAAATGGAAACGTATACACACGTCAATTTATTGTGTGCAACACCCCGAGTAGATGCACCGACAGAGATGACGGATGGGGCGGGTCCCATTCGTTGTGCAAATACAAATACAAATACAAAAATGAAAATGGCAAACACTTTGAAACGCTCGCAACTACACACACACACACAGAGACACCGACACTATTGGAGAATACTCTCTTCCTCCTCCACCTCCTCCTCCTCCTGCTTCTTCTTCTTCTTCTCTCTAAAGATGCTGATAGGTGTGACTGCACATTACAGAAGTTGGAACGTTATAATACCCGTAACGTATATATCACATGTACCAAAGCCTTGTTCACCGAAAACTAGGTATAATGTCAAAGATTTATGACAGCGAACATTTCTGTGTTTACCTTCCGTATCAACGAATATTCTCAAGGTGGTACCAGTAGTAGGTAGGTAGGTAGGTACTGTCCACACTTTGGAATCCAACGAAAACTTGCTTTCCTATTTATTTACGTACATATGTTGCACAAGTCTTGAAAAACTAAACCGGATTACAGACGCTACAGTTCGCATTCATGTTGAATGTTAAGCAGAGGATTGATTACTTCATTCGATATAAGAAAATATAACCTGACTTCGTTACTAACTAAATTCTTCAATTGCATCATACAAATTTTTATCTACCGAGAGTTTCCAAACTTCGATTAACTTGGAATTGGTTTTCAATTTTGGATTTCATTTTTCTTTTTTTGATCCTTCTTAACGATGACATTTTTTGCAATTTTATGTTTAACATCGGAAATTTCAACAACTACTCTTTGATTTTCTACATAATCACGTGAAGTAAAAACCTAGTAAAACGTAGACTCGGTGACTGATACATGCTTAAATTCTTATTTGGACACATTAAACATCTGTCGTAGAACTTTCGTCACGATGATGATCGTCATCAGTCGAACGGTTCGCGTTCCATGGATATATACATATAACAAGACTGTAACACGCGGACAGAGTGATAAATGTCAAGTGAGCCAAGGATGGTCCCTATACAATCTATCCATCTCTAAACATGTGTATGCATACGTATCTTCGTACATACGTAACGTACATGTACGTACATATGTACCCATAACATATACTGCAGCCGGAATGCTTCCTGTGGGAAAAAGCGACCGCAGAGCTAATTGGATGAAGTCATTCCGAGTTTAATAGTTATCCGTCTGACCAAGTAGAGGGAAACAGAGAGATAGAAGCATAGGCGGAGAAAAAGAGATGATCACGTGATGTCGAATTAGGGAGAAAAGCTGACACCTTGCTCGTCTCTGACATCGGCGCATATGGTGTAAAAAAACGCAATTCCAAAACACGAGCATAGTCCAGGTGCATTGAAATTCTTGAAAGTTTCAAGCTCCAACAATTGGCGTCATCCTTTTCATCTCCCTATTATTTAACAATAGCTAGCGACTTGATATCAATCCAAAATTGATAAGGTATTTTTATTTAAACACGTAGCTGAGACAATCTAAAAATTATCAGAAACATGTGAACATACACCTCCTATCATCACCGTGACGGAAAGTCGACAAACAAGTGGTTAGTGTTTAAGGAATGGCCTCTTATACAACTGGCGGAGGATGATGATGCACTGCAGCAAAAGGCTCGGTGATCTTAAGGCCTCGCTCACCATCTCTCTCTCTCTCTCTCTCTCTCTTTATCTATCTCTCTCTAGGTTTAACTAGACGCTTCCTTATTTTCCCAATGATAAAATAAACATAAATTATGTACCAGAGAGAAAGAGAGAGAGAAAGAGCAGGGACGTAAGGAACGGTTGTTGCTGCTGTGTTATTAACACTGGTGCATGTCAGAAGCGTTCTCTCTATCTACTCGATGCTGTCAATTATAAGTCGAGAGAGGATTGTGCGATCAAATCGTACCGCGAGTCTGCGGTACTGCAGTTTTGTTATAACTACGTTATTAAGGTGAGCGTACCAGTTATTGACACGTTTAGACCCAGTTATTGGCTCTCTCATTTTACAAAATTATAAATCTATGGCACAAATTGTGAATTATTCGATGACCAAAACCAATTGCTGGATATTTAGACACTACGAATAAATTTTTTGGTAATTTTGGAACTAAGGATAAAACAGATACACAACCAAAAAAGAATCAATAACTGGTACACTTACCTTCGGTAAAAGATATTGAGAAGAATGAGCAAAGAAGTTGTAACTCGAAGGGAAGAAATAAAATCAGAAATTTCATCGAAATTGCGTGTCGTATAGACGCGTGTGTGTCCAAGTATCATAAAAGGTTCAATCTGTCGGTAAACGTATGTATATATTGTATATGCCAAAGGGTTATAGTCATGTTTCAGGGTCGCGTAAACGAGCGGGCCAATTTGAAGGGGTGGCAAAAGCAAAGGCATGCAAAGGGTAGACGGCTCGGAAGGCTGAAGCAACGTCGAAGAGCTCTTCGCGGCACCGTCAGGTACGAAACGGCACGGTGCGTCACGAGGCGCCTTATCACGACGTCAAGTCGACGACGACAAGGAAAGAAGGAATTGGAAAGGTGGATGAACGACTGGAACGAGCCTATAGAGCCTGAGGCCTTCACCCTTCCGGTAGAAACAAACCTACCCTAGGTTACAAATGCATAGGGTATGGTGATTCATGATGCATCTCATGATATTTCGACCTATCAAGATCTCGTAATGAAGGAATAGGTCATTATAATGGGCGGGGGTACAACTTGGACGGTCTATAATCTTATCACCGGATTGGAAACGTGGTCATTCGCAACTTACATGCGCCATGCCACCATTTTGCTATCAATTTCAATGAAAAAATTCCAAAATGGTCTTCAAACTATAGATAATAAAGCCTTTAAACTGAAATTACTCCAAGTGTTTTCAATTTCTTAAAAAAAAAAAAAAAAATTGAGCTGAGGTTCATCGTACCATGCCCACTAGTCTTCAATCATCCTCTGAAAACTGATCGAAACGTCGTGTAGGTACATGACGAAAAAACTGTTTAACATCGATTCTGAGAGCCGATTTGATCAGTGAAATGAATTGGAATCGTACCAAATCACGTGATTGGTAACTTGACATCAAGTAGACTCGAATCACTGGCCGTTATACCAACTCGTACATCATTGAAATCTTCCGGAACCAGTTGAAACGGGCTCGAGTCTCGTCAAATCAATTTTCTGTACAAAAGAAATTCAAGATACCTCAAACGGTGACAGTTTTAATAATGATACCGTGACTGGTGTCCTAGTCCGTTATGGACAGTTATTCGAATACATTGACCAATCGAAGAGAGAGTTGGCTGGTTTCATCCAAGAAGAGTTTTCATTCTTACCAAATAATACAGATTACAGTATTACTAACCGCGGTCGGTTTTCTTTTCCAACCGCAACGCTGCAAACACATCGATTAATTTCTCCCTCTCTTGTCAATCATAACAGAACATCGAACATCCAGGTCAAGCGTTAATTTGTCCCCGTTCCCACTGGTCTCTGAATCTTTTGAACTAATACTCTCAAGAACTTTTCGCGAGAATATAACAGTCTTATCTCACGTACCGGGATGAAGAATCTATATTAATATCCTCTGGGGAACTTTACAGTCGTATCCGAATGACCCTGCGAATTTTAGTCTATAATGTATGTATGAGGTTTCGCGGTACGTGGTAAGTAGAGCGGAGAAAAGCGTCTCTGCATCTAAAACCCGGAGAGAAACCAAGAAAACTGGGAAGCACTAGCGACCGAAGTCGTCCCCTGGGAAAATACGGGAAGGAAGAGGGAATGGTACGTGAAGTCGGTAGTCAGGAATCGGGACTCCTTGTATACCCGTTATCGCCGTTTTCTCACGCGCAAGATTTCAGAAGAACCATTCCAGGAAGCTGAAGACGAAGAAGACGAAGAAGAAGGAGGAGGAGGTCCTCCTTTCGTCACTTCTACTAGTGATTTTCACGTTTCGGTAAAGAGAGGCTGGATGGTTGGGTAACTAGATAATAAGTAGGAACAAGTCCACGCATAGAGACGTGTACACATTAAGGTGGTGCCCTAAACGTTCACTTATACAGGGTGTCAAAATTTAAAACACATTTCGTTTTCAGTGGAGCTAATGGTTCAATTATTGGAAAATGTGTCCTACAAAAGTTGTATGGTTCAGAGAGGGTGAAACATGAAGAATTTTTTTCGTGCGGTCGAGCATCATAACTGGTGATGCTGTGAAGGTTGAACCAGTTTAAAAAAAAATCGAATCATGCATTTTTGTTTATAGATTGGGGCTGTTGAGCCCTTTTTCGTGTTTGGAATACGTAGACTGCGTCACACTTCAATAGAATCGCATAACGGTTAAGCACAGAGTGAAATTCACCCCATCTCGAAAAAAAGTGACGATACATGTTCTGCTTCAAAAATGAGTTCCAAACATCCAACAAAAAATATCTAGGTATTGTTTAAGGATCGCAGAAAAAGTTGTTTCAGTTTTGCTGACCAAATTTTATTGTTTAAATATTGTAAAACGTCGACAAAGTTAACGTACTAAAATGGACTCTACGAGGAGAGTCATGATGTAAGAAAACAAGGTGTGTACCAGTACCGAAGACCGATTTTCGCTCAGTCTGCGTATGTCCAAGATGACGTCACAGAAATCACGTAACTAGGTTAGGTACTTGAGGTTACTTATTTATTTCCGTACATTCTGTTTGCTGAAAATGCCAGTTTCTGCGGTCAAAAGTTGAAGAAGTAACGATATAAAAACACTAAAGAACAAAATATCAAGCCTATTACATGACTTCACCTTGGATATGTTTTGTGATTGGTTCAACTGATTCGCACGAGCATTGTTTAACCTTGTTTCCTGACATCACGTGCTGATTTTGAAAAATATTTGAGGTTATATTCACCCCAATCGACCAATTAGAGTAAAGTTTGATTGAAAAAGATTTTTCGATTACATTCTTTACCCAAAAGAGCTAACAATGAGAGACAAGCCTGTAGTAGGATAGCAAATTGGCGTTGAAGCAGAAAAAAAACGAGATTGTTGAGCTGCATTATAATTTTATCGAGTTTAATTTATACGAATATGTTTTTCGAATTTATGAAAATCTTGATCAAAAACCATGCAAAGTACGATACTCGATGTCTTTTACCTTCATCCTATCCTCTACCTCTCTTTCCAATTCGGTTCCCAATACAATGGAGTGGACGAGTATAGAAAAAATTCCGAGTAAAATGAGAAGAAATGAATGAAGAAAACGGGTGATGAGAAGAGGAGATGATGAAACCGGCTTCTACTTTGCTCTCGTCTACTATTTCGTTCCCCCAACGCCACACGATCTCTGGATTATAGAGATCCTCGGTTATGGGTTCTGCGATTCTGGGCGCTGGAGAGGCGTGCGAGCGACGCGTAGGTTGATTCATAGCGCCAACTACTACCCTAAAAAACTATTATTCTCTTCCGTCTTTCTCTCTCTCTCTCCCTCTATATATTCCTCCGTCCTTCTTCCTTACTGTTTTTTGTTACCGGTCTCTTTATAGTCGTCTCAGCGGTATTTGGACGTTCTTTTACATCGTTCGTTCCATTCGTTCAGGCAAACCTGTCTCTCGCCAGGTTATTTCTTCTCCCTCCTCTATTCGCCACCGTCTGTCGTGTATTTCTATCGCTCGATGTTTAATTTCACGTTTTTTGTTTTTAGTTTTTTTTTGGTTTTTGACTCACCGATCAGGCAGTAAACACGAAAATATTGATGGATAATATAAAAATCACAATGCAGCAATTTTTTTATTCATCAGTTTCTTTCTTATTTTCACATGCGGCAAGAATTTAGGTACAACCGATTATTTAATATTGTTAATAAAAATTGCCGAGTAATGATGGTATAATTATAATAAGAATAGTAACAATCAAGGAGTTAAACCGCAATCGGCAGTGTCGACTTTCCTTTCAGCGAAGCATGGCAGTAAAATTACAGTGTCGTTATCAAATCGTCACGCTCGTATACATATAAACGCGTGTGTGTATATGTATAGCGATGGCCATATCTTATCCTTATGTTAATAACACTTTGCGTAGTCTGAATTCCGTTCTTTTTATCAACTTTTTCTCATCCGCATCGAAAAAACTTTTAAGAGGAAAAAAAAAAAAAAAAAAAGCAAAAACTGCCCCCGCATCAAAAATAGACTGTAATAAAAAAAACTTGGAAAGTAATAAAATTTTATAGGCGGGTGTAACGCTTGCAAAAATATAATTTCCGGTATTATTGCTGTGTATGAATATATCTATATATATAATATGCCTGCTGAACGGCAGGTATACGGATTGAAATACAGCGGCAGTAAAAGAGGTGCGTGGTACTGGTTGTGCAATTGAAAAGGGAATAGGAAAAATAGGTAATAAAAAAAAAGAGAAATAAAAAAATAGAGAAAAACGAAGTATAAAAAGTCCCGGAAACGTTTAATAGCTTCTCTGAAGGAATCAGGTATTATTTCGGGCCTTAAATGGCGGATCGTGTATTGTGTTACATATTTTATTACATGTATAGTACATCGTTGCAGTTATAGGGTTTAAATATATATATATATATATATAATATGCGTGTCTGCAGTGATATTAAATATATGTATAATGTATACATGGTGTATACACTATACAGTATACATGTATAAAATAGATTTAACCTCTAGACGGCCGGTAACACCACTATAGTGGTGTTGCCATGATTCGAACATATCCGGGGAACATTGGGGGATGATTATATGGAAGTATCCCACCAAAGTAGGCATGTATCAACGAAAAAAATCCCGGCCGCCAGCAGGTTAAAGGAGCTGTGCGAAATGATATATAATATACATGGTATGCGGAAAACGTAGGTCGTGTCATAAAGAGAAAAAAAAAAAAAGGAAAAAGAATTATGTGAAATAAAGAATGACTGGCTGGCAAAAGAATATTTTATACACAAGAAAGATAGCAGTGGAATAAAACCGAGGTAGACACAAAGGGTCTCCTCCTGGGCGCATAAAAAATAGCGTTATAAAATTGAAAAAAGAAAAAAAAGACATTCGTTGTATATAGATACATGAATTTTCGCTTGAATATAATATAGACGTAATATTAAGTATATGATATATATATATGTATATATAATATATAAGAATAGCATAAATTGTATGATAAGGCGAAATAGCACGCGAATAAAAATTCTTTTTCAAAACTTTTCATCGCAATAATATCGTCGTGTGATTTCAGTGACGTTTAAATGTCAATTAAAACGCGATAGCAATTTCCGAGTATAATTATTCTGGTACGATCATAAAGAATGAAATTTTTCTCAATTCATCAGGACACGATGATCGAGTCTTGAATAGATTGGTGTAACAGGGAAGTGGGGCAAACAACGGGGGCCAATCGGAGATGATAGTTTTTTCTGGATTTAGGATCGGCTTGTTTCTAATTATGATAATGGCTCTCTCTCTCTCTCTCTCTCTTGCGGATGATGATGATAATGATGATGATGGTGATGATGATCGCGGTGAACATCTGTCTGGTGTGGGGGGGGTAATTTGACGGAGGTGAAAGGAGGAAGGATAAGCGCTATATACCCGGGGTCTATTAATCATACAAATGGTTCATTACGACGGTATAGGTTTAAGAAGACGCGCGGATAAGCGGGGAGGAGAGAACGGGAAGTCAGAGACGGAGATGGAAGCCGGTTCGAATCGTACAAAGTTCACTGATCATCCCCGAAATCTGTACATATATGTAGTAGGGTGATCCTTACTTAGGGTGTTGATGATTTTTTTTCAGACCACCCCCCAAACCAACTATAAATATTTCAAAATCAATTCTAATCCGTGCCTGTAAATGGATGGATATCACCATTTAAAATACACCCGTTTCAGATACATTCTCAGCATATAATTTATTGTCAGAGTGACGATGTTCGAATCAATCTGTAATCGCGAAGATTTAGTGAGTATTAGTACTACTATCTGAGAAAAAATTCACATCATCGTACCAACAAATCTCGACGAATTGCACACCCTAGAAATTTGACTTATTCTTTTTATTTATAAGAAATGCAATTGTCTATATTACCTGGTACGATGATGTGAATTTTTTCTCAGATAGTAGCACTAATGCTCATTAGAACCTCACATTGATAGATTTTTTCGAACATTATTACTTTTACAGTAAAATATACACTAAGAACGTGTCCGAAACACGTGTATTTTAAATTGGGAAATTCTTCCTCTTACAGGCACGGGTTACAGTTGATACAAAAATCTGAAAAAAATTGTTAATTGTTTTTGAATTATTTACAGTTGATTTGCTGGGATGATCCGGAATAAATTCGTCAACATTCTAAATGTTGGAACACCCTAATATATATTATAATAATATGTATACATTGCTAAAATGCGTGTGAGAAGTTTGCTTCTTTGATATGAGGCTGAAGTTAGTAACCTTACATTGTAATGGTTAACGTTTCGGAAAAACCGTTATTTCGAAAAATTGCAAAGTAATGTCGAAAATTCATTAAATCGTAATGAGGCAGAAATTTTATTGATATGTTAAAAACTTGACTAGATACTTCAAAGTCACTGGAAGCTAATAAAAAAAAAATAATAATAATAATTTTTCGTTACGTTAACGTTACTGAATTTAGCCTCTATCTTTGATTACGGAATCGTGATAAGGTTAAAATTCGCAATTAGTTTTGAGATAATAATCTTGTATTACGCAAATTGTCTTCAACTTGAGTGAAAAATACTGATATCTTAATTTTTAAACGCAAGTTATTTCACGAGCCTGAAGTTGGTAACATTTACGTAACGAAACGGCTTGGGGGAAAATCGGTATTGTGCAATTACTGAATTATCTTCAAGGAGTTGCCTTTTCAAAATATACCTATGATTTATGTTTCGTTCGTCATCGTTATCATGATTTACTAAAGTTCGGACAATCATAAATCTGCGAAGTAAGTAACGATTTTTCCTGAGCATGCATCCGTTACTGAAAACGTTACTAACTTCATCCTCGTAATATTTCAAGGTTAGAAATGGTGGATTTGATTTTTTTTTTTTTCAACGTTTCGTTGCAATTCGCGGGCTTATTTAACTTCCACGATGTTGAAGTTGGTGACGTTACTGTAACGATGCGATGATATGTTTAGAAGAAATCGTTACCGCGCAATTTTGGAATTGTCTGAAATTTAGTGAACAGTAATAAACAAAACATAGCCATAATACATATTTTGTAAAGCCAACTCTTTGAAGGTCATTCTAGAATTAAACGATAATGAATTTTTCCATCATGTTTCGTTTTTTCACTAACTTCAGCCTCGTTAATTGCAACCTCACTTGAAATCAAGATTCCTAACTTATCTGCAGCAGCATGAGAAGAAGATTCTTTTACCATTCGATCTGTAGCTAATCATAATCTTTTTCTCCGGAGTTCTTTAATGTGAGATTAATCGACGAGGCTGGAGCTAGCAGTCAGAATTAAACGTTTCATTGTTCATTCGAATTAGAACAAGGCAGCGAAGTCCGAAAATCAAAACTTTGTGAAACACCTCGAAGAATCCCGAATACTTTATCAGGCTGAAACATTGGGTAGAAAAATTACTGTTTTGCAAGTTTATAGTGACTGAATATCAGACATTTCTCAAACTGTTAAGAAATAACGATTTTCCAAAACGTTGATCATTACAATAACGTTGCCAACTTCAGCCTCCTGTATAATAATACTTTTATAAAATTATGAGGATAAAACCGAACCGCATTTATCTATTTCCAAAAAAGTTTAACACATTTGGCTGCTAACTTCAGCTTCGTAATGATCGTTGGTTGTTGGAATGAAACTGAATCGAGCCCGCCAACGAAATGTCAATTTCTCTGTCCGTCTAACTATCTTCTGGATGATAGAAGCGTCGGTTTGTTTACAGACTAACTACTCGTTCGGTCCGTTGTTTACATAATTATTTGCATCCCACATCAACCCTGTCGTGACGTAAGTATGTTATGTCTCAACTCGCCCACGTATCACAGTCGTTGTTGGGTGTAAGATACACACGTGAATCGCAACTCTTCTTCCTCTTCTCTACGTATAATGTACATAACATGTACGTTAAATACATATGAAAATCAACGTATCTCTGTCTTTCTGTCCGTATGTTCGTTCGCTTGTAACTCCGGCGCTATTGAACCGATTTTGATTATTTTTTTTTCTATGGATAGCCACAACGTCTGGCTAAGATTTAGGCTATATTTCAATACAGCCAGATCAGTGGTTTCAGAAGTACAACGATCATATATGTAAGCCAAGTCGGAATGGGATTACAGATTACGGATGAATGAAAGTAATATTCAAGAGTTTACAACGTTTCGATGATGAACTCCGCAAAAAAAGTCCACGAGAGCAATTTCGACGCGTGTGATAATTTTCCTTCAGAAAGCTTTTAGAAAATATTCGCGGGCGGAGCCGCAACGGCCTGATAATCGTATAATAAAGCATAAAAAAGAAATCTTTCTTTACACAAACAGACGAGTAACCGCAAGTACGGTTGTAGATTGGGCAGAGCTTATAAAGCTTATCAGCCAGCGGCACGATATCGTCACCGTCAACTGGATGATTAATGCTCGTTTGTCAGTTCCGCGAAAATCAAATGAATTGGTCAAAAGACCAATTATTGATATTGCGATTTAAATTGTTTTTAATATTTTTTTTTTTTTTTTTAATGCCTTCGAAGTTCAGAACTAATTTTCCGCCTCGATTGATCGTCAATTATTTTTATTTACACTCGTTAAGAATGGCAGGTTGAAAGAAGAAATTCTAAAAATAAAAATCCGCTATCATTTTGCAACGAACCGAATGTAAAAATCGGTACGACAATCTGTGAGGAATTTATTTACGAATATAAAATAAGAAATTTCTTAATTGTAGTAATCGGACCAACTATACGGAGTTTTCAGGTAAAACAGTAACGGAACGATGTAATTTTTCTGACCTTGTTCTTAACAAAGTGTTTTGATTGTAAAATTGAAATTCAGTGTCGAGACGTTTTTTTTTTTTTTTTTAAATCAGATTCAAATTGACCAGCATTAGTCGTCCCGTTTAATTTTCGTTCCGTTATGTATTCAATTTCACACATTTCTGACCTGACTAAACGTCTCCTCGACATTATTAGGCTCAACTAGAGTCTAGCCTATGTTTTTAGATCATTGACGATGTTTCAGGCTGAACCGAGGTCTAAAAAACACGATCTTTCCTACATCTGTTTTCTTCCGCATCTAACTCTTGTCTGATGATCATTCTCGGACGTAAGATGTGATAAAATTCCAGAGATGTGCTAAAAAGCGTGGAATCAATAAGATCGATCACGTCGACATGGCGATGACCCAAAATCGGAGACATATTTGAATAAAAAAAACAACAACAATCAACTCGGACTAATGAAATCCCAGTGTTCCAAGTCGTTTGTTAATTGCCAAGAATAATTACATGATTTATGACTGATGTTGGCCGTCGGAACGTGAAAGAATTTCAACGGTAAAGAGAGGGGAAAGAAAAAAAGGAGGAAGGAGATTTGAGGAAAAATTAACACTGGTAGAAACACAACGAGGTAACGTTAATCGACCAGAGAGGAGAATTACCACGTCAATATCAATTATATCATTTAACGAGGGTGAAAAGGGTGCAGAAAAAGCGACGAAAAGAGAAGACGACTTTTCTTATAGCGAGAGGCGAAAAACCTAAAAAAAAAGATTTATAATGGCATTCGGTTTTTCGTTTGACTTATAAATTATTAACATGTATCTTCTCGCAACGCTCCAATTTTTCATAAGGCGTATGTAATAAGTGACGAGAAATAGCAACAGAGAGAGAGAGAGACAGAGAGAGAGAGAAATTCTGCGAACGTAGAATAATATGTAATGATCTCTGCGTGTTTCATTATAATATGAGTTGCAGCAGGGAATTCAAAGTTCCCGAGTCTCAAGAAGTGAGTGAGTCATCAAATTATACCGGTAAACTAAAATTAGCAAACGTTATAGTTGTGTAGTTGAAACTAGGTGTTCACGCTGATGATTGCCGAGTTTATACCTCGAAGAAATTTATATTCTACCCTGGAAAGGGGAAGAGAATTTCAAATTTCGAACATCGCTAATAACCACATCACGACCAAGAAAACTGTATAATATAATGGTTAATAATTGTTCTACAAACTTAGTTCGTAAATCGTTTGTTATTAACGAGCAAAGTTTTGATTAAAAACGGTAGACGACGCGATTCGGCTCTGACCAACACCAATTTCTATAGATCTGTAAGTTTCTATCAACCGTTTGATGTAGTAGAGATGCATGTTTTTCAGCGCGTCAATCATCAGTCATCGAACACGTAATGCGTATAGAGCGAAAGCCCGTTTAACAGTTTTTACGTTTTAATCGCTTTTATCGACAGCGCGGAATGGAAAACGTCGATGAAAAACTAATACAAATCAGCGCGTAAAACAAACGACGAGTTATTATAGATTAGAGAAACTAAACCAGGGCATGAAGTCATTTCTAATTCCTTTTCAATGACGATTCTTATATTGTTTGAATTGTCAATCGGTAATTATGTGTTCCATATTTCATGATTTCGGATTTCTTGACCCTGATCAATGCGGAATATTATATTATCTAGAGTCGTGACATTTGCTCCAAAGTGTTGTGATAACTACTACTCCGAAAATTCGTCTTTTCAATTCTTACTGCAATAACTTAACGATCTATGAATATGTGCGTAATCTTTTCATTCTAAATTCGATCGATAGTAAGATAAATTCCTAGGATTCAAATCGAGATTTTAGGTTTGGGATATTTTAAGGAATTTTAAGAAACAAAAACTCACTCGATCGTTGACGTGGCGTTGAGTCCGTTACTCAAGAAGAATCTCCAGATATAACAGAACAACAATGAAACGTTGAACACACCAACAACAATTGAACGGAAACGAAACCATAAAAATTCACTGTCACAATCATAAACTAAAACAACAAACAACAACAGGAACCACAAGTTGATGAACAGCGAAACATAAATCCGCGAACGAAAAATGACGATTAGATAGATAGACAGGACAGCAAACGTACGTATCTATCAATCTATCTTATATCCAGTAAGAGAACGTATAAAACTGCAGCACTTCCACTGAGATGCAGAGGGTCGGATCCGCACGCACAAAACACTTGAGAGATATTTTATACTGTATCCTTTATTCGAAACGAACTATCTCCTGCTCAACACCTCACAAAATATTTCAAATTTTTATACACGTCAGTTGCCTATCTCAATTTGATTTACGTATTCCAGGGCTGTAATTACGATAATTGCTAGACGATCTCGATCTCCGCGTTGCTTTTCCTCTCCTATTCTCTTTATTGCTTCGTGTTTCGGGCGCGTTTTGTGAGAATTTGAATGTCGTTTGATCGAAACCGTGCGCTTATTATTTGAATATTATTTATTTATTACTCGAATATCGTGGAGCTCGATTTTTCTTTCTTCTTCTTCTTCTTCTTATTCAACATACAGCGTATTTGTCATATTTATCTTGGACGTTACGGAGGAACTTTTGAATCACACGCAGCAGGTTCTTTGAATACTGGAAGAAATCTGTTCCACCCGTTGCTGTTGCAGCTTAGCGATTAGTCGATGATCACTGGGCTCCTCGTATTTCACTGATACGCAACACCATTGACAAGCGAAATAAAAATGACGTTGAAAACGGCGAATATCATCGAAGGAAACACACACATGGACACACACAAAATCACACACTGATTTACAATGCAGGATTATTAAATCTGCACCCACCAAGGTACGATAAAAGAGATCGATCGTCAGGTACAACGATACACCTTGTTTCGAAAAGGCGATATCAGCGTCCCTTTTTCGTCTAATATATCGTGTATCGCATCGTATCTTACATATATCTCGTTATCCAACGTGTCGAGATAACCAAATCGTAAGCAATCGTACAAACGCGATCGTCAAGACGGCGTAGTGTCCTCGCGTATTTCCATGACTGATTAAAAACGGCGTGCCATTTGCCGGCCGAAGAAGCAGCTGCGAATTATCCTACGGTTATGGAAATCGCCGTGTTCCCCGCAGGAGGTAAAACCGTAAAACACGATAACTTTTTCGCCACTCTTATTAATTCACTCACGTTCCCGGGCCTTGTTCGATTGTGCGTAGAAATTCTACCTACGTCGAAATATCCGTCGTTCCTATCCGTGAATCCGACGGTGGTGGACTCCGCGGAGCGAGAACGGAACGAGAAAGAGAAAAAGAGATAGAGAGACTGGAGCGAGACAGAAAGACACACACTTAAAACGCGCGCGCCAGATCCCGATCCGTCCCTTTCGGCGTCGGCGGAGAAACTAAAACCCGGTGGGGATCAAAGCCACCGGTTTTCCCCACCACCGATCATCTCCTCCTTTCTACCCCCCCCCCCCCCCCCCTTGCCGCCCTTCCACCGCTCTTTACTCCGCGAAGCGCCGACGCGACTCGCAGCGCCAAGCGGCCGCATTCAACACACAACCATCAAGGTTGTCACACTGCTTGGATTGGTGGTGTACGTGAAGGCGGTTGACGCTTCTATCTGCCTATCTGCCCGCTCAGTGCTTACACTACCGGTTCCCGTCTCTTACCGTCCCTGGAAATAAGGAACCGTTAGATGATGCCCCCCCCCCCCCCCCCTTCTCTCTATTTCCAGTTCCAACGTCCAACGTCGCCGCGGCCTTGCTAGAAATGCAATGGATTTTGGAATCTGGAACATCGCGATCTTTCCGGGTTTGCAGTCTTGTTGAACTTGACGATAGCCTATGTAAATATTACCTTCACGAGACTGTGAGGGATGTTATGGTGGCAACTTTGATCTGTCGTATTGAAGTTAGTAACGATTCGTGCCGAGGAATTGAAGAACCACCGTTAGTTTTGATATTTCGGAATTGTTGAAAGTTCGGTAAATCGTAATAAAACAAAACACGATCATATTTCGAAATCTTAGTTCCTTAAAAAATGTTGTAAAATTAAGAATATAGTGATTTTTTTTTATTTCCACCCCAATGTTTCGTTACGATAACGTTACTAACTTTAACCCTCTGATCAACACCGTTTTTCGTCGCTACTATTACGAATGCCATGGGTTATTTATGACCTAAAAGTTCTATTCCTTATAAAACTGATTTAGATCATTTGTTTTTATAATCCTGGTAGTTAAATGGAATTATCAGAATGTCCTGAGTAAGAATATGCAAACACAAATGCGACATCTACATTCAGTAAATAGTTATTTAATAAAGAAGACAAAAAGACACGAAATATTACCTTTGGAGGACCGTAACTTTTAAGGTGCGGCTGGATCATTAATGACCCAGGTGTAGACCAGAGGGTTAACCTCGTTTGATGTGTGATCATAGAGTCGAAAAATTCTTCCGTACCGAAGAATTCGAGGATCTTTGAGTTTGACCGTGAACTAAGTATGAGGAACTTTTCCGAAACTGTGTTCGGAAACTTGATGGCTAGGTCTGATCACATCATTCAATCCGCCGTGTCGATCCCCGCCAACTAATCTGTACCAACTTCTCAAAGTTAGGTTAAGAGTATGTTTTATACCATATAATAAGAGCAAATGGCATTGTCACAGATTGAACGAAACCACGTAGTTTCCTTAGCAATTCGAATTCCATGCGGAAGTGGCGAAGCTTTTGCTGCTTGGAAAACCTCGTCTGGGAAAGTTGTTTCAAAGATTCTTGAAACTCGTCATAACACACACCGGTCAATGGCTAGATTCAACATGGCGTCGGAATGGCTAACACCGCTATAAATATGTTTTCCGTCACATGACGTTGACGCGTCGAGGTATATATATATATACACACAACACTCCAGCCCGATGTGCATCATGTTTCACATTTGTATGTGTATGGTATGTAACATAACGTGTGTAAACGTACGTGTAACAATAGCATTAAACGAGATGACGACAGACCTCTTTGTACCTTCAATTTGTTACCCACTTACAATTAGCTGCTTGCTGCACCATATAAGCTGCTGCTTCAGAATATATATGAAGCTGCATGATCAACTCGTCGCCCTTTCTTTTCCTTCCAACTAACGATCAGCCCTTTGCAGGTCATATAAGTGATTAGTTCTCCCTTTTACTTCACCACTTCACAGCTAAACTTTCATTATTCTTATGGCGTCCACATCCGTTCTCCGTTCTTAAAAGACCTTATTCGACTTCCTCTCACCCTCATCGTCCCCCTTGGTATTGTTATTATTACTATTGTTATTATTATTTTCGCGTAAAGCGCAGCGTAGCCAACCGCGCGGCGAAGTCACGTTTGATGAAGTTATCACTCTTGTTTCAGTATGTGCATGCGTATGCCTGCGTGTGTGTGTGTGCGTGGTGTGACACGATGTGGGCACGGGGGGACGGGGGTTAATACGTGTATATAAATTCCCCCCGTGCAGTCGGGTGCAATTGACGGCAGTGGCGGTAGACACTAGAGTCGTGACACGGTTGGAATACATTCGTTTTGGGGTACGTGACGTCTCACTCGGCGTCAGGGAGTCCCGGGTACAGGGAGCCCTTGGGGAGCCATCGTGCCCTCCCTCCCTCTCCCTACCTCCCATCATCCCTCGGCGCCCCGACCTTCCCGGACCCTCTGCACGACCTGGGAAAAATCCTACCCGGGGAAAAGGAATCAGAGAATACCAGGAAGGGGAATGACCCGTGAGCGAATTAGCACTGCTGCAGCCTGAGACTCTCTGGGTCTCAATGGCTAACGAGCAGCGGGACAGCGCTATGCTACAATAAGGTCCTTTATAACCACTACTCGTGATGACCACGTCAAAACGAAGAAAATGGAAACAATGTTCTCGGAACTTGCCCGATAGAGGTACTCGATTTTCTCGAACGAACCGTGTCAAAGGAAAATCGCAGGGGAGGTGTTGGACAAACGTACCGTTTTAACTTCCCGCCCTGTCTGTCTGATCCTAACGGATTCTTTTTTCTTTTTTTTTTTTTCTTTGGTTAGCGAATTTCAAACGTTCCGACAGATTTCTCGATAATGTCCTGTCATTGAGCATGTACATTCCATCGATGTTACCGATAGAGAGAAAGAGAGAGAGAGAGAGAGAGAGAAAATGGTCTAAATTATTGACTTCCATTTAAATCGATGGTTTTTTTTTTTTGCAAAATTTAGAACGATTCACGCAATGTCTGAATTTGTTTTATATGATCAGTTTACTGAGTATAAAAAAATACCAAGTTAAGTGTACCAGTTTACTGACCCTGTCTCGATTAATGAACTTTCATGGTTGTATCTGTTTCAACTTTAGTTCTAAAATTACAAACAAGAAAAAAAAAAAAAAAGTCGTAGTATATAACTTATTATTATTACATCACGTACAAGTCGGTATATTTATAATTCTCTGGATATAAAATCAACCCCGCATAATATAACAATTGTCAATAATATTTTACGCAATTCCCGTACATCCTAACCTAGAATGTACATAATAATCTGTATTACCCAACGAATAAACCGCTACTGGATAATCTTTCCAGCGCAGTTTTGAAAACACGTAAGATTAATGTAATACGGTAGGTATATAATTACATCAGGATGAGATCTATACATGCTGCGGATGAAGGGGTAGATTATCATAAACAGACTTAACAATGACGCAGTGGTTCGTATCGTGGTTCAATGAAACAACAAAACCGCCAACAACAACAATGACGTTATTATTAATAATATTAATAAAAATAATAACAATGGTGTTGATAATAATAATAATAATAATAATAATAATAATAATAATAATAATAATAAGGTGGTAACGACACCGCGAGTAGTATAACAAGAATAATAACTCCGCGTCCTATGGAGCTCCGTTTATAACTTAACCTATACACGTTCGGGTATCACGCGCACGGAACGACGAGACGGGTATATTGTAAAGAGGAAGTGGAAGAGGAGTAAGGTGTTGGTAGGTTAGGTTTACGCGTATGGGGGCAGTGAAGTATAAGAATGCGTGTATGTATACAAGAGGTACGAGTAAGTGTGTAACGAGGGTGCGCGTGGGCGGTGAGGTAAGGGGAGTAATTTTTAATCCAGTTACAGAGCTCTGATTACAAACCGCGATGGCTTCTGGGACCGGCGACAATTCCGCGTGCGGGTAACCGTTGACCGTTGGCTACTACTTGACCGGCCGGTTTTACCTTATACCTAACCTCTAACGCGTGAACGTACACGTGTCATAATAGCGTATGTATGGGTATTTATGTTTATGCTAACCAAGGAATTATGTTAATCATCGTTTTAGACTGTGATATTTATGTTATTTATCATATTACGAACGTGCGCTAATACCGCGTAGGCGTGTAATTAAGTGTAGACTTGCACGTAGTGGTTGGTATACGTGAATTTAAACTTCGTTATTTTCACTTCGTGTATACGCGGGGATTAATTCGAATCTAAATTCGGTCATTCTGTGGGGCTTCTGCGGCATGTTCGACTTCAAAATGGCGACTTATCGAAGCTTCGATAATTTAAATACATCTGCTTATCCTACGAATGTATACGATTATATGTACATGTGTATACATACTATGTATCACTAGAACGTGTTATTGGACAGTTTTTGGTGATGGAAATTGGCCGGAGGAATTTATACTCTTTCCGATTCTATACATGTATATATATGTACTCGGTATATCACGCACGGATGCCTATGAACTTTTGTACGAGTTATCGTTGTGTAAACTCTGTACTGGACATAAAATTTTGAAACTTAGCTGTTCACGTCACGATTTTAAAATATATGAAGCGTTTTATGACTATTTTATCGTCCAGAAGCAAATCTAGCCTTGCGAGTTGAATGTGACTGCATGGTACGTCGATAATTGAGACGTTGAAAGTAGTCGGAAGTTTACAAATTCCTCGAGTATAATTATATTTATGATTGGTGGATTGAAATATACTTTATATTTGTAAAAGAAAAAAAAATAATCAACAATTTTGAAACCTCGTGTGTTTTTTAAGTTACGAAGTTCGGAACGGCCCGAAGAGCCCTAAACTTGAAATTCAATATTATAATTGAATGAAGCTAATCCATGCATTGCACGAAATCCACACGAACACTGCGTGTTGTTACGTCGAGTTACGAAGTCCGCTTCGGTGGGGTGAACATATGCCATAAGAACTCTTTACGTCCGGCACGGTCCGTCTCCTATGAGTTTGAAATATTGCTTCTAATAGACTGGCCTTACTCGTGTTTTTCGGGGATCAAAGATGAACGTTTGGTAGGTATATAATTATACGCGTAGATAACAGACAGTGAAAGGATCCTACCTAATATTTAGCTGCACCAAAGCCAGTGTGAAAACCGTCCAGGTTCACACTGTCAGGACAACATGTACCTACACCATACTGCGCTATAAGACTAGACAAGGACTTAACGCAGGAAGATATAGTACGGTGTTCAGCTGTGTAGTGATACACGAAGTATAAATTGTTCGCAACAACGTTTTTCTCACACCTCTCGTACCATATGGAGTTTAATGTACAGGTATAAGGTACCCCTTTAGCATGCGCGAGTGTAAATCACGAGAACCTGAGCTGTCAAAATTGGTCACACCTCGATGATAACTTGGCGAACCGGGGATTTCAATCATCCGTATCTATACATACTAATATTATAAAGAGATAAAGGTTGTTTATTCCCGGCTTAACCATAAAGTTAACTTTTTAGACCTAAAAAGTGGGATAAAAGTGGCATATTTTTCACTAAAATGTATTTGCGGGAAATATTAGATCATATTTCCCGCAAATCCAGATCAGCGGGAAATATGAGCTGATATTTCCCGCAAATCCAAATCAGCGGGAAATATGAGCTGATATTTCCCGCAAATCCAGATCAACGGGAAATATGAGCTGATATTTCCCGCAGATCTAAAAGTCCCAATTTTCAAATAAATGTTGCGGCCAGAGTTGAGTCGGAAATAAAGTCCTATATGTAACACAGGAATAAAAGTCAACTTTATTACCTTGTTACGTAATGTGATATTGTTTGTTTATATGTATGTATGTAGGGGATAATCTCTGGAACAACTGAAGCGATTTTAAAAATTTCTTCACTAATAGAAAGCTAAACTATCCCTTAGTAACATAGGCTGTAATTTATTTTGGTAAAAATAAGTTTTTAGTTTGAATTATCGATAGTTGCAAATAAATTCGGAAAAAAAAGCACTGCTCGATTGTTTTAAACGTCAACGTGCGCTAACCAAATGATTGGATCATACGTGAAATATAACATTAGCGTGATGTGATGGATAACTTTGTGTTTCGGGGTTACAAAATCATCTTTTGTGCAAGCTTTAAACCGAGAGACACTTACGCGATTAAATGCACATTTAACTTACAATTAGATTCGTCCATCCGTGCGAAGCCTAATAAAAGAAAAAATATTTTCATCAGATTAAGTTTGCTTTTTATTTCAACAAGCTGCTATCTGCTGCTTATATGTATATAGTACCAACCAGAAACGTCAAGACTTACTCATCAAACTTTATAAGTAACAATTGCAGATATTGTTTATTATTCGATGTATACAGTCAAAATTTATTCGTTCAAATACAAAAAACTCGGCAATGAGAAAAAAAAAAAATGTATTTTGTCGACCTGCTTTGTATACATTGTTGCAAAAAAATACTTTGACAAAGTTTCATTTGTGCGTTATTATTCTTCTTCGCAGCAATAATTGTAGCCTTTTTTATTCTTTTTCATACTTGCACACAATCTACTATATTTTTATTTTTTTTTTCTTTGGTGACTTTGTATCCACCCCAATCTAATGTGATTTTAAAAAACTGCAGTTAATAAGAAAATTTTTTAATTCCCATCTCTTATCCTCGCGTCCATGCTTAATTCCGCTGCAAGGATAACTTTCTTTTTTTCTTTTTCTCTTCCATTCTTTCGGCAATTGTGAACATTTTGCAGAGAAAATCAGGGTGACAGAGCGCTAGCTGCAAATATATTATAATACATATATATATATATATATATATATATGTATATATATATATGACATGTATATATATGTAATATGACACAGTACAATAGAGTATAGGACCTTCTGCGTTTGCAGATAACGCGGGCGAACGCGTATAGCTGCGTAATTAAACTGCACAATACTGGAGGCTCGAGTGTATATATGTATATATGTATATATATAATAAAGCTTTAATCAAGTGTATTATACTTGGATATTATGCGCACAGATACACGGGTGTATTATATATTAATTAAAATCCGTCAAGTATCCTGTCACCCGGCTGCTGATCTCTTCTCTCTCTCTCTCTCTCTCTCTCGCGCTGTCTCTCTCACACGCATTTGCGAAGATTAAATTTCGATTATAGGTCGACTAGTGCCTTTTACTCATTACCGACGCTTTGATTACCGTTAATTGATTTTGACTTCCGGAATTTAATGAACTTTCTGCTACCGACACGCTGCTCCGTTTATAGGTAGATGAACAACTATTTTTTTTTTTTTTTTCAACCCGCTTATAACAATGTATCAGATTTTAGAATATATCCTAGAAGGTATTCAGGTATTCAGCAACTTTCCAAACGTCACGATCCAAAGGCGATAACTAACGATGAAAACTTTCTCATTTTTAATCAATCATTCGCTAATGAAGGATTAAAATTTCGAAATTAACAAAATGTTTTCTTTTCGCTATCTTATTCAGTTATAACGAATAATCGATAAAATATTTTTCATAGAACATCAACGAAATTCCGACGAATCTCGTAATAAAATTTATTCAACAGGTCGTGGTTACAATAAAATTTTGCAAAAATTGAAGGAAAAAAAAAAAACAGAACCAACTGAAAATCAAAAAACAACGAAAAATAAATCAGGTTAGCATAAAAATGATCGATTGGATATCCTTTTTTATGCTTGAATTTCCGCCTTCTTCGCCTTCTCTTTACTATTTCTTTCGACAAGGAATCGGTACCTGCACTAGATCTGCTTCGGTCTACTGTTACTGGCTTCAGATACACAGCAATAGGAAAGCGAACGAGATAGGATAGGATGGGATACAGAGGCTTGTATTGGCTTGAATATATTCATGAGTGTTTGGGGTGAGGAAATGCAGCGGAGCCAAAGCTTGTGCGATGCTGCAAGGGTTGTCCATCCGAGAGATCACCGCAAATCCAACACGCACGACGAAAGCATTCTGTTTTAATTGGCGGGCTTATCGGGAAAGGATAATCGATGCCGTACAACTGTAGACGTATTATGAAACTGAATAAAAATATCGTTGAGTAGATCACAGGTGTCTCATTCACAGCTCTGATTCACGTTTTTTCTTTTTTGTCTTCTAAGCATGACATATTTCGGTAACACGATGCTGAACGTCTTTGAGAGATTATTACACAGTCAGGAAGCCGAAAAAAAAAAAAAAAAAAAAACGATTTATCAAGGATTTTTCACCAATAGACACGTTTCAATTTATTGATGTAAAAATATTAAACTTCTTTCGGATATTTTTTTTTTTTTTCTTGTATAAGACATTGATCTTTCAAGCTGCTACAAACGATTTCTGGGAGAACCTATAGAAAAAAAAAAACGTCGTCATACGGTGAGCCAAAATTGAAATTGGAAACGAACGAAACGAAAAAGGATTTAGTTAATATAAGTTATTGTCTGTTATTTAATCGTAGGAACGAGTGAAATATTGATTTTTAACAAAACAGCGGCTTCTCAAGAGAGAAGAAGAAAACAAAAAAAAAAAAATCGAATTGAATATTCAGAAAAAATTTGCGCCTTCATTTCTTTGTAAAATGCAAAAATATTAACCAGCGAGAAAAAAAACCCGCGCTCAAGGAATGAAAAATATATTCATAAAACATGTGGCAAAAATTTGATACTCATCGCTTCAGACGTTTCGGAAAAATCTTGCTCACCGGCTTTGGAACTATAGTTTTGAGGAAAACGCGTTCAAAGTTTCAAAAGCACTTTCAAACGCTCCCGGGGGACTTTTGCAAATGTGGCGCGCGTAACTTGGAGAATATTTGTCGGATCCGCATGAAATTTTTCGTGCACATGCTTGAAAATGAATTAAAAACATGAGAGAGAAAAAAAAAAAAAATAGCAAAATCGATTTTTGTAAAATCCCGACTGCGTGTAAGCTCGTTACTTTTTTTATTTATTTTTTTTTCCGTTTCTTTCACTGAGCTTACCTCGGTCGATCAAACTTTTTTATTATTTGAAACTTCGATTCGAAATCTAGTGCCGGAAGCGCAAAAAAAAAAAAAAAAACGAGTCTGGAGTCTTCTTCACTTTTTACACGTACGCGCCGAATTTTCGTTAAGAAAATTCTGTTTTATCCCCGTGCGATCGGAACTCTGTATCTTCCCGCTTCCCATGATCCGGATTTGACGACGCGGAAGGTACGCGGCTAAGTAACCCCTGAATCGAACGGAATAGATCGAGCGTGCAGCTTAAAAAAAAAAAAAACGCGGGGGGTTGCTTAAACCGCAGCTGTTACAAAATTACCTACAGAATGGTTTTCCACCTATATCTGTGTGCATCGGATAAGCGTGTATGTAACACATACAAACCATCGAATCGGTACGCGATCGGTACTTGAAACTTGCAAGTGTAGCTTCATAAGTATACCGGGTGTACGATATTGGTAAAAATGAATTCCAAAATATAACCTACGAAACATTTGGTGTAGGTGGAATTTTTACACCGACATCAAATTGTCTAGGATACTGTACCTCATATCCTCCCCCCCCCCCCCCCCTCTCTCTCTCTCTAAGAAGTAAAATAAACAGACTAAAGAAATAACGGAATGAAAGAAAAAAAAAAAAAAGAAAAAAAAAAGAAAAATAACATAAAACACACAAACACGGTAGTTTGGAGCAGTTTATCTTTCCAGGGTAACATCTGCAGCTGATAGTAAAACTGTGAAATTCTCTTCACATATTTATTTTTACAATATATATATATATATATATGTATGTATGTATGAATGTGTGTATTTTTTTTTTTTATGTTTTATTTATTTTTTTCCATAGATGCCCTGCAGCCCCAGTTCAGGGTGCATGCGGTACGAGATCGTCGTCGTTTCGAAAATATAGATATACGAAGCAATGTAGACCCATAGGCATCGTGCATACTAGACACGGAAGCCTGGAGCGTCGGGCTGAACCTGCTGCAGGACTCTCAAACGTTCCGAAACTGCAGGTCGAAATGTATAACTCGTCTACGGTACATGAAAGTATGTATATATATGGGGCGTTCCACACCGCCTCGGTAAAGGGTTGACCATGACATTTCTTAATTTCGCCAAGGATTTTTTTTTTCCCACACGTTGGTACGACCTCTGAAAAACTTTCACCAGTTTTTACCCCACGATTTTATGAGACAAAAAGCAAAACAAAAAAAGAACACACGGTTTTCCGAAATTGAACATGTTCCCGCAAGATTTGGAGTGGGACCTCGTTTTTTTTTTTTTGTTTTTTGTTTTTCAATTTATTTTGAATAGTTTTTTTTTTATCTTCGTACCTATTCGACGGTAAACACGAGTTATTGAAAAAAATTTGAACATTTGTTTTTGCGCAAGTTTTTTCAGGGTTCGCACTGTTAACGTATGGGAAAAATCCTTGGTGAAATTAAAATATGTCATGGTCGAATGGCTTACCGAGTTGGCGTGGAATGACCCATATATATGTATATACACATATTTGTATGTGTTGCAGGATATACGCAGGTACCTATACGTAAAGTATACGTCGCGGTGAGAATTATCGCTCTGCGTAGATCACAACTGGAAGATACAGTCACTGTAGCAGATTTCAGCGCAGACCGCGTTCCGTATATATCGGATCTGGCACTATTTATTAACCCCTTTCGCTTCCGATCCGCGATCTCCAAATCCGTCACATCCTATTCCAAGCCTGACGTTTCTCTATCTGTAAAAACCTATATAACATAATGTGATAATCCCTCCCGTATGTAGATGATAAAAATTACCGTCTAACAAAGGTCAGCTGATACCGATATAGGTATATATATATATAATTGGAACGTCGTGAACTTCTTCTTTTTTTCTTTTTTTTCATTACCGTGAACGAAAAGTCCACCTCCGCAGACTAAATTGAGTATGAGAAAGTCGAAAATGTAAAAAAAATAATAAAAAAAAAAAAATAATAAGACAATATAGTTAATTTATATTTTACTTTTAACCGCGTTTTAAAAACCGTTATAATTTAAATCCTCGCCGGATTTGGAAGCCGATTGAAATGTAGTGATGTGCATTGTATGTATGCAGGTAGAGTACATACATTGAGATAGCTCGAGTGGGAAACGTGTGCAACTAGCGGCGAGAGTATAGAGGCAGGAGTTGCAGGCGAGCAAAGCGAAATTTAAATAATTAACCTTACTCTGAACGTACGCCCGTCTATACATATATATATATATATATATATATATATATATGTGTGTGTGTGTGTGTATATACATATATGTAGGCATGTTTGTACATACATATGTAGATATATAGACACGGCAGAGAGTCTTTGGTTACCTAGAACAGCGTTCACGGCTCTTTTCGTGTGTGTGTTTCTACCGAGCAGACGCAGCGAGCGTGCATGTTGAGCGCATTTTATCCCGTGTATAACTTGTATTGTTAACTTTGCTGCAAAAGCGTTTTCCTCCCAAGCAGTACCTACGTACTGATGTGTAAGTCACTGTTAAGTATTCATGCGCGCCACGATCCGCGGACGCCTTCTGGCGGTAGATATATAATATCAAATTCACAGTCGTTATTATTATGCTCACTGTAATAGAATACACCTTTTTGTCCTACATTTCATTTCACACGTTATCATAATTCGACGGAATGTAACCGCGCAGTGGTTCGAACGAAATCGTCTCGCGCGCCTTGCGATCCGTTGAAAAATTAACGTGACCAAAAGTCGTCGGACACTTATTGTTTCACCATAAATTTAGACGCTTTCCGCGCATCGATTCATTCGGAAGAAACTCGAGCCTGATTCTACGTGAAATGCGAAAGATTTTGAGTATTAGCTGGTGCGATTTGATAGGATATTTGAGCCGTTTGACCGTTTGCAAGATTCGAAAGAGTCCTCGTATTTCAGGGACTATAATCAAGATGGCGGCGTCGATATTTCAGCTGCGTTGCGTGTCGCAATGTATATATATATATGTATTGTGATATGCGTGTATGCATACAAACAGGGTGAATAATCCTAGTGCGTACATACACAGGGGGAGTTTTTGGGGTTGACAATGAGGGCGTGTTATATTGAGTAACAATAACAGCAAACGGAAAAGCGTCGAATGAAAAAGTAAAAGATACAAAGAATGGAAAAAAAAAAAAAAACAAGAAATAATACAACGACAATGGTATTACAAACACACGGTGGGGACAAACGCCGCTCACAAAGCTGCAGCAGGCGACGGTGTTATTAAGGTGTCGAGAATGCGTGGCAGCGGAGTGGCTGGTATTTCGTTTCAGAAGGGTCGACGAGCTGCAACGCGGTGATGCAGGGGCTGCCCTGCGAGGTGAGGTGGAAATATCTCGTTTGTAGTCCGGACGAACCACCTTGTAGGTGTACACATCGGTCAGCTGGAATCCGAGCCCTTGACTCGGGCAAACTTTTGAATCACCTTTACCGAGCGAAAAACGTTCCGCCATAGAATAGAATAAGTCGTTAAAGAGCGGCGACACGACGCGAAAAACGCGTCCCAAGATCTCAGCTGCCCTCTAACAATAAGTTTTACGCTTTGAATTACATTTTGACTGGTAACCTGATACGATGATGTCATTTTTATTCTCGAATCTGGAATATGATGATGTAATTTTTATTCTCGAAGCTGGAATCCGAGCCCTTGACTCGGGCAAACTTTTGAATCACCTTTACCGAGCGAAAAACGTTCCGCCATAGAATAGAATAAGTCGTTAAAGAGCGGCGACACGACGCGAAAAACGCGTCCCAAGATCTCAGCTGCCCTCTAACAATAAGTTTTACGCTTTGAATTACATTTTGACTGGTAACCTGATACGATGATGTCATTTTTATTCTCGAATCTGGAATATGATGATGTAATTTTTATTCTCGAAGCTGGAATCCGAGCCTTTGATTCGGGCGAACTTTTGAATCACCTTTACCGAGCGAAAAACGTTCCGCCATAGAGTAGAATAAATCGTTAAAGAGCGGCGACTCGACGCGAAAAACGCGTCCCAAGATCTCAGCTGCACTCTAACAATAAGTTTTACGCTTTGAATTACATTTTGACTGGTAACGTGATCTGGTAATGTAATTTGGATTCTCGAATCTCGATCACTAGGTTTTTTTTTTTATCAATTTTGAAGACCTTTTCTCTGTTTTTCTTTTTTACTGATACTTGTTCTCAGAGTTATTTATTTAGTCGTTTATTAGGATCCCGATTCCCTTCCCTGGTGAAAATTTCTATTATCTACTACGAATTTTTAGAGAAATGGACAATACGCGCATAATTTTTCGTAAAGAATTGTTAATTTTCTTAGAAAATTTTTATAGGTTTGTAGTTTTTGTTACAGCGATAAAACTCGTAGACTTTGAGGAGCGGTAACCGAAACCTAATTAGCTATTTTACGTGCAACTAATCCCAATGCAGGAAATAACAGAAGAAAGAAGGGATCGATTTTAAGCGAGGTAGTCGATTTAAACGGTATAATTGTTTCATTGCTAATGATCGAATAATTGAATTGTGAAAGTGGTCAATGTGAAGGAGTCGGTTTGGGAAAAGGGCTTGGATAGAGATGGAGAGATAGAATTAGAAATGACTCGCGCCAAAGCTAGAGACGGTGGGAGCGAAAAGTTTAGAGGATTGTATTATGAAATACTCGCTAGTTGCAGTACAGAGACGAACCTGCTGACTCTGTGAAGATAAGGAGAGAATGCGGGGTGTAAAGTGACTATATAAGACTATGGAAAAGGAATGTTAAGTCTGGAGGACGTGGCATTTTTTTCTCATAAAAAAAAGAAAAAAAAAATACAAATTTTCATAAAAATCTACAAGTGTTTAGGAGAAACTCAGGATATTTTCAATATTTTTGGAAAACAATTTTTTGCGTACAATATTGTACGAGATATCGAAATTTCGCTTATAAAATTCGTGGAAAATCTTGTAATAAAAATCATTGTCGCCAGGGATTATCACGTCACCGGATCATAGCCGTCGTTATTATCATCGAATACCGTCAGCGGTAGCATAAATGGCGGACGACGTGCAAACCTGATCGCGTCACGCAGCCAGTAATGACAAGCCTAATCGCTTGTCCGTGTCTCCTGCGACAGGTGCTTCTTACGTAGGCTCGCCTTGCCTCGTTCACCGACTGCGAGTGACCCGAAGGCATTAGCAGCAGCAGCAGCAACGTCGTTTGTCAACGAAAATTATAAACCCCCTAACATCTGGTCACGCCATCTATCGTGTGGGCTGATGTATGTAAACCGCGAGATTTTCGAAGACGAATCATTTTTTTTTTTTTCTTTTTCATCCGCACTCCAAACACCTCGAACCCGATCCGCGAGTTCCTTCTTGCATATACGTTTTCATGCCTAATTCTTATTCGTTTTTCCACCGTACCGAATCCGTTCCGTATTTTGCATAATGTATTTCACGAGCTAAATATGTACCAAGGCACAATGTATAATAACGTAGTTAACCTAACCTGTACTCGCGGTGCTCTTAGTAAAGAATAAATTGGTCGGGTCAGTTGAGAGGGCGAAAGCGAGACGGAGAAAGAGAGAGAGTGAAAGGGAGAAGAGAGGATTACGCGAAAAGTTTGTCGAGATTATGGCGCAGGGGGCGGAAAAAAGAGGGGGGAGGGGGAGGGGAGGTGCAAAGCTTCACTTGTACCTGGACAGCGGATATAATTTGAGAAGTGAAAGACAGACAGAGAGAGAGAGAGAGAGAGAGAGAAGGTACGAGGGACCAGGTGGAATTGTTCGCATCAGTAAAGGCTGCAGAAGCTATATGGACCGTATTGTTCTCGACCTTGTCTTGTGTCACGGTCCGTTTCTTCCACCCTCGTAACTCCGTATAGATGCAGCGTATGCGATTAATATGCTCCCCGCGAAATCATCGTCAAATTTCGATCCGCGGTGAGGCAACCGCCCACAATATGATTTTTAAAAATTTCCCCAGAAAAAATTCCCCTAGATAAAATCTCGCCCGGTAGAATTTCATATTTTCACCTAGAGCAATCATCGAGTCATCGAAATCATACATTTAATCTTCAATTACGTAAATTTTGATTCAATTTAATTCATATGTTTTAATTTTCTTTATTTATTTATTTATTTTTATTTTTAGTTTTGTCAGATGTGATTTAGTCGTGCGGGGATTTTATCCGGCGAGATTTCGTCATTGGGAGATTATGACTTGCCACCCTACAAGTGAACGCTCGTTAACCTTCCGCGGCCTAGGATGTAGGCGTGGAAAACTTACAATTATGAAGTGATGAAAATTATGGCTATAAAACTGTTGATATATTATCCAAACAACTGACAATTATTCGAGTATTAAGAATTTCAATTAAAGATCCGTATGAGCATGCGTTAAATCGTGTGTTTTCATTCGCAGATTCATCTATACAATCGGTAACGAGTTAATTCCGTCTAAAATATCAAACATCTGCATTTAAGTCGACACAACCTCGAAACGCTTGCACGCATCGACAGTTCGCGCCTTACAAGACAGAGTTGGCCAGCCTGTCTAATGTAAACAGAAGAAGATTTCCGCGCATGCGCACTGTTTCTGCAACTGTCAACGAACGACATACTCGGCGCGTTTCGAATTTTATTCTTTTTTTTTCTGTTTTATTCTCAGGTCTCAAATACGCGTCGTTTGATTTTCCGCCCCGCAACGACAACGAACTGTGTGCGTGTATTAAGCAATAAAGAATTCCATGTCATCTGCCAACTGGGCAGAACTAAGTATGACTTATAAAAGGAAGGAAGCGACCGTCGCGACGCCCGCGCTGCGGGCAATTTTCTTTGCGGAAGCCGGAAGTAGACTTGTGCACGTGTAGCTCAGCCGGTGTATGTGTTTAAAGTACGCGAGCTGGCAGAGGGACGGAATATTGTAAAATGCTGCATGGTTGGTATAGCTCTGGGAGAAATAGATCCACCTTCGTATCCGCCTATTCCACTACGATGATTACAGACGCGCCACGGGGCATAAGGTTTATTATTTATTTATCGAAATTGAAATTTACCTTATGACACTCTTTCATCGTTTTTCATACCCGCTTATATGAATTTTCAAATCCGCAGCAGAGACTGCGGGTAGATTTTCATAAGTTTGAGTTATACTCTTCCTCAGTTTTCTTAAATCATTTAACTCAAGGCTGGATTCGTTTAGGTTGACTAAAATCTAAATACGATCAATAAATTGTCGCAATGTTTATTCACACTTTGTTCGTTATCGTGTCAGAGTTTTTGTTGGAATTGAGACACCCTGTATGAGTCGGAAGATTGAGCTGTTGGCCGATGCGGATCGTTCTATCTTTCTCTCTCATCCTCCCTAATTTTGTAATATTCGTAATTCATATTATAATAACAGGGTTCTCGTTTTATCACAGGCATATGCATACGTATGTGTGAGGTAGTACATGCGGTAAGATTGTGATCTGAAAATGTCAAACAGAGACAGAGTGCGACTCGCACGGTGATTCGATTCGGCCGGTGATTAAAGAGCATGAGTATAATAAGGTTGGGTCAGGTTATGCAGGCATGGACGGCACGGAGTTCGTGTATTCTTCGTGGCATTAGGCTAATACAGCAGGTGATGCTCAGCGTCGGTTAATTGCGGTCGAAATCTCGCTTGAACTCATTATACCTGGCGCAGACGTACGGTTGAAAGTGTATGTATACACAAATAATTACGAATGGGAGGAGAGAGCGACGGAGAGAAAGAGAGAGAGGGAGGAGAAAAAATTAGTGAAACGAAGTGTAAAAACCGGCCAACAAACAATGCATGAAAGAGAAGAAAGAATTAACAAGTTGGAAAAAAACAAATTCGGAACAATGAAGGCAGGAGAAAAAACATTTTTTTTTGAAAAAATTCATGGTGCAATATATCGTATAATTTTTTGGTTAGAGCAGGCAAAAGCCCTCCTCTCCTCCTCCTCCTCCGCCTTTTATTCTACAGTCCGTGCAGTAGAACAATGTTTTCATTAACCGAATACACGAGAGTAACACGTCGATTCCGAACCAGAAATAAAAGGGGATCAAACTCTAACGGGTGCTCCCCGATCAAAAAATTACGAATTCATCTAGTCGAAATCAAAAAGTTCAATCGTCAGCTATGTGAAATTGAATATTTTGAAGTTTCATACTTACAAGTAATTCGCTTTGGAATATGAGAAAATAATTGATTTTCAACGGTGAACTTTTCAAATTTGAATTTCGAAAAGCTTTGATGACATCTTCAAATCTGTACCACTTTCAAGCCACGTGTGATTTTCTTAAAGACGTTTATTTTATTCGTCGAATTAAGTATGAATAAAGAATTGGAAAGATTGCGGTTGTGAGTTGAGGACATGTGTCAAAAAATTTGAGATTGGTGACAGTTGGTCACCCTGGCAAACAGTTCTGGTACAATTGTAATCTTCTCGTATATTTCAACCGTTTTTTAGTACGCTAGTACACTTTACGATTTTTTAGTAAATTTAGAGATATATTGTTTGTTTTGTACAGTTCTTGCGTTAGAATTCTAAACTTCGGGAATTCTGTACACTTTTGTGTAAGCTACGCATGCGCATTAGCCGGTCGCGCCGACAAGTGCGAAAACAATGAAAGCACCACCTGAGGCCAAAAAACATAACCTCACAATATTTGAATTTCATACTGTACATTCTACTACCTATCTAGAAATTTTTTTTTTCATAGAGCTGCTACATTCTGAATTATCAGAGTGGCAACACTGACGAGCGCATGCGTATTACATTTTAGCAGACGACGGACCATCCATTCTTTAGGAATTCACTCTGTATACACAGAAATAAATTTTTGTACGCTATTGTCACGATTTATACTCCCGCATTTCGTACTTCCGACTTGCTTACTAATTTTTTAATATCTATCTACACTCGCTATAAAACCAAGTTTATTTCGATTCTATTGGATTTAGTTTTTGTCTTACAGCTACTATTATGCCAGTAAAATTGAGTGTTTATCGCTTCGATTTACCTTATTTGATTCAGGGTATTTTGTTATTTACTATAAATACCAGTTAATTAGTTACAATAAATAAAAAAAACACCCTTGAACCAAAAAAAGGTAAGTCATAAGGGTAGATAGATATTTAAAAATTGGTAAGGACGTTCCTCGTTCCAAAATGTTTGTTGACCATTGTACTGTCACACTAAATATAACCTCATCTTTCTTCGTAAGAACCGTATTTTTGTAAACACCGAAAACGTATTCTACTGTAAATTCGATTATACCCAACCTTGTTCCCGAGACAATCACTTAAAAGTTTTCATCTTGCACACAAAAAGTGAATATTTCTTAACCAGTGTTACGGGCATAGCTGATTCCATCAGTTCAAGCCACCCGGTAGGTGTTCAGGTATCCTATATAGGTTATGTTGGTACAAGCGCGGGATGCAAAGTGCAGACCCGCGGTTTGGTCATTGTTACACACACACCCAGACATTCGCCAGCGGATATATCAAAGCCTTGGTTTTAGTCAAAAACATGTACACGGCAGAGGTGTATGTACAGCCCGGACACTGTTTGCATCGCTATATCATAACGATGTATCAGCTGCGCATGCGCGTGTGTAGAGTATAACTAGATAGACCCAGGCTTATTGTTGGCCTGCGCATATTGCACTCGCAGTACGTCTAGGGTTAACCGCATGTGATTCCTTTCAACCGTATATTATGCGTGCATCATATCCAATAATCTAATTTACCGGACCGTGAGTGAATTCGAATGCATCACCCTGCGTAGAGGGTCGACAAAATGAAACGTTTTTCGCATAGATTATTTTCGCTAGCAAAATTCACGTCACGTATCATTATTTCGGTGCTGTATTTTCACTGATTTATGATCATACAGTCGATATTGAATTGCTGATAATTATTGTGACGGGAGAAGAAAGGAACGGGACAAGAGAAAAAAGTAATTAGAAATAAAGTGATTTGGCTTTCACAATATATTTAGAACCTATAATTAATTGTAAACAGTTACGTAGCCTATTTTTGTATTCTTTGATATTTAATTTCAGTTTATTGTTAAATTTCTAAATTTCTTTTCAATATCGGTCTGTATGAATTTTGTTGTTTGCTTATAGTATTGTCAATGTAAATAGGAAAGAAGAGTTTTTCACATTTTTAGTTTACAAAATCGATTAAAAGTTTGAAATAGTTTTGGCGAAACTTTGCATCCGGGGGTCGTGTAGCCTACTACCATATTTGATAAGTGTCTCTACGATTTTATACACGTTACGCTAGCATTATTTAATGCGCTTGTATTCGTACGACCTTGGTAATTATACGAAAGTCGATTTAAAATTGTAAAAATAAAAGTGTACAAGTAAATAAATTGTCCTGTTACAGTCAACAAAAATGTATCATAAATAAACGAATAGAACTAGATGTTTTCTCCTGTACTGTTAATTAATAAACTTTTTATTATCCTGTCAATACAATGTTTCTTTTTTCTTATTCCTTGATTTAGGCAGCTGAAGGTGTAGTTATATTTATGTCTGTAGCGAATATAATCTGCATCTATGATTTAACACGATATTAAAAATATTTTAGTGTCTTTAATTTTAGTTTCATATCCATTAGGTATGTATAAAAATTCTTTTAAGAATCTGTACGAAACATAAATCAAGTATTTTATACCGCGATTAGTGTGAAATTTAACACGAAACTGGACAAAATGTTCTACCAATTATTACCGACAAAGTTCTTCGGTAAAGAATTTCATTCGAATTAATTTCCTCGTTTTTATTTTCGTCCAGTCGATAGGCGAGTTTTACGATCATATACATATGTTGACAAAATTCCTCTCCAACTTTGGGATGACATCGAAATTGCGTGGGATATTATGAAACGGATATAGAAAATCGTACGTGAAAACGCTGCCTGCGGATTCGGCGCAATAGCCATAACATAGCCATACGGCTATATCTGGGCTTTGGTTGACATTCCGGCTCCGGGATTTTGCCATTACGCCGATTGAAACCTCGAACACGCTCCATTTTAATCTCCACCCCGCGTCTTCTCACCCTTCCCAGTCTCTCTCTTTCTCTCTCTCTGTGCCTTTCCTAGCGCGAAAGAGACACATTTTTCCCGGCTGTTTATCCTTCTTGGCACGTACTGCTGATAGGTGTCTGATTTTCATACTTTTGTTGGCAGTGCGAAATTTTTGCGAAAATTGCATAAATCGCAGGAGTGAAGCAGCGCGGAAAAAAACGAATTAATAATCACCCTAATAACCCTGATGATTGTAACGACAGTGTCATGATATTCGAATCGGAACAAGACGCTCACGCTTGTAACATTTGATCCTTTGAAACATACAGTAAAATTCCTTGAAACTGGGTATATAAGAGTTCTCGACGTCGGTGATTTCAAAAATGGGCTCAGATCTGAGGAATGTTCAAATCTACAAACGACTGATCTAAATGAATAGAGTCAACTTTTATATTCTCAGTCATGTAAGATTTTGAAATTTGGAGTAGAATTCGTTTTCAGTACCGGTGAGTGGTACGCAGTAACCTATAAGCAGCAATCGGCAATCGGCAATCGGCAATCGGCAATCGGCAATCGGCAATCGGCAATCGGCAATCGGCAATCGGCAATCGGTAATCGGTAATCGGTAATTAGTAATCAGTAATCAGTAATCAGTAATCAGTAACCAGCAACAGCAAGAAAATGTGAGTGAAGCGACTTTGTAAGTGTCCATTTACTACACTTTATTATAGCCACGTATTTTCGCGAGCTAATTTGATTTCTTGTAATTTTTTGAGTGCGCCATATTAGTTCAACTATTTTTAATTTTGGTATTTTGACGTCGGATTTGTTTTTAGCGTCCCCAAAAATCCAAGATTACCGATTTCCACTTTTTCAGGTCCCGTAACTTTCCCGGAATTATATTGTTCTGTACAAACAGGCATTTTCAACACTATGCTTATTTACAGAGCTCACTATATTCGCGGAATCATCATAATCTCTCTTAAAACATCAACGTTGACATTCTAGAAGTTCAATTACGCAAGAGGAAAAAAAAAAAAAAAAATGACAGCGATATCTAAACAATTGAATATAAATCTTGAATAACCGATTCAAAAAAGGTGTCTCATATATGAGAAGCTGTGTTGCAAAGGGTTAATCCAGCAATCCTGGCGGGACTCTGCATTTCATTTCCCAAGTGCACGCGGCTCGTCCAAACCGCTAATCCACGGTTTTCCGCTAATTCAACGGAAAGTGAGACACGCATGTATAATGCAGTGCGACAAACCAAATAACAAAGAAGAGATGCGGGAGAATCACGTCGCAATTGGCGAATCGAATAGTATTCATAACGGATTCCTAGCAAAACTTTTTGCCAATTATTTAGAAGGATTCTGAATTTTGAGTGGTAGGTATTTTGAAAATTCGAAACATAATGGTCACGGAGTGTAATTGTAAAGCTCGTGATTGCATCACGAAGAGAAGCGTAAGATCTGTTATTCAATAACGTTACGACATTTACATGGTACAGGAGTAATTCCATAATGTGCGTGTAACGTGAAGAGCAGATCCGATGCACAGAGTTGATGCTGGAGCGTGGAATGAATTTAGGGTCGAGAGACTCGGGACAGATAGTATGCCCGAAAAATTTAAGAGGTCAACGTCACAATTAGCGATGTTCAGAATAAAATTACGAGGCAGTTTATCTTCCTGCCTAGTTATAACCTGCTGTATCCCCCTTTTTTTCTCCTTCTTTCTCATCTTCCATCTTCCGCCTATCTCTCGTCCCCCTCCCGATACTTCGTCTCGCTCCGATGAACCATCTCACTCTGAAATTCGACCCGATTCTATAATTTCACGCAACATCTTTACGCACCCGCGGCAACCTTCACTATATTGTTCTTCGTTTTTACTATAGGACGTATTTTCACCTCTGTTTCAAGAACTCACCGCGCGCCGCCTGTGAGTAAAACTCCTAGTTCAATTTCCAAGTAACCATCAGCCTTGTTACCGAGAAATCCATCAGGACGAGTTATTTGTCAGGCTAATGTCCCGATAACTGCAGCACGACAGTCAGAAGTTATTGTTCGAATCACACGAGTCTGAGAGTAAAAAACTGCGCAGGTTTTTTACACTGTTTCTTACAGATTTTCACTCACTGAAATCGAGATAAATACTCAAAAGGTTTCATCACGTTAGGCTTTTTCTTGAAAGTCGTGTTTGTAATTTCATTTGGAGTGAAAATCCCGTTTAATTCGAAATCCGTTATCCTATTCTTGATTATAAAAATCCTATGCAAAAGTGATTTCTTACTTCCATTTAATATGTGTCTGTGTGTGACTCGAGAATAAATAGAAACAGGGAAACGGAAAATGGAAAGCGGAATCGTCTTCGGAGATGTATCAAAGAGAAGAAGAAAAGGTTTCATAGGCGAAAAGAATGAACACCGAATGTTAAATACATTTCATAAGGAAATTGTTTGTTTAATTTTATAAGAAATATTGTTTAATTGATTTTAATAAAACGGTGGTCTTTTGATTATTTATATGCTTTTTTTATGCAAACAATTTCTATTTTGCAAGCATACTGTACGTGTTGGAGAGAAATGGAAGTTATTTTTAGATTCAGCATTCACGAAAATATATTTACCGAAAAAAATGTAGCTAAATAACAATTCAAAAGACCGTGGTAACGCTTTAAGAGTGAGAGATTTTTAAATCAGTTAATTTTTCGCGCCATTTCCGTGAGGTCACTGCTTAGATTACTCGATCGATAATCTCGCGCTACTATTCTAACCTAAAAATTGAATAACGACGTAACGATAACGGTACGTATTCCAACGCGCGTTTCAGCTCTTGTGACTTTCTATAATCCACTTTGAATAATTTTCCTCGGCAAGTCGAATATGTTAAACACTGTTTTAAAGATGTAAATTAATTTCACAGCATCTAACCTATGAAGAAAATAAAAATTCTATCAAACCCAATCGCTGAAAGGCCGACGGAGGTGATGGAACCGCGTTATCAAAAACCGGCTCTTCACACACTTTTTCATACCATGCCCAAGCTCCGCATAGCATAGAAAGGAAGTGCAAGATGGTTGCGGGGTGTTGTGCCGACGCGACGGTGTAAGGCTTAGATAGACGTCGTCTCCTGGTATGAGGCAGAGCACTCTTCCCGGTACTTTGCTATTTCATCCTCAAAAACTGACTCTTGACGTTATACCAGAGCTACATACCACTTGGGCTCGACGAGCGGTGGAGAACCTCGCGTAAACTCGACTCTCCATCCATCCCCATCCCCATCCCCATCCATCCCCGTCCCATCCATCCTTCTGCTTATTCCCATCTTCCGCTTACACCCGCCCCGCCTCTGCGAGGCGCCTCTTGCCTCCTCCTTATATTCCGCTCATCTTTTTCGAGGGTCTTGCGCGTTTTTCCACGGTTTGTTTAACCCGCGTTTTATAGCTACTCCCCGCATAAACCATTTCTGAATGTATTATACGGTGTTCGTAGGTGGGCATACAACACGTCTTCACTTTTACGAAACGTGAGAAATATCTTGGAGAACGAGAAATACCCGCAACTTCGTATTATTATCATACGCGCTACAGTCCATACCTACTTACCTTGTGCCTTTTTGTATCGGTGAAAGGAATTTACACGCTTGCTCGGTCCGACTGTCCGCATCACGCATGCGCTCGTTCGTATACTGATTATTTTTCAATAACTCCTTAGCCGAGTCAATCGTAAATTTTCTCAATATTTCTGTGAGCGAATGCGAAGCGAATCCGTAACGCGACCGCGTTGTGTACGATATAAGAAAAAAAAAAAAAAGAAATTCAAAAATTTCACATTTCTCAACATGCAGCCCATACAGTTTAACGAGCGTGTAAATAATGGTAAATAACTTCACCGTTATACACACAAGCCGTGAAGCACGAATTTCAGAGACACTCGTTTGTCTCCTCCCTTTTCTTTTTCCCGTGTCGAGTTTAGATCTTATTTCGTCACCCGCGATCGGGAGAAACGTCTTTACGTTTTGAGTGGTGCAAACACACGGGGAAGAAACGTGCGGGTTACTTATACGTGACACTCGAGGATGAGACGATAAGGTGTGCGCGATGCTTAGGCGTGTCGGTATTACATCCAGGAAAGATGTGTGCGATGCAGAGAAACGACGAGACGCGACGCGCTCCCAAGCTCTCGGTAATCCTTAGAAATTGTTTGTAAACTCACGATGTGTGATGCCTACGTGGCTATGTATACGTCCGCCATAGTCATGCCGCCTAAATCCCTCTATCTGAACAACCACCTATATACACGATATGAACCCCGCGTACCGAGGCGTAATTGGCTATTCTCGGAACTAACGATCTGTACCGCGAACATCGCGATATGACCGAATATCAACAGACAAGCGCCACCGCGGTTGTTAAAATCGATGTGTAGGTACATATTCGAAAACTGATATAACGGATGAATTTTCCTCATAAGTCATTACTCCACCCCCAATGGTTATGGTACAAAAATTTAGATTTTTCTAAATTCGTCCCTGCGGTTCGAAACCGTTCTTATTACTCTTTTAATTCCCTCTATCCCATCGTGCGGATTCTGAAAAGAACTATCTGTGTTAGTAGCTGTCTTTAATCGCTGATAATTCTTGTTCGTGAAAAGCTAGCGACTTCTTACGAGGCGTTATTCGAACCTCGACGTCTTCAAATACCGCTCACGAAATTTGGAGGTTATAACGTCACCGGTTCTCGAGTAGCAACGAAAATTGTGAAGCGATACGATCGACGTGCTGTCGCAGACTGTACTTCTCCGCGTTCGTTGGCGCAAGCCGCGAGTCACGTGACCGAGGGAGCCAATGAGCTTCTAGACTGCAGGTACAGTCCGCCATTTGTCAGAAAACCGGACGCCTCATTTCGAGTTTTTTAATATCACAAGAGAACCGTTGATGTTGCGCCGAGCCTTGAAGTTTCACACGATTACAGAACGAAGTTGAAGCTTCGTTTTAGTTTTTGTTCCGACATCTTAACACCTTGTGTTCAAGTGCAATTTCAGTTGCAACGTACTGCGGGATGAAAGAGTATACGTATAGATTTTAAAATGATCACTTTGGTTCTTTTGGCGATATTACAAACGCAGACGGTAATTATGTAATTGCCGAGTTATTACCGTCCTTGTTGGAGATCGTCAATCCCGTCTCGATCGTCGATTATTTGCCTATACGTCCTCCCCTTCGCACCTCGGGTTATAAACGTCATACCCAAGCATTATGAAGACTGTATATATATATGTATGTATGTATGGATACGGTTGTGCGTCAGGCATTTAGGCGCTACGCATCGCTACCCGCAAGACGCAGTGCTGCGTGACACGTGTCCAAGACTGGGGGATGAGGTGGGGGAGGAGGAAAAGGAAGACGGGGCGTGTGTGAGGATGTGTGTAAACCGTCGTTGTCCTTTGTTTGTTTTACTTTAAAAGAATTATTTTAACGCCAGGCTGCATGCCCGTACGTATACATGTATACATTTATAACGCATATCTGGGTATGTGCATGGTGTGTATAATACACGTACGTATATGTACGTCTAGCGTTAACCAGGAGCGTCATCGGAAAAGGAACTCGCGCTCGAACGCTTCGGGATTAGCAAGTGTATATATGTGTATATATATGTATATATAGGTAACGTCGTATGTATGCTTAGGTAAGGAGGTGGGTCCATGGGCTGAGGCCTTGGTGCATTCGCTGTGAAGCATTAAGCAAGCGTACAAGCAGTACAAAGTGTGCCTAGCGCGAGTACAACGTTAGTGTATAGTTACAACAATCATGGTTCTTCTTCTTTTTTTTTTTTTTGCAAGTCTAATTTACCGAAGCGTGATGATCTTATTTCCATTTCCACACAACGCGGGTGATCGAGTAATTGTCTTGGCTTTATTTATTAAGGTCTTTTCGAAAACGTCATATGAAAATGGAAGTGGAAGAGCAATGGAGAAATTGTAATATACAGCTGGCGATCGGGCGAAAGAAGCGTAAGAAGAAAATCGAAAGAAGAAGAAGAAGCGGCGTGAACGAGAAGAATAAAGAAAAACACACGCAAACAAACAAACTGAATTTGTTGTTTACGCCACAATTCGTCTTTATTTAGCTTCTTTGCTCGGGGGATTCTCGAGATCCCCTCTATAGATTTTCCTTGCACAGTAGCGAACCTCCAGATTCGTGAAGATTCTTCAGCCACCAATTTGGGTTGATCGATAGCTCGCATGTATACATCGAGATGCTTTTATATAGTGCGCACCTTTATTTGAAGAACGAAAATAAGTTTCATGCGCGTACAAATAATGCACTTGCGTATTATGCATTTAGACACCATCCTCGGTTTTCAATTTCAATCGTAAGATATACCTGCTGAAATGCGATACTCCAGATACGTGCGGAAATTGAGCATTACTCGTCGTGTAAAAGAGAAAATGAACAACCAAGAATCGTCGACGGAAAAAGACTTCGAAAAATGTTTGTAAAATTTCTCAAATTCCGCAGAGATAAGTTACGAGAAACTTGATCGACGGATACGAGAATGTCATCTCAGTTGCAAAATTGAAAAGGCCACCATTTTGAATTCTCATTACAGAAATGTCGTAAAAAATTGTAAAATCCGCACTAGGATGGCAAGAAGTTTTTACACGACATTTGAACAACGATGATAAATAAAGTAAGAAGTTATTCAGGAGTATCTAATTGTTTTCAGAATTCGTCTGAGACGCCATTTTGAAATCGATAACAGCAGTATACTACCACGAATATTCGAAAACAAGTAAACAGTTCTTTTCGATGTATCGTTTTATCTCGATTCAATAAAATTTCCAATCACGTATAGAATACGGATGACTAACTAAAGAGATAAACAGAAGCTAGCGAGCCGAGAGAAACAAAATTCGCATGCATTGCCACTAATTTGTCTCGAAAACTTTTGATCACCTTCAGTGTTACGATTGTCGATAATTGGGTCACGCGAAAGCTCCTCGATCGTTAAATTCTCATGTATACTGCACGTATCCGCATGTAGCGACATCGGTGCGATGTCGAGGGGCGAAAGGGTGAGGGATTGAAGGGTGGTGGGGGTCCGAAGCACAGTGTTTGGTGGGCACAGATTCACCGTCCAATTGTTTAGAAATAATGGCCGCGAATGGCTACGTGCCAATCGGTGCACCAGCTATTGGGACTTTGTAGCATCGAAGCACGAAGCACAAAACAGAAAACACGAAACTGGGAACACGCCCTCCAACTCCAGAGATATTCACACACCGGTGTTCGGTGTGTAGGTCATTCGCGTTGTACGTACAATACAATGCCGGAAAATGTGACACTGTGTACGTTTTGGTTGGTATGAGTACATACGCTTCATCATTCGGCTCAGGTAGGTATTTTATGTATGTCGAGGTTACAAAATGAGCGGTGAATAGCAAATTCCAACTGAAACTCGAACTCTGGTTGCAATTTCCCATGAGTATTACCCTCCATCCTCAGGTATACCTTCATAAAAAAAACCAAAGCTAAAGTAAAAGATCACCCTGCGCAGGGTGCTGAAGGCTCGAAATGCGGTGACGCACCGTCTTCAAGTTCTTCGTATAACTGATCACGAAAAGATTTGTTTCTTTTTCGTTACAGCCGAGAGAAAAAACAGACCAAAATCATTGATAAGTCCTCAAAATTTCGAGCTATTGCATATCCGTGGATGATCGGAGGATAGTCGGATGGTCCTTAAAAAGTGATTTTTCAATTTCGACCAACTCGCCCCCCCCCCCCCCCTCCCCCCCAAATCAGCTCCAGATAATTCAAAACCGATTCACAAATTTTTTCAGATTTTCATCTCAACTCTAACCCGTGCTCTCAAGAAAGTGGATTCCATTCAACTTTTTCAAGGGCACATCAAATCAACCTAACGGATTTAGGTGAAATTTGGCACAGGGTGGACTTTTGGGTCACTGATTGCAAATCTGAACTCAAAATTTGAAAATTCAAAATGGAGGAACCAATATGGTGAAGTGAAATCCAAAAAGTCATTTGATTTCGATAAAACTCGGTACTCGGGGGTTTCCAAGGTCGCTGAATACGAATCTGAACTCGAAATTACAAGAAGCAAAATGGTGGATCGAATATGGCAACATCAAGTAACTTTTGGAGATTTGGTCCACCGTATTAGGTACGCCATTTTGAATTTTTAAATTTTGAGTTCAGATTCGTAATCAGCGACCCAAGAAACCTCCCTATAACAAATTTCATCTAAATCCGTTCGGTAGATTTGATATATAAATCCACCCTCCTTAGGGCACGGGCTATAGTTGCGATAAAAATCTGAAAAAATTAGGCAATTATTTTTTGAATTCCGTGAAGTAGATTTGGGGGACGAATCGGTCGAAATTCAAAGATCACTTTCTTAAGGATCACGCTAAGTGCAAGACAGTCATCATCGTCAATTAGATACTGTGACAAGTCACTGAAAGACTGAGTTCCATTCGAGTCAGCGAATGATCTGCAGCATCTGAGGCGACACGGAAAAGATATTTCGTGAATTCAAGGTGAAAATTTATCAATTCCTCGATACGAACGTAGACGTAGACGAGATACTCCAGCCGTACGGGATTTCGTGATATTTCAATCCGTCCCATAGCCCTGCGCCCTGCACACTCTCCGATGTAATACCACACTCACACTTGTCGAGACTAACGCACACGAAAATCCGAAGGAATTCGCCCCTCGATCGTTCCTGGTGGAACGAATTGGTCGCCCCGAGGTTCGATTTCTAGGTAAAATGATACCGTTTCTTGACCCGGACAAATCGCTGGCGAACATTGCAGCGCAATATCTGGGCATGTACACACAGCCGAGACGTAATATATAGATCTGCAAGACCGTGGTAGCAAGACGTATCCATGTACAGTCAGGGTACACAGAGTGGAGTTCAGTCGAAACGAAGACATTCAATTTCGTTCGGTCCAACTTTGTAATTTCGCTTTGTTCTAAATTGGCCGCTTTCGCGCCTTTTCCGAAAGTGAATTAACTGTAATTAACATTGTGCAAGAAAGAAAGAAACGGAAGGAATTACGGGACTTGAGTGGGTGAATTGATTGTAGGCGGGAAGTGAGGAGAGTGTCCTTCTCCCATCTCTCTTCCTCTCTCCCCCCAAGAACAAGGTTCTTTATAGGTACATCTGCTCATTGGAACACGACCGCGAACACAACCTTCGGATTAATTAACACAATTTTTACCTGCACGGACAGCATCAGCGTCGCCATCAGGCTCATAGCGCGATGTGAAAAACGTTCGAGCCTTAAGGCCGAGGCCATAAAATTTGTCAGGATGGCGCTGTGAGTAGGGAAAAATTAAAATACCGGTGAAGATATCTTGGGGTCTGTACAGGCACAGGCGGCACTGCGTGTGTTGATTGTAATAATGTAAATACACGTGATTTCGAAGCACACTCGAGTGTAACGTTGGCCTGCGGCTAGTTGGGCGTAAATACCGGACCTCGGGACGATGCTGAAGTTAGCCGGAGGTTTCACCCAATCAGCGTCAAGGACCAGGGACGAATTGGCGCGAAAAATATTACTATACAAATAATGCTAAGATTTTCAAATTTTTCATTGTTTCAAGTCACCGCTCAACGTTTTTTCGTTTCAAGGAACTCAATCTGATGATACGAGAATATTCTTTTCAGCACTGACTCTTAAACATAATTATTTCACCGGGGATCCAAGACTGATTTTGGTCCCTGGGCTTGTCCGGTTGGCGGTTAAAACCTGCGGCTAGCTTCAGTCGCATTCGAGAGGCTGCAGAGCCGAGCTTGTGCGTCAAGTTTTACAATCCAATTAGACGCGGGCCGTCGTATTAATTATAATTTTATGGGTAATAATTATATCGACAGTTTTATACGTTCGACCTTAATTACGTAATGGGGGAGAAGGAGGGAGTTTTGTAACCGCGGTAAAAAGGCACCGAGTATATTATGTGAGGTGAGCTTTACGATTTTGCTGGGAAACTTAAAAGCGACGAAAACAATTGATATACCAAACCGAACCAAAACCTTTTAAACGCCAAAGTGCAGAGTTGAAAAAAGAATATGCCCGGTTCGATATTTATTTTTTTTTCAACAGATATAATCTGAAGTTCAGAAAATAGAATAATTGTCAGAACGGTTGATCAGAAGAATTTTAAATTTCGTTTCGACAATCGTGTTACAACATACTTTGTGAGTCCTTTTGAGACTGTTTGAATAAGACTGGAAACATGAAACAAGCTTTGAGATAGTTAGAGCTAGAGCGTCAAGTTTGACATGTAGAATTTTTCTCATACAGACAAATGATTGGGAGAGAGAACATTATTATATACCTGTAACGAGTCTGTGAGCCGGAGGTGTAACAATGAAAATTGTATCTGTAGGCATACGGCGGAGGTTAAAAAGTATGAATGTAAAGGAGAGAAAAGGAGGAGAAGAAGTAAAACGGGAAGCACAAAAGGAGAAAATGAATGAATTCTGATTAACACCATTGTGTTAGGTATAACCGCACGGGCTGTACACAAGATACGATGTGGGTACCAACGTCATTTAGCGTGAAGGAAATATATATAGGGAAATAATAGGAACCGCTCGATGAACAACAGCGGGAGAGACGAGAAGATTCTGCCGGTGTTGAAAGAGAAAAGGAGAAAATACGGTGAGTGAGAAAAAAAAGTGACGAGTCTAGAGGGGCAGACAAGATTGTGATAAGAAAAAGAAGCATAGAGAGAAAGAGAGAGAGAGAGAGAGAGAGAGAGAGAGGGAAAAGAGATGAGAAAAAAAAATCCTGGGTTCACTTATTCCCAGAAACGGTTTCATTAGGAAAATAAACGTACAAGGTAATCAATTCTTGATCGAAACGTGGATCAGACCAGATAGCGCGTAGAGCTCGTTGAGAGATCGAAAAGGATCCTTTCAGCGTCCATACACACCGATCCACTTTTACTCTTTATACTAATTTTCGGTATTTCGTCTCGGTTCGTTTCAATTCATTCCACTTTATTTCATTTCATGTTATTTTAATCTTTCTTTCTTGCGCTTTTTTTTTCCCGTTACTTCTTTTTTTATCAGTCGGCTAGGAATTTCGCCTCGGTTTTTTCACCCGCTACACAGGATATGGCGGAGCTTTTAACAACAGTTCTCGGCACTCGTTGCTGCGATACGAAGTATCGTTGGTCAACTTTTTATACGATAGGCTTTATCGTAAGAGGAAATTTGTCAGCATCGTGGTTACGTTTTTGTTAATGGGTGAATGTCATTCGATGAGGAGGAATTTAACATTACGCATGAATGCGTGGGACGTTGAAATTTTTCTGTCAATAAATTAACAAATTCAGTATCTTAATTAGCTCGCATCGAGACATGTATATATATATACATATATATATATATATATATACATAGTATAGATGATGAATAAATTGTGAAATTAGCAAATGTATTTCAACATCTCGTAACCATCGTGCGTATATGGTTGGAAATACGCCCGACTTGTGCCATAAATTTGCATCCTCGTTCGACGCTCTCGGAAAGTTTTGCAAAAATTCTTCCGGAAATTTTCATGGATTTTCCCGTCCCTTCGTAATAAATCTCCGATTGTCTCGATTCGGAATAAAACTGTTATTTTCTCTGTCGTTACGCGACGTATTTTTTTTTTTTTATCCTTCTTTACTATTATTTCTTCGTTCTAGTAGGACGAGATTTTAATATAAGAAGTTTCACACGAGATTCCTCAAAACGATTACACCACACCGTTCTATTTATAATTAATGATGCATTCGAGTCACGCGATTCTCTCTCAGAATACCACTCGCGGCCTGCAAGACTCATTCGCACTTATTGTTAGTTTTTCATTTATATATAGGTGTACACACGCGTTCTTGTATGTTGTTTAACGTCTTACCTGTTCGCTGTTAATGCGTTTGAATATAATTTGCAAAATGAGAAAAAAATCGAAAAAAAAAAAAAAATAATGCGCGAAAGAGAAGAAGAAAATTCTGACATAAACTTTTACGAATAAATTAAAGAAGGAATGTAAAATTCGACTTGCCTACGTTGAATGAAATAATTTTGTGGTTAAAAGAAAAAATGAAAAAAAAAAAATCGTCAATCGCGGTACGTTGGAAATTGTCGCGTCGTCTTTGTCCGCGCAAAAACGAGAGAGACGTCGAGGTTTATTGGCACAGCTTGAGTTCCTCGGTAAGTTTGAATCGCATAATCGGTAATGATGACTATCTAAAGGCGATGACGCGACCCGGAGTCCCGGGTCGATTTAAAACGCGTCGCCTGACCGATTTTATGACTCACGTCTGCGATGTGGTTTAAAGTCATGCGTTACACATGACGAGGTCGTGGATGCAACGAACGAGTAACGCGCTTCGAATACTTGACTCAAACACTCTCTATCATCGCGGTCATGCGTGAGTTGCGTAATTGAATCAAATAAATTTACATCAGACGCAATCAGTTCTTCATTCAATGTCAATTCAACTTTCTCCATCCATTCGGTTTTGACGAATTGCTGTCGTTGATTGTCCGAAAATTAAATTTTACCACTTGGTAATAAGTCAAAGGTTACGGCATTTTCTTTATCATGTTTCAATCTTGTCAGCACTAGTATTTAAGTGGTATAGAAAAATGTAAGGTATACCGTAATCACCCCGATAGTCAAAAGTCGAGTTTAAACTGGGTCTCCATTTTTTGAAGTTTAGAGGATCACAAACAGTCATTTTCAGACGAACACGTAAAATGAAAGTAAATTTGTCCTCTTTAGTAAATCGAGTTCGACGAAACTCGGTACTTGGTGGTTTTCAAGGTCACGCTGATCACGAATTTGATATTGAATTTTCAAGAGAGAAAAAAAAAACATGCGCCTTGGCCTCGAAATTTCATATCTCAGAATTTTTCGAGACAGTCTTTTTACGAATCCGACATCCAATTTTCTTTTCTGTCAACTTGGAACCTACGGCGTGAAAATGAGAAGTTCGAGGGCCGGCTTACGGTCAGCCTAAAGCCGCTTGTTTCACAAAATTATTGCTCAGAGGATCTTTTCTCCGACCTACCCTGAATCAGTGTCGTTTAATGAATAATACAACAAATGTGTACAAGATAAGAGTAAAATTCTAGAACCTGACAAGAATTTCTGCGTATCTGTATGTCACACCCGTATGAGTTGCAAAGGTGTACGACAATGTGGGAAAATCGAAATGGAAGTAGTGAATCACGCGTGAGACTGTGCCGATACCGCGAGGGCTATCAAAGAGCGTCTGACCAACAAACGAGAACGTTTTATGTAAGTATACGTAAGTCGAACGTTAAAAATTTCGTTATCCATCGCCCAGGGACGGTAAATATTTTCTCGACACACATGCGTCAGAAGTAAGGCGAGAGATAAGCGTCTTCCAATCTCGTTCCGTAGGTGGATGCATACAACAACCTATTGACGCCTCGAGAGGAGACTTCTTTTCAAATCCAACAGGCCTTGGATGTCGTCCGAGAAACGGGTGCAGGTATAGCAACGGCCAGCGGACAGTGTCACTTGACAATGACGGACTAACCTGAAGTCAGGTAGAGGTACCCAACCCAAGCGACGATGTCGCTGCCCATGGGCGTGCCTGTCAAGAATCACGTATCCTCGAGTCAGCAGGGAAACACCAACGTCAGTCAGCCCAAGATAACATGTAACAGACTGCAGTCCCCATGCAAAGTTAATTTTTCAACTGGATAGTGAGGAGAATCGGTTACAGGCCTTCCGGAAACTCATTTCAGTCCATACTGTGGTCATTATCACCGTTATGCTCTTTGGACAAGAGAGAAAGAAGCTTGGAAAATTTTGACAGGTAGAAGCAAGGAGGACCATATCCGTGTACAGAAAGTGTCGGTAAAGTGAAGGGAAAATAAAATGGCGCTGCTGGAACCAAAAGTTTCACAAAGCATCAAACAAATTGTTTCCCTTACTGCTTATTAGCGCCATTCCGATGACTCGCTGAACCGTTACATGTATTTCCAGATTTTTGCCGGATACTTTTTTGATTTCAAACCCATACGAGATACTTCTCTTAACCTCTACCCTCCATTGGTACAGCATGAGAGACTGACGTCAGCTACGCTGCTACTGTACCCCTTATACGTCGTTAACTGCTGCATGACATCGAGGGTGAAATTTATACGGAACAGAATCGAGGCGGACTGCGCAGTGCACGTATAGGGTATCGAGTTTGGTGGTAAGCGCTGGTAGATAATCGAGCTGGAGAGAATCCCTTGGAAACTCTCTCGCTATCGGTTCCCTGCACTCCACGTTCGAGTCTTATTTGGCCAATTAGGAGGGTGGCCTGTAATTCATACGGCTCTTTCAGCCGTGCAAGGCAGAAATTAGCTCAATGCGGAATATCGCTGTCTGCACCTTCGGGCTAGAATCGATCCCTCGGACTTCCGGAGATCGGATCTGCGGTTTATTGGATATATTCCAACTACGAGCGTGTTGGCGCGAATCGCATTGGGAAAAACAGTCTACTCGGTTCTTCGGTGAAACTGTGATAAGGTAGAAAATAAAAACTCGATTTAGCCACAGCTCGCGATGAACTCCACGGTAGGTTGTTCAAAGACATCACGCGACTTGTTGTGAGAAATAAAAAGTAAGCTCTCAAGGAGAAACTTTTGCTGTTATTTCGCCGGGTTATATCGCGCCAGCTACCGCCACCTTATACTTCGGTTAGAAAAATGTTCCCTAAGTACGTACAACACCGAAGTTGTATTGCGAGTTTTCAAAAGGATCTCGCATCAAGTTCAGGTGTACATTTTATTTCTCGTACGACACAATCGATTTTCTCAACTCCGTATTGTGGGATTGAACCCAAGACGCGGAATTCTGCACCGACTACACCAGGCAAGTGATTCTTACAAGCACGCCGAGAGCCGCTGAGGCAATCAGGGTACCGTGCCACGTTCTGGATGGAACGTCTTTCGCCTCGACATTCGACGCCCTCGAGCTTGAGATTACATTGTATATCGGACGTGCTAGAACGTTGTTACAAGCTCTTCCGACCTCTCCCAAGCTCTTGGGCGTGCCCCGTTCCTCCTACCACCTTTATATATTTAATATCGTACACCCGATGTACACGTGTAAGTCCGTGTAGATAGGAGGGTCCATCGCCCGACCGGCCACGAAACCACATTTGAACCAGAAGGCTCGGAAGTTGCCGTTCATCCTGACCGAGCATAGCTTCACAAGCACCGGTTTCATCGTCCACTTGCCAATGATGTTAACGTCGAAAAGGATTCACGGATCGGATCATGGCTAGCCGTACCTTTTTACCGATCAGGATACCGATGGTGATTCTTATTGAATCATGTCCCACTGGCTGTCACAGCTTAAGATTGAGACGTTAACCATCGTGACTCGATAGTCGTTAACAGTCAAGTGTACATTGCCATTGAACGGAAGAAAACGTTTCAGGATTCTCGGCTGTGGATCTTGGAGCTGTCAACCTTCCTCGAGTGTTGAACTATTGATCTTGCGGCTTGACGGTGAACCGTGAAAATTGAACTATGAACCCCGTGTGTCAGGTACGTCAATGAGTGAGGTATACGGAGAGAAGGTAGATCAGGAAAAATCCTTCATGGGTACAGAGTAATTACGCGGATGTTTCGACCATGCAGTTATAGACATCGTTGGTGCAAGATTCGATGACGGAGGTCGTTATTGGAGTCGAGTGACTGGACGCGTCGTGTGTTCGGTACCTTACGGACTGAATGAGAATTTTCATGCGTCTAAGTATGCGTTTCTGCATGTTTATGCATGACCGATCGACCGTCTATGGACATCGTCCGACCGTGTGCGTCGTTGGATAGGTGTATTAAATAAAATCATATCAAGAGAATTGTATAGAGCAGGTTTAATTGAATGATTGCCTCCCGTTCCTCCCATACACTGTGTATGGAGGTACACCACGTTACCGGAGACTCCTTGCTGTGCATGGGCCGTCTGTCTCATTCGTTCTCATTGTCGGTGTCGACATTACGAGCATCGTTGTGACTTGGTAGGTGTGCTGTGCATGGAACGTGTGTGTAGGCGACGGGTTTACGTGTGTGCACACCTTATATACGACCTCTGTAAGTTATACCTCATACCGAAGCGCGACGGGGCAAATTTAATCAGGATTTTTTGCCTCTGGTGTCGGTGATTTTTTTTTAATTTCTTGATCCTTCTTTCTTGCGTTTCTTGTTTTTTTTTTTCTTCTTCTGGTTTGTTCATTCCCCTTTTTTAAAGTGCAGATTCTCGCTTATGTGTATTGCTTACGGTGCTCGCTACCTCGGTACAGGTTAAACAAAGGAATAAATCATCATAATTGATCTGCAGTTCAGGAGGCTTCTTAATTCGAAGAGCGAACAGAACGACGAGGAGTGTAAAAAAAAAAAAAAAAAAAAAAAAAAAACCCAAGACGTGATTAAAGAACACAGTAACAAACTACCGTCTATCTATACCTCTGTATCTAAATTACTACACAATTGTCGTATACACCAGTCCGTACCAGCTGCGCATATTGGAAACGCGATGATGCGTACCGTAAATTAAGAAGAAGGAAAAAACAAATAAACAAATAAATAGATGAAAAAAATCACGAGAAAAAGATAAGCAAGACCAAGAATAAGAAAATAACAGGGAGAATAATTGAATCAGCTGTGTAAACAAATGCTGCAGGCAACAACTCGTCATTCTCTTCGTTTCTTTTATCTCTTTTATTACGAGTGTAGAGAAAATAATTGGAAATACATTCCGTACACGTATAAGAAATAATTGGAAAATGTTCTTCTTATTTTGCGGGATTCTTTAATTCCAGTAATTCACGTATACATTCAATCGATCGATTGTGAGAAAAATCTTTCACAGTACACCGTATTATACATGATACTCGTGCAAATCATGCACGTCGCATATAATGTATCATATGCACATAAATTTACACATGCAAAGTACGCGATGAATTGTTCGATGTTTTTTTCACTCCCACACACGAGCTCCCAGACAGTAGAGACGGATAATATTTTCGATAGCGCGCAATCGCGGCGAGAGACATTGACCAGAGGTCAGGTTCTGTATTTTCCTTTTGTTTTCCACAATATATCAATAAACGCCACTGCGCAATGCACCTCGAGGCATTGATGCAATTGTGTGCAGTTGACGCTGCACTTGTTCCCTGCACCGATACTGGACCCCATTATGTCGATATCCCGTTTCGCGTCCCTTTTGAATCCTCATTGCTGGTCAAATCAAGTGACCGACGAAGGATGAAACACGTATTGGGAAAAGCTCAAGTTAACGGTAACTCAGGTCCGCGTTCATACGAGGGTGAAGCTAGTAGCCAGAATCAGCGGCAAAACGTTCCAATGTTCGTTTCAATAAGGTAGCGAAGACCGGAAATCAAAATATGGAGAAATACCTTGAACCCTTAATATTATTGTAGAATTACGAGGGTAAATCTGGATTGTATTTTCATACTTCCAAAACATTGATCACGTTTGGATGCTAACTTTGATTGCTAGCTTCAACTTCGTTGCGTTTATTTCGTTTTTGAAAATGATTTGAGTTTCTGATCGTGCAAACTACAGGTTTAATAAAATAAAACTAACTGTATGTGTATAAAGTTTTGATTATTTAATTTAAATTTAAAACTAACACAAACAAATACAAAATGCGAGGAATCTATAATATCGCTGTTTTTTAAAAGAGAAGCTCCGTTTCTTTGATTTCCGTTTACGAACTTTATCTGCTTCATATCTATGGATCATCCAACTTATATAGTCTACCATCATACTAACGTCCCAACGGCCTTGATACCTTCTTTCCATCTCTTTTACATCTTAATGGAAACGTTCACCTTGTTCCTAACTGTAGTCTCCGAGATATTTTAGAAGATAATAAATGTGCGAATTCAATAAGTAAAATTTCAGACTTATACTGACACCCTAAGTTTCTATAGTTGCTTAACATGTCTTGCAAAATATTTTTATAATTAGGATCTTTTACGTTGCCTAAAAATTTATAAAGTTCTGAAGGAATGCCAGGCATTTTATTTATTTATTTATTTTTTTGAGCCGTTCATGACATTCTCAAAGTCTGCATCTTCGTACCAACGAAGTAAACATGAATTTACTAAACTACTCCTTTGATACTGTCTCTATCTATGCATACAAGAATAACAAAAAATCATGATGCGATAGGTAAAAACGGAGTTGATATTCTGAATCAGCGGGCAAAAATCCATTCGGTATCATGTACAAGTATTCAGAAAACTTTTTCATCGCAGACGTGTGTAACCCAATGAATGTTTTCTTTGAGTCATCGCTGTGCAAAGTTCGCAGCTATCAAAAAACCGAGCTGGCTTTTAGTCCTCGTCAATCACGCGCGAGCTTTTCGTCGTCTATTTCCGTCCTGCAGCAAAATCCAGACACTAACAATAAAAGCTCAAATCGCAGGTTACGCACGCTCGTTTTTACCCCCTGCAAGGTAAGCGTCGATTGCGCAACGTCTCTTAATTCGCACTGTTGAAATTTAAAATAGAATGACGCCTTCCACATGTCGACGTCACCGCCAACGACGCGGACTCAATTCTTCACAAGCTTTCCGCCATTCGTGTTCGGTTCACCGGTTTCGGTTGCTCGTCTAACTGTGCAAACTCGTTGAACCCAAGGTCATGGCTACTCCTTCACATTTGCCGATCCCCGTTTCGGCGAAACTGCCCATCGGTGGAGTCTTTCAGATTTCCAGGGTGCTTCAAGATCAACGATCATCGTTGGATTCACGGTTGGTTCAGTTTCGTTTCTTCCAACGAACATCGCACAAGATGTACTTGGAAAAGATCCGAAAGCTAATAACAGCACTTACAAGGAGGTCATGGATTCTGCTGAAACTTCTAGGAACGTATGTTTAGCCCAAATTACGGAGTTTCTGATTCTTAATCAATTCACAAATTATACTTCACTATGGTTCCGAAGGGCACTTGAATCTATAAGATCCTGTCATCAAAATTTCAACGAAGCACAACAAAAGCTAACGTACAAGACAAAAATGCATAACAGGATCCATTTATCATAACATTTCGCTCATCGAACTGCTGATGTAATCAAAAGAATCCCATGAGATGGAACCACGTGTGATGGGCATCGTACTTTAGGTTGGAAATCGACCGAATCCATAACCCAGATGGAGTCTGATACTCTCGACGTTATCCAAGCTTCGCAATTTTTCAACCATAGCTCGGCAAGCAAGGAAATCCGCAGTCGTTCGGCCGCTCCAAGTGACGAGGAATTTATACACGATGTCGTTTAGCCGCGGATACGGTTTGTAAGATCGTAAGTTTGTACGTGGAACCGGTTGGAAACAGGGTGGCCAATGCTCGTCAACCCTGGCAGGACGGTGCTGGATGGCTCCGCGCCTTTGAACTGGTTCAAAGTTCTCCGATTTACGGACGGTTCTCCTCCTCCGTCTTCTCGCCTACGTCCGCATTCATCGGTTCGTCTGATACACACGCTTATAGCCTCTTTTTCACCGCGATTGCGTACATGCCTTGTACCGATCTGACAATCAGATAACCCGCGGGGATTAGTTTTAATAGGCTTTAGCTCTCGCGGTAAGAAAAAGTCGTTCCCTAGCTTCTTACACGTGCACCAACACACGGACCATCTTTAAACGTAGACACGATATGCAGAAACCCTCCTCATCGGAAATTAGCCCCAAACGCTAATAATGGTCTTACGTCACAATGATTACAACAGCTTCGTGTCAATGACTCAATAGATTGTGTGAGGTCAAGTTCAGCAGCAAGCTACAGTTACATATTGGTAACGATATCTTCAGGAATTCCACTAGTTTTGGTTTGAAATCGAACGCAGATTTTCATGAGAATACATCAATGATGTATAAATTGAGGTTCTGGTAATTTGAACCTTGTCCTAAACCATTGGCAAGTCTTATCAGTTTCTTAGAATTCATTCATTGGGTGATTCGGTTTCAAGAATCTGATTCCTCAAATCTTTGAAGTAAAAATCTTTGCAATTTAGATAATTTACAATCGATTCGTGATCTAATAAAAACGAAGTCCATGTACCATCGTAATTATAATTTGTTCACTTCTTCTCTGCATTGAGCATCAGCGATAAATGAGCAAGACAACGAGGTTCAATCGTATATCCAAACCTTCATTGATCGCATCACAGGTATTTCATGGTCTATGAAGAACATCGACGTTTAGAAAGAAACGAACCGAGAAAACTTGACGGGGTTTGAATTCCTGGCACGGTTTACATCAAGGTGGCAACAGGCTTGCAGTTTTCTACCTTAAGTGCACTTTAACAACCCGATCACAAAAATGGTCAAGTATAACTTGTCGCAGGGATTCAGAAGCCTGACCAACGACGATTCTGAATTGAGAAACAGGACGAGATTCGTTCCTCCATGTATAGTTAAAGCCTAGACTAAGGTGCCTGCATGACTCGAAGGAACATGATATTAATCCGTGCTTGTCCATCGAGTCTTTGGGATTAGTTCCAACACCAAGAAAGGCATAAGATCCGAGATGTTTTCCCGAATAGAATTTGGATTCGTGACCTGGTCCTTGGTTCGCCAATTTAATATCTCACTCTCTATCTCTCTCTCTCTCTCTCTCTCTCTCTCTCTCTCTCTCTCTCTCTCTCTCTCTCTCTCTCTCTCTCTCTTTCTTCCTTTCTCGACAAGCATAGCAAAACTTGACACAGTGTCTGACACGCCTCGGACACGATGAAATCCGACACTTTATTTCCAGCGTGTTGCAGGCGGGTGGCTGCAGCGTTTTAAGAGTGTGCGTGAATGAATCGTGCCTTTTATTCGTCTGCGGCAGGTTATATCGGGGTAGTGTAGGTATATGAGACTGGTACGAGATGCACGCATTCGGCTTGTGCCGAAGAACCCGGTCGGTATAAGAATCAAGGAACGAACGAACGAACGAACGAACGAAGGAACGAACGAAGGAACACGGACGGACGAAGGAGGAGGCAGGAGGCCTTGTTCCCCGATGCTTTTGAACACGTGTAGATTCTTCCGCGAGATATATCCTTGTGCCTTATACCCGCGCACCGTAGCACCTCATCCTCGCGGCGACTCCTGCGGCCTGACTGCCTGACTGCCTGCGTATTATACCGGCTACACGAAGACGCTGCTACGGGGCTCCTGCACGTAGCCTTACATCTCACCAAATAAGTTTTCTCTCTCTCTCTCTCTCTCTCTTTTTTTCTTTTTTTTTGTTTTTTTTGGCACATTCCTCATCTGGAGATAACCAACGGGAAGAAGACGAAGAAGACGAAGAGGAAGAAGAAGAAGAAGAAGAAGAAGTTTGTCTCTTGGAGTGGAGATGAAGGCACGTCGCTCTCGTCCTCCTCATGCGCCTCATTATACCTACGCCTAACCCTATTTGCTCACTCTTCACCTGACTCGCTGCCTCTTTTGACGAGGGAAATTTGACACCCGACTATATGTATATATTTCGTTGCATGGGAATCGATGAGGTTTTTTTTTTTTTTTCTATTTTACTTCTTTCTTCTCTTCATTTTTTTATTTAAATTTTTATTTTTTATTTTTATTCTCATATCCGATCTACTTTTAATTATCGCCGAAGCGCGTTTCTCGTAGATAAAGAACCTTAAGATTGGGATGCATTTGGTGCGATGTCGCGTTATATGTTTCTCGCTGTAGCAATAACCCATTTCTCACAATCGGCAGGAAAGTGTGTAAGAAAACAGCCTTGTTGCATACATTATACGATAACGGCTTTGTTGCGCTAAACGTTCTCCGCGTTTTATTTTCTTTTTTCTTTTTTTGTCACGGTCCAAGACCTCGACCGAAATGTGATATCAATTGAATAAATATTAAGCACTCCTTTTTTTCATATCTCGACTGCTGGAAGGAAACGAACGTTTTGCAACATCGAAACCTACAAAACCTCCGAGTCCGAACCGTTCTTCGAATATCTCTCCAGAAAATTTCAATTCACATCTATTTTCCTTCTGTTTTCATCACAGGAAGTTAAATTAGGCCAGGTTTTGTGATAAGAATAATTTAAAAATAACTCACCTATAGTCGAATTATCGCCGTGGATATTGACGGGGTGTTTAAAAATCCATGTAAATTTTCTGTCTCGTTGTAAAGTCGCATCGAGGATTAAGATTATTGTTGATTCATCACTGCCTCTCTTATCACTCTTTAGATATTTTTATCGCACGAGTAATTAACGCATTTTAAAAGCCCAGCTCAGCACAACAACCTATTAAAAACCTTCACTAATTGTAAAACACGTGCGTTCATATCGGGATGAATACTCACCGCAGAAAATTATCACAATAACTATCGACGAACATCACCACTATTTTTCAAATCCGGACACCTTATATATTTAAAACTATATCTACGACTTTTTGGTTCAACCGTGTCTCCCTGCAATTTTTCCTTTCTCCGAGTTTCGCACGGTATATTATCGGAAGAAAAAAACTCGATTTCCGTCACTCTTGAACCGCTTGATTTCGTCCGAATTGCAAAAGTTTAATTTCTCTGGACTTGACTGTTCACCGTAGCTTTCAAATGTTGAGAATAAAGTCACGGAATGAGAAAACTGGCAGCAAGGAGAAAAAAATAGAAAAAAAGAATAAATAAACTATTAAATTCCTGAAGCACTTTAACCGCGTGTGTTAATTTATGCGAATCGGTTATACTCGCATAAATTAGAATCGCAGATTTGGATTATTATTGTTATTATTATTATTAGTTTTGTTCAATTATAAACTATCATCGACAAGCTTATATCACAATTTTAGACGTACACGTGAAATCCTCACTCGTCCTCACTACTTGCACAATTATTATATCGACTGATTATTATAATCATTATTGCTATTATTGATTAATCGTTATAGCAATATAGCACAGTAATTATATATGTAAATATGTGTATATACACATTAGCACATTATTCACGAATGCGGGATTCAGGTGAACGAATCGTCTTGTTATATTACGAACAACGTACACTGTGACGTATTAGTTGAAGCAATTGAACGGTCCAGATTTCTCGATTGTTTGATACGCGTATTGTTTTTATCACGCCAACGAAGGGAGCGTAATTAACTTTTCATTCATATTGCCGGATTATAACTTCCGAATGATAATAAATAAAATTCAATGGATATTTAAGATTGAGGTGCGGATAAGGTGAGCACGTCCGTGTTTATGTTTGTGTACGTATATGCGACATGTATCCGCATACATAGGGCATGGGAAACGTGAGGCGGGATTAGATCGAGATAAGACGAGGAAGAGATTGAAGGATAAGGATAAAGGCAGAGAGAGAGAGAGAGAGCGAGAGGTGGAGAAGAAATGAAAATAAATATGCTCGGGAGATATATTTTTATCGTCGATTTTAATCGCCCCGCAAATATGTATAAGCCTGTGTCTCTGCCTTGGGCGAGACTCCGAACCGACTGTCGCGCGACGCGGGTCGCCGGGCGGTTTAGTATGTTCGCGGTTCCTCGCGACGCCCCCGACGCTCGCGACGCCGACGCCGAACGAATGCGCGTCGCATAACTTCTTTCTCTACCTGCCCGGAGAGCCGAGCGAGGCGAGGCGAGGCGAGTCTTCGCTCCAACCTTCGCGGGAATCGATTCGCCCGGCGATTTGCTCGCGATTTCAGCCCGGTCGGTAATATCGATCAAAAAAGCTCGCGTGAACTAACTGGGACATTTTTGTTTGCGATTCTAACTTGGCAACTCGAAGGAAATCCCAGCTTCGAGTTCATTGATAGCGAGAAGAAGAATTTCTTTATTTCTGATCGCAGATTACGTTCGTTCGATTTCGACCCGGTCGGTAATATCGTTCAAAAAAGCTCGCGTGAACTAACTGGGACATTTTTGTTTGCGATTCTAACTTGGCAACTCGAAGGAAATCCCAGCTTCGAGTTCATTGATAGCGAGAAGAAGAATTTCTTTATTTCTGATCGCAGATTACGTTCGTTCGATTTCGACCCGGTCGGTAATATCGTTCAAAAAAGCTCGCGTGTACTAACTGGGACCTTTTTTTTGTCATTCTGACTTGGCAGCTGGAAGGAAATCCCATGTTCGAGTTCGTTGATAGCGAGAAAAAGAATTTCTTTATTTCTGTTCGCAGAATACATTCGTTCGATTTCGACCCGTCGGTAATATCGTTCAAAAAAACTCGCGTGAACTAACTGGGACCTTTTTTTTTGTCATTCTAACTTGGCAGCTGGAAGGAAATCCCATGTTGGAGTTCGTTGATAGCGAGAAGAAGAACTTTATTTCTGTTCGCAGAGTACATTCGTTCGATTTCGACCCGTCGGTAATATCGTTCAAAAAAGCTCGCGTGACCAATCTAGGATTTTTTTTTTTTTAATTCTAACTGCAGCGGAAACGAAATTCTATCTTGACGTTCATTGATCACAGTAGGGAGAACGATTCCTTGATTCCTAATAGCAAAGTATACATATGCCATTCGGACAAAAGGTCAGATTTTGGATGAAGAGGCTGATTGGCCAAAAATCTATATCGTTTGTAAATGTCATAACCAAGTTGTCGAATATTTTGCATTTATGAAATTACTATGAAAACATAGAAATAGAGAATGATGGAACTATAAACAAAAGCTTAGATATATATGTACCAATTCATTTAAAATCGTTTACAAATTGCTAAAAATCTAACAGGTTCGTTCGATTTTACACTATTCTATCAAGAATGATAAATACTTTTTTGTAAATTCAAAACGAGACGAATTGTTTTTTTTTTTACTTTTTGCCAATTCAATATTACTTTTTGTTGATGATATTCAATATCGGTGCAACGTTGTAAAACAAAATATTTAACGATGCCAACTGGATAAATAAAAAAATGCTGAAGTAAATTTGTTCAAAATAGTCTTCCGAATAATATTAGTAATTGTAGAGTGAAATCAGATGTATTTACTACATTTTAACCAATCAAACTCAATTTGAAATAGAGTAATAGTATCATATAAGCTTTCATTTATAGTTACAGTTTTTTATTTGCCGTTATAACAGAAGAACTAAGGAATTAGACAGATCGACATAAGTTCTGTTTGTTTTTTTTTTTTTTTTGTTTCTTTTTATTCCAGCTTCTTGTTATAATGTTGACAACCAATGTATTTACAAAGAATCACTCAATCTTTATTCGAATGATTATTCACCGCGAGAAGAATAATCAAAAGTTTCACTATTTCTCCATACATTGCAATATATATTTCCACGAAATCGCGATAAGAAAGTTTACCCCAGACTTAACACGTCATGCGTTACTCACTTGATCGATAATTGTTTTCAACGCAATTTGTACGACAATGTTATTCCCCGATTCGAAATATGTCTACCTATAAAAAAACGTATCATTTATAATTTACAAAGCTTGTAAAATTCACTCGTGTATAATAAATTGTACAGAAAAATACAAACCGATGTTTCATGTTTATCCGAAACAACTTTCAACGGATCTCAATCACATTACACGATAACAGCAAAAAAAAAAAAAAAAACAATTTACCTTCGGTCAAGTACAAAGCGATGCGCGTATTTTTATACGCATGCATATACGTTTTTCCGCTCGTCTAGTCGAGGGTTGCAAGCCAGCCCCTCAAACTTGGTTCTAAATTGATTTTCAATGGTACCGTAATACGTCGAATCAATTTTAGGATCTATCGCAGCCTGCAGGGGTTGCACCGTGTAAATACACGTTTGTATATATACATATGTATGTATATGTATGCACATGTATGTACATATATACGTGTATACGCGAGGCGTGGTCACATGAAAATCAAATTCATGGCAACCAGAGCGCTGGATATTCTGCGCCAGGCCGACGGAGCAGCGTCGTCGTCTTATACTCGAGATGAAATATTATTCCACCCCATTGGAAATTAATATACCGTTTCCGTTGAAATAATCTATTTTTATGGATATTTCGTCCCGCCATAGCTTGTGGTTTTTTTTTTAATCCCTCCTTTCGAACGTTCGTTCTATTCTTATTTTTCCTTTTTTTTTTTTTTTTTTTTGATTTCCCGTTCGAGTGTTTTTTTTTTTTTTTTTGTTTATTTATTTAATTTTCATGCATTTCTCATGATTCTAGCTAACTTCAGCAACGTGTATACTATTCGCACGTCTGATGTTGTGCAGTAATTTTCACGCGCCTGCATCGAAGCGCCTATGCAGCGGTGGTGCATCACACCCCTTCGCTGCACAAAGGGAAAAGAGCCCGTGTACTGCAGGTGACGATGAGAAGAGGGTTGAGGAGGGGGAGAGCGATAGGGGGTCTGGGGGTTGAACGAGGGATTTTTCTCTCCTCGGTGCTTTTTTAATCATTCCGCAAAAGCAGCAGCAGCTGGAAAAGCTACGCCCCTTCATTTATGCTCTCCTAACTTCTTTGAATTTTTAACAACTCCCGCACGCCTCATTTCTAGGTCAAGATAAACCTTTGATGCCTTTTCTTCGCTTGTGTTGTGTTTGCTGAATTTTGTTTTTTTTTTTTCAATTTTCATTCCCTCCTTCTTTTTCCAATGAATTTTTGTCCGTACAGAAGAGTTCCGTTTTTATTTTTCGTCTGCTTAATGCCGGTGGTATGGAAAATATTCAAATCACTCCACACGGAGCTGGGGAGATTAAAAGACAAGATGAATCGCTGTTGCCACGCGTGTATATTTTACGTCTTAAAAAGAAGAGAGTGAAAATAAAAAAAAAAAAATTGATCACAAGTTTCAACAGCGAATTTTTCGTATGTCAATATGGACTTAAATTCGAAACTGACTATTCAATCGTTTTTTCTTCATTTTGGTTTTTCCAAATTCCTCTCTCTCTCTCTCTCTCTCTCTCTCTTTATAATTCGAATCCAGATACACGAAATTAGGTTTAATAAAATACGAACCTTTATTCGTGCAGTGTACATAGGACGTGTTTCTCCGCAATAACCGTAAAATACGATAAGCAGGCCGGTGCGTTGGGAATCCACGTTATGGCGATCGAATTCGAATTGCTTTTATAACAACTCATATAACGAGATGTACACTTGCAGAGGTAATTTCGAATTTTAGATGCATACGCGATGTAGAAAAAAAGAAACAAGAGAAAAAAAAAAATAAAAACTGTCCAAAACGAGCAATTAATTTTTGCTCCTTCCTCGTAAATTCCGCAATTATTTTTCACTCTTCGGAGTTAGAAGAGAAACTCTCTCGTCAACCCATCATTGGCCCTAAGAAGTTTAATTGTATAAACGATGACAAACTTGAATTCAACGAATCGAAATCCGAGCCTAACGATCGACTTTCTAGTATAACCGCGACAAGTCCAGTTAGCTATTAAAAATATGCTTGTTTCTTTCTTTCTCTCTCTCTCTCTCTCTCTCTCTCTCTCTCTCTCTCTCTCCCTCTTCCGAATAGAAGGAAAATAACACCGCATCAAGTATCCCGCGACATCTAAACCGCGAAAGTTCGATGATCTCACGTATTTCATGGAAATAAATATGCATAAATACAATTCCCATGGTTCATGTATCACCGAATTTAATGGTCAAGGTGTCTCAGCGACTAGATATGCATGGTACCTTGTCTAGTAGGCAGGCCGACTAATCCTGGTAGACTGTTTTCGTTCAAGCAAATTGGTACGTCAAGGTACCTCCAATATCTTTCCTTTCGTCTTCGTCCACCCATCTCTCCACTTGTCTCAACGTCTTTCCCTGTAATATTGTCCTCTTCACGCTTTTCTTTAGGCACAACGGTGATTCATCACATCTTTATACCCTACATAATGACACGGAAATTGCAAAAATATTCAAATCAGGTTATCGTAACTCGCGCCGTTGACGGTCCCCAGTCATGTATCATCAAGACTGTTTCTTGGAAAGTCAATTAACCTCGAAGAATCTTCATACAACAGCAACGATTGGCGAGTAATTCAAAGAATTTCGAGGCATTTTGACGATGTTCAGGTACGACATGATGAATACATGAAAATCGAGGTAGTGGAGAATGCCTACACACACAAACACACGCACACAGACAACGAGGGGACGAGGAAGGCTTGTACCTGTATAACATGTACCTACAACAGGCGGGAAACTCGTAACGAAACGGCGGCTAATATTTGCGGCATCGATCGAGGAGCGACGCCGAGCGCCGGGACGCCGCGCCGAGTTCAAATTGAATTACTCCGTCACGCTCACTCCCGCATTGCCGGGAGCCCTGCTATGCCGCTCTGTGTACCTCTGCCTCACCTCACTCACCCCTTCGAACTCGCCAACCTCCCCCTCCTCCTCATCCTCTTCGACCTCCGCCTCCTTCACCTCCTCCACCTCCTCCTCATCTTCCCACCTTCGCACGATAGGAGTAGAGCAGAGGTACACGCGCTATACGTGGAGCGGATTGTTTCCGGGAAGATTTTCCTCGAAACTATTTCCTACGGCTTCCAACCACCAGCTAGGTCTATGATACTGTCATCGGGCCAACCGCCGATCAGACTTTTCGGCGAAATATCATTGGAAACCACACTGAGAAAAATTTCATTTGTTACGGTAACTAGAAAAATTCGGTAAAACAGGCGTCGTTAAAAAAACTGTTTGAATATTGTTGGAATTACGAAAAACGAGGTACGCGTAACCATTTTTCCGCTGTTGTCGATCCTTTTTTTGGTAATTGCAAGGCAAAATCAATTTGTGAGGTTTACTCTACTTTTTTAGTCAAACAAGGCTTTAACGTCAATTTATCGTTGCACGAACATTACATTTTTGCAACAGTTACAAGAAAATATAGCAACAGTGATCGTAATGAGAAAGAATAGTAACGGATACTAGACTTTCTGGTAACAGCTAGAAAACTGATTTTCATTTTCTGCCTAGAACTATATTTTTCGACTGTGGTAAAAAATGAAAATGGTTAAGGACTGAGCGGTAACCGGAACTAAAAATTTCTCTCAGTGCATGATACAGGTATTTCCAACTAGTCTTTACACTTTTCATACAATGATCAGAATTCCCTTAGTTTCGTAGGGGGCTTTCTTTGGGGGTATTTTTTTAACCGTTGCTTCTAAACGCAGTTCTGCCTCAGCTCCAAAAATTGCCCATTCTGTATCCATGTTTGTTTCACTGTCAGTCCAACGAATTAAACATAGTTGAGTTCAGGTGTTGACTGTGCATAAGATTCTCTTTTCAATTCACGTCACATGTCACTGGAAGTATTGTAAAGTTCGCATGGAATCCTGAGGGTACGTCGTTAAAAGTCACTCATTGAAGTAGCTCGATCTGATGTGAAGTCACTTGAAGTCAAGCATTTAAGGGATTTCGGTTTAAATCATTCGAAGATAAGGTTTTCTAAAGGTAAGCAAGTTCGTGCAAAAGGCACGTAAAGTTTTCCAGTCACACCGGTAATTGTCAATGTTTGGTTCCAGCGAAGAATGGTCCACCTCTGGGGCTAACCTTCGAATTCAAATGAGAATTTTCTCCTTCCGGATGCTGTGAGAGCCGTTGAAGCTATTCATACTGAGGAGAAATTTTCTCATATATGCGCGGTTAACAATGGGCTCGACAATAAGCGCACGAGGGGCTAAAGGCTAGACGAAGTTTATGGGCTGGGGAACCTTTGCCTCTGAATTTCATTGCGAAGGCAGACTTCAGCATCCAACTTATCTCGCACCTCTAACTAGTCTTGCCCATTGTGTACGCAGTCACTCAAATCTCGTCTCTACGGCTTGCGAACATCTCGCTGCTTCTTGGAAGCCACCATTTAACCCTGAATTTCAGAGACCAGTTACTTTTCAATGGAATATCTAGACGTACATACTTAAGGTTAGGAAAAATCAGGGCAGGTTGACGATCTCTGTAAAAGGTTTCCATTTTAAAGATCATCCCATCAAACTCCTGATTTTATCATTGCTATTATTTCACCTGCAACTTAACATCTGTATAATTATGTGTATACGTTATATGTACATATCTATAATGTTCATATAATATGAAACTAAACTAGTTTCTGGATTAATTAGACTAATTATTATTCACGCTCGGTTGCTCGCGCTGCGTTCTCGTAAACAAGCGTGCAGCTCTGAACTGAACGGAGATCAGCTCAACTCGAGTCAACTTAACTCAGTTGAGCTCGTCTCCGGGTGTATAAGGTATCGTTGTCAAAGATTAACGCTCCGTTGAGCAGAAACATCTTCCGGACATTGTGAAGCTTAAAAAATACACGTTTCTCAGAATCAAGGGGGAGATTGTCATCTGGCTTTGAGCTCAGACATCAAAACACCGGGCTTCCACCTTTCAATTGTGATTTTCCAGCCCCTAAGCATCAGCGGTGTCAATCAAAAGTACGAAAGTTTGCTAACAGGTTGATTAAATTCGACGAGAAGTATTTATGGCGGGAAAAAAAGGCGCGTGATTTGAATCAGTGACTCGAATCCTGCGCGTGGATGTAAAATCTCGAGCGGTGCGAGGTGTTCACCTCGTTTTAAATCTCAATCTCGCTGGCAACCGGACAAATTGGACGATATAACGGAGAGTTGGTTCAACTAATGAGTCGCGAGCGGCATAATCGCGGCGTTCCAAGGGAAAGGATGTACAAGGAATGAGCTGCGGGAGCGACTGGAATCAGGGATCAGGAACAAACGACGATCCACTTGTGGTTAGAGGGGCGGGACCTCGGGAGTATCAAAGACAGCCCAGTGGTCGGATTCGAGAGATGAAGAAGAGAGAGGAGAGGAGAAGAGACTGAGAATCCGAGAAGGAGGAGGAGGAGGAGGAGAGGGAGGTGAAGGGAGGTACATTCCACGGGTTAGAGATTTATTTGCCGAATAAATGTTGAGGAGGTATTTTTAATGGCTGACAATAGTGGTCTGATAGTGATCTCAGAAACGTATTGTCGTTCGCCGTCGTATATAATCCCGCAGGCATCGACGCAGCGAGCAAACGAAACGAATCTTACCCTCCTCCTCCTCCTTCCCTCTTTCTCTCGCACCATGTGTCCCTCCAGCTCTTCCTCATTTCCTCCTTCTCTCCACACTCCTCATCTTCTTCATCTTCCTTTGCAGTCTCACCTGCTGAGGCCTTTCAGCCCTCGCCCCTTTTGTGCATCGATACATTGTCATTACGGTTAGGTATCATTATCATTACCGCTGTCATATATATTCTTGGTTCTGTTATTGTCGTTGTGTTCTCCGCTCATTGTGCGGAGTAATTCAATAGTTTTGTGTCCACTTTAGTGGCTATTAATGGGTGTACACCGTCTCTCACACACACCTCGAACCGTTGCAGGAGCGGCACGTAGTCAAGGTGGACGTATAGCTGCACAATAGCTACCATGCCTGACGATAAGAACTATACGATCGATAATGGACGACCTATTGACACTAACGGCAGTCTCCTCTCCCGTCGAATTACCTACATGAGAAGTATAAACTGATCGTGATTACCTTCCTATCTGCCTTGATATACCCTGGTCGTACCTTCGGTTCACTTCCCATTTGGGATTCGGGGTTAATGGACTCAGGCCAGAAACTGCGAGACCTTCGTCGATAATTCTTCATCCTCAAGCCCCCACGGATGGAACGAACAAATTTTGAAATTCGACATGATGTAATCCTTAATCGGAAGATCAAGGTTTCCTTTTGGAGTAGAAGCTAAGAACGACGATGAAAAAAATCATACTCTGTCACACTGGGAAACATATTTTCTGGATGGAGCCTCGGGGTGTATTATTCTTCCGCAGCTACTGCTGCCTACACATTGCAGACTCTTTCTCGCAGCGGTCTGTTCGATTGATCGATCTATCGTTTTTATTTCATCCTGCAGTCTTCATCGCTTAAATCCCTCACGGCGAATATCTCATCTCAAATATACGCGGTTGTAAATTTCTTTTAGCTTCACCGTGTGTCGTTTCTTTGACGGATTTGAAACTCGCGGGTAAGAACCGAGTCTAAGGTGGAAGACGCGGAAACGGAAGTGGATCGTTGGGATTCTTTTGATCTGAATCGCTGACGTATTGTCGCATTGATTTCAACCGTACACCCATCCGTGTATCTAGCTCATGTATACAAGGTATGTGTACCTCATACCCACTCATTTCAAAAGGCACTGATAAAGAGCCAAAGCGGACAACCGCATCAATTACCAACGTCTTTTATTCGTTCCTTCCTATTATACAAGACTCCATATGTGCTATCGGTATAATCGCGTGTCAAGAACCGCGTGAGAATCGAACCAAACTTTTGATAAATATAACGATTTTGGAACAAAATCCTCCAAACTATTCATCGGTTTTAAATAACCGAAACTATACGGTATTAGTTCCTCAGCATCTGTAATACCAGGTCTCCCAAAAATCTCGCTAGGAACTCTTGAAACAAGAAACGAGCCTCTTTGGTTCAGTCTGAGGGACACTTTTTTGCAGACAACTATATTGGTTCAGGTACATCAAAAATAATATGGGAAACCAGTCATCAGTGTGTAATTCTTGTTCACGTCTTTATAATGCTGAATGACGGTTTTAGCGTTTTGACGAATCTTGAAGAAGAGTGTCGACTCATATGAAACACAAGAGCCAATAGTAAGTGACAGACGCACTAAATGCAAAGAGTGAAACGAGCATTGGTTGAAATTTATGTGTAACGTTGACTCCGGTTGTGCTCTACCTCTGACAAATTTTCGTTTTCCTTTGCTCCCGTCTCGGTTATATCGTTCTTTTTCACCCACCACCAAGGTGGGCTGGGCGAAAGGAGTAGGTACGAACCTTGTATCGACTAGGAAACCATCAGTGACGGTTGGATGAGACGATTTAACGCGTTCTGGGTACGATATTGGGTTGGGAAAATTTATAGTCGTTGTAGTTGCTGTCTGAGCCACCCGCGGCGCAGCCCACGGACTCTCAGTCCCGAACATCAATAAGAACTCCTGCTCAAATAAATCCACTGTTTTGACAGTGTTTCGTAATAATTTGCCAATAGCTGCTGCAGGACGCGGCATGCAGAGAGTGCCTTGATACTTGGCGTGTCCCCTCCTTGAAGCTCAGCTGCTCGCTCAAGCCGTGAATGATAAGCTGGATGTATAAGCTGGACTCTTGACGTTATGATGCTGGATGAGATTCCTCGAGCTCAGCAGCTTATCACGCGCATGTCTCTCGGTCCAATGTAAATCACAAGCATCCCGTGATTGCCGTTCGTCATTCCTTTACATGATTTTTACTCCGTCGCTCCACGTTAGAACTGCGTTCTCATGCACGCAAGTTTTATTATCAACATGGTTCAGCGTTTCCGGAAGAGGAGACAATGTCGGTGAGTCATTTGCGCGGTTGTTCTTCTTTATTTTTTTTTTTTTATAGGCCATGCGCCGTGCGCGCTGAAAGATGACGGAGAGCCTGAGAAAAGAGAGAGGATTCTTTGGATAAACTAAAATTTATGCGATCACAAACGGATGTAAATTTATTTAAATCACCCGATTTCGGATGGCGGTTTATTGTGCTTTGGCGTCAGGCGTTCGTTCTTCTTTGCTTTATCGCCGACCGACTACGGGACACGGGATGGGCGTGCACCGCGGGCCAAGGACCTTCTGTTTAATGGGAAATTAAAGAATCTTCAGACCCCATATAGCTGTAGTTTCTGAAAATAAAGTCACCCTATTCATAGACGAATTCGAGCTTCATTCTTCTGTCAGAGTTTATAACTGTGGCACGATTCCGTGATCTTTATTGACATTGTCGTAATTTGAAGAAATCTAGATGTATCGTTTCAAATTGTCAGGATTTTTTCTCTACAGAATATCTTCAATAATCAGCCGATAAATACAAACGGGAACAACCTATTAGAGAACAAATGAGCAGCGAATTTTCCCCCGAAACTGGTAATTTCTGGATTTTTCTTCCACGCCATATTTAAGTATAAATTACGGCATATCTCGGAAACGGTTCAAGATATTGATTTGATTCAACTTTTATTCGAAAGCGCGGAAAAAATCTGACTGGAAAAGTGTCGAGGCAAGGTTCTGGAAAGTTGGAAACTAACTCAGCCTGCGGCGAGCAGACGCTGAAACTTTTTTCTCGGCGCCAGCGTCCGACTCCATTGTTTTCCTGCCTCGTTGAAGTTATGAAAAATTGATAACCTTACCGAAACATTCGGGGGTTGGCCGCTGCCCACCGACTAGTTATAATTCCTGCAGTAGGCCCTGTCAAAATATTCGAAAGTCCGACTGCGAGCTCGAGGCAGGGCGTGCATCTCGATATCTGCACGAAAGAGCCGCGGATATGTAGCGAAATAAAAGGACTAGAAGGACTGGCTAAGAGCCCGAGCTCCCGCCTCAACTGCTGAGCGCATAAGTTACGCGTAGCCAGGGGCAGCCAGAAGATCTTAAATCTTATTCCCGAATATTGAGAAGGACGCGTTTCGTCCGACTTTTGCGGACGATATTATACTCGCAGTAACAAGGAAGCGTTTTATATTCCTTGAGCTTTTGCAGAAAAGAAGGCAATATTCGCAGGAATGTAAAGACGAAAGCACGGTTTCGCACGTTACTTTCAGATCGGCGTGAAAATTCGCAAAAAGAGAGAAATACGGATTTGATTTTGCGATTCAGCTGCTACCAACCACCGCGAACCCTGTAAGACGATTTCTCGTACGCTTCGAGGTAAGATTACTTCGCGGACGGCTGGCTGAGCAGGCAGACATGGGCGCTACAAATGGGCGGGCCGGTCTGCAACTGCCCTGAGGTCACGCACAAGAAGAGAAGAAGCTCGCCGATGCGGCGGGGAGAGCGAGCGAGAAAGAGATGGAGAGTGAGGGAGAAGGAGGAGATGGAGAGAGAAAGAAAGAGACAGGTGAGAGAGGGAGATCAAGGTGAACCACTTATACCTTACTGACTGGATTACATTAAGCGATCCGCCGCCGGAGTCAAACAACTCTAATTTAGCCCCAATCGAAAAGAAAAATTCCCCCATCTTCCCCTCACCCCCACTATTTGTCATTTTCAACACACATATTTTCCTTACCTTTTTGGTTTCGGTTTCTTGACATTGTGAACGAGTTACCTCGTGTAACTCTTATTTTATTTTCGGTGCGGATCGAAGTACCGAATGTTCAATGTTCCGACAGACCGTTACATTGAATGGTCGAAATTTCATACAGTCAAAACCTCTAGTGGTCAAAGTTCCAAATCGATCAGAGTTTCAAATGACCGACACTCCGAGTAGATCGAATTCCAAACAGTCAAAATTCCGAAAGTTACCAACCTCCACATATGTCGTGAAGCGTTAACCGCATATGTTTGATGTTGGTAAACTTTCGAGTTTTGTCACTTCAAAGACTTCACCATTCGGCGCGACGATCTGTCCGAACTTTGACCATCCGGGACTTTGATCCGCACCCATTGTTAACTCAAATTTCATGTTAGATCAGCTGCTCTTTGCGATTCTTATATTTTTCGTTTCTTCTTGTTTGTCATATTAAAGAGTTTCTGTCTTGGAGAACATCTGCTTTTTTTTTTTTTTGGAAAACCAAAGGAAAAACGACAAAAGACGGCCAGTTTCATACCTTCGCACGATTTTGCGAGCGAGGTTTTTGCCAGTCTCGATTATGCGTTGGGGAAACTCTTTGTTCGGTGTGCGATGAAGGGCCGTCGGTCGCCTCAGCGTCGCTCTGCGCGCCACTCAGAGGCGCGATTGAGTATGAGGGAATCTCTTCGCGGCGGTGCATGCGCGCGAGGCCTTGAAGAATAAAGGTGGGAAAATGAGTAGCAGACGTATATTCCGGGCGTGGAATAATTAGCTAATAACAGAGTCGTCCCGAGGGGCAGGGGGATATTACGGCCCACGCGAGCCTCGCTATAGGCGTAAGTTCTACGTATTACGTGTATTATACCTACCCGTACCTGCATAAACAAGGCATGCAGTCGAGGCCAAAAAATTACTGTCGGCGAACAAAGCGGGACATAAGATTTTTTCTCAGCTAGTATCACTGTTACTCTCTGCTTGTACATTACCGGGGTCCTTGTCTAGGATGTTGACGAATTTTTACCGTCCCAACCCCCAAATCAAATTGAAAGTATTCAAAAACTGTTATAGAATTTTTCAGATTTTTATTTCAATTCTAAGATAATCCGCATTGTGATCGAAGTTTTTTATGGGAATGTGTGAGAAAAACTTTTTTTCTTAGTATATATTTTATTGTAAGAGTAATAATGTTCCGAATAATCTCTAACTGCGAGGTTTTAGTTGGCATTAGTGCTACTGTCTTAAAAAAAAATTCAATTCATCATATAAGGCAATCTCGACGAATTGCACACCCTCGAAATCAGAGCTTTTTTTATTCAGAAGAAGTGCAATTCGTCTAGATTGCCTAGTATGATGTGTATTTTTTTTCAGGTAGTACCACTAATACCCGCTAAAACTTCGCAGTTGTAGATTTTTTGGAACATTATCACTTTTACAATAAAATATGTACTGAGATCAAACGTTTTTTCCATGTTACTTCCACAAGAAACTCAAATCGCAATGCGAACTATGTTAGAGTTGAGGTAGGAATTTAAAAAAATTAGGCAATTGTTTTCGAATTATTTGAAATTGATTTCTGGGGTGTGGTTGAAAAATTCATCAACACCCTAAATAAGGACCACCCTATTGTACGTGTTACTATTCCTCCTCGGTCCCGATTCGTCGAGATTTTCATGCACAGTATTTTCATCACGCAGAATGTACCTAGTTCGAAAATAACATATTTCCTGCATCTCAGTTTGACTGGATATCAACAACAAAGGAGTGAATTGACTGAGGAAAAAAATCACCCCCAGTTTTTTTATTCCTTACACGGTGACGCTGGGAGAGAAGGAAGGCAATTTATTTCACGATTGCAACCGTATGGCAAACAAGGAGTTCTTTTGGGCCCCGGGGCTCCAGGGCCCCAAGAGCAGGGGTCACGGTTGCTTTTCGGGTGGCGACGTCAGCCAGTGCGGAAGTTTACGACTTGCGACTTCCGCTCGAGCGAGTGGCAGTGAGTATGCGGGGGTCGTGTGGTGTGTTTCAACCCTTCGCTTTATCCCTTCCCATCAGCGCCATTTGTACCATTGTATGTATACTCGAGGATGTATTTGTACAGCCATTTAAACACGCCTGCAGCCAGGATCTGCTTACGTCTAATACGCGTCATTTCTGTATATTGTATGTACACTGCAAACGTGGCGAGGAGGCCCCCTTGGATTTGAATAATACCGGGTAGCTCGGATCACGGTTTACAAAACTTTCGTACCTTCCTAGCGGAGAGGATTAAACATAAAACGAACCAAGAACACACGGTTAAAGAATTTTTTTTTGTCGGAATTTGTCTGTCGGATGATTAAAATGATCTACTTTTCACCATAGAATCGGAACAACAATGTCTATTTCTTTTTTTTAATGAAATAATAGTACAAAAATGTGATTTCATTATGCAACACTTCGGGCTTGACAAAAGTATCCACAGAAAATAAGCAGAATCACCGAATAGTCGTATTTGGTTTTTGTCAGACGAGATCGACGGGAAATTAATTTCAGCGTAAATTGTGCGGGATTATTTCGTTCGAAATAGTACAATCACCCCCTTCAAACGAGTTAGCGGTATTAAGTAGGCAAATGAGAAGTATGAGGACAGAAAACTCCCCCATCCGTAGACGCGTGTACAGATAATGGCGTACGACGTGCGGCCTCACGTGCGTCGTCGATCGTTACGCTTATATGCCGTAACGTTTCGCGCGTTACCGTTTCCTTTGTAGAGAACGGTATGTATACCCATCATGGGCTTATGTATTATGTACTCTTGCCTACATACATGCATGGTTATGCATGTACACAGGAAAGTATTTTCTGGACGATCCTTCTTGTCGCGGCACGTGACAGACGCTTTGCCAAATGACTTCCTCTGCAAAGTTTTCCCTCACTTAGATCAGGATTTATCACTTCCACAGCCCATTTTGTATTATTATTATAACTATTGTTATTATTTTTATTTTTATTCATGCCTACTTTCCCCCGACTCGTAATTTCTTTCTGCTTGTCGGTGCAGTCCGTGCAGTACATTGCCCCCCATTATCTGAGCAAATATTCCAATGGGGGATCGGACGAGCACTTCAGATCTTTTTACCTCCTGCAGTTGACGGATAACGACGGTCGAAAATGAAAAATTTATTTAGACCAGGCTTCGGACGTCGCGGAATCCGAAGCAATCACGTTATCTTTTCAGAAATTCATGCCCAACGTAATTGTTCTTAGGTTGATTTTGGTGAGTGTGCAAGACCAAATAACTAGGTGTCAATGCAATGGAAAAATTGTCAGTTTGGAATAGAAACCTTGAGCTTGGATTCCGATGAAGAACTCATTTCACTTCTTGGGGCCTGAATCACCTTATACAATGTATCAATCGCGTTTTTTTTTTTTTTTTTGGGTGGGTCTCAATTCGAAAGATCGCGGGACGGGGCCGATACAGCGGTCATAATATGTGAATGTTGATCGCATTGGAAGCTCTAGTGTTACCGACTTTCAGACGTACCGCTTTTCCCCTTCCCTTTCCCTCCTTCACGAAGCAGAGAAGCACACATAGGTGTACGTGAAGCCAGCCGGACGACTATCCACTACCGTTTACACCTTCTTCTTCTTCTTCTTCTTCTTTGACTTCTTCTCCGAGGTAGAAGCGACACGGCGTCTCCTAGTTTTTTTCCCCTCTTTTTCCTCCTCCCTGCCCCCCGTCGAAACAGTTGATCTTATCGTATACCGCGTAGAAATGTTTTGTCATCTAATAAGCCTGAATAAATATCATTTTGACTTGCAGGTACAAGTAAATGAGTAATAAGCCGTATGTGCAGGCCCCTGAAGCTTTACGATTACGAAATGCGAGAGTGGGCGCCAACCTCGCCGCACTGCTCGACTCATAGTCTTTACAGTCGTTCCAAAAGTTCTACGGATCAGCAATTCACGGTGAAACTTTGTGCTCACCCTCAAATTTGAAGAAGACGAGGTTTGTAACATATTTTGAAAGACTTGTTACCGAGTCTTGGGTACCAGCGGATCGTTAATCAGTAAACCAATTGCCAGATTTATATTCTTTAGGTAACCTCCGAGGATCGAGGCACCGAGTTCCGACCGTTTGGACAGACAAACACTTCTGTGTGTGTATGCGTCCGTGTGTGTGTGTGTCGTAGTTACCAATGTTTTACGAAACATTTGAAGAGACCGCGCGGCCTTTCATATTCGTCGATTTGTTTTACGACCATTGAATCTTTTGAGGAATTCTTGAAACGCGTGTATATTCCACGTCGACCCACGATCATTACACGCGCATGGATGCTACAGCTGCACGCTCACAAAACTCTTGTAACCGGCCTTTTCGAACCAACTCGAGAGCGAGACCGGCGCGGCGTTCCGAGCATTGAGCCATCCGGAGTATCGGAACGCGCAGGTATAACACCGCACATGTGTGCTCTGGAGACGTAAATCACTCGAGAGGCTCCCGCGCCGTTATCTCGGCTCGAGTACCCGTCCAATCAAATTATTTATTAAAACAGGACAATGAAGAAAAGATGAGCAGCCTCGACGCCGCCGAGTTGGGGAATGAGAGAAACGAAGGAGGAGGAGGGGAAGATTAAACGCTTTGACTGGCATCGCGGCTGCATCACGCGGACACCTTCTTCCTTACCTTCGTTACGATATACATGGATGTAATACTCCCGGCTCTATGCTTTGACGAGTAAATAGTCCAAGATTAGCCCTCGGCCCTGCCGAGGATATATCAGGAGTAAATTTTCACATGGTTGATCATCAAAGAAGGCCAGCTCCTTCCGATCCTGCTCAAGGGGTTAACGTACCTTTGGGAATCAGGACGCTCCTTTTCCAACTTACGAGACGTCGATCGCTTGCTTTCCTCGTGTTTAACCACCGAATTACAAAATATCTTTTTAACGGCTCCAGATACCGACTTCGTTAAACTGAAATTGGAATCAAGGAGAAAAACTGGACACCAACATGTCAGCATCTACGAAACTGGACGGTCTGAAGCCGAAGTGCAAAGTTTCTCTCACCCATTGTACAAGTTTCCATTGTTTTTTTCCGTATTTAACAGCAAAAACCGGTGTATCTTGCGAACCGTTCGACGTATCGATCTGATTCAACTCTTGCCAGAATCAGCGGAGAAAATCGCAACGGAAAAAGTGGCCGGCTAAGTTCGAAGCGACTCTGAGGCTGAAAGAGCTAGTCGGAAACAGCAAAGCACGAACTTTCTCTCCTGATTTGTTATCCCCGTTCTTTTTCAATTTCTTTTTTCACTTTTTGCTTTTATCCATATTTTGGCACGTAAGTCGTCACATATACCGAACCGTTCGAGATATCGATTCGATTCAACTTTTGTCGGATTCAGGGAGTGAAATTACACAAGAATAAAGTGTCCCAGTTAGCTTTCCCGAACTACCATTTGGACCGGGATAGACAAGTCGACTGGCGACAAATGGACGCCGCCTAAGTTGTTCCACGTCGAGTAAACAATTCGCGAGAAATGTGAGCTAGGCGGGTGGCTCCTCCTCGTTGATCCTGGAATCCTGGAATGGTCCCTAATTCTCCGTCTGAGCAACGCGTCTGTGCAGAGCCAAAGGCTGCATAACCGGAATCAGATACAGCGCCAGACGCGCAATGCGGCTCGCGGAAGACGCGGGCCATAGGAATTTCGTAACATCTGTTGCAACGGATGTCAGGGTTCGGAAGCTGCGCCGGCATGAGTACGTAGATGCTTAATACTCGCTCGGCACTCCGCACGAACTTGTCCTCAGCGTGACGCCGCCTGCCTGCAGAATTCCACAGGATGTTAAAACCGAAGCGTCGCGTCGACCCGACGGTTTGAAGGTTAGAGTTGCCACGATAAGTTTAGAAAGAATACGCGTGTCTTTTCTCCCGCCTCAAGTCTCGCTCATTTCGAGAAAGTTAGATCGTTGTCAAATTCCTACGTCAAGAAATACGCCGAGGAATGAGAAAAAATTAGCTTCTTTCTCGCAGCGCGCTGCGCTGGCGTCAATCCTTAAGCGGCTCGCTCGTCGGCTTTCTGATTCGCCCCGCGAGTCTTAATATTTAGGTTGATATAATCGGCTTACGATCTCCCCGAGGGACTTGCTCGACCTGCGTCGAGAGTGTCGCGTGTCCCTGCGGTAGGCGTATTACAAGGATGAAGACCGAGGTTCACCGATTTTTCTAACTCCTCGCGCTTATAATTTCTAAAGGATGCGCTCGGTACGCGGAGGCGCGAGGAAAAATCAATTTATCATACGTTTTCCCTTGTACTTTCTCGACTATCTTCAAACTCCCGTTTCTTCTTCTTCCTCTTCTTCTTCTTCTTCTTCTTTTTCATTCTTAGCCTCTTGTGAGAAATTATGACTGAGCGTAGCTGAGAGACGAGGGTCAGCCGACCGACTGAGGATCGCTCGTTTGGTAGAAGAACCACCGAAGCTGGCTGTAAATCTGAATCGCTTTATTACGGACGATAGAGGCGATATATATTAATGGAGAAATGAAATAAAATGGAACGAGGCGCCCGTAGATATGCAGGTTCCTCGAGTTATCGCAGGCCTCGGAGCGCCGTCGTTTCATCCTCATGCCTCGATTCCCGATCCCTTAATACGAAATTTCCAACACGGAATGCCGGGCGGCGTTTTTAAGGTCGGTAGGAAAAAAAAAGCCGGGAGACAAAACACCGCCTCTCTCTCTACTTTTTTATCACGCGGAAGAGCACCGCGCGACTCCGACCCGCGAATATTTGAATAATTGAGAAGAAAACGCCCGAGGGATCCCGAAGCGGAGGAGCCGGTTGGTTAGGAATTATTATTATTCTCATATTTTTTTTTTTCTTAAATTTATTTATTTTTTTTCGGCCGAAGTGAGATGTTAATATTCCGTTTAAATCGACCAGTATATCACCCCTCGCTCTCGCACGGAGGTAAAAAAAACTTTATATAACACGAGGCTAAAACACGCCGAGTCTCTGACGGGATTTAAAATTATGAGGCTAGATTCCCCGAAAGGGGGATATATCGCAAATACAGCCACCCCTGGCCGGCCGGCTCGCCTTTAAAAGAGCCAATTTGTCGTTCGATAAAAGGAGAAAGAATATGAATGAAAAAAAAAAATAAATAAAAATAAAAAATTTTAAAAAAGAAGGAGAAGAAAAAACGGTTATAAGCGTGGGTTTATTTGCCGCGAGGAAATTATTACGACTCGCGACCGCGCGCCGCGCGATGCACATTTTTATACCCGAGGTAACATTGTATGCGATATTATGGCTAACCGGGCTTGTTACTTGTCACCATAATTATTTATACGCGAAAGATCGATCGCCTCCCATCACGTTTCTCCGCTTGGTAGATATAACGCGGATACTTGAATTTTACATTTTGGTCGGACCGTTTTACCTCTACCAGTTTCTCCAGAAATGTTTTTTGGATCTAATGAGATGGATAGGGAAAAAATAGTTTGCGTTTTTTTCACCGTGGCAACCCCTGAAAAGTTTGCCTAGGACAAAAGAAATATTCCGTCGAAAGATGAACGTTCTACGTTACGTGGAAGATCTCGCTTAGTTGATTTTTCACTCTTCCACATTTTGTTTTTTTTTTTTCTCCTTTTGATTTGTGAAGAATCGTGAATAAAATGTTTTTTTCTATCGCTTATATCAATCGTAATAACAATTTACGTCACTGATCTGACGATGTTTTCATTGTTAGTTTAATTTCATAAAATAGTTGTAATTTAATACGAACTTTTAATTTAGGAGAATAAGATCCTCGGTTGATATATCGTTGGGTTATGGATCGGGATCTTTGGGTTGAAGATCGATGTCGGAAAAGAAATAATAATTCAATACTGCCACAACGTGTTTCTTTATTTTTATACAAACACTAAGAAATGTAAAAAATCAAAGGAGCGCGATCTTTGACATACCGTAAAACGCTCGTCTTTTCACAGAATCATTATTTTGTCTGAAAAAACTTTTTACAAGGCGCCATGTGAAACGTAAAAGCGTAAATAATTGTTTTCTGAAACACCGTAATGAGCATGTATAATGCGTGTTATCTGGCGAGCTAAAGTCCAGAAACCTCAATTTAATTATCACGCGATCGAAACTTTTTTGTGATGAAATAAGTGAGGGTGACCAATGAACATGTAGAATGATCAGGAAATAGAAGCTGGGTCACATTATCGTATTTTTAAAGTCGTGAAAATCTGTTTCACTGAATATCTAAGTGTAGAAAGTCGAGGTACAGAAAAATTAGTCAAAACGTAGAAGGGTTAAAGATTAGAAAGGTAAAATATGAAATTGTCAAAATGAATAAGAATTTGCCAAGCCAAAACATAGAATCGTCAAAATCTTTCGTGTTTTTTTTTTTTTTTTTTTTTTTTTTTAATTCGCCTTCCTATCGTTTAACTTTTTTCCCTTCATAATTTTCGACCTTCTAATCTACCTAATTCTGTGAAATGGATATCCAGAAATTGGGTATTGTGATTCTATTTCATTATTACGCGAACGGCGGATTTTGTCGTCGCGGAAAGTCGGAGGTTGAAAAAAGAAAATGCTCAAATTGCCGTACCTAAACAAAAGGAGAAAAAAAGAAATTTCCAACAAAAACGGTGAACTTGCACCTGCGGTAGTTTCGAGTTACTGAAATTGGAGAAAATGAATTAGGTGCACCAATTCGGCGGCGTTATAGGTTGGTAAAAAATCATAGGAAAAAAAAAAAAAAAAACAAAAACAAAAAAAAGAATAAATTGGTGCACACGACCGAGATGTCGGAACGATGTAAGATCGTGATGGATGAAGGATCGGTTATGCGTCTAAGCGAGGAAAGGTTCAAGGATATGGAAGCTGGGAAAGGACTCGTTGGATAATTATTTAGATATAATAACTTATCTCTCCGCAGTAGCCTTCCGAAGGACCTCTCCGAGAGGTCCTCTTTTTCATTCGTGGGTCCGTCACCGCGTCTTTTTTTTTTTTTTTGTTTTATATTCCCTCCTCCCTAATTCTCTCTCTCTCTCTCTCTCTCTCTTTCTCCCTCTCTCTCTCTCTGATTCTCTCTCCGGAGCGGCGCGCAGCTTCGTTTTCTCTTCTTTTCTTCTATACTATCGAGATACCTTTAATGGTGCAACCTTTCAGGCCTTATCTCCATGGCTGAGGAGAGAGGTTCGTTCAGTCGTGCTGAGGATACGTTAGCCTTTTAAAGCAACAAGACCTAAAGTCCTGCACTCTCAGATAAAATGCATTCTTGGTTCCAATATAATTAAGCCCTATCAACATACATTATCCTCCTCGTCTCGCGTTCACCTAACATACCTGCAATAGTGTGGGTCGCACAGGTATGCATGCACATTACAAATTTTAACGTGCTCTCCGCGCGTCATTCGCTTTTTAAGATTCACTTATTCCTTATCACGAGACCCCGAGGTCCGAAAATACTAAAAATAATGCCGCTCCGCAGCCTCGATCCGACGGTTTTACCTCGTGCTTGAAATCCGAATTTCTCCTACGCTTATTCCGAACTTTTGGGGGGGATTAAACTTGGACGGTCTAAAATCATACATGTTATTAGGATTTTTATTTTTTTTTTATGAAAATGAAAGCACTTGGAGCAATTTGAGGTTGAGGGTCTTATTTTTTATAGTTTCCAGAACGTTGTAAAATTTTTTCATTGACATCAATAACAAAATGCGAACGACAACGTTTTCAATCCGGTGGTACAGATTAGTCGGTCAATATTTATCCGATCGACCTGAAATTTTAACACAACATGTAAAACTTGTTTGTCGATTCGAGCTCACGGCTAGATTTTTGAATTTTAATCCCAAATTTTTGTTAAGAAAATTTGATTAATATTTTTTTTTGTTGAAAATTGAAGTTTCATATTCGTAACCGTGTATATTTGAAATTTTTTTGTTTTCTTTTTTCTCTCACACCTGGGCTACAAACTTAAATCCAGAAAGGTTCTTGTGATTCAAAAAAATTTTTCCATCTGTTGCGAATTGAATGGTAATGTGAAGAGATGTACCATGGCGCCATATTGTTATTAATTTCAATGAAAAAATTTTAGAATGTTCTTGAAACCACAAATAATAAAGGCCTTAAACTTAAATTGCTCCAAGTATTTTCATATTCTTAAAAAAAAATAAATAAATACAAACAAACAAACAAACAAAACTTCTAAAAATTGGTACAATTTTAGACCGTCCAGGCTGTAAGCCCCCCTTAAGAAGCGGTCTCTGATCGTGAGACGAGTCATCGGGTATCCTCAACCGGCTCTCAACTCCCCGTGGCTAAGATGTGATTTTTCGTAGAAAACGGCAAGACTAGCTTCCGGCGATCATTATGCTATGCATATATTCGCAACTGCAGCAGAATAGGATGAGGAGGAGGAGGAGGAGGAGGAGGAGGAGGAGGAGGAGGAGGAGGAGGAGGAGGAGGAGGAGGAGGAGAAGAGTAATTAAGTAGAAGCTTCTAATTGGCGCGGATGCAGCGATAATTTATCGACACGTATGCGCGTTGCTCGCGGTATCCGGATTTATAACCATCGTAAATATAACCGCGTCATTCCGCATGGAGGAAATAACGCGAGTATGTAACAGAGGATAAAAAGTTGGCGAACTTTAGTCTCCTCATCGCGAATAGCGTGATCGAATCGTTGCCAGAGGTTATCGCCTCGCTTCCAATTCCATTCCAGTTGGAGGACGAAGACAGTCGTGTTGTCGGAGCAGCGGTGATAACGAATCGTTGCATCGGGGAGAGGAGCGTTTGAAGAATAAACATTCGACAGTGGAAAGAATAAACAAAGTCAATTCTCGACTCATTTTCATGGGGCAAAGTCCGTCCGAGTTTGCTGGCTCAGGGTGAAAGGAGGAAGACTTCTTCCTCTTCTTCTCAGCTATGTCTCGCGCTTTAAATCGAGAGCCGAGAACTTCTCTCCGCAGTGTAGAGTCTCCTCGACGCTGGTTAACAGAGGACAGAAGGAGCTTTCGTAATTAACCACTTGTTCGTCGCAATCTCGCCGGCTCGCCTCTCTTTTCCACGCTTTTCTCCCATTCATTCTTATTCCTATTCTTTCACCTCCGCCTCTTTATCCTCCTCCTTCTCACCGGTGCAGCTCTCGTCTTTCACACCGTTCGAAAACTTAATTGAAAGACATTCTAACGGCTAATGAAAATTCGAAGAAACCCTCGCGCTTCTTGTACTCTTCTAGATAAACAGTCCCGGTAGCAGCATCCTCTGCATTTTCTCATACGCCACGTAGCTGGGTAATGAAATCGCTGGTTATTTTCACCGGGATAAAGGAAAACCGTCTAGGATATCGGAGGATGGTTTACTATTGTAAACAAAGAGGTCCTTATTTCGGAAAAAAAAAAAAACATCTCTCGGGATCCAACGCTCGACGTCCAATTATATCCGTCCGAGGGTGAAACTACGGCGAAATCTTACTTGTCAACATCCCCAGGATCAGCCAGGGTCCGGCATATTTGCAAAACATTTAGGAGGTTTAGCCTCCGAGCCGCGGATCGTCGGGCATCGAAGCTTGGAAGATTAGTAAACTGGTCCTCGAGATAAGCGGCTACTGTCCTTATTGTTGGCTCGCCTCCGACTCGGGATATATCCCGAGAATAAATTATCCCCTTGTGCCACAATGCCAACTGACCCGCAGCAGGAAGCCAAGGCGACGAAGCATCCAGTCATCGGTCGAGCGGCTTTTTGCTTGACGTTTACCGACGACGGTCGCATTTGCGTTCCGTGTAATGGTCGATCGTCAAGTCCCGTTGAATCTAGTCGGCGACGCGTCGAATGAACGAATAGCCGGGCCCTTGGTCCCTTGGCTCTTGTTCAAAGTTAAGTCGTCACGAACCGTGAAGTAATGACACGTACTTTGCGAGGATGTAGGAAACTCCCTCACCGCAATGGATCCCGACAAAGAGCCAGACAAACGGTTTTGGAAACGCGCGGTTCTCTTCACCACTTTCCATTCCAACGATGCTTGTACGCGGTTGGTATAAGGGAGTCGAAAATGGGCAAGTTTGAACAAGAGAGCCGAGGATCAGCGGATAGCCTGCGATGCAGAGGCAAAGAGAGAGGATGGTAGGGACAGGAAGTGGAAGAGGAGCTTGTTTGCGTTTACGCACTGCTCAGTTAACGCCGGCTGCCGAAATACTAAGTGGGAATTGCAATCCGGGCCGGCTAGTGGATGGATACACATGGTTGCCTTCCGCTATATCCCCCAGACTCCGAGCCGGAGTCCGCCATTTGAATACGAAATTTGAATCCGCTGACGAACCGTGCATACATCAGCCTTGGCTCTCCAGTTTGAACTGCGTACCCTGAACCCGAACCCGTATGGTAATGCGCCTACGGCTGGATCCTCCCTCCTCCACCCGACGAACCAACCCCTCTTGTCTTCGCTCTTTGCCGTACCCAGACTCCTTCCTTCTCCTCCTTTCCACCATAGCCCCAGAGCTGCACTCTCGTCCTTCCGTCAACACCGATCCGAAGACACTCAAACTTCCATAAAACACACATTCCACCCGCCGCTTGAAACAACTTGAGCACAGACGCATCCAGTCTGCCCCTTGTCATTGGACGTGGAACATGATCCTTGGAACATCGTCCATGAATTATTGCGCGCTGTTTCGCCGGGTAATCGTAACGTCGAAAGGACCTCATCTGGTACCGCTTACGGGCAAGTACTCCTCGCCTAATTTCTTGAAACTCGAGTTTCGTAGCTCTTCGAGGGGCTCCCAAGAGTCTGCCAGTTATATTCCGCAAACTTCAGCCACCTCGAGTAGGTTCGTGTACAGGAATTAGCGGATGATAAAGTCGAGGCTGGGCGCGTTCCGTGTTTTCCCCCCCTCGTCGCTGACCCATTCTGCACTTTTCACCCGTGCAGAGCATGAGCCACGGAATTCGCGGCAAGTGGCTCGAAATTCACCAATTTTACCACTCGGACCGACGCTTCTCTGGGAGTTTGACCGCTGATGGTCCCGGTTCCACTTTCCGGCGAAGTGCTTTGGCTCGCCTAATTTCTTGAAACTGGAGTTTCACGATTTTCGAGTGGGTACCGAGCAGGGAGTCTGCCGGCAGTTATATCGCGCCAAGTTCGTCGAGAGGGAAAGATAGAGAGAGAGAGAGAGAGAGAGAAGGGTGGCGAAACGGAGCGTCGAGCGTGGAGCACATCGTGCGACGCAATCTACATATGTACACTCGGCTCGGAAGAGGGTGCGGAGTGTATAAAAGACAGGGAAACTTTAAATGACTTTGACTGTTTTAAAAAAGTTCACTCTTGCCAAAGGCACCATAGAAAGACCCTCTTCTCTCTCTCTCTCTTTCTCTTCCTTTTCTCCCTGCACGTGTCGGAGATGTGGTTTGGTGTTTACCGGGTTTAGAAGACTCTTGTAATGGAAGTTTTTTCGAGTTATTCTCGTTGGAAATTGAGATTTTCTTTTTCCTACCATGGTGTACGCGTCTCTTTCTTTCCTACTTTGCCTCTCGTCCTCGGCTCGGAGCTTCGGACGCCTCTGCAAACAGGGGAGAACCGCGTTTATGCTAAATTTTTTAAACTTCCCGCGTTCACTTTGCAACACGTTCCTATCGAGGATCTGCAGCTTCGATTCCCCCCCCCCCCCCCCCCCGCCGCTCTCTCACTCTTCCTCCCACTCTCATTTCCCCTGAAACAAAAAGCTCTCGCCTAGGTACCGCAGACTCTTTCCTTCCCTCTTTCTCCGGCATAAATATACATACATAAGCCATCGTCTCAGCTAAGCAGACGATAAAGAATCTCGAGCCCCGGCATCCCCCACCCCCCCCCCTAGCTTCGAATTATTGGAAAATTGTCGGTGTACCTGCAGCGGAAAGTTTCCCCTCATCAAACGTTCTTCCTCCGTAAAGAAGACGGCCACCGTTTTTTCCAACCCCGTGCAGTTCCGCATCTCGCCTGGATGAACGAACCGCTTTGCAATCTCCGCGGTTCGTTATGCAAATATAATTTTTTATTTTTTTGTTTATTGTTTTATCCATATGTCTTCTTCTTTTGTTTTTCGTTAACGGTCTCTGCGCAGCTTTAAACACCTTCCTCGAGGGATGGAAGATGCACTTATTCTTCGCGGTAAGACACGTCTGGTTCGAACGACGAAAGGCTTGTGCTTTTACCCGTTACTTTACGTTAAAGACAAGGAAACGTTTCTGCCTGTAGCTTCTTCTTCCTTACCTTCACGGTCCCCCTTCCCCCTCTCCCCCCCTTCCCCGCAGTGGCTCTAAAATGGAGATTCATTGCTTTGTTTGCTTCCCGGAGCAGCAGCGATTAGGAAAACCATTCGGACTCATCGATTAACCATACCGAACTCCTGCAGCTATCAACTCCCCCGAATCACCACACCGTTATTCACAGTCGAACGGCGATGCCATTGCATCGTCGATAAACAGTTGCGAACAATTCGGGAAATTGCAAGCTCCTTGGTAAGTGGATTCGATCCGAAATTTCTTCAAGATTGCTCAACATCTTGCGTTGAATTTTTTTTACGCTCAACTATTCGTTGAATAATTCTAAAATATTTTATCACTTTCAAACTCTTCGTTTCCGGCAGATTTTTCAAGATTTTTTATCGCTTGATTGATCGTTGGTAACCACTGCGTCGGTTTTCGGAACGATACCATTTGACCGAGAAATCTGTGTTATAAGAGAGTTGTCAAAAGCTAGCCGAGTCAGCCGACAATGGGACGAAAATGGGCTGCTTCAGCTCAACCAAAGGAATGCGTATCGGCTCGATCATTATCTGTAATATGGAGCGCTGAGCGTGTTACATCCAGCCGGCAGCTCTCAACGTTCAGCGCTCAACGCGCCCTGCATTTATATACGCTTATCCAGCAGCCTGGACACCCTTCGAGAAGTGAACGTAGATATTACTCTCCGATTTGTTCATGAGTTTTGATTGAAATTGTCGCTGTAACGTTTAATTATTATTGCTGTTGTTATTTTTATTATTATTATTATTATTATTATTATTTTTTGTGTTTTGTGAACTGAGTTCGAGCAATTTTCGCATTTTTTCCAACTGTTCCTGTAACTCAGAAACGAATCTCTTGACATATACTGTCTAGCTTGTAACGGATGGAAAAAGTTTTTTTCGACTTAGTAACATTATTTTTGAACCAAAACATTGTTGTAAAAAGATTTTCGGATTGAAATTCAAAAATCTAATCACGTGCTCGAATCCGTAAACAAGTTTTAAAGATTGTGTCAAAATTTCAAACCGATCGGATAAAAATTGACCGACGAATCCGCACCACCGGATTGCAAAACGTGGTCGTTCGCTACTTTTGTGCGCCATACGGTCATTTTGTTATTAATTTCAATGAAAAAATAAAAATAAAATGGAAAACATACTTGAAACTGTGGATAATAAAACCCTGAAACTCAAATTGCTCCAAGTATTTTCATTTTCTTTCTAAACGAAGGAAAAAAATAAAAATTCCACAAATAGGTATAATTTTAGACGGTCTAAACTGTAAACCTCCCCCCCCCTCCCCCCAGGCTTAAAGCTACATTTTGAGCCTGGTTCGAACTCTCCGGCAATTTTCAGTCGCACATTAAACATCGTTAGAAAAAATCGGAACCTTTTTTTTTTTTTTTTTTTTTTTTTAGTACACCTTGAAAGTCAGTTTGCAGAGAAACGAATACGGCTTTAGGAACATTTTCGATTCAGGTCTACTCTGAGTCGTAAAACCAACAACGGTCACTACTCGACCACTACTATTTTCGAATTTTGATCTTCGGTCGTGACAGTTGATATTCTATAGTACAAAGTCGATCCCCACTTTGTCACCGAGTGAAGATTATTTGGAACCTATAGATTAGCAGGTTTGATTTGAGTTTCGGGCTGTTTCGACGCACAACGGTATCGGTGTCAAGATCGATTGCAATCGGTATCAAATGGTGTCACAGAAGTAAGCATCATCTTCGCAATGAGGTAACGCGAGAAGCAAGTTGCAGAGCGTAGATATTGGATGGTGAAACTTCGGTACGATTTTCTCTCTTAGCACGAATGAATTTCCAACTTCCCGTTTCTCTGTTTGCGGAGAAAAAATGAAGCTATTGTAATCGTCCCGAGAATGAAAAGTTGAATTTTCACTAGATTTCGATGTTTCAAGGTCAAGAGTATCCCCTGTGTGAACGTGTGTATGTGTGCAATAAATTTTTTTTGTCCGATCATATCACAAAAACGAGTTACTGGATCACAGTGATTCTGGTCCCAATCAACCTGGATGTTTCAAATTTGGAATAGATCAGATTTTGGCTTTGTTCGGTACTTTGTCAATTATGTAAACAACAAAGTTCCAAACAATCAAATGATAATTTTGATGTTTTGAGAAATGGTGAACGGATTTGAATGCAAATTAGTACCTTGAGGTTTTTTGGGTCGCTGATCACGAATCTAAGGTCCGATTTGCAACATTTAAATTTAACGTATTCAACAAGCTGAAAAAAAAGAATAAAAACATATGGATTTCGATGAAAATTGGTACTCAACGGTTTGTTGGGTGGCTAGTCACAGATCTGAACTCAGATTGCGAAATCCAAAATGGCGAATCCAATATGGTGGGAAAAAATCTGAAAAAATATTCCGATTTTGGTGGTAATTAGTAGACGTAGGTTCCTGGATCACCGATAACGAATCCAAGGCCAGACTTCCAGAACTTGTATTGACGGATCCATTACAATGATTCAAAATACAAAAATCGGATCATTCCTTTTTTTCCCTAAGAACTTGGAACTTGCAGTACGAGAACGGGAAGTTCAAAGCCTGGCTTATGGCCAGTCTGAAGCCGCTTGTTCATCTCTGAACCAAGAGTTCGAAAATCCTCCAAGAACGCAGGCAGGCAGCCAATTTGGAGACTCCTAATTTTCGAACAGTGATCGCAATGAGAAAGAATAGTAACGGATACTAGACTTTCCGGTAACAGCTAGAAAACCAATTTTCATTTTCTACCTAGAACCATATTTTGCGATTGCGGTAAAAAAATGGAAACAGTTAAGGACTGAGCGGTAAACGACACTAAAAATTTCTCTCAGTGTGGATTTGCACAAGTCTGAGTACAAAGAGAGTGAGAGGGACAAGTTCGACCTGAACATTTCGATGATGATCGTGAGTCGAGATCAGGTCTCGACTTTGTGGCGATCCGGACCAAGAGACACGGGGGCATGGCGCTCCTTAACTCCTGCGCTGCAGCCGGCGCATACCGCTTAGTCATTTTCGACTCATTACCGATGGAGAAGTCCTCTTAATTTCGGCCCTCCAACCTACGTCGACGACGAACAAGATCGTCTTTCGTACGAGGGTACAAAGCCTCGCGTAACCGCACGTAGGTGTACCTCAACCCACTTTAAGCTCCCACCTCGTCTTCCCTACCAAAGAATGCCGACATTTTTAAGCTGCGTAAATTTCTTTCGAGTGTTAAACGGAATAATTTGACGTCAAAATCTCGTTCCTCGACGATTTCTCGACCCTCGAGACTAAATGGAATCTATCTATCGCTTATTTTCTCGTTTAACTTTGCTAAATTCTATGTTTCATTTTTATATTAAAAATGCGAGGATCACCGGTGAATTCGAGGTTACTTATCAGCATCTCTAAGAGCCGAAAATAACCCCTCTTCATCGCGTCATCTGAGCTTCATCCTTCTGTTAAGTTTCTTTCAACGCCAGGGTGCATAGAGCGAAGCATTGAGATGAGCGCATACCGCTTAGTCTGAATAATAAAAATAAACAATCGTATTTATGGCACGTGGAATAACAAACGTCTATGCTCATCTATAACCGGACTTTTTATTTCCCTTCTCAAAAATTTCTCAACACCGCAATGTGTGGGATTAATCTTAGGTGGTAAAAGTTATTTTATTTTATTTTTTTTTTTACGTTTTTTATTTTCACACGTATTCATTCTCACCGCATGTTATGGTTACAGTTTCTTTTTTTTTTTTTTTTTTTTTTATCCACGCGAGTGTTATCCGTACGATGCATTATACAACGGTGAAATGAATTTGAATAGTGCAGGGAACGTCCGAGTTCTCGGATCAGATTTCCGCCGACTTTTGTACCTACAATCCGCGAGACCGAGGGTAATGATAAAAAGTTTTTAACAATCCGTCCATTCGTCCATCCGTCGAGGAGTAAACGGCATTGCTAGGCAAATAAGAAGAATTGAAATGGAATAGAATAGAATGGAATAGAATGGAATGGAATGGAATGGAATAGAATAAATAAGGTGGAGAGAACTTGGCGTTGCCGCAGCCGAGAGTCGAGCTAGAAACTCCACGCAACGCGGGATCTGCAGAAAGAGAGAGAGAGAGAGAGAGAGAAGGAAAGAAAGACAAAAGAGAGACTCGCTGTTGCAGCAAGATGCTCCATCTTAAAGAATATCTCTCTATAGATGTGTTCTTAGCCTGGCTCTTAGCGAGGCTGAGGATACGAGGGTAAGATTAAAAAAAAAAAAGAAGAAGAGGAAGAAGAAGAAGCAGCAGCAGCGGCAAAAAAAAAGGCAACATCAACAGGAAAGACTTTTGCCAACTACGAAGGAAAACTCGACACCCTGTATATAAGTCTAATATAGGCATGTGTGTGTGTGTGCGTGTGTTGTGTATAGGCGACTACACAGGTATATAACAGTAAGCTTTTGCTCGCTCGCTAACTGCAGTGCTTATCTATAGCCTCCCTTAAACTTTATGGTGACTTTAAGCCCGTTTTATTACGCCATTCTGTTCGGGTACTGTCTCCTGCCTTTTATTTCCGATGTAGAATGTATTCAAGGTGTACGTGTATATGTATACGCACACCTGTGTGTACTCTGAATATGTCCACACGTATGCGGTATCTAGCTCTGCACTTTCCTATCGGACGGCCAGGAATCGAAAATATATTATTTAACACACTTCGCGGGAGAGCCGATGTTTCATTCTTCAAACGGGACGCTAGGAGACATTCTTATACGAGAAGTATCGCGATCATCTAATGAAACGGAACGCAGTCACTCGGTCGATAATATTTTCAAGACAATTAGTGTACAGGTTGAGAAATTAATGATGATTGCAATTGTTTTTTCAAAATATAGTCACAATCTACCCTGCAGAGAGGTTTTCTCGAATATCAAACATATATTCAACGGAATTATTTAACGTAAGAGTTAGCTTTCTATTCAAGGGTTATTTAGTAAACCTACCCTTACCGACCGAGCAAGCTCGAAAAATGTCATCCCGTTTCGTTCATTTCTTTCTTTAATGTAATATATAAAGAAAAAGGTTAGTTTGCTCGGTCGGTAAGAGTAGGTGTACTGCATGACCGTAAGACAGACGAGCAACTGGACGGATATTTGAATCTAGCTCTTTCACTACGTGCAGGACAATGGATCTCTGGCGTTTTGGATTTCACTTACAACACTGTCAGCTGCAGTCTGGCCGTTGCTGCAGTTGCAGTCTTCTCGGTAATAGTGGCATCGGGTTAATCTCTGCTCTGACCATTTCTCTCTCTCTCTCTCTCTCTCTCTGTATCTCGGCGAGAAAGTATGCCGAGTGTCGAAGGAAAGTATCAACAAGTAAAATAGTATAAATTAATTCGCGTTGCGGATTCTTGTCGTGTGTTCGTACGTGTATGTAAGATACATTAACGCTGGTTGTATGAGAAAACCGATGCCGAAATATATATTCAGGGGCGTTCTTCATCCGACCGGCGAGAAACGGGCAGCTCTGCTGGAAGCCGAGGGAAATAATTAAAACAGCTGTGAACGTCGAGGAGAGGCTTAATTAACACTTGCCAAATTCTAAACCATCTCTCAGGAAGCGACTCTTCAGCTCTCTGGGCCTCTCACGCTCGATGCCTTAAGGCCTCGAGTAGGTGCGGGAAGGTATATAATATACAAGGCGCCTTACGCTGTTTGTATAAATTTGTAAATTTAGCTTGTAGAATTAGACGGCGGGCGATTGCCGGGACTCGAGACAAGAAGGGGGAAATTGAAGCGATGAAAGGTGATCCAAGTATAATTCTGTCCCTGCTACGATATCACGAGAAAAGTGTCAATTGCTGTGAGAGTGAATAAAAAAAAAAATAAAAAATTAGAAACTTCATCTTCTTGTACAATTCATCCGTTCTTCTCCCTCCCTTTCCACGGAATACGAAAAACGATAATGCATATTACGGTGGTCAGATTTCAGCGGGAAATTCAAACCGCACAGGGCGCGGTTTCTAAATTAAAAGACGACGGGAGTTGAAGCTGGCCGCCAAGGGATCTCTGCAGGCAAACCAGTTCCGGGGTTTGAATAATTATGTTGAAAAATCGAATGAAACTTTGGCGGTAAATAATTAAGACCTGCTTGCTTGCCGCTGCCGCTATGCTGATGTTGAGCATTGTTAATAACAATAATTATTCATCGACGAACGAAACAGTGCCGGAGCCGAGGGGCCCCCTACTTTATCGCGTTTTAATATTTTAGGGTAATTAAAACACGCGTTAAAAGTTGCATTAAGGCGAGACAGAGAGAAAGAAAGAGAGAGAGAGAGAGAGAGAGCGTGAGGGCACTTGTATAGGCACAACAATATTATGCACAGAGTAAATTTCTAACGACCGCATGTTCCATCGTCTGCTAAATTTGATGGGAAATTGTTTGCCAAGTTGATCAACCGTCGTAAATTTAGATGACAGTTTGCCACGATGTAGGTTTATAACCTCAAAGATTTTGATGATTTTCGGTGTTGAGCGAAACTAACACTGACAACCGTCAAAATTTTTGAGGTTAGAGATAGTTGGTTACCCTGGAAAACACTGGACTGTAGCGCATGCGCGTTAGATCTTAGCACACGACCGACGATGCAGTTGTAATTACTAACTCTACATGTACCGATAACGCAGGGTGACTGTACAAATATAATTATCACATATGGAATGCATGAATGATCAAGTTTCACTGGGTAAGAAAATAAAAAAAAAAAAAAAAAAACATAACCTCGGGTTGTATAAAAATTGTTTGGACAAAATCTGACGATGAAGAAATAGTACATTTCATAACGAGTGTGGATACGGTTTTTTGACGAAACGTCAGGTTTACGCCACGAGCCGAAATCGAAAACTGTAACACACGTGTCAAAAAACCTGATCCTTACGCATTTTTAACAAGAAGGTCAAAAAATCCCTATGAAGTCTCGATTTTGCGGTTAGAGTGCTCAAAAACTCAATTTCCAGAATTATCGCTGTTAACGGGGTCAAGTCTGGTTATACGTGAATAAAAGAAAAAACGTTTTCGAATTAACCAAATACGGAGAAAAAAGAACAATATTGTTTTGTTTTAACAATAACAATAAATATGGGGTTTTTCGGATCGGTCGAATTATGATTCTGAAGACTTTATCTTTTTCTTTTGCCGAATCTATAAAATGAAGTTTCTCTGAATCAGTGATAAGAGTAATGAGAAAACAAAAAAAAATTGGGATTGGAAAGTAAAATACTTGCTCCGCGCGTGACGCACGAGTTTAAAATAAGATAAAATTACAGGGGATTGGTTTTCGAGAGATTAGTCATGTACTTTGATACACGATGTGTCGCAGCACAATGCAGCAAATAACGGAGCCTTGGTCGACTTGGCTCGACTTTGACTCGACTTCTCGGCCACTTTGCTTTATACGCGATACTTACTTTGCCCCGGTTTTTGAGGGTCGACGACTCGAGTCTCGTAGCGACGCTTCCACTGCAACCCCGTTCGCGAAGAAAACTGGCGAGCTTTAGGCGTTTTAATTACATCTTGGGCTTCTTGAGCCCCGTTTTAACTTCTTTTATCGCTGCCCTAGAAGAGACTCGCCGCTTTTATTGCCCCGCTCAAAGCCCCGTCATTCTCTCTCTCTCTCTCTCTCTTTCTTTCTCTTCCTCTCGTAATGCCATAACTCTTAAACGTAAAATTTTTAGTTCTTAACACTGGTAATAGACGCGTAACAGCGCATAACGCTGGGACCCTTTTCGGCTCCCGTTTTAGGGCCCCAGGACAATTTTTATTGCAGGATAGCCTGCAACCCAGGAAAGGCTCGCGCTGCTGTCGTTTCGAACATTTTATACATCTTTCTTCGCCGAAGCGTAAATCGGATGTTCGGTAATTTGGATCGCCCTCCGTTCATTCGTTCTTCAATTAATGCACGATTAGTTGATTACTTTGATTACAACTAATTATTTGTACGAATAAATCAACGAATCAACGAATTATCAACACGCGATGGAGCACGAAATTTTTTTCAACACAGACTGTTAATAACATTATCGTACCATTTTTTGCGAGTGGAGTAAACGAAACGAATCGAAAATTGTTTGAATTTCCATTAATTATAGTTAATCAGTGAATTCATTCGTTTACTCGCTGATCCGTTTATTTATTAAATTTGATAATTCAGGTACCTACTCCTGTGTAAAACATTGTAATAATTAGCTATCCGTTATATTTTCATCAGGTTTGTACAACCGTTCGAACGAAGGAAAGAAACAAAATGAAAATAATAAGTTCGATACCTTCGTTTCACTCATCGTTGAGTTTTCAATTTCGTGTAATTATCCCGATCCTTTAACATTTTACGGATAGGGAAGAAGAAAGAGGAAAATGTTTTCTTCTCATTCGTAATTCGTTACGCCCTGATATTTTTCCGTATCACGAGTGAGGGAGACACGATTAGGGTCGGTTCGTATATGCGAGGGCGTTTTCAATGAGGCGTTGCAGACGAAAGGGTAGATTACTGTAACGAAGCCGGCTGCACCTCCCCAGTTTTCATCCCTCGTAAACCTTCCGCGGTTCAACGAGTCGAAATATGGATAACAACGGGGTTGTAAACTGAGTACCTGAACCTTATACGTACACCTCCTACCTCCAATCAATTTCTTTACGCCTCGCTAATTTTCCCGAGGTAATCGCTGTGTAATAGCTGACCGAAAATCTACTTGCAAATACATTTAATATTTGCCGACTGTGAATGTACAAATATAATTGTTATCCATTTTACATCATTATTAAATTCAGTTAAAGTTATCGATGCGATAATCGTTTATACAAAATAACAACTGGATCAAATCAAAATTTATTCATGATTTAATTTTATTTTATACAATCGATAACCCATTCGGTGAATTCATTCGTTCGTTGGATCATTTTATACACTGAGAGAAATTTTTAGTTCCCTTTACCGCTCGGTCTTTGACTATTTTCATTTTTTACCAGAATCGAAAAATACAATTCTAGGTACAAAATGAAAATTAGTTTTGTAGCTGTTACCCAGAAAGTCTAGTACCCGTGACTATTCTTTCTTATTACGATCAATGTTGCTATATTTTCTTGCAACTGTTGCGAAAATTTAATGCTTGTGCAACGATAAATTGATGTTAAAGCCTAATTTAACTAAAAAAGTACAATAAACCGAATAAACTAATTTTACGTTGCAATTACCAAAAAAGTATCGACAATAGCGCAAAATGGTTACGTCGATCTCGTTTTTAGTAATCCCAACAATATTCAAACAGTTTTATTAACGATACGTGTTTTACTGAATTTTTCTAGTTACTGTACCAAATGACAGTTTTCACAGTGTACTGCATAGTTAATCTGTTAATTTACTCATTTGATCATTCATTTGTTTCTCAAGTCTTCGGCTTATTCAGTCATGAACAATCAATCAATTGAAAAGTAATTATTTCTTTTTTTTCAATCAATCCGAGTGACCGAAGTTGAAAGAAATAATATGAAATATCTGTTATAAAACTTCATTGTACAATATTTTTTCACCCCAACGATTCTGAGCGCTTTATATATATAATAGAATAAATATGACAAATGTATGCTCGATAATTTTGTCCTTTTATTGATTAGGTTTATACACCAATTTTGTCATCGGGGTAAGCATTTTATTTACTTACCCTCGAGGAGCGCGTGTAACGAAAATAGCATTTGGGGTTAAACACGGCGATAGAAATATGGAAGCGCGTTTTCGTCTTGAATGTCCAATAATAAAGCCGCAATTGTCGCGACGATTATTCGCGTCAAATCGATCCATTTTCACTCAAGTCGCACCATCACAAAGGGGCAAATTCCGTGAGTGCCAGAGCAGGTCCCGGATATTGTTTAAATTATCACATTCTTAAACAATCCAACAGAATAATACTCATAAATTTGGTTACTCATCCTAGAAAACTCATTCACGACGTATTTTATTGCCTCGAACTCTGTAATAGTTTCAATCTTCATAAAAAATCGTGCATTAATCACACAACGTAACCTCACTTTTTCAGTGTCGAAATTGAATGGCTGTTCATACGATTCGGTGTTTCAATGTTTTTTCATGAAATTTAGGCCCCATGAAACACATAATGAAAGCCTCTTTTCCTTTATGATTCCGACTTTCTGGATAAACATTCATTATCTAAGATAACTCTGGTAAAAGTTGTTCTTTGGTTAGGTCCTGTGTTCAGATGAAAATTTTTATAATTCTTTGTATTAGAGTAGAGTTGCCGTTTGCGGTCAGTGCACCATATTTGACGAATCATGTAAAGCTTTTCAATTGTTCCCGGTACTCGAAATCTATTCAGTTATTGATCCAGCCCCAAGAACATCTTCTCAGCAAATATCAGTGTTTTCATTTCTTTCGACTGTTTAATTATTTGAAAGTCAAATCTCGCAGCGCTCAAAGCCACTTCAATACACTTTTGTGCCATTTGTGGTTAGGCAATTTTCATTTCATGAAATCGATATGACTACAAATAGTATGATTTATAGGTACATAAGGTACTGAGTTGTCAAAAAATGGTACGTCTACTCTATTTCGTCGGTGTCTAGATCCGAAGTCTTGGAAGTATAAAGTTACCATTTTCAGTTGGTATGCAAGGAGATTTCTGGATGCAGATTCCCATACCGACACTTACCAACATGTAGCCTAGACGCAAACCTTTTTCTAGAATGTTTCAAAATGGGGGTTATTCACACTCTGACAAATAATGTCAGACAACTGAACGATCGGATGTACGATGAAATCAATCCGAATGGAAATGACCCCTCACCCTTGAAAAATAAAATATAAAAAAAAAAGTTTGTAAATGGGCGAAGTGTTGATAAATGTCAGTCTATAAATCTGTATTCAGAACTCTCGGTGCATATCCACTATTGTCAGTTTTCATGTATTTTAACATCAACGTGTTTCAATTTTAATGATTTCTTGATATTTCTTCTTTTTCACTTTATTGCTATCCGTTCTTTACTCGGTGCAGCGGTGCTCTTCGTTTTTTCTTTTTTTACCTCTCACCACACTGTCTCTTCTCATTCACCAACCGCCACGTCGGTTTCCAGCTCCCATCCCACGCTTGTTCAACCCTCGAGCTCCAACGTCGCGTCGCGTCGCGACGCCCGGCGTCGTTAGATCGATCGGAGATGACGCACGAACGCGGGGAAAACGTAGGTCTGCGGTGTACATCGATAGGCGACGCAGGCTGGAAATATCCTCTGTACATACCCGTTTTCGGCTGATTTTCCGCATACGTAGGTGAAATACTGCGATAAAACGTATCGGCAGTTCAACGGGATAAAAAGAAAAAAATCTAAATACTGAAAATCCCTCTCCTGAATGCTCATTCATCACACGTGCGTCCCGAAAAAATTCAACCCCATCTCTTTCACACACCTCGATCATGGTAATAAGACTCGCGTAAAAACAATGGGTCTACCCACATCTAAAAAAAAAAAAAAAACAAACAAATCGTACACCATCATATGTATAATCGAAAATTACTTGTTAGTTTCTGTTTGGTTCTTTTTTTTTTTGTTTTTTCTTCTCATTTTTCTTTCATTTCTGACTTTCTCGCGCCGCGATTGTTCGACCATTGTGCGTAACTGTTGCGTACAAGTTTTCATTCACGCACATCACACGATGAAAATTCTCTACCATCGACGCCCCAGCGTGACGAAGTCAAAATTTCTCCGTGCCGTCTTCCGTGGTAAAATGGCCCCGTCGTAATGCGTGCGGCGCCTCGATTCGAGTTATGGGAACCGGATAAAAAGGGTTCAGACTCAAGGCACCCGGGGGCCTGAGATTCCGAGAGCGAGAGAGCGGAGAGCAGCCACCCACGGCGTCAGTTATTGAAGGATATTAAGTAATTATTGATTACCGGTCGAGCGCGCGATCATCGCTAGCCGAACCAAAATATTTCTCTCTCTCTCTCTCTCTCTCTCTCTTCTCATTTTCCCTCGTGTGGTATTATTTTTCATTTTATTTTTTCTTGTTTATTATTTTTACCCAATTTTTTTTTTCTTCTTTGTTTCTTTGTTTTTCCTCGCAGCCTTCCATTTCCTTCTCTCAATTTATTATCATTAATATCGTTATTACTATTATTATTATTATTACTATCGTCGTAAGATTTTTTTTTCTTTGTTCTTGTTTTATCGCGTTGTTTTCATTTTTTATCCCCACCACAGGAATCTACGCCTAGGAGCATGTAGGTCATTCTAACCTTATCAGAGCGTGTAGCGGTAGCGTGGATTGGAAAAAAAAAAGTGAGGTGCAATCGATTGTAAAGAATATTCTCCTCGCTTTAAAAATTCTTGATCGAACCGAATCCTCATCGCGCACGTATTTCACATCGAGTGACAATATCGCGCGTTAATGATACATTTTATTTATTCATGCGGGTCGGATATCTCCGCACTTCAAACACAGGAAGTTACAAAAAGTCTGTTGTAATGGTAAGAAAAAATGAAATTGATAACGTCGTTTTTTATACGAAGGAAAGTGACGTGTGCTTACAATTTTTGAAACAAGTATCAATACATGAATGACCGCGTTTTCTATCTCTATCTCTCTATCTATCTATCTATCTATCCATCCGTCTCTCTCTCTCTCTCTCTCTCTCTCTCTCTCTCTCTCGCTACAAGCAGATACCCGCTGGATTTTGGGTCAAAGCCTTCGTAATCTAGGAATTATCGAGTCAGTGTCAAACTGAGGGTATAAACAACCATCCCTCGAATATTAATTGCTGCACTCAATTAACCGCCGCAGTTGCCGCATGCGAAAGGTATAACGCATAATGCAGGTACATCTGGATTATCAAAATACAGTTGAAATAAAAAGTGGGCATTGAAAATCCACCGACGCTGATCGATGGTGCGGAGATATTAATAACAATAACTACAAATCTCGTCGAAAGAATGAATTTCACCAAGAATCGAAAATGTATCAAGGCTATGCTTTGACTGGTTCCTCGGTGTTCTCTCATAGATTGAATAACCAATTAACGAAGAAAAGGTTAAATTGTAAGACCTGGCCATTCGAATAATCGGAAAAAACAATGAATTTGAAAAATGAAAACAGCGATAATTGATCGATGCGTGAAGTTTTTTCAACCTCCTAAGTTGTTCCGTCATCGTACAATTATACATCATATACTTACAACTGTATTATTAAACCGGGAATAATTATGAACATAACAATGGTTATTATCAGAGTTCATATTTATACCCAAACTACAAGTAGGTTACAGACGGACCGACAGGCAGGCAGGCATGAAGGGTGGGAGGGAGGGAGGAAGGGAGGGATTCTACGGTGTGCAGATGCAATCAGAGCGGCGATTCGAAAACTCAATTATCCCCCATTACCGTGGTTACCTCCATTACCATATCGATTTCGCATACCTGAATGGGTATAGACGTTCGATACATAGACACGTGGCGATGTAGAGATTTGCAGGAAGTGGCAAACTGGTGCCCGGATTGTTTCGAAGAGTAAAAAGAAAATTTACGGAACCGTTCCTTTTCCGGAAAAACCAGAAAAAAAAAAAAAAACGGCGCGTGAAAAATAATAACCATCGATCGATGAGCTGACGGGGCGATCCGGGAACCGGAAACGCGTCTTTCGATGGCCCCCATATGCAACGCTCTCGTTCATGGCTCCGCAGACCTTGTTCGATAAATTGTTCGCATCGCGTTAAATCTTCGTCACGTAGCAGCTGCGATATTTTTTTCAAGTATATTTCACCGTCAGTTTGCTGAAGAGAGAAGTAAAAGAACGGATTTCACATCGACGTACGATTGATTATCTCGTGTTTCGATGTTATTTATAACTCTTTGCTAAATCTCTTCTTTTCCCCACGAATTTTCCGGGGCGATGTAATACAGGGTGAATTTTTAACTACCGAATGGTCGGTTTTTTTTTTTTTTTGTTGTAATTCAACGCGCATGCGCTGCAATTTGCGCAGTGTTTTTTAGGTTACGTTTACGACGGTTGGCGACCCTGGCAAACAACTGCAACTGCGCGATTCGCAGCGCATGCGCGTTGAATTGGAGCAGACGACGGACCATTCGGTCGTTAGTAATTCACTCTGTAAATGGCAACCATGCGATAAATTTGATCTTTTTTACATTGTACCTTTGAAATGGAAAACGTATCGGGTTATACGCGACTCAATGGCAATTGTGAAACACTTTTACAGATTCAATGTGACAGGGTTGGACATCGTCCTTGATATTTTCGCTTATACGGCTATGCGCAGGCATAAACTATGAATGTGCTTGTAATTCTTTGAAACCCGACGTGCCGCGTACAGTAAATTTGATATCGATAGCTTGGCATGTTTCTATCATAGGTTTGCCTGCCTGACTTGACTGATCGGAGTGGAAAACCGAGGCATAAGGTGTTCGTTCACCTTGCGTTCAAATATACATATGATACACCCTATATATATATACATATATATAATAAGGTACCTGATTCGTGTTTCGTGGATAATTTCGTCACTGGGTCGTCATACAAATGTCATATCGTTATATTTATTATTCATCGTTACAGGGTGAATATATGATAGATGGAGTGGTAAAATAGCCGATCGGGTATGACGTCAAATCCTCTGAATTATCGGTGAAACTTTGAATATACTCTTTAACATTGTCGAATGTCGGAAATAATATGACGGTTAACCATTTCTTTTTTTTTTTCTTCCTTTGTTAACTTGCTCATTCATTAGTTCGTACGTTCGTTGGATATGTAAGTCGTAGATTGAATAACAGTTTCACACATTCAATGACTATATTATTTTAGCATTCGGTAATTTATTTATCTATTCACTTCCCGATAGAACAACTGATTCGTTAACTGAACAACCGTTAGCATCGAATAATTGTTTAGTTAATTAATGCGTTATGAAATTACTTCGTTATCTTGTTCATCCTCTCGTTTTTCCTCCGCTTTATTCACTCATTCGTTTCGTGAATCAAGTAATTAACAAACAAACAAATATATAATTCACTAGTTAATGGTTCGTCGAATTAGCGAATTTATTTACTTACTTGTGCTTGAATTCACTTCCTTATTACTCATTCGCGTCGATCAATGAATTATTTACCAATGAAATTCCCGGAAAATAAGTATCGAACACAATCAGACTGTATCGTACATGTTATTCAATTTTCGTCTTCGATAATAGAAACCTCGTTGCCCAATTATTCACGAACGCGTCGCATATCAATACATGTATATTCAATGATCTGAAAATAAGTTAAATTCGTTAATCTCGAGTGTAAGTTAGAAAAAAATTTAATATTTGTAATAAAAATCTGCACAATACAAAATTACAAAATCAGACCGAATCCTTTAATCCTTCCCGAGCCGTTTGAAAGCGATGCTGGTTTTAAACAATCAAATATAGACCGGGTCAATTAAAGCTGTTTTGTAAGGCCCCCCTACCTTTGTTTTTGTAAGTCCCGAGGCGAGGGGCCCAATTCTTACCATAGGCGTCGCAGGGAATACGCTAGAAATGTAATTTATTTTAATTCCCCTCTAATTTATGTTGAATATCAGTGAAAACCGACCTGCCCACGAAGAGAAAGAGAGACAGAGAGAGTCGGGACCAGGTGAAGCGGACAAGTTATGCCCGGGAGATTAGTGCGCTCTCCGAGGCAGTGGAAAAAAAATTTCACCTAATCATCACTTAGGCTCATTAGTAGAAAATTTTCGATCCTTTTTTTTTTTTTTTTTTTTTTTAGAGAGAGACTGAGAATCTTCGAGGGGTTTCCTAATTTTCGTCCATACCTCAAAGGCAACGCGTACCTGCGTTTAGATATATCCCGAAGCGTTTCAGTCCGTATCATCTCGCGAGAATTAACCGATGCAGGTGCAATTAGTGATCGGCTGCATTAAGGTCTCAATCTCGTCCGCATATATTAAACCAAACGAAACGAAACCTTTGTAGAGAATATAACGGGCGACAACCTGCGCCTGTAGTTTAGTACAGGAGAAGAGAGAAGAGAGGGAGGAAAAAAAAAGAAAAAAAAAAAAAACAGTCACGATAACAGGATTCAAGACGCCTGGATTATGCATATTTCACTAGATAAAAAGCAAATGGATTAACAGAAATTAAGTCTTTATCTGTAGAATTAATTGGAAGAGATTTTATGACGGGACAAATTTAACGAAATTATTCAAGGAGGGTAACGAAAATTTGAGACAAAGTTAGGCTTTGACGCAAATTCCAGACTGGAGATGCGAGTTTTATTTTTTACGTTGCTGAGCAAAGCTTCTAGTCGAATGTACGTTTTTAAAACTCTGCAGCGCGAGTTCAGCGACGTTGACTTTAAAAATTTTTTTTATTTTCTCACATGCGCCGAAAAAAGGTAGCGAACAGAGAACGGGCGATTGTTCATATGTGAGAAAATAAACAACGACAAAAGATAAACAATTCGTTTTTACGTTTCACAATATGAAAAAAACTAGCTTATTTGAAATCGGTTTTTCAACTTTGGTTGTCGATTTTATTATTTTGCATTGTTTTCGAATCATTTGTATTCTACCGTTGCTAGAATCTCAAGTTTTTTAAACTTTGTAAATTGAAAATTTTTACGCGACCCGAGTTGTCGATTGAAAAATGTCAGTCAGTTTCTACGATACGGCGTATAATTTTTCCGTTTGTTGCCGATTAATTATAAACGCGTCAGAGCCGGTTTCAACAAACGATTACAATAGGAGCTGTCGGAACGAGCGCAGCGGCATCGATTAAAATGACATGATGTCTGAAGATCGCGAGCGAAGAACGCCGAGGAAATAGCCAATTGAATTAACGGTGCTTAACTGCAGAAAGCCGCGCAAAGCCTGTTTCTTAATTGCCGAGTACCAACGGAGACTTGAATATACATGCAGTGGTATGTAAGTTACGTCAATTAGCATCGATGCGTTAACGAACTTTAAGACGTCGCTACTATAGTCCCACGTCTTAAAGCTAATTAGCCGCCTCATTTCTAGAAATGGCGTTCCGCTTCAGGATAGAGAAATTGACGGAGAAATTTCACACACACTGAGAGAAATTGTTAGTTCCGGTTACCGCTCGGTCCTTAACTATTTTCATTTTTTACCACAATCGAGAAATATAGTTCACAGTTACTAGATTTTCTATTAACGATACCTGTTTTAATCAATTTTTCTAGTTACTGTAAGAAATGAAATTTTTCTCAGTGCAGGATTCGGTTCAATCTTCGTAATATTTAAATCGCAATTTTTCAAGTATTCGGAGATTTGATCTGTTCGCTTGTAACAAACAAAGAAAAAAAAAAAAAAAAAAACGACTGGTCTAGGATCAGGTTAAAGTGAAAAATTTATGGAAAAAGGCAACAAAAATCTATTTGAAATTGATCACTCTGACATATCCGTTTTATATAAAAATGCGAGTATCGTTTTCAGTCCGTATTTCGCTTTTCTCTCTGACTCTTGTTCTTCGTTTTAACACGGGTACATTTATTTTTTATTTTTTTTATTTTTTTTTTTTCTCTCATCCTCGTCTATCTCAAGCTCGGTTTAGATTGATCAGGAAATTCTTTCGCTGTTAATACTCTCCGTCCGGTCTTCTCCATCAGCGTGCGACAGCGGAGGAGATGAATGTGAGAATTTTTACCTGCAGGAATTATCTTTATCGCCGGTAACATGTTATTTCAATTTATAAAGCTCAGCCAGCAGCTACACAAGCACACAAACGTGTTCACAACCCGGCTCCAGTAGCCGACGAAAAATTTATTATCATAATATTATTCACCATGCATCAGTGCTTGTCTCGAATTAAGAATATTTCAAACTATAGAATTACAAGTAAAAATTCTTACCCCAGCGGACGAAAACAAACTAGTATCAATGATTGTAATACCTGAACCGATCGACAACGTGACGGATATTATTACAAAAGCAATTGAATGTTGAACAATCAATCGATATACTCAGAGAATATTGAGTTCGAGCTCTCGAAGGTTTCGCCAATTTTTAATTTTTTTTTTTCTTGTTTTTCTATTTTCAGTCCGATTAGAATTTTTTTTTTTTTTCTTTCGAATCTCCGACACAGAGAGGCAAAGAATGAAAACAAAAAAGAACACACAACGATTCGGGTATATCAAAATCATTTCCCGCGCGCGCCGTGTGCGATAAAAAAGACTGAACGTCGAAGCGGAGAAACGGACAAAAAAAAAAAAAAAAAAAAATCACCGTTGAGCTAAAAAAAAAAAGTTGTTTTTGGACTAAAAAAAAAAAAAAAAAAAAAATTTGTACAAAAATATCCCCTGTGTCTACAACTGTTGGAATTTAGCCGTCGGTAGCCGACTTTATGTATGTATTCATATCACGGATTTGATGGGAGCTTTGAGCATTAAGCTTTGAGCTTATTGGCTTTGACCTTATACCTGTACAACAGGCTCCGCGTGTATCACCTGCGCTTGACTTTGCCGACGGAGAAGGACGGACGAAAATGTGGGCAAAAAAAGAAGACGAGAAAAAAAAAAATCCACGCACACGCACATACCCTTGGATTGAAATAAAACGTGAGAGTAAAAAATTAAATGATAAAGAGAGAAAAGCTTAACGTTCGTTTGATTACATATATATGTGTGTGTGTGTGTGTGTGTGTGTGTGTGTATAGAACTTACAGGGCTGGTGATCGTAATCGTTGAGTTATGCGTCTGCCTCTTGGTTTCAGCGGCGGGTGAGGCGATACGGTAGACGCGTGACGTAATTACGGGAAAGATTAATAATTTTGGTATTCATCATTTTGGTGAAAGTGGAGGAAAAAAAAAAAAATTAAATAGAAAAAATATATCCCCTTCAAGCGTTCGTAATTCTGTACGTTAAATCGCTTGGAAATAGTCGTGGACCGTGTTGGAAATAGTTAGGACGGTCTTTTCAAAAATACCAAAATATAAAATACCTAATGGAATTTTGAAGGAATACGCTTTGATTTCAAATGACTTGAAAATTGTTGACAATCTTATGAATTGGCTCGATTTCACTCCACGGTAGCTCGTGTATTGTTTTATTGTACTGAAATACTATTCTGTACAGTATTGTACTGTAAGAGGTTCATTCGATTTCTTAGCGATCAATTCCATGTTGCCCGTTGTTGATCATGATCAATCTCGGTGCAATGTTATGTAATTAAAAATTTAGCGATACCAATGTAACAGAAAGAAGTGATTCAGTGATTTCGGCGAAAATAGTCGTCCGAATAAATCATTGAGCCATATCTTACAGTGAAATAAAACCAATCTATCGAATTTTGAACTATTTTCAAATGATTCAAAATGAAACATCGATATCTGTAATCTCATGTTCACGATACTGTGTTTTTTTTTTTTTTTATCGATTTTCAAAGCTATCTTCGTAGCTTGCAAATGTGATAATTTGTTAAATATTCAATTAATGTACGACTAACTCGATAGCTAGGTAAATCAAAAGGTAGAAGTTTGAATTTGTACACTTTGATCAACACTGACTAAAATAGCCCAAAAATAACAAAAAAAAAAAACTTTCTGTATTCATGTAATGCAAGCTTGTACGTACAGAGTGAGTATATGACGGTCGAATGAAGGATCTAACGCGCATGCGCCAAGATTGTAGAGTAAAAGCAGTTGTTTCGTCAGGATGACCAACCATCATAAGTTCGTAAGACGGATCTCCACGATATGCGAACGCGAACTGACACCGACAGCTGTGAAAATTTTTGACGTTACATACATCGCGGCGACCTGTCCTCTGAACTTGTGACGGTTGGTCAACCTGACGAAACAATTGCTTTTGCTCCAGAATTTTAGCGCATGCGCGTTAGATCCTTCATTCGGCCGTTAGCTACTCGTTCTGCATATTACACAGGGTGTGGAAAAAAGTATGGAAACCCCTTTCATTGGAAAATAGTAAATCTTGATGTTTGACTTCGAGATCAACTTTCCAAACTTGACAACTTTTGTGTGACAGATTTTGGGTGAATGCGGATTCTCAAAATGATCCGAGTTATTGTTATCGGGCATATTTTTGACCTTTATTTGACCCTCAGAGATCACGTTGATCCTAGATCTTAAAACGTATTTGAACTGTAAAACATCCCGCTCCTTCCGTTTCTGGCACCAAAAATGGGGGTTATGATTTGAAAAATCAAAGTAGATGTCAAAATGACGATGAATATGAGATTCAAGGTCCAACCCAAGGTCACCACTGAATCCCTTGTTCAAAAATTATCTTGAGATTTAACTTCGGTGATTTTGTTTTTTTTTTTTTCTTTCCACCGAACCCCGTGAGATTTCTAGAGGTTTCCATACTTTTAGCTCACCCTGTATTTCGTCATGCCTTATCCGTACAAAACTGGACACGTATCCATGTGACACACGTATAACGAATATAGTCGGAAGTAGTAAAAGCGTCAAATCGTAAAAAGAAGCCGGGCGAAAATCCGGGGCGGGGGGGGGGGGGGGGGGGTAAAACAAGGATCGGGAATTGGCCGAGTCACGAGACGTCGGACTAATCTCGTACCGGCATGCATCGCGCGTTACAACCCTGCAGGCACTAAAACACCTTCACAGCCCTTATAAGTCCTTTGCCCTTTGTGCCCGACTTTAGGATTACACATGTAACTACGCCTAGCTCGAATGACCACGATTCTAAAATAAATCTATCCAGTCAGTACCGCGTCACGCGCCAACTGGCGGTTCAAGGATCTTCGAAATTTTTACCTTACTGTATGCAGGATCGGTAATGAAAATCTAAATAATAGGAAGTAATAATAGTTTCTCGAATTTCGTTGACAACTTCGTAAATTAATATACATACATATATATATACATATATGACATTACAATATGAGTCACGTTGAATCGTTACTACCGTATAATATACGAGTATGACGTACATACATGATACATATATACGATGCACCTGAAATGCACGTGTAACGTTCACGCGACACTTTTGACGATATCATTTGCTAGGCACATGCATACGTCAGTGTTGCATGTCTCTCGGTTGTTACCCTACCGACACACTTTGACCGGCAAAGGAGACCCCGTCTGATCCATTCCCCCTCATTTCCACCCGAACAACCCCTCCGTTGATGTTACACAACTTGTACAAGATCCTGGGACACGAAATCCTGACCCCAAGTGTGTCCCCAAACATCTGTCGGTGAAACTATCAGAAATTTACTTCATTTTCTTTCCATTTTTTCCCCTTGACGTTCCAATCGTGATCATACAAGACCGTTCGTAGGACTGTACAAAGTAAAAAAAGGTTTCAAAAAAAAATTTGTCCTCGACATATTTAAGTGGTGGAAGATTCAAAATTTTGTTTTCACAACAGATTACGCGCCGTTAAAAGTATAGTTTCTATTACTGAACTAATTTATGCGTGTTGTAAAATATATCTAGATTAAATCAACTCGATTTGTGAACTTGATCTTAAGATATCGTAGAATCAACGATGTCGAGTCGTGCGTGGATCGTAAACAAATATATAAATTAATTATCTAATCGCCGTTTTCTATTTTCCGACCTATTATAATGACATTAGAGTTCGAGCTTACAGTCGACACGAAGAAAAATAAAGAGAATGAAACAAAATGAAGGAGAAGAAAAAAAAAAAAAAAAAACCCTAAAAGAACCCAAAAAGAACCCCGACGGAAAATAAAACAGCAAAAAATAACAATTCAAGGCTGCTAATTCCTACCGCCGTTACACGATGTATACCAACTAACGTAGAGTTGTATAGCCACGTTATACGTTTGTTAATTTATGCGGAAGATCAGTTGTTGAGATCGCCGGTTGCAGCCTGTATAGATATAGAGTAGAGTACAAGGGTAACCCGTATACATAGATACCGTGTGTATAGGTCGGAACTCGAGCAGCGTTTCTCAGCCTTCGTTACGGAACGAAACGCGTTGTCACGGATCGAAACCGGCGTGGTTTTAATCAGCCGTCCGCGAGCCGGTCGGATTGTGAGGTTAGAATACCATTCGAGGACGTACGGAAAGGGCGATGCGAATTTAGAGAGTAATTAGAGAAAGCCGGGGAATTAGAGAGTCACTGTATGTATGAAAGTCGACGCGGGGGTTGCGTGACGAACTTATCGCTGGTATGTATGTACTACCGCAGTGTAAAACGGAGTAACACTGTAACGGTGAACATTACCCGTGAGCACACGCGCGGAGTCCCCAACCTAGGCTGCAGCAACTTCGAAACGATCTTATAACCCATCTGCACCGGTTGCGGGACAAGGAGAACGGGCCCAACCCTTTGGCACCGAGCTTCGGATTTTGTGTTTTCTTCTTCTTTTTTTTTTTTTGCAAAGTTCTTCTCGCGAGGATGAATCTTCGTCCGGAAAAAATAGTCTTCGAGGTTCGAGTGGATAGGAATTTGACATCATTCGTGTCCGTTGATTTTTTGCTTTAACGATTCGCCAGGTTTGAGGTTTATATTCGGGCTAAATTTAAGGTATTATTGGAGGGATATTCTCAACCGAAAGTGAGTCTCGGTGAGAATGTTGAACATTTTGCGATGGGATATTGATCTCGGATAAATCAATCATAACCAAGTTGATGAGATAATTCGTTTTGAATAATAATAATGCTAAGACGATGTTAATAAATTGATAAAAAGAAATAAAAATTTGTGTAACCAATCTAGTGGTGATAATTTTATATTTCATATAAAATAAATTCACTGATTTTCTTTAATACTTATGGATTTTTTTCGAAATTTTCCCAAAAACTATCTGACATTTTCAACAGCATATGAAATCAAAAGTGTGACAATATTATTTCTGGTATTTTCATGATTTGTTTGAATTGAAAAAATTTCCGTCAATCGTGCTTTTGGCACAAAGATTACAATTCCACGAGACTACTTCGATCCTTTGGAATTAAACCTGCAGGATTATTTCTTTTCAAACCACAGCGATTTTTAGAAAAAAAGACAAGTTTTCAAGCTTCAGGGGATAAAAATTCGTGCAAAATTAGTTCATTGATTACAGCTTTAATTTTGTTCTCACTTGTTCACGTTTGGTTCGTAATTCTTTTTTCTTAAATCTAGTGATATCTGGGGAATAATATTTTTCGCCGTAATAACCTAACGGTTTTCATCTAGTGTTTTTTTTTCTCCAACTATTCGTTATTTGGCTACATTTATACATACAGTAGTTTTTTTTTTTTTTTCTCTGTTACTCGAAGTTTTCAGAGCGTATTTAAATACCTTCGAGAGTCGAGAGGTATTTTTCCGTTGAGTTGGTAACCCCGATAGCCATGTGGAAAGACGTACCGCAGAGTTCGCGCGTAAAGGCCGGCGAGATCTCTCGGAACGTGCGGCGACACATCGTGCTGAATTAATTTATGGGGAGAGCCGAGAACGTCGTTTTCTGCAGCCCGCGACGTCCTCGCTGCTCTGTTGTTTCTTGCAATTAGCATCGACCGGCTCTCTACGTATGTATGTATGTACGTAGGTAGGGTACGACAATCTCTGGGGATATCGCCCGTCGCTGTTTCTCTCGTAGTATGCTGCGCTTCCATCGCTGCATTACCGTGCCCTTGAAGTAGGACCAAGGAAATTATCGCGATTATCCCTGAAACGATTGATGCCCCGAGAAAATTTCTCCGTATCGAGGACTATCTCACTATTCTCTAGTCTATGCACATGCCTAGGGTTTTTTTTTTCTCAGCAGTTGTCAACTCTGTTTCATTTTCTTAATCATAGTCGCTAAACTGTCGTAACTTCTTACAGTATTCTTAATTTGCTGTACTCGGTGCGCTCTGACTGCGATTTCCCTAGTTCTCGACCAATAACGAAGACGAAAATCTAGGGGAAACGTACTCAGCATAGCTAGTTAAAAAGGTTGTCAAAACTTGAGTAAAACACCATAATCTCCACATAAAATCTATAAATCAATGCTCCCACTCTCAGGCCTCCTAAATAAAACACGATCTTTTTTTAAGTCTTCGCTAAAGATGCAGTGTTTCGAGTTCTGAACACCCAAGAATTTCCCCCAGATTTGCTAGACATCTCCTTCGATGTTCGGGCAAATTTCATCTGACAACAGTAAGACCCGGTTGGTTGCAAACTGAAATTTTTTCTTCCTTTCATTTCTCGAGAATGGAAATGATGCGGAGATAAATCGCGAGAATTCGATAAACGAAATTTCATTCGACGTCCGTTAAAACGTTGTGAGCATCGGGGAGCGCGGTTGGGTTTATGAAAAGCGATAAACGCGATAAACGAAAGAGCAAAATGAAATAAAGTGGATTTCGAACTGAGAAACGGAGGATTTCTAATACTGTATCCGTCTGGGCCAGGGACCCAAAGGGCCCCCGGTGTCCGTCTCGGCGAAGGGTAATCGTTTGATAATCTAGAAGGAATTTCCTCGCGCTGCAGACACTCGGTGCTACCACATGATAATCTTTCACCGTCTACTCTTCCTCTTCCTCTTCATCTTCTTATTTTTTATATCTTCGTCTCGCTTTTTCGGATGGATTGCGTGAGACGCACGCGTCATTCCTGAGCAGACAATTAATTACTTACATTACGTCTTGGAATGCCCACGTGTGTGGGGCTGGCTACCTATCTATATCTACTACCCACCTTCTCTCTCGATTATCCCCAACAATTCTCCAAACCCCTTCCATCATCTCACGCATACCTCCCGGGTATGATCAGCCATGGGATTACATTATGCCTCGCGCGTTATTTCATGGGCCAAACGCAACGGGGTGCGGAAAAGAGGCTTGCGGCTGTATGTATTTTGCGATACAAATTTAGGAAGAAGAAGAAGAAGAAGAAGAAGAAGAAGAAGAAAGAAAACAAAAAAACAATTTGTTTTCCTGCCGCGATTCATTTAACCTCTGATTTTATAATTATGTACACAGATTATAATTATAATTCGTTTTTCTTATATTTATATCGCATATTGCGTGTACGGGAGATTTTGTTTATTTTGCATCATCGCTGGGCGAGGTTAAATAACACTGAGTTATGTACACATCGACAAATTAAATTCTTCAAATAATATATATCCAAGTAATTTGAATCGGAGAGAAAAGTTAAAATATTCCGGGGACAAATGCACGCTTTTTCTACTACAATTTTTTATCTCACCCACGCAAAGTTAAAAGTTGCGTGTATACGTATAAAGTATAATATTTGAATTATCGATAATTTCATGGGTAATAATGTTAATTGGTTTGGTGTAAACATTTTTACCACCTGATAATTTTTTTCTGTTTTAATACTTAAGACCCTGAAAATGAATTAGGAAATTTTTTGAGTCAATTGTTGGAACAGATTGAATTAATATAGTGAATTGATCGATCGATCATTGATTGGATTTATAATAATCTGGGTTTCCTGATTCGAAAGTCTCACGATCACAGGACTGTCTTGGTTTTTCCAAATCAAAGCTACTAAATATTCCTGGATCTCCAGATTCACACAATTGCACCTAATTTTGTGTTACTGAAATTTACAACTATCGCAAGATTTGAATTTCGCGCCATTAGTGCGGTAAAATGTTGCCACCAAAAAACAAAAGACAGCGTGACAGCTGACTGTTCAGAGTTATTAAAAATGGGGCGCTACTAAATTTTTCAATTAATCTCTTCACAGTCGATGAAGTCAAATCACTATCCCAACGATATTTTGTATGAAAATTGCGAACTGTAGCATCCAAACCTTCATTACTTGAAAAATATTGCTAAATAATGAAAATGCGTTGTTCTTTCGTCTAGCGTTCCATTTTTAATAACGCTGAACTGTCAGCTGTTACGCTGTCTTTTGTTTCTTGGTGGCCCCATTTTACCACACAAATGGCGCGAAATTCAAATCTTGCATGAATTTCGAGACACCTTTTACACCCAATATTGGGTTTCCTGCATTTCTACGCAACACATTTTACCAAAATTTCTCCTTTTCTCGGTTTTTAACATCTTCCGATACGAACGCAGCCATCCTTCCAAATAGTTCAAGTGTGATTATCTTACAAAATATTGCTGCATAATGAAAATGCGTTGTTCATTCGTCTATAGTTACATTTTCAATAACACTGAACTGTCAGCCGTTACGCTGTCTTTCGTTTCTTGGTGGCCCCATTTTACCACACAAGTGGCGCGAAATTCAAATCTTGGATAAATTTCGGGACACGTTTTATACCCAATATTGGGTTTCCCGCATTTCTACGCAACACATTTTACCAAAATCGCTCCTTTTCTCGGTTTTTAACATCTTCCGACACGAACGCAGTCATCCTTCCAAATAGTTCAAGTGTGAACAATCGCCACCCTGTATAGGAGCCCATCCCCTTGTCGCGCATTGCGCAGGTACACGAACAGTGCAATGGGCTGCAGGAAGAGCGACGGTGTATCGTTGCAGACACGACGGGGCGCACTCGGGTACCGATTGCCCCGGGTAACAATCAATGCACGAAATGATAGATATTAGACATCGGACGGTGTCCATCTCTACGTGCTCACGTATAGCCAACTTCACGGGCTTACACTTTTCTCTTTTTATCCCCATATACTCTACTCTTCTCTTCATGATCTCTTCTCTCTCTCTCTCTCTCTCTCTCTCTCTTCAATTTCTTTATTTTCCTTATACAGCACGACACGTCACGTTGTTGCTGTACGAGAATCCAACCTGCAGTCAGCAGAATAGCGATTGGGATGTAGGATCGAAACACGCCATCTGATGGCGAAAAGTATCCGTTCACCAAGGTGTCGTATTCAATTATACATTCAGTTCTTCGCTATATTTTTTGGTTCGCATTGACTCGTCGTGACATAATAATAATCTGAAAATCTTGCGCGACTGTTTCTGAAATTTAAATACACCTACAATCCGCCTGGACATGAATATCAGCTGATCGTTTTAATCGACGCCATATTGCCAGTTTTCGCGATTTTATCACACAGTTTTGAAAAAATTCTGATCGCTTTCAACTAATATACAAATATAAAGCAAGTTGAAAGATGGTATAGAGCGGGAGAGTGTGAGAGAGAGAGAGCGAGAAAGAGAGAGAGAGAGAGAGAGAGAGAGTTGGAGCTATGTAGAAGCTATAAAAGGCAGAAGGATGGAGGGTTGATCCCCAGGGTGGATATAATGTCTCGTGGCTATTGTAAAGTTTGATAATTGTCTGGCCATTTGAGTCAACCGTTCATTAGCATATTTAATTAGTAATATTTAAGATTTTTCGCCCAGCGGGATGCACGCCCGTTAAAAAATAAGACGCGAGGTGGGATATAACCCTGCCCACCTATATCCTTGTATACACACACATATATACGCCCTTATCGTAAATTTTACTCTTAAACACTGTCACCACCACGTCCTTCGTATTACACATATCTATACACCACACCATACCACACGTAACATACCCGTACGAGGTATAACCGCCGCTATAATGCGCGGTTCTATACACAGTGTTCAGTTTTGAATAAAAAATCCTCCATTTTATTCCTTCCGTCGTTAATTAGCTGTATACTTCATACATGTTGCACGAATGTATTATACGCTAATTGAAATGAAATTCGAACGTCGTGTGTTAGATCCCCAAATTTGTTTCACACACAATAATTACAAAACAAAAAAGAAATGAAAACTGCTTCGAAACCGCACCGCATTGGATATGCCTAATGCGCATCAGTCAACAGTTTGTTTGATTTTTGTCCCATTAACCGATGGAGTTTGAAAAGAGGAGGAGAGCGATCATAGCATCAGCCCACATATTGTGAGTATCGAATGGCCCCCTTCGAGTGTGTGTGTGTCTTTTGTTTTTTTTTTTTTTTTTTTCATTTCGTCTCATTCTCCTAATCACTTCAGCTGGCGATTAACGAATGATAGGTAAAAAAAAAAAAAAAAAAAATTAAAAAATTTCACACGGTTATGCAGCATAATTCGTTTTACAATAATGCGGTATAACTGACCGAACGCGGAATATTTTTACTCACGTATAAACGATTGCGTATATACATTATATATATATATATATGTATGTATACATATACAGCTGATAGAAGCTGTTTTAATGACTCCGAGATCGGAATAGGGCGATCAAAAATAAAAGGTAATTAAAGAGGGCAAAAAAATAATAATTCCTTGCCTCATCGTAAGCGGCAAGGCTAGGCAACGTGGGCTCTCTGCACATGCAGCCGTACCGCAGCACCATTTAGGCTTGGTCTAGTGATCGTTGCGCGTGTATACATACACACACACACACACACATGTATACATGGGTAAGTACATGCCAGTATACGTGTTACAGGTACGTGTATATCCGTCGCTGCGAACGCGGCCCCGAGTTTTACGGAGAGGGCTAAAGGTAGGCGGCAATGTGTTTCCCCGGCTAATTATTAGAGCCCATTACGTATTGTTTAACGAACCCCAGAGCCGAGCTGAGGCACCCATTAGGCAACGCGCTTACGCCACACCGAGGAATAATATAACCTGATGCAGGTGCGCCTCGATCCGTCTGCATCCCTTGGACGTGGCCGTGGAACACCCAAAAAGCGCACTTAACCCTCTGGATGAAATGCGGTCATTGAGAGACCCCCGACTTCCGGAACGGAAAACGCACTTTCGTAACACCGTGCGTGTTCGTACGTTGAACCCCCTCCCTGCCCCTCATATACATACGCGACGATAATGTGGATTGAGAATCGATCGACCGGAGCAATTGAATTGAGGGACGAACGAAAAAGGTGAGATGGTGAAGAGAAAAAAAATGACGATTTTAATTTATTCGAGCTTTCAATGACATCGTGTATTATGTGTATGTATGTGGCATACCACGTCAAATTATCAGCCCGTCTACCTCATCGTCGTCGACTTTAAATCATTTTTTAGTAGTACGATGTTGCAACCAAGCTATATGAAAGGTTTCGGAAATTTTGTCAGATTTTTTTAACCACCGGTGAAATTGAAAGACAAAAGAAAACCGAAACTCCAATTGCGAAAACACGATTTTTAAATATCTGCAGTAATTCATACAGATTCTATGATTTGAAATGTGATTTTCAAGAACCGTGCCATAGTGCGATATCAATATTTATCATTTATTTTCGCAAGTTTTTGGTTTTTCCATGTCGAGATTGCAGTTTTTTTTCTTTTTTTCTTTTCTTTTTTCTTTTTTCTATTCCCCGATACAAGCAAATCACGGAATCATGAAAATAATGCGATTCTGAGATTTATTTAGATCGAGGCGTATGAAAAATTAAAAAGAAAGAAGATTCTGACGTGGTAAAACTAAAAAATTACGAATCAAAGTAGTAATTATTGAGATCCTGTTATCGTGTGTTGTTCAAAAATTACATTTTAAATCACAGAATCATTGTACGCGGCAAACAATTTTCTTTCGAATTTTAGCGCATGCGCAATAAATTGTAGCAGACGACGGGCCATTCGATCATTAGCGATTCACTCTGTATGCAAAATGTCTACAAATTGCGTTGCTTGTGAAGAGAGGAAGAGAAAGAGAAAAAAAAACAAAAGAATCAAACTGGTAGAGTTACAAACAAGAATTAAGTAATGTATTAACAATTAGTCAAGCTTCACGGTCGGTGTCCTGAACGCAAAATGATAATACACGTATGTAGAAATGAATTTTGGAGAAAGAAATGTGAAGTTAAAGAACCGCTGAGCGAAATCCTTTCGTATATCTTTTCTTTATTTTTTTTTTTTTCGTGATAATTTTTTGTCAATTAATATAGTTTATGACCGGTCGTTGGGAAATTATTACAAGGCAGGATGCAATGTAAGGCTTATGCGTATTCTTATTAGCAGAGGGGCGCAGGATTTTTATCTTTTTTTTTTTTCTATGAAATTTAATCTTTTTATTTGGTTAATTTGACTTGTTTTGCTCCTGCTGTTTCGCCCGCTTGTTGGTTTTTGAGTATAATTTGTGGCGATGGCCGAGCGAACCCCGCAACGCGTACTCGAGCGGCACCAAATCTTGACCATAATTATATTGCGAGACACACGGCGCATCCTGAAAAGGATCATACACGGCAGGGTGCCAACTACAAGTACGGTGGTTAAATAAATTCCATCTGGTCATCCGCCGCACGCTCCTTCTTCGCAGGCTGCTGAGTATGTACGAATTTTTGTATACATAGGTATAAGTATACGCGGGACGTTGATATACCTTCACACTCACGTGTAAGATTATATTTTAACAAACTCGATCTTGGGCCTTACTTTATTTCTGCCGAGCCGCAATTTTGTCCCTAAGTGTTTCAAATTTTATGCAATAAAATACCGCTCCTGCGGAACCTCGGAACGATGAAAAGGTTCCAGACCCATTTCTCAACTTATTGAAATTCGATGAAAATTGAGTTTCAACCGCTTTTAGGGAACCACGCTACTATACGCGATATTGCATTAAAATTGGAAACTCGGTACAGACGAGTGGAGATGACCGAATTTCGGCAAGAAATAGACGAAGTTGAATCAAATTTCACGTTATTCGTAGCCAAAAACTAATCCTCTAAAACTCGTACACGTGGAAACGAACAATATTATTCCCAGCTCCGGTCACTTTAAATTTCACAATTTTTACGTTGCTAATGCAATATCAGCAAGATCTTGCGAGGGCAGGAAAATAAATTTACACGTAAATCAGATGACATCTAAATTTTTAAATACATCCACGATTTCAGATTAAAACTCTGGTAGGTTTAAAACCGTCCAGGTAATAGAAAACAACCATAAAAAATAAAGGTATCACGCGCTCACCGAAAGTCAATTAATTCAAATGTATTCAAAGCAAAACGTCCGATTTAATTGATACCGTCTATAAAACAGCCGCCTCTGTGTAGCACACGAGTTTAACTTCAACGACTGACTGCAGGGAGCGCCTCAGTAAAGTGGAGGGGGGGCGACCGAACGTCATTCGCTTTCCGACCGCCGACCGAGAAACATCATTCGACAACGTCAAAATCTCCGTTTTCATCGCCGCTCTGCGTTATCGACTGAAATTTGGATCTTACTCTGAATTATTCGAACTACAGTGAACGAATATTGAGAAGTTTGTTGCATTTATTTTACTTGCTGAATTTTCTATCGATAGAATCGTGCTAACGAGATCGATGCGATGCGTGAAGCAGTTACTTTGTACAAATCTCCGACCAAGACGTCGTAGCAAAGTTGTTATTAAATATTAATTACATTACTCGGTGTCTTACACGTTGTGTAACGGTTCCGTGATCGTTGGGGTAAAAGTGGGAGGGAGGGAGAGAGGGAGGGAGGGATGAGGGAGAGAGGGGGGGGGGGGCGAGGGGGGCTTAATAACGTCCATTAGGCTACGCGGCTCGCACGCACAAAAGATTTATGTTTAAGAATTCCGAGGCCAAAATATTATGTGAGCCGCGTGAGTGAAACGAGCCGCGATCCGAGCCGTAGGTTCGGTTATAAGAACGAAATCCGGTCTTGATTCGGATTTTATTCCTCTCCAACGGGCAAACGACCTAACCTAACCTAACCTAACCTAACCTAACCTAACCTAACCTAACCTCACCTCCCCTCACATCATCGGATCGCATCGCATCGCGCTGCCATCGACCGCCCCGAATTAATCGATTAATTGACTCGACTTGACCGTAGAAAATAGGTATACGTATATACGTCTAACTATCCGCGCTCCTCGGAACGCGTGTGGCAATCAGGTGGCTATTAATCCTCAATTACTTTGCCCCGCGACCCGTTTCGCCTAGCGGTACCGCTCGACGCCTACCAATCCGCCGAACCGACGCGCCACGTTTGAACTTTGAACCTGCGCAATACCTACATGCATGTATATATACACATATATATGCACACACACACACACACACACACACACATATATATATATATACATACACACACATGCAGACATGTACACGCGATTCCGATGCGCAATGTGTTAATTAGAGATATCGATTAACCGACGCCGCGTCCAATCGATTATTATTACCCATTTTTTACTCACCTTCATTCTACTCGACGTTCAGAAAGAAACAGAAGAAAAAAAAGAAAAAAAACTTTGCGAGCTTTCTTCTACATTGCGACCACGAGCACAGAAGCTACGTACGTATAATTTCTTTTTGGGCGCTGATTATTTTGAGTACAATGCGGTTAATGTCCTCGTCCTGGCCTGCGGCCGTTTCTTTTTTTTTTCTTTGTTTCGTTTCTTTTTCGACGTTTTTTTTCTCTTTTTTTCTTCCCTCTTTCACTCTTTCCTCCGCGAAACAAGACTTTCTAAGAATAATCGGAGGGAGGTAAGAAAATGACCCCTCTAAATTTCCAAGTCAATATCAGGGTAATAGGGTCGCAGGGCCTCTTCGAGGGCAGGAAGTAAGTAAGGTCTAAATCCTTAACGCCGTTGAAAAAGATCGTAAAAGAGGAGGTACAGGCGTCATTTAATAAGGGTGAGGACCTTTTCTTTCCTCTCCGCTGCTCCAAATTCACTCACCCCCTATTTTTTCTCTCTCTCTCTCTCTCTCTCTCTCTCTCACACACACACACTCACTCACTCCCTTTCGCTCTCTTGTAAATTACACATCGTTGTACAAAGTACGTGAAATAGTACCTTGTACGATATAGGTATGATCGAGGACCTGAACGTTCTCTTCGTTTCCTTCGATCGCGATTCGTTAGCTTTCTCGAGGAAGAATTCGTCGAAAAATTGTTGCAAAAATCAAAGGCCTTGCCACAGAGAGGCAAAATACGCGCGAAAAAGAGAAAGAGAGAGAGAGAGAGAGAGAGAAAGGTGATCAGGAGGCCCTCCAGAGGAGTAAAATACATCGCCTTGATCGATGCGAGGTCGGATAATCCCGGGGTTCCCGGTGGCTGGAAATGATAGAATTTTGGTTTTTCGCGTGTAGCAAAAAAAGGCAAACCTGGGTGATTTTATCCTCCGGGATACCCGAAGTAACGGCGGCGGTCGCTTGGCTTCGAGTCTGCAGGCGCGAGTTCACCCTCCATCCAGCAATTCCCTCGGGATCGATTCACTTAACAGCGCGCGACGTCGTCCATTCATTTTGACTTAACTTAAACCGGCGACAAGGCGATCCTGCCCTCAGGGTACGAGGCAACTCGGGACCCTACTCGAGTGGCAAAAATCTGAATTGCGGTTCTGAAGACGGGGAGGGGAGGGGGGGGGGGGGCTAGTTTGCAAACTCTAATGCCACTTCTGTGCCGTCATTGTAGAATATAACTGCCCATCAAAAAAATTACACAATTTTTTCAACGGTTATTCAAACTTTCGTGGTTACAAGTTTTGTTATGTCTGACCCGTCGAAACTTCAATGCGAATTCACAACGTAGGCGATTCAACGAATAAAGAATAATTCAACGGGTAAATCAAAATTGGTAATGAATTTCGCTGGAATTTCTTTTTTTTCTCTCTTTCCTACAACTTGTTGAAGATCGTTCCAATTTCACCTTGTTAAGGTAAGTGTACCAGTTACTGACACGTTTAGAACCAATTATTGACCGTTTTAATTTCCAAAGCTATATAAATTCATGGCACAAATTGTGAATTTCTCGATGCCTGCGACGAATTGCTAATTAATTTTAGAACCAAGGATGAAACGGATACAACCAACAAAGGTCAATAATTGGGAGAGGGTCAGTAACTGGTACACTTACCTCAGGCATTAAATTTTTTTTCAAGTGCTCCAGCTTCTCGAAAATTCTAGCGATAATGTATGATTAACGTTGTAATAACGGTTCAAATTACGAAAATGTGGTACTGTAATAATTATCCAATGTGATCATCAGCGGTCATCGATACTGTTTATAACTTTTTGAAGCAATGCTGAATTTCTCTCGACACCGCGACCCTAATTTTTTGACAAAAAGTCCCCAAATTTCCGAACCATTGTGATTATAATATTTTGGTATTCCGATTTTCAATATTCTGATCAGTTCCAAAATAGTTTCCCGACGTTTCCAAGTCACAATATATATCTTCTCTCGTAAATTTCAAATTTTTCGACACCATTCATGGTTCCTGAGGATGCAAAAATTCTAAATCCGATATTAACATTTTTCCGAACCACAATTACAACGAGTTTTCCAATATTTTACACTCAGAAAAATTTTTTTGTTCCGGATACCGCTCAGTCCTCGACTATTTTTATTTTTTACCACAGTCGAAAAATATAGTTCTAGGTAGAAAATGAAAATTAGTTTTGTAGCTGTTGCCGGAAAGTCTGGTATCCGTTACTATTCCTTCTCATTACGATCACTGTTACTATATTTTCTTGTAACTGTTGCGAAAATTTAATCCTTGTGCAACGATAAATTGACGTTAAAGCCTTATTTAACTAAAAAAATAGAGTAATCCTCGCAAACTGATTTTGCGTTGCAATTACCAAAAAAGGATCAACGATAGCGCAAAATGTTTACGCGTACGTCGTTTTTCGTAATTCCAACAGTATTCAAACAATTTTTTCAACGACACCTTTTTTACTCAATTTTTCTAGTTACTATAACAAGTGAAATCTTTCTCAGTGCAATTTTTATCGTTACGAATAGTTCGACATTTCTCCACTACTTTTTTCACATCACTGTAATTTTATATATCGGGTATTTGCATTTTAGCCAGCATCAGCGGAAGCACCTGGTAGAATGACAGTTACGCAAACTGACTATTTTTCAGAGGGATGGACTGACGGGTCGAGAAAAAGAGAGAGAAAGAGAGGTAGAGAGTAATATGGTGTATGTGCGGTGGTGTTCTCGTGTCTAAAATACGGCAAATTGCCCTTCAATTACAAGCCTATTTGCGAGATATAGCCAGTGTTTAAAAATGATACGGGATCGCGTGGTGGCGACTCTGACGCTGCCGCCGAGGTCTTCCTGAGTCCCCTGCCCATCCATCCATCCATCCATCCATCCTTCCATCCATCCGTCCGTCCATCCAACATCCAATGTGTATCTTCGTATGCACACACGTTCGAGGCATGCCTTTCTACCTCTGCAATTAATCTACCGCAAAACTGCCCGTTGCGAATTTGCCAGTCCCTCTTCTTCTTCTTCCTCTTCTTCTTCTTCTTCTTCTTCTTCGTCTACTTCTTCTTCTTCTTCTTCGAAGCTTCGACCGATGCACGCGAGAAGACGAGAGCGTGATATTAGTGTAATTATATGATAGTCAGACGCTTATTTAAATACCTATCCGGGTTGTGCTACAGCTTCACCATCTCAAGTAGTTCGATCGGAAGGTTCTGAAGCTCTTGGAGAACCTCGGAATGTGTGGCTAGACCAGTTCACGCAATTATTTTTAACAACTTTCAACCCATACGCGCCGTGTTCTTATTCGACAAGTGTAATGTAACATATCATATCAAATATTTACACATTAAACTTACGTGATAGGTTCACGAATGAACTGAATTCAAGAACACTGTGCACAAGTTGACCTACTGAGAGTGAGTGGGAAATTTTTTCGTCTCAAGTAAAACCTCGTTCCCTTCTTTCGTCTCGATTTTCTGAAATCTCTAGATCATCGTCGAGTGAATTTTGCCGTTTGTAAACGAGAAGCGAACAGTTGAATATGAAGATTGAAATAGGAAATGAAAAAACTTATAAATACCGAACCGAGATAATTTACCTTACTGCCAAACAAATCGGTGAATTATTTTAATGACGCCCACCGGTGAGTGGATTATTATTATATACGTCCGCCTTCCATACACGCCTTGTAATGTTAGACCGGCTGTATTTATCAAAGCGTTTTATCAGACTTATGAGAAATATGTGAAAATTATATACATGCAGGCACTGGGCTGTGTAACAATGCCGCAGTCCGGATCCAGATCGACCCATGGCGGTTCAGGTTTTATACTCATGGATTTACATTCGCAACCGTCGTCAGTTCGGTAGGAGAAAATTGAAATTTCTTACTTCATTTCCTAACCGTCAAATCGCGTGCCCGTCGACGTATTCAAACCTTGAGATATTATTCACCGGATACATTCCTGCTGGCTGAATTATTACAACGATTGTTCGATATTTTGTTGTTTTTTTCTTTCATTCAAATTTCCCGCGTCGGCTTTATTCCTAACCTCATTTCGATCACCGTTCGATGCATCGTCCTATAATACTTACTACCGTCCTTTTCGCGATGAAGTTACGAAGATGATTATACGTCAGTGTTTCTGAGATATTAAACGACGAGCCTCTGTTGTGACCTTCAGAGACAAGGTCAACCTTAAACGGTCTAAAGTAAAGGCTCTAAAGCGAAACTTGATGTCCTCTGAAAGTCAGCACTTGAGTGGTGAGTCTAAGAGTAGAACCGCATTGATGGTTCGTTGGGTGCTTGAAACTTTGAGAGAAAAAGAGAGAGCGAGAGAGAGAGTGAAAGATGGTATTACCTCATAAATTCCATCCGCATAAGCTTAACCGTCGTAAATAAACGCGGTTGATATTTAAGTCCTTGCTGATTAAAATATAGATTACGGTTTCCTGTGCCACCCGAAAGCCTTTCCTTCTCCTCCTTTTACTTCTTCTTCTTCTGCTTCTTCTTCTTCTTTAGTACTTGGCTAAGTTACGCGTGTATTTATAAGCCTGGAAAGGTTCATGTCCATAGGAACCGCGTGGCGACGTTTAACTGCACATCCGTTAGGTGGAGGTAAGGTATGTTCCAAAGTGTTTTACCAAACATTATGATTAATTGTAGCCGCAACTTATCTCCGTTCCTAAAATACACCCCACGTCAGTCGCGGGACGCGTCAGGTCCGGTTACCTCTTCTTCCTCTTCCTCTTCCTCTCCCATTTCTTTTTCTTCTTTTGTTTTTTTTTTCTCTCTCCTCGGCATGAATGTTCGGCATGCAATTTTCATAAAAAATTTTTATCGCGCACACGAGTATTCTTAATTACCGTCCCGTTATCCATGTATTAAATTAAATCTGGCGCTACTTTCTTAACCGTATTTACACTCTGCCGATTTATTCTTCTTTCTTTTCTTTACCTTTTCCCTTTTAACCAACCGGATTACTCCCTCGGCGATATAAATTGTTCGTTCTTACCAATCCTATTCCCCCAAGGTTTCCCTAAATTTATTTTTATTTTTTTTTTTTTTTTTTTATTTCTCTTTCTCTCTCGCTTCTCTCCACTCCCTCGCAAAACTTCGCCGTCCTTATTTAGCGGCAATCAGCGCCGGAAACCAACAACGGGAGTAAATGGTTCTCTTCGTTATGTAACCCCATTATCCGATCTCATTTACCGACTTGCGATACAATTGTGAAAATCGTTTCCACACCGTTCGTCAGAGACGCTTGAAATCGATCGTACAAAGTCCGAATGTTCAGCACGACTGTATCGCCATTTTCGTTACAGACATAGAACCAGTAACCAACTTCATATCCCATCCGCGATTCTATTTTCTGACCAGACTTGCCAACTTCGCAATTCTCAACTATTCGCCCCGAGTTTGGCCAATTTCCAGCATCGAGTGTATAGGTATACGAGTACGGGTATGTATAACGAAAATTCCGAGTGTTGAACAGGCGATAAAAAGCCTCCCATTCGATATTCATTCTGTGGATTGTAGCCACGCGGTTGAAACTCGACGGTTAATGCGAGCGCTCGTTTCACCCTCGACTCCATTATTCCAATACTTTTTCACCCCGTTACATTTTTTTCTTCTTTATGTACCCCGTACACTCTTTCTTTCTCTCGTACTCGGTATTGCACAGATTTACTCCGCTCTCAAGCTCGCTCGCTTGGCTTACACACATTGGTACACCAGTGCGCGTACACGCTTACATATGATCACCGCGACTTTGCTGGGTAGGTGGATGGGTACTCTTACACTTCCACTTCCCTTTTATCCCTTTACAGCTCCTCGTTCACGCCGCACGCTGACGTTATACTCATCCCGAGTTCACCCACGGCTCACGGTTGTTTCCACGTTCAGGATATCCTCCACTTCTAACCCTTTTCAAACCACCAAATGACGCGGTGAAAATGTCATGAACATACCGTAAACGCACTCTCCTCATCTTTCAGTCATGCTAATCCACTATGGCGACGTGTCCTCTTCTCTCTATGTCACCTTGCCATTTTATGATAAGTAAATAATGATATTGAACCGTTTTATTGGTATCATAGCAATTTCGAGTATCACTCACAATTGGCATTTCTCAGTTGGCGCCATATTTGGATTTGCAAAGTTCGAATCTGTAAGCTTGAAAAGTGACATTTGTGTAGTTGCAGAAAGGTCGTCACAGATCAGAGAACAAAAGGTAACCTCCACAAGCATGCAAAGTTTTTACTCACAGTTACTTGCTTTAACTGAAAAATGACGATTTTTTGGTCGCGTCACCATCGTCGCTGGGGTGCGACTCGATCGTTAAGGTTTTCGTGACAATGTGAGCATAGCAGACCAGTTGCAACTGATTCCAGTTCAAGGATCGATCCATTTTATCGATTGATCCTTTTCGAAAAAGGTGACTGCCCGGAAAAGAGCTTGCGATTGCGTTAAAGTGGTTTTCTAGGTTTAACGTCGGTCACCGGTTGGGTTGACGGGATCCCTTGTTCACCGTTCGGATGAGGCAGCATGGCACCGGACATGTTCGAATGGGTCCGACATTGAACTTGTCAGGAAATAGGTTTGAAACGAAGTGTGATAGAAGGAGAGTTACAGTGATTGCACGTTGTAGGTACATCCGATGATCGAGTGTACCTTCTATTGGATCCCGTCGGCGTTGATAGAGTGTATAAATCTCCGTGTGTATATTACACGCAAGAACGAAGAATGACGAAAGAGAGTTTTGATGAAAAGTTCCGTGGAAGTAAAAAAAAAAAGAAAACGGTAAGAAAGAATTGTCGAAATCGATTAATAAGATCGCGGTTCCGTTGCTTACCCACGGTATAATCATTTTTAACATAATCATCGATTACAGTCAATTTATCAGAGTCAAATGTTACAACGGTTTGGTTAATACCCTGGCGTTTCGTGTGTCATGTATCTAGGTATGTGTACGATGGCTGACGCAAGATAATATATATATATGATTGACGGGCTGACGATGAGAGAAAGAGAGAGAGAGAGAGAGAGAGGCAATAGGCGAAACGAGCCAACCGACGAAGCTCACCAATTTTTCTCCCTCTCTATTTGTTTCTTGTTTTTTTCTCTTTCACTTGCTTTCGAATCTCCTTCTAACTTCCGAGTACACGCGTAGTGATTCTCGGACTGCGGAACGCGCATCTCCGCAATTAAATGGGCCTTGTAACCGACCGATAGGAAATGAGACTTATTCTTGAGTTTCGAAACGGTAACCGGTGTTACCCACACGTGGACTGCATCCGACTATCGCAAACGTGTAGTCATTTCTGGTTGGAGGAGAGAGAAACAGAAAGAAAAAAAAATAAAAAATGGAACTACAACACATCGGGGAGGTAAAGAAAAGATCGGGGTAAATGTGCCCGCAACTTGCAGCCAGATTTCTCATTCCACCAGAAAAGCTTTCGAGCTTTCTTCGAACGGTTCTACGGTATTATGCGTATTTATACTGGAGAGGCATGATCTTTGTATGCATTGGTACTTATGGTCATATGAGTTACGTCAATGTACATACGTAGTGGAGGTTTGGTGCACACGTGATACGCGGACGTCTACTGGTGTACATAAAGGAACTGAGGAACTAAGGGCTCATTACAAGTTTATGGCTGGTCATTTGGGCAGCCCGGGGCGCGAACGCGGAATCGTAACATGCAAAGAGGCCATCACGAGGCCCAGTTACTCTCCCTTCTTCTCTCTCTTTCTATCTTCCTCTTTCCGCTCTCTTCCTCCTCTTCGCTATCCAATCTCAGCACACGTCATTGGTGTTATTTTTACTCTTTTTAACTCCTCGTTTTCTCCCCTGGTCTCTGTCCCTCCCTCATTTAACCACACATGCGCGAACTCGGTCGACTTTTTCGCACTCAGTACCAGAAAAGGATTCAATTCTGTTGAAAATAGCTGACGATCACTATCGTCGATATTCAAACGTTCGAACTTAAATTCAAACCTCAAACGTTCTTCGCACTGTCTTTTATTCTCGTCTTTTCCTTGGCATTACTGGTTCGTTCCATGCAACAGGCACACGAAAATCGAGTTTCAGAAATCCGTCGAAGAAAGGCTTTTGAAACGAATGATAAGACCGTGAGAAGATGAAAAAAAAAAATTTCAATATATAAGACTGATACCAAACCTCGCAATTAAGGTTGAAAAAACCGAGGAGAGAAAATGAGAAGTATAAAGAAAAATCCGCTTTGACGTTTTGGGGGGGATTTTTTTCACACCTTTCCTTTTTCACCATCCGTCCTTCGTTTTTTTCTTCGTTTCTTTTACACCGTCGACGTGGCGACATCGAATGGGCGTTGAAGTCGATTAAAAGAGAGCTTCCAGCGTCTTTCTCTCCTCCTTCATCTCTCTGTCTTTCACCTTCGTTAGCGAGCTCTGCTCGACGGAGTTTCACGGTAGCGGAAATAGTACCCCGCAGGTTGAAGGAGAGCTTGACACCGCCCCAATCCGATTCAGTGATCTCTCTTTCCGCTGGCGTCGCGACGCTTCTTCTTCACTTTCCTTCTTTTTCAGCATTTTCCTTTGGAGACCCTCAGACCATTCCAATCCTGAATGTGTGTATTTTTTACCCTCTCAATGCGTCCCGCGTCGCGACGCGATGAGGGGTGCGAAAATCGGATTGAAAATCAAACAACAGCTCTGCAGGTGCGTGATGAAATCGAACGTGGTAAAACAAAGCAAAATACAAAATCGCCGGGGGTGAAAAACACACTCGCCGAACTTGTCGAGTCACCAAACAACCGCTGACGTCTGGTACATTCGGAAATCGAGATTCCCTGATGAGACAGAACCACACTGAGAAAAATTTCATTTTTTATAGTAACTAGAGAAATTCAGTAAGACAGGCGTCGTTAAAAAAACTGTTTGAATACTGTTGGAATTACGAAAAACGAGGTACGCGTCACCATTTTGCGCTATTGTGGATCCTTTTTCGGTAATTGCAACGCAAAATCAGTTTTTGAGGCTTACTCTACTTTCTTAGTTAAATAAGGCTTTAACGTCAATTTATCGTTGCACAAGCATTAAATTTTCGCAACAGTTACAAGAAAATATAGTAACAGTGATCGTAATGAGAAATAATAGCAACGGATACCAGACTTTCCTGTAGCAGCTACAAATCTAATATTCATTTTCTACCTAGAACTATATTTTTCGATTGTGGTAAAAAATGAAAATAGTTAAGGACTGAGCGGCAACCGGAACTAAAAATTTCTCTCAGAGCAATGCGCAGTTTCGTCCTGATTGCAGCCAAGAGTCCTCGAAAACTCGACCGGCAGGACACAGGGCCATAATCAGTGTCCTGAAAGAATTCGGACAGGACACTGTCGAGGGTGGTTGTGTGCAGCTGGATTTCAGGTGTTGATTATGGATCACCGACGTGTATTGTTTTTGGAAAACGTGACCACCAGCCGGTAGGTTGAATGCTTCAGGCATGTGCCGACATGCGGCTTTCGGTTTGTAGAACGTATTTTTCCAACCGCGAAGTCAACGGTTCGTTTTGTTTGCCGAGAGAAAAGCTAACCTAGGCATATCCGTGCAGGCCATAAACTTCTTTCTTCATACGCGTGTATGGGAGCATGGATTCACGCGAGACAAGCCGGTACCAATGTCACGGTGCAAAGGCCGAGTCCTCGGACCTCACGTGCGAGTGAAGGGTGTTATTTTTAAGCCCGTGTCGAGGACGGCAAACAACCCTTATTTGCCGGGGATATTTACCGCCTGTCCATCTACGCATGCAGTGCGTGATATATCGCCCCGTGCGGTGTGCCTTGGGGTCATCTCTCCTCTCCTCTCCGCCTCCCTTCCACCTTCCAGGATCCCCCGGGTCCCCATCAGCACATCCTCCGAACACTCCTCTTCCTACCTGGCCGCTATGCCCGGGTTCGTCCAAAGAGTCCAGACGCGACACTCTTGGACTCCGGGGTGCAGGGAATGTCAAAGGAACGGGAAGATACCGGCATTCACAAATATTGAGACTAGTTTCTGACAACTGTACCTAACCGTGACATATTACATTCACGGGACCTGCTCGTTTAGCCGTGGGTTATAGTCGTTGGATGCACACTGACGCTCTTACGTCTACGATGGTCTCGTTGTCCAAGTTTTTTCAGGTGGTACTTCTACGAGCTGTTTTTTTGTTGCTTTGCTTCTTCGATCGGTATGGATAGACGGAAATAGCGGGTTGCGTTCACCGAACGACGATTGTCGAGACATACTTTCGAGGTACAATACCGCAGTACCTCTTTTGTCAGTGTACTCATAATCTGACAACTGCGGTAAAATCACTCGGGGTATGATCTATGATGGGAATTTCAAATACTTCTGATGGATTCGAGTGACTTTATGTGTAAATTGACTTCAGGCTGAATTCCGAGGGTTGTATTGAAGGATTGGAATTGCTATAGAGATATCTTTCTGCAACTGTATCAGTAAAATGACTTCGGATGACTCACGAAAAGGATGATCCACCAGTTACTGCTAAAGAATTTCGAACACTTTTCACGGTTTACGGTGAACTATGTGCGTGAATTGATTTCAGGCTGAACTCCGAAGACTCAAAAAAGTTTGATAATTGATATCAAGAGACTTCTCTGCAACTGTAGTAGAAGGACTTGTCGTGAAAAGGTTGATTTACAGTAACTGCAAAAGAATTTCAAATACTTTTGTTGGCTTCGAGTGACTTTATGCGTAAATCAACTTCAGGTTGAATTTCGTGGACCTCATCCAAGAATCGGAATTGCAATCGAGAGATCTTTCCGTCAATTGTATCAGTAAAATGACTTCGGATGACTTACGAAAAGGATGATCCACAGCTACTGCCAAAGAATTTCGAATACTTGCGATGGCTCGTAGTGACTGTGCGTGTTTAAAATCGACTTCAGGTCGAGTTCCCATGTCTCGATTAACAGAATCACCAATAAAATTCTGCGACCTTGTACAAAACGATGAGATTGAAGGTGATCAATGCATTTCAAAAGATCCAAGTCCGTCCCTTGAATATGCAAGAATACACCAGAGGCGAGGAAGCGTTTCCGGGCTGATTCTGAAGCCTTAGTTTTTAGACGTGGAGCCATAACCGCATACTTCCACGCCCACCACGTGTTGTACAATCCATTATCCCGAAGAACACCGTGCTCTTGAGTACCTACACCAATTACCGAACACAAGAGAACATAGAAGATGGACTTTTGAGATGCGCTCGAAGGTGTTCCACGGACTTGGTATATATATATATATATATATATACAATACATACTTGACGCTTAAAGCAATTGTGTGTGTTTCTTTGCTCGTGTGTGGGTGAGGAACCCTGTGGCATCCTTGAGAGTTGACCGCAGCTGGAACAACGACGACGAAGTTGATACTCTTGCGCGGGTTTCGCTGGGCATGTATTAATTTCGCCAATTTATGTTTAATACCCCACAATTAAACTTCCCACAGCCTCCATCCGGCCGGGTCACGGATGGATACACGCCGCGGTGTATTATCTCTCGTGAAAGTTTCTCCTCTTCTCTCTTCTCTCTTCTCTCTTCTCTCATCTCATCTCGCACAACGCCACGCGCTGTGACCAATGCCTCAAGAATGCGCATAGCCGGTCATACGAGGCTCTCCCTGCTTTCCCCTCTCCCCTCTTCTCCTCTCAAATCCCATCCTCTCCTCTCCTCTCCTCTCCTCTCCTCTCCTCTCCTCATCTCGACACCTTTCCTTCACCCGGCATGCGAGCGCGTATAACTAAGATACACGTATTTACACGTACGTATCAATTTGTCCGAGTAGAGACTCTATTACCCTGCACCTCGACTCCGGATACCAATACCCTGCACCTCGTCCTCGCATCGCCTAGACTTGCACCTCGACGGTTTCATCTCGTCGCATCCGCTACCTCGGCTCACACACGTGAATTGCCGCGGTTCGTCAACCGAGCGTTGCCGCATTTATCACGGTTGGAAGGCGTCGCCTAGATTACATACCTAATGAAAAAAAAAAAAAAAACAACAACAAGACATTGATCAACAAAAGGTAACATGTTTATATAAATTTGGGAAGTACAGAAATTTGTCAACGTTGCAATGAAGAAAATTCAAATCTTGTCCACTGGCTTTTGTGGATGTATTTTTATCTGATGAGAGAAAAAAGAATGTCCCATAATGTTGGATTGGTGAACGATGCTCTTGACTTGAATTATTATTCACTCGATCCTACTATTTTATACATCAGAAAGTTTACCGACGATACTAGAATCTACCACCCTCAAAGTCATTTAAGATTACTCTTTATGAAAGTTTTGATGTACGTATTTTGATAAGAATTCATAATGTTATTATCCCCTCCTTCTTCGTTTTGTATATTTATGAGACATGTAACGAGTAACAATGTGGTAACTCAAAAGATTAAATTTACAAACGAGACCCCTTTGTGTAATCCAATCGGATTGTGAACAAAGAAATGAATTAACACTAATTATACAGATACTACTGTTCTTCACTGAAGTTGTTGCGTTGCTGACGTTCTTTGAGTGCAATGAATGAGCTCCTGAGTCGCAGGATAAAAATTTCGGATAAATCCTCGGCAATGTTATTCGCGACAATGATAGTGAACACGTTTGAAAAAGACATCCTTACTGTCTCGTAGAAGTGGATCTGTGCAAATTCGAATAACGCAAGTTAAGATATTCGCGACAATTTGAGAGAAAAGGTTCTTCGATCATTACATTCTAAACTACTGGATTTTGGTGCTTTTCATCCGATTTTAATACCTTTAACTGGCTAATTTGAAATTAACTGAAACTGAATAATTGAAATTCTAAATTTTTTTGGTGCCGAAACTGAAAGTTAAGAAATCAAACATTGACCAAAACATCAAAGTTCCGAAAGTTCGAAAATGATGAAATTTGAAAATCTGAAACATCGAAATTCCGAATGATCGAAGATTTTCAGTTCTGTAAATTACTGGCTTGGTGAAATTTCACCGCTTTGATCTTTCTTTGTTTTGGATTTTCGATAGTTTTACGCTCGGAATTTTGGTCAATCTGATTTCGGTTTTTCTAAATTTTTACACCCACTCGTTGAGTAAAATACGCTGTGTGACTATATTTTAACTTTCGGAATTTTACTCCATCAAAGCCTTATTTTTCAAAATTCTACTCAATTAGAACTTTACTTTTCGAAACTTTGCTCTATCGTAACTTTAATCTTCGCAACCTTGCATCTCGGAATTTTGAACCGTCGGCTTTCCGACCGTTCGAAACTTTGTTATTTCGTAAAACTTCGGTTTCTTTACTTCAAGTTTCGCGACGAAATAATTCGGAATTAGACACTTTCGGAACTTCAACCCTGCCTTGATCTCCAAAGATTAACTGAAATAAATTTGACAAACCTTCGATATTATCTTAGCAGTGAATATATTTGTGTAAATATGATACGACAGAAGTTTGTCAAACATGAAAAAATATCTGGAAATCCGATCAGTGAGTAAAACGATCCTGAAAACACTAGAATCGGGTGAAAAGCAAAAAAAAAAAAAATATAAAAATCAAAAACCTTACGAGTTTAATGATTATCAGCGTTCTCATTGCAAAATCTTTTCTCATCCGCCGTAACCTTGCGATAAAAAAAGAGAAAATGAACAAAACGAAAAAATTCGAAACTTTTCAGCTGCATAATTTGTGCCCTAACGGTTTCCGATAACCTTTTCGAAGGCTTCTCGTTTCTCTCGTTCGAAAAAAAAAAAAAAAAAAAAAAAGAAACCCCCTTAGCTAAGACGGTTATCGTTAAGCTTCCGTAACTCGGATCTTCGGCCCTCGTCAGACTGACGGGCAGCCGGACTTTTCAGCCGGAAAATTTCCGGAAGGGAAGATGAATAAACCGAGTTATCTGACCCTGCATATACCGGAGATAAGATTTCTGCTGCTCTTCCCGACGCTATCAATTATTTAAACAGATGTTTTCCATCGTATTATTTCCCCTCGTGTTGCCTGTATTTAACTTCTGGGCTCGTCGAATCAGGCTTCTCGATATTTACCTCCTTACGTTTCTTCCCCTTTTGCCGATCTTCCAAAGAGAGGGAAAAAGGAAAAACCACATCTCACAATTTCTAGTGCCAACTGTACGGCTACTAAAGTATGTATAAATTTGAATAAAAAATGTACGATACCGTGTCGAATTTTTTTTCCCCCCTCTCGGTCTTCTCACTTTTTACTTTGCCCCGGTCTCGACTCCCCGCTTAAATAAGGAAATTTCCGAGCACGACGTGATTCTCGTTAAAAGTTGTATAAATGAGTCATCAAAAATGTATGAAGCAAAAGAGAAAAAAAAAAAAAAAAAAAAAAAAGCAAGAAAAGCTGGGGGAACCGGGATAGAAAGTTTGGAGAAATCTTTTTTCGCACGGCGATGCTGTTTCGTACACCTTAAATAAATACACGTATACATACATATATAAAATTTACACCCTTGAATTTTTATCAGGCATACCTCACGGGGGTTTTTTATTACCCGAGTTAATTAAAAAGTAATTTCGATCCGATGAATCATGTATTATTATATGTATTATACATTGAGATACACATAATATCAGTTAGGAATCGTTTTCTTTCCCTTTTCATTTCATACCCTGCAGGGTTTAAATTGGATTTTCATTGAAATTCTTCTGCGAAAAATCCCACTCCCTAAATTTACGCACTTTTCAATTTCACTTCTGACAATCATAATAGTTGATGCTTTCAGCTATTCTCTTAGAAAATCCAAAACGATTTTTTTTTAGAAACTCGCTAGTATTCGAGTAACAGATGAATTCTCGATTAAAGCGTTACTTAAAAAAAGAAAAAAATTAAGATGCAATTGTGGTGTGAATAAAAATAATATTTTTTCTTGCTACCTTTCGATTTTTTCATTATTCCAATGGTACGTAATCTCGTTATATATGTGTAACTGATTTTTCTGCCAATGAAGCGGAGAAGAATTAATCAAAACAGATTAAACGGATGTAACGTGATCAATATATAAAAAATTTATCCGTCAAATAATTTTTTCACCTCAATCAATCACGATTTGTCGATAGGCTCAAGAAATAATTGCAGCTGTCGGAATATCGATACGTGCGATGAAATTTCACACATGTCCGTTACGAAAAAAAAAAAAGTAAAAAAAAAAACAAACAAACAAACACAAATGATTTATTACTAAACGTAAACCTTGTTTACGGATACATGTAACATTATGATACATACATATATATATATACATATGCGTGTATACAAGTATCGAGGTATAAATTTTTTTACGACAGATAAATCTTTATGTTCCGGATGAAAAAAAAAACGAAAAAAAAAAAAAACACAAATTTCCGCACAAGCCGCGAATCATTTTTCAAAATGAGAATAAAAAATGATGTGAAATTTTTATTTAATTTTTTTCTACACCTGACAAAAAAAAATAAACATTCCGCGATAATTGAAACGGAATCGAATCCTGCGGCATTGCGGCTGAATTGCTTAATTGCAACAGTCCCTGAGGATGAAAAAAAATCGATCAGAGGCATTTCTCTCTCGCTTGATTCTCGAGAGTGGGAAGTATGCGTGTAAATTCTCCCCACGCAACCGGTAAAACTCGACAAGGCTTGACGGCGTCTGGAGTAATTACTGAGAAAGTACGGGGAAATCGTTTGGGATTTGCCTCGCTAATGACTAATCGATACTTAATACACAGGGAAACACACCGACGGTTGGATTTATTTCCGCAACCCCGGCAGTGATTCACCGAGAACTCGGTCGATGCCCAAGAAATTTCAGGTAATAATAGCAACATTTCACGCTGAAGCTGAAACGAGCTTGCGGTAAGAATTTTATCATCGTTCAGAGATGTCTTTCGATTCTTTTTTTTTTTTTCTTTTTTTTTCTTCCGACAAAGCTTCGCCATCATCAGCCCGAGAAGAACAGGAAGTTACGGAGAGTTGAAAATTCAAAAGCTTACGCGACGAATTTAAAACTTTAAATTTAAGTCCAACAAGAAACGTAAATCAAAATTATAAATAAAATTAACTTTTTTTTTTTTTATACAATTCATATTAAATATTTTGACGGTTATTAGTTCATCTATAATGGTTAATTGTTCGAAGAAATATCAAATTTTTATTATTGTAATTAAATGACTATTCTTAATCGGTAGTTTTTTTTTTTTTTCCCCCAACAAGTATAGCTTCAAGTTCTCTCAGCAGTTTATTTTTGAGATAGATTTTTGACATTTCAATATAGTAAAGATGGCGATGGGTCGTTTTTGAGTAAAGAATTCGAAGTTTCGATGATCGATCCGTCAATCAATCAATCAATCAATCAATTATTGCTTCGTATTGTCCCGATTTTCAGACTTCGTTAATCGCTTGATCGCATCGTGATTGTCTTCCAATTTTAATCCGGGCACGAAGGTGAGAAAACAAAAATAACAGGTAAAACGGTGATTGCAAATTTCGACTTTGATCCGTAGTACCTAACTACGCACACACACACACACATCGTACAAATACACAGAAAATTCACGAAACAGGAAATCGACGTTCATTTGTCGGCACGGAAGGTTTGCTCCGTGGTTTATATATACGAGGCCTTTGATTGCTAGCAATTAAACCACCGTGATAAAGCGAATGTTCCGCGGTCCAATTGCCGCATGGGACGTCTGCCGGGAAAATACCTCTCGACACCTTCGTCATCGCTTTAAATGCCTCCGCCTAAGCCGATAACTCGCGGAACAAAAGCAAATTTATTTATTTTTTTTCCTTCTCCTTTATGCTTCAAAAATTGTTCAGATGTATCCATTTTTAATTCTTTTCCTACGATATATCCGGAATACTGACGCAAGGAATGTAAATTTTTATGTATTCGGAGAACGCGAATATACATTTTTAAATTTGGCGCCATTTCTCGTTGGAGAAAAGTTGACGATCGAATGACTCCGCAGGTAAATCATCCAAGTAGCACGCACACGTTAGCACCGTTTGAATCTTATTCCGGAAATTGCCGAAGCGATTCGGACCGAGACGATTGTTCGTTTAATTATTTTTCACGACAAATTGATAAGAGAAGCGAATTAATTTTTGAGGTTAGAGTCAGTGATTGAAGATTTGTTAAAATGAGTGAATCAAATTCAGTCGATAATAAAGTATTTCGTGTAGAAGACAAACTTTTATTACAAAAGTTCGTTATCAAACTGATGTTTTTTTTTTTTTTTTTTCTAACTAGTTTAATATTGTTTTCACAATTTTTTTATAATAGATAAATATAACGTATTTGTGACAATCGCGTTTGCAGAAACTTCATTTGTTACGGTAACTAGAAAAATTCAGTAAAATAGGCGTCGTTAAAAAAACTGTTTAAATATTGTTGGAATTATGAAAAACGAGGTACGCCTAACGATTTTGCGATATTGTCGATCCTTTTTTGGTAATTCCAACACAAGACGAGAAATAACCTGACAACGACCAACTTGATGCCTCGGTTCGCTAGCATTGAACAGTTCAACTAAATCCGTAAATTACGGTCTTTTTTTTATAGTCATCCGTATACATATATTTGTATATATCTATAATTTTATATGCTGTGTTAAAAATAATACAGCTATATCTCATATATGTATATAATATACGTCCTTTTGCTGTTTTACATGTTATACGTGTTTGAAGCTATATATTTGTAACGACTTTGCTCTTAATTAAATTTCCACAACACATTTTTCTTCACTATTATTACACCTAACATCTGTTAAATATATATATATGCGTATATACGTCATATACATATAATGTATGTACATTTTTCTTTAGTATACTTTCTTTTATAACCGCTCTAGCCTCGCTCGGGTTGTTCGAATAACTTATTACGCGATATTCTGACGTTCAGAATGAATTTTTTCTTCTCATTTCTCTCCCCCTTCGTTCTGCATATGTTACTGTTTTCACACGGTGTGTGAATCACATGTTTCTTCTTCATTTTTTTTTTTTTCTTCTTGTTTCTAATTTCTCGTTTTATTTTTTCACTTTTCCAAAGCATGTTAACAATAGTTCCTGGTTATGAATGAGGTTGCCCGGAACTTCGAATCAAAGATTACAAAATCGTGTGGAATTTGTCACGCTGAAATAAAATTGAAGAATAACGATCTTGGAGAGAGAGAGAGAGAGAGAGTTTTGTTTTCACACAATCGGATAATTGATCGTGAATTATTCAAAACCGAAAAAAACTTGCTCTCGAATTTGTCGTATGAAAATATTGTAGAAACAAAATTGTAAATTAAATATTGAAGAATGAGAAAAGAGAGGGGAAGAAGAGGAATAAAAAAAAAAAAAAAACAAACAACAGAAATAAATAAATGCGGACAAGAGAAAAAAAAAAAAAAAAAAAAATCAAGATTTTCCAGAAATTATTCCCACATATTTATTCAATCTGTAGGATAAATTTTGAAAAATCGAAAAACACCATCCGCAATTCACTTGGACGTATTGTAAAATGTTTACAAATGCCTGCCGGCGTTCGTCCGCAGATCGAATAAAAAGTTCGATTGAAACAGTACATTTCGTGAAGAGTATTTTTACGGTACGTGAAATTTGAACAACAGGCGAGTCAAGAAATCGCAACAAAGTAGCGATTTTGAGGTTAGAGTGAGAAAAATGAAATTTTTTCCTTCACAAGGACGGGGAGCGAGGTAGTAAGGGAGGAATGAGAATAATAAAGAGAATTCAAGTACCGGTACAGGCAACAAAAGGACGGAAGATGAAACCCGCAGCGGCCGGCTTTATAATACGAACACGAGGACGATGGTCCTTAAACACGTAAGGGCAATCATTCGCCGATATGTTCGCCATGTTTTTTTGATCGCCGTATCGCGAGTGCGGTGCAATTTACGCAACCTAACGTCGATTACAGCCAACCCATTCCATCCCCCCCCCCCCACCGCCTACTTTCGCCGATTTTATACAAAGCGTAGGTATAATGTAACGCCTTAAAGACTCCGCACACCCCCGACGAGCCTTGATACGAGCCTCAAAGTAAATTACTTTTAACCGCTTACGCGTACAAGGGATATGTACGGTAATTGTTATACTATAGAGCCTGTAAAGATATCGAAGAAGAGTTGGCATAAAAAAAAAAAAACGGGCGAATGAATGGGAAAAAAGTGTGGAAAAAGAATTAAACAATCCGTAACGGGAATAAAAAGTTATACTTTGACTCCTTTTTAAAACGCTAAAATGGCAATTTTAAAATTTTTTTTTTTAACCCGCACGGTGAGAATTAAGGTGTTACTGATTTCACTCGGACAAACTTGAGGAAAAGAGGAACGCGTTAGGTTTTTTTGGTAAAACATACTTCGTGAGATGGAAAGTTTTACTCTGCAAGGAGTGAAAACCACGATACGAGCAGAAATCTGCTACATTGATGAGTAAAAATTATTGTTGAAGTAGGTTTTTTTTTGTTTTTATTTCATGTTTTTTTTTTTTTTTTTTAAACCAGTAACCTCCACGCGTCCCTCTTTTTCTGCAGTTTTCGGTAAAATCGGCTCTGTAATATAAACATATATATATATATATATATATATATATGTATATATATACACAGTGCATCGATGATTACGAACAAGTTTTCAAATTGACAACTTACGAAGGGTTAAAAAAAAAAAATTATCACCGCTTACATGCGATTGGAAACGAAGTTTCATTTGTTAATAGTTATCATGGTGTATTGATATAGAAAAAAAAAAAAAAAAAAAAAAAAACACGGAAACTATCGGTGTATATGAAAGAGTTCCGATTGTCTGATATTTCGAATACGAGATTGCGAAAAGTTTCGGGTTTGAAATTTTTCAGGGTAAAAAAAGAACAACATCGAACGTGAAGAAAAAAAAAAAACAAAAAATGAAAACAAAAGTACAGCGACTGGATAAATTATTCTCGAGTTAAAAAAGAAGATCTCGGAATTACGGGATTCACCCCTTTTTCGCCCTTTTGCCGAGGAGGTCAAGGTCGGGGATTTAAAAATTGACAAAACCGTAGGTGCAGAAAAGAGAGAGAAAGCGCGCGAGAGAGAGAGAGAGAGAGAGAGAGAGAGAGGGAGGGAGGGAGGGAGGGGGGGCGGGGGGTAGGGGAAGGTGATTTGGAGAGAGCGGAGTAGACGAGTTTGATAACCAAGATTAAAACGACGTTGGAAAGCTCGTTAAGCGCCTTGATGAGCCGGGGAAAAGCCGAAATACGAAGCTGCGTTCGAATAAACTAATTTCAACTAATTAATTGACGTCAGCCGTGAGGATAGTACTTTGGCTAGAAAACCGATTAGCGAGTAGCTGCAGGAGCACGCCGCTCGTTGGTATGAGTATAATAATAAGAGAGATGGAGAGAGAGAGCGAAAGAGAGAGAAAGAGAGAGAGAGAGAGAGAGAAAGAGAGAGAGGAGGGGGGGAGGAAAGCCTCCTGCCTGGTAATAGAAAAGTTGATGGCTCTGCAGCTGGAACTTAAATAGTTTATCCTCCGATACACGCGTCGATATTATGCGTAGGTATTTAGGAAGCTTTCGATGTGGTGGTCTTACTCTATCCGATGACCAGTTGTCCAATCATTATGGGCCACTAACGCGGGTCAGATCACCGGGCTATCGAGTCTCGAACTTTACCCTCGGCATGATGAAGTCTATAAATAGTCACGCGGCTCTCGGAGCATTATAGGATAAGTAATCTATAATGCATTTATAGTTTTATTGTTCTTTTTGTTCTTAAATTACCTCACAAATTTTCCATCAAATGAGTTAAAGCTTGTTTTTTTTTTTTTTTTTCGAAGATTCAATCCAATCTCGCGCTGCAGGTCAAAGTTCAATCGGATAAAGATATTGTTTTCAAGGTTGTTGGGAAATTTTTTTTTTTTTCAATATTGCCGGCGCCGTACTTTTCTCATCTCCTTAAAGTTCACGAACTGTTTTTGGACGATTTATAACAAAAACTTTTTGTTAAAAAATTATTTCTAACAAACGATATTGCGTCAGTTGTGAAAATAGTATGAGAGAGAATTTTTACAGATTTTGTTGGAATTTTTCGACCTACGAAATTCTCCAGAAAACTTTGATATTTTGCGAAATTTGCGAATGTTTTCTGTTACTTTTAACGTCTTTTCAACTTTTTAAGGGGATTTGATGATTGGTTTATATTATTGGATAGGTAACATCGTCGAAGAACGTGACCGATGAACGAAGAGAAACCAGCAAACCTATCATCCTCAGCGTTCCTGCACTTGTGAATTATTCGAGACGAGTATATGAGTCACTGAATTCCTCAGGTTCATGAATTATTAACCAAAAGTGTATTGGAAATGCTCACATAGTCTATGACACTGCAGATTTTCATGGCAAGGATAAGATGATCATAAAATTTTACTTTCCATAGATGGGGGTGCGGAATACGAGTCGGAGAATTATCATTCGAATGACAGGGGTGAAAAGTTCGCATACAATATATATTCGAGTAACCCCTGATAAATGTCGCAGAATTTTTCTGCCCTCGTATTTCGTTCTCATTGGGATCTTAATTTAGGGTTAGGATGAAAATATCGAAAAGTTATAGAGTAGAAGAGTCGCGATGTCAAATTTTTGTAAAATCCGAAAGTTTGTTTAAAGTGTGTAAACTCGAAACATGTCATAAAAATATCAAAACATGCAGATACAATAATTTGTACAAGTGCCTTAACCTTTTGTCTAACTTGTTTTAGGCCCGAAACAAACTGCGAGTTAGATTCTATACGAATTATGTGACAACGCGTTCCATTTTCTCACGTCAAATGCAACGCCAGTCATTGTCGCATCATTCGTGTAGAAGTGAACTCGCATTTTGTTTTGGACCGAAAACAAGTTAGACGAAATGTTAACCTTTTCGTTCATACATTTTTTCTTACGTGCGATTCACTTGAAGTTTTTCACGCGCGAGCTTTTGGGACCGCTGATTACGAATCTGAACTCGAAATTCGTTAATTCAAAATAGCTGATCCAATATGGCGGACAAACAAAAACAGTAAGAAAAATTTTGAAAAAATTCTGCACAATTTTTTGGTATGTATCAAGTTTGTGTAAGAGTTAGCATCTGGATTTACATGGTATATTAGCAGAAGATGTTTTTTCTCGTGAATAAGTACGAATTTTGATCATTTGTTTACACGTGCTATTTTTGTAGTAAGTAAATAACGAAATTTCACATTTTTTTTAGACTTGCAAAGAGTTCAGTGACCACGCGGGACCAAAAAAACTCGGCAATTGTTACGAAAAAAGTGTTCTAATAAATAAAATAACTGCAAAAAGAAAGGTGGAATTGAAGGTCTTTTTTGTAACTCTGTAAACCAGATCCTTCGGATATTATTTGCGGAAAATTCTCTATCGTGACTTAATTCGATTATCCGATCCTTCTCGCAAATTTTCACCCCCTTCCTGAATTCTTCCAATGACTTTCCGTAAAATTGAATTCCCGATATTTCCACGCTCATTTCACAGTGCAGCTTGGAAACACTCGGAACAAAATTACGAACTTCGGAAGCAGCGGCGCGTACCAATCGGCGAAAGGTCGATGGGTTGTTCCGGACTAGCAGGTACGTCGTCCTAATTGGTTTTACAAAAGCGTCGTCGATACTTTGGCGGATTTACGAGGTTCGAATCCGCAGATCGGCAGATCCGTAGAAGCGGCAAACTGCTATGTGTCACGATTGTTGACTTCGGCGACCGCGAAGCCGCTTCTGTTGCGTATGCACTCGACCGAAGTCAAGTGTAAGCTCGAAAAAGTGACTCTCGATCAAGTGGCGTAATGTTGGTAGTACTTTAGTAGGTACATGCAACTGTGCGCAACGTGTATATGCACGCATATTTCAAATAGGTCATAACCGAGTTTCATGTACGTCACTCAAACTTGTAATAAATTTCCGGCTGACTGACCGGCTGATATTCAATTTGCACAATTGAATCAATACTTGTTTCACTTTGACCAGGTGTTTCGAATGTATTTTTTACAGTAGTCGAATCAGAGCTTAAATTTCGATTCAAGTTTGATTTGAGATTTTTAACTTGGTTAAAATTCATTTTTTTTTTTAATTTCAATATCGAACTTGATTACCAATTTTATGGTGGAACTTGAATTCCAATTAAATCGACTTTCAACTTGATCGTGATCTATTCCTCAATTTGAACTTTAATTGAAAATCAATTTTAATTAATTGAGCTAAGGCTTGATTTCAACTAAGTTTCAATTCGATAACTTCGAACTTGATTTCGGTTTCAATATTGATCTAGATCGACTTTGAACTTGATCTTGATCCATCCCTGAATTTGAACTTTGTGAAGTATTAATTTTAACTAATTGAGCCACGGCTTTATTTCAACCAAGTTTCACTTCAATATAACTTAAAACTTGATTTCGGTTTAAATATGGATCTAGATCGACTTTGAACTTGATCTTGATTCATCCCTGAATTTGAACTTTACGAAAAATCAATGATAATTAATTTAGCTAAGGGTTGATTTCAAATAAGTTTCGAGTCAATAACTTTGAACTTGGTTTCGGTTTGAATACGAATCTAAATCGACTTCGAACTTGATCTTGATCCATCCCGAAATTTGAAATTTATTAGTAATTAATTTGAATTGATTGATCTAGAACTTGATTTCAACTATATTTCAATTCGATAACCTTGAACTTGGTTTCAGTTTGAATACGGATCCGGATCGAATTTGAACATTATTAGAAACCGCTTTTTATTGAGCTAGGATTTGATTTCAACGGGGTTTGAATTTCACTGCAGTTTCACTTTATATCAGATTCTGTCCGATTTTAACTGTGAACTGGATTTTCCATTCAAGCCTTGTTTCTTGACGCGAGTGACGAAGGACGAATGGAACGTTTTATCCAGTCCTGGCAGCCAGCTGCGATAGACTTATAGATTTGATAAGAATCGTTTTTATTGCCTCTCCATGCCTACCGCTTCTCTGGTTTCTATTTCGATCTGTTCAGCTGCGCGCAGGTTGATCGATACGTATTTGACATGTGCAGGGTGCGTTTTACTCTGACCCTTGAATTCTCAACAAAGGGTATATACGATAGCCAACGAGATTGGGGAAATTATTTTCAGTGTAAAAAATAACGCTGCGGTTGAAAAAAAAAAAACAGAAAAAAAAAAACAAAGCAACAAAGAAGAAAGTAGATGAAAAATACGATAATCGTGTCACTATATTAATTAATTAAAGAACGCTTTTAAATGTTCCGAGTTAATTACTACAAGATAAAAGCTTGTAATGAAAACGTTGACGAAAGAGTGAAAGAAGAAGATCTGAAAAGTGCGAGATCACCGACGGAGAAGAAAAATAATATGGTGGTGAGAAATGAAAAAAACAAAAAAAAAAAGAAAAAAAAAAACGGTGAAATGAAAAATAAAAATAAATACCGAAGATGGAGGAAATAAACTGTCTAAATGCGCATAAATATTCTACCCTCTGAGAGATATGCACCTATACCTATTACCCACACACGTTTGGGATATAACATAAGGGGTCTGCGGTTAAAAGCTGCTATATTTAATACGCATAAATCCTGCGCGTAACCTGGGAGCAAAGCAGGCACTCGAAACCCAGCAACGGAACGATAATAAAAAACAAAAAAAGAAAAAAAAAAAAAAAAAGAACAAATCGTACGTTTCTACCTACCTACTCGTAAGCAGAGGAAAAAAAAAATACGTAACCTAAATAAATAATAAAAAAAAAAAATAACGCCGCAATGGTGTGAATAGAAGTGGAGGAAATTATTTGACGAAGAGGGGAAAAGTGAGGAGAGTGGAATATATGAAGGATGACTGCATTAGAAGGAAGAACCAACGACTCTTAATGGAAAACACCGCATCGTTCCACATGAATGTGAAATTCATTTGCATCGTTTCGAGTATTTGCGTCTTCTTTTTCCCCCTCTTTTAAGCCCTCTCACCCCTTATGTAGATACCAACACCGAGACTTTCCCTTTCGCTTTGTTTGCTTTCGTCTTTTATAACGGTTTTTTTCTTCCGCTTTACCCTCGAGCTTTCGTAGAACGAACTTAATAGATCCTTTGCTGTAGTCTAACGACTGTTTCGCTTAACGCAACCCTAAACGACTAGTGGTTTAAAACGTTTACGTACTTCTCTTCCTCTCTTTCTATCGTTCTTCAAAGCATTCGGCAAAGCACGCTTACAGCTTTTTAGTACCCGTTTCACCGGGTGAACAGATTGTAATAAATTCTAGTTGGGACGGATAAACTTCTCAGGAAGATTGCGCTGAGCAGAATTTTGACATTTTTTCTCTTACACTTACCAGAGATTTTTGGTAGAATGGATAATGTTAAATTAACGATCGGAGTTATGTTGAAAAATAAAAACAGTCAACGACTGTAGAGTGAGAATGCGGTTCGATACTACAGAAATCGGTTCTACAGAGAAAATATTCCGCAAAACATGTTCTGCAGACTTGTTTCTACGGAAATATTTAACTGCAGAAAAGGAATTCGAGATTCACGTTAGAAATAACCCTGCGTGAATTATTCTACAGGAGAATTGTTCTACAGAATATTTTACAAGATATTTTGTAGAACAATATTCCTGTAGAATAATTCACGCGGAATTAGTTTTAATGTGAATCTCGATTTCCTTTCTGCAGGAAAATATATTGTAAAAAAATATTCCTGTAAAAACGAGTCTACGGAACATATTCTGTACAACATTTGACCTGCAGAACTGATTTCTGTAGAACCGATTTCTGCAGAACCGATCCTCCCTCTATACAAATCGTAATTAGGTATAAAAATTACACTCGGTGGTGTGAGCTTTGAGATTTTGTTCGGTGCGGGGAGTGAACAATCAGAAAGAAAAGATAGAGACCTCACAGAAGTTCTGCGAACATACGATTTCGGGCTCAGAGACTTCGCCGAGTCCAATCCTGGAACCGAGTCTTGGAACCGGGACGTTTTTGCAAAAATTTTTCGCTATTCCGGAGGCGGTTTGTTCTGAGAAAGGCATGTCGTATGATCGGGCTGTGGTTGGAGAGAGAGAGAGAGAGAGAGAGAGAGAGAGAGAGAGAGAGAGAGAGAGAGAGAGAGAGAGAGAGGTATTACAAAAATAACTCCATGCCCGAGAAACCGAGATGCGTCAACAGCCGAGAAACGAAGCGACGGAGGCTCGACGATGCCGGAGGTAGGCATCGTGGTGGATGGTAAGGGACGCTGCCGCGATAGCGATAAAATCAAAAAACAGGGAAACATGATACTTTGAAATCTTAACTGACCGCCGTTATACGACTATGTTAACTCTGCGGTCCGGGTTCAAATGGTCAATTAGGAGATCTGGTTATACGTGTGTTATTTTTGTTATTTTCTTTTCTTTTTTTTGTCCGTTTTTCTTTCACTTTTTGAGTGAGGTAGCGCACCGCGAGTAACCTGCGATCTTTGTCCAAAGGAATTCCTCCGAGGAACAAGTTCAAAGATATCTAGATGGCGAGATTCTTTTCAATGTGCAAGCTTCACGACTATCCTGCAGACATAATTTTTTACACCGATTACACCGGTCAACACGAATTTTTAGTCTCTGATTAACGGAAGGAAGAAGTGTTTTTTTTTTTTTTTTTTCTTTACGAAGCTTGATTTTGTGGGAACCGGAACGATATTTCGGATTTTATGAAATATTATGGTGATGTTGATGGAAAGAATGGTGAAAAGTTCACGCAAGGAGTGTACATTCATTTTGATTTGGTGAACAAGCGAAGCGGATCTCCAGCGACTTAACAAAATCCGTAACAAGAAATTGTCCTGGTTTGAAATTCGCTGTCAAGTGCATTAATAAGCTTGTAAAAACTTGGCGCGATTTTTCTGGACAGTTCGTGTTTCTCAACCAAGCTACAACTTGGATGGTCTAAAATGACATCTATTTTTAAGAGTTTGTTTCTTTTTTTTTAATGAAAATGAAGACACTTGGAGCGATTTGAGTTTGAGGACTTTATTATTTATAGTTTCAACAACTTTTTGTAATTTTTTCATTGAAATTCATGACAAAACGGCGGCACGGCGCATATAAGTAGAGAACTACCACGTTTTTAATCCGGTGGCGCAGATTCCTCGGTCAATTTTCATCCGATCGACTTGCAATTTTGACACAATCTTTAAAACTTGTTTATCGATTCGAGCTCGTAGCCAGATTTTTGCATTTCAATCCCAAAACTTGTTTATAAAAACATTTTTCACAATTTTTTGTTCATAATCGTGTATATTCGAAATTTTTTTTTCTCATACTTTCAGTTACAGCTCGATCCGGAAAAGCTGTTTTTAACTCAAAAATATTCTTCCATACGTTACAAGTTGAACAGTAATGTCAGGAGATGCACTACCGCAAAAGTCCTCGATGTCGGAGTCGTTCGCTACTTACATACGCCATGCCGCGATTTTGTTATTAATTGCATTAAAAAAAAAAAAACAATTCCAAAACGTTCTCGAAACTGTAAATAACAAAGCCCTCCAACTCAAATTGCTCCAAGTGTTTTCATTTTCTTGAAAAAAAAAATAAAAATAAGATAAACAAAAAATAAACTCCCAAAAATAGGTAGGATTTTAGACCATCCAACGTACTTGACGTTAAATTTCAAAACAGGACAATTTCTTGTCAAGGAATTAGTTACGTCTCTATGGCTTGTCACGGATCTGCTTGACTCGATTTCGCCCAACGTTCGCCAAATCGAAACAAACTTCCAATCTTTACGTTGACTTATCCACCGGAAGGTCGACAATTCGAGAAGCCGAAAGCGCATACTATAAAAAAAATAAAAATTGAAAACCCGTTCAATAAACAACGTGGCCCGTTTCCGCGAACGTGAGGGCCTGCAGAAGCTTTACGACCACTTGACAACTCGGAGGTAGAGGTACGTGTGGCGCGGTTTGAGCACATACCCTTGGTACCCATCTACCTCGGTACATGTCGCATCAACGGTGCCGGAGAAACAAAGAGCATACCTGGCATGGATCTGTACCTAAGCGTGCACAGTTGTATACCGTTTAATACGCCGTTGGTTGTTAGATTAACAATGCAGCTGCCCTCCTCGTATCGCCTCGGTATCTGGACTACCTATACCTACTATATAACCAACTCCTCCACCACCGGCTGGGTATATCTACTCCACATTCACAGAGGTGCACAACGACCTCGGTATGAAGGTACTCGAGGAGGAGTTCACCAGGATTGTAATGTGCTCTCTCTCCCTCTCTCTCTCTCTCTCTCTCTCTCTACCATTCTCTCACGCTTCCTATTATACTCTCGACAAATCTAATTAACAAAGTCATTTACTTATCTAAGTGGATTTCGTATAGTTTGTTCCCATCCCCCATCCCCTCCTACCTATCCACCTCTTTCCTTCTGTACTCTTATTGTGTATACACTCTATGGCCTCTCTGCACCCTCGGATTAGACTCTGAGACTGAATATTCGTTCACATTCTATTTATAAACACTTCGTCTAACTCGGAGTTGAGTTTAGTTGGGTTAAGGTACCTGATGATCAGTCTCGATGTAAGGAGAGACTGAATGTCACCGTGATCAAATTTTGTACTCTTGTTTAGGTTGATGCAAAACGGTGACTCTGATGGAGGAAGTAAAATGTGAAAATTCGATTCCAAAATATAGACTAAAAATTTTGAATTCATAGTTATTATAGACATTTTTGTCTTTTCTGAGGTGGAACGACTCGGACGATAATCGAATGAAACACAAGCGGTATCGAAGGATATGGAACGGCAATTGTGACGGTATATCAAAGCTCGGGTATTAAGGTCCGAGATCCGGAATCTGTTAGAAGTGATACATCGAGTTGCTTAATGAGGCTGTAAATATCACAGCTAATTTTTAGTACATCGATTAAAACGCATGTAACAAGTTATAACAGTATAAATTTGAGTTAGATCATCGTTAGTTTCTCAGTTTTGAAAATATCGTTCCGAAGCTTCATTTCGACTTTCAGATCGATTCACCGACAAAGTTTCTCGTGTATCCTTGCTTCGATTATAAAAACTCCGTTTCATATTCTCTTCCACGACACATCCATACACTGTCATTGAGTAAATTTACACTTTGTTTAGATCAGATAATAATTGTTAACAATCAATTGAATTATCGCTATACGATTGTGAGCGGTTACCGTTTCGATCAACTAATGATTCACATGGGAAGAACAAGAAGAACAAGAAGATAAAGAAGAAAAAAGAAAGTGAAAAAGCCCACAGCGGGATAAAATTCATAATTCATCGCATGATCGAGGATTTTGCGAAGCAGCTGAAGGGAGAAAGATATAGATATTATAGAGACAGAGAGAGAGAGAGAGAGAAAGTACATTTATTTGATCCTGGAGTGTAACTCCCTAAAGATCACAGGCATAACTTACAATAAATCAACGATAACCTGAGACTAATTATTTCTAATAATAATAGAGGAAAAACAAAAGCTAAATCAGGATAAAAAAAAACAAAAAAGTAAGCGATAGCAAAGTCAAAATAACATAGCGAGCGGAGACTTGACAGGAAGAAAATAATACTAATCAAAAGTAAAGACAGAAATAATAGAATAATAATTATAAACCCATAAAAAGACAAAAAGAGAGAGAGAAACGGGTTTATTATAAGTCCTGGGACGCTACGATTCCCTAAGGACTATGCAACAAGTACACGTAAGAAAGATAAACAAAACAAGAGTAGAAAAAAAGAAAAAAAAAAATAATAAGAAAAAAGAAACGTACCAAAACATAGGATACATCGATAAAACTAAAAATAAAAATAAAAATAAAGGTTAGTTGCCAGGATAAAAATTTAAAAAATTAAAATAAGATATTGAAAAAGTACAAAAATACAAAATACAAAAGTGATACAATCCCAAATGTTCAAACATACAGCTATAACTACAGCTATACTCCGCATGTGAAGCTTGCTTAAAATTTAATTTTTGAGTTTTGAGAGAGAGAGAGAGAGTGACTTTTCGCCATGTATACTGTCGAAGGGTAAGTAATTCACTCGGTTCGTGGCTGCGCGACTCACAGAGAGGCTTTGCAGTGTGCGTAGGCGTTTACAGGCTTATCGGCATCGCGTTCGCAGGCCCGAAACACACTGGCTGCGGTGTTACTCCTCGCGAACACATGAATTATGCGTAGAACGCGTGTCTCTGCCACACCCCCCGAGCACGACGGCCGACGTCTATCTGCCCCCCTACACGCCGCCCTTTCTTCAACCCCTCGACTCTATTTTGACACGGGGGCGGGGGCGCCGCCAACGCCGCGGGGCGAATATTGTACCCTCAAACTTTGTGTCATACGTATATATGTATAGATGTGTAGAGATGTGCGCGTATTCGTCTGTTACAGATATAAGTACGTGTGAGCGCACAATTACTGTGTACTAGACTGGGCCAAAAAAAACGAAGAATTTTTTTTTTTTAATGGTACTGCAAAAACATTTTTCATTACGACAAATGAAAATTGTCCTGAAAGTTTGAGCCCTTGATATTAATATTAAGGCGTGTATTGTTACAGCTATTGATTTTTTAACAGTTACCGCATTTTTTTACCCAAAATCCGTCAATTATCAATCTGAAAAATTTTATCAATCCATGTTTTTGAAGGAAATTAAATTTCCTACAAAAAAGCTCTCCTACTAAATTGACGTAGATCGTGCCGTTTCCTTGTAATCGTGACTTAAACATTGATTTGTTTTTTCAAATTTTTGTTTGAATTTTTGATTTTTGTAATTACCAGAAAAATCAATATTTTCATAGATCAAACCATTATTTTTGTGGGAAATTTGATGCTCTACAAAAAAGGTCTCTTAACATTTTTTATGAAATTCACTCCTTTAAAAGTTATTCGACATTGAAATTGTTTTCAAAAGTAATTTCAATGTCGAATAACTTTTAAATGGAGCTGACTTTTCTCTTTCGAAATTTCTCTCTCTCTCTCCCTCTCTCTCGCTAAAAAAAAAAATGCATATACAGAATCTGGTGTTCTTCCGTCGCTCAAGATAAACTTCAAAATCGGTAAAAATACGTCAAAACAGCATCCTGTATTCCAAAAAACGTCATGGATGATCAATAATTGAATCTCTCGCAGAGTTGAAAAAAAAATTTGGGTTCATACACTATTTGAACAAACCCCGTGACCAATAAATCCGGAGCTATTCTTAACCTGAAAGGTTATAAAACTAGGGTGGTAAAGGGGTGGGAATATATTTTCCCTACGGCACCTGAAACGGCGGTATGTATTATACCTTATACATTGACGTTCGCAGGTGCAGGTTTAACCGCAGACTTACAAGTTGACCAGTTTTCTGCGTATCCAGTACCAGAGGTGCGCGTGAGCCTTCGCCGGGGGTTGACGATGGTTTACTGGTGGTGGAAGGGGGTTGAGTTTTTATAATATACGCGACGCGTGCATGATCTTGTACACCGCGTCGTAAATAATCTGGAAACATGAATATCAAAACGCGGGGCGGGTCGTCGACGTCGTCGTCGTCATCGTGTGGCGGCGTTTTCCACTTGCCCCGGTGGCAGGTATTACAGGCAAAGGCTGAGCTGCAGAGGTCCGAGTAACGCGCGTGTGTGCGTTTCGGACGCGTGCAAACACAACCCTCAAAGCCAACACCAAACTGCCCACTCGCACCATTTTCACTCCCGTATGCGTGCAGAGTCCGTGTTTCTGGGGGTAATTAGGGCTTGTTTTTAAATTTACCGTGTACGACCTCCATTTTAATTTGTAACCCTCCGTCGTGTACGTGCGTACGTACGTGCTTATACATGTGCACGTATACGATATGTATATATATATATATGTATACATAATATAAATATATATTAGACCGTGAAACCGACCACCGAGTCTATACTGATTTCTCAACCCAAGCTTGCACGACCACGACACGACCATCGAATAACAGGGTGTTGCGCGACTCGGATCGTGCGAGTATAAGAAACACCGACAACGGTTTGGTTCCTCTAATTTTTTCCACGATAGGCTGTTGACTCGAGCAATTCAAGCAGGCTACCTACTTGTGATTACAGTGGCTCAGAAATCGAATGAATTCGTTTGAAATCATGTAGCATTAGCTTGAAATCTGGTCGGAAGTAATTGGAATCGGTTGAAACTACTTAGAAATCGTTTAAAACTGTCCGTAATCATTTAAAATCGCTTGAAATTATCCAGAAATTGTTTGAAACTTCGCGAAATCTGTTTGAAACCGTCTGTCGTAATTCTTCATCGATTTGAAACTACTCGAAACCACTTTTAAATGCTTTGAAACTTCTCGAAAACTGTCTGAAACCGTCTGTCGTAATTCTTCATCGAGTTGAAACCACTCCAAACCACTTTAAAATGGTTTGAAACTTCTCGAAATCTGTTTGAAACCGTCTGTCGTAATTCTTCATCTAGTTGAAACCACTCTAAACCACTTCAAAATGGTTTGAAACTTCTATAAATCTGTTTGGAAAGGTCTGTCGTAATTCTTCAATGACTTAAAACCACTTTGAAATCGTTTAAAACATGTTTAAATGAGTTTGAAACTGTCCGTAATAATTTTAGAACCGGCCAGAACTATTTAAAATCGATTTTAAATTGTTCAAAACATTTCGAAATCAGTTTAAAACTGTTTGGAATCATTTTGAAATCTTTGTAAACGATTGAAGTCATTTATGCCGTGGACCGTAAGTGAATGGTCTTTGGCTTTTCGACTGATTCTTGTTTCTTTTTTGGTTCTCTATATTTCACCTCTACCGATGTTTTTGCAACTTCACTATTCGTTCATTAGCTGCAAGTCTAACAGAGAATGAAAAAACTTTTTTTCTCGATCGTTTCTCCTAGTTTCTTAATATCTTGCTCATTGCAGACCACTCGCTGTGCCGTACGATCAACCGACTTTTTGCGAAGGCTGAATTTTTCTTTTACTTTCTTTCTTACTTCGGTTTTTTTTTTTTGTTTCTCTCTACTCCTTCGTGGGAAAAAATAACCCGGGTAACAGATGCAAATGTGTCGTGATTGGAAGCAATGAAGCAATACGTCGGAGCTACCTGTACGTCGACTGTACAGGGTTTCCTTCTCTTCGGTACAGGCACAGGGTGTGTAAGGCATATGCCATAAAATATTATATCCGCACACCCACGCACCGCTCACTACGTTCATGAGCAGGAGAAAATATTACTCTGCGTGCATGCGAAAGCCTAGTCAAAATTAGGTGTTGAGATAATAACACGGGTTTGTCAAAGTGCAGATTTTTCATTTTTCTTTTTTTTCTTCTTCTTTCACTAATTATAATTTTTTTTTTGATTTTAAAGCACTAACTTGGCACGACTGAGGTCGTAACGCTAATCCTTTCTCACCGCGAAAATAGCATTGTATGTTCAGGTATATTATAAGGCGTATGGTTATATTCCCATAATATTACACACGTGAAAAAGTTCCGCGCGTTCGTAAATCGACTTTATTATACATACGCGCATGTGTTTTATACATGTATATTGTATACAGCAGAGAGAATTAATATGTCACAACACGCTCGGTGTATTTTTTTCCTCTCCTTTTCCCTAGAGCTCGTATAGTGTAATAACGCGAATACATGCATACGAACATGTACAAACACGTACGGGTATAACGTACAGGCAAAACACAGACGTGGAAGAATGATTATGTTTCATATTTCAGTGAAAAACCTGGGCGGGTTAAAAGCGGGGCGAACGCGCGGTTTCTTACTAATTTATTTATACCCTAAAAGGGTCATTGTTTGCCATTTTGATAGGCCAAGTCACGCAGAATAATCGTCGTTATTCATATTCACTGTGCAGTGCGGAGAAGAGAGAGAAAGAGAGAGAGAGAGAGAGAAAGAGGGAGAAAGAAACGGTAATAATGAAATAGGAGGAAGGAGTAACGAGGAAAGGCATGCGATCCTCCAACTATTATACGATTCATGCCGACTCGCACTGTCATCGGACAGTCACAGTCAGATTTACCACAATCAGTGTCTATTTTGACAAACCATCCAACGTGCAATAACCATTTCCCTAAGAGAACTCAATCTTTTCGGGTTAATGCGATTCGAACGATTGCTTTTCAGAGAAGAATCTGCATCTATGAGTCGATAAAATTTATGGAAATCGGTAAGGTCTCAGTTGTAAAATCATGAACAATGAATGGGTGCGAGATCGAGATGGGTGATTTGAATTCCCGCGGTGTGAACGAGACGCGAAACGATCCCATGATCCTCGAACCGTTTTCACCTTGGCGGTCAAAGGTCGGGGGCGGGTTTTCACCTTAGCTCAAACGGTGTAACCTGATACGAACGAAATGAAACGAGGGACTGGAACGAGGAGCACTTTCTGCAGCTAAAACAAAAGCCTAGGGACCAAGAAGAAGAAGAAGAAGAAGAAGCAAAAGCGGTGGTGGGAGGCCGAGGGGATCGCGAGGGTACAAGAAAAATAGAGGATCATGGGAGCGAGATGAGTAAGTCGTTCGGACAAGTGATCCCGTCACTTTACGTTTTCCTGGCCACGTCTCGGACGCTAGAGTAGTTTCAACTCGGCACTCGCCGAAAGCGATGAAGGTGCAACCATGTAGGTGGCACCTTGAACACGACCAAGGAATGTACATCCTAGCTCGAATAAACCTGCGGAGTCGGCTTACCTGTCGGCCCTTTAGGCCCGCCTTCGGCTGACACAAACCGGTGATCGCTACTATGTAGCAGGTTGTGATATACCCACCGATATCCTTCCGCGACATGCCCTCGCAAGTAGGTATCGTCTTTCCGACTCGCCAGATCCCACAAGGATAACAAGTGTATACATATCTTACAACCTGCCCCAATTGTTCTTCAGCTACCAGAAGAACTCTTTTCCACTACCCACATTGTTTTGTTTGCCAGTTCGCTCAAGGAGGTTATACGTTTAACAGTTGGGTGCGAAGTTGCGATGAAAGGGTACTCGAATGATTTGAATGTTGTTTGAAGTCACGGTTATTGAATCGAAATGACTGACGTTCTTGAAAGTTATTGCCAAGTATACTTGAAATCATATGATAGTTTGCTGAAAAAGTCGCCTGCCAAGTGTTGGAAGTCACGAAAATGGTTGTCTTGAGTCTTGCTATAAGCATCAGATCGTTTCGATCCAGTAACATCAATTTCGAGTGATCTTTACATCGATTTCCACCTTATTGCGAGCTTCCGTTGTTTTCTAATGATTCTTCAACATTGTAACCTATCCACCATGATCTGTTGTAACTTTTTGTGATTCTATTTCAACGTAAAAAAATCCTTGGAAACCATATAGAACTCTAGGAAAACATTGGAAATCAATGAAAACCACTCGACAAGTTATCACTCGAAATCCAAGTCAATGAATTGCAATCATTGATTCGATCTCCGAGCGAATGGCTCTTCTGTTTTCCTTCCATTGGTTTTGTGCGAGTATTGATTTTTGATTTTCCCCGTTTTTGATTTTCCTCTCCCCCTCTCTTATCGTCAGTCAAGTTTTCCGAAGGCGATCTTTGAATCTGTCAATTAAAAGCCACCGACCGATGTTTCCCGGGCTTGAGGCTCGAGCGCCGGTGCATTTGATACAGAAACTACGGCAAATTCATCCCAGGCAGAAGTCCATTACCCTGGGCAAAGGCACCCGAGCGTAGATTTGGGGGAAATCCGGTTAAGTGCAGACCACTCCGGGCATGGCGTCTTAAATTGCGAGTGCGAAACCCCCGACTTTGATCGATAACCATGCGGAGAGGACGTGTGGCCTTCTGGCCCTTCGACATCACGGACATTCGACCGTCCGATTTTCGTTCCGAGTCCGGAGTTCGAAGCATTGCGTCGAAATTTGATCATGTGCCCAGGTTCGCGATCCCATCGAAAAGAATCCGTCGCCTTCAGGCCGCAAGACTCGATCTCGAAGAAACATTATTTCAATTTGTTCGAATTGGAATTGTATCATGCAGAATCGACGCTGCATCTCGAATGCGATCGATCCTTGAACTCTGCTCTCTCGAATCACCCCGTCATTCCCAGCTACTCACCCTGTGCAGAAAACCCGAAGTGTTTGACTGCGGGAAAAGCCATTTAGAATTTCCATCAAGGACCGGTACGGCTCCGTTCACCAGAACGTATTCCTGAAGTCGAAGCGAGTCGAGTTGCGGCTACACAAGGTATACGAGGTAAGGTGATGTCTTGCTGAAATATAGGTCGCGTATACTCCAGGTTCGAAGTATGGTAGATGCAGCGGGTAATTCCATTGCATCTCGATGCAGGACCCAATAATGGTTCTACACTTCGCGCACTCTTGTTATATCTGCCACTCGAATACCTAATTACGCTTTCCGTTAAGTGGGTATCGACTCTGGTCTTTGTGTATTTCCCGTTTCACGATACAAGGTCTAGGAAATCACAGTGGGAATAGATGGATCCACGATTTCAGCGATCTCAGTCAATTAACAATTTGATTCACTGAAAATGGATACGAAGTTATGCGGGCCATGCAATTATTTCAATCATCGATGTTTGGTTATTTGTTGTTGGGGTGGAGCTGGCCACGAGAGCCAACCGCTTTCCAGGGACGAATTAGGATCAAAAGCACAAACATGTCTATTCCATTTCTTCACAAATCCGTGTAGAAACACTGTACAGGTTAAAAATCTTATAAAAAATTTAGGTAATCAGTTTCACTTGTCTACTTGATATTCCGATTGTTTGCATTACGAAATTTTCGATAAGTTAATCGGTAGTAATTTTTAAACATTGAAAAATTCCCGAATCATGGATACGTGTGAAAGTCAGGGTGGACGATGTCGTCCATGTTTGCCAGCAGAGGGTTTAATACGAAAACAGATTGTCTTTTCATCGGATAGAAATTCCATTTCCGTGCTTGCAGTGAAGAGACGCAATTTACCACAGTCTGCTCGGATTTGAGCTTGTTAACGAAATTCGTAAAAAGTCCACTGCTCATGCAGACACAACAGGTATAAGGTTTCCTCCATACACAGGATTCACTTAATTGTTTGAACAACTTCCAGAGTGCAGGTAGCAGGCAGCAAATGTGGAAGTTTTTCTCGGGGAGCAATTCATACTGCTTCCATGCACGAAATTCTGTAGCTCAAATCTCTTGAATTCAAATGAGAAAATGCTCAACACACGTGCCACTTTATCCATTGAAAGAATATCTAAACTACTGTTAATGGTTCTTCGCGCAATTATTTCGCAGAAGATCCCAGCACGATAAAAACGTCTCAAATATTTATCGTGAAAGGCATGGGAGTACGTATCACGTTACGCGAAAAATTTCTTCGCATTTTTTGCCCATTACAACTTGGAAAGTTGTTCAAACAATTTCAGTGGATTCTGCAAATAGAAAGAACCTTGTACATGTTATATTTACCTCTGTATCGAGTTGCTCACGATTTTAGCACAAATTGAAATTTCCGTCCGACGGGATAAGTTTTTTTCTAGGTGTACGACAACACGATTGTTTTTTTTTTTTTTTTTTCTTATTTCTCACCAAACACGCGACGTCTTTATTCAAAAACAAACTTTTTGGGACAAACGGGAAAATCGATCGATCGGCCCGCATGTTGAACCTAGTCCAAGTTAACCTCGGCCCTTGAGCCGTCCCGTTAATTGGGGGTGGATCAAAATGATCAGGTATGTGCGATGATCGGGCAGCCCCAGAGAACACTAGAAATTCAATCGACACGTGAATATCTCCGGGAAGCCGTGAATTGGCGGTTTGATCGGAACGCAATCGAGTTGAGTACCCGATGATAATTGCCGGAATCTCTTCTTCGACTTCTCTTTGGGGGGTGGTTAAATCGCGGACGCCATCGGCGGGGAAAGAGAGGGACGGAAATGAAATGCGGGGCGTTGGGGTAACGCTACGGTCGTTAGCGGACCACGTTAGTCGTTAGATGTGGCCAAGGTTCCGCGCAACTTGCTTGCTAATTAATTATTTCGAAATTTTGCGGTAGCGCGAGCTTAATCAGTCAACCAAGTCATTAGAGGGCGGTTGGGGCGCGAGGAAAAGCTCCCACCATGTTCCGGACCGGAAATAGGCGAGGAGTTCGATTTTGAAAAAGCTCAACGCCTTTGTGCACGCCTCTCGAAAGCTCGCTCAGATTTGTCAAAACTTTTTCCAGAAACGACGCTTGCGTCCTGCCAACTTTCGCTCACTTTGCTTACGTATTTACGTATGTATGTATTTAGGGTGTATCATGGCTGCTTTCCACCCTCCGCTCAGCCGCTTTCACCGCGGCTTAATTGGTTCTCTGCTAATGCAACGCTACCCTGTATAACCAACGCTTCTCTTACGTCTACCCGAGACGGTAAAATATTTGACAAGTCATAACCAACCACCCACTCGGTATCCTCTTTGTCCTGCAAAAGCACCGCGAAGAAGGTGCGAGAAGAAACATGAAACTAATGTCGGCGAGAGTGTACTTCTGTGTCTCTTTGAGAGTGGGCCGTACACGCCCTTAGTTGCCTGATTCCAACCGAAAGACAACCTTATAACTTTCGTCTTTTAACCCCAGAGGCTGAAGGCCCTTTTTCACTGGTCACGACGGGTGGGGAAGAAAAGAATCACTCGATTTAAGGGGATCAGCGTATGGATTAAATCTGACAAATTGGGAATATACACTTCTTGAGAAACCTGGTAGACATTTTTCAAGCTTACGGGAAACTACTTGCACTGATTCACGCGTCGAGAAACGCAGCGTGATAACTTTCGCACATTATCATTTAATTGCGACGAATTACTTTGAGGCCATTAATTTATACGAGTCAAGTACATGTCAGCGGACGGAGTAAATGAGTCTGTTTACTTTCCTAGAAATCCATTACAATATTGTATTCACTTCATTCCTTGCTACGAGTAATTGTTTGCTTTCATAAACTTGTCGCAGACATTTCGATGGATGTAAATATTTTTTGCCACTCAAGGCCAAACAAACGACCCACCCGAGTGAAACGGAGTTTTATTTACTGAATTCTCAAAGGGGTATTCAATTTCAGGCGTAAACAAATAGCACTGTCGAAGAAACGTTTAGTCTAGATGAATCGACGGCTGTTGAAGGTCACCGAGAACGCTTATCACATAAATCAAGCAGAAACTGAATGTACATGAATGTATTGATTACCTCTAGGCTTCAGTGATCCAGATTCTTGAGCTTCCGCAACCAGATCCCCGGTCAAAGAGATGCGATTCACATCCACTGAACAATCACTACACACGGTCGTAAGAGAATACCGGAGATGAACAGTGGCTCGATTTTAAGGGGAGCCCAATGTTTGCTTAGCAATGAAACGAGTATTAAGGTTCTCTAAGCGTCACTATTTAAAATACACACTGTAAACAAGACCTTTGAATAATCAAGAGAGACTCTTTGTTGTACCGTTGGGTGTTTCTCGCCCGATCCAAACACGGTAAGAGAAGTGTGACAAGCCTTGATAACCACTCGAAGAATCAATGGAAAGTAGCCACAGATTCGATACCCGGGATTCGATCTACTCAAGGATATACCGACACTATGGAGGGTAAAGGTAAAAAGAAGTATTTTAGTTTAGTTTTCAACTGAAAAAGTGTCCATCAAAAAGCGACAAGTAGTGGTTCAAAGGGTCATCAGGACGGTGCTAACAAGCAATCAGGGTTCAATCTAAACTTGTGGCGGTTGTAGATGAAATGAAGTGTGTCAAAGGAAATTAGCAAAGTATAGCAGAAGTTGCAATGACTAGATTAGTTGATAAAAGTGCCATAAGTGCATGGTCAACTGCTAACGTAGTTGAATGAAGGTATGTATACTCAATAAAACCTGAAAACTTTTTCTACAGCAACGTCATTTTAATCGTACTCTATTTAATAGACACTTTCTATGTACGGAGATAGTCCTCCTTACCTTTATCCCCCCTAATCGTCACTATGTCGAGAACTTCGCGACGCGCGTTCGTCACGGGCACGATATCAACACACACTGAACCGATCCGAGCTCTGAGAACGTGATGTAAACATTGGTAGAGTGCGCGTCTTGTTTGGGTACCAATATATCGATTCGATATCGCGACTTCGAGGCATCGGTAAACGCTTCTCGCCGCGTCTTTCCCCTTCCAAAGGACCCTGCAAAATCCTCATGGAAATTGGCTGGATTTTCAGTATGTTATATATGTATATAGTAAATATCCTCCCGACCAAAATTTTTCATGGACACAAGTACCAAAAAAGCAGTAGTTTCCGAGATACAGGCTTCAAAAGAAAGGTGTCCAGTATTTTTGATATCTATGAATTTCGTGATTTGCACGAATTACAAGGCTCCAAAGCGACTTGAAATCAAATAATTCACTAAAAAAACTTCACGGCTAATTTTCAATGATGGACAGAAAGCTGCGATTGATTCCATCAATGCATTGATTCCGTCCATGAATTCGCTGGTTTACCGAAAGGAGGTGCAACGTCAGATTTCGCGTGCAATAAACGACTTGTGTTGTTTTTTACGCGTATGCGGATTCTCTGCGAATCGGCTGTACAGTTTTTGATCGATATACTCGATTTCAAGTCCCCCTTGACGTTTGTTCATTGGTAAAAATCGCCTGATCCATAGATAGCCAAAAAATCCGTACGCCCCCTTTCCAAAGTCTACATCTCGGAAGCTACTGACTTTCGTGACTTGTGTCCGTGAGAAGTTTCGACCGGGAGTATTTGTGCTACAGCATATTAAAACTCCAGCGACTTCACCGGAAGCCAATTTCCATAAGAATCCTGTGGGGTCCTTTCGGGCAAACCCTGGAGATGTTCAAAAGCAAAAGGACCTCGCAGTCGAATGTTCGCATGGGGTTTGCGGCTCAGCAAAAATCTATGTACCAGCCTACTCTGAAGCGAGCCGAGTTCAGGGGGCGGACAAGGGCATTGTCTGGGAATATCTGTCCGGGCCATAGAGCTCGGAGGCGAGAGGTTATATCTCCCTCGTCCAGAGGTTCCGATGAATTAATTCGTTGGTTCGTTCATCGGTTATGACGCGTTCGCCCTGGCCCTAGGAGTAACGGCATTCCGATCTCGTACTGTTCACCCTTCGTCTGGTGTGCATGGAGGGATATGAATTCTGCCCTTTTGATGGCCCTGTTTAAACAGAGGGACTATCCGTTCGTGGGGATAGACGCGGATATTTCTATATAAAGGATAGGCACGACGGGACTCCTCGCCACTAATCAAGATTCACATTATCGCGGACTTCCGTGAATTGCCCTTCGCTAAGGCGAACAACGAGCCGCGGTGAACGGCGAACAGTGAGCAGCAATCCACCCCCCGTTCTCTCTCTCTCCTTTCTTTGCCACAATAGAAATCCCCCCACCATTTTCGGCTCTTCGCGAGGATCCTTGGGGATGCTAGAGCCAAGGGGTGGAGATCGGCTGCTGCAGATTCATCTCGAGATCCCCAATATACACAGTGAGAATGGGACAGAAATTAAAGCAGAAGCGGAAGATAAAAGACAAAAGAGAGGAACGCTTCTAGCGTCTGTATTACCCTCCTGTCGGCGAATTGAATGATTTTCTCCTTTGTAAGGGAAAGATGAGACTCGAAGAAGAATTTTCAAGATCAAAATAATAATATATCCCTCAATTTCGGGGAAAAATTCTTTGCAGACTTTTGCCAAAAATCTTATGGTCCTCGTGCCTGAAGAGCGGATTTCGCCTATTTTCAACCCACTTCGTCCCGGGCTTGTGGAGTCAAATTTACCCTCCAGTTTCGACAGGGATTTTTATGCCATCAGACATCCTCGGGCCGCCGATGTTCCATAAAAGTGACTATAAGCATTCGTCGAGCCACTTTGGAAGCGTGGCACTGAACGGAGCTGAGGAACGAAAAGGAAGAAAAAAAAAAAAAAAACGAAACTCTCATCAATAAACTGTGACAGATTTATTGGATACACTTCTGATACCATCAACCTCGCATCATTTCAGCCATACGGTAAATCTCTGAGCAAGAGAAAAAGAAGATTCCTTGCGAGCGGAAAAATTTGTTGAAGATATACTGAAAAAAAAAATCGTAAAATACTCATTTGTTTTGAAGTTTTTTTACATACCATCAAAATGATCACTTCTCGGATGTTTTTCTCAGTGGGTCTCGTCTCAAGTTTGCGAAGCGTAAAAAGATTCGTGATGAAAATTGTTCGCATTTAGAACCCGTATTCCGTCTTAGGGCGATGTGGATGGTAATTTCGGTCCCGTTCACGATGCAATTCTGTGTTTATTGCACTTGATCGATAGTCCGCAGGTCGAATTCATAGCCCGAAGGAGATTGAGCCGTTTCGCGTAGCAGGGCAAACTTCGCCGTCGTCTAGCCGGATGAGAGAATCTCGTAAATGTCGGTACTGGGCATACAGAGACCTGGGATCAATCTATAACGGAGACAGGTGACGTCACTGAGACAACCGAGGGAGGGTAAATTCGCGCTCGTAAAACCGACGCTTACAATTAACAGGGTCACAATCGTAGGAGGAAAAATGTGTAATCTAGGTAACTACAGACATATAGGCACGTAAACCGCAGTAGTAGGAAAAGTATATACTGGACGAAGACTGGATGAAAAGGAAGAGACGGAAATGCGTGTGCGACGACGTGCCGGGACCTTGATTGATTGTCAGGAAAGTTGTTTCGAGGGATGATTTCTTCCTTCCCACGCTCATCGCTACGCAGAGATGATTCTTTCATTCTTTACGGAAGCGGGAAATGGATACGTGTAAAGGCGTACCTGTAACGGGGTGGAAAAGTTTCGGTCTGACGTTGCTCTGACAGAAGAGATGAAGACGAAAAAGACGGTGAGGTGAAATGGGGGATGAAGAGAGAGGGAATACGACATATCTCACAATCGGGAGACAGTCAAAGCTCTCTACCTTCGCTCGTGTGATTTATTATTTTTTCCATGCTTTCGGATATATCCAGGTTCCTCTGCTCTTTGTCTTTTGTCCTTATTCCCTGCCGTTCTTTTCTATGATGTACACCTATATACGTTCGGATATACGGAACGTGGCTGTCGGTGTTGATTAAAAATCGGAATCCCCAATCAGTGCGCGGACTCGGTAAACGCGAAGAAGTCAATTTGAGGGTAATAAAAATGCAAAACAGTTCCCGTAGCTACGGGGGAGCTTCGAGCGATTGACGTAGAGCCTTAAACCTTCGCGATATAATGTATACAGGCCTCCACTTTGCCCAGTGTTTGGCACTTTGGTATACGCGTAGTTGTGCATATAATTGACGAGCTAACTCAAACACACACACACACACACACACACACACACACACACACACACACACACACACACACACACACACACACACACACACACACACACACACACACACACACACACACACACACACACACACACACACACACACACACACACACAGACACGCACATCACAAATATATTCACACCAGATAATCCCTCCCAAGTTTCTCGACCCGAGTCTCGCGCTCGTTCTACGATTTTGAATATTTCTTAATCGTCCGAACACGACGATAGTGATATATAATGGAATGGCTTTCTCTTTTCAGGAAAAAAATACGTTCCCGAAATCGACGACCGTATGCCTATTTCATCCAGCTCATGTCCTTAGCTGTATGAATAATACGAGTCCAAGGAAGAGGAAGAAAAGGTTTTTCCAATGAAAATAAACATTTCCGCTGCTTCGGCAGAGGGTGGATGACACGTGACTGTAACGTGTATGTCGTGTTAACTTGGCACACAAAGGGTCTGTATAGATATGAGATAGGAATCAGCGTATGAATAAGTTTGTAATAAAGGGATCGATGAGATGCATTCCAAGATAGTCGGGAGGGAGGAAATTCCGCAAGTTGTACCGAACGGCTCTCTCTCGCTCTCTCTCACACACCGGCATACTTACGGCACACTGAACAGATATGGCAACGGTGATGTAACACAAAATTGAAATTGCTTTACCTTGGCTCCTACATTTACTCGGATGAAAAGCACTCTGTGTCGAGGACAGCGGAGGCACCGCCACCCCTGCAGAAGTAACTTTACCACTTTCGTCAAGCTCCGCTCCTCGTGCCCCTGCCACCATGGTACACCTAGGCTGTCGGAATTCCTCATGCTCGTATTTAGCGATCCCCGAGCGACTTGGAATGGTACCAAGAAATCCATTCCCCTTCAAGAATTCGCGTTTTTTCCACCAGCAGCTCGATTCCGAGTATAGTATTTTGAATTTTCATTCCGGGCCGCTGCCAAAGTCGAGTGCTTTGCTTCAGCTCAGACTCAGCGATGCAGCGGAAGCTTCCTGAACATGCGATACTCTTAGGTGAAACTTTAAACCCGTCCGTATTCAAGTCATTGTGAATTTTTGCCAAAAGAACAGACTCGGAAAAGCAGCGGTTGGTACGGAAACAATTTGAGACGCGTGTCTTCTCCTGCTCAAGAAGTGCAGGAGAAACAGTTTCCTCAACTTGCGAGCTCTTGGGCAAAATTTTAACCCCGCCCGTATTCAAATCACTCTGAATTTTCGCCAAAAGAACAGACTCAGAAAAGCATCGGTTGGGATTGAAATAATTTGAGAAGTGTGTCTTCTCCAGCTGAAGAAGTACAGGAGAAACAGTTGCCTCAATTTGCGATGTTCTAGGGCAAAATTTTAACCCCATCCGTATTCAAGTGATTGTGAATTTCTAACAAAAGAACAGTCTTGGAAAAGCAATGGTTGGGGTAGAAAGAACTTTTTACTTGTGTTGTCTCAAGCCGAAGAAAATTCTGCCCGGGAATGGATGCCTCTGCAGGGTCGTTGACTCTCGGCGAGAATAGGCTATGCTTCTATCTTCCAGCTATTCAATTATATTGCACTCGAACCCTTGGCAGTCAACCCTCGCGACGAGACACTCGATCCAGGATGGGATGGGACAGGGTCACATATGGCTCGCCTCGAACGCGTTCACGCAGCGTCGTTTTCCCGCAGATACACCCTGGATGGGAGCCCACAATACTTCCATGGCAACTGGTAGTATTAACATTTCCATCAAATTCTTCCATGTCATAAAACAATTCTCTCCTTTCCATATTCCTGATCATCCTTCTGCGTTTTTGCCCCTCGCACTCTGTATCTCTTTCTCCTCCTCCTCCTCTCTCTTTTTCTCTCGTTCCTTCTCTCTCTATTCGTCGCTTTGGCTCCACTATCTCGTGCTGTTCTAGTCGTACAGAAAAAGCCAATAAGCCAGATAGACCGGAGTCTTCGACCTGCACACACAAACTCGTTGTACCTAATCGTTTGGAGTGCAGGCGAGAGACATTCTGTTCGCATTTATTCCTCCTCGATCCCGTGTACACCCTGTGTATCGTTCTTTTTCCTCTTTTTCCCACCTCCCCCTTGTTTCGCTTTCGCTTGCTTCCCTCTCTGTTTTACTCTTCGCCCTGAATTCCCCCAGGATCAGGTATTTCGACGCCGTTCGATCCGCCGAGCTGTCTAGACCAGCGATGGATCGATCAATCCGTTATTTCATTACCCTCGAACCTGTTATGCGCCTGGCTACTGCAGCTTCTTAGTATAATTGCAACCCCATCTGCGTTACTTTCACACCCCTCAGGCTCGAACGCTTTTCGACCAATTTGATTAGAATTTCGCCTAGTCAACAGGCGAAAAATTTTATTGATGAACCTCATTTATCCCACTGTCGAAAGTCCCTCCTGGGAAACCGCGAGGGGTTGAGTTATCAGGCACTACACGTTTTTCTTCAGAGTTCATGAAAGTTAACAGTTTTACGCATAACTTACCGTAATAATAAATAAAAATTTCACTTTTATCGTCAATGCTTTCATTCAATTAAACTTATCAAAATTAACCTTCATCAATTTTTCAGGTTCGAAAATCCCTTGAGTTGAATTACAGCATCGCTATTTTCATTAATTGTTCCGTTGAGCTTGCAATGTTTGGTTGTCCACTGACGAGAAACTTCTATTCCGAAACTAATGTCTCCAATTTCGCACACCACGGGTTTCAGACCATGAATATGAGGTGTGTCAGTCTCAAAAAAATGATTACTGCTTTATAATGAATAGTAAAAATTCTGAGCGTTACATATTGTAACGAAAAATGTTATTATTCGAAAACGAATAAATTGTGACTTATTGTCGGCCATTTAAACTGTTTAAAAGTAACCAACTGCAACTGCCCTAACCTCAAAAATGTTCACAGTTGTCGATGGCAGTTGTGCTCAATTCACAACCGTCAAAATTTTTGAGGTTAGGGCAGTTGCAGTTGGTCACCTTGGTAAATAGTTGCTCTCAGATTGCAGCACATGCGCATAAAATTTTGACAGATGTTGGTATTCACTCTGTACATAATATTTCAAGGAGTGTAAACAACGTAGTAAAATGGTAAGAGATGCATCGGGGTCGAATATACCTACAAGAAAAAAAATTCATCCTGCGTCGGACGTAACCGTTAATGGACGGGAGAAAAATATAAGCTCCAGTTTGAGTAGTCCGCGAGGCGAATGAGCCGTGCTTAAAATCCTTACGTCTCGAAGGTATTCAGGATATTTCCGGTTCGCTATGTGCCCCGATGTGCGGCTATCGAGATAAAATCGATCGTTTCCGAGCAGTTTTACGCGGGCGTCCCTTCCAACTTTCCTCGTTCTTTCTTTATTTTTCTTTTCCTTTCCTCTTCTCCGCGGGATCTGCACGCTTTACTTTATCGACGGTTACGGTTCTCGGTGATTCTAGGAGGTCAGATAGACATAAAACTCTCCTCTAGCCGCGTCCCGCCTATATATAACCATTACTAAGCCCCGTGCCTAGCCAGCTTTAAATCTACCCTCCTTCCTCTCAACCCCCCCTCGATGCACTACCACCCCTGTAGGTACACCATCCCCCCAGCTCTGTCGCGATTAAAGTCGTCATTTTTAACGCCTCGAAAACCGTCGGCTGCATCCTCTCACGCTCACCTCAAAACGACCGTTCATCTGTCCCGTGCGCCAACCCTAAAACCGCGCAAGCCTCAACGGTACTGGAAAGTTCAATTAACCTCGTTCCCCTTGCGTTGATGAAAATGAAAAAAAAGAAAAACTGAAAGAGAAAAACGCGTGCTTACGATATGCATAATAATGATTCTTCTAGCTTCTTGAAGAATGAAAAACAAAAAAATAAAAGAGAAAATAAAAAATTTGTATATCAGCGTAAATGTTTCACCCGTTAAAAGTTTTTCGATTGCGAAAAATTTGACTTTTTTTTCTACGTGAATAAAAACGGAGAGTCTGGAGACTTCTTCCAACGGGTCTGGCAATTTTTCATTTCATTAGGTTTGAGCTTAATCTTGCATTAAATTTTTCGCAGAACGGCTCAGGCTGTAACAAAATTGCAAAAATTATGTAAAAGGGGTAACGCAAGAAAAATTGCCGACCAAAATCGTGGAGGGTCGATTTATACTTGTATATATACCACGCTTCGCCCGAATTTCGTCGTTTCGCATATTCCCTCGGGTTGAATCACTGCGGGCAGCGAGGCCCCGGGGTAATTTCAATCTTTATAAGGATTATCCACTGGGATAACGAAGATGATCGATATTTATATCACGAACATTATATCACGCGAGGCGGGGGCATAATCCTCGAGATATTGCGGGTGTGTAGTTAATTGATCGTACCTGCATCACGCAGACGGGAATCCTGCTCCGACCGTTTCTACAATTTCATCCCCGACTCACCCCCACCCCCATCCTACAATGCACTTGTATACAGATGTATGTTACACAGGCTGCAGCCTGAATTACGGCCTGCTGCGAGCACCATCATCACGCTATTCACTCGTTTCTCTATACCAGGATAGCGATGAAAGACGGTAAGGCGAATATACAAGCGGAAGAAAATTAGATAAAGCAGAGAAGAGAGACAAAATATAGGATAATATGGCATAATTTATGATGAAAAGTAGAAATAATCTAAACTGAAAAAAAAAGTACCTCAAAATCAAGGTATCCAATCGTTGGAACAATTACGATCGACGGGAGATCTTTTTTCAGACTTAGCTTCTCAAGAATATTTTATGAGGAGACTGAATGGCAATAATTAATGCTTTTTATGTAGTACAGTGAACGATCATCTCGTAATAAAATGAATGAAAAGTAACGTTTTTGTGCCAAGAACCCGCCTTAATGTCTATAATTATTGTTTGATCAATTCTGAAACTATCATCGACATCAATTATGCGATTTTCTGAAGTGCGGTTGGACGTAAAAATTAACGTTTTAATTCGACTAATACGACTAACGTAAACGAATGAGCGATGAATTTTATGATGATTGAAATTACGTGACTGAAATTTCATTCCGAATCGCGGAATGAGCGGGAGCCGGGACGTAATGCATAACATCGTGTATTCTATAAAGGCGCGATTCGCACGTCAGGCAGTATTGCAGGTTGTAGGTACCTTTTAACTCGAACTATAAACCTGTTCGTCTGAACAAACGTCGCGCATTAATTGCCCACGTCTAATTGGCATTCCTGAGAGATATTAAACCCGACAGCCGCAGCCCGCGTCTTTGCCTATGATTATAAACCCCGCGTGCAATATCAACAGCTGGAATACTTCTTGGCGTCGTCGAGACCAACGAGTCGTGCTACGAACGCGTCGCGAATACGATTTTAATACAGCGACGGTGAGAATGATCGATCACTCGACTCTTGGAAGTTCAATTCGAGGTCTCGGGGTACGACTTTTTTAATCGACACATTTACAGCCTCGCGAAATCAGCCATGCAGAGTAGCGACTATTCACTTCCAGTCCACCGTTCAACTGCCCCTAATCTCTGTCCTGTCGAGACACTCCGATTCTGTATAATCAAATTACATTCCGAACGGCTTCGCTGCTGCAGGCAAATCCATTAATATACTTTAGCCTGAGATAAGGCCGGTGCAACGCGCCAAGTTACTGCACCAATACGTCTGGACAGAGAAGCGAGTGGCCACCTGAAAGATGGACAGCTTTATCAGTTGTTTGAAAAGACGTCCCAAACTTGAACGTCAGCTTTGTAACTACCACGGATTCCAACTTATCTTCAATCAAATTACCTTCCAATTTGATCAATTGGGTGAAAATTTGCACTCGCAGAGAGATTTGATACTGGGTTTTTTAATCACTCATGAGAAAAACTGGCTGCAGATTGGACAGAGAAGCATGTGGTCATCTGAAAGATGGACAGCCTTATCAGTCGTTTGGAAAGATGTCCTGAACTTGAACGTCAGCTTTGTAACGACCACAGGTTTCAACTCATCTCCGGACAAATTAACTTCCAATTTGATAAGGTGGCTAGAAATTTGCATTCGCAGAGAGGTCTGATACTGGGTTTTAATCACTCATGAGCAAAAGCTTGGCTGTAGGCCTCCGGGCGATCAATACGAATATCAAAGACAAACGACAAGAAGAAGTTTCCGCATGCGGTAATCTATATGCGAGACCCCTGATATTTGTCCAATCGGCATCTGTATTAACGCGTAGCCCCGATGTTTGGACAGAATTACCGCAGGCAGGCTTTGGAGAAAGGACAAACTTTCGGATGGAGCATCGCGCTGCAGTTCGCAAAAGCCAAAGTTCTCCCTCGGGTTATTATTTGAGGAGAGGCTGGCATATCGAGGGTTGATTGACCTCGACGTTTCCGACGCACGCATCCACCGTACGAACGAAGGCGCCTACGCTGCCGGAAGGAGAGGGCATTACATCGGGATGTCTAAACGCCCTTAACCGCCCCAGGGAAACACACTAAAACAATATAATTCCTCCGTTTCTCATCCCCAATATCCATGGAAACCTGCAGCGATGCTAATAGATCTTGTAGATTTATGTGCTCAGCTTATCCAGATCCTTCGGATGGATGTGAATGAATGCTCGACGTTCTTCCGATTCCTATGCGCATGATCAAGTATTCGGTACTAAAACCAATCTTCGTTTTTTGACATCAGTGGTCTAGTCACTTCACAAGCATTCCAAGGATCTAAGGTTCTTTCAGCTAAGAAACACAGCTAGCATCGGATAAAGTCTTCAACCAATATTTTTTCACCTACTTGTTCAATGGGAATATACGATTTTTAACCTATGGCGCAAAAATCCACACCTGTAAATCGATTCCACGTTTTTACTAAGATTGAAAAAACGAGGACAGTTTGGGGCCGAATTTTCCGCACACGTAGAAAGAGAGAGAAGGTGGTTGGTCAGAGGGCTGAATTGATTCGGTGTAATCTGTAGGTAAGTCGGTTCCCCTAAGCCCTTAAGCCCCAAGGATCTCGAACTTTTATCCAATCCTTGATCGAGCGGTCTAGGTACCTAAGATTTCTTCCGATCGCGGAGCTTGATCCTCCGACGATTGTATCAAATCACTGTCAATTCTCGATCATCATGATGAAGACGGACGTCGGACACTTCACTTCACCCTTAGAAAAACTAACCGAACTCCAGATTGCGATGGTGAGCACCTTGTAGCATGAGAACATTTCCGCCAGTTTATCCTTTACAAGCCAAAAGTGTGTACATGCGCACCTAATAAAGTGTCAGCACCTTGAGTGCCGAGTAAAATGTTAGGAGGAGTTTCCCTACAGCTGTCCTTTGGGGATCATGATCAGGATTTCCCTTCTTCACTCACCGAAGCACAGGAGCCGTAATTTACTATCATGAGGGATGAAAAAACACACCATTCAAATGCTGTTACGAGCACCATGGGCTATATATCCCTGGTTTACATACCCTATTATGAATAATCAATTACAACTGAAAATGGGGTCCCAGAATTTCAGAAGGTTGATTTGACAGTGGATTCCTCATGATCAACATGGACATGGACACATGAAAATTTCGGCCACAGCACGACTTATGGAAAGAGCCCTACTAGGGCTAAGGCTCTGATTCAAATTCGATTGAAACGTGAAATGAATAATTAACGTGCTATTATTATGAACGTATCTCGTAACAAACGAATAAGGCATTTCAGTTTATACCTGATTGTAAAGCTGAGTCAATAATTGATTTCATGTTTCAATCAAATTTGAATCAGGGTTCCAATCCTTCTCAAAATTTTTACTCGCGGCCACGAGTAGAGTGCTGCGAATAGCTAACATAACGAATTGGTAAAAATACTCTACTCGCAAGTCAACAAGCTTGGAAATAAAAATCTATCAGGGAGTCGGTTCTTTCGCCCTGCGCACGTTCAGCTGGGTTCGGGCCCTTCGCCCTCGGCGGCGACCGGTATATTGACGAAATTGATTGGAGGGATGGTACCTCGAGGACGGTGGAGTCGGGGGCGAAGGCGAGGAGGGTGAACACCCCACAGCCAGTTTCAGGCCGAAGTGAAAAGGGTGAGAAAACATTGTTACTAGCAGTTACTCTTGCGAGGCTTCGCGTTTCTTCCCTTACCGGGGGGGGGGGCTACACACTCTCGCTCTCTCTCTTTCTCTCCGGGGGATAAACGCCAGTCCTGAGGAGCGAGCGAAATAGCGGGACAAAGAGAGAGAGAGAGAGAGAGGGCGGGGAGTGGGAGGAACGAGCTAGGGAGGGTGAACCTGTGAACCTCAAGGGCATCGTTTAGGATTACGTTTGCCCCGTTGCGTTTCGGTCCCATCTGCACACCGGGACCCCTATCCAGCCACGACGCCCTCAGACGTTTCTTACCCTGTGCATCTCCGCCCTGACTCGAATCTTCACCCCGAAACAGTGCCGCAGGAGTTGTTCCCACACGGTGGATGCAAATGATTATATTGAGGAAGTCGTCTTTAGTGTACCACAATCGCAGCGTTTATAACTGGACGGTTTAAACCAGAATCTGGCACAGAAATTTCACCAAAAAAAAAAAAACTACCCTTAGTTGGCTTTTACGGTGAAATGAACGAGTCGTCATTTTTCACTTGCATTAGGCTTCCGATCAGCTCACGTCGATTCGAACGACCTCGAATCCTGAGGACCGGAGATATTGATGGAATTAATAATCATTATCAAAGCTGCTAACCGGAGGTTTTCGATGATCGAGGAGGTTGGAGTAACGGTCGGTTTCCACTAGCGGGTGAAAATTTATCGGAGGTGATATGACTGAGGCGGTGACAAACTGAGACTGAGCTTTCTTAAGTTTAATCCTTTATCAGAGAGGTCAACCGAGCTGTAGGTATTTGCCGGTAGCTGATAGAGAGAAAAACGCCGAGAACCAAGCAGCGTTCATCAGGTATCGGCTTTCCACTTTCGCACAATGAAGCATCTCGCTGCTCCCGGTGAAACATGAAGAGGACGACGTCCCCTGGTTTCTATTCCTTACTCATCAACTCCAAATTGGAAAATCATCCATTCACCTTTCCAATGGTGTCTCGTATTTTCACACTTTGCACACTTTTCACCGTTTTCTCTTTTCTGCAAGGGCTCCGGGCATTTTTGACATACGTCATATATTGTGTATATGATACACCCACTTCGCGGCGGGGAAGAGGAGCGTGTAAAATATACAACCGACCATTGCTCCACGTTACGTTTCATATATTCAGCTCGCTATGCCGCAGGATATTTCTGCCCTCTTCGTGAATTCTTCTTATCATATTTCTCACCCTCGAATACCCAATGCCTGCACTTCGCTCCCTTACCAGTATTATGGATTTCGGAAGCGACCGGCTTTTGTCTCTGCATCTCGCGTCCCGTGGACCTCGGATGATTTGCGATCTGTTGGATGGGACTGCATTTTTTATTTTTTTTTCCCCCAAACTGACTATATGTAATGGAATAATCTTTGTCGAGAGTGAATTTCCTGAATTTCTAATAGCGGCAAACTCGCCCTCAATCATCATCGGTGTTTTTCTCTTCTTCTTTTCGACCGATTTTCAGACCTCTAGGTATAGCTAGCGATCCTGATTCAGATTTCTAGGGGGTGAAGCGGTGGGATCGTCAATTACGAGAAAATAGCTGGTAAGTTATGCCTTTGATGCGAATCGCCCGGAGCGTATCCACGGGCAACGAGGAGATACTTTGACAAAGCGATCCGAGGTTGTACATTATACCTACAGTCTGCAGACGGCAATGATATCCTTCCGTAAAACTTCCTTCCATCAACATTCCGCATGTAGCCATCTTCGGGGTTGGAAATAATTTTTTTTCAAATCAAAAAGCGACGCCAAAAAATATCGTCGAACAATGAGCACCGATTGGGCTTCGAACAGTTTAAGAAACTTTTTAAGTCTCGTGCTGAGTCTCGCAGTTTTCAAGGAAAATTTATTTTCCACACTGTACGTATACGGGCAAAAATACTGTTCGGTTATATATGCTGGGAGACTGGAAAAGGTCGAACCCAGTCCCACGACCTATTTTTATTCACGTTTTTCTCTCCTTTTCTTTTCCTTTTATACTTTATGTTCGGTAGGTACGATAATTTTCACTTGACACGCGACTGTCGAACGATCAGTTCATTTTCATCGGGTGCTCTGTAATGTAGACGTATATACATTACACAATATATATTGTATACAAATGACCTTAGAATCAAGGTGCAATATTTTATCCTCGTGGAAAAGTTTTTATTTTTTTCAATCGTTTTTAGTACATCAGACACATTTTTAGATTTGTCCTTTACGATTTATAATTTGGAGTCTATAACAGAGTGATTACCTAACGGTCGAATGATTCGTCGTCTGCTACAACGCAATATGTGTACGCTAAAATTCGAGAACAGTTGTTTTTCAGGACGGCAAACCGTTATAAATTCAGATAACAGGTCGCGGCGATGTTCGTAACATCAAAATACCTGGAAGCTGTCGGTATTGAGACAAAACTGCCAGCGATAACTGTCAAAATTTTTGAGGTAAACTTCACGACGGTTGGTCACCCTGGCAAACAACTGCTCTCGGATTCTAGCGCATGCGCATTACATTGCAGCAGACGACGGATCATTCGGTCGTTAGATAATCACTCCGTGTGTGTAGTTATCGGTGCAACAATTTTGCAGAAGTGGAAGGATGGAGAAAACGAGAGACAAAGAGGGACGGACAAGGAAATCGTTGGTGCCCAGCTCGGGTTGCTAATTACCTCTTAACCGAGGCCTGGCATCCCGGTTCTCATTGTCAGTCTTAGCGCGAGTGGATATATGAACAATTAAGTAACCCCGGGGATGAGCGTGCAAACAAACTGTGCTCACCCCCCGGATTAGGTATACACAATAAACCGTCGAGTTTTAGTTGTAGGGGGTAAGGTAGGAAGGTGGGGAAGGAGAAAGCGCGCGGTTCTCGAAAGTTTTCGATGACCTTAATTAAAAAGCCCTCTCTCTTTTCGCCCGCACCTTCCGCCGAGAGCGAAGCAGTTCGGGAGGCTGAGGGATGGTTGTGGAGGGTGAAAGGTAGGGCAGGAGCGGGGGAGGGGCGGCGGGGGGGGGGGGGCAGGGGAGGGGAGGGCGATTGACACCAAACCAATAAAGTCACGCAATCCTTTCCAGGCCGTCAAGCAGTAACAACAAAGGAAAATCTGTGGGGCGAGAACGCGGGGGTTGTGGGGGGGGGTTGTGGAGCCGGCGGGGGGTGGGAGGGGATGACCGAAGCCCCAAAATCTCCCGCCGCCACCGCGTGCACGGAATAATAATGTATTTGATTTTGGTTTCGAGAGAGTAGAGAGACACCCCAGCCTAGCCCGAACACCCATGGAACCGGGGAATACCGAGGGGTAGGTATAAACCTAAACGCGGCCACGTGTCGAGTTTAAACGGATCGAGCGGGCGCCCCAAGGCCCACGTGTACAGCCTCCGAAAAGGCAAGATCGGCGAACCGGAAGGCATTGTGACGACCTCCCTGCCTTCTCTCTCTCTCTCTCTCTCTCTCTCGGAGATTATTTTGCACAGTTTTTGAATGCCTCGTTGAAACGTGGCGCGGGCTTGTTGGGGCGATAAGTGCTGATTCGACGCTCCTCTTCTCTTCTCTTCTCTTCTCTTCTCTTCTCTTTTACGTCGTTCTGTCTCCGCACAGTGCCTGCTCGGATGGTTCAGCGGATTCACCGCCGTTTGTTCTCTCAACTCTCTCTCTCTCTCTCAGCTCCCTTTCTCTCTCTCTCTGTCGCACAATACGCACTGACACACACACCCTCGAAAGTTTGGCCTCCCTTCGTCCCTCTCTATCCGCCCCTTCTCTATCTGGCTCCCGAATGGCGACGATTTACGAGATGAATTAAACTCCCTCGCCGTTCTGTATTTAAGCTCTTGCCGGGCCGGCGGCGATGGTCCTCCACCCCGATACACCCCGGGACCTCACGTATTATATTATGTATTCCACGGTTAAGCCCGATCGGGATTCCCGTCATATTTCACCCCGCGTGAAATTCGAATCGCGTAGCTGCGTACGTATTACACACCTACCGATGAGTAAATATATCGTCGGATCTCTGAATTTGAAAACGTTCACTCGATACGGAATGACAATTTTTTTTTTCATCATCAACACCGTGGAATTGGGATCCAAAATAGAGGCATAGCTGGAGCAATATGGCGTCGCACCGGGTCAACAGCTGACCGGTTTGGCTAATATTCACGAACATAAAGAGACGGAAAACTTCATGCAAGTAATTCGACTTCTGTTGAGAGGTACGTCGAGTTAGTAGCGAGGGAAATATGCATCGAAAAAGGAATTTCATTATTAAATACGACCTGGTTGGTTCAGCGTGTTTTCCTGCCACCAGATGGCATCCTTCGATATTTCAAGTCCCGATAACGGCCAATTTTTTATCGCAGGACGCGGGTCAGCGGATTTCTTATTTGCATCCTGAGTTGCAGGTTCTCTCACTTTTACTCTGGTTAACGCGATGATGGATTCACGGCTTCTCCCTCTGTCGCTTTCTCTCACCCTCCTCTTCTTCTCTCCACGCGGCGAACGCATATTTGAAAGAACTGCATTACATTGAAACTCCGATCGCTGATACGAATAAATATTGGGGTTGCAGGCTTCCACGCCTGACTTCACTCGAATTTTACCTCCATCGATCTGTGCCCACTTGGTGCAGGTCTTGGAAACGGTGGAAGCGAACCTTCACCGACACTCCGGACCCCCGAAACGCCGGAATATCCATTGGGGTATCATTTCAAAGAGGAGAAATCGCTTCAAAATCGAAGTGTCAAAAATTTCCCCATTCAGTCCGACTGAACAATATATAACGGATAACAAATCACCTAAAATTTCGAGACAGGGAGATTCGCTTTTAACATTGACATAATGGTACCGTTCTCCGTATCAAATGACGTCAGCAATAGTCTCGGATATTTTTTCGAAAAATGATAAAGATCGGTTGAAAATTCTTCGGTAAAAGAGCCTTCGTTTTTGCGTTATTCGAGTTTTTGCCGATTTCGTATCGAGGAATTGGCGGTTCCTAGAAGAAATGCCACCGCTGCTCGAAACCGATGGGAAAAAGTGCCCCTAAGTACCAGCTAAAGGATTGTCAATGCCAAGGGAAGGATAAGAAGAAGTCGAGTTCTGAGAGAGCCGGGAGTTGGAGAGGCCAGAATGGACGCGATTTCCTTCCTTCCTTCCTTCCCTTCCTTTTTCCAACCAAAAACTCGAGAGATTTATCGTCACTCTTTTGTTATATTCACCCGGGCGGCGGGGCTGGCAAAAGTGCAGCAGCTGAATTTCGCCCCTGCAGTGCAGCCACTCGCCTTTTTATCTTCTATACTTTCCTGTATCTGGGCGGACGAGCACTCGCGGTTTTATTCTTCTCCGTTGTATTATACACACACACATACATACATACATATATATATATATATATACACATATATATATATATATATATATATATATAAACACGAACGCGAAGAGTAATTATTGTCGTCCGCCAGAATATTTCGAGTTTAATTGTGATTCCCGAATCAATTTTGCGGCGGGAAGAGAGGGCGGATTATAATGGGAATGAAATACTAATACCAGGAAAAGCTCGACGCGTCCCTGAATATTAATTATTCCTTTATAATTTTGATTGCCAATTACTATAGATATTGTATAATATAAAATTCTGCTGCCTCGGGGAAAAGGGATTTTTCAACCCTTCGTTACATCGGGCGTAACCAATACCTGCGTAGCAGTTCCAACTTTGTATTCCGTTATCAATTAAACGAGAAGAATAAGCTCGTCGTGAAACGACTCGATTTCCATCACTCTCTTTACTTTTGTATTATTTTCACAATTTGGGCGAACAGCTGGTATTGGTATGAATTTTTCCTAACGGTCAATTAAAAAAAATCAAATAACGGAATAACGAAGGAGGTAAGAAAACGGAATAAAAAGACGAACAAAAATTGTGAAAGATAACCGATCAGGATCCGCAAACCTCTGAAGCTGCGAATTAAACATTTCCCACCGTATTAATATTAAGGTCCTTTGTTGATCTTTGACCTTAAATAACTTTTGAAAGAGTAGATTTATCATAAAATGATTGAAGATCTTTTTTATACAGCTTTCAATGCCCTAGAAACATACGTTCAGAGCCTATTAGTGCACTACTGCGTTGACGAATTATAAAATTCCAAAGTAGAAACAAAAAAAAAAAAAAATTTTCTCATGTTATTCAAATGGGAAACAGACAATCACGACGAGGCACTTCTAAACATTGATATTAAGAGCTGAAACTTGGACAGCATCTTTTTTTCGTCGTTTGGAATAAAATTTTCGATTTGAATTTTGAAAAACAAATACTCAAATTTCTTTATATACAGTTTAATATACATATTGTAACTATCTAGGCGTTACAGAGAAAATAAACAGATTCGTGAGGTAATGAGGCGAATCAACAGACAGCGACATTAAAAGATGAGGAAAAAGGCTTTAACGGGAAATGCGTGCTGACGATTTAACGTCTGAAACAAGACTGTTTTTACAATAATATGAGTTGAAGCAGCAGCCTTATTCATTCGGTAACACGTGAAAGCTCTAAAAGCATCGTTCACCTATGATGACTACTGGATAAAAAAAATTGGTGGGTAAAACGGTTGATTCCACCGATTGCAACAATACATAAATAGCAGCCAGCCAGAGGAATGACGGAATAATTATTGTAAAAGGTTTTTTAACGATCGCGGCGGCATTGTTTCGCATTTGCATATCGTTAATTAAACCGCCGAAGGTGGTCTCTGGAAAACGGCGTCGCCTCGCAAATCGGACCGAGGTTGCAGGCCATTGAATCCCGAATTCGGTCGAATATCGACAACTCTTTATCCCGTCGGGATTCAATTACCTGATACGTCAGGACCGCATATCGTATTCGGGTCACGTCAGTTAAAAACGGAAGCTCTCAGCCGCCATCTTGACTAACCACACCGCGAACTCACCTCTTTATCTCGCGAGCTCTCGGACAGTCTACCGGGATCGATGCAGCCCCTTTCCCTCCCCCCCCCCTCCCTGCAAACCTTCCACCCTTTGTGTCCGATCGATCTCCCACCCTTAACCCCGTCTTCCACTCGTCTAGCCTCTGGTAAACCCCCCCCCCCCCCCATATTTGTAGATCATCATATGATTTTGTCTTTGTAAACGATCATCTCCAATTGCGGTACGAATCGGTAAGAAAAAATATCACCAATTCCATATGTTTTCAGTTTAATCGTAAGCAGTCCATTGGCATTCAGGAATTTTAAGGAGGTTCAACTTCTTTGGTTAATTAGTTTTAGTAATAACGGGTTCGTGTAATTCAAATTTCATGAATATAATTGGGAAGTTCGTAATTTGGAAGTGAAGCTGTTTCAAAACTTGTGTGATAGACGAATGATTGAATATTCATGTGTTTATCGAATTATTGTATTAATAGGCTACGAAAATCTATTTGAAAAATATATAACGAAGATTGAAAATTGTTGGATTATAAACAAAAGCTTAGAACATGTCGATGCTTCGTATCAAATTGCTTCGAAATGGTCAAACGTCTAGGTGGTCGAAAAAAAAAAGTTCTTTTTGTCGTGTCAGCATCATTAAATATTCAATCTCACATCATCGTACCGATATTAATTACGATCAATAAGTCGCAATATTAAATTGACTACTAAAAACAAAGACCATCTCTTTTGAATAAAATAAACCGTTGTGGAATGAAATCAAACGAATCTACTAAATTGAAGCTTAAAGAGAACTTTGTGGCCTACGACTGCAATAATTTTTATCACATACTCAAAGTACGATTATCTTGTAAATATCGATTTCTGACCAACCGAAAACCTTGGAACAAAAAAATGTTTTCTCAACAATTGAAAATATCTTTGATGCATTTTTTAAAATTGATATTCTCGCAGTGACTAGACTTGATTTAATTTTGTAGATAATATTTTTTCACCATGTTTCAGTGACTGATAATTTTTTCCAGGCTTCCCGCCAGTCGTATTAATTACCTCAACGTACAAGCTCCGCCACCCTCTTTGCCTCAAGATATTTTCCGGCACGCTAAGATCGATTCTTTCCATAAAATCGTATGCGAGAAAACGTACAGTTTCGAATGAATGGCAAGGACCGCACCTTAACATATCGGTGAAAATGATTGCGAACAGGGAAAACAATTAACTCGCCCCGATTCCGGATGTTTTGCCAAATCCTCTTTTCCCTCCCCGCAGGATCCGCGTCGCCAGCATCAATCTCGAGCGATTCATAGACTCGGCATGATTTTATCAGCCCCCTCAGACCAACCGCATCCACTCTTACACATAGCTAGCTAGCTGGCGGCGAGTTCGTTGGCTCCTTTTTCTTCCCTGCCGCAGCTTTCCCGTCTTCCCTATTTCCTCCTTTTTCCTCCTATTTATCCCGTCTCAAGAATCGCCCGTGACTCAGGTCCCCGGCGGCTTTTACGATGTCGTTTCTACTTTCCCGAGTATATTCGGTGTTCACGGTGCAGCAGCGGCGAGCCTGAAGCCGCATTGCTTGGGGCTAAAATCACTCCCCGAGTACGAGGGTGAGAGGAAGTTGTTGGACGACAACGCGTCGCCAGATTCGATCTGGCGATGCCGAGTGACAATATACGGAGTGAATTCCTAACGACTGCACGGCCCGTCGTCTGCTAGAATTCAATGCGCACGCACTGCAATCCAAGAGAAACTGTTTGCCAGGGCGACCAACACTCGTGAATCTCGACGTCGGTTCGTTGCGATGTTTCTAACTTCACGGAAAAAAGAAACACAACTTGGTCGTGAATTCGCACTCTCAGCTCATAGAAAATGTTAAATTTCCATAAGAAAGAAGTTGAGGGTGTGAATTTACACACAAATTGAGGGTTTATTTTCCATCAGGACGTAACCTCAAAAATGTTGAAAATTGTAAGTGACAGTTGTGTTCAATTCACAATTGTTCAAATTTTTGAAGTTACGTTTCAGCGTCGGACAAAACAGCCAGCGACAACTGTCAAGATTTTTGAGGTTACGTTTTGGTGTCGAACAAATCAGCCAGCAACGACTTTCGAGATTTTGAGGTTACGTTTACGACCGTTGGTAACCCTGGCAAAGAACTGCTCTCGAATCGTAGCGGGTGCGCGTTCAATTTCAGCAGACGACGCAGCTGACATGTAGTCGTTAGAAATTCACTGTACGTACGATGCCTGCTTCCGGGATCAGGGAATTAAACTCACGCTACGATCGAGGCTACCTGACCTTTAGTGGAGTCACCCGACTCCGTAATTACGAAGCTAATTTTTTCGGACAAAAAATTCTTCGTTACAACTCGATTCACCCGATCGTCGAATGTAAACGAAAAAGGGAAACAAGGAATGTTCCTTTCGCGAGGAAAAAGCTCGGCACGAATCCGGGGGGAAAAACTTCTCTCCGAGTAACGAGATTTTACACGTCTGACGACAGGAGGTTCAACGGTTCAGAGCGTCTATAAACATATATATATGTATTATATGTATATACATGTGTGTATGTATGTATATATACATTGAATAGTGAAGCAGGAAAAGGTTAAAACTTTCCGCGCGAGCCTGCAGGAATCGCTACCAGTTTTCGCACACTCTGCCACTCGAGGCAGTCCGAACTTTCGAACAAATTCAAACTGTATTTTCATCCCCCTTTATCCTGGTTGTTTTCGCAGCTCTCTACTGTCCGCTCTCAAGCGTTTCAACCACCGCGGTTTTACTTCATTCCTATCTCTCTTATAATAACCTGAAACGAGTGAGCTTCGGAATTCCGTTGTGCACCGAGTTTCAGTTAAGTTAATGTCGAAGAAACGAAATGATATACTTGAATCGCGAATGAATTCAGCACCGAGTAAAATATCACGTTGTATCCAAAGGGGAAACAATCGCGCGTCACTTTCTTCCGGGTTTCAATTCCTCAAAGCACTTTGACTCAGTGTCGTCGAAACCGCCGCAATGTGCGAAACGGAACCGCGGTGTGAAAATCGCGGGTCTTGGATTGTCAAAGCGAAACAAAGGGTTCGATATTTATAGCAAAAGCTGGGTTATTCCGTCGGATTTGCGAATCGACGGAGAGCTTTTTCCTTTTTACTACTACATTTCCTGCTTTTACCGATTCGCGATCCTTTTCCATGTTTATTTCAAACCCCGCGTGACGTCAGCGGTCTGCCTTTTTTTCACGTCACGTCAACGGAAAAAGCTTGCCCTGACCCTGGAACCCGCTTTTCTATAATCCACGCATCTCCGCGCTCTTCTGTTACAGTGGTGGCGATGAAAAAATGTATGTATGTATGTATTTTCTTGCCGTTCTTTTCCGCCATCGTTTTTTTCCCGGTTAATTAAGCCCGAGGTTGTCACTTACGCGCAGACAAATCGCCACGTCCAGAATGCGATTCCTTTCGACCGGACGGGAATGAAGTGAGGCTGCGAAATGGTAGAAGTGGGGGAAAATAGAAAAAAACGACAAAAATTTCACTCGCAGCATCGGACATCCGGAAACCCGAGAAAAGTCTAAAAACACTCTCGTTGTTGCCGGAGAATAGTTTTCTCCCCTATGATCCGAGTGTCGTGGGTTGATGTCCTTGCAGAAAGCTCTCTTTTCCTTTTCTTTTCGTCGCACAGTTGATCTTCTAATTGAACAAGTTTTCGCGTAAGTTACTTTTTTCGAGTCCTTACCTCGTCGTACCACGAAACCTGAGTTGCTTTTGTCGCTTGGGCTTCATTCCGCAGGTTCCCTCAGCTGCTCCTTGCAGACAGTTTATTTATCACCGTTTTGTTTTTTTTTTCTTCGTTTCATGCCGATCCCCCGCATCTCACACCAAATTCCTCCACCTCGTCTACTCAACTCCGAGTTTCGGTGTTTTGGACCACGGTACAGTTATCAGGTGACGTCAACCAGCGAGTAAATTTGAAAAGGTTTCAAAGGATTTTTTATAAAAAAAATTGTGGAAAATCGAATTTTATTTTAGAAGCCACCGTGTTGTTAAAAATCAATATTTTTCTTATTCCTTCGATTAAAGGTCAGATAATATCTTATATTAACCAAATCTTTTTGGTTTTTTTCATAACAGACGATTCGGTCCAGAGATATGTATCTTGCTCACCGCAAGACGCATTTTTTTAGAAGTGCTCCCGGAGATCGGCCACAGCAGCTTGAAAAATTATTATTTTTACAAATAAAAAATATTGTAATAAAGTTCAGTCGGCCTAATATGTGCATAAATTTTTATGTCAATAAATTGAATTGTCTCTTCATGAGAAATCCACTCATCGAAATCCATTCTTGAATGTTTTGGAGGATTTTGAAAGAACGAGAAAGTCCCGAGATAGAATTATGGGAGTAACGTTTAACGAATCAAATAGATAATCTTTACAAAACTTCGCAAATTTCAACGATCATTAGATGGCTTGCATATTGCAAATTCTTTTGTTTTATTTTTTTTTGTGGTCAAGTGTCCGAGGGTTATAAAACGAGCCAAAATTGCGTAGCAGAGCTTTTCTCCAAGACTGGTTAGAACATCTTTGTGCGACTCTGGAACGATATAAGTGTAAGTATTATACGTAAGATTCTGCTCGTTGTATTTTAGCACGAGGCTCTCAAGTCCCGGGGATAAGACGAGATAATATCCCGAAGGAACGACGGGTGCCACCGTCACCAACGAACGCCGCAGTCTTCCTCAACTCAAGTATTTAAGGATCAACCTTTTATGTATATTATGTTCTATATTTAATCATCGTTCCCCTGCCCTCGGCTCCCTTCCTATCTCTCGCTATCCGCTAACTCTCGGGGTTAGGCACAATCGTTATACATTTACGACGAAAAGTCTCACCTCTTCCAGCCACCCATCCCTTATGCCTCAGCACCCACCCCCTTTCATCCCTCCTCCAAAAATCCACGTCGCCTCTTGTCTCCTCAACTTTGAAACGAAAGCAGGTTCCAAGGAAATGGCAGCCCCAGAGCCGCGGAGGACATTGAAAAAGGAACACGCCACTTACTGCTCTTAAGATTTTTATTATTCACCGATATTTGACAAGCAAACAGAAAATCATTTTCCAAACTGCACGCGCAAAGTTCGATTTCGCGCACGAGTTTGAACGCTGTGAAAAAGCGTGCGCAAAGTAGTAACTTTGCACACTGGTGGGCGTGATGAGGTCATATCGTCAATATAACTTGCAAATAATAGCTTACCATAAAATATCCTGGAAACGACAGAATAACCGTAATTCAAATACCCGATGTCAGTATAACCTGTAAATAATAATCCTGTGATAAAATATCCAAAGGTCAGAATAAGTTCGACCTCCGTATGACAGGGGCGTAACCGAAACCACACACACCATCCCGTACGAGAAACGTGGAAGGTGTTTATAAATATTATTTCAGTATCAGATTTACCATTTTCTTCCTTTTTGTAGGTTACATATGCAGTAGTTATTTTTTACCAGATCATTTTTGTCCAGGTTATTTTGTCGGTAATCCGTGATCAGTGCTTTTACGTATAATATCGCCGATCTCACTAGCTTAGCTGGGGCGAAAAACTACACTCGTGCGAGAACCACCTACTTTGCATACTTGTTGCGTAATGCGTTATTTAGATCGATGCGTTCGATTCGGGAACGATGCAGAGGTTCGACAATATTGAGGCTCCGAACATTTTGAACTCCGTGACCGTCCGTTCGCGTGACGAAAGTTCTGCGATTGAATTTTCGAAATCTTATTTCATGACGCAAGAGCCGTTTGTCCGGGATATCGGAAAGTACTGGCCGTTCCTCAAGGCCTTCGATACAGGGTCGTAAGCGTGAGGCGTGGGTGGTGGGTCTTCGATTTAACCTGTCAACCCTCTTCGGCAAGGGGTTATACAGCGCGAAAGGTGGCTGCTCGTTGTAAGGCTTTAGAATCCCGGAGTCTCTGATATCCGTAGGCTAAAAGACGATCCCAAGAGGGTAGAGATACCGATATACGTCGGGGGTTTCGGGTCGTCTGCGTGGGGCGAAAACGTCGCCTGTAAATTCGGGACGGCTGGATTGGAGAATCTGCGCCAGAACCTCATTTAAATAACAGATAATTGCCAGCCATGTTAATTGAAGCGTTGCTTCGGGATCAGTTTGAGAGTTAACCAGATTCCACCTCGGACCCCGCGTCGTGTTTCCTTTGCACCCCTCGTCCAAGCCGAGGACCCCCGGGCTTGCGCAAATAACCGCAAAACGAATCGCGTTCCCCTCTCGGTGTGTATATTTCTTTCCTCGAACGAAAACAGCGCTCTTTTACATTCGATGTACACTTTGCGAGATCCCAGCAGTCCAGACGGGCATTCGCTGCAAAAACACGTTTATGTATTTTTCCTATCATTCCGCTTCTCCCTTCGCCGCGGGTTAATCTATCCTCGAATAACGCCGACGGCGGGAGCCGGCAGATTTGTCAATTCCGTCGGATTTAAAGTGATCGAAATAGGTCGACGGGTGGTGACGTTGTCACTTGATTACGCGTTTGATGCCCTTCCAAGTGACGTTAGACGCATACGTTGCAGCGGAACGCTGACGCCAGGCGTCGGGACGTCTAATTCCGGCCTCGCAGCCGCTAATCGAACCATTTACGACTGTTGACGGTGACTCTGATGGTCTTCGTAACGCGTCAGACGCAATTTACCGAGTGACAGTACAGCCGTCATATCCGCAAAGTATCACTGAATTCGTCAATCATAATTAGCGACTGGCGGTGATTAATTTCGTTAATAAATTACTACTGCAAACCTACTGCGAATCGCGCAATGAGTGCCACTCATTCGGGACCGAATTTATGTCTGAAGGTCGACCAGCCCCGAGTCTCTACACGTTCATAGTAAACGACGGCTTAACCGTCTCGAGGAATTCCCTAATTGTGGAGGCGACCGTAACCCAAGCGCCAAATTGGGGTAGGTAAGTAGGTAAGGTGCCTTCTTATTCAGTCGAGCAGGTATTCCTACTGCGGCAATTTAATTACAGCTTATGTCAGGTTCCTTAAAGCAGTTCGCTCCCTCCTTTCGGACTCGTAAATAACGGAGTCGCACGTGCCTGGTGTCACTTGACTCTAGTCTCGGTCAGAGACGAGCGGGTAACCACTCCTGAAGTCAAGTGTATACCATAAAGAGAAGTCCTATGAAGTCATTTGCATCAGTCGAAGTTGCCTAAAGTCATGAAGTACCCTTTAGTTATCTGAAGGAACGTGAAATCACACGAAGTCATGAAAATAAATCCGTTGATGTCATGAAGTCCTTTGAAATCTCCAAATCCTGAAGTCACGCGTACATCTTAACCAAAATCCTGTGATGGCATTTGAAGCATTAACGTCACTTGAGTTATTGAAGCCACATGAAGTCACGCAAAGTCACTTGAGGTAATCCGAAGTCACGTGAACTAACCTCAAGTCATGTGAACTAGTCAGTAGGAGTCAAAAAGTTTTTCGTAGTCTTCATGTCCCAAAGTTAAGGGAACATGGAACATTGAAAGTGAGAATACCCTTAGTGAAAGACCTTGGACAAAGTTGAAGCATCATTTGAAGGCACGCTGATAAATCCGTTGATATCGCGAAGTTCTTTGAAGTCTTCAAGACGTAAGTTGTAAGTCCTGGACTGACGCGTACATCTCAAATAAAATTCTGTCAAGTCATTTGAAGCATTAACGTAACTTGAACCCTAAGAGTCACGTAAAGTCACTTGAGGTCATTCGAAGTCACTTGAACTGACCTTTAGTCATGCGGACCAGTCAGTTGGGGTCGTAAAGTGTTTCGAAGTCTTCAAGCCCCAAAGTCAGGGGGACGTCCAACATCAAGAGTGTTAGACTTTGGACAAATCCGAAGCAATCGACGCCAAAGGCCAGTTGCGAGGTCCAATGTTCTTGTCTGTTCGTTAATTGCACCGAGAGTAACTGGACTGCCTGACCGTACGGAGGAGCGAGAGGGTCGGCTATTATTCAGTAAACCGAAAGTTGTCGGCGGGGTCGAGATGGATCGTTTGCGGTGAGCATCACGGTGGACCGAGGGTGTAGGCAGGCTGACCCTCACAGCCCGCTCCCCTTTCCACCCCTAGGCTGCGTGGCGGAGGGAGTTTAATTTCTTAGACACCTTGTGTGGTCGAGCAGCTCACCCGGCAACCCATCCTTGCTCCGGTGCCCGGTACCTGTTCCCGCGTCCCCGACTGCGTCCCGATCCCGGTACTGCGATCCTCGCCTTAATGGCCGGCCATGCATTATCGCAAATTAGGAAAGTTGGCCAGGCCATGTGGTACCTACCAGCTGTTACCTACACCAACTTTCATAACCAACACTGTGTATTTCATCATCGGTTAAACCCCGCTGAACCTCATCCACTGCACTGTCACTCTTCGGTAAGGTTGGTATTCCTCGAGTTCAAGTTCCAGCCGGTCTTCCAGACCAGAACGAATAACTTTGATCAAGATTCAGCTTATCACAATCAAAAATCTTCGTCTGGACTCCGTGCCTGTATTTGACAAATCTTCACTCTCATATATGCACCACTCGACAATAGAATCACCGCAATCTACGCGTACGAACATATCATGCATTTACGTCGTTTGGACAGTCTGAAGTCTGAAGACCTTGCAGTCTGCGGGTTTCAGGTCTTATTGCGGTTCATGACTCGACTTAACCTCATGTACTCGTACCCCATGGGCACCGTTTGGACATAACAATACCACCAATCCTCCAACAATAACATTCCCTCTCCCGAAAAGTTTTCGGGGCAAACGATTGCAGGACTGGCCACATTGGCGGTTTGACAAAATGTCCTGCGATGCGTCTGGAAAATGGGGTGGAGAAAGGAAAGGAAGGAAATTATAGAGCCATATCGCAACTTCCTGATTCAAACAAAGCTTGGTTAATTTTCTGTCAATTTCTTTCACCCTAATTCCATTCGCTGAGGGGAATACCGATAATAATAACAATAATAATAATAATGATAATAATAATAATGGGGGTAAAAAAGGTAACGACCAGCCAATCGTCCCGTCGTCGCGTCGACCCCGGAACGTCGAGGCGACGGTGATATTCGAACGGTATTCGGAAATTGTAGACAGCCAGTTCGGAAATTGATTCGCAACTCGTGTCGCCGTTGCAAATTACGTATTTACGCAATAAGATCGATACACCAGACAGCGTCGAGGGTTTCGGCACCGGCCATTGGGGTGGCTGGCCGTTTGTAATCTTTTCAATTATATTCTATCTCGATTTTGTTTTTTTCTCTTTTATCGTGTATCCAGGATCCCACTAGAGTTTCTCTCGATTCCGCGACGGCGATTCGCTGCAATACGTGTTACCTACCAGTCCAGCAATTTCTGATGGAAAATTCACCACCACCTGCCCTAGCCAAAGTGCCCACGAACACAATCCGGTGATCAAATTTCTGTCTCCGCATCAGCAACCTGCACGCTGTTACCACGGATTCATGTCTGTGTGTGCAGAATGGAACGGTAGTTGTGGAACAAAGTGTGCCACGATGCAGTTATGAGTGAAAATTGAAGTACGTAGGATGAAAATGGAGGAAAAAAATAAAATGAAAATGGCAAAAGACCTCTTTGACGCTTAGGTCTAATCGCGGAATATGCTCCGGTTCACCGGATCAGACCCTGCCGAATGGGACAGCGGTAATTGGAATCACGAGCTGTACGCTTCGCGGAGACAGAGGTATATAGGTCTATTTAGGGCGATTTATTTCGGAGACAAAAGAACCCTGCACCAGGATAAGGAGTAGGAGTAGGAGGCGTAGTGTCTGTCCCTCGAAAGTCTCCTTTGAGATTGAAGACTGTGTCAGAGGCTATCCTCGATCGAAATTGAACGGGCTAGACTTCGGGGAATGGATACCCTGCACTGTAGAATGTGTATTTTTTTTTTTTTTTTTTTCTCGCAATTCACAATCACAGCTGAGGTACCTTTTCAAAGGATTAAATACGGCTGACCTGGCTGGATTCAATCTCATTCAAGAAGAATATCGGATTCTCAAGAGGTCGAGACGTCGGATTGAAAAAAAATATTCCTAGACGTTAAAAGGTATCTTTGTATTTGAACCCGAAAAAGAGCTCTGAATATCCATTTACTCTCAAACGATAAGACGCCGGTATTTTTAAGGAAAAAAAAAAACACATTCCACGACCAGCAATTCTTAACCCCGATCACGTCGTCCGATAAATATTTCGACAAATTTCTAACTAATCACGTGGTTAGAAAAAAAAAAAAATTTCCCGGCATATCCACTAAAATTTTTGGGTTCATTCAATCAATTTTTTAACGGTTGACTAAGCGAAAGAAAAGTACAAGTTATAAATTAGATGTTGAAGAAATTTAACAAATAAGTTAAACATAAAGCGGAACTCCTGGGACATTATGTTTAGTTAAATTTCTTTTAAAAGTTGCATTTCTCAGTCCTGATCGCTTCTCACCGTCTTTCCAAGAGTGGGCAAAGCTGTGGTGTAAAAAAGCCGAGAAAATTTGGGCAATAATTATTCGGCGGACGAGAAGGCGGAGGATTAAGGGCGAAGCGAGGGTCGAGTCCCGTTCCCGGAGGATCGAGGAACTGGTTTTGAGAATCGAAGGTTGCAGCATTGCTCACAAACGCAAATGGCTGCTGCTCGAAAGGCTGAACAGCCGCCGTTTCTTGGTGTCCGATGCGTATTCCCTCGGTGTATTTTGTGCCCTGCCCCCTCTGCCTCCGCACGTGTTGTGACGTTAAAGATCGTGAATAAATCTTAGTTACAATGATTTCTTCTCCCGCTCCCTGCCCACGGGGTGCTATAAATCAAATATCATTGCCGGCTCCGTCCGCCTCGTTCTTTTTCCTCCCAATCACATTACATAATAACCCTTATGCATCCTTCTTCAATTATGACGAATACTGTTGGCTGAGTGCCTCTTCACATCTCGGCTGTATTTTCGTGCCTGGAATATTTCCTCGTAGGGAAGAATGAGGAACCTCTTTCACGCCCGAGGTTTATCTTCTGCAAGGGTGTCTTCGCCGTCCGGAACGTTGAAACGTTAATCCCGAGTTCCTTAAGGGCTGTAGTTTCCGCTGTTTGCAGGACTAATTGCCCCGACCGGACCAACACTTATAAATTTCAAACGGCTACTTCCACGGTTAAATCCCCGAATGGTTGTCCGGAGACATTTCTTCCTCTTAAGTACGGACTCGTATACCCGACAAGAAGACGAGAACCCGGATGAGCGCGGAAATCACCTCCTTCCAAAACATCAAAAGGGTCAGCGAATGATCGATAAATTTCAACGGTCCAACGATACCGAGTATCAATTATTGTTGGGATCAATTTTCAATGGTACGAACACGTCTCCGATGAAGAGCAAGAACTAAGATTGAGAATAATAAGACAAAGTTTGGAAAGTTATTACTGGATGTGGGTACTTTTAATTCGTGAAGGTTCGTTAAGAGGATGAAATTTTATACGGCTGGGAATTGAAAGATTACTTTATCTCTCAACACGCTCGAGGCGTCGGTGAATTTCATTACACACCATGGTAGCTGGTTTAACCAACCGCGTCCTCGCTTTACATTGACAAAGAATAACCCATTTTACAATCACCGTCCCAAACTCTCGACCAATGCTCCAATTGATTAAGGTTACGCCTCGATTTTCAAAACGAGCAATCAAGTAACGGGGAAAAATTCAAATTGTCAGGACGAAAAAAAATAAATAAAAACAAGAACAAATTGTTTGCAGTGAACGTAATTTAAATCTAACCATACCGACACGGTCATCCAACCACTTTAAACAGTGACACACAACTCACTCTCAGTTGATTTTGAAATGATGCGGGCCAGCGGTTAAAGCGAATGGCATTCCGAATGTGGCAAGAACGACTAGCTGTTGGGTTATTTGTTGGACGTTGGCTCGTATTTCAGAATATAATATTTCAACGGTATATCTCCTCGTCTCTCCGTCACAATCTCTCTGTGCGATCTATCCTTCTCGCTCTCTTCCACTCTTCGCGGAATGCTAGCGTTATCCAGAAGTCTACGAAGATTAATACATGATTTTACGGAAGAGAGGCCGAGCCAGCGCCCTGCAGTCAAATACTCGTTTCTAAATCCCGACTATCCCCTTTCCTCGATTCCCCTCGACGCGCCTTCTTCTTGTACAAAATATCGGCTTATGATTGAGATTGCTCTTCTTTGCTGAGTAAATAAAAACGTTGAGAAACGCTGCGGTAAGCAAAGAATGGAAAGAGTACAAGATACGCTTCGATTTTTTGGATTGCAAAATGGGTTTAATTTTTTTTTTTTCTTTTAGATTGTTTTTTCTAACTCCAGACCGCAAAGTAGTCCTGCGGTACAACATAATAATGTGACAGCGTATGATGGGAAAACGTCATCTCTCGTATTTCTATGTTCCGCGTTATTTTGTTACGGCTATTCGAGTATTTGATTCGTCGCGAGAAGTCGTATGAATTTATCTCAAGATAAATTGGTGATTTGCTTAAGATGTTTCAGTTTTTGTGAATTTTCCCTTCGGATAAACTAAAGTTGCCAGAATGTCTCTGATGAACTCTTACAACAGAAGTCGAGCGACTTAAATTAAATAATGAATACAAATTAATTATTCCAGCGTGCTTAGCGACATGAAATTCGTACATAACTTTATTTACTATTCACAAAATGTCTGTCTCTTTTTTCCACACCTTTTTCCGAATACCTTTTCCTCTCTTTTCACAACAATCCCGCGAAAATAGAGTCGTTTATAAAACTTGAACGTGATTTGTAAACGTTTGATTGATATAAAATAAGTTCAAGTTTGATAAACGACTCTCTCGTCAAGCGTTGCTCTCTTCCTACTCTGTAAATTTATACACTACCACGTGTACGTGTGTGTTCAGTGTGTATCCATGTGTCTACACGTTGGTACATACGAAGATTACACGGAGTGAACCTGATGGCTTTGTAGTTACGTGTCTAGAATTCTTGAGGAGGCAAGGACCAGCTGCATTCGAAATTTTTAACGGGTGTTCGAGAGGATTGCTGCCTCCTGCTGTACGAAATCTATCTCTAAAGTGGGAGGAATAGAATAAAAAGGGAAGAGGAAATCGTAAAAAAAGAGAAGAGGAAGGAGCAACTGCCACCGGGGAAGGAAGCTGAATCGAGCGGGTTGCATCGTCCGGAAATATGAATTTGTCCGAGCAAATCTCGGGGGAATTTCTTGGCTCGGATGTCCGGCACAAGGACGCGGCGTTTGATCTGGTCCTCGCACCACGAATTCCCACGGGAGTAGATCCGCCCTCGGGTTCCGAGCCAATTCGTATTCCTATATTCGCCTCAAAGTCGCCCCCGTACTTCTCACCCCGGACCGCGATACCAGCCATTGTGCACCGACTGGATTGCATTCGAAAAAGGAAGACCACCTGCGGATGAGACTTGGAATACACGAATATCGCTATTCGTGCAGCGTAGCCAACCCCGAAGAAATTTCCCTGGATCTAGGGAAATTAGAGGACGTTCAAAGAAAAAGATCGGTTGTTTTTTTGTCGGGATATATTGTCGCTTGGGACGAAAGCTGAAGAAAATCTGAAGATCTTTGAAGAAATGTCAATGGAGTGAAAATCATCCGATATTGAGCTTCCTGTGATAATGTCCAACAATTAGATAGCGTCTGATATTTTGAAACGCGCTTGTTCGACAAGTTGGTGGTCATGAATATTATAAATAGAAACGTATTATAGAAGTGAAAGTTATTGTTCGGTAATTATCATTATATATTTATAGGAAAATTTACCATATACGTTATATTACATCGAAAAAACGATATTATTTATTATGTATTCCTGAGTTTACTGAGTTTTAATACCTACCATTAAACATCAGTTTTGAAAATGAGAAATAGGAAGAATTATTGTGACGGATATTCCCAACCAAAATTGAGTCTCGGTGAGAATATTGAACACTTTGCGATTAGATAAGAATCTGACAATAATCAATCATAACCAAGTAGATGAGATAATTCGTTTTCAACAAAGATAATGCTAAGAAGTTGCAGGAAAATTGTTTAAACACAAATTTATGTTATGTGTAACAAATCTCCAGTGAATTTTTTTTTGAATCACATATAAAATGAATTCATTGATATTTTTTAATATCTGTGAGTTTTTTTGGAATTTTCGGTGATTTTCAAAAACTCGGTTGAGAGAATTTTTTAAACTTTGTAAAATGGATCTAAAGTCCTTAATTTTTGGATAGGTTTTCTTAAACGGTTGTACGTTATACTGAATGAGTTTCAGAGGTATGGACCGAATAGTTTTAGAAATAGAGTGTCAGACAATTTTGGGAAACGGAACTATTCGATATCAGGAAAAAATTATAAAAAAAATTCGTAAGTATTAAGATAAATCAATGAACTCATTTCGTATGAATTCAAGAAAATTTCACTAGAAACTGGGGAGACAAATATTTGTTTAAACAATTCATTGACAACTTTTTCGCATCATTATCTTTCAAAACGAATCACCCTATCAACTTGGTTACGATTGATTTTTTCATATTTGTATCTCATCGTGAAGTGTTCAATATTCTCACCCATTCTCACTTTTGGTTGGGAGTGTCTGTCCAATAACACCTCAAGACATCTGAAGAATTATCGTGGCGCCATCTGAATAAGAAATTTGAAGAATCGTTTTGGCACCATTTAAAGAAACATTCGTCCGATAGGTTGGCAATGCTGGCACCGTGTAGACCACACTCGATGTGATCAAATATCATGGTTATGAGGAGAAGAAGAAGAAGAAGAAGAAGAGAATAACGGTTACAGTTCGACTAATCGTTCACTGATTACAGGAAGTCCATCAGCAGGATGCACGAAGTCTCGAAGCGTGTTCTTCACGTGAAATTGGCGCAAGTTTCACGAGGATGCGAGTTCTCATTGGACGGTAATGAATTGCGGCTAGCCTTGGGCGTCTCCTCCCAAATGGTGGTACTAATAATGATATCGCAATTTGGGTGTCCATGCAGGGTGTCGGAGCTGTTTCGGTCGGGCAACACCTTCGAGCTGCGGGCAAGCGTATCGCCTTATTCGATGTTCTTGCGGGTTGTCGTCGGGGATCCATTTCCCAGGGAAAGGGTCAGGTTAATTACTTATTAATTATATTGCGGCCTGCCCAAGGCGCATTAATTTCCATCTACTGTGTATCAATTAAACACCCCGATCTCTCCACTCCCCATTATCTCCCTGTCCCGGACCACTGACATGGGTCCATGCTCAGCCCTTCGACATCCATAACCATCTCACCCATATTTTCTTCAAAAAGTTTCACAAGCCACCATCAGCGACCTCCTTTCCTTTCCGGCTTCCGTACAAACCTTTTCCACGGTCTAAAATTCTTCTCGAAATGGATGGACGGATGGATGGACGGATTAGTTCTACGGCATTAATTTACTCCTCACATATTTGATTTCGTCCCGTTCTTAGTTTGGTCTTGGTCTCCATCCACATCCTTCTCCTCTTCTCCGTCTTCTTCGACTTTGGTTAATGAGCACTAACGGCAGTCCATTGTTGGTGAGGGAAATCATCCGACTATTTACCCAACGTTTGAAGAACCAAAGTACACCGCAGGCACCTTCTTTCTGTATAACTGTACAACCCGCGCGTAATTGCATCGCTGCACCGCGTTCCAGTTTAATTGTATTCAAGTATCAACTTCGTTTCCTCATCTCGCCTACGTCGGATCGAAAATTGTTTCTGATATCAGACCGCTTGTCTGTGACTCCTGATGAGACATCGTTTCACTCGCTTCCCACACGGCTCACCCAAGCTGTATAACCATTATCCTACAATTACGAAAGACGTTCAGCACGGTCAGTTCAAAAATCGAGTCAACGTCGTCGTAATTATCATAATCAGATCGAGTATCGATCTATAATTTAGATTTTCGAAACTGTCATCGACGAATGATCGATACCTCTTCTTCTTCCATTTCTCAAGGCGCACCTACACGCAGTTTTTTCATTCTAGTTTCTTTCTACACTAGCCTTCCGTATCTTTTTTCGTCAGAGAAGAAGGTTGCGTATGGCTCCCGCTTACTAATAGGCCTTCTGTCAAACTTTTTCACTTTTTACGGATGTACGGTAGACATGCACGTACACGAAGACACGTGAGCACGTGTGTGTTTGACCTGTATACCTTCGCTGGAGGCTAACAACCGTCCGATTTTGTCTTCCCTAGCCACTTTTTATCTCTTTCTCTCTCTCTCTCTAAGGCTTTCCGAACCGTCCGTCTAATGCACACGTGTACCACTCACCTAATTACACTAACCCGCTTCTACCCCCTGCCATAGTCTTCTACTCCAAGCTGTTCTGTGTTTGAAAAAGAAGGTGAACAAGAAAGAGAGAAGAGAACGTGAAATAAAAAACGGCAACAAAACCCATCGTATATACGGGAATGGATGAAGCTCGGAGAAAGACAACGGACGATTCTTTATTCTCTTTTTGCTTTTTCTTCCTCAATGAGAGATGGCCAAATGAACAGAAGAGGCGAAATGAACACTCTAACGCTGAATGTCAACGGTCGTTAAACACCTCGGAAAAATAACTTTACTTCCGAGTGTTGAGAAAGGTTACCAGCATTAGGTGAGAAATGATGACATTGAAATTGGGTGAAGCCATCTTTATAAAAATTTCAAGAATATCGAAAAATGGGAAAATCATTTGTGGCATGCGATTGGCTGACCGAATTTTATCGGACGACCCGGTACACGTCGTTTTTTCCCCATACAGAGGCAGAGAGAGAGAGAGAGAGTCGTTTTACGTGTCAGAATTAGGTTCCCGGTACGTCCAACTGAGTTTAATAATTCCTAGACAGAACGAAAGATCTAATTTCCTAGGCTGTCGCTCGAGAAGCTTTCAACCGTCTGGCAGCGGCTGTTCATAACTCTAAGAGACAAAAATATACGTGCGAGGGTATTTTTTTAATATTTGAGAATAGTACGATATTCGTGACACCAATTTTCGGCCATTTATTTTAGATGTTTTCACCAAAATAATGAGAATTTCAAAAATAAAAATTTATAACCCTCAAGATTTTTGGATTCTGTGGATACACATTTTTCTAAAAAAAAAAAAAATTCCGACTAGATTCAAGAAACTTTATTGCAATTTTAATACTTTGAATCGCAGTACAAGTTAAAGAGAAATAAAACCTCAAACATTATCATCCCAGAGTTTATATAGTTTGGACGTTACCGTTGACCAAACGTTCAAAAGTACAGATGCAAGAATCATAATGGTCATTGAAAGTTTTGCCGTTTCAGCTTTGTTCACGAGATACAATCACAGTAATTGACTGTAATTAAAAATACGCCAAAATTCAACGATTTTCTTACGAGTTCGGCCTCCGTACGGGAATATTTGTTTGGTAATAAATACCTCGTAAAACGGTCGAAAAATCAAATCTCACCATTACTTAACCCTTCTTTATTACGACTCGAAAACCCAAAAATTTCACCGTCAAATCTTAGCACCACGGAAATCGTAATATCGCCGAATGCTTTGATTTCATCCCCCGGTGCTTCAGATTTTCGAATCGATTCCCCGACTGCCACACTTGACTGTCACGTTCAAACACGGACTCGCAAAACCGCGGACGAGAATAAAAACGAATATTAAACTGACTAAACGGCGCTCCTTGATCACAGGACCCACTTGAGGACCCTCACCCTCTCGGTCGAGGGTTGCAGGCTGCCGTCTCTGTCACCCGCAGGTTCGAAATATCCTCCCGTCGTCGCCGCAGTCTTGACATCCGCATTGACGTAGGTACGGGAAAAGGCACCAGTTATGTAAACTCCCCAGACTCTCTTTGATCTCGGGGTTGATAGTTACCGAAGGAAATCGGCTTTTTGTTTTGCAATCTGCTACACGTCACGGTCAAACGCAGGCAGCTTTGGCCTCCCTCGAACCACTTCTTCCCCTCCCCTTCAATTCATTTCCGTTACTCTATACCCAAACGTTTCTTTATACCCCATCACTATCATCCCCCCCTTTATCACCATGTTATTGGCATTATTGTCAATACCGCGTAGTGGCTTTAATTTTCACCGTTATTCACCATCGATACAGCATTAGATTATTCCTGTAGGTACTTTTGTCTGCACGCTGTTCTCACTTGCCAAATTGAATCGATGCGATATTTTCACCGTAACTTTTATGCACTGTCGGAAAATCGGAGCATCGAACGACGGAAAGACAAATCTGATTATACCGAGTAAAAAAGCTACAAACAGACCGTTGTTGTGGAAGCGATTGAAAAGATTTTTCGTCCGACAAGTCTTGCCCTGGAAAAGTGGCGTGACACTGCGCTAATAACTGGGCAATTCTTCTAAATTCCTTTTTCTCTTTTTTCCTCAGTTTCTCCGGTTCTTTTTTCCATCCTCCCACCCTCCCTCTCGTAACAAAACCGGCCATTAACGACGGCGGAGCGATGGATAAGTAAATAAGTTCGTTCATCGACAGTTCGACAGGCGTTAGCTAACTTCTTAGGTTCTTGGTGAAGTGCGCGGAATCGAGGAAGAAGTCGGAAGCACCCTGTCCAACTTCTGACCCAAACCTCGCAGGTACAACAGCCAGAACTAAACTGGCGACAGAAGTTCGGATCGAGCCGGAAAGAGAAACGCTCACGTCTTCGCCAAATCCGTTTGCCTCGATATTGCGTCGCTTCAATGATTCAAGCCGAACCCAAGGCCCCAGGCGACATCTTTTTTCCTTAATCCATTGATTTTCCGAGCCGGTTTTACTCGTCCTCGAGACTCTGCTCTTCTTGTTTATTTTTTCTTCTCGCGACCCTTTCGAATTGTTCAAAAATTCCAGCGCCCTTTTAAAATCTAATCAGCTTGATGACCTTGGCTTATAAAGGTATCATCTCTGACCAACAAGGGTTTTTGAATCCAAACGTTAACAAATGTACGAAACAAAGGACGATACGATGCGTGTATCTCCCGGTGGTACACCACTGATGGTATTTCTAGTTACGCAGTTACTGCGTCGCGTCGCGTCCTTCCCTCTTTAGCAAAGAGTAGCAACGTAGGGTTGATCCCAGAGGTATTGTTCACCCTCGGGATTACCCGGTGAAAGACCTCCTGCAGCCCTTTTTCTCCAGATGAAACAAAAGCAGGCATCATGTACTTAGTGCAGAAATCTGAGCGGCAAATTAATAGCTAAACAAAATTAGTCCACACACGAGAAGAGATGAGTTTGAATTTTTTTTCAATTGAAAAATAGTGTTCAAACGGAATTGTAAGAAATAATTAGCGAAAGCGAATAATTCAAGTTTGCAAAAAAAAAAATTGGATTCTTCTTTTCACATTCATGGGATGTTTTTGGTAAATGTTATGTTTTCTAATGTGGTGAATCCAAAAATTACTTCCATTTCTCTCAATGACGTATATCATTTTTGTCAAATACAAGATGTTCGCATAAAAAAAAAAAAATACCATTTCATTACAACGGACTGAAGTATATTTTTTATAAAATTAAACACTAGTTTCTTCATGAAATGTACTAAACATTCCGTGTTCATTCTTCTTACCTATGATACCTTTTCCGCTTCTCTTTTATACTTCTCTGAACAGGCTTCCGCTTTCCATTTTCTGTTATCTTCTTTGTATTTATTGTTGAGTCATACTCTAATACGTGTTAAACGAAATTAAGAAATCACTTTTACACAGGATTTTTATAATCAAGAATAGGATACCAGATTTCCAGTTAAACAGAAGATTCACTCTAAACAAAACTACAAAGACGAGTTCAAGAAGAAAACCTGACGTGATGAAATGTCTTGAGTATTTTTCAGTGAGTGAAAATCCATAATAATTAAAACAACATGCGTAGTTTTTTTTTTTTTTTTTTTGCAGACCTGTTTAATCACTTATGGTTTTCACGAGACTGATTTAACGACGAGAATACAGAACACTCGGATTAGGTACGTAAAAATTCTTTGAACCGGAGACTGAGCTACGCCAGTGGTATTGCGGGGGCGGAATTTACCCTGGTTTGGCTCTCCCGGGCTGGATCCTGGACCTGCGGAGAGGGACATGTATCTCCGGGAGAAGAGTGGAGGCACTACCCTTAATGACTCCGATGAGAAGCAGGGCGCTCAGTGCTCGGCACTCACACTTTGGCTCGAGACCCCAAGGCGCACCCTTTACCATCCATATTTATAATTTATACTCTGTAGTAGCCGTTAAATATTTCGGTTTTGCCTGCCGTACGTGACGCGACGTCCGCTGGCGGGATGGTAGAGTGAATTACGACTCCGGCCCCCGGTAATTGAGAATAATTGCGGGGAAACAATTTTAACCCCTTCGCTACTCGGTGATAAAACAGAAGAACAAAATGGGGAAATAAATAAAACGAGCAACGCGGAATGAAAAACTAGGGGTTTTATCTGGAAAACGTGGTTCCGACACCTTCGAACCGGACAACACGCTGCACTACCGGCTTCCGCTGAGATAACGACGTAAGTCTGGAAAAAGGATGCCTGCAGCTACAATGCACTTTTTACCATCCACAGCTACGTTTCACTCGATTTTTTAGCCCCGCAACGTTTCTTCGAAAGAAAAACCCGGCAACTTTCGAGCCTCCGAGCTTCGTCTAATTATTACCTCGGCAAGGTCGTACGACGTTAAGGTGTTTGCGTCACTAGGTTTCTGGTTCTATCCGCTTATCTCTGGGGTAGAAATTTGTCGGACGTGAACGAGACTTGCTGATTTTTTGGGATTGATAAACATTCTGCTGTATTTCGTCCGACAACCGTTGCCATAGTACGTCATTGACGCGTACACCGCGTTCAAGGAATAACATTTTTTATCCTCATGTACTATAATTACTCAACTTCAACCGTCGACGTGCAATGTCCACGCAATCTCTCTAATGGTCTGTCATAGCCTCGACCGCAAACGAACACAATCAAACACGCACCTCAGGAATTGCGTATACCTACGTGCTTTTTGATTATTTATTTAATTACATCTTTTTACGAAGAGCGACTACATCGTTCCGTCCAGTTCGTCGTGATGTTGGAAATTAATCAACACCCGTGATCTAATTTGCTGCTCAGTATATTTTCTGCTAGTCAGAGACTGTAAAATCCTCTTTTTCCTTCTTCCTGGAAGAAAATTGAGGAACGTGTACTTCGAGTCGAATAAGCGGTGGCGGATCGATGACTTCGACCGGAGGATTGGCCACCAGGAAGTTGTAAGTGGTGGTGGTGGTGGCCAGTTGTTAAGAACTAACGTCTCTCTGCGGAGAGCCGCGGTGTGCCTTGGGAACCGGAAGCCTAGCTAGAGAGGGAAGTGAGTTACCCTCGACGAAGAGAGTAGAGAGAGGCAAGAATTTACGAGGACGCGAACCATGGACAGGAAATTCGTTAGGATAACCTTCGGGATCCTCGCGATAGCCTCTCGCACGCACGTGTTAACTAGAATCGCGTCAGATAAACCATGTCCTATGAATTCTCCCCGAAATTCACCTGGTCTCTCAGACCGGTAACCCTTATTTATAACTGGCGTCGAAAAATCTCCCGGCAAAAATTGGATCTACACCCTTGAGGTGAGCCTGGGAAGATATCCCACCGCTGTCACCGTAAAACCCTCCCCGCGTCTGCACCAGTTTCCCTGCAAGCGCGTCACTGGGTCAGATCGTCAATCAACCTTGGTATTCCTCCTTCATTAGCTGGATGATGACAGTCTCATCAATGATTCACCCCTCAGGTTTCAAGTCTCGTATCATCATCTTTCAGTCAGAGAAGGTATGGCCATGGTGATGGAGATACGAATCGATAACGCTGGTCGCAGTGGGCGAAGACACAATGGCAGTCGCTCATTGTTTGCGCAACGGGACTTGAGATGCAATTATAATTCCTCGGTTCCCTTCAATCGCAGTTTCTCAATGACCAGAGCTGTGGTCAATCCATATCCAGGTGATGCGAAATCGCTTTACGCGCGTATGAAGACTTTCCCACAATTAGTTGAGCGATATTGCTACCAGCTGGGGGCTGTAAACGACTCTCTCGATGTTATTCTGGAAAATATGTACATGACTGGGCAACAGTTAGTGCACCGGTTGATGGCCGTTTGTAACCAAACTTGGTATTAACCTGACTCCTAGCTCAATTACGAGGTAATTGTGCAACGCGGAAGCAAGTCGTACGTGTTGTTTTAATGACTTTAATTATTACAATTCCAACCACACGATTCAAGATCCTAATGGAGCAGCGGTACTCCGCGTAGAGCTCGGTTTCCTCGTGCAACTTTCTCAATACCGCGTATGGACAAAGAAGGAAGGAATCGTTGAAATACAATATCGGCGATAAATCGCTCGATACCAATCCCAAGCCGGCGTGATTCCGATTCCAGGTTATTTCCGTGCGATTCAAAATTACGAACACTCCGTAATTACTTTCTAACAACCGCGGGGACTGGTTCATTAGGAGCTTGAACAGGTGCCACGCCGTCTGCTAGTCGGTTCCAAGTGTCACCAGGGACGTATATTGCCGCGGGATTGTTCGACTGATGAGGAGAGGAAAGAGAGAGGAATAATCGAACCGTGGAATAACTTGCCCAAGATTAACGACGCCAAGTAAACAATGCTACCCAAGCGTAGGAAAAGTGAAATAGAAATTCGAAAGGGGAACAAGACGTCGGATTGCGAATAGAAACCAGGAATTCCGCAGAACTCATCTCCTCTTTATCTCACACGAGGCTCAGTAAAAATTATTGGAATCATTAGCGATCGAGCGATAACCTTCGCTATGGCTCGTTCCTCCGGAAAGTGGTCAGATATCTTCCACCTGGGCATCCATCTGTCTTACAGACCGGAACAAACTTCTGCCTCACCTCCCAGCTATCGCAACCGTCAATTCATAATGCATCAAGAAAGTTTGTTTCCATTTCTCACTTTACGACCTTTGAACTGTTTCCTCGGTCTTTTTTTGGCCAGACTTTCCGACTCTCAAGTACAACGGCTATTGATATATCTGATTGGGGTTGCTGTTCAAAGATCCGGATTGTCAAAGGTCAGACTGACCGTTACATCAAATGTCGAAGTTCTGAATGGTCAGAACTCCGAATAAGTAAAATCGCCTAACGTTACCAACCTCCGTTTATGCGGTAAATTGTTCACGACACACGTGAAGCTCGGTAATGGTCGGAGTTTTGATACTTCAACCTATTCGAAGCTTTCACTTTACGGGATTTTGATCATTCGGAATTTCGATATTCGATGTAACGGTCAGTCTGAACTTTGCCGATTCGGAGCACTGACCCGCATCCATCTGACACGGAAGGTATCCCATGTCGAACTCTCCGACTTGATTTCATTCGTAATATGGTACAGTAGGCTAAAAACTAAGTGCGTACATTTTTTTTTATCTGCCACTCAACACTTCAAGGGTCTGAAACCACCCTCCAAAGTAAGGCATGTCAAGGGCATCTGACTTGGCAGTTACACCCACAAGAACTCAATATTTTTTTATCAATCCAACTGGAAAAGTTATCTCATAACAAGAAATGGAAAATGTAATTGCATCAATAGAAAAAAAAAGAATCACTACATCGTCCCTTGATACGCCTTACTTTGAAGGTTGGTTTCAACCCCTCAAATTGTTTAATGGCAGATAAGAAAAAGAGGTGTCGCTTAATTTTTAGTCTTTTTTTACCATATTACAAAAGAAATAAAATCTGAGAGGTCGTTCTGGGATACCTTCCTTGTGAGTGTAGGACAGTTTGGAGTCCGAAGCGTTGAATTCCGGTCGATGCTGACCACACTGGAGGATTTCCGAGCGTTCTTCTTTTTACTTGGCAGCTCGTGTTTTCCGTATATTTCGGTATTTTCAGAGCGGCACAGTTAATAACTCGCTATTTTAAGAGACGTGAAATATGGAGGGTAGATGTTACCGATGTCTACATGTACACGTGGAGCAAGGTTAACCTACATTCTGGTAAACCTGGCGGCATGGCACACACGCGAATCGTGTTCCTGCAACTTCGTTCTCGTCCCTACACCATGCCATGCTTCTGTCTGAAGGATATGGAACGACCGTATTTCCTCGAGGAGAATTCCTCGAGAGCGCGTTTCACCGGCGGCAAGCCCGGGATATTTATGAAAATAAAGTTACTTCCCAACACCAAAACACCGTCGTCCTCATTCAACGCGACGCGATATTTCATCCCTCTGATAGCGGGCCTCTGTCTCCCAGTCTGAACCCGTGTTCTTCCACTTCGATCTGCCTTTTTATAGGATGTGAAAATTTACGCAAAAGGGACCCAGCGCCAACGAATTATCGCGCCATTTTCAACACACTTCGATTACTATACATCAATGTAGAATTCGTTACCCGACAAGGATAATTTGATAAAGAGTTTCGTCGAGGAAGCTCATTGATTCACAGTTGCACAATTGTTTGGTTGCTAATTTTTTGACGTTTTGACTGGACCCAGTCAACCATCTCCAGAACGAAATGACATTTCTAAGTACTTAAGCTTGAACGGTCTAAAATCATACCTATTTTTAGGAGTTTTTTTTTTTAAGGAAATGAAAACACTTGGAGCAATTCAAGTTTGAGGGCTTTGTTATTTATACTTCAACGAACATTTTAGAATTTTTTCTTTGAGATTAATAACAAAATGGCGTCATGGTACATACAAGTAGCGAACGACCACCTTTTCAATCTGGTGGCGCAGATTCCTTGGTCAGTTTTTATCCAATCAACTTGAAATTTTGACACATCCTTCAAAACTTGACCATCGATTCGAACTCGTGGTTAGATTTTTAAATTTCAAACCCAAAATTTTTTTATAAAAATACATTTTCCAATATTGGGGCTACAAACTCGAACTCGAAAAGGTGTCCTCAACTAAACATATTTCTTCCATCCATTACAAGTTGGACAGTGACGTCAGGAGATGCGCGACAGTAGCAAAAGCCCTCGAGTTCGGAGTCGTTGGCTTCATATTTATATGCGCCATGCTACCATTTTGTTATTAATTCCAATGAAAAAATGTTGAGATATTTTTGAAACAACGAATAACAACGCCATCAAACTCAAATTGCTGCGAGTATTTTCATTTCCTTTAAAAAAAAATAAAAAAATTTCAAAAATGGGTATGATTTTATACGATCCAAGCCGAATCCCCCCCCCCTTAATCAAAAATGTCATTTCGTGGTAAAGATCGCCGAAGCGTAGAACAATTTTCAACCAAACAATTGCGCAAGTGCGAATCAATGACATTCCCCGACGAGAGTTTTCCTTCGGTTACCCCGCAGTGAAATCCGGCGGATATTCGTGGGAAAATAATTACTACCCAGTCCATTACCAAGGCGTCCGCGTTCACGCGGCTCGGTCGGTATTTTCATCTCCTGTCTCTTCTCCTCCTTGACTGTTGGGCGGCACGCACAGCCAATCCCAGAAACGTTCACGGCAATTCAAACGTCTCAATTTGTTCAGGTAATTCCAGACCGCGACGTGCGAGTTCGAACGCCGCTGAACGACCGGAGCCGGTAAACGAGGCCAAGAAGAAACCCGCCGATCCTATCGCATAATGCATGCTGCAGTTCGCGGAAACGAATCCATAACGCGCATTGTGTCCGAGCGATTTTTCGCCGATCGATCAAACCTTGTCAGGGGTTTATTTTTTTTTTCACTACCGTGTGACGCGATTTCGGCGACACCGTGCATCAGCTATCGGTGTACTGATTTTACTTGATTAAATTCAACGCAGTAAAGTCGAACTTTATCGACAACGTTCCGCACAGCGGATGTCGAAACGGCGGATTGACAGTTTCGAACGTCACTCGTGTCCGGAATATTAATACGCAGTCGGATACTGCCGAGTTTTGATACACGGTTCGACTTGCGCGGTCACTCTGTATAATTTAGCGTGTCGAAATACATGATATCGCGGAATCGCCGGCGTATCCGCTTCAGGAATATATACCTATGTTGCACGAATTTTCTGATTCTTCACGGAGTTGAAGAAGTAACAACATAATATTCAGACACTGTGCCGCCGCGGTCTCGGGAACACTTTTGCTAATGCAAAAAAGGGGCTCCGAGGTTGTATCGCGGTGTCGTCTGGCGGTAGTGGTTGAATAATGTAACGGGCATCGGACTGAATGATTTAAGCGGGAAAGTCTTGCCTCTCTCGGTGACGAACGAGCCCGGTTGTGAAGTGCGGAAAGGTAGGAGACCAGGAGGTGACTCGCCCCTCTGTGCACCCCCGCACCATGGATTATTATACACCCACTTTTCAGGCCCGCCAAGAAAGGAAGGAACGAAAAGGGGAAATAAGTGGACGAGAGAATCCAGAAGCGAAGAGGAATGAAAAACTCCTTCCATCCCTGAATCATATTCCTGCAACCTTTCTAATTTCGCTACGCATTCAATCGCGTCAACAACTTCTGCACTTTTCTTCGAACCGTACCTACATCAAAAGCTCACCATCGGACTGTAAGCTTTCACTATCGGGTCGACGTCGCCTGGCTATGATCAAAAACTTACTCTGTTCCGCTCATTCTTGCGATAAAAAAAGGCACTGGCCATCGATCGAGGAAAAAATTAGGACTGAAAATAAGCATGCGAGTCATTTTTGGAACGTGATCTTGAACTTATACCGGATTTTGCCTTTTTTCCCCGTCTCTGTCGCTGGTCTATACATAGGTGTACGTATTGCGGTGGTTCTTAAAAAGGTCTTTTTTGAATTTCGACCGGCTCACCCAGCAAACTGGTTTCAAATAATTAAAAAATAATTCGCTAATTAAAATTTCCCGATTTAACCCTTTCAGGGGCAAATTAAATCTACCGAACGGATTCGGATGAAATTTAGTACAGAAAGGTTTCTGGGGTTACTGATTACGAATCTGAACTTGAAATTACAAAGTTCAAAATGGTGAATCTAACATGGCAACATCAAGTGACTTTTGGGATTTTGGTCCGCCATATTGGATCTGTCATTTTTAATGTCGTAATTTCGAGTTCAGAATCGAAATCAGCGACGTTTAACACCTTCAGTAACGAGTTTCACCAAATTCGAGTGGACTTTTTGAATTTTGGTCCACCATATCGGATCCCAAATGTTGAATTTTTGAATTTTGAGTTCAAGTTGAACTCCCTCCCACCAAATTTCATCGAAACCCGTTCGGTCGATTTTCTTTGTCTCTGAAAGGGTTAAATGAAGAACGTCACCCTTTTGCGGGCACGCGTTAGAATTGAGATGAAAATCTGAACAAAATGGAGAATAATTTTTTAAATATTTCTAACTAATTTTGGGGGCGAGCTGGTCGAAATTCAGAAATGACCTTAAATGACAACCCTAATGCGTATACACGTAACACGAGAGTCGGATGGTAAATTCCGGGGACATTCTGGTACCTAAAGTTTCTATTCCACACGTACGGACGATTAAGATTTCCGCAGAGTTGTGAATAAAAGCTGAGCAGCACAAAGAAAAAAGTAATCGCGATCCGCGTCTACGCTGGAAGAAAAATGCTTTTGAATATTTCTCCATCTTCTTTCTCGCTTTCTTATTACAGCTTACACCCATATATATATATATATATTCTATGATGCAGATCTGAACCCAAGTAGAAAATATTGCTTATTTGAATGAGAGGGATATATATTTTTTAGTTTGGTTTTTTATTTTCGGTAGACGAACTTGATCGATCGTTTATACGACGCGAAGTGCGCGGTTTCATTTTTATCCAATTTTTATGCAAAATTTATTCACCACCGCCTGAAATGATTCGTCGAATGAAATTTATATCCACGCAAATTGAGTAAATTTCTTTTTCTCTTTTGTTTGCAATTTTTTTCATCAATTTTTTTTTTTTTTTCCTCACGTTTTATCTTCGCAGCTTTTAATTTTTTTCTCTCTTTCGTTAGCACAAGCGATACTTTGTGACGTGAATTTTTGCAAATTGTGTGTCTAAATTATTACACACACCGTACATCCGAACATGGATAATAAATTGCCTGATTGCATCTAATCCATACACAAACGTAGGTACATATCGATCCGTGTACCGTGTGACCTCGTTATTTCGCAATGTTCGCACGGTCGCAATTAAGTACAGTATATTTCTAAAACGGTGCTCTATTCGCAGATCAGTTTCACATTATACGAAAACTGCAAATAGACAGAAGTATCCAAGCAGCTGTGTTCAGGAATTCAGGCTGTAAAGTCAAGCTGCAGAAATCGCTCACGACTAGTCGCGCCTATAATAATACCGCGAGTCTCGTGCACGTAAGATAATTGCTACTGATAAATTATTCCTGTCATAGCCATGCATCGGCACCTGCAACGGGGAAAGGAGAAGAGAAATAAATCCAACCAACCTTCGAGTAGAAGTGTGTTTACACGTATTCTGCGAGTAGAAAAATTCACCAATGCTGAATCGAATTGAAGAATTGATTTCGCACGTGAAAATAAATGCGACAGGGGAAAATCGTGAGAAACTCGATTCGCGTACTTATTCAAGTATCACAATTTTACGATTTCATACATTTGTACCTAGGCAACAGCTGATAACAATTCACAATGTATATATATACACCATAATACGAATATGCATTCTCTAAAAATCATTCGATATCCAATCGAACTGAAGAGGTTAAAATTATGGCCATTAACCGTAGAGATCGAAACACAATCGTATTGACGTATTTGTTTTGCATAAATTTTTCAACATTATAAACTTCCTTTTATCCACCCCGAATTTTTCTTACAAAACAGAATTGACTCTTGGACGTTTCAATATTTCATGTCAATGCTGTTTTTGTTTTTCATTCTACGATCCCGATTTTGGTACATACATTATTATTATTATTATTATCGTTGTTGTTGTTGTTGTTATTTTTATTATTATTATTTCCTTTTATTTATTCTCTCCTTCATCCCGACGGGGCAGCTTCTCAAACGTTTTCTCATATTACTCTCCGCCTACCGTATCCGGTAAGAGGCAGGAGCTTTTTTTTTTTTTTTTCATACGGTCGAGATTGTTTGTTAACATCCGAGTTGATAGAGATGGCTTGACGATGAGGTCGGTGCCGGGCGGAAGTTTGCGAAGAAGCTTTTTATACGGCATAACTTTCTGCTGCGGCAGGTACGTACGATCGTACGTATACATAAGCCGACCGTTATACCGTCCAGATAGTACGGCTCGGTTGAAATATTTATGTATATACATACACATATGTACATGTATAAAACTATATGTTATGTACCAACGCCCGCTACTTCGGCTCAACTAGCTTATAAATAAAAGATTTTCAAAGAGATTCCCGCACCGCCAGTTCGCCGTTCGTACCTTCTGTGCGCGATTCCTACACCCCCTAAAAGCCCGTCTATCTTTTCTCATCTCCTTCGTCTTCTCTCGTCTTTCATTTTTGTCCGCTCACCCATTATACCGAGTGAATTCCTAACGACCGCATGGTCCGTCGTCTGCTCAACTGTAATGCGCATGCGCTATAATCCGAGAACGACTGTTTACCAGGGTGACCAACTGCTTTTAACCTAAAAGAATTTCATGGTTGTTGAGCTCGATTCGCAGCTGTTAAAATTTTTTGGTTAGAGACAGTTGGTCGTCATGGCAAACACCCGTTCTCGGATTGTAGCGCGTGCGCATTGAATTTTATCAGACGACGAATTATACGGTCGTTAGGAATTCACTCTGTATAAATAGAGAAGATGAAATGTAAACTTCGCGGGTTCGAATCAAGTAGAAGTTTATCTGACGTTGATTCTATTTTTACTAAATTAAATATCTTTTTTCACAATTTTCGTTCGAAACAAATTTATTGTTCCGTAGATAATCGTAAAGTGGTTTAAATTTCTTCGCTCTGTTTTGAAGAAATTTATCACAGTAGTTGATAATTACGAGAGACAATTGCAATAATTCAACGTTCGTCGGTTTTGGAGTTTCATTGAGTGCCTTTGCTCTCGATTTTAACAGACATTTTCCTTTTTTATCCATTTCCATAGCAAACATTTCAATTTTTTTCCTCGAACAGTTTCATAATTTCTGATTCGTTTAAATACAGTGTACACGTAAACAGAGCTCCTTCCAGAAATTATCATACACCGATATCTTTCATTAAATATGGATATATTGCTAGACAATTTCGCTAGATTAAGAATGCAAATGCTGTGATTCATTTGCCTAGAGCTCGGGTCTCTAGTCGAGAGCAGGCAGGCAGACCTGTTTAACGATGAATCGAGCTCTTCTGACCCCTCGGCAATTGCCGCATGTATACGAGTACACTCGACTACTTCCCATCGGGTATTACAAGTCTCTAGCTAGAATATAAGGAGTAATGTGCCTGGTAAGTATATCGGCTTATCGATTCCTCTGTGACAGTTTAATTGTGCTTTGCTTTATTTCTCCTCCTTTCCTTTATGCTCCGCTGATTTCAGTCGGTTCTATCAAATTTTCGAAACCTTGATTTTCAACGGTTTAGGAAAAGGAACTAATGCGAGTGAGCTTGATAAAAAAGCCTAAGAATTCCATGGAAAACGTGGTTGAATAGAATTTTTCTAAAATCATTTTTTTTTTTATCGTACACATAAGTTGTGGACTACCAAATCAATCAAATCAGTCAATGATAATCAAAAATAAAATCTATTCCGAGGTGTAAAAAACTGCATCAATCGAGATCCAAATCATTAAAATCCGTGGATCCGACTCGCAGATATTTGCATCATTTTGAATGTTTTACATTATGTCTTAATTCTGATTCGAATGAATCAAAAACTGCCGAGCCTATCAATGTTCCGTAATATAACCTAAACTTGCTCTTAAAAAAGAAAAGTAAATATCTTGTCAGAAACTTCGTCAACTCAATGTTTTCCACATTATTCACGATCACCGTAATCTGTGACACAGTTGACGCACAACAATTATTAAATCAAACTACTTCGAAAGTGAGTCTATCATAACCTTAAAACCTCCTGTTAAGACTTGGAATTTTTCATTCATCCCTTTTTTTTTATCCCTCCGTCGATAAACTAAATTTTTTTATCTAGTGAAACGAACAGCCAAATATGGTATTAAGGTGGTAAAAAGTGGCACTAAATGTAAAATGGCCAAAAACGATGCATCCAACCTACCAAGATAAAAAGGAAAACTACAACGACTGAGGTGATAATTCGACTAGTTGCAGTGAAGGACGCGTTCGGTACTTAGCCGAATACCAATGCGCATCGCCATGGGACCTCGCAGGAAGAGAAACTGCATCAGGAGAGCTGATTTCAGGCACAGTAACACCATGTAAATTGTATCTCCATGGAGAGGAATGTGTGTGTGTGTGTGTGTGTATGATAGTGTGTATGGGGGGACAGATGTGGGCATCGCTTTATGGATGAACGCATCGGATGTATGTTCGTACACTTGGAGTCAGTGATTCTGAGACGACTAATTTCTTGGACAAGTCGGTTACGTTGGCAATGGAAAACCAGCTCGCAGCGCCACCGTCGGCCGGTAACGAAAGAGGCTCAATCTTTATAAACGTAACGTAACCGATGACCGTAAAATTTTGTGTTTTTGGGTTACATTACACAGTCATAGGTTATGTGATGTTCATAATATTGAGCCTGTTTTGCGAATTTGGTATTTTTGGGTTAGATTCGACGGTCATGATTTACGTTATGTTTACAAAGAAGGCACCTGTTTCGTAAAGTTTATATTTTCAGGTTAGATTTCGACTATCACGAGTTATGTGATGTTCACAACGTTGAGCCTGTTTCGCGAATTTTGTGTTTTTATGTTAGATTCGACGGTCATGGGTTACGTTATGTTCACAAGAACTGATCCTGTTTTGCAAATTCGTTATTTTTAGGTTAGATTCGACTGTTACGGGATATGTGACGTTCACAAGGACCGAGACTGTTTTGCAAATTTAGTATTTTTCGGCTAATTCCGACGGTTAGGGGTCATGTTATGTTTACAAACAAGGAGCCTGTTTCGCAAATATAGTATTTTTAGGTTAGATTCGACGGTTATTTCGTTACATTCGCACAGAGGTAGCCTGTTTCACGGCCGTCCGGTGGCGGCGCTGGGGTCCGATTCCGCATCGCCAACGCAACGGACTTGTCGAATAAATTAGGCCTCTCAGAATCACCGAGCCCAAGTGTACGTACGCGTTGTAGAGAGCAGGGCTCCGTACCGCCCACGAGGGATTTCCTCTCCGGGTTATGCGTTTGTAATACCTGTACAACGCGCGGCGAGCGATCGGCGCTGCAGGGCCGCCTCTCTTCTCTGTATCTCGCTGCTCACTCAAGTTTATCTTGCGAACCCATTAAACCGTCTCAACTCTTATTTATCATCATTGAACGCTCGGGTGGCTGGATATCCGTACTCGCTCGTCGTGTGTGTCTGTCTGTAATCCGTATCCTGGCGTTTCGTATCCCCGTTTTTTGGGAGGGCTCGGACAGCCCGCGGGATCGATGGCTTTTCCAAATTTATCCTCATCCGTAACGCTAATTGATTAACGCTGTCGATTCAACGATTAACGAAAACTTCGAAATGCTCGCTCATCCTATCGCGTTGACGTAGTTTCGAAATTAATTCCGAGAAATTTCTGACTGGATTCAAAACTCGATTTTCAGTGATCGATCATGTCGAGTTTTCGTTTTTTTTTTTTTTTTTTTCTTTCACATTCATACAATATATCGATGACAACGATGAGACGTAAATGTTTCTGACGACTCGAAATCGACTGATTCGAGAAATCCTTGGTCTTGTAAAAATTTTTATCCACGGGTATTGAATTTAATTTTTTTTTCTACTATTTCAACTATTCTCAAACGACTAGTTTTTCAAGTGCCGTAAAAAAAAAAAAAAAAAAAATACAGTATTCCAGTTTTGAGAAATATGAAAACTTGCACTTTCACATGTATCTGATCAGCACTGTTAAAAAAAAAAAAAAACTTAACCAACTGCACGGGTGAGTGAATAATTATTCGCGCCAAGAGCTGCACAGTGAAAGAGTCATTGAAAAGGGCGAGAGCTAGAAAGAGAGTGAGAGAGAGAGAGAGAGTTAAACAATATAGACGGAATATAGCTTTGGCTTCGCTATCGGAATGCGACTTAAATTACGTACCCAACCCGGATGGTGCGATTGTAATTACTAGTTACGCCTATGCATTGAAGGAATATTTTTAGGAGACAATGGCTGTCTTATGACAATGAGACATTTTCACGCACTCGCGTGTGTTGCGACAGAGGTAGGAAGAAAGAAGGAAGGAGAGAAAGGAAATCGCAGAGTGCCGCTGCTGCTGCTGTTGCTGCACCCATGCGATTAACGCGGCATAATACCGACGCAATAATTCCCACAAAGGAAATACGTACATAATGCATGTATATTGTTGTACACGTATATTAGGCGCGTAAATAATAATCGGTAAAAATTATATTCTTTCATCGCCTGCCGCGGACAAAAGAGCCGGATGGAATTTTCGCAATGCCGCGACTCGCTTCTTCGGACCCGCTCGTTCGTATTATTTTCTTGTTGTTATTATCATTCCTCCTCACTACCTTCCTTTCACAGACGTCCTGATCGCAAATTGCATCTTGCAATAATTTCCGCTCGGTCTATCGTGATCTCTCCTCCATCGGTATCGAGGGACTCCCAAGTGTGACCTGTGCAGCCTCTGTAATTATACTATACATATGCATTATATGTACGATACCAAAGTGCAGGCTCGCCGATCGTTTTCTTTTTCTATTTTTCTCCTCATCTCCGACACTGAAAGAACAAACTCGGCATACCGAAATCGAATCACGTGAAATCCCGAGTTCGAACTTTCTTCAACTTTTTTCAATCTCGTAACGGATGACGATTATTTTACGGTCAATTTTTTACTCACAATCAGTTGATTAGAAATGCGATACAGAAACAATCAATCGATTGGACTGACCGCAAAAAGAACGATCAAAAAACAAATCTAAAAACGAGATTCAATTGGCTTGAAAACTTGAATTTGATTTTTTGATTTCTATCTCTCTTGTTCTGTTTTTTTTTTTTTTTCTCTCGTCCATCACCGCAAATTATATTTGCATCGTATAATGTAATAAAAAGATCGTACAATACGAACCGGGATTGGATTTTTGTCAATTTTTTTTCTTTATCCTTTATTTTCTTCCGGGATTACAATTTAATCGCGTGTGGGGAAAAATGGGTTGAAAAATAGAACGAAGCGTTCGTTTATTATCACCACTGCACGCGGTAGGATAACGTAATTATAGTCGGATGAGCAGATGGTTGGAAGCGTTTCTCCGAAGGTGGATGAATCGGTAATCCGTTGTTTATTATACACAAGCTGTGTTAAATATATACAGCACGTGTCCTTCTCTTTCGATATTAAACTGCTTACTGAACACATTCACAGAGATTCAACGTGTAACTCTAAAAGAGGCATGCATGAAGTGGCAGCTGTAATTAGCACCTGAGCTGAACCAGCGTCTAGCAGAAGCTCTTTTGTCCAATTAGTTGTAACAATTAGATACAACTCGAGATAAGCGAATGAAGCTTGTGGCCTAATCGGCTGTTCGAATTGCAACGATTGAAACGTTTTCCCCAAATTAATATTACACGATCTCTCGATTTATTTATTTTTCTGCCTGGGTTGATTTAATTATTTCTTTTTTTTTTTGGTACTCTTCATGCGTCAAAACAATGGATAAACATATAAAACCACGTTAAAGTTTGCCGTTTTTTTTTTTTTTTAATCTTGGGAGAAATAATAACGATTTAATAATTATGCTAACACAAATGTACAAATGTACAAATGAAAATTACTGTTTTTTTTTTTTCATTTGATAAAGTTTGATTTTGCAGTGGCGAGAGTGATATTTGAAAATTGAAGAAAATCTATGATTTCAATTATTCGGGTGATAAGAAACCGAAACAGTATCAGTGTTTTAAATGTGAAAATAAATTTTGTTTAATTGTTATTATATATAAATATTTGAGAAAATTGGTAAATTTTTTTTTTTTTTTTTCACAAACCGAAATATCTTTCTGGATGATAACAATAGGAAAACTTTTCATAGTAAAACAATATATTTTCCTGTATTACTCACGTGGAAGAAATCAAAATTCGACATCTACAACCGAGACTCAAAATTCGTTTTGACCGGTGTTATTCGTTGGACTTGAGTGGCTCAAATTTCATTCCGTTCGATTGAATTCCCCTTTTCGTTACTCGTGTAAACGTTTTTACACATTTTTATTACATGTCGCCTGATCACATCTTCTTGTTCCAAAAATAAAAAAAAATAAATAAAAATAAAAATACCATTTTGGAAAATTCTCTTACAAGCTTCGTTCCAGAAGCTGTTGCAGCAAGAGGTAAAACGCGTTACGTAGGCACGTTTAAAGGTGTAGAGACTTAGCCTCTCCCCTCTTGCGAGCAATTGGCACGAGGACGATCGTTCAAAGTTCACGTGAAAGTACTTATTGTGTTATATTATGTGGACTCGCCTGTAGAGTCGGTCGTTTCACTCGAAACGATTCCATATTACATTATGCGTGTAATTCGCATCTCTCACCTTGGTAAATAAATGAAATTTCCGTTCAGGCTTGCTTTACGATTGTTCTTTCTGTTATTTTGCTTTTTACTTTTACCCCTTTGTCGACGAAGGATGAGCAACAATTTACACATCAAGCTTGCGGTTATTTTATTCTCGGTTATAAATCGTGTCTCTCGTTTTTTTTTTTTTATTCATATATACGTTTGTTAATATTAGTAGTAAAACTTGATGATGAAAATTCAACGAATTATACAGAGGCACGGAAGATGGAGAACGTTATGGGTTCAAGATTCAAAGTCAAATTTCGCTCCAAATCACGTCAGGCTTGTTCAAAACAATTATGGTGACAAATGATGAATTTTATCATTGACTTCTAGCGACGAGGGTCGTAAATCTAACCTTGAGTATAGTTAATTTCATTCAAAGACGAATGAACTTTGGATACTTTACGCTCATCATTTACGGAAAGATCATCCAACAAACGCTGAAAGCAACGCCAAGGATCGGTTAATTCATGGATCGTTCGAGAATGAAACATCAAGATCAATGTTACCAAAAGATGTTGTATATCTTTGGTCGAAATCCGAGAAATGTAGTTTCGAGCAACCGAAACCGTTGAAACGATTTTCCCACCCATGAAAAATGGCCGAAACAAGTTTCACCAAATGTTGCAGCAAACCAAAGGTGTAATTGAGGTTTCCGGTCGAGACTTCTCGGAAAATTTAGCCTTACTCGAGGCGGAAAAAAAAGTGTCGAAAAATCGAGAAATCGCGTCTCGATTGTAATTAACTTTAATTTAAGGATTGATTTCACGAAGATACTGCAGGTACCTACTATTTTTTTATTAAAATACTGTGTAAATAATATTTTCACTCACCTCAAAGAAGAATCTAAGACACGTGTATTCAAAGTATCTATTCTTTAATGAAAAGAAACGACTTTGTAGAAAGTTTTGCCGAAAGATAGTCAAAGTTTAAGTTAGCTAGTTTCGTTAGAAAAATGTGTAAATTTTTGAAACTTTTAATTTAAACATGCCTGAATAAATAATAAACATTGATAATTATTAATAATCTTAATTTTATTTTCCATTTAACGAAAAATTTTAAGAATTTTTTACAGTCTAAAAAATATCTCGGGAATTCCAAGTCGACAATTCTCTAATCCCGAGAAAAAGGACAAGTTGACAAATCAGAAGCCCCAGGTCTAGATGTAATTAATCCAACCACCACCATGATATCCCCTGCACCCCATAACTGGACTCTGTGTTACATGTCGCTCCTTCTCCTCCCCCAGGCGAAAATACCAGTCTCTGTATTAATTCAACCCGTTTAGATTGTGGTCTGCGGATGGATATCAGCGTGAAAATCGTGGCCAAGGCGGGTCCTTGAGTGGCTCGCATTATACGCCATCAGGCCAAAGCCTGGCTCTGTACGCTGGCCGTGGCTATCAAGGTACAGCTCTTTGCACAACGAAGTTCGCCGGTAGTCAAGAGATTCGCAGTCTGTTTGCCCATACGTGTGTTTATATGTATACATATATGTATACGTGCGTGAAAGTGCGTATGCATACAGAAGTTGGCTGTAATGGCTGGTAATTATTGCAGAATTCTCTCCACCGTTGCAAAACCCGCTCAGTCTCGAATTCCTTCTATCCTGTGAACTTGCGATCTTGGTAGTGAAGGGAAAAAAAAAAAAAATTGGTCAATCGTTCCGGTGATATCAAATTAGAGTCTCTTTGAAATTTTTTTCACCGTTGAAGACAAGGAACGGACCATATACTCAGCAGGGTTGGAGATTCGTAATTTTTTTTTTCAGGCATGGAGTTCGTCGTGAGAGTTTTTATCATCAAGAGTTATATTTTTGTACTTTGGAAACATGTTGTTTTAGACGTGATTTTTCAATGAAACTAAAGGTAACTTGAAGTTCCACATTTTACTTGTTCGTGAAAATTTTTGAAAATGGAATAGATTCGTTGAAATTTAGTAGTATAGCAATACAATTGTATCAACTGTCGGTAAGGTTGCACGGTTTTGACCTCAAGCCGGTACGGCAGACTGTGACGTCATCGCGGAAAAGGGTTTGAGTCTGGGGAGAATGTCGGTAAGTGTCGGTAACAGGAATCTGCGTGTAGAACCCGCCCTGCTATACTACTAAATTTTACTCTTGGATCGTTAATCTTGTTAAGAAGACTATTTTCCCGAAATTCACTGAAAAACAATCTTCCTTCAATCGTGTCGTTATCGTTAAATATTTGATTACTGAATTGACTGTTGATATAAAAATATTCTGTTTCAGTTTTACTTAGTTGAAAATCGTATTCTGAAAGTAAAACAACACCGTCGTGAAATGAAATCTAACTTGAAAAAAATCTGCTCAATTTTCAACAATTTTCAAGCGACTTGAAACAAAGTATCGATATCCAATCCTTTGTTCTCAATTCCACTATTTTCTGTATTCTGTATTTTGAAAACAAATCTCCGTAGCTCACGAATGTATAACAACTCGACTCGTATAAATAAAACTAATAAAAAGCATAGATTTTTATCAACCAATCTCTTCAACACCGAGTTTCGAGGATGGATTTTACCCGGTTCTGTTCTCCGACGCTATGATTCAGGATTGCACTTCTCTCCTCTCCCATCACATATAGTCCACTTTCGGTTTATATACGCCCGCGATGCGTACACCATGCAGTGTTCACCCTCTGACACCATCTGTCGGCTACAAGCAGTCGCGTTCATTGCTTGACGAAAACCAATAACGACCAACGTCACGCACTCCGAATCTACCAAACGCAGATCCGTACGCACACATGCACACACAGGTGAGCATCGAAATCAACGCCGAAGAATTAATTTAATTGTCATTTTTTTTTTTTCCTCCACACCGGATCAAATTTTCCGTCGTTTTTGTTATCCACTTTCTCGAAGCCCTGTTAAATATGGGGCTTTCTAATTTCACCAAGGATTTTCTTATACTTCGGTAAAAACCCTGAAACGCTTCGACAAATTGTTTCAAATTTTTTCAAATTTTTTTCAATCACACGTCTTTATCCTATGATTTTTTGTTTAAACCTGTCTCAGAAACACCCAAATTCAATTCTTACGAAACAAGAGAAAAGAACAAAAAGGTTGGTTTACGAAATGAAACATTTTCACGTAAGATTCAGACTGGGACGTGATTTTTTTTATCGAATTGTTGTTTTTTTTTTTCATTGTTCCTTCTATTTTTTTAAATCATATTTTCTATTTTCATACCTGTTAAAAATCCATTATAACACATATCGCATCTCTGATTTTTCAAATTTTTTCTCCAGTTCCAAAACACAACGGCGATCTTTTTCAGAAATATTTTCACAACGCTTGTCGTGTAAAAAAAAAAAAACTAATGACTTAAAAAGTGTGGGGAAAAATTGTTGAAAAGAATCGTGAGAGTGTTTTGGAACTGAAGAAACAATTTCAAAAATCCGTAATCAAATCGGAGACGCTTTATGTATTGTAATTGATTTTTAATACACATGAATATAAAAAAATAAGAATAAAAAAAAACGATGAAAAAAATAGAAAAAATGAGATCCCACTCTGAATCCTGGGGGAAAATGTTTCATTTCGGAAACCAAATGTTTTTTTTTTCTTGTTTCATCAAAAAATCATTCCGGTGTTTTTGAGACATGTTTAAAAAATCTCATCGGGTAAAGACGATTGATTGAAATAAAAAATTTGAAAAAGTTCTTGGAACCTTTTCGTTAGTCGTACTAACGTATAAAAAGATCTTTGGTGAAATTAAAAACGCAGTTCGTTTCCATTCTAATTACTCAGAAAATACTTTGAGAAATTGTCGAATTGATATTTGAAATCAGGCAGGCTTTTAGTTTCGCGATAACATAACTGCAGTGAAATACAATCGGGTTTAAACAGTTTGGCTTATCAATTTCGAGGCTTGTGTGCACGAATATGTCGGTGCACGAGTAATGGGGCGATATCTGTACGCTTAAGGGTTATAAAAAATTAACGCCCGCCGGTGCAAGAACGATTACGCGATAGTTTCGTTCTTGTTTTTCTCCCCCTTTTTTTGTTTTTGTTCATTTTTTTTTGTTCCGTACTCGCTCATCTCTCGGTTCACCCAGTTATCTAAGTTATTGGCGATGGCGCGCCGCAAGTGTCTTTGGGGATTTAAAGCGACGACGAAAACTCTTCCGAGCTGTCCTTTTTACCTCTTCTTCTTCTTCTTCGTCTTCACGTTTCTCGCCTCTTTCTCTCACCCTCTCGAAAACTCCTCCTCCATCCAATTTCATCGGTATCAGTGTCTTATGACGTACATTAAAACGTCGAAAATGGCAAAAGATTGTCCCTCTCTCGCAAGCTCCACTCGGATATCTGTCCATTAGCTAAAAGTCCCCCTTCCAAAGATTCTACTCTCTTATGGTTAGCCGCGAAAACGCGTCGTTGGAAATATATTTAGCGATTGTAAAACTTTTGTCCGTGTCCCTCTTTGCCAGCTGTGTGCTAAACTACCGCCAATTATGATCGGTCAATTTTTTTGTTTTTCGATTTCGTCAAATCGCATCGTTACGCTGCTTACGATTAGTTACATTTTAGCTTGCGTCGATTGAATTAACTCTTTATCCTTACACATATACCGACAGGTTTTCTTGAAAGGATCTGCTCGTAGTACGCGCTATTCAACTTTCTAAATTTTCAATGACTGACATCCGTGCCCGAAGCCCGAGGCAAACTTATTCAGTGACAAAAAGAAATTCCCTAGAATCGATCGGTTGACAAGTGACAGTCGATCATAACCTCACGGCGCAGCTGCGATCCTCACGCATCGATCAATCAGCCCAACATGCTAGTGACATTTTTACAAAGTTGGCTAGACGTTTAAACTAGATTCGATATAAAACCAAAAGTCCTTCTGTCCGTATGTTCGCTTATAACTTCAAAACTACTGAACCGATTTTGACACTTCTTTTTTCTCTGAACAACTGCAACGTCTGGCCAAAACTTAGGCTGTATACCGTTCAAATCTGATCATCAGTTTCGTAGATATAACGATATCTGTAAGCCAAGTCTCGCGGATAATTTATCCAATGACAGAAGTAAACGTTGCTTTTAAAAAATTTTAAAAGATGAACGATATCGGAACACATATCGCGTTTATAGAAACGGAAAATTCTGAGTACATACCGATGAGCTTACGGCCGCCTCCCATTAGCTTAACTTATCGTCCAGCTGGCGAGAATTTGAGCTCGGAATAAAGGCGTGCACGTATATTCACGCATCGGGCAACACACGTCGAGCCTTGTTACAGGTGAAGAAGGTGTTTTTAGTCACATCGTCTCCCGCGGTGTGACGGTGCTGTAAAAGAGAAAGAGGCCACGCGGTATATATGCCGGTACACGTATATACATACATACATACATACATATATATATATATATATATATACCACTTGAAATAAACGCGATATCTTGATTTACGAGTCAGTCGATGGGACGGCAACGCAACCCTTTTATTTCACTTTGCTTTTACCCTTTTTTCAATTTATTTATTCGGACTCGAAGTTTGTACACCTTCTCCCATCCGCTCATTCCGTGCTCCTCGAACTTATTGTGCATTATTCTTCCGTTTCAAATGACTGTTATACGCAATAATTGAAGTTAGAATTTCAAGGTCGTGGATTATTTATTTCTATTCTTCACACTTTCACAGCAACTTGACGTTCTTCTCACTTGGCTTATCGCAGTTTCGGTACGTCTGTTTTGTAGAAATTTTCAAAATATCAAATTTAACCTCATAATCGAGAAAAAAAAAGAAAAAAAAAAAAAACTATTCCCATTAACGTTAATCTGGCTTCTAACCGCGGACCGAATTGTTTCTAACATAGAGTTTTGAAACGAGTGAACTGGACCGATTGAACATCGATCGAGGTTACAGCGAAGATAAGAACCGAAGAAGAAGAAGAAGTTGAACATGAGAAAAAAAGAAATTTGAATTGAAATGCTGATTGAAAGAAAGAGGAAGAAAAGAAACAATGAACTAGGAACAGAAAAAAATGGGTTTACTTCTTTTCGGTTTCTGTCTACCTTTTTTTCTTTACTCTCTTTCTTCTACATACCTTTGCATGTAATACATGTATACATGTATGTATACATATATATATATATATACACATGCACACCTTTGTTTCAAAAGTTGAAGCAGAAGAGAATTTCTTGTCCGGAGGTTAACCTTTCGGCATAAAGGCAGAAGTATTACGTATATAAGGTATGGATCTGCATCTCCAGTCATAGAAATACGTGCGGTTATATTTTCTACAATGATAATAATATGCGGCTAATCGTGATTTCGCCTCAAAGATGGATATTCCATGTGAACGAGCCGCGGGTATAATCCTTATACGGTTTGGTGGCATAATCGAGAAAATATCGTTACGTAAAGTGTATTGCGAACCGGGTATTTCAGTCCTCACTATACGCGGTGCCGGTATAAGATACGTGTAAGATGGAGACGAGATACCTATCTTGGTTTATGAATATATCCACGACACGATCCTGAACCACAATCCAACTATTCGCTGAACGGTTTAGACGGCGTTATTTATAAAAAAAAGTTGTTGCCGTTTCTCGTCCCACTGAACTTTTGCATCTATCCTTGAAACCGTGAAACGATGTTAAAAATTAGAATCCATATTCATACAACGTAATTGAAACAGTAGAATATACCTTACTTGTTCGCTCTTAAATTTCACTAAGAATAAAGTCGAATCGAGGACGATGAAAAATTTATTTACTCCGAAATTGTACAGGAGCCGAGGATTCGAATATCGAAATCATATTCAGTTCGCGGATTCGACTTTCATTCCGCGTTTCTACACCGCGAGCTGCTGTTTAATTAGTAAGTAATTGACCCGTAATTACGGACCGGATTCTCCAGGTGATCGGTTCATCCTTCCGTGGTATTTCAAGCTTTCTTCCGATATCAACGGACGAATACGAAGCTCAGCTTTATTTGACCCGCCGTACTTTTATATCGACGATTCAAAGCTCTTACCGTAAAGTCGCGTTCAGCGTGATCCTTAAATCAGTTGCTTGCAAATTCGCTAATCGTGACCGAATATCGGAATGATGAAAATTAGGTGATATAAATTAAACCCAGCCTTCGTGAATTTTCCTACGATTTCTTGGCCCGAGTCTTGAAAAATATTCAAAGGGTCGATTGGTGGGTTTGGTGAATTAAATGATCGTAAGGCACCTGCGTGATTAACGTCCGCAGATCGGTATAACTACCGAATTATCCGAGGTCGCCCGGAGTGTCGAGGCTGCGTTATTTCGTCGTTACAAAGTGAATGAAAAAGGGTTTTTGATAATACGGTGCATCTAGGGTGGTGTAAATGCGCGGGAAGAAATTTAAGCGAATCAGATTAGGTCGCGCGGGTTTCGTATAAGGTGTATAAAATCACGCCTGCAGTATAAATCCCGCCGCTTTCGTAACCACGAATCATCCCGTAATAATTCACAGCTTCCGCACTAATACCTGTAATTCATCGAAACTTGATTTACCAATTTCATATACATCGTACTGTATGCTCCTCGCTTTCAAAAATTATTTCCACCTCGGTAACGATACATCGTCCATTCTTTTTCTCCTCTATAATACCGCGTCCACCGATGTGAAATACATGTTTTACTTTTGATGTTCTAATAATTTCAGATTTCAGAATATCGAGTTTTGGTAAATTTCAAAATTTCCGCGCTTCAACGTGTCAACATTTCGACTTGTCGTCAAGTCGATATCTCAATGCTTCGCGAAATCGAGATGTGTAGACTTGAAAAATTTTACTTCTCAACACATCAATTTTTTAACGTATCGATATGTCAGCGTAACAAATTTTCAACATTTCAACATTTCAACTTTCCAACACATCAACATTTCGACTTTTCAACGTATCAACGTTTCAAGTTCGTATCTAGTATCTTAATAGTCCACGAAATCAAAATGTGAAGACTCAAAATTTCAACTTTTCAATATTTCAACACGTCGACTATTTAACATATTTCAATGTTTCAATGTTTGAACATTTCAAAATTTCATATCAATGAATATTTCGACTGGTACGTATGAAATGAGGAGGATTGAAAGAAATTATGCAATTCAACGTTTTTGGTTCGCATTGATCAGTTGAAAATTGAACCGTTTAGAATTCAACAGATTCCCGTTAAATTCAAGCGATAAGTAATATTTTCGAAAACGATCTCTGATATATTTAAACTCAATTCTAAAATTGCGTGTAGTTTTTCGTGAATTACAATAAAATCATTTCAGACAGCTGTGTGTATTTGCAATTAATTCAGGCGAACGTCGCCGCGTACGAACAGTTTCATTTAAAAAGATTCAGCGTTCGAAAATTTTCTGTATTTTTCTTTCTCCCGCGCGTCTCTCTTTCCCCCTTTAAATTTAGATATCAATGATTTATTTGTCCGCTCATTTATATATTTGTTTATTTATTTTTTTCACCCATAGAACATTTAAATTCACTCTTTCGCCAGCTTCATTAAGAGGATCGCTCAGTAGCGATCGGTATAAGCTGGGAGGAAGCAGGCACGTCTCAAACGTTAAATTCCTCGAACGAAAGAGACATGTAAATGGATCGAGGTCCTTTTGGTCCTTTCACGCATAACCTGTTAGTCCTTTTAGTGTAATTAGCATCGGTATCACTGCCCTCGGAACATTCGAAGGCTTCTCCGCAGCTTCGCACGACCTGCGTGCAGAGCTTAAATCTCGACTTTTGACTGCCGAGGTATCTTCGTCTCGCCGAAACGAGAACAAAGCTCCCTGTACACACCTCAGAGTCGATCTGTGTAGGCTGGATCTCAGGAGAAAAACCCGTCTCATAAATCAGACCCCAGTCCTTAACGGTCAAAGATCGGCCAGTTTTAATTACTCCTTATCATCGCCCAGGCGTCGGTGTAACAACAACGCGTAAACCAAGGTAAGTGAGTCGGGTTAGAGTCAGGTGGGAGCTGCAGCCGTTCTCGATTTCGGTTCTGCCCACACGATTTCAAATATTCCATTCATTTCCGTCAGACTCGGAGAGAAATTTCTAGTTCTCCTCGCACCTCTCGTACCGTATGGAGTTTAATGTACAGGTACAAGGTACCCCTTTAGCGTGCGCGAGTGTAAATCACGAGAATCTGAGCTGTCAAAATTGGTCACACCTCGATGATAACTTGGCGAACCGGGGATTTCAATCATCCGTATCTATACATACTAATATTACAAAGAGATAAAGGTTGTTTATTCCCGGCTTAACCATAAAGTTAACTTTTCAGACCTAAAAAGTGGGATAAAAGTGGCATATTTTTTACTAAAATGTATTTGCGGGAAATATTAGATCATACTTCCCGCAAATCTGAAACAGCGGGAAATATGAGCTGATATTTCCCGCAAATCCAGATCAGCGGGAAATATGAGCTAATATTTCCCGCAGATCTAAAAGTCCCAATTCTCAAATGAGTATTGCGGCCAGAGTTAAGTCGAAAATAAAATCCTATATCTATCACAGGAATAAAAGTCGACTTTATTCCCTTGTTACATAATGTGATATTGTTTGTTTGTATGTATGTATGTAGGGGATAATCTCTGGAACCACTGAACCGATTTTGAAAATTCCTTCACTAATAGAAAGCTAAACTATCCCTTAGTAACATAGGCTATAATTTATTTTGGTAAAAATAAGTTTTTAGTTTGAATTATCGATATTTGTTAATAAATTCGGAATTCTGCTCACGCCGGAGGCCTTAATTATTTACATTTTTTTTTTTAATAAAATATATACTTCGCAGTAAAAATTGACAGTCAATTTTCTAAATCTAGCCAGAAAATCTACTTTCTTTTTTTCTTTTCACAATAAGTTGAGGTTATTTGATGTTGATGGAACAATAAATCGATTTTGAGGGCTTGTTTTCGATACAATAAATGTAGTCAACTGAACAAAGTGATTTAGTGTTGTATAATGAACAGAAAAAATGTAGTATTGTCAACTGAAATACGATCAAACCAAAGGGTGACTTGTTATGCCGACAGCATTTAAATCGTAATTATTGATTTTGACGATACCCTTTTTATATATAATCTTCTAACAACCCTAAAGGATGAGATTATTCTCAGTATGCAGTTAAAAATAAGGGAAGATAATTTCGAAGGCGGGAAAACATTTTTGACAACTTAATCGAGCAGCTTGAGAGCGTGCGAGGCTCGAAAGGCCGCAGAAATAGGGGGTGAAAAAAAAAAATAGGAGAATCCAAAGTTAGTATCGTAAAAAGAAAGGTAATGAAAATTGCGACTATAATTTTCTACAATCTTGCAGTTGAACCCAAGCTGGGCCGGTCTTATTTCAAATTTTATAACCCCTTCGTCCGAGGGGTTGTAAATATTGCTAACCAGCACCACGTGACCCACGATTCCCTAGTTAACGGTTTTACAACCAGTAAATTATAGTCTCAACCTCGATATCTTAACCTACTCTTTGCAGTACCCGCGGCTTATCGAGCCGCTTACCCCCGGCCAATGCGGGGTGCGTTTATCACCGATCCGTGTGCCACTTAAGCGACCAAAACGCGTTACGAATCAAATTTTTATCTTCCAACGCGCTCCGCTATCACTTACAATTAGCGATCTTCCAATTTTTCCCCCAAAATCTTAGAGGTTCGACTGATTATTCGATTTCCAAACGAGAAGGTGAAAATTTAACTAGGAATTTGTTGTCTAGCTTGAATTTCCGAAATTTAAATATACCCAAAAATTTGTCCGGTTCGAACTTTGGTAGATGTTGCGGGTGTGGAAAATTTGCGGCTGAATGAGGCGAGAAATTCAGTTCGATTTTCCGGGAATTGAAGGAGGTGAAAAGGTCGGCGGATAAGTTTAAATAAAAACGAGGAACAAGTTACTTAACTTCCTGCGGCCAAACCGCAACGACCACGAGCTTTTTCTCCGCTTTCTCTTGCGGCTCTCCGACTATTCATTGGATTGTTTCTCGCCGTGAGTTTCTTTCCTATTCTAAGAAAGAAAAGGTAAACTGTTCGTAGAGGAGTATACGAGGAGAACTGAAATAAATGGAAAGCTCGGATTTCACCAGAAATTGGGGAAAGCTGACATATTCGCGTTGCGGAAATATCTTAATACTTGATCATCTTTGAACATCTTTGCGTGTTCGATACATCTTCGATATTCTCCTCGCGACTCACGAATCAAGGATTTTCTTTGTCGGGAGAAAGTTGTAATATTTCTTCGTTCTTTCAATTTTTTTTTTTTCTTTTTCTTTTCTTTGGATTCTGAATCGAAGGATGAAAGCATTACTCACACGATTACCTCGCAAGTTCAACCTTCGTGGCGGCCGATATCTCGTGGCATGTATAATGGACGCGGGAGTTGAATACAGTTTGAATATTAAAATGCATTATTGATCACTCTGAGAGTGAACGTCTAGACTAGCCACGAACAGAACTGTATCGATCAAAACTTATGAATTGTAGCCGAGGATATAACGCAAAATATAACCGTGACATTACCGTGCTTGTTGTGTTTTTTTTTTTTTTTTTTTTATTATTATTATCGAATATTAATCCGTTCGTGCCAAGCAGAGGCAGAAAATGACGAAGGAATTGGCTAGAGAAAGATAAAAATGAAACGTTGATACAACAAAAATTATAACGTTCGGTCCTGAATTTAATAATCCGACGGATTATTGCCGAGGTTAAATTAATTATTCATCAAATCGGTCATCGTGATATCAATGAACTTTCTACACCGAGACGGCATGGCAGTGGCTAATTCACCGATTAGCCAATACAGTTGGACCGTCGAATAGAGTGACAAATGGTGAGTCGAGAGAATATATCGAAGTGAAAGCAGACCGTGACACGAGATTAGACAATCCGCAGGGTATAAACATAGCCGGAAAAATGACTGGCTCGTATCTCGAAGTGAATTACAAGAAGGCGAAGTAGGAGAGTGTGAAATATAATCGTTGGCACGATCGGAGCTCGATGAATAATTTCCGTTTCTTTATTTGCGCAGAGGATCTACCTTTTTTTTTTATTTTCAATTTGTAAAACCACCCGGCGGCGTAATAATCGCGGATAAAATCTGACCCGCCTGGATAACTGAGGATTTTTTCATACTTGGCGCGCTAACGCAGCGACTTTGATCGCGCTGCGCACATTTCCCCGGAAGACTTTGCCGCTAGTCTCAAGCCGGCTGTGAGGCTTATCCATAATCAACGATGCTAATCTCGGCGTATATAGCTAGGAGAGAAAGTGGGTACCAACCACTGCATGTAATAGCTATGCCTAGTCACTCGCCTGCACATGTGCAGTTATGCGCGCGCATGTTCACGCGTGAACTCGTCACGTCGTTGTTGCTCGATCTTTACCCTCTGGGATAACTGCGCGCGGGTTTCTCATCGCTACGCGGTTTCTTCCGCATTTTCAAGCCTCAAAAACAACGGAAAAAGAGAATTTTACGCCGAATTTTTAGCCCCAACGGCCTCGAAACTGGAGCGAATCGAAAATCGAGTCCGCGCTGTTTGACCGACCCCACCGGCAGGTGGCGCGTCGAGTCGCGCGGGAATTTCGAAACGGTTTAAATTCTTTTCGGCCTGTCGGGTTGTTCGACGCGATTTCAGCTGAGCGTTTAGACCGAACCGGGTTGCGACAACTTTACCAAAAGCTACCGCGTGTCTAATTAATCTTGGATCACCTGCCGTAGCGTGGAAGGGAAAACCGTCATCGAATAACGATTCGAATTGGTATAAACTTTACCCTTGGTTAGACTGCCAGCCAAATTTTCAATCGTCTCTAAACCTCCGCGTTTATATACGACTTCCCCGCAGCTGACGGATAAAACTATTCATACGCAATTACGCCGATCGTTTCGTACGGCAATTAGCCCTAATTCAGATTTGATTTCCAGATCTCCGCGCTTCAGACGCAGATTCGTCAAACGAGTTGATACGCGCGTGTAATTGCTTACGAATCGAATTACATCTGGACATAATACGACGTTCCAAATTTACGTTTACGTGTATAAAACCTGAAAATATTTTTTCTTTTTCTACTGCTGAGGTTACATGTACATTATTTACGCGATTATCGTAGTCTAAGACATTAGTTTTTTTTCTTTTCCCTACTCTACTTCTTGGAAAGGAACAACGGCGATTATTTACAAAAAATCTTCTCAAGTTACCGAGATAATCGCATCCTCCGCTATAACGTGTCTTGAGAAAATCGGCATCGACGGACCGAGTAAGGAAGGAAGGGTCTTTGGAGCGGGGCCTAGGTTTACCTATGCTATGCGGGGTCCGGAGAAAACAATCGGAGTTTGACGAAGGGAAGGGAAAACGGGAGCCGAGGAAAAAGAAAACGGAGAAGAGAATTATGGCGGGGGAGGGGGGTAGAAAAAGAAACGATAGCAAAAAACAAACATGAATCGGCAGTGTAACTCGACACTGCAGCATTCACTTCACGTCATAACTCATAACCAAAGACACCTACGCTATTCAGAACATGTCAAAAATCCTCAAAAGAGATTTCGCTGCGGAATTGCTTTATGTTTTCAGGTTTAGGGAGTGCGGAAACCCGGCCCACCAACCATGCTCACCTTTCATACGACTTTGTGCGCAATGATTATTATTTTTCATGTTTTTTTACCATTTTTTTTTTTTTCTATTTTTTTTTTTTCAAATTCCATTCGACCTGAAATAAACGAGGTCATTCATAGTTTCTAGTGGTAAAAAATCCTGCGGCAGAATCTTCGACAAACGAAAAGAAGTGGCGTCGCGATGGAAGAAATTTATCGTTCGCGGAAGTAGTTTTGAATTTTTCGCGGATCGATAGGCAGAGTTGTTATTTATTTATTTATTTTTTTTTTTCAATGATTTCACAATTAAAGCTGAAACGATTCTCTTTGCGACTTTTTCTTGAATTAGCTTTCTCTCGTTCTCCCTTGATCTGTTTCGCTGCTTCGTCTATTTCATCTTTCCGAGCCTTCTCTACTGCTTTTTTTTATTTTATTTTTTTTTATTTATCATAGATTTATCGCTTAACCATCGAATTCAACCGCCGACTGGATCGGGGGAGCGCCACGATGCGGAGCCAAATTTCCGTTAACGCGATACAAGAACTCGAAGAAAAACGGCGCCCAAGAGCGAATATCGTGCGTATGTAAATCGTACTTTGATCGTTTTTAGTAAGAAAGTCACGAGTCTCAATCTCGAAAAGAAATTCCTTCACGAAACTTGCTACAAGCCTGCAGCTCAACCCGTGATCACACACACACACACACACACACACTTGCGAACTCGTCCAACTTCCGTCGACAAGCTAACCGCTGGATGCACACGACCCTAAATCACATCATACGAATTACACCGTCTTTTTATAATTAACGAAGCTCAGTCTTGTTCCATTTTTTGTTCTCTTTTTTTTTTTTTCTCACTTTCGAGACGTTTTTTCACTCTCTTATTATATTTATAATTCCTGCACGTATAACGGACCGTCGTTAAAAATCTTCAACGTTTGTTGAAATAACTCTTGATTAATTTGTTTTATTTTTTCTTTCATCCCTGTTCAACCGAGTTAAAGTACAAGCAAATAACAGTAACGATATTGACGACGGATCGATGGATAAAAAAATAAGACGTCAACCGCGTACGGCGGATCATTGACATGGATTAAAATACATCCAACAAGGATCTTAAGGGTGTCCTCGTGACGCAACAATTAATCGAAAATTAGCCCTTGGCAGTATTTAAATTGCCGCATTGAATCTACAGAAATTTTCTGCTACCATGCGTGTATGTACACACGTCGGGCGTAATTTACTCAGCCGTAAGGGATAACGAGAATTGCACCCCTACAATGTCTCCGCGAGGTGTGTTATTATATATTTCTCTCTGTATAATCGCGCTCGGACCGATCGATAAATCGTAACGACAACTTGGCTTATTGCATATAATGTCAGCCGTAATATATCGAACCTGCGGCGTCGGTAATTGTCGCCTCGAGTTATCGCTCCTCCCCCTCCCCCCCTCACCGCGAATGATCGACGTCGCGCAATTGTTCCTCAACTCGCCCCTCGATCTTCGATAATTCGTGAATTGATTAAAACTTTTGGAAAAAAACGACTAAAAAAGAAAAAAAAAAAAAAAAAAAAAAAACAATACATCCCAACGAATTATAAATTCAAAATTCATCGAGGTAGGTCATGTTTGAACAAAACGGTTGCTAAGCAAAGTTTCGATCGGCAATCCGCCAACGATATTTAAGCTAGAATAACAATGTTAAAAAATTCCAACGTTGTTCTTTCAAATGTTTAACGTGACAATGTAGACAATGTGCGTGTGAAAAAAATTGTCATTTTACGTAGGAATGTGAGAATCGCAAATTTTTATTCGGATTACACTTTTTATATTACGTTTTAAGGTTACGTATGGCGAAATTTTAACTTTGAACGTAATAAATATGCCGTTGTTTACAAAATTGGCGGGAATTGATGACTAGAATGTTGAATTAAAACGATGTGCAGCACGATTACAGCGAACAATTACGGTTGGTCGTTAATAATTTGCTTGCGCCATTTGGGGGGAAGTGAAGATTTTCGAAAGCGATCGCGATAATTACGTCGCAAATTTAAATATAAGTGAATCGATAATATATCATACAAACGGGAAAATTATGAATGTAGTATAACACTGAGAAAAATTTCATTTCTTATGGTAACTAGAAAAATTGAGTAAAACAGGTATCGTTAAAAAGAACTGTTTGAATATTGTTGTAATTACGAAAAACGAGGTACGCGTAACCATTTTGCGCTATCGTCGATCAGTTTTTGGTAATTGCAACGCAAAATCAGTTTCTTCGGTTAACTCTACTTATTTAGTTAAACAAGGTTTTAACGTCAATTTATCATTGCACAAGCGTTAAATTTTCGCAACAGTTAAAAGAAAATATAGCAACAGCGATCGTAATGAGAAAGAATAGTAACGGATACCAGACTTTCCGGTAACAGCTAGAAAACTAATTTTCATTTTCTATCTAGAATTATCGAGCGGTAACTGGAACTAAAAATTTCTCTCAGTGAATATCGCGATAAAGAGAATTCATAATTACCTCAAAGAATTTGGAAATTATTAAACATACCTTGGTCACGAACTTATTAACAATCAAAGAACGATAGACACAATGGTTTTTTCTTTTTTTTTTTTCGAGGTGGCTCGTAAAATCTTTCCTCGTACTTCACTTCAGTATTTTCATTTCTCTTTCTTACTCAAGGTTTAGTTTACAATCTCACGTACTTTTGCCTGGCTTTTATTAGTATTTTCAATCGCACCAGATTATTAGTTCAATTATCTTGTTGTATCTTCTAAAAAGAAACGACTGTTTTTTTTTTTTTTTTAATTTTGATTCAACTGTCATTTATTTTCGTTCGGCTTTTGTTATTCTCTTACTTCCTTCTTTGTACTATTTAGTTTCTGAAAACCTAATAAATAGTCTCTTCTCTCTCTCTCTCTCTCTCTCTCTTTCTCTGTATTTTTGATTTCACGTATCGGAGGATTTCATTATTTTTTTTCATAAAAATTGGGCTCAATTTCGCGACCGCATGCGGAATTCAATTTTATTTCCAGCCACGGGCGTTTTCCCAGTTTCGAGGATGCCACGGGGCATATATTTTAGTTACACATGTATGTGTATAATATGTATAATGTATACACGCATCTACGTAACGGCGAAACAGGGCGACGGTGTGACACGCATGCAAAATTTTCAAAATAAGCGTCCAATTTTTGTTTATGCAAATACGTCTCGAAGTTTCGTCTCAGCACAGACGTGAATCGCAGTTTAACCATCTCTCGACAATCGCTGTATTTATAACCTCGGCACCTAGTCGAACGATATTCGCGATGATTCCGTTCCGAAATCGTCGCGGTTAATTAGAATTTGAAATTTTTACGCTCGCAGGTTAATCCGAAGTTTCGTTACGGTGTTAAAATGCGAGTTAAACCGAGGCGTTGAAAAGAACGCGAGCCGGAGAAGAGAGGCGGAATAATTTGCAACGAGGCGGAAATTTCAACCGTGAAACTAACAGACGGATTGAAATTCGCTCGAGATTATACGTGCAATTTGCAATAAATTTTCACCCACCCAGTGGGGAGAATATATTCTTTATTACGATATAATATACTGTCAGCAGGTGGGATCTTTTACTTTCGAGCCATACACAACGAGACCTTCGATTCACAGTTGGAAATAAATTTCGCATGAAAAATTGGTTTGATCGAAAGAAAAATATGATATATGTATCATAAATGTGTCGTTTTTTTTGTTTTTTTTGTCACTTTCTTTACTTCACTGCACGAAAAAATTACTCGAACCGATCGGTAGTTTCGCTTTTGTTCTTGAAAAATTTTAACGCCAAATCGTGTTACTTGAAAACAGTTTGTCAACGGTTGTATTTTTCGCGAATTTCTCCGTATTTTTTTTTTTTTTTAATTTTTTTTTGGTTCACAGAGTATCGAAAAATTTTCCGACCTACTTTTTCACGGCCCTGAATCATCTGAATCTCGAGAATACGAAGGAGCGATCCGCGTAGCGGAGGCTCTTATCTCGTTTCAACCGGGCACGAATTCGGTCTTCGATTTTATTTCAATTGTATTTTAATTCTGATGGAAATACGGGGCTTATAAATTCCCTATATCTATACATATACGTACAAAAGAATCTTCATATTGAAACTGAACAATGGATCACAGGTCTCACGTACAATAGATTTCTTGAAGCGGGACGTATTTAGGAATGAAATGAACCGTAATGAAAAACCAATCAAAAATTTAATAACTAATATATATATATATATATATAACTGCGGAAGATTTGCCAGAAGAGGTTTTCTTTCTTTCTTTCTTTCTTTCTTTTTTTTTTGTTTTTCTTCTTTTTGTTATTTTTCTTTCTCTCTTTTCCTTTTACCAAGGAAAAAGGTAAGGAATAAGACGGATAATAAAATCGGATAGCAAAATGACAATCGAAGTAAAAATAACAGGGGTGGATTTCAACCCCGGACGAATTTTTCAATTCTCGTCGAAATTTTTCTCACCTCACAATCGCGTATTGCAAAACCGTCCGTAATGGAAATTATCCTGTCAGTGTTTTGTTATATTTAAACTTAAAATAATCCGCTAAGGAATTAAAAAAAAAAAAAAAAATACAACACGGGGGAAGTTACGCGTGGAAAAAAATATCCCGCTCGATGCGTAAAATGAGGTTGAAAATAAGAATCAAATACCGGCACAATTATCGAAATAATTTAATAACAAAAGCGGTCAAGCTCCGTGTAGAAACGGATTAAAATCAGACACGAATTTTGTGGAATAATTTTTTTCCAACGTCCTACGAAGCGCACGTGGCCGGGTGGTTAATTGGATTTTATCATGTCACGTGGCCGGTTTATTCGTTGGGAGAAACTGTCTGATTGTGATTCGGAGTGGGCAGAATCGACGAAGCAACCGAGCCACCGGCTCTTTCTCTTCACAGCCTATCTGTAACAGTGGTATTTTACTTATCGTATAAGAATCTAAATTGGGATTTGATTAGATCCATTTGTCGATGCACATTTCTATGGGGCATTCCACGTGTAATCGCGCTGACCGAGACCGGTTCGAACTTCGTGAAATGCTTTTGTTTGACGATAAAAGTGTGCGTGATTCTTTTGTTCATTTTTGTTTCGAGACTTTCGGGCATTGGCAGCCGATAAAATGTACGTGATTTTAAAGTTTCGAGTTGGGTTTAACACCGAAGCAATTTGCTCGTATTTTTTTACAGCATTTGGTGTGGAGAAAAACGTATGGTTTTTGTAAGATCTAAGAAATCGAGTATCTTTCAGTATCCTGTCAATTTTTTTTTTTTTTTTTTTTGGGCCTCTAATATTTTTTTGCACGTGTTGTAAGAATTCAAAATTTAACAGAACTGAAACTTTTCTTGTATCCACTTCACTTTTCTACCCCGCGGTCCGCAGTTTTCAAGCTACGTCATTAACTGACGCTTGGACATTGTCAATTTTCGCCATATCAACGTTTCAACAGCTGCTCCAAAGTTCGAAAGTCTCGAACCGCAAATCTGTGCGAAATAATCGTACGTTCTCTCATAAACGAACGAAACCATTTCGTGATATTTGATACAGTTTTAAGAGGGTTTTGATCAGTTACATCGATGACTAATCGCAATAACCTCGGTAAAAATAACCTGTCGTAACAAAACCCAAACAATAATAATCCTAGATGAATATACCCCAAATGTAAATAGTCGAAAGAAGAGAGAAAAAAAAAAACCCCAAAAAAAAATAAAACCAAAGCGAAAAATAACCCTAGACGCATGTAGCGCAAACAAATATAACCTAAAAAACAAAAAAAAAAAAAACAATAACCGTGAACAAATATAATCTAAACAAAAATAACCCAAGTGAAAAAAAAACCCCTAGATAAATATAACCCAAATAAAATCAACCCAAGACACAAATAACCCCAGGTTGATATAACTCCGATGAAAAAAAAAATTCTAGATAAAAAAAAAAACCCTAGACACTAGAAGTCAAACAAAAATAATCCAAGACAAAAATATTCTCGGACAAGTGTCAACCGTACAAAGATAATCCAGGGCCAGAAAATAAAAAACCGATAAATACAACCCAAACAGAATGAACCCAAGACAAAAATAATCCTGAGCTAATATAATCCTGGACAAAGAAAAAAAAAACCAGATGAACGAGACTCTTATAAAAATAATCCAAGACAAAAATGACCTAAAACAAATATAATCCAAGGCAAAAAAAAAAAACTCAAGGCAAATATACCCCAAACAAAATAAACTCAAGACAAAAATAATCCTAAGCCAATATAACCGAAGATAAAAATAACCCTAGAAAAGTATAAGCCAAAAAAAAAAGGAGAAAAATCCCTAACAAAATTTACAAGAAATTGAATCAAATTGAGTTTTGCACGTGTTGTTTTTGTCATGGGTTATCTTCGTGCATTTTCTTTTCGTTTCGGATTATTATTTCTCGGTTGTTTTGTCGCAGTGTCTGATTGACAATACCTGGAATACCCTATATAATGTGCAACGCGACTCGAAGATGAGATGCGCTGCGTCATTGCCCTCCGTAAGTTCCTGGTAAAAGAGATTACCTGCGGTGATATATAAAAAAAAAAAAGATTGGTAGCATTTTCGGAACAATTGCCCCGGCTCGTATGCCTCGATTGCATTCTCGAACGATGCAGTGGAAATCGATCGGGCCTCGAATTTTTGGCGCTTTCGAGTTCTCTTCCAGTTCGCGGTTCTCCCGGGGGGGAATCTAATCACGTTTAAGGGAGCAAACGGAGGCGGGCTTGCCTCGCTACTCAGCCGGCAATGGTAGGTATTGAAAATTTCAAGTATTTCGAACAACTCCGAAAGCCGTGGCGCACACACTCGAACCCATGATACCTACCTGCGCGTCTCACGCGTGTGTTTGCTAGTTTAGAGTTTCGAGTTTGGTTGACCCACTTGAACGTTGGAATTTCCCGCCGCCGTCTCTCCCTTTTGCCTTCAAACGATGCGAGCACATCCAGGATTCTTGTAACTCGGGGGAGAAACGGTGTTAGTCAAGTTTTGAGAAATGTCAAAGATACGGAGTACCCAACTTTGTTCTAATTATGTATTTTCGAACCGACTTAATTTTTCTTAACAGAAACAAAATCAGCCAACGCATCCGTGAAATGAATGTGTATTAGGTGTTGGAGAGAAAATTTTATCTTTAACCATTTTAGTCACAATGGGATTCTCAGCGTACCTCCTCGAAGATCATCGAGTCGAGAATAACACTAGTCCACCCTTTCGGAAGAATATATGAATTGTCATTTCAGATTCGTGATCAGCGATCCCAAAAACCCCCGAAAAACAAGATTCGGCCAAAATAATAGAATTTCAATAGTTGATTCTATATTATGGTATATCCGCCATATTGGATCCACCATCTTGGATTTGGAAATTATCAAATTCTGATTTCAGATTCGTAATCAGCGACCCCAAAAAACCCTCGAGTAACAAGTTTCGGCCAAAATCATCGAATTTTGATAGTTTTTTCGATATTACATCCGCCATATTGGATCCACCATCTTGGATTTGGAAATTATCAAATCTCGACTTCAGATTCGTAATCAGCAGCCCCAAAAACCCTCGATTAATAAAATTCAGGTCAAAATATTGAGTTGAAAACTGTGTGACTGAAAGTGTCAAGACTTTCAAAAATTCGAGCATAATCACAATTTTTTCGGTCAACCGAGCTTAAATTGTCAATTTTTTTTTTTTCCATGCAAGTTTCCTACAGCTCGACTATAATTCCACAAAATTATCATCGAAGCTTTACGGTACCGAGAATAATTACAGACATTCAGGAATTAAAAATGTTTTGTGGTTATCGAAACTTGATTATTCGGAATTTTTCTTTATCGGAACTTTACTTTTCGAAACATTGCTCTACCGTGACTTCAATTTTTAGAATCCTGCACTTCGGAACTTCGAGCCGTCGACTTTCCGACCATTGGAAACTTTACGGTTTCTCCAAAGTTAGATTTCTTCACTTCAAGTTTCGCCACCAAATAATTTGGGATCAGGCGCTTACGGAACTTTTCAAATTCGAAATTTCATCCCTGCCCTATCATCACGAAATTTCCCAGTACCAAAACCGAATGTTTCCGGTCGTCAGGGAGGCGGCAGGCTGCAGCGATACGTGGGACGGATTAAACGGACGAGCGGGAAGCCTGAGGCGGCTGGAATGAGTAATATAAATCAAAAATTCCCTGCGTATGAACCGAAGCGTCGAGTTGGAAACGAAAATTAGCCCATTTTGCCCGCATCGCGTATATATTTACGTTTATTACAGAATTTCCACCGTCAAATATGATAATATATAAATCACATTTGTCTCCGCTGCCGCGTTATTTATCGCTTGCCAATGTAGATGTCCGAATGGCCAAGACTGACAATAAGCTCATCATGATAACCCGCCCAATGGCGGATCCTCTCTTCTTTTTTTCTCGACTTTGCACACCGGAAGGCGAAATTTAGAATCTGTGAGAGCTTGGGTTGAATGAACGCAAATTTTCACACGATATAAAATACAGTAGAACCTTGATTACCCGAATTAATTGGTAGGGAACCTTACAGTTCGGATAACCAATTTTTATCTCAAGATATAATAATACGTACAACACAAGTTTAAATCGACAAACAGTCTGTATTAAACATCTAAATCATACATATTAAACATCTTTCAAACACCGAATGCTTATTTTATTACTTTGGTTTTCCATAGTCGTGTATTATCAAATGAAGAACCTCGACCGTTGTTCAAGGATTTTCGACAACTTTTAAACATTTGAGTATCGTTACTCGGGACTTGTTGGAATCGACTCAGTGACCAAGAATCTGTAGGAATCGCGTACCCACAAGCTATGAGTATTCGAAACTTGAAAAAAAATGTCAAATTTGTCAAAAATGATGTAGAAGATAGAATAAAAACGAATAGATGAGGAGTATTTTGATCACGATTAATTCTGAGGTGCACTTTCCTATTGCAATTTTGACCCCCTCGATAACTGCTGCTTATTTTATTATTTTGGTTTTATATAGTCGTCTACTGTCAATTGATGAACCGCTGCTCCACATTTTTTAGCGAGCATTAATATAGATTTTGCACCAAAAACGTATTTTTTGAGGCCAAGGTTCGGATAATCGAGGTTCTACCGTACCATAAAACAGAAAAGCACGATTTTCATGGCTTCGCATCAAATGACCATAAAACTTTCGTCTCAAATACAGGTACAAGTCTATGTCCGCTTCAGAAATTCTTCAAAATCACACGAAATCACGTCAAATGCATTGAAATTTTTACAAAAACACACAAAGTCTTAAAAATGCTTCGAAACTCTTCTACGGGTTCAATGATATCATTTTCAAAGAATTTGGATGTAAAAATTCGATCGTAGTGTTCAAAAATTGTACGGTGTTCTGAAATCACCTGAAATCTTTTGAATTCGATAAAATCCTGTGACATTATCGAAACATTATAAAATTTTTTCAAAAACGGTCAAATGTTGGATACAATTTTTGTCCGAGATAATCAATCTAGCAGATTTCCATCTTAGAGCGACAAAAATTTCTAATTGTAGTTACTGTAAATGTACAGACTTCAAACCGTCTTCATTTTTTTTTTTTTTTTTACCGCAACCAAAAAATAAAGTTCTGAGTAAAAAATGAAAATCAGTTTTATAGCAGAAACCAAAAAATGTATGACAATACTAACTGGTATAGCTATACAAAATAGTGATTCGTAAAAGCAATTTATTTTTATACATGTATGTATATACTTTTTTTTTTTTTGTGAACCTTAGACAATTCCAGCAACATAAATATTTTGTTTCTCGACGAAAAAAAAATAATAAATTAATTCTTCAACAGGCTATAAAATTATAAATTGGAACAAAAATTACACTCACCTTTTTTTCAAAACATACTTCAACAAAGGTACAGTTTTGGATATATTATATTCGTTTTCAGTTGGGCATTCGAACTGTTGAGAAAAAAAAAAAAAAAACCTTGTCCCTTGCAAGGAAAAAAAAGAAAAAAAAAAAACTAATAAAAACTGACCATCGAAACTTTTGGCCAGAATTTTCGAAATTTATATCCATTAGAATGGACAATCGTGGCGAAAGGTTTGATAACGCGCAGCTAGACGAAGTGAAGGATAGTTTGGAGCGCGATAACTTTGTCGCATAAGCCGGAGGGTGAAGTGAACACCGTAGAAATTACCTCCTATAATTTCGTATTTCACGCCATCAAACATGCTCCAATAAAAAGTAGCTCCTTGTACGCTCGACAAGTGCGGAAGTATGAGTTAGGTACTTTCCTTCGTCGCCTCCGTGATCATAACTTTCTCAATTTTCCACACTGGGCGTTTGTCAAGGAAAATTGCACGATAAACCAACGCAGCTCTGCACACTTAAGACAAACTCTTACGAGTTTAGTGAAGTTGCATATTATACCGCCACGCAACCCTCACCATGGAGGATTATTGACAGGTGCACTGTACGAACTTTTCTCTTATCATTTCATCACCTGTCTTCTGTCCTTCGGTTCTTCATTATTTATTTCCACCTCTCCTTCGTCCGTAATTTCTCCAACTTGCAACTCGACGGTCATTTTACGATATTTATCCACGATTTTCGATTTTTAGTTATATGAAACCTTCAAGAGTTTACGTAGAAAATTAAATTTAATCGTTGAAACTAACTTACAATTTTTCCCTGTTGTTCGTTTTATATTCTACGCAACTTGACGATTTTTTCCAATTCTCCGTAAAAACGTATTTATACAGTTCGTTCATTTATCTAACCTACCAAATAATTAGATTTTAATCGAAAGCAAGACGTCGCACAATGCGGAAGAAAATTGGGCGTGTAATTTAGTCAGAAAATGACAGTGTGAAAAAGAAACTCCTTTCGGTATTTCCGACTTAGGATTCAGCTGGGCGTTCATTAAACCGAGAAATTCGATTTCACGATGCATGGTAGATAAGTTTCAGGGAACGATCCCGAATTCAAGTATCTGGCGAATCAATTTCACAGATTTATCATATAAAAGCGAGATATGCGATTCACCTTCTGACCTTCGTCGCAATCCTGAATTGGCAGGCATGCAAAGGTCGGACACCTTGGAATTAATGAGAATAAAAAGCGCCCGCCAAGAAAATCTAGAAACTGCAAATAGCAACCAGAAATAAAGATGTTGAGGCTTTTGTTAAAAAAAAAACAGTAAACTGAACAAAGATATCGATTCAATGCTGAACTAATTATAAAAAGGTCATTTTTTTGCATTCGCATCAACTATAATTAATTATATCCACTTGTATGAATCTCAAAATCTTTTTAGCAGATGTTCGCTTATAACTCTAGAACTACTAAACGGATTTTGAGTATTTTTTTTTCTACGAATAGCTAAAACGTTAGGCTAGGATTTAGCCTATATTTCGTTACAACTAGGTCAAACTTTTGAAGATACAACGATATTTGTAAGCCAAATCTTGCAGATCGAGGTTGGTTTAGGTTAGGTTAGGTTAGGCCAGATATTATCAATCTCATTCAAATATTCTTAACTGTAAGCAAGATTGTTTTATGCAAATAAAATCCGGTGCTTAACATGGTTGTGATTAGTGTAACAGATTTTTTTGTAATTCCAGCATTATTCAACCCTTTCACCTTAAAAATCTCCATATCGAAGCCTTGTCACAGTTTATTTAAATACGGAAGTAACAAGCTTCGGTCAGAATCGTCGAATTTTGATAGATTTTTCGATATTACATCCGCCATATTGGTTCCACCATTTTGGAGCCGCCATTTTGTATTTATAAATCATCAGATTCCGACTTCAGATCGTGATCAGCGTCTCCAAAAAACCCCCGATTAACAAAATTCAGACGAAAATATTGACTGGAAGAACGTGTGACCGGAAGTATCAACCGTTTATTATTACACCTACAATGACCTACATACAACTATATAACCTACCCATTTCAAATATTACATACTAAAATTGTCTGACAACGGTAACGCGAAGTAAAATTTTTCTCAATGCGCCAATAAATTTGCAAAAAAATAAAAAAAAAAGAAGAAAATACCCGCATACGTTATAATAATTATCCAATATTTGGCGGAATATCATTTCTGAGGGATGGAAGAATGGACGGGTTGACGTTCTCGAATAAACGGCGACACGCGGTTCACTCGCTTTTTCTTGCCGATCCCCGATCCTCACCCCATCCTCCTCCTCCTCCTCCTTCTCTTATTCCGGACCGTGTCCGAGGAGGCATCGAATCTCGCATGAGGCACTTAATTTCATACGAACGGCTATCCGCGTATTAGTCACGCCTTAAGGCAGAGAGAGCCAATTTTACTGTCGGTCGATGTGATGTATCGACATAACCCCCCCCCCCCCCCCCCTTCCCCCTTCCCGCACATATCACGCCTACCCCGAACACACGTTTTGTACCTACTCTCGATCCCCGTTCCTCCTTCCTCCTTCCTCCTCCTTCTCCTCCTCCTCCTCCTCCTCCTCCTCCTCCTCCTCCCCCTCCTCATCTTATTCTTATTCTTATTCTTATTCGGCCTCTAATTCACATCCTCCTGCACCAAAGCGAACCGGATTTTTTTACCTTTCATGCTACTTAGGCACGCTCCCTTCTATCCAAACGTGACAGAGTCATTCACACCGCGAACAATGCAACCTTTCGGTACCGATATATACGCGCCTCCGAGGCTTTCGTACTTGGACAATTTTCTTTGCAGCCCAAAAAAAAAAAATCAACAACGTTTTTCAACTCAACGCACTAGGATTCGATGTCATTTATTTTGCGCACCACTGCGACGAAATTCCAACTCGCTCGAATTGACTAATTCAAAATCAAAAAAAAAAATAAAAATATTGCCGAGCGAAATCCCCCGATCAAAGGATGTACATGTGGAGAAATGAATTACACAAGATAATGACGATAAAAATTAACAATAATTCATAGAGTTGAAAAATCTTCGCACGTTGTACAGATCTTATTTTTCAGACAGAATCTCTGTTTGATTTTTCATCCCAACAGCGTTGATCCTTTTTACTTCTGTGTTTAATGAAGCTGATCTTTTTTTTTTTTTTTTTTTTTTGTTTTTTTTTCTGTACGCATAACACGAGACGCAAAAGAAGTCTGAATAAAAACACAGGCTGCTCCCCTTTCTCATTATTATTTCATCTACCGGTGCAGTAACGCGATATTATTATACCCATACGCACACGTGTTCACGTTTCGTGGGCACCTACCCGAGTATTTGATTCTGGTTATATTGCGAGGGTTGGGCAAAGGTATAAGGTAGGTACATAGAAAGGTACACGCGGGTGAAACGAACCTGCTCTCTCGGAAACCCGACGAAATACAAATCGGACCAAGCTTTTATTCGTTATTACATTTTCAATCCTTGTATTTCTTTCAGCGCGTACCTGCAACATGCTTTTTTCACTCCGAGATAGTATGACGTGAGAAGGGGGGACAAAAAAAAAATGTATCGAGTTCGGAAATCACGTATCATTTGGACCCGAGCTGATCCGAAAGTTTTGGTACTAATGGTAAGGGTATAAGTTTTGAGGATTTTTTTTTTTTTTTTATATATATATATTTTTTTTTAATCGTGTTACTAGCTACGCTAATTTTCGCGCATAGTTTTGAAAATTAAATCTTCTTTTGCGGAAAATTCTTTTCCCGACGAAGAGGTAATTATAAGTTTTTTGATGAAAAATGAATGTAGAACTGGAGGATAACGTTAGAAGACTGGCATCGGTTGGTAGAAAATTGAAAAAAAAAACTCCCTTGTAATAGAAGAGCTCTTCAAACGAGAGAAAAAAAAAAAAAAAAAAACAAGAAGATATCTCAATATTTAGATCTCAGGGAAAACTTTTGAACGAAAGAAAAAAAAGAACCAGCGGTGCCAAAATTTTTCGGTTCTTAAGATGCAAAGGAAAAATATTGGAAAAAAAAAAAAACAAAATCGGAATCTGATCGTCGGGGAAAGAAACTGGGTGACAAAAAAATTGACGAAGATGAGAAAAAAATTGCAGAGATTCTGAATTTCTGACGGTATGTGACTGCCGTTAATTGCGGAAGAATCTGATTCCCTGGGGAATAAAATTGCAGAGCGGTTGGTTCGAGGCGGGGGAATAAATAGCGAATGACACAGCTTGTCGAGTTGAATAGCGAAGGGTGGTGAATTACTGGGAGATAACGCGAATTTAGAGTCCGGTCACATATTCTGAGGCTTGTATTTTTATTTTATTTTCCGGCTTTTTCTTTATTTTTTTTTTTTTTTTTTTTACGTCTCCATCACTTCCTCGCCCTGTTTCTATTCTACTCTCCTCCCCCCCCCCCCCCCCCCTGCTTAGAAAGTATAAACGCGTACCTAACTGTATTGATGGCGCCTCAACACCGATACAAAACGAGTAGAAAAAGTAGCCCGAGTCAAAGTTGGGAAACGACTTTGGCGACTGGATTGAATGAAACGTGACCGACGTTCAACGCAGGGGTTGAATTCAACCCCTCCACTCTGATCGTCTCGTCTGCAAACATGAGAAAAGATGAGCGAAGGCCGGGGGCTAAAATTTCGAGCGGGTAAGAAACCTTGTGAGAAGAAAAATGAGAACGAGGAAAAGAGATCAAAAGAAAAAATGAAAAAAAATGAAAAATTTTTGATAGAAAAAATCGCAGAAGCGTAATGCGAGATATTTTTTTAGTTCCGGTTACCGCTCAGTCCTTAACTATTTTCATTTTTTATCACAATCGAAAAATATAGTTCTGGGTAGAAAATGAAAATTAGTTTTCTAGCTGTTATCCGAAAGTCTAGTATCCGTTACTATTCTTTCTCATTACGATCGCTGTTGCTATATTTTCTTGCAACTGTTGCGAAAATTTAACGCTTGTGCAATAATAAATTGACGTTAAAGCCTCGTTTAACTAAAAAAGTAGAGTAAACCTCACAATCTGATTTTGCGTCGCAATTACCAAAAAAGAATCGACAATATCGCAAAATGGTTACGCGTACCTCGTTTTTCGTAATCCCAACAATATTCGAACGGTTTTTTTAGCGACACATGTTTCACTGAATTTTTCTAGTTACCGTAACAAATGAAACTTTTCTTCGTGTAAAAGAAAAAAAATCGACGCTTTTCCAAATTTGAAAATCTCCGACACCTTTTTTTGAATTTTCAAACCGCGAACCGATTTCTCGTTCCTACCTCGATTTTCAATTCTCTCCTCTTTCGGGATATTCTGCCGAATGAACATGGCGGCGTTAACGACCCGCAACGCGGCCGCCATTCGGCTCCATTTTGCGGGTACGCAGGGCATATTTTCAATATCGAAACGATCGCTCGGTCGCTCATCTGGACCGCAAACTTTTCGGCTCTGTGGGTGTATTTTAATTTCGCGTCACGGAAGCGAGAGAGGAACTGCTGCATGGGTGTTCGGAGAGTGAGTGGCTAAAGCGCCAGCTATTCCACCCCGAGGTTTGCAATAACACCTTAATCCTTGGTTATGAGATGCGAACGGTGCGAACCTCTCCGTTTATTATCTCCTTTACCCTTTTTTCCACCTCGCCTCGGCCTCGTCCCCTCAAATCCAGACGAATGCGATCGCTCCGAGAAATTTTTGTGTTGATTGTACCAGCCAAGTCTCCTGTCGATCAGTTGGAAATTTTTAACCACTCTAGAGAAAAAAATAATCAAAAAAAAAAACAATCGGATTTAGGCTGGCCGTGAACCAACCCAAGAAGCTTTCCATTTTCACACTGCAGGTTTCAAGTTCACAGAAAAAAAAAGAACAATATTAATATTATACACTTCGAATTTCGAACGACAAATTCAGATTCGTAATTAACGATTCAAAAGTCCTGAAGTACCGTATTACATGAAAGAATTACAAATTTTGGAAGTCTGACATTGGATTCGTTATCAGTGATCCCAAGAACTTCCGCTTACCAATTTCTACCAAAATCGGAATATTTTTGGATCCTTTTCCACCATATTGAATTAGCCATTTTGGATTTAGCAAATATAACCTCAAATTCGTGACCAGCCACCCAAAGAACTTTGGAGTGCGAAATTTGTTCAAAATCCAAACGTTTTTAGTTTTTCTTTTTTTTTTTACCATATCGAATACGCCAAATTTGAATATTGCAAATCCGACTTTAGATTCGTTATCAGCGACGCGAAAAACTTCCAAATACTAATTTTCATTCGAATCCATTGATCCATTCTCAAGATATCATCATTTTTGTGTCTTCTTCTGGAATGTTGGTATTTAATTAATTCAAAAAGTACCTTATCGATCAAAGCTAAAATTCAACCGGTTCTAAGTTTAGAAAAATCGCGACAATCGAGACCAAAATCATTGAATTCTGATAATTCGTCTCGAGTTACACACACAGACGTTCGTCTGAAAATTATTGGAGGTGATTCTCTAAACGTGAAAATGTGGAAATTTGGTGAAAACTCGACTCTTCATTTTCGGAGTGATTACAATAACTTTCTTTTTCCTCTAAAAACAGAGAAACAAAGAGTCAAAAAAGGGAAAAGAAAAAATCCGATCCTTTTGTTCGATCCAAACGTATCGTGATCGCTTCCATAAATCGGACCCTGTACATATAACACTTGAACCTATAACCATTTGTCAAATTTATATTTCAACGAGGATTATTTTCTCTCTCTCTCTCTCTCTCTCTCTCTCTGTTACTCTTTCTTTTCAGAAAACATTTATGCGATATCGTATCGTCGACTTGTGGAATATCGCTCACTTGGGTTCTCTGGGGCCAAGGAAGTGGCTTGCCCAAGAAATAAAAATAACAAATGGAATGAAATAAACTGAATCAAGTGAATGGGGATAAAAAATAGCCGGTTAAAAATTGGAACGAAATTTCAGTTACCTCTGTAGAACGTGTATAAACATTATTCCACTATTTACTATCAAGTTCATTCTTGGGAAATCGATTTGATAATCGGAAATTGTTTGGAATTATTTTCACTGCTTAGTATTTAATTAACATTATGATGAGAGATATTGACATCATTTTTTCTTTCCGTCACCCGTTTCAATTTGCAAAAAAAGTTTACAGAGAGAAAAGGAACTCACAGAATTGAAAAAAAAAAAGAAACACACGCAAAAAGGAAAATAGTGACAATGATAAATGGAAAAAGAAATTCGCCGGCAGCAAACAAATGATTCCAAGAATCTGCGGATAAAAGTAAGTAAACATTACGTGATCTTTTACCCTGCGGTAACAGTTGAAATTGACAAATAACATAAAAACCGATGATTGTGAGAAGGGTGCGTGATCCGCGAGGTGAAAATTCTAAAAAGTAAAAACGAGTGACGAAAACAATGCGTTTCAGTTATACTTGAAACGCGCGGGAATATCGTTATACCAACCATCTGTATACATACATCCATATATACATATATGCATGATATAAACTTTTTTTTTTATGCGCGATAAAAAGTGGAGAAGAGTAGAAGATCGGATACAAAAATTCCACCCCTTTACATATACGTGATTTCTCTCAAGAATTCGCTTCAAATCCGTTGAGCTTCAAGCTTTACTCGAAAATGGCAAGGCACTCCTCTCACTCCAATCCGTAAATTGAAATTGATCCAGAATCACGTGAGTTCGAATACAGAAAACCTCGTAGTGATCGCAGGCAGGTGACGGATTTCTCATCGAGGAAAAAAAAAAAAAAAGAAAAACAGAAAAAAGATGAAGACGAGATTTTGATAGATATTGAATTGAACTGAGGCAAGTCGAGAGAGACAGCAAAATTTCATAGCCCAAAATTAAGAAATGGATAGCATTTAAACATCATAACTAAGATTGAGATAAAAAAAGGGGGGGGGGGGGGGGGGGGGGTGACCGAAACTGTGCGAAATGACTAAGAACCAAACGACAGAAAAAAACATGCAAAAAATTAAAAGCGAGGGCAGTTGGAATAAAATGTTGAGGAATGGCAAAACTGGAGCAGAAAGGTGGAACAGTTCGACATTTTTAGGTTGGCGTCTTTATGGTAGAGCTGGGAGATGGGAGAGAGAGAGGGAGAGAGAAAGAAAATGAAGGGGAAAAAAGCTGGGAAAGAGAATTCGGGTTTTATGGAGCGTTGTTACGAAAGATTTAGTAAACTGGACTTCATATAGTATGTCCCAACATTTATCCCGGGTCAAATAAGACGAGCGTCTTTTTTCGGGTTAAATGCCCATAAAATAAACTCCTTGGCCATAACATCCCGAGGTACCTTCCCACACCTCCGACTCCGTATACCATCTGTCATCGATTTGTCCAGATTTCTCGCGTTAAGAAGCTGCCCACGCTTCTGATGTTGATTAACAATAACTTTTTTTTTTTATTAGAAATACCATGTAATTCTACTTAACGAATCGTTTTTTTTTCTTTTTCTCTAATTTATATCTTTTCTTGTTTAGAGTTTTTTTGTAAACTAGCGAAAATATTATCAAGGTCAAAATTGTCTCGGAATCAATTTGTAGCCAACTTTGCCAATTAATAATATTGGAACTTCAGGATGTCAGAAAATGCTCAATAAATGAGGAAACGCAAGAAGATCTCACCGTTTTTTGGTTGAATATTATGAAAAATTGTTCGTTGCGACTTGGGACTAATGGCAATAATATTGTATCGGAACAAAACCAACTCAAAGGAAAAGGAAACTCAGGGAACGAAGATTTAGAACTGACAGACACTTCTGAACTATGAACAAAAACCTTTTTCAACGCAACTTTGAATCCGTTGAGTATCGTCACTCGGGACTTATTGAAATCGATTCAGCGATCAAGAATCTGTCGAAATCGCGTACCCACAAGCAATGAGTATTTGGAACTCGAAAAAAAAAAAAAAAAATGTAAATTTTGTCAAAAACGATGTAGAAGATACAATAAAAACGAATGGATGAATCCTGAGGTGCATTTTCCAAATGCAATTTTGACCCGCTCGATAACTGCTGTAGCAGGGGAATCAAGACACCTCGACCGTTGTCTAAGGATTTTTGACAGAAAACGCGTTAAGGGGATGAAAGCGGATCCTTAGAGAGCAACGACGGATAAATCTAGACTCGTATAAGCGGGTTGGGGATTGGCTCGTGTGGATATCGACTTCTGGATCGTTGCAGAGGAAATACGAAGTATATTACGGACTACTACATGTCTCCCCCCAGCCTCACCCCCCCCATATATAGCGACACTCGTAGCAATTTCCCGTCAATTCGAATCCCCCTCTTCGGATGCACTTCTCGTGGTGGCTTCCGCTGCTTTGAGCTAAACTAGAGTCCCTGCCTGGCCTTAGGGGCAGGGTATAGCGGGGGTTGCTCTTGCGTACGGCAGCCCTTACCTCCAGAAATCCCCCATAAATACATACGCGGAGCTGGATGCAGGAGCCGCGAGAGGCGAGGCGAGCTTGGAAGGCAGCAATTTCAAATTTAGTTGGCCACGCTTCGACGAGCCCTGTTTATGGTACTATACTGCGGGGGTGAAATCCCTCAATTCTATCCCGCGCCCAACCGCCCCACCCGGCCCCGTCGCCTTTTGTCGACTCGATCGATTCCCGCATTTCGAATTCTACCGTCCAACCAAATTATGGAAAGTTTCTTGTTCAACGCCAACCCCTCGTGCTGTGTATCTTTACAGGAGTGCTCGACCTTCCATCACTGCAAGAATTGTCGTCCAACCTTCATGGCCAACCGTATTTCCAGACTGATCAAATTTTGTTTCGTCTGGTCAACCGAAATCCTTCGCCACATTACCGCAGTTTCAAGACCAAGCATACGAAATCGAAAGCGCGAGACGATTTGAACTTGACCTGAATATAAAAAGCCTTCTTCGATGTCTTTAAGATCGAAAAAATGCCTTTCTCATTACCCGTACGAATTGGCTTGGACGAAAGTAATCAAAACGAAAGCTCATGTTTGCCGAAAATTGTAAATATTACCCATACTCGAAATTGAAACCGACAGCTCATTGTTGGAGAGATGAATTGATTCCACTGTGAAATATCAGTATATGCTTTCTTTTCAATTTCCTCTTCCAATCCGAATTCATTCTCCTTTGAATGATGATGCTTCGAATGTTATTCGATACCCTCACCCTGTAATCATGAGGCGACACAACACGTATGATGAGGGACTCTTTATTTCTCCAATCGCAGTGATATACAAAGAAGTTATTCTCCAATAATCAGTGGGCCGGAAAATTGGACCTCAAATTCGAATGTATAAGTTATGGATATCTGAAGGTTTGATGTCCCACTAGCCACTCCCCGTCAAAGGGCAAATCTTATGGACTCTATACATCAAAGCTCCCGTTGGAATTCAAGCTGATCTCCAGGGTCAACGGCTATATCTCGAAGACCAGAAATATTGATCATTTGAACAGAAATGCATTTTCGAGTCTCACATGCACCCGAATAAAATCAGTCACGTTATCCATTTCATAGGTATACGTGCATTGTAACTTCTGGTTAGTCATCGATAAATGTTCGATCTATAAATTAATGCCACAAGAGTTCTGCTATCTATAACTATATTTTTTATTCGTCTTATTCCATCTTTCGCCCAAAGCATTGGCCAATAGGGACATAAATCGTGACGAGAAATGTCGAAATTGTAGCGAGTCACGACGTTAGAGGGTATCCAATCAATTTCGCGAGATCGTGGAGTAAATCCGGGGCAGGAATACTCGAGTATGTATGTATATAATATATACACGGCGGGTGGACATAATTGTGTAGGACTAACTATCCACGAACTCGGTGAGGCAGCGAGCTATCTAGCCATCTATTTACCTGGCAGGCAGCCTAGAGCCTCGCTTCGCGATGGAATTTCGGTTATCTCTTAATTGACCCTACAGAGGGGGTGGAATCGGTTGTACTAATCCGGCATTAGGCACCATCTGACAACTAATTAGATTGCCGAGCAGAAATTTCCGTCTAATTCAACGGCCGTCCGACGACGTCCCCTGAGTCGCCAAATCGGTATATTACCGACCGAGTTACGCCTCGTGACTCCCTAAACGCTGACGTCCCCGCTCTTGTTTTTTTCCCCGCGCTTTGTATCCTCGCACGAAACGGAAAACACGTGTAACACCACCTCGTACGAAAGCTTCGCCGGAGCGGGGAGGGTTGTTTTTGCAAGGTCATGCCGGGGTCGTCCATCCATCCATGCATCCATCCCCCGGCTGCATTCCGCTTCCAGTGATCTGCAGGCACAAAGGAATCATCATCCCATGCGGCTCGCCTTCCTCTTCTTCCTTTTCCCCTATATTCTTCCTTTATTTGGAGCCTAGTCTTCCGGCATTGTTGCATCGGATCTAGTTCGTGATGCACTGTATGCGATTTAAATCCAGACGTAGATGGGTATACGTGCAGTTCCGGAATATTAAAGATATTCAATGGGAGATGGAAAGTTTCGATAGCTAGGGGAAGCAATCTGGCCGTCTCGCGGGCGAAAGTCCAGCTCTTGAAAACAACCCAGTAAGAAATCCCCCGTTCTGCCGCTAGGAATCTTTGCTGTTTTTCGAACTCAACACCCAAGGGCTGCAGATATTCGTGATTTTAAATTAAAATACCGTTTTTGCAAAACCTGTGTGTTCCAAGAAGGTAAATTCATACGCCGTTTTCTATAATTGAAGGTGTGGGCGAGACAAAGTGAGTGGAAAATAATGTTGCTATCAAATTCAGCGAACGTGCAATATAATTGTCTTCTGAGTATAAACCCTCGACGGAACGAGCAAAATTAGTAATCAAATTCAAACGAAGAAGAAAGAAAACCAACGTAGAAGCGAATGAATAAATAAATAAAGCCGTTTGTTATATCAAAGGCAAAGAGCAGCCTGCTATGCAAAGTCGCGAAGCGTACGAGCAGTTATAAAAATTACAGTAATTTTTTCGCCCTCGGGGCAAGACGCGTCACGGTAGAATGATTTAATTGCTCGGAACCGTTTAATGCCCGGAGGCTTTTTGATCGTGGGTCTCGCGAATTAAGAACCGTAATTATAAACCGCAGGTATAAAGGTGTACTGACATACCCATTTTGAGTGGCCTCGCTGCATAAAACACTCAGCTTTTGGGGTGGTTCGGTCTCCGCTCCTGACTCACCCGAAAATCCTTTTCGCGGTGTGAATTTTTAATAAATTTCAATGGGCAAATTATGTCCTAGAATCGAAAACCGCCCCCGCAACTCGAGGCTTAATTCTCTGCACCCTAAAACTTTTACGACATATGTGCGCCATGACTGCCCACCCTAAAATATATTTTTCGCAGTGGAGTAGCAGCAGGAGCGGCTCTCCTCCCCTCTTAGCAACCCTGCAAAGTACAGATAAAGCAGCATGGTCGTTAATAATCCTGAGTCATTCCGATGATGACGATATGGCATCGCGATCGCGACACCCTCCTGCAGCATTTCCTTTTCGATCTTCCGATTCGGGGGATGAACTCTGGGCGAAAAAACGTGTTCATTCCCAGGCAGCAGACTAGTCACGATTACGTGTTTTCGACCGGTTTTGGTCTGAACGACCTTAAAAGTGGAACCGAGTCCATCCAATATGGCGGCCAATTTTAATCGGGTAAAAGGGTGAGAGAGTGATCTGAGAGAATTTAGGGGAGGAGACTGCTCAAAAGTGGGAATGAATAAGTTCGGTCCGAGTCGAAGTTTGAATAATTAAACGGGAAATGAAGCGACCCCATTTCCATTTCTGCTCGGTGACAAATCCATACAACAGCGTGATCTCATTTCGCCATTACACGTCGTGAACGCGGACGCTGCGGCGCACTCGCAGGGCAGATATTAAACTGATTGCAACCACGGGGTGCAAGCTCCCCTTCCTTTCTCCGGGCGGCAGACTCGTGCATAGTGCTTTGTTTAATGGGTCGTATAACTTTTGATCACTACAGTACTCTCTGCCTGGGGCTAACGCGCTGCACAGTCTCGTTTTAATCGTGAAAAATGTCAGTCTTAACTAGCGACCAGTTCGAGAAAAAAAAAGCTCTACTTTCCTCCCAGGGGCACGATCCAGGTGTTTGCGCTTCCTGCTCGCCTCCTCGTTTGGGTATTTTGCTCTCCAGCTTAGTCGGAAATTGATTTTCTTCTTTTTTTCTTTCTTTTTTTTTCTGCATTGCCACTCTGTTTGGAAAGACTCTACAGGCGTTGATCTCAAATCTGACGTTTCGTACCCAAGAGGATGAAGAGTATAAAGTGGGGGTTTGAATATCCCCGTGAGTGAAAAATTAACCGTATAAAACAGAAAGAAAAGAAAAAACCTGAAAAATGAGAACGGCATTATTCACCCTTCGCCGCGGCGACGACGTTCGCGTATAATATTACACCGCATTGACATTTATTGACGGGCCAGACGTCTCTCCAGCTCTTCTCAAGATCGTCCCGAGAGGGCGGAGGGCTGGGTTATATACATAAGGCACTGAGAAAACGGGAATCGAGTGCCGCCGCCCAAATCCCGCCCTGCAGGTTTCCCCCATCGGCGCGTGATTTCCTTCTTCCTCAATTCATGAAAAAACTCTTAGGGCAGATGGAAATCCGGTGGGTATACACATTACACCGGATATTGTGCAAATTAGCATTCAATTAGCAAAGCTCTAGGCTCCTGTCCCAACGTAACGTCCCTTCGATCCCCGATCGATTCGCCCCCAGAATTCATTTAAGAAAATGCTGGAATTTGACAAGAAGTGGCAATTAATGACGTTGGAAGTTTTTTCTCTTTCCGTGCTTTCTCCTCCGTTACGACTATTTCCCGATGAGAATCAAACACCGATCTTGGGACAGCCGCAGATGTACGCGATCACAGCTTGTCAGCAGTTGAGCAAGTTCTCCAGAGTAGTTAGATACAGCGGTTGGATCCATGCTCGAAGTTGGGGAGGCTGTCGACGCCGTGGCTCAAATCAAGACACCAGAGCTAATACAATCAGCGATGGTAATTGCATGCGTAGCTTCAGGCCATCCGATTCCCTCGCCCCGTCTCTTCACTCCCTGTTACGGAATTGCCTGGTCGCCTTGATTCAACGCCGGGTTTGGAGGAGAGCCGCTCGTCAGTTCAACACGCAGCCGGCACACACCAACTGGCAGTGTAAACCAGAAGCTTGTTGCGACACGAGTTCCGAATCGATGCTACGAAATTGGAATGTTGGAGGAGTCTCGACGTCCTTAAACAGAACTTTTTTCGGTTTCTCACGTCTCCTATCTACATTGAATAGTCCCAGAAGCGTAGGCGGGATACGGTAGCCATGATCATGTAACAATGATCACAGGAATTTATCCGCAGTGCCAATTCCACCACGGCTTCCGGCCCTCGGAGGATTGAGGCATATTGTGCATCACAAGGGCCGAGTCCATCCGGTTATGAAATTCTATCTAACGGAGTGAATACCTTGATTCAACGTTTGGTTTGGAGCACCGCTCGTCAGTTCGACACGCAGCCGATACACACCAACTGGCCGTGTAAACCAGAAGCTTGTTTCGACACGAATTCCGAATCGATGCTACGAAATTGAAATGTTGGTGGAGTCTCAACGTCCTCAAACAGGACGTTTATCGGTTTGTGACGTCTCCGATCGACCATCCAGAAGTCCCAGAAGCGTTGGGAGGATACGGTGGCCGTAATCATGTAACAGTTATCACAGGAATTCAACTGCAGTGTCAATTCCAAAACGGCTTCTGGCCCTCGGAGGATTGAGGCATGTTGTGCATCACAAGGGCCGAGTCCATCCGGTTATGAAGCCCTACCTAACGGAGCGAATATGTGCTCGTGCATTGGGATTACGGGACGATGTTCACAGCAGCGCGGCGCGGCGTGCCGCACAAACGAGCATCGCTATAACCACTTTCGAAGGCAAATCCTATGATCTCTCTGCAGGGAATCGAGCCTCACCGACGACACCCGCTTGTCATTTATTCCGCTCAACCGGCCCGGCTAATGGAAAGTATATCACTGTCGCGTGTCAACGGATATAATTCACACTCCAGTTTGCGCAAATTTCATGTATCGACAGTTCGATGCACACCAATCTTAATTCCGGATGATGCGCTTTTCACTTATAGTTTCTCAGAGTGGTTGATTTGTCGGCGAAAGAGGATGAAACGGGCAGGTGGATAGTGGGAATTCATCTTCGTACCGGCAACCACTGGGTTGTGATGTTTTTCAAGGGACGGGACTCGTTTTTCAAGTATTGCAGATGCATCGAAGTAATCGGGCACAGAATGCAGCGAAGCGTTATCGAAAGCGGGGATCGACGTTGCGCGTTATGGGGATATTTCTCCCGGTCCTGCATGATTCCTGACAGGGGAAACTCAATCATTTATACATCGTCCATTACCCAAAATAGATTCAATCAACGACACATTTTCTTCTCCGCTCTACGATCGCTTATGTATCCGCCCTACCGTCCATAGCCTTCTGGAAACGATGACGAATCTATGAGATCTGGCATATGCGACCGTGCGAACGACAACACACCGTACGCACATGCAGCATTGTTATGCACCGTTATTGCCCGCGCTGCATGCTCGTAGGAGGGCTCACCCAGCTCGTGTACGATGGTGATTGGGTCACGCTGCAACGCCATGATTGAACGCTCGTCGTAGTTTCATGCACAATCCGACCGCCAACAGGAAGCCTGTGTTAATTAATAATCAATAACCGGCGATAGTGGCCCGAAACTCCATCAGACGCATGGCGGTGAAAAGAACTACAAACACACAACCGCAAAGAGTAGTTTCCAAAATTCCGCAACCTTTTAACTTCAAAGACCGTCGTGTTGGAGGAAATTTTATGTACAAGTTGATCCGGACTCCTTAGACGTTCCACTCCTAACCCTTCCATCACTTGTCTTCGAAGTGTGTTTCTGGGTTATTTCTTCGGCTGGTGATTCGAAAGGTGTAAAATTTTCCCCGAGACTGGTTTGGATCAATCCTAGCGAAGGAGGAGAGTGGGCAAGGTTGATTTTCGGAGCAGTCTTTACTTCCTTCGGGGCTTTGGAAGAATCGGAGGTTTTATATAATATTATATATTTTATCGAGGACGTGACGTGGCCCGGGATTGATCGGTCGGAAACAAACTGGAAGCGAGGGGGTTTAGTACATTCTACACCGAGTTCACTCCTCAACGACCAAGGATAAGTGAGTTTCCATCCCAGCCGAGTAAAGCTTCCTCCTTTTTCTCTTCCCTCGGAGTTCTTCTGCCCCGGGTATTCGAACGTCCTAATATCTCCTCCTCCTCGTCTGCCAAAGACCGTGCGCCCAACGATAACCCAATTGCTTCTCATCCTAACGTTTCTGAGGAAGAAGCACGCGCCGTCTTCCTCGATTCCCCCTCTCGGTGATACTCCGAATCTTACCTCATTCAAATAAATTTCCTTCGCCTCGCTCCTTGCTCCGCCAGTTATATACTCGCGTCGGAAAATCCTCCTCTTGTTTGCTCAACGGTCGTTCAGTCGACACTGATCACCGGCGTCCGTACACCGAATATCCGACACCTGAAAATCTCCATTCTGATGTCCCGGTGAAAATTGGTAAAGACTTTCCCTTCTTTCTTGGTAACGATAAATTACAATTTTTTGAATTGCTTCAATGTTACAGCTTTGGGATGGGACCCATGGATGGGTGCACTTTGAAGTGAGCTAGAAGTCCTACAGTTAAAACTACTCGAAACAAGCTTCAGTATTAAAGCCAGTATAGGGCGAGGAAATTTTTGGCAGCTTACACGATTCTCATTTTAGGACCAATGCCATTAGCGCCCGAGAGTTTCGTTGTAATCAAATTCCGCCTAGGTCAAGTAGCGGCAAGGGTGGTAGAGTCTGAACGGATAAACGTTAAATCTCCAAGCCATGCGCCGAGCGAACTCTCGAATCCCTCGATGCACATACAAGCCGTGCTAATAACACCGAATTAATTCGATAGGTATACGACGGAACTTTGCCAAGCATTTCTCATTAGTATCAATTATATTTCATCCGATTCGAAACCCGGAATTTCGTAACGTCCTTCCGCATATTTCACTGGCTAATTCATGCAGTACTCAAAATTTCGATCCGCAAATATGCGACGCAGTGGGAATAGGAAAAGCATAAAAAAAAAATACGAACACATCAAATTAACCACGTGACACAAGTGTGCAAAACATGCAAACAACAGACAGGTGAGCAGAAATGATATCTCGCCATGCCTGGAACGCGTCATTCCGGATCCTTCCAGTCGTCCCCTTCTTCTTCTTCTTCTTCTTCTTCTTCTTCTTCTTCTTCTTCGGTCGTCTGTTTTCTTTTTTCCTTGGCATCAAGAGGACCGAGCAAGGCTTGGACCACGGCGCCCTAATAGATGTCGGTAAATTCCCTGATACACATCTATACCCAGGTTACAAGGAGCGGTAAGAAGAAGGGGCGAGGGGAGAGCGTAATTTTCATTTGGAAGCTGCCTTTACAAATTCGCCAGTTCCCTCCCGGGCCGCGCTCCGCGGTTCTGCTCGAGCATATTTATGCCCCTGTTCCAGCGGAGAGCCTAATAGCAGACCCAGAATGCAGCGCCGAGTTCTGTGAGGAGTCCCTGTGTACGCGTATGTGTATGTGTGTGTGTGTGTGTTTGTGTGTGTGCGCGCCGTACGTCGTAATACAAAATATCTCGTAATATTTCTCTTTACGTGATACTCGGATGAGGGTCCTTTCCTCCCTCGGCCGCCCCGCTTCGCCCCTCCATCCTTTTCTCTGGCCATTGTTCTCCTCCGCACAGCGTGAAACAGAAAAGCACCCAGCTTTTCCTGCCCGTGCCCACCACGTTCCGTAAACGCAAGGCCACCCTGGACTCGGCCGCAACCTCGCACCCTCGCTGGCTGCACGAGCGTTCTCTTTCACGGTGGCGCCACGACTCCACCCAGCGGCTATTGACGCGTCTTGACTCCTGTCACAGTGGGATCACCGCACTGCGGTGGGCATTTGTAATTCCGTCGGTCGAGACGCCGCCGAGAAATTGGACGCTCCTTTTTTCGATTCTCGTTCCCCTCGCAGGAATAAAGTTCCAGCTTTCACGTACCTAACTTGGACACAGATGCTGGCCTCTGCATGCAGGACAATTTAGCTGGGGTGGGTGGGATGTGCAGGCTGTATGTCCGCCAGAGGATCCCACCCTTGTAGTCGAACAAGGGCTGAGTCGTTAATAATACCTATACCTCGAGGTTGCATTGTGGGGCATTAATTTAGTGCCCTCGTTCATATCATATCAAAAGTAATATCGACCGCCGAAGCTAAGGGAAAGTCCAATAGAAGTCGACCCGGGATGAGTTAGTGGGTTTAATTTCCCGATAATAGAACCTAGAGGAACTCGCCCCGCGCTCTTACCCCAATCCTTCCGCCCCAACTTTTCTTCACCCACCACACCAGCCACTGTGAGAATTGCCCGGGCTAATAGTTTTTCACCTCTCCGCCCTTCCTCAGAGAGCTTATTGACATCTTTACCATTACTCTCAACAACCTCGAATATCGAGTCTGTGATATTCGGGGTATAATATGCGCGTAGAGCATTCCTGATATTGATGGATCTGAATTTTCAATTACTTTGCCAAGAGATTGTCAGGGATTTCTTAGAATAGGTAAACTTGATCCGGGGAATCTAAGAATATATCAGTTCTCGTCTAGATCCTTCATTACGGTGTAACAATAACTCACGGTCTCATTGTGAGAAACATGTATTTAAAATGAGAGACAGTATGGATAGTGAGTAGCGGTTGACTCCGGAGATGGTTCAATGTCTAAAGAAAGTCGTGCACGTATGGAGAAGCGTTATACCTACTCTGGCCGGAGAACATTTCAATCAATGATCCGTCTAGACGTCGGAAATTATTACTTAATCTCCGACTTAACCAAACCAAGCCAGATACCTTCCCTGTTGCCTCTTCAAGAATTCATTTCGTTCTATCATTTCATGCTATTTCCAACCAGGAGCCACGAAGATGATATTCGAGACTGCGAATAGAATCGTTGCCTCGTTACAGGGACAGCGTTTTCTATTTTTGTGTGCATCCTCCCCGTATTTTAGGAGCAAGCCACCCACTCGTCGTCGTTTGTTTTTTCTTCTTCCTCTTTTACCATCGTAGTATCGCGAAAAAATATCCAGTGAGGCGGTACGCGGCGAAGCGAAATCCATCCAACTCCTCCTCATCGCTCACCCCGGTTGAGACAGGCAGACCCTGCAAGGGTGTTCCACGCTCACGCGAATGAATGCTCGCACGGGTAGAACCTTCGGAGACAGGAGTGGCTTGTAAGGGGAAACTGAAACTCTCGAAAGCCGGCCTCATCTCCGCAGTTTTCGCCCGAAAAGGACTTCAGACCATATTTTATCCCTGCGACGTCGCGGAGATGCGTTTAAATACCGAAAGCTCCGTATCACGATTCTTTTGTTCCTCTCTACGACGCCTAAAACACGCGCGAAGAACCAGAACGAGAAGAAATGGTAAGGAAAAGTACTACCGCGGTTGACAGATCAATTACGTATGTTGTGCTTTCATTTTTCTGTCTCATAGTCAGGAGAAACAAAACAACCAGCTGTCGCTGCTGCTGGGCTTTCACGAGTCTGATTGTAAATGTTAACGGCTTGAATGTCGCAGATGGTAGACATGTGATAATGGAACCTTGAGAAAATATCTCGAAGAGACTTTTTTTTCCAGCCATTTCTCTGATATTAGATGCCAGCCTTGTACAGAAAAGTTGTCTCCATGTATTCTGTGAATTTATCAAAACCCTGGTCTTTCCGCTGATTTCCCTGGTACATAATTGGTTTGTCTGATGAAAACTGCGGCCTTAGTTTGTTATGACATTTTTCACCCGGTACAATATCTCTTCACTTAGCAATTGGAATAATATCGGTTCACCCTCATCCGTTCATTCAAACACCATGTTATTTATTTCAACAGACTCGAGAAAGGTGCTCGCGGCGTAATCGGTTGCTAAGAAAATAAGTCTGGAGTTTCAGTCTCAAGTAGCTATGTCATTACGAGTATTTATTCGCAGGGTTTCTTTTCGGGTTATGATTATCAGTGGTCAATTAGAAACTTTCTTAGTACGCATTTGAATAATGAATGTTTTTATCCAGCCGACCGACTGTAAGTAAAAAAAAAAAAACTCCAACAAGTTTCAACAAAGCATTTTGCGGCATCAGTTATCAATTTTTATGATTTAGAACAATATGAAAAGATTTTTCTCTTCTATTGATCAGCACTTAATTTACAAGATCCAGATATCAAAAAAACAATTTTTCATACAGTAAGACGCTATTTTCTGCCAGCATTTTGCACTGATCATTTGAAATCATGAGAAGAGCATAAGGGTAGAAAATATCTAGAGCCGAGTGTCATTTCTGGAATTGAAGAAAGATACTCTCGCCGCCTCATCGTCACAACGCGTTCGCGCTTCGTCTAACGAGACTTTCCTCATTCATTTTTATTAATTTTTTTATTTCATCTTTTTTTATTCTTCTTTTCTTGTTGCTACCAGTATAATTTGGTGTCTAGACTTTGAAGAGACGACACCACAACGTTCAGCGATGGTATGCTCGCTGCCTACCCACGTCAAGCAATATTCAGGCTCGTTGGGGTGGATTAAGGTAGCGTAGCAGCGTGCGTCGGTGTACATTGAAGAAAATCTTTTTTTAAGTGGTCTGGAGAATACGGAGGGTATTTTCCGGTATCGGGGATGAAAAAAGTATGATAGAAAAAAAAAAGAAGGAAAAAATATTGTGGGATTATCGAACGTGTTTGATGGCAGCTAAGCGGAGCGTACGGGGGAAAAGTACACAGTCACGGTGCTCAGTCACGCCACACATGGGACCCCATTTGCTGCCCACTTCGTCCCTTGCCTCTTTTCTCTCCTCCGATTTGCGCTGCACAAATGTTACAATATGCCGCGTTCCTCGGATATAATTTATCTTCCGGGTGCCGTCTGAGGTGTCAATTGACGCGTAAGTCGTTGAACGAAATTTGGTGGCAGCGGTGGGATGCCCGAATGGTCAAAGCAGGCGCTTCGGAATAGTGGCAGTAAAAGACTAATTACCGGTTAACTGGAACGGCCAACTGTTCCTAACACATTTTGAGAACAACGAGTGCTGGACCTCAGAGATGAAACAATAATCAACGCTCCATCCTCCCTCCATTCCTCAGGACGTACGTAACGAATGCACGAGGCTATTTGCGTAGGGCAGACTTCATTTCCATACTTACTGAAGAATTCCACGGGTAACTAAGCGCTGAAATTTTCGTTCCTTCATTTGTTCACAATTGTTAAAGCAACCGAGTGACGCTCACGGTCGTTTTGAATAATAAAAATTTCATTGAAAAAGACGCGTTTCACTTTTTCTGTTTCACTCTTGATCCACCTACGCATATTACGATTATTTTAATTGCTTTTCTAATACATGTAACACCTGTATAAACCTGTTAAAGTGAAAGATTCTTCATTCTCAAAGTCTTCTCACGACTTACATCTGTATTCACATTGATCATCACTTTTTAACGGTAGCAAAATATGACAGACATATTTACGTGTTCTGTGAACTGGTACACACCGTACGGCTCGAACTCACCCTCTAGCTCATCAACTTTCTTCGGAATTTACGTTCAAAGGTAAATACAAAATTTCATTCCAAACTTTCTTACCAATTTTAGAAGTAAGTTTACTCACTCAGACTTTCACCTGCTCTGGCTCTGCACTCGACACGTCCATCAACCTCGAGAGATCGAAATTGGATTGAATATTCGAGGCATCGAATGAAGAGCAGGAACGGATTAACAAGGTCGATGAGCCGAAAATCGATACTTTTTATCAATATTACTACGAGATTATCGAGCATTAGGAATTTATGAAATTGATATACTCATGAACTGTGATAAAATTATCGAGAGTGTGAAAATAATAAATACTGATATATAAAGAGAAGCTCAATGAACAACTACCTCGTAATATAATTGATAAAAAGTATCAATTTCCGGCTTATCGACTCCATTACATAAGAATAAGAAGGTGATAATTGAACAGAACAAAACATTGCTTCACCTGTGAGTGCAGAATATCAATTATACTTATCTTGTCGATATCGGTATCACCATATGAACGAAATGAACATAATCGACAAGCAAGAGTAAAAAGTGAAATAAACTGCACGTACCTTGTGTCTAAAATTGAAAATAATTTGAATTTTCACAGTAGTTTTTTACCGCTAATATTGAGCCGTTGGACTATCTTCACATCATACAATCCCCGTCTATAGCCGTGCATAACGGATTACTTATCTGTAAAACAAAAAACTAGTTACATTTATTAAAAGAGATGATCACCGAATGGCGTGAGGTATTGTAGTATGTAGACAGAATGGAAAGAGGGCGCGTTTCTCCAGGATGCTGGTGGGGGGAAGGGATGAAGCAGAGTTTTAGAATTCGAAAAAGGAGTACATAGAGTAGGAGTAAAAATGCGAAAAGAGCTGTGGAGTTGTGAGGAACGGGGCGAAGGGGGGAGGGGGGGGGGGGGGGAGAAAAGCCTTCAATTACCGCTACGCGCTTCGCGACAAAGATTCATAAATCACGAGTCAAAGTCAGGGGTCATTTCGCGAACCGTGACAATGGTCAGTCGGCAGCGTTGAGCGCACGCGTGCGTGTATGCTAATTTTTCAAAGATATAATTCTGACGAATTTACAACACTTTGTTAGCCTCGTGTCCCCTTCGCGATTCCTCTCGACGCTTGAGGTCACATATCTACTTTCTGTCCCGACCCTCCCTACTGGCAAAGTTCGAGCGTAATGTCGAGAATGGAAGAGAAAAAAAAAAGAAAAAGTCTGAATAAACGTCGCTAAAAATCACCAATCATCTTCAGCGTTGGCGATCCTCTTTATCGACGGTGTTTCGACGTTACCGATCTCGGATAAAGAAATTTTCTCCTTCCGATTTCGATCAAGTCTCGCATTTTGGATCCTGCAAGCGTATACGTATAACATCACACCAGCAGCTTTAAGAGTTGGGAATGAAAGTCCAGTCGTTTGTCTTCGCCTGTATAAATAATTGACCCAAGACCCACCTGCTTTCGTAAATTGATTGTAGCTATGTATACGTGCTATCTGTATATGTATATATATATATATATACATACAGACACGGTAGCTTGTCTCGTTGAAAGTTTTCCTCCGTTTTCGCGAGGTGTCTGAAAGCGGTGACACGACACTTTTCTTTCACTCCTGGATTCTCCCCTCGGTCGCATCGCCGCGGCGAAACTCCGCCAATTTCTCACTTCCGTTTCCGTTTAAACACATCTTTTCCCTCTCTCAGATCTCCTTTATTCTCAACCTCTCCATGTCCCATTCTTTCTCTTTCTAAATTTCTCTATCTACGTCTGATCTGTACAATTTAACCATCAGGTTTTTTCGAGGGGCGGAAATACGGCGAGCGGCAAGAGCAAGTGTCTTCGTTATCAAGAAGAAATAGACGAAAAATACGAAGAAGAAGAAGACGAAGAAAATACCAGACGAAAGAGACACCGGCCAATTTCCCCACGGGAATAAAACGCTACCGTTCATTTGCGATTTTCGTTTGTATTTTCCCGGTTGTTTTTTTCCTTCCTCTTCCACCGTATATTTTATCTTGTTATCTTATTTATCCCAGCAGCGATTTTCCGACGAAACGTTGGGACTCGGACAGCTTCGTTTTTTCTCTCCTGGAGGACCAACTCGGCGCAGTCCATGCCGGAGAGAGGTGAGTAAGTCTTGCGAAGTAGAACGTGGCAGAAAGGAGAGGAAAAAAAATAAAAGCGACAAAAACAAAACCAAAAAAAAAAAAAAAAAAACGACAAAAAAAGTGGCCAACGCAGCTAACTGAATTATATAACGTCGAGGGAAACGATTGGGTATCTATACGCACACGCGCCGTCGAGTTATAACGAGATTTCAAGCGAAATGGTGCGAATGAAAAATATGCCTCTGCAACCGACGCCTGCCGCTTCCGATTTTTTTTTTTTTTTTTGTTTTTTTTTTTTTCTACACTCTGAACGCACCGCGAGTTAATTCTGACGAATGGGGAAAACGCTGATTCGTTACCGTACCTCCGTACAGTAAGTGATCGAACTAATTGAGTTCAGGCTTTCTGAAATTAGTCATTTCGGATCGTCAACTGTCTCCGATTATTATCATGACATTAGGTATTGACTATCTAACAGGCACAGAGAAATCAATTGTATAATATAATCCGAGGAGCTCAACCTTCGGTACAATAACTCAACCCAATTCTGCTGAAATATCCCCAAGGAAAAAAATTATCTAATCGTACGTGGATCAGTGCTAATCTCGGTGTTTATTATTAGACTGTTGTTAAGGGGTCACCCTAGTGTAAAATTTTCAAGAAATATGTGTATAGATGTATGTGTTTTTTTTATTCTCTAAAAAAAAACCCTAAAATCAGTTATTTTTCGATCAGCTTCACCAGGATGATCCCTTAACCGTTACCTCGGTGCTGCTATAAGCCCCGAGGGTTATTTGATCTGTGGCCGAAGTTACCGGTTAAAACCAAGAGAGATATCGAGTAGCGGTCCCCATGAGTCGTCGTAATTATTGTTCCCTAATTATTGGCGGAAAATCGATGAGTTAATCGTACAGCTTCCGGATAACCGGGAACGCTGCAAGTACGGTTGTACGTTCACGTTATAAATACCGCAGCATAAATACGGTGGATAAAATAAATTGGGTCACGCTACGTACGGTGAAAATTTATCACGCATTTTGGTACGGCAATATTTACTTATTCCCTCGTCGTGTTGTATTTTTTTTTTTATTTTTTTTTTTTTTTTTTTGAAACTCGAATTATCCCCTAATAAGCTTGTCGTTACGGGCGTTTGTTTGTTTGCCAAAGAATTACGTTGAACAGATGTTCACGCATCGAATTATACTCGCCTAATTCGGAGCATCGTTCTTCTATATATATATATATATAATATATATATAATCTCCTCGTTGTACAAATAATTCACAACGCGCCATGTGGTGGTCATGCACATCCTACGTCCAGGAATGTCGGAAAGCAGATATAGAAGAGAGAGAGAGAGAGAGAGAGAGAGAGAGAGAGAGAGAGAGAGAGAGAGAGAGAGAGAGAGAGGAAAAAAGAGGGAGTAAACGTTAAATAAATTTGTTCGGGGGAGAATGTAATGCGTCAGCGAGTGAATTGAATTGTTTTACGTAGGCAGTATGTCTGTGCTCAACATTCCGAAGAGTCTTTATCCAGAGTAGACGGCATCGGTGGATATAATAATATAATATAATTGGCCGCAATCGTTGATAATTAAAGTGGATTTTGCAGAAAAAAAAAAAAGATGTAGAAGAAAAGCAGACCCCAAAGCGAATGAAAAGTTTGAAACTATTTTTTACACGTCTGTTTAAACAAGAATAATTTCGTATAATTTCGTCTAAGAACTTGATTCACATCTTCTCACAAAAAAAAAAAAAAAAACAAAGCTCTGCGAGGATTTCAGGCAATCTCAAAGCACAGCTAGACCAGATTTTCAAAATACAGTTAAAGCAGCTGATTAATTATATATACACATAACGAGTAAGGGTTTTGGTAGTTTACAAAGTGTATAATATTGTATAATATTACGAGCTGATTCGTTTGATCAGTACGAAAAATATTCATTCCAATTTCGAACACGTAATTTTCTGCAAGCAAGGTTGGGGAAAACGTTATTTTTCAGTATTTTTTTTTTTTTTTGTTTCTTTACGACTGTCTCGGAGATTGATTTATTTTTTTCCAATAATTAGCTTTTTCCGTAAAGTTTCCTAAAATCGTACCCCATACATTTTTGTTCGTTACAATGGAGTGATAGATTTTTTTTTTGTCTGACAATAAGTCACACGGAAAAAGAAGAACAAGAGTTATCGATTACAGTGAGCTCACATCTTGCGAACTGAAGTATTACGTAAACCGAAATGGAATAAGTAGATTCTAATCCGGTTGAAACGTTAGAGATTTTCTCAATTTCTTTCGTTTGTTGTCGAGGAGAGGATATTCCGACTGGCTTAAATTTCTCTCTTGACTCCTTGAATTTTCCTCAGGGTATTTCCGTTCCCTCAAGTCCGCGAAGAAGCGCCTTTATTAATAGCATTGTTTAGATAAGAGACAAGCTTTTTACCAAAATGAAGCTATATTCTCCAAGAGTAAATTTTCACGCCAAGCCGGGTAACTACAATTGCGCATCATTTTCGGCCGAGATACGTTTTCTCGAGTATCAACCTAACCCAACCCTGCACCGGCATTATACACCCTGCGTGCAAGTCGCTCCGCCGATTTAAACACTTCGCCGAAAGTCCGGAGCCGCTTACTTGAAGGAGTCTGAAAAAGCGACCCTCTCTCTCTCTCTCTTTTTCTCTTGTCCGCGAATAAAAGTTTCATTACCCGTATTTTCGCCCTTATATATTATACACGAGACATTTTCTGCCAGTGGAGGTTTGAGAAGGAGAAAAAAAAAAAAAGCTGGGAAAATTTTACGAAGAGGAAAAGTAGGAGAGACGTAATGATATACGGAAAACCATGTCTAAATGCAAAACTCAACCTGCAACGGGGATTTGAAAATTCCCGTGGAAAAGTCGGGACTCGGTACAGTGCTCAAAAAAAAAAAAGGAAAAAAAAAAATATTTGACTTTATTTAACGGCAAAAAAAAACCGAAGAGTCTCATTCTGAAATTTCATCAATCGTGTGAGATTGAAACGAAGATATAAGCGATTAAGCTCAATGTCTTTTGATTACGTAGTATCTTATTACGTCATCACCGCATCTTTCTTCCCAGAAAACCTAACCTCTATATCAATTTTTAGCTTTGTTTTAAACAAAAAAAAAAAAAACCAAAGTCGATCGCTATTATTTTTAGAGCATGAAAATGGTTTAGCAAAGATGCGTGAAGTTTTTTTTTTTTTTTTTTTAGGTAATATTGCGTAAAATATTCCATAGTTACCACTTGGGACTGGTTTTTACCCTATGAATATTTCATTAGGTCAGATTTTATTATCAGCTCATGGAAATAGACCGTTAAATCGATTTTATCACATGTTTCATTGTATGCTCGTAACGATGTTTGAGGTTATGTAACGCGAAAAATGGACGCGTAAAAATATTACCTAATTAAAAAACATTCAACTCGATCAATTCTTACGGATTTAATTGAGTCGTGCGCGATTTTTTTAATTTCGCAACATTCATTTTTCTGCATCTCCACATTCTGCGCTTTGGGGTCATTAGGAACGCCGGCTGTTCTGAAAAAATACTTTTTTGGATAAGACAACGGTCGGATAAATGAACTTTCGGACGAACAGTTTATTCTACCGGGTGATTTGTCGAAAATCCCAACTTCGTTACGCTGATCGTTGATTGTTTTAAAATTCGGATCTCAAAAATTTCTTTTTTTCGGACTTTCCGGATTTTGACCCCCGCACATTTTCGCGGCAAAACAACCAGCCAATCAGTCATTACGGAGTTTCCGAGCGGCGGAACCGGTGGCCGAGGTTCTGATCAATGAAAGGCTCGAGCGACGCGCGGGCGCAAATCTCAAATAAGACGATATCCAAGACTCTGAATATAACGGATAAAAAATAGCTGTGCGCACGCCGGGACGTTCGAACTGGAGAGAGGTATATACCGGTAATAATTTGAGGTACATGCAATTTCAAAGTGACAGGTGAAATTCATCATCCGAGTGTACGCGTGTATGTTATACCAACCGACACGCGGCCGCGCCGGATTCTTTGTACGCTTTCGTTTTGCCCTGGCAATTTCGCATACCCAAAGCTTTATCAAATTAATAGGCTCGGATGTCGGGGCGAAATTAGTGCATTGGCCAAAAAAGCCGTGGCAAAAATTAAAACCTCGACTCTGGTTATAACCGATCATCGGAGTCGTCAGGCGTTCTCCACCAACTTTGACAATTTTTTTTTTATTTTTCATCACTCGTATCCAACACACTGTCAAATATCCTGTAAAATTTATCGCGATATCAAAGTTGTCGCGTTGGAAGAGATATAACAAGAAAAAAAAAAAATTCATTTTTGTATTCACTGAATCTGACCTATTTGATGCAATTAAAAATATAGCATATATATTGCATTAAATAGTTCGTGGATAAAAATAACAGTTTTATGTTGAAAAGTTTTGTCTTTTCCGATTTCGATTTTCCATGATATATATATATATATATATGGGTTAGATTTCCGAAACGAGTGAATTAAGAAGTCTGAAAAAATTCACAGAGTGTAACTTTAAGTAGTACTATCATATGACCAATTATGGAACGGATCTGGGAGGATAAGAAAAAAAGTGGCTGAGTTCGTGGAGAACGCCTCTTATACGACTGCTGCGTCGTATGCATCGTATTTCAAACCAACCGACAAACTTTGAAACGCATTTCTCGATGTATACGACTCGTGGAAATGTCAACCGAAGTCAGGCCAAGTGTGGTTTCCAAGTCTTGGGGAGAAATTGAACAAACCAAACAGCAACTGTTGGACGACACTCGGGGGTAGCGATGACAATTGTCTCTGTTCGTTCTACGGACTTCCAATCTGTTTATATTTCGCAAACCATGCCGGCAATTGGTCGAAATATGAGGTAGAGGTATAAAAGTACAATTACTGATTTACAGAAAGACCAGAACATCGAATTTTCATAGAGGCGAAAATTTTATTCGTAGAATTTAAAAATGTGGGAAGTTCATGTACAGAGTATTGAACAGACACTAAGTCGAAATACAGAAAGGGCAAAACATGGAACAGCAAAATCAACGATCTGCACACGATTCTATATGATCGAGAGGAATTCTGACGATTCTACAGTTTGGCATTCTTCTATGTCTCAGTTTTCCAAGTCAAAATCGATTGTTTGAATATCTTCAAAAGGTTGAAGTGCCAAAAATGTTGAAAAAAGGTCTATATTTCGCGTAAAGAATGGCGCCACCAGGCTAATTTCCAGGACTAATGGACTCTAGAAAGGGGTTGAAAAATATTTGGAGTGAAATTCCCCCCAAGTGGCCTATTAGGGTTAAAAATTCGATATCGTAGCTCTTACATTCTTTGATCATTCCATGTTTCCACCCCGACCCGGAATACGAGACGTGTAAAAATGCAAAAAAGGGTATTACAGACGCGCGGAGCAGGGAACGTCAATCTCCTTGAAGGCTATGCAGCGGAGGTTCGGCGGGAACGAGACTAGGTGCAATAAGCTAATCCGGTCTGATCCGGGGTCGGTGGTGTGTGTAGGAATAAGATAAGGACAAAGCACGGTGCTGGAAGGAAGCAGGGGGTGAAATGGGGCCAATCAGCATCGGCGGCAGCGCCGACAGCGGTGCGGGTAGAAAATGAGTGAAATAGTGGGAGGGGCGCAGCAGGACGGTAGCACCAAGAGTATCGCGGGGGGCAGCCACTGACCCTTCACCCCCTTCGGCCCCGTAAGAACTCGCGTGTGTGCATTCAAAGCTCCTCCGTCGAGCGGCACGTTCAACTCGAACCGAGGTGCTGCGGTGCCCGGCTCAGGGAAAAAGAGGAGCACCGGCTTGGCTCGCATGAGGAACAGCCCAACGGAGAAAGGGGACCGAGGGAGATCTCGGAGGGGGAGGAGGAGGAGGTAGGAGGCCTGCGTTCCGTCCTACCTTGTAATTTACTCACCGCCAGCCCTACGGCTATCCATCCCATGGCATAACTCAGGGACGAACGTAACCCTGGCTCCACCATGGGTGATGAAGATATTTTGATCAGTGGTTTTTCCACGTTTTTGCAAATACCGTTTTCAACCCGGTTTCGCGATCCTGTAACGGAGACTGTTTCAACGGTACCGTCGCACACGTTCGAAATATCTTTTCCACGCGACAAAGAACTCCAAGTTCACACGGTGTAGGTACTTCGGAGGACTTGGAGGAACTTTAAACGACCTCTTGTGAACACGTCGAATGACTTGGAACGGTCTTCAACTCGATTCGATGGACTTCGTATGGGGGTTTGAAACGAATTTACGGAGTTCGAGTATGGTCACTTGACGTTACTCCAAACAAAACCGAGAAACATCTCATCGAGTGTGTGTTATACGCGTAACATTAGGGGCTGACCCTTTGATCTCCGCAGACCATCACAGATTACTGACAATTCACTGTTATTAACACCCCGAATGTCAATAACGGATATTACCAAAAAGGAAGGGTGAAAAAGTTCTTAAAAATTTTATGGCTTGGCTTGACTTGCCTGCCTAAGGATCGAGCCGAAGCCGGTACTCACGTTGCGTGCGGGTATCACTAATTTCCGTATCACCTAATTAAGGCCAGGAAGAATTTCGAGACAATTAGAGCTTCGGGGTTTATTATGGACCGACGTACCGCCTTAATAACGTTCTGGACTGCTGCTCTCCGATCCTCCCTCAGCAGCAGCAGCAACAGCACAGCGATCTCGAGGGAAAAATATCACGTCGGAACCGAAACATGACGTTAATAGTCGGCTGAAATTTTTCCTCTAAAAACTAAAAACCGTAGGACCCTATGCTGGGATCGTGTTGGAGGAAAGACGCCACATCCCGTTTCCACAATTTTTTACTTTCACTGCGTTTGAATCAACAATAAGAAAAAGTCGCTGCGTGAATAACCGAAGGAAAGAGTTGATAATTAGAAATCGCGGTTTGCCACATTACGCCTGTAGTTCGGGCAATGCGGTACAAACTAATCCGAGTTTTCATTAGGACTGTAACTCATACCGAGTCCCATTGATTTACGACTGTAGTTATACGATCGCGTTACTAGCAGACATACCCGGGCGGAATAAAATTGTTAGAAAGACGCGCGGTTTGGCTCGACACGCCGGCATTGCGGGACATGCCGGAGTGCCGTAAAGATTATTGAAATTCCTCAGAGTAAACCGCAGGACTGAAGTCGCGTCTGCGGAGCGTGTAAAATAAGTCGACGATTGCCCGGGGCCCCCGATCCGGTGGTCACACCCCTGGAACGGAGCTCTGACGCCACTTCATACCAGCTCAGCGGACGGAGCGTTGCATACGTTTAGCTAAATTACACCGTATATATACCTTATTATTTCATGGGGCCCCCACCACGGCTCTCTCTCTCTCTCTCTCTCCTTTTCACTCTTTCTCTCCATCTCTCTTCCCTCGGACAACCGTGCCGATGCCTTTTCACCGTCTTTTCGGACCCACAAACCCGCACCCGGGAGAAGATAGCGAGAGAGTGAGAGAGGCCCGTCATTCTCACCTGACCACGTCCACAGCAATGCAATGCCCTGCACCTCGATCGGTCCAGACGCGCCGAAATTAATTGATCGTTAAACCGGAGCTGAATAACCTTGACGCGGTTTCTTAGTCGGTTAAGGAAATACACCGAGCTTGGCGGTATTTGCACGTCGAACACAGGTCTCCAGGTACCGATTCGCCGCTGCGAAGTTACGCACGCAATCGTCACTCGGTGTCAGTACATTTGAGCTCTCTTCACTTCGTGGACCGAGGTACTTTCCATTAGTACCTATCTTCCGCGCGAACCGATCACCGTTCTCGAAACCGTTTCGCCCCGAGCTCACCGATTGCGGTACCAACCTTTCATCTTCGCGAAATTGCCATTTTCGTTTCAGTCCCATTCTTCACTCGTCATCCTCTGCCGTCGACGAACAAGTGAAACATCCAGGTTCAACCGTTCTTCGTATCGACTCATGAACACTTCAATCCGAGACTTGTATGGACACCGAAATCATGAAAGAAGGCTTTCCGTCACGGTCAGCCATCTCTTTATGATTCTGAGCAAAGTTTGGTCCTCTGGATAATTCTAGTTGGGTTCGACCAGGGTCCGTAGATAGGCGAATGAACAAGGGAAGGTCATCGCATGGTCGCCATATTTGTTCCAAGTTGTGTATAGTGTGTAGTTTTTATATTACAGTCTGACCATGCAATCGCCATTTACGTTCGTACGGAAAATTTCTCATGCACAGACATTCCCTTGTCCGCTTGTCCATCTAAAAGTCCGTACCTTGGGTTCAAAGAGTCAAGACTAGTAGGTAACTCTTCAGCGAAGGCCTCTGGCTAACACCCCTGCATGATGGAGATTGAACTTCCGCGATTTGTGGGATACTGTCAGCATCATCATCAGAACTCAATTAGTGAGACAAAGATGCGGCCTCGGCAGTGGAAAAAGATAAACAGCCTACTTCCGCTCTCATTAATGCCGAACTCCCCAAACATTACCTTACATGCTTGAGCTACTGCGGTATGTCATTAAAAGTTCCCCACTGAAGACTGTTAAATCGTTGAACTTTGATCTAGGTTCTAAGTTTTGGCACAAGACTCGATGATACTTCATGTGGTTCTATATTCGCTTTTCGGTTTCACCAGAGTTCTGCATTGATCTCAGAGTTGATGTTTTCGCAAATTTTCCGAGTTTGAAACAAGGGTTTAGCACCTGATTCAAAATTGTCAAGACACCAATTCAGTTAGCCTCGTTAATTCGACGTAATCTGCGATGTCAGATGAATACGTGCACGTACAATGAAACGTACCAATACATATTTCTTTCACCGGACAAGAAATCGTTCCTGGAACCCAAGCGCTTGATTAATCTTTATTTCCTTTCGATATTCCCTCATTAGCAAAGGTATTCCTCGGAGGAGTGACTCAACGCGAAGTAACGCGAAGTGGGGGTAGGGGGGAGGGTAGTGGGGGGGAGGGCTTTCAGTGAACGGAGGTGAACATGAGAGATGCGTGTAATAAAGTGATAAGAATGTGAGTGGCTCAGGAGTGTCGCCGGTCCTTTGGGACTCCCGAGATGTCCCTGATGTTTTTTCCTTTCTTCTTTATTCCTCCTCTCTTTCCTGAGAGGCGCCCTGTCGCCTCCCGGAATCCCGTACCGCATACCTACACAGCTACTATCGCGGTTTTTGCAAGCGGAGCTTAAACCGAGAAGTGACAGGCAGCGATGCTGATGCTGCTGAAACCGAGCAGACACTCGATATGGGATTAGCCGAGATTGGTGGACACCGTCGTGGCTAAATCGAGGTAATTTTGTATGAGGGAATCCAGGGATCAGGGCATTTGCTTGGCGAAAGCGTACGCGCATCTTCCTCCTCCACAATGCATTGTTATGTACACCCAGTGCACAGGCAACTCTCTGCTCTCTGACACCGGAGGACATCCAATATACCAATTTACCCAGTTCGTGACTCGCCGTCCAATCCCGATTACTCCACTTGTTCGCCAAACATTCCTCGCCCGGTCTGACACGATGCAATTTCAGTACCTATAACCCACCTTTCCCGTTCAGGATTCGCGATTTTTCTTCAAATTGACTTGGCGAGATAGCCGCCACGTACTTCACAGCTTTAAATGGTCACTGTCAGCCTTTTCCATGCTTCGAGTACCAACTTTACACCATAAACGTTGACGACCGATATCTTCGACGATCCAAGGGTGCGATCTAACGCCGAAGTAAGCTCCAATATACCGTCGTTTCGACCCGCGGACCGTTCCACGGTTCAAAACACCGCTTCATACACCCTGATATTATCCATAAGTGTCACTCACCCTTAGAGTGCTGGTTGTAAATTGTGATTGGCGTTTCCGTGGCGCACGAATTTACGCGTATTTTAAAATGGCTGCAGTCTCATCGGATGACGTCGCGTCTTGGATGTGGTGAACTGGTTCACTTCTACAGGCTTCAAGCTAATTCTCATTCGGAAATGGAAATCCTAAATGATTTCACGTTTTCAATCTGAAACTCCGGATCTTTGGTCGCAATGCGTCTGCTTTCCCTGGGTCACATTAAATGGAGTTGAAGTTGCGATGCAGTTTCCTTACTGCGGCGGTTGCATGATTACTGGCAAAACTCGTTAAACTAAAATCGCTACTTCGGCGACTGCGACTTTTGCCACTCCGGGTACCTGCACCCTGCACTGAATAAGAACTTTGTCCCGACTTCTTCTTGCCATCTTCCTTTTCCTTTTCCTTCTTCATCTTCTTTCACTGTGTAAATTTCCAACTCCGAGGCTCCCGACATATCTCTTTAAAACACAACCATGGAAAGTACGAGGATCTGGGCCAGGACGACGGGGAAAAATATCAGTTGAAAAAAATTACAACCACTCAGGCGCGTTCCCATGGTCATCGGCTTATCTCCTAGTCGCCTAGTCGCCACGATTCCAGGTATTTCGAAAGCCAGGTTCACCGGTTCAAGAAAACGCTACTCGTACCTCCCCAGACCATTTATCACTCACCTAGACCACGCGAAGCCGGGCATTATTGATAAGATAACAGCCGAGCCATCACATGCACACGAGTAATACACGGCTAGTTCGGACCGATTGAGTTGAGTAAATTCATTCCACGGGTTATCGACCGCGAGGAAAATCCCTCGGAATGTCAAACGGCCGCGTAGCGATCAGTTCCGCAATTGCTACCGAGCCAATCAAAACTTTATCAAATTCAAATAGATGGAATATAAAAGTCCGCTCGATCGTTTCACCACTTGGAAAGAAGCGCGTTAAGGCATCCCATCAATCAAAGAAGTCGATACATCCTTGGGAGAAGATTGGGGAGGGGGGATTATCCTCAATTCACAGTTACACCCCGTCATACTTCACAATAAAGGCTGGATTTTTGAGTTTGAATAATCGTCATCACCCGTCGTAGTTATTACAACTCAGCGAGGCCACACGGAGCGGGTAAAAATTCTTACCACTTTCATCAGAGAATACCTTCCACCGCGATACAAGATATTCCTACGGTTAATGGTCACGCTCTGCGGGCTCGTGTAATATAATATTATAAGCATTTCAGCAATGCTCAATTAAAACCACTGCCAAGCTTTGAGGGGTGGAAATTCAATGAAAGAAAGCTCGGACTCGTTGGAGGTTTCCACCCATTTTTTTTTTTTTTTTTGTTCTCTGCGCGGTTCTCGATTCATGTGCTATTTTGGAAGAAGCAACTCCTTGCATCGCTTTCAACGGTTTTCATGCAACAGTTCCGGTCCAGATCAACGAACTAGTATTCACGCGAGTGACTTCTGCTGGAACGTTAACGGGTGATACTCTCTTTGTGAGAGAAGAATATGGTTAAGAGTGTCATTTTAATCATGAACTGGTCATCGTGTCCATAAGAATAGTAAAAACGTCCAGCGTTAACATTTAATATTAAATGTAGAGTGTAAATTTTCGGTGTCTTAGGTCCAAATGAAAAAACTGTCAATTACTTGACGTTTCGGCCCTTTGTGGGAGGCCCTTCTTAGAAAATCAATCGCATGAAATTATCCAAAAAAAAGTCATCATGGAATTCTAACATGGAAAAAGCTATCTGGCAAGTAGAGAAAACGTTAAGAATAATCAAGATTTGCTAATTGTGAGTACAATTAAAACTGCATTTCACTATTTATTATCGATGACCTGCTGTTTTTTTGACTTGACTATTCTTAACGTTTTTCTGCTTTCTTGGTGGCTTTTCCCATGTTTAAATTCCATGATGACTTTTTAAAATATTTTCTTGTAATTCATCTTCTGTGGAGGGCCCCCTTCAAAGGGCCGAAACATCAAGTAGTTGACAGTTTTTTCATTTGGACCTAAAACACTGTAAGCCTACACCGATATACGTTGGATAACGTTGTAGAAAAAACACATTGATTCAACATCAAGTATAGTGTCAAATGATTGATACGCAAATTATAGGCTGTACAAATATGAGGTTGAAATTAGTAACGTTACGGTAACGCCGCATGTTTAGGAAACATAGTTTTCGCACCTTTAAGATTTAAGATTGTCAGAAATTTAATAAACCATAATAAAATAATTCAAAAGTCATTCTAAAATTGAACAATGAAGAATTTTTCTCTGAAGCACGTTTCGTTACTTTCATGTTACTAACTTCAACTTCGCGTAGAAGTTCAAAAATATAGTGGCATGCGACAGCCACGATATAAGTACATTAAAAATCAAAGAATTGCCGAGGTCAATCAATTGTCGCGGTGCAGAGGCTAACCTAACCTAACCTAACCTAACTTGACCTAACTTTTTTTTTATTCCAGAGGAGGGGAAATCATGCATAAGACACCCTGTGGCTCTGGGCAGTGTGGCGACATCCGAGTAGGGGAACTTAACCTAACCTAACCCATCCCAACCTAACCTCTTCCGCAGCATGATATCTATAAATGCAGAACTCGGGACTTCTCGATAGCTGATTGCCGCCGAAGTTGCATCGTTTCCTGTGCCCGGCTTTCACCCAGACCTGGGATAACGTCGGTCCGCCAACCTTTCGATGGAAAATTATGGCGGTCTACTGCCCGGTCAACGGTTGCGGTCGTTCCAAACTATGTCTTAATAGACTCGCTGTTCTGATGCCAAACCCGCTGCTACGCGGTTAAAGGACTTGACTCGGTTTCGTCGTATTGCAGAGTCTCGGGAAAAGCTCAGCGAGGATTTCTCTCTTCGCATTTTTCTCCCACATGTGTGACGCGTACCGAGATATCAAACTGTCGGTAAATCAATTTCGAGGTTAGGATTCGTTCGTAATTCGTGCGGCTTATTTCGTTCCTGTTCTTCCTTTTTCTCACTCGGTTTATTCTGTTTGTTCAATTTCTCCTGCGGTAGATATGCGAAATGAAAATATGATGCAGGTGGGCAGACTGGTATACAAATATATAAACCGAACTTACTCGACGTTCAGGCGAGCGGAGAGACATTAGCGAGAAGGCCGAGAAGGCTACCCGAGTACGAAATAACTTGGCGGATTAGATATGGTTGTAAAACGCTACTCAACCTCTTAATCGCAGTTCCCGATCTTAATTACCATCAATTAAAACTTGAAGCTCGTATTCACGGCTAAGGAATACTCAGCGTGGATTATTATTTTCGTTCGGAAAGTGCAAGCACTCAGAATCCGAAAATTTTACGGCCATAACGCTTATTTGTCTTTGATACTGTCCTTCAGAAACTGGTTCGGTAGTTACGCATCCGCAAAATTTGCAGGTAGTAAAAATAACTGTACTTCATAAAATATCAATCCACCCTATTTCAAGTGTCGAGACAATCAGTCTGCTTTTTTCACCTACATTATGTCTTGCTTTATTTTGATTCGGGCCTTTGATCGATTCTGTGATTAGGCATCCATAATCGCGTTAGCCATTTTCCGAGGTGAATTGAGTGGAAAAAAGTTTTCAGCATTACATTACTGAGAGCTTAAAAGAAACGAAAGCTAGAAAAACGTTGGTTGGAACTTGCAACTTTTTCGCATTTAAGTCACCCTTGTTTGATTGACGACAATGTCTGTCCTTTGATATCAAACTCTCTTTTTCACTTACCAAATGGTTGTAAAAACTTTATGCCCAAATACGACGTCGATTTGTCCGCAACGAAAATAGTAAAATGTGTTATCCCACTTTGGATAAATTTTTCTATCGTACTTAATCCGCGGAAAGAAATTCAAGTTGAATCATTGTACAGACACGAACTGGATCGTGTTATTTGAATTCATACACTCGTTTTCGACTATGCATCAGCCATGCCAATAAATCCTATTGATTTTGTGTTCTGTAGGAAAAGCAGAGCACCGTCATCCCTAAAAAATACATTCCTATGCCAAGTACCTTCGGTACATCCGAGTCGTTTGGTCAGGTTTTATTTTTCCTGACCAACTATTGAGCTTCTCATACTATTCCCTCCCCCCCCCCCCCCCCCACCCAACCCTCGGTGATTTTTCGCTTCATCCCTCAAAATCTGTCGAGTCATTTCATTCGGACATTTGCGTACTGCTCTTTATTTCTCAAATTACCAGATGTGTTTCAAATTTTTCACATTTCACCAGCTTATATTATTCTCAATGCGCAAATGAGGTTTATGCTCAGGTTAGGCGAACCGAGTTGATTCTGTGTTAACTGCATGCGTATATTATATGTAGGTACGGGAAGGCCACAATTAGCCGTGGTATAATTAAAATTCTTAATGCGTGCTAATGAAATTACAGTCATTTTATTCTCATCCGAGGTTTCCCACAGTGGTTTTACATTTTCCCTCCTTTTTTCCTGCTGCTCACCGTACTTTCAAAAGGTCCATACCCTACGCACCTAATTTTTATCCTTCAAAGGTGATGCCGTACTTTTTTTTTTATTTTTCCCTCTGCTTTCAACGCACGTTGATATTTTACGCCATTTCGGTTAACGCCGTCTGCCGATAGTTTTTTTTACTGTTCCTATAATCCCTGGAAATCTAGCAGGTGAATATTTTTGTTGATTTAACGTCTAGATTTGTAAATTTTTCAACTTTTCGGGAATAACCCATACAGGATTCTTCTTTATATCTACTTCTTATTCTTCTCTCCTATTTTCGCATAGACTTTTTCGAAATTATACAAACTGAAAGGTTCAATTAGCAGAGTTCACCAATTCGTTAGCGAAACCCAATCGCCAGGCTATATATGTACACCTGGTGCACGTGCACAGAATTCGACTTGTTGATAAAATTAGCATTCTCAATGCGAATTCCCGGAGAATACACGTATAACGCCATAATACACATACATACACGTATTCCAACACGTGCATTCTAAATCTACTCGACCAGTTTTGCACCGCATGCACAGACGTATAAGGTGTAAAATTTTGTTCGCGAGAAATAGAAATTAAAAGTAATATTTACTCATTGTTCCGCTTATTTCCGATCACTGAAAAAAATGCACCACAAAATAGATTCTTACATAATCAATCCAAAGCAATGATATAGAAACAGAAATTGACTAATAAAATTTGTGCAACTCATGGCTGATATACCGATATTACACGAATTACGTTACCAATTACATATCTTGAAACTAATAACGGTAAAAATTGAAATCAAGAAGATGAGACCGAATTAAGAACTTGGACCTAAAAATACGTATAATTAGAAATTCAAATTTCCTGAGCATCTCGGACATGCAGTTACTATAAATATAAATAGATGCATGTAGATACGTAGAAAAATGCTGAGAGCGAGTTTTTTTACCACCAAGGAAAAAGTTTCCCTTTGTTTTTACCTGCCATAAAATGACAAGCCCATGGAAATACAGACACACCCATACCGTACACTCTATACGGTATAAGTTATGGTCCATTACAGCATTTTCTTCAGGTATAATATACAGACGAGTCACAGCAATATCCGAGCGAAAAGTATTCCTCGCAACATTTTCCGCCTCTCCTGACCCTCGAGACGTGCAAAGTTACCTCCAGAGATAACGAAGAAAATCTTCCGAGGAAGAAATCCGACGAGGTATTTGAATGAGGCAAAATTCAAGGGAAGAGGAATAAGAGCTCCAACCCTTTGTTCGAGGTGCAGGACGCCTATCCATCGAGCGGAGAGCGCAATTATTATTGACGTCACTTAAAGTGGACGCGCAGCGAGAGCGTCCTCTGAAAAGTTTCCGGTTAAATTGGGCGTAAGGTACAATTGAAGCAATTAACGTGGAGCGCGACGAGGGATGTAGGGGGCTGGGGGGGGAGGGTCGGACTGCACCTTGCCGTCGTGGTTCAAGAGCCCTTCGCCTCTCGCTTCTCGCTCGTTCTCCGTCCGCGCGAGCCAAGGGCCATGGCTCTTCGAACACTTGGGGGAAAATTCAAAAAGGGTACGAGCTGTACTCGTCCGAACAAGGGCACCACCGCCCAAGTGACCCTTGACGTAATATTCTCCCTGAATGAACCTCGAAAAGATTCTTTCCGTTCACGTGACTCCGTCACGGACTGTTGCGAATTTTTTAAACCTCTGCGAAACGTGTACGTGGTTATTTCGAGTTTGATTTTAAGGTTAGGTCACACCACCTTTTATAGTTTTTATTCGCGTACAAAAGGAACGTGCCAGTTCTTGAATCTGGAACAGCCTTTCATTGACTGACCAAACTGACTTTTCCCGCGAGGTAGAAGAACAACTAATTTGCCACCTAGCGGCGAAATACGGAATTATTTCATAAAGCAGGTGCTCCGATGATGATGGTCGGAAAATTTGTGAAAGTTTATTCCATGTAGAATATAGACTACACCAAAACTTCTGAAAAACATTTCATTCTTTGTTTTCAATAGTCAAAACTTGTTTTCTATATTTTCATGGATTTTAGATAACATTCGAAAATTTTTGATTCTCATTGTTAAATTTCTCTGACACGCGGTTGACGTCCTTTCGAGCTCGATTCCTTGATTATATCACACCTCGAATTGTTTTACTAGCGTATGCTTGTGATAAAATTGGAACAGTCTCTTATTTCCTGACCTAACCGACTTTTACCGCGAGAGAAGAACGCCAAATTCGCCCCTAGCGGCGAAATCCGGAACTATTTGATAAATCAGGCGCTCCAAGTCGATGATGGTTATAAAATTTCTGAAAGTTAATTCCGTGTGGAATATAGACTACCAAGCTTCTGAAAAACAGTCTGTTCCTTGTTTTCAACAGTCAAAACTTATTCCTTGTATTTTCACGGATCTTAGACAACATTCGAATAATTTCGAATTCTTTGCAGCATAATCGAAGAGGCTCAAGTTTTTTTACCTTGAAGACAAGCTGCGATCTCGTTTTTTTCAAACTGTTACAACAACTTGATTGATCCTAATCGCCTAATTGCACCTAATGTGATATTTCGGGAGATTTTCATATCCGTCTTCTAGTGATATTTTCGGAATTTGTTATTTGGGAAATGTATAAATTGAAATTAGCGTAAAAACCAGCGAAATAATGGAAAAAAATACTAATCCACGCGCAGGCTTACCATCCTTAATCTAAATCTCCTTACGGAATCGATGAACTCGGTGAAATTTCTTCGTCGTATCCCTTTGAATTCGATAAAACCCGTAGTATAAAGAAACCGCGACGTCTTTCACCCAAACCCTCCGAACCCTGATACGTTTGACAAACTCTCGAATCTCTGCGCCTGCTCCTAAAGTGACTGTTAAATTCATTGACCCAGTCTTGAGTGGACGTTAAGGTACGAGTGCATAAACAGAAGAGTTTCGGAGTTGGTCGAGATAGACGAAAGAGCCGCCTGAAGAATCGGGAGGATGAGGATAAGGATAAGAAGGAGGAAGGGTGAAGTTTGGTAAGCTGCTATCAGTTGTGAATCAGCAAGAGTTTCGCAAGTTTTAAGCAGCGTGAAGCAAGGATAGTAGTAGGGATAACCCGGCGGAAAACTGCGACTATAAACTAAACTGAAGTTCAGTGCCGCAAAACTCGAGGTTCAGAGTAAGTACGTCTACCATTCGGTGGTTTATTATACATGCACTGCGTCCATAAAGTCTACGCAGCTGGCCTCGAGACACTCTCAAGAAACGCGTTAAAATTTCCATTAAGACGTCGAAATGAAGACCGAGAAACCGCGCGAATAATCAGCAACCTTAATTCCTCTCCCAAGTTTGACCCTCTCAACGGTGCTCATACTTTTTTTGCAAGTTTCTTTACTCGGAGGTCGTCGGAGCTTGCGGACTCGTCTGACCTTTCAGAGATGTCGCGTTGACGGTTGAGTAAGGAGGGCGAAAGCTCAGGGTGAAAACCGTAAAACGAGGTGAATGCAGCGCGTTGCATAGTGGGAAGCACGAGCCGAGCTTCCAATGGGCGCATCTTACTCTATTGCAGACTTTACAACCCTGGCGTTACTTTCCTCGGCTCCCTCCATTACATGCGCAGCTGTGCCGGCTGGCACTTCATTACAAAATACTACAAATCTCGTCTATAAATCCCGGAATCCATGGCGGAACCGTAAATCGCGAGGATCCGGCTTTTCAAAAGCTCGAGCAAAGCAGGGAAAAAGACGACGGAAGGGAGAGAATTTTGGTTTCCTCTTACGTGCAGGCTTGTTTGCTCACTCCCCAAGTAAAAATCTTAGAACTTGTATGAAACTCTCATCCATCTGTTCCTCTATCGTTCAGATTCGTGGACTCAAATTTGGATCTCGTTTACACGCTCTAAATAATCACAGCTCGGTCAGAGGCTCGAAGTTCACAAAAATATCAAATCCAAATTGAATCTCGAAATCTTGATATCTCATTCGCGCTTCATGAAACCTCGAAAGGTAACCTGAAGAATTGATTGACGTCTGAACCAGAAATATTGCACCTGAAGCTTCCGAAGGTCATATGAGTCAGAATTTTGGTACACTTGGCTACAGCGATCCTGAGACGACTAATTATTTCAATCAGTCGGTTCCGTCGATAATGCAGAATCAGTTCACAGCGCCACCACCGGCCGGCCGTAAAACAGGCTCAATCTTTGTAAGCGTGATATCACAACTTATGACCCTTGAATCTAACCTTGAAATAAAAAATTCAATTGCCATGAGTTATGATGTCATGTTTACAAAGATTGAGCCTGTTTCACGGCCGGCCGGTGGTGGCGCTGTGAGCTGATTCTGCATTACCGACGGAACTGTTTGATTGAAAAAATTAGTCGCTTCAGAATCACTGCGGTCAAGTGTACTTATCGGACCTAAAAAAATCGGAAACGGAACTTGCGTGCAGTTTTGAGGTTCAAACGAGATCTTTTTTGCCCGTGATTTCTCTATCCAACAATAAGAAAGTCTTGTACAAGACTAATGAACGTCGTAATTTTCTCGGGGTTCAAAACGAGGCCTAAAATTTCTTCTCTGGTCTCGCCGCTGCACCTGAGCTCCTGCCGGCGGAATAAAACGTAAATCGAGTTAGCCCAGGTTTTCGGAGCGTCGCGACGCGGAAGAAGCTCCGGCGTCGCAGCTTGGCCTCTCGGTCCACGCGTAGCGGTAATTAGATCCCGTTTAATTCAATTTCGTGTCTGATGGCTCCATCAACGAACAGTGACTACATGACACTTAATAGGCTCTTCCACCTTAATTAATATCGTAGCTCGTTTAGCATCGAAGTGAAACTGTCACCGGTTTAATAGACTCTCTCTCGTATCGCTCTCCTTCGCCTTCTCTTTCTCACTCTCCGGAAACCCCAAAAGCTGGATATCTGAATCAGGAATCCTGTTTTCCGGGACGGTAAATTCAAGGTGGAGAATTACGAGGCCGATTATGGGACGAGATCGTGCAATTCGATCCAATTACAATCAGGAGAAACGTCCGTCCCGCCATTCTCAGCAATTACTCATTACGTAGACGATATACGAGGTGTATAAGCGATTCAATTTCGAGGCGAGATAGACACGCGTGTCTCGTCTCTCTGATGCTGGTTTATTTGTTGTAATAACGCTCGTGTGTGGGTGTACTTTACGCATTGCTCGTCGTGCTTTAGTATCCTGCAGCACTACGTCAGATCCGCGAGATTGGCCGTAAAAAGCAATTCATTAGTCGCCCTTTGTCTGCGCCTCGTATTAAAAGGCGCCGAAGACAACCCTCGTTTTGCGGCTTTGCTGCAGGATCGAAATTAAGATGAAAAAAGAGAAACGGAAAACGGGAGAGTAAAAGACGAAAAACTAAACTAATGGTAAAAAAACGGTCCTTTCATCCCTACATCGTCTAAAACTGCATTCCAAATTCAAAGATTAATCAGCTCGGTCATCTGAATCGAAAATTACAGAAAGAGAGAACGAAAGTACGTTAAAAAAATAATCTCTAGCAATATTTACTGGTAGGACAGAAGTAATCGTTAAAACGGAAGTCTTAAAGTGCCGTTTTTGATTTTAGAACACGTATATTCTGGTGTTTAAGTAACTTTAAACAGTGTAGTCGAATCGCGTCTTTATAACGGCAAAATCGACTATTTCCCCCAATTGGCAATTCAAGCGGGGCGAAGAGAGAGGAAGGGAGGAGAAATTTTATCCCCCAGCCGTTTATTATTTAATGAAAAGGTCTTAAGCCCCGGGACATTAAGAATTTCTCTCAAGCTGTCAGGGGAACGGTACTAAAATTTATCTCATAGTCCACCTTACGCTTGTTGGCTGAGATTTCAAAGAAATCGGTTATGATAGAAAGTGGAAAATAAAAAGAAAACCGAAAAAATTCTGACCTTCGGTCTGACCGCCTCCTAATCACACCACCAAAAACTTTCGACTCTCTCTCTCCCTCTCTCTTACCTTTGTGTCAGACGTAAAGAAGTTTTTACGTCAAAATGGGCAGAGGGTCGCAAATTATGATTGGAAGAAATTTCTCGCCACGGTTTTTTGGCTGTATTTTTATCATCGTAATTTGATTCAGAGACACCCCGAAACGATAACATTTATCCATTGCCTCTGGGTTGTTAAATAGTTATCAGAAAACCAAGAAGATTTAGATTTTCCAGCTTTCAGAATAAAAAAATTCCTTAATTTGCTGTTTTTAGGCCAAAAATTGACTGCCTCAAATGCTTCACAAGCATAATAAACATACGATCCAAGTTTTTCGCTACTTTCGTCCTTTAAATAGCCAAATTTCTGTAAGATATGTTTTTGAATTCAAATCACAAACTATCCCGAACGCTCGAAGTTCGCAAATTCCGAAACGATCAGTTCAAAAACGAGCCAATAAATAAATCCCGTTGCACAAAAACGCCTAACGAATTCAATGAAAAAAATCTGCTACAAATTTTGCAGCGTTTTTACCGCAGCCTCTTCGTCTTCTTTGTCGGACAATCAGTGCAGCCGCTGGAGATTGGATGCTTAATTTCTGATCCAAAAAACGCACGATGCCCGGTGAAAAAAAAAACGCAAAAACAAAAAAAAAAAAAAAAAAAAAAACAAAGAGTAGAAGAAAAAAACATGTAGCCAAGGTTTTTTTTAATTTTTCACCGTACCCAAATTTCATCGAGCAGAAATAATAATGGTTCGACCAAATTTCCCTCTCGTTGTCCTCGGCTTCTTTTTTTTTTTTCCAACTTCCCTTCCTTCACGTTTTCGGACCTTCTGCGGGCAGAATCCATCTCGTGGTTTTTTAGTAGGTCGTAAAGTGTGAGAGACTGGTTACTTTATATCTTTGCGACGATCATAATTCAAATGTTGTTTCCTTGTAATTTCAAGAGCTACCGGGAACTCGCGTGATACATACACTTTAGGTACTCGCACCGCGAAGCATGGGATCAGGAATTCTACAAACCCACTGCGAGGACAATTTACAGTGCAGAAATTCGATCCTGCGCCTTTACTCGACGGTCATCCTCCCGCAGGAGCTTTAAAGTGATTCCAAAACGGAGTTCGAACCATTATTATTATTATTATTATTATTATTGTTGTTGTCATTATTATTGTTATCATCATTGCTCGAAAAAAAACTCGGGGACCAAAATCGTGCGCGATACTTCTGATCGGTATAATTCTAGTGAAAATTATGTTTGAATTTTGATTAAAAAAAAAAATAAATAAATAAATAAATGAGAGACGAACGTGGCGCGAATTTGCTTTTCAAATGATTGTTTTTTGTCCATTTTGCGCGGGCATTTTGATGATTAAAATAACCGCAGGTGGTATAAACCTGTTTTGAATAATAAATTGAAAACCATTGGTCGGCAGGATTTGCGATAATTTGGCTTGAAACACACGTGAGCTGGCTGAAACGTGGGCTTGTTTCGATACCACGCGCATATACGTAAAGAATAATTCGCATTCGTATTCGTGCGAAACTCATTCCTCTACCTCCGCTCATATAATATACAGCGGGAGAAATATTATTATACATATTTCGTTAAACTAAAGCCACAAAACCGCCGTGCATGCGGCTGTAAAGTTTATGTGTACCATAACGCGTTTCGTTTAACTGTTGAGAGAAACAAAAAAAGAAAAATCTGATGTACGTATTTCTTCATATACATATATGTATATATATATATATATATTTTTTTTTTTTTTTTGAGCCGTACGTTCAAATATGCCGCCCAAAATAATACATTAATTATACTAAGTCAGAATCATCCTATTGAATGTTCATTTTTTTAAAATACCTGCCAAGTACTAACTCATCCCGAATTCTTCATTTCGTACCTAATTCTATATTTTTAATCTTGATTTCTTACTTTTGCGAAAAAGTTATGTGCTTGACAGTAAGGATTTTGATTTCATTATTATTTATTTTTTGTTTCTGTTTGCGGGAAGGGTATTTATCGCTGGTAATTGTTGAACCTACATTGTCATTTAGATAGTTTCTTAGTTGAAAAATAAATTTTTGTCGGTAGTTCCAATTTTGTAGTACTTGGGGCAAGGTTTTTGCACCAAAACTGCTTTCGGGATGTTAATTGTAACAAGTCAGAATCACCCCGTTGAATTGCCATTTTGAATTTGATGTATTTCTTATTAAAAAAAAAAAATATTCCATCACTCAAGCTTGACCGAACTTTGTAAAACAGGCAAAGACCTGAAAAAGCGCAAGAATCGGCTTGCGACAGGAATTACGATGGGTTGTTAATAGCGTCGCGTTGCAAGGAGCAAGGATCCCGCGGGTCCTGCAGGTCCTGCATATTATTCGATAAAAGTGGTAGGCGAAGATCCCCGCAGTGCATAAAGTGAAAGATATTAAAAATTGATCCTGCGAAATGAAGTCTGGGGTGGAGGGAGGTCGTTAATTAAGGGAATGAATTTAATAGCCCTGCAGGCAGTCGGCTGCGGGTTGCGGGTGCAGAGATCGGTAGCTCTTTGGTTTCGCGGCTACGTTCTTCCCTCTCCGTCTCTCCCCCCCTTTCTCTCTTTGCATTCGTGAAAATAAAGAGAAAAATATTCGCGACAGATATTAATTATATAGGCGAGCGTGCAGCCGCAGCAACTTAAAAAACCCTCACCGTGTTCCCTGCAATATTTGTTCAGTGTCTTAACGACCGTTATAATCACACCAAAGCCAATTTAATTACACCTCCGAGTCACTTTCGACCGGATTTATTTATTTATTTATTTTGATTTTTATTTTTACTTTTTTTCTCTCTCTCTCTTCTCTTTTTTCTCCCCGTTATTCTCTCTATATTTTTTTTCCCTCCATTTTACACGCTTTATATTCCCTCGTATCTTCAACTTATCATTCATATCTCCGGTGTGAATGCTTGTGTATAATAAATACGTTGATATTTTTATCGCGAGAGATGAAAAGAAAAAAACCCCGCTAAAAAAAAAAAAGAAAAAATCAAAATTAACAAATGAACATTTCAACACTTTCCCCTCCGAGCCTTGTTTACTTCCTATTTTTGAATTTCAGCCTTCCCGCAGCTCGCTCCTTTATATTCATTAAATTTCATCAAACACCTCGACGAACATAAATATTTCAACGCGTATAATCACAGTTTACCAGATTGTTTAATTCTTTCAACCTCAAGTACGCAACGTCAACCTTATAACGGTAGCGAATTTAAATTTCCCGCCACGAGAGAACAGTTTACATTTTCGACTCGAGCCGCGTCGATTTTTCAACAATTTTTTCTAACCTAAGCAAAAATTTTTTTTGGCCCACGTGACTCTTTATTGAAAAACAAAGAAACCGACACCCTTAAGATCGAATCGTTTTTTCATCCCCAGTTGGTTGAAATAAAAAAAAAAAACAAAAAAAAAAGAAAAAAAAGAAGCAAAAGAAACCGATACCGTTCTAGGGTTGATGTCGTATTTTCTAAATTTTTCGATCTAAACGTCGAACATCCCTCGACTGTTTCGGCGTTCTGATTCATTGTTACAATTTATGAAAATTTATCACGCAACATGTTTCGTTCCTTTATCCAGGCGCTTTCGGTTATCGATGCAAATTCGACTCGATAGGCACGCGGGGCTGGCTGTTCGAGCAACTCGTTTACGCGCGGAGATGACCGAGGGGTTGAACTTCAACCCCAAGGCTCTAAACTGACGCATGCCATTTACCAACGACGTTATTTACGCTGCGCGTGTGTCAGTTGCACATACAATTAACCCGTGCGGACGTTTACCGCGTCCACGGTGGTCGTCAAAGGGTCGGCTGAATCGTTTGACGACGTGTAATTAATTATTAACGCTGCTACCGTCAGCCCGAGCCTTGAACTCGCGACGTCGATCATCCCCGAATACGTTCCGTAGAATAACCACGGCTCGAATTTCAAATCAAAATACGATTTCGAATTCGGGGATAACGAAAATTGGGATAAAGTGTTCGATTTGATTTCCAGTTCTTCTCCGTTTCTACGTTTATTTCAATAAAGAAAGTTTTCGTATACGATTTTTTTTTATCCGTGAAATGAATTATAACGATTGCGTTTGTCACTTGAAGTTGGAATTTTTCAATAATAAAATTTATTTCCAAATTACGGCTATAATTACGATTTTTTGCCTTTCAATTCTGAATAACAATTCTAATTTTCAATTCGAGGATAACGAAAAGCGTAATGCGGTGTTAGATTTGATCATCGTTTCTTTCTTTTTTTTTTTACGATTTCATTATAACAGGTTTTTTTTTTTTTTTTGTAAATTCAGCGCTTGCGAATGGGGTTTTGTAATTTGCAAAAGAAAAAAATTGCCATAACATTTGTATTTAAAAGTTTTGTAACTAGAATTTTTCTACACCATAATTAATTTCTAAGTTACAATCATAGTTACGATTTTTTGCCATTCAATTCCGAATTGTAATTGTGATCGGTATTACGTTTTTTTTTTTCCTCAACAGCAGATTACAAAAACTGATTCACGATCCCCAACACTGTTTGTAAATGCTGGATTTTGCGAGTCGAAATTTTTATGTCGAACCACGTGTCTAAAAATACCTAACGCGATATTCGTTTTAACAGAGTAAACGCAAAAGCGAAATGAACAGGCAGAGAGGGAAATTTCAACATTAGAATGCATTAATTCTTGATTGGGTTTCCGTCATATTCATCAATATATGTATTTTCCCGTGCAGTCCGAGGCGCGTAATAAATTAATGTACATATCTGTGTTTCATTGATAACTTTGTGAAGTTAACTTCGTGTTACCGAAATAGATCGGTTGATAGATATTTATTACGACACTGAAAATATTCACCAATGAGCATCGAACGTGTGAAATTAATATCCACTTATAAACACACAGTCTCTCTACCGCATTCGCTGTCTCACCGTATTTCTATTATTGAAAACTGTACTTATCAATACACGCAATAAACGGTCAAGCGATAAATTCGTGCTTCTGAATAATCCGATGAGGAAGACACGCGAGGTGGAAAAATGCGCGAGAATAGAAATATAAGGTGCACGGATACCTTACAGGAGATAAAGAACGAAGAACGTATTCTTCCGAGTTAGGATTGCGTTACGCGTTGGCAAGCCTGCAGGGGAAGGAATACTCGAGACGCTGACGCGAAAATAAAAATGGTTGGAAAAGCGTAGAGCTGGAGGGATCGGCGTTCCTGCCGCCGCCGCCGCCGCCGCCGAGTTTAGTGTCTTTGAAATCCTTAAAAATGCATAAAACCAGACCAAGAACGCATCTCCGTTAGGTACCAGGTCTACATCTATGCACATTGTATACGTGTTAGAACCACACCTATGCGACTATCGCACAAACTATGGAATATAAAACCTTACGTGAACCATCCCGTGCAGCCTGCCTCCAGGTGTTGACTGGATGCTCTCTGTAATAAAAGCCCCGCTCTACGTGTCTCGCTTTCTCCGTACGTAATACGTACGTATGTAGGTAAACTTTATGCTCTTCAGGCGTCAGCCGACACACATCAAGGTCCGTACTGCACTTCACACACCGTGAATTTGACATATAGTTACGCTAGTCGAATTTTCAGATAGTTTTCTGTTTTACCGACCGTTCGTCTCTTCCTTACCGGCTGATGGTACTGCAGGAAGTAATTAATAACCGAAAACTGGTCCGAGTGTGGGGAATTTATTTTACAAGTACTTGCAAAGTCGTGAAAATAACCGCGAAATTTATAGCTGATAAAAGAATGAACGAGAATAATGCGAGTTGCTGGAAAGGACAAAATTGCTTGACTATGGATTGAAAAAAGCTCTGGAATAACGAGGGATTGCATTGTTGGCAAAAATATGCATTCGAGTATTGTATGATTGATGAAAATTTGCAAAATTAGTCAACACCGATAGATGATTAAATTAGCGATGATGAAATTTAGTTTGTTCACCAGTACGCAATGATGCTTGAATGAAAAAACGCCTTCTTTAAATATTCAACATCGAACAAAAAATATCCGTTGCTGATCGTCGTATCCATTCGGTATTGTGAAAAAATTTTGCAAACCTGTCAACGAACTGCTCAACAATTTATCTCACCGATAAATTGTTCAAGAACATCAGTCAAATTCTGGAATAAAACTTTGTTCGGAATAATCCTCGGTATACGCTTAACGTACATTTTTTTCCTCGATGTGAATATCACTGTTGGAAAAAATTTGAAAAACTGTCAATTTCCGGAACTGTGGTCCAAGAATTTATCTCTGAAATCCGAAAGCAGCTGCGATTCAGACGAGTGTCGAAAAGCGGATGAAAAAGCTCTGAAATTTCAGGATCATCGAGCGATCGGCAGCAAAATAAAATTCGAAATGCACTTATTACACCTAAATTAAATATACATCTTGGCTAACAGGTCGAATGGTTTCAGATTCCACCCAGAACGGACTTGAGTTCCGAACTATTTTCCAATTCTTATTACCTTCCGACATGCAAGGGTGTAAAAGCACCGCGCTTTACCTCCTCGAATTCCATTTTCTTCGCTTTCAGAAGGGTAGTTTAAATTCCGTATACAGAATCTTTTCACTGCTGTTTGAATTTGCAGCCCCAAAGCTTGCGAGCTTTCACCCCTGGTCTGGTCCAGCCTTATGCTATACATGTTTCGAGGAACATTTATTTCCGGGATATAATAGTATTTATTTCTCTTTTCTCCCCATTATTTCTTCCACGATCTTACACCTCCTTTATCAACCCTTCGCGTAGCCAGCTGTTGCAGTCTCTTTCGATATCTCCACGGAGCCCCGACAACGACCCGGTAAATACATATATCAAATCGTATTTACAGAATTTGACAGGAGCGTTGTCACTTCCGGAAAGATGATATACTCCTCGCATTCCGCTCCGGTCTTCTGCCACCCTTCAGACGTCGAAACACCTTTTCGTTATTTCAAATCGTTGGGCAACTCAACCTGCATTCTCGCAACCATTGTTTTTCCCATGATCTAAATCATGAAAAGATAAATAACAAAGTCATAGGAAAGGAAAACGTGGACGAGACGAAACAGTGAAAAATGTCTCATACGAAAAGTGTATCAGGTGTTTTTTTTTTTTTTTTTCAAATAGGATTGCGTTTTTTACATTCACCCTTCTCAATACTCGACCCATATTAAATTGACGAAACCCTCCTGATTGATAAAACGAAACAGCATTAAAATGTGTCAACTTTCCTCGATGTCTCTTTCAATTTTTCAGTTCAACAAACGTCATCAACAATCTTGGATAATTAATAAATAAATTTATGTATACTCCGAAATAGGTGTTACTTATGTACGCGTACAGATATATATATATATATATATATATATATATATATATCATAATCTCAAAGAGATTATCATTAGGCGAAGGATTGAGTTGGAATGCGAGATGGCAGAGTAGATTTCTGAGTTGAGAATCTTGGCACAAAGGGACTACGACGTCGGGGGCTGTTGGAGGTAATGATAATAACAATAATGAGGGGGTGGCGAGGAGGGGGGCGCATGTATAGCCCGGGAAGGTATATAAACGCTTAGCACCTACGCAAAACTTGCTCGCTGTACGCTCACTAACACAGGGACGCAATGATTAACCCGAAAGCTTGCTAGCCCATGCGTTAGCAGAGCCCAAAGGTATGAGATATAATCGAGAAGGAGTCACACGGCCCATTCAAGAGTCTCGACGCAGTTCAGTTTCGAGAAGGCTCAATTCTCGCTCAACGATCATTGTGCCCGATTTTTGTACTGGGTTATATGTGTATAAATATAATAATAACACGCGCAGGTTTGTCGTTTTTATTATCGTACTGTTTTATCGGGTGAATGTAAAAAACAGTGGTGGATTTTGGATGAAAAATTGAATTTTTCACTTCAAATCACAAGCCGTGTTGTTGAAAAACCAGAAAAATAACAAAATCCGAAGCCTCTCAAAGAAGGTGAGCTGCTTAACAATACTGTGTCTAAATATCAATTAGATCGGTTCAATCGTTCTTCGAATATCGTAATCATTGCAAAATATGTCACCGTATAAAATGGTCGACGTTGTTGTCAATAACACTACTTCACACTGATTGATTCCAATGAAAGAAAGATGTCAACGAAGCTGGATCTACCCGATCGACCGAAATAATTGGTTAGACGTAAGACATGAATTCTCAAAATTTGCCAACTTTTTAGGCCGTCTACTAGTATAAAACTCGAAGCAGACTGTGAGTGCATGGTTGTCAGCGCTAGTTTTCAACTCAAAATATTCCGTAGGGCGCGGGGTGGGGGAAGGTGGAGCGTCAGTCGGTCGCCAGCTCTCGAGGGCAACGCATGGTTATGTTTCCTGCGTCTCGTCACGAAATTGAGCGATTCCAGATCACAGCGAGCTTGAGAATCGTTCAAGCGAACTTTCGCGGTTTATGACAAACGCTAATTAATCCTCGGCATACTCAGCGTTCTTGTTTGAGCGCGGACAAAGGCCGCGCCTTAACACCAGCACGCCATCCATTCAAAATCCCTGGGAAAATTCGTCTTGTAGCTCAGCGGAACCCGAGATGCAACGATAAACAATGCTACTTCGGTATCATTGAGATCTCAAAAGACGAGATCTCCGGACACGCGATACTCCCGCGATTCATGCGCGGATTCAAACTTGCTCCAAATTGCAATTTGAGTGTTTAATTATTCAGGAACAAGTTTGTCTGTCAGGCGATGAGGATTAGGGAAATCTGGGCGACGATTGTTCTCTGAAACTGTACAGTAGTCGCTTCATTTCCTACACAGCGCTTAACTGATCAGGCTTGAAAATCCGGTATTATCATCAGGCTAACAAAATAGAGGATCAATGTTCTCGACAAATATTGATGAATTTATACCGAATATAATCGACTGGTTTCCGATATCGGTGTTCGTTATTTGTCCGACTTGTTTGACGTACTCGACCAATTTCTCTTCCGACGAACAATTCGAGACGAAGTCAAAATCGATGCCGAGGATTCGGCTCCCTTTTCACGTATTTTGCGTTCTCGCACGCTTTGAAAATACTTGTCGCGACAATTCTCGCGGGGAGGAGTAATTTCAAAGAAATATGTTGACGATTGTTCCCCGTGTTGAATTGATCCAATTGTAATTGGAATTATTAGGGTTCCCGGACTAGACGTGTACACCCACATCCCGGTAACAAGCAGTTCATTGTTCACGATTCTAAGACAATGGTACTTTGCGTCGTGGAGAACGAGCTGTGTAGACTCGGTTATACGGAGAAGGTACACAAGACACATGTACCGCCTAACCTCTTCTCTTTCCAAGGCGTGATTCACCGCCCTTCCAACTCCTCCAGAGCTGAACAGTAGCTGGGTTCATAAGGCGCCTCCACCCACCTAATTAAGCGGTTTCACGTGGAGTCGCGAAATTTCGAGCTCGAGAAACAAAAACATCGTGAATGTGTTAAACACAAAATTATCGACTCAATTGGATACCCGAAGAGTTGATATTGTAAATTCCTGCTATCTCGAACCGTGACCATCAACTCCCAGAGGTTTCATTTTATTCGTTCCGACTTTTCCGACCCCCGCGGCATTTTCCAATTCTCACAAACTCGACAATTGCTTTCATATCTCCGGGGACTTCACCCTCCTATTTTTTTTTTTTTTTTTTTTTTTCATCCCCAGTTGTGTTCTAGTTTTCATATTATTTATACCGTCGAACGATTCCCGCTTGTCAAACCTCTCTGTATATTCCGATCTATGCACCTACACAATATTTCCAACCAAATATTCTGCTTACCCTCAAAGCTAAGCTAATCAAAAAACTGCACCACTATACCGTTTTGACCACAATATCTGCTCCACGCCATGATACAAAACAGCGTGAAAAATTCATCAGATATACACGTTCGTTCAGTCTGATTAATTAGCTGCAGGTGAGTGTCAGTTTTTTGCTGGAAAAGAAAAAAAAATTATAATTAGCAGTGAAAACATTCAGCTGTGAAAGCGTCATTATTAATTAACTAAAATCGTTCGACTTTTTGGTGGGTTGTGAGAGTTAGCTTTGAAAAATCGGCAAAATGCAGTATTGCAGTGTTCCAGCAGTTTTTTTTTTTCTTTTTCCTTTCATCTTGTTCTTCAAAAATGTTCAAAGTCCGGAAACGGGCTAACTTCTGAAAATTCCTGTATAACAAGCGCATGAAAATATTCGATGATATATCAGACCAGCTTCCGGGATGAGTTTTTATTAATTATCGCGGTGTCGTATCTCCTTGGATCTCTTTTCACTCCCGTTCTTTTCATTCTTTTGTTGAAACGTTGATGGTGGGCATTATGCCGAATCACAATACAAAAGCGAGTTGTCTAAACAGACCGAGTTATTTAAGCGTTATATTAATATAAAATATGTCCCCGGGAAAATTTATCATCGGTATATATAAGGTGCAATACATTTTGTATACGAAACGTGAAGATCGCGAGCGAGAATTTTCCCGCGGAAATTGCAGAGACGGAAGTGTTGAAGGTGAAAAAATGGTATGTAAAATGAGAATAGGAGAAGGTGAAAATATTACCGAAGGTTCTGGCCCAGACGGGCGACTCATTATTTTGAAGAATGAAATAGGCGCGAAAGTTGCAGGTACGGGAGCGTACGAAACTCGGGAACCACACCAAGTCCTTTCCCTGGTTCACGGTGACGAGAAACCGGCTCGATGCACCCTCTCAGGGTTGACAAATCGTCCGGGAAATATCGCCCGCACCTTTTATTCAAAATCCCTGCTTTCGACGTGACAAATAGTTGGCGTGATAACCCTGCACGACCTAACAGCCCAGCCTAACTGCATTCAGGGGTTAGCAAAAAGGTGTACCTTTTATCCTAGTCTCTTTCTCACTCTCCGCCTTTTCGTATACTTTTTTTGCCACTAAATCAGCTCGCTCTCTGTAACTTCCCGCCCCCGGGACGCCGAGGGCTTCAGCTTTATTCCCTCGGGAATCCAGTTCGTGTGAAATTATTTCGCTAGTAGCTGGGGTTGACCTTGAGAATGGCAAAAAAAAGAAAAAAAATGGAGAAGAACAAAACTGCGAAACAGCGTCCTTGAAAGGCGTATCCCAGGATACTTTGTGGCTCGCACAGCGCAGCGTGATTAATAACCTGAGAAAAGTGGACAGCGACAGGTGTCCCTTGGAGACGGTCGACTGGATCTGTCAACCGGACTCATTCGCACCACCAGAAGGAGTTGGTTGGTTACTTACACCATAAGTGTTACAGACACGCGGTACAGTGAGTCGATGTTTACGCCGAACTAGCAGCCCTCTACATTTGCAATCCATTATCGACGCTACGTTATCGTTGTTCTTACCGCTAAAAGCGTTATATTATTCTGGTCGTGGGTAATTGAGTTGTCCAAATGACGTGATATACAATCGATCAATATCGTCCCACAACGAAATCAACCGATTCCCGCTGTTCGATCCAGAATCTACAAGTGTGGATGATGAATTTTCAAAAATGGTAAGGGAAATTGTTCGGTACATAATTTTCCTCACTTCCAATGAACTAGCGAACTGAAGTCGAGTAGATGATAGTGATTTATACCTAAGGCACAAGGTATCAAACAGGATTTATTCAAACTGTAGTCAGACAGTGTGGACTTGGACTCGAGGAAGAGATGCTCGAAGGATGTCCGTCTGTCCATCAGTCAGCTGGCTATTGATCCTCCTCGATAGTCCGCGCCGCTAGATCGATATCTCGAATCGTTATATCCTCTTTGAGCGTTGTCAATTAGGGGTATATATTTACGGTTGTAGATCACGAGGTGAAGCGGATATGCGGAATTATTCTCACCCTTGCAAAGTCTTGGCCTTAAAATTTACAATTCACTCGAGGGTCGCCATATTCCTCTGCTTATTTGGTTATGAGATTACTTTGGAGTTTTCGCAAATCGTTATTACTCCTTGTAAGCTTTCTTCTGCATCGGAAAACTGGGGTGCAGACCTTATACGCCTAATTAATGATCGTAGTAACAGGGGTCACCTGCGCCAAGCCTGTAGTATTATAACGGTCAAGGATTATTGGATACAACAGTATAACGTAGGTCAGACTTTGATAGGATGATACCGTTTTGATATTTCATATTCCTGCATTGATAATCATGGTATTATTAGTCTGAAACTGCGTTATACCTGTGATTCAATTAGAGAAAAATTTCAGTATAGGGTTAAATTACGTGGCAGCTTCGTGATATGTAAAGGGTGTCCCAAAATTCAAGCAAAATTTGAATTTCGCGCCACATGCGTGGTAAAATGATTCCACCGAGAAACAAAAGATGACGTAACAGCTGACAGTTCAGGGTTATTAAAAATGGAACGCTGCACGAAGGAACAACGCGTTTTCATTGTCGAGCAATATTTTTTAAATAATGAAGGTTCTGTACCTACAGTTTGCAATTTTCGTACAAAATATCGTCGGAATAGCGATGTGACTTCATCAACTGTGAAGAGATTAATAAAAAAATTTAATAGCGCTACGTTTTTAATAACCCTGAACTGTCAGCTGTCGTGCAGTCTTTTGTTTCTTGGTGGCAACATTTTACCGCACAAATGGCGCTAAATTCAAATCTTTCGTGACTTTTGGCACACCTTTTATTTTTGAAACATTGAACCTCGCTAGATATGTTGATGTTATACCAATATACCAATGACGTGCACGTTTGTCTACAAGTTGGTTATAGTTGCCGGATATTATATCCAATAATTTAGATTCACAGCGGGATATATATTACTGAATTGCTCTATTATATTCTATAAGTACTCGACGCATACTACACGGATAATAATTAGTTGCCCGAAGACGCGGATTAATCGTAGTGAATTCCTGCTGAGCTGTGTGCAGTCTTCGAATCGTCGATCCACCCGATCTGTATACCAATACGGAACGAATTATCAGTCAAATTTTTTATCCCACGTTATTTGTTCCGAGGCGGTATGAAGTTGAAGCAAAAAAGAAGTCGGATCAAAATGAAGAGAAGTAAAATATCGTACGAAGATCATGAAGTTGATCAAGTCGAATTTAAATAAATAAAACTGATCTCGATGATACAGAGAAAATCGAAAATCCAATTAGTTACTGTTCTAGAGAAACGTCGATAATGTTCAATTGTGTTTTTAATACCAAAAGTGAACAATTTTTTACAAATATAATGAACAACTACGCAATCATTTCGAACTTCAAGTGATTAACACAAGACTTTGGAAAAACGCCTTACCAAAACTTGTTACATAATTATGAAATACCTTTTATCAAACTTAACAGTGTGTCTCACCCGCAAAAAATTGTTCATATTTTTCCCTTTTTCGGGCATCGCTCTCCATCGGATATCGTTTTCAAAGCCTTGACCATAAAATCGTGAATCCTCAGGCTTTTAGCGTAGACTGTATACTCAGCATCATTAAAGAATTACCCGAGGGTAATTTGTCAAATGATTTTGTGTATCGACCGGTCGGTTATTACCGATCGAGCGGCCCGTACAAAATGGATACAAAACACCGCGACTACACAAATGCACTCAGCGCGCAGCCGCGTGTGTATTATAAAGTTGCGGAAAGTCGATTCTAACCTATCTATCTGTGATATTCTGGAGAGCATGCTTATAGCTCAGGCTGTTGGCAGGCCGCTCGGCGCAGCGGTTCTGCAGATGTTTATGAAATATAACAATTTATAAACCTTATCCTTGCGGTTCTTTCCTTTCTTCCTTAACTCCCATACCTGCGGATAAAATTTTTCCCCTCGAGTTATACATACACCTATCCGTGCCCGTGCAGCTATGAACCTGGCGGCCGCCTTTCATCGGGGTAATAAACAACGAATCGTGTGTTGTTATTTACATTTTACACCGTTTTAATATACGGAACCAAACGAGCACGCGTCGATATACGTTCCCCCATAGTTCAAATCGATGCGAGCCGATACAGGGCGATTCATTTCAAACTCTGCATCAATCAATGCGCGTTACCCTGATCAATTAAAGCATCGCGGTTTCGAAACTTGACTTATTCACTCGGCTCGAGAACTGTTTAAAAGATTGCGTAACTGATATCGGGGAGTTTATTTTTCACTGTTTCCACGAATATTGCGAGTATTTTTTTCCCCGTTTCTCACATCAATCAACGTTTCAACTTAATTTCGATAACCGAGGTTATGTTCAAAATGGCGGACCTATATCGTTTCTCCGGTTCAGCTTTTTGCATGGACTGAAAAATTCGACTATTGACTCGAATTGAAAACTATTTTCAAGATCGCGTAATTGAGCTCGGAGAGTTTATTCTTCACTGCTATTCTTTCACTATTCACAGAAAACAGGATATAAAATACCGCGAAATGGTTCACAGAATTTCAGGCCTCTTCCAACACGGTACAATGTATCGTATATTATTTACTCTTGTGCCATAGAAATGTGGCGGATTCGTGATCTTCGTGACGTCGAGATTGAACGGTACAACATATGCATATATATATATCGGTAGATATTGCACGCGAGTCGGTGGACATGTACACGAGAATTCGCAGGGACAAATCGGTGAAATACGTGCATCGTACGTACATTCGTAGAGGGAAATACAAGCCAGGTTTATATTTCAGGTATATGTGAATATACGTACACACTATAAATATGTAACAATAGGCGAGCCATGGAAATTCGCATCCTGTTTGCTGATCTCGGATGGCGGAAGAATGCGCGATACAGAGTCGAGATGGCTGCCAGACAACTCGTGCAGGGTTGATGAACGCCCCTTTTATTCATTCGATAAATATTCGGGTCACCCATATTCTTGGGCAAAATATATGTTATTAAATACCGTCGACGAATCGCCTGAACGAAACTCATTCGTTGTTTTTTACACCCAAATGATTTCCGATCTACGAATTTATTCCTGCAGTTCTTTGTTTTTCGGTTTATCGCTCTCTGCAGGTCAAATATTTTGCTTTTACAATTTTCCACCTGCTATTTTTTTTATTTATTTATTTTTTTTTTTTATTTTTCACCTAAGTAAGCACAAAATTTATAACGATAAAAAATTTGCTTGATAAATGTTTTTCCAACAATCGATAACGCTCGCGATGAATTATTGAAATCGCGTTGGTTAAAAATGAATGAATTTGGATAAAATTTTGAAATATTGTATTTCAAAGAAAGATCGTCAGATATTTCACAGACTAATTTTTATTTTCAATGTGTTTTCGAGTAAGAATCATCATAGCAAGTGAAATGTAGAAAAGGATTGAGCGAAATTAGTAAAAAAAAAAAAAAAAAATGCTGATCAATTGAAAAATTCTAAAATTTTGATTAATCGGTTAATTAAAATTGCAATCAATCAGAGTCTACGATCAGTCTGTAAATCGCTTAGCCCCGGTCTAAACTCACCCAATAATCAAACTTGGACCGGATTAATCCCGTCAATGGTTCCTTCTTCGAGAGAGAAGAGAGCAGCAAAGCGGATAGCAGTAAAAGATACAAGCATCGGAGGCTGAAGTAAGAGGAAGAGGCAGTAAAGCGCGTCGTTCAACTCCCCCGAGATTACTTCTGTAATTAAGAGGTCCTGCAGCGGCTCTGTGTCCCATTAGTTTCATTTAAATTCCCACGGCGTGCTCGCATTTACTAATCACCAATAATAAGAAACATACTGTGCGAATTCTAAGGCTTTATTCCGTTCCCGACAAACTCGCTCCCCCATGGCGGATCTGCACCGGAAACTACATAATAATTTCGAGACGAGAGGCCGCCTCTCTAATTCTTCTTTAATTCAATTCGTTGTTCAAACGCAGCCATTTCCCGTCTACCAACTTCTTCGTCGACACTTTGGAGACGCGATTGTGAAATAAAATTGTTTTCTTTCAATCTCATCCGATTTTCACAATTTATAGAACAAGTGTTGTACGTGTATTATAGTGTGTTAGAAAATGGGTTGGAAGATGAAAAAAAGAAACAACCTTTAACGCTTCGAATAGAGCGCCCGTTAGTTTACTAATTTAGTAAACCTCTGGGTAAGGAATTGACTTCGGTTCTTACGTTGACGATTTTCGTCTCAACCAAATCTCTACGATAAAATATTAATTCACGATGAGTAGTGAGCGTGTTGTGAAAAAAGCAAAATTTCTATCGGTATCTGAATCACAACAAAATTGAAGGTTCATTTAATTTATCGACAAATATATTTTACAAACAAATGAGAACAAAACTGCTAAAGCAGAAGAATCTAATTTGGCGAGGAACGAAACGCGAGATATTTTTACTGACAAGTTCTTATATATCTTCATTTATGTTTAAAACATTACCGTTTTGTTATATACTGTGTGTAAAAAACACAATTCACATGATTTGATCGACATGATTTGTACAGTAAATAAAAAAGGAAATTATTCGTTACCGAATGTGAACATCGTAATGAAGAAAAAAAAAAACAGGCATTATATAATAAATTGGCAATATGTTGCAAAGTTAAAAAGAAAAATCACTTCCTCTTTTTATCCTCGTGGGCGAAACACGTTCAGAGATCGTTCTTCAACAAGGATTATAGCGTACAATGTACGTCACATACGTCTGACTGTATAAGAAAAAGAGAGACGTCTCACTTGAGATACATTGATTGTGATTCAGTTCGATCCGAGGCGAAAATAAAAACCTTTGGCAAAATGTATAAATAATATTGAAATTGAAGCGAACCTGTTTGTCGACCGATTCGCGGTTACACGCGAAATGTATAATTTTCAACTATAAGTAGTCGCTATGAAAAATCCGCGTGACGAATTATTCGATGTCGTATTTACTATCATTATTTATGAATTCGATTTTCGTTATAACCAGTTCAGTGAATTACATTTCCTCATGAACGTATAGATATGAAAAAATTTTCACTCACGATTTCTAATTCCAATTCAATAATACGTATATCGTTGATACGGTTATATCTAGAAGAAAGAAAGAAATAATATTCAATTCTAATTCACGATACAACCGAAAAAGAAACTGCAAAAATGAAAAGGATAAAAACCTTGTTCGATTATTCGATTTGCATAATAAAAATCTCTCTCTAAAATTGATCCCAATTCATGAGAAGAAAGATTTGCGAAATGTGAAAGGGTTAACGTTCGGAATGATGGGAACTGATCGATTCGACGACGCTCAACGGGCGTTCAGAAATCGTTCAAGATGATCGGACATCAGTTTTAGGGGCTGAAAAACGAAGAAGAAAACCCAGCGGGGATGGAAAAGGGAAAAGGATTGGTGCGGTAAAAATCATCCCGATTGACACTGTCCGCGACCTCGGGAAACGACGCCCGGATTTTATCTCTCCCCAAGTATATACACATATACATACATACATACATATATACATATATTGTACATATGTGATCATATGGTGAAAAAAGTTTAAAAGATTCACTTTTCCAAAAGACCTGAGATCGGCCTCGTAACGTCTCGACGACGCCTTTCATCCCCGTCTTACACACCACGTTTTTCCAACACGGCGATGATAGACGGCTTATCATCCCCCCCCATCACTGACGGAATAATATCTTCACCGACACGAATATATTTTCTTGCGACATCGCGATAGGTGGCGGTTTTTTTTTTCTTTTTTCTTCCCGACCCCTTTTCACACCGAAAAATGATCGAGATTTTAGCATTTTCGAAATTTAAACTTGAACCTGAATTAAAATGAGGATAAACTCGAGAAAATTTGGAAATTTCATTAAAATTTCAGCGGGATTTTCAATCTATAAGCAAAGAGAAAAAAAAAAGAAAAACGTCACAACACGAAGTGACAGATATCAGATGTTTCGGTTGAATTTCCGGATCTACAGACTGTCGTTTTGTTACCAAAAACTTTCTGATATTTTCTGCAAGTAAAGAAATTTAATATTTTTCTGAGAATGCAGATTAAGTCAAGAATCATCGATTTCAAAACCGCTGAAACCACACGGTGTGAAGAATGTCATTTGTTTTGTAGTGACAAAACAAAAATGTGCCACCGTAAGTCATTGTTCAGTGTGATTGACAGCTGTCAATGTTACATATTTTCTGGTAATCGCCTCTGTTTCTTTAGTTTGCTAAATTTTTGTCGATCGAATAAGGTGACGACATCAATTTATTGTTCCACGAAAACGTAACTATCGCAATGGTAACAAAAAAATAAAAATAAGAATTCATATAGTAGCAAATGAAAGATGTTAAACTTTCTGCTTGCGGTTAAAAGAATCAATTTCATTTCGTACGGTTGACTATTTCCATCGGCTTCCGTAAGAAACGACATTGGTTAAGGACTGCGCGGTAACCAAAACTATAGAAATTTCTCTCGTTGCGAGAGAATTGAATGAGGAAAACGGAAATAGAGATACGACAATCTCCCAGGAGAGAGTGGAACGCACGTGCGCTCTCCTTTCCAAGCAAATCGAAGGCTGCTGGAAGCCGGGAGCGTAATTCCCCATAGGGAATTCATACGATGGCGTTGCGCCGCAGGTCTTGTGTACGTTAAGTAAAGCTCGGAGGTTTTTTTAAAGCCGTGTTTTCAAGCTCGGTTCGAGCGACTTAATCCTTCCTCCTGCTACTCCTCCTCCTCCTCCTCCTTGGTGGAAGTTAACGTCCTGGCGACTAACCGGCACACCATAGAAACTGTGGTGCTGCATCTGCAAGTTGGAAGAGAGAGAGAGATCTACAAGCGATCTCGGCATCTGCACGGATGGCACACAATGGCGCCCACCCAGCTTCCGTTCTAGTTAGCCGGAGTCGCTTTAGAGACTGAATCCGTAAACAGAATGACAGCTTTGCTGAGCTTGTGGGCGCATGCATGCCTCTTTTGCTCTGTCATGCACGCTCCGCGCAGCGATCAGAGCCGGTTTCATGGGTTCGGGATACTTTACTTCTTACCTATCCACTTATTCCCCTAACGACATACGTACGCCTAGCTCGTTACTACCTTGAGTCCGCTCTTCTGTCTGCTACTTTCCCGGATCTTGTGCAAGACACCTGACTGAAATGAAGGGAGAAATTTGTTCGCGTATCATTGCTCGTTTTGAAAGACAAACCAGGCAAGAGAACATCTTCACTGATTTCGTCAACTCTTTGAAGAGAGCAACAGGACACGTTTACGTAAACACGAGAAGTAATAATTTCTGAAAGAAATCAGTTGCAGGGAATCAAAAAAATATTCAAAACCTGACCGGTTCTCCAATCATCATTTTTTTTTTTTTTTTTTTGAGTAAAACGAAACCGAATTTTGTTAAAATTGATCAATCCATTTTTCAGTCGTCGTTGGGTAAGAACATTTTCATTTTTGCCTGTAACTTAGGAATTTTTTCAAAATCGAATCAGTTCAGAGTCTGGAAGAACCTCGTCGATTGAGACTGAGATCGTTGAAATCCGATTATTGGTTCTCGAGATATAGTCGGAAAAAGAGTTGATCACACTCACTGATACGTTCATTTGAAAATGGTCGGAAGTGACCTTCGACTAGTCTTAAAAAGAAACTCAAGTTTTCATTCACGATGTAATTGTATAACGACTCTTTCCCTATTAGAAAAGTGAGAAGCTAAAAGATGTTGGAAATATATTAATCCAATGAGAAAGAGCGGCTAACTATGAAGATAGACTTAAGACACAGACTGAGTTGACTCTCTATAATAGATAGTTTTTATTCTACGGTCTTCGTTTCTGGAGCTATGTATCCATACGTTGTTGTAACTGACGCCATCATTAAAGATAAAGTAGAAGCTATGCCAGTTGTACGAAGTTATGTTTTATTTTTTTTTTTTTTTGTTATCTTTGCAATAAAGAATCGTCAGCTGACTCAACTTGAAAGGTAGATTCGTCGTCGAAAGTATTCGATTTTTTGTAATACTGTTATAGAATCATTAAAGGTCCCGACTTATCATCAGAGAGACATGCCTCATCAAATTGTCGATGAGAAATTGTCCTTCGCTGCGAACTGGTGGTTACCAAGAATCCGACGGATGCGACCTTCTAACCTCCAAAAGTCACGATTTAAGACGATCTCCCCAGATGACGATGAGTCATTGAGGCTCCAAGGAACGACCTGCTCCCAAAGCAAGTAACTCTCCAGTTCCAGCGACTACGCGATAGCTTTTCACGCTCTGGAGTCGTGGATCAATTTTCGTCTAACAAGTGTCAGGGAGAACGAATCCCGGAGCATAGAACCACGTAGACAGAATTTAGACACAAGAAAGATACGCATGCATCAACGGAAGTGAAGAGAGGAAAAGGTTTCCTTCTTCTTCCGCAGCTGGAACAGTTCCTTTTCTCTATTTCACCCCGTCCCGTTTTCTCTTTCCTACAAGTTCGTGAGCCGACTTCGACGTCGATGCACGAACCCTTTGCACCAGTGATTTGAAGGTCTTTGAGCATCGGGTGCATCTCGGTTATACGGAAGCGAAGGAGTCGGAGTACCGAGCAATTGGCGGCGTGGTTCAGTGCCAAAGAGTGCAACTCCTTCCTACTTTCCTTCCTTCGTTCGCTTCCTTTCCAGCTCCCTTGGGAAAAATTCTCTCTTTTTCTCTCCTTGCGCCGTGTTCTTTCTGTCTTCCTGCCGCTCGGCTCCTTAGGGCGCTAGTGTTGAAGCTACTACCTGCTCGACTGCAGTCAGCATTTTTCCACGAGCCAAGCTGCTGCAGGTACAACGTATGTACTTTTCCCCGCAACAATCCCTGGGCAATAGTTGTTACCGGAGGCATGCATGCATCCTCTTCCAGGCAGCCCAGCCCCCGTTTTGCCCCCTAAGGACCCGTCGACGATGCCAGAGACGATATTCCTTACTTACGCAATCTACCGTCGGGGAAAAATCTCAACGATTCCAAATACTGCCGTCTGCCGTAACGTGCGCTACGAGTTTCAAGCTGATCTGAATTCTGACTAAGAAATTATCGACACTTTTTCTTCATTACCGACCGAGTGAATCGTCACTTATCTTTACCGTTATCAAAGCCCACGTAGCACTGGTGCGAAAATACCCCAATCCGAAAAAAAACTATCCGAAAAGTTTATCGTTCCATGCGAAAATAACTCTCGAAAATCGGTTTATGCGATAAATGATAATTCAATTATAGGAACATGATTTTATTGCAATTATTGTTGCGTAAAACAAAACTTGTATGATGTAGTCAAAACAAGTGACATTTAAAACTTCAAAAAGAATTCAAAGTGAACGCTCTTGTTGATGATAATTTTATTCTTTTTTTATTTCCTACGTTTTTTGAAAAATCTTTGTTGCTCGCGAACGTGAGAATTCGATTAATTCTGAATATCTAAATCTTGTAACACAATAAGTAAAAAAAAGGTATTGATTCTTGGTTTACCAATCTCCCGAATACGTTGCGTTGACAAAAGAACGGTCTAAAAAGAAATTATACTAAAAAAAAAAAATATATATATATATATGTATATATAATCATAAAACATTAGTGAACAAATACAGCAGAGTAAAAATTTTTACATTTTCATACGAGAAGTGTGCAAAGGAGGATTTAATAAAATCCGACTAAGGGAGAGAGAAAGTAAAATGATCGAATTGTTTGACGGGACGGACGGACATTAAAAGGATTTCAGTATAAAGCAAGGAAACGTATCGTGTCGTTCTACAAACCTACAACCACCGCTGAATGGAATCACGTGTAGGTATAAATATACCGATACATAGAGAACAAACTATGCTAGGAACTACATTCTTTCCGTCGATATCAACCGCTTTGTAATCGTTTATATGTAAGTACAGGACTGTCTATGTATGCGGATGTATGTATATGTACGGTACGATCATAGTCCCGGAGATCGCTGCAGCAGGCTTTGAGTTTCGAGTTTAGAAAGTATAGCTATGTAGGTATCACAGGGCGCCCCGTATCTCTATATTCTGAAAGGAATTGATTGTATTCAAAGATAGGCGAGGCATTGAAAGGCGGCCGAACATCAAAAGCTCGACAAAGAGAATCTCATAATAAATTTAAAACCGATCGAACTGCTTAAGTACCTATATTAAATGAATAATATTATTTATATCCCCTCTTTTATAATAGTTCAGTATACCTGCGTGTAGTTTATACCTATAGTATCGACGATCCAGCCTTACAGGTCGTTACAAAATCGGTACTTTAAAATCGGTGAAACTAAATTTGCGAATGGTAAGTTTTTTTTTTTCTTTTCAAAGTTTGGACCAAGGTTCGATCTTAAGTACGAGCTAATTCTGTGCCGATTAATCGATTAATCGCACAAGACTAGTCCGAACACTTGAAATTTGAATACTTGAAAAACTCTCTACGAAAAAACGAATGTATTGTGGTCTGTTTGCTAATTTCGTTCTGCTGTTTTGTTTTTTTTTTTTTTCTATTGATTCTTTTCCGACATCATTGAACTACTACTTAAACAGGAGAGTCGGATCGTTTATGTAATATCATCTTGAGCAGAGATCAGGACGATCGCGCACGAAATGAACGCTGATGTCTTTATTTACGGCGGTTGCAATGATCGTTTGTAATTAAAATAGTAAGATTAATGCCGGCTCGCATCGCGGAGCAAATTGAACATTTATACACGTGTACCTGTCGGACCCGCAAGACATAATGGCCTGGGCACAGGTTTGCACTCGGCCCTAAATGGCAAAGCAAAGCAAAGCCAAGCACCATTATACGAGCTGTGAGCGTGAGTTCGCAGCCTGGGAAGTGAGAATATACACGGGTATCATCTTATTTGTATCCATGCATGCACACCGTGTCGTAAATTACTAAACTGCACAGGGACGCGGACGGAAACTCATCGGTATTCGTTCTTCTTCTTCTCCTTTTTTTTTTTTTTGTTTAAATTTTCATTCGCTTGCACTCTCTCCTTCTCCCCTTTTTAATCCTTTCAATTACAGTGGTATGCTCAATGTTCCACCTCAAAAAATTTCATGTCCTAGCATTATCACAGTTTATTTATACCTTGGATTTAGAAATTGTCAATTTCTAGCTCCAGATTCGTGATCAACGAACTGAAAGGCCTCAAGTAACAAGTTTCGATCAGAATCGTAGAATTTTTATAGTTTTTTCGATTTCACATCCGCCATATTGGATCCGCCATTTTCGATTTAGGAATGATCAAATTCTGACTTCAGATTCGTGATCAGCAGCCCCAAAAACCCCGGGTAATAAATTTCGCCCAGAATCATCGAATTTTGAGTTTTTTCGATTTTACATCCACCATATTGGATCCGCCATCTTGTATTTAGAAATTGTTAAATTCTGACTTCAGATCCGTGATCAGCGACCCCAAAAAACCCCATATAATAAGTTTCAGCTAGAATATTCGATTTTTGATAATTTTTTCGATTTTACATCCACCATATTGGATCCGCCATTTTCGATTTAGGAATGATCAAATTCTGACTTCAGATTCGTGATCAGCAGCCCCAAAAACCCCGGGTAATAAATTTCGCCCAGAATCATCGGATTTTGAGTTTTTTCGATTTTACATCCACCATATTGGATCCGCCATCTTGTATTTAGAAATTGTTAAATTCTGGCTTCGCATCCGTGATCAGCGACCCCAAAAAACCCCATATAATAAGTTTCAGCTAGAATATTCGATTCTTGATAATTTTTTCGATTTTACATCCGCCATATTGAATCCGCCATTTTCGATTTAGAAATGATCAAATTCTGAATTCAGATTTGTGATTAAAGCGACCCGAAAAATCCCCGAGTATCAAAATTCAGGCGAAAGTATCGAGGTTAAGAATGTGTGACCGAAAGGGTCGAATATATTTCCGAAATTGATCGCAACACGTCGAACGAACGATGGATCATAGGGCGAAGACGGAGCGCCGGAAAAGGGTTGAAATACTCCGGAGGTTAGGTTTATAATTGGCCACTTAGGGCTAAGAACCTATAAATCCTCTTCCTAGGCCTATCTATCTCAGGTTTCTGTCCTCGCGCCGCATCCAACCTCTCGAGCGTCAGGATACGTACGGTTATACAGGTGCCTAGTGGCTCGTAATTCATAGTTACATGAGTTACAGCATCGCTCGCTCGCTCACTCAACTGGCTCCGGGAAATCTCCCGTGGGTAAGATAGGGGAAAATATGAAACAATTCCTTGGAGAAATAACAGCGCCGCTCCATGTGTATACACGTATATATCGTAATTCGTTCGGCGGTATTTCAATCAATTACGCGCTTTTTAGCACCCCTAATACCGGGCTTTGAGAGCAGCGGTGAACGGCTCTCGAGTCCTCCCGGATTATAAGAAAGCTGCAATTAAGCTCGATCGTGCAGGGAAAAAAAAAAGCCCTTTAACGTTAGCAAATTTCTCCGCAACTTGGGCGACTCGACTTCACCGGTACTTGGCGAAAATCCCCGCAGAGAAGTGAATTACAAAAGGAGCGAGGAGGCTCGAGTGTTCCACGGAACTGGAAGGGGTTTCAGGCCTCTGGGTCGACTGCATACAACATTTCTACTCAAGGGTAAGAACGGAGAGCCAAAAGTGCTTCGTATACTCTCCGAGGGCTATTGTTATCCGCAAAACTGTTCCTGCCTTTCAAATGTCCCGCCACCTTCAAAGCGAGCAAAGGATTGGGCTTTAACTTTTGTTTTTCTTTCTTTCTTTCTTTCATTTTTTTTTTTTTTTTATATCACACACGTTTGTTCTCACATCCGCATACGACGCCTCTCAAAGCGCGCTTGACATCTGATACGAATCGTGAAATAACATTTCCAAGTTAATATTGTCAGCGGTGCTTCCGAAAATTCAGAGTTTGCAGTTGGGTACTACGACCGATTAAACCAGAAATAGTAACTCAAACAATACCGAGGCAAAAATAACCCAACCAAAAATAACCCGAGTTCAAAATAACCGTTGACAAAAATGTTGCATTTGAAATTTAATTCAATGTAATTCAATATTTTTTCAATTTTTTATTTATTTCTTGTCGTAGGTCATTTTTGTCTTGAGTTTTTTTTTTCGGAGCGGGGGAGGGATTTTTGTCGTGAATTATTTACGTCCGGGTTATTCATTTCCTGGGTTATTTTTACACGGTATGTGAAGGGGGTGCATATCTCCAATATCGAAGTCCACATATTTCAATCGCAAAAAGAGGGATCAACAGCCTGATTTTATAAAAAATCTTGAACAAAAACACTGTCACACATTTTCATTTTACGCAGAAATAAAGAAACAGCATTAATTCTACAAATTCCGTGCCATTTCTTTATTTCAGCGTAAAATGAAAATTCCTTGGAGTTTTTTTTTCAGAATTGTGTGCAGAATTGGGCTGTCAATCTCTTTTTTGTGTTAGAGATATAGAGACTTCGTTATTTGAAGATATATACGTCAACGTCGAAATCGACCTGGGCACCCACTTAAGATCGGTTGATTCGCAGGTCACCCTGTTACCATCAGTCGATAAGTTCGCGCCCTTCGTTTTACCCAAAGAACACTTGACATCGAATTTTCAATCAATTCTGGATAAAAATTTTCTTAAACTACGCATATAATTCGGACGAAAGTTTTTACCGTTCAATTATGAATCGTGACAATGGCATCTTGGGATCGACGGATGGATGATTCAGCGGAAATTTTCTACTTTTTTATTCTAAGGTGAAAGATTCCGGTCAGTCGTCATTGACTTCAGTGGATGTTAGAAAAGGTGCCAAATCGCGTAACGATTAATAAAGTGTCACTTCGCGACATCGATACCTGCGGGGAAACCGCAAAGTTATTTCACGTTTGTCGGTGAGTCATGAAATTCTAGGCGGCTGGGTTTTACGTATTTAACGCGAAACGACAAATGCGCCGGAAACATCGATACATCTGTCCTCGGATTCTTTGCAGCCTGAAAGAATTATAATTCCACGATCTCGAATGACTCGTAGATTTTTTCTCGACCCGTTGCAATTACCGCAAATAAATTAACAACCTCGCCGAGTAGGTGATCTGAAAAATTAGTCCCCCGTCTCTGGACTCTGATGTTGTTTCGCTAAATGGCGCCGACAAAAAAATGATTTCGACTCAGTGTATCAGGTAACGAATGATCGGATCCTTAAAAATTGTTTCGTCTAAATTCCACGTCCGTGCTTTCGAACATTCTTTTTATTACTTGCTCGAGATTCTTGGTGAATAACCGGATGTTGGTCCTTCGGTTGATCAAACAGTCGTTTAATTCGAGTAATTGATAAAAATACACGAAGCATTACATGTCAACTCGATCAGATTTCGAGGTGATGAGTTTGAAATTGGTTGAAACGTTTTCAGGTTGCACTAATCGATTGTCTCGGATTTTGAATTTCTGTTCACGTCACAGAGTTTCATTTTTGAATGTTTAAACATTCCTATGATGTCACCTTTTTTAAAAATCTCACAAGTTTCACTTCTTGTTCCGATCACCTCAACATCCGTTCCGCGCTGACGTCATTTCTTCCACTACTTTATTTAGCACTTCGAAGAGTACGGCGCGCAGCGTGTCAAAGCAAAAAAGAAAACGTTGTAGCATGCAAAAATTTCCGCCAAATTAAAAATGATGCGGTTAAAATCTGGTCAAGTTGAGCTGAAATTGGTCAACTGGTACTTCTGACAATTATCAAATCGGAAGACTTTTCAGGTAAGAGCTGATTAATTCTTGGACAAAAATTGCAAGCGAAAAAATATCTCGTTTAAAATTGTCGAAACATAATTCCGGGCACATGGCGATACGTATACGGGAATGAAACGAGCAGTGAAGATAATTCGATGAAAAATCGCGCCGGACAAAAGAAGCCATATGCGCCTTGTTTTTATCCCCACGGAGGCAAGCAATTTTTCTTCCGTTTAAAGGGTACAAGAATTGGTAGGTCTTATCCGACATATATAGGTATACGTACGAGCCATAAAACACCGGGCAGAGCATCAGGAGGAAAAGTCACAATTACCGTAAGTGCAGAAGAACGGTGGCAGCCAGTCTGCAGCGGCAGAAGCTGGCCGACATGATGTTCTCTCACATGTACGCGTACACATGTAATACACAAATGTGTGTGAAACAGTGTTCGAGTAAAGCCTCGCGTATATAATACACGGTTCGAGTTGGTTTTGCCCGATTTATATGTCATTTTTTATCAGGAACGCCTCGCAGCGAGGAGCCATGCGGTGCAATTTCCGAGGCTGGATTTCACGCTCCTTACTGTGTCTCACATAGTCAGGGAGGCCCTCGGTTCTTCTTTCGCTCCTTAATTTTTTGCGCTTTCCGCATTTTATACAATTTCTTTCTTATGCCGCATCATTTCTCACTCGCCTTTAGCCTGTTAAATACCTTCGGAGCTTGTTATGTCCTATAATCAGGTTCGAGTCCTTCGCAATTTCTTCTGTGAATGTGATTTTATTAACTTTTATTGCTTGCTCGTGATTTCTTATTCATGGTAAATCTTTGGTTCCACCCAAGCAGGACGATCATCACCTCGCAGGTTTATTATTACGCAATCACTTACCGACTGAAAACGAAAAATCCTCGGTCGATAAAATTGATTTTCGGAAACAAATAATTGAACGTATCATTTCTTATTTTTCATTAACTTCTATTATTTGTTCGTGATTTTTTATTCATGGCAGATCTTTATTTCTATCTATCCCGGACGATCATCACCTCGCAGCTTTATTATTACGCAATCATTTACCGACTGAAAACGAAAAATCCTCGGTCGATAAAATTGATTTTCGGAAATAATAATTGAGCGTAACATTACGGCATCTCTCTGGAACGATGAATAGATTTTGTTGCTTGGATTAACTTTTACTTGTAAGAAATTATACATATGTAATGCATTCGAATTTTTTGTATGAAAATTCGTTTGAACCGAACGATTTTTTCTCCAGAAATTTTATCGACAATTGTTAAAACACCTGAACTTCGGGAAGCCTGAAATCCTTTCAGAACATCCTGATTCAATTATTTGAAACTATTCCACGTCAACTAATTCACTTCTTCTTGACTTGAATTTTTTTTTTCGTCACGAAAGTGAAACTCAGTTTTTTGCTATAAATCTAATTGCACGACTAGCAATAAAGAATCGGTAAAACTTTCCACATCAACAAACTTGAAAACTTCGTGGGTGGAGCGATAATTCACCAACCACCTTAAGGTATCACCGTAGTAATGAAAACCGGTCGAGAAAAAAGAAAAATCGATGAATCGATATTTCAAAATCGTATCGAACAGATTACAACCGTCATCTTACCCATAAATTCTTTTTCAAGGAACGATAAAGCATCGTTTCTTTTTTCTCCCCGCCCCGAATATCCTTAATCACTTTTTAACGCGCTCATTTTCAATTGCTTTAAAATTATTTCGGCATACCCGAAAAACCGCGAGTCTCGTCCAGCAGCCACTGCGGCAGAACTCGCTGAATTTACTGCCTCGTACAGGCAAATTCGGTACGCAATTAGCCACGTTTATTGTCCATGCATTACACGCGGAGGAAGCAGCACATAACTGGGTAAAATTTTTATACAAAAATTCCCTGTAAGCAATAAATTCATCCCCTAATACTTTATTATTTCGCTTTAAACTTCGCGTTACTCGGATTAATTTTTAATTTTATTAAAAAACAAAAAAAAAAAAAAAAACAAAAAATAACAAACATGATAATTCTTGCGTAACAATTGTACGAAAAATTGTCAGAGTATCTTTGCCCAAGTTTATTTCACTTCGGTCAGTTTTATTGCGTGTGATTCTTTGGTTCGTCTTGTTTGTTTTCAGCCGCTCCTTTGTCACGAAAACCAAGAATCACCATCGCGCTGGGCAAAAACGGCACTTCGATATTTCGTTCAACGAAATTCCTCCGCCGCGAAGAATTCGCTCGCGAGCAATTTACTACCCACCTACCTAGCAGTCGCGAGGGGGATCCGCATCCCGGTCCTTCGGCAAAAATTCCTAGTCCTTGTTGCTGCTCCCTTCCTCCTCCAAACGCACGCGATTCCGGTTTAAGCCTTCCGCGAAAATCGGCGACAAGCATAACGTAATAAAACAAGATCGTCAAATCGGTCAATTGATTCGTAACTTTTACATACGAAATTCAAACACCATTTGAATAGTCAATTGCGGAAGGATTGATTTCCTTTGTTCTGTTTTGATACTAGGCCCAAATACCCCAGGAAATAATAACCCAAACAAAAGTAAGCCACGCAAAAATAATCCATTTGAAGGCACATTTGAATATCACATTTCAAATTTGATTCAATTTAATGTAATTTAATATTTTGTAAATTTTTTTTTCATGGGTTATTTTTAGCTTGGATTTTGCTGCGTTGGTTATTTTTCTCTCGAGTTAATTTCGTTTAAGTTTATTTTTGCCTTGGATTATTTTTGTCTTGGATTATTTTTTTTCGGGTTATTTTTGTCTTGAATTATTTTTGTACAGGTCATTTTTCTCTCAAGTTATTTTTGCTTCAGTTTATTTTCGCCTTGGATTATTTGTCTTTGGATTACTTTTGTCACGGGTTATTTTTGTCTTGAATTATTTTTGTACAGGTTATTTTTCTCTCAAGTTATTTTTACTTCAGTTTATTTTTGCTCGGGTTCAATTTTGCCGTGGATTATTTCTGTTTTTATTATTTTTGTTTCGGTTATTCGTGTCTTGGATCTTATTTGGTGGATTAGTCTCGTCTCTATTTATTCGGTGTCCAAAGTCAATGATTAAAACTGTCATTATTTTGACGTTTACGGCCTTGTGGGGGGGGGGGGGGGGGGGGAGGACTCCTCAGAATTCAATTACGATGAAAAACTGCATAGACAACGGTCAAGAAATAAGAACAAAACATAATTATTATAAGATAACTCCAGGCTTACAAGGAATTAATCGGCAAATTGGTCAAAGAATAACAAATCGGAAAAGACGAATCGTGATCGATGCTATTTTTAATCAATTTTATTTTTGTCTCCAGTCGTTTTTGTGCGAGTTATTTTTGAACGGTACACTAACGTCAGTCATCTCTGTTACCAATTCGTCACGTTGCCAGTCAAGTCACGGATACGCAAAACGAAAATGTGCAGATAAAATGAAAACCGAACTATCTCGAATATTGTTTTTTTCTGTTTCTTACGTTTCCTTTTTCTTATTTCCGATTTCGCTGCGTCGTCTTCGTTTCATTCAACGAATTCATTCGACAGTTAGGACTCACCTGAAACTCGCTCACACCTCGCGTAATACGTAACCACAGGCAGCATCGTCGTGCACGCACTGCAAAGAGCGTTGGATAATTAATTTATTCTTTGCTAATCTTTTCGAAATAAAACGAAAACAAATTTATATGCAAATTCGCGGCAGCGCGAGGCGAGTAATTAATGGTCGGACGTTGGTACCTACCAACCTACCTTGCAAAATGTACGTACAACGATATCGCACAATTCTGAAACACAGTTTCATATTCACCGCGAGACCGGCGAGGTCAACCGTGTCTGCAGGATAACGAGAACGGAGTGAAAAAAAAAAAAAAACAGACACGCCGAGAATCAAAATTTAGTAACTAACGGAAGGGTTTCTATTTTTTCATTCCTTTCTTTCTCATTTTCGTAATCGGTTGTACGATTGTGATAAATCACTTGGATGACAAAAATCCGTGGATAAATTTACGAAAGTCCCGTGAAATCGGTCGAACAACTCTCAAACTCCCGTGAAATCTTTAAAATGTATAATCGATTACACAAAGTACTGCGAGGCTTCGTTAAATCTGCGGTAAGGTCTTTGAATATCGTATAATCGGTGCTGCGTGAAATTGTTTGAAATCCGTGAAATCTTACAGTGAATTCAGAAAAAATTTTCAATTACCACGTATTGTAAGTAGGCACAGGATTCATCAAAGTTGCGGCTGTAAAGTTATAAACTCGTTTCGGTGATAATTGTAAGTTTGTGAAGATTTCTGTTGCTTTGAAATTCGCACAGGTTGATATGACGTTATTTTTTTTCTGCCGAAACAAGATCTGAACGACGTTTTGAGATCAAAATATCTCAAGATCCTATCGTGATGGAAAAAACAGGCAACGCGATGATGTTCGGGGTAAAAAAATGTGTCGAAAATACGTGAACTCGATTGTTCATCGGTTTCTCGAAAAAATTTTGCAAGATTGTCAGTCAACTTTTATAACAAGTTGGTGTTCTACAGTTATACGAATCTGAAATCTGATTTCAGAAACTCAATATGGCGGCAGAAGATTTCAAATTTGATCGAATACGGTCAAAAAACTCTATGCACGGGTTTTCGGGATCGCTGATTGGATTCGCTGTACTGAATTTTCAATATCTGATTTCAGACTCGTAATCAGCGACCCCAAAAACCCCTTGACAGAGTTTTTTCTCCGGACGCGATCGAATTTCAAATTTTTGTTGGCCATATTGGATCCGCCATCTTGAATTATTGAATTTCGATTTCAGATTCGTAATCGGCGATCCCGAAAACTTATAATTTAGGTGAAACATGTAGAGAGTAGTAATTTTCTTAGAAAAACGAATTATTTCTTCAATTTTCGCGTTTTTTTTTTTTACCCATCGATTTGTTGCTTACAACAATAATTCACATCGTACCGCAATAACAAGTCTCGATTATGTAAAACCTATTCGTACTTTTATACTGTCAGAAATGGCAAATAACCCCAAGGAAATAAGTTGAAAATTTCTCTGAATATAGAAAAAAGAAAAAAAAAAACGGATATAAAATTTAAACGTATACCACAACGACTGAAAGGGTTAAATATTTCTTCAAGGCCGCGAGCAATCTTGAAACGTTTATAATCCGGAATTCTCCTTGCCGCTCGTAATTCCTGTTTGAATTCTCGAATCTTCAGCCCTCTCCCTGTTTCTTTTCATCAACAACTTTTGACAATTTTGACAAGCGCGAAAGATTCGAGGGCAAAGACGTGAAGATGCTAGCCTGGGATTCGGCGAAGAGGCGAGTAAGAAGAAGAGGAATAAAAGGACGAGGATGAGGACGAAGAGAAGTAGGAGGAGGAGGAGGAGGAGGAAGAGGAGGACCGCCCACGCGGCTGGATATAGTAAAATCGTTGATTGTTGTTACCGCGAAGAAGATTCGCACGTGTAAATCAGCCCGGAGGCGATTTTCTTTATTTGGCACATGTTCCTCAGCCTTTCCGCATCGCGCGATGCATCCTGGGCCTGAAATATATGGCCGGGTGTGTTAATACGGCATTTAATCGACGATGTGTGGGTCCAACACCGCCGCCGCGTATCTTCTCTAGAACCTAATTATGAATTATTACTTTGAATAACCTACGCGTCAGCTTTTTACTCCCGCCGCCATATCTCCGATCCCCGATCCCTTCCAACTTTCTTCCGACCATTTGCATCCTCCTGCGTCGTTTCGTCACCGTCGAAAACTAACCGAGATCTCTTAAAAATTTCGAGATTCTCCGGTATCGTAAGGATTTCGCTAAACTTCGATTCGCAATTGCTCGATTTTTTTTTTTTGGTCTTTTATTCTCCCTTCGTCGATTAATCGGCTCTTTCGTTCGATTATTTTTTCAAACAATGGATAGATGAAATGAAAACTAATCGAAGGGGTTGATTAATCGATTGCCCCCCCCCTCACACCAAAAAAAAGAAGAGCACAAAAGACCAATAAAAATGGCCGACCATTCGATTTTTCTATTCGACCGATCGATAGATTGATCGTCCATTTCGATTAATTTTTTGTTATGATTAATCGATTGATTGACCTCTTCAATTAGTCATTTCTTCGGCTGATCGAAGTCGTGATTTCAAAGGATTTCACTTGAACTTTTAGTAGGAACATACATAAGATACACATCTCAAAGGATTTTAACAATATCTTCGGATCCGGGAATTTGGGTAAAATTTTTAGGTCAGACTAGAAAATTTCACGGGATGATCCCAAATTTTATTTACAACCCGAAAATTGTTGAGAATTTCAATGTTCAATCTCCATATTTCGGTTTCAAGATACTTAATCGCCAAGTATCTGAGAATCGGTATAAGCTTCGGGTTCTTACAATTTCATAATTTTTATTTTTTTTGTTTTTGTTTACTCAAAGTTTAAAAAAAAAAGTGCACTGAAAATTCTTTCACATTTTTCTTAAAATTACAATGACAATCGAATATACGTTAAAACTTGAAAACTTTTTAAGCTTCGTTGACCATGATTCTCGGATATAATAAAGTATTCAGGCACATCACGCATAGACGAATATAATCGAGCGAGTAAAAACTAGATAAAATACCATCCTTCCTGTAAATCCGCATGAAATACAACAAAATCCTGTATACGAAGGTATAAAACCGCGTAGAACGCAGGTTGTACAATACAACCGTGTAAAAAGGTCGTGCAGTTTTTCTTTCCCGAAGTGGACGAGGAAATCCTTGCGATATTTATACGCGTTTGTTCATACGCGAAAACATATCATCTTTTTCCCCTGTTACGTCCCTTTCTACACATTATAGCGAAAAAATTCTCTCCCCTCTGGAGATACCTTTGCATCGTTATATTTCACGTCGCGTTTGTTAAAATTCACGTGTACGCATGATACGTATACATATACGTAGTAGAATTAAATTTTGATCTCAATATTTTGACCTATCGCAAAAACAAAAGTCAAGTAAACTAGAAAACTGAAAAAGAAAATAAAATATACCGGGACAATCTCTCGAGACTTGAAAATCAACCGCGCATGCGCCAAATAATTGAACATCATTGGTCGGCGAAATCTTCCCGCAGCGATACTTTTGTGCTGCGATACAGGCCGGCCAACCTACGCAAAATGTCTACGTTTTCAATTTTCAAAGAGCGTAAGCATTGAATTCCGACCGTTCTTCGAAGAATCAACTTTCCGACCCAACAACAAACGCTTTCCAAACCTTTCCGAGTCTCTGCCTCAATTATTCGATATTCTAACCTCGAAAATTCGTATCAACTACGTCGCCGCGAGAAACAGAGTTTGACAGCTGAAACTCGGGATGGCCAGCCTGCCGATGAAACTCGCGCACGCGCAGTTCATTTTCAACTTTCGAGAGATTGTCACGGTGTATGCTATCTAACGGCTGCGTTACGGTTTGTCTGATCAAACTAGCGAAAGGACGATGGACCGAGAGAAATATAAAAAAAAAAAGTAATAAAAAAGGAGAAAGGGAATACGGTGAAAGAAAACGAATGAAACGAAGAAACAAAACTGACTTGGGATGGGAGGGGGAGGATTTTATTCTATACCACGAGTATATATAAATACAAGGAATTATATATCGGGCTCGTTTTACAGCCTTCTGGTGATCGGTGTGACATCCGTGTCACGGCGTTTGCCCCGCGTAATATATGTAATCCTTAACGTGAGACGAGATAAAAATCTGACAAATGAGCGGACCTACATGGAAAGGCTATCGAATTCTCGACTACCGGCTGTCTCTCCTTCGCATTATAGGCATACCTGCAGGGTTATGACTACCGATCGCTGCGAACAACCACCACCACCTCCACCCCTCTCTTTCCCTCTCTTTCTCTCTCAATTCACCTCATGGCCATGCTGTTTTATCATGACCGTTGCACCATCAGCAGCTGGGAGTAATCAAGCCGGTCAGCGTCAGAAATTTGTACCTAACCACTTTTTTCTTCTCTCTCTATATATATCTCTCTCTCTCTCTTTTTCTTCGCGTTGTATATGTGTGTGTTCGTGTGTGCGCGCGTGTGTGTGTGTGTTTTCTTTTTTCATTCCACCGATTTTTCATCATTTCACAACACGTCACTTCAGGACCCTCATTACACGCGCGATCAGACATGTCAGAAGATCTTTGAGCACGGAGGCTTCTGATACTAAATAAGACACGCGTGACTAGAAGGATTTTTTTTTCCATCTCGTTCGCTTTCTTTTTTTTATACCAAAGTCATTTTACACGATCGTGAAGATTTTTCAGACCTGAAGATTTTTCTTTCTCTTCACTGTTCGCTAATTATCATTTTAAAATTAAGATTAACTAGTTTTTGAATCACCATCGATCGCATTGTTTTTTTTTTTTTAATTTAAAAAATTTTTTTTTTTCCTATCTCACTCTTCTGACAAATTGTCCTTCACTTACTGTGTAACGTTATTACGAATCTCATTTTTTTGTAATTCGAAAACAAAAACAAGGAGCGAACAAACTTGGGAAAAAAACGTCAAGTGGTAAATAAATTCCTGTCGTTTGACAGTTTGTTGCGAACGATGAGATTCAATTTCGATCATCTTGCAGAAGATAATTCTGAGATTCTTTTCCAAACGGTACCGAACCATTTTTTTTTTTTTTTTTCTTTTCCACGGCACGAATTCAACTAGATCAGCTTCAGCTGCATTTTTCCACAACAGATGGAATTTTGACGACAGTTTTCAGCAAAATCACTCCGTTATTTCCAGCGACGAGAAAAAAAAAAAAAAAACAAAAAAACTCGAAAATCGGTCCGCTCGTTCAAAATCTTACGTGCGCGTAACTCGAAAAGAGAAAAAAAAAAGAAAAACGGTGAACGAAAAAAGAAAGAAAAAATCCGTCGTCGACGATAAACTCGAACAACGAAAATTTCATCATATGCCACGGTTTGGAAAAGTCGTGTCTCGAAGTATCGATCGAAATATAATTCTGTCGAATGTCTGCCTGATTTCAAATTTGACGGGGAAAGAAGGAGAGGGGGGGGGGGGGGGAGGGAAGGACAAGAAAAAGAAAAAGAAAAAATAAAATAAAACCTGCGGTTCTTGCGAGCGTTTTCGTCAGTGTAACGTGCGATTTTCTCGGCAAGAGGAGAAGAAGGATCCTAGAAATAAAGGGGCGAGAGGGGGGGGGGGGGGGATCTTCGCGCTCTCGTTAGGTATTCAAGAGGAGGAGGCCCTTTTAAATAGAGAAACGCTTTCTTAGCGGCGAGTAGGGCCCGACTTAGGAGGGGCCCCGCCGCGTAGCGATGCGTGTGGTCCAGAAAGAGCTGGGCAGCATCCGACATCGGTCGGTTGCTAATAACACCCTGGCGTACCTATAATACGGGGCGGTGGTAAGGAAGGGAAGGTGAGGGGGGGGGGGGGGGGGAGGTGGAGGTGGAGGAGAAGAGGGAAAATAGAAGGATACGAGCCGAGGAAGAATAAAGTGACCACAAAGAAGCCACGAGATTTTTAAGAAAAAGTACGCACGGAAGACGTACGGCAAAGTTTTAAAACAACGCGCGGACTGCGGAGGAAATGAGGGATAAAAAAGAAAAAAAAAAAACACGGGAAAAGAAAGAGAAAAAGGAAAGAGAACAAAAAAAAAAAAAAAAATAAAAATCGGTGAACGAAAACGAAATAGGAATAGGAATGAAACGGATTGAAAAATTCTCGACTCTCGTATTGTATTTAGGTATAATATATTTTGTATATATACCGCACACATCGAAAAGCTTCATCTACTTTTTGTTACATCTCTTTTTACGATTCGTACGAAAAGTGAATTCTTCGGCCCTTCTGTAACGCGAATCTTTCACATTCTATCGCTTCATTACGAAAACGAAACCATGCAACGGCTCGCGAAGGAAGGATCCGGCTAGCTCGCCTTTTTCTTCTCTCTCTCTCTCTCTCTCTCTTTCTCTGTTGTTTTTTTATTCTTTTTTTCCAATTCTCTTTTTACTCCTGTCACATTTCTACACCGTAAAACGTCCGCAGCCGCTGGAAGTTAATCGTTGAAATAGCTTCTCGGTGGCTTATATTCGAAACAGTCGAGATTCTCGACGACTCGCCGTTTTCGCCAAACTTGGAAAGCGCGATCTTGCAAATTTTCAATCTTCATACCGATATGAAATTTGACATAAACTTGTATGTAAATCGATTCGTACCAAAAAATACATCATCAATTTTTTTACTATAATAACTACTCAGTGTGGAAGAAATTTTTTTTACGACAGGTGAATTTTCGTCACATTATTTTCCATTCATTTCTTTCGTGATTTCGGTTATTTTCTTTTTCATTCCCTGCAACGATCGTTACCGTTTTGGAATAGTAACAACGCAAGGACCTGGAGAAGAAAAAAATCGTGTAGGTAAAAGCGAATGAAAGATACGAAAATTTCACGTATCAAAATGTAGCATTTAGACGACAGTTCGCCGCGATCTTTCTAACCTCAAAAATTTTTACCACTGTCGGTGGCTGTTCCGCTCAGTTCCCAACTGTCAAAATTTCCGAGATTAGAGACAGTTGGTCACCCTGGCAAACGGTTACTCTCGAACGTGGTATGCCTAGGAGTGCAGCTTATTTCCCTAAAAAAGTTTCTCTCTTGCGCTGGACTGGACTTAAGTAAGTTTAGTACCAACGGCGCCAAAATACCCTAGATCGGTGGTGATTAATTGTTGCGACGTTGAATCTGCGGGGGGTAAAGATGAGCTGGCATTTTAAACTGCGTGGGTTGTGTACTCTACACGATGGCGTTACCGAGCACGGTAGCCTTCGTCAGAAAAATAATTCCCTAACAATATAGGGATTTTTTTATACAGTTGGTAAAATACTTACTCAAAGGTTTTGACCCCGAAGAAAAGGGGCGTGTCGCAGGAGTTCCAGGCACACCGTGATTGAATTTTAGCAGACGACGGACGATTCGGTCGTTAGAAATTCGCTGTGCATGTTGAATTTTCGTTTATTCAAGATTGATAGCGGGATTGAATATACATCGGATGCTCGGAGATATGCGATGACCGAAAGACCGGGAGCCTTTATGCTTCGTACATCTTATCTCTCGATATCATATTCACCGACGTATTGGGGATCTTTCGAGAGTGGCTCTCCACCGTTTCCAAGAGCAGCATCGTGGCAGAGCCCCTCAGCGCTTCTACCCGTGCATAAATATTCGATTACGGTCTAGAGCCACGAGTAACCTTAGATTAACTCTGCATAACGTAATCTAACCTAAACCTAAGACCAGTATAACCTAGGCCCGCTTGTTTTCTTGGCTCATGATTCTATTGCTATTCACGGTGCTGGAATTTTGAGTTTGGATTTTTGTTTGGAGGAATTGTTTGTATCTTGAAAAGTGATCCTTTCTTCAGTTTGTGCAAGGACCTTCGTGTTTCGATTCTTTTTTTCAAATCATCGCGATTGGAGGTTGTATGGGCGTGGTTCGAGCAACATGGCGACGCAACTGAAGTATCAGCTGTTCGTTTTAGAATAATTTCACGGACATCTGAGCACGAAATACTTCGTGCAGCTTGTCAGGCTTTCATTTTGTTGTCACAAATTATTACACAGTTGAATATGTAATGGAATCAGACTTTTGTACTTAAATATGACACAGTTTGAGGGTCACGTTTCCCGATAACCTGTAACTTTTTTCCAATTACCTTAAATTCGTGTTAGAAAACGAAGTAGAAATTTATAAATTGCGGATGGAATTACGTTTTCGAATAATTTTTAACAGTTCTACACGCTAAATCAAAGAGAAAAAAACGAAAATTCGAGTTTTCAGAGGCTTATTTCAGATTATATTGTTAAAACGAATCAAAAGCTTGAAATTTTTCACCACAACTTTTTTTCCGAAATCATCGTGTTCCGGTCTCAACATGTTTGAAAAGACATCTTTCAGCCGAAGAATAAAAAAAATCTCACCAACGAAATTCGTCCCGCGAACAAATTTCAATATATTTATACTTTTTAAAAATAACATTATCAACGTTTCAATGCAAGAAGCACGAAACAAGTTAAAATCATAAATTTGCGTCAGGAAGTTATTTTCCAGAAAATTTTTAACCGACAACAAACTTACACAAGTATTCGTATGTAAAAATACTGCGCAACCAAAATTCGGTAGAAAAGCGTTCTGATCGACGATAATTATACGATGCTTCGACATTCGGCGTTTTTCGCACGCGATAAATCCCCAGATATTTGATGTTCCGCGATCCTCGTTCCTCTTCGCGTTTCATCATCCACGTTCAGAGAAATGACAAAAACAATCATGGCGTTCGGGCGTTTCGATGGTTTTACAGCTACGCCAAAACGCGGGGAAAACTGACGTTTTATGTATCGGGTGATACTGTATAATCCGTTTCGTCCGTGCCACTCCATCACCGACAGATATATCTACTCGGAGCATAGAGCTCGCGAAAACAAAAAAATAAAAAATAAACAAAAAAACGAAAATAAAAACAATGGTAATAACGGGGGTATCAAAAAAAAAAAAAAAACTACCTGAAAAATTTCTCCGTCGATTTCGATTCACGCATCCTCGAAACGCTCGGAGATATCTCACTCGAATTTATTATTATTATTATTATTATTATATATATATATATAGAATCAGAGCTGCGATGGGAATGGTAAGATCGTGAATTTTAAAAATCTTGACGAAGAAAAGCTGGTTTAAAATTTCAATAACTAAATAATAATAATAATAATGTCAAGAGTTAAAATTTGGCAGATCAGTTTAGAGACGTTGAATAAACGTCGAGAAGAACGTAGAAGCTGGGAATGGAAATTTTCTTTTCTTTCATCCGCGTTTTCCTCCCTTATTTTTTAGTATTCTTACATATTCATCTTATTACAGTAATCAACATAATTCCACGGCCGCGAGAGATGTATGTAACGAGTGCAAATTAGCTAAATAGACCAAGTTAAGACGAGAAGAGAGAATAAGGATGAAAAGAGTGCGAGAGAGAGAGAGAGAGAGAGAGAGAGAGAGGAATATTTTTTCATACCTGCGGTACCCTCCCTCACCCTCGACAAAGTTACAGGGTGGGTACCTAATACCTACCGCATATCATTAGGTTATATACACGTACCTGCGTAATATAACGACCAACGAGTAAAAGTGAAAATACAAGAATGAAGGGAATATTCAAGGCAAAATAACGGCGGTAACAATAACGATGTTTAAAATTCGCTTTCGGGCTTTGGATTAAAAAACTTGGTAACATCATCCGCGCACTTCGACTACACACCTTAATTTCTCTCTCTCTCTCCCTCTCTCTCTCTTTCTCTCTCCCTTTCAACGATTTTCTTCTCATCTAACGTCTCTTCTTCGTTTTGTGCAATATCCTGATTTATTATCACCGTAATTCGAGAACCCGTTTAAATGTCAGTGACTAATTCTGACCCGGTACACGTAACGTTTGGTACATTATCGAATCGTAAATGTCGAAGAAAATCGGAGAGAAATAAAAGAAAGAAAAAAAAAATAAAGAAAAATGTCACCCCAAAAACTAGGGCTCTCGAGAGTGAAAGGCGAGGCAAAAAGGAAACCGCGAGCGCAAGGGACGGTGAGGAAAAAAACGGTGAAAATTTAATAAATTCTTTCGCCACAGGGTCACACAATGTCGGGGCTTTACTTCACGGGACGAGGAGAACCGGCCTCCATGGCCATCATACCGAATCTAATTACGCGCAGCTTTCTGTACAAGAGTTCTTCTCTGGGAGGCTCTAAGTTAGGACGTGCGTTCTGTGACCACAGGCAGAGGCTGTAAATCACTTTGTAACTCAGCGAATTGCAGACTTTTATACAAATATACGAGCATCGCTATAATACGTACACGTTATATGGAACGTCCCCAAAGCGCCGTGTACATAAAAATACCTCAATTTATCGAACCTGAACCACAGACACCTTCCATAAGTCCTGTTCCCGAATGACCTCTTAGAAACTTTACCAAATTTCTCACTGAGCGTGTTCTGCGTCTACAGATTTTCACTAATTCGAAAAGAAATTCGCGCTTCGGAGCTTGCGGATATAATAGTTCGTGTATCTCGTGTAAATAAAATCATCGTAAAAAAAAATTTCAACGTACGGCCAACCAATCTTCTTGAAACGTTGCATCGGAAATTATTTCAATTCAGAAAAGAAAATTCAATAAAATCACAAGAATCGAATGAATCTTGAAGTAATGGCGAATTCAGACATATGTTTCTAGACATAACCTCAAATTTTTTCCGTTTTTCTTTCAACTCGGTTTATCTCTAACGAGATAATTCGATGCAATTTACACCGATTAATTTCCTTGCTCAGTGCTTCGTTAATTTATGTTATCGTGAAAGTGTATAAAGTTGCATTCAAGCTAGCCGTTTCAGTGAAGTAATCCTCCGGGTGACGATCGCTCGGCGCTCATTGCTATTCAAGGTGCATAGTTTATTAAAGCGGGCGGATCGCGTTGCTGTTGCCGGTGCAGCGGCAGCAGCTACCCGATGCAAGGGTGGGTTACATTCTACATGTAGACACATATATACTATACATACATAATGGGGTGAAGCGCTGGTCGATCTACACCTAGACGAAGTTTAAGACGAAGAAAAAAGTCCAAGGGATTACCGGTAGGATTATAGGATCTCAACATACAGCCGAGAATATCCCGCACCCTTACAAAAGGGGGAACGGAAATTTTACAATAACGGAGATTCAATGTATCGGAATTGTTGAGATTTAACGAAAAAGATTCAAACGAAGATGAAAGGAAATTAAAACTTGTCTCAAGACAGGGAACAACGGGACAAACTGTCGACAATCTTTGGACGTTTTTTTTTTTTTTTTTGTAACGTATCGAAGTTGCTCGGTTGGTGAATTACATCGTACAATTCTTTTTCTTTGTTTTCTTTTTCACTTTTTTGTTTTCACTTTACGGTCCTGCAACTCGGGAGACGAGAGACGAAATAGAAGAAAAAGAAAGGAAAAAAGTTTGCGGGGCATAAGTTGTTGTTGCTGGTGAGGCGAGGGAGAGAGAGAGAGAGGGAGAGAGAGAGAGGGAGGGTGGTGGCTGATTATTCGCAGGGTAGCTCTACCCGCGTATAAATTAAAGGGAGGAGAACGAAGGAGCTTTGGTTCCTGGGCAATTTTGAAGTTGGGTCTATTCAGAGTTGGCATTAATTCTACACCGCGCAGGCGCGTCGAGGGCAATCAATTCAAAAGTTAATTTGAATTGAGGAATTGTGCGAGGCTGAGGCGTCGAGGCGAGAACTACATGTTATACCTACCGAGCCCCAGCCTCCCACAATCCAAGGCACCAGTCTCGGCTTTGGGATCAAACCAAGTAACGCGGATCGCTCGATTCCTCATCGCTAAGGGTTGCTATGGTTTCACGAAGATACCAAATTGCGCCAGACGATAACAAATCACGAAGCATTGAATTTAAAAATTATAACAAACGGAGGCATTGCGTTCTGTGATCATGACCAAATCCGTGATCACTCAATGACTGTGATGATTTCGTAAAAGTGTCAGTTAACAGTTCTAGAGGATATCAAAAAGTCAAACATTCGATTTCTGAATGATATCCAAAAGGAGTAATATGGAAATGTTGAAATTCATGATCACCTAATGGTTGTGATGATTTCGTTAAAAGTGGCAATCAACAGCACCGGAGGGTTTCAAGAACACAACATTCCATTTTAGGATGATATCCAAAAGGAGGAGTATGCAAATGTCCAAATTCGTGATCAGTTAACGGTTGTGATGATTTCGTAAAAGTGTCAATTAATAGCACCAGAGGGTTTCAAAAACACAAGAGATTCCATTTCTGAATGATACCGAAAAGAAGTACCATGCAAATGTTGAAATTCATGATTATTTGAGGGATACGATGGTTGTGTGATAGTGTCGAATGGGTTGGAGAAGTATCAAGAACATAGAATGTTTCATTATTTGATCATATCGAAAGGAAGTAAAACACAAATACGAAAATTTCTAAACACTTAAGGGCTGCAATGACGTCTTCGAGTGTCAAATTGGTCCAAGCAGTATCAGAAACACAATATATTAAGTTCATGAATAATGTCGTAAGGAAGTAGACCGTAATATCTGAATTCCGATCAATCGGAGACTTTGAATACCCAGTTTTCCTGCCCAATCCATTAAAACAGACAGTGCATGTAATGAAAAGCACTTTTTCAGATAATTTCAATCCAGACCATGGAGCCCATACCGAATTTCGATAAATTGAATCCTCCTCGAATTACGATAATGACCGTTGCCTCAGTCGCAGTCGGCGCGAGGGTTGTTTTAACGAAGAAATGTTTCCCCTGCAGGGAAGAGGAGAGATCGGAAAAACCAAGCCGCGTGAACTGGCCGAGGATCGAGAATCCGGCGACGATAGCGAGCCGGGTTCTAAATCAAAAGGCGACCCCCTTTCAGACATTATTCGATTATCAGCGTGCCAGCTGATGTATGTAAGCGTTAAGCCGGGATGTAAAACGAAGCGTAGGTATAAACTATCCACCAACTCTCTCTCTCTCTCTCTCTCTCTCTCTCTCTCTCTCGAGCTTTTCTTCCCACCGCTGCCCGCGATGCTGGGGCGCGTTCGCGTAATCTCCATGGCACTGTTCTCAAATTAAGTCCTAATCTGATTTCCACGTCACGGGCAAGCCGAGGGCCCCTTGATTCCTCGGAATGGCCATTTCCCTCCTCGAGTCGTCTGACTAACGACTATTTATGTCTTCGCCCGCTTCGAGTCCGATCCTCATAAGCTAATATCCCGGAATACGCTCGATCTCTTTGCCAAATGGTTGAAGGAGAAGGAAAAAAAAGTCAGTGCAAAAATCAGTTTTCTCCACCCTTTTCTTTCCGCCGTTCCGTGACTTCTGCAAAATGCCTGCGAGGCGCGACAACCTGCCGCCAGAAATATCTGGGCCAATAGTTCATACGCCGCACAGATGTCGCCTAGACTTATTATACAGGCACGTGCTCGGTGTGTGAAAAAGGCGGTGCAACCTCGCCACGTTCACGCTACTACATACTGGAGCAAAAATTTTTCAGCCCGTCTGCATTTATTTTAACTGTTCAGGTACCGTCCGCCAGTTCTCAGGAAAGAAGCGGAAGAATCCGACGTGTATGCATCTGGCATGAGTGTGCAGCCAAGATTCCAACCTTCGCTCACATAAATTTTCACCTGAATACAGCGTGCAGTTGCAACTCCCTCGCTTCATCTCTGCTGCCTCTGCTTTCTGACTCCCACAGTCGTTGCTCTTGGTACGACATTTCATCTGCAGAGGTAAATTGCAAGAAACGATCGTTCACTGTGAATTCACTGTACTTACGGTAATGTCCTCTTCAGACTAGTCTCAAGGGAAACTAGTACCAAATTATAAACAGTCCAACGTGGTCATGGGTGTAATCAAACTGATTGAAAAATCTAACACAGAATGATACTTTCGTGGTTTCAACAATCTTACGTGGAATGATGATTTCATGGATTGGACACACCAACGTGGAATTAGGTTTTTATGAATTGAACAGTCCACATGGAACGACGATTTTATGGATTGGACAGGCTAACATGGAATGATGCATCCAGGAATTGAACAGTCTAACATGAAACGATGATTTCATGGGTTGGAGAGAACAACGTGGAATGATGCTTTCTAGCAGCTTGGAATTACGAATTGAACAGTACAACATGGAACGATGCTTTCAGAAATTGAACAGTCTAACATGAAACGATGATTTCATGGGTTGGAGAGACCAACGTGGAATGACGCTTTCACGAATTGAACAGTCCAACATGAAATGATGCTCTCATGGATCGAACAATCTCAAACGGAACGATGATTTTCTGAATTAAACAGTCGAACGTGGAATGATGCATTCGTGGCTTTTCAAGTTGAACGTGACCTGATGCTTTCCCGGATTTAACGGTGGATTGAGAAGCCCAGTAGCATCGATCGCACCGTTTAATTCCTGATCGAGCATTGGAATAGGTATCGAGTAGAGAATGGTCGGTGCAGGATGATTCGAAACAAGGGGTCGTAAATACCGGAGCCAATAATCATAGCTCCTTTGCCGGAATGAATGGTAGACGGTAGGCAGAGGAGAATCGATACGAATGTATGCGGAGAAGCGGAACGAGGATGAGGAGCAGATCAGAAGATCCATGCAGTGTCCGCGGAGGAGAATCGAACCGTGATCCCGGCGTCTTCAAACAGTCAGAGAGAGAGCGGAGTTGGGGAGACGGGGGAAGCTCGAACAATTATTTTTAATTCAATCGACATAACGAAAAGCGATCCCGTGCAAACGGCAGCAGCGTAACTCAGAGTCGTGAGTCGCCGATTTGAATACGCGCATGCCAAATCGGCCCTCGGAGCTCGGATCTTCCGGAGGCTCGACCGCCCGTCGATCTGATCCGTCCGTCCTCCTCGGCGTCTTCGTCTCCGTTCTTAAAGATCCTCCGCGGTTCGGGCAATAAATAAGGACCGGCCACGTTGAAGGCTGCTGCCGGCTTCTTCCATTCCATGTGGAAGACAAGAGGAGCGGTGAAACGGACCGGGACACACACACACTCCGAGGAGGAGGGCCGCAGAATGCATCGGCAGCTCGGCTGTCAAACGGGAATACGGTGAGGAGGACGTACGCGGGGGCCGGTTTCGTCGGGAAAGGCAAGAATATCAGGAGCTGTGCGAATAAGACGACGAGGCACATTTCAAACCCTGTTGATCCACGTCTCGTCCTCCTCCAGTATGCGATCCGATTCACGTCTGAGATTACCGCATCTCTTCGCGGACACATTTCCAAAATGAATCACAACCCTTGCTCTTCGCCCGCTCGCTTCTCATTCTTATTCTTCTTAGAGGTTTTTTTTTTTTTTTTTTTTTGTTGTTCCACTCCGCCTTTTCGATCCTTCGTATTCTTGCATACTTACTCCTTACGTACAACCTGCTCCGGATCTTTCGACCAATTCTCTACGCTCAACGATCCAAAGCTGGCATCGAAACGGGCTCGACTTCAGGTTAAACTAGGATCTCGTTACTGCGGTATTTGCCGTTGATGATCATCGAGATTGTAGCGTAATCGGCCGAACGCGTAATGAACTTACCGACAATGTAATCGGAGCTTAGTATTTCCTGTATCTCGACTGAAAATTATCATCTCAAATTCATTGTATACAAATAGACGTTTAACCGTTTGGGAAATGCCACAAAATTTTTTTAGTCTTCTAAACAATACTTTATGATCCATTAATCCCAGCTACCTTATCGACACTACCCGGGAATATTTCGTTGGAAAAGAAATACTTATTTTCAACTTGTCGGTGGAAAATTTGAGCAAAAATCAAAAGGGATCAGCCCTGATTTTCCAGCAATTCTTTTTGCCCGACAACTTTCTGTCTCCAAATCGGTATTTACTTACAGTCATCTTTTTCAATACTAATTGCAATTTTGGAAACGCAGAAATCCATCGACAAAATGACGTTAGATGAACAGCTGAGAAAATTCAAGAAGATTTCATCGTTTCTCAACTGTTTCTTTCGAGCGATATTTTAGCGGAGTGACCGAAGACTATATATTTTGACTTTACAATCTTTACGGAATAATTTCATTCGTTGAAAGAAATGAAACATTTATTTTTCTTACACAAAATAGTCTTAGTAATTTTTGACTGGAAGTATAATATCAGTCGCGAAATTTTCTCAGGGCAACACAGTTCCGACTTGCAAAACTGAACATTTAAAAATCCTCGAAGTCTTTTGTAATTTTGGAAATCTTCTGAAATCTCCTGAAATCCTTAGAGAAATCTCTTGAAATTATTTACAATCTTTCGAAATCCTTAGAAATCTTCCGGAGTCTCTTGAAATCTTGTGAAACCCTCGAAATCTTTCGTAATCCATGAAATTTTCTGAAATCTGCTGAATTCATTAAAAATCTCTTGAAATCTTTTGAAATCATTTGTAACCCTTGAAATCTACCAAACATTTGATATCATTTGAAGTCTCTTACAATCTGTTGAAGTCCCTGAAATCTTTTAAAATCATCTGTAACTCTTGAAATCTTCCAAATATTTGTAATCATTTGAAGTCTCTTGTAATCTATTGAAATCTTTCGAAATCCCTGAAATCTCTGTAATCTTTTGAATTCCGTTGAAATCCCTGAAATCTTTTTTCAAACGTTTGCACTTTCATCGACATCAGGTGTGCATTAAATCCACAAGTGTTCAACATTTTGTAGTGAGCCAAACTTTGGTCACTCGAATAAGTTATTCGACAATCGCAGAGTTTTGGTATTGCTTGTTTTTTTTTAAAGCATCCCGCGAACCCGGACGTTGACGATTTCGCGATTCGTGGATTTTCACCTGCAGTGGACGAACAATTGTTAATCCGAATCGATCGATTCGCCGTCGATTACGTGTATCTGCAGTGCCCGTCCGATTTCGTCTGGGGCTTGTCAATATACGGGGGCATTTCATTTGACAGGTGCAATACGCATTCGCATGTGTATAACAGCTGGTAACGTTGAGATTAAATTTATATTGAAGTGAACAAAGGGACTTTGGAGCGTTCGATGAAACACCGAGCACTGACTGAGTGACCGGATCGAAAATAAAGCTAAATTGAAATGAAAAAAGGAAACGTCAAACAGTTTACAATCCAATGAATATATATGCAATTATTTCTGAAACTCAATCACGACCTTTACGTCCGTTCCTATCGAGCTCTGCACACACCAATCCACCATATTTCTGTGTACCTTAATATATTTCATCGAAGAGTTTCTTGCGAAATTGTACGACTCGCTCTATCAGAGGTTCGTAATATGCGGATTGAAGTATTCGCAAAGAAGGTGAGCTGAACCGGCAGGAGTAATATAAACATGAGGAAATCAATTTCGTGCCCGTAAATCAAAGTAAAAAAAATCGCATGGCTTTTATAGAAGTGGAAAAATTGAACGACGTCATATCGTGTCAATAATAATTCCGTTTCGAAATTTCAATTGATTCTTGGTGAGAAATTGAAAAAGTGTAAAATTCGACGTCCATAAACGATCTTCTTTTTCCCAACGTCATATCTCACGACTTTTATAGGTACGAACGAAGATATTGTCCATCGCGTTGTTTTTGAGAAAAGGGAAAGAATATCCCCAGTATAAACGTATAAATATATGGCGCATTCCGTATCACCTCGACCAATAATTTTCGCTTACCATTCTTGATTCTCGTCAAAATATTTCATGAGGTTCTCCGATCTCGAAAGAGCAGTCCTGAATTTTTTCATATTCTTTCCTCTTGTCGTGAATTTTTTTATATCATTCAAACCCGTTAAAAAAAATTACGTTTTTAAAAAATCTCAAAAATATTACTTTAAATTCCGATTGCTTCGACACCCGTTCCACGAAAGAACGATTTTGCCTATCTATTTAGCACTTCAAACGTTCTAAACAAACAAAACACTATGTTTCAAGGTTTCGAAAAGTTTCAAAGTACCAAGATCTCAGTTGAAAAAATTTCTGAACGTCAAAACGTGGTGTTCTGTTTGTTCGAAATGTTTACAGTGCTAAAAAAATACATAGAAAAAATCGCCACCTCAGGGGATGGGTGTCAAAATGATCGGAATAGAAAGGAAGATTTTTGCGATTGGTTGATATATGAAAAAAAAAGAGCTGTGTTTAGATGGGTTTGAATAATCGTGGCAAACTGACGACTTGAGATATAAATCTGAAAAAATTCTGGCGTACTTTTTCATGACTGGAGAATGGTAAGAAAAAAAATGAAAAAAAAAAACTGTGAACAGAGTGAAAAATGGTGAGAGAAAACCATCGGTCGAATCGACATAGAATGTCCCATTTATTATAAGCGACAGAAAAATTCCATGTCCGATCGGATTAAGGCATTGAGGTAGAAGCGGGAACAGCATTTCCACTGACATAAACGTAGAGCGAGATGGAGAGAAAGAGAGAGAGAGAGAGAGAGAGAGAGAGAGAATGTGAGAAAAAAAGAAGAGACGGTGCAGCGGCAGTCCCAACTAATTTGTAGTTGGTAAGAAATTGGGGTTGTTTCAGGGGTTCCTCCCGGGGGGTTGAAGAAAGATGTGAGAAGAGGGAAAAGATGGAAGCCGGCCGAGGTTGAGGAGCTCTCCACTTTTTCGCATCGTATAAACGATGAAAAAGAAACGGAAATAAGAATGAAAAATGAAAAAAAAAAAAAAAAAATAACGAAAAAGTTGACCGGAAAGTTCTTAACCGCTTGGGAATCAAGCCACAACGTCTCGCGAATCGCCTGCACGAGGCTTCCTCACTTCCCGCCGAATCAGCTTTCTCAGCTTATTCCTTCCCAACATTGTGCCGCGAATTCGCAAAGGCACAGACGTGCGAGGGAAGAAGCGAGCATATTTTTACGCTTGTCGTTCCGAGGGGGAAGGTGAAAAGTAATGATAACTGTTTATTTATTTATTTTTATTTCTTCTTTTGTTTTTTTTTTTTTTCATTGCTTCCGGTCGTCGTTTTTTCATGCTCCTTTTGCGCAATCGCCAACCAAAGCTTAGCCGGAAATCAACTCAGGGAAATGATATATCATGTAATATTCTTTTTCTACGCACAGTTCTGCCATTCGAGTTTTGTACCTGTTGGTAGGTACTCACCTAACATCTCGCACTTTGGTTATACGGTTAACGTATTGCTAAGTAATTCAAGGTCTGCTATCGCAGGGATGCTGTTGGGTTATGTAAATAAAACAACTCGGTAACTGGTGGAAAATTGAATGAAAGGCGTTTTGTATTATTTGTATTGGTAAATGTATCCTTCGACGTTGGAGCGTTGACAACCAAAAGTGGCGCCAAAACGATTCTTTAGATTTTTTATACAGATGGCGCCACGATAATTCTTCATATTTCTCATTTTCGAGAGCGATGTTTGACGGTAATTGAAACTCAATGAATACAGGAATACATAATATATTGATTTTTTTTTTCTGCTTTACAACATGGAAAGTTTAAATAGAAATCTATAACGATTAATACGAAACGAGGTAACACGGACAGATTTATAACCTACAATCTGAGTCGCAGCAATGAAGATATTAAAAACTAAAATATGTTTCTATTTTTAATATTTAGAAACCGCCGTCTTGTCAAATAAGTGCGATTGAAAATTACAGACGCTATCTAATCGGTGCATATTTTCTCAAGAACCTCACGATTGGTTTATTTTTACTCGATTGTTTCGCTTTCACGGACCATATTTAGAAATATCGCCATCAGTCTTGAGATTTAATCAAAAATCTTCGGATTTCAGATTCTGGCCTAAACGACAATATTTCGTAATGAGAAAACAACTTTTCTTTTGTCTTTGAACGGACTCTAATTTCTTTAGGGTTGGCAAAGCTGCACCCGCATCGTAAATAGGAATAGATCGATTTGCGTTCGGTGCGCTATCTACCAACATCAGAGAAGAAGCTTGCTGGCCCGCGTAGTTTGAAAGCAAGTCCTCAGGCAGCTTGTAATTTCACTCCTCGGGACTTGACAAATGTTGAGAAAAAAGGAAAAGCAGTCGCATTAGCCGAACAAAATTTTCAAAGCTCAAAATCACTGAAAACTTTTCTTGAATCCTGAGACAATTTTGTTTCCAAGCTTTTCCGATGTTACTGCAATTTCTTGACTGATTTCCAATACTCAAATCAATTCTATATTTGCGATGCGTGTTCAAAAAATGTTACAGTTTTTTTTTTTTCTTTTATTACTCACTTGGACGCGAATATCGACGAATTAATTTACTCAGTGCTTCAAATACTATCGTTAAAAAAAAAAATGATTTCACTCCCTCCGTCCTTTCGTTTCAACCTATCCTAACCTAGCATCTCAATTTTTATTTTTTTTTTTTTTTTGTCAATCTGCCAAACGTGTATCTCAACTAATACTTTACGTACAATAACAATTATCATCTTTGCACCCGAACAACGTCACTTTTTTGCAAACAGGAGTAAGAAATAATGACATGATAGTATAATGTAAGAGAATTTTTTTGTCGAAGCAAACCGTCGTTATAAGCCCCAGACGTATTATACTTATATTATAATACTCATAAGATTGTACGAAGGGTAAGGAGAAGGTTGAGCGAATGAAACTTTTTAATACTCTTCTCGCGACGAGACGAGCAAAGGCATAAAATACAAAAAGAAAAAAGCGAAGAAAAAGAAAAAAATAGTACGGAAAAGTACAAAGGCGTGAGGGAAAAAACTGCGATGTTACATTTAACAAAGTATAATTGCCAGAGTATAAAAGCATAAAAGCTCTTCTATAATTGAAGCTTCTTGCCTATAAGCGTGACTATAATGTAGGTTTAATACAGTTTTCATGAGTAGAAATTTGAGATTCTTAGTTATATGTTCTACCTAATTATACGTGTAACGTGAAAAAAACGGCAAGTTTATTATTTTGTGAAAATAATTGCGCAGTAAGCCTCCTCGTTTTCTATTTTACCCTAGCTTCTCACTCTTCGTTAATATCACTGCGTACGATGTGTAAATAATCCACAAGCATTAACTCCGCAATGGGCTTCTGCCTATCGCAGAAAGACCTCCGAGAAGAATACGAATAAGAAGAGGTTAAAGATCAAAGAAGAAGAAAAAACAAAGTGAAAAAAAAAAAATTCGCGAATAGTCGGGTTCGTTATAAATCCGGCAGGTGAGCTGACTACGCGATTGATGCATTAAAAGAGAGAAAGGCAGTCGAGAACCGGGATCAATGAGGGAGAAAAAAAGGAGAGGGAAATTTGAATTTAAGCAAATTCGGCGAGAGCAAAGCGCATTCGGCATCCGCAGGCTCGTTAAGACCTGAAGTTGATATTCTTCGGGACATCGACTCAGATTTACGGCTTTGAATTCTGTCGAAAAAAGCGCCAAAAGCGGCGACTATTCGCATCTCGAATTACTTTTTCTCGTCTCGTTATACTTAGCTCTGATTCTGGATTTTCGTGAGACTTAATTCGTGAAAAATAAATAAATAAACGCCGCAAGGCTTGGAGAGAAAATATTCCGTACAATTTAAAACCACGAATTGAGATTCGATTTTGCCTACACGTGAAATCGAAGCTCTGCTAACTCTAGCCTTAAGCTTTATGTAACGTTGAACAATTATTGCACACGTATAGGATATGCACCGCTTTAATCGTCCAATGGAGCTTCGCGATCGTCTGATTGCATACCGTTTCCTTAACGAGCCGGAATTAGCAAAACGGGGGTGAAATTATCCGCCCGGAATTGCATCTGACTGCGCATCCGTTCTTATCCATGAATCGATCGGTATCGAAAGTTAGGAGAAAAGAGAACGAAATATTTCAAAAAATCTTCAAAGATCAATGAAAAAATATCCCTACTGTGAAAAGAAACGAATATGAGCGAATTCGATTGACAGAAGCTAAGATATCAATAATTACGTTAGAAAATATTTTACACTTGGTACATTCGAAACGAATGAAAGAAAATATTTTTACAAGAAATTATATCCAAAATGAATAAAGGAAATTTTTGCGTAATTACTGTATTATATTCTGAAATATTGCATTTTTTTTAAGACAATTTCTGGGGATCTTTTCATTGAGGAAAACGAAAGTCCGAAAATATCGAATCAAAAATACCGGAGTTTAATCATTTCGAATATTATGATTACAAAACCTCACCACAAATCTCTGATATCTTAGCTCATGCTGCTTGAAATTCCTCACGGTAATTTTTACTATGTATCAGGTAAGTAATTGTTTCGTTCATATTTACCATAATTGGCCGAAATAACACTGGTATAATTTTTTTTTGAACATCCTCTTCACTTTTTACAGCTTTAAATTTATAAAGTGAATCGATCCTTTAAAAATAACCGACGTAATTCCGTTATAAATTTTGAACCCTCCGAATTCTAAAAAAAAATGCAATTATTCAAAAGTTGAATTACAGTGCCTCGTAGTTTCAGAATTCATTCTCTGTGACCAAAACTGTGCGCTCAAAAATTTCTCATTTCTCTCTAAAAATATTGTCTCAAAAAAAAAAAAAAAGAACTCTGCACAAAGGAAACCCGAAAAACCTTTAAAAAAAAAAAGATAAAATATCGAAACGGTGCGTTTAAAACTCTGCAGGAGGATAGCGAAAATTGATCATTGCAAGGGGATGACGGAGGAGGGTCTTCGGTTGGTGAGAATAAGCCCGAAGTCCCGAGTCCCGAATATACATAAGCCATAAAACTCAGGATGGGGGCGCAGGAATGGCATTGCTAAGGTGTAAGTCCCTGTTTAAGCGCGAGAGCCTTTTAAGAGGGTATATGGAGTGGACACTCCTGAAGCACTAAGGGCGCCGGCAGACCGGGCATGCAAATTTTATAGGTTAAGTGCGCCGTGGCCGGCCATGGAAATAATTACACCCAGTTACCGCATATTCAGCGGTGGCTGATATAGGTATGCATATTCACCCGTCTGCATACCAAACCCCGACACATCCGCACATTTCTAACTCTGCTGGCCGTAAACACCCTCGCAGCTGGTTTCACCCCCCTTTTAGAACTGGCTAATGACAGTCGCTCTGCGTTAACTGGCCTGCTAACGTAATCGCGAATTATGCTCTTTGCTAGTCGGATCATTGATGAAATTTTGAATTTTAATATTTTTCTTTCCCCCTTGTTTAAGTTTCGACACAAGTTTCGGACGGAATCATCGAATTTTGATAGTTTTTCGATTTTACGTACGCCATATTCGATCCGCCATCTTAGATTGAGAAATTGTCAAGGTCAGACTTCAGATTAGTGATCAGCGATCCCGAAAACGGCCGAGTAACAATACTCAGGTGAAAATATTGAGTTGAAAAATGTGTGACCGGAAGGTTTAATTCTTCGAAACGTGTCTAGGAATGTTTTTTGATCACTTATGTGCTGAGAATTGTTCTTTCGATCATGTTCATGTTCCGATTTCTGTACACGTTGTTCTCATGCTTTGAAAAGAATTAAGTAAATTTTGTTTCTTATCAAGAAATACTGTCTTGTTTTATTAACTCACATTTATCAGTATAATTATTAATATTCATTACTCGTTATATAACGTACGAAAATTGAGGCACTCGTCATGCTTTTTGTCCGGCCTTCGTTCAACGCAACCGATCGACTCACGATCTAAAAAAAAAAACGATGAGAATCGAACACGAATTATTATTAACCGTATCAAAGTCTACGACAACTAATAATTGCATGTTATTGAATGGAAAAAGTAATTCAATTTCTCCATTCACGTGAAAAGATCACGAGTCACAATTTCTTAATTTCTAAAACAATAACCATTCGTCTTGGATTATAGTCAGAAATGATTTAGGAGCGAAGAAACTGTTTATTTATTTAACGAAAAAATCTCACCTCACGGGGATGCACATATAACCAACAAGGATATGTGGTAGTAGATTATGAGGATGGTTAGGCAAACGAGGTGAAGAGCCGCGTAGTTGATGAGAAACTGGTAGATTCTCGAAAAGAGTCGTTGGCCCTTTGAATCACAGCGAATAAATTCACCGACGTGTTTCCGCATCGTAAAACTTGTATTTGAAGGTATATTTACTGACAGTTTTATACGTTTTCACCGTATTAGACGCTCCGGATTCCTCTGCGCGCAACTTTGATGCTCATTTCTTTTCAGTCTGTTATTAACACGTGAGCAACGATTCTGGCGAGCTTGTCAATTGTTTCGGATTTCATTTGTTCGCGTCTCACTTCACGCAGGTTACAATCATACTGCAAGTTGGACAAACGTTCGTTTTTCGAAAACTTTACACTTCGATCCGTTTGGAGGAAATGATAAAAAATTTTGCAGTAACGAGTCGAAAATCTGTTTCGAGTAAATACTGGAATCAATTAATTTGAAGAGAGAAAAGTTTGACAAAGGGATTCCGGCACAAGTTAGACATTCATTCGTTTTCCAAAACTTCATTATTTAATTCGTTTGGGTGAATTGATAAAGAAAACTTTCACTAACCAGTCAATAATCCGTTCCCATTAAATACTAGAATCAATTTATTTGAAGTGAAAAAAGGATTGATGGAGGTATTCAGGCACAAGTTAGACATTCGGTGGTTTTCCAAAACTTTACCTTCAATCCGATTGAAGAGAATAAGAAAAAATTTTCAGTAATGAGTCAAAAATCTGTTTCGAATCAATACTAGAAACAATTAATTTCAAGAACAAAAGTTTTGACGAAGGGATTCATAAACTTGTCAGCCGTAACGCGAGGGTCGGGAAACAATGAGGGGTTGAAAAAATCCCAACCCTAAAATCGCCTCGCTTTCTGCATCGTCATTAACGATCTGCACACACCGTCAAATGGCGGAATTAAATCTGCACAGATGCAGCTCGCCCAGGGTTTCCTGTGCAGATGCCCATTTGCCGATTAAAAAATCCCCGCAAATGCGAAACGCAATTACTCAGGGGCTGCTATTGCTGCTCGATTGAGCATTACGCTGACGATTAGTATAACAAGAAGATTAAAAAATTCAGTCAAACACTTGTGGTCTCTCATTGTTTTTGGAAAAACTAAATTCCATGGTAAAAGCAGCTCGAAAACTCTGGTATAAGCGATTATACGAGAAATTTGTATCTCAAGTTTCTTTCTGCTCTTTCAAATTTCATGATTGAATTTCGGAGCAAACTGAAGTGTTGTTTATTTACTTATTTATTTATTTTATACTGCAAAGTCTGTGCATTGACTATGATGATAATTGGTATTAATGGGTTACACCGAGGAAATTTGTGCCCACATGAGAGTCATTAGAGAGCGAGGGATGAATAGATGATGCAAGGTTTCTTGGTTGGTGAAATTCTGCAGGGGTGAAATTTAGACTGGTGAAGGCAAGCTTCGCTTCGCATCTCGCCGGAAATGATGTTAAAGCGCTTTCGCTTCTCTGAGACGGATTTCCTTCTCAAAGAAGACGTTCCACTCGCGACTTCGCATCAGCTCGCGGACACCCTTCGTCAGAATGGAAGTTAGAAAATGAAAAATGAAAAATGAGAAATGAAAAATAAACCGCCTCGAGTTAAATGAAATTGAAACGAGTCCGGCGTTCGTGAAACGAATTGAATTCGATCTAATGGATTTGTAAAAGTGCGGAAAAGTTTCATTGATCAACCCTTCCTGCAGTTAATATTGCAATAAAATTTTTAAAACAATATACAATTTTAATGAATAAAACGGTGCCTTGCAATCAACAGGCCCCAAAAATCACCGAAAATTGTTTGTTTCTCGTCATCTTATGAGACGGAAATCAATACTCTGTGAAAAATCTAATTGGCTATATCGGTTAAATGTTAGAAAATTTTGGTGAAACACTTATCGTTACTATAACGGTGCGAATATTGTTCGAATTACAAGAAAATGTATTAAAAGTAATGGTATGTAGTATAATTATACTTGTGTGTACTAAATTTTTTGGTTATCTCAGGATTAAATCTGATTGTGTGAAGTCAATTTATTGTTGCACCAGCATAAAATTATCGCAATAGTTCCAAGGAAAGTATGATACGAATAACCATAGTAAATAATAATAGTAACATATACTAAATTTTCTGGTTAAAGTTGGATAGTTGATTTCTATTCCCCATTCAGAACTGTTTTTTTCAAGTTGCGTTAGAAAATGAGAATAATGAAGTACTGTACATTTGTCTGAAACAGGAAATCCTCTCGCGAACTGGGGTAAAAAATATACAAAACGAGAAGAGGGCAAAAAAAATAAATAAATAAATAAATGAATAAATGAATAAATAAACGGCATTTCCTCTGAAAAAAAAAAAATAAATAAATAAAAAGTGTCAATTAACGATATTAGCGGTAAAACAGGGTGCCGCATGGCGCAGGGGTTGTATAACAGCGGCGAAGCGAAGCGTTAATACAACAAGATGATTAAATATGATCTGGGCCTAATGTTGTTTGAAACGAGGCGAAACTGTTTTCTTGCCGTGGCAGAAATGAGGCGTCAAATAAGTAAGAGAGGTGGGGGAGAAGCATCCCCCTTTCACCCCGATCCTTGCTACCTCGTGTCTACGCCAGATTTTGCCCATTCGTTTAGCTACGAGTTAGGTATTTCTTTTTTCACGACTAATTGAACCCGCCCCCGGAGCTCTCCAACGTTTTGTACACTTCGCTGACACAGAATTCTCCCCCTCCCCCCCCCCCTCCCCCCCTCCCGCCCCTTTCCTTTCCTCACCTACCCGCAAACTAACCTCCGACATCGAGCAGATGGCGACTCGTATCCAGCCGCGCGTTCCAGGAATTCAGACTGATTGCTGATCTCGAAGTTTTTCCAATCTTTTTTTATAAACCGAAGTAGATTAAAACAAAATGGAAATATTTCGTTCGAGTTTTAACAGATGGTAGAAAATCAAGTTCTTTCTTATTCGCTGTATACCTACGCTTTTATTGACATCGAAATTAGTATCGGAAAACGCCATTGAATTGCGTAAAGAAAATACATGTACTCTCTTTCGAACAGCCCGTTATTAACGACAAAAGTCGACTTTCGTACTATATTTTATACACTACATACAGTCAACGTTACGATACGCGAGTATAACAGCTTGCATGAATACTTTTCTGTCTTGATATTCGCACAATTTCATCGAGATCATCAGCTGATCGACGGTCACGACGCCATATTGTTTTCTATACCGACGTCTACGCTTTTATAGGTATGCTTATCCCATTCATCTTCAATTATGCTATTCGCATTGTATGCGTTGTTTAACGACTATTTTCTGAAAAAAAATTCCAATCCATGTCGTTTCATTCAAACGGTTAAAACAATACATTACAATGTTACAACTTCTACGACTGTTAGTCACCATTGGTGAAAATTGCTCTACAAGCAACGCACTTTGTACTCTCGATGAATGAATCGAATCTTACAAACGACTCAGGAACTTATTCGATATTACACAAGTGTAGCCATAGGGACATGGTCACATTTCGATAAATTTCCTGCATTTACCTGCGTTAAAGCGTTGCAAAGCCTTGAGAGGATCTTACAGTGAGCGACCTTACCGACCATGTTAAATATCACATTTTTCGATTAATCTCGAAGCCTACGTATCACTGATCGCAAAAAGCCGAACAAGCATACCCAAAAAAAAAATTTGATTTCAGGCAACAATGACGGCAAAAAATGCACTCCTGTAATTGAATCACTACTTATTGTAAGAACGCATTTCCTTGACTTATCCTCGCGTCAAACGAAAAAGTTTTTCAACGTTTTTATTTTGAATTACGCATAGAATTGCGGAAATTCCGGCATTTTCACGGAAATGCTGTACAGGTTTTGATAACAGTAAAAAACAGTGAGATTTTACTCTGTCGGTAAGGGCTAACTGTAGCATCCTCTGAAGCCTGCAGCTTCGAAATCGCTTTACGGCGTACATTTGTTACTTCGTTATGGCCAAAAAAAAAAAAACAAAAAAAAAAAACCACAATTCTTCAAAAGCGTGTACGTTTCTCTTGCATCGTTTGATTCCGGACTCTCCCAGGTCCCGATCATCGCAGCTCGTGCAAGAATTACTGAGAATGTTGAAGAAAAATTGTTCGAAGAAGAGGAAGAAAGCGAAACGAAAGTGGAAGTGGAGAGAAGATGTACGAGAAATCGCTTCAAACTGCTGCTATTACACAACACGCCAAACGATAATTACATCAGGTGTAAGGTGTATACATATATACATACAATATTATACCCTGCAGGTTAATTCTGTTATTCCGTGGCTCGGAAAGATTCATTATACGTAATATCTTCCGCGACGAAAGTTTCGGTGAAGAAGAAGGATAGTAAAAAAGTGATGAAAATTTACGTCGAGGTGTGCTTTGGGTTAATACCGGCAAATCGTTGTACAAGGTATTGTAAATTTGGTTATAGGTGTGTGTTTTATCAGGGAACTTATGTGTGTCTTGCTGATCGATTCGATAAAACGTGACGCGAGCGTGTCTGGCAAAGATCAGAAGGGATTTACCGCCTGTTCGTTCTGAAGGTGCAGGGCTGAGTGTTTTCGGCCGACTTAACCTCCGTAACAAATTCCCCGTGTCTGGAGCGTGTTGGATACAACCCGTACAACGTAGTATCTGCACTCTGTTTGCAGGCGTTGCGGAATTATCGCCGATGTATCCTGCGTTCGGCTTATAAGCATCTGATCACCGTAGACACGCAACTTGGATCGCAACACCGGCCGATGTTACGGAACCACAAATATCCGACGCGAATTCCAACCGCAGTTACGCCGCGTTTGCAATTCGAATTCCCGGGCAACGATCATCGGCGAAAAAGGGAAACGAATGAAAATTCCATAATCATCCAGTATCGAACGGAATCGGCGTTAATGAGGATTCCAAAATTCAAATTTCTCGCCCATGCTTCGTTGATTTGAAGCGAATTCGGGGCTTTCGAAGGGAGACCTTCGAATTCACCGAGCGTTGTGTTTGAAATAATTTTCATTCTCTCTACTTTGTTTCTATCTATATCTTTCCTTAATAGTTTCAGTCGTGGTGGTATACATGTTTTACATAAATTATAAGTTTTACGAATCTCTGATTAGAAATCTGAAATCAGATTTGAAGCATTCAAGATGGCGGATCCAATATGGCGGACGAAAATTTCAAATTCGATCGAATCCGGAGAAAAAACTCTGTCTGTCGGGAGTTTTCGGGGACGCTAATCGCGAATCTGAAGTCAGATTTTGAAAATTCAGTACGGCGAATCAAATCGGCGACCCAAGAAACTTCTGAACAGAGATTTTTTTCACCATGTTCGATCAAACTTGAAATTATCATCCACCGTATTATATCCACCATCTGGAACTTTCAAAATCTGATTTCATACTCGTAATCAGCGACCCCAAAACCCACAGAATACTATCTTGTTACGAAAGTAGACTCGGTACAATAATGTATAACTCAAAGGGTTGATAAAGTAACACGCGACAGAAAAAAACTACAAATTAAGGGTAGTAGCAAACTGTCTAAAAATATTCCTCGGTTGTAATATAATCGATTGAACAACGGCAATCTATTCCAGTCTGTATTTTTTTTTTCTTTCTTTCTTTCTTTCTGTTGTTTTTTTTTTTTTTTTTACATCAATTACACGCAATTACCATCCGTTGGGTGAAATTGTTTCTGCGCGCGTTCATAAATAATATTATATATTCAAGTAGTAATAACGGAGCTTTAAATCACACGCAAATGGCAGTCGGTAATTCATGACCGAGTTGTGCCTATCTACCTGCTACTTGTTAATATTACGTATATCTATTATAACGTACTTGCATACAAATTATACGTGCGTATATGTATACATATATACATGAATACGCAGGCTTAATACCGTAGTACGAGGAATATCTAATTTAACTTCGCAGAGCGAGTGGTGCAAGGTGTACTACTGAGCACATTACGAACACAGACACAGACCCACCCATACATCCCCGTAAAACGTCGTACATGTATAACTTAAGGTGCATGCACACATACATACATTATACATAGATTCGAACGCATGCCAGCGAAGATTAACAACTACCATCCTATCTATCTCTCCAGGATTATTTCCTACCCAACCGTCTAGACTCGAGAGTTGACTGCATCTGTGAAAACCTTCTGCGGAGCAACGCGATGCACCCTCGACTATATCATATGGTTATTTATATATATTTATTTATGTATATATCGGAGACCTTACCAACCCCCAATCAATATAGGATGATTATAGTCGAGACTCCGCCCGCTAATATTTCCAAATGCTCATTGTGGGAAAAATGTATCAGACATGGCGATGGGCTCTGGTGGTCTTTTTTTTAAAAGCTCGTCGAGACCTTGAAAACTCTTGAGAATAACTCACCTTTATACGTAAGAGTTTAGTCAGTGTTCGCATAGCTGTGCGATTTCCTTCCGACCAGCTATAATACAAATATCGTTATATCTCCGAGACTGTTGATCTGTTTGTAACGAAATACAGCACAAATTTTGACAAGACGGTGTAGCTTGCCGCAGAAAAAAAGATCGTCAAAATCGGTTTGGTAGTTTTTGAGTTATAAGCGAAAATATAGGCAGACTGAAAACAGAGAGACGTTGGGTTTCACATAGTTAGACACTGGAGCGGTGAGATATTCTCACGCATGAATCGAGTCCTGAATAAGGGAACATTCCTTTCTTTTCATTCTGTTATTTTCGTTTCTGAATCCTGAAACAATCTCTGGAAATTTTGCGGCTCAATTATGTATTCCCATAATTTGACAGCTGCAATTGCGAAACTGAAGACGGAGAGACGTTGGGTTTTACATAGTTAGACACTGGAGCTGTGAGATGTTCTCACGCATGAATCTAGTCCTGAATCAGCGAACATTCCTTTCTTTTCATTCTGTTATTTTTGTTTTTGAATCTTGAAACAATGTCTGGAAATTTTGCGGTTCGATTATGTATTTCCGTAATTTGCCAGCTGCAATTGCGAAACTGAAGACAGAGAGACGTTGGGTTTTACATAGTTAGACACTGGAGCTGTGAGATGTTCTCACGCATGAATCTAGTCCTGAATCAGCGAACATTCCTTTCTTTTCATTCTGTTATTTTCGTTTCTGAATCCTGAAACAATCTCTCGAAATTTTGCGGTTCGATTATGTATTCCCATAATTTTCCAGCTTTAGTTGCGAATTCCGAGTACCTATGACGGCCAGACCACTGAGTAGACGACATACATTTAGAAGAGATACGTGAGACTCGAAACGAGCAGGAGACAGTCTTTAAGAATGCAAATTTTCGATCGATAATTACTCGTTAGACACGTGGATTTCACACGTCAGCTAAAAATCGAGAAGATCTCCTTCGTCTTGGTCTCAGGTACCGACTTGTACCTAATTCCCCGAGCACTCGATGCCTGTATAATTTTAAATGCAATGCGGCGTGCACATAGTGAGATAATTTTTTACACTAATTAATTCTCGACCGAGAGGAATTAACTCGGGAGGTGTGTTTTATTTTATTTTTATTTATTTTTTTTTTTCATTCTTCTTTGTTTTTCATCAACTTTCTATAATTCCGCAGCGAAGCTTACGTATCGCGTGGTGAAAAGAGAGAGAGCGATGAGGAGGAGAAGCTTATTATCGCCCATAACCGGATACCCTTAATCCAATCCTTTGTTCGACAAAATTCCAACACAACTCGAAAATGAAAGAAAAGTTTCGAATTTCTTTCTTTAAAATTTCATTCCCAAGTTTTTAACTCTCGGGCTTTGTGGCGTTGCCAAGCTTATATATATATATATATATACGTGCGGGGGTAACTACTATTGTATAGAAAATCCAAGACTGAATAGTACAAGGCATACAAAGCGAAGAAAATACCGTCACCTAGGAGTTTCTACAATCTGCGGGATGTTGAGAAAAACTTAACAAGAATGACGACAAATAAGAAAGAAGGGAAATTCGGAGGTAGGCGGAAATCCATCCTTTTGCAAACGCGTAGAAAAATCATCATATCGCACACAAAAATTTTCCATTTCTTTTTTCGTTTTGTTATTTTATTTTTTTTTTTTTCCCATCAACACACGATCAAAGATATCAAGATTTCGATTATCGATTGAACCACAGAGAGGAAAAAAGTTTGTTTTTTTTTTTTGTTTCCAAAGGATAAATTTTGACGGAACAGCAAATAAACTATGAAAATAATTATAGAATGGTAAGGAAAAAATGAATAGCGTATTAATTTAAAACGCCACGTTGCGTGCCAATGGCTTGTTTCAACGTGGGAGGTGGGGGGTGGGTGGGGGGGGGGGGATTATAATTGAAGAGGTGAAAAGAAGCAGGAAAAGCGGCAACTTGCAAGTTATATCAATCAAAGTAAAAGCAACGCGATTATATTTATAGAGGTGAAACGTACCAACCGACCGACCGACCTACCAACCATAAATCAATACGATCGCATTGAAACGAAATAATTTTCACAAGACCCGGGATATTGTGTAATATAACAAATAAGCCGGAGGAGCTGCACCTTCAAACATTGAATTCAAATTGGCGACGCTGGTTTTCTGTGTGGATTTTTTTATTCGTTGCTTTTTCTAGTCTTTTTTTTTTTTTTGCTTTCTTTCTTTTGTTTTTTTATACAGAGGGGAAAACCAATTTTATACAGACTTACAGCGAACGAGTGTTGGAGGAGAAGAAGGGGGGAATAGAAAAGATATCGCGGAAATCGATTCGCTACACGTGAGAATATATATATATGCATATATGTATGTATAATTGATTATCCAACAACCATCAATAATAGTTGTTTCCTATATTATATGTTTCTTTGAGATGAAATTCAATTTCAACCGTCAAGTCGCGTCTATTATATTAATTACATATTATCTTTGTGATCGGAAAATATTATACTTCGGTAGTACATCGTCCATTATTATTATTATTATGTTAAGAGCAAACCGGAAACGTATAATGAGAATTTCGCGAGAGTTATCGAATTAAATTTTGTCAGGTTAATAAGTAAAATATCATTATTACAATTATACGAACCGGTGTGTAATTTTAATTACGATGCCGAAATCCGAGTATTTTTAAGGACAATATTTCTTATTCTGACGTTATGGTTAATTAATTGAAACGACACACTGCGTGTATTATAGAATTTTACGAAATTATTGATAATCTTATCGATTAAAGTCAATTCACACCATATTGTGTAAACGACCGTTGTTAATTCTAATTATTTTAATGAAAAACGAGATGAAGAATGATCCAAGGCAAGTGAATAAGATGTGAAGAGTGATTAAGATTCGGGAAAAAAATTAATCGATTTGTTCCGACTAATCATCGCACATTCCGTAAATATTTCTGTGAGTGTTCAAGTAAGGTATGATAGAATTAGTGCAGAATTCGTTTCCGCTTTCCAATTTCCTTTCGTGAAAACCTTGTTACGTTACATCCCGAATCTGTAATTCGTAACGTGCGTGTAACTAATTGAACAGCCGCACGACAATGACTTCCCAACATTTATACCTTCTCACTTTACAACGTGTCGTATATACCTACGGATATATTTATGCCTGTATAAGCTCTTTAAGAGAAGATTACGTAATGCTGCGCGTTACTCTCTGTGTTCAAAATTTCCATAAATGTTTGCTTGTTCTACCATATGCCGCCTTTTACCCCAGCTTCTGTAATATTGTACAACGCGTTACATGTAGGTGTGTATATATATATAAGTGTATGGGGCATTCCACGTCAAATTTCCAACCCACGTACCTCACCCCCATCGATATTGATAATTTTTTATTACGACGATGAAACCGACCCAAAAGGATCTCCGAATTTTTTTCACATTTTTTGAACCGTCGGTAAATTTTAAAAAAAATTTTAAATCCCTATTCCGGAAACGCCAAAATCTGAAAAAATTCACACTGATTTAACGATTTGAAACATGATTCTTAAGCGTTACGCGATAATGAAGAATCAGTGTTACTATTTTTTTTCGTAAATTTTTTGTCCCTTTTATGTCGGGGTTGTTTTTTTTTTCTTCCCCTGATCTAAATAGATCAAGGAATCATAAAAATGCAAAAAACAATTACGACGTCGAAAAACTTAAAAACTTGCTTAAAAAAAATAATAAATGTTGATATCCCATTATCGTGTGATGCTTAAAAAAATGTGAAAAAAATTCCGAAACCCTTTTGGGTTGGTTGGAAGATCGTACTAAAAAATGATCAAAATCGAATGGGGTGAGGTACATGGGTTACAGCTTTGACGCGGAATGCCCCATATACGAATATCCTCCAGCTTACATACGCCGACGGTTATTATTTAGCAAGATTGTGCTGAGCAGTCTTAATTGCGAGTAATAATTCGTCAGGCTGAAACCATCCGAATTTCTAGGTCGATCCAAAATGCAGGCATTGCAAAAGAATCGTAAAATTCGAGCAAAGAAAAAATAATATGGCTGGTTCGAAGATGAGGTTTCAAACCGTTCGCAATGAATAATAATTAACGAGCATGCTTGTTAAAAGTAGAAGAGGGAAAAAAGGATCGAAAATATTTGCATCGAACTACAACGCTAATGAACAAACAAACATCATAATCGAAATTCTGCATACCATTTCTGCCTGTACTATCAGGGTGCAGGGTATGAATTAGCTTTGTTTTCGCTCCGAACAGCAAAACTATTGCAAACAACCAGCGCAGTTTCCGATTCCTCTTCCTGCAGTAAAGCGTCGGTTTTAGCTTATACGTCATAATTTACTCGTCGTTATTCTCTTCTCTCTATCAGTTGCATCCATTTATACTTTATAACTAACGCGAGTCTGTACGTACCTAATTAAACGTAGATACGAAGTCGGAGAAACTTTATTGCAGTAAACTTAAAGGGAAACTGATTACTTATTCGCAATGCAACTGTGAAGTAATTTTTTTTTTTTTTTTTTGTTTTCTATATTACTATAAAATCCGGAGGTTTTGGAAAATTTGTTCTTCCCGTCTACTCTCTGGCCATCGGAACCACATTTTTATAGTTCAATTTTAGCAAGAAAAAAAAAAAAGAATCGTTTTTTTTTTTTTTTTTTTTTTTTGTTTGTTAATTTTTTTACATAAACGAGCGAAAAATCTGCCAGGAATTACGGCGAGAATATGCGTGGCTTCGTTGTGCAGAGAATTTAGTAGTGAGAGCGAGCCGAGGGTGAAGGGAGACGATCAGGAAGACCCTGAGAGGTATACGCGCTTATCTAAGTGTATTCGTTTACGAGGGGATTCCCCCGTTCCGTTCAAGTGCCCCCAGTTTAGGTTCAAGTTCCGGGGGTTTGAGTTTCGCGAAGCGCGCCGCGCGAGCTGCTCGTCTAATCCGTCCCTTTAATTCCCGCTCCAATCCCTTACTTCGTCTTTGTTAACCTAGCTCAGGCAGTGCGTGGCGGTTCTAACAGCAGCATAAATAATATATACATCCCTTAATTATGCATAATCGTATTAAACGAATGATTTAAGCGTATCACTTGTTATTGGGGGTTAGATTTAAGCGCGTTGCGCCCTCTGCCGGCCAAAATTTAAACATCGCCTGAAACCAACGAATATCGAAGATTCGAAACTCGGGGGAACAATTCCTGCCGACGGCGGCAAGTCTGAGAAAATATCAACAGATGTAATCAGATCGGAATTTAGACTATCTGGTCCTAATTGAATCTATAAATTACACAGATTATATGTATACTTAGATCGGATCAAAGACAGACAAAATTGCGATCGCGAAAATACAAACAGATCTAATTAGATCCAAATTTCGTCTAACTGTTTCTATTTTAATCTATAAATTATAAGGATTATACGTGTAGTTAGATCAGATCAGAGAAAAACAAAATTGTAATCTAGTCAGATCTGATGTCCGAGAAAGTATAAACAAATTCAATTAGATCAGAATTACGTCTAACTAGTCCTATTCAAATATATAAGTGATACAGATTTCACGTACAGTTAGATCAGACCAATGAAAGACGAAACTGCGATCTAAGCAGATGTTTTAATTTTGTTCTGTGAAATTTATGAAAATCCGATCATTCTGAAGAAAAAAATAACGATGAGGATTAGATCGAAGAAATCGAAATTGGAGCGAAATCAGGACAGAATATACATTTTCTCTTTCGATGAAAATTACCATCAAGTTAAAGAAAAGATTTTCTTGAAGAAAACTGAAGGTTTCATAAATTTCGTTTAATACAAACGGAAAAAAAAAAAAAAATGCGTTAATTAACCGTTTCTTCCAACCGTGTATAGGTATTAAAAATTTTGGAGTAAAGGGGAAGTTTAACGACATTTAAAGCATGAAATTTCCGCGGCGTTGGTACGGCGTATAGTATACGAAAATTTAGGTATCCCAGCAGAAATATAATAACAATGTTTGTTGCTACAGTCGAGGACCCGTATACTCGAAACCCTTTAAAAGGTATATAAACGCGTCCCCCTACATCGGTATCACGCCTATCTAGCCGGTAAATATTTTGGCATATCGTTCGTAACACACTACCGAGCTATAAAGCTATTCCGACCTAATCACAACTGCAAAGGTACGCAATTTATCCTGCGGTACTTATTACAACGTCCCAGGGTTCACCGTTCACCATGCGATAATTATTATAATTACTCGCGATACATATTATATCACCAGGTCGAATGCACCATTATTTCCGTCGGTACAATTTACCTCTTCGTAAAAATTTTTCGGGTCAACATTTTGGTCCTTGATGCTAATGAAAATTGAATAATGTTATAAAAAAAAAAGAAAACTGAGTGTACGAGGTGTAGGATCAGACTCTCTTTGACTTCATAATTAATTATCCTCTATCACACGTTTATGGCGAGTGAAAATTATACTCGTTTTGTTTTTTTAACCCGTTATCACTTTCGATTTATACACGTTTTTACAGATTGTGACATACACGCGTGTCAATTGTTTCACAGCTTGTGTAAAAGTGTGGAAATAGAAACGCGGATAGTCGCAGAGTGTGTAAGGATAATGTTGAGAGGTATTTCGTAAAGGTAACACCTGTGACACCATTATCATTGCTTACTGGCTCAGGGGGTAGCTTATACACCCTTACAGCTGAACTATAATGTTATAACCCGACCACGTCATCGCCCGGCTGTTTCCAGCCTCGAAAATAGGAGCTAAGCTCTCTGTTCAGTCGAATGTGAACGAAATTAATTCGTCGAAATTATTGTCCCGATTATTGTATCGCTACAACTGTGCACAGAATTCACTGATTAATGAAATAATCAGTCCAACCTGTGAAATAATTGTCGATGGAAAAATTTCTGCGAAACCGCGCGATGCTGCTGGATTACGTAGGTATAACCAAAGTTCGCATGAATAGCTGAGCCTGCGGAAACGGGGAAAATCCATTTGTACGATCACAAGTAGACCGCAAATGTACAGTCGAATCTGTTCGCCAACTGCGGAATTTCTGTGTATATATATAATCGTATACATATATATTGAAACCATAAGCCAACAATCATATTAATTGGCGTAGCCACTTGCGGTATAATTGCTGCAGCTGCAACGCGCCGTGTTGTTTAATATCGCAATTGGCCCCGTTGATTGTTTTCATTCATTTAGATTACCATTGGAACGAAGCCCGATGATTTTTAGAGCATAATTATTTGATTAGTGATATGAAATTGCCGTCGATTTCGATATCAGTCCACTCGTCGAGTCGAACAGGTGAATGGCATAAGCGAGAAGCTCGACTTTGCGCCAGTTTTGAATCTTCAAAATTTCACTTTGGTACGTATATTATACAATACCATTGTGCGTCGCCGGTAATTATCTTCACGCGTCATTGCCTCCTTTCTAACGCCGACGCGTTGCTCACAGATAACAAACATTCTCCCTCTAAGCCAAATACTCCGTATTCAAGATTATTGTAATAAACGGTAGTAAATTAACCGTGAAAAATTAATGACCCAAACCTGAAATAAAACAGAAAATGTAAAGACCTTATACATCTATATATATGTATGTACATAATATGCAAAGGCTAGTCATATGCTGGAAAAACTCGGTAATGAAACAGATTTGCTTCAGAAAAGATCCCGTTTTCACTTCCGGCACATCGGATTTTCGCGCAAGATATAAAAATAAGAAATTCTATTACCCCAATCTCTGTTGGTCCTACTTTTTTTCGAACTATACAAAACTTGAAGATTTGTTCGTCAAACTTTTGTTCAATCTGGACAATTTCCATGTTAGGTTAATTAATGGACAACTTGAGCAGATTCCTGCTTTTTTTAAATCCCGAATTGATCCGACTTCTTTCTTCTCAACTATACAAAGCTTGAAGATTTGTTCGTCTAACTTTTATTCAAACTGGATGCTTTCCATTTTAGGTTAATTTCTGAACAACTGGAGCAGATTTCCGCTTTTCTTAAATCCCGAATTGATCCGACTTCTTTCTTCTAACTATACAAAGCTTGAAGATTTGTTCGTCTAACTCTCATTCAAACTGGACGCTTTCCATCTTAGGTTAATTTCTGGACAACTTGAGCAAATTCCCGCCTCTTTTTTAAATTTTCAATCAGATGTTCGTCGTATCAACCGTAAAATCTCGTAAGTTCTACTGACTAACTTATACGAATCTCTAAACAAAGAGGGTCCGTTGAGGATTGATTTGACATATCTGTAAAATTCGTTTCCTTTTGCCAAAGAACGACTGCACAGGTTTGAATATTGGACGTGCGAAGCAAGCTCGGCTTACATTCATTTTCTAAGCGAAATCCGCAAGATCTGAAATCATTGCAATCTGCATAATGGCCAGTTGGCGTGCCCCGCAATCCATTCCCAACCCCTGACCTGGGACAACACGAGCTCCGTCGTCACTCGGGGTATGCTGCTGTACACTTGAGGACAACGAATCTGAGGCAGTTAATTTTTAACACTAGACAGTTATGTTGGCAACACGGAGAAACCTGCGGCGCCACAGTCGGCGCAGCACGAAACTAACTCAATCTCAATAAACGCAACATAACCCATGACCGTCGAATCTAACCTTAAAATACGCGTCAATCTAACAAGTCATTGTCTCCGCGGTATTCTAAGGTTAGATTCGACGGTCATGAGTTACGTTATGTTTATTGAGATTTGGTTAGTTTCGCGCTCGGCCGACTGTGGCGCTGCAGGTTTCTCCGTGTTGCCAACATAACTGTCTAGTGTAAAAAAATAGCCGTCTCAGATTCATCCAAGTGTACCCGGATGGTATTTAGGTTCCAGGTATACGTGCGGGTGAGGAAACAGCTCGAGAGCCCTAATCGATCGAGAAAATACTTACAATTAGTACCTACATGCTCGGCGATATTAGCTGCGCGCTGCAGCGCAGAAACGTCGTATGTGCTTAATTGTCCGGTGTCCGGGGATTTTCCGAACACAATTTACGGCTCGGAAACTCATTTCTTTCCTTCCGTTTTCAGAGAAAGCAGTGAAAATCGCTCCAACATCATTATAATATATATTTTCGCGCCGTTTCTATCCGGTGGCTTTTCTTCAAGAGGGTCATAACACAGATCGCAGATTTAAATAAATTTAAACGCAGTTATCGGTTATCATTTTCGACGTTGAGGTGAAAGATGAATAATCTACGACTGTGTATAATGTCTACACATGTATGTTCGCATGTCCGCAGTATAATGCAATAAAGGCTACAAATTTCCTAAAACGTAATTCAATGGGCCAATAAAACGAAGCTTTCAGTTTCAATCGAGCTCCTTGAAAGGGCAAATCAAGTATTGAGGTGCTTTTACGGGGGAAAATCTATTTCACTGGCAAACTAAATTGTATCCCCGGATTTCTCTGGCTTGAGTGACTCGAGGTCTTCTTTCTTCCTTAGGCATTTCTTCTTTCCTTTCTCTTCCTCTTTTTATCCACTGAATAATTCCGAACTGACTACAGTGACAAGAAAACCGTATATTATAGTTGCATAACCGCTTATAAGTATCGGTGACTTGATAATCCGAATTGAATATAATCATAATTTATTTCTAAGGCGAAAATTTACTCAACACATGCTGCAGGCGAGTTCCGAACTTATAATCTCTGGGTTCGGTTGAACTTTGGCGCGGCTTCGAAGTACAACATTTCGGAATTGAAAATGATCTTTCGACGCGAAACTAATTCACCAAACTTTAGAGCGAGAAAATGGAATCGCAGCTTACGTGTCGATTGAATATTGCGAATTTAGTCAATTTACAAAGAGAATTGGCAGCATGAGATTTTCGACATATAAAACAGCATATGTTTCCGTATGAATTGGAAAAATATATAGGTACATTATACTCATCATTACTACAACTATGTATATATTTATGAAAATTTCATGGTGAATCTGTGATATCGTCTAACAAATCAATGGCGTAAAACCATCCAAAGCAAATCCTCGAAGTAATTGTACAAATTGCCACTGATCAATTGATCCACTGATTGACCAATTTTAAATTGAAACGAACGGCCAATTTCTCTGGTAATTGATAAACAATTGGCTGGATGCGAATCGTTCGTAAGCGTGAGACATACGGATACGGATATAACTGTTCTCGCATTTTGTCCGTGTTTCTATTTACTCGCGAAACATCCGGCAAATTGATGATCAAGCTCTAAGGTAGAATCGGATGAGCAAGAATCCTTTACGGTTACATTATACATACGACGTATCGTTCCTACAGAAGCGGTAAATGAAACATTCATTGGAATTAATTAGAATTATCCGTGGCTATATACCGTTACGAAAACCAGCGTGAAGGGAGCTTTGAATAGGCTGTATAAGCGCGCCATTAAAGGCGCTGCTACAGGGATAAATACAAGAGTTTCATTTGTTTTTATTATTTTTCCCTTTCGCATTAACCTGCCCGCAGCGTGGAGTTGCGGAGCTGCGAAATGAAACAAGGCGTGTTTCTTTACCTCGTGACTAATAGCTCTTTGTCGTTAACCATTGTCTCGACCCCACGGCGTGCAAACGCCCTCAACGAACGCAGCCCTCCCCCACCTGTAACTACGAAACAATCCAATTTCTGCCCAACCCCGGCGTACGAAAGAGATTTTTCACTCAAAACGCCGCGCCCTTTCTATTTTGTTTATTTATAATATATTTTTTTTTTTTTCAATTATTCACCCACCGTGCTGAATCATGATACTTCAGAGATTGAGCGTTTCTGTAAGACACACTTTCACTTGTATTTGCTCAAGTCTCTGATGCGGTAATAATTTTCCAATGAACAAGCATGTCGGTAAAATATTTCATCGATGAGTTGCATAGGCGCAAAATCAATATGGTTGCCATCACAGACTGCGCGCTTCGAGTTTTATTTCGACGTTTAGAGTCGATTCAACGTGCACGAACCGGTAATGACCACTTCACGTCAAACAAAACGATGGCAAGAATCGTTTCGTTACAATTTAACCATCGTCAACGGCGTAACGATTGCAAATTCAGCTCGCGAAATATCTCCATGTAATATCTTTGTACGCGTGCAACACGTCTGTCTGTTCTCTGCATGGTTCATGCTTATAACCCACATGATTACGTGAATTGTCTTCCCGAGTATGCGAGTATTATTCGAATACATGTATACTAAACATCAGACAACGCACGAGATGTACGAGGTATGAAAAAATGTATCGCTGCGTGTTGAAATGAATTTTTAATGCTTGAAATCTCGCGTCGCTTGTACAGCTGATATTGAAGTAAAATATATGGTTATATTTTAAAAGGTAATATTTCAGCCGTACTTAAACCCTAATCTGACAAGGTAAATCCGCCTTACAATAATAATTCTAATCCCGGGCTTTCTACGATGCTGTGTATATACGTGCATGTATACATACAGGAATATCAAAAAACTATAACGGGGTGGGAAGATTTTAAAGCAAATACCCTGTTACATTCCTTCACTTATTTCCTGCCCTCAAATTGCTAAATCGGTGACAAGATCTCAATTCAGATTGAAATTCTTTGTACGATCAGGGCAAGAAATTTAAACGATACAACAACGGTGACATAGAATTTCCTATCCAGTACGATTCTTAATTTCGTTGTGAATGAAGACCGAGGGGTGCAGAGAGGTTGAATACCTGCTGGGTATAAACCTGGAGTAATATCGTTCATTAATCAAAGTTATATCTCCATGAGCAGCGTATATGGTACTCAGGTGTACCTACATATATTATATTTATACCTGCAACAGCAGCCGGAATATTTCCCGAAATTAACGAGATATATAAGACTCGAAATCGCGATTACATCGAAAAGTAGACGTTCCGGCGGAATTCCCAACTCAATTCCAGCTCAACCGTGAAGAACATTAATAAACATTATGCTGCATACGTATGAACGCGCAGCACCGTACAGGTCTAAATATTTCGTCAGTAAGTATTTATCGAGTGAGCTATACATACGAGCCGCCCTGCAGGCTCTCATCTGGGTCTCTTACTGACTCGACGCGGCAAACCGTTCGCTCTCACTTATACTTTACGTGAATAAATTAACTCCGGACACGGATGTCGCGCATGAGAAGCTTATGCCTTACGAATATATCTCTCCGGCAATTCTAATCTACCGTAGAAATTCGAAGTTCCTCTGTCGCCAAACGCGAATAATCCGCTTCTCGATCCGAAATACCGAATGTAACGGAAGCTGTTCGTTAACTCAAGGTCAGTGAACTATTTCGCAAGCTGAATTCACGGCTCTTAGACGTTTATCGCAGGTCAAAATACGGCTAAACTATTCTTGCCATCCTTTTCTTGGACGTAGTGCCTCGTTCAATAATTAACAAGTGCAGAAACTTATCGTCCATCGGAAATAAAACTTCAGGTGAACGAACGGCGGCCATTGATGTTACTTCTCTCAGCGTTTCAGTTCCAAAATCGTTTCGAAGAAATTTCAAAATCCAAAAAAAAATCGTGCGAATCTCGTGTGCTTTCGAATAAATTGACCGGCTTTCCATTCGACTCGTGGAAATATAGATAGTATTAGAAGGAGTAAAATTTTCAGAAGATATTTCTGTTTGCAACCGCTAATTTATCGATGGATTATCATTTTCTCGTCTATTGCGAAGAGCTGGGAGTTAAGTGAACCCAATTCTATATTAAATTCGTCGGTTTTAAGCCGCCAGAAATAAGTGTCCTCGGGACGAGCGTCGTGTATACATATAAGCAAAGAAGTCGTAAATGCGCAGACTCGCGAATGAGACAAAAGGTCGATGAGGAAAGTGCTTAATGAACATGGAATAGAGACGATTCAAGGGTTAAAATTAGAACGTCATCTCGCTGCTGGTGACGTATGTATAACCTATAGGAGACCAGCATAATCTGATTCGATTCATCCCCGGATTCCAGCATATCTGGTGCCTTGAAGATTCAACGACGATCGATATCTTGAGAGGTGGAATGAATTCGCTAAATACAAAACGACGCAATCGCAAATTCGGAATCCATTCGTTTGTGTTCTGCGACAAAAAAATCTGAGAGAGAAATGAGAAGAAGAGTGGAATAATTATAAGGCATAGCTCAAAGTCACACTCGCCCACGCAGTGCTTTACGGAGAGTTTTTCTTTTTAACGTACTTATATAAAATGAGGAGAAATTAGCAGTTCAGCCGGTGCCTTCGGGGCTCGTAGGGCGACAAAAAAGTTTGCTTGTTAACGGTTAAATGCGCACCTCAAACAAGCCGATTTGTTCCTTTTACCATTTTCCCTTCTGAGTTTAAGTACGTACCTATATGTATTTCAGTTGGCACGTCGTGAATGTGTGCGGAATTTTCGTTTATTTATTTTTCACGCTATCCATACCTCGACATTACGTACGAATGAATTAAGGATCCTGCTACAGAGCATATCTGACTCTGGTTGGTCTCGTTCAAGGTATGCAGAGCACAGGACTGCGCTATATGGATATATTCTACGACCAACAAAGGAATTCGAAGTCGTGCCAACACAGATGCATCGTTTCCCATTAAATTCAAAATAGAACCTTACCAACTGCACGGAGACGAATAAAACGTAGAAACGAACTGGAGCCTTGAATGGCACGATTATTTCCGTAGAGGAATTTCGTTCATCGTTCCGTCTTTGACGGTGCATCGCGACGTCATCCTTGATACAATGATCACAGATATTCGCTATTGTTTATAATAAGCTTACGAACACATTTACTTATACTGGAATCGGTTGATTAGCGTTATAAAATTATCCAATGGTGAATTAACTTGTCTAACAGGATGTCTATGCATAAGTCAACCGAGAGAATGCTGGATGTAATCAAATACTAATACTTTGGTGCCACGGTCATACCTACTATTTAACGGAATAAGCAATGCTAGAAGCAATTAACCGCAGCGGGTTTTCATATGGTAAAATAGCTAGACCACCATGTAGACCCACGTATATTCGTCTTTCCGCATGTTAGAGAGACAACAAAGAGAAAGGTGGTGGGTACATACGGACGCAGTAGGAAAATGGTCAACAATTATTCTCCTGAATTCCTACGTTGAAGTTTGCCGCTAGGGGTTGAAATTAGTTTAATTGTCTTAATTGGTCAAATACGTGTACGCCAGTCTGAATATGCATACAGTTATGGTTATTTCATTATTATCCTAATTTCTCTCCTGCATGGGTACGAGAGTCAGCCCCTAAAGCTATACACACGCAGTGTCTATAAAGCTCCTCGCCCGGCGGATCATCCCAGCAACATAATGCATCCTACATTACGATATTTTAATAGAAAGTCTGAAAGAAAATTGTAAATGAGGTAAAATGAAATTGAAGAAATTGAAGATGTTAATAGCGTTGCACTGCCTCCACTTGTATCTTAGAGACACTAAATACGATAATTAAGTAAATTATGGCATCATTGAATCGCCAGACTTGCGGGACAAAAGGGGGTCGTTTTTTTCCATCTCCTCATTCCTAGTTAAATTGTAATACCGACTTTGATAACAAATGGCCGGGCCAGATCCTAGCAGATTTCATTTTAAGTATGCAAATGAGATTTTAACCTACACTTCGGTCTCGCTTCGGGCTGCTCCGCGCTACCGCGCGTCGTGAAGGAGGCTGCGCTTCGCATTACAACTAATGATACCCGGGGAGAACATCTGAGCTTGCACACAATTTATTTCAACGCGTCAAGACTGTCGGGTTTCATTTTTATTCTGAACGTACCGTATTTCAAGCTTAGAACCCCGAAGGCATACTTTTTCTCTTTATAAAACGCACAAAAAACAAAACGGAAGAAGAAAAAATTACCGTATTATGTACTCGACGTATAGGTATTTGACTGTGACCGTATACATACAGTATTGTTTTTTATTCCGAGTGTTTTGCTCCCCTTACACGTAGACCACAAGCAATGCAGACATGCAAGAGCAAGCTCATGTGCACACGTACTTTGGAGTCTACAAATTCACAAACCGAATTTTCGTTACTCGAACTTTTAGCGAACTTATAATAACAACTCAATTATTCTAGCCATTATTTCATTCCGAATAAAGTACCGCCGAATAATTGATGAGCGATAAAAATATTCACACAGACAAAATAAAAACGCAGGTGTATGAACGGCGGCCATTTTGATTTCGTCTGAGCGTATAATTGGCCACCTTTTAAACTGGCAATTAAATTTATGGTATTATCACACGCCAAACATTATTAGATCCGAAGAAGAATTTTCACAAGAAGGTCGTACAATGAATTCAAATCGATTCGAATGAGATCTGATTTTTATCGTTGAAGTATTGGGTACCTAGGACCAAGTGGCGTTGTACTTAATACTGCAGTGCAGGATTTACAAGCATACTGCAGGTGTACGTAGGTCGTACGGAAAGATACTACCAACATGACTGTGACAAGTTTCACGCCAAGTCCATTAATACTTGAGCGGGTGTCCCAGTAATTCGGTCAAGTCTTCCCTAGAGGCTGGTCCCTGGTACAATACGTACCGGGTGACGGATTTGAATTTATCCCACGCGTAGTCGTGATTCTCGCCGAATCGATACGCACGCCGGTAACGGCAAGTTTGCAAATGAAGCTTGTTTTCCAAGACCGAAGTTGAATTGACTGAAATATAACAATCTTACACTCATTGTCCGCGTAGATTATCTCTCGGAAATAAATAAAAAATCCCTGCAATATCGTGTAACGATTTGAATTCGGTTAATTTGAGGGAATGGACCTGGGGCAAGATTTCAACACTTCTATTATCACTCCTAACGTGGTTCTATCCTAATAACCGATCACCCTGTACATATGCCGGAGCATGACATTAAGGAGAAATGTGTGCACGCGGTCATCAGGTTGTTACGATGTACACAGTACAATACAGGCTCGGCTGACCATCATTCAACCAAATGACTTCTCGAACTTGTGGTTAGTTAGATCCTTAATTATTCAAACTTGACCATGGGACCCTGAATTTGCGGTACGCATCAAGTATTCCATCACCGTAGTAAGAAACATTCTTCGGTGTTCCAGATTGTATTGAGATTTATTGAAATTCTGCAGCGACTGATGAGGTATCAGCAAAAACGGAATAATTAATTGCTTGTTTTTAATAAGACTGAAAGGTTTGTTAATGCATTCGAATATTTTATTCTTCCTCTCCATTATTTGGTAGATATATAGAGCAGCTGCTACTGCCAGGCGAGGACAAGTTTTGAGAAAAATCAAGTCACCGCGAGCGGACTTAAAGAATGAAAAATTAAGGTAGTGACCTGACGGGATCTGAAACAAAGCGGTGTCAGACGCACACAACTGCTGGGTAGAGTGGGAATCAAAGAGCGAGAAGGAGAGTGGAAGGGAATCAAGAGCTGATGCGAGGGAGAAAGAGAGAAAACAATGAAAAATGTTCATTAGCCGTGGAAAATCAAGTGTCTTTATTCTATGCTTGACAAGCCTCGTATATACTCTTCCCATTGTTTTTATCTCATCGTAAAAATCCCCAACGTAGGTGGACTCGCTGTATCAACGCCAAGCTACGTCGTTTGTCACCGGAGAGCTCGGCTTGTTTTATACCTCAACATCACCGTTGATACTTACTGCACGTTTCAGCTGCTCTGGTACTTTAATGCGATAAAAACGTTCAATAATCCATCTCAAGGACTTTCGGAAAAAATTAAGAGTGATCAACCGATGCTTTTAAAAAAACATACCAGCCATTTTCTGTCGTTAATATTATTATTATCATACCGTCCACGCTCGGAAAAGAGAAATTCCAATTAAATTGAGGTAATGAGTCAAGGAGTGTTGAATAAGAACTTGGAGTTTCCGATACTTGAATCATCAGCGTAAATGAATAATTACAGAGACAACTGCGAGGACCAATCTTTTGTTTGTACCCAACATTGCAGGCTACATGACCTTATCAAACGCAACCCACGGAACGTCTGCGAATGGTTGGTAGTGGTAAATAAGGTAAATTGAACGTGGTGCCAAATAGCGGCATTATCGCGAACTGTTTTGCCCATGTTACCGTTCTACTTATTACCGATTTATTAGCACCATTGATTAGTCATATCATATCAAAAGGCTAGTCTTATGGGGATTCTTCCGTTACAAAAAATTAATGGTAACTTACCCACATCAAGGGTCGTAGCAGATCAGTACGCGACCTGTAGTACCGGTACTGATGATTGACATACCGGCAAAGATGTTCTCTTTTTTTTTTTTTTTTTTTATTTCATGTGATAGAAAGAGACTGTGAATCTGTTATTATCGACTGGACATCGCAGCAAAGTCTTATTGTTAGCTCACTAACATCATGAGGGTGAAATATGTAAATTACCGAACACAAGCGCAGTTGGCTACCTGAAGCTGTAGGAAATATTACGTTTTTCAACAGGATGTAGTTACTCGATGATAGCATTCTCCGACTCGAAATATATGTATGGAACTAATTTTCGAGAGTTCTTTGTATGCCTTGGGTATACAACGCCATGGTATCAAGTGCCTCAGAGTATTGAGCCAATTTAAATAGCTGTTTCAGGACTATGTTCTACTCGCTGGTTTAAAAAAATTTCGAATTATTTAACTTCTTATTAATCAATTTTAATTGTAATTCGATAAAAAGAATTAATTAAATCTATCCGCAAATTCTTTCTCAATTCAAGGATCTCATATTAGAGCACTTATTTTGCAACGTTTTTTTTTAATTTTCTTTTTGTTAAATAAATTTATCGTTTTATGAAAATTAAAAAATCGAGATTCAATTTATATCTTAAATAGTTCATCACACCTATCTTGGTGGATCATCTGTTTCAATTGTTTCAATTAGGAGCCACTGTACATTGTTCATCTCACTTCCCGCAGTAGAAAACATGGAATTACAAAATTATTTCGCAGTGGATCGGCGGCTAGGATGGTTCCAAATGAGGAACATTAGACATTCCTGATTTCACCAACTCACTAATTAATAAAATCGAAATTCTACCGAATATCCTTGTGGATTTACTATTACGATTGTTCTCGAGCAAAAACCACTTGACATTGTCAATTTCACAATCCTTTATCTTATCCAAACCGAAAAACGGACACCCGAAGACAGGCTCGAGATCTTTGAGATCAAGTATAGATGAAAACCTAAAGGAGCTACTAAAAGCAACTGGAGGAACTATGGTGGAAATTTTACACGAAACATTACAAAATTCGCTAGATATCCACGAAAGGACAAACGATAATGATTCGAAGGGTATTGTTTTGAAACTCATGGATCGATTCGTGCGGAAATTTTGGAGAGCAACATATTGAGATCTTTTCCATTGTCAACTTGTTCAATAAATCCTAATTACTACGATTCTATCCGTCGCTCAATTTCTCTGATAAGTTTTATTTTTATTCATTTAATTTTTTTTTTTCACGGTTACAAATCTTTGATTATTAATTGAATGAAAATTGTATAATTAATAAGGAAGTGGTCGCAAGGGTGATGTGTATAAAATTATCTATAGCTACTTGGATGGCAAAAACGTATGATTTATTTGCCGCAACGGCTTGAGTCACATGATCGTATGAGTTTGTTACAATCTAAAAAACACACATTACAACTACTTAAGGAATATTATTTCCAATTATTCGTACCAATGTGGAAGCTAACACCTGACGTTCGAAAGTAACGTGCGCGTATATCACCGAGGTCTTATTAATTTCGACAAACATTCGTATATGTATATCATGTAAGGCCGATCGTCATCAATGTTTTTCCATTTCCCTTTTTTTTTTTCAAGAAAAAAGAAAAATGAACCAAAAGAATGTTGCTCGTCGTTAAAATCCTAGACTAATTTAAAAAAAAAAAAAATACAAATAACGCCGTAGGTTTTTTTTCAAAGCATTTAATGACAATAATATTATAATTATTATGTTGATAATAAATGATTGATCGATAGCGTTAAGCAGCACCAAATTCAAGTAGGTACTTTCAGCTCTCGCTAGTCAATTCCTTCAGCCTGAGGAGGTGTATTGAGCAAAAGAAAACGTTTATATGTATGTATGTTTGTTTAGGGGAAGTAAGTAGGTATATATAGTCGAAAAACAAATAAATAAACCAGCGAGGTAAAAATATAATAATAATCGTTTGTATAAAAACCTAAAATTAAGACTCACACATGAACTAATTATCTATTACAATATTAGTTATCTTAAGGCGATACCGAAAACGATCTCACGCGTATACGTGCACAGAAACATGGCGTCGTGGTATCAAATCGAGAAAGGCTTTCTCTCCGAATCACGACGAGTTGCTGTTCAAAAATCCACGAAATCGGTGATTTCTGACTCTGCCAATAACGGAGAAGTAACGAATGTCTCAATCTTGTCAAACAGAAACGTGAAACAATAGATATAGTGGGCTAAAGTGGCGAGGTGGACTAAGCCTACGAGTAATGGCAACAACAAAGCTAGCAGATGAAACTTCCAGAACACAAAACTACAACGGCTCAGCGAGTGGAGCGTTTCCAAGTCCTAAGTCCGAGAAGATGTTTCGAAGAACAGTTTTATTTTCAAATGCCACACTATATTCAAGAAACAACATCGTTCGAAACTTTTAAAGATCTTTAGAGCTTGATTGACAGTCACCGAGTTTAAAATCAATTTCGAAACAGATGAAAGACGAAATTTCCTCACTTTTGACGCCACAACGGCAGCTGTGTTTTATGTGTTGAGATCGACTCTGACTACCCATGTATATGCAGTACCTACATTCCAGTATAAAAAGAGGACTAAACGAATAAAAGAAATATTGAGAAAGATGTTGCATATGATGCATGTGTACAGAAATAGAAACTGAATTAGGATTCTTTCTTTTACATCATGCATGATAATATTATGCATTTGTATCGGGAGGAAGAATATGAAAAGAATAATAATAGTAATAATAATAATAATAATAACCGCATTAATGTAATGGGCGTTTATGACCGCTAGTGTATATAATAATTCATACTGTAGAGCGTAGAATATATATATATAAATATATATATATATATGTATATATATATGTATATATATGCATAATCGCAGAGTTTAGCGTTCTACACCTTATAGAATAGGGCAATTATTCTCTAAATGCGATGATTCCGTTAATATTAATAATTAATCTTCAGAATACAATTAGAGTTATTTAGATTACTTTAGTGCTTAAAATTACAGTCAACACATTCAACTATATTATTTAAACCACTGGGCGCCGATTCTTCTTTCTCTCTGATAATTATTAAGATTTTACGTACTACAAAGAGATATAATAGCTAGTATCGTATTATCATACATAAACCATGAAAAAGTGATCAACGCTCGCTTATTTAACATTCGCAATACTGACTGAAGCGTGATTTAAAATAAAAATGTTTTGCTTGTCTTTGCTTCGTTCCTCTTTTAATCTTTACTCCGACTTTTCATTATGTGTATTATTGTTTACAATTACCTTAAATTCTAAAATTATGTAAATTTATCTATAAAGATTGATTACAAGGGTCTCGAAACGTAATGCGAGAATTGAAATATCGATATCTAAAAGAGGGTAGAAAGAAAAGAACGGGCGGAAAATTGAAAACTAAGTACACTCGTGCTTGAAACTTTCACTCTTGAACTTGACGGATGTTTCAACTGGAAGTTTGATTTTTAAATGATTACTGAACTAAGTAAATTATATAAAATTCGGTTAAGCGCAGGTGAAGAAGAATTTGAATTAAAACTAGAGAGACATTACATTTCAAACAGACAACGTTAGTTTGTTGACCCTTCAATACTAAAGTGATGATGACCAGTGAATAAATAACAGGCATATTGAAACGACGTATCATTCTATTTTTCCCAATGATCTGCAAAGAAACGGTCTCGTTTTTATTCTGAAAAATATAGATACTTTCTCGCACTAATATCATTGTTATTGTACTAAACGTGCATTCGATCAAATTGTAACGACGATTTGATATTTTTACCTTTAAATTGCCTATTTTTATTTCACCTTATTTTTAATGTTCGAAGACAAAGACGAGAACTTAAAAACGAAAGAAAAAAAAAAAACTATTCAAACTACGACAAACACCAACAACGACGATGACGACAACGTTTAATCAGTTATTGCTGTACCCACATTTTGTGGCAGTTCAAACTTGATTTACAGGATTTTACTTAAAAACATACGGCGGTAAAAGAGAGAGAGACAAAAACAAATTGGTTTACAGCGAGTTGAAAAATCTTGAATAATTCGATATTATTTGTATATCGATTAATGTCAGATCATGAGGTAAGTAGAACATCTAGTAGGTAGTAAGTGTCGTATTGTGAACGCGTTGTAAAAGGGGCTGATTTTTTATCGGCCTCTTTACCCTATGTACAATACTAATGCGTAACACGTAGAAATGCATGGACATACTGTTTGCGTGTATCATACAGTCATTAAAAAATATCGTTATCTCCTCGGTAGTTTGGCAAGCGAGCGCATTGATGTCCCTCTCTCTCTTAAATCGCAAGGAGAGAAAGGTCGGAGGTTATCATTCCTGCCCAATTTACGTTTCATCTATTTCGTTGGACACGATAATTGTTAAGTAGGTAGTTATGGATATCAAGTCGTCCGTCCGTATTAACGGTTCCGGGAATCTTATCGCCATTGGGATAACGACAGGCTATATTAAAACGTAAAAACCTTAGCTACGAAAATATGGCTCGCAATCTTCTCCAGCGTGCTTCGATCAGCGATCTGTTCCTGGCTAATCCCAAGCCCAGTCCTATCTCGAAATCGAAATCCTTGTCGACGGGCATCCCGTGATTTCCTCCGTCGAGGCACGCGACGTCCGAATTTTGAGCAGACAAATTGAAAGCCCTCACGATCCTTAATGCGGAAGATAGACGTGGCTTGCTGGTCGGCGAACTGAAGACGAGCCGGCGACTCTGCTTCTGGGAATTGGCGGTGGCGCCGTTCTTTGTCCCGTTCCCGTTACCACTTCCGCATCCGTTTCTCTGACTGTTATTATAGCTATACAGGTGTTTAACTTTACGGCAAAAGGTCGATCGTGGAGGCTTCGCTATAGATCATTGTCGGTATGGTTGTGGCGACATTCCGTTACCAGGTGTAACGTAGTCCCCAATCATCAGACTTGGGTTGACTGGGTAGTGAGACGTGTTGCCGAGGACCAGCGATTGCTGGAAAGTAACACCAAGCTGTAGCGCGAAAGACACGCAGGCAGGCCGATACTTTAGTATTCTGTTTACACGGTTTTACGGGGGTCTGCGTTAAACCAGCTAGCTATAACGATATCCAAGGGAACATGGCACCGTTTTATACATGAAGTTGATAATTTTGAAAGATTTCTTTTTTCACCTTCGGCTCCTATCACCTCTCCTTGCAATCGGTAAGGGTCGCGAAACGATTTGAGGCGATAGAAGGTGGAGTTGAAAAACGAATGATTGTCTCTTTTGAAATTATTCCACAAGAATCGGTTGATGCGATAGAAAATCTTGGGTGTTTTTTTTTCTGTTTGTTTTCTGTTTTTTTTTTTTTTTTTTTTAAGTACATACGTACGAATTACGAAACTGAAACAGAATTGAGAAATATTACATGATACGAGCACTTGGTATTTCAAGAAATTTCAGAAAGAAAACATCATTGTTTGATATACCATTTTACTTCACTTCCCTTCGAATACGCCAAACCTGAGGTAAAGGATATCTGAGCCTAGAGAAAGACTAACAAAACTTGTTACATTGCTTTTGCGAATTTTCATTATCTGACCTGTAAGAATGACTTTGCCGAATTCTTTGAAGAAGATATTACTTTCGTTTTTTCATTTATTTTTTTTTTTATTTTTTTTTTTTTTTGTCTCTTTTTCCCGTTTTTCCAAATCGATTTTCACATCTACCACACACATTACTGTGGATAAAGAGTAGCTAGCTGGTTGAAAGCAACAAGGTTTGTTATACTAACTGTGGCCGGCGACGTAAACATGTTTGGTGTAATTCCACCACCTATAAGCTGTGCTGCCTGCGTGCTGGTTGCCGTTCCGCCTACTCTTCCTCGACCTGTACTCGATATTGATCCAGGATGTATGTTAGGCTGACCTCCTGCCACAGAGAAAAACGTAGGCCGTTAATTTTTACGTAATTCCAATAGTGTTTTCTTCCATATCGCTATTGCAGTTTATCTCCAACATATATCTTTCTCTGACGCTAATATTGTGCGTATTATTTCAAGCTGTTGTTTCTTGTAAAAAGAAAAAAACAAGACGACAAAAGTAGTAAAGAATAAACCTAATCGTATCGTTCAACTTTACAGATTTATGAGAAATACTTCAGCGTGTTGAATCTTCGATTTGCTCATGGTAAGGTTTCATTATCGAGAGAAGAGGATGCGATTTCTTTTATAGTAGCCAAGAAAAAAAAAAAAAAAAATAGAATTAGGAAACATAAACAACTGCAAATATTGCAATAAATAAACTCGGAGCAAAACGTTACTCAGCAAGTTGAATATTATTCGAGGATACGTTTAACAACAAGGTATTGTGTAAAAGATCATTATTTATTTATAAATTCGCATTTTCCTGTGTTTACTTACAGATAAGTTTGAAACAAAGAAAAAAAAACATAAGAAAAGTATACATGATACTCTACAAGTTACACCAGGATACATAAATCGACAAGCTTCGAACGGTACTTGGGAAAGGAAAATTATTGACAGAGGATTGAACGTAAATCGTTCGATAATTACACAGCATTCAGAAATCATCCCTCAGGGTAAGGAACCTCATGCGTAGAGAATAACCATATTGGAGTAAGGAAAACAACAAGATGAGACAGCAAATACGGGATGAAAAAGAAGACGGGCTTTACTTCAAACAGACAAAGGGCTGGCTAATCTCTTTTATAATTTTCGACAACACAAACTACGATTATCTGAACCAGCTCTTACCTATCGCTAACAAGTTATTCTGATTCACCGCCGAGTTTGTATCCATCGATACCTCGCCAAGACCGTTAACAGACATTCCGTTGACCATGTTAACGGCCTGTCGCGCCCCTTGAGCATCAAGATTTGTCCAGTAAGCCTCGCTCGGCGAAGTGTTGTTCAAACCCGGTGGTGGCTGAGCAGCTGCTCCCGTATACCTAAAGTACGGGTTCTTCAAGTCTAAAGTATTGCTGCTAGTTTCCATGTTGGTTCCTTCCAATTTCAGTTCTATCGTAACATCGTAAGATTGTCTGAAAGGTATAAACAGTTAAATCTTTACTACCCATGGATCAGGCAAGCAAAATATAATAGGAGTAACGTTAATAGAACTCTTTACCTTTTGTTTGCGATCAGTATAACTTTGCCAGATAAAAGTTGACCGCTCTTGCAAAATAGGGGATTTTCTAAAAGGCACCGAACCTGATACCAGTGAGTCAGCGGCTCCGTAGGTGCTGTGCTTAGCCAAACTTGTTGAGTACAACCAATAAATGCTACGTCAAACCAAAACGCCAACCCGTGACAAGTGCCACTTTCTAGTATGTGAAAATCAACGTCTATTTCTGTAAACGCAAAAACATTTCCAGTTACACCAAATTAAATTCATGATTTTCTTCTGTAAACTCGGGTAGCGATGATGAGATCATTTTTGTTCGGTTACCTATTTTATGTAAATCAGTCTCATGTGCTGTCTGAAAATCTACAACATGTCTGACGGATTTTGCCATACATATGCGTATATCAAACGTATCGACTATCGGCTGTCTGAAGTACTCTTTGATGGCGTTGTTTCTCATCGCAGACAAATCAACGCCGTGAAAGCATGTCTGGTACCAAAAATTCGCCTTGTTAAATTGCTCCATGTACAGATTTTCGTCGGAGAACGGGGCAACGTGGAGATCCCCTCGAGATGGAAACATACGACCGCCTGAAAATGGTTTAGTCAGCTGAGCAAAGGTGAATGAGACTATATTCAGCCTTTGAAAACAAAGATAAACGAATGTAAATAAAAAACAAAGACTAATATCGTTCCATTAAGCGGAGTTACAGTAGCATTTTTCAACATTCTCACCTGGGGCGAGCCACTTCTTTGCGTGAAGATAAGTCTCGAGCATTCTTTCGTTGTACAGCATGTATCCCATTGGTTCGCTGACCACGCAGTCAACGTGTTCAGGTAAATCGATTTCTTCAATTTTACCAGCAATTACAATTATTCTATCCGACAGATTATTCGCGGCAACGAGAAGTTCGGCGTGGTTGGCCATGTTGCTGGCCTCTACTGCGTAAACTTTTTTTGCTCCAGCTTGAACAGCAAAGAATGAAAGGATCCCGGAGCCGGCGCCAACGTCCAGAACAACCTTGTCCTTGAAGTCTGATATATTGCCCAGAATAGCCCGCTGGTATGTGCTTGTCCTTATGTAGTCCTGCATCATGTTTTGCTGCTGGGAAAGGTAGCCGTAAAATTGGAAATACTGCATCGCTGAAGACTCCTCTGTTCTCTCGTTGAATGCCGAAACCCCTTTTCCATTTTTCAACTTTAATATGTTCGAGTGAAAGTTGCGAATATCTGTAATCATTCGTCATAAGTAATGAAATTTGACAAACCTTTATTACCGGCAGATGTTGAGGCGAGGAAATCAAACCTCGTAATTAAACGATCAAACAAATATGATATCCGTTTACCTGTTTCGTTTGCAAATGTGAGCAAAAGGCTCTCCGTATCCAACGTGAAAACGTATCCTAGCGAAGCTACTCTCGAACATTCTGTGCTATGTGTTACTGGGAATTCTAGCAGTGTGATTTTTTCTCTGCTCCCTTGTTCATCTGTTGGAAAATTTCTTTCAATAAACTAATATACGCCCAAACAATGAGTCAGGGATATTCTGTTCGTTATCATAATCAAAGTGCACTTATCCTTTCAGAGATCGCAGAGAACAATGTATTGAAAAAAAATTCCCTTCTATAATTCGCAAGTTCACGTACCTATCTGCATTTACATATTCGTTTCTCAGGATTTTCAAACTTCTCTTACATAAAACTGTTTCTTCTTTTCATAATTTCAGAACAGCTAATTGAAAACGAATGGGACATAGTTTGACGAAGCAGTAATATTGATGTGATTTATAAATTTCACCAATTACCGGTTACAACGTAACAGCTACTTAAACTTTTGGAAAATTCACAATTCTCACGACTTGTGTGCGCGTGAATTTCCTCCAGAATTTTATATCGTCAAATCTCAGAATGACGAACGTATCAATCGAAAAAACACAAGTCACGATTGCACTTCGTGCAAGAAAAGCTTTGATCCTGTTAAGTCATCTCTCTCATCTCGCTCTCTCTATCTTTCGCTCTCTCACGAATGATATTTCAAGCTTCATTATCATTGAGGTAGATAAATATTTGGCTCGATCTTGATATTGGAATAAAATAGGGAATCGTTTAAACAATATCTGCAATCTGTTGCTTCGCCTGACAAAATGTAAATTGAAGAGAAAATATTAGAAAAAAAAAACAAAAAAAAAAAAAAAACTGCAGCAAGCCGTAAATCTATTAGAAATCGAACAAATTGTACATCTTTTTGTCCATTGTTTTTTTTTTCAACACGTCTTCTGTTTCTCACATTGAAAATTGTTCGAGAAAGCTCAGCGGTGATCTGGGTACGTATCGGATAAAAGCACGTGATGCGAATTACGGTATTTCCAAACTCGTGCTAAGGGGAAGAAGACGGGCGTCGGGCATCGACAAAGATGTAGGTTAGGTTCGGCGAGCGGGGGTAACGTTATTTCAACGATATTATTGATCGGGTTTAAGAGCATTAAGGGGGCATTACCTGGTATCAATTCGACGCTCAGTCCCTGGGGGTCGTAATTGATGTTAAGAGTGACCGGCTTGTCGTATTTCAGCGTCGACTGTCCATTGTTTGACAAAGTCGATACTGTCACCGTGCGAAATACCTTCGCCATTTTTACCAACTACTACCTAAAACCGCGTGCGTTTTTGCGCGGCTCCTTATAATACCGCTGTTGCTGCTGCTGCTTCTGTTTTCCCTTTCCCACCAAGAGTCCAAGGCTCACTCGCACTCACTCACACGTTCGCTCATATATCTGTCTCAACACCACTCGCCGGTCGTGATTTTACATGGATTTTACACAACTCCAACGGCGACGGGCCACGATTACTCAAGTCTATTATCACCGTTGCTCGTATCTCGGTGTTGAGTTGCGCGTGTCTCCTTCGGCTGCACGGCCCGTTTTTAGTGGTTTACCGGTTCCTGTTTCTCTTACTCGTTACGATGCACGGGTTACCCGCTCTTCCGAGGGGGTTCGGTTGGATTGTCTCTCCAGCTTTGTCGAAGATTTTACAATCGACGAATATAGGGATTCGTTTTATCTCTTCAAGTCGCGTCGTATGGACGGTAATTTTTTTCACGGTATTACTGTTGATTATAACTATCGCGTAAATCACTTGGGATTATTTCGTCTATCGGCGACCGACCAACCACCCCCACGCACACTTTTCAACACAGGCCAACATTCATTCGCTCCTGCTGCTGCTGCTGCTCCTTTTAGCGTATATTTACACACGGGCTATATTGTGGTGCTTGATTCGTTGAATGCACGTACCTCCTACGCTATTGATACTAATTGTGCTAATCACGTAAATCCAACTAGATCATTGCTTATCCACCGCGTAGCTTAATTTCAGTGGCTTAGCATCACCTAGTATTTTCATACATTTTCGTACGTTCGAACGGAAATATGATTAAGAAAACGCGATGGTTCTTCTTTACCGACGTGAATTATGCGGTAGGATAACCATATGCTGTCACATTGGTACTCGATTCAGCTACTTGTCTTAACTTCAAAAACACACGCTGTACAGCCTACGAGTAGTCTTAGATTCTACCGTTTTTCCAGTCAATAAAATAGTTAAGGTAGAATCACTATTGTCGGTATGTCAGTTTACTTTATCGAAATTATAGAATGTCTAGTAACCGACTAAGCCAAAAATATTATATCTAGAAGTTAGAGACCTATGTGAAGTTGGTTTGCGACCTTTAAATATTTTGAAATTTTTCGTTCTCATTATTTGCTCCCACACGGTATTCAAGAAAAACAAACAAAACGTGTTGGGCACTTACACCCCAGTAAAATGGCGCCAAATTTCAACAGTGTTCGGAATCAACAGATGTGTTCTTCAGTCAACGACCGATGGTTACTCGATCCGTTGACTAAAGATATATTCTTCAATCAACTGAGTCAACGCTCGATCGAAATGTCCATGCAGTAAACAAAGCAATTACACACGTGAAGTAAGTCTAACAATTTGAGGTTAGAATCTGGTAGTGTTGTCAATCATGTTTATAGATGAAAAATAAAAACAGAATAACTTGAAAGAAACAATTTTTATCACATTTGTTTTGTATATCTATTTCAATTTATATTTCTCTTTGTTTCCATAGAATATGAATAAGAAAGTCTTGGATTTGTCAAGCTTAACTGAATTCGTCCTCCACTCGCTTCGTTCGACGGACGATGTCAAGAATATTCTAAGGTCGCAATGCGAAGAAGTGAAATTCGTCCTCGCCCCATGGAATCTGGAGACAATTGAGAAGCGACAAATCGACCAAGAATCGTGCAAGTGCCTTGGGGTAAGAATGTATAAGCGTTCTCTTTCACTGACAAAAAGAAACGAACTGAAACAGCAGAAGAAGACCGAGAAAGCTAATATTCATTTTCCTATTTTTTGTTGTTGCCACGATTTAATTCAGATCCCATCGTTGGAGGATCATGTCAACGAAATAGCTACCGGTATAGACAGGGCGGTGGCGCAAGCTCGTCAACTTAGAGAAAAGCTTGCGATTAACGTTCTGGCGGAGAAAAAACTAGCTCGCAAGCCTAGCGTGAGTCAAATATATGCTTCCGGCTCAAGGGTGACGGCTAGCAAAACGAGGTTGTCCGATTCTAAGGGAGGAAAAGAGAATGGCTGTAAGCTTTCCAGCGATACGAACAAGCGAGCAGTAACTGAGCAGTGCGATATTGGAATAAGACAAAGAGAGCCAGAAGAAGTAAAGTCAAATGACACTTACTGTCCTAAGAAAAAAATACCTGTTAAAAATCAGTTTGAAGTTCCGAAAGCGTTGAATGAGAAAGACATGAGGACAAAAGTTAGCAAAGGGGATAAAAAATCTTTCACTGAAACATGTCAACTTGGGAGGAATCGAACCAGAATATCTGAATCTAAACAAATTGATAAGAAGCTAATATCGACATCTCCATATAATTTACTAGCTGCTGCCTCGAAAGCGGATCGAACGTCAAAGGGAAAGAAGAATTTCATTGCCGCTAATAAATCACGTATAAAAAATATAGAAGCTACAAATACAAGATCGCAGGCTGTGATGAAACGAAGTAGCAGCTCGTCGGAAAAATTGGTAAAGAATTAGTACGTTCAATAATTTGAATTGCTTGAAATTTTCAATCGAAAATATCATCTGAGTCTTGCCGTCTACTCAGAATTAATCTTCAATTTTATGTACTCAGATTCACAGCTCCCTCAGTTTGGCAACTGAAAAATCTTTAGACTCATCAATTTCTGGCCCTGCCTCGGCTGCTGAGCTTGAAAAATTGATCAGCAAACTGTCCGTTGATTCTGATACCCGCCTGTCAGGGCCGAACGAAAATTCAGAAGCTGCGAACTGCCCTGTGCACGATAAAAACGCTCCAAAGTATGTCGAGGAAAAGATTTACACAAGCATGGATGTAACGGAGGGTTTGGACAGATTTGGAGTACCCTCGGACCTCGTCAAACTTTTGAAAGTTTATCACGGCTATTTCAACAGGCAATCGACGAGTAAAATGGCAAACGACAAACGAGGCGAGAAAGCTGAGCACAGATTTCTCACAGAATTCCATACGATGGTAAGGGAGTCTCATTTCATTAATCTCTCAGCATACGTTTATTACCCAATTTTACTCAATGCATATACTTCAGAATCATGATAGGGAAAAATTATCAACCAGAAGAAAGCTGGATAATTTGTGTAAGGATTTTTTACCTATGCTGAAAGAGTCGTGCAACAAGAGCATGGATTTTATAGAACTGAGCCAGATTAAAATCCGTTACACAAATTTGGATACCACTTGTAAATTGCTCGAAATACGCAACTTCAGCCCCTTAAAAAGGAAAGTCTGCAACATGATGCAAAATCGTTGCACTAAGAGTTTAATAGAGAGAAACAGGACCTGGAGATTAAATGCTGTTTGGAATGAAGCATGTATCCCAAATTTCAAAGGTAATTTGTCATATACAATAAAATACCTCTCACATTACATGTCATATTATTTTTTTCACTGTTTACAGAAATGTCTCGGGTTTGTTATATACGATATGCGAACAAAAATCAACTGCTTGTATTGTTTGAGCTCATGCAAAGGATCCAACAACTCAAATATCAAGCAACATTGGTGAATTTGTTAAACAGCGAAGTAGTTCCCTCGATACGGGACACCTTAGAACCAAACAGCGAAGAATATGTCGAGGCGTACAAAATGATTTCGATCGTATCAAACTTATTACACCAAACCGTTCCAGTTCTGGTCCGAACAGATCAATAAAGCAAAAGTATTGCAACGAAATTCATTTCAATTTGAAGATTCTTCTATAAAATGAATATGTAACTTCTAGCTTACAATTAAGGCCAGAGGTGAATTGCTGCTAAGAAAATAAGGTTGATGTGGTTTCCGTATTTATATAATACTCGTGCAATTCCTATACTGATTTATCGTCTGAAGTCGTATTTTTCTCATCAAAATGATATTTGAACAACGAAATAAAAATCCAGAAATATTAACGCTCACCTGAAAAGTATCAAAGTTAATGGAAAATGTAAATATGTCTACAATTTGTACAGTGAATATGGTTTAACGTCGTTTCATGATATGGATAATTTTGTTTGAATAAAAAATGTCTTATATTGTTTGTAATAATTTGGTGAAAATCAGTAGAAATTCCGATTACAGTTTCTTAAGCACTAAAGGTCGCGATAAACCGGAAGTGAAATGCAACTCATTAAACAAATTTTTCATCATGGAATAAATTCTACGAACTTACTATGGCAATTTCGTAGAATCCGTGCCATTTCTTTATTTCTGCGTCAAATGAAAATGGATTGGAGTGTTTTTGTTTAGAATTGTGTACAGAATGGAGCCGTTAAACCCTTTTGGGCGTTTGAAATACATGCACTTTGATTTGTTGATACATATTTGAGAATCGGATGGGCAATCGTGCGATATAAGTAGGTGTATATGTCCTTACAGCGATTGGAAATAACTTCTGACGTGCGAAATAATCAGCAAGAAACGAAAAGGGAACGTTTTAAAGTGAACAGCATACTCAAAACATAATTTCTCTATGAATTTAAGAAAAATATTTACAAATTTAGTCTCTACCGTGGCAATGTAAGTACGTAACGGTTGAATCGCGATGGACATTTGTTTAGAATTCGAAAGAAAAAAAAACAGTTGCAGGAATGTCGCGTGACAAAGAATGTTTGGATGACGATGAACTGTTTATTTGATGATCACTCGCCAAAGCCAACCTCACGTATCGTGTTGATGACGAAAAACCGTTTAGTTAAACATGCTGTCTACAATTTCGAAAAGCCGAACGCGACCGAAACGCGTTGAACTCTTCGACCTCCCCGAAATCTGTTAGCCCCTTGAAGGTAGCGCTTCAGCAGCGCCATTCGTGTAAAAAATTTGAATATTTGAAAATCGAATCCTATTGCGAGACATCGTAGGTGGCGCTCGCAGCGGCGGGCAGCCAGTTACAAACAATCTGATAATACGATACAAATTAATAAGCCGGCAAAAGTGTGAGAAAATGTCGGATAGAAAAAATCACAAGCCAAAAAAGTTACGTAAACGGAGTCAGGTGAGTTTATTTATCAAATATTCTGCAGCTTCAAGTTACATAATTTTGAATTTTATTCTTAACCTAACTTAACTTAAGTTGAATTTCTCAGTAATTTGAGGTATTAATTTTCATCTGTGATTTTTCCCTAGGATAATTCCAGCAGCAACAGTTCCGAAAGTACTTCTTCTGCGTCTTCGGACGACGAAAGCAATGCACAGAACTTGAAGCCAATCAAGGATTATTTGGTGGATCGTAGAGAACTTGCTCGTCAATTATTCATTGCCGTCAAGGGGGATAAGCTGCGCATGATGCTCCCACAAGTCTTGAAAGTAAGCACAATGAGAATTAGTCGATAGATATAAGTCCAAAATCCAAAACAACTAATTCTGTTTTGGCAATAACTTCCTTTTAGAAAATGGAACAGAACGAACTCGAAGAATGGTGTGCAAATGAGCTGAGCGGTATGTCCAAAGCACGTATCTTGTCTATACTAAACGGACAGCCCTTGCTCCAATCATCGGATTCTGACGACACCGATGATTCTGGTAGGAAAATATATTTCTCTTAACATCTTGACAGAATTCACTTATTTGTGGCGTCTATTCAATTCAGGTCCTTCTTTGGAAATAATATCCGACACCGAGGAATGGGGAGATGCGTCAGATGTAGATGCGGTGCCTAGAGAAGAGGTGCAAGCACCAAAGAAGGGACTTGGGTCCAAAAAAGACAAGCCAAAGTCAAAACTCTGGTCAGAAAAAACGAGTAAAGAGAAAGCTAAACCCAGGGACATGCAGAAATATAGAGTGAAAATGGAAAGCGACTCCAAGACGCATAGATCCGGGGCAGAAGTGATCGTAAAGAAAGAAGCTGAATCCGAACAGTCCAAGGAAAAAGACGGGGAGAGTTTGCTTGATCTTTTAGAGCTGGAAATGAGAGCTCGAGCCATCAGAGCGTTGATACGCAAAGAGGAGGACATAATCCCGACCAATTCTACCACTGTTATGACTGCCCAGAGCAACGTTTCAAACTCAGGTTCAAGCTTAGCTGTGAATTCGAAAGCAAGAGCCAGGGACCGGAATCTGAGTCTGAAGGTAGTCGAGGACAAGCTGCAGGAACTGGACACCATCATGTCAGGACAAACGAATCAGGAAATACCCGTTGAAGAAGATGTTGTGCTTGTTCTTCAGCCGACTACTACCATCGAATTACTGTCCAGCGAAAGTGACGGCGAAGGCGGTCAAGGAAAGCGCAGAAATCAGAGACTGGAAAACGAACGTGTACCGAAGAACGGCGTTGCGAGTTCTCAGGAGAACAGCGGTGCTGTGGGGAGCAGAAAACTAAGCGAAAGCCAGGATTCTGTTGCAAGAGAGAAGAGCAAGGCATCGACCGAGCAAAATTCCAGCCCTGTTGCTGCAACAGTAGAAATTATGGGAAAAGCGAACGTCGGGAATGCGGAGATATCGGCAGAAACGCCCGTGAAAAAAGCGAGCACAGAGTTGGAAACTTCCAGGAAGTTTAAAAGAAAGACGAAGGACAATTCGACGACGATTGAGAAAAGTAATCCCGTGTCGGAGACGCAATCGTCAGGTAAAAATGACGGTAACCTCGCTTCCGGGGTTAAGAAAGAGGCCCCGAAAGACGCGAAGGTGCCGGAAAGTTCGAGGCCTGAAATTCAGCAGAAACGGATGGAAGAGAAGACGGAAATTCCGCTGGCCGAGAAGACTGAACGAAAACCGGAAGCCGTGAATCCGCGCGAGATCGACGAGGACAAGTCGACCGATTTAGAGATAGTGATAGACCTCGACGACTATCCTGACGACATGGAGGAGCCGGAGCCCGGCGAAATTCGGAATCCCGTGCAAGTCGAGGAAAAGAGACCCGAGTCTTCGAAGGATGAAGCGAAAAGTGACTCCAACGCCGCGGAAACTTGGGCGACGCGTTATTACCAAACTGAGGACGTCCAAAGCGTGATAAAGGAGTCAAAGATCCAGTCCGAGATCAGAAAGAGGCTCAGAGAAAGGCAGCGACGCGCTAGGCTGAACAATTCCCCGGGTTTGAACACTGCGCAAAATATGCCAAACGCCTCTGTCGTAGAGAAAAGCGGCCCTGAAAAGAGCGAGAGTCCGACTACCGGGTCTGTCGAAGAATATCTCGCCCTAAGAAACGTCGAAACGGTGGCTCCTCGCGCAGAGTCCGCGAAGAGCAACGAGGTGGACAAATCTGTGGAATATCAAATTTCCGACGGTCAAACTGACGCTGAGAGTATTATTTTAACGACGGCTGAGCCATCGGCTACAGGTCATGTTGAGAGGAAAATAGATGGCAAAACTGAAGTTAGCGAGGATCATTGACAGTGTAGATTTATATCGTTCGTGACGTTTTGAAATTTCGATCGATCGAACTTGATCGAAAAGTCTTCCAATGGCAAACGAAACTGTGGATCAGTGCAATACTTGGACGTAGTTTCCCCATTTTCGACACCGAAATTTGAATTCTTGATTCAGCTTGATCGATCGGAACTTCGTATACAATATTCACGTATTAACTTATAATTTATTACACTGTACAAAATTTTGTATCTAACAATGTTGTTGTGTTCAACTTTCGTGTTATAGTGATCTTTTTATTACAATGTTTCGAATTGTTGAATTCAATCGGAATTGAAGTCGGGAAAAATTCCTATAGCAAGCTGAACGGAATAATGTTTAGCAATGCATCCACTATTTTTCTCACACCTCCGAAATTCCTTCTCAACAACCATAAGATATTGCATCTGAAAATTCCCTCATTCCAGCAACAGCTTTCGGATACTCGTTCTAGTTCGTGAAAAATGTTATCGACATCTTGCCCGTCGATAATTCGAGTGATTTTTTTTTTTTTTTTTATCAAATAAATTACTGAGACTAAATTCCGAAAACTCAAATATGAGGAATCGTCGTTTGAATTAGTACTGACAATGATTGTAAACTACGTTAATCTACCTGTTAAAACGATGATCAAAATTTCAGTTTCGAAATTCGAACCGTGGCGATAGAGTTGTTTTGATTGTTGTAATTAGTTTCCCGGTATTCCTGTAATGATTAACGAGCCGAATTTCTCTGAACCTGAGGTTTCGCGAATTCCATCTACCTGTGTGATTCGTGGTTTGTAGGTGTGCGTGTATACACAAGTTACAAGACACGCGTGGTATGAACGGTGTATAGTATCTACCGAACTGTAATTAATTCGTGTGATAATTACAGCGGAGCTTCGAAGTTGGTATACATATATGTATATGTATATACGGACGTATTGTACCTACTCTCCCGATTGTTTTATCTGATAATTATACACAAATATTCATTAATAACAAGCCTGAGTGTGCGTATATACGTAGAATATGCCTCACGCGTAATCATCCGTATAATTGATTACCAAGCTGCACCTTCAGAAAGGGCTTCACAGTATTCCTACAGCTATGAACTCCTTAGAGACATTAGTTATATAGTCGTAATAAAGATGTAAAAAAAATTTTTTTCAAATGATGGGTGAAATGAACGGTTGGAGGGAATGGGAATTAGTTTGAAAATTCGATTGAAACTGTCTGATACCCGTCTTATCGCAGGTATTTTTGTAATCATTCCAACAGAGTAGCGGTTTGATTTTCTTCTCTTCTGCACATGTGAAATATTATTGTCGAACTCGACTTTCTAATAGAGATTATTGCCTGCAGTTGAACTCGAGACGAAGATAAAGCCGCATAACGTGTCCTTTTGGATGATGCGTATCGCGTAACGCTTCGTAATAACACACTCGAATGTGGTAACTGGCATTATAAGTGCCACGGTGAAATATTATTTACTGCAATATGCATTTATACATAAGCAAGTCTGTTGCGTAAAAGTTTCTTTCGCTTCTCTTTGCGGGAATAATGTTACGTGTTCAGGTGCAGGAAATTACCAATGAAATTAGTTGAGTTACTGTTAGAAGCAGCGCAGAAAGTGCGGAAATGTAAGCCTGATGATAATGTGTTTTTCATTCATAATATTAACTCGCATGTGTAAAGAAATACCGAACTTGACTTAATTTTCAAACGAATTTTATGTTAATTATCAACATAGCTTCTATAATCGGTTATTATAAATTGTTAATTTAATGAAATCTCGTGAAAAATTTCGGTCACAAGACGGAAACTCGTTCTTATATTTTCTCGCATATTTTTATTTAATATTACAGATGTATACAATCTTATTCTTAGACTAGGTATTGTTCTTACACTTAAAATACAAGACGATCTATTGATTTATTTATCTATATTTGTATATTTATAATTTTTCTTTACCACCGAGATCCCTGAAATTTATAGTCTAGATTTTGAACTCTTATATACAGAATTATCAATTTACGTAAATTTATCCGAACATACGATTTTAACAAATCAAACATATTTTTTCGAAAATTTTTAAGCGATAAGCGAGATAAATTTACTTCGGTGAAAATGGAAAATAATAAATATCAGGATATCGTACAGAATTTTTCAGAGATATCTTATACTTTATACGCATTTCACAGTGACCTTATATATAATAAAATTGAGCAAAATTTGATTCGAACGTAGTAAAAAAAAAAAAAATCAGTATAAAATTAAAAATATACGTAATAACTTTTGAGGTCCGCAAATCAGAGTTACCCTACATAATTTCCCTTCTCCTGAACATTCGTATCAAAATTCATTTATCAAACACTGAGAGAAAGATGCGGTGAACCGTACTGCGAATAATCTCAAACTTCTCCTCTTCTGTAGTGAGAATATATATCTTCAACGCTGCGAAATTTTTCAACGCATCATTGAGAGTGCCAATATGATTTCCAACAGAAACGTGACTGGAAATGTGATCACGAATTCGTCTCGTGCTGCAACACCGTTTATCCTTACAGGGAGACTTTCCCCTCTTCCAAATCGGTGTGGAAAGCGGGTGGATTTTGATTCAGGATTATCGTGATCAAGTATTTTTCGAAAGTATCTGTCAAGCTTTTTGTAAATTACTCGCATAAAATCGTCACTGTTTTCTTTAATACGCGATTACGATTGAATGGACGATATGTTACGATTGAATTTGTCATAACGAGAGTCGACTCTGTCGGTAATGAAAATATGCCGCCGCAGCGCCATATTGAACCATGCCATATTTAATTTTGAACAACCTTTTTCGTCGTATTTTTTGTAATCCATTCGTTGAACGTGAAAAAACTAAAGCTTGACAGCTTGCACCGAATTGTCAGTACTCTCGAATCGACATAATTAACCATAAACTAATCCGGCAAAAACCAAGTCCTCAGCGCCATCTTGTTTTACACATTGCAATCACAAATTCACACAGTTCTCGTTTACCTTTCTCTCTTTGCTTAAAAAATCAAAAAAAAAAATCAAAAAATAATCGCAAACATGCATCGATATAAGTGCCCGATAAAATCTGGGGTAAAAGAAACGATCTAGGGAAATTATCTAGTGATGACCGAAGGACTCGAACCCGTGGGATCCCCCGAATCCCCCACCGTATCCACCGCCGAATTCACCACCCTCGTGGTGATGATGCTCCTTAACGAATACCGGGTAAGGCTCCTTGACGACGACGGGCACTTTCACGGGATACGGAACTGGCTTGTGAACGGGGTAGGGGACCTTGTAGGGTACTTTTACGGGGTAGGGAACCTTAACCGGCACCTTGACTGGATACGGAACGTGTTTCTCGACGGGATAGGGGACGTGCTTTTCGACGGTGACTGGGTAAGGCGCCGGGACGTGAACTGGATACGGCCGATCTACGTGAACCTTGACGGGATAGGGAACCGGGACGTGGACCTTCTTCTCCTTGGTTATCGTTATCGCCGAGATGTGACCCTCGTGGATGCCGACGGTGTCGCCGCCGCCCCCGAAGCCGCCGACGCCGCCACCGAAATCGTGCCCTCCGAAATCGTGGCCCCCGAAGTCATGGCCCCCGAATCCCCCGTAACCCAAATCCAAACCTCGTTTTGGCTTTGACTTATCCTCGCTCGGTAAAGCCGATGCCGATTTTTTCTCGTCAGCTGCCTCCTCGGCTATGCATGCTGCTGAATACGCCAGGCCCAGCAGCAAAATCACCTGTACGGAGGAATGGGGATTAGTTTTAAATTTCTTATGGTGTCGTGTTAGAAAAGAAATCGAACGAGGAAAGTTGTATCACTGCATCAACAAGCGGCTAATTTCGCGCACTTTGATAGCGTCAGTCTAACTGCTTCCAGCTGGGATGCATTTCAATATCGCAAAACGTTGACCAGTGATATTTCAAATTCTTTTTTATTTCGTTATTCAGGTCACTTAGAAACCACGTAACCGATAAAATCGAGAATCTACTCAATTGTGAGCTTGAAAAAATCATCAAAATTCGTTTATTCATTCTCCAGATATCGTTGGACAAAAATCAATCACCGACACAGACTCAGAAGACCATCCGAACAATTGTGACAGGTGGTTTTCTAGATTCTTGATACTTTGATATGTAGTGCAAATTCGACTTTTCATTTCTTAGATGACTATGAAGAAGAAAAAGAATAAGGGAAGTTAAAAAACGTATATTATGCCTGAAAGTATAGAGGGAAGCTAAAAATTTCAATATTAGAAATAAAATTCTTGCTGTAAAACCTAATTATCTCAATGTTGATAGAGCAACATTATTTTTTTTTTCTCCATCAAAATCACCTCCGACTATTTTCACAGTGTCTTTTGATGATCCTGTTCTCAATCAACATGACCCTTCTTGATTCGAACGGTCTACTAGATTTCGAAGAAATTTCTTTTTTGAAAACTGAGTGCTTTCTATTTCAAGTCGTTTAAAAGTAAAAAATTTACACAAAATGTGGTGTTCATTTATTTATTTATTTATTTTTTTTTGTTCTCTTACTACTTTGCAACTCAACCGTTTTTACTGAAAAACGGACCGACGAACAGACACCTTTACAGAAACTATTAATATTGCGAGAGTATAATAAATGATGTGAACCAAAATCCAGATTGAAGAAAAAAAATTCTGTACATGCTTGATTCAAAAATATACAAATAAAAGTCAGGAGTATGCAGCCCACCTTAAACTTATCCGCGTAGTTTCTCATGTTGTTTGAATGGGCTTCACCACGTCTCAACTCCGCGTTAAGTCTGCACAGTGTATACTGAATTAAATTCTATCGAATGGGGTTCCTTTTATATAGGAAAAGTCGAGGCGTTGCCTTCCTCCCCGTCTTTCCTTTCAGTTGCAGCAGCAGCAGCAGCAACAGTAAGCTAGCCGGTGGTCATCGACTCGAACGGATTAAAAAAAGGCGCATTGCGGATTGAGGAAATCAGAATTTCACATAAAGCTGGTGTACATATCGTACACAACACGTCACATAGTTCGAGGTACGTAATATGCACCTACGGCAAATGCAGTCGACTGTACAATGCAGGTAATACAAACCACGGGAAAGTACATATCCTATATACGTTGTACATATGTCAGGTCGTATAACGATCTATCGCAGCAGCGTATTTGCAGAAAGATAAAAATGGCGGGAAAAATTGTTCTTCCAATCTCGCGATTCTTCTTTTCGTCTTCTCTTCGTCGTTTGAAAAGTTTCCATAGTTTGTACTTAACTGCAAGCTGGGTGAAGTTCCGTTTTCTGCAAATTTTTTCCTGCCTGCATCTAATATTGTCGTATTTCCGAACAAAATTTGTATAATGGCGGGAAAAATTTTTCTTCCAACATTACGATTTTTCTATTCGTCTTCTTGTCGTCCTTTAAAAAGTTTCCACAGTTTGTACTCAACTGCAAGCTGGATGAAATGCTGTCTTCTACAAATTTTTTCCTCCGTGCATATAATATTATTGTATTTTCGAATAAAATTTGAAGAATGGCGGGAAAAATTGTTCTCCCAATCGTGCGATTCGTCTTTTCGTCTTCTCGACGTTCATTCAACAAAAGTTTCCATTGTTTGTACTTAACTGCAAGCTGGGTGAAATTCTGTCTTCTGCACATTTTTTCCTACCTGCATCTAATATTGTTGTATTTCCGAACAAAATTTGAAAAATAGCGGGAAAAATTGTTGTTCGAATCTAGCGATTCTTTTTTTTGTTTTCTCGTCGTTTAAAAAGTTTCTATAGTTAGAACTTGTCTGAAAACCATGTGAAGTTCTGTCTTCTACAATTTTTTTCTACTCGACCAAATACTTATTGTATTTCCGAAAGAAATTCTGTCCAAGAATTTTCAAGTTTTTCCGTACAATCTGTAATTCTTTGTTGGTTTCTCTTGTTTTTGGCGATAAATTTCGACACCTCAAAAATTTCTGTGCAAAACTAGCCGCAGGAAATCGATCCGAAAAAGAGAAAATAAAGTAAGAAGAGGAAATCTAATATGTTACAAACAGCAGCGGTGACCACAACCGATTCTAACCTGACTTGTGTCAGGATGTATATACATATATGTAAGTAACGTATACATGCATCTACATATATACGAGATTATAGGTACACCCATGTTTCTCAGAAATTACCGCTGCACTTTCTTCCAGCGCAGATCTGCACTGCAGGCTGATGACAATCTTCCACGTATATGTATATACAGACCTTATATACCTACTTAAATATTTTACATCATTCGAAACCGTTGTATTCCTGTAATGGGCAATAGAACTGCATCAAAACATGGCGCTGGCACGTTAACCGATCTGATAAAGTGGAAGGTTGAATAATGTATGAATTATAAACGCCTGCTAATTGCTGCGTTAGTAATTCATACGTTTTTTGCTTATACTTTTTATGACAGTAGTTGAGACGATTATAACAATTTTATCCATAATCAAATGACACGCGTATATAATCTTTAATTGGATGAAAAAGAGAAAATCCTATCGCAAGTTACGTTTAATTGAATGAATTGTAATGATTCTGTTCGTAATTTGTTGCAATTTGAATTGAACGTTTCCAATTTTAATTTATAATAATTTTGAGAAGAGAGAAAACTTGTAACAGTTTTTTTTTTTGGGTTGCATAAAATTTTCACACTACAGATTCGTAAACTAATCGATTTATCAATAATCATTGAAAAAGCATTTTTTTTTTCCTTGAAGGACAAAATTTTCAACGATTCTTCGTTACAGGTACAGTTTATCGTAAAAATTGGCTAATTAAATTTTTGACCGAGACTGAGAATAATGAGAGAGAAAGAAAGAAGAGAAAAGAAAAAAAAAGAAAAATTGTAAAACTATTCCGATCGCGACAGTACGAAACGTGGGAAAAATACGAGGCGTCTCTTTATCTCTCATAGGATAGAATATGTTATATATAAGTGTGTATAAATATATATGTAGGTGCAGAGAATGCAAAGACTGTTAGAGAGGTGAGATTCGGCACATATCCCCGCAGGTTTATCATGTTCATCGGGATGAATAAATTTCCATACGATATGAAAAAGGCGAATACGTGCGGCTTCTGAATATCTGAAAATAATACCTCCTTTCTTGTATGCATGTGTAATTTACGCTCGCCATTTACGTCTGGCTCTTTGTGAAAAGAATAAACAAAAAAAAAAAAATCATGAAAGGAAACGCGTTTTTTCACCGCCATTATCGAGCTTAATTACAGGACAGAAGTTACGGTCTGAGATGAACTTTAAGTTCTTCTGAAAAATAAGAACGACAATTGTAACAACATTATCGCATGATCATCAAACTCGACAACTTGCAGATCGTTATGTTCGATGTCGAGTTAACAGAAGCCGGTACGTAATCGTTCTAATTGCACTTTCCTGAAGCAGGTTATATACACACGCACATTCATTGCCCCGAGACTTTCATCGCATTATGTTTTAACACGACATTGTGCAATTGTTGGTGCAATTATTTTAGAGACATCGAATCTCCGCGATTCGTTAATTGCGTCGCGTGCGCCTCCGATAATCGCAGTAGCGTGGATACTGTTGCGTATTCTTTTAATTATAAATTAACGAGTCTGTCGCCCTTCAAATTACGCCATCGATTATTGTATTGTATATTTATGCACGTATACTCCGCGTGTAACTTTGTGTAATGAAGAAATGCTCCACTTCCTCCTTTCGCTGATTTTCAACCTCCTCTGTCGTATATCACTTTCCATTTTCCATGACGTTATTGCGTTAACACAATTTCCGACACACGTGTTGTAAGTTGTATTTATCTAGGTGTGTACAGACAGCTGGATGCAAGAAAAATGAGGCAAACGGAAGAACGGCAGGAAACTTGTTTGACTTCTGTAATTATTCCATATTCAACTTTCATTTATTTGTTTACATGGAAAAGTCTGTGAGATGATTTTTTAAATTAATTTTCATCACAAGATAGTCACAGGATTGCAGTTGTCGGATCATTATAACCGTGAGTTGCGAAAATATTTTCAAAAATACAGAAATATGTATACAAACTTTCGTGATGATCTTGAAACTGATGATAGTTGGCGGACTAATGAAAATGTTTTGAAGAAAAAATTTCTCAAAAACAAAAAGTTTGTACATTTAAAAAAAAAATATTAATATACAAACTGTAAAAAAAAAAAGTAAAATTAAAAATGTTTTGATAAATTTGTAGAAAATAGTCTTCCAAACAGAATAAACAAACTATGATGGCAAAAGTGATATTGAACTATGTACAAGTGTTGGATTTTTAGCAAACTTGATATCTAAATTTTGCAAAGCAATTTCAACATTCCATTCACATTTTCTCTGAGTACAATTTTACGAGTAATGTAAATTGAATCGTTTATTAAGAACTACCGATTTTTGACCAACGAAACTGCTCGTAACGAGAGAAAGAAAAATAAATGAAAGCATGAAAAAAAAAAAAAAAAAAAGACGAAGTACCGTAGAAAATTAATTTATCTTCTAAACAGCCATTTTTAACTTTTAATTTTTTGTTATTTTTATTTTTGCTTTGCACGCGCGGCACGTTTGATGCAAATTTAAAGTGTACACACACGTTTGCGGATCCTCGGGGTGAGTTGAAAAAAAAAAGAGGTCAGACTCTGCCGTTCGAGTCGCGAGTCGGGTTTGAGGGCGCTGCTTAATCAGCTCAACACGAGAAAACGAGGGAGAGACGAAAAGGGAAAGGGAAAGGGAAAGGGAGAAGAAGAGGATTGCAGTCACGAAGTGACCTTTTAACCCGCGGATCGAGCCTTGCGGAGCATTCCTGCAGGAAGGGAGGGTGCTAAAAGGTTCGCGTTACTCGCAGTTAGGTTAGGATCACGCCGCTCGAGTCCTGCGGAAAGGGAGAAATAAACGGCGACACCCATATCATGCAAATTGCAAAACAAATAGCCGAAGGGTTGCTGAACTTGCGCAGCTTTTTCTCCCGGTCTTCGATTCCGTCCATGATTTGTTGAATCGTAGAATCTAACTTGTTTCATTTTAAGTAGACCTTGAGAGAACCGCGAGTTTCGCATCTAGTTACGTTCGCATATTCTATGTTCTTCTATGTACGTTGTGCGATTGGGCGACTGGCCTCGTGCCACTGATCTCTACGTACACGTGCCTTGACTAATAAGAAAGACACAAAAACCACTTTATAAAACTCTTTCCTTGAATAATACCGAACCTCGACATCATTTTCTATCCACGATCTTCGTAATCTGTAAGTCTGCATGGGAACATATTTGAGCTGTTATAAGATTGACCGACTCTCAAGTCTTATATATTTACAGTTGCAGGATTTGTTGCCAAAAGACGAGTTTATGCACAAATAATAATAATTGATAATGCGCTTCGCCAAATTCTAACCTTTGTTCGTATAACTTCACAGACTCGATTCAATTAACATTGAGGTATAAGTCGCGTAATTAATCGTCGATTGAAACGCAGGTGTTATACTGTTTCAAGATTTTGCCAATAAAGAAAACCGAAAATAAAAAAAAATAAAACAACAGCAGAAAAACGCCGAACCAAGTTTTCAGACAGAAAACTTTTCGATCTGCCGTTGCAATTAATCAAACCACCGCCGGCGATTGTGTTCGAAAATGATCGTCGCTTGAGAATTTTCTCTTGTTCTCTTGCGTTTTCCGAACTTCATACAAAGTTCTACTTGGGAAAAGTTCGAAAACTTCGACCGCGGATAGTTTTCACGATCGGTGTTTTTTTTTTTTTCTACCCGTTTATTTTTTCGCCCTTTCAAATTTTCCTCAAAACGAAAAGACATTGAATCTAGGAATAAAAAAAAAAAAAAAAACAAATACAAAAACACGTCAGTCGAGCTACGAATAGAATCGATCGATAACAATTCGCAAATTATTGAATTATATATCGTTCACTTGGTACTTTCAATAGTTTTTATTGGTGATTAAATATGGTCGATTACACATCCAAGGTAAACAAAACTGGCACCTGGCGTGTTTTTTCTCGTTGGCCATACACTATAAAACAAAGGAGTGAGACACCTAAGGTCTAACTTATCCGAGCTAACTATCTCTAGGAACAACTGTTGACAGAAAACTGTTTTATCGGCACAGATTACATCTAACAATAAAATCGCATTACGACGTTCGAATATTTTATAGCTACGGGTCGTTAAGTTTAAACTCGTTGATTATACGTATGTGCCGCTGTAACCGGCAGCATTGCAGGATCGGTTCGCTTAAATATTTCCTTTCCACTGCACATGTATGCAACGTTATTTGCGCTGCGCTGATGCAGCCACGCTGTAGAATGTCGGGTATATCCACCTACAGCACGCTGCAATGCGCGGTATGCATGCATGTACCATGTCCACCTGATCGTTAAGTACATGTTGAAATATATGATTTACCAGGGAACGGCATTGTGGGTTTATTACATACCTTACCGTCACTTGGCTGAAGGCGAATTTAGCCTGCACAATACTATTGATTATTGTATTATACTCGCGCATTGAGAGAAATTTCTGTAATAAGTAATTAATTCTGACTATTAATATGCAGTTTTCAAGAATTGTCATTTTTTTCACCGTAATCAACGAGACATACAATTTTCGAGAAAAGAACAAGTTTCGTAACCCACGTATAAAGCAAACAAATTTTTTTTTTTTTTACGATTTTAACGATGTTTAAACAGGTTGTATCGTAATGGTTTGTTTGAAATATTAAACATAATTAAAATATAGATTACTCAATACAGCTTCATTACAATGCATGTTTAAAAATACATAGTTTTTTGTACAATTGTTTTTAACATTTAAGTTACGGTCAATGTCACGTTTTAGAATTTATCAAAATCTGTTGGATATACTTTCGAAACCTGGAAGTGCAACTTTTGTACTATAAATGTTGCTGGTGTTCTTTTTTTTTGTGTTACACAAACTTCTGTCAAATCTTCTGATTCACTTTAAAAATCACATTTTGCAAAATTCAGTAATTTGGGTTTCTTTTCAAAAGATCTCGAATTTTTGCGACACGCTGCGAGATTTTCTCGAGGCTGTTTAATAATTTCCAAGTGTCACTTGAGAAGTATTGAATTTTTGTCATGACAAAAATCCATTTTCCATCTTCCGTTACTTAAAATTCACTAAAAAATCTAGAATCCGATAGTGTTCTTCATAGTTTTAAAGAAAATTTCCGAGGAAAACCCGTTTCGCTATAAAAAATTGACAAAACTTACACAAGATGAAACGAAGTGCCAATTCAAGATTAAAAATGACTGCAGAATAGTAATCGTATATCAACGCAACACTAAGAAGCGTGTAGCATATGACACACTGTTAACCTACAGCGGTACATATATGGGACATTCCATGTCAACTCAACTCGGGTATGGTCCTTAGCCTCTCTGATTTGCCTCGCGATTTTTTACATGAACGTTCTGACTCTCGTAGACACTTGGTTTTTTTATACAATTTTTTTGGAACGAATTGAATTTTCTACAATTTTAAAAACTAAATGTATAGATCGACATAATCAAAAAATCTGAAATAGTTGTTAAAAATTATCTTTTAGCTATCAAAACTTTGGAACTTTCAACCGGAGTTGGCCGGCATCTCCTTCTTACTTTATTAAAGCGTTTTTTAGAACAATTTCAGATAATTAAATCGCGTCGATCAACAATATGATGTTTTTTAAAAATTGTTGACAATTCAAATGGATTCGAACAATTTCGTTAAAAAAACTGTATGCCTTTGAGAGTCGAAACAATGATTACATAAAAAAAAAAAATCACAAGTCGAAAGAGATAACTGCCAAGGATCAGACACACGTCGAGTTGGCATGGAATGGCTCATATAGAGGTATATAATTCATTGTCAAGTAGGAGGAATAGCGTAGAGGGAAAGAGATGAAAAGAAAATAGGAAAAAGTAATGGAAAACGGTTAAAAAAGTAGAACGTTCAGGAACGAAAAATAACGTATTGTGTAACAAGGAGACAAACTCTGTACTTTTGGGCGGAGCGTAAATTTGCAATATGAGTCGCAAGTGAGCCGAAGACGAATATTGAAAATACGCGATGCGAAAAGCCGTTGTCACCTTGCTGCACGCGATTCTTTATAAAACAAGAGTACGTTATACGCGTTTTTTCACGAAGCACGAAATTGAGGTTAGGTTCGCGTAATGTCAGATTGATTCGCGACAGCGCATGCGCGGAGTACAGAAAAGGAGTTAAAAGGGGTTCTCTTCCTTACTCCGCGCATGCGCGTTCGCAAATTCACTCTACCGTCATAGAAACGGATACTTTGTGTACGGAAAAAACGCGCAAAATAGGCTCGCGTTACGTAAATTGTACTTGAAAAGGCGCGAAAAAGACGACGCGTTGAACTTGTAACAGTGACAGAGATGTGAGTGGTAAACGTGATCGGTAAATTCACCATATTTTCAGCGTAACAAACTGATAACGATCGACTGCAAGTAAAATTATCCAAGAATCATATTTTCAGGCCCATCTCTTGGTAAAGAAAATATAATAAATTTATTGATACTGTTAGAACATTTTCTACCTAATGAAACGAAAATTATAACAACGGAAATAGAAAAAAAAAAAAAAAGGCGACGAGCTGAGGTTACCCTATATTTCTACCGTAAAACGTTGAAAGAAAAAAAAAGAAAAAAAAAAAAAAAACTGTGACCGCAATTTCACGGCAAAAGATTGTATGAAAAAAAATGACGTCGTTTTGCGGTAATTTTTTTTTTTTTTTTTTTTCATTCTTCCTCTTTTATTTTGGTAATTTCACCGAGAATCTTAATACCGGTATTTTTACATCTCTAAACAGGGATGCTGGGGATGCCCAGCAACGCTCGTTACGCTTAGGGTACAAAAGTATCTTCGACGCAGGCGCCATTTTGAGCGCGTCGCGACGCCCGCGATTCGGACCGAGGAAGAGTCACGCCGATTATTCGTCAGTCGGGCGACGCCGGTCGTCGCGGAATTAGCGTCACTCGGAATTATCATCCCTCGATTTGAGATTCGTACCAATTTCAACGCGATTTCGCTCCGTATATACGCCGCAATAATAATTGAACGACAGTCGAGTAGCGTCGGTTTAGTGCCATTTTCGTATATTATTTTTCAATATCTAGCTGCAGAAATGTGATTTCGCGCGAATTGCGCCGAACATCTGAAACAGCTTTGATCACTCGTCGCTATCGAAAATTTAATCACACGGTTCTTGTACCTCGAACGAATAATTTCATTAGTGCGAACGCTATTTTTTAATCATATTTCTTTAACGCCGAGCTTTTTTTTCAAACCGCAGTGAAGTTTCGAACAGTGGATTCTGGCATACTTCTCCAGGACTTTGTAGAAATCAACGTAAATATGTTTACATCTCCAAGTTCGTCGAGATAGTGATTTGAAGTATTGAAGGTATGTTTATCAACACATTATATATGTACATACATTGTTCTTGTTGTCTACTGTGTGATTATTTTCTGGATTTTCAGCCTCGGTTCTTCGTTCCAATTCAAGTGTCTTATTACTGTTATTATTATTGTACAATTATCGAAATATCCCACCCCTTCGTTTCATATTTTAAAATATGCGAAACTTGTCGAATTTTCATTACCGATATTGAAACCTTGAGAATAACCAAATCGTGTTGAATATTTCAGTTTAGAAAGAGGATAGAGCTGGATCACGCAGAGAAGGATTTTAACTTGTTGCGCTCTTTTTTCCGCTAGCATTTATCACGCTGTTAAAAATGTTCGTAAATTTCTCACGTATATACTACACAAAAGTCTGGCAAAAGCGAAAATTTCGCGTTTGAAAGTGAGTTACTCAGTATTCACATTAAATTTGCAATTAATTTTCTTAGTATTGCAGCTATTTGCGTTTCAAAAAAAAAACAATGATATAAAACATACGGAACAAACGAAGCCCGTTCATTTTGCACTTTTAACGATTTTAGGTTCGCTAGAATTTTTAGAAAAGGAGAGAAAAAATGAAGTAAAACTTTTAGTGTCCAATGAAAATCCGTGCTTCATTGATTCACCGAAAAAGGTGAATTTTTCTTTCGTTTTTTTTTGGCATACACGTTATATTTTTCAAGAAAACGGTTCGACTGTAGTTTTACTCGCTTCCCTGATCAATTATACCAACTTCCCTTTTCAGAATCTACTACGATTTTTCACGTAGGCGAAACAGTTGAAACAAATTCCACGGTTTATTTTTTTTTTTTGCGATTTCAGGATTGTTCGAAATTCAACTATTTCCAACTTATTCTACAGCAGCGAGTTGAAAACTAGTTATTTTTTCAATATTCCCGCTGTTACTGACTAATTCGATCTCGTCGCAAAATCACACATTTCACAGGTCGTAAAACCGTTGTCATTATCGTTGTTGTTGGTTTCTTTTCTTTTCTTTTTGTGGCTTCACGAGAGTAAAAGAAACATTAATTCCACGTCAATTCTACCGGAAAAAGAAAAAAAAAAAAAACATTTAACCCCTGTTTTTATCACCGCATTCGACCCAATTTTTATGCCCGTGACCTTGCGCAGCAACCGGAAACGCTCGAAACGAGATACTCGGTGTTGATGTGAAAAGCGGCTTATTGTTGGGTGGGTACGAGCGAATTGGAGGCATCCGTCTGTGTACGGCAACGAGGGCTGAGTGGCTTAGGGTATAATATGTATAGTCGAAGAGCCATTGCACAGGAACCCATATAAATTGGAAAACGGTGTAAGCTTCTTATACTTCTCGAGGAATTAAGCTCCGCGCAATTATTACAGCGATATTCCATTCTCGCTTTATTTACAAATAATTTTCAACCCACAATATTTCACAGAATCTTACATCAGGCGACATGTTCAATCCTTCGAGTGTCAGAGTCGGAGTATTAAGCATTCTTACCACCTAATTTGTTACATCAATTTTTCGTATACAATTTAGAGAACTTTGAAGAGACATTTCGTCGCGGCTTTCAATGGCCAAAACCCAAAAATCGTCAAAATTGAAGGAATTATTCATATCCGAGATCAGATTTGAAGCATTCAATATGGCGGATCCAATATGGCGGACGATAATTTCAAACTCGATCGAATCCGGAGAAAAAAATTCTGTCCAGTGGTTTTTGGGGTCGCTAATTAGGAATCTGAAATCAGATTTCGAAAGTCCAGTATGGCCCGTATTTGACCGTATTCGATCGAATTTGAAATTATCGTCCGCCATATTGGATCCGCCATATTGAATTTTTTAAATAACGTGCGAGGGATAATATTTTCATCCTATTATATCGCACGCGGTATTCAATTTTCCGAAATTATATTGCGGGTAAAAAATTAAACCAAAAAAAAACCATCGATCGTGTATAAAAAAGTTTTATAAAACGGACGATTATTTTCCATACCGTAGGAAAAAATTATCTCAACAATCACGATTTTCGAAACTGCGGGATTTTTTTCCGAAAGTTTCACGCCTTCTGAACAAACTGCAGAAGCCCGAATCTTTCGCCTAATATAATTAGTTCGGTAACTTTTGCCGATACGTCTTCATCTAACACGGATATATCAGACGTGCAGCTGTATAGAATTATTTCGAAGGGTGCGATAATTCACTCGTCTAAGACAAGCCTGCATCTCCTCAAAACTCTCCGCATAATTTGACGTTAAGGGATGAAGCATGGTCTTGAGTATAAAATTTATAACCGGATTAAGCTTTATAAATATTAATTCATATCCTTAAACGAAAAATTTACTATTTTCACGCGAGGCGCAATTTAACTTGAGACATCGAAACACTCGAAGAATCCTTCGCTTAAATGACAATTATGAAAAATATATCTTACATGTGAAAGAAGAAAAAAGGTTGAAAATTTTGCTCCCATCAACGTCGTTAAATCCTCGCTTTGGTAGCCTCCGAAAAAAAAGAAGCTCAATTTATTTTCTTGAATCCTGTACGGAAAAACCGGCGATCAACTTAAGGAAAGTGACTCGTTTTCAGCACAAGTTAGGTTACAGTAATTCTCACCGTTAAATTAATCGCGGCGTTTAGGAATCTGAATGATTTGCATGGATATTCGAAAGACGTGGCTGCTCGGCTACCGAAGCTAATGGAGTCTAACAGCTCGTTCCTAAAAGCTTCTCGGATAGTGGCTTAAGTTTGCCCTGATCACTAAGTAATCAGGGTAATATATATGTGTATAATACTGTGTGCTATGATACCGGCGTGTATATATATATATGTGAGAGATTCCACCCCAAACCGTCCTGCGTACTTTCCTCACCATCGGCAATTTTTTTATTTTCAATCATGGCGTAGAGTGTGCAAAAAAAGAAAAAAACAGCTATCGCCGGATTTCACATTTTTTGGACCACGACTTCGATTGCCGCTGCTTTCGAAAATGCGAAAATTCAATTTTCGAATGAATAGCACCGTTCGATTGGCATGAAATTTTTATCATAAATTCTTTGTTGAGAAATGAAAGTGAACGAACTGCTTTTGGTTTACAAGCTGCAAGCAAAACGAGTAATTAAAAAGTGAGAAAAATCAAATTAAGTATGCGTTCAAAAATACAAGTTCATAGTTTACTCGTTTTGTTCAATTTTCAGTTACTTGTTTCGCCTTTAGCTTCCGAATCAAAAGTGTGCAAGGTTAACAAAAACCAAATTAAACATAAATTTATATTTTTCAAATTTATATTTGATTCAATTCTTCTAACTTCTCAACTACTTTATTCGCCTGCAGCTTCTGAGCCAAAAGTTTCTCCACTTTCATCCTGGCGTCAGAATTTTCGTTTTTTAACAAAGTATTCATGGAAAAAATTTCAAGTCAATCGATTCAGACTGTTCACGAAAAACTTTGGATTTTTGGAGCAGTAAAAATCAAACCCGCGATCCAAAAAATTGAAAACTTTGTGACGATTGTTTCCTTTTTTTTTTTTTTTTGTACACACTACACTTCAAAATAAAAAAAATTTCCGACGCTTAGAGTCATGCTTAGGTTAATTTGTAATGGAATGCCTCATATATATACAATTAAACGAAGGGCAGCATACAATGTTTACCAGTAAAAATTTCGTCTACCGTTCACGTCAAGTAATATGTGTAATGAATCGAATGGAATACTGCAATTAAATAAATTTATTTTGTATACCGCAGCTTGCATTGAAATATTTGCAAATTATTGAACATCAAGATTGCTTTGACGAGTACCTGCTCAAATATGTTGCAATTTCGCCAATTATAGCCAGACAATATTAGAGGTAGGCAGTTGATACAATTATTGAATAAATCCGCATTTCGTTGGTATTTTTCTTTTTTCATTTATTTGTACAAATTAAGTACGATGTATCGAGTTCAAAAACACAGTCAAAACAATTATGCCCTCTAAATGAATGCATCCTATTATGTACTTGGGAATATTTTATCCATCGTTGATCCCATCGAATTAACGAATATCGAATTTATGTATAATATTCCTCATTTTATGAGCCTTGTTTTATAAAATTAACGATTCTACCGTGTTTATAGTAATTATTTCCGCATCCAGATCAAGAGACACCAATTTAATATTGAAATCTGTACGCAACACGTGAGGCTTAAATTTCTGTTCGATTCTCCGTGAAAATTTTTAATCCATCAATATTCGTTTTCCAATTATACTGATTAGGGTGGTTCTGAAAAAGGTGATTTTTGAATTTCGACCGGGTCATCCCATAAATCGGGTCGAAATATTTAAAAAATAATTTGCTCGTATATTTTGTTCAGATTTTCATCTCAACTCTAACCCGTGCCCGCAAGAGGGTGGATTTCCCTATTTAACCCTTTTAGAGGCACATTGAATCTACAGAAAGGATTTCAATAACATTTTATAGAAGGGAGTTTCTTGGGTCGTTGATTACGAATCTGAACTCGAAATTACAAAATTAAAAATGGCGGATTCAATATGGTGGACCAACAACCCAAAAGTCATTGAATCCACAATTTCGAATTTTGGAATTTTAAGTTCAGATTTGTAATCAGCAGCCTCGAAAACTTCCGAGCACCAAGTTTCATCGAAATCTAATAACATTTTTAATTTCGGTCCGCCATACTCGACCCGACATTTTGAATTTTCAAATTTCAAGTTCGGATTCGTAATTATCGACCCAAGAAACTCCCCTATACCAAATTTCATCTAAATCCATTCGGTATATTTAATGTGTGCCTAAAAGGGTTAAATGGTAAAATCCATCCTCTTACAAGCACGGTTTAGAGTTGAGATAAGAGTCTGAAAAAACGAGGGAATTATTTTTGAATTATTTGTAAGCGATTCGGTTCGTGAGATGGTTAGAATTTAAAAATATTTTTTTTAAGGGCCTGCACCCTAATGCCGATGTATTTTTTTATATCCTCATTTATGTTTTGGAATGTGTATTATTTCGAGGGGATTCTTGCTGCCAGAAATAATAAGAACAAATTTCAGTCGTTGGATACGAAACCCGGTTGTTTTAGCGAATGTCGTTAAACGTTAAAGCCCCTCCGGATATCGTAAAGCGAAAACCGCGCTCGCTTCGTGTCTGACCATATCTTGGCTGTTTCTACTTCCGATCTCCCGCGCTTTTTTAAATCCAACGGCCAGAACGTTAATCGCTTCTAGAATATATCGTGTGATGAATTGATCAATTCTTGACACGAAATTATCGTTACTCCCATCAACGACTCGCATTATTGTTTACCAAATCAAATCTATTTTACTTTTTATCAATTTTATTACGAGATTGTAGTCGAATTTTGATTAGATTTCATACATAACGCGCATGTGCTTAAATTGGTTGTAAATTTATTCTATGTAAAATGAGTAGTGTGATATTAGAGCGAGCAGAATTAAAAAAGGCAGTAAGTCCCTGGAATAAAAAACAATTTCAGTAATGGAGAATGAGCTTTTTTTTTTTGGTTACATAATCATAATTTTTGTCTGTGGAATTTGGAATTTAAAAAAAGTGCACTAACACAGACTTCGTTTATTCTCCTCTTTAATTTTGATCAGAGATTTCTGAAAGCTTCCAAAATCGCGATATGAAATCCGAAATTTCGACGTTTTATGTGTAAAAAATACTTGTATAACTGAGTAATTTATACCGTCGATTGACAGACAATGGCGAGAGGATATCGTGACGAGAACGGATATAGCCGCGTACAAATATGTACATCCCTTCCCAAGCTGACATATGTAGCGATACATAGATCAGGTATCGATAAACGTCGGGGTAATTCATAGTCATGGTTACATGACGTGGAGGGATCATGTAGATATGGGTCATTCCACGAGGTATCGATCAAGATCGGAAATTGAGATTTTAGATTTACTCGAGAATTTTTTCACGCGAATCAAGCGCTGGTCGGAAAACAAAAGCTGATTAGAAAAAAAAAACAAAAAAAAAATATATTCTAACAACCCTTATGTAAGATACGATTTAATATGCTATTTGTGAAGTATTTTTTTTTCTGAAATCTGAAAAATGGTGTCCATAACTTAATTAGATATATGATACAGTGGAGTTCTCATCTCACGGCAAACGTGCATAGAAAATGATCAAAATAAAATTACCATTCAAAATGTAAATGAAGATAAAGAAAAAAGAACATTCCTAGCGATCTGGTTGGGAAAAGCACGGTTAAGCAGTGACGAAGTACCGATTACCTTGTAACTTTATAAAATATTCATCTTTTACATATCATTGATGATTAAATTTCAACATTATGTAACTTTGCTTGTTATTGAAAACTCCACGCTCGACGAGAAGATAAAAATTTTGATTGTAACACGTGACTAGATTCTTTGGAAATTTTTTTTCTTCATATTTTATGAAATTAGTGTTTCCAAAATATTAAATTAATTCATATAATATGTGTCAGATAAAGGTGGGTGATTTTTTCTTATTCTCTCTCTCTCTCTCTCTCTCTCTCTCTCTCTTTCTCTCTCTAATCGAGCTTCATTTTTCAACCATTAATTTCACACGAAAAATTCTAGAGCAAATCTAAAATTTCTCCTTTCATATTTATCTACTTTCTACTCGTGGAATGCACCATACGTAGAGATCTGATTCTCAATTTTGGCAAACCACCATTAAGTATAATAGACTCGCCTGATGCACGCGTTGTTTGCTTTCGTGACGGGGTGCAATGACTTACGATTAGTGCATGTACTCCGCGAGGTTTTCTCTCTTTGTCTTTTTGGTCGTTTTTTCAGCATCCTGTGTTTTTTTTTTTCTACTTTTTTTTGGTTTTGTCTTTTCATTTTTTCACTGTCCCTTCTCCTTCTCTTACTCTCTCTCTTTCTTTCGGTCTCCCTCTCTTTATCTGGCTATACCGATCCTTCCACCGCTCGAGCGCTTCTCAACAGCGAAAAGCTTTTAGAAAGCTTGGAATAATACATGCGGAGAGAATGATAAATATACCCGTATTACACGCTCACCTGCCTGATACAGGTTTCAGGTGATACAATCGTCAAACGCGTGGCGTACGTTCCTTCGCTTGTTTACCTGACTTGTAGGACTTGTGTTAAAAATTCGTCGTGCAATACCAACGCGTGTACAGTGGGACATTAAACGAGGGAGGAGAATTGAATGTATTTTTTTCTAACTTCCCGTTTCTCTGGTTTTAGAGGCAAAAAAAAAGGAAGTGATTGTAATCACCCCAAAAGTGAAAGCTTGTGTTTTTTGACTAGATCTCCGCTGTTTTAAATTGAGAAAATCAACTCCAATCATTTTCAGATGGACGTATGTGTACGCATACGTATGGAATGAATTTTTTTTTGTCCGGTGATATTTCGAGAACAAGTTAGCGGATTTGAATGATTTTTTCACCTCAATTGTCGCGGCTTTACCAAACTTAGAACTGATTAGATTTTGGCTTTGATCGGTAAAGTATTTTTTCAGTTATTTAAATAAGAAAATAACAAAAAAATCGACTAAAAATGATGAGACCTTGAGACTGGAGGAATGGATTTGAATGAAAATTGGTATCGTGAGGTTTTTTTGGGACGCTAATCAGATATCTAAGGTTAGATTTGCAAAATTTAAATTTGGCGTTTTCAATAAGCTAAAGAAAAAATAAAAACATTTAGATTTTGATCAAAATTTGTACTCGTCGGTCTGTTGGGTAACTGATTATGAATCTGAAGTCAGATTGTGAAATCCAAAATGGCCATCCAATATGGTGGAAAAGAATCTAAAAACATCCCGAGTTTGGTAGAAATTGGTAGGTCGAGGTTTTTCGGGTCACTGATATCGAATCTAAGATTAGGCTTCCAAAATTTTTAATATTGGATCCATTATAGTCATTCAAAATAAAAAAAGAATCGTCATATTTTCATGTAATACAGTATCCGAGAGCTTTAAAATCGTTAATCACAAATCTGAATTTCTTGTTCGAAATTCAAATTGGACACTATTAGTGTAAGAACGGGAAATTTGAAGCCAGTTTAAAGCCGCTTTTTTCTTCAAGAATTTAGAGGAAATTTGGTAAACAAGTACTCGGTTTCTGAGTTAATTTCAGCCGCTGATCCTTTAAGTTATTATAATTGTTTTTACTTTCTTTTCTTTTGATACTCATTATTTCTCGATCGTAGTTAACAAAAATTATGAGTGAATTCAACTAGTCAACTAACATGTAAGCAGTCATTTCAATATAGTAACAACAGCAATAATAATACTACTTTCTATGAAGCATTCTCGGCACTGAGAACCGCAAGAAGATAGATAAGTATGCAAGAGATTTATTGTATGGTGGAAGCAACTCCTTGTCTCTATTTGCCAAGATCGAAATCTTTAAATTAAATACAATCAATATAGATTCAAGCCGTATAAACTTTGATTATTTAGCGTGGAATAATTAAGATTTCAAAAAGTCACTCACTGAAAATTACTAAAGTGGTCCATTTCACCTCATTCAAATATTGACACAAGATTATATGTGTGCATAAGTTGAGTTGTAGCTGAAAATCATTTCTACCGTGATGAATTCTCAAAACTTATTATTATTATTCAAGTAAGTGTTGCCCATTTAAAGGGGAAAAAATACTCAGTTAACGAAGTACATACAACCAGTAAAATTTCCCATCCCGTCGATGATTGATGCGTTCTATAAAATTGCCGAGCTATATAAGAGGGGGTGAAAAACGAGTTAAAACCGGACTATAATATCCGGAAAAATTGACCAAAAAAGTACGAACCAGAGGCAAAAAAGTGATTGAGTTGTTAAGATAAAAAGAAAAACAACAACAAAAATTCGAAAGAAACAGACATGGAGAATTAAAAAAAAAACGATACGCAGCGGGGAAATTTCCGGTGTCAAATGTATATACATATAACGGTAATGATGAGAAAGTATTTTCGTATATTCTTTTTCATCGTTCGACCTGTAAATCATAAAACCAAGTCTTAATTTCTCTCTCTCTCTCTTTCTCTCTCTCTTCATCTCTCCGCCATATTTCCTCACTTTCTCATTGCAACGTGAATTTTTCGCTATCTATTTACTATGATTCTTTCGTCTCACCCTACGTCTGTTTCGCTGAAGAAGAAAAAAGATCGCTGGTTGGTACAAATTGGAAAAAGAGAGAAGGCAGAAAAAAAAAAATAGGGAAGAATTTATACGGTTGGTCAACGGAAGGTTGATATGTCCAAGTCGATCTGCAGGACAAAGCTACAGGGTACAAGGTATAAGGTGTAAGGTGTAAAGTATAAGAGAACAGGGAGTAGAGGCGTTCAGTTGTAGAAGACTATGACGAAGTGGTTGAGCTGGATTGCTGCAGTTGAGAGGAAAGGAGAACGGGACGAGAAAAAAGACTTGCCTGAAGGGCGTAAGAAGAAAAAGGCTTGAAGAAGACGAGGAGGAGGAAAAAACGGGAATAAAAATTAAAATAGAAGAAAACTAGTGGCGAAAAAAAAAAGAATTGTTAAAAGTATAAGACGGCGGGGGGGGGGGGGGGGGGAGGAAGGTTAGGGGTGGAAAAAATTACCGAGTAAAGTTAGCAAGGTATATATATATATATATGTATGTATGTGTATATGTATATATATAATATACATTGGTATATAGGTACCTGCCTTATATTCTCAGAAGGCCGCCTGAGGGAGGGTGAAGCGCAGCTCACCACCTTAGGGATTCGAATTGAATTAAGAAGACTAATTTAGGCTTAATCCTAAAGTTAATTTAAAATGGCGTCTTGAGTCCGGTAATCCCTTCCGTGGATAAAATTCTCCGATATTTTCGTACCTTCCGCAAGTTGTGGATATACAGGGTGTTTCCAAGTAAACGTCGTTGTATGTTGGATTGCCTGCCACTGAGGGGAACGCATATTGGTACGAGTTACCTGTGGGTAGTAGGCTTAAAGTCATCGCGAGCGAGCTGGAACTCCGCGTCCGTGTTGCCAAGCTGCGTGGATTTGGCCAAGCAGTTGTTTCGTTGCTTATAACCTTAAAGTGATTGTATGACTTTACTTGACTAAAGTGATTATGACTCGAGAGTTCTGTTTTACCGATATTTCATCCCCTTAGTGGTAGGCAACCCAACATGTTGCGACGTTTAGTTGGAAATACACTCCGTACGGAATGGAATCGAGATGAACGGAAAATAATGATGTTGATGATAATAATATTAATGATGAACCGTGGTTGGATAGAATCAACTTTGAGCGTAAATTAACTCCTTTGCTTTCTTACATTAAATAGGAGGACTGAATATAAAAATATCATCATGGTATGAGGTGATTTGCATAATTTCGGTTTATAAATTTTTGATATACAGCAGTTGATAATAGTCACTATGAAACGAATTACTCCTGTCGATATGTGAAATTTTTCGATGAAAAATGAATTGTTTGTCATATTTGAAATTTTATACTGTGGAAAATTCGTGCGAATTTTTGGCGGTTCGTTAACAGCTCTGTGACAAGAATACTGTTTCGCGTATTACAATGGAGAATTTAAGACAGCAGTTGAAGATAATTGAATAGCATTAATGGTTCGATAATTATTCATTTAAAAAATAAAACCTTATTTCATTTCTGATACAATAGCGTGATCGTCGCCTCTCTCTCTCTCATTTTCACTTTCTCGCTTTCGCTGAGGTTAGCCGGCTGCCTAATTAACAAGTGATTTCAATTGGCGTAATGTTAATTACGTCATCGAGGGCTCAGGCGCATATATATGTATATGGATATACATGTATACATACGCCTAACCTCTACGAGAATTTTATCAGCTGGAAAGTACCCGTAGGCAGTCTCTTTTAACGTGTTCCGACGGGTTTGCGAGTGTGCATGTGTGTGTGTGTGTGTGCGACTGTGTGGGTAGAGAGACGGGCGGATGGCTACACGCCGGACATGTTGCGTCCGACGTTAGGAGTGACGCTGACACGTTTGCCCTGACCGGACCAAAGTGAACCTTCGTTCCCGCGGCGAACCGGAACGTGGATTTCCGCAGCGATGGACTAGAACCAGACAATGTTTAAGACTTCGACGAGTGAGACCTCATGGAGCGTAACGTGATACTGCAGAGATACGGGATATTAGAGTGGCGCCACCTTGCGGCGGAAAGTGCGAACCTCCTAACCGCCCGTATTTAGTTATAAAAGTCTCTTTTCCCCACATATTTTACTACCTATCAACTTAACGCGGCGAAATAAAAGCTCGATAGCTTGCGCGAGCTCTTATGACTCTTAATTACCGCGCAACTCACCATCAACGATCAGCTGATCGGTACTTCTGTCACCATGTTGTTTCATCGTTGCTCATTTGTCAGATGCCGATAAAGAAGGACATAAGTTTTTAATGTCTTGAAGACAATCGTCGTTGAATCATATCGTCAACTCTGTTTCGATCGTTTCAGATTATTCGTATTGCTACTTTTTATCTAACAGTTCAGGCTCGATTTAATCGATTATTCTACGTCATTTATTCCGGGAGTTTTTTTACTGGCAGTTGCTTTTTTTTTCTTCTTCTTGTTCCTGTTTCTTTCGGACGTTTTATTACGGGTCCAAGGCTGGAGCTTTTGTTCGTTGAGAGGGTCGAGTTCGTTCGTTTCCGTCGCTATTCGGGGGCGAATAACCTGATTAGGGCGAGCGAGCCAATCAGTAATTAATCTATTAGGGGTAGTGATGCGATGCAAGCAAAATATAGGGGTCGGTAGACGTGAAAACACCATTATATGTGATCTGTTCAATCTTTAGTTAAAAAAAAAGAAACTAAAACCAGAACACATACTGCGTACGTATAGCTGCAGGCGAATATGCGTTAAAACATGATACTGACAACGAAACGCGATGGCAAGAATATAGGAAGTTAAGAAAATTTCTCTCCATCACTGTCAGAGATAATGTATTTTTTTTTCTTTTTTTTTTTGTTTCTGGTCAGAGCAATATCTTCATACATGCGTACGTGTAACATATTTGTAAACGTTTACTTTTATACGATACACGAAAATAAAATATCATACTCGTGGTATAAACTTGGCTGTATTTTTCTCGTCAGTTATTTTCGACCGACTTTTTACGAAATCGTTGATTTGTGAAATTTTTTGAAAACGAATGATAATTAAAGAAAAAAAAATTGGGCAGAAGGTGTAAGCAGCTCGGTCGGATCTTTGCAGCGGATATTGAAATTTTTATTTTTGTGTTTCCGAGTGAGCGTGGTAATAATAATTACTTCCTACGTTGCGGAAAAGTTAATTAAATCGATTACATCATTTGCAGGGGAAAAAAAGGCAAGCTGTTGTAAGTTTTACTCTTTTTCTTCTCCGTCCCTTGCTTTCTTCTATTGAGAACTCAATTTACTCAATTCCCGAATACGTTGCAGATTGTGCGTTCGGGAAAATGAGAGGGGAGAGAAGAAAAGGGGGAGGACTAGTGGGTAAAAGTCATGGAAAATATCCTATCCAGTTTGCCGGTGAACGCGATATCGTGACGCGACTCGACGCGTTGAACTTGAAGACAGATTTCCTTCGGGACCAGTTTGTGGATAAACTTTTTAGCCTCTCTGAGGATAGCTTCATTAGCTCTCTCCCTTTCTCTCTTCTTCTCCGCGCACTCTTACGGTGACACAAATAAAACTGTTCTGTGAATAGAAAAAGTTTTCGCAGCTGTTGAAACTCAGAGGCCAGAAAAAAAATAAAAATAGGCGTACGAAAGAAGAAATAGAAAGAAAAGCTAAAAGAATTCGATTCCAGAACTGGTCTAAATCACTCAGGATTCTGACTCTTCATTAGGCTGTTCGAATTACGTACTTCATTGAGCTTTGAAACCTTTATCAATCATAGAAGTCTCTCTACATCTATTTAAGAATAATTACAAGCTGCGAGCTTTTTCGTCTTACATCGGTAAGTTTCTAAACTTTGGCGAGAAGTTTAGTTTCAGCACGACTATATCGTCAAAAAAGGACGGGAAAATTTATGGAATTTTTAGGGAATCAAAAAGAAAGAAAGTCGGAAAAAGAAAAAATAAAACGACGGAACAGTGGTAAGAATATAGCGAACAATAACTCAGAAACGTCAGTGGGTTTCAGATTCTTCAAGGTTCTTCGTTTCTGTTCAGCTTCACTTTGGAGTCGAAGAAGAAACTTTTTCTCTCTCCAAATGATCGATTCATCGATATACATACAATAGAACGATCTTCGAAACCTGACAGGATTACCCTACTGAAAATGTTCACGCATTGCGTTAAATTTTTACATGTTTGTAATAATCGGGCGTGTAATTTATTACACGATTTATCCTGTAAATTTGATAAATTATACAAGAAATCACTATGATTTGTGCGTTTCCTATTTATTACGTGATTTCTTATATATTTGATGGAATTTACAAATTAATTTTTGTAACGAATTACACGGTGAATTATTTCAAAACATTATACGATTTGACGGGCGAACATTTTCAGTAGGGTAGTTACTTTTCAATTAACTTCTCTAGCAGCTTTATACTAAAGGCATTTTACTTTTACTTCTATTTTATGACGTCTTTTTATGAACAATCATTTTCAAGAATCACGCATGTACAGTGGATTTGATTTTTATTCTATTTTTCTGCAACTTGATAGTGTTAATTGAAAATAGAGAATTTCAATAAATAAATAAATAAATAAATAAATAAAACACGCAACAGAAAAAATGAAAAATGTGTTACCAATAACTCAGCTTCTCGCAACATGATGTTATATTTCTTGCGTTAAGTAAGAGCTCCGAGCTCCAGGCAATTAATTACCAGACTTCATCTCTGCAGCTCAAACTCTTCTATTTCTCACAATACATAATTCCTTGCTTGCACCCCGGTATCGCGATACTGTATTTACAGTTAATTACCAACAGGGTATTAAATTAACTTGGAAGGGAAAAATTCCCGGGTTAAGAAACATGGTACGGGGACCGCGCGAGAAGTTTCTTTCCTAGTTTTTCACCGACAACCCTTCGAACCCTCGTCAATGTTGGACTCACAGTGTCTGGGATTTTTATACTTCCTCTTTCTCTTCCAGATTAATTAATTCATTAGAAATTTTTCCATCACACGTCGATTCGTTAAAGTTTATCGCAAACTGTCATCGTGATATATTTTGGATATAGAATTCGAAATGATTTATGCCTGTAATTATTAATATCAAGTTACTTTGTCTGTGCGACTTTTTCGAGCTTATATATCCTCCACCAATCCTCTAGTGGGAACGACTTTCGAGACTCCGCCACCTGGCGGAGAATCCCAAAGTGAGGAACGCGAGCCGCCCTCAATCATTCGTACGCTGTTGAAAATTAGTCCCGTCTCTTTTCTCTCGCCTCCTTGACGAGATAGCTTTAATTCACACCTTCTATCACACTCCAAAGATAGTACAGAAGCTTCTATTTAAATTTCATAAAAATCGTTCAAGCAGTTCTTCTCATCATCGATAGCAAACAAACGCTCTCTTTTCATGCTACGCGGTGCATATTACGGAGTTTAGCGTGTGAATAATTTAACCCTAATTTTTGGATTATTTCAGGCACAAAGACATTCTTGGGTTAACCCAGCCGAGAAGAGCAAAGACCGGCGGGTGCGAATCGCTTAATTAATAAATGACAACCGTTCAAGTTGTTCACTTTGATCTGTGCGCCTCTAGCGTCGCCGTTAATTATATACAGGATGAATTAGTGCTGCGTACGCGAAATACCTACAAACACCGGGGGAATCCAACCGCCGGAAACCCGCCACCGCATATATATATAACTGTGAGATCACCAGAATCTCGGTGATATTGTTGCGCACGATTTACTCCGGGCTCAATTATTCCTCAATCAAGGTGTTCGGTGCACGAAGCGTTCCGTGCGAAATTAACCGATCTTCTAACCCTCGCTATTTTTGATGTAGTTGAAGCTTCTAATTGAGGTTATAGTAGTATCTTTGAAATAATTTTTTTCATCGAATCGCTTTAGAGTAACAAGTATTTGAACCTTCTTAAAATACCTGCACCGTTTTTAAAATCTATGCAAAAAGATCTCAGAAATTTGATATTCCGTTACGATTATTGTGACATTGGTTCCATGATGTAAAAATTTATTCTCTGTAAAATTTTATGTAAAATTTTTAATAGGGTCGAAAAATTTGCGTTTTTTGTTCAGAATAATTTGCAATATTATACCTTCTGATTTGACTGTTTTTTTTTTTGAACACATTGATCTTTTTCATCGGTCAGAATCTCATAGATATTTTATTATAGATATTTGAAAAAATGAACAAACTTTAACCACATTTGAATACTTTTGACTCAAAAGCGATTAAATAAAGAACGAATAAGCCTGCCACGAGTGCCTAAAAAAGTGTCAATGAAATTAAAAGTGTCAAGGGTAAAAGTTGGTCAATAATTTATAGCAGAAGATTCAACCTCTCCCCAATCTCAAACCCCAACTTTAATTGACTTTGCGTAACTTCCCGCCCTCGTTTCGATGAGCTTTCCCGAGTTGTTTGAAAGATCAAAAATTGACGATTGCCTATTTTTATTCTCTCGCGATTGTTTTTCACCTAGGAAAACAGAAATAGCAATATTAATCGAAAGCAGGAGGGCACTAAATGCCTTTCGAAAAAAATAGTAGATATGTTCACGCCCTATAAAGTTGATTCTACACCGTGAAGCCACGAATGATCGCGTAAATGCCGTCACGGGAGTCTGGAAGCAGTATGGATCACCAGAGAGACGATCGAATCTTCCGATTCCTTTGCATTGAACCGTAAATTAACTTAAGGAGAAAGTTTCGAAGTCAGCTCCCCAGCGACGTTGCAAAGGCAGACTTTGTGTATAAGGTCTCTATTCAACCGTTGAGGACGGATTGTCTGCCGATCAGTTCACGGCCAGGTAAAATTAGGCGTATGGGAAACTACAGCATGAGGAGAATGAGAATCCAATTTCGGTCGAATTGCGCGCGCATGGATTCCGCAATTTTCAAGAGAGGTTAGAACAGCAACGGAAATCTGAAGCACTCATTTTTTCAGTAAATTTTCGTTAAAGAGATTCATGAGTCGAGAATAAATTAACATGCACTTTTTGTCCTTAGTTTTATCAACCGATAGCTGTTGGTCAATGAGTATTCATCTGATTTATTATACAGGGATTGTCACTTTGCAATGCGCCGTCTGGTGGGAAAAAGTCAAACTAATGCTATCTGCAGGCTGACAGCTGAACGTCGACCATGTTTTTTTCTCGTCTTGGTTGGTATAACGGGTATATTATCGATTACGTTTCATTAATTTATGTGACGTGAGTGATTCGAAACCCCAAAAATTACGATTTGTCTACATTAAAATTAAAAACTTATTGTTAAGTTATCTGGTGATAAAATGGCGCCGAGAACCATGGTCTGCATTACGTCATGAGGACGTATTTCAATATTTGTAAGCTGCAATGATTTTCTTGCGAATGGAAAGAAAAGGAACAGAATTTTTTTAAATTCTTCGATTATAAACGAAAGCTTGTACAGATAACGAGGCTGGATTTCAATGGTTTTGAAATTGTGAAAATTATTCGATTTTGTCTCACGATTTTTAGCATGTTGGTGTCGTTGCAAACTTAATCTTTCAAGATTGGGGTGATATTGATTTTTATTATTGACAAAAGTGACGACATTGAATTGACCGATGAGAAAAATTTGCTTGAGTGAAATTGGAAAGAACAAAATTAATTTGTCACGAGAATAATTTCCAAATTGTGGAAAGAAATCTAACGAATCTACAAAATTTTCACCATTTCAAAGCGTCTTGAATCGAAGAATCGATCTCTCAACTCTTGTCTGTGACAATTGTAGTACCTTTTTTTTATCTGTAATCTTTGAGGAAATCATTGTAGCTTAAAAATGTGTAAATTCAACTAACTGTGCGAAAATTTCCTAATGAAATTAGCAAAAAGTATCGATTTCCAACTTCATCGATCTTTCTTGTAAATAAATAACGTAAGAATACGTTCGGTGATTCTAAATTAGTAATGAAATGCAAGGAAATAATTGTCACTATGTCATCAAACAGATGAGTGTTTGCTCCGAAGACGAGGCTGAAAAGACGATATCATTACCGTTACTGTTTATCAAATTGAAAAGTCGCCTCTTGAGTTTAGTTGCATGTTTCATTCGATCCGAGGATCTCTGAACCCCCTCATTCTCTGGAGCACAAGTAGTCATGGAGTACGAGCTGAAGCCAACTCACGTGTTGGTAAAACTTTCCTAATTAACTAGGATGTCGTTGATTAATATTCTCCGCTGCGAATGCGCCTCCATGTTTTCCTTTGTTCATCCTTGTTTCACGGTGGCGTACGTGCATTCTGCATCATGAGATTCACGAGCCAAAGCTGGCAGGATATGGCGACATTGTTGTAACGCACGATGTTACAACTGCACTGCATAAACTAATAATTTTCAACTGTAATTGGGGCTCAAGGTCGAGCGATTTTGCACGAACAACGTAGCGGAAAAATTCTCGAATAGAATACTATAAACGGACTTTTGATCCACCACCCTTCTTTCCCAGCCAGCTCTGAATTATTCGAAACATCCGGATCACGCGAGTGGAAGAAGTGAAGAAATAAAAAAAAGAAAAGAAGAAAATCATTCCTTTGAAGCTCTAATACGGCTGTTCGAGAGTTCTTTCTTGGAAAATCTAGAAGCTTTTACCTTCGCTACGTAAAGTGATTTTGAAAGTTTTCAAGGTGAGGATTTTGAGGATGCTTAGAACGTACAGCGTTCTCGGAAAAGTTTCGACACCAATGGAAGGGTGAAATAGAAATCGCAAATGGCAGCTTGAAGAAAATTTCTAGCCGTTCAATTGATACTGAAAAAGTCTTCAGAACCCGATTTTCATCTCTCTTCCAACTCACAAATGGGATTTGGTATCATACGTATAGATTGGATTGTTCCACAACCTTCGATATTCTGATAACTGAATTGTTTCATGACTGAAATTAGCCAAAATTCACTTTTCTTGTATAATATATGATACGTTGCGAGGAATTTTTCTCTAAGATCGTCTTGAACGTAATTTCATCAAAATTACAGCTTACCGTTTTCCTACCTCCTGCGAGTTATTCATAATTCCTGACAGTTTCCAAATGTGTTTTTCCCGTCCTCTTGTAGTTTTTTTTTTTCTTTTTTTTTATTTATTTATTTCTCTTTATTTTTCTTACTCCTTTTCTCTACCGAACTCTAGATAAGCATCCTTGAAGCAGGGCTGAATCTGAGGAGTTTGCTTGACCTCGAGAGTGTTATTTATACTCATGAAAGACGGGGATAAAATGCAAACACAGCTTTGGAACGGTATTATAATATACCTATAACGCGAGTATCCACATAAAAATTCTGCGTATTAGAATACAAACGTTCGCTTTTTCTACGAACTATATACGTATACACCTATATACATATATTGTATAATAGTGTACTCGTAATACCGTAAAACCTCGGTATTATTTATTTTATATTGAAAGAAAATTGACGGAGAATATTTTCCATGAATATTGCAAAACAATAATAGATTAGAAATTATTTCAAAACTTCCTCATCGATGAGATAAGAGCGGGAAACTTACGATCTAAAACAGAAGGTTGGAATTCTATCATAATTTTTAATCACAGTAAGGCGTCTAATGGAGATAGAGGTGTGGCAGGTAAAACGTTTGGCTAGAGATAAAATTATAGAAAGATTAGAAAATTGAAGGGTCGAAATATTGAAGGTTCGAAAATGAAAAGTATGTTGTTAAGAATTTTGAAACGTAGAATGTTGATGTATAAAAAAGTCAGAACGTAGCAGGATTAAAGTTTTAGACAGCCAAAACATCGAATGGCTCGAATGGTTAAGATTCAAGCCAAAATATAGAATCGTTAAAATTCTGACGATTATATGTTTTGCTTTTCTACACCTCACCTTTCTACGTTTTGACTTATCTATGCATCGAATTTCGCGTTTTTATAAATTCGGTGACCGAATAATAATTAACTGTTCCATTTGATAATTACTTTACGTTTCCACTCCTACCCAAAAATTTGACGCCGTGCATGGGATTAACAATTTTCAACAAGTTGCGATCGTTCATGATGATGATAACCGTGAATGAGGAGTCTTTGGTTTTATTATATGAAGTATAATAATGTCGTCACGTAGCAGGGCGTTGCCTTCCCTTCCCTTCCCTTCCCTTCTATTCCCGTTTCCATTCCCGTTCCCATTCCCATTCCCACTAACACCGAATCGCACATCCAGCGTTCTAATAACCTGCGTAACTTGTGCGGTATCCCGTAACCCTAAAGGACGTGACAAAGGATTCGCAAAGTCTCGTTCAGATCTCATTAATTTCCGAGGCACGCTTCAACGATCTTTGCACCCCAGCTCCGCAACGTCTCGTGGCTTGCTCAATTAGCCAGACGAAGACTTCGCGCAGGTGGTTTGACTGGGTATTTTCCAGCTCTCATCTACCCAACACTCTAAATTTTCACGTGCCGAAGTGTATCGACGTGATCTCTCTCCCGCATGCGGGATTAAACGTGGCTGTCTAAGTTGTACCGGTAATGAGGAATTACGTAGCCGGTATAACCTCAAATTTCGTGCCTCAAACTTGTCTCGCCTCGACTTCGACTTCGCTTCATATACGCTCTCCCAACGGTACTCGAGACCCTACCGAGTCTCTTGATTCATCGTCGAATTATGCCCCTGACGTTTTCATTTGGGATGCACTCACTGATGGATGAGTACGCTGTGCCATTCACTGCGCGACAACTTCAAGTCATTCTACCTAATTCTAGAGATTTTTAGGGATTCGATTCCTGTAACTTCGTAAAAATGTTACTAGCACGGTAGGCAGGGTGACCAATGCGTATTGGACCACGATGTAGCCTTTATTGGAATGTGTTCCGAAATTAGCTCCTAGTGCCGTCAGCAATTCTTTGGGAGCTTTCCAGCAACGACACAGAACGACACAGTCGGACACAGCTACGGAGCATGGTTGGACACTGTGTCGGATTCATTGCTGCCAATTTTTTAGTTAGAGATTTTATTTTTGACGCATGGTATTGTTTATATTTATTTATTAAACGCAATGATAATCTACACGCGTTTCACAAATGTTTTTTTTTCCTGGAGCGCTCAATGATCCTAGATTTTTCGTATAATGCATGAGCGGACTCTAGTGACTGAATTAAGAACCTCAAAGCGTTCCAACAAGCACCAAGGCACAGTGTTCGACCGTGTAACACAGTGTCACACTGTGTCTCCTTGCTGGAAAGCTCCCTTTATCTCTTTTGTGCAGCGGATATCGTGACTAGCTCTGCCTCTATCCTAGGGAGTTTTCATTCATCACTGCTAGTTAGTTTCCGAACGCACGCTTAGTCATTGTGAGGTTATGGTTAGCTGTCACTTGTCGACCGGCCGATTCTAGGGAATTTGTTCTTGTCAGTGAAAGTTCGCTCCAGACTGTGAGCATGGAAGTCAAGTCAGCCAATCGAAATTAAGCAAGTTGAATCGCGCAGGTCCTTTCAAGACAACCTCTCGGTATACCTATACAACTGTGTACATTTTGGTTGAGGGTTAACATCTGCACCTGGTGCGTCTGCTATTGCTTGGCAGTTAGAGGCTTGCGGAGACAGCGAAGAGAGAAACGGTGTGCGATTCTGCGGTGTAAATTGTCGATTAATTATCTGCCTACCGCCCTGCCCTCATTTCGAAACGTAGGCACAGAACTTCGTTGCAAGTCCACCCCTTCACCCTTTATACTGTAGAATTATCTTAACGAAGAAACAGTCGACCCCATGATTATACAAGTTAACCAGAAAATTACCAACCCCTGGTTTTCTCGTTACATGATATTTCCGTGTTGATATCACGGTGAAAACAAGGGATTAAATACTCTCTCAGAGTTATGCTTGCATATTTTACTCAAAACAATTTCGCATTTTGACGTACTTACACTTAAACAATAAGCGGAACTATAACCGACGAAGAATTGCACTTTTTTGATGAAAGTAGGTGACGAAAAAACTTGGCAATTCACCGAGGAAATTCACGAAATAATTGAATTCAATCCGTCTTCAGATTTTCGATCGTCTCTCCTTTTCATCACGTTCAGCTTTTGAAAACGGCTCGTTGCTCACGGGTCAGTCGCGATTAAGTGGCAGGCGTTAGGTGGACAAATTTTCGGGGGATGTTTTCTCCACAGCTTTAAGAAGAATGGAGAGTTCCATAAAAGTTGGCAAATCTTCGAGGGTGACGAAGAAACTAAGCACCCTGCAGCTCCTGTCTCCTGCGGCTAGACAAGCTAGCCATTCCTGCGTTCCAACCTCGTCCAGATTTATTGCCGGGAATGAACTGACGAATTCTCAGCCAACCCGACAGTGCTCATTAAAAATGATACCGTGGTACAAATTTGGATCGTTTTTTTTTTCGCTTGGCGGTGTCGGGTGGAAAGGTTTTTGAATTCTGCCTAAAATTATTATAAATGCGATCCTTGTCGATGATTTGGATGTTTTGAATTAATTTTCTCACAACTGTTTTTTCATTCTGTACTAACTTATGCGTCAGATTTTGCAGGTTCAGACTCAGCCTGTTTTTCTGTGATCAGAGTCGAGCTTAGGATGTGTATATGGAACGTACACTCGACTCAAAAATGTGACGGAACAAAAACATGACTATAGAATAATAGTCCAGTCAATAGGAGTTTTTGCCCTACAAAAGGTGGTATAGTAATGCTTTTGATATATGTTGTTTAGTTCCGGGCCTCGACGAAAAATCCAAACGGTTGAAAACTTGTATTTTTTCGTTGCCCGTAACAAAACAACATATATAAAAATCATTACTACTGCACAACCTTTTATGGGGCGCAAACCCATTTTTTACTCTTTATTGACTCGACTGTAACAAGTTTTACATTCATTCATTAATCCATTCGATCATTCCATCATTCGACACATAAATTATTTATTAAAAGGTACATATAAATTTGAAATTGTAAATGTAAATCGCCTTTCGTTAGTATAATTTGTCTCACTGCTATTAGTCATTTATTTGCACAATGTTTCTCTTTCCGTTTCCGTTTCTGAAGATATTCAAAATGGCGACTTGCGCATTACAGGTGTTTACGACGTTATTCCTTTTCGCCGAAAAATTTTGATTTTTCTCAGGGTATAACTTGACTATATTCATTCACGATCTTGAAGATACTTTATACGGACACTTTATGTTCAGGAATTGTTGCAGCTATTATTTAAATTATACGTTATCAAGTCATTTTGTTGAGAGACGATTCAGTAAATCGCGCTGCTTCAAAGAGCGTTTAGCCGAGAAAAAGCCTCCGGAAAGAGTCTCTATTCGAGAGGACTGGTGCGATTGGCGAACGCGTAAACCACGTGATCGGCTCTGTAACTCAAAGTCTATTCCCAATATTATCAATCACCGTTTCGACTCACCGCGGGAATATTCGAATCGTTACAAACTTTTGCAAAGCTCCAGAAATTTCTCCTCCCTCTCTGTTCATCGAACACATGCGCAACGTGCAATGTTACGTAACGGTCGTATTTAAGATTAAAAAAGGAAACAACCTCCTCATGGATCTGCAAAAATTGCGCTCTCTATGTCAATGATTTGTTCGGTGGTTGATTTTCCGTTACCAAGTTTCTACATGCCAGCTGTTTTTACTCACTTCGGTTGATCTCGCTCTTTTCCAACGGGACATCGACGATCCTCGTTCAGTGTATGGCTGTTTTTCTTCCCACTCTGGTTGACCGGATTAATGGTGGTGTGCGGATGCCGAAAACGAGGGGTTCGCGGACATCGGTAGGTATACGACATGTAATAACCATGAAAATAATTGGAAGCAATAAAGTTGGCTTCGTGGGAGGGGCGGGGGATTCGCGGAGACAGTCAAATCCTCCGATCGTGATGAAACCGGCTCCTCCTGCTCTTTTTACTCCAGTTCCAGGATATCCAGGATCTCGAAAACCTCCACCGAGATCCACTGTCAAAGTGGGAATATCCCAGGCGTCCCATACGTTTCATTCGGTGGTCTTTTAAAGTCTGAAACCACCGCCTCCCTCCCTGCTATCCCTCGGGATCGGGGAAAGTTTAGCGGAGGGTATAATCGATATAAGACACGTTCAATGGGCTTGAGAACGGGATAACTTTGAGCCTCGTCTATATACGTAAATGTATATAAAGGCTGAGCCGGGGGGGGGAGTGTGAGGGACCCGTGAAGGAGGAAGGAAGAGAGGGAGGGAGGGAGGGAGGGCGTAGGACGCGGGAAGATATCCTTTGCCAGAAACGAAGGGATTTATTGCTTCCGCTCCGCGCTGTCCTGAGCCCTTTTTTTTATTATTTATTTATTGGTATTTTAACCCCCTCTCGCCAGTTTTTCTCCTCATTTTATTTCCCAGTACGTATAATCGCTGTACGAAATCGGTGAGAATCGGAAAATCGATCGATCTGCGAATAAATATTACGATGTATGTGTGTACGTTATTGATTTATTATTTAAATTCTCGATAATTGTTTCTCTCGGGTGAAAATTTGACAATATGTAATATTTTGTACAATTCTTCTACACTTTCGGTGTCTTGTTTGATACCGGGAGCGGTTTGCGCCCATCGCTATTTCGCTATAATAACTTTTATCCGCCTATGTATCGGATGCCTGAGGGAAAAACGAGTTTGCCAATATGAGATTCAATAAAAATCGTGTACCTAAGTGATCAAAACTTTCAACATCGTGTATTAACAAAAGAGTGAAAGTATAACTGCCGTTTAACGGATGATGGGGAATACATCTCAGGTGCATTTCTGCATTGCTTATTAATACTTTTGTCTCTACTTCGTGAGAAGTCCGATTCGAAATTTTCGTCAAAATCCCGGACTGAAAAAAGGTTACTTCTTCAAAAAGTAAGAAAAAATTTCCAGCATTGTGAGTTATGTGAACAAGATGACAAAAAAAAAAAAATATATATATATATATATATATATAAATATATATATATTAATATATTTAACACGACAAAGAATACGTAGCGACAATAAAAAAAGGATTGATAATTATTGCATTGCTTGAAAAAAGCTTGTACTACAAAAAAAAATTCCGAGTTTTTGCAAAATCAAACTTCTCCAAAGACAGTATTGTTCCGTTTTATTTTATATTTTTGAAAATTTCTTTTTTTTTTCCCTCCAGAATTGTTAATGGAAGTTATCAGTTACGGATATTATAGATTGGATTATTATTAAGGGATAATAATTAACGGCGTAGTGGCATTGATTTAAATTTTCAAACTTTCAGGTAAAGTTTGATAATATCTAAGGTCTTATGGTCGGGTCTATCAATTATTATCCGCGCATAGGGAAGGAAACTTCTCTGAGGTAGATATAACAATAGAAACTGCTTAATGAGAATCTGCAGAATGCATTATACATAACTATCTACACACATATATACGGAAATGCATGTATCTGTCTGTCTATCTATACTATTATACCTACGTAGGTATATATAAATCGCAGAGTGAGAATGGATCGGAGATAATGAGTTTTGAATTAATTACTAGGAATATCATTAGCCGGCTAATTGTTAGCAGATCCTTTCACCCCCTACGTGTCTCAATTCTATCCATAACCCAACGACGAATTCTATGCATATATGTATAGTTGGCTAGAAATTCTATCACAGTATTATGTCGCATTATAGCTTTGATGGATATGTGCGGTATAATATCACGCATGTCGTTGCCAAATATTAATTCCGCGGACTTTATTTCCGGACATACAGAGTACCAATTTGGTTAAACACCGACAGGCATGACTCCCAGAGATAATTACGTATTCAGGGTTTCAATATCGTAATAACACATGAAAGGGAGAATTTTTGAATCATCATCAAAGGTCGCTGCGCTCATTAATTAATTTTTCGACTAAACGGCGAACCGGAATGACTTTCAGTCTGACTTAATAGCGAGAGTTGAATTTCTTTTGAAATAAAAATAATCACAAATCGAATGAATTTTTAATTATTTTTCAACATGAATTTGTTTAAGTGGTTTTTGTTTAGGAGGTGCGTAATTTCGTTGGACAAATTGATCTGTGTTTACGCGATAGAGACAAAAACGTATGATTGTGAAAGCGAAAAGTTACTCGGTGGCTGATTAATTATCTTTTAATTTTATTTCAAGCATCTGTTTTTTTTTTTTTTTTTCATTTAGCGAAATTAAGACGCCGCGCGCGGGGTAAAAGTTTTGGGACAACGGTCTGTGAATTCGCTTTAGCCAGCCGTTATAAGATTAGGAGGGGTAGTTTTTCACGGGTAGTAAAACGCGCGGCGCGGTGCATCAAGAAAGAGATAGGAAACTCGACGTTGCATGGGGTAAGGTATAAGTAAGTAACTCAAGTATAAAGTAAGTGAAGTGAGTATATATAAAGTAAATAAGTAAGTAGGTAAGTAAGGGTGGGAGGGAGGGAGGGAGGGAGTATGGGACAAGAAGCCGAGAATAGAGACACTTTGTGTGCGCCTGTATACATATACGTAGGATAGCCGGCTGTTCGCGGAAATAAAGGAGGAGGCCAAACTTGCAAGCTCTGGGATAAGTTAAAGCGGAATTAATGTTAGTATTTTTTATTTTCACGCCCGGTGTATAAAACTCTTTGGATTTTGGTTTTATCAGAACGCGATTATCGCCAAGCTGCTGCTTTTCTCTGCCTTCCGTTCTTCCAACCTTATTGTACCACCACCACCACCACCACCACCTTCTTCCTCCTCCTCTCCCCCTGACGTAATCATCCCCTAAGGGTCCCGCGACTTACCCACTCTGAAAACTTTAATCTTCAAGAACTTTCTCTCAATTTGTGTTTCCTAACGCTGTTTCAACTCTTGGAGTTGTTATTGTTACCCTCAACATTATCGTTATCATCATCATCATCATCAAGGTTATTGCTATTCCGTTTTCGTTGTTTTTGGATTTTTGTTTATTTATTTCCTTTGTTACCTAAAAATCTAATTCTATTACGGTGCTTACAACTTTGCACCAGCATTGCGAGTAAAAATATGGGTAAAACAAATTGGCGAAACATCATTCGTTGAAATGGAACCTAGGAGCTGATATTTTGTATAAAAAATTGATAATCTGGCTGGACCAACTTTTGCGGGTTTGTAACATTGTTAAGTAACACAGTGAGAATGAAAATGAATCGTTATGATACTTACCACCAACTTTCGAATCTTCAAACGCCAAATACTTGTGCAATTATTACAGCAGTTATTAATCGAGGAGGAATAGGTCCCATTTCAAATTAGAAAACTCTGCAAAATACAGATACTTTTGAATTCTGTTATTTACGGACAATCTGTGAAAATTGATTATTCTCAGTAAGTTTATTTTTACCTGTTGTTAAAAGACATATCTTCGATCAACCATTGCTGCACATCGAACCCAGATAAATTTCTAGTTTTGTTCAGTACACAGTCCTCGTCATATACTTACGTACTTTACTACGTATCGAGAGGTTATCTCGAAAGTATATGCTCGTAGCGCGCGTGATTTAATTTTATTGATTTGGATTGGATGACATCCATGTTCGCTCGCTAGTAACATTTTTACGAAGTTGGCTACGCACATAAACTAGAGGACGAGCAGGTCCTTTCAAGAAAATGTGGTATCGTTTAAGAGATTACTCGCTCGTGTGACCCAAACAAAGTCCCACAGGATTTCATATTATAACTGTAGTATCTTCTGTCTAGTTCCTAGTTACCTCCCTAGATATATCCCTAGAGTTAAGTTGGCTAACCTTATAGAGCGACGCAGAGGCTCTCTTTCTCTGCTTATCGCCATGTTTGGATACATACGCTAAAATAAACCGTTTATAATAATCCTGAAACATCCACCTCTCAATAACCCTTCAATATATTCGAACGAATAATGTTTATTAACGAATGGTGGGCTTCAGCATTTCTTTACATTGAGTGTCTCATTACGAACTGATGCCAGTTGCCGTCGGCCATAGAAGGTTTGTTATTTAGAGAGGACGTTTTATACAGATGTGCGTCTAACTTGTCCATCGGACCTTGGCCTAACTATTTTGTATTCAGGTTACAACAAAAGCCTCTCGATATAACCAAGAAATAGGTTTCCGGGTAAAGAATTTGCTTTTTCTCTTGGACGTCTTAACAAGTTCGACGACCGTTGTAAAAAGAAAATTCATATTCAAATTGCTTTGGTCCTCCTGATGCGATCGGCCGATAAAGCGCCTGACCTAGTAAGAGGCTGCGTATCTAGTGTTTAATGTTCGGGCGCTGCAAAGGCTAATTTGCAGGCGGTTTAATTGTTGCCCTAGGATAATCGCAGAGGCAACATTATGGGGGGTGGGCAAACTTACCGTTACATCGTCGTTTCCTCGTCGCGCATCCGGGTCTCGCATCTGTTGACTCCTCGCGGACTCTCTGAAATTTGCCAAGTTATAGCCAATTGCAGGTGTTTACTGTTTACGCAGGCGAACCGTTGGTGCGGACTCGCGTTCGCCTTTCGCCTTTCGGGTTCTCTGGCTGCTTCCAATCCCGGTGGAACAGCAGCGCCAGCAGGCTGATGTTAACGGTTAGGTACCCTGCTGGTCGGGTGTTTCTCAATTAGTAGAGTTGGAATTGCAGATTGACCGAAAGTTCAGCCGAGCGAATCCTCGCGCAACGAGTCGCGTAGGGGCGGGATATTCGGTTCCGATTTCAGTGAGAGTACTCGATTTTATATCATATCTTGTATTCCATACAGAAGAGGTCACTTGGTTCTGCAAGGTGGCGCGGATCCTACGTTTCTACCCAACGCAACGCATTCACAGAGCCATCAAATGTATCCGCAGCCGATCGCTCATTTCGAGTGGAAAAATAACGCTACGCTAAGCTTGCGAATTCAACGGACGAGAACACACTGTATTTGACAGCCGATAAGAGAGAGAGAGGCGAAATGCCAAGGATTTTCTCCACTCTCACCCTCCGTCTTCATTTCTGTTATTGTTTTTATTTTTTCTTAGTGCCTTCAGGAGAAGAGGATTCGCTTGAAAACAGGCCACGGGATTTACTCGTTTTCAGTAAAAACCGTAAAATATAAAAGAAAGACGGACGTGTGTAAAAATTTTTCTCCAAGTTCATTGGAGCTGAAATAACACGAGAGCTGATTCGCGACCGACAACTGCACGGCGCATTTGCCTTGAGTGGCTGCTCCATGGGGGAATAAATTGGCGAACAGTGTATAGTGAGCGGAATGGAGAGTACACGAGGGGATATAGTGAAGTTATGGAGTGTACGAAGGAGTTTGATGACTCGAGTGGGTGGATTCTGCAAGGAGTCTCGCGCGGGGCGCAAGGGGTTACATAATTTTCTCTGATATCCAATTACTTATTAGGCATCCTATTTCCTACTCGGCATCTTGCATACTATGCATGCCACCTTATAATCGCATGCCGGAAACTTGTGAGTGAATTTTAGATGCAAGTTTAGGGTTTATAGATGCCTCGGCCATGCAGTTTTCCTTTTACGAGCTGAGAGTAATTAACACTGTACCAAGTTTTGCGGATAGAAATTTAAGGTGGGGAAATTCAATCAAAGTCTTTCCGAAGTCGCAGCAGCTGTGCACGGATCTGTGATAAATCCCTTTTGAACAATGTTCTTCTTCGTGGTTTGTAAGCATATCAGGTTATAATCACAATTCAAGAATTATTATAGGTTAGAATAAAGTAGTACAAAAGCGGAAATCTACTGGTGACACTGGACCTAATTACTCCGGTAACGTAGTACCAGCGATTTTCGGGTAAATTTATTCGCAATTTATATTCGAGCACCCAGCTCCTCTTGCGGCGAAGTGTTGTGTTGTACCTTACACCGCATGTAGATGTACCGCTTTAGTGGATGGCAACGGTCTTTAGGAACCGGAATCACTCTTGGATAGGGCAAGAAACACTTTGTGGTCTTGTACGTGAATTATAAACAAATTTGGTTAAACAAGGGTGGAAAGATTGCCGGCTGCTCGGTGCGGGAAACTCCGAAGATGCTGCGCCCTTTCTCTGTGTGCGCATCAGCTCCTCTACATACAAACAAGCCTTACCGCATATTACAACCCATCCACGTGGCGAATGGTAGGTACATAGCATGTTCTGTACATACGTATGTACGTAAATGCCTTACAGGGTTGTCTTAGAAGTGACAAAGTTCAACAACAACTCAGCCTCCGAGGCACCCGAGTCTCGGCCAGAGTTAACCACTCACAAGTTTCAGTACCACCGAGAAGGGCGGTGGGGGGGGGGGGGGGGGGGGGGAGGGTGCAAACGCGCCTCCGTACATGGTTTGCATGTGCATGACAGTGGCACACCGATGCTGCAGTTCTCTCATCGATTGAAATGCAGCGATAACTTTGATCACGGATCGATTAAAGTGACCAACTTCTTATTTTCACCAGACTAGGCTTTTTTCCCCCGCACGTTGTAGCCCATGTCAAGACGAAGCCAACGAGCTCTTGCTCGTCAATATCGGTCAAACCGTTCGCCAGATATCCTACTTTGAAGTCTGAAAGTGGCACTCGGCGCCGGCGCTAGTAGCCTTCACAAACCGCAACGCGATACGCTCGCTGATAGCGTGAAGTGGCGCTGCGGTTTGTGTCTGCACTCCGCTAGTAGCGAATGGCGCGGTGCTCTGCGGTTTGTGCAAGTGCTACTCGCGCTCTTCAAAGTCCGATATCTTCCGAACGGTTCGACCGATTTCGTCCAGCGAGAGCTCGTTCGAATCGTCTTGACGTCGACCGCAGTTTAGGCGTGGAGTTTTGATTGGAGAAAGTATCTTGAATCACCTAAGTAAATGACGATACATGTTCGTTTTGAAAGAGAAACTGTATCAGATAAAAAAAAAAAAAACAAAAACAAACCGAGGAAACAGATTTTCACGATAATATGTATGTGATTGTGAATTATTTCCAGTCTGAACAAGCCACCCTGCACATTATAGATATTCAGGTTTACGTCCGGATGCAGTCTGGTATTCTTGTGTTTATGTGTGCACTTGTGATCCCATGTAAATGTGTACGGTGAGGCATATATAACGCGTACATACCTTATACATATGTAGTTACTGTCAGTAAACTTTGTACAACAGGCTTCTATGTGTGGAATGCGGCAGCTTGTTCTCCATTTATTTACATTACCACGCTTCTCTCTGCAAATCAAATTTTACACTCTGCACTCGCTGTAAGAACAAAATTTACATGAAACAATCTTGCAGCGAAGACGGAGTATCATGTTAATTCACTTGTCGGTAGAATATTTCGTTACAGTTATCAGTAATTACAGTGAAACTTTAATACTGCCAAAATGTAATCAGAGAGTAAATATTGGAGAATATATTCGTTGAGCACATTGTTAGTGAAATGTTGAGTAAGTGAATTGTTATTGCACTTTTTACATCAATTCGTACTGCACGATAGATATCCAAACGTGACGACGGCATTTTCATGTTGAATTGAAACTCGGGAGTAAATTTACTCAAGTTTCATTTATATTATTCTGCCACTCTCATTAGTCTTGTGGACATTTCATTTTCTTGTGCAGAGAACGGAAAAATCTGCACTGTAGAAAAGTTTGCCGAAAGAATAGCGGCGTGAGGCGAGTTTGCCCGGTGATCGAGGACCGGCGACTTTTTATTTTACTACCGAATCAAATCATCGCACTGCCAATCGATAATCGTTAATAACGTTAGCCCAAGTTGGATATAAATGAAGGAGGAGCGACTGGCGGGTGTCGAGAATAATTACTTCGTACTATTACGGCGTAGATCATTCTCTTGAAAAATTTTTGTCATTTTTTTCCGTCTCAGTCAACTTCGTTACTCTTCAATCAGGCCTCAGCGAAACTTCAATTTGTGCAACACGATCAATTTCGCCAATGCCGTGCTCTATTCATGAAATTTCGCGGTGACGGAGCAGCTTCGAACAATTGCAAAATCATACGTCACCGTCCGTCGTCTGCTTCCTGTGGCTTTGACACATTAGCGGAGAGCTACCTGTCAAATCATTTGATTAATTAGAGATGAACATTGTAATACCACCTTCGCCTGCTCATGTATGCGGGTGCTATTAAATCTTCCAGCTGAAGCCTGATCCGCCCATCAGCCCCTGCAGTGATCAGACATCACATACGTTCCTTTTTCATCCCTTTCTTCTTCTTCTTCTTCTTCTTTTTTCACGAGGATTGAAAGATCGCCTCCGATCTCATCAAGCCGTCGTCAGACTGTGCGGGTCGGACATTCACCCTCAATCGAAAACAAATATTCTGACAAATCTAACCCTCATCCGGCTCGGAATTTATTCGCGGGACTAATTGGTCCCCTGTTGAAGGGTTTTAAAAGAAGAAGAGAGAACAAATCTTGAGCTCAGTTGTTCCTTTCTTTCAATGCTGTAGAAGAAAACAACCTTCATTTATGGGGGGAAAAAATTTGATTGATTGAAAATTGTAGCCCCTTCGTTTTTGCTGTCCAGCTGTAATTACGGAACCCACCGCTGGCACCAAAATATGCTCAAGTCTTCCTTTTCTCTTTTACTACAATTTTTAGCAGCTCCTCAGGGCTTTTGAGATCTTCGCCAATTGTTTCGAGGTACCAAAGTCGTGTTTCACAAGCCTGAGCGTAGAGTTTTTTGCCGAACAAGTTAAGAGAAAGTGAGAAAGGCCGGTGGGAGGAAAAATATCACACATCAACGCGCCGAAGCATACTGAGGCAAAAACAAAGATGAAAAAAAAAAAGGAAAATAAAAAAGAAGAACATTAGGGCACGAAACAGTAGCGAACCGTTTAAGCATGAAATGCGAAATCGATGAAATGGTTGTGAATTTTTGCACGGTTTGCTGCCGCTTGAACCGTCTACGCTTGAGATGTAGAAAAGTTTCCGATTCACGGGTGTCTGGCAATCAGCCCCTGGGTTCCAGCAGGAATAAACGGACGTCGCGTCAGCTCCGTATTCACTGCACAGAGAGTTCTTGCCACTTAGCCCCGTCGCAGAATCCAGAACCAGTAAGATATCATCCTCTGCGTTACACCAAGTGACGAATGAATCCCCCCTCTCCTCCATTTTCCAACTCCACCATCGATCCTGGAACCCGTATTTCAATCTCGTTTCCATTTTCTCCGTCTCCGTCTTTGAATCACCGTCTCGACCTCCAATTTTACCGATTAATGGTTTTTTTTTTCGAAGCCGAGAAACAGCCCTCAATTTTTGAACTACGGCTCGTCAGTGAAAATGGCAATGATTGATTTTGGAAGACGGTTTTTTTCGGTACTCTTTCTCATCCGATGGATCGAGAAATTCAAACCAAATACACACACTGACCGTGAAACGAGGTGGCGTCGTATGGTGAACAGAGTCGAACCCCACCACTCCCCTAATTGAGATCTATAGCCCGGGATTCCGAGGGTTCAGGGCAAGGTTTAGGGATCGGGGCTTGAATGTAAAACAAAGAGAATCATTTAAATAAAAGTAAGATTAGTTTGGCTACGAAAACCCTTTGGGAGTCAAGGGTCAATTCATCATTTGGATATCGAGAGTTTCCTTCTAATGCAAATTTGCGATCATTGCAATGCGTTGGAAGAGAAAAATAATCGAGGGAATTTCGGAAGATGGTAAATTCAAACTTATAGTCATGTTCCGGATGCACGGGCAATTTTTATCCACAGAATTCTTTCGTCGTCATTCTTGCATAACTTCGTAATCAATTAGTTTGTAAAAATGATTTATCGTAAGATTGGTCGACTGGTTTCTCAATATGAATTTTAAGGAAAATTCAAACAATCACACCTACACAATTTACGTTCTTATAATCGACGTTTTCAAACAATTATGTACCTACCGTTAATTGCCGGGTGCAGTTATTAGCATCGAGAATTTTCGTGATGACTATCTTTCCTCTCTGCCAATTACTTCATTAGGATTTTTTTTCGTTCTGTTTCAGTTTCATCCTTGTGTAACTTGAATCCTTTAATTTCCTTTCATTTATGTCGAAAAAAGTGTAGGTCAATCTCGCTAGTAAACCGTCACGTAATAATCCAATTTTGATTGTTAAATCCCGTTCTGTTATTGGATTTTCATATACGCACCACACACTTACAGAAGTGTCAGATGAATTTCACCTCACAATTGCGCCCGTTTCAATCTGCGTCAAAAACGAGAGGACGGTTTTTTCGTTCTCCCTTTTTCCAATGGCCGTGGAAAATTGTTTACAGCCACGTTTCGTTTGCAAATTTTTGGGTGTTAATCCCGCCTCAAGGCGGTTTATAATCAAGAATATATAAATTATTATGCTAACAGAACTTGGGGGAAACAACTCTTAAAGGGTACCGACTTAATTCATCGAATCAATCTTAATCAACGGCTCGGTAACCGAAAGCAGAAAGGGAGAGAAAGAGCGAGAGAAGGGGATGAGAGAGAGAGGAATCAGGAAACTCTTGAAAGCTTAAGCTGAACGGAAATTATGCGGGATGATATGATAAAATGTTATCAGCATTATGTGACCGCGAGTTCAAGAAGCTGTGCGGCGGGAAATAAAAGATGAATTAAAGCGAGAATAAGATACGAGCTATGTAGGTACAGATTATCGTGATGATGGATGTAACATTTTTATTCCCAAATTTCTTTTCACTTCTCATCCCCTTGCTGGTTTTCTTCCATTCACTGTTTGTTCCTTTCTTTTTTGTTTCTTCGCTCTCATCATCTGATGGTGATTATTCTGCATGGGGTGCAAAAGTACGTTAATGCTAATTTTAAAGCTTACGATTGTAATTACCAGCAATGAAAGTCTTCCTTGATGTTTCAACAACTCGAAGAAAGAAAAGAAAGAATTTTCCTTCGGTCATCAGTTTTTTTTTTTTTCTCTCGTTTCATTTTATTGTAAGGGTTTATACAAGTCTACGCACAATTTTCTTTACGCGAAAAGAGTAACTATGAACTATATTTCATGTTGGATATCCCTGGGATCCTGTGGCAAGAAAAACTTCTTCTGTTTCAGTATTTTGTAAAAGTAATATTTGTATGAAATAAAAAACAAAACAAAAACACGAAATGTATAAAGCTCGTAGAATAATGAAAACTTGAAAATGATGGTATGCGCAAAAATAAAAATGTAGACTTGGATGATAATTCACCATTTTCTGTTTTCGAAGAAGAAAACAAATAATATAATCTCGAATCGCGGAGGAAAATAGAGAATGAGAAAAAGAGTCAGGTACTATATCTAAATGTAAACGAAAATGAATCGATTCGAAATCACTATACGGAGTTCTATATATGTACAGTGGCTCGTTTCGAGATCAGATAAAATAGATTTCGCAGCAGTTAATGGATTCGTTGAATAATTACACCCACACACCGACAGAATCCGCGCCAGTTGGTTTTCCTCTCGTTTTTTCCCTTTCGCTTTGGGTACTCTCTCTTGGGCTTTGGGAAAAGGTGCGGAGAACTTCTAGGCGCTATGACGATGCCGAGCACACAGAACCGAATTCAGATGAAAGAGCGTAAGGGTGAATTTTCAATCCTACTCCAGGTTGAATTCTGAATTTACCTCGGACGCGAATTCCCAAATCTGTCGAGAGGCGCGGGTATTGGTTGGTTGGTTGGTCGGTTGGTTGGTTAGGCGGTTGGTCGGTTGGTTAGGATGGAATGGGAAGAAAACACGACTGTATTTTCTGCCTCGAGCTCCGGCTTTTCGTCCGTCCTTCACCGCTTCTCCTCATCCCCCATGAGAATTGCTATGTAAACGAAAACACGTTTTAACAATTCGTCAATTCAAAGAGTTTCTTCTCCCCGTAGAACCGGGAATATCTCATGCGGCAATCTTTGTCGCAAACGTCTCTTCTGCATGACAGTTTTCTCCCTAGCAGAGGAAAGCTCCGATTCCACGGAGCTTGAATTCTAATTTCCTTATACGCTCCAATCCACAATCTGGCTGAAAATTATGTCTGCTCTTAGTTTAGTTTTCCAGATCTGTAGTCAATCTTCTGTTCTTTATTAAGGGAACCGGTACAGTTTCGTAAAAATCTAGCTGGATAAACATGAAAGTTTAACCTAATTCACGAAATTGTCCAACCGCCGCACATTCTGGAAAAAGGTTTGTGTCTTGGCTGAGTGTCGGTAAGATGTCGGTAACAGGAATCTGTATCCAGAACTCTCCTTGCTTATCTGCTCCGAACAGCTGAGTTTAATTTGTCAAGTGTTTAAACGGGAGAGACTGTTTCTCAAATTGTTGTACGCAAAAAATTTTCAGGTGGCGAACGATACCGAGAGAGAAACAGATACGTTTAAATTAAAAACGCAAGGTCGTGCACCAAATTTGATGAAAATTAGTAGGATGTAATAAGAATTATGAATTTGTTCAAGGTTCAAGCTACTACAATTCGTAACCGGAAGTCGATAGATGTTCATTAAAATTGTGTCGAATCTTCATCGAATAATTGATTTTTTTTTTTTCAAATTTTCTCGTTTCAGTCTAGAATTGCTTTGGTTTCTGATCAAAATTCTGTTTACGTCAAGACAATTTTCGGAATAAAAATCTGGTCTCGTGCTAATTTTTTCCACACCGATTGTTCAGTTGATCTTTTCGAAGCCTTAGATATCTCGACGAACCATTCCTCGTCATATGATTTTGGGAAGTTGGAAAACAAACATTTTTCTTGACCAAAGTATTTACGAATTGGTGAATTTTATTTCACGTTTCAAATATGGATAATTGATCATAACTGTTCACAAGATTTTTTGTTTGTTGAGGAATGGTTCATCGAAAGATGTGAGGCTTCGAAAGGATAAATTGGCCATCGGCGTGGAAAACTTCTTGCATTAAAAATCTTTCCTGTATGTGTAATGAACTTTGATACATACTGGTCTTAGTACTACTGAATAATTGCCTTCGCACTCTCCAGTCATCAAAAAATTAACAAATGCAATTTCATTCAGACTGCAATTCCTGCAGCGGTCCACCTTCTTGACTAATTCATTTCGTTCCTCTCCTCCGTATTCACGTCAACTTGGTCACGTAAAGCTCTATAGGTACGTATCTTCTTGAGTCATGCCACTATCTGTGAAAATAAAGAGAATGAAAAAAAGAAGAATAAATGAAGAAGAAGAAGAAGAAGAAGAAGAAGAAGACGAAGACGAAGAAACTACAGTGGATACGGTGGTAGACCGGAAGTCATTCCTTAATGAGTCGTGTTATTAAAACGGCAGTAAAAAGGTGAAAGGAAGAGGAGCCAAGGAGACTCCCTCAGGGTAGCGAGTAGAGCCGTATCGTGCAGGGTGGGTGAAACAAGAGTGGAGGAAAAATAAATAAAAGGTATAGTATGTACAAGTGAGTGAAAGGAAAGGGCTGCCGTACAACGAGGAACGAGAAACGGACTCGGCTAACGAAGGCAACGTCTTCACGGTACTCCTCCATACCATTTTCCTTCGTTTCTTCTCCTTTTGCTAACAGTTCTCTCATTTTTATTTTTATTTTTGGCTCTTCCTCTCTTTCCTTCTTCCACTTCATCTTGGTCTTCTTCTTCATCATCTTCTTCTTCTTGATGGTTCTTCTGCTTGTAGCTTACTCGCAACTGCGCCGAGACACTTTATAGACTACCTATCTTTTGTTTCCACGCCACACCACATGAGAAGAAAGTACACCAAAAGCTCGGTCCAGAATTTTCAGGTTATAACACGACTCGTAATACCAAATGAGAAATTGGCAAATAAGAGTTCAAATATATACATCATACTGCGCGTAGAAAATTGTCACATGGATTTTTGATTGGTTTTGAAAAAACAAACACAGCCAAGCTCAAATTACACACCAGTGGAAAATCATAACGACCACTTCCTTTTTTATTTCATGGGAGAAGGGGAAACTCTCTCGGACTATAATTCATTTCCTTTTTCTGATCGAGAATGACTTTTCTCGACTTTTTCAATACTCGATCGTAATTATTGCGACACAATGCAACCTTTTATAGATCAAGTGCGAAATACGCGTCTTGTTACATTTTGAAATTAATTCACAAAAATAAAATACCTATGTCGAAGAGTTGTGTCACGTCACTCTTAGCCTGTTTCTTTTGTGAATATCATCATACTTTAAAAATCTTTTAGTGATCAACCTGATGCTCCGAACGTATGACGAGGAATATGATCGATAAGATGCAAAATATCGCGTCTAGAAAAAGAGAGGGAATGATGTGACTGCATGTAAGCTGTAGGAATGGATCATAAATGCGACTGGGAATTTTTATATGGAAGAAAATTAGGTGTGCCTATATATATATATATATATATGTATGTATGTATGTATGTACGTATGTATGTATGTATGTAACCGATAAACTTCATCCTATCTTTTTTTCGCATTTTCAATTTTCCTTCTGGAGAACGGATAGCTTATATAGAACGGAAATCCCTATAAGAGAAGTCGGAATATTCTCGTCCCGCGATGGGAGAGATTCGAACATTTCTCTCTCCCTTTCCCATTCCCACATCTCTCGCCTTCTATCTCTCACACCCTATCGATCTTTATATGTATTCTATTTCCACGACGTGACAAACAGCTCGTGCCAAAAGAACTCGTTAGTGATTTGGCACTCCATGTGCAAATCTCACCCTTGCACGTTTAAGCATATACATACATGTAAGGTACGGATCTATGTATGGTAAAACATGCAACGGAAAACGGTTGAATTCACGTATGGACACGTTATATTTGTTTTGCATTTACGGGTAAACATTGAAATAAAAATGAGGAAAATCAAATTGAGAACAGAATGGAATATACAACGTGAGATTTATTTTTGCCAGGGGGCTTAAAATCTCTCGGTTGGATATCGTTTTAAAAAAAAAAATTCTAATATGAAATACGCGTATTACCGTGCAAAGGAAATCTAAATATGAAAGGCAAATAATGAATATTAAGGTAATAATAATGATAACGACAGTATTGTCTATAATCATACAATGCTACAATCATACTCCGTTTTCTTTTCTGCCTTCGGAGATTTTTCATGACAAATTTAGTTAATTACTTGTAAAGAACGAATGAAACTGTAAATACAATTAATTTGACTTAATATCTGAGATTTTCTCGTTAAATTTTTTTCAAAGCTATTTCGTTATCAACGATTAATCCTTATTGTTTATTTTCATTTTTATTTTTAACATTTTATTACACGGCTCAAACGCTGGGTAATCATAGCGATGAAGATGAATAAAAGAATCTTTGCCAAGATATGCGTAATTTTCAATTGAACATAAGGTTCACTTGGGCATAATCAATTCCTCAACTTATTGTTAGTGCAACAACTGATTAGGGATGTGGAATTTTTTTTTGTATGATTTCCCTTTCACCACTCGGTTGGAAAAAGTCTGCGTTCCGTAATGCAAATGTATTTACATAACTTTTCTTCTTACAGATTATTCTTTTTTTTCGTCATTCGTCGTGGAAAAAATTTTACGAAAACGATGAAGTATCTATTTAAAATATACATATACTCAGTGAATTCCTAACGACTGCATGTTCCGTCATCCTACTTGATTAATAGACACCCTCCTATATACAAACTGATAGCAAATGTTTGCCAGGGTTACCAACCATACATAACCTCAAATATTGTAACAGTTGCGAGTTGAGCAGAACTGCTACCAAAAGCTGTTAAAATTTTTGAGGTTAGATACAGTTGGTAACCCTGGCAAAGAGCTGCATTCGGCTTGTAGCGCATGTGCATTAAATTTTAGCAAAAGACTAATATATATTATATACATTAAGGTGGTTCTTACTTGCGGATAGAAAAAAATTTCATTTTCGTACATTATAGGTATACTTATTTACTTATTTTTATTCAATTTACTTTTATCGTCTGGGGAGATTTTAGGCGTTAGAAAATTTTGTCCAGAAGGATTTTGCCCGGAAAATTTATTCAGGGGATAATTTTGTTAATTTAGAAATTTTCAAGGCTTGTACCTATCATTACAAGCAACAACTCTGCCAAGCTTCAAATCAGTCCCTTAATTTGTACCAAAGTCATACAAAACGAAATGAATAGTTATATAAAAACTAAAATTATTTTAAATTTAAAACTTTCGCAGCTTATGTCAGAGGCACGCGTTCCAGTTGACGTTGAGGCATAAAACTTTACATAGAATTTTTTCGTATGATTTGGAACAGATCTGGGAGGCTTCCCAATGAAAATTTTTCCTACCTCCGAACAAGGACCACCCTACCATATATATATGTATGTGTATGTATGATACTGCAGTAGCAGAAGTGGCGGTAGGAATGGCGGAGCGAAACCGGGAGAACATTGTCGGAAAGGTATAATAAAACGATATGTAAATCCTTCATATATCCTCTATTACCATCCTTGAACCGTCGGTATAAGCTACCAGCTCCTTTGCATAAAATTTTTGTCTTTTACCTCATCCTAGTAGGTATAAGGTATGAGGTATAAGGTATACATATGTATATGTATAAGGTATTCTCGGGAGGAGTTTCCAAGATTGCCTCCAGACGTGAAAGACGGACCTGATTTCCTCCATTTTCCTCCAGCTCTCTTCATCTTTATCTCTTCTTGCCTCGGCATTGTTTGTCTCTGTATGAAAAGTAAATAAATAGATAATAAATCTACGAAGTGAATTCTGACGTGGAGAGAAAGTGGAAAAAAAAAATGAAAGAAAAGTAACAAACTTATGTGTATGTGTACGGAAAGTATGCGGGTAAACGAACAAATGGCGTTTTTCGTGAAATTCCACACCCACGCGTCAAACCTGAGGCTGATTGAAACGTGAAAGGATCTTTTTTAAATATTTTTCTTTCATTTATTGAATCCCCTTACATTTTTCTACCTCATTTTCTCTATATGTTTTGACTCGTGTTATCTTTCCCCCGTTTCATATCTTCGAGCCTGTGAATCGGCATCGCGGTGCACAGTCTCTCGGAAAAAGTTTCTTGACGAAGAATCGAGCGAACGAAATAAGGCTTTGAAGATCCTTTCGACCAAAGACTGTCAAGATGAATTTAATCAACGCATAGATTGAAGGAACAAAAATCCTTCCAAGTACACGAATATCGAATTGTCATCATTATAATTTTTCAATCTCAAAGTAACTTCACTTCATCCAGTTTCCATAATTTATTGTAGATAATTTTTTTACCTCATAGAATTGTGAATAAAAATTGCCTGCGGATGAATTCGTTTCAAAAGATTTTTAGTTCGTCGTAAAATCACTTCTTGGATACAAATTACATGTAATTGACGAGATTGAGCTTTCTTGAAATAAAATTTGAAAAAAAAAAAAACATACCTATTAACGTTATGGAGAATTCATTTCAGTCGATTTGCAGAGAATCGCTCAACACGAAACAATTTATAAAACAGAAATTGTAACGTGTCGCGTTTCAACAAATAATTTGATTGTGATTTTTTTTTTGATAAAATTTGAGTGTTCGAGGCTTAGAATTATTATAATTATTGTTTTTCTTCTGTTTTAGCAATTTTTTACCGGACTGTACGCCCAGAGCGCATCTTCTTTGGGAAGCGAATTCCAGGTACGTGACGTATAGAGTAGATTCCCTGATATACGAACTGTCATATTTTACGATCAAAGATCTTTCACGTTTTTAACAGCCGCTCGTAAAAACGTAGCTAATGTATAAGTTTCCCGATGTGCGAAACCGCATCCGCGGATTTGTGTCTGCACGAAAGCTCGCCGAGCTTCGGGGCTGCTTCTGTATCGTTATATCTATGTATGAGATATACGAAATCGCACTCGAGTCGCGGATATACCTGCAATAAATCTCCAGGTTTGTACATATATACAGTTGTACCGACGCCACGGATTCACCCAGATATCTTATACATACATCTCGTCGCCTTTCCAGCTTCCTTAATTAAAAACTCGGCCACCTCTTCGCGCCAGCTACGTGTGCTAAATTTCCACCACGCGATACTCGCGTTTTTTCTCTTTGGACAGTCCACTTGAACCAGACGGCGTCGAAACTTTAGCTATTCAAAATCCACGAGGCGTGGATTTCACCCTCATAATCAGACGCGAAGAAGTCAAATGATGCTCATTTTTTTTTTTTTTTTAAATATTTATCACGAATACTTTATTGCTTGTGTCTTACTTTTAGTCATCTAACAAGGGTCAAACTCCCTTCACCTTTTTGTTGTTGCGAAGAATTTAGTTTTAAATGTTTAACTGCATTCTAAAAGGTTGTTTAGAAAATTTGATCGACACTGATTGTTTGAAAAAATTGCAATCAGTGAGGGTAGTATTTTTTATTTTGTGGTATCGATTTTTAGGAGGCTTTCCTACTAAATAAAACCCCGGAAACTGAAAAAATACAATCGGGACATACGAAGACAAACAGCTGAAGAAATAGAGCAAAATTCTCCCATTTGCCAGTTGAAACTTTTGAATTCGTTCAGAGAACAGTGCAGTTGTTGTTGGAATTTGATTCTGTTAATCAAATTCGATATTTCGAGTTGCAACGTTACTCATCGAAGTGAAATAAAATCATCTTTTTGTCTAATCTTCAACTTGCATTAACCAAGAAAAATTGTTTTCCGAAAAGTCAAGTTTCTCACAATTTTTGACTTTTACGGTACGGCGAAGAAGAAAGTGTGATAAAAGTCCGATACTGTTACCAACCGTTGGTAAGTAAAATATTCAACTTCGTTTAAATTTTTCAACGTTATGAAACTGCGTATAATACGAATGATAGAAATTGATATTAAATCAGGGCGATTATTAATCGAGTACTGCAGTCTAATATATCAATCGCCGGCTGATATCATCAGCTAAATCTAATTGGAGCAGGGTCGCGTTGTTGTGGGCGTCAAGTGTAGGCGAGGGGTTGTCCTGCAAACCGTTTCAGAATTCGCCCGACTCAAATCGATGCAAATTCCAGACTGACCGGATGCGACAAACACGAATGTCATTAATTATGCATTTAATTACAACCCCGCGATACAGCTACATGGTCCTCCTCTCCCGCCGTGTGCGGCAGTCGCCCGAAGCTAAGCCCAGAGGGTAAAACAGGGACGTAGGATGGGAGCCGGCCGGCAAATTATGCTTCAATAAAGGACCGGTCGAAAGGGCAAACGGAATCGGAAGCAATTCACCTGTCACGACGGCTACCGAAGCTTCGTTTTTTTTTTTTTTTTTTTAATTGTTTATTTACCAATTTTTTTATCCCTCCAATTTTTTTTTTTTCCACCTTTTGATGTTCGTTTTGATTCCTTCGTATGAATTAGCGCCAGAGGCGGTTATATGAACCGATGAAGCATTCATCAAAACGGATTATTGAACTAATAATGCCCAGATGTGCTTGGAATTTAATATTGAAATTCTGATTTTCCCGTTAACAAATAACTGGTTACATGCTGTTTTATAATATTGACGTTTAATATTGACTGCATACTACGAGATAAATTTTTTAATCAGTGATCGCTACACGATTTATCATCTATACAGAGTTTGTTTTTTTTTTTTTTTTTTTTGTCGCAGAGTTCTGGAGTATCGTATCTTTATTCAATTCATTCGAACAATCACAACTTACATTTTAGCTGTCCTTAAAGTTACCCCATCATCGGATCCAAGACGGTTATCAACAAATGATAGCCTGACTGATCAATCCTTCATTCAATCAAATTATTTAACAATTTTTTGAACAACTAATTTTTAGTTTCGACCGATTTCTCATCATTTGTCAACGCAATTTCGTAAGCTTGTATTCATCGAAAGTTTTCACCAATCTTAAACTTTGTACAAAATTTTCAACGTCGCATAAAATTTTCACTACCCTTTATCACCTCGTAAAATGTTTAACAGTATCAAATTTTTCACAAAATTATCAACGATTATCAACAATCTTTAATCTCTTCAGAAAATCTTTCACCTACTACTTTCAACGAATCAGAAAATTTTCAGCAATCTTCAACTTATCAAAAAGTTCTCGACTTCTGACAAAATTTTCAACAAATTTCAACTGATAAAAAAATTTTCAACGACTTCAGCTGTTCGACAAATTTTCATCAATTCTCAACCAATCAGAAAATTCTCAGCAATCTTCAACTTGTCAAAAAGTTCTCAACTTCTCACCAAATTTTCGACAATGTTCAGACAGTCAAAAAATTTTCAACAGTTGTCGAGCATTTCAAAAATTTTCAACAACTCACCGTCAATCGGAAAATTTTCAACAATCTTCAACCTACGACAAAGTTCACAACTTGTCACAAAATTTTCAACGATCTTCAACCGATCAATAAATTTTCGACAATATTCAACGATATTCAACTTAAAAATTAAACATAATTAAAAACTCTCAACTATACTCAGGAGCAATAAAAAAAAAAAAAATTTGAAAATAGAAGTCGACGAGTAAAGTTCTTTTCTATGAAATAAAAAAAATGTTGAAAAATAGAAAAAAAAAAAAAAAAACTGCAACAGTATCAGCAGAAGCGGCAGGATACGGACATATAGGATCGGTTTTAATTACCAAAATTTTAACGGGGGGTCACACCTACTCACTGTAGGCACTGAATGGCTACCCTACACGGATGCAAATACACGGAGATCGAGTTTGCTCGTTAAACTGTACAGAGGACTTTGTTATTTTTGACGGCAGAGTTTAACGGGTAAACACGCGCGCAAGTAGATTCACGATATATATATATATATACCTACACATTTACGCAGGTATATTCGCACGCGCATACGAGAACACCGATTTACATGGGTCGGTATCCGTATCACGTCCAATTTGCAAAGGTGATATGGAAGAGTGGCAAGCATCCCCCGATACTCACCCCCTTTGCGTACCACCCAATACAACCCCTCCCTTCACTTTTTCACGTATCCACGCATCGCTCCCAACGATCTGCTCTACAAATTGGAGCGTTTAAAAGCTCGCTAATAATTAATTCTCGATCAACGCGTTTTCCGGTGCTTGACCATTTTTATTGTGTTCTCGTCCCTCTTTTTCGGTTCGTCTTTTTTTTTTTTTTTCTATTTTTCTTTTTCGTCTTCCCTGTCCCTCCCAGCGATCTGTTTAACATTTTTATTCAAGTCTCTGACGGAATGCATCGTCGTTTTCTGAAAAATTGCGTCGAAGTCAAAATTAGCGAAAAGTTTTCAGCTGGATGCGATCTCGTGTTATTTCGAAAATTGAAAGAAAAAAAACAGTCGATCGACGAGTAAAAAAAAAAAAAAAAAAAAAAATCCCTCGACGACCAAATTACAATTAAATATGAAATTAACAATTTTTGTATCTCGATGAAAGAATAACGGTAAAAATTGTCTGAAGCAAATGAAATTTTGACAAAATTTTGATTTTCCTTTGAAAAACGCTCTTATAACTCTCGCCACGACTTCGGAACGTTTTGAAGATGTAATTGAAGTTATACCGACTACCGCATGCGTCGTTTGATCGTGATCTTCATCCCTTATGCGTTATATACTCATACGTGTACATAATACACACTCTGAGATAATTTGAACGGACTTGGATGCGCGCTGCAATCAGCACTTCGCCTTAACCGCTGCACTCGCGTTTTACCCTCCTAATGCAATCAGAGGTTATATAACTGCAACGGCACGGCTGCAGGTAAAGATCTGTTTAATTACCGTCGAGATACAGATCCACGGAATTAGTTGGCCCGGATAGTTAAGACCTGAATTTGCGATTTGCGATTTACGACAGCACGGTTTAAGGTTCACGCGAACTATACGATAATTAAATACTAATGTCAAGTTACGATTGAGATTTATTAAGGGGGTATTCTAGTGTAGAAATTTGAAAAAATCGATTTTTTTTTTTTTTATATTTTCAAAGCTTAACCTTTCAAGAATGTGTCCTTAAAAGGACAATTCAAAATTTCAATTATTTTCAGAGATATAGCTATTTTAGTGACACGTCTTCAATACTGGCTCGGCTGGAACGAATTTTACTCGAAACTTTAAACGCGTTTTTCTCAAAACTACATTTTTCAAAACGGTTGACATGATTTCTCAAGTTCTATTGAACCGATTTACTTGAAATTTGGTGAGAATCTTCTCAATACATGTCTCTATCGCACGAACTATTATTATAACGAAATAATAATTTTTACTATTCTTAAAAAATTCAGAAACGTCCAAAAAAGTCAAAAAAAACGTATTATTTTTTCGGACAGCCGTAATTTGGCAAAAAAAAATTTTTTTTCGACTTTTTTTTAGTTAGTACGATAGCTGCATTTATGTAGATTAATAATCTTTTTTTTTTTTTTTTTCTGACTTTGAAAATGCTTGCAATCGTGACAACATTGGCGCGCCATTTTTTTTGTACCCCCCACTTCAACAACTCATAGCACTTTCAATTTTGTATTTTTTGGCTTGTTTTTTTTTTTTTTTTTTTGTAATCGTGAAATAATAATAAACGCCTGATAAAAAAATGGATGGTAAAAATATTTTTTGTTTTTTGTTTATAGCACTTCAAAAAACACCTCAAATTGATGCCTCTACACTAGAATACCCCCTTAAATCGCGTTCGATCCATAAAACTCTGGGAAATATTGCTCTGTATAATCTTCGAAACGCAAGTAGTACAAGAAAAAAATGTGACGAGTTTTCGGGTAATAATTATTACTGCGGACGAATGCGTCGTAAAAAATGCGTAAATATGAAAAGAGTTTTTATAACACCACGGTACCTGGTTTTTATTCTTTCGTTATCTCAACGCTGTATCTTGTACTCTGCACCTAGACTATGAAATTCGACTCACGAAACCAATCTTAAGGTATTTCTACCCAAGCCGTGGGAAATAATGGCTCGAGGAAAGTTTTTCGTTTCGAGAAACGTGTAGTATTCGGTATTACTAGCGTTGACTCAGCAGCGTACATTAGATACATAAATTACTCCATTTTGTTTATATATATATATATATTTTTTTTTTATCTATTGGAATTTGAAATCACCGTTTCAACGTGTGTGGAAAAACTACTATATGATTAACTTTTGAAGCTATGTTAAAAGATGGTTATTTAAATAAAAGCCACAAACGACGTTAAAATAATAATTATCAAAAAATAAACCACTAAAAGACGTAGCGTGGATAGAAAATGGAATCATTTTTAATTCAAACATTTTTATGGATTAAAACATTGACAATTATCTTCGCAGAAGAGAATTCTAAAACCACCATGAATGAAATTTATAAAGCTTGACAAATGAAGGAATATGAATTGATTAAAAGGATTTAGTTCGGAAAAAAAAAAAAAATATCAAGTCAAATATTTTTTTGAATTCGATATTCCAAATGAAATTGAGGGCCAATGTATAGATAATTAAGGCGCGAGTCTCGAGGTACAATTTTTTTTTGTTTGAAAAAAGTTGACTCATTTCTTTTCGTGATTACATCCCGTGATCCGAGCGACCGTTGCCCGAAAGTAATTGTGTCCAATATTTGTTAGGAAAAACGGCAAAGGTTCGTTAGCAGAGAAGAGTGCAATTAAGGGTTGTTTGACGGAAGCCGTGTTGTAGTCGGGATGAAAGCGGCTGAAGCCTTCCTATTGTCATCATCGATCGATTTCGAACCCCAAACCCAGCTCGGGTTTCTCCGAGCCGATGATGCGGAGGCGGAATAATTTTCGACGAGTCTAAAGAAGTCTCACCGAGATCCCGCTCCATTCGGCAGGCGAGTCTGGGAAAAGAGGGGGGGGGGGGAAATAAAACCGGAAAGAATGAGAAGGCTGTAGATGTTTTGTGTACAAAAATTACATGCGAATCAGAGCGTTCAAAATCACCGGCATTGTTACAACACCGAACGACGATTCACGGCGCGAAACGTTTTCTTTGTCAATTTAATGGAACTTCAATGAGCCGTGTAGAGTCGTAACATTATACTCAGTGAAGATTTAAAATAACGAGGTGAAATACACGCGAATTGATTTTCCAAGCAGGGTTTTCAGGTTGTTCTATAACTTGACATCGACGAAAATTGTTTCACTAGTTCAATCAGTCACGGGCTAGGTATACTTGGAATTTAGAAGAGTCATCTTGATTCATGCAACTAGGAATTAACGAAATTCGTTAAATTGAGTTTGAATTTGGCGCGCGCTGTTTAGTTTCCGCGCCTGCCGCCAGATACGCAGCTCTCGCGCGGACGAAGCGCTATGCCGAAACGATGATTAGATCTCAGTCCGGATCGCTTGCAGCGGTCGGAATGTGATTAAACTGAGGTCGTGATTGGTCGATGAATTCGGGTAGTACTGGCGGGTGGTTCAGACAAAGAAAAGTCGTTATAAAACTCTGATATCAAGATCAAAGACTGCGAATGATTCGCGGGAAATGTATCCGGCGTATAATACTATACTTATAGTAAATTGCGATGTAAAACGAAAGAGTCTCAGAGTAAAACAATGAACAAATATAGAAGCGCACGAGCCAATGCTTTCGTATAACGTGTATCGAATGATCAAACTTGGCACATCGCATTATGCCGGACGGTATAAAACCACCCTATCGCAGTCATGCGCTACGGGACATTCCACGTTATATCTATGCACCCGGTTGTATTCCGCAATCGCTAGTCGCCATACCAGAGACGCGTTTACGTTTTCCTGGGCGCAAAATCACTCCCTTCCTCCAACCAACGCTGCGGTAATAGAATTCGTCGTTGTCATACCTGACTGGAGCTTAGTCGACGGATATACGGGCTGGTATATGTGGTCGGGAAAAAGTTGGACTTGTCGAAACAACAACGGAAATGTTGCACACGCTTGAAGCGGATATTTGTGAAGTTTTTTTCTTCATCCCCACCGAATTCGGTGCAGGGAATTTCGATGAAATCGTGAACGAAATGAAACCAGCTTTAACAATGGTTGAAAAGTGAGCTCTTGAAGGTAGATGGACTGCTGTGTTAACCCTTTTCAGTCACACATTTTTCAACTCAATATTTTGACCTGACTTTTGTTAACCGAGGATTTTTAGGGCTGCTGATCACGAAGCTCCGGTCAAAATTTGATGATTTATAAATACAATATGGCGGATGTAAAATTGAAAAAACTATCAAAATTCGATGTTTCTGACCGCATCTTGTTACTCGGGGGTTTTTGGGGTCGCTGATCACGATTCTGAAGTCTGGATTTCATAATTTCTGAATCCAAGATGACAGATCCAATATGGCGGATGTAAAACTGAAAAAACTATCAAAACCCGATGATTTTGACCGAAACTTGTTACGCGAGGGTTTCTGGGGTCGCTGATCACGAAGCTAAAGTCAGAATTTGATAATTTCTAAATCGAAGATGACTGATCCAATATGGCGGATGTAAAATTGAAAAAACTATTCTAATCGAAACTTTTTACTCGGGGTTTTTTGAGGTTATGCGAAGTAACAAAGATCATCTCAAGTTGTACATAAACTGCGATAAGACCAGGAATCCGACCATTTTTTAAGGGATTAAAATCGGATCTCCATTTTCAAATCGATTTATCAAACTGAAAATTCGATTCTGTTACTGCTTATTAGTGAAGGGACAGTAAGTTAGGACCAAGTTATTCGAAGCAATGAAACACCTCTGAGGAAATTGGGGCGAGGCGACGAGTGTGAGGTGGGGGAGTAAATAATTTCGTTTCTTCTGATGAGAACGTTACTTTTGATCATCTCCGATACCAACGCCTCGGCGTTCTCTTATTCTTTCGGTAATTGGTTGGCGAGAAGTTAGACGTCCGGGTCAAGTCGGTGTATCCGATATATTATACCGAGCTCTACGTGTGTAATATATCGCCCGATATGATATAGACGGATACGCTTCGGGCACCTGTGAATGTACGACGGTACAAATGTAGGTATCGGAATTCGTACACCAACGCACGAGGCTCAGTCTTTTTCCGAAAGAAATACGGAGGCGGAATTTCGTGCGAAACAAATTGATTGTTTATATCGATTTGCTTCTTCCCGTGTCTCGAGCCGCACAACACGTTTTTCTCCTTTTTCGCCATCCCTTTTGTGCACCCTGCGTTTCTGCTTTTTCTCCCTTCCCTCTTCGTCCTCTAGCCTCTTCTCCTTGGTCCTGTTTTTTTTTTTTTTTTTTTTTTTTTCTTGTCTTTTGCTTTCTTCTACCAGCTAAAGCTCAGAAACGAGCTTAGTTAAAGTTGTTTGCCATCGTTACGTGCCTCGTCTGTCTCTACATAGATACACGGAAAACTAAACTGTAAGAGTCCCCTTTCACCGCCGTCGCTATCATTCCATACACCGTTTTCTTTTCTTTCTTTCTTTTTTTTTTTTTGCATTTTCTTCAGCGTCACCAGTGTTTACGGTTTTTTTTTTTTTTTTAATCGCATTGTGTCGCAGAAAAGTTGCCTGCAATACGTAAAAATCAGTGTTTATAGGAAAAGATTTTTGAAGATATGTGAATTTCAGCTAACGTTGCCCAATTATTAATCAGCATTTCAATCAATCTTATTTGTTCGTTTTGTGTAGTGAAATGTATGTGTTTAGTTGATTAAAAAAAAAAAAAAACCACGTCGGGCATACAAAATCGATATTCATTTATAGAGAATTAATGAACTTGTGTTATTTATAGAAAATACATCAATATTATTGAAAGTAAGTTTCGGTCAATTTCTAGAAGATTTATATCCAAAAACGGAGAAGGAAAAAAATTAAACGAAAGAAAAACCAGAATGATCTATAGTTAATCTATTCGAATTCATTCCGAAATTCAAATTTGACTTTGTACACGCAAAAAAAGTAAATAAATAAATAAACGAACAGTTGAATCTCAGAAAACAATTATTCCATTAGTTCTTGGCAGACGTTTAATTACTTGAAATGTTTGTGTGTTCATAGCAAGATGAGTTTACCAACTCGAAACAGAATTATTTATATTGGATAAATGAAACGCATTTTTGAATCGATAAATCGCTTGCTATGGAATATTGAATCAGGTATTATCGGGGTTTATATTTTCTCCTTGTCGTCTAAATTGTTTTTCGGCAAAATCGTCGAATAAAATATAATTTTTTTTTTTTTTTCTTGCGCAATTCAACCGTCAGGTAAATCGAATAAAGTCCGTAAAAGGTAAACGACCATGGTCGAAGAATCAAATGCATCCTGAGAAGCGTATTTACCTATGGGAAAGTGTGGGTGGAGGCTCTCGGGTAACTCGACGGCATTGTGGCGACGCGAAGGAAATCAATCGGAGGATGGGCAGAGCCACGGTTATCTATATCACTTCGTCTCCTGCCCTCTCGGTTCTTTGACCAAGCGCAATTCCCCGGTGATTCTAGAGAAACGCGGGAGTTTCGCTGTCCGCCTGCAGAGCGAAATCTTCCAGGCTGAGAAGAAACCGGATCGGTGAGAGAAAATATATTCGGCTGCATTTCACCCGCAACTGTTTCTCCGAACATCGAAACGTTTTTTTGTTTTTTTTTTTGTGTAAAAAACGAGTCAATTCAAATTCCTCCGCTTTGGATGAATTCGACGTGAAACAGGCCGGAGAAACAGTTTTTTTTTTTTTTTCGCGATGCTTATCATCGTCGTAGACCGGGAAGAGTCGAAATATTAAAAATCGATTTGTTTACGGCAGAACTGGAGGTTCAAATTAAACCGGACGTGACTGTTTTTCATGACCGTTAATTGATTGTGAAATCCTGTGAGTTTCAAATTTTTTCACACAGTCGTTTCCGTGATTATTGTTTGAGTTTGGCGGATAGAAAGACTGACTGTCTTTTTTCTAAAAACCTGTTTTTCGGATTCCAGAGGTACGAAAACGTGATGATTTGTTGAAATCAGAAAAAGTGATCTGCGACCAAAACCAATACTATTTTTTACTTCACCGTTGATCGCGAAAAATAAAAAAGTTTTTGTACATTTTTTTCACTATTTTTAAAGGATGCGAAATTTTACCAACGTTTATTTGCAAGGTTTAAGCTAAAAAGCAACAAATGTCATCTCTTGATCGAGACGGAGGTATTTTTATTTTTTTTTGTTTTTTTATTTCCTTTCTGTTGGACGATGAAAATTTATTCAAGGCATGGAAATTATCGGCGGTTGATGGTAAAAACTGCGGATAAGGAAAAGCTCGATTGTTTCCTGCAGTTTTCTTCCGTTCCACCTCTGTTTTTAAAATTTATTTTCTAGTTTGATTATAACCTCCGACATTCGCGCAGCTTAGACTCGTCGAGGTGAACGGTTGAATTCATATAACGGGGGTAAAATATGTACGTGCATGTATGTCTCTACACACACACACACACATATATATATATATATCTGCATACGTCCCGACTCTGCAGCGCATTATTATTTATCACACCGATAATGGGCGAGAAGCTATAAATTCATTTCGTCGCGCTGTTTCCTAGCCGGTGGAATACTACCTGCACATATATATATAATGCGAATTCGCAATAATATGTTGCCATGTGTACATACGGTGGAATTCCGCACACGCCCCGCAGGTATCAGCCAGCCGACCTGTGCAGCTGCAGTGCGGTAATTAGAAATCCCGTAACTAACGACTTGACGATGTACGACGTAACGAAAAATTATGCGATATTCCTAACGGTGGGAGATTTAGATTTTTAATTTTTTTTTTTTTCTTTTTTCTTCCTTTCTTTTTCAATCCCATTTGCTCTCGGTCAAATTACTCGGTTTTGTTCAGGATTTTTTGTTCACCATTTGAGTCACACGTTAATTGTGCTTAGTCAAATTTTCTAAGAAGATGGTATTCCTACGGTCTTTGGGGTCGCTGATTGAATTCGCGGTAATGAGTTTTCACAATCTGATTTCAGATTCGTAATCACCGAACCGAAAAAATCCCTGTACAGAGTTTTTTCTCCGGGTTCGGTAGAATTTGACGTTTTCGTACGCCATATTGGATCTGCCATTTTGAATTTTTCAAATCTGATTACAGATTCGTAATCAGCGGTCTCAAAAACTTATAATTTATGTAAAACATGTACGTATGTAGAGGGGTAACTTTCTCGAAAATGAATAAATTAAAATGTCGAGGAAAAATTAATGAATAAGTAAAAAACAACGTGATGAAAATTCCCAAAAACACGAATTACCAAGTCGATTTCAATTTTCGAGAATTTCGGAATTAGACCCGTTTGTGTCGATGTACGAAAGGTGAAATTCTTCGACCATGAGGCGACAAGTTTTGAATTAATTTTACTAGAAAATTGGCTTCCAAAAGTTGAAAAATCATCAACGATATATTAACTTGTTGACATCATTCACCCGATCTGAATAAATTTTGCATATTTTTGAACTGCCGAAAGAATAGTTGGTCAAAGTGGCTTGAAATTCTCGCCAATTCCTGTTCAAGCGTAGTCGATATTTGTCAGTTGGTATTTGAAAAAGCTGAGCTTTTTCTCACATCGTGAAATAATAAAACGTCGAGCGATCCCGCGTGGTAGCGACCTGTTTCAATGTTATACCCGAAGTCGCCTTAATTTTCTCCCTGGCGAATTCGGAGAGGTTCTAACCACTGGTTTCAACCGAAACGGAAGTCGGGTAGGAGATAAAGAATTACGGGAACGCTGTGGAAACGGCGGCCGGCCGAATCTTGGCCTCGGAAATAGTCCGTTGGGTTTTTCGTAGGAATGCGGGAAAAGGATCGCTCCCAGGCCCCTAATGGCCGACTCGAGGAGCCTCCGGGCGAAACCACCTGGTCCAGCTCCTTCGGGACCCCCGGGAGGCGCGAAAGGGCGAAAGGGCGAAAGGGCGAAGGGCGCGGGGATATCCGAGCGGGAAAACAGCCCCATAAATCAGCCGAAGTGGGCTCGCCGCTCGGTGTTTCTTACAAGAATTGCAGCTTCTCCATTACCGAGTCTCCTTGTCAATGGGACGTACGGCTCTGAGGTTTCCATAATCGGGTAGAAATCTGACGTCGCGTTGTTAGAAAAATACGGGCAAGCTCGGTATTTTTATGACGAGCGTAAGTGGGCGAGTCGAAGACGAATATTGAAAATACGCGATATAGAAAGAGCGTTTTTATATTACGTTCACGAAGTACGAAATTTAGGGTTAGGGTCGCGTGATGTCAGATTTGGACGCGACGGCGCATGCGCGCCGTACAGAAAAGGAGTTGAACGGGGTATTTTCTTTACTCCGCGCATGCGCATTCGCAGGTTCGCTCTATCGACGTAGAAACGGGTACTTTGTGCACGGAAAACACGCTTGGAAAAAAGCGTAAAACATTTTTGAGCCACGATGAAGGGAGACCCGTGTTTCGACGTTCGAGAATAGAAACGTTGAAAACGAGTTTCAGGTATATTTTTACAATCAAATGCGCTACATTTTTCTCAAAAGTTTTTCTAAACTTGCTGATTTTTGTTCAGTTACTGCTCGTTGACTAAAGATATTGGGTGATACCGTAAAAATGCCAAAATCGCCGTCGGTTAAGCCGATTTTTTCAAAAATGACTTTGTATTTTCATTTTAAACAATGTCGCTACGGAATAAAAATATCGCAGCTTTTAGGTCAAGTACTGTGTAGCTTGTACAGCCATATTTCTTCAAATATCTCGGTTGCATTGCGTGTAAAAAGCTTGAGAATGTGAGAGGGATGAAAAAAGCATTAAAACTTTTCGAATAAATTTTTTTTTCATTGTCAACAAATACCCATCGAGTGAAACGTTAAAACTCGGGTTTATTTATTTTTCCCGAAAAGTGTGTAAACATTTTTTTATTTATTTTTTTTTTCTCATTCAAAATTGGCCTCTCATCACGCGACTCCTTTTTATCAGAAAATATGAACATCAACGTGTAGTCTTTGTTTCCGTTTCAATGATAAACATTGAGCAAACTCGATCATATCGAATTCCATTATCAACACAACTCAGCAAGGACAAATAAATGGGGGATCGAATAATTCCTGCGTTCTTTTTGCAACAGTTGTGATCCCAAAAACCGGAGTTCCGAGGGTCTTCTCTATAAGCTCGCGCTAACTGCTCAACGGATATATCTGGCGGAGCTGTTTCGCCGCTGATTCTAACGGATAATAAGCTGCTAAGCGACCCTCTAACTCCGGCCATACGCCCCATGCCATCCTATCATCGGCGATAAGTGTATATAATTATCTGTCCCGTATAATAGCGTCCGATACAAAATCTAGTAATAGTTTATAACCTGACCTTACCCGGCACAATCTCCGCTCGCTCGCTTAATTTACCCCGGGGGAAAACGGTTCGATAATACCTTCGTATTATACACTGAAACAATATTGAACGATTATTAGGGTGTTTAAACAACCACCGTGATTTTTTTTTTTTTTTACCATTACTGTCACATTGGAGTAGTTTGAACGAATCAATTATTCAACTGATCTATTATTCGGTCAATAATCACATCAATTTTACTCACGTCATCTTCGAAATGAACGACCTAATTAATTTCCATCTATATTTGAATCTGCTGATGAATTCAAACGTGAATTGAATTCAAACGAGAATTCAAATCGTCCTGATATGAGAATGAAAGAACTAAACGCGATTAAAGGAAAGGATTGAATTGTATCTATTGTAAAAGACAAATAAAAAACATCTCGAATAATTTCCAGTAGGTGTATATATTTTCACGTAGTTATAGATTGCTAACATAAATAATCAATGCCCCTAATCCTGCAATAAAAATTCGATTAATGAATGTTGAAAAAAATTCTCACACACAAAATCGTCTACATTATTTATGTAGGTATAATCAAACAAGGTTGCGCATATTATAATACATATATGTATGTATATGTACCCGTAGGTATATGTATATACAATGTAATGTATAGTATTTGGTTTAATTTATCTCATACATTCTCGAATAGCCTCATCTGTTGCAGCTGTTGAGAGTACTGAAAGGAAAAAAAAAAAAAAAAGCAAAGCGACCTCAAGGTACGAAGTAGAGGATGTATATAATTTTTTTCTTTTTACCTCTTCTCTTCTTTTCACCGCCCTCTGAATTTAATATCAGAGTTACTACCGTTCATTTTCTAAATTTATTTTACGATGCTAATTTAATACACGGTTTTATTTTTTCCTCAGATCTCCGGTTTAAATTTTTCACCCTTTATTATTACTTTTATACAGGGCTTGGAAATATTAATTATCACGATATCGCTTTTGCCATCTGCAACGGTATTCGGTATTCAGTCCGCGGCTCCGCCGACGTCCAGCCCTTCATTTCCGGCCGTTCAACGCGGGAAACATGTGGCCGCTTAGAATTCGTCGGATATAGGTATACAGCGCGCTAATTTACCAACCGGGTCTATTTTCCTAACCTCGAACTAGGCTTGCTTAACCCAACCTAACCCAACTCAACTAAACTCAACTTAACTCGACTAAACTAAATGCAACACCGCTGTTCGAGTCGGATTCAGTCAAACCGCGTTCGTCCGCCTTCTCCGGTTTTCCTTCCCTCCTGAATCAACTCAACTGGTTAAACACTTCACACCACAACACCAACATCCTGCCCAGCATATCCATACCTCGTTATTATCATCGGTATTACCGTTGAATCCGTTCGTAACTCTGTTATAAATTCAACCGCAGCATACAGGAGCAAGAAAAAGTTACCAAATTTGCTTATCGTATCCCGTCAGACGCCTGGAACATCCTGAGAAGATCCCTGAAATCTAGTCACACCGCGTCCACCGCTAGATGGCGGAAATTTTCACAGATAAAGTCCAGCTAACGAATTACTTGAACATTGACCATCTTATTTCACGATTCATGGTTCGAAATGGCACAAATCGCTTGTTGCGGGAGAAAAAAATTATCTCTAAATAGATACGCAGGAGGCGGAAAAAGATATTTAACTGAAATCAGGTTATTAAAGCACCTAGTACGTGAGCAGCTGGTGCTCTGTCGGGTCGGTTGAATAACCGGAAAACATCATTAGGAGATATTTCTGGTTGTACAGAATTACATACGAGGAACTGATATTTTATAACGAAGCATGACGAGGAACAGCGGCATTATAACAGTGGCAAGACGTCGTTAGGTGCAGAATATACGTATATATATATGTATATGTACATGTATATATATACTTAACATACCTACCAACATCACTTGGAGACTTCGTTATAATGAAAACATTGTCCGGATGTAAGGTATAGCTAAAGAGTCGGGTTTGTACACAATGTGACTGCGGTTTCGAGTTACAGAAATTAACGAACTTCGTAGTATATAGGTGTGTACCTACAGTTCGTCTAAGTAATTGAACTCCCAAAGACAATGGCGTCTGAATACGATGTTTATATCCCTCGGTGCTCATGTCACTCAGCTCAAGGAGGACTTCGGAGAATCAAACCGGTAATTACACCCCTATCCGACTGTCCCCAGTTCAAATACCAGATCCATCATTAATCGAAGTCATCCAACTTGGAGTGGATAACTAGTTCGGTTCCTGAATCAAAGACGAAGACGGCCAAGAATTTTTTCGACATCGGATCCGAACGGGTATCGAAGACTCGAAAGCAATTTTATTGAGGAGATCAACGGTTATCGAGACCTTTAATAGTTATTTCCGGAGGCTCGAAATGAATAATTCAGGGATAAAAAGGTGCGGGAATCGGGCATCAATCACATTCGCATCGAGCGGGGTGTAGGGAATTGGGTATGTATGTGTGCATGTGTATGTATATGTATAACACAGCCACGCGCATCAAACCGTGATAATTAGACTGTGTGCAAAGCCACTCGTAAGACACACCCTCCAGACTTTGTATACTCAAAGTTGAGAGTTGCTCAAGCTCCGGGATCAGTAATTAAGAAGGCTTAATTGTACATGCAGAGACGCTCAGAGTTTGACATCCCGGTTCTAACTATCTCACATGCTTCTTACTCTGTGGCACCTGCCTTTCACCTTGCGTACGTTATACAACTCAATCTAGTTCTCAGATTTCCAATCGTCTGGAGTCCTAGGTTCTGGAGGAACCAACACAACAGCTTCGAGGCAGAAGACGCGATTTCAAGTAACTGAATATCTCCGGTGTCTCGAGTAGGACGGTTGATTACTTCTTGGAAGTATGATCCAATGAAAAAGTCGGGATTAGAGAGACGACGACGACGACTCGAACCTCCACTCAGACTCAAACACGTGGGATAAGAAAGTGTAAGTTGTCTTCGATTCAAGAATTCAAAAGAAATACGAGCTTCTATAACCTCGATTGGAATGATGCAGAGAACCTTTCGTGGAACCTTTTGAACATGACCTGCGGTGATGCTAACTACGCGTTATAAAATCTGGAGGACTTTTTTTTTTCCAAGTCTAAAGGGGCAAAACCGAAAGAAAATGAAGAGAAAACAGGATGGCCACGTTGTCTGTTGCATTAACGACGGTTCATGGTCGATAACTCATTCGCGCATGATGCAAATCGTCCTTGTTGGCTGTCGGAGTGTCTAAGTATATATTTGAGGTCGTGTTTCTCTCAAAGGGGTAATCCTGGCATCATTCGAGCGGGGCGTTAATTCGCATCACCTCAATGCGAGGACTGATTTTCTGTGCAAACACGTTTCCGGTTAAAATCGATGCGGTGTAATCCCCTTTCCAATCTTGTGGCCTCCACCCTGATTTTTCGGCCGTACCGAAACGCGCACGCGAATAAATGAAAATTGTTACTTTACAGAAACGTTTCTCACTGCGCCGAGGTTCACTCACCGATTCATGGTCTCCTTAAGCCTCAAGGCGATTTCGCATGTTTCCTGACATTTCCCCATCAGTGATGTACCTCTATCGCTCTTTCTTTGAGCATGGTTTTCATGCTCCGTGAAATCGAAAAGCTTCTGGCGGAGGGTTCACCTCTATGGTTTATACCCACGTCATTTCGTCATGCCTTCTGCGCACAGACGCGACGCGGCTAGGCTGTCTCATGTTTGTGTCATTTCGGATACGCAGACTCAAACTTGTGTAACGTACCTAACTACAGTATAGGTACATGGACGTGGATCTATCCTGTAATTAGACGGGGCCAAAACTCGACTGGAGAAACTCTCTTTGACTCCACTTAACATCCACAAGTTGGGAAATATCCTCGAAATCACAGACACTCTCTTTCCTCGTCCTTCTTCATTCTCGATCCCCCCAACCTTGGACTCCACATCTAGGTTTTCTATCTCGCTGCTTACTGCATAGTTTGCTGTTTCATCCAACCGTGTTCTCAGAGTGACAAATTTGTTGTTTCCATATCGTATTTTCTTCTTAACTTTTGCTTCTCCCGATCTTTTTTGTTTCCAACTTTGTCGACAGTCTTGTTTGTGTGCTCCGAATGTTCTTCTTTCGCGATATCGAAAATTAGTCAAATGAGACATTAACTCTACAGTACAAAATCGAGGATACTTACGGAAACGGCTGTTAACAAACATTGATCAGAGACGTGACTACTCGCAGAGAGTTTCGAATTCTCACAGGGTTTGCTTAAAATTCACAAATATTCATGTTTTACACATAACTTATATATATACATATCTATAGATTACTCGTATAATACGTATACATATACACGGACTTCTGTATATTTAAAGTCGTGCATGCATCACCAGTCGCGTTTCCGATGCCACCGCGTTTGTAAATTCGTCTCATTAAATTTCCGCTTTGCGGGTACTTACGGTGTTCCTTTAGCCATTGAAAATGCCAGGCCTTGCCCGCGCAAACACGCCATGTCTGCATACATGTTATGTACCATTTATGTATGGATGAAAATACGGGGACGAGGTAAATATACCGCACTTTCATTTTCTACCTTTGATTTTTCCCGCACGTGAAGTACTTTTTTTCACTTCGAAATTGTGCCCGCAGCTGTATGTGCGGTGTGAAAAAACGTGCGAGGAAAAGCATAGGACGATAAATTGCGAAGAAAACGAAATAACAAAATTATAATACCGGTTTATTTGCTAATGAATGACAAATAGGCACGCATGAATGTTTTTTAATCGTATAAAAAATTCTGCCAAGGATTTTTTCTTGTCGGTATTTTGTTATTCATCCGAACGATTTCTTACTTTAAATGTGTACGATAAATCGCGTAAGGATTGCGGGTAAATGAAAAAAACTTGTATGCGAATTCAGTATAACAAGTACAAAATGAATAAAAAAAATTGCGAGTATCACGGCGTAGATTTTTTTTCTCCAACCTGCGTTCAAGTCCATGGATCATGAAAGGATGAAGAAATTGCAAATCTCTGGAGAAAATTTTTGATGGGTTTCGCAGCACGTGTATTACCGTTTGTCACGCCAACGAAAAGAAGCTTGGCTCACTTTGATATTCGTGACTTGCCTCTTACATCTTCACCCTCGCCAACAAACACTCGACGAGTGCTTATCTACGTTCAGGAATATAAAAACAAGAAAATGTCAGTCGGCGAAAATTTTTTTTTCATGATTCACGTGCTCGATCCGTGTTTAGAATAAATTCGGGCATAGCGACAATGGAAAAAAAAATCGTTACAGTCTGAAACGAATAGGAAATGAAACGGCAGGAGAAAAAAGATGCACTGATCCGTTCTTTTTCAATCCCTATTTTTCTCCATCCATCTATGCAGTCTTCCTTGTTTTCTCAGCGCAATTTCCTCCATCAGCCAAGGCGGATGCCTGGCGATTAAAAAGTCGTTTGAACACCGAGAAATCCGAACACACGCTGTGACGAGGCGAAAGAGGTGGAAAAAGGGTGAAATAAAGTACGCGGACGGCGAAGGCAGAGAGCTGCATAAGCCCGGAATCCGTAAAGAATTCCAGCTATCTAGTATAGTTCTTAGGTCTGAATTCTTCCCCTTTACCGGAACAGTGGGAAATTAATATATCGTTAAGGAAAATGGTCCTGAAGTTTCGCGGGGAAAAATAGGGGATGAAAAATCGAAACCATAGAACGAAATTCGCGAGTGGTTAATTCGCGAATAATCTTACTCCGGCAGCCAAACCTCCTCGCAACTGACTCGCGCAGTCCTGCAGCAGTGTATGATATTAAAACTTGTGCAATTTGGAAAGCCATGAAGTTCCCTCTCTCTCTTTCTCTTTCTCTTTCCTTCCACCACCCTCCACCCCGCGGGGTTTATCAGCGTCCCAGACCGACTCGTTTGCCGCTCGCAACATCCCGTACTGAGAATATTCTACATCTAAACTATCTCTCTATGCATCCTCCGGGGTAATCTCAATTTTCGAACTTCACTATACCACGCGCAGTTTCGCTGCCACGCCGTGCAATGCAGTTATACCGTGACGGTGTGAGGAAAGTGAAAATCGAACTGCGCATGCGCCAAGTTTTTCGTCCGCTCAAACAGGCTGGCCAATTTCGCCTAGTTGCGTCCCAGAGCTAACTTCACCGTTGATGCGGTCAAGCGTTTCGAGGTTATGTTGGCTCAAACGCAGACCCGTCACGTTTTACCCATCTCAAATTCCCACCGCAACATAACCTCGAGATTGTTGCGAATTTTCATTTCTAGTTTCTTCCCGCTGTTGATTCGGTCAACCTGACTAATCAGACGAAAAACTCGTCAGAGTCAATTCAATCTACGTACGAAATCGCAGAATTTGTCGCGTGCGCATTTCGGTGCTTAGTTTTGTAAAACTCTCAGGATATAACTGCATTGCATGCGCAGAGTTTTTCTTCCGCTCAAACAAGTTGGCCAATCTCACCTAGTTGCGTCCCAGAGCTAACTTCACCGTTGATGCGCTCAAGAGTTTCGAGGTTATGTTGGCTCAAACGCAGACCCGTCACGTTTTGCCCGTCTCAAATTCCCACCGCAACATAACCTCGAGATTGTTGCGAATTTTCATTTCTAGTTTCTTCCCGCTGTTGATTCGGTCAACCTGACTAATCAGACGAAAAACTCGGTAGAATCAATTCAATCTACGTACGAAATCGCAGAATTTGTCACACGCGAATTTCGGTGTTCAGAGTCTTGAAACTCTCAGAGTATAACCGCATTGCATCTCGACGGAATCTTTCACCGAAAACTACAATCGTCTAACCCACCGTCGATGTTTTGCCACCCGTTCATAGAACATCGAGTCTTGCGGGGAAAAATTTTAAACCTAATTTCTAACTTCTCGCCCGCGGGGACCAGTGATCCGTGGGATACGGTTAAAGGGTGATCGAACACGCGGAGGAAACGCGATAGGAAAAGAAGAAGACGTGCCGTGGAGCGAGGAGGGGGGGCGAGGGGGAAAGATTAATTAATGAGTTAATTAATCCTCTCGAGAGGGAAAGGCGGCTTATACATTGTACATATATACACGTACACATACACACACACATATATATATTCGTATTATATCACCGACCTGCAGGGGATATATTTTTATATTATATAAAGGATACCTTATACTTGAAGTGTCTTTGCGGCGGGTTGGAATCCTTTGATAAAGCAGCCTTCTTATCGCGCGCGCATGCCTCCCGAGTGTGTGCGTGTGTGTGTGGGGGGGGGGGGGGGGAATACCTGAACCGTAATATAGCGCTTTACTAGTCTTTTGACATATAATCAGGCAAAAGACGACGAGTACCTAATGCGACACGTACTAGGCTCTTGTACGGCTCAAGGAAGTCAAAGCAAAAGCGTGCGGCCCTCGTCAAGTACAAACCACATCGTTAATCGGGGGAGACCTTTCAAATTCCGCCCTCCAGGAATGTTATACCGCGACGAAGAACCCCGTCATCCCTTCTACGTAGCGTAGACAAGCTTCAGGTTCGACATCGTCCACTTTTATGCTCCTTCTTATCCCTCGTACTCTCGCATAATTTTTAAGGGGATCATCACAGTGTGACGGGTCAAAAAGTAACTGATTTTCGCAATTTTTGTTTCGATGGTCGAAATACGCCGATCGGACTTTTTTTAAAGATAAATAACGGCGTGAAGAATGTTGTGTGCAAATTTGAGATGAATAGCTTGAAAACTCTTCCTTTGAGGTTTACAGTCTTTCGATCATAAAAAAAAAAAAAAAAAACTTTTCAGGGGGTGCAAGGATGGAAAATCGCAAAATATTTTTTTCCGAAACATCCCAGTCTCTTATCTTATATCTCTTATATGTAGAATGTAGAATAGAACTTAACCTCAAGATTTAATGCACAAAAAAATCTCGAATACAGATCTTCACAGAGAAAAAATATCATAGGTTTTTTCGTCAAAGTGTTTCGACTCTTACGTATAGGTGTGGTTCGTCTTGAGGATCTCTGCTTAATAAAAACATCTATAACAATCAAAAATTATTATTTTTGTTTTACACACCACTCAGTGATACGGATCACGAAAACAAAAATGAAATTAGAGAACACTTCGAATCCACTGCTTCACATCTCACAGTTACGATCTATGTATATATTAATGTGGTCCTTATTCAGGGTGTTGACGAAATTTTGCCAGACCATCCCCCAAATCGACGTCAAATAATTCGAAAACAATCGCCTAATTTTTTCAGATTTTTACATCGAATCTAAGACAGTCCGCATTGTGATCGAAGATTCTTACGGAAATTAACATGGGTGAAATTTTTTTTTCTCAGTATACATTTTATTGCAAGAGTAATAATATTCCAAGTAATCTGTAACCGCGAGGTTTTGGTGAGAATTAGTGCTACTATCTGGGAAAAAATACACATCATCGTACCAGGCAGTCCAGACGAATTGCACAACCTTGAAACCTGACTTTTTTTTTTCATTTACAGGAAGTGCAATTCGTCTAGATTGCCTCGTACGATGATGTGTATTTTTTTTTTTTTTTTCACACAGTATCACTAACGCCGACTAAAACCTCGTAGTTACAGATTTTTTGGAACATTACTACTTTCACGATAAAACATATACTGCGAAAAAAAGTTTTTCTCACGTCACTCCCATAAGAAACTTCGATCACAATGCGGGTTTGCTGTGAAAATCTCAAAAAATTTGCCGACTCTTTTTAAATGATTCGAAATTGATTTCAGTGATGTGACGGTGTAAAAATTCGTCAACACCCTAAACAAGGACCACCCTAATATATATATATATATATATATATATATATTTGTACCTGGAGCAAGAGCATGAAAAAAAAAAAATAAAAAAAAGTAAAAGGGAACACTTGTAAAAATGTACAACCTCAGCACGTGCCTTTTCGGTTATAAACGTGACGATGGAATGATCGAAGAAAGGACGACTTTGGTCGGCCCTGAGGCAGAAACGCGAGTCCTGTTCCTGGCTTTGGTCCTTCCGTCGTCGGCGCCTCCGACGGGGCAGCGATTTCTCCTCGTGCCGGATCCTCGTACGCCTGCGCTTGCGGGTCAACGTCGTCGCGAAGCCCAGGGCTTAGGGTGAGAGCGGGCTGCAACGGGGTGAAGGGAGGGAGGGAGGGAGGTTGATGCAGACCACGGTGTTCAGTTTAGTCGCGTCGTCGCGATCCTGCGGCGATCCTCCGACGCCTCCTCGCATCTGGATTTCCGTGTTGTTCGGAGTTTTTGAAAAGAGCTTCTTCGAAAGGGTTGATATTTTGGGCGCGTGTTTGAAGCTTGAAAAAAGAAAAAAAAAAAAAAAACAAAAAAGCTCTGTGAAAAATTTGGAAGTATTGTTTCGTTGACGATTTTTTTTTTTCTCTTTTTTTTTTTCTCTTTGTACGCGGAACGACGAGGAAATTGTTTTAACGTCGAACACTAAGGTGAAATTTTTGTGATGTGTTTGATTTAGTTTTTGATTTTTTAATCTATCGTAGGGTGAACTCTCGACCTTCGCGAGGTGGTAATTAATCCTCGGATGGATTATGGAAACCGGTAACAAACTGTTTGTGTTTCGTTTAATCGTGGACGTTTGTAGATACGCGGAACGAATTTGTATATTCAAATTGTTTCAATTTGTATTTAGCGCGTATTCAGACGGGTCTGTGACGGTAATTGATTGCCGATTGTGAAGAATTTATCGTCGGTAGATGTTTCGAATTTCAACAAAGCGTTGTTTCGTGTTCGGATAATTGGTACGGTATTAAAAACGTGAAACGAATACGTGGATTGATTGATCGATTGATGTTCGAAGAAACTAGCGAATTAGCTGATAAATCTACGAATAAAAAAGGAAAAAGTTTAAAGATTCGATCTTACGACTGAACTTTGTACGAATAATGTTTAACGTTTTGTAAAACCTGAACGATTTTTCACACCCTTTGTATAATGGAAAATTTTTACACTACCGGTATATAAATCGATTGTGCGTTGTTCATTAATCATCGAATCGTCGCATATACCGAAATGAGTAATAAAATAGTTCTTCAAGTTTACTAAACACGTGACGATGTTATTTCAACACAATTAATTTATAATTGAAAATTTTAAATCAGTGACGAGTGAATATATAGTCGATATTTGTAACGATGAAAAATCGTCTTCGACGGTACGAAAAAAACAAACGAATGAATACGGGATTTGAGGTGAGATGAATAAATTTAATCTCACTATTACCATCGTATCGCTTATCTTATCTGCTACTATTTCCGCCGCCATAGTGGTGATATCACTGTCTTCGATTGATCAATAATTCATCCGAGCTATGCCCGATAACCGTTGACACTGATTGAGATACCTGCGACGATCGTGAATACACAAATAATACCGAATTGTTGAGAAGTTGGAATTTGAAATAAAAATTGTCGGTGAATATTCTGTCGATTGGAAAGAGAAAAAATAAATAAATGAATAAATAAATAAAAAATAAGGACGATGGTTTCTAATTTTAATAACGACAGACGACTGTTGAAAATTTTCACGACACTTGCGTGGGGAAAACTCGTTTGTGTGTAAATCAAATTGAAAACTCGTTTGTCGAGACGGCGAGTGTTCGAAGAAGGCTCTCCGCGATTATCAAACTTCCATAATTCATTCGAATGAACTTCCTAATTGCATGCACATTTTTCTTATTTTCTTTCTTTATTTATATTTTAATTTTTTTGGTCGTCGATATTTTTTTGTTTCATCTCTTTTCTCGTACGCGACGACTTTGTAATATCCCGTTTGTTCTTCGATCGATGAAATTGTGATTATCGACGTATCTGTACACGATATGAGAATAATTTCTTCTTGTTTTTTTTTTTCTCAATCGTACAATATTTGACGGGTATCACAGACGAGGTTTTTTTCCATTCTGGACAAAATCTTATTGCACGCGGAAGTGAAATTGACGGATGATCGGAAAAGGGGGATTAGTTAGTGACAGATTTTTGGGGGTGGGTGAAAATTGACGGTGCGGTAGAAACTGGGGGTGAAAAAATTGGGGGCGAGTCGTCGTGGCTGCTGCTGCTGCTTATAAAATAAACCAACCCGATAATGAAAGAATAACGAATCCAGATGGCTCGTCATAATTCTTAATAACCTCAGGCGCGAAAGGAAGTCGGTGTTACCATCTTCGTCAGCAGCGAAGCAAAAGCCTCGGAGTCTCTTCGAGCCGAGGCTGCTTATACCGCTTATGCTACTGCAAGAATGACCCCGAAAGCGAAATGGGGATGATATTACGAGAAATATGAGTTTCATTAGCGCGGAGGAACTTTTCTCCTCTCTTTTCTTCATCTCCATCCTGCCACTTTCCCCTACCACCGGTTTATCCATTTTTCTTTCTCACTTCTTCGTCTTCTTCTTCTTGTGCTCGGGTTTTTTCGTCCTTTTTTTTTTTTTTTTTCTTTTTTATCACCGAGTTGTTCTTTTTCTCGATCGCATCTCACTTCCGTATGTACGGGCCATTCCGTACGAACGTGACCAACGTCTGACTCTCGACATTGCTCATTTTGCTTGAAAAAAAATTTCTGCGATTCTACCAACTCTTGAAACGGTACACCGAATTTTTTCAGTTTTTTTATCAAACTGCTCAATTGTTTGTCAATATTCAAAGTGACTTTGAGAAGAAACTTTTTTTCAAGTCCTCAAATACATGTTTAGAAACTGTATTTTATATTCCGAACATTTCAAGGCCGGATTTTTTCTGCACTGTCAATTTTTCTGGATAACTGAAACGTTGTTTCAATAGTTTGACAAGTTCCAGATAAATTCTCAAAACTCGTATTTTTCATTTAGGACATTTCTAGACCTGTTCCATCAGGGAGCGATTTTTGACTATTTTTTTGGCGCGTGCAGCTGTTTTTTTTTTTTATCAATTTCATAACGAAACCGGTCTAAAAATGTTCTGAGTGAAAAAATAGAAGTTTTTAGAATTTTTTTTTTCAATTTTCAAACCGTTTAAACAATGTTTTGGTTTGTGGAAAAAAAATAAGTGTTCCAATTGTAGGACAAAAATGTTTAAAAAATCAGCCAATCATTGGTCTGGTTTTGAAATTTTTGAAAAAGAATATAAAGTTTACAGAGAAGTTTTTGAAAATTGTGAAAACAGTTCTTGCCTTCAAAATCACTCTCAATATTTATAAATAATTAACCAGTTGAATAAAAAAAGTGAAAAAATTCAGGCCACTGTTTTGGAGTTGGAACGATTGCGGTAAATTTCTTTGAACAAAATGAAAAATAGCGAGTGTCATAAACGCAGGTTAGGTTCGCACAAAGTAAAAACAAAAATTGCAAAACAACGTTCAGAGAATATATTTCAACGTTCAAACAGATCGGGTCGTATTGTAAATATAAACGCATATAATTGTAATTCTTTCCTCGATCAATTCGTAATTATATCCTAAAATCATCATTTTGGTTTCCCGTGGTTACAGAATATGAATTACAACCATACGTAAATACGGTACGTAGGTGGAAATTCGTCTGTAACTCGAGTTCTAATTAAACCGTATTCAGATTTCGCGTGTAGGCGGGCAGACAGGTCTTATCACTATTCGTGAGGTATACGGATGTAGTAATAATAACATCCCGTGCACGTTGCTCACCATGTTCAAATACTGTGCATGCATTTCCTACACGTTACACAAACTCGCTCGTACATACGTATACGTATAACGTATCAGTACACGATCACGTGTCTCGCAATATATTTTAGGTAGGGCAACGACAAGCCGTTCCTACAGCCACGATACAGCTAGAAAATATACAGCTATATGTGTAAACGTGGGTGGTCGCGATGTAGAAGTGGAGGGTGAAATTTGCGACAATCTTGCTTCCGTATCGGCTAATAATTTCCAGTTATGTATGTATATATATGTACCGGGACGGTCTCTTGAAACTTGAAAATCAACCGCGCATGCGCCAAACAATTGAATCTCATTGGTATTTTCGTCTTGCGATGCAGGCGTGCCAACCTACGCAAAATGTGTACGTTTGAATTTTCAAAGAGCGCAAGCATTAAATTACGACCGTTCTTTGAAGAATCAACTTTCCGATCCAATAACAAACGCTTACCAAACCTTTCCGAGTCTCTATCTCAATTGTTTGAGATTCTAACCTCGAAAATTCGTATCAACTACAACGCCGCGCCGGCAGAGACAGAGTTTGACAGCTGAAACTCGGGATGGTCAGCCTGCCGATAAAACTCGCACATGCGCAGTTGATTTTTAACATTCCAGAGATTGTTACGGTACATATCGTTCCGTGTTGTAAACATTTGGCGGGAATCTGCGTTCGACGAAAAACAAAGCATCGATGTGAAGAGGAAAGAAATAAAAATACCCCAGAATGTCTGATGATGAGAACGAAATCACGAATATCTGGGTATACGTAACAGAAATGAATGTTATGTGGTGACGAATGAAGAATAATCGTCAAGTTGGACGAGTAAAGTGGAAAAGAGAGGAGAAATTTTTATTTTTTTCTTTTTTTTCAAAACTTAATAAACGTGAAGGAGAGAAAAATGTCGAGGAATTAATTTGCACAGTTAATCAGAGAAGGTATACGGAAAACGGGATGGTGACATAACTCGCACCGTGCGATATTAATTATATTGTCAGCCTCAGGTGACATTTTTTTTTTTTACAATGAAGAAAAAACAAAAGCGAGAAAGTAGAAGATAGAAAAAAAAATATTCACTTCAAAACACATCCACCAGTGATTGGTCTGATTATTTTATAGAGAACAGAAATCATTAGTCACACATTTTGTAATGTTATTATCTCGTCTGGGTATCTGTTGTGAAAAATTTATAATCGTTTTGATTTTGACAATTATACCGATATAACACGGAATTATTAGACAGTTGTTAAATCTGGTAATAAAATCAGCGTCGATTGATATGTGTACGTATATATAATATATGGGGGATTCCATGCGAATCCGACCAACGTTTGACCCTCGCTGTTTTAGATTTCGTTCAAAATTTTTTCTGCAATTGTCCATTATGGATCGATCTTTGCATATTTTTCTTGGCATATTCAGTTTTATTTATCAGCTTTATACCGAAACTGGTATAAAAATGTTCCGAGTGAAAAATCAAAATTTTGATTTTGATAATATTGTTGATCAAAAAAATGACAAGAGCTAGAGAAAAAAAAAAAAAAAAATGGAAACAAACGGGCCCATCATGGGTCCGGTCTTGAAATGTTTGTAAAATGAAATATAGTTTTTGAGAAGTTTAAAATAGATTCTTTTCAGAATAACTTTCGATACTTGTAAATAATTAACCGGTTGAACAAAAAAAAATCTGCAAAGAATTCAGGGTCATGTATCAAAGTCGGGACAATTGCAGAAAATTATTTAAACAAAATCAGATACAGTTAGGTTTGGGTTCGCATGGAATTCCCCATATATATGTAATACATGCATGTTTGTAACGTTGCGCATGAAAGACTCGACGAAGCAACAAGTATCCTGTAGGTAAATACATGTATTCTACATTGTACACAGATATATTATACATAAATATATTGTTGCGGCTAAGCGGTTGAAAAAGTCTCGATTAGCCGGTATGAAAATACATATTGATATTCGGTAACGTGATTCGATCAAAATTACGAATCCCTGTTTCTACCTTCATCGACGTGATATTCGAGGACTCGGACGATTTATCTTCATTTTCGCTTCGCGGTGCCGGGATGATAAAAAAAAAAACGTTCACGGGGATTGAAATTCGAAATATCGAACAGCGAGAAGGTTGATTTTCACCCTGGGAGGGTGGAAAAACTAAGAAAAAGAGAAAGAAAGAAGAAAAAAAAAAAAAGTAATAAGGAAAACGTGGCAACAACGAGAAGAAGACCGTGTGCAAAAATGCGTTCGCGAAAAAACTGTGAGAGGTAAAAGGGTGCGGAATTTGATGGAATTCGATGGAAATCCGACAGCGTGAGTCGGGTTACTACGAGGGTAGTACGAAATAAGTTTGAAATAATAAAAGAATCTACAAGGGGTGGAATGGAGGGGGTGGAAAACTGTAGGCAGTAAAAGAGACGAAAAATACGAGCCTGAGACGGTATCTCCTGATAGAATTTTGTATTATATTGATGTTCGAGGAATATTTGATTCTCTGATTACTGCAGCGTGTGTATATAATACATACATACATATATATATATATACATATACATATTACAGATATATACGTGTAGCATGTGCGGAAAGATAGCCGAACGAATCAAAGTTCAGTTTCTGTTTGCTCCCCCTGTTATTTTTTTCCCTCTTTTTCGTTGTCTGTTTTTTTTTTTTTTTTTTTCTTTTTCACTCTCTTTATTCCTCATTCTCGGTCTTTCTTCTCCCCTCCGCTGGTCGGCCAGGGAATGATTGATGTCTGTACATATTTAATGCACTCTAACGGAGGCATCCCTTACAGGCTTCGTATTCCTCATACTTCATCGGTTTACGGATTTATACATCGGGGGGGCTCAGAGACAGAACGAAACGATGCTATCGAACTTGCCACGTAATTCTCTACCCCGTGAGAAATTTCGCCACCTCCGCCCCCCCCCCCCCCCCCCCCCACCCTCACCTCGTCCAAAGGTCGTCGACGTCCCGTATTTACTTTATTTCTTTTCTTTTCTCTTTTCTCTGTTTTTTTTTTTTTTGTCGTACGCGAAAATGTTCTCGTTTTGCACACCTGACCAATTGTTTTACGAATTTTTCTGGACTAATTAATCTTATTTTACTGTTACCTATTCTTTTTATATTCTTGCTCATATTCTTACCTCGTTACACGTTTGTTTGTTTATTGATTATTTTTTAACTTGTCAATACTTTTTCTTATTTATTGTTGTGTCTTTGTTTTTTCCCCATTTTTTGTTCCATTTACCTATTTCTGTTTCTACTGTCTATCTATTTATCGTCTATCTACGTATCCGTCTGTCCGTCTTTGTTCGCGAATAATCCGTCTCCTCGATAGACAGTTGTCTTTTTTTCGTCTAATATTTTTATTAAAAAAAAAGTCGAGGACCACTAGAAACAAACGAATGCAAAATCTTTCCAGTTCTGAATCAACGAGAGCTGCGTCCGTTATTTCATAAATCATGAAAATACGTTGATCCGTTCTCTAGATACCATTTGATTTGTTTTTTTTTTTTTCGAATTTTGCTATTTGGAAATATTAATCAAAAAAATTAGCCGACCTATAAGAACCGAAAATCGATCAATTCCAAAGAATTGAGGAGAACCGCCTTAATTGAGACAAAAATTTTATTCCTTTTCTGATGTCGTTATTCAAATATTTCAAAAACGATCCAACGAATGAAAAGTCGAAACGCGATCACTTGTAAGCGAATGAAAGTTCATCGATTGAGACCAAAAACATCTGAGAATCCGTTCATTCGTTGACGAAATATCGTTTGAAAATGGTTGGAGGTGATTCTGTATCTTAAAAAATGTACATTTGTTGAAAACTGAAGAAATTTCCACGGAATATTTGTCATGTTATAAGAAACGCAAGTTTTCGACGAATCGATCTACAAGCGATTCGTTTAAAGTTGAGGCAGAAGCTTGACCGTTTCGTTTGGCAAAAAAAAAAAAAAAAAAAAAAAATGTTGGACAGATTCCTGTCGGCCTTTATTTTGACCCCTGGATAACGGGAAGAAGAGTTCCGCTATCTGAGACTCGCATCGATCATTCGCAAACGGTGGAACGGTGAAACGCGCGTCCTTTTATCAGGATATTGTGTTCCACCTGTAACCCGCAGCGTACCGTCCGACCATACTCGCACTATCTTCCACATAGGCAGATAGTGCCGGAGCGATCAATCGGCGGGGTTGTAAAAGAAGAATAAGAAAAAGGAGGAAATCGATAGGGCATGAATCGCGGCGAGGAGAAGATAGGGGCAGAGAAACGAGGGGTTGGTAACCATCCTTGAGGGTGGGTGGTAACAGAGAGAGCTTCAACTACCACGTAACTCGAGACATTAAGAGCCATGACACGGGAAGCCAAACCCAATGAACATTTCTCAAGCCCCCCACCCTCTCTTCTTCTTCAACTTGGTGTACTTCTATTATGGTTTGCGAGAGGTGAATGGCGAATAGTTGAGGGTGGTGGTTGGGGGAATATAGGGGTTTGGATTGATCGAATGCTTTTACTCTCTTCATCTGCTTCGTTCGACGATCCGACCGAGTTGATGGACATTTTTTGGTCTGTTTGTTCGATTTTTTTTCGTTTCAATATCGCGGTCATGTCTCTGATCGTTAGGTACGATTTGTTCATCGTAAACACGAGTGATTTCTATACCTATAATAAACGACCGAAGTGACGTCTTACACGTAACAAGTATCCCGGATGTATCATAGATGAATACTTGTGGTATATGGTATTATATCGATTCTTGGATATATCCTGCCCTTTCGACACAGTGGCGAATTTTTTCGTAGGTACCGGAAACGTTTCCTTCGTGCTTTTAGAACGCCTTTTTGTTCTGTTCGTTTCGATTGATATGTTCAAATTATTCGGCGAGTCGGTACGAACGAATGAATGCGATCTAATAAATGAACAAACGAATGAATGGATAAAAGGACAAACGAATGATTGGATGAATGAATGTATGAATGAATGAGTGAATCAGTGAGTGAGTGAATGAATTAATGAAAGAATGAACAAATGAACAAGCGAGCCTTCAATGAACGAACGAACGAGGGAATGAATCAATGAATGAATGAATGAATGGTGGCTGAGCGAATGAACGAATTGTCAATCAAACGAACTTGATGCGATGCGCTTAAAAATATATCTAATCAATAAAATTCACCAAAATTAATTTCAACCGGCAATACAAACGAAACAGTGAACTTTAGCTGTAAACGAAAAATATTGAGCGATAAATGATCGAACGAACCACCAAGTTACAAATAAAGCAATCGAGCTGAAACGCGATTGGACAAAAAACAAAAACCAAAACAAACGGTCGAATGAAAAGCTCGCCAATAAACCGCGAATCGAAGACGAACAAGACGTCGAATAGCCACGGCAGAACAGGCGAGCTCAGATCCGTTGAGGAAGGGTGAAAACGGGTAAGGCTCATCCTCGTTTTCCGTCGTGCACAGCTGTGCCGACGGAAGCGAAGGCTGAGGGTTCTCACCGGGTTGCGGAGGTTCGTCCGCTGGGCTTTCAGCCGTGACGTACTTCCGGAAGCAATACCTTACGCCAACCGAGGCCATTCCAAGCTCGCGGGACGCTGACCGGATACGATAGCGTGGAATGACCTGCGCATATAGAGCTATATAAGCGATTTCATGACACCGAATCAATTCCGCGGAGCCAAGTGCGTCTGCACACAAGCTCGTTGACCTTGTCGAAAAGATTTTTCACGATTTGTTTCCGTTTCCAGCGGCTCCGAACCCCTCGGCAAATATCTTTCCCTACGTCGAGAACCGTGGATCACTCGCTGTATATGTATCTCCTCAATACGAACCGTCAAAATTGTGTTTACACACCAAGGGCCTCAAGACTCGAGTGCGAAATTCTGTTGGTGCTGATCGAAAAAATACTTGGTCTTTTTTTTTTTTTGATTCTATTTCGGTTGGTAGTTTTCGATTCTAGGGATTTTCGGACGGTTCTTAGACAAAATCAACCGTCTAAAAAATGTATCTTGTACAAGTGACCGATTTTATAGAAAGTCTTGAATACGTTATTTACCGACGAAATTTCAGAGTCTACTGACGGATTTATGAGGGTAAAAGAACTCAAAGGTTGGAATTTTTTTTACACGCTATCTGGCAGCACACTCGCTTCCGAAGAGCCTTGATTGAAAACAATTTTCATGTCCGTCAGCAAGTTGAATTCCCAAGAAAAATGAGACCGATGTGTCAGAAGTGACGATGATTCTAAATATCATGAAAATCCATTGGATTGACGGATATTTTAAAGAAATATACAATTTCTAAGGGCAGAGTTGAGGTTATGTTTCGGAACTTCGCGGCAATCGATGAACGGAATTCAATGGAGTTGAAACCACTCTTTAGCAAATAATTTTATAAACTAGAATTACAATGTACTTGTCTTTCATCAACGTGGTTGAGAAAAAGTGAAAAGATAGAAAAAGAACGCGATGAATAAATAATTCAAGTTCCGCTCTGACGACTGGCCGCGACGTCTGCTTACTTTCACTCTCTTTCTCCGTTTCATTTACACCCACTTGACGAAGTTTTCAATGGAGAAAAGGAAGAGAAAGAAAAAAGCGAAACACAAAACAAAAAAAAAAAAAAAAAAAGAGAAGGAAGTGAGAAAGAAACTGACGAATTAAAAAGTTCTTAAATTACTCGAGGCGCGAGCTGCAGCTGTTTGTTACTCCTTGACGCTAATTGTATAAGATTAATCGTATAACTCGCCTAGGTATCTCCGCCCTTTGCCCATAACGTTGCGAGTTGAGCCGGTGGCGCAGGGTCGGGAATTTTCTCCGGCTATAATACTGACAATGAGTAAGGTTCATCCCTCATCGCTTACAACCCCTTCGTCCCTTTGTTTCGCTAGGGGACTGGAACCCGGTCAAAACGCCAGCTTATCCCCGGTACATTACCGTGCCTGCTGCACGATAGCGACAACCGACTCACATCATAATAGGGAATAAAGATTTATTTCCCCACACTCGGAAAACGTTCGCATTATGATCTCTGAGTTGAGTCGAAGCCGGGTTCACTGGGGACTGAAAAACACGCGCATCGAGTTCGTTGTCGAGGCTATACGTGCTCCTTGGATTCACGATTTTCGGAAAAAAGTACAGTGATTTCAGTGAAACTGTACGGAATTCAATATCGACAAATCTGCGATGCTTTGTGCCAAGTAGTTGCATCGATAACGATGTCTCAACCATACTTTTAGAGTTTTTCTTCCCTTGGGAGGTAAATTGGACAATAGGATTTCAAGTGTAGTTATTTCGTTGCAACTGTACGAAATTCAATATCGACGAATCTGCGAAGCTTTACGCCGTTTAGTTTCACCGGAAACGATAATTTCAATCGTATTCTTCGAGTTTTTTTTCCCTTGGGAGGTAAATTTGACAACAAGATTTTCGGACCAAAGTGTAGTGACTTCCTTGAAACCGCACGGAATTCAATATCGACGAATCCGCGAAGCTTTACGCCGTTTAGTTTCACCGGAAACGATAATTTCAACCGTATTCTTCGAGTTTTTTTCCCTTGGGAGGTAAATTTGACAACAGAATTTTCGGACCAGAGTATAGTGACTTCGTTGAAACCGCACGGAATTCAATATCGACGAATCTGCGAAGGTTTACGCCGTTTAGTTTCACCGGAAACGATAATTTCAACCGTATTCTTCGAGTTTTTTTTCCCTTGGGAGGTAAATTTGACAACAGAATTTTCGGAGAGAAGTGTAGTGACTTTGTTGAAACCGTACAGAATTCAATATAAACAATTCTGCGATGCTTTATGCCGTTTAGTTTCACCGAAAACGATATCTCAACCATACTTTCCGAGTATTTCTTCCCTTGTGACGCAAATTTGACGACAACGTGTTAGATGTAACAAGTTGTAGGAACTTGTTATACAGACGCTCTTTGACGTGACGGGTCTCTCTGATGATCCTCGACCGAAAATAACGAGGAATAAGATCGACGAAGTTACGTCGAGTGATGTAAATTGCTACAAAAAGTGAGATGCTGTATCGAATCTCCTCGCCATCTGCAAAAGAGGAAAGGACTCGAGAAACGTATCACCTGAATTGTTCAAAGTCCGGCAATTACGCAATTGCTTTCCTTTTGATCGCTGTAAATTTTTTCATCCATTTTCTCTTCTTTTCCTTCTCTCTCTCTCTCTCTCTCTCTCTCTCTCTCTCTTTGCTACGATGTCGAGGACCTTGTAGTCTCTTAACAACGAGACGTAATGAGGAACTTTGTTCAAGTGTGCGAAGAAACGAAGACGAGATGAAGAAGAAGAAGAAGACGAAGAAGTAGAGAGAGAGAGAGAGTGAGGCTCCTGTTTACCGTAACTGTGTTGATAAAATATTACACAAACGGTGAAGAATGAGCGAAGAAGGTCGGTGAGAAAGAAGAGAAAAAAGAAAAAAAGGTAACTAATTAGTCAAAGAAAGTTAGCGTCGCGTTTCTCGATCTCCGATGGTGAAAACAATGGGCAGAACGAACGTTTCAAAAAGCTCTGAATAAATTGGGCGCAGCTTTTCGTCGTTCTTTTTTTGTTTTTTTTTTTTTTTTATATACATTTCAAGAATCGGACCTCTTCGCCCTCGGTGTTTCGGGCTATTGACGGGGGTGTTCGATTGATACTTCCGAACGCGATAAATTTATTAAGGGTCTTCGACTGTGTCGACGGACGTCAAACGAACCTCGGCGGGTTCTTTCGCGCCCGCGAACAGAAGAATCGATTAATCAAATACCAATTACCCTCGCGTTGTACGGTCCTGCGGAGTTGGGGGGGGGGGGGGGGGGGGGGGAGGTTATCAAAAACGATCCTGTTGCGGATAAAGCAAAGAATGAGCGAGAATGAAGAATAATAAAAATCCATCCCCCGCTTGAGATCCCTGGAATAGCCTCTTTTTTTCACCTTACCGCTTATTTTTCACGTAAAATGTCAAACCCTGCCGGTGGTTGAAATTCTTTTTTAAACCGACGAGAGAAAAAAAAATATTTCCCCGCGATTATTTGCTTATCGTTATCCGTGACGATCTTGTCTATCGGTTGAATGAAATATGCATAGATTTATCTTTGAATTTTCACCTGGGGCTCGAACGATTAAAGTATTACATAGTCGATTAATTTACCTTGACGTATCAAATACATCGGCAAGCGTATAATGTCAGCCATCGATTAAAAGGGATTATTTAACTTCAACGCGACTAATGGATCTGTTTAGCTTTCTACAATTAGGATAAAAAAAAAAAAAACTAAAAAATAATCCTACAGTTCACATTGCATTTATCTTGAAATTGGAAAATGGAACGATGCATGTATATATGTATATATATATATTTCAAAACTGCGGGTAAATATTTTCAGACCTGATGATTCGTTCTTTTTTTTTTTTTTTTAATTGAAATATAAAAGAACAGTAGCTGGGGTTTCAACGAGATTCGAATTTCTTTCTTAAACAAACCTTGCAAAAATAATATACTCGTATGAAATTTGTAAATCTCAGAAGGATAATTATAAAGGTAAATGTAAAACAGAACTTACGGGTACTCCAAAATCTGTTTTGTTCATTTCAAATGAGATTTTTGGTGCTGACAGAGCTTTCTCTTTCTTTATTCCATTCATTCCATCTCCGTTATTCTATTCTTACACTTTTACACTCGTACCAATTGCTTTGTCAATTCTCTTCCTTCTCAACTAATCTTACTTTTACTTTCACCTGTTCTTTTTCTATCTTTACGTATTTTTACCCATTTACTTATCCATTTGCGTATTCATTCGCTCTACTCATTTTCCAACTTATCTATTTATTTTCATTACTTTCACCATCGTTATATTCTTGCACACGTACATTGTTGTTTTGTTTCTTTTATTTATTTTTATCATTTAACTACCTCTTCTTTTCGCATCTTTTCTAACTTTAGTTTCAATCCTGTTGTTGACTTCATTGTAATTTGTTGCGTACCCGTACAGCCTGATGAGACTTGTCCCAGGGCGAATAAACTCCTCCCCCTCTCTCTCTCTCTCTCTCTCTTTGGAGATCATTACAACCGTTACGTCAAAAAAGAATTAATAACTCGTTGATCTTCTCGACCATCCGCATCCACATGTACATTATACATACATTATACACCATGGAAAATGTATCTCTGGGTCATCAGTCACGTCGAGCCGCGTGGCAGTGCTGGTCGAACTTTTTCCCATCGTATGTATAATGAAATGGTACACAAGGTAGTCGGAGGTATACAAGGTATATTATAATTCATAACAGGTGACTCGGGTCACTTGGTCAGGCCGGCTGCGGTACCGCGTAAGTTTCAAGTCGCACGTCATCATCTCGCCTGGATCATCATTATTTAGCATGCGTAACTTCCGGCTTGTAAAGGGTTGCTCCGGGTTTCCGGGTAAACGCGCGAAGGAAATACAACTTTGACAAAGATTTATTATCATTGATACTGCCGGTTATAGGCGTGACACAAGCGTGATGAATCACGCCCTCCCGGATCACCGTCCGCGCGCATCCCCAGGGTTGCCAACCCCCTAATACGTTTTAATTCATCACGTATAATTTGATTAATCCGCGCCGCCTCCGAGCGATCCACAATCATTTCACCCACCGTATGCACAATGCCGTCTCCCCGATGTCCCAGAATTTTTGGGCCCCCGGTGAGCTTGGGTTTCGGTTTTGACGCTGAGCTTCCCCCTCTTTCTCTCTCCTATTCACCATATATACAATATATACGCACACACTCGGACCTTGAATCGTAATCAGTAGTTGTGATTTATTTTAAGGTTTACACCGTTTTCGTCATATTATCATTTAATTTTTCTCTTTTTTTCTACTCAATTGCCTTGCACTGCCAAAGGTTTTTTTTTTTCACGGCATAAACTCCTCTCTCTCTCTCTCTCTCTCTCTCTCTCTCTCTGAGACCATATCAAAAACAAAAATTTTAAGCCTTATACATGTACTACCTGTAGTTTTAGCTGTATGTTTGACATTTTTGGGGTTATATTTACACTGAAAGAAATTTTATTGCAATATTTGGTTTTCCGCATAGGATTTTAGGGACAAACGAGGTACAATAATAAACATTCCTAGAATAATAGGACGTTATACTATTTCTATATGTATTAATATTATCTTGACAAGCAAGAATTACCATATGACCTTTGAAACATTGTTATAAATGTTGTGCATATCGTTATTCACTGTTGTACTTTTCACGACTGTACCGCGATTGTTACTAAAACGCTATATTTTATGGTACATTTGTGTACGGGGAGAAGCAAATATTGCAATAAATTTTCTTTCGGTGTCCTTTTGTACTTTTTTTTTTTTTTTATTATTTATTTATTTTTTACTATCTTATTGAAATTTAAAAATTTTTTTTATTCTCGTCAACTACCCTTTCTTTTTACCGTTCAACTTACCTATTTTATTCCTAACTTTATTTATCTTTACTTTTATTCTTATCTCTATTTCCATTTTTATTTTCATTGATGTATTGTATTTTTTTTAGCACTTTTCTTTTTTCTTTTTTTTTGTTTCTTTCTTTTTTTTTTCTTTATTTTCCATATTGTGTATTTGTTGCATAGTCCTTAGGGGATCCTAGTGTCCCAGGACTTTTGATAAACCCGTTTCTCTCTCTCTCTCTCTCTCTCTCTCTCTCTCTCTCTCTATCATCGATTTCTCATTTGCAACTCGAGAAACAAACCCGTTCGCCACCACCTTCGACCATCCAGACCAACGTGAGCAGTTACGAAGAGAAAATCATCGTCCGAAACTCGCGCTCTTCTCCACCCATCCATCCATCCATCCATCCGTTTCACCTCTTCCCTTCTATTCTCTCTTTACCACTGCGTGCTGAACTGAGGGGTGACTGATGCGTGCCAACTTTGACTAATGGGGGGAAATACGGTGATTCAGTCACGCTTCGCTCTCTGTTTGATTGTTTTTGCGGTGAGAATTTAGTTTTTTTCAAATTACAATACTGTTTATTGCATACTAGCAGCCGATCCGTTTCTATATTCGGTGTGACCGAATGAAACTTCTATTTTGATGAAGCAATTTTGCGCAGAGTTAGGAATATTTTGAATAAAATTGACGCTGCCCAACTTGACCCAACTTAACCTAACCTAACCTAACCTAACCTAATCTTGCCTAACCACTATCTGTAAGAATTGGCTAACAAATATCGTTATATTTAAAAAAAAATGTTGATCCGGTTATTATGAAACGTAGACTAAATTCTGGTGAGACGTTGTAGTTATACATTGAAAAAAAAAAAGAAAGAATCAAAATCGGTTCGGTAGTTCAGGAGTTATAAGCGAACATAGGTCGGAAATAGTTTTGAGTTTTGTATGCATGCGTAGAGATGAATTTAAGAGAAGAGATAAGACACGATTTGAGAAATTATTCTTCCGATCCGACACGCAGTTGTAAAATTAACTCGACCTTTGAGGAGGAAAACCGATATTTACAATAAATAGAAACGATCGATTTAACGTATGCCGTGCGATAAATTGATTGTGTTAATAATTAAATAAAAGTCTCATCGAGAGTTTTATCGAATTAACGTTGATTTGTATGTATAATACACTGAGAATGATAATTCAAACTAAGTTTAGTAAAAAAATCATTTTTCAATGAAGTTGTACACAAATTTTTAGTTACCGAACACAATTTTTGTTAATTGATCGAGGTTCTCAAGCCTTCTGGAGAAACTCGATGATTTGTCAAATATAAAAAAAAAAAAAAATTAGCCAATCAAAGATTGATAAAAACTTGAAACAAAATAATATTGCGGAGTTTTAGTGAACCATATCTGAGATAAATTGTGGTTCGGAATTTAAAAAAATTTATTCTTATTATTTATAGAAAAAAAGAAAATTTAAATATCCTTGAAAGAGAAGAGATCTTACATGATTTGTTATTTTTGTGAATTGCTGAGGATCAGCTAAAACCTCTGTAATAAAAGTTCAACAATAAGAAGCGTTGATTTGTAGACTGGTGGAAAATATTCGCCGCAAAGTGAGTTAATATATATATATATATATATATATATATATATATATATATATATATATATATATATATATATATATCTGTTATATATATGTATGTTTCCCCATTTGTCATAGTTAACTGATTATACCAGTGAGGTCGGCATCTAGTATATATATATATATATATATATATATATATATAGGTATATATGAGGCTGGTAAACAATTTCTCGGACCCACGATTCTCGCGTCCTGATTTCCGCGGTGAAATTTGAGGATAGTAAAAGAAGAAAAAGAAGAAACAGGAAAGGTAAAAGATTATAGAGCTGCAGGAGTGAAAATAGAACGGAAGAAGGGTGGCGAGGAATAAGTAAGGAAAGAAGGAAAGAAGGAAGGAAGGAAGGGAGGAAGGAGAATACCACGTCAGCTCAAACAGTTTTCAAACTTTTATGCGGACTTTTCACCTTGTTATTAATTCAAACTCAACACGAGGTAATTCTCTCTCACTTCCTCTCTCGATTTTCCTTCTTTTTTTTTTTCTTCCTCTTCTTCTTTTGTAGCATACGTGCATCAAATTTACCACTTTTAAAACTCTCTTTTTAAGACGGCGTCTTACCACGTAACAATATCGTTTCACGATCACACGAATCGCGCTTTATCCCGAGCGTGCGGCTTATTCCTTACATTTTCTTTTTTCTTCTTCTTCTTCTTTTTTTTTTTTCTCCTACCTCTGCTGTTTTGTGGGTGTTTCCAACGAATTTCATACTCGTGGCAGGCGGTGAAAATTTTCTCCTATTTATGCCGTCGAGCCACGAAAAGAATCGCCCGCCTATCAAGATCAGAGAGAGATGAAATATCGATCTGCCATAACACCTATGGGAACCAGCTACCGCCCTTCAATTCGCCTTTCGATTTGTATATTACACGCAACGCTGCCGCCCGCAACACGCGAACCAACCTCTCAGCCTCGGCTCTTCGCATTAAGGTCTGAAACGAATCCTAAGGATGTATTAGACGTACAGTCAAGTGAGGATAGGGATGAAGAAAAAAATTTATACTTGAATACGAACCTGTTACGGAAGCTGATCTTTATTACTTGTTTGGGGCAAAAATTTCAAAGCGTTTTTCATCGCTCGAGTAACCGTCGTGTCAATATCATTCAGAAATTATTAATGTTAAAATAAAATTCTGCATTAGTAATCATCGGTAGTCATGAGAAATCGTCTAGGATTACAGAAATCTTGTGGTAGTCTCAAGGAATCGTGTGAAATCTCAGAACTTATGAGAAATCACACGAAATCTTGGAAATTAATAGAAATCATACGAAATGTTATAAGTCTTGAGTAATCATGAGAAATCGTACGAAATCTCGGAAACGATGAGAAATCGTTTGAAATCTCAGAAATCGCGAGAAATCGTGAGAAATCATGAGCAATCATGAGCAATCACGAGAAATCATGAGAAATCTTAGAAATCGTGAGTAATCATGAGAAATCACAAGAAATCTTAGAAATCAATATAAATCATATGAAATGTTATAAATCGTGAGTAATCATGAAAAATCGTACGAAATCTCGGAAACGATGAGAAATCGTTTGAAATTTCAGAAATCGCGAGAAATCATGAGAAATCATGAGCAATCATGAGCAATCATGAGCAATCACGAGAAATCTTAGAAATTGTGAGCAATCACGAGAAATCATGAGAAATCTTAGAAATCGTGAGTAATCATGAGAAATCATACGAAATCTTAGAAATCGTGAGAAACTACCTAATCAATGTAAAATTTATTTCTGAAGTAATCTCTCGTAATCACTATATAAAATCTAAATAATTATGCAATATTATAATCGTCGTGTGAAATTTTTCTTAGTGAAGCACCTTTTAGAAAAATTTGATAAATTGAACTTAATTTTTACCGCATCAGATATAATTTTTAATCCAAATGACGAAAGTATTCTCGTTTCGAACAAGTCGAGTCGAAAAAAATATCGTAACGAAAAAAGAACCATGTCAAGAATTGAGAAGTGAAATTAAAGACTGTCGGGTTGAATCAAATTGTTCGAATAATATCTTTTTGTTAAATCGGATAAAAATTAGGAATATAGAATTAGGAAATCTTGTATCGTTTCTCAAATTTTCTTTTTTTTTCGCTTCAGGCTGATTTAAACGGAAAATAGATTTTCACACCTGTTTATATGAAAACAGGTGTTTTTGACAGGGTAGAATTTTTTTTTTTTTTCTCCTCAGACCAATTACACATTTTTTCGATTAAATTCAGCTCGGCAAAATCCTCGCGAAGCTTTCGCCCATTCCGTTTCAACACTTTTCTGCAGAGACTGTACACTCGATACATCCTTAATTTGATTCGCAGAGCTGGTCATACGCATGCCCCGTTTGACATCCCATTTACGAAAGCAGGCACTCGGCTCAGTTCATGCATGAAGCTTAAAAATTGCCGGCATAGATGGCTTGCCGAAAAATACAATTTCTTTTCATCAATTTTCTTTTCTCTCGCGGGAGAAGCGCGCGGCTTTGCCGTACGTTTCTTTCTTGCGTTTTTACCCCGCAATCGTTCCGTCAAAGTCATTTGTTTTTTTTTTTTTTTTTTTTTATTATATTCTTATTTTTTCTTAATCTCTTCAATATTCCTTTCCCCTTATAACGCTGAGGTATCGAACTGAGGATAAAACCGGAGTAAAAATGAGAGGAAAAAAATATACGATATAAGGTAAAAGAATTCGCGCAGAGCCGCGCTTTCGATCGACCGAAGTCGATGGTGAATTTATTCGTTGGTTGGTTTTAAATTTGGTAGGCCTGTCAAGAACGTACGTGACTCTCGTCCGAATACCGGGTTATTGCATATGGACGGACTGAAATGATGGAGGCCATTTAAATCCCGATTTTGAGATGGCAGCCGATCCTCGGTAAGCCAAACCGACTTATTTTGAGAAGAAAAAAAAATTTCGCCCCATTTAATTTCCGCTCTTCAATTCTCCACATATATTCCAATTCTCATTTTGATTCGGAAAATATTTACAGGCGATTCACGTTTACGTGATTAATCGTTTCAGATAGCTGCATTTTTTTTTTCCTTCGTATTTTTTTTTTTTATTGATTCGTCTTTTCGTTTTGCAGATATTTTTTTGGTTAAAAATTTTTTCAATCATTTTCAACGCACGAAATCTTTTCGGACCAGTATTGTGTACGAGAAAAAATATGAAGGTCTTATTCAACTCGAGGTTTTACCAATATGTAATATGCAGAAGTAAAAAATTTTTCGATTTTCAAATTCGAGAATTGCCAATCGTTCGATGCAAATTTTGTTATATTATACCTACAGTGCATTTGAGAGGGCTTGGTCAGACGAAAATTGATATTTTGAAATAATTTTATTATAGGATGAATCCACGTTTACTATTTATCAAATTAAGATATTCGTAAACTAGCGGAATTGAAAACGCTGGAATTATAAATGCAAAAGCTTACAAGATATGATCGATGCTTTATTGCGAATATTCTGAAAATTATTTACCCTTACCGACCGAGCAAACTCACCCTTTTTCTTCTTATATTAAATAAACAAATGAACAAACACGTTTTTAACGATTTTCAGGATACGTGTAACTTTCCTGAGTTGTACTGAAAAAAAAAGCGATGCACCGTCGAAATTTTAACTCTTTCTGTTCACTCGTTCATTCAATACGGGAAGAAAAAGAGCGAATCAGCTCGGTCGGTAAGAGTAAAAGTACTGCGTAACCTTGAAAATCTAATAATTTGAGAAATATTCGTGTTGCCGTTACGTCTCAGCCGGTATCGCGGAGGGAACGCTGCCGCAATTACCGGCTGAGACGTAACGGTACGATTGTCTCGTAATAAAACATAGAATATCGTCGACATTTTGCTGACCAACCTCTTTGATTCAAATTCGCCCGCATGCAGGCGGTTTGCATTGTGCAATTGCAGTTTCCCCGCATATTTCCGATCCGCCATTTCTTGATTCCGGTTATTGGTGGGAAGGAAATAAAGGAATTTGATTCGCGATTCCTACGCGGGTACAAATACACATACATATGTATAATCTGGGGATGCCCCGATCTCTCCGGCAGCTTTTATTCCTCAGGCAAACCCGAACGAAGCAGAAACCTAAACCAAGCGAGTCCGGTATGATCCGGCAGATGCGAGGCTGTCCAATCGTACCAACGGCATCTCATACATTCCCAATTCATTCCCTCCCCCTTTTCTTCTCACTCGTTCTCTTTCTCTTCTCGTTATCCTTCCTCGCCTTCGGTCACCGCCGTTTATTATATATATATGTATATGTATAATACAAGTGTACGAATTTTTTTTTTTTTTTTCTTTTTTCCTTTTCTCCGCGCCCTCTTCTTTTTTTTCTTCCTTTTTCTCTCTCTCTCTCTCTCTCTCTCTCTCTCTCTTTCTCTTCTTTTTATCTTTCAACCTCGTTCTCGGCTCTTCCGCAGCCGCTTTTTTCATACCATTAATTCCTTTCTGGGTCATGCTTCTTTCGACTGGATTACCACTAGACACGTCAGAAACCCCGAGAATGGTAATAGATCATGCCGGCTTCGTTCTTTTCGCCCTGCTTATTCCTCGTTTTTCTCATTTCTCTGCCGCTCCTTTCCATCTCGCTCACTTTTCTTCCAATTCAAAACCGAAACGTGTGAGGAAAAAGAGGAGAGACGGGGATATGACGTGAAAGTGAAAACGGAAAGAGATGAAAAAAAAAAAAAAACTGCAAATACGGAAGATCGAACTTTTCACTCTTTCTATAATAATCGTTTCCTGTGAAATAATTTTCTTTGATCTTCTTCAATTCGTGAGTGTCATATTATCGAAGAAAATGAAAATATTTAGTGTATTCATAAAATACACCTATGTTTGACATTATTTTTCCAGAAATTAGCTGTTGATTAAATTATTAGAAATAATTTTTATCACATTTTTTGTATAGGCCATCGTAGATGTTACGATAAAGAGCGCGTTCGCAAAATTTATTTATAACTGACGATTCGACGAGATGCTTCGTAATGAAAAAAAAAAAAAAAACATTTTGTCGGCGACAGAAAAAACGAAGAAAAAACAAAGCTGCATTGGAACAAAATTAAATCCAATAAGCTTGCGTTTATAGTGTCTATGATCTCGGAATTCTTTTCCTCACCAATCCAAACCCATATAATATTAATTCCTGCAGCAGAGAGAGAGCAGAATTCAAAATTCTCACCAATATAACTTCGCGAGTGTAATTTACGAGGGATAAATCATCCCCTCGCGATATAAACGTGGTTTATCGTTATTCACACGTGGCGTAAAACCGAAAACGCATAACACCTTGTATAACGTTGTTGGGAAAATAGGGAATGTATGTATATATATATATATATATATATATGGGTATTCCGGGCGAATATTTTTAATTTTTAGGCTAGAAAATTTCGACATCCGATACAAGATTTTTGAGAATTATTTGTGACTTTAAACAAGGTACGTCGAAAGACATGTTGGTATATAAAGATCATGGGTGAAACAAATTCACTAAAAAAAAAAATCCGACACAAATCCGAGTGCTTTTTAGGGTAAGAACAACAATATAAAAAATCATGGATCATATCCATGAGATCGAGGGTCAGGCCTTGGTCGATTTGGCATGGAATGCCTCATATGTGGCACATACAGAGTGAATTGCCAACGACCGAATGACCCGTTGTCTGTTTCGATTTAATGCGCATGCGCTACGAACCGAGAGCAACTGTTTAATACCTACCAGGTTGACCAACGGTCACGAACGTAACCTCAAAAATTTTCTGAAGTACAAGGTTTCTCTTCGAACAGAGTAAACAAGCGATTGATCACTCCTTTGGAGCGACACTAGACACTTTGCCGCAAAGAATGAATATTTTCACTCCGATGTACGGAGTGGTTTATATCGTAGTCTAACCGTCACTCAAGAAAGAGCTGAACCGTGACGAATAGAGACGCTTTTCCTTTGCGAATAAACTAGTGCTCTGAATCACGATAGATAAATTTTATTTGAAAAACAACAGATTTTGGTTACGCGCAACTATTCTTTATTTAATATCTATTATTGGTTAGGTTATTGGCAAGAAAAACTCGACTACGTAATTGTTTTCCAAAAGTGAGGTTATGAGACTTCAAATTCACGAAAAATTGATAAATTCTTTGGAAACTTTTATCTTACAATTTAATAGCGTTACTCTGCATCGTCATTTGATGATTATCATCCATTTCCCTGTTTACGGGATTAAACAAAGGATGGACGTATTTTTTAACAAGTTTCGAGCCAGATTGAAAACATTCACTTGAATTTGGCTTCAGATATCTGCTATGCGTAAAGCAAAACTTTACTATCAAGGAGTGAAAATGAGAGCATGAAAAGCAAAAATGACATTATAAAATAGTGCAGACGTTACTCGAACGGCGTGAAAACGTCAATCGCGAAATCAGAGTAAATGTTCTTTAATCTATTATCCTTAGATTCGGGGAGTTTTCATTACCGTTTGGTGTGAATTATCGCTCCGAAAAATTTAGAGAGTATTAGAGGTACACAGCGATGAACGGTCGTTCGAACTTATGACGGTTGGCCAACCTGGCGAGCATCTGTTTTCAAATTGTAGCGCATGCGCGTCAAATTCTAGTAAACAACGGAGCATTCGGTCGTCAGAAATTCACTCTAAATAAAATAAATACAGAGAATAATTGAACGGAGGTGAACAATCGCGATTGAAATTGAAATCGAAATCGGAATCGAAATCGAAATAGGTAGCGTTAATTAATTTTCACCACAAAGCAAAGGAGAGAGAGAGAGAGAGAGAGAGAGAGAGAGAGAGAGAGAGAGAGAGAGAGAGAGAGAGAGAGAGAGAGAGGGAACCGCAAGTCCTAATACAGATTTCTGTTAACAGGGTGCAATTAAAGACGAGTTGATTGGAATCAACAATTAGCATTTATACTGAACTTTGGGGTGGTTGGGGGTTGGGGGTTGGGAGGGGGAGGGGGGGGGGGGGGAGGTAATTTCGGCGTCCTCTGATTTCTCGAGGTAAATCGTCCCTTCGACCTGCACCTTCTTCATTCCCCGCACCTGCCGCTTCGAGTGGGGTGGAAGGAATCAACCCTCGTCGAAACTCGGCGATCCCACGTCAGACAGAATCACCTAGCATCGATCTTTCTATCAAATTCACCCGACATTCCCTTTCCTCCCTTACCCTTCGATTCCCGACTTCGCCGATCTGCACGTCCTGCACCGAACCCCACGTAGCCACCCACACACACACCGTGAAGGCTTATTATTATTTGAACCAAAAATATCACCCCTCGTATCTTCAAACCCCGTCCTATATATGTCCGTGGGCGTTGTAAACAAATTCCTCGAATTTTCCCACGCGATCTAGGTTTTAATATCGGTTTTTTTTTTTTTTTTATTCTTTTCGTTTTTTCCTACTTCTCATTTCTCTTCTCACTCCCTTTTCTTATCTCTTTCTCTTTCTATCCTAGCTGCAACGCCTCTTGCATACCTTATCTCGTGATATATTTCGGGCTGTTATATCAAAGCGATAAATAAATCGTTAAATGTGTATCGTGATAAAATTCAAATAAATTTTTTTCAAAAATTACGAATATGTGAGAAAATAAAGAATATGAAAATTGTGGTTTTTGAGACAGGACGAAAATATAACCGAAATACTTTTATTGATAAACTTATTACGTTAAATACTCAACACGTTAAATTCTGAAAATTATGCTCACAGTGGGTGCTTTATGTAAATAGTCTAAACTTTATTCAAAAAACATTATTAGTACACCTAACGTGGCGTAAAAGGATATTTAAATCTGAGAGCTAAAGATTGAGATCGCATCGCGTAATTTGTACAAAATTTACGCGAAACTTGTATGAATTTATAATTTATAAGTTTTCTATGATAAATAACTGAATTAATAGAAATTATTAACCTTTTTTCACGTCTGAAAAAGTGTCCATTTATGATATCACCTTAAGTGTGATTAACTAAACGATTAAGTTTGGTGGAAAATTATCAAAGGTACTGAAAAACTGAGAAGGTGAATGATTGAATGGATTTTTTCAAGTTCTTGATATCTCCGACAAAATTTAGATGGCATACGAATTACATAAATTAACGAGTTTAGATTTTGAATCGTATCGGAATTAGTGATTATTTGAAATTTATTCTGCTTATCATACGTGTAAAATTTTCTTGAATAATGTCGGAAATCGCATCGATGTGAAAACAATGTCGACATTTATAAAGAATCGCACAACCGCAATTGTGAAACAACAAACAACCAATACGGTTCAATTTTTAGAAAGCCCGATGAATCAAAAAAAGACGAGAAATTTTTTTTTTTTTTTTTTTATACCTCCGATAAAGAATTGCACAAAAATCTATACAACTGATTTTCACAGTTACAGTTTATTAAATCAATTAAAAATCTCAAAATGCTCGCGATCAGCTTTTTGAAATTTTGTAGGCGAAATAGAGTTCTCTGAAAAAAAATAAATAAATCACGCAAAAGTTCGTGAGGCAAAGAAATTTCACAGACGCGAGCAGAAGAACGGATTTGTACGATTTTGAAAATAAGACGTCAAAGCGATTCTAAGAATCATAATAATTTATTACGGATTTAGTAAAAGGGTCTGTAAAAAACGCCGACTCCTTATCCCATCCCCCCCCCCCCCCCGCCCCAAAAAAAAAAAAAAAAAAAAACTAACATAAAATCCGAAGAATATCAAACGCGACATTTGTCATGCATCCCCCTCTCGAATTTTCCCTCTATTCCGAAACTCTGTGATCTGCGGTTTTTCGGTTGGTTACCCTTGTCCGTTAGCCGAAGGTATATACGCGTATGTATCATGTAGGTACCGAAGCAGATACAAGCCATAAACATGTATGCAGACAGGTGTGTACATAGCGGCGAACCAGTCGGTCGGTGTATAATTCGAGCCCTTCGGGGAAGGGGTGGACGTTGAGCAGGCACGCTTATTCGAAGGGTCAACAATATTCAACTCTATTCTCGAAATCCCCAAGGCGTGTGCATGCCTGCACACAAAACATCGCTCACGATTTGACGCATGTTTGCTCTCCGGTGCAGCCGAGTGCATCGGCTCCGAATTTAAGGATCGGAGGGAAGTACAGTGTGGTGAAAAATTTGTCGATTCGAAAACATGGCGGAACGAGAATCAAGTTGAATCTGGTTCAGGAAAGTCTCTGCGATGCGGATAAGAAATTTTTTAACCGTTTGAATGTTTTTTTTTTTTATTTTAGGGTCACCGATTGCGAATCCGCTACAAGATTCGCAGAAATTCAATATGGCGGCGAAAAATTTAGAAAATTTTCGAACTTTGATGAAAATGATTACACACGTTCACTGTCTGAAATAAAGAATAAGATTTGTCGAGAATAACGTGTATATACCTGGGAAATATATCAGATTCGTGATAAATAAAAAAAACTCGACAATCCATAAGTGCACATTTTTCATCGATATTTAATCAGTGACCCCGAAAACTACCGAGTGAAAACTTTTAAGGATATTCGAATCGAAGATTTGAAATTCGGTGTCCGCCATCTTGAGTCCGTCATTTTAAATTTTGAAAGTCTGAGTTCGGATTCGTAATCAGCGACCAGAAAAACCCCCCGTGTGTCATTTTCGGCAAAATTCTACAATTTCCTACATTTTTCGCCGCCATCTTGAATCCGCAATTTTGAATTTTGAAAATCTGAGTTCGGATTCGTAACCAACGACCCGAAAAGCCCAGTTTCACTGAATCTCAAGTTGTTTCCTCGGATAGATTCTTCAAAAGTGAATTTTTTCCGAAAAAAACGTAATTTTTTTAGTTTGCTTATTTATAAACCTTATATTACGAACAATTATGCTAATCAGACTGTATTTTCTATGTTCGTTCATTACTAAAGTAACTAAAAAGTGCAAACAACCGGATCTTAATACGCAAAAAAAGTAAACAACTTGGAAAAATTCAAAAAAATCGAGGTCAACACTAAACTCTAAACTTTTTTTTCTCTTTCACGTTAGCGTGGAATATATTCTTGTGGAAATGATTTTTGTAGATTTGAGCCTCGTCTTTTGATTCTACACAATCGTCCCATTGCTAATAAATGTCGATATACTCGTCTAAGGTATCAAATAATATTTACAGATATACAAAGGTGGGCGTCTGAGAAAGCTTGCGAGATTCGAAGTAACGAGTCGGTATCCGAAGGGCGTCGATTCGATTTCTCTTCGCAAATTAGGTTCTCTGAGTATCGGAGTATGAGAAAAGAAACGAGGAGAACGAGCTTTTTTGGTTTCTCGTTTCACGTTGAATTTCCCACAGCTCGTTACGCAACGCGTTTCACAATTCGACAGTCTCAAATTACGGCAACATTTTTCATGTTTCTGATAAAACAGAGTCCAAACGCGAGTTCTCATAGATATAAAAATCCTTCCCAATTACACGTGCGAGATTCCATCGGAACCCAACCAAAGCCTGATACTCGCCATTTTTCAGTTCGTTCAAAATTTCTTCCGCAATTATCCCAACACTGAAACGTTGCGCCGATTATTTTCAGATCTTTCATACAACTGGTTAATCATTCACAAATGTTGAGAGTGATTTTGAAAAGAAATTTTTTCTCAAATTCTCTAGAAACTATTTTCTATTCCAAATATTTCAAAATCGGGTCCAAAATTTTAATAAAAGATCCTTTTTAAAATGATTTTAAACATTTATGACTAATTCAACAGTTGAACAAGGAATGTGAAAAAATTCAGGATATTGTTTCAGAATCGGGAAAATTGCAGCAAATTTGTTGAACAAAATCAGAAATTTTCAGGGTCAGACGTCGGTCGGATTTTCATGAAATTTCCCATATACAATGATTTTTAGATCCAGCCTAAAAGATGCCTCATTAGGCCACGTGACTCTATCCAGGTTAATAACCTGTAAAAAATTGCACTCGTTCAAGTTTCCGCTCCTAATATTTCAAAATAATCTTACGGGTACATTTTGAAAATTAGACTGGCATCGTTTTGACATAAATAACAATGAATTTGTTTCAGCAGATATTGGCAGGTCGATTTCGCTCTACGATTTTGAACAGAACTTACAAAAAGTTCTGATTTTGTTTCGTGGTCATGGCTTCTGAATAACGGGCGTAAAAAAGTCAGTACAATTTTTAACGATATTTCAATCATCTACACGATTATTTTTACGCAAACCCGTAACGAATATATACATATATATATATATATATATATGTATTCTCCACGTGTCGTTTGAATAAAAATAAAATAATCACATGCCACGAAGTACCTTTCAAAATGGAAAAAATCCTCCACTTCCAAAATCAGAAAAACAAAAACAAAAACAAGAAAAGGAAAGCATAGCGTCAGAAACAAACGTGACGAGGTTATATATTCGATTAGAAATTTTTTGTGTTTTTCACCAAACATATTTTCTCTTTTCTTCATCGAGAGGGTTTTTTTTTTTTTTTTTTTTTTTAAATTTTTTTTTTTTTTAAATTAAAAACAAATCTAACAGGTTTCCCTTATTTGAAACAGTCCAATCAGCATCCGGTCAGCCCCGATTATTTCTGCAACCATCTGGGAGAACTTGTTCCGTAGAAACGGAAGAAAAAAAATAAAAAAAAACGCTCGACTTGGAATCGCGAAGGCGATAACCGTGACGCATATATATATATATGCGGCATGTAAAAATTACCTCCCTCCTCAGTTATCCGTCAAAGTTTCGCCCCCCTCCCCGATTCTAGACTAACCCCCTCGTCCGTCCCTTCCTGACGAAAATCCGTATAACCTCGAAAGATTTGAGAAGTTTTTCCCTATCAATTTCAGTGAGGATTTTTCTCTGCCAGCCAACCGGTGTACCAACGTATTCCCTATATATATATATATAACCTGCGCACAACTGGCTAAGATTAAAAAACTTTCTCGCCAAATGCAATTACAGATATATTATATATATATATATACATATATACATATACGGTGTGTGCTTGTGTGGGTTTGGATGTAAACGTTTTCAGCAAACGTTGAGATTTCTCCCTTCTCCGATGACGATTGATCGACGAGAAAAAGAGGTGAAAATTTACAACGCAATTTATACGCGTGAAACGTTTGTATTCGAGGACTATTTTCTTGTTTTTTTTTTTTTTTGTCCTTCAGTTTAGAAAATTTGATATCTCAAGCTTTTTCATCGTATTTCAAACGAATAACAAATCTTCAGACGTACTCTCTCTCTCTCTCTCTCTCTCTATGGGAATGAAAAAACAAAATAATTAGTTACAAAAAGATTTGCAAGACACGAAATAAAATGATAGACAAAGAGAGAGAGAGAGAGAGAGAGAGAGAAATTATCTCGTCGCATCTCGAGCTTCCTGCCGGGTGTTGTTATATTTACTTACTTTTTTTATTTTTCATTTTTTATCTTGTCGCAAAAACGTGACAGAAACGCGAGAAGCTGTACATTAGAGGAGAAAAAAAAAAAAAAACAAGAAAAGAACACGAAGGAAAAAAAGAGGTTGAAAAAAATGAAAAGAATAGGTTATACGTGAGATTACGAATTCTTGGTGTTTTTTTTTTTTTTTTTTTAAGTATCGTTACACTATTCCTCCTCTCACTTCTGTTCCGTAGCGGTTTTTTCTTTTTTTTTTTTGTTCATTTTAACTGAGCTCTTTTTCCTACACGTGTATCTCGCTTTACATTATTTTGCGTAAAAATATCCAGGCTGTATAAAAATGTTGCGTGAATTTACAACGAGTGTCTTTTTGTGACTTTACGTGTGTGCGCGCGTGCGTGCGTGCGTAGATACAATCGCTAGAATATTTCGGCAGTTACGGGCATCCCCTAGAATATTGTGTAGGTATTCGACTAGGGAGACCCAAGACGGGGGGCTGACGTTATGCATCGCAAATTCTCCGCGGCGGGTGAAAAGTGGCGATAAATGATGCCGGAGCGGTAGCGGAATTCGGTTGAATACGTAATACGATCTGTGTGCATGTGTGCGTGCGTGAAAAAATATGCCTGCCTTGCAAAAACAACAACAAATACTGCGCACACGCACATGCACACACACACACACACATATATATATATATACATACACGGGGTATTTCACGCCAAATCGACCCGGATCTATGATCCTCGACCTTTTTGTACGATTGTTTCGACTTTCGCGTTGAGCGATAATTTTTGTTTTTTTTTTTTTTTGGCGTAATGTTTTGAATCCATTCGAATTAGGCTAAAATTTTTGAAAACGACTATTTACAGACGCAATTTGAATATTTGAAGGTATTTTGAAAAATTATTCGACAGATATGAAAAGTTTTTGAGCCTTGAGCCAGATCAGCGGCTCGGTGTTTCCTTGCTATTTTTTTCCGGCTCGTTTTGAACATAAAATTGAGACATAAGAAAAAAAAAAAAAAATTTGATCGAAGAATCGGTCTACTGTGATGGATAGCTGCTCAAATATTTTCTTTATACGTGACATCGGATATATTTTTCGAAATTAACTCAGATTTTTCAATTGCGTTGATCAGTGTTGATGTTTTCAAAAATTTTAGCTACTTACGATGTATTCAAAAAATTTGTACGATAAGGATTCGTATTTTCGTCGGTCAGAACAGCGATATAAAAATTTGAAAGTCAAATGGGACAGGTCGAGGATCGGATATCGTCGCAGAAGATAAACGATTGGGTTTTAAAGATTATGCATACCTGCAACAATCCGTTCCGAATTAAGAAAATATGTTTCTAATTTGCAGCAAAGAACGTTTATGATCGTTAATTTTTTTTTTTTCTATGTACAAGCATAATATGGAATAGTTTAAACTGTGTTCAAAAATGATGAGATTTTTCTTTTATTTAATCATTATATTAGCAACATCGGGACCTTTTGATACCGTTTGTTTGAAATAACTAACTCGTAGGAGACCTTCTAGAAAAAAAAAAAAAAAAGAAACGCAACCTAAATCAGTAAAATTTTATCACACGTTAATTGAATCACAAAAAATCGCATTGAACGAAGCGTCTTTTATACCTAATTTAGTGAAAAATCCATGGACTTTGGGTGTTTGTTTATTTTTCGAAGTGTATAAAAAAAAAAATAAAATAAAAATCCCCCCAAGTCTTAAACAATCCGATGTATATAATTCGCCCTAATTCTTTATTTTTTTTTTTTTATTTCTTTTTCACTTCAACTTTTACATCACACAGCGCAGGGGAAAGCCTCGGTATTTACTTGTCGCGTAAATATAAACACAAAGCGGTAGGAGCGGAGAAGTTGAGTGGAAGAATGGGGCGCGAGCATCGGGGAACAGGAAGAGGAGGCTGAAGGGATCTGAGGGGTTGAAAAGCGGAAAAGAAGGGAGGAAAAATACTTCATACATATATAATAATGCTCGCGTGTATCTCTCATACATATCTTACGCACGCGTATAAAAGTGTGCCTACTCACACCCTGACATTTCTTTTATTTCCTTCTCTCTCTCTCTCTCTATCTCTGTCACAGTCACGTGTCGCTCTCCAAAGAAGCTCGTTTTATACTGCACCGTATACGATCTACGTATGATTTATTCCGCTGCTGCACTTTAAACGATAGGTTGTCATATAGGTATACAATACAATAAAACATCCATATATATTTTACATACAAGATACGTGTATAGATAATAGCAAATATTCGCGTTTTTTTTTTCCTGCAACTGTTTGCCACGCATTAGTGTTTACTATCTTCGGAATATTGAGTTTGATTCGGTTTTGTTTGTTTATTTTTTTTTTTTTTTTATCCTCATCGAATACATTGAAGAGAAGAAAAACAAAATTCTACGTGTAAAAAACGAGGAGTAATTCTGTACGTAGCGTGATATTTAATGTTTGTATACATATAATACGAGTGAAATAACAAGGTTCGGCCCAATTAGTCGAAAATAAGCTTTGTTTGCTTTCAATTGGGTTTTCTGTCTACATTCCGCCGAATCGACGCATTTGTGTTTTCACTTGATTGATTATTTTTTTCGACGAATATTAAATCGAAAACATTTCGAACTGATATTTTTTCAGGTATTCTAACCGTAAAAGAAAATATCGACCTAATTTTTTATTGTTGGGTTGCAAAAAAAAAAAAAAAACGTATCCAATTGCGAGTAGAAAGAGAATGAATGAAAATGGAGTCAAATAATTCGAACAGTCAGTTTGCAATAATTTAGTTAGTAATCGACAAACCTTACTTCGTAAATTAAAATTACAACCGCTCCGATTCGGTGAAATTTTTTTGCTACTTTCAAGTGAATCTGATTTTAACCTAAGAAAAAAATTCCTATACAAATTATAACTAGATTAAGGCAATGAGTAGTAAATACTCTTTGTAACATCGAGGCGTCGAGTATATCACGAAACGTTTCGCATATATATACTAAGTGTATCGGAGTTGTTGTGATTGACGTCGAATCGACGAGTCGAAACATCTCGGCAGAGTTTTGCGCATGCGCGAACCGAGACGGAATCGAAAAGCGAAGTGCCGATAGCGAGCATCGGTTTAGTCTGAGTCTGACCTGCCAGAGAGCAGCACGTGAGTTTCACGGTTACCTCGAAAATCGTTCACGCGGCCATTTGCGATGTTTGTACTAGTCGCGAAGAAGTGACGTATTGAAAATCTGCTCGAAACGCAGCGATGCTAAAAACCGAAAGCGCGTAAGCTTCTTAAACACAAAAACAAATCGTTATCGAAAATATGATTGATCAAAAATTTCGAGTACTAATTTTTTCCGATCAACCGATCGATCCACCCTGGTTCTAATCAGTCGTTTTTTTTTTTTTTTTTGAACAATCAATCGATTGGCGTGTAGAAAAATCGTATTTTCGATTTATCGGTTATTATCACACTCGTAACGCGCAGGTTTATCCCAAGAACGTAACAACTGTTTAATTTCGCGCGGATGCAGCTGTGGGACAGCTTTCAAATTGAAGAGAGAAGGGACGAGGGAATGGGGTTATTTAATTGCGAGTTGGCCGTGTCCCGTGGCGATTCCGAGGGTTAGGAGAAAGCCACGGGATGTCGGGATATGAAATTTCGAATTTTAAACATCCCGCGGGGCAACTTGAAGTAGAATTCGGTCGCGATACTCTCTGATTTGATTTGTGACTGACTTGATTGGGCTGAGACTCGATTTCGAGTTTAGAACTCGTGCACTTTCGGATGTGATGTATTCTATGCATTACTTCACGGTTGTAGTTAATCAATTGTTTCAGAAGCGTAGATTTTACCGGTTTTTATAACCAGGAAATTAGAGCTGAATAAAAAAAAAATATTGGATGCCTCGTTATCAAAATCGAGTGAGAAAATACAAAATTGTCATTTCCTACGGAATTACTATGTTATATTTCTCTAAAATGCGGATCGTTGTTCGATCTTCGGAAAAATAATTTCTACCTCTTTTCTTGTTCCAGGATTTCCGGTTTCGCGATTGAGAAATATTTTTATTGGGAGTACTGGATTCGGTTCTCGATGTTTTTGGAGGCAGCTTGGTTGAGTTAAAAACGGATGAAAGAAAAAAGTGATCGACTTTCACGCCTCATCCCACAGCCTATGTTAAACGACTGAATAATTAATAATTGAAATCTGCGTGAAAACGTTAAATCGAAGACACGTCATTCTCGTAATTCAGGATGATGATGTAAATCGGAAAAAAATTGAGTACAAGTGATTGAAGTGAAGTGAAAAAAAAACAAAATTTCTTATTTGTTTTGACATTTTTACTTCATTTTGGCTAAAAAATTTATTCTAATCGAAACGTGTGCACGAATAATGAAATCATTTCAGATTGCATGATATATTTGATCAATGATTCTCTGTTTATTTATTTTTTTGAACCCGCTCACAACGTTAAACGCAATATCAGAAAATTATCTATAAAACTTGTAACAGTAGAAATCAATACACGATTTATTTGACTAAAAACAATTATTTTTATTTCAAAATCAAGGACGTAGTATACGTTTATTCGAAAAATTAGGTCATCGAATCGAGCAAATAACAAGTAAAAAAAAAAAGAAAAGAAAATAATCCATTATAATAAAACTCAAGTGCTATGATTGAATACCCAGCAGTGAATGAGAATTTAACATCAAGGTCGTGGATACACGGTGATGGTAAGAAATTGAAAGAAATCGTGACAAACGGTTATCCGCCATCATGATTTTAAGATCGATAATTTACAACAAGTGAAAATTGGATCGCTTGGAAGCGGCAAAGCGAGACAATAAAGTGCTGCGGCATATATTTTCGCATATAAAATTCGTGTTAAGATGACAGCTTTTCAAGCTTTAATTACAACATTGTTCGCGATACAGTGGGGAATTGATTTAAACAAATTAACAACGCTCACTGGAACGGCGTCAGTTGTGGCGAACGCTCAGCTGATCTGGACACCGATTTACGTTGGTGGATCGAGTAAGTATTTGTTTATTTACTTACCGATTTTTTCGAATGAAAATCATATTTCTTTTACCCGATATAATATACGGTGTTTTGTTGATCTATCGATCAATCGCTTCAATTTTCAACGCTCCAAGAGTATATAATTTATATCAAACGTATGTTACATCTACTGTCGACTTTACAATGTAAAATATTTTTCAGTGAATTGTCGTTCTTGTACAGAGAAAAATGGAGAATATGCATGTAAAATTATGTTTAGATATGAATTCAAAAAAGGTGGTACAGAAAAAAGTATTTACGCTGCTATATCAAAAAAATTCGTTCTTCTCGAAGAATGTGAAACGATTTGATAGATATTTTCATTAACAAGGAGATTTAATAGAAGATATAAAATACTAGAAGATACAAGTGATCGGGCGTACGATAAAATCAATCAGAGTGGAAATAGTCTCCACCCAAGAACATTATAGAGAAAGGTTTGTGTCTTGTCTAACTGTCGGTAAGTGTCGGTATGGTAATCTGTATCCAAAACTCTCTCCTTGTACACCTACTAAGATAGATTTATTATTTATTCCACTCGTATAATTATGTGAGTGATTTTGATAACACGGATCAGAAATGAATAATTAATCAATTAACAATTGTTCTTCAATTACGAGAAATTGAATCCATTCTGTCATGCAGTTGCGAGTTCATCTTTCTTCGTCGTATCAAAATTTGAATACAAAATTTGGATATAATCGTGTGAAGGAACGAGATTAGGAAAAAAAAAATCCAAAAAAAAAAAAAGTAAAAAATACCCACAAGGGTGTAGAGATAATCTGGAGAAAGTTCACTGGAAGTCGAGAGAAAGGGGATGAAGTAAGAAGGGCGATATCCTCAGTTTCTTGCGCCGAGTTTTTCGTATACATATGTAAACCTACTGCAGAATCCTAAAGATTTCGGGAGGGGGGGTGGGGGTGGTACAAACAGCCCGGGAGGTCAGGCAAAGGCAAAAGGTATAACCGGCATAATTCGGCAGGGTTGATTCGACACACCGGCTTATGTGTAAAAACACATACATATATACACATACACATGTATATGCACAAGACGGGATGGAAGTTATTCGTTCCTATTTGTTTGTCGTCAGAGGCAGACGTCGTCGTTGGACGTAGGCAGACGTGGGCTAATTAACAGAGCTTAACGAGGGACTGAGAGAGAGAGAGAGAGAGAGAGAGAGAGCGTGGGTGGGTGGAGGATGTGGAGAGGGATGAAAAGAGAGATACGGAGGTGACGGTTCCACCGGTCGATATCAGACGGGGTCGGTCGCGGGTCGTGACTAATTGTGAAGGTTGACTTGGTTTAGTTCTCGCATTTAACCCTCCCCCACCCCTAACCTCCACCCTCCCACCCGACCAAAGTCGCGTAATATCCTGACATTAGGGGCGCGCGTGTATACAAAACTCACCCCCTCCCCCTCCATTTCCGGCGCTCAAGCGACCACCCTGCACGTCACTCAAAACGCTCTCTCTCTCTCTTGTTTCAAGTTTTTGCTTTTTTTTTTTTTTTTTTCGTTTGTTTCACCCCCGCGCTCAAGGAGAACCACAAACCCACGTTTTTTCTTTTTACAGGGAAAACAAACGTATTATATGTCTGATGGGTTTGCCGAAGCGGGAGAATAATACACAGGTACATATACAGCAGGGTTAACATGTGACGTGAACGGAATTATTGGTACTTTTGCGATTGAAGAGAAACCATAAATGTGTCAACGTTCGATAGGATATTGTGACAAGGTTGTCGGGTGCAAATTCGTGTGGTTTTTTTTTTTTTTTTTTTTCTTTTTTCTTTTCCTACATTCCAATTCCATTTTTCTCCCGTCACTTGTGCGACGCGGACTTTCGGGCGAAGTCCGTCGAGTCGGTGAAATGGGGGTAAAAAAAAAATTTCCCGAGAGTTGGGGAAAATGTAATCAAGGTGTTTTTCTGATCGTTAGGAAGCGCGCCCGGAACGGTTGTCGGTTCGTCTTTCTATCGCGTCCTGCTCACTGGGGTATAATTGATGAGGTTAAATTCGTTCTGAAAATTAAATCCACACCGGGCAGCTGGTGAAAAAAATGTGGATATTGTGAAAAAATAAAAAAAAAAACCTATTCAAATATCCGCTTCTATCGTCTCTCTCGTTTTCTTTTTTTCTTTTTTTCTTTTTTTTTTTTTTTTTTTTTAGTAATTTACTTTTTCTAATTCTCGTGAACCCGGAATGAGAAAGGGGTCGAAATATTATTTCTCTTTTTTTTTCTCTCTATCCGATTATCGCAAGCCGTGTGAGCATGGACGGCTGCAGCAAAGCTGCTGCGGTCTGTCTACTTCGTTCGCTCGCTATGAAAAAAAAAAACTAAAAAAAAAAACCAAATGAAATGAAACATGTGTGTATATATATATTATATTATTATATATGATATATATATTCACGGAAATGTAGGTAAAGTAATTTTCAAGGTAATCCAGCACCGCACGGTTGAAACGAACGAATGTCACGTATCATCTATGTAGATATAATTTACCTGCTACGTCGGGGGGAAAAAAAATGATACAAAATAAAATAAAAGAAAGTAAAGATATATATATATATATATATTTTTTTTTATATCTTCCCGTGACGCGCGAGGATGAAACTTTTTGAGGGATGTAGCTAGGGAAGAAAAAAAGAAGGAGGAAAAATCACATTCTCGTTTCCCGGGGTATCATCATTCTGTAGCGTATTACATAATCTGAATACATGTGTATATGTATATATATATATATATATATATTTTGTAATACACATCTCTTATAATGTATCACACGCGTAACGTGTAACGTGTAGGTATATTATATATACATTATACACACCGTTCCATCAAGTGTTTCGGTGTGAAAAACGCACCGCTTTTATTTTTTTCCCTCCGTATTATCAACGTAAATTTGTCATATTACAAATTACGTTGTACGTACATTATATAAATATATACTTGCATATATACTCGCATATATACTCGCACTTCGTTGAACTCCGTTTTTACAAACTGACGCTTATGTTTTCTGTGTATGTGTGTGTGTGTATTTTTTTTTTTTTCTCTTACTTTTTTTCACCTTCTATTTTTCGATTCATCTGCATCCATCTCCATCTTTTTCTACATTCTTAAAAACTCTCTGCGCGTATTGTGCGGTCCTAATTAATTGTGTGCGCACACTATCGCCGTACCGCAGCCACACCCCCGGAGCTTACAAAAATGAAGGTAAAAAACTTCGCGGTGATAATTGAGGGGCTGGGACAGAATTTACTGAAAATGTACTTTTTTTTTCTCTCCATTATAGCCTATTATCATATCACATCGTGATCCGAGAATTGTGCTCTTTTTTCATTTTTTTTTTTTTTTTTTTTTTTTTCCCACCCTATTATCGTAAAATTAACTCACGGACAATTAACGTATTTAATTATCTTACAATTGGATGAATCGTGCGGATTGAATTTATCCAACCATGTAATGATTTATTTTCGGTATACATGTATATATATAATGTTCGTGGAAAGAGAATGGGGTGAAAAAAAAAAAAAAAAAGAAACGAAAGAAAAATAGATACACCTGTTATAGTTAACGGAGAAAGGGATGAGAGAAGAAAAAGCGAAAAGAAAACCGGAAAGTCTCCACGACTGCAGAGATTTTACGAGTAAGGTGATAGAGGGGGTGTAAAAAAGTGAAGGGAAATAAAAAAACAAAAAAAAGACCAAGTTCCCTCAAGTACTTTTCGGCGATGGTGGTGGTGGTGGTGGTGATGATGGTGAAACTGGCGCGAGTGAGAAAAGCTCAGGGGGGTGAAATTTCTCCCCCCTCCCTCCCTTAAACTCGCGCAGCACCGGCAACCGCTTTTATTATACGCGTGTTGGGTAATTTTAGGCCGCCGAGATAAAGTTTGATTTGATGTTTTTACAGTACCGTTTTATTCGCGAGTCAGAGAACTGTTTATACGTAAGATATTCCCATTTCAATGCCGGAGCGACAGGGTGGCAAAAACTCGAGAAACGAGACGGGAAAATCGGGCGATCTTAATGGCCGAATAAATATTTTTCACGGTGCCTTAAAATCGCGTTGCGTAAACCACAGTCGAGATGAATATGAAAATTATCCGTATCGGAGGGAAATTTTTATTTACTGCCTCAAAAACTGTTCACAGACAATTTTGACAATTATGTATATCGGTAAACAATAATATTCATAGTGATTTCTTTTCTGAAATTTTTTTCGAAACGCGGGCTCCATTATCTGCCAACCTTTCACCGAAAATGAAAAAAATAAAAACAGCCTTCTTGCATTTCCAAATTTTTTATCAAACCATGAATATAATATTTTCTTTGTGAAAAAATAATTTTTCCCCGGTTGTGCTGTGAATTTATGGCAAAAGAAATCAAACCTGATCAACTTGTTTCACACAAATCGTTAATCCTGAAGGTCTGAAATTAGCGTGTTGATTATCACAAAATTTTTTCGACAGGCAAACTATTTGTTCCCATAATTGTCAGACATTTTCTTATTCATTCTTTTACGTGTTCACCTATTGACCAAAAATTATTCCTTTGTTAACTCGTTCGTTGAAAATTTCTTCTCGATATTCGCCTCGGATTCATCCCGTTCCTTGACGATGTTTTTTTTTTTTTTTTCACGTTTTGTTACCGATCCTTGATCATTATTTGCCAAAGAACCTTGTTCAACTGTAGGTGTGTATACAGCTACTTCCGTTTCCTCTTCCCCTCGAGTTTGATTTAGAGAAGCAGCAGCCCTCTGGCAATGTGCTCAAGGCATCGGCACTCCCAACAGTTCGCGGCATTCTGCCCGACTGGAACAACACCCTCGGAATTCGAACCCTTGCGTTAATCACCGAATTGAACTATTGCCGGCTGCCGGCTGTTGTTATTGGGGAAAAGCTTGGTTAGCTGCAAAGAAACCTCGAGAGTTATTTCGCCTCCATTTTCCATTCTCTCACCCCAATTCCTTCTATGGTCGATTTCTTAATTTCACGGCTACACTTCGAGTTTGCCGACTGGCTTAAAAATGCATCATTTTCGGATGAGTTGCTGGATATTTTTAACGAGCATTCTTTGCGGGATGTCATTTATTTTATATATATATATATATATTTTTTTTTTACATTGAAAAAATCGTCGTAAGGTGTGATATTTTGTTATTCAAATATTTCTATCCGACACGTACCCTGCGGTGAATAAAATTCCCCTTTCTCTGCGAATCGCGATAATATAACATACGAGTATAAACGCGACGCAACACAAGCGTCTCCTCTTGCGAAGCATCCAGCAATGCGTATGGTTGTACACTCTGTTTTTGGAACACGATATTCCTATTGAAATTAATTCCGCATGTCACGTGCTGTTTTCCAAACGTTCGTAATGAGACACGTACATCAACGGCATCGACGTTATACCGGAGTAGAAAATTAGACGCTTATAATTATCGAAACGCGGTGAATAAGGATCAGCGAAAAGGAGCCACTCAACGTCACTCGAAGACATAGATAGAGATTTTTGTGAAATAGGTTGTTTCAATATCTCGCACACCCGCGGACAGTGTATGAAACATGGACAACGAATTCGGCACGATTAACGATTCGGCAAAACAATGGAAAGCGAGGTGTAAAATTGAAACCGTAGTGTTGAACGGTTGCAATTCGGTTTCTCCATCCTCGATGGGATGTATATCCGCACATCGGTTGCAAACCAAGAATGGTTGCAGTTCGCCCGTACCTTGCGAATTGTGCGGTGGATGCGGAGTTGATACAACTTGTATGTACATGAATCCATGGATCCATGTCTAGTATATTATATACGTTATGTACCGCTTTAATATATCAAGTGCATGCTATGAGCTCACTAAAAGGGGGGGGAGTTGGTTGCATATCCATGCCCGACAACACTTCCATCCATTGTTTCGACCCGACCGCAAAGCGGAATATCACTGGTTTTGAAAACGTTCAAAGAGAGAGAGAGAGAGAGAGAGACGGAGAGAGTAGAGTGTCCATTCCCCGTGAGTTTATACTCGTCGTTCGAGCGTTATATTCGTTTGTTACGATTAACGCAATCTGTTTCCAGTGCCTTCGGCAACGCTCTGCGCAAACCACGTCAACTTCCGTTATTTCACCCTCGAGCGGAAATTCGATTTTCGATACAGACGATAAACATTCGTATTACCTACAATGCACTATGAACCGTACGTGATCGACTGGATAGTTGAGCGTTTTTCCTTTTTTTTTTTTTTGTAACTTACCATACGTCTGCCGATAAAATACCGATACTGAGACACGTGACGATCAAGACAAGATGGCGTCACGTCGAGCGATCAGCTGATTGTTTCTGGTAACTTAACGCGAATGAAACTGTACAGAAAGTTTCGTGCAAGCTGTCAGAGTCTGATTTTGTTACATTGAGTCGATGGACGGCAAAATCTGGGACGAAAAACTACTTTTATTGCGAAATACGGTAAGGCTTTGGCGGTTAATTTTTCGTCGCAGGGTGGCTTCGTTGAAGAACCTGAACTCTGTACACGTGCCTCATTGTAATTATACCGGAAGCTAGAAAATTTTCGGATGACTTGGTTTCCTGTCTTGACGGCTTAATTAACCTCGCATTCATTTAGTAGGTTTCAGAAAGCGATAGACGGGGTATTCATAACCGAGATCGTTTCGTGTGAACTCGCTGTGTTGTTATTCACCCTGACGTACACGTCTCTACACACTCGCAATTTCTGCACAAATGGATATTCTTACTAGATGCAGTGGTTTCGTCTTTCTCCGAAGACAATTGCTTCTCGGTGTAAGGTGACGTGGGCTTGAACTAGCTCCTCTGGAAAGAGGCAGAGCTCCATATTTCTCCAGCTTACACATCCACCACCCGCAAATTTTCCCCATTCGCCCTCCGGTCTCCTTGCGAAACTCGATAATTGGCTGTGCAACTCTGCAGCTCTCACGGAAGACAATGGAGCTCGGGGATCATCCCTTACTGTATGTCACAAAATCCTCTGTATAATAGTTTCCATTAATCAGTGCCAGCTTTCCGCACGCTGCAGACAACCACAGTTCGGTATCTTAATTAGGTGTGTATACGGTTGAAAATGCGGACGAAATGGGAACCGTATAACTTAGTTTGATTTCCATCATTCCGCACATCGGAGAATCTTATTCGTTAGTTTGCAGTTCAGTCTCATCTTAGTAAAGCATCTTTTTGTTTTCAGTTTCTGGTTAAATATGACAATTTTACTCGCGTCGTATTCTACCTTATCGACAGGGAATCGTAGATGGCGCTTCAGCATAGATCCAATATCCCCAACCTAACCACTCTATACATCTTTTAGATTAAATCGATTCTTTGAGTATTCAATTTTTGTTCACTGTTCAGTGTAAGTCTTCGTTCTTTTATGCACGCGACTTTTGTCTTCTTTGAATGAAACTGTTCCCTTGATCTCCACCTTAACCCTGTCTTGAGTTCGTTCAACAGTTTAAAACTGTTCGCCTTAAAAAAAACTAAAGAGTAAAAACTGTGTCGCAAGAAAACGACCAGCTTAGGTATACATTGGGACGCGAAATCGTTTTCCAATATACCAATTTCGGCAACTCTTCAGCCATCACGACGCGATAATTATGTACTTTTACCTCTGAAAATGGTGTGCAGCGGTTGTTTTTCTTTAATCGGGCGGCCATTCAATCCCGCATCGATTCACTAGCGAGAGATATATATATATATAAAAGTTCCTTCTTCCTTTCTGTTTCACTGAAGTTTTATTTTTTGTAATTAATTTGTTTCTCTTTTTCTTCTCTCCTTTTTTTTTTTTTTTTTTTTTTGCTCCACTTGTCTTCTACTCGTCTTGCTTTCTTTTCTTCAATTTCCGTCTTTCAGCTTCTTCATGTTTCCAAACCAGCCCTGGGGGGACTCTTTCAATTTGATTGCTTTCACTCGGCGGACTCATACAAATTCGAAAGTAGGTGGGCAGATACCGCTGATCTGTCCGTCTCGCCACCATCTGAATGAAGCTGAAAATTTTCTCCCAACTGATTAATTCACTAACGAAATGAAACTCGGTGAAAACTCTTTTTTACCAAACTTTTTTTTTTTAACTTTTTTTCACCCAAATAATTATCCGCCGTAGCAACAAATTGCTTTCGCTACTCTTCTTTCGACGATCCAATTCTAAGAATCTTTCTTCATTTTTATTATAATATAAAATTTCGTCTCTGTGAGAAAAGCGAGGTTCTGAGTTTTCATCAGACTTGCGACAAACGTTTGCAAAAATTGGTAAAATTCGATGAAAAAAAAAAAATAATAAATAAATAATCAATAACGAATACGGAGAAGTGAAAATGAATGAAAATTCGTTTTGCCAAAGTAAAAAGGGGTTCGCAATACACGTACAAGTGAAGAGAGAGTTGTGAAATATCGCGGCGAGAGAATAGTTCGCCATGGTTGCCCTTTTCTGCGGTTTTCAACCGGCACAAAGGAGCTTTTTATTTTTTCTTTTTTTGTTAATTTTATTTCGTTCTTTCTCACCGGTTCATTCCGGCAGTTGAATTTTTTCTCTTCACTATCCCCTTTCTTTTTCTTCTCTATATTCTCGTTTTTACTATACCGAGAAGATGAATTAAGAGATTCTTCAAAGAATTCTCTAACCAATGATCTTTTGTTCTTCTGCACGAAGACAGATTTAGAAAAAGTTCAGATACCACTGATATTTCAGATTGTTTCTTTGCTTCGGTTTTATAGTTTTGATAACTCGTTGTTAGTTTTTTTTTTTTTTTTTTTCCCCTGTCAACTCCGTTGGGCGACAAAAATCGAAGACACTTATTGAAAAAAGTTTATACGGGCAAAAATTGGAAACGAATTCAATAAAACAGAATATAAGAAACGTACAGAAACCTGGAGCGGGAATATTATATTAAAATATATCTCTCAGAGAACACTGAGAGCAAATATATATATATAAGTTTTAATTCAGGTTTGTTATAAAAAAAAAAAAAAAAAAATACAATCGATAATGCAAATATAGAGTTTAATCAAGTTGAAAAATCGGCACGAGAGGTATTGGAATTGGTAGTGGGGATGTCTTTGCACCCTTTGTTCTCTACTTTCCACCCGCGACGTGAACTCGCTTCAAGAATTCATTCTCCCCAAGGTTATGCAAATTATTAATATATAGGATTCGACAAAGAGGAAGTAGCCAGCGGGTGCAGAGTGAAAGAAATTTGAAACGATTGGTCTCCTTTGTCTCTTCATTTTTTTCCTCAGTTTCACTGTGCATGTATAATATTTTCATTCTCTATTTGTGACATGAATTATTTACTTATTAATTTTTTTTTTTTTTTGAATTTTGTTTGTAACATTTTTTTCGCACCCCGAAACGTGACGTCAATTCAAATTTCGTAAATCGTCAAGATCGGGACTCTTTGGCCACTTCTTTTCTCCCCTGCACTTTGCCCCTCCTTCCATTTTTATTCGTTTCGTTTACTTTTCACTACCCTTAAAATTGACGTTTCTCGAAAACGAAGGTCCGAAGGTCCTGACGAAATTGCAGAACCCTTATACAGTGCTTCGCGATGTGAACCGAAACGAAAGACCTCCGTTTCGACATATTTCCTTAAGGGTCGGTCCCTTAATCCTTAAGGAACTGGGGTTCGACTGACCCACGCTGCACTTAACTTTTACTACGATCTCTTATCCCCGCTACGCGACGGACCTACATATTTAATTACTTGTTCATTTGTCGCTGAGTATAAACGAATCTGCGTTCCCCCGTCCTCCCCCCCTCCCCCTCACCCTCCTTTCCTTTTGTCGCAAGTCGTTAGGTTTCGAATACATTTTTATCACAACACAATTTCTTGTTACTTCGTCACTTTGTTACTTTGATGCTTTGCTGGTTGTATCCTTTGTTACTCGGTTACTTCGGTGGTTTGTAGCTTTGTCGCGTTGATACTTAGCCACTTTCATGGTGCACTATTTTGATCCTTTGTTTCTTGAATCGTTTGTTGCTACGTTACTTCAATGGTTTGTTACTTTTTTACTTCAATACTTGAATAAAGCGATACTTTGATACTTTATTATTTCGACCCTTTGTTACTCGATGCGTTTGTTATTCGATTAATTCGGTGGTTTGTAACTTTGTCACTTTGATACTTTGTGACTTTCGTGCTTTACGATATTGATTCTTTGTTACTTGGATTGTTTTTTTTTTACTCTGTCCCATCAATGGTTTGTTACTTTGATACCTCGACAGTGTTAACAGATTTTTCCGTTACGTCAACGGTTTGTCACGTGATTATTTTACTGCTTCATCTAGTCCCGACCCGTTTACTTTTCTTAAAATTGTTTACCTTATCGTTACTTTTCAACATCGCCTCTTCGTCCAACTTCGTTACTTTTCACCATGCTGCAGTGTTACTTTGTTATACGATCGCTTTACTTCGAGTCTTGGGTAACCAAGAATACTGTTCATCAGCCTTGTCGTAACGAAGTTGGTCAACTCCTTCGACTAAAACTCGTTACCAAAACGAGTAAAGAATTACGAAGAAATTTCAAAGGTGAGACATCATTCGGCGTTAATTGCCTCATAACGCACAGCGTCCTTGCAATCAACTGCCTCGCGGGCTTCTAATTACGAGACTGCATTTATATATGTATATAAGTGGTTTCACTTATCGTTTCGTCTCGAGCGACTCGATGTTAGGTGGTAGGTATGGTTCCACGGTTAACAACGCGTCGACGAGGATGGAAAGTAGCTTTGCTGTGCAGCACGTATCCTGCAATTGCGAACGCTGAGAGATACTGAAATGGCTGAGCTTGGCTGAGGGGTTGGTTGTTGGGACATAATGGGCTCCGTCTTCGCCTCTCTCTCTATCTCTATCTCTATCTCTATCTCTATCTCTCTCTCTTTCCTGGGTATAATAAGGCTGAGGATATATTAACGCCGGTAGTACACAAGACGCCGTTTCAAATTACACCCGTGCTCATTTCGCTTTCACCGCCTTCCACGACCCCGATTAGCGAAATAGTGCCCATTTTTTCCTCTTATAAAAAAAAATAAAATAAAAGGAAAGATGAAAGAAATCGAGGGCCCGATTTGAGGACAACGGTTTTTTTTTTCTACCCTTTTTGCCTCTTTTCATTTCACTATCTCTGTCTCTCTCTCTCTCTCTCTTTCTCCCTTCTGCTCCGTTGTCTTGCTGATGTTTGTTAAATCGGAAATATGAACAAAGAAATGTTTGATCGAAGTACTTTTTTTTTTTTCTTGAAACTGATATACGCACAATTCTTGAGGTGATTTTATATCCATGAACGAAATTCTTGACGAAATTAAGCCAGAAAATGAAGTTTCGTAATTGACAAACTAAATGTCAGGTTTTTCATAAACTGATAGAAATTTTATCTGCTAACGTGAATGTTTACTCGTATCAATGAAGTTTGTTTTCTCATTAATCACAAATTTGTGTTTGGCTGATAAAATTCAGTTCAATTACTTTTCAAACAAAGGGTTTCTTATAATTGAACGAAATCAATTTGCCGTCAATAAACTTTTCAAGGTTAGGTTCGCATTCGACTAAGTATTCAACTGCCTCTGCTACTCCATTTTTTCTATCTCTATACAAGTACCATAGATTTTTATAAACTGAAGAAATGTCGATCTTTGTTAATCCTGCTTTTTACTTCTTTAATGTAAATAGTGAATTTCTAAATGATTTTGGCGAGTATTCTAAAAACTTTGAAATCGACACACTTGACACAAGTAAACCGTGTAAAATTGATCATATCACGAAAGAGAAGGGAAGGCAGAGACAAACTCCCCCGTCAGTCGTTACGTGAAAGGTGAAAATCGGCGCTAGTTAAAAAAATCCAGGGAGAAAATGGCGTTATTATCGTGTCGCCAACAATTCTAACTATTTATGAAAACTTAGATCCATCCGCACGAAGTTTGCGTTTATCAGAGTCGCGGATCGATCGATGCGCCATCTGTCGGCCCTGCGAGAAGATCGCGTGTTTGCGCGCGTAGTTCAAAACGTCACTAAGGCTTCGCGCATTTATTTAAGTAGATTTGACAAATCATATTTCCTTTCTCACGTCTATTTGACCTGGCTGCACGTTCCGTACATCCTTAAAGCTAGTTATTACTAACTCGTACATTTTTCCGCAGTGGCTTTTGAATAAAGTTCCAGCCAGGGATAGCAGGTTATATCGTTCACATACGCACGCACACACACACACGGAAATACTTGCCGGGCAGATCGTTTCAACATGCAGCGAATATAGCTATATGGGTGTAATAATGCTCGATAGCTGTATGTACAAATCACGGTGAAACTGGCTTTTATGAAATCTCGGGCATTGGCTGAGCTTACGGTCGGGGTTGCCCGTCCAGTTTTTCGACTTCGTAATGGCCCTGCAGAGCTGGAAAGTAGCTGCGAGCACCTAGACGTTTTTCTATTTTCATCCATCCCCCATTTTTCCGACTTCCGCGTACATTTTATATCTATACGTATAATCGGGGATGCGATATTCCGGCGTAACGTTCCGAACTTTTCATCGTTTTCATCCGGGAGTTATTGTCGTTGGTCAAAAACTGTAGTCGACGCGATGAAATCCGACTGATTTTATACATCTGTATATAAATCCGGAGTAAATGTAAGCTGCCCTTTTTCATTCTACAGCTTCACGTACACGTTTTGCGTTACGTTTTATATTATTTGTACATCCACGTATATGATTTAACGATTTTTATTACACCGTAAAATACAACCTCGTACCGCAACCGTTTCCGGCAATGTTACGTAATACGTGTTTCATTTAATACATACCTTATATTATTATGAAACGTATATAATTTTTGAACTACTGGTAAATTCGAAAAATTAACGACGGAGCCAGGAATCGAACCTGGTATCTAGCGATGCTTTACCGGAGCCTTACTCCACTAGACCACCTAGCCGCCTTGACTCTGATGTCGTTAATTCCTCTCATTACCAGTAAGTTCAAATTTGTTTTCTTGTGCTGTGATAGTATATGTGGATATAGAAAGTGTTCTTCCTCTTCGAGCACAATTGTAAGAGTGTCTGTAAGTGTGTTTACATTTTGGTAACTTACGCTTCTTGGTGCGAAGCTCGTAAGACAGTCAATGACCGTCTGATATTATAATATTGAAATGCGGATATGCATCATCAATATTAATATTAATCACGAGGTAATTTTCATTTTGTGAAACGTATATAATTTTTGAACTACTGGTAAATTCGAAAAATTAACGACGGAGCCAGGAATCGAACCTGGTATCTAGCGATGCTTTACCGGAGCCTTACTCCACTAGACCACCTAGCCGCCTTGACTCTGATGTCGTTAATTCCTCTCATTACCAGTAAGTTCAAATTTGTTTTCTTGTGCTGTGATAGTATATGTGGATATAGAAAGTGTTCTTCCTCTTCGAGCACAATTGTAAGAGTGTCTGTAAGTGTGTTTACATTTTGGTAACTTACGCTTCTTGGTGCGAAGCTCGTAAGACAGTCAATGACCGTCTGATATTATAATATTGAAATGCGGATATGCATCATCAATATTAATATTAATCACGAGGTAATTTTCATTTTGTGAAACGTATATAATTTTTGAACTACTGGTAAATTCGAAAAATTAACGACGGAGCCAGGAATCGAACCTGGTATCTAGCGATGCTTTACCGGAGCCTTACTCCACTAGACCACCTAGCCGCCTTGACTCTGATGTCGTTAATTCCTCTCATTACCAGTAAGTTCAAATTTGTTTTCTTGTGCTGTGATAGTATATGTGGATATAGAAAGTGTTCTTCCTCTTCGAGCACAATTGTAAGAGTGTCTGTAAGTGTGTTTACATTTTGGTAACTTACGCTTCTTGGTGCGAAGCTCGTAAGACAGTCAATGACCGTCTGATATTATAATATTGAAATGCGGATATGCATCATCAATATTAATATTAATCACGAGGTAATTTTCATTTTGTGAAACGTATATAATTTTTGAACTACTGGTAAATTCGAAAAATTAACGACGGAGCCAGGAATCGAACCTGGTATCTAGCGATGCTTTACCGGAGCCTTACTCCACTAGACCACCTAGCCGCCTTGACTCTGATGTCGTTAATTCCTCTCATTACCAGTAAGTTCAAATTTGTTTTCTTGTGCTGTGATAGTATATGTGGATATAGAAACTTCGCACCAAGAAGCGTAAGTTACCAAAATGTAAACACACTTACAGACACTCTTACAATTGTGCTCGAAGAGGAAGAACACTTTCTATATCCACATATACTATCACAGCACAAGAAAACAAATTTGAACTTACTGGTAATGAGAGGAATTAACGACATCAGAGTCAAGGCGGCTAGGTGGTCTAGTGGAGTAAGGCTCCGGTAAAGCATCGCTAGATACCAGGTTCGATTCCTGGCTCCGTCGTTAATTTTTCGAATTTACCAGTAGTTCAAAAATTATATACGTTTCACAAAATGAAAATTACCTCGTGATTAATATTAATATTGATGATGCATATCCGCATTTCAATATTATAATATCAGACGGTCATTGACTGTCTTACGAGCTTCGCACCAAGAAGCGTAAGTTACCAAAATGTAAACACACTTACAGACACTCTTACAATTGTGCTCGAAGAGGAAGAACACTTTCTATATCCACATATACTATCACAGCACAAGAAAACAAATTTGAACTTACTGGTAATGAGAGGAATTAACGACATCAGAGTCAAGGCGGCTAGGTGGTCTAGTGGAGTAAGGCTCCGGTAAAGCATCGCTAGATACCAGGTTCGATTCCTGGCTCCGTCGTTAATTTTTCGAATTTACCAGTAGTTCAAAAATTATATACGTTTCACAAAATGAAAATTACCTCGTGATTAATATTAATATTGATGATGCATATCCGCATTTCAATATTATAATATCAGACGGTCATTGACTGTCTTACGAGCTTCGCACCAAGAAGCGTAAGTTACCAAAATGTAAACACACTTACAGACACTCTTACAATTGTGCTCGAAGAGGAAGAACACTTTCTATATCCACATATACTATCACAGCACAAGAAAACAAATTTGAACTTACTGGTAATGAGAGGAATTAACGACATCAGAGTCAAGGCGGCTAGGTGGTCTAGTGGAGTAAGGCTCCGGTAAAGCATCGCTAGATACCAGGTTCGATTCCTGGCTCCGTCGTTAATTTTTCGAATTTACCAGTAGTTCAAAAATTATATACGTTTCACAAAATGAAAATTACCTCGTGATTAATATTAATATTGATGATGCATATCCGCATTTCAATATTATAATATCAGACGGTCATTGACTGTCTTACGAGCTTCGCACCAAGAAGCGTAAGTTACCAAAATGTAAACACACTTACAGACACTCTTACAATTGTGCTCGAAGAGGAAGAACACTTTCTATATCCACATATACTATCACAGCACAAGAAAACAAATTTGAACTTACTGGTAATGAGAGGAATTAACGACATCAGAGTCAAGGCGGCTAGGTGGTCTAGTGGAGTAAGGCTCCGGTAAAGCATCGCTAGATACCAGGTTCGATTCCTGGCTCCGTCGTTAATTTTTCGAATTTACCAGTAGTTCAAAAATTATATACGTTTCACAAAATGAAAATTACCTCGTGATTAATATTAATATTGATGATGCATATCCGCATTTCAATATTATAATATCAGACGGTCATTGACTGTCTTACGAGCTTCGCACCAAGAAGCGTAAGTTACCAAAATGTAAACACACTTACAGACACTCTTACAATTGTGCTCGAAGAGGAAGAACACTTTCTATATCCACTTATATTATTATACCTGGTTTTTCTCGTCGCGTTCACAAAAAATTATTACCGTATATGAACTCATTTTTTATTATTTTTCATTAGCATCGTGTGGTTCTCTTTCTTTCGAATTCGTGCAGATATCCTATTTCTTATTTTCTTAATATGGTTCCTCGTTTTTAGAAAATTCCCGATTAAGACGTGGTTATTTATTTTGTTTAATTTTTTTGGTTTTTTGTATTATATTTCGGAACAGCAATGAAAGTAATCAACGAAAAATTGACTCCTGACTATAAAAATTCATTTTTGAATCAAAGCGTCGAAGGAAAATTAATTATATCAATATCTATAATATAAATATATTATATGCGGATTTTTACGTTTATCATCGTGTCAGAATCATCGAGAAGTACGAAATAAAAAATTACACGAACTCATATTTTGGATTCGTTTTTTCGCACTATTTTCATGCAAAAATCTGAAATATCAAAACTTTTGATTCGGGCCAAGCTGATTTAAATCTACCAACACGATGAACGGATAATGTGACTGTACTTTTATTGCATCATCTTTTCACAGTGTTTTTAATTAGTTATCATTATTATTATCATTTGCACGAGGCGTATCATTCGCGTACCAAAAACACAACGTGAATATCCATCTACAGTTATCGTAAATCGAAACTATTATTGATAAGAGAGGATAGAAAATATATTGGGAATATAAAAGCGTAGTAAGTGGAAAGAGTTTTCAGGGATGAAAATATTACTACGGGGTTTGAACGCGTGTACGATTTACGAAATACATAGCATTAATAATTCATAAACTTTGTCTTCCCTCAAACTCTCCAGCATGCTCTCTCATCTCTGAAATGCACCAACTCCCATCCCCAAAGCCTCTATCCTCCACCATGGCGTCCAACCACCATGAAACAATCGTTTCGAATTTATCAGCTGAATAATAAACAGCGTATGGATTGCTTTCGAACAAACCTATTCCAGTTTCGATTTCAAATTGGAGAAGGACAGTCGAGAGTAATTTCTGGTTGCGGTTTCTACGGTATAACAGCTGCCGGTAACTGTTTTCATTTATTTATTTTTTCACCTCGGATGAAAAATATAATTCCGGATTAGAAATGAAAAGCTGTTTGTATTTTTTTTTTTTTTTTAGGTGTCATCTTGAAATATTCTTTTTTAGTACGATCACTGTAACTATTGCGATAATTTGATAGATGTGCAACATTATCAAATTGATACTAGGATTTTGTTCAGTTTGAAAAAATTCTGCACGCGCAAAAACACGCGTAAAAATTTAAAAACAAAGAAACTACCGTGCAATTTCACCAAATATGGTGAAAGAAATGTTTTGTTAATTCAAATAAATTTACTTTCACTTGACGGTAACAATCAATGTTACGATCACTTTTTTTTATTCAATCAAATAAGATCTCGTTCACCATATTTTCAGACAAATTCAACGGATCAACAGATTTAGTCTTGAAATAACCACAAAAATGTCGTATTTTTACAACTGTAATCATACTAAACAGTTTTACTCGTACAACGAATTTTTTTTTTTTTTTTTTGTAAATCGGATTCAAAGGTAATTTCATACGAATTTGAACGAAGCTTTCAGTACTAAACTTTCAGTTACAGATTAGAAAATAAAAAAAAAAAAAGAAGAAGAAAAAATAAAATGGAAAGAATTAAACGATAAGAGCTTAGAACCAGAACAACTCATAAAGGGAAGATAGAAAAGCGGAACACGTCGAAGGATAATTCAGTCGATAAAATTTAGGTACCCACCGTGAACCTTTTTCGCGGATAGTTATACATTTTTATCTCTTACTCCTGACCGAATGGGGTTCATAGGGGATGAGGCATGGGGGATGGTGTGGGTGAAAATCAATGATTCTGTCGAGTAAGAGCTCCGAGACCGAGTGACTAGCAGCAGCGTGTGCAAAAGCTAAATCTCCGCGTCTGTCTGCTTCCGCGATGCTATTAAATCGGTCCTTTGAATAGCAGCGATTCATTATCGGGAATACTTTGAGGAAAATTGAGCTATTAAATCGAGAATAGATTGGTTTTATCCCCCAGACAACGTCGATCGTTTTCACCAAGTGTACAACGGATGTGCGTCAAAATTTTTTTTTTCTTTTCTTTTTTTTTTTTTTTGTAACAAAAAATTTTAAAAAAACACACACACACCGCACATGCAGATCCGTTCGTTACTAGAAAATTGACGCGCCAGTCCGCGTTGGAAAATTTAATTAATCGTCATCTAGTTTTGACGCTTATTGGCTCTCTCGCTTTCGATTCGGTGGGAATAAAACTGTCGGAAAAGAAGTTATTCAAATTGAAAAACGATTTATTTCACAAGAAACGTGTAGATAGATTTTTGCAAGTTTATGTTAAATCTTCGAGTACCTCGTGCATTAAGGTCGCGTAGTACTCCTGTCGTTACCGACCGAGCAGAATCAACATTCTTTTTCCTACGTTGAATGAACAAACGAACGAAATGGGTTGAAATTTCTACGGTACGTCGATCTTTTCTAGCGGAATTGTGAAAAGTTACTCGATATTATACGGAAGGCGTTAAAAATTCACACAGTTTTTTCATATTGAAATAGGGTGAGTTTGCTCAGTCGGTAAGGGTGGGAGTACTACATGGCCTGAAACTAAAATTCGTATAGAGAGAAAATTGTGTATCTTTTTAGTGTTTTTTTGTTCCAAAGTGGCGTTTTTCGCGATAAAAAAGGGTTGATTCGATTCTTGGGCCTTCGGTAGAGTTCGAATACCGTTTGAGACTGAAAAATGTTGGAAAGTTTGAGGAATGCCGCGACGGGTAAGACCTGGATAAAAAGCTTGGATTGTCAGGAGTTATTCGACCGGGTATCGCTGACAATGACAATTTTAGATTTTCTTTGAAGTTCGGTTGAGACGGAGCAAAAGTTGGCCGGTCTCTCTATCGTTTCTAGTTCAGACGGCGTCAAAGAAGCTCCAGTTTCGAGGCTATGCGAAGTTTCATCGAGGTTTTCCCCCGACTTGAAGGACGGACAGCTCGGTGGGTGGGTAATTTATTTCAGAGAGTTGGTAAACAATGCTTTTACTCTTTTAAATTCCGAGAGCACGACGACCTTCTCCTCCTCCTCCTCCTCCTCCTCTTCTCTACTCAACGTTGAACCTTAAACCTCGCCCTACGGTGACTGCTCGAGTTGAGGAGAGAGGAGAGGAAAGAGAGGGCTGTTGACTTCATTTTCCAACCCCGCAAAGCCGCGGCCTCCACTTCGCCGCACCAAACGTCGACCCGATGGAGAAAATTGCCGAAGTAGGTACGAGGCACCGACTTTTGAGACATTTTGCACAAAGTCAAAGGGACCGAAGAGCGCGGAAAACAGAGAGAGAGAGGGAAAGATCGGGGAAGAAATACTCGGAGAAATACGAAGCCTGGCTGCCATGGCAAATACCGTCAAATTGGATGGTCGCCGAAATGCTAGAAGGAACCGGAAAGGAATTGCGAGTTTGATTTTTCGAATGCGAGAGGAGGAGATTAAACGAGGGAATTGAGAAACGCTTTGATACGGTACGATGAGGATATTCGCAATAACCAGAGCAATTCGTTTCATGAACTCGCCACAGTTGCGCCAGTCGATTTACAAAAGCTGGGGAGGCCGCAGCTGAATGTCATTTAGAATTTTTTTTGTTGGGGAAAAAATCGCGTTTCCACACGCGGAATTGCAAATTCGACAACGAAGAAAACACGAGCGAACTGCGATAATGAAATTTTTGTTTGCTTTTATTTTTCTTTGGTAGGAACGAATGAAAATTATTGGGGAAATCCGAAGGAGTCGATTGGCGATAAATTATAAATTTCTCTAACCGCTGGCTTATAGAGTTGAAAAACACAACTTACCAAGCCCAAAATCAGCAAACAAAGAGAGAGAAATAACGAACAAATACTTTGAAAAAAAATTATTCAATCTGGAAGAAAAAAAAAAAAAAAAATTGATGATCAGCGGGTGAAAAATGTACAGTACTTTTTTTTTATGTAATAATCCGCAACAATAATTTTATTCTAAATGAATGTTATCTTCGTTTTTGAGTTTTCGATTTATTATATAAAGGTCTAATTCAGCTTAAATTGGAATCATCATTCATGACTGTCACGTTTTAGTACTAACTGCAGTGTAGATAAAGAAGTATTGGTTTGCGGGTAAAACAGATCTTTGTATAATTTCAAGGAGACAAACTTCGATAAGGATAAAAATTTATTAGACCATATTCAAGCGGTGAGCATAAAGTTGCCACATTCCGTCTATTTCAGAAGCCTTGAGAAGAGAAAAGAAATTGAAAATAGGTCGGAAAAATAGTTTTTCCGCGATACTTTTCATCACCATAAAAAAAAAGAGGCTGTCGATCTGTCCGACAAAATGCCGCGGTGATCGCAAAAACGACCGAGTGATAAATCTGAAACCGAAAGGACTTGGTAGCCGAATGTAAAAAGTTTTGAAAGGAAAATTAGAAGAAAAAAAAATTATTTCTGAAAAGCACAAAATTCATATATTTTTTTTATTTTTCTTTTTTTTCAATAAATGAGTTTGTCGGACAGACCGACATTGTTCTAAAAACTGGTTTTTCAGGTTCTAGAGGTTCGAAAACGTTGAGGTTCGATGATATTAGAAACAGTTGTTTGGAACCGAAACCAATACTTCTCTTGTATTATAAAAATTGATAAATGATGAGTTAAAAAAAAAAAAAAAACAACAACAACAGTATAAGATACAATTTTACGAAATCCAAAAAATGATTTTACGAAGAAAAATGGAAGTGCTATTAGCAACAAAAGATTTTTCGGATCGGCTTGTAAAGAGATGGAAAGTACTTCGAGAAATGCTGTTTTTATGGCCTGTTCCTCTCGACTTGACGGTGAAAATTGAGCGCTGTAAAGGAGTGGGCTTCGAAAGGGGGTGAATTTGTCGATCCTCTAAATCAGCCGAAGGGTTCTAGAGAACTTGAGCCATTTCATCGTCGGGTTTCTAGAAACTGACCCCGCGAGCCTAAAGATCCCCAGTAAACCAAAATCGGCTTTGCGTTTGTACGGATGGCAGCTGGGATTAACCGAATCCGATTATATAATAACTCATTTCCACCATCCGCTGCTGGTGAAAGCAGTTTGTAGGTGGAGGATATCCTATCGGAGGTATAAGGCACCCCTCTGTTCCCATAATCCCTGAACCAAACCCTCTCGATGTCCCAGGACTCTTATAAAAATTACCTGATTGGTTTACTCGCGGATTTTTTTTCTCCTCCGGTTCGTTTTCCCGTGAGATTCTTCTTTCGATCTTTCGCTTGCGTGGATCCGAAAAATGCAGGGTTGATCCAAAAATTTACCAAAAAAGTTTCGTAATTTATGCTTGAATCGAAATTGACATTCGTTTACTTTCATAATCGTTAGATAATTGTCATTTTTGTTATGGGGAAGTTTGATAAAAAAAAATTTCAATCGAAGTTTTAAACATTTAGGAGGAAATTAGTCGGTTATATTTTTTTTTTTTTTTTCTTTCTCACGTGTTCCAAAGTACGTCGTATTGTGTAGATCGAAAACAGAGAAATAATAATTGCAGACAACTTTTGCAATTGTTATTTCTAACGAAACTGTAAAGATGTGACCTAATTGTTTTTAAATAATCCACTTTACGCAATGAGTCGCACAAAATTAACCTTACCGTGAAACTTGGTCAAAAGATTTCAACGTCTTCTTGCAAAATTACAATTTGCTGAATTGAAATTCGTAAATAAGCTCGCTAATGGCAGTGGTTGAAAAAAAAATTACCGCTACGTATCGTTTTTCAAAGCAAACTGGGCCCGATCCTTAATTATCCTTTTTCCCCGTACCGGAGGAAAAAAACGACAGGAAGAAGAAAGTGTAGAGAAAAAAAAACTTGGGACCCGAGAGGAAAGACAATAGAAAATGCTGGCGAACCAAACGAAAGAAAGAAAAAAAAAAAAGGAAAAAAAAACTAAGAGGAAAGAAAAATTTGAAAATGAGACGGAAATAAGCTTAATACCATTCAAAGTGTTATAGAAAAGGAGTCTAAATCACGGATGACGTGGTTAAAAAATGACGGATTATTTCTCTCGGGTGGACAAAGGCGTCGTATAAAATTCATCCCGTTCTTGGTCTGAACGCCCTCAAAGCTGGACTTGCGAACGAAGCCTTAAGAACTGGCTGCTGCCCTTACGGGGAAAGGGAAGAGCGGTGAAATATCGTGTTCCTAATGCACCGGACTAAAAAGCCGGCACAGCAGACGACGGAACCGTAGGTTGTGGAAGGGGTCGAACAAGGGTTGCGGGCTGCTAAGGGGAGTCGAGGCCCCGCAACAATGCTCATCGTATATCAACGCCGCGGAGGCGGACGCTATGAATTTCTAGCAAACTAAATCAGCCGGAATAAGTTGCGCGCCTGGAATTGAATGAGCGACCCTTGGACTTGGCCGTATGTGTATATATTGTATATAGAACTCATGCAAGGGTGGACAAAAATACAAGGTTTACCCTCCTTCTTATCTAGTTACGCGGACGCACGGGGAACGTCTTCGGAAATCGAAACGGTGGCCATTTTTGTTTTTTTTTTTTCATTATTACCCCACTCGCTCTAACCTCCAAAAAATTTCATTTCTCATGGTCGACAAAATATTTAAGATCGCTCTCGCGACTTTTACCGAAAACATTTGCGCATCATAGAATGAGTCTTGAATATTTTCAATGACCTGCGGAGAAAGTGAGGTTAGCGATTTAAATTTTGAAAAAAGGTGCACGAAATACGTTGCTTTCAACGTGATGTCTTCTGGATGACACCGAGACAGATTGTTACGTTCCGGATCAATATAAATTTGTTTTCAGTGTGCGAAAAGTGAAGCTTATAATTTTATCAACTAACTAGTTTTAATATCTAACTAGTTTAATGTCTAACTACAATTTTTATGTCTAACTAGTTTAATAAATATCCAACTATAGTTTCAGGTCCAACTATAGTTTTCTTTTCCAGCTAGTTTTAATTTCTAACTACATTATCAATATCTAACTAGTTTTAACGTCTAACTGTAGCATCAATATCCAACTAATGTCCACTTCTTACATGTGAAAAAATAATTTCATATCGATAGTACAAGTAACAATCTGTTACACTCCCATAAGACAACATAACAAATGCAGCATTTTTCGTTGGCCCTTTTTTCGAATTTTTATTCGTCACGTACGCTTTTTTTTTGCACGTCATTGGAAGAAATCAAGAATCATTTTGTCCTCTCGTTAAATTTGCTCAAAATAAATGTTTTTATCAAAAGTCTCGGAAGCCACTTTAAGTGAAATGAATATAGTTGTACTAACGATTTGAGTGGATTGTTAATGTGTTTTGTAGTTTGCTACATACTTTCCATTACCTAAGTAAGACTTTGAAACCAATTTTTCAACTGCACTTATATCAAACATTCGAAAAGGTTACTAAAAAAAATAGTGTACAAATGACTATGATCGACAAAAAAATAGTAAGACATACTATAGATTTTCTGTTTGCACGTATGATGTGAAACTCATTTTTATTTTTTACGTGAAAATATATTTTGCGTTCACGGTAAAAAATCCAAATATTTGAGGATTGTATGATAGCCACATCCAACATTCTCAATATCATTAAGGAGCCTAATTATTATTTGCTTATAGTTAATTCTGAATTGGTTGTTTTGAACAAAATTGTCGAGTCTGGTATTTGCGAATTCATAAAGTTCAATTTATATGTGAACAAAAATTTTATGAGGAATAAGAAATTTGTTATATTCCGCGACCTCGAAATTCTATCGAGCAGTTGTGCAATGAAATATAAAAAAACATAAATAAAAATTCAAACGTTCATGTAAATCGAATCGAGGGTTCTCAAATTAGAGAGTAAAATCGGTTGAGGGCTGATTTTCGAACATTCCACTGAATTTGATTCCCAACGTTTGATATTAATTTTCCTCGACAATTCTCGACTCGTTGAATACTTTCATTACCCAAAGAATTGGCGTTCGTCACTTTTTTCTTCTTCTTCGATTCCTGCAAACATCTTTACACATCTCTTCCCCCTTCGGATATTTGAGATACGATACTTCCGAGGGGCAATCGAACCGTCGGTCCGGTCTCCTCGATCCCTAAATTCAATTCCAAACAGCAAACTATATAATCAGATCTCTTTCCCCCTTTCGCACGACAAAGTTAGCCGATACGTGAGGGCGAGAAAAAATTTACACATGTAGTTGGCTTAAGCCGGTGGTATATTTGCCAAATTCCGTGGTTGTGGACTGTGGCAAAACCGGATATCCCATTCCACGTTTACCACCCTCCGTCACTCCCGGCTTTTCACCCCTTGAGGCTGGCCGAACTATTCCGCCGGAAGCAAGAAACTGAATTCTAATATCACGCCGGGGTAAGAAGCGGTTTCGTGATACGAATGCAAATTCAAACCGCTTCGCGGCCCAAACCGAAAGCTCCCGAATTCGCCTGTCGAAGATCCACGAGGTGGAATTTTATTTCTGACATTTTTTCTCGTTCTTTTTTCTAGTAATTAATTATCATCGCTATTTTTTCTCCTTTTACCAATTTCAACGACGAATTTCGCAGAAATTAAAACAGACGACGAATAAGTAAGAAATCAAGGAAATCGGGAACGAATTTTAGTCGAAGAGGGATGGTGATTATTTTATTTTTATTTTTTTTTTTTTTTTCTTCAGCGAAAGGGAAAATCACCCTCATTTCGGGACACCCTTTATACATAAACTAGAGGTATACATATTTATGTCTACCAGGATGGACCGACAGATGGAAATCGTCGCTCCAACGCCGCCGCGCGCCTCCCAATTAAAATGCAAATATATGGTGATCCTACCACCATGTTAACTACGAATGGCAGACCCGGCAGTCACGCGCCAGTCGATACGTTATAAAATCAAAAAGTTCCACCGGACCGCTAATAGAAAGCTGCTTTTTTCATCCGCCGTGAAAAAACCTCTCGCCAAAACCTTGTCGAAGATGTGATATTAATTCACAGAGTGAAAGGGTGCGCGTAATTGTGTATAAAATTTGAACGACAAACTGGTTCATCGATATATCGTTAAAAAATAATGATGGAAATTTCCCTTTTCCTTTTTCACAAATATTTCATATCAAGTCAAGACTGTTACCGTCCTTCAAGAATAATTACCAACATGTATTTCTAAATACCATATTTCTTGCACGTTGGATGGATGAAATTTATTGCTCGATACCGAAAGAAGCTGATAATGGTTCTCTTATTGTTTGAAAATTTTTTTTCAACCTCGATTATTGTACAGTTACAATTTGATTCCCAATGTGAAAGTCGTTGTTGGTTTTTTTCTCTTTCTTACTCGCAATTCCAGAAGCTAGTTTGTTACTACAATTTTTTATACCTCGTCAATATTCATCAATTCGTTATTTTTACTCCCGACTGGGATCGAATTGAAGTTGAAATTTTCTTTTTTCAGATGTAAATTCGACGGTGAAAAATATCTTTGACGGTTATAACGTCACTCGACCTTTCGAGAATTTGCATACTTGGATAATTGTTCGAATTGGCCGGTGTATTACGGTCGGGAATTCCTGGCCTCGAGGCCAGAACTCGGTGCGTCCCTCGGGAGTACATCTCTCTTCTCTTCTCTTCTCTTCTCTTCTCTTCTCTTCTCTGGAAGATCAATATTTTCGTCTCTGTCTTCCAAACGTGACGATAGAACGGACAAGTTGGCGTGTGTACATAATGGCCAGAGAATATATACATACACACACAGGTATAAACGTACGTAACGTACATACGTATATATATATATACGGGGTGTAATCGTCTTGGAATCGATGGATTAAGAATCCAATTGAAGCGGTTCTTACCTCAGAGACGTCTTACTTTCAACCCCCTAATACCTACAGCCGCGGTATCTCTTCTCTCGATTTCCTCCCCTACACACACACACACACACACAATCTCTCTCTCTCTCTCTCTCTCTCTATCTCAAAATGTACGTCTCGAGAGGAAATCGCTTCCGTTGAGTTTACTTTATTCTTATTACTTTTCACCCCTCCGAGGCGGAGTTCTTGGTTCTTCAACGTTTTTTCTTTTTTTGTTTTATACCCCCCCCCCCCCCCCCTCTTTTTCCATTTTTTCGAGGAGAATTCTTTTCCTCGACACATCGAAACAGCCCAAAGTCTGTTTATCAGTTTCTAGGAAAGCTATAATATTGGAAATAGTTTATATAGCGAACGATTAAAATTGCACGAGTTTTATCGCATGTTTTTCCCGGTCGAACATGTATGTGTCAAAGCTGTGTAATTCTAGTCTCCAAGTTTCGTTTGCCTCTCGCGCTGAGTGTCCCTTTTTTTTTTTTTTGTTTTTTTTTTTCAACCACTCCGCAGCCGAGTTTTGAGAAGCTGTATAAGGTACAGAGAGAAGATCCGCTGTTTGAAATGCGAGACGTGCAGAGAGAAACTGAGGGAGGCCTTCCCCCCCCCCCCCCCCCCTCGCCCTTGAAAAAAAAAAAAAAAGCAACAGAAACAAACGAAAGGGAAACGAAATGAAATGAAATAAAGTGGTAGTGAAATAAAATAAAGGTAAAACAAGAGTTTGCAGCAGGGTTCGTGGCTGGTACTAAAAGCTTCGAAAATGTGTTGCAACAGCGTGGAATTTCAGCGCGTAGTGAAGCAAACGGACGTGAAGCTTGCAGCGGACAAAAGCTCACTCGGAATCATCCGTTTCTCCTCTCTCCTCTTCACCCGTCGTTCTTCCGCAGCGGTGGAAAACCGTTCGTTCCAATTGTAAAAACTGTCAGTTTGAAGGGAGAGATTGAATCAAGAATTTGTTTCGACAGTTTTTATCCTCTCTCTCTCTCTCTCCTCGCTTTTTCTCTTTTACCAACACGTTGTGACTCGTTGTGGAATTTTCTCAACGGCTAAACGATCCGAGACTCAACGATATTTCTTCTTTCAGGTCAAGTCGACCTCTGGACTCAGAGCACCGAGGGATGTGCCTGCAGCTTTAATTCAACAAGGACAGATTGCGCATGCTGCGTTCAGTCCGGCGGATGCAGCTGCGGCGATTCTTCGCCCCACAGATGCGCCCAATGCGGTCTTGAGCAAAACTGTGCAAACAGTGAGTAAAAGCGTTGAATAATACGCGGTTAAGATAATTGCATCCCCCTTTCTTTTTTACCACAATCAAATATATAAATGTTCACCGTCATGCTTGATTATTTTTAGCGAAGAAAGTTGCGTTTCGCGTCATATTTTATCTTTAATAATTCAAAAAGTCGACGGTGAAAATTGTTCAGTGAGGTTATCCAACCTCGCGCTTACGTCACTGCACGCGTAACGGCAGCGGTCGGTTTGGTAACGCGCGTGACGTCATTCACCACAAGCCTATCGCAATGGGTTCCGAAAAAGCGCGGGAAACTAACCGTGATTTGATTACGAAATAACGAATAGAGCAAAAGAAAGAGGTTAGAATTAGATTCGTTTGAACGGTAGATCTCAATTTTCATCGAAGAGTATCGCGATACGTGCGTGATATTAAAAATCTTCAATTCCGTATCACGTGAAACCGTAATATCAAAATTGCGCGATGTAACACGTCCCTAGGTATGTACATGGTATTGTATCGATCTACTCCTAACCTTTTTAATCTCTCAATATCCGTACAAAAAATACGTGTTTACCCCGATTGGCATTCCCATGCGATTAGCTTGCGGGGGGAAATTGTAAGGCCGGTGTGGGCGGGTTTTTTGATATATATAGTATGTTATTTTGTTTTTTTTTTTCTCGTACCTTGAAGTTGGGCACCGAGGTGGGAAGCCAATTCAATTCCATATCCATTCTATCAGGTTGAAATTACTCCCGCGAGGGAAATTCAGCTCATCCCTAAAAAAAAAAAAAAAAATTTTTTTCAAACGTGAAGAGTATATACGCCCAGGGTTGTAATAGCTGGAGCCGAGGCAGGAACTCTGCTCTGCTGGGACAAGATTCATTATCTTTCGCTGTTTCGGCGGTGAGCGCGAACCGCGCCGTATAAAAATCGAGGGCCAACCAACCCCCCGCAGTTTTTGTGCGTCGACAATTTTTCATAATTAACGCACACTTCAAAAATCACCGACGTCACGCCCACGTCGATTCAATTTCATGTTTAATTCATATTTATTTCTCGCACATCTTCACCGCTTTCGGTAGGTTCTTGAAACTTTTTTCCTCCACCCAACCTCTTCGCAACTTTCTGCAGACGTGAGGCGAAAAAAAAAAAAAAAAATGTTACTCTGAATTTTTTTCAACCTAACCTTGTCTGAAAACTCTTTACCCGTTCAATGGATTCGATAATAATTAATTTTCAGACAATCGATATTCTTTTACAGTCTTTCATACTTTCGTACATAATTGCCAATGAATTTTCGGTTGTGTATAAAAAATCGGCGACTGTTTTATCAGCATTCTGAAATCTCGGTTTCGGGTTACTTGTTATGGAGGCTAATCGGCATAAAAAAAAAAAAAAAAGAAAAGACAAAACTCTGAATAACCTAAATCTCTTCAATTTATTGGGTTCTCGTTTTATCGCGAGAATTTTCGAATCCTAAATCGGATTAAAAAAATTTTGGTATAGAATAAATTTCGAATAACAATAACCCGTATAGTTTGATTGATATGATTGTGTTTTCGTTAATTTTCAGTGTGCAACATGACGCTGGACAGTAAACAGCTGCTGAATAAATCCGGTCGAGGTTTTGGCCAAATAAAATCGCCAGCGCTGACCGGCCCGACTAGATGTACTTACAGATTTGTACCGGACACCGGACAACGTGTCGAACTCCAAATTTATCGCCTCGTCTCGATCGGTCGGCACAATGGTTCGATGTGAGTGTAACAGTTGAAATTATTTCAAACGCATATATTTGTTTCCCAAATCGCAGTAACAGGGAAGAAAAAAAAAAAATAAGAAACAAAAAAATTGTCACAGAATCCAAACCAAATTTGGATTAATGCTCACGGAGTAACGAATCGTGAGTGAAATTTTTATCCCACCTCAAGCGCTTTTATTTAAAACTGATCGTCGGGTTATTTTTCACACCCTGTATGCGAGTAAAAAACATAAACGAGAATATAAAGAATGGATGTATAAATCGCTGGGCAAAAGTGACGGGTGACAGTTGTCTGAAGTAAAAAAAAAAAAAAAAACGCAGAAAAAAGCAGAAAAAGCTTACGGAGAGAATTAGAAAGTTTGAAGGAGATTTGTGCGGATGACCAGAGACGTTTTCACCCGGTAACTTTGGCGGGACATTTTCAATTTGTCACCAATTTCACTCTCGCCAGAAAGATGGAAAGAGAGAGAGAGAGATATAGAAACGCACACAAACACGCGCGGAGAAATGTTGGCGAGTCGAATGTTTGCGCCGAGGCGAAATCCCCACAGGGTGTGTATCGAGGGGGTAGAAAAATTGTTGTCCCTGGCGTGTTTTCCGCTAGGTCGACGCGTCGCTAACGCCCTTGAGCGTTTTTCTAAAACTGAACTTTCCCTCCGCGAGACCAAGAAACGCGTGTATATTCCCGCCGCACGAGACGTATTTTCATCCCCCATTACCCTTTCCTTTTTCTCGTCTCATTCTCATCCTGGACAACCCTCCTCTCTTACACAATGTATATATATATATAGAGGGAATAAAACCTCCCTCGAACATACCACGACAGATTTTCTGTACGAGATATACGAGCATACGTACAAAGTCTATTTTTCGAAGCTTCTCTCGTCGCGTTCGCTACGCTGCGGAAAAGCTTTTCGGGCACTCGGTAAATTCGTTCCTGCTGCAGTGTATCGAACCGCCTTTAATGCAACCGACGTGATCCTTGAGTGGGTTGCGTCTCTAACGGGCGGCAAACTCCTCGATTTCTCACCCCCGGAAACACTGAATAATTGATGGATAACATTTTTTTTTTTTTTTTTCTGGTACAGTAAAGGCCGGATAAAAGAGACGGTAGTTTTCGAACTTGGAATATATCGAGAAGCGAAATATTCTAACGGAGCGAGGAGAGAGAAGACGAGGCGCGTCAATGTATCTCCGATTTTTCTACAGCTTTGGAAATTCAATCGATAGGGGTGAGAAATATTGGATCCGTCTGTTCCCGGGCATCAGGTGCATCAAATCTTAGCTTTTTCAAGTTTCATTGGGTAGATTCGACGTGGCTAAGTTTGGAAAATAAGATTCGTCTCGTTTTAGCTTATTTTACTTCGTTTCGAAGTGACGTTTCCCTGCGTTGAGAATCAAAAGTTTGAAAAAAGAGAAGGGAAAAGAAACAATCCCCTGCAAAAAATCTACAGCAATGTCATTTACACCAAGGATCGGTAAAAATGTAAGTGAAAAAACGTTCTTAATATGCGATACAAATGATTCTGACCAAATTTGATTTACACGAGCTAAGATATCAACAATTTTGCGAAAAGGTATTATAATCGGAACTTTCAAAATGCTTGAAAGCTTGTGATATCTTTCGGCTCACGTTTTTCGCTGTAGGGATTAGAACATAGTTTTTTTTTTTTTTTCAAAATATTTTTTAACAATTTGTGGTTGATAACAAAATCTAGAAAATATACCAAAGTGGGATAAAAGAAACGAAAGTTGATTTACTTCGGAACTTTCTGACAGTAAAACCCTTTTCCCGACAAATGCCTGAAGAGTTAGATTTTCAAAACCGGTGGAGCGTGCGTAAAGTGCCCCATTTACGAAAAAGTGCGGTAAAACGACGGTTGCGCATGCGCTTACCTGAAATTCTCAATTTTACGCACTAAAGCCTCCTTGGCGCACGCGCATTGTCCGATAACTTAATTTTACGCACGGACTTTACGCGTTGTCAGTGACGTCACTGGGCTGAGTTGAAACCTAGAGTTTGGTTTCATAAAGCCTGGTCTATAGTTCTGGACCTTCGAACTGCCCTTGATCTATTTTTCTAAAATTATCATATCATTATCCATTCGTTGGCTGCTCAAATCGAAGTTTCCTTCACAAGTATTGGAAAAAATAGCTCGCGTCACTGATGCGGATGGAGAATGTCTGGATCGTATGTTTACTCTGTGAACTTGACACTCATCGGAAATTACTCACTTTTCGCATTTGTCCTGAAATATACTATTCCACGACTTAAACGTAAAAATATGTGACGCTATTTCTCACAAATGACACGCGCGTTGGGAAATACCAAATCAATTCTCCAGCAGTAGGTGAAAACAGTTTTTTTCCCACCGATGGAAAAATATATCGCCACTAGTGGAGAAACGGTTCGCCATTTCCCACCGCACACGTCATTCATTGAGAAATTACGTCTTCCGCCGATTATCAGCAGGCGGTGAAAATCCGTTGGCTTTACATTTTTATTGTGAAAAATATCGTGTGCAACTCGTGGTCATCGACGATATTCGCACTCATAATAAATCGCCAACTTACCGCACTAGTCGCGAAATATACCATTTTCAAATTGTCGATAACTCGGTTCGCGGTATCGTATCTTGCTAAGATTCATTTTTATAACACAGTAGAGATGTCGTTTTACTCCAAGTTAAGCATCATTTACGCAAATGATGTTGTTGAACATTTCTCCAAAGGTTTAATTACTCCTCTTTTATCTACTTTTCATTCAGCCTGCGAGACCGATTCATCACGATCAGTTTTCGTTTGAACTTTCGCGCTCGAGTTCGGCGAACAAGCAGCTTGCAAGCGTCGAGTAAAATGGCGAAAAATAAACCACCCTTGGATATTACTCTCCGAGGACGCGATTTCGCCGGCTACATGCAAGCCCGCCCATTAACATCCCGCGCCCATCTCACGGCCAACGAGCAGCCGGATAGATCCGCGTGTATATATATACGCGCTATACTTTACTCGAATTTTCATTATTACACCCGCCTACGTACCTGACGTAGCCGTTATACTTTCACTCCGACACATTTCACCCTGGGGAGTGAGTGCGTCGACGTCTCAACCAGGAATAACACCCCTTGCGCCACGTGTAAGACCGACCTCTTCATCCCTGTGGCGGAAAAAAAAAAATTTCACTTGCAAATTAAAATCTGAAATGTTGTATCTGTATAATACAGGTGCCCGACGCTTCAACCCGGTACTTTCTTTTGATTATCCTTCTTCTTCTTCTCTTTCTTCTTACTTTTATAACTCTGGAACAAGCTGGCTATCTATTAGGCTTTAAAAATATTTCGGTCTAAAAAGTGGCCACAAATAATGAGAGACAAAATTTTTGTGCAAAATTGATTTTCCAGAATCACAAAATACGCAAAACTTTATCTTCACTTTCCGTTGAATTTTTGTGTTTTTTTTTTTTTTTTTTATTCTTCTTTTTTTAATACCTTATCGAAACATGCTTGAAATACTCTTGCGATGTAATAAAAATAACAAGTTATACTTGGAACTAGACAGTTTCGTCGAGTGTTATATTTTGTCCATAAATGTGTCTTACAAACCTGAGAAACAAAAATTCTACTTCAGAATAAACATCTGCAACTTCAACTGCAACAACGCAGAACTTGAGACTCATTTTCTTTTTCGTCTAACCTTAAAACGATTGCTTGAATTAACTGTTACGGAAATTGCGGCCTTGTAAAAATAACGAACTAGTCGAAATTGGACGGTTCTTTCAATTTACATTCCCCAAAAAAGCGTCTGCGTAACCTATGAAATAAAATTTCACTTTCAAATAAAATGTATTAATATAAGCGCGCAAAATTGCGTCTCGTTTTCTTTCTCTTCTAACCTTGAGAAAAAAGCTCGAAATACCCTTGGGAGAAAATAACCGTATAGCGAACGTATAACTAGTTACTCGAGACTAGACAATTTTGTCCAGTACACGGTACATTTCTTGTCCAGAAAAGAGTTTCTCTCTGGATGAATTTTCGTGCCCTTAGTTCTGACCTTTGTATAGTTTTCCCACCATGTGGATTCAAGTTTTCGTTTCCTTCTGTTTCCCGCAGATTTTTTCTTATCCTTGTATCTTGACAGTTTTGTCCAGTATACGGTACATTTTTGTCCAGAGAAGTGTTTTTCTTTGGATGAGCCTTCATTCCGTTCGTTCTCACTTCCGTATAGTTTTCCCGCCATGTGGATTCAAGTTTTCGTTTCCTTCTTCTTCCCGCAGATTTTTTCTGATCCTATTATCTGCGATCCTCAGCAAACATTCCCCGAATGTATAACTAGTTACTCGAGACTGGACAGTTTTGTCCAGTATACGGTACATTTTTGTCCAGAGGAGCTTTTCTCTTTGGATGAGCCTTCATTCCGTTCGTTCTGACTTCCGTATAGTTTTCCCACCATGTGGATTCAAGTTTTCGCTTCCTTCTGCTTCCCGCAGATTTTTTCTTGTCCTTTCATCTGCGGGGCTCAGGAAAAATTCCCCGAACGTATAACTAGTTACTCGATACTGGACAGTTTTGTCCAGTATACGGTACATTTTTGTCCAGAGGAGCTTTTCTCTTTGGATGAGCCTTCATTCCGTTCGTTCTGACTTCCGTATAGTTTTCCCACCATGTGGATTCAAGTTTTCGTTTCCTTCTGTTTCCCCCAGATTTTTTATTGTCTTTTCATCTGCGGGGCTCAGGAAAAATTCCCCGAACGTATAACTAGTTACTCGAGACTGGACAGTTTTGTCCAATATAGGGTACATTTTTGTCCAGAGGAGCTTTTCTCTTTGGATGAGCCTTCATTCCGTTCGTTCTGACTTCCGTATAGTTTTCCCGCCATGTGGATTCAAGTTTTCGTTTCCTTCTGTTTCCCCCAGATTTTTTCTTGTCCTTTCATCTGCGGGGCTCAGGAAAAATTCCACGAACGTATAACTAGTTACTCGAGACTGGACAGTTTTGTCCAGTATACGGTACATTTTTGTCCAGAGGAGCTTTTCTCTTTGGATGAGCCTTCATTCCGTTCGTTCTGACTTCCGTATAGTTTTCCCGCCATGTGGATTCAAGTTTTCGTTTCCTTCTGCTTCCCGCAGATTTTTTCTTGTCCTTTCATCTGCGGGGCTCAGGAAAAATTCCCCGAACGTATAACTAGTTACTCGATACTGGACAGTTTTGTCCAGTATACGGTACATTTTTGTCCAGAGGAGCTTTTCTCTTTGGATGAGCCTTCATTCCGTTCGTTCTGACCTTCGTATGGTTTTCCCGCGACGTGGGTTGAAGTTTTCGTTTCCCTCTGCTTCCCGCAGATTTTTCTGTGGGCGTTCAGTGAAAATTCTCGGAATATCACACTATACCGCAAGTTTCCGCGAAGCTGGATCACTTTCTGCCACAGGAGTTTCGCGGAAGTATTTCACTGCCGAGTTTGGTTTCACCCATCCCTTACGGCTTTGGTGTAAGGCAGGAGTTTACGGCCACCCTGAACCTTCGTTCGGGCCTAAAAGCTTAACCCACGGGCGCGAATTGAGGCGCGGAGGGTATAACATTATGTTATACACACATACGTACCGTTTGAAAAATTTAAAGTACCGCTTCAAACTCAGCTCCCACATCCCGTTATGTATACATCTAAACTCTGAGTGGCTAAACGAGCTTGTAAAAAATCTGGACGAAAAGCTGGAAGAGGCAGGTAACAGACCGGAAAAAGATTTCAAAACCCCGGCGTCTTGCGGTTGAAATATTCCGGCCTTTTTTCCGGTCAATATTCCGCACCTTTGATCTTTTCTCTGATTTGTAATCCTTCAAACGGTTCAATCGTTTTCAAGTTCTTCCCTCATTTCTCAGTGCTCAAAATCGTCGTTCGAAAAATCGTCAAATTTATATTACACAGGTGATAAAAAATATCTTAAGGAAACTCCGTATTCGATGTTGTTTTAAAAACGTCGTTATTTAACGCTTTATAACCACGGTGAATATTCAACCCTCAATATTTTACAAAATATTTTTTTGCACCGCTCGTCGCGACACCGAAATAAAATAAAGAGAAGATTGAGTTGTGATTAACCAGGCAGAGGATCAACCGAGATCCGGGATTTTTATATCCTAATGCCGTTCCTCGTGTTTTACTTCTTTTTTTTTTTTTTTATTATTTCCTCTTCATCCTTCTCGGCGTCCCCTGAATTCATTCCTCTGCCTCTTTCTCATTTCTCGTTTTTATTCAAGAGGTGGGATCGAGATTTCCGAATGTAGATAAGGATCCCCTCGTTATTACAGAGACGTTTTTTTTTTTTTCCCTCCCTTGTTCCTTCTCTTTGAAACAGTTCACCTCAAAGCTCGACGATTCCTCGTGTTTCACTCACGGATATTCGTTTTTCACACTTTAAATTCTTCATTTGATGTTTGAACTCAATGAATTTTCATAATTCAGTCTTGCCGTTATTAATTATTATCATTATCATCATTCCGGTGTAATACAACATCGTATTATACTCCAACCCTAATTCGGTCTTACATTTATAAATTTGAGCATCAATTACCGCCGAGCTGTTTGTCCTCTTACAATTATTACTTTTTTCCCGTTCTACGATTCTTTGTTTCGGATATTTTTTATTTGAACAAAAAAAATTGAAAGGAAACACGATATTCCTGAAACGTTGTAATTTTTTTTTTTTTTTTTTTTTTTCTCACCACCGACTCCATGCACAAAGCAACGGAAGTTGGTTTGGCGAAATATCGAGTATCACGATGATTAAAATCATGTTCCTCGATCGAGAAGAAGGAGATGAGAAAAAAAAAAAAAAATCTCGACTACAAAAATAGGTGAAAAACGTGAACGTTTAGGCGAGTATAATATCTGAAGGGAAACCTAAGACTCGAAGTAAAGAAAAAAAAAAATCGCGGAAACACGTGGATAGATAAGGTGTAAAAACGACGTTTGAAATCAATCCGTCCGTCTCGCGAACGAGAGAATGAACGTAAAAACGAGCATTCTATTTGTCTCTCGGCTTTGCCCCGCAGCATCCCTTGCGAATTATATAAACGCCAGTTAAATTGTTCGCTGGGCAAGCGGCAAAATCACCCCGAAGCTGCCCGAGTTGGACGAGAGGAAGGAAGGAAGGAAGGAAGGAAGGAAGGAAGGAAGGAAGGAAGGATGGATGGATGGGGCGGTGAATAGACGGAGGCTGAAAATGACTATCCTCAGCGAAATATTATCAAGTGGAACACGGAATAGAATGGTTAAGGGTTGATGGATGGCCTTAATTTCACTATGATTACCATCGGCCGGCAAGGAATTTCACCAAGATTTCATCGTACCTTCACCCTTGCGGATTATACGCGCGAGAAATTTCTTCACTCGACCCAAAATAACCTACCGTAAAACGGACATCCCTACCACTCATCCTTCTGCTGGGGTCTTCTTAATTTCTTATTTTTTTTTTTTTTTTCTCCCACCACCGTGAAACGGAATTTTCACTTTGAATACGGGGCTTAGTAATTTTTTTTTTTTTTTTTTTAACCCTACTCTCTCATTTTCCACTCGTTCCTACGACGCGAAAAATTGGTTTCGTTTTTTTTTTGTTTTTTTTTTCCACCACGATTTACCATTTTTATAAAAAAAAAAAATTCCAAATTTAACAGTGATACGGTGAAAAGGGTGGGTTTAATTTGGGTTTAATTTTGTTCAAAATCGCGTATGATGCGAAAATATCGCGCAATTTCGGTTGAGCTCATCAACCGAATTCTACCAGTGTCGAATATTGGATAAAGTGATTATTAAACAAACAAGAATGAAGTGATTGAAAAAAGAAAGCAAACAAAACTAAATTAACGCACACTCTCTCACTCCGTTGATTCTCAAACATTTTATCCGGATTAATCCGTCCCACTAGATTCGATAATTAATTAAATTGAAAAAAACAAATATTGGAAAAATAAAATGGTTGACAAAAAATGATCGAGAAATTAAAACGTGGAATATAATATTGAAATCCCAAACAAGCATGGTGAAATACAAATAAGTCAACGTGCATTATACGCAAACAAAATATAATCGCAAATATCTTTTACGATGTGATCGAAGTCGCGCCGTTTTATAAAACACAATTTTTTTACTCAACTTTTCATCACGTTTAGTGATGTCGGAAAAGTTTTGGGTTCATCTCGAAAATCACAATTTCTCATTGAGACGAATCGTTACGGTTTCGAACCTCTTGAATCCGAAAAACAAGGAAAAACTTTTAGAGAAATTTCGAAAGCGGCTGGATAAAAAAAATTTGAAACTTGCAGAATTTTGTAACGAAACGATGGGCGTAAAAGATTTACCAAATAAACGATTATATTTTTGCCAGTTTGTATATTTATTTTTGAAAAAAATGTCTACACGCGTTTGCGATTTTTCAGAATTTTTTTTCACCAATTTTTCTTTAATAACTTATTCAATCCGCTGTCGTTTCACGACGATAAAAAATATCTTGAAAAAAACTGTTCTACCGGCTTGTTCTTTCTCCGATCATTTCACAGGTACTCCAATCACCAAAACAATCTTCGCGTCTCAAAAACTGTAAGATGTGAAAATTCAGAAATTGAAATTAAATTTGCAATTACCGTTTCTCCGTTTCAAAACAGATAAATCTTTCGTATTCAGTTTCAATCGAGTATAAAAACTTGAAACAAAAAAATTTCAACTCGAAAATATTCGACAAATGAAAAATTGGTTTGAAAAATGCGAGACACTTTTATGCGTTACCGTATATTTTTATCTCTCCCTCTCTCTCTCTCTCTCTCTCTCTCTCTCTTTCAATTTTCCGGTATCGAATGAAGCTGCGGATACTTAGGAAAGCGAGTCGGCGGCCAGTTTTTCGGTCCCTTTGACAAAACGGTAAAAGCGTATTAGCGAGAATACAATTTACCCCCTTTGACAGCGAGTTGCAGTGAAGTTGGCTAACTGTGTACCTACACAGACTCGCGGAATGCGGCGTGCACGCCTATTTTTATTTCCTTGCATTCAACTTTTTTCCGCTCTTCCCATAGACACAGAAATTTCCAGCCATCGGAAAAACCGCTCGGCTCGTTTCCGACTCTTTTACGCACTCCGCCACAGCAGACGCCCACTTCGCTCTTCAAAAGGTGAATAAAAACTGAAAAGAGGTGAAAATGTGATTAGAAAAAAAACAAAACGACGAAAAACTGGACACGGGAGGAAGAAAAATATAGAGAAACTTTTTTTTTTTTTACGTTTTTCCTCGCTTAATCGCTTTCCTTACAATTTCTTACTCTCTTTCTCTGTTTTATTTATTTATTTATATATGTATATATATATATGACCGATTTACGTATCCGCTCAGCAACACGTTTTGTTCTACCAAACGTGGTTATCCTCTTCAAGGAGAAAATCCAACCCTTTGTCTTTCTCGATTATGTTAATTTGCGTGCACAACTGATTGCCAGACGATTGAATTTGTCGTTCTTGTCTTTTTTTTTTTTTTTTTTCAACATTTCCTATCTTCTCTGTTTTGCATCTCATTCGAATTCTTGTTTAAATATTATTTTATCAGTTCCTTTGATCTTTGAAATTCTTGTTCAAGATATTTTATTACACGACTTCGTTGTAATATTGGTGTATAATCAATTGATCGTAACGATCTTATTCGCTTTGAGAAAATATTTTTGCAATACTTTTCCGAAGAAGAAGCTTTTATACAGCGGACGAAAGTTTTTTCGTCTTCCTTTAACAGAGAATCAAACTCCGAGACAAGGTTCAATTGAATTCTAGGTGCACGGCACTCTACCAAAGTGAAATCAGATATTTATTACTTCGAAATTGGTCTATCGTTGTTTTCGAAGAATTTCAATCAATCGTTCGGATTCTGAGTATTTCGAGTATCTTGCCAACTGAAAGAATTTCTTCAATCCTAGTATCTTGTTACTTCTAAACCTATCTATATGTATATCGGATCGAAACACGGCTCGTTCCGTGAAGTTGAACTTGTAGAACCCGAATGCCTACGTCATTTTGTAAAATGTTTGTGTCTTATTTCGTAATTCATTTTTTCGAAGACGGTAACATTGAAAGCTCGTTCGAAATAAATCTTATCATTCGAAATTATCGAATTTCTCCTGAAAGGCGAAAACGACGTGAAATGTAAAAAATTTTGCCATCGGTACGCAATTTCAGGAATAAATATAGATACAATCGAAAATCTATACCGTAATTATAATTAATTGATGAGATAATTGAAAATAACTTGAATCTGATGAATCGTTGATTAAATTTATATTAAAAATTAACCATCGTCTTACTAATTTTCTTACTACTCGTCGAAAAATCAACTCCGATTAAGGTCACGCAGTATTCCTACCCTTACCGACCGAGCAAACTCACCCTTTTCAAGATACGAGTAACCTACCTGAATTCCTCTCCAAAATATCGACGCACCGTCGAAATTCGAACGCTTTTCGTTTGTTCGTATTATTTAATACAGAGAGCAAAAAGTGTGAATTATCTCGGTCGGTAAAGATGGGAGTACCACGTAACCTTAACTCGAAATCGATCAATCGGTAAAAATAATCGTTCTGCGGATGATCAAATTCGAATCTTACATGTTTATGTAACTTGATCGAATAATCTTTGAACAATGCGACGCACAATCGATGACCGTATTACATCTTCTTCCATTTTTTCGCTTTATCTTTCTGTCTCGTTTCGCTGCTGCGTATATACCAAGGCAGAGAGAAGTTATATTTTCCCTCAGGGTATATCTATGTTAATCATTACGCCCGTCGCCTTCTCGGGGAATGAAATTTTGCTCGTTAAGTGGTAATCTTCAATGATTTTCCGACATAATTGAAGCGTATGATTGACAGCGAGGTGCCGCGGCCTGAGGCGGGATCTTTAACCTTCGTATTTCGTACTTCGCACCCCTTCGAATACGACTCGAATAGCCTCGAGCCCCTTCTTTCCGACGCGGCTGGGGAAAGAAATTCAAGGAAACGAAAGTGAAGGAAAAAAAATAAGTATAAACAACGAAACGAGCTATATAAATTATCCTGAAATCTGTAAAATTTATACAAAACTGCAGACTCGTCCAAAGTTCGATAAAATTACGAGAAAATAAAAAAAAAAAAAACAATTTCGGAGCATTTTTTAAATTTCAAAGCTTGAAATCAAGATCTTTACTGGGTATCTTTAATCGTTTATTACTTAGAAATTTCCCTCGTAAATAGAAACTATTTAAATTGGGGCGGGGTTGAAATTCCGAATTTGAAAAGTTCCGAAAACGCAAAAAATTCTGAATTTTGAACAGTTAAAAAAAAAAAAATGAATAAATAAATAGCGTTTAATATATACGTAACAGAAAAAAAGAAAATGAAAAGCAGATACAAATTCGGCACGTTAAATCCTTCATATGTGGAATATTTTTTTTTTCGAAGGAGGATTTAGTTGCAGAGCTGTGTAATTTGGAATTAGGCGCTTTCGAAACTTTCAAAACTCGGAACTTCGACCCCTTCATTTTGAATATTGACTCGGAATAACACGGAATGCGAATGAGAATATCGCAGCGTTTCGGAGTTGAAGAGACAAATGTTCGTATTTTCTTCTTCTTCTTCTTCTTCTTTTCTTTATCTTTTTTTTCTTTCCCGACATTGCCCGCGGAACGGGAAAAAAAACATTTGCCTGATAACAAAGCGATAAAATTGAGGCAAATTTTAGAAATAAATAACGAAAACAACGATATCGGAAATTATTTCTACCCCCGAGATGTCGTTCAGTTTCTTGTATGTATATACATCTGTAAGAGGCCGTTGAATACATGAATATGTGAGCGCAGTTTTGCTGCAGAAATAATATCGCGGAAGGGACGAAAAAAAATAAAAAAAAAAAATAAAAACAAAAAACACGAAAAGTGGTTTTCGAACTAAACATTCGGGAGGTTGTTGATTTGCGAAAGTTTTAATAATCCCGAAGCATTGTAAAACAAATATCAAATATCGAGTATAAAATACTCGCAAACTCGCTGAAAATTGGTAGAACAAAAGGCTTCGGTTCGGGCGGTTTCAAATTCTGTTGGATAAATTTAACGAGTGGAAAACAAAAGGCGGCCTCAAGGGAGGAAAAGAGAAAAATTGATATTAATAAAAAAAAAAATGTACAAAAACTTGCACCGAATCCAGCGCGTGCAGTTTTTTTCTGTTATTTTTCATCGCGCTTTCCCGCCGTTGTAAAAATTAACCCTGTCAATAAAAATTCCACATCGATTAATGTAAAATTAAACATCATCGGTGTAAAATTATTCGTTCTGATACTAAATACTAAAATCGTTTGGATTTCTGTAGAATATTTTCTGTGTTACGTTTAACATCGAATTTTTAACGGTGATGTTATTTTCCACTTCAATTCATTCGATCTTGATTTCCTACCACCCTCTTTTCGCTGCTCTGCGATTTCTAGTATTCAAAGTTTTAATTTTCCCCTCCTGTTTTCGTACCGCCTGCGTTGAACTTTGTTATTTATGTGCCTACGTTTATATACACATATAATACATTTACGTAACGACGTTTTAGAAAAATTTATCGACTCTCTTGTCATCTCAAGATCGAGTGCCGTGCAAAAGATGGTGGATGATCTGTTTTGAAAAATTCTAAAAACTCGCGACGCGACGTCGTCGGATTGTTGAAGGAACTTTGATAAAAAAAAAAAAAATTGAAGATACTTTTATTTTTCAATACTTTTCAGACATTCTTTTGTGCGTTATTTACAGCCAGACACGCAACCTCTTTTTCGATTCTTTATACTCTCGTATATATTTCTATAAATTCTGCTCTCGTACGTATAAGATATCCGTAATAAACAAGACGATTTGTCATCGACAAAAAGCCGACGGATTTGAGACGTAATAAAATTTTAGCTATGAAGTAATTTTGAAATATCAAGGATATCGGTGGTGGACAAAAATCCACACTTTTTATTCATTTCATTGCAATCTGTACAATCGTACATTTAATATTTTTAAACTGATTATTTATTGTATCCAGCTTAAGTTACGGAGATTTTCTTTGAATATGGTAAAATAATAAATATCGGGATTTCGAAGGAAATAAATTATTTACAATTTGATGGATTAGTTCGATTTCGCTCATGTTACTTTGAAAAAAAAAAAAAAAAAACTGCCTTCTACAAAGTCACCGAAACTGAATTCAATTGATTTTTGTAATTCGCGCGCAAACGTGTAAAACTGTTAAATTATTCTCCAATCCGCGAAGGGTAGCAATTTTTTTTTTTTTACCTAGTTCTCAAAAATTCATATTCATCGACTTTATTCGCACCCTTTGCAAAAAAAAAAAAAAAAAAAAAAAAAAACAAATGCCGAACATTTTCTACACGGTATTTTATTCCCTCGAGCCGTCGCAGCGGATACGAGAATTTTTCTTCTCTTTCTCTCTTTCCCCCGAAGTGGGTTGTAGCCTTTTCATCCCCTGTGCAGCATTCCCACGGGTGTGCACGACGTGCACAACCTGAATACGTGTAACCGTTTGAAAAAATTACGAATACCCGAACCAATTGTATCGCAGTAAATGGAAGGAGGAGGGGGAGGAGGAGGAGATAAGGAAAAATGCACTCGATTCTCGCAAACTCTGATCTCGCCTCCGGTTTTATTTTAAACCCTTCGAATTTCCCGCATTCCGATATTCAATACACATACCTCGACTCGATCAACCCTCTTCGAAATGCGCCTAGCATGTCTCGAATTTTTATCTTTATTCTCTTCTTTTCACCTTCTCCCTTTCTCCTCTTACGTTTACAAGCGCGAGTTGGGTGACATTTTTTTTTTCCAAGCTCATTCTTCTCGCTTCGCGAAGTATATTCGTTTCAGTTATTGTATTCGATTTTTTCCTTTTGAAATATTGAATATTTAACGATCGATTAACCGCGACGTTTTTTTTTTTTTTCTCTGACAGTAATGAATCGTCGATTGAAAAACTTAGCTCTATTCTTTTCTAAACTGAAAGAGAGACTTCCGATTCGATTCTAATGATCGTTGTACGTTGTACTTGGATCATTATACAGTCTTGATCAGGGAAAACTCTCGAGTGTTCAAACCTTGATTTTCTCTTGGGAATTATCATCGTTAGCTTTGTATATCGGTTGAATATCGAATGATGAGATTCATTAATAATCGCGTTCATTTTTATTCTCAACGGAAATCCGTGCACCAAGAACATCGCGTTCGATTTATGCTTTTTTAATTCGGATTCGTTTTGTTTTTTCACATTTTTATTATCAACTTTGTGCAATAAAAATCTCCGACGTGAGAAATTATGTGCATGCATGGGGAATTCCATGAGAACCCAATCAACGTTTGACCCTCTCCATTTTTGATTTTGTTTAAAATTTGTCGTGCAATTGTCTCAGCTCTGAAACAGTTCCTTCCATTTTTCAGATTTTTTTTATCCAACTTCTCAATTATTTATAAACGTTCAAAGTGATTTCGAGAAGGATGTTTGAAAAGGAAATATTTAAAGTGATTCTGAAAGAAATTCACAAAAACTGTATTTTCTATTCCAAACATTTCTACCAGTGATGAGCTGATTTTCTTCCATTTCTTTTCAGCATTGTCAAGTTTTTTTTTTTTGTCATGGTTTGAACGGTCTGAAAATTCCCGAAAAATTTTCAAAACTTGTATTTCTCACTCCGAACATTTCTAAAGCGGTTCCATTATACAGCGATTTTTGTTTACTTTTTTTTGCACATTCAACAGTTTTTTCTTAACTTCATATTGAAACTGGTCTAGAAATGTTTCAAGTGAAAAATAGAGGGCTTGAGAATATTTCGATCGTTTGAGCAACGTTTCAATTGATCAATAAAATTCAAAATTGTAAAAAAGAAATACAAGAAACGAGCTCATCATGCTTCCGGTCTTGAAATTTTTGGACAGAAAATACAGTTTATGAGAATTTTAAATATGGTCTTTTTTAAAATCACTCTCAATATTCGTAAATGAATAACCAGTTGAATAAAAAATCCAAAAAAATTCAGGGTACTGTTTCGGAGTTGGGAGAATTGCAGGAAAATTTTTGAATAAAATCAAATATGGCGAAGGTCAGACGTTGGTTGGTTTCGCATGGAATTCCCCATATCCATGTACAATAAGATTTTCATCAAATTTTTTTCGGAAATCAAGTTAATGATTTCCTTTAAATATAACTACAAACCTCGAAGACAATTAAAAAAATTTACTTTAAATACGAATTCTAATCTTACCTCTCAATCACTCTTTTCGTTCGTACATTTGAACATAAATAAATTGAATACTTCGTGCAAAAACATGTCAGATTTACGACTAAAGATGCGAATACAATAATTGCACAGGTATCGCGAGACGAGTTGAGACGGGACGGTAAGAAGATGCTTTCGCGTCTGTACGTGCTCAGGCATTTGGCAAAATGAGAAGTTGAGACGAAATATAAGCAATTGCAGGAGTAAATATCGTTGCTCCCAGGAGCGGAGTAAAGACGTAATCACACCCAACGTGTACCGGCGTTTTCGAGTTTGGGTATACGGTGGAATAACACCGGCGTTATACAGCCATATATCCCATTTTCGTATGGGGTGGGGTTGAAGACAATGAGAAAGAGCGAGAGAGAGAGAGGCGGCGTCCCGGCTGCAGGAACATAATTATTCCACTCCGGGATATTCTCGTATTTTGGAGGGATTCTCCATCAAAGATTCGGGTCGAGTTTAGAGTAATAAAGGGATTCTCCGGCCCTCCTTCCGGCTCGAAACAATTGATATGTTAATTAAAATAATATTCTGCAAAAGCTACGCTGAGAGCAAAAAGCCCCTCCCCCCCTAACAAAATATTACTATGCCTCCCGGTAAAAGCTCTGCGTTTGCGATCAATCTTCCACCGCGATTTTGAATCAGGAATTTTCACTCGGCGTTACTTGACTTAATTTCTACAATTTTTTCCGTCGAGTTTATTTGGAGAAAAGAATACAGCTATTTTACAGCGACACTGTTCAAGTGAATTCGAAGAAGAAGAAAATTTACTAGAATCCCTGAGAGTAATGGAGTACAACCTTAAAAACAGGCAACACTGTGCTTCGATGTGTATATATATATATATATATATACAAGATTTAATTATACGAGTTAATTAAACCATGTCTATGACGAAACGAAAATGAATAATGCATTTAATGTTACCGCGATACGTAATTTATAATGTAATATTTATGCGTAGGGAGTTGTACGATTTTGCGCTAATTGCAACTGACAGGATTCTTCATTTGGCCGGAAATCATGTGTGGATGGAACTTCCGATCGTGCTGTTTAAGTGACGGCAGTGTGCGTTGCCATTCTTTATCGCGTGGACGTGACTCGGTTTCGAAACTCGAGAGAGGCACGATTGTCTGGTGCGAAAATAATTTTGATTAATCGGCGGGAATTGATTCGTTTCGGTGGTACTTTATCGTTTTCGGAGCAACTTTCTCAAACGATCACGCGACACGATTATCCCCATTTTGTTCAGCTTTATTTCTCCACCTTATAGCTCCGGAATAAATTTATATAAACTTAAAACATCTATTTCTTCAACACGGTTACATTCCTCGTTAAAAAGCGAAGATAAATTGTCAAAGCGGGAAAGTTGTAGCTCCAACGGTTGTTAAACTACGGCGAATTGAAGTTTGGACCAATCAGGCTTGAGGCGAAATGCTGACGCTAGGTGTCGCGTCGAGCACGGCGGTCCGTGATTGGTCGAGTTTCAACTCGCTCTAGTTTAAAAACCGTTGGTCACACGAATTCCGTGCAAAGACGACTTTGCTCTGGTTTTCAACAAGGAATACGATGAACGGGAGAAAAACACGGTTTAGTGAAGAAGATGGCCACTCTTGCGGCAACTAGTAGTAAAACCATCTGCTTTCTGATTTCAGGTGTGAGGGTGGCTGGCTGCAGCTGGAATCTGGAGCGAGGGTCTGCGGTCAAAACGAGAGATTCGATCCACCCGTAGTCCTGTTCTCCGATAAGGATTCAACGACCCTCCAAATGCAGTGAGTGCCGGTATAATTAAGCTACTAGATATTTTTCGCCGAGGTTTAAATCGGATGGAAAAACGGTAATGCAATCAAAAAGAAAAAAAAAAAAAAAAAAAAAAAAAACGGTTGCCGAGGCTACCGAGACACGAGTTTTTGTCGTATTTTCCGTGGGACAATTTCGGGAAAAAAACGGTTCCTCCGACACGGTTAAATGAGCCCGAAATGGAGCGTGTCGGAAGAAAAATCGTGAGTAAAAAAGGAATTAGAATCGTTCCCGCAGTTGTACGCCGAGTCCTTGAACAATCCCGGTTTCATTGTTTACTCGAAAGAGCTCCGTGCTCTTCTGGAACGGAAAAAAAAAAAGAGACAAAGAGAGAGAGAATGGAACAGGGCTCGATCCGAGGGTCAAGGTCAAGAGATCGCGGCTCCGAACAGCCGGCGGGGCTTCCTTCGCCAATTTGAATATAACGAAAATTTTTCACGAAAGGCAGCAGCGGCGGCGGCCCATTTTGCGGTCGAAGAGGAGGCGCTTTTAAGCACCCGTTTGACACAGAGGCGAGAAAGAGAGCGAGAAATTGGCGAGGTGCGGACGCCAGGACAATCCCCAATTCCCGGACGCGTTCATTATTTGCGCTTCTTAATTGGGTCGCCGAAAGGAACTGCCCTAAATTGCTTCATTAAGGAGTCCCATAAAATATTCATTCCACGACCCTATCCCGACGCTATCTCGGTCCGTCCACCTCTTCCTTTTCCCATTCGAAAACAAAAACGTTTCCAAAAAAAGCAAAAGAAAATTAAGAATAAAGACCGTGTTTCACGCTCCATTCTTCTCAATTCTTCCTTGAAACAATCCGCGAAGAAGCTGAAATAAATGTGTTTTATTTTTTATTCGTTATTTTTTTTTTTTTTTTTACATTCTCCAAAATCTTACTTGCGTGGGAAAAAAAAAAAAAATTCACGGGGTACGTTATGGAGGCGCTTATTGAACCTGTGTTGAAAATTCTGTACTACGGTAAAATTTTTTCTATGATGTAAACTGATGCTTGGACGTTGTTCCGGAAAAAAGATAACCTGAAATAGCCTGACGCGGAACTTTAGATTAAAATTTTGATTGAAATATCAGACCATGGATGTCAGAGAAAGGAAGGGAATGAAAAAATAAAACAAAATAATTATCAAAGCGGATATTTTATACGTGCACTACGAAAGGAACATTGAGGCAAAAATTCGCTTGGTTGCAGCGCGGTTCTAAGTAATATTATTTAGAGCTTCGGACGTGAACGACGGGGGCCACTTTTCCAACCTCGTGGTAATCGATTTTCATTTTATACGAAACGTGATTCAGCGCAGGATTGTATAACGTAAAGTATATAGGTAAGAGTATAGGTATACCTACACGTCCCGTGTCTCGCCTGGATCTTACAGCTTCTCGACTTTTGTAAAATTGCCAAGGATCTTATTCCTTATACGGCGTTCGTGTTACGCCTTCTTAACAGTATCCGGTATCCATTCAATATACGAGATCCAAATTCGGCTTCGAGTTCTAGTCTGGAAGACCGTTCGTTCGTGATAAGTAACAAAAATAATAAAGTTACCAAAAAGTTCTGTTTAAGACTTTCGTCACAGAACGATATCTGAAATGACGATAAAGAGTTTCACGTATCGTAAAAATTGTACTGGTTTGATTTTTGTAAAGTTTTGAAATGCAATTTTTCAGTCACGGTTAAATATGTCCTTTCACTCAAATCAGTTCAACTACATTTTTGGTTTTTCGAAACGTCATCACATATTCTGCAATTTCTTTCTATTCCAGACTATTTCCAAAGTATTGTCGTAACTTTTTGTGTCTATCTTCATTATTTTTTTCTCCCTTCTTCTTGTCAAACTTTTTTACCTTGGAACTGTGAGTCAAGGAACCGTGATGTCATTTTTAATCTATAAGTGTTTCTTCGAGTTTGGTTCACCGCGTATACATGTGTGCGTGTGTGAGTGCGTCTGAAAGTCATGGGGATAGAATTGGAGTGGAATGAAGAAGACGTTGGCTGAGCCATATTTCAACCCACTCTGACACATTTATGTTAGTCGCGATTCACGAACCGCAGCTCTTTCCCCCCATTTTCAGACTTTTATCAATTCTCCTCTCTGGGCTGCGTTACACAGCCACACATGCACCCACATTCGCATACAGAGATTTGTATAATTTATCGAATTCTAAACTATACGGTAAAAAGTTTGGCGAAATTTTCATACCCATTGATATGTTACATCGAATGTGAAATACACTTGCGAATACTTCGCCTTTACCGAGTCGTCGTCTTGAATTCTTGTTGTTGTAAATTATGTACTTGGGAAAATTGGTAATTTTAAAAATTGCCTTAGGAAATGGTCACCGATTTGTCAATATTCTATCTATTTATATACACGATTTATATTTCGCCGTTATACGCGCGTCAAATTGTGTTACGAATATCGTTTCGAAAAAATTTGTCACATCGAGTATTTTGTTTTGTTTAGGATTCTGTGAGTCCCAAATCTCGAGGTTAATGAAAAATCATTGATTGTAGGCAATTAACAAATCCTTTAAATTCGACCACCCTGTTACCAGTTTCGTAATTCTGACTTAGCTTTATGAGAAATCGTTCGAGAATGATAAATCTGTGGATCTTTGGAAATCCAGAAGAATCGGAGTTAATTGATCGTCGTTAATTGCCTAACCAAATCGGATTCGAATCTTGAGCCTGGAAACTGCCACCCGCAGATTTATGGATTATCAACGTTTGTCACTGATCGTCGAATATCGTTGAGATATATCTCAATTTGCAATCGCGGATAAATTTGCGAATAAGTTTTTTTTAACACGGTGGCAAAAAAGAGAAGGATACTTTGATCAAGAATTTATTCCACACTTTAACAGGTACTGACTCGATTCAAAATAACCGATACGTATGTATATTTCTGTCTGAACGTCGAGACGGTATAATTGAACGATATATTCCACGAACGATCTTCTTCGCGGATTCACGAGCCCCAAATATGGCAGTAAATTTAACGAGGGAAAAAGAGTAGCTGCAAAAAAAACAAGGAAAGGACATGGAAAGGCGAGTCGAACGGAAAAACTGGCAAATTTACATCTCGATTGAATTTTTCATTTGATTCTTAATGTTCCTTTTCTACGTTTTATACCAAAGTTCTGTCTCGTGAAACTACAATAACGAAACGAAGGATTCGTCCCAAACACAAAAAGGAAACTGAAACTTTTCACTTCGCAATCACGAGTTTTACCGCTTCGAAGAAAATTAGAATATTTTTTCTCATTTATTAGATGTCGGTATTTTTTTTATTTTTTTTTTGCTGAATTAATTTAAATAATTACAGCATGAAAACTTGTTGAATATTGCGAATTTGCTTTGACAAAAGAACAAAGAAAGAAAGAAAATCATTGAATAATGATGTCCTTCTGTAAAGTTTTTGCGGATTATCGGACCTTTTTTAAATTAGAATTGATGTTTCGTCTTCGAATTTTATCCCTGTGTTCAGGGATTACCGTTTGAATTAAATTTCCCTGGTAAGCGAACCCAGTTCCACGTATTCGGAACTTGTTCCACATATTTTCTGTTTCTTTTCCTTTTTTTTTTTTTTTTCTGTCCCAATGCGAACTCCTTCCTGTCAGCCGATACAAAGGACAGAGCTTTAATCTCCGTTACGGTCGGGTCAAAGAAGAAGGGGAAGATTTACAGAGCCGCGAGAGTTTGGTCGGAAACAGTCGAGTACATGCAGGAAGTTGACCACACGTGTTAAAGTGGAGAGCAGGGAGAGGCTAAGCGGGACGGGTAGAAAAACTGATTTTCGCAGTTCGTAACCCTAAAAGCTTTTACGAGGGTCAAATCTTCGGCGTGTCCCTCCTTTGTCAATTCCCGCCTCGCCGCTTCCCCGTTTTCGCAACTTACTATTTTTCTCCCGCGAAGAGCCGATTTGGGTAAATTTTGAGCCTCCTTTGCCGCATTAACAGCAGCAATAAACAAATAATTAAAATTTTGCATAAAATGAGCTCTTAAATGGTAGGAAATCATTGATTTTGACGGTTCTCAAACGACCTGGCATCACGATTATCATCAATTCATCTAATTTTATTTTTTAACAATTTTGTTCCAAAATACATTTATTTAAACGTTATATGAAGATCGTGTAGAACTGGAAGTTGTTACATTAAAACTTTCGAAAAATCTATGTCAGTTTTGTCATCACTTATTCAATATATGTTTCTTTAACACGGTTGCATTCCTTGTGAAAAATCGAAGCTAAGTTCTCAAAGCGGCGATGTCGTAGCTCCAACGGTTTGCTAACTACAGTGATTTGAATTTCGAACCAATCAGGCGCCTATACGAGACGCTGACGGCAGGTGGCGCGTCGACTGCGGCGATCCGTGATTGGTTGAGCTTTAACTCGCTCTAGTTCAAGAATCGTTTATCGCTCGAGTTCCGTGAAAAGACGGTTTTACTTTGGTTTTTATCAAGGAATACGATGAGCGTGAGAAAAGACGGATGACTGAAAAAGATAACCTCTTTCAAGGGGATTCAAAGTAACCATCTTCTTTTTCGGTATGAAATGCACTCTTATGTAAAAGAAAAATGTAAGTCTCCAAGGAAATTAAATTTTAGTTATTTTTTCAGATCACTGTTTAAAAGCCCCTATCGTTATTGGTTTGAGAAAAAAGTTGGAAAGCAAATTTTCCACCAAACGATCATTCGATTCTCTTGAACAATCTTCTTGATTTCATTAAAAAAAAAAAGGGAAAGTGACCCTAACCATTGATCAACCTGAATACAGAACTCGTGACAAAATCGATTGACTAATTTCGCTTGATTTTGAAAAGTCGTCAGATTTTGAGCAAGATCATTTAAACGGTTATCTCAGAGCTTTTGCGCGTGAAAATAAAAATCCTGCGGTCGAAAATTCAAACCCTTGCAAATAACGGCAAGTTCCGTAACTTTTCTCGCAGACCTCTCGATTTTGCCAGCAGAGTTTTGTTTTTTTTTTTTTTTCTGTTTCGTTCGAATGCCGAAACGAAGAGGCAAAGAAACCGAAAATTATTCACAAGGAACAAAAAGGACGATACGGACAGTGGAGAAAAGAAATCCTGAAAGAGACTCGCGCGTCAGGGGTGAGAAAACGGTCTACTGCCGGGTTTAGACGTCGTTGAATTTTGAATGGGCACCCTTGTATGGCGTATTCATGCCGTCCCGCCGCTGTTTCCCGTTTTGTGGCTATTTTTCACCGGCACTTTGTTCCGTCCAGCACGTATAACCTCCGACCTTAACTCCGGCCACTTTTCCAAACTGTCAATATAAAATTGGGGAGGAGGTGCCGACCAGATATCGCTGTGAACTTTTTACCCTTTCTCGGAGTAAAACAATTCACTTTCTCTGCCTCTTCGATTCCTCGGACAGTGCGCAGCGAAGCCAGCTCATATCAAGTTCTGTTTTCCTAGTTTTATCGTTAGTCGAGCTTGATTATGTCGCCGAGCTTACCCCTCGTAAAAGAGCCGTGCCACGTTTTATTCGTCTACTGGCGTCTAGACCCGCAATAATGCGATATACCCGCACCCCTACCGAGGCTTGTAATATTTTTTATACTCGTACACGGTTCGATGGAGTAAAAAAAAAATCGATGTCAAACTGTACAGCAACTTTTGGAAATGCTTGTATTTATTTATTTTTTTCATTTTGCATCCGTGAGTAAAAAGGTGAGTGTTCAAATTGGTTAAGGAACTCTGTCAAACGGAATTTCTTTTTCGTGTTTGTATAAAAATAATTTGAAACCACTTGACAGATCGATTCCAAGGTTTGACGAGTTCACAGCTTGTAGAAAATTTGCGGTTCTTTTTTTCACATCAATGTTTTTCGATTAACCTGAAAAATTCTGGACCGAGAGAATGGAAAAATTGATCTGTTTGAAGTTAAGAAAGTCTCCGTAGCTTGAGACGAAAATTCATTGAACTTATCCAGGTCTTATTATCCTGACAAGTTGTCGTTACTGTTATTACGGACATTTGAAAAGCGTGGAGGGTTGTACGGTAGAAATCCGTAATCAACCGAATGCACGAGGGTGACTTTAAACTGAAGCTTTACAGCGGTATCTGGTATAATATATATGATGTACCTAAGGGGTATAATGGATATTAGGGAAAATGAAACTTGGAATGAAAATTCATGCCTACAATAAAAGCTCCGCAGCTTTGCGGCGATGAAGTCTATCGAGTTTATTACCGACCTATACAGGCACATACGTATAACACGTATATATATACCCATAGAGACTGCGGAGAATCTCCGTAGATTCCTCCACGAATCTCTGAATTATCGTTCATCCCTGATTTCACCACGGGGTGCAACTTCATGATTATAACCATTCACATCCTCCGTAGAAATTTTCGCTCGTTATCATTATTGCTCAAACTGCAGTAATAATATCTAAGTATACCAATCGGGAATGGAAGTTGAAAAAAGCTTAGTTGACGAATTTTTTTTTTCGCACCTTCTCATCCCTTTATGTCACACATTATTGCGCTGAGTTAACTTTCATAACAGGATAATGTCTAGTGATTTTTTGGGTCACTGATTACGAATACGAAATAGGGGTTTGCAAAAATTCAAGATGGTGGATTTAATGTGACGGACTAAAATTTCAAATTCAATCAAATTTGGTCAAAAATCTATGTACAATGGTCTTTGGGTTTGGTAGTTACAAATCTGAAAACAAGTTCCGAAAATGCAAGATGACGGATCCAATATGGCGAACGAAAATTTCACATTTGATAGAATCCGATCAATAAACTCTATGAAGGCGTTTTTTGGTTCGTTGATTGGATTTGCCTTTTCGTATTTTCAAAATCTGATTTCAGATTCGCGATCAGCGACCCCAAAAACCCCTGGACAGTGTTTTTTCTTCGGATTCGATTGAATTTCAAAGTTCCGTCCGCCATATTGAATTTTTCGAACCCCTATTTCAAGTTCGTAATCAGCGACCCCGAAAACTTATAATTTACGTAAAACATGCATACGCGTGGAGGGGTAATATTCTCGGAAATGAATTTTTCCTTCAATTTTGATGATTTTTTTCAATCAATTTATTTGTAACAATAAGAATTTAGATTATGTCCCAATAGTTAATTCACTATCAAACAGTTGAATAATCAATTTACTAAGAGAGTACATGTCACACCTACTTGCTTAAAAAATTTTTTGCCAAGTAAAAAAAAATTCTTTTTCTATTATTATACGTAACACGGTTTTTTCATTTCTTTATTTCGTCGTGATTAAAATTTGTTTTTTTTTCTCTTGTTTTTTTTTTTTTACCGACCTACTTTTATACCGCGCATTTCGTATTCGTTTTTCATCCATGATTATTACAGCCCGGACGGTGAGCTTGACGTGTGTACGAATTTGGAATGTGCATAATACCGTGATAAAGGTGAGAGAGGGCGCGGATAAAGAGACGGTTCAACAGGTTTGTTTAACTATGTTAGATAAACACGCGAAGAATTTTGCTTGAAATTGCTTTCAGTGGAATTGTACCTATACCTGTACACATGTAAATATACACTTATCTAATTGTAAGCATAATTACTGCATATTTATATAGGGCGCACAATTGCTGCAAAGCATTCCTCGAACATTTCGCCACGAGAGTCTCGCGTATTCTTAGGATTTGTGCGAATATATACATATACATATATATATATATATGTATGCCTCGTACGTGTGCCTACAATAATTATAATTTATTTCTCAAGATTATCCCATGAAAACTTGATCTTCTCATTAATTATCTTAACCATCGTATTCCGCTGCATTTGTCTTACTTGATAATTCAATCTATTGAAAATACGCAAACACCAAAGTATCACTTTTTATATATTTTCCTTAGCCGGAAACGATTATTTTTTTTTTATCCTTCACTTCCTACCATTTTTATCGTTATTATTTCGTCAGGGGAAAGTTTCCACTAAAATTATAGGAGGAATGTGCGATTTACATTTACGAGTATTCGAATCGACGTAATTTTGATGCGAAAAAGCAGAAACTTGCAAAAGAATACGACGAAAAAAAAAAAACCACATTCGTACATCTTCAAATTTATCTTGTAAATTTGATAAAATATAAAAGAAATCACACAACGAACTGCAAAAGCACGAATGATTCTATCGAATTTTCAAGATGAATCATGTGATGAATAACATGTTGAATGGTTTCAAAAAATTTGATGATTTATCACGTGAACATATTTAGTTGAAAGGTTCACTATTTCCGAAGGCTATACGTATGTGCAAGAACCGGGAATTTATCGTACGAGTTGAATATTTACGGTTGAGAAAATATTGATGCAGAGTAGGTAATATGTGTATAAATAATTATAACTAAGAATAAACAACTGAATAAATAAATGAATGAACAAAATTTGCGGGCGTATGAATTCGCGGTGGGGTTTATTTGCTTGAGGAAAACCACGTTTAAGGTTTGGCAAAATTCATTGTGTACTTTCACCCACACACCTGGGTTGTATATTTTCGGATGCATGAAAATAGGGAGGGGAAGAAAAGCCCGCGGCGTTGGCTTCTAGGTAAAAGATGGAAGGTTTGAGGTTGTTGTAATTCAATTATTTAGTTAGTCGAAGGTTCGGCTGGCCGGGTTTTAGTTGGGTTAGAGTCTGGAACAGCAATGGCGCGGGGTCAGAGGCGACTCTGGTTCTATCCTCCGCAGGCATCTCCTAACTTCTAATTGTATTTACTCATAATAAATCTTCTTCCTTCCAGTCTTCATCAAACTTGTATTTGATTAGCTTTCCACCCCCTTTAACCCCCCTCGGTCAGGCTCTCCCCATCAATCGTTTCACCCTTTATTTATGCCCTCATTATTCCCACAACAGCCAAATGTTGAAAAGCATAAACAGATCCATTTATACACTCGGGACGTTAACCTGGTCGGCTTTTGTACGACTCGATGCGATTATGCTCTGAGTAGAAATTTTAAAACCCGTTTCAACACTTTAACTGTAACCTTCAAACCTCTTAATCCTTCAAAATTCAACCTCGAATCTGCGGAACTAAAGTATAGAAAACGCGAAGGATTGATCGAGGTGCAAGCCAGGAATGTTGCAACTAAGGTCCAATTTTGGTTCTGATCGGTAGCTCAAATTTAAGTATTCGCAATCGGAAGTTAAGCGCAGTGTTGATGTTTGAACAAGGTCTTTTTTACTCGAAATTTCCATATCGTTGAAGGTCTCATACAAGGCTAGGAAACCTCGATATTTCCTTGAAGTCCAAATGATGTACAAAATTTCGTCTCGTGAGATGCAGATTCCATGAGAAAAAACTACATTTCTTATAGTTGGTGGAAGAACGGTTAGTAAAATCGATATAAATACAATAACGGATTGAGAAATAATGAGAAAATTTCCCATTAGTAAGGATTCGAGTCCAGGAAGAATATTTTTCGTTCGTAGTCATGAAATATGAAAACGGTCAACAATTGTAACCACAACTAGACATTTTTTTACACTATAGAAAGCTTGCGACGCTTAGAAGCAGAGCTTCAATTTAGTCTTTTGACTGGATTTTTGAAGATTCCACGTGATGCGTGATCCCTTCCTCGTACATTCCGAAAATGACGTGAGATTGGAAAGCTTCTATGCACGAATATCTACTTGAGAAAAGATTAAATCAGACTTTTCAAGCTGCGGATTGTGTCTCTGAGATTTAAGTAAAAACTTAAAATCACAATAAGAAAACGCAAACTACAATAGCAACCAATTTAGCCATGTAAAAACGGGCGAAAAAGAAAATTACTTTTCCTATTGTCTTAGAAAATCAGAAAATTAAACTACTGTTAAAACTATTAAAGAAACAGAAAAAAAAAACTAAAAGGTAAAACTAAATAATTGACAATGTCCAAACCAATAAAGGTAACACTTTCTGCGATACCTTAGAATTTTTGTAACTTTATCAGATTTTTTCAAGTGGCCCGAATTACCGATACTTGAGCCAATATGCAAACCCTTTTATCAAACACCGTTAGCTTTGGATATTCTTAAGTGTCGGTATATGTCGGTAAGGGAATCTGTATCCAACTCTCTTTGTACATCATCTGTTTCCCGGATTTTTTAATTCATCTGTGTGTTGGTGTTAGTTTTCCGACAACCAAAGATCGAAACTACTTTGATTTTTTGTCTGTGCCTTGGTGAAGGTTAGCGCTTGAATAACGGTTGTCAGGTTTCTTCAAACGGCCCGAAATATACGAACTTTATAAACGTCTCCTAATTCCGGAACAACGAGTGATAACATCTAGAATGAAAAAAATTTGAACAGTCACATTTGAGAGTACCTATACTATGAATACGTGGATGACAAAAATTTTGGGACCAGAAGGTGAAACCGCACAGAATTTCCCGTGCATTATACGAAAGCGAGAAACGATCTTTTGGATCGCGTCAATATTTCAAATTCACGTGTCGCTTTTCACCCTACACGCCTATATATGTACATATATTTACACACATACACGTATGTACGAACCCATAGCTTTGTATAACATAGCAGCGTCGAATATTCGAGGCACCCCTTTGCGGATAGGCCTATATGGCTTAACGCAGCTCTGCACAGTATCGAGTGTGTATAATACGACCTGCGAGTGACTTTGCATGTCACAGGGATTACAATCGCACACGTGTAGGTTATATGGATGCATTGTGTGCCGACCCTGTCCCCATCTATACAACGCTAAGGTATTTCTGTACGGGGATTTCACCCGAAGAAAACTGTCCATGAAACCGGACCCGCGTCCATTTTTCAGCCCTTCGATTCATGCGAATTTCTTTCCCTTTTTTATTCTCAAGCGAAATGCTATTGCTTTTTCGTTTTTTTTTTTTTTTTTTTCTCTTTATTCGTTCATTTTTTGTATACATTTTTTCACAGTCAGAAATACACTATCATATTGTAAGAAAAAAATTATTTCGAAGCGTTGATCCAACTATAAATACAGACTAGACCTGCAACTTAAAAATTGGTTTTCCGTTCTTTTAAACATCTATTTATTATTTCTCTTCTGTTAATCATTTCGTTTTCCTTTTTTTTGTTTGACTATCTTGCTACTTTTCACCACACATTTTATTTTACACGAAGCTGTGTTTCGGGGGAAGATCGTAGATCGTAGATTGGGCCAGGGGACGAATTCAACGCGATATCCTATAAAGCACCATTCCGATAATCCGCTCACGAGATATCCCTGCTCGAGCAGACTTATAGGGTGAAATCTTATCCTTCGGCAAGCCAGCCAACCAGCCATTCAGCTAGCTGGATGGCTAACGTGTGTAGACAAAACAGACGCGAACTGGTGGAAAAAAGCGGAAAAAAACTCGACTATTTGGCGAAACCCTCCAAATTTAAGTGAAAGTGTGTTGCGATCAAATTTATTGCAGGTGATTAATTTTTTTCTCTTTTGAATCTGTTCGTTCATTTATTCTTTTTTATCTTAGTTTCGTTATCTCACCACACGTGCGCTCGAATCAACCAAATTCTTGGAAATTATATCTGCAAGTAATTGGAAACATCGTAAGCTGCATGAAAATTTCACTATTTTGAAAATGAGGTCAAATTTACAATAGTTTTAGGTTAGGAAATATGTCGGTAATGCACATAGATCACTAATAATGAGTTTAATTCATAATATTTATCCGAATCATGAAAAACACGTATTAAAATTTCCAAAATAAAAAAAGTTGAAATCCGAACTCTTGGCAGTTTTAAGAGATACTGAAAAGTTTACTCGCGCCTAAATCATCCATCGCAAATAGATGTGTGCCTGTTTTTTATACATAATATATATGCATATATAATATATGACACGTGTATTTCATACTGGGATTAAAAAACGGTGACACACCCTGGAAATGTAGGTATTTATGAGCCTTCGATTGAAATACGATGTATGTACCTGTATATCCTGCATGTAATCTATATTCCACGAAGGATATTTTATGCGTTAGTAAGAGCCGCGGCGGCTTTTCGGCTCTCTTCGAGGATTTCTCATACTCGCCGAAAACTCGGCACAGCAGACAAAAGCCGTGGGTGTCCTTGCGGAATTTTGATTAGCCGAGTATCAAACGGTGCAGAGAATTTCATCGCAAAATTTTCAGAGGAAAACGCATCCATGAAATTCCAAGTATACAGATCAAATCGTACTCCTACGTATGTTACATATCTATGCCGTGTGGCAATTTTACATTCTTAGAATTTTCCTATTTCCATAATTTTTCGTTATTTATGAATACGTCAAAATGTACGATAGAAGATCAACAGTTGCTAGCATGTTAGAAAAAAAATAGCTTCAATAATTCCGGATAGATATAATGTGACATACGAAGTGGATTGTTGAGAATTTTGTATGGAAACTCATGTAACCGAAATGAAATGTAAACTAATTGTCAAATTGAATTCTAGAAAGAACTGTGAATTTTTCAAAATAAAAATTCTATTTTTTTGACACTGTAATATTATCACAAAAACCGGGAAATTGAAAAAAGGGAAAGTAAACTGCAGCTTTGACTTCGATTACATAACCTAAGTAGGTGTGTATTTTCGCAAGTAATTATCTGGATTTTCAATAGGTATACAAGGAGAGTTCAAGATCCAGATCGCAGTACCGACGTATACCGACACTTTAGCCAAGACACAAACCCTTTTCTCGAATGTCTTCAGTGCAGGAAGTTCTAGAAAAGGCTGACGGCTTGGCTTAAGTGTCGAGATATGCCCATAAGGGAATCTGCATCCGACTCACTTAGGTATACAGGGGGAGTTCTGGATACAGATCCCCATACCGACGTATACCGACGCTTAGCAAAGACACAAACCCTTTTCTCGAATATCTTCAGCTCAGATAGTTCTAGAAAACGGCTGACGTCTTGGCTTAAGTGTCTGTACATGTCGGTAAGGAAATCTGTATCCAACTCTCTTTGAATACCCACTGTTTTCCCTAATTTTTTCACTGTCTGTGCGTGTGTGTGTGTGCGTGTGCGTTAGTTTTTTGGAAACCAGAGATCGAAACTGCTTTGGTTTGACGTCTGTGCCTTGGCGGTGGTTAGCGATTGAATAATGGTAATGGAAGTGGAATCGTTATTTATCGGTACACCTCATGTGTCTATACCTATATAGATGGATACGAGAAGAGAAACGAGAAGGGAAAAGTTTTATCCTGGAGATTGCGAAGAGTGGGTGTAGCTATAGGCCATCCACCGGTGTTTTATACATCCCGGTGAAAAGCTTAATTCTCTCCGCGTATATATTTCACCGCTTCGTAATCCTTATACACGAAAGCTTCTCAATTTTCCTCTTCCTCCACCTTTTTCCATCTTTCGCCGGTCGAACCACGCCGGCTCTTCGATCGGTCGCACATATTGGGTTTGTTAATAAACGACAACCAATTAAACCCCGTATAGCCCCGGGCGAATCTCTCTTACCCTCCCAGCCTCCCTATCTCTCGCTCCCCAAAATTACACGCCGAAACGAACCGAAACCCCTAACGACTTCACTAGATCACCGAAATTCCTTTTCACCGATACATTTTTCCCTACCCTTGTTCTCGATCGTGTCTCAGATTTTTTTTTTCTTTCAAAAAATACAACGTGTAATATTTTATTCATTTTTTTTCCAATTCTAGTTGAATGTCTGATATCAATCATGGCAAGAAAAATATCTAGTTTGTCAACTATTTTAATCAAATCCTTAAATTATTTTGTACATTTTTTTTCCCCCCTTTCTTTACCATGACTGTCAAAATTATACATTCCAGCATCGTCCTGGAAGGTGGAAACAAGTTTTGTAATCGTATATAGCCAGAAATTACTTGTTGCTCGTGCCGAATTTTTTTCCAATTCGAAAAATATTTATTGTACGTAGGTATTTTATTCTAACGACACCCATCTTGCTTGTGCAATAGCTACACAACAAGGCTTCGATTTTTTGCTGGTAACCCCAGTTTGTTCTTATTTGAGTTTATTCTTATTCCGCAAGAATTCAGCCTGATCTCTTCGAATCGGGTTTAATTGCATGAGATATAATTTCATGGACATGCACGGACGAAGGAATCAAGATCACAGAGAGGTCACATTACGCTGTGTCGGTGGAGAAATCGAGCAATCCAAGGAATCAACTTTTGCCGGAAAGTCGTCGGCTATTGAAGGCTGGCATTGCCTCTCTTTTTTTCTCCCCCTCTCTCTTTCTCTCTCTCTCTCTCTGCGTCGAGTGAATGGAGGAAGGGGTTAGGATTTTTTTTCTCGTATTTTTTTTTTTTTATTGTGCTCGAACACAATGGCTCTTGGTCGAAGTCAAAGGTTATAGTCTCGCGTGTTCCTTTTGGGGTAATATTTTCCAAAGCCACAATACTCGCCGCTTCTCGAATTTCTATCGCCTATACTATTGTTAGCGGGGGGGGAGTGAGGCTGCAGGTCTAAACTCGCTCTTTCTCTCTCCTTGCTTCTATTCAGGGCAAACCAACATTGTCCGGTTTCGTAAATCGCCCAGATATACTGCCGGGGGAACGATCCTGACTTTTGGAAAACGGTCCACTCCACTTTTTTCTCTTTTTCTTTTCTGATCTGCGATTTTTTTCTTTTCTCTTTCTCTCACACTCTTAATTGCAGCGAATAAGATAAAAGAAATTGCTTTTTTCTCACCGTCTTGCCACGTAAAGCGAAAAACAGATGTGAAAATTTTCGTAAAAGATTTAACGAATATATCTGTAAATATTTTTTCATAGAAATGAAAAACATTTTCGTACAAGATTCGAAAATTTTATTCGTAATTTTCTTTCTAAATATATTATGACTACGAAGCACAAGGAATTTTCACGCTGCTGAAAATTTACGATGCGTTACTGTAAATAAACATTTATTAATAACCGCTGAAGAAATTGTAGTACTCGAGGATTGCTTCTTTGTTTTACAGAGGATTTACAAAATTCGCGAGCTAATCTTGCATGGAAAGATAACGTATGAAATTGATCCACAGAAGTTTTACTTCGAAATTCTTTGACTCTTCAAGTCCAAAAAGTGAATTTGGAATTCGATACACAAGCGAACCTTGAGTAGAGTGAAATAAAACAATCGTTGAATCCAAACAAAACTTGATATCCGACAGTTTTTTATTCATCACCCACCAAACGAAAAAACTTGATTTTTGATTTGAATTCAACGATTGATTGATTTCATTTCGTGCTTAAGGTCCACCATATCGGTTCCGTAATTTGGAAAATCAGTTTTCCAATTTTATATTCAAATTAATGGAATTAAAAAAGCTTTGGGAAATTAAGTTTCGCGGAAACAACTATTGCGAGTTTGTATTAAAAAAAAAAAGAAGCCTTTTCAGAGCCGCGCAAATTTTCCCGTCGTAGAAAGCTTGAAGAAATATTGAAATCCGTGTGTGTTTTGCGCATATACAAGGAAAAGGCGAAGGAACTGCATCGAGGGAATTTCTGAAGCTCGTGACATATACGGGGGTGGAAATGCTGGTTGGATCCTTGGAGAGAGGTTGTTGGGGAAAAGCTTGTCGAGCTTTCGCCGTTTGGTAGGAAGGGGCGAGTGGCGTGTCGCGAAGTAGCTGCCGGGGATGAAGAAGAAGGAGGAGGAGGAGGAGGAGGAAGAGGAGGAGGAGGAGGAGGAGGAGGAGGAGGAGGTAGATAAGCGAAAAATGCTTGAAAAATTCGCCAGAAGTACATGTTAAGCAAACGTGTCTTCCATCCAGACTGCGGTGAGATCGACCGACGTCGAACCCGCGTCGCAAGCTATCAACCACACGTAAATCTATATTTCGAAAAGCTTCCTCTTGCGTAATGTGAACATTGAAGATGAACAAAAAATTTTACTGGGAGAAATTTGAAACCGCAAGATGCACGGAAACGGGGAAAAATCCAATTTTTATACTTTTACTTTGTACCGACGTAATAACGTATAAAGTGAACGAGCCACTTCCGGATACCGCAAATTTCATTTTTACACTTTGGAAATTCGATGCCATATTTAAATGTGTTTACTCATTGATTTCCGGTGCGGTTCTCTGTTTCGTTTGAATTATTATTTTTTTTGTTCTTGTAGTTATTTTATCACTTTTCATCGTCGATGCTGTGTCGAAGGAAAATCTACACTGGGAAAAAGCAAGCGGTCGAGGCTTTTTGTTAACAATCTTCAAGAACAATTAAATTCCACGTACCTACTCCAGTTTATCTTGTTTCAGATATTTTTATAAAACCTGCATATGCTGATAATTTTCTTTACCGTTATTCTGAATCTAGTTTTCCGGTTCGTATTTTTGCTCGGCTTAGTTTTTTATCTCCTCGGAAAAGCCGAGAGCCATAGCGTAAAAAATGAGGTGAGAAGAAAATTTTCAATTTCAAGACGCGAAGACAAGATTTGTAAGGAACGTCGACAATATTGAACCGTGAATATGATGATCGAGTGTCGAAACGTCGCTCGAACACGAGACGAGATCGAAGGATTGAATAAATTTTTTTGATGAAAACCGGTGCGATGGGTATGTTTTATTTTTCTTATCGGTTGTGATTAATAAAAAAAACAAGTCGGTACGTCAAATATAAAGAGAAAATTTTCCGCAGACGCATCCGGATTCGCGTCCGTAAATTTTTAATAATGTTAAACAATTTAATTTGTTCGTCACTTTTGAACCATCTCAAAGTAATTACGTTAAACGAGAGCTAGGCTGCATCCCGTCCGTTTTCTTTTACCCTGGTTTACTTTGCCGCAGTAGAAGGAGCACGAAATTATACTCCGAGAAACTGCAACGCCGCCGGTTTGCAATTAAGTTGTTTCGGAGCAAAAAGAAGCTCTCAAAGTCGAGCTTAAGTCGGCGGACCGGTTTAGGGGAGGGAAAATCTTTGTCCGGTTGTTTCTGCGGCTCTTCGCACAACCGACTATACTCGCTTCTATCCCTGCTCAACCCCTGGGACAACCCGACGAAACCCGGAAGTGACGAAGCATTACCCTCGGGCAGTTCCCTCGTCGGCCGCAAAACCGCAACAACCAAGTAATTTCAGCTCCTGTACACCGGCCGTCGGATTTTGGGCGACAAAAAGGGCTGACTTAAGCTCGAATCAGGCATGTATTAGGCGTACAGTCAAGGCGAAAATTTTTCAAACATCACCGATAACGATGGGTGATAATAGTTGAAAATAATAATCGAGGCATGGATTGATAGAGTACAAAAAAATAAACTAACAGCACTCGATCCACTTGGTAAAACTTAATCTATTGATCCATTGTTTCGCAATTTTTTTAAACACTGCGTTTGAAACCAAAATTTCGTAAATTTCAGTATGCAGTCCGAACGGCGTAAAAGTTTTTTGATAATTTACAGCTTCGTTGAAAACATTTTTCGATTTCAAGTGAAAATATTCATTCATCTTTCACTTGTGATATCATATGTCAAATGTGTGATGTGAGGTACTTGGTAAATAAGACAAGTTTGAAAAACAATCGGGATTAATCGAGAATCGTTTATTTTTGGTTATTCCTTATCGCCAAGGGTTGAATTTTGATTTGTAAAGTGAAGATGGTGTGTTTGACGAATTCTGTTTCGGTACGGGGGTGAAAACTCAAAAAGATGGAAAAATGGAAGAGTCGCAATGTCGGATTTTTATATTTTTCTCATAAAATTTCAACATGTAAAAGGACGAGTGTAAAAAACGTTGAAGTGTAGAAAAGAAGAAGTTCTCGGAGAAAGCCAAGACATTGAATCGCCAGAATTCTGATAACTTTATACTTTGGTTTTCGGTGTCTCGCATTTTGACGTTTTCAATTTCCTATACTTCAACTTTATTCAATTGAGAATACTGTAAAATTGATTACCACGTATTTCGACAGTTCGATATTGGACCCTCACAGTTTTTACTCTGTTCACTACACTTTTACTGCCACCTTCCCTGCTTTAATTAGAACAACGTTTTAACAGGAAATTGGAATAAGAAATTGTCAGTTGTGAACAAATTTAGTAACATCAATTTTATCGTATTTATCTCGTTTTTAATACCAAAGTTGAGCTGCCACGTTGATTTTGATGGAGCTCCGTTCATCCAATCATACAAGATCGTTATAAATTCTTCACAAAGGTTGAAAATAATCATGTTTATCTTTATTGTGTGTTTTGTTAAAAAAAAAAAAAAAAAAAAATTCTAATATTATCCTCTTTGCGAAACTCGCGAAAATTATTTATGCTCTTTTATCGAGTGAATTCCTGATGATGAACGGCGATGATTTCAGAAGCTCTGAAATCGCTCTATAAATTCGAAAAGTGTAATCAAAGCTTCGAGTATCCCACCTGAACAAATTGGCCCCAATCTTTTCACTAGAAATATCCAGCTTTGTGAATTAAACGAATATCGAACATACGTTTCGAAGCGCAGCAGAATCGGAGATAGTGATAGAAAGGTAAAATAAACGGAAGGATGAATAACGGACGAGTGTTCGATGATCTGCAGGTAAATCGTTGGACGATTTTTACGGCTCTCCGCGTTAATTGGATTTGATATTTCAATATACCGGAAGGAGTTTTAGCCTCGGTACGGTGGAAAATCAAACGGGTTCATGCAGAGTTTCGAACTGTGTTATATTTCCGGTGTACGTAAATTACACAAATGACTGCGGTAAATCTCCCCCTGTGTTACACGGGCGTTTCGTATGTGTGGGAAAAAAATATAGTCTCGATTCGTTGAACCTTGCCCTACGAATAACGACGATTGGGTGGCCTCGTTTTGCATCGGAAGCCGGATGAGAAGCAGATGGAACCAAAAACAAAGAGAAGATCTTTTTTTTTTTTTTTTCAAACAAACGAACGGCAAGACCAAAGAGACGATGGGATGAAAAAAAAAAAGAAAAAAAATGAGACGGAAATAAAATAAAAGAAAAATAACTAACCGGATGAAATAGAGCGTAAAAACGTCGAGAAAATAATGCATCGGCAGTTGCGTGAGAATTATTACTTTCGGTCGAAATGATTTCAGTGTCAATTTTTCAACCCCCGTGCAGCCTGCAGCGTATTATGACGTTTGCTTCGGGAAACCTCTCGACAACACGAGTGCGGATGTATGGACTCTGTGTCTCTACCTGTCCTGAAATTAAATGCGAAAACTGCCGGGAATAACGTCCGTCTATTGTTCTCCTCTGTTTCAGAATAAATGAGAAGACAGTGAGATCGCAATTCTTGGCCTATTTTAGCTTCACTTCCACGACGAGCACCTCCGTCGGATGGCCGGCGAGGGGAGGAAAGTCTGTAAACAATACCGGTGAGTCGAGAGGTGATATTTTTATTTATTTTTTTTTTTTTTCATCATTTTTTCATTACTGTGGAATTGGGTCTTTATATGAAAGAGTAGAAAAAGTTCAATTTTCTACGTGTGTTCGAAGCGGAAAAGCACGAAACGTTCTGCTCGTACGTTTTTCCTTATTTTCGTTAAGAACGAACAAAAATTTAGGCCTTATCATTCACGAGGAAAACGTTGATAAAATTTATCACGATTTCGAATTGAATCTTTGTTGAAAACATGTGGCTTTTGTATAAAAAAGACCGCTCTTTCCATTTGAGGTTAGGTTGTATTAGGTTAGGTTAGGTTATCGATTTCAAGGTTACAGATTTTCAAGAACTCCCAAAAATCACGTTTTGGCGATGCTTTCAGCCGCACACATGCCAAGACCTAAGAAACAAATTGTTTTCAATTCTTATGTGAAAAAGTTTGGAATAGACATATTATGAAATTTTTGAAGTCGAATGAAAATGGGAGTATAATTTAATCATTACGAATATTCTAAATATCTTGAATTTTTTTATATTAGCCTTACACTACGGAATAAATTTCGAATATTTTTTTGAAATTTTGTCACACTTCAGTACCTCTTCAATTCACATCTCAGAGCGTCTAATTTGGATCTCAGTCATTCCAGTTCACACAAAGAAACTACTCATCAGTCCGAAATGTGTACCAAATCAAAAATTTTAGCGTGTAAAAATTGTTGAAAAATGTAGTTTCGAGTAAAATGAACGCGTTCTAACCATTTTCCAAATTTCAGAGCTCAAAATAAAGATGAAACTAGTTCGTTTCATCGATAAAATCGTTGGTAATTCGTGAATATTCTCTTGCTAACAGCAGCTATTCAAATTAGACAGCTTGAAAATCACTCTTACGAGAAATACATATTATTTGTTTATTTTTTTTCTCACGGAGCTTCTCCAAAAAAATTGAGCGGCGTTTGATTAAACGTACCGCAGGCTGCAGCGGGCGTCAATTCGAACGGAGCTCAACGTGGCGTTAGACAAATTACAGAGCTTTGGAAGCTAAACGCTGACTAACTCGAATCGTCAGAGGTCTGAACCCGGCTAATCAAACGCTCGTAGAATCCTAGGGCCCCTTTGATATTGACGCTTACAGTTCAACAGTTTGGGGTTGAACCCCCCGACCCCCGGCTTATGCATCCCAATTTCCATGTTTCAATCACATGCCTCCACCTCCTTCAGCTCCGCCCAGAATTGCCACGCATTTTGCATCCAAATTGCACCCCTGTTTCGTGCAGGCTTCACTGGGCCCAGAAACAACCCCAAATACGTCACTGCCTGAGGCCCTAAAAAAATATCTTTGGGCAGGAGATGGATGGACACTTATTCTCGAGTCAACACCTCGGATCGTTAAAAATGTTATCAACATCTCTAACTGTAAACTCGTTCTTAGCAATCTTTGTATTTTCCGTCAAATTTTTTTCAGGTTTTTTTGAACAAAATCCTGTCAAACTGAATCAGAAATACTTGCAAGATAATCGATGAATTTATGAGGAAATTTCAAATCATATACAGAATCAATAATGCATAGTTAAGCCGCGTAGCTAGATATTTTTTCATCTTGAAAATCGGTTTTGATTTGTGATATGAATTTTCGGAAAAATCGTCTTCAAGTTTTGGTGCAACTTGAGTAATCACAAAGATCGAAAGGATGCATTCCTGATTTGACTTAATCTCGAAGTAATTCTTGATACAAACTTGTGAGAAATTGTTTTAGACATTTTCTCTTCTCCAATACTCAACAATTTTACGACTCGGAATCTGAATATCATCTCGATATTTCTCGTTCAAAAATCTGACAGTATTCGATAAACAGGAAGATCAATTTTATGTCGTCAAAATCTGGAACGATTATTTCCATCGCGGTTGTATAACGAGGTAATTTTCCCTGATACAACGAACCCAGCTATTGTAGCGTCGTTACAACATCGGTAGGGTTGGCTTTAGGAGGCGGGGGAGGGAGGGAGTTTGGATTTCAGACGGGTGCAGACCGGGATATAAAATTGTGAGAAAGCCTGAAAATAGGATAAAGGCTTTGTAAGGCCTGACAAACAGATCAATCGAATAGATGGAGAGAGAATCACGGGTTTTTTCATCCCTCCTATTCACCCCTTCATCCCTTATTCCCTTATTTCACGTCTCTCAAGAGTTACCAACTGTCTCCCGTTCGTCGATACGCTCGACCACTTTTCGCCAAGAGGAAAACGCAGCGCTCAGCGTCCCGACGCCGCCTCCCTTCACCCTTCATCTCACCCTCTCCTTTCGCTCTCGTACCTCACAGCCAGCTCTCCTCTTTCCTTCCCCCTTTTTTTTTCTCCCTTCTTCTCCTTCCTCCTATCAGACTGCATAAACGCCCGCACTTTTTACGCTCGGCTGCAGATACTTTATTCACTGAATCTGTCAAACGTTATCCCTCTCTTTGGTTTCAAGTTTTATACCCTTGGATGGATATACCTACACCCATCAACTTCACCGGCACGATTTTACCTATACGTACCTACTTTCAGCTTGAATTCAGGAACGCAATGAAATCAAACCGAATTCCACTGGAAAACCTGCACTTTGTTGTGCAGGAAGAAAAAAGACTTTTGTGACGTTGATAAAAATCGTACTTGAGTGAAAAGAGACAAGGAAAAAAAAAATAGTGAGTTTTTAAGACGGTTCTAAAGCCAAGTATTTTAAGCCGATTTTGTATTCCTTAGGTTTATGCAGGCTAAAAATGTGGAAGCTGATCTTGAAGTCTGTAAAATGTTTAGTTGAAGTTCAGAGAATGTACTTTTTCCCTTTTATTTCTTAATAAATAAATTGAATCACGGCGAATCCTGCGGAGCGGTGATTTCCGGAATGCGTAGGGACTTGGGGGTAAATTGGTGTAGTAATTAGTAGCCAGTGGAGGTCAAAATGTCTTTACAGTTGACGTTAAGGGTTCAGGCCTCGGTCCATTATGACAATTGCAAAACACAGGCCTGTCCGTTTCGCCTTAAACCCTTGGAAATTTTATTCAGGCATTTGCCTCCATGTAAAACCAGAGTACGTACATACGTATAAAGGAAATCCAGGGTAAAATTTGCAACGAGGGAAAGAGGGTCACTAAATTGCCGAAGAATGACTGTCTGTAATTGTAGAAATGCTCTTGGAACCCTCTCGAATTTCACTCAGGAACACATTTCACATCCACTAGTAGAATATTAAGCTAATTGAAGCTTTCGAGAAACGATGCTCTTCCGGTTTATTTCTTCTTTTATCTGGAAATGGACCCTCCGCATAATAAGTTCCAAGCAATTTTTCAGTCCAACAAAGCTGAAACAATTAATTCGAGACGATCGTGATAGTCAATTTATGCAATTATAGCCAAATAATTCAGCAATTTGAAACTTCTTTATTGACAATTTAAACATCAAAGCGTTATTTGCATTCTGGAAAATTTCCACTCAGCGCTATTACTTCCTTCCTCTTTTTCACGTTGATTTTTCTCTCTTCTTCACGCCGTTAGGTACGCGGCTAAACGTGTTTAAAACGCTTTCTCGTTTCTCCCTTCGGCGTAATTATAATTCACGTTTTGCTCCTGTTCGCAGAGTGCGACTGGGTCTACGAGGACACGGATTGCCGGAAGGAGTGCGTCCTGGCGAGTCCTGGATACCCGGGAGTCTACGCTCCGAACACTCGATGCCGCTATCTCGTCACTTCCGGTCCCCACGTGGCGGTGACCATCAAATTCACGGCAGTTTTGCTGCCATACAAGTGAGTAGACAAACTAATTGGATGAACGAAAAAACCTCAGCTTGGTTCTCGGAATAGTCCAACTGGCGAACATTTAAAAAAAGGTTTGTGTCTGGACTGAGTGTCGGTAATATGTCGGTAAAAAAATCTGTATCCAGCACTCTCCTTGCAAATTTACTCTCGATAACTCAGTTCAATTTGTCAGATGTTCGAATACGAGATACAAGGGAAAATTGTCAAGCGGTGAACAATAACGAGTGGAAAACATATACATCTGAATTAAATATGAAAAGTTATGTACCAAATTTTTTAAAAATTGGTGGAAAGTTCTAAGAATTGTAAATGTTTTTTGAAGTTTGGTCTACCATAATTTCGTAACCAGAAGTCGACAGGTTTTCAATAGAACCGTGTCAAATCTTGATAAAATAATTGATTTTTTCCCTTCAATTTTTGTTTATTTGAAATTCGGAAGTAGTAGAAGTTTCAAAAGTTTAGTCACACTTCTCTAACCGAATATTTCATGTATGACTAAAATTTCGTTCAAGACAGTTGAATCGTTTCTTTGTAATTCAAGATAGACGAAGTGATTATTGAAAATTTTAACATTTCACCATCCCGTGACTGTAAACGGTGAAAGCTTGAAGGGTGTTTAAAAAATCTGTAATAATTTTTGCCACCGCAAATTGGCAACACTCCGTCCTTGAACCGTCCGCAACTCTTCTTCTTGGTTTCCATCTCTCTCTTTACGCGACAAATTAAAACTTTAAGGAAGTTTCGTACCTCGGTTCCTCATTTACGGACGAAGAAGACCAGCCAAGACGGATTTCAACAGTCTTAAGAACTTTTCGAGCATACCGTCTGGATAAAAAGTATCCAGACAAAAGTAATGACGAAACAAAGATTCAGACGTGACTCTAAAATCAACTGAGCTGAAATTATTTCAAGTGATATAATTGGCTCTTTAATAACACAGAAATTTTCAAACTTCCGAAGAATTAAACCGAAAGATACGAGAGTGGCTAAAATTATTATGCGTAACGATATTTCTTTCAGTTGAACAATCTCGCCGTTTCGACAAATTCAATGAGTCTTTTTTCTATGCAATGTAATTAATCCTCTACTAATCACTCCAGATCAGTTATTTTTTCATTTTTTGTTGATTATTTCATCAATTTCCGAAATACTTTATGGAAAATTGATAACTCTGAGTTCTAAGTGATAAGCTTATGCGACTGACTATATTGAAAAGGGAATGAACGTTATTAGAAAATTATTAAAAAATTTGATCCAGTGTTGTATAGGAAATTAATTCATAAATGGAACGAGCCCCTTACTAATTAAAAAAAGAGTAGAACGACATTATATCAATAATTGAATTCCCTTCGAAATTTTTTTCAATTTTTCGTTTACTGTACCAAGTCAAAGAGAATTTTTTTTTTTTTAATACAAAATTCGCCTCCATCAATTTATTTCAGTGTCACTTTTTGAGCCCGTTTCTTCTCTTTGCACGATTTTTTTTATCCTGACTGTACGACTGAAACATACACTTGAAAAACCCACTTGAAATGTCTTTCGTTCAAAGCAGCAGGTTTCGCTGTTTCTTCACGGTTTGTCCAATTCCGTGGGGCGTTTTTCGTGACGTGCTTCGCAGGATAAGGTGATAAAAGGACTTGGAATTCTCGATCTCACCTTCCTTGCTATTTTTTTTTGCTTCTTCTTTCCTTCGGTAGTACTTTTCCCAAGTATTAAGCCTTCATGCTGATAAACCCAAACCGCGGTAATTTCAGGTCAGATTTTGCGAACCGTCAAAGAGACCCGGTTATATTATCCACTCTATGCAGATCCCTGCAGAACATGAACGGAAAACCATTTTCAAGGATTTTTAACGGCGGGTTAAAAGCACTAAAAGCCTGAAACCTGGATCGTGAAAAATTGACAGCGATTCCGATACCTTCCAGAGAAAAAATGGAAAGGAACAAGCGGGTGGTGAAGGGTTGGAAAAAAGCCGTAACACCGTGATTCGTAATTTCCTTCGTCTCGCCGATAATATCATCCGACCTTCAACAATCGATTGCAAAATTATTAAAAGGAAAAAATTAGATCAAGTCACCGACCAAATAGAGCAAAGAGAAATTATAAAAAATTTTAATCCAAACACAAGATTCAATCGAAGAATATTGACTTCGATGAAATATCCCGTTGAGTGACCATTATTTTTCTGAAAAGTTATAACTATCATGTTTGAATGGAAATTTGTCAAATCATCGGGCTGTCTCAACAGCTCATCGGCAAAAAGTAATTGCAAGGAAAGTGAGCGAAATAAAAAAACAAAAAAAAAAAAAAAGCAAATACAAGAATAAATAGGGATAAATCTCATACTTTACCGCAAGCATGCTTCGACTATATGATATACGATACGAACTTAAAGGGACGTGAAAGCTGAAACTAAAAACTACCGTGACCGTAGTTATAATAGTTGGGAAAATTCACCGGGTGGGCGGTAAGTCAAAAGTTGAGTTTCTTTTTGTCTTCTGTTTGTTTTATTTTTATTTTTTTCTTTCGTTCCTTTTCTTCGTCATTTTTTCCCGTCTTGTAATTTTGTCTCGCCGAGTATAACTCCGCGCTGTAATTACGAGCCAAGCGTGTAGGTACGCGACGGGGAAAGAGGGTGGAGGATTTTGTCCAGATAATAACTGTCCCCCCGCTATATACATATATATATATATATATATATATATATATATATATATATATATATATATATATATATATATATATATATATACACGTACAAACTGTAATATTTTTAACCCACAAGCTGGAATTTACAGCTAGGGATGTACTAATAACTTTTATTAGACTCTCGCCTTCCGTGTATAATTGTCCAAAAGCGTCGCAGGTTTGCCGCGGAGACTAACCACATTTTATATACGTATATATGTATACTTTAGAAGCTGTTTATATAACCTTCCGAAATAAAACGAGCTTTACTCAACAATTTTGCCTCGAAGAATCTCCCCAACGGTCGTTTTATTTCATACGCTCTGTTTTTAATTTTTACTCCACTCACCGTTCGAACCATCGTCATCATCACGAAAATACAACCTTGTAAGTGTAACCGAGTTGTATCATTTATTTTTTTATTTATTTTTTTTTTTTTAGGTTTCTCGTTCTTCTTTATCGGCCTTCAATGTATTTGATTTGAGATTAGAAATGTAATATATGTCAAATTGCCTCGGTGTGGGATTTTTTAATTTTTTTCACTACCGTCTCGTTCCTCTTCACTTCATCTTCAGCGCTTTGCAGTAAATGTATATAATTTGAATGTACATAATATAAATGAAAATTTATTTTCCAACCTGAGAAAGGAAAGTTTCTCAACCTGGTTTTCTGAAGGTTATTAAAATGTAATTAATTCCAAACTCATAAATGAATTACTTAATGAACAGCTTAATTGCCCTCATGAAACATGATTCAATTAATTATTCATGGCACAGACTAGCTCCAGGCTTCGGTCTTCTCTCCTCCTCCCTCCCTCTGTTCTACTTCCTCTTCATTTAACAAAATAATCAATATTTCACTTTGCCTAATCCTCGGCTTTATCCAATCACGAAACGATACCGTCACAGTTTTACATTGAAAAAAGTAACGTAACGATCACAATCTTAATCCCATAAATCTATCGATCACGCGGATAGTCGATCGATCCTGTAATTCGTTAAACTTCAAATTACCAAGTTTTTTCAAACGAAACTTGTGCGATTTTTCATCGCTTCGCACTGTTTCACGCGATTGCCGAACCCTTCGAATTTTCTTTACCCAGCAGGTGCGAATGACACACTTGAGCTGATCGATCAGGAAAATTTGACGTGGAATTTGTTTACACGCGTGTCACAGCTGCAAAGCATATTAGCTTTCGAAGGGTTAATTATTTACTTTTCCTACTACGCCTGTTTATCGAGTGTACATTACACGCGCATTTCCGTCGAGTATTCGCGTGGATGGGCTAACAGGACGAACAGTTCCACTCGGAGCCTCAAACAATAATAATCGAGCCGCGAATCCTCCGTTTCCAGTCACACATCGCCCAGTTCCTAATTGCTAATTACCAATCACTAATCACTGGTTACCAGCCGCTCGACTATCGGCCACGAATTGCTCGCAGATTTGAAATTCGATAACTGCATGGAGAGAGAAGCCCGAAGGCAACTCGTGCCTGACGTGAAAAAGGAAGAAGGAGAAACAACGCGAGAATAAATGTAAAGATGAAGTATATGTTTTGTTGAAAAAAATTTTGAAGAAAAAAGTTGATGCAATTTTACCGACGTACGATATCGTTGGAAAATTTAATTTCTCCCGTTTCGGATGAGTCGGAAGTTGAATTTGAGTGAACGAACGAATGCGGACAACGGCGAAAAGCTTGAGAGGTAAAGTTTCGGGAGGACCTCCGTTGGTTAACAAGATAAACCGCATGTAAGAATTCATCTGGAGAGAAAACTGGGCACACGACGGGGGAGTTTAGAGGTGATAATCTAGTCGGGACGGCAGGGAGTGATAAAAATAAAAGAAAAGCATAAATAAGAAGTTTCACGGAAGGATCCTGTTGTTCCTATTTCTCTCCGGCTGAGGTGCCGCGCCCTTTTCATATAACATCATAATGTCTCACAGCTAGAGATGAAATTTTGTTGAAAAACTTTACTCGCTTAGTTCTTGTATTTTTATATTAAATTCAAACCGAGACGGAATATCATGAGCCTGATATTATGCATTATAAAATGAAGTTTCGACGAAGTTTATTTTCACTTCTTTGATTCGGTTTTATCATTCCCTCCGATTGTAGTTTCAATTTCATTTATCTTGTTTCTCTATCGAGTTTCACCGCTTTTAATGTAAGTTTCGTTCAAAGAAACGTCGATAGATAGACGTAATCGAAATTAAATCATAAAGAAACACGTGCTGAAAGATATAATTGAAAGAAATAAAAATTTTGAATGAAATACCAATTGATGCGACAGCCGGATTAAATTGTCAAATAGGTAGACGGAAATAAATGGCTGGACGTTATGTAGATACTTCGACGTGAGGTGCTTGAAAATAATTTTCGCGTGTTTTGAAATCACTAACATTTAGAACAATAGATAGAAGAACAGACAGATTGATAGATCGATAGACAGACGGACGCAAATACTTGGATGATATATTGATCAAACAATTTTATAAAAAGTTATTCCTCAGCTGAATCAACGAAAATTCATGATCGTGGAAAAAAGTGTTCTTCTGTTTCGAAATTACTGACAATTCAGAACAAGAGATAGACAGATACGTCCGTAGATAGACAGTTGCAAATACTTAGACGATGTATTCACTTAACCATTTTTGGACAAAGTTATTCCTCAGTTGAATCGATGAAAATTGATGACCGTGGGAAAAGGTTCTTCTGTTTTGAAATTACTGACATTTAGAGCAATAGATAGATAGATCAATAGATAGGCAGTTGCAAATACTTAGACGATGTATTCACCTAACTATTTTTGGACAAAGTTATTCCTCAGTTGAATCGATGAAAATTGATGATCGTGGAATAAGGGTTCTTCTGTTTTGAAATTACTGACATTTAGAGCAATAGATAGATAGATCAATAGATAGGCAGTTGCAAATACTCAGACGATGTATTCACCTAACTATTTTTGGACAAAGTTATTCCTCAGTTGAATCGATGAAACTTGATGATCGTGGGATAAGGGTTCTTCTGTTTTGAAATTACTAACATTTAGAACAATAGATAGACAGATAGATCCATAGATAGACAGTTGCAAATACTTAGACGATGTATTCACCTAACCAGTTTTGGACAAAGTTATCCCTGAGTTGAATCGATGAAAACTGATGATGGTTGAAACAGCTAGCCGCGAATAGTTAGATGATAAATATTTGAACGCTAGTAAAAGGAGTGAGGTAGTTGCAGAGGCGGTAGCAGCAGCAGCAGCAGCAGCGCCACGACGTTGATGGGGTTTTGTACGGTGCTCACGTATTTTACGTTATGGGATAAGCTGCGTGCCGACTACAAGCTGAGCTTGAGGTTTTGATGGGAACGTGAGGATGTCCAGATGTCTCGTATTAACCAGGTTCAATATACCCGTGCAACCCTTAATCCAGCCACTCTGGCATCCGGAAGTGAAATTTGCGGTACCGCAGCTCCGTTGTTCCACAATTAGAATTCGATCGACTGTGAGGAGAATATAATTCGTTGAATTTTTATTCAACGTTTAATTCGGCGTCTCCCCGTTAGCAGAATTAATTCGTGATTAAAAACGGTATCGTCTAACTTCTCGAGTCCCGAAAATGTTTCAATTTCTCATCATCCCCGGGGGGATTTGCCTCACGGAAAATTGGCGGCTTAGCCTCGGAATTAATTTGACCGACGTTTCCGATGCATAAGAGATGAAAAATTCACCAATGTCCCGTCACCTCCTCCGCGATGTTTTGTTGACACCGGTTCGTGGAATCCCGCTTCTCTTACCCACCTTTTAAAAGCCTCCATGGGCCAAGGGGCAGGGCCGAGGTAATTAATTCGTACGTGTAAGTGTCAGCCAAGAACCAACGAGTACCCTTGGGCAGAGATATATGTCTCAATTTAACCGGAGTATCCTACGGGATGCTTTCTGCCGGTATAACCGAGAGGGACTCCAGACCAACCCAACCCAACCCGACCTCCCTGCCCGCCCTTTCCTCTCCAAACTCACGGCCAATAAATCCCATCTCCTCTGCATAGCCGGGGCGTTACACTTTTCTTGTCGAACAGCCATCGCCCAGCCTTCGAAAGCAGACATTTTTCGAAACCTCTTGGGAAAACCACTCCGAAAAATGAGCCTAGGAATAACACCCTACCTCCGAACAAAAAGGCCACACAGTTTTCGAACTAACGGAAGTTTCGGGTTGTACATACTTTTTTTCTGTCTCTCTCTCTCTTTCTCTCTCTCCCTCTCCCTTGTTACGTAGACGTTGATAAATCTCAAGGTTTCAAGCTCATTGATTCTCTGATTACAATTCTGTCAGTCTCTGACCATTCGGAGAAACATATTTTTTTTTTTTTTTCTTTTCATTCAAGTATATCTCAAATTCAGTTGAAGAATTTTAGAATTTAGAGAAAAAAAAAAAAAAATCATGTTCCCAGTCAATGACTCGGTGAAAAAAAAAATTGCAACAGGATACGTTACGTTCGTGTTTCGAAGGCTTGTGTTTTAGGAGTCGTAGACACTAATAACTGATTCCCAATCAATTCTTGACTCGAAACTTGATTAACATCGAGTCACTCTGTCAAAAAATAATTCTCATTTCGAGTTAAAAAAAATATCTTTGTCCTCGGATGAAAATAAAAAAAAAAAAAAAAGAAAAAAAAACGACGGTAAGTTTAAAATAGTCGCGGATCGGTATAAAAAAAAAAGAAAATACAATGTTTCCATCAACAATCGCCATCGAAAATTCGCTCTTAAAAAAATTGTTTAAAAAATTTCCGTGTAAATCGACAAAACGTAAACGGTGACCAACCGATTCCCAGAATCATTCGATAACTGAGGTATAATTATTTGTTGATCAATAGTCTGAGGTAATTTTGAATAACGAATAGTTATGAGCAGTGTTTTCCAAAATTTCAATACATTCCTGCGGTGAGATGTACGCGGCATGAAAACAGCAAGTATTTCATTTCGCTCAGAGGTATCTCTTGATTATTCTAATGGATAACGGCATGCCAAAGACGATCGAACAGTCTCGTCGACGGAATCCGACCGACAGATTTTGGCGAGAGGTTTGGAAGATTTTGAGAAGCCGCAGCTATCATCGCGTCTGGCTCTCTGGATGATATATTAATGGGTAGATTGTTCAGGGGTCGTAATCAACTAATAACTACCCGGGATCGGAACCCGAGTTTCGTTCTTACCTCTCTCTCTCTCTCTCTCTCTCTCTCTCTCTCTCTCTCTCTCTCTGTCTCTCTCCTCCCGCCACCTACCCTCACAGATACTCTGGTCCCCGACCCCCGATGTCATTAATCACGGATGAATGTCAAGAGCACGATTTAGGGGAGAGGAGATAAATAAAGAGACATGTAGACTGTGTGCCCGGAGTGGCTATCATCGCCGAACGGCAAATTTCATTTGACGGACACTTTTTACAAACCGAGGGGCGGAGGGTGATGGCTTTTTCAGTCACGTTATGTGCCACTTCGCTTGTTACAGATTCGATTCTACTTCTAATGCGATTTATCTTCATTCGGAATCGTACGAGTTTCTCGACGTTCATTCCGTTGAGAAGATTGGTGTGTGAAAATTGTAGATTCTTAACAATTTTATTACCAAACGGTCGTACGTTTGGTATTTATCAAATTATTATCGATCGACGATGTCTTTGAAAAAAAAAAGAATTAAAAAAAAAAAAAAAAAACTCTTTTCCGAACAAAACGAGCCATCGTAGAACGAAATCAAACGAATCTACAGTATTTTTTAAGAATCTTGAAATAATTTCCAACAAAATAAGGGTATCCAAGTTGTTTTTTTTTTTTTTTTTTTTTTTTTAATTCTTTTTTTTCACGTTTTTTTTCACGTTTCACGTTGATATCGTTAATTGTTTAATTTTACAGCGTTGCACAGATATTAATTACGATCGGTAAATAGCAGCGTTGAATTTACTACCGAAAAAATACCGAGATTTTATTTTCATTATGAAAATTGAACAAATCTACTAGATTTTCAACAAATCCAAATTCATTTGAAACGCCGCATCGTTATCTGACCTTTCGATTACAATTCTAGAATCTTGTGTTTACGTATTTCGAAAAATACCTTCGATGCTTATTCATATTATATTAAAGAATATTTGACAACGACTCTACGGACGACTGTCTGGTAATAAAAGGAATAAGAATATAAATTTCTGGGCAAACAGTCTCCTATATATTTTCGTTTACTCGAACGTAATTTGATCTATCCTTCTTTTCTTGACAACTTTCTCATCCCAAATCCACACTCGTAATGTTAACGAGGCTTCGCGCTGCTGATATTTTTATCCCTGAGTTGAAATAATTTATTTCAGTACTGATAAATAATAATTATTGATCTTTCATTGCTTTTCGAAATCTTCGTTTGTGGCCGGATGAAAGTTTATTTAACGCTGGGTGATTTTTATTCCAATCGAATAAAAGTTACCTTCCGAAGTCAATGGAAATAAAATACCGTTGTTTAACCATACATTTTACACAGCATATATATGTGTGTAAATTATCACTTGAACCAATTGGGCAAAATGTTAAAATTTGGAGTAATTACAAAACGAGTCTCCTTCGTGCTATTTAATAAAATCGATCGATTCGCAAGGACGTAAATTGACCACATAATCCTGACCGAAAACGATTACCTCGAATTCTCTTCACCCTAACTAGGGGATGTTTGTCGTAAAACCCTCATATCTCTCTTCCGTTACTTTCCCTCCGTCTCTGGGCACGTATTTTCGATGAAAAATATCCCCCCAATTATATCTCCTGAGGGCCGAAGAAAACACGTTCATCCTATATTTTGAAAAGACTGATTAATCGTCGCTTATACCTTATCCTCGTATCTTTCACGTTCGTGGGAAAAAGAAAAAAGAAAACCGATAGTAAATATAACATCGAGTAACAACGTGTATAATACTTTTCTAAAAAATAAATATATTGCGTTAAATTTTATAAATTCTCTGTAGAAATTTATCGACTCGGTTATATGATATAATGAAATAAGAAAAGAAAGAAATCGTATTTAAGGGAACAAAGAGTTTGGAAGCTAAAAAAAAAAAAAAAAAAAAAAGAAAGAAGAACCAATGACTTTTATTCCAAACCGAAACGACCCGCTTTATCTTTTATCACACGTAGTTTAAGATTAAGTTTCCCCCCTCGATCCTCACCTTTCTTCCTTTCTCCCTGTCTTTTCCTTCGGAAACTCCGTCTTGCCTGGATATAAAACTTATACCGGTCCAGAGTCGATCTGAAACTGAGGCAAAAACAAAACAAAATGAAAGATAAAAAGAGAGAGAAAAAAAAAACGCATTGAGCTCAACACTAAGAAAAAAAGAAACTTTCGTTTACGATCAAGCCAACTTTCGACATCGTTAAAAGCATCGCGTCGTCCCAAAATTGCTTCGAGCGTTCGAAGCTCCGAGGCTGGAATAAAAATGAATTTTTAGATCACTTCCCATCCCGTTCACGCTACAGCGAAAAAAGAACAAGATTATAGATAAGCACGCGGATAAATTTTTTCGCACGATCCTGACGAAGAGAATAAAATAAATCATAAAAAAAAAAAAAAACACGATACATGATTTTCCACCTTTTGATCTGTTCGGATAAATCTTCCTCTTTCTCGTCACACCTTCGTTAATTTGCGGTGAAATGGAAAAAAAATGAAAATTGTTAATGAGCAAATTGCAATGAATCTGATTATTTATTTAAAAAAATTCGTGATCAGTCAAGCTTATCTTTAGAAAAAACAAACGATACTGTATAATAATGACGAAAATTTTTAATATCCAACAATTTTACATTCCTTTTTCTTGTTCTTATAGTCAATATCACTGCATTAGATTCTACAATAATTTTAGTTAATAAAGTTGAACTTTGCGTAGAGAGAGATTGAAGTGTGTTTAGAATTTTGCATTGTTTCAATCTTACCGCCATTCTTAGATCAACCTCATCTTTACGGCATCGAACAAACGATAAGTTACAATTTTATGAAATAATTTGAATCACTAAAACCATGAAATAAAAATCAAATTCTGTAGTTACGAGAGGAGAATATTAGGTGTAATCAGTCTGAATGTATTGTCGAATAGTTGATTTGACGCCGTTCAATGTTGATTACACTGTTCAATGAAAATCTGCTACATCACCGAAAAATTATAGATCCGTATAATGAGCTAAATTTCTATGCCAGAGTAAATTTATCGTTCTGATATTACGTTTTTCGCAGTAATTACCTGCTGCTCGATACTTGTAATATTTTAATAGAAGATAGAAAATGGTCACGAGTAGAAGCAAAAAAAAAAAAAAAAAAGAAAAAAAAAGGTATACGAATAAAATAATATAACATTGAGGTAAAATTTTTAGTGAAAAGACGTAAAGAAAGCGCAAAGGTGGCGGTAATTTTCACCGCCGAGAACAAGTATCGTTTTTCCTCTTGCGTAACGTGCTGCCCCCATCCTCCTCACCCTCCGAGCTTTTCCCATCCTCCCTTGGATAGATGAAAATAAGTGTTTTCCTATATCGCGAAGCAGTCGCGGCTCTGCCACGTGTGTTCGCTTCGCCACGTGATGCAGGTTGCAAAACGTGTTCGCATCAACCTCGGGGTAAATCGAGCACGATTTTATCCATGTATAGGACATTCCGCGTGTAATCGACCCAGCCAAAATTCAGTTCCTCTAGAAAGTACCTGGGTGATAAGAGTGTGGGATTATTTAATCGGTTTTACACCAGTCTGGAATGAATGAATTTCTCACAGGAGTTGGTAGCGACAAAGGAATAGAATTGGAAAAAGAATTGATTCATGTACAAGTTTTGCATTTCTTTCTCGAGCGTTTTTTTAATAATCTAAAGCCGATCGACGTCGATCATAGAAAGTTCGTTACATAGAGAGGACGCTCTATTCGCGGATAAGTCTAACTTGTCCAACGGACCTTGGTCTAACTATTCGGTATTCAAGTCGCAACTAGAGGGTTTGTGAATTTTTGCAGATTTTCATTCGAAAACGTTCAAATGTTCGCAGATTTCAATTGATCGTAAGTTCAGTTACTCCTACAAATGTAAAGATCGTGCAAAAGGCTCGTTACACAGTGAAGACGTTCTATTCGCGGATAAGTCTAACTCGTTCAACGGACCTTAGTCTAACTATTTTCAAGGTATTCAAGTTACAACTGGAGGGAATTTTTGCAGATTTTCATTCGAAAACGTTCAGATGTTGGCAAATTACAATTGATCTCGAGTGTTATTTGAACAGCTGTAGAGATCGGACGAAAAACATTTAAACGCAAAAGAATTTTTGTTCCAAGTGAATTTTGAAGTTCTAATAAGCGAAAATCATGTGGAGGTCTCCAAAACTTGGCAAAAAAAAAGCAACCGAAGAAAAAGCTCAACTTGTTAGATTTCTCAAAAACTGTACATTTCTTTGATCTCAAAATTTTTGAAAATACTCCCGTGCTGTTGTAAAATAATGTACAGAAATTTCATTATCGGATCGTATATTTCAATTTAGAATAAAGGATTTTTCTTTCTGTTTTTTTTTTCTAGTAATTTTCAGCGTGAAAAAAATAACAACAGACTCGGACTGTCTCACAGTTTGGTATTTATATTTCAGAGCTGTTTACAACATGACTAAACATTTTAAAACAAATGTGGAAACCTACGCTTTTCGTTTTTGTTTTTTTTTTTTTTTCTTCTTCTTTTTGCACTAACACAGGAATATTCTTCAAAATTTTCAGTCTAAAAAACGTACGGTTTTCGAAAAATTAGTCACGGTTTTGCCAGATTTATCACACGTGGAATGCTCCATATATGCAAGGCATATTGTACCTACGTTATCCACGTTGCACGAGACACGCACGGTGTTGTGCATGGGTGGAAAAAGTATCCTCCTCGTAAAAACTGTGCACCGGAACAACGACCTTTATTCACGAGGTAAAAGCAAACGTGAAACAAATTTATTTATTTATTTATGTATTTTTCTTTTGGTTTTTTTTTTTTTTTTCTTTCTTTTCCATAGCTTTTCTTGCTCCCCGGGATCTCTCTCTCTCTCTCTGTCTCTCTCTCTCTCTCATATTCTTTTCAAATTTACGTTTCCGGATCGAAATTCTGTATACAATTCCGGAGTGTTTCTTCCTTTTTTTTTTTTTTTTTTTCTCCTCCCTCTTTACGTACGCATACGCGGAACTGATTTCCAAAAAGAAACAGGCGCGATGAAAAATGAAGGAAAGTTTAAAAGTTGGAAGAAAAAAAAAAAAAAAAAATTGAAGGAAAACTAAGGCGGCGTGATGGCTGGGCGGGTTTTTACGATTTTCAGGAAAAGGTTCAACCATCCTCTACACTTTACTACCATCGATATCCTGTAAAAAAAAAGTATCTATGACCTACACAGATATCCTGCATCGCCGGTATTATACGTATAGATTGTTAGGTGAACAGAATGACAAACATAACTTTTCGCAGGAAAACTATACATCCGAGATCCCAATCGTAATTCACTTTCAAACCATTGACCAAGCTAAAAAGAAAATCCATCTATATCTTCCTCTCTCTCTTTCTCTCTCTCTCTTTTTTTCCCGCGCTTCTATCTGCAGGTTTGATAAATCAACGAATGTCTATAAATTTATGGATACAATACATATATATATACGTACATATATATCTTATGCTCGTGTGGGTTATAAGCGCAGATTTTCGCATCGCTCGTTCGTTCGAAACTCCTGAGAGATAATTTTTTTCTCCCAAAGTCGATAATATACTGACAAAGTTTATTGAAAATTGTTTCAGTCTCGAGTGAAAATAAAGAGAACTTCCGTCGAATAAATAAATTCAAAAATTAACGATTGCAATCAGATGGCGGTAAAGTATTTTGTTTTTTATTAACTTTGTTTTTTTTTTTTTTTTTTTTTCTCTCTTTATTTTTTCATCCTCTTCTTCACGTTTGTGACATTTTAAGCCTCTTAACTTCCGAAACGAGTCGAAATCGACCGGGAAGAACTGTACGAATGACAAATAACGAGAACCGGCGAGCGGAGAGAAGCCTGTCAAATTGTCTGTCGCCAATCTAGCGATCTTCCATTAATCTGAAAACCTTCTTCGAGCACTTTGATCCCCGCTGTGTTACGAAAGTGCGAAGAGGTTGGGCAAAAAACGGGGGGGTGGGGGAAAAAAATCGAAAAATAAACGTCGCCTCGTCTTTTTAGGGGAATCTGAAAAAAAAAAAAAAAAAGAGAGAAAGAAAAAAAAAACAATCGTCGCGGTCCTTATTTCCGATTTCCTTCGCACGTTTTCCCAAAAATTAGAAATCGACGGTGAAAAATTTTAGGCACGAAAAATCTGGTCTTAAATGTAATTTCCAAATATGCCGTAATTTTTTTTGGTTTTTTTTTTTTTCTTTCTTCCACGTATTACATGTGTTATACAATAATTCGAAGAGAAAAAAAAAAAAATTTATACACGAATTTTAGCAACGTCGAATTTAGACGATTGTTTTTGTTTCGCTTGTCCTCTTTTTTCTCTCTCTCTCTCTCTCTCTCTCTCTCTCTCTCTCTCTCTTCTTTTCCCCGATTTTCAGACTCGAACAACACTTCGTAAAAGTTTTCCCAACTCCGGTTTACATGTATAATCCCACTCGTAAACGTCAACGTTGGAAACGTTCCGCATGCCGAAGCGTTTTCGCGTGAGGTAAGGAGGGAAATTTTAGAGCATGAATAAAATAAGGAGGAGGGAATGGAGACCCGGACAGGAATAGAGTCGTTGTAATTATTTAAGACATTCCCAAGTTTCGGATGCCGAGAGAGAGAGAGAGGGCTTCGCTACGGTATTCTCTAAGGATCCCATCTCTCCCTTTCTCCTCGATCGCTGCTCTCATTCTCATCTCGTGCAAAACCCTCGCGGATCAATGACAAATTGGCGCTATCCTTTATTTTCCATTCCAAATTACGATTTCGAACCGAAACCGCCAACCGTGAATCTCTGTGAATTTTGTAAATACAGTCCGTTGAAAGATTAACATGTGATTAAATTTGAACGAGTCCTTGACACGCCTTTTCAATTCTTCGACGGTTAAAAAAGACATCTTCTTTCGATTTTGCTTTCTACGCGATGTGAAATTTTCAAGCGTTGAGATTGTGAGATTGACAATAAAATCGCTGTGCCAAATTAATCGTCGTTATCTTGGTTAACGTTTTTTTTTTTTTTTGAGCTTTCGAATCATTTCCACGAATAAAATTCACCACGGAAATATTGATAGACGATTTTCTCGTTGTCGTCTAAACGTGCTTATATCCGTCAATCAAGACTCAACGAAACATGTGTTTTTGTTTTAAATTTTTTGCAGCCACTGTACCAGCGACTACATCGCGGTTTATTCCGGCCCGACGATTTCCAGTCCGGTATTAGCGATGCTCTGCGGTAATAAGAAGACCTCGGTTACACACGCAGGGCAAAATATCTTGGTGGAATTTAGGTGAGAAAAGAATGAAGAAAAAAAAAAAAAAATCAAGTCTTTATCGGAACAAATAACTGCCCGTGTCGATTTTTCATATCGATAACTAATTGGAGAATTTTTTCAGTTTTGTTGAAACTTTTTTTCGTTTTTGGTTTTTTTTTTTTTTTTTTTTTTTTTTTTTTTTGCACAGTTCTCCCATTTTTAGGTGTAGTTTGGAAGAAAAATGGAACGCGTCTTTTATGCTCGATGCGTTGGGTGAAATAGTCCTGAAGTAACCGTAAATCGTGAAAGTCCACTTTGGCGCAATAATTACTGCCAATTTTTCCAACCCCTTCGCATTGATCAACCCCTCTGCTTCAGATCCGGTCCGGGAGTTCCGCCCTTCGACTACAACGGCTTCGTGGCGACCCTAAACTTTCAGGAAATAACGACAGAATCACCAACGACAGTAGCGACGGAGACGACGAGCAGAGCGAGTAAGAGGCTGTGTTTTTTTTTTCTTTTTTTTTTTATCTTTGACGAGGAGAAGTCACGCCGTAAGGATGATTGATTCGATGGAAAAAAAATTCTACGCATTCCTTGGCCGAAACGAAAATACACGTCTTTCGGCGTTTTAGCGAATGGGCGTTTCTTGGGAAGAGATAAAAATGTTGAAAACCCATTTTCGACGTTTAGTTTCAACATTGCATCAAAAGAATTCTTGATTATCTTCCGTCAGTTTCTACAATACTTGTTTTCCGACAGTTCAATTTCAAAAGTGTTGAAAACTCGGTTTTCTATACTTGTTTTCAACATTTCAACATAAAAATGACAAGATCATACTTTCGATATTTGTTTCAAACAGTGAAAAAAATAATGTTGAAAATTTATTTTCAATATCTAGTCGCAGCGTTGCATAAACTGAATTCTTGAAACTTTTCAGCATATCAACAAACAAATGATGAAAACTTGTTGCGTTCGATGTTTGTTCTCAACAGTTGAATTAAAAAAAAATGTTGAAAACTCGTTTCCGATATCTGATTTCAACATTGTAACGACAAAATGCTTAAACTTTTTTACATGTCAACAAAAAATATTGAAAACTTGCTTTGGTTGTTTGTTTTCAACAATTGGATGTAAAAAATGTTGAAAACTCACTTTTCATATTTGTTTTCTACATTTCAACGTAGAAATAACAAGTTCTTATTTTCGATATTCGTTTCCAACGTTGCAAAAAAAAAAAAAAATGTCGAAAATTTCCTTTCAATATTTCTCTTCGACGTTTCTTTTTTGGCCGATAAAAGGCCATCGCGCATAAAGTAACACACGGGTCTCTCAATATTTTCCCAAAAGTGTAGCAAAAATTTCTCGTCGAGATTAGCCTTCTCTGTTTCGTGCCATCTCCTTGTCGGTATATTTTACAACATTTTCTTACGAACCTTTCACCGAAGAACTTTTCCTCGACTCACAGACGACGTCGGAAAATTTGGCAACGGCGGAGGCGGCGGTCCGAACATTCGGACTCACAATCAGGATCATCGGAGAGAACATAGACTAAACAGCTGCGACCTCGAGGTCAGAGGCGACGAGGTCAGGGCTGGAAATCACGACACTAGGGGAAAACCAAAGTCAACCGCTTGTCGACTCGTTCTCAGGGGTGGCTCGTACGATTCCGTCCACGTGTCTTTGACCAGCTATAATTTGAGGTGAGCAGAAGCAGCTTAATTTTCATTTTTCACCGATTGCGAGCTTACCAAGACAAAATATGTCCTTCGTAATTTTATCTCGTAGAAATTTCTTGACCACATTCTCAGTTACTTTGACGACAAATAATAATGGAACCCGGTATAAATCCATCGTTCGATTTGGAAGTCGAACCATTTTTGTTTTGCAACTAGTTTTTTTTTTTTTTTTTTTTACTTCTTTCAAGCAGGTACACTTGAGGACAATGAATCTGAGACGGTTAATTTTTCACACTAGACAGTTACGTTGGCAACACGGAGAAACCTACAGCGCCACAGTCGGCCGAGCGCGAAACAAACTCAATCTCAATAAACTTAACGTAACCCATGACCGTCGAATCTAACCTTAAAATACGTGTCAGTCCGACAAGTAATTATTCCAAGGTCTAGATTCGACGGTCATGGGTTATGCTACGTTTATTGAGGTTGAGTTTGTTTCGCACTCGGCCGACTGTGGCGCTGTAGGTTTTTCCGTATTGCCAACTTAACTGTCTAGTGTAAAAAATTAACCGTCTCAGATTCACTGTCCCCAACAGTACAACATTCCTTCCTGCGAGGTTTGAATCAATTTTGCTCTAAATTCTCCGATAAGAATTCTCCGCGTCTTTGCATTATCTGTGTATAAATGTCCGACCAGCCTGCAGGCTAGTGCATCAAAAGCTGCAGCTCGGCAAACCGTGTTATCGGTTTTGTCCGCAGTCAATCAATAAATGTATCAAAACGGCGGACGGATACACAGAGGTATAGAAATATGGCTGACGGTTTTCCTAGTCTGAAGTATAAATAAAATATCTCGATCCATTTTACCCTCCATAAAGGTGGATATGATTCGATTCTCTATTATATTGACGTTGCAAACGCGAACCAGAAGCCCCGGTCTACGGATAGATAGGTACAAGTATACATAGGTATACCTATTCATACGTGAATATATACACGTGAATGGGGCGGGGGGGGGGAGCCTGTATTTACGCTGCTGATATTCTCTGTGTACCGGAAGCTTTACCTCCGTATGCGGTTGTCGGGAGAAACTTTGTTCCTTCTAACGAAAAATAAAAAACGACGAACGAACTGCCTTGAGGAAAAAAAGAAAAAAAAAGAAATAAAAAAAACAACAAGAAAGAGAGGAATCAGCAGCTGAGAAATGGAGCGTTTTCAATATTTTGAAAGATTATTTTACGCTACAATTCCGTTTTGAGTTTTTCAATTTCTTGTCTGCGATCATCTCGTCGCGTCGTACTTATTTAAGCGATAGATCTTTTAACCGAGACGTATTTTTTTTTTTTGGAAATACCGTGACGAAAATTAATGCGAAACGTGCCATTTTCATCGCCTCGGTGACACGCGTCGAGTTTACCTCTAACGGTACAAGATTCAATTTTTTCATTTTCGAGTTTCATCTCTAAACTGTACGGCAGCTATTTACCGCAGGAGGAAATTGCCTCCCTACTTCCCGCCTCTCTGCGTAATAATTCTTCTTCTCCACCAGACGAGAATATTTTCAGAAAACCAAGTGAAGAACGAGTAAATGTGTGTATATTTTTTTTTTTTTGCTCCCTACTCTTATTTTCGTATCATATATTACATATAACAGGCCGCGAGTATTAAACTTATATCGAGAAAACAAATTGCGTCTGGATTTTTTCTCTGTTTTCTTCGTAACATTTTCCTTCTATTGTTATTATGCACGTTCCGTTTTTTTTTTTCCTCTCTACTTGTACACGAATTAAATTTTTTCAATATAAATTCCACAGTCTTCTTACCAGTGATCCTTCGATTGATTTTGTGTTTTTTTTTTTTTTTTTTTTTCTTCCACAACTTATTCGCTTGATATTCCAGCGCCCCAACGTGCAGATCGATGATCGAGATTTTTGACGGTTCCCTCGAGGGCGGATCAACCGGAAGTACAAAATCGCTCAAGAGGATCTGCAGCCCCGCTCAAAGAATTCCGGGAGACGCGGAATCGACGGACAAGTGAGTCAATGAATAACTATCCGTTGTCACGATTTTTTCTGCAAACCATTTCCGACCGGAAAGATGAAGTTTGGAATTTTTTCAAGTAATCTTTTTTTCACTTCAATCTTAGCTCCACTTTTAATACACAATTATTACACGAATAATCTGGCTAAATCTGTGGGTGAAATTAGCGAGATTAAACGACATTTTTTTTATTTTTTTTATTTTTTTTTCTAAAGAAATTTGTACTCGCCACAAAATTCTCGCGGTATTAATGACAAGCAATTCGATTCAAAATTGATCTGCTGTTTTGAATACGATGTTACAATATATATATATATACGTATATATATATACGTGTATGTATATACATACACGTAAAATAAAAGTAAAGACGTAGAACGTACTGTGGAGCAAATTTATTTTCGTGTATCACGAACTTCTGACTCAGAATGTGTACATACCTGCCTGTAACATACATAACGGGGTTAAATAAACGGGGCGGCTTCGTGGCTGCATGCAGACTCGAAAATTTTCACCAAACAGGACATAAAATATCGACCGGATGGCCGACCTTTTTCTCTGTAGTATAAATACGTACGTATATAAATATAGATATATATACATACACACATACACACACACACACACACAGACATATATATATATATATATATACATATGTATGTATATATGTGTATGTATATATCCGCCTACAGTCATATAAAATGTATGACCGATATAGAGGGTTCATTTATTCATTTATTATTCACGCCCTGCAGGAAGTGCAAAAAGTCGAGAGAATGAGAAACGCGGAGGGAAAAAAAGTTGGTAAAAAAAAAAAAAACGCAAAAACAAACAAAAAATGTACTGAATTCGAAACGTGCCCGCGTATTGATTCGAAAGCGAGGATTCGGAGTAAAATTCACTCGGTAGCTAAGGTAGTAAAAAAAAAAAAAAAAAAAAAAACGGCAGATCAACGGGCAGAATCACAGTTATTCATGAAATTATCTTTATGCCTGCGTAAAATATATATATATATATAGCACTTGTGCCTGTGCAAAAAACTTTTTCACCGATCTTTTCTTTGTAATTTTCTTTTCTTTTCTTCTCGTTTTGATTTCTATTTTTTTTTTTTTGGTTTTTTTGTTTCTTTTCTTATTTCTCTTGGCTCTTTCCATTTTTTCAACGTCACACGTCACCGGTGCTCACCGCTTTTCAAATTGGTCCGACATACATTTTTTATTCGCCTTACGCCTGCCGCCAGTCACCCTTCCTTCCAACCCTCGGCTCAGCTTTGTTTGTCACTTAGGCATTATAATACGAGATATTCCTTGTGCGGCTTTCTACTAGAAGGCGCCTGAAATATTTCAAAGAAAAATTCTTCTTCCGTACGGTTTATTCACGGTCAGATCCGCCATCGTTTATCCGGTAAAGTTTTTTTGTTTTTTTTTTTTTCATCGTTTTTATTTTTCGTTCGCCTCTCATCGTTCAAATTAAATCACTAATTTTTTCGAACCATCTCATTCTCGTTCCCAAATCCCCGGTTTCATTCCGTATCACCTCATAATCATTCAACGATATTCCGATCGAACAATTATTTCAAAAGTGAATTTTTTTTTTTTTATCTCTCGATCTGTTAGAAACCATTGGTAGATGGTCATATTCGCTCTTTGACAACGCGGTTACAGTAATAATAATAAAAAAAAAAAAAAAACTGTCCGACATATCATTGAATTTTACACGTCGAAGGATTTGTACGGAATGCCTTATACGTGAGACTGTTTAAAATATTTTGATATCTTATCTACCGAAACAAGGTCTAACCATTAATTTTGACCGTGGAAAAATTTTTCCCCGAAAGATAATCGTCTTAGATAAATTGTAAAAAGGGACTCGTTCCATGCGACCATTGTGCTTAGATGAAAAAAAGTAAGCCAAGTGGGTGAAGAAAAAATGAAAAGAAGAGAGATGGACGTTGTTATTTACTTCAATGTACCGAATGATTGATGCCGATAGTCATAGCGCGAGGGTCGAACCCTCGTCCTCTTCTCCTTTTGAACATCTCGCTCCGAGAAGAGACGCTCAAGCCTCCGAGTCCGATCCGACCGCGGTTCCGACCACTTCGCCTCGACATGGTACATAATAACCTATACCCACCTCATACAGCGGCAGTAGTAGAGTCCCGTCTCGGTCCAGCCATCCCACGGACCTCGAGGCGACCGCTGACCGCCTACAAAGAGGCAACCCGACTGACCAACCGCCACGCTCGATAATACTGCAAAACTTACTTATTGTTTATCCTCTACCATCCCCCGAAACTTTGTCCCACCCTTCCAAGTCCCTCCTTCCTATTCATAATCCTCTTATGAGAAGAGAATAAAAAATTACTTTACGCATTTTCCGCTCTGCAGAAGTCTCGCGAGTTTGGTTAGGTTAGGTTTTATCAAATTGGGTCCGATTGAGCCGGTTTCTGACCGGTTGGGACAGTTTTGGACTGTTTGTATTCTGCTGGGGTCAAATTAGGTGTAATTGAGTTCTGATCGAGACAATTTGTTCCACCCTTCCAAGTCCCTCCTTTCTCTTCATAATCCTCTTTTATGAGAAGAGAATAAAAAATTACTTTACGCATTTTCCGCTCTGCAGAAGTCTCGCGAGTTTAGTTAGGTTAGGTTTTATCAAATTGGGTCCGATTGAGCCGGTTTCTGATCGATTGGGACAGTTTTGGACTGTTTGAATTCTGCTGGGGTCAAATTAGGTGTAATTGAATTCTGATTGAGACAATTTGGAATTGACTCGGTCTGTTCAGAACAGTTTCGTTCTGATTGGGGCAGATTCAAGTGTTTGAGACTGGATTAGACTGCATTGGTAAGCTAGGACTAATCGGCACAATTTCGGACTTATTGGATCAGTTTGAATCACTTCGGGTCTGATTTGGTCAGTTTAACAACTAATTGGATCAAGTTGGTTACAGTTGGCACGATTTGGAATTCACTGAATCGCGTTACATGTAATTCGAAGTTCTATATGAACTGAGTTCTGATTGGCTCCATTTATGTCCAATTGGGAGTTTGATTTGAACAGTTTGGAACAAATCAAGTCACTTCGTGTCTAATTAGAGTAGTTTCAGACTGTTTGAGACCCGATTGAGTGAGTTTAGGACTATGCGAGGCAATTTAGGTCTAATTTGAAATTTTTCTGATAAATTTTTAGGACTGTTCGGAGTGGTTTGGTTCCGAGTCGGTTTGGGACTGATTTCGTCAGTTCAGATCTAATAAAGCCAGATTATGCCGAGTGATATTAAGTCAGATTGAGAATTGATCACTCGTCGATCTTCGTGGAATACAAATCCCGTTAAAACTTACGATTAGTCAAACTGTTGAAATTATTCAATACTAAAAGCTTCGTATCAGTTCGAGCTTGCGAATGGTCTAATAAGGCCCAGATATGCAACCGAGTCTAGTGGGTCGGAAAAGAATGCGCAGTGCTGTTTAATCTGTTCCAACGGTGAGACCGAGCCATAATTTATGCCCAGGTAAAGGGTCGAGAGCTTGAAACCGGCGGGTGGCGAGGCAGGGGTGGGGGGGGGGGGGGGGGGGTGGAAGCTCGTATAACAATGACGAGGCGGTTACACGGTGCTGGTACTAGCATACGTGCCTACGAAGCTGCTGTGTTTTATGGCCACTAATCTCGTAAAAATTCATGTAAACTCAAGCCCCATGTTTCATTCTCTTGCCTCAACTTCGTGTACCTACCAAGTACCTTGAGCTTTTGGACAGTACGCTTTGCCTTCTTCCGCAACTAGCCAGCAATCCTCTGCCACCGCATTCGCGGAACCACCCTTGCCTCCTCTTCGTAACCCTGCGTCACATACGTAAACGTACGTAAGGTTCGTGGCCGTAATTTCTTCGGCAAATTTATTCCAATCCAAGGATGTTGGATGTGTTGAAAAAGAATCTGGTTAAAAGCTTTTTTCCATGTATCAGATAACGCGGGTCATGATAAATCGCAGCGTTTTCTAAAAGTGCCAAATTGTCGATTGTTTTGTATTTTTAAAATTCACAGGGTTCGAATCAGTTTTCTTTCTATACGTAACTCCGAGAACGTAAATCGTCGACGTAATTCTGTATTGCTAGAATTGAACCTTAACGATTGTTTGGAAACGAAATTCTTGTACATCGAAACGAGAATTGAATCGTTTCGCTAATGGAATTAAAGAATTCCAACATAAGTAGCTTAAATTTTTTTTACCAACGAATATCGTTTGAATGTATAGAAAAAAAAATAAAAATAAACGGTCTATTCGTCGGACGATTCTCAGAGTATTGAAATAATAACAACCTAACTGCGAGAGAAAAATATTATCGATTAAATTTGAGATATTTGTAGTAAAGCTGTGATCAAATTGGCACGGAATGCCTTATACATACCTGTGTGTTCGGCGACGTCCCATCCCTTCGCGACGATGATGCCTAATGCACGCCTCCACCTATTACACACACAGGCACACAAACAGACATCTCGGCATTCAAACATAAGGTTTATACAACATTTATTATACACGTACACGCATATTATACAAACGCATGTATATGTGCTACACATACATACATACATACATACATACATACAAATAATACGTATACAAAGCTCCTCGTCCTGCCGCTAAAACGTTTTGACAAAAGTCTCCATTTATTCATTCCGGACCATATAGTTTTTATACCAGCTGTATATGCGATATGAAAAATGAAAGCTTCAGCCGGTGCCTTGCAGACCCGTTTCAGAACACCCCTGGAGAATTTCCACCTCCATCCACTTTTCTAACGTATTAGCCCGTCTTTGTGTGCTCCTTTGTTCAACCTCTACGGTAGAAAACAAAAAGAAATAAATAAGTAAACAAATAATAACGAAAGAGAATTACAAGCGAAAAAATAAACGCTCCGTTCACCTTCTTCTCGATAAAAAATTTTCACCCCTTCTATTATCACGCAATTCTTTGTTTTTGCTCTCCACTTTCCCCAGTGTTGTTCTTCATTTTCAATTTGGACTTGACATTAAAAGAAAGAGAATACATTTTTATATATATATTTTTTTTCTTCTTGTCTTGGTTTTCAGATTCAGCTTTGGATCCAGTTTTTCAATTCTCAACACGTACTGAGAGAAAAAAAATCTACTTTTTTACAAGTAAATACATCTACTTGTTCTTCCTGATCCGCTTTAGTCGATGAGAAAAATTTCGTTTGATTCAAGTAATCGAGAAGTCTTGAAAATTTTATATTAAACTAATTTGGTGAATATTTTTTTGGAAATCAAAGAGCGTCGATCATTTGCACAGATCTTGTACGATATTTACTTGCCAGTAGTGAAAAGGAATTGCATCAAACAATGAATAACTCGAACCTGGTAAATTAAAGTAATTTCAACGCGTTGTATTCGAATAAAAAATACAACTAAAATGTTGAACAAAGCAGTTAAATCAAGGAGAATGAGCGAATGTATTTACTTGTGAAAAGTAAACCTTTCTCGTTCCAGTGCATTTATCAAAAATTCAAATTAAAAATTTCAATCATGCGTAATGCCGTGAGACTTGTGACAATGTGTCACGCATGTAATATTCAGATTCAACGGATTGGCGAAGAGGCAGATCCTGCTGGAAGAAATTCTGGCTATCAAGCAGTAAATCCGTTAAACTTTTTTCTTCCGCCGGGTAACATCACATCGCGCAAACCTGCTCACGGCAGTAAAACTTATTTGGCTCACCGAGAAAACTTTGCTAATTGAAGGACGAAGAAGAAAGCGTCGAGGGTATCGAACCAGCGGGGAAAAAAGAAACGCGGAGGCAGCGAATGCTGGAAAGCTTTTTTTTTTCTTCACGCGATGCGGCAGGACGCGAAGCTTGCAGAATATTGATCAAGGATCAAATTTCTTCACATATCGACGCATGAATAATCCATACACGGTTTGTTCATTTTCGATGTTATTTTCACCCATGCTCCCAAATCGGGTTTCCTCTGAATTCTGGCGAAGATATTTATTTTTTCGAATTTCAACCGGTCAATTTCTTCAAAATCCCACCGAGTTTAGCTCGTTTGAAAGACAAGTGCCGAGTTGGGTACGCAAAGCTCTCATTTTCTGGCCACCGGCCAACTGGGTCGGTTCTTATTTCCGCCTTCGTAGGAGCGAGGAGAAGAGAGGCACACTCGAAACGGTCGAAACGTCCCAATTCCCTTACCGCGGTACAAATCTACGTCACGTTGCACGTACTCGAGTCTCCGCGTCCAATCAAGCCGTGCACTCGATATTCTCTTTCTTGCTGTCGTTTTTTCTTTTACTCTTTTTATCTAGGTTCTGTTTTCTTTTACAATTTATTTGACAGTGTTTTCGAAATACAGAGCGATTAACCAACGGTCGAATGATCTAACACGCATGCGCTAAACTTCCAGAGCAAAAGCAGTTGTTTTATCAGGTTGTCCAACCGTAATAAGTTCAGAGAACAGGTAATCCCGATACATGTAACCTCAAAAGTTTTGACAGTCGAAGACGGTTGAGGTTAGTCGAGTCTCCGCGTCCAATCAAGCCGTGTACTCGATATTCTCTTTCTTTTTTGTCATTGATACTTCCATTCTTTTTAATCTATGTTCTATTTTCTTTTACAATTTATTTGACAGTGTTTTCGAAATACAGAGCGATTAACCAACGGTCGAATGATCTAACACGCATGCGCTAAACTTCCAGAGCAAAAGCAGTTGTTTTATCAGGTTGTCCAACCGTAATAAGTTCAGAGAACAGGTAATCCCGATACATGTAACCTCAAAAGTTTTGACAGTCGAAGACGGTTGAGGTTAGTCGAGTCTCCGCGTCCAATCAAGCCGTGTACTCGATATTCTCTTTCTTTCTTGTCATTGATACTTCCATTCTTTTTAATCTATGTTCTATTTTCTGTTACAATTTATTTAACAGTGTTTTCGAAGTACGGAGCGATTAACCAACGATCGAATGATCTAACACGCATGCGCTAAACTTCCAGAGCAAAAGCAGTTGTTTTATCAGGTTGTCCAACCGTAATAAGTTCAGAGAACAGGTAATCCCGATACATGTAACCTGAAAAGTTTTGACAGTCGAAGACGGTTGAGGTTAGTCGAGTCTCCGCGTCCAATCAAGCCGTGCACTCGATATTCTCTTTTTTGCTGTAGTATTTTCTTTTACTCTTTTTATCTAGGTTCTGTTTTCTTTTACTATTTATTTAACAGTGTTTTCGATGTACAGAGCGATTAACCAACGGTCGAATGATCTAACGCGCATGCGCTAAGATTCTAGAGCAAAGGCAGCTGTTTTGTCAGGTTGACCAACCGTCGTAAGTTCAGAGAACAGGTCACAAGCTGGTGATCGTCAATGTTGGATTAAAATTAAGCTTATCCACGTTATTTATTTTAATTTTTATCACGTACGATATACAACGCGACAAATAAGCTCCTAATTGATACCTATATTATACACTCGATCTAAATTGGAAATATCAGTTAATTTTAGACCGGATCAAGATTTTGGTACATTATACAAGGTTGAAAATAAATTGGGATTCTCCGTTTTGCGCGAGAAAAAAAAAACCAATGTTCAAATTATCAATTCAATGTTTCTGATCACTGACTTTCTTTTTAAATTATCACAAGTAAATACTTTTCTATTTGTTTGCAATCATGAAATTTTTGCAGTGGTGGTAAATTATCAGTCATAAATCAATATAATTCGTGAATAAAAATTGGGAGATTATTTTATTTTATTTTTTTTTTTTTTTATCCATCAATCAATCTTTTCGCTTGAATTATAACTACTGATTACAATTTTTTTTTTTTTTTTTTCTTCAGGTATGCAGAATCCGAGAGATACTCGTCAACGGGACGAGAGATGACCGTCGTTCTTAGAAGAGCCTCGAACACCCCGAGGGACGAGGAATACATGGACGCTGTCTACTATTTTCACGATGGTAAATATAACTGGCATCGAGTGCACGATGCGTGGCTATTTTGATTATAGAAAAATGTAACCAACTCTCGATAATAATTGTGCCAAATGAGAAATGGAGCAGCAAGCGTTTTTAACCGTTCAAAAGCAACAAGCATGAAGCAGAGAATTCATAATATTCGAGAAAGAAGGAAACACTTCACAATTAAAAAAAAAAATCAAAGGTAATTGAAAGCCGTCTACTGAAAATTGTACAGATTTTTTTAATATCGATTACTAATGTTTGAGAAAAAATGTACCATCTTTTTTGCAAAGTCTTCGGAAAATCAAGATTTTTCAGAGATTTTTTTACATCAGGCATGCAGTTTTCGGTTTTGGGATTGAAGGTCTAACAAGGAATATGTCTAGGTTAAATTTATTTGAAGTATACGAAGAATTCGAAAACAATTGACCGGAAGATTTTGAAAAAAAATTGATAGAAAACTCTGTCGGCTTTCACAAAATACTTGGAAACAAATTTCAATACCTTATTTTATCGACAATAAATACTGATTTGGAGAACAATTGACACACGCGTCTCTCTATTTTCCCCCAAAAAATTTTCGTCCAATCGATTTTACCTGCTGCCTAACTTATCTCTCTCTCTCTCTCTCTGTAAGTGAATGTAGCTCGAGAATCTGGTCAGTGAAAATAATAATGGTTAGGAAGGGTCGCGGTCGGATTTTGCGGGTATCAGTTTGGGTCGAGCGATAACTGTTGAAGAGAAATGAACTAATAGCTTCTAATTACTCCTGGAAGGCCTTTGACACAGATATCAAAGCGTCGGTCGGTAGACCAACGTTTGTATGCCTGCGTAAGCGTCGACTTGATCTGTTCCATCGAAAACAAAGTGATCGCTCGAGTTCCACAGGCTTCGTGTACCGGGCGAAGAACCCGTGGCCGCGTGGGCAGGAATAGACGACCGGGATTTAATCAGCGAGCTTAAAACCTCCCCGAATTAAACGAGTTTCGAACTATCCCAAATTGCGGCTGCTGACCTGACCGCCCTCTACTCAGCCAACTCGGAACTCGGAACTCGGAACCCACTTTTATCATCGAAACAATAAAACGAACTCGCTGCGAACTCGACGATTAACAGAACAACGAATTCCCTCCGGCTGTGCTCTAAAAATTTCAACCTAAAAGTGAAGTTGAACGCTAATTCAATCCACGGAAGGTCAAATTCACACCATTTTTTATTCGTCTTATCTTGCTCTTATTTTTTGTCTTCTGGTGCGCGTAATATTCACAGGTACAAATAAATTTGGGGGCGGGGTTGAAGTTCGGAAAGTTCCTAATTACGAATTACTTGGCGGCGAAACTTGGAGTAAGAAATCAAACTTTTACGACACAACCAAGTTTCGAATGGGTCGGAAGCTCGACGGATCAAAGTTCCGAAATGCAAGATTCCAAAAATTTAAGTTATGGTAGAGCAAAGTTTCGAAAAGGAAAGTTCTGATGAAGCAAAATTCCGAAAAATAAAATTTCGACAGAGTTAAGTTCGGAAAATTAAAGTATACTTACACGGCGTAGTTTACTCAACGAGTCGATGTAAAAATGTGAGGAAAACCGAAAATCAGAATGACCAGGATTCCGAACGTAAAAATATCGAAAATCCAAAACAATGAAAGATCAAAGTCGTGAAATTTCACCAAACCAGAAATGCACAGAACTAAAAATCTTGTATCACTCGGGCATTAGATGTTTCAGATTTTTAAATTTTTTCATTTTCGCACTTTCGGAACTTTGACTTGTCGGAGTTACACCCTTTCGGTATTCTATCCTATCGAGTTTCGTCAAAGTCCGATTTCTTTACTTCAATTTTCGCCACCGAAAAATTCCGAATTTGGCGCTTTCGGAATTTCAACCCCGCCCCTAAATTTTCAGTAGTTAGATTAATTGTGTCCACGCATTTTTCACAGGATTGTTTCAAATTTCATCTTCTCTTTTCCTAAATATCTTACATTAACTTTGCCAAACCGTTTAGCCAAATTTCAATTTCCACCTGAAAAGAGCCCGAATTTTAGGCGAAACTTTATCTTCCAGTGGTTAATCATCTTTCCAATTTTCCCACAGCGAACATCCATGTCGGAATGAAAATAGATCAAATTGTTAGTCAGTGCGAAATCGTGTCAAAATCGGTGCAGACGATTTTGCGACTGAAAATATTCCGTGACACATGTTTGAGGCAGATCTCAGACGTGAGTCACTCGAGCTGTCTGAAGTTCAATCCCAGCTTCCTGCCTTCGCGTCTATAATAAACGAAGCGTCGAAGCACTCGGTCAACTAGTTTCCGATCGTTATTTCCGAATCGGAAATGGCGGGCTGACATTCTGTCAGAAGTGAGATGAGAATTGAAGCGGAGCAAGGGTGTTGAGAAACTGAAGAACGACATGACGGAAGAAATACGAAGAAAAAATTGAAAAGAATGTTGCCTATACAAATTTATCGCCTAGCGAACCTTTATTTATGTACTTCCTGTAACGCAAAGAGCTGCGTTACACTTTTGGAATATGAGGCGTAACAAAACGAGCTCGCATCCCCATTTCGCGTGTGATATGTAGCTGAAAAACCCGGTGATACGGTTTACTTGGCGTAAGATAGGAGGCAGAGAACCCGGAACGAGAATAGTGGGTCCCTTGAGATAAAACTTGTCCCACTAGCTACTTCACAAGTTGTTTCCAACGGGGTGCGAAGAATTATTTTACCCCCCGTCTTGCGGATAAGACCGGAATTAAAATATATTACACGCGAATATTCGAATATTTCTCATCGAAATTCGCTTCCTTGGACAAGTTTTGAAACGAAATTATAAACTTCGTTTGAAAATTTCGTTATCTTCGAATATCCAGATAGTACGGTTTGGAAAAAAAAACTTCGATAAATTTTTAACTTTGAACAAATCGATCTTTTCATTCGAATTTTTGGAATATCGTCATGCAAGGAGTTTTCGACGTAAAAAGGTCCGATATTTTCAATTGTGAAATCCGTTTAGACTCGTTTTCCACGAATTGTAAAAGTAATGCACCATTTTCACATGAAAACCGTCTTTTTTTTTTTTATATACACTCCTCAGTTTTAACCTCAAATATAACATTTTTATCCGAAAGCTCACAGTTTCTTTTACTCGAAAACGAATCTTGTTTACTAGTTTTACTCTGTTTAAATTTGTAGCGACATATCTTGACCTTGTTTACTGGTTCATGGAAATGTATTTCACTAGAATCGACCGAATTTTTTTAAATCAAATGACCAAATAACTCCAAAAACAATAAATCGATTGATCACATCGCAGCCCTTGTCTGGTTATAACTTTTCTGCAGCAATGTTAAAGGATGTTTTTTTCCTTGTTGCATTCGCAGAAAGAGAGGGTGGTACGCAGCAGCCAGCGAGTGTTTGTGACGTTGAATACTTCGGCCTGAGTTCACCAAAAAATGGTTCAGTCGTTCACCCGGCGCCCCACCGGCTCTTTTCTTTGGAGGGTCCGCTGAAATGTCGTCAACATTTCATACCGGCGGCCAATCAGTCGGTTATAATAACCGTGAGTATTTTTTATTCCCCCCTACGGCGATTGTCCGATAATTTTTCAATCTTCTCATCCTCCGGCTTTACATCCCTACCGCAGCTCCAGAGCACCAACAAACGGATATCTAACAGTGCCTGCGACACGCAGTGCGGAGACAGCGGATGTCGATGCTTCGCAAACAGATCCCTCGATGAAATTGATCATCTACAGCTCGTTTCCGAAACCGGTCACATCGTCAGCTGCCTTTGTGGAAGCTATCAGGTACGACGCAGCCTCGTTTAGAACTATATTTTTGCCGATATACACGTGGGACATTAGACGTCAAGTCAGCCACCTTCGGAGTAGTGTCCCTGATTTATTTCACAATTTTTCGAGCCGCCGTTCCCGATTTCTCGCAAGCTCAAATTTTACGACATTCGAAATCCACGAATTTTTGATTAATGATATCTCGAAATTTAAAAATCGTATTAACAAAACCGAGGAAGTGTTTGGATTACTCTTGAATTCAAGTTTTTGATAAAGTAATAACATAAATTTTCAAAAATGACATAATTGATGAAATTTCGAACTTCAGTTACGACAGCCTGAACTTTGCGGATAATTTTTGAATTGAATCTTTGTCCAATAGCGTTTTCATATCGAGACATTTTCGACCTGCCTCTACGCCACACTGAGCGTTGTTTTATTCTTTTATCGTCAGTGAATGTGGCCATACGCCATTTTTCGACATCCCGATGAATTTCTGTCCGCCTCCCCGTTTTTGATCACCCGTTTTTTCCTGTTCCTCGGTTAAGGACTGGCTTCCGGTGGGAGTGCGAAGTTGGACGCCGGTCTACATCGAGTGGTCCAGATCGTCGAGAGGTGGCCTTGACTTCAAGGCCACCTACAGATTTACCGAGGACGCGTTCTGCGGCGATCATTCGACCACCAGACCCCAGGGTGAAGTTACCAGCGGTGATCTCGCCAATGAGATTGTCAAGCTCAACAGATTTTATCAGCAGAAATGTACCTGGGTACTTGACTCCCAAACAGACCGGCAACTCACCGTCGAAGTCGAATCGAATCAAAGCAGTGAGTTCCAATCATCTTAATTTTTGTCTTTCCATCAATTTTTAGTTTTCAATTTCCAATTTTCTTCCCATTCATCAAGTCTGGTTACAATTTTAGAATTCGAGATCTAAGAAACGGAGAAAAAAATGTTTCAAGACATGAATGCGCAGAGAAACATGATTTTCAAGAGAAATGTGATTACGAATAGAGGGATAGTATTCAAACAAAGCGTGATAAAAACGCGATATTTTTTACAAGAAATGATTGGATTGTAGCCGCTGAATTTTAGATTGTAAATGGTTTTGTGTTTTTTTTTTTTTCCTCTTTTAGGTCCTTCGTCCAGAACAATTTTAGTACGTCTATTTCACGGCAATGTTGTAGTCAGAAAAAACTGAGTGATAAGTAAAAACTCTGAAACAGTCAAATGCACCCCTTTGATTATACCGGGTCGTTTCATATGGAGATTCCCATGCATCATTCAATACGGGGTAAATTCGTTTGCATTTACGCAATTCAGAATTAATTTGCATCGGTATACGCCTGCATTTCTGCTATTCAGGCTACAGTCTTATCGGAATCCGCCTGCATTTATGCTATTCACACTACAGCCTTATCGGAATCCGCCTGCATTTATACTATTCAGATTACAGTGTTATCGACATCCGCCTGAATTGCGGCAACTAATATCCATCTTACCGTTCGACATTTGTCTCAGTGTAGTTACCGATGGGTAAACTTCCCACTCTTACCAATCGTTGACCCTAAGACTAAACATCGAGTAACCTTATGAACTCCGAATTGCATAAATGTAGGTGGATCGACCTGTGTTGAATTGCTCAGGATACATTTCTACGAAATGACGCGGTATTAAGAGCCGCTTACGGTACCGAATAAACATAAACACCCGCATTAAAATAATTATTATAATAACAAAGGTAATAATGTGGTAATAATAATCATAATCGTAAAAATAACGATAATCACGTTGTCGATTAACGTGGCAGAGGGGCGGGGAATTAATCTTTGGAAACAGTCGAGACCCGACCGCAATTGTCGGCGATGGAGAGCGTAGATTGGGGGATGAAAGACGCTGGGGTTTGAGGGGGAGTATTTCGAGGTAAAAGCGGGCTCCCTAATCGGGGGAATCCCCCTGCAGCGGCCCGGGAGGCGAGAGACCGAAGTATATTAAACCCGTTTCCGGTTCCGGGAGTCTTGGCGACGGGATGCGACGCGGCGCTTTGCTTCGCCTCCCGTCTTCCGCATTTCGCTGCAGTGGAAACGTCGGCAAAAGGGGGCCGAAGGGGAAAGTTGGCTCTGGGGCAAAAGTCTCGATCCTAATCTCGCCGGTCTTACCAACGTGTGCTGAAATTCATAAAAATTTATCGCCTTGCCTGCTGTATAAACTGCACTGCAGATATGAGTAAAAATTTCACTATAGTCGAAATAGAAATACCTGATTTCGATCTTCCGGACATTCCACCGTCATTTTTATCATTTTTAACACCCTAACACAATTGGCTCGAGAGTCCAACGAGCCTCGTCAAAATTTTATACAGTACAATGAATTGTTTTATTATTATATCACACGGCTAAAAAAAGTTGTTATTTAATTGAAAATTATATCCAATTGTTGATATCCTTTTTCATTGAACATACATCAAACGCTTTTACTTTCAGCAATGTGTAACTCATAATAACTATAAAATTATTTTATCTCAAATCGAGTGAATACTTCGAAAAAAATTCTTTTAAAAATAAATAAAATCTTACTTTTACAAACTGAGATGTCGAAAAAAAATTCACCGTATTTACTGGGCATATTTTTATACGAATTGACCGAATCAAATTAAAAACAGAGATTTCAACGGACAGCACCATTCATTATTTTAAACCATTATTTATCTTAGAGTGAAGAGTGACGAATTTTGTCAACCAATACTTCATTACCTTCTGCGACATTCTAAATCTCTGTATAAATTTTCAGAACCTTGCACAGCCTGGAACCTAACGATACATGAGTACAGCAGCAGCGGTGATCCTGCTGGTCCTAGACTGCATACTTTCTGCTCGCGGGATCGTCACAAAAACTTCACTCTGCCTTGGAAAATGAACACCGTTGTAGTTCGGTAAGTAATTTTGTTGTTCAGTAATTTTATCGTATGTACAATTGTGGTATGGCTTCTCAATATTTTAAAAGTTTACATAATATATTTACGGTCAACACATTTTATTTTCCAAAATCTAATCAAACTTGATACATTTTCCAAAATAGTTAATCGCTTAATTTGTCCATTGATCGGATTACGGGACAAATTTATTCAAATAATTTGCATGTACATTCGATAATTATTTTCCTCTTTATCTTTTTGAATCGTTTCAATTTTTTTTTAATTCTTTTATACCGGTTTATAATTTGTAAAATCAACGTTAAAATCTAACAATTTCTGGTCACGTCTCTGAAAATATTATAGAATCAAATTTCTTCAAATTCCGTGATGAATATCGCGAAAATATCTATGAAAATTTTGGGATTCGATTCTGCCGTCGCCTTGAGAGCTTCAAAACTGTGCGAACGACGCTCCATCACTCATCCTCACTAATCTCTGTAAACCTTCACTCAGGTTGCAAGCCTTGAGTCGCACGGCTCCTCAATACGTGATGCGATGGCGGAGCGATTCCGTGACGGCAAATACCAGAAAAAGCGCCCCGTCGCCGGCTCCGAATCAGGTTGCAGGATCGTCACGGAGTTCGAGGGAATCTCGGCGGATGATCATCGCCATGACCCTCGTAGCTGCTGCGGCGAAATCTCTACCAAGAGTTTAGAAAAATACTGAGATATACGGAATTGCACGTAATAGGCCACGTAGTGATACATGAAAAGGTGATTTTATGTATGCATATGCACACGGATTCTAAGACAGCTAATTTTTGGACAAGTCAGTTACCTCGGTAACGTAGAGTCAGCCGGTAATGGTCGACCGGTCGGCAACTACGTCGGTTACGTCGATAATGCAGATTAATCCCGTAGTGACCGGCCGGCAGTGGCATTTCGGGCTAAATCTGCATTACCGATCTTACCGACTTGGCGAAAAATTTGCCGACTCAGAATCTGTGTCCACACGTGTACCTGAAAAGTACACAATAAATCAGAATCAAACGACCGACTTGTGGTTCAAATGAGCAAAAAAGTCATTGTTTTTGCTCTGTTCTTTTTAATGGTTATTATTTATTTACTCATCTTTATTTTACCTTGATCAGTTGAAAAATATTATTTTTAAATATAACATTCTGAGGGATTTCACGTTGTGGGTAAAATGAGAAACAAACTCACAGAGTTCTCATTTATTATCAGTTATGATTCGTTTCATTTTTATTTTACTTTTCTTATTTTTCTCATACAGTAGTAAAATACAACAATTGATTTCGTCCACTCGCTAAATTCTAACAAACTTCTTATAAGTGTACAGTGGTCGATTGCTTTATTACGTATTATAAATAACGTTCTCCCCTATTTCAAAGTCAAAATACAGCGATAAGGGAATGTAATAAATAAAGAAGAAAAACGAACAGTTGCGTAATGTAAATGAGGTTGATAATCGTTGAAATTAGTTTTTGAGCTGAAGTGATAAGATCTTTTTCAACACATTAGATACATACCAATAATATTAATCTTTGGGTAGTTCGAAGTACCAAAGAAATTTGAATTTCGCGATAAAACGGAAACTGACGCGTAATTCGTGAACTTATAAAACTTGTAAATATATGATATAGGTATGAGAAAGCGTAGCGAATATTAGGAAATTGTACAGAATGCAATGAATTCGTATTGTAATTAATTACTAGGTGTGTAAAATATATTTGTAATTATTATAGGTAATAAAATAATTGATATGTTAAGAAACAATAAATTGATAAAGAAATATATTAAATAATTCAACGAACGTATCCATAATGTAGAAAACATTGACACGATATTTGGTTAAAGATCTATGTAAACGACTGCCAATTCCGAAATATTATACATGTACATACATATAATACGTTGTATTACGCCATACGTTGAAAACGTAATTTGACTATGTAACATGAACAAATTGATAGATTTATACATGTAACGCATACATTTATATCGATAAATTCAACAATTTATTAACGATAAGCATACTGATAAATAAAATGACCGATAGCCATGATAATATAAGTGTGAAAAACTGACCATAACAGCAATCTCGAAACAGAAAAGAATTATAAAAATAATTCTTTCTAAGCCGGTTGGTTCTCAATTTTTCGTGGTAATTTGGAGATAAAAATTCAACGATTTTCGAAGAAAAATTTCACTCACGAACAAAATCGGTAAAACAGTTTCATAGAACTGTGAGAACAGAACCTTAAACGGTTCTGCAATTGTAAAAAAGAGAAATATCTAAAGAATTGATAGATTGAAAATAAATAATTTTTCTCCAATAAATCGCCAATTACGGTATCGGTGATTATATTGTACATAGTATCGATGTGTTACACATTTCAAATCGGCTGGACGATAAGTATAAATTGAATAATTATAACGAATTCTGCGGTGAAGAAGTTTGACTGTGAATTTGAATGATGTATTTACCACGAAAAAAAAAACAGTGTTAATGTAAATATATTATGTATGATAAGTAGGTATGTAATATTGCGGATATATACTAGACTGTGTCCGAAAAAAAATTGTGTTGTCAAATTTGAAGCTGCTCATTCAATATATTACAGAGGACACAAAATAAAACCGATTCGGAAAGGACTTGTTGAAATCGTTTCCAACTTTGGGGTCGTGGAACTTAAAAGTGTGTGTGTTTTGAACCGATTCGTGTCATTCTCAGACATTAAAATTTATTACTTTATTATTGAAATTTAATGAAATACGTGACATATGATACTTCAAAGCTGTTGGTGATATTCATTTCGTATTATAATCGTTAAATGCAATTTTTAAAGGGTCGATTTTTGTTTCTTCAAGAACACGTAACGGTCTTTTGGTTATTTAACTATAACTAATGACAAGTTTCAGTTTTGGAATAATGGACAGTACGAAGAAAAAGAGTAAGCGATGAAAAATTTTTCCGAAAATGTTATCCGAAACGATTTTACGTTTTTTAAAATACATCCAATTTTCACGGTGCCAGAGACAAATAATGCAACAACAAATTGTAATAATAACGTGGTAGATTGTAGCAATAAATTTTAATTTCTGAAAATGATATAAATCGTTGAAAAACACGCAATCTTTAATTGTGCAACCGTCAAATACGAAACGATTTCATTAAAAACTCTTGGAATCGTTCTCACTTTGCGTCCGCTACAACATATCGAATGAGCAGTGTTAAATTCGACAGCACAATTTTTTTGGCAGAGTGTAATATATGCGTATTCGATTAGGGGCACTTGATGTTTAAATACGTTACCTTTAATATTACCCAATAATACGATAAACGCAATGCACAAATAGTCGATGTATTGGTACAATGTAACAAATCGAAGTTTCATGAATCTTTGATAGAAGTTTATGTGAAATAAGTTGCTAACTTGGAATTGCAAACTATATATAACATAATTATAAATATACTAAATATCAATTATTATCATTTAAGAATAGAGAACGTATTTCAAACTTTTTACTTATCGTTGAACGATACTATAATTTCTCTAAATTTTTTCATAGCCTACAATTTGTACGTTTGTTTTCTCTTTCTTATATTAAGAAAGCGGCAAATATCGTGCGTCTCTTCGTTTGATATTCACATCATCGCGAATTTATTATACGACGATTAATTCAACATCGATTAAACAACTCAATACAACTGTTATTAAATAATTTACGCTTGGCGTTTCATTTCAAATCTTTTATACAAGAGAATTTATAAAAATAAGGTAAAGCTGTATTGCTATGGATTATAAGTTCCTGTATGTTGATTATTTTGAGACCGCTAATTGACGTCCGTACCCGAAAATACATGACGATAAAGTTGTGGTGTTATTATCTTTGCAATATCGTGCGATAATATGTGAGCATTATTTTGCTCGCTAATAGTGAAAAAGGTTGCTCTAATATTAGCGAATTAATCCAACAACATGATTGATATTTTAAACGTGAGCATGATATTATGTAATCGGATGAAAACGGTTAACAATAAGTAAGAATAAATAGTCAATTGTTTCTGATAAAAAATTTCGTAATTAAATAAATAATACAACGTTAGGACCTTATATATACATATATATATATACTCACTTAGATAACTTTGATAAAACAACTGACTCGTGAATCTTATTAAACAAACTAACTTATCGGTACTACGTTTGAATTATTGCTTTTGTGAAGAAACTAAAATCAAAATAACGATTGTCGAAATATCGTAATCAGTTGATTCGACAATTGATTTGAATGATAAAATTCCTCATTCACAAGTTTGCAAAACTATTCGAAGATCGAGTTTGATCGCGTTTCTGTCAATTTGTTCACATGAATGACGAGGACAGCTGATCTTACAAATTTCTTACTCAATTAATTAATGACAAATGCGCGTCCGTTAAAAAATTTGATAACACTGTACTTGGTAATGTTGTAAATAATGTAAATACTCCGTTGTGGTTGACTTATTACATACACGATACAGTACATGTAAAATATATTTCGCGTGTAAATTTGAGTACCCAATGCGTGAATTTGGGAAAAAAATGTATGTACTTTTTTCTGCGTACGTACGGCATGAAAATTGTTTGAAAAATTGTGCCATATTTGTTTCCGACTTGGCAAAATTTTTATTTGCGAGTATGAGACCCACACAACTAACTGACATTTTTGTGATTGCAGAAACTTGACCTTTGATTGTTTCTACCAGCATCGTGAAATTATCCATAATTATGCAATGTAGATTTCGTCAAGTTCGATTACGTTAGTTTACAACCGAAGAAAAAATTGAAGTGCAAAAAACAAAGGAGACGACAGTGAAATAAACGTAGACGAATAGTTGGTAAATAGCTAATTGGAAGCCAAGGAAGGAGGAAAATATCAATTGTTTTTTTACTGTATATCCATAAATCAGTGAATACTTTGCGCGATGGAATAATTTCATAAAAATTTGTTTCATATTTTGTCACATCAGTCGCAACGAAGAAGGTTACGAAGGATTTCATAAAAGTTTCGTTTCATAAATATGCGATCTGTGCCAAAAGCTCTGGTCCTAAGTTAGAAAAATGAATGTTAACCATTTGGCGTGAACCAAAATACAAGGATTTCAATTATTAGCGAGCGTGGATTCCTCTCGAAAAATGACGTCGATATAGGATATGATTGAATCGATTTCAGTATCTTCCAAAAATGGACTGTAAAAATCCACAGGGTTACCCAAACTTGGACTTGCTTTTTTGCAATTTTCAGAGCACGGAAGCTTTTCATATCAGAATCGTTTCGCAGGACTCTTTTTCCACTAATTGGACCCTCAGGAATACGAAGAAGATATCAAAAAGAGCGTAGGACCAACAAAAGAGAAATTGTAAAGGAAATATTCAATTTTTCGACTGTACCTTTGGGTACGATGATGTAGACAGATTAGACGCGATTATTCGATGCATGTATTATATATTCTTGGCTTTGCCGTACCACAACGATGGGCCGTTGGATCGAGCTTAAGACCGAGTAATGGAAGATGACTACGCCATCGAATGATCAAAGGAGTACGTTGTTACAGTTGACCGACAATTACAATCTACACAAACACCCGAGAACATTCCGACTTGTCGATAAGCGAAGGCGTACAAGGTTTTGTCTTCAAGTTGAGCTTTGATAACCCATGGAACGTAATTCGAATAGTACTTGAAACATTAAGCCAATTAAAAAATATGCATTTTTCAGAACTTTTATCGACCTGCGAACATCACCCGATAGATAGAACAGACGATGCCTGACGAATCGATGATGCGTGTTACGATATATTTACCGTACCGATATACAAATGTGATCAACATTGTACGTTCAAATTGACAGGCGATTCCGCGTCATGTTATTTGCTAATAATTTTTTTTTTTTTGTTTTTAACTTTGGAAGCATCGCGTACACGAAGTTCTGATGATCACATTATGTGGAACTATTCGTAAGGGAATTCCAAAGCAAAACCAAGACACTGAGTATTTCTGCTTGAAGTCGCGCTTTCTCTGAGTAAAAATGGAGATAACGTAGACAAAGAAACGAGCTTATACTTATATTGCGGTCATTTCGCAAAGAGAACTGCGGAACACGCTGCGGTTAGATATCGTTATGCACCAAGTGAAGTGACATCAGAATAAGTTTCATTTTCAGCTGATGCAGAACGACGTTCAGAGTTTGTAAAGAATGTAGTGATTTTCAAGAATCCCTCAAGTATCTACTGGATAGTAATTATTATCATCTTACTTAAAGATGCGCGTGATTCTTTCGGTATTTGTTTGTTGTATCCTGGTTCACACCGCATCTGTACATGGACGTGAGTGAAAAATGCCACTTTTTCAATATACCATCGAAAGTTCGACATTTTTTCATAGTCAACTGGGCTACAAACGATTCTTGTTAGCCGACGAAAACATCCTCACCTCAGCTGGATCTGATAATTGTCCTTTTATCTGTTTTAGTGCGGTTAAGTCGAGATGCGTGGATGGTTTTTGCAACACCAAATGAACCCGCAGTTCTCTCGTGTAAAGTTGTAACTGATCATCCGTCAAATTTTACGTGGATGAAAGAGGGAAATGATGGAAGCGATGAGAATGTTGACAATTCTACGAAGAAAAGCAAGTTTTGGCGGAATAACGAAACTCACGTTACTATTGAGCTTTACTTCACAAGCGTCACGACCGAGGACTATGGAACTTACAGATGCATGACAATAACATCAACTAGCCTTACTTCGATTCCTGTCAGCCTCGGACATTATCCAAATGATTTTATCTGGACTGTCGCAGTTCATAAACCAGAATCTGTTCTCATAAAGTGGAACTTCGACTTGTTTTACCCAAGTCACTTTTATTCGTTTGGAATTGAGTATCGGGAAAATGGTACGAATCAACGACTACGGACACCCTTACTTTCCACTCCGGAGCGAATTGTTACTACAGATTCTTACACCGTAAATGCATTGAAACCCAACACCGTATACGAATTCAAGGGCCTAATTTCAGGTCCGAGGGATCTGATCTCCGACGAAGACTCTTACGCTTTTTCAAGATGGGTGACGACGTCCGATAAAGGTTTACGCATTTACTTATGTCAATGTATCATAAGAACTTAAATTTCGAAAACGTTCTCGAACCGGAATTGTATTTTGTGTAACTACAAAAATATTTACTAAATCTGATCGTGTTTTTGTTTACTGCCATTTTTAGTTTCCGCAAGGATAGTTCCATGTCGTACCATTGTTATTGTTGAGGCACACGAACGTGCAATTCTGTCATGTGACGTGATAGGGAATCAAATGACAGGCTTCATCTGGCAACACAAGGGAAATTCAAGAAATTCAACCAATATTTGGTCGAACAACAACACTCATGTTACAATGGAACTGGAATTTGCTAATGTCACGACCGACCAATCTGAATATTACACATGCCAGGCGAACAGTTCCGGCCAACTTGTATCAGCGCAGATTATTCTCCTAGTCAGTGAACTTGATTTTGGCCCTTGCAAGGTCGGAGCGATTGGAACAGATCGAATTTACGTCAACTGGAACTATACAAATATCATTAGCGATTTTACCAATTACTATAACGAATATGTTGGAATTACAATTAAATACAAGGCAGATAATACAAATGAGTGGCACGGACCAGTACAAATTTTCAATTCATCCATTGATCCAGTTGCAAGCCACTACGCCATAAGTGGATTGAAAAATTTCACTCTCTATCAAATCACTATCATATTTGATTCATACGAGCGTCAATTTCATGGTGTGGTAAAATCCTTCGTTCTTTCAAAGTGGGTTTCAACGTTTGAGAAAGGTACACTTTTTATCTTATTCATCTTAGAAATCAGTCTTCCCTTTCATAAGATGCAACGTGGTATTTCGAAAGCTAGTCTTCGGTAACGATCTGGGTAGCTCAGTGGTCAGAACAGTTGCCCGGAAAGCGAAAGGTTCCGGGTTCGAATCCCGGTCGGGTTCAAGCCTTGAAATATTTTTTCCGAACCCGCCAGACATGCATGTCACAAAGCTTAAGAATAATCATGTCGTACCTATCAGATAACATTTATTGGTTATGAAAGAAGTGGAATTACGAGCCCAGCGTGGCTCAATGAGTAAGATATTCACAAAGATTGAAATTTCTGTACAGAACTGGATTATGTTCCAACTGTGCGGATTGTGAGACAAATTATGGACACAATAACGATCAGATGGTCGCAACCAGCGCCAGAGCTCCGGGAATACATTGACGCCTATCTTCTATCAGTCGAATACAGTAACAAGACAAACAGACATTTTCGTTGGGAAAAGTATAAGGCTGGATACCATGATGAAGCGGTTGTGCACCTTTCACCTTCTATCAGTTATAATCTGCAGGTGCGAGCTTGTTTCGACGATTACTGTCCCGACCAGCATGCAAGTGCCGTTATGGAAGGCGTCATGACCAGCGATGCAGGTAAGGATTGAGTTTAGTATTCGTAATTTACGGAACGAACGTGAGGTGAACCATCGTTACACATTCCAATTGTTTCGATGAGAACGTGAGTGAGACTTACACACTAGTAAAATGTTTACATGGTACGAAACACTACCGGAGTTTGATTGGTATCGATTGTCTGAAAATTTATCATGGTCGGTGATTTTTTGTAAGAAAATATAGGTGATCTGGAAGCTAGATTATCTTAAAACCGAAGGGTAACCCTTAGAAATTTCATTGAATGACGGAATCGGGTAGTTAGACTTTTATCAAGACCTTGAGTCACCTTTGACATGCAGGAAAAAGTGATTTCGATAACAAGTAATCATAACCAGGATACGAATTAGAGATACAATACCGTAAAACACCGCGTTAATGTCAAGTTCGACAATGAACCTGAACAATACGATTTTACAGATGGAAGACAACACTCACGTGAAGAGCAACATTCAAAACCTGATACGGAGTTTCCAGTACTGACAATCGACGTAACTCGAGATGAAAAAAATATTACTACAAACAGCAATGCCTCGTTCACTTGCAGCATCAGTGTTCAGGGATACGAGGGTTGGTGGACCAAGAAAGAGAATCGCGTCAGGTCTCTCAATCATTCTGACAACGAGATCAGCTGGACTGTAATTGTGGAAGATGCTAGGGAAGGACGCAGATACGGTTACACCTGTGAAGCAAGGATGTCAGATGATTGGCGCACTAGTAAAACAATGCTCGTTACAGTGATACGTAAGATTGACTTTGCACGAATAGTTAGTCAGAAGTCATAACAGTATAAATTGTCCTTTATAAGGCAAAACAGCTTGTCGATGTATGTGAATAACGTCCACTACTCGACGTACTGAATTTGAATTAATAAAAATCAAGTCTATTGGTTGTTAACTTGTTTTTCTTCTTTTCAGTGCCCGCGGAAAATGTAATCATAGATGCTGAAACGGTGTATTCGAGGCCACGCGATCCAACCACTCTGTCGTGCGACTTTTTTGGATATCGATTGTCGAACTTCAAGTGGCGAAAATTCTGGGCTTATGACAGACGACAATTCGACGAAGTTTCCAGTGTGTCAAAGTTCAACGAAACTCACATCAGGATAACTTTGTCAAATCCAATTCACACCATAAACTTGGAAACTGGGAAGTACGAATGCGAGGCGACGAATCACAGACTTGATTACATCCGCGGATCCATTCGTCTCGATGTCGCCAACGAATCACCCTTGCATTTAAACGCCTACACCATCGGGTCCAAGCTCGTTTGCTTACGCTGGTTCGACATCGAATCCCGAGGAGACACGCATCTGGTACAATCTTTTCAAAATGGTTCTCGTGACTGGCAAGATACGTTTTCGGTGCCAGTTGTAGGAAACAAGTACTATAGTGGCTACGTTGTGAGGCAATTCACACGCAACACTTCCTACTGGTTCAAGGTCGTTGTCGTCAGCGCGGGTGAAAGACTCGCAAGCACTTATTCCAGCTGGATTACCCCTACGGAAAAAGGTAGGTAATCGAATCACGGGAAAGCGATGCATATTGGAATGAAGTTCAACTTGATTGATTCAAAGATTCCAGGAAAGTTCAACAAACGTCCACGATATAAGACTATGTCCGTTAGTCAGTCCGGTTCAATCCAGTGAAATGTCTTGTGACGTGTACACACCTGGATGGTTAATGGAAATCTATTTATTCCTCAGACATTGCGTACTTTCCGAACATCACCTTGACATCGAAGTCGAGAAATTCGATCGCTATCGAATGGCCGATTCCAACAGAAGAGCTACGTGATCACATAAACGTGTACCAAATATCAGTCAACTACACGTACAATGGGAGCAAGATTGTTTATTCACAAAATACTACGCAAACTCATTTTGTTCTCGGAAAACTTCAGCCTTTAACCAGCCATGACTTGGAAGTAAGAGCTTGCTTCAGTGCCGTTAGTACGGATTGTTATTCGAGTGACGTTCGGAGAGGGGTTTTCACCAACAGCATAGGTATGAAAAACATGTGTTCGAGAACACGAAAACAATATACATATAACGTCCGTGAAACAGAGCTATTTATCTTGATAAATAAAATACTGTATAACTATCCGACTAAACTTAATTAATTGATACTCTAGATGGGGAAAACATTACTCCATATGAGGAACCCGGGACTCAAGTCGAAACATGGATAGCTCCGATAGGATCAGTTTTGCTCCTTCTCATCGTTCTGGGAACCTGGCAGTTTTACAGTAAAGTATGAAAGAAAATTACTAAGAACTCTCTGTAGTTGAAACAAATAATGGCCGCGGAATATTTTGTGTCTCATTGTCAGTCAAAGAAGCGGAAGATTGTTAGAGAAAGACTCGCCTATTTCTACAGCGAGGAACCGATTTTTTTCAATCCAGAACTTGCCATCAGTGATCAGGCCGATTTATTACCTTACAATAAGAAATGGGAATTTCCGCGAAAGCTACTGAAACTTGGTATGTATTCTCGTCATCATCACCACCGTAGAAAAAGTAAGTTTTGTGACAGAAGATATTGTGTAAATGCTTCGTGTGATTTGAGTTTGAATTCCTCTCAAGAGTCCAATCGTAGTTGTCGCAGTGTTAAATAATTATGCGTTGTCAGGTAAGTATTGAACTATTTTTCACTTTTTCGAAACGTGAATCAGCTCGTTGGGACTTCGTTTGACAGTGATGGTCAGTTGATTTGTCACACTGACAATAAGCATATACAATACTTTGCGTACATGAAATCAGTCACATTGTTCTCCTTAGGGGGTCTAACATTTATGTTTTTCACAAAATAGACGAGGAACTGGGAAGTGGCTCATTCGGAATAGTCTGGAAAGCCAGGGCGAAAACGATCCGTCGACCCGAGGCGATTTCGGTGGTCGCAGTCAAAACGGTACGACCAACAGCCAGCCTTCGCTGCATGAAAGCCCTTCTTCGCGAACTCAAAATTCTCATCTATCTCGGTCACCATCCTAACATCGTCAGCCTTCTTGGTGCTTGTACGAGGAATCTTGATTACGGTGAGTGTTTATGCATATTTTAACTCCCTATTGAGACTTTGAAGCAAAAGCGATCATTCGTAAACTTGATTCATACCATGGTCACCGACAGGCCAACTCTTAGTCATCGTGGAATTTTGCCGCTTCGGGAACTTGCACGACTACTTGTGGCGCTGCAGGTCAAAGTTCGTCGACGAATTGAATACCGACTCCGAGAAAATTCATGAATTCCATGCTGATGCTGACCCGATCAACGTTGAAACGAATAGGTGAAGGAGATGTAGTGCTTAATAGCAGTCAGTTACAGTGCATCAAAATTTCATCAAATGACAAATCCTGGTCCTTTAAAACCTTGCAGTATCGATTACATTTGCTACTCAGCACTAACTCGTACAATAAATAATTAAACTCATGTATCCATGCATTGGAATTGTCGAGTATGACGTTTGTGCCCCATCGTAAAGTAATTTCTCTCATACATCGTCTTATTCTCGAGCAGTACAAACTCGGCACTGCGTCAGAATGATACCACTTCGTTTGTGGAAGATTCATGTGACAGCAACGATCATCCGGGTACCAGTACAAGGGTGGAAGATTTGGCCGCCGACAGCAACTCGCAATCACCGGAAATTAAACCATCGTCCAAGTACCCGGGTGATTTCACGAATGCGGAATTGGATCCGGTTCGCACGCAAGACTTGGTGTCTTGGGCTTGGCAGATTTCCCGCGGCATGCAATATCTTGCGGCTAAAAAGGTTGATGTCAGGAATTTACGACTGGGATTCCGTACACGGTTATCCCGGTTCAGCTCCACCGAGAACAAACTAGACCGTTGACCGTGTTTCAGGTGCTGCACGGTGATTTGGCAGCCAGGAACGTACTGCTTTCCGAAGACAACATCGTCAAGATATGTGACTTTGGCTTGTCCAAATCCCTCCAGGAAGACGACAATTGCAAGGACGAGGGAAACGACCCTCTTCCCGTAAAGTGGATGGCCATCGAATCGCTCAAAGACGGAATATTTTCGGTAAAATCGGACGTCTGGTCGTTCGGGGTCGTTTTGTGGGAATTATTCTCGCTCGCCAAAACTCCTTACCCCGAAGTGAACCCCGAAAACATGTGCAAAACACTTATCGATGGTTATCGCATGAAGCAACCTAAGTACGCACCCAAAAGCATGTAAGTATATGTGCTTCTATTCATCTGGCACGTCAACCAATCATTGCTATTTTACGTTCTAAACCATTTAACCTGCCTTCCGTCACAGTCATCGGATGATGCTGCAATGTTGGGAAGCAAATCCATCAGATCGACCCTCTTTCGTTGATCTTGAGCGCAGTATCGGTGATCTAATAGAGGACGAAGTGAGAATGGTAAGCTGAACGTTCTTCTTCATATACTCGTCATTTTATCCCTACCTTGAAATATGAAGTCTAGTGTATAATTACATCAGATGTTGACTCAACGTTAAAAGGTAGAAAAACGAAACAGCACATTTCTTTAAAAATCCTTGGCTCACCTGATTCTTACACGAGTACATGTTTCAGCATTACATCGAGTTGTACAGTCGACGTTACAAGACGTACACCGAAATCACGGAATTCCGGAATACAAGGACCCCCGAAAATCATGATCCAAACATCCTACAGGAACCAAGCGAACCGCATGATTGACGTTTTATTACCCAGGCTTTAGATAATAAATTCATTCGGTCAACAAATGTAATTTCTTACAAACTTCGCCTAACCAACTTTTACTAAAACTTCAAGAACCTGTCTTTACCCTTCTCACGATGATTTTACCAAACTTTTTCTGACTTCGGTGGATCGTATATTGAGAGAAATTTTTAGTTCCGGTTACCGCTCAGTCGTTAACTATTTTCATTTTTTACCACAATCGAAAAATATAGTTCTGGGTAGGAAATGAAAATTAGTTTTATATCTGTTACCGGGAAGTCTAATATCCGTTACTATTCTTTCTCATTACGATCACTGTCGCTATATTTTCTTGTAACTGTTGCGAAAATTTAATGCTTGTGCAACAATAAATTGATGTTATAGCCTTGTTTAAATAAAAAAGTAGAGTAAACTGAACAAACTGATTTTGCGTTGCAATTGCACCTCAAATTCGTACCTTAAACAACTGCAATGAACCAACAGAGCCGCAAATTTTATTTCAATAATTGATTAATTATGCGATATTAAAATTCAAAAGAACCGTGACGAACGATTTTGTTACGACGCATTATAAATCCGTTTCAGATTGAGTTGATTATTCCACATGATTGATTAATTCTTTTTGCAATTTTGTATTGGAAGCGTTAATAACATTTTTATTTACTCGACGTGGTAGATAGAACCGTTAAGAAAAATTTTCAACACGTTTTGATTATCACATTGAAAAAGGTTCAGGTCCTTACTTGTTATTGTTCGTCACGTATAAGTTTTATCAAGGCAACCAAGCAATTTCTGCACGCGGCACGTTTGACGACGTAATTTTTCCTTACTCAGATATGAAGTCGAAACCAAGGCACTGAGTACATATGTACTTGAAACTGCAGTTTTTTTCAGTAAAAATGTTGATAACATAGACGAGAAGACCGGCGGTTTTTCTGGCGATATAATTTCGCATGGGAGAACTCTGCGGTTACATATCGTTAGGAAGCGGCAGAAAAAAAATTAAAATGAGTTTCACCGCCGGTTGAGGCGGAACGACTTTGAGCGTTTGTTAGGAAACGTTTGTTTACAAAATAAGAACGCTCCACGAGTTAAAAATAAAGTGATTTCCAATCAACGGCGATTTTGGTGATCAAAAAAGTTCGCCCGCGATTGCAATATTATTGGCCAATCGGATCAGAGTAAATGAAGTCGTGAAATATCGAATAGACCCTGAAGATGCGGGTGATACTTTTGGTATTAGTTCGTTGTATCCTGGCTTACGATAGACGTGATCCCTCGTGTAAGTAAAGAAAATTCATTATTAATCTGCCTCCTCATAAGAGAAATTCACTCGCACGAGAGCCTTGACGTTTTTACAAATGCTGACTTTGCGGTATGCTATCGGAAATAATGCTCAAGAATTTATTCAGTATGATAGTTCAGTCCAAAAAAAATTTCACTCGCCACTAAATTTATTGTTTAATGGTAGAAATGTCCAGTAACCGTAGAATTAATTTTTTTAATGCAAAAAATTTTCGTTGAGAAATTAAATTTAATGGTCAACGTATTATTTTTTCATTGGGAATTTTACAACCCTGTCACTGTATAGCCGCAAATGATGGGCGCATCGAACCTTCTCGCTAAATTCTGCTCCCCATTTGCTTTTTCTTGGATTGCGTTGATCATTATATGAATTAAAAGAAGAAACTTTTTATTTTTTTAATCTCGGGTGGAGAGAAGTTCTTGGAAATTGGTGAACGAAGTTTCAAAGTTTGACGTTTTGAATTGACCCATTTCTTTCTTTTTTTCTTTTTTTTATTTTGAGTTCACGTTATACGATCGATAATATATGCCACTGGAAACAACAAAGTGAAAAATGACAACGACGTCAAGTATTCAAATCGTTAATTCAAAGTTTCACAAGAGTAAAATTGTGCCAACTGTTATGTTTCCTATTTCAGGGCGTAAGGACATAATTGCAGACGCGTCACAAGTCTTGGTGAGGCTAAACGAACCTGCAATTCTGTCATGCAACATTATGAGTGAGCACTTCACAAATTTCACATGGCTAAAAGTTGGGGATGACGAAAGCGAGGAGATTGTGCTAAATTCCACAACCAAGTTATGGTGGCACAACGAAACTCTCGGTACAATGGAGCTTAAATTTACAAATGTCACACCCGAAGACAATGGATATTACATTTGCACGGCGAGAAGATCTAATATCACTAGTTACGATTACGTGGGTCTCGGAGAGTTCCCATCTGATTTGAGTTGGACCGTCGAAGTGCGCGGACCAAAAACCATTTCCATAAAATGGGACATCGGCCAATTTTATGGCCAGTATTGGAACTCGATGTTAATTCAATACAGGGAAAATGGTACCGATCAATGGCTAGGAGAATTCCAATTTTTTACTCCGGAACGAATGCTTTCTGCAGGCAGCGTCGTCATCAGGAATGAATTGAAATCTAGCACCGTTTACGAAATCAAGGGTGTACTTCCGCTTCAGAGACGTGATAGCGAATGGTGTTACGCTTTTTCAAAATGGGTGACTACGTTTGGTAAAAATCTACTAATTCATTTTCACCTCACCGACATATCATTGAAGGTCAAAAATTATTTAAAGATCTTAAATAACTTTCGAAAGAGTAGATTTATTATGTAATGATACCAGACCTTTTTTTGTAGACCGTTCGAATTTCTGTATATTTTTCTTAAGACGCATTGTTAGTTAGTTATAAAAATCGGAAGAAGCAAAAAACAGTTTTTCAGTCTTTATTTACATGCAAAGTAGAAAAGTGCGATGCTCAAACTTTTAATGTTCACATTAAGAGCTGAAATTTTTGGCAAGCGTACTTTTATACCTAAAAGAAAAACTTTTGAACTTGCGTCAAAGAAAAAAAAATAATTTTTTTTTTTTACACACCCTAATATACACATTATTCTGTGATCGTTTTAAAGGGCATCGGAATCTCTTTGAATTAGTGAGTTGTATAACCGCATTCGAATGGAAAGTTGAAATGTCAAAAGTAGGATAAAATTTTCACAGCGGACACTGAAATTTTATTTTCTGTATGCACGAAAATCATCCACCAATTTTTCTATTTTCATTCCTAGTTTCCGGAAGAATTATTCCAGAGGCCAACACCGTTATTGCTGAATCAACCGGACGTGCAGTTCTCTCATGTGACGTGATAGGGGGTGGAATCACAAATTTTATGTGGCCAGAAGTTCGAAATTTTTCCGAAAAATATTCTACCAATTATCGCTGGAACAGTAAAACCCACGTTACAATGGAACTGGAATTTGCTAATGTCACACTCGACGACTCTGGAGACTACAAATGCCAGGCGCAATGTCCCAAAAGCCTTATATCAGCAAATAGCAGACTTCGAGTCGAAAACTTTCATTCTGTCCCTCTCAAGGTCGGAGCAATCGGAACAGATCGCATTTACGTTAATTGGAACTATACAAACTTCCTTGGCGACAACAATATTACATACAACAAAGTTACGATTAAATACAAGGAGAATGGTACGAATCAATGGCATCAAGCAGACCAGATTTTCAATTCATCCGTTGATCCGGCCGGAGGACACTACGTAATAAGGAAATTGAAAAGTAGCACTCTTTATCACATCAAGAAAGTAGTTGCTAAATGCAAACGTGAATTTCATCGCTTGGAACACACCTTCGTTCTTTCAAAGTGGGTGACGACGTTCGAGAAAGGTACACTTTTTATGGGATTTATTCTAGAATCAAGGCTTCCATTTTTGCTGTTTTCGAATAATGTACAGAGAATGGTCAGGTACATTTGGGGACAATAAATCTGAGACTGGTAATTTTTTACACTAGACAGTTAAGTTGGCAACACAGAGAAACCTACAGCGCCACAGTCGGCCGAGTGCGAAACTAACACAATCTCAATAAATATAACATGACCCATGACCGTCGAATCTAAGCTTAGAATACCGCAGGGGTAATGGACTTGTTAGATTGACGCGTATTCTAAGGTTAGATTCTACGGTCATGGGTTATGTTATCTTTATTGAGATTGAGTTCGTTTCGCGCTCGGCCGACTATGGCGCTGTAGGTTTTTCTGCATTGCCAACATAACTGTCTAGTGTAAAAAATTACCCATCTCAGATTCATTGTCCCCAAGTGTACATAGTATCTGCTAACGTTTGTTTACCGAAAATGAAACTTGTAGATTACAAGTCCAATGAAACTCAAGGAGTGAAAAGTTTTAAAAATAATCATTTTCACACAGACGTGGAATATGTTCCAATTGTGGACATCATGAATGAAACATATACGAACACCGTAACGATCAAATGGTCGCAGCCACCACCAGAGCTCCAGGATTACATCGACGCCTATCTGATATCAGTGGAAAGTGGAAACGAGATGGAAAAACATTTTTATTGGCAGAAATATAAAAACAAGGATCGTGATAAAGCAGACGTCTACATTCCGCCTTCGATCAGTTATGGTCTGGTGGTTCGAGCTTGCTTCGATGATTACTGTCCTGACCGGCATGCAAGTGCCGTGATGACCAACGATATGGGTAATGATTGAGTTTACTCTTCACACTTTGCGAAACGAACGTGATGCGAACCGTCGTCACACTCCAAATCTCTTCTGAGCGTCAATTTCGATGAACGCTCGTCGGTCCATTCTTTGAACTTTCGTCATGATCATTGATTTTAAATGCAGATAATATAAATGTGACCTGCAAACTATATTATCTCAGCACAAAAGGACATGCCTCAGAAATTTGATTGAACGGTTATATCAGGTGATTGAGTTCATCCGACAAAGAATTTCACTTTGGAAATCGATGTTCGTAATCAGATTGTTATGAAAAAAAATTCTCACGCACCTGAAATACGTATTCGAAAAGTTTGTCAAAAAAAAGTTGGCACTGCAAATATTTATGAAAGAAATTAATGGAAAATTGAGGTGTTTGACCCGTAATTTTTACAGTTTTCCAATTCTATATATTTTTTTTTTTTTTCTTTAACTGATACCACCGAACAACAGCACAGGTTTTTCTACACATCAAAAATGCGTGACACAAATTTCCAGACTGAAAATCGACGTATTTATGATTTGTTAATTATCGTTCTGATCTTAGAGTTACTGAAACGTATTTTATCAGTGATCTGAGAAGCTTCTGGGTACCCACAATCATAGCTGAACACATTCAACTCTTTCAGTTATTGAATTATACACGTCATTTTACCATTAAAAAGATATACTACAAAATTGAGGGCTCGGTGCCAAAGCTTTCGGGTAAAACTTTGTTCCTTTTATCATGCCAAATATATTCAAAAGGTTTCAAAAACTTGAACCATACGATTTCACAGTTGGCGAAAAACATTTCCGTGCGAGACGAAAATCGAAATCTGACATGGAGTTATCTTTTCTGACAATGAACGTGACTCGAGATGCGGAAAATACCACAGCAAGCAGCAATGCCTCCTTCACTTGCAGCGTCAGTGTTCATGGATACGAGGGTTGGTGGACCAAGGAAGGTGAACGGGTCACTTCTTTCAATAATTCTGATAGTAAGATCGACTGGACTATAACCGTTGGACACGCCGAAGACGAAAACAGTCGCGATTACACCTGCGTGGCAAAGATGACCAACGATTCGCACCCTAATGGAACAATGCTCGTTACGGTGATACGTAAGATCCATTATGCGATAATTGGAATGAAAAAATAACGTGATCAATTCTACCCTCGAAGTCGAAATAGCTTGTAGAATAGTGTAAATAACGTGCACTACTCAACGTACCGAATTACAGTTCGAAGAGCTGTGTCTGGTACTCTATCCGATGTCGTTTTTTTCTAGCGCCAACAGAAAACATTAGTGTAGGAGCTGAAACGGTGTACACGGAACCGTTCGAGTCGACAGCTCTGTTGTGCGATTTCTTCGGATATCGGCTATCGAACTTCCAGTGGCGAAAAGTCTCGTATCCATACGAAGTTCCATTGGGCGGAGTCCCCGACGTATCGTCCCTCAACAAGACTCACATCAGGATGATGCTGTATTTTGCTAATACCTCGAACTCGGACGCTGGGTACTACCAATGCCAGGCAACGAATAACAGACTAAAGAACATCATAGGTTTCGTTCGACTCGAAGTCTCCAACGAATCGAATCCAATCCAATTAACCGCCAATGCCATCGGGTCAAAGCTCGTTCACTTACGCTGGTCCAACATCGACTTCCCAGGAGACACGCATCTGATACGATCTTCAGAAAACGGTTCTCTTGAATGGAAAGATACGTTCTCGGTGCAAGTTAAAGACGACAAACACTATAATGGCTACGTTGTGGGGCGTTTGACACGCGGCACTTCGTATTGGTTCGAACTTGTCGTGATCAGCGCGGGTGGAAGAATCGCGAGCACTTATTCCAACTTATTGTTAATCACACTCGCTGAAAAAGGTGGGTGCTTGGAACACGCGTAAGCGGTGCATATTGGAATGAAGTTACTCTTAATAAAGAAACTCCGCGATACGGAATGTATGTCATACCGTCTATTTCGACACCATTAAATGTGTAGAGAGCATGCTGTAAATTATGAACCTTTAAACAAATCTGTTTTCTTACAGACATTCCATATATTCCATACATCAATGTGACTGAGCGGACGGCAAATTCAATAAGTATAAAATGGCTGATGCCACCAACAGATCTGCAGGCACACATAACGATGTACCGCATATCGGTCAACTATACGTCCAAAAATAGCGACACTGTTCATTCTCAAAATACATCGGGATATTATTTCTTTATTGATAACCTTCAGCCTTCGACCAGCTACGACTTGGGAGTGAAAGCTTGTTTCAGTGAAGTTAGTACGGATTGTTATTCGAGTAACGTTAAAAAAGGAGTTTTCACAAAAAGCATAGGTACGTGTTGCAAATAATGGAAAATATAGGAAACGCCCGTGTAACAAATTTTGCAATGATTTTCTGCTGCCTGTATCTAACTCGTTTGTTCGGTCAGAATCTAATGCTAATTGACATTTTGAGTATTGGCTATTCATCTTCACAACTAAAATACTGTACAGCTACTAATCTAAGCACTTATTAATTATAACTCTAAATGAAAACGAAATCTCTCTAGAAGAGGACTCCACGACACAAGTTCGAACATGGCTACTCTTTACGGGAATTTTCTTTCTCCTCATCGTTCTGGCAGCCTGGAATTTTTACAAAAAGGTATGGAAGAAAATTACCAGGATCTCGCGATAAACTGAACGAATAACGAACTCGTGATACTCTGTGTTCCAGGTTCGGGAGCGAAGGGTTGAAAGAGAACGAGACGCGTATTTTTACACCGAGAATCCGACTTCTTTCAATCCGGAACTTGCCATCAGTGATCAGGCTGATTTATTGCCCTACGAAAAGAAATGGGAATTTCCACGAAAGCTATTAAGACTTGGTACTTTTGCTCATTGTTATCACCATCATGGAGAAATTTGAATCTGTGACGGCAAACTTAGGGTAGATTTTTGGATTGTATAGAGTGTCGAAGGTCTGTCTGAAGTGGAAACTGTTTTACTTTGCACACACTTTCAGAACATCATACATGTGCACGCCAAGGTTGACTTTCACTTCGAAATTGGCAGATCAGACACGAACTTCAGTCACAGCGAACGAAAAATATTGCACGCAAATCGGCCGTGAACCTTCTGCACTCACCACAACGCAACACGCGTCACTCTTGCAAAAAAGTTCGCTTTACGCCCTTGTGGCATAAGCGCTTATTGTGTGATTGAAGTTTGATTGTTTCTCTAGAGAAATGTTCAATCGTGACTTTTGCAGAGCCAATGAGGCATCACTAGTTCAGTATTCAACTCTACCTCACTTTCTCGAGACGGGGATCACATTTCAGGCTTTCGTCTGACAACGATTGTCAGCTAATTTTTCACACTAAGCATAACAATTCTTGGCTGGAATGAAATTGACCTCATCGTTGTCATTGCATGGATTAACATTATTTCCACTGCGTAGACGAGGAACTGGGAAGTGGCTCATTCGGAATAGTCTGGAAAGCCAGGGCGAAAACGATCCGTCGACCCGAGGCGATTTCGGTGGTCGCAGTCAAAACGGTACGACCAACAGCCAGCCTTCGCTGCATGAAAGCCCTTCTTCGCGAACTCAAGATTCTCATCTATCTCGGTCACCATCCTAACATCGTCAGCCTTCTTGGTGCTTGTACGAGGAATCTTGATTACGGTGAGTGTTTCTGCATATTTTAACTCCCTATTGAGACTGAAGCAAAAGCGATCATTCGTAAACTTGATTCATACCATGGTCACCGACAGGCCAACTCTTAGTCATCGTGGAATTTTGCCGCTTCGGGAACTTGCACGACTACTTGTGGCGCTGCAGGTCAAAGTTCGTCGACGAATTGAATACCGACTCCGAGAAAATCCATGAATTCCATGCTGATGCTGACCCGATCAACGTTGAAACGAATAGGTAAAGGAAATGTAGTGCTTAATAGCAGCCAGTTACAGTGCATCAAAATTTCATCAAATGACAAATCCTGGTCCTTCAAAACCTTGCAGTATCGATTACATTTGCTACTCAGCACTAACTCGTACAATAAATAATTAAACTCATGTATCCATGCATTGGAATTGTCGAGTATGACGTTTGTGCCCCATCGTAAAGTAATTTCTCTCATACATCGTCTTATTCTCGAGCAGTACAAACTCAGCACTGCGTCAGAATGATACCACTTCATTTGTGGAAGATTCATGTGACAGCAACGATCATCCAGGTACCAGTACAAGGGTGGAAGATTTGGCCACCGACAGCAACTCGCAATCACCGGAAATTAAACCATCGTCCAAGTACCCGGGTGATTTCACGAATGCGGAATTGGATCCGGTTCGCACGCAAGACTTGGTGTCTTGGGCTTGGCAGATTTCCCGCGGCATGCAATATCTTGCGGCTAAAAAGGTTGATGTCAGGAATTTACGACTGGGATTCCGTACACGGTTATCCCGGTTCAGCTCCACCGAGAACAAACTAGACCGTTGACCGTGTTTCAGGTGCTGCACGGTGATTTGGCAGCCAGGAACGTACTGCTTTCCGAAGACAACATCGTCAAGATATGTGACTTTGGCTTGTCCAAATCCCTCCAGGAAGACGACAATTGCAAGGACGAGGGAAACGACCCTCTTCCCGTAAAGTGGATGGCCATCGAATCGCTCAAAGACGGAATATTTTCGGTAAAATCGGACGTCTGGTCGTTCGGGGTCGTTTTGTGGGAATTATTCTCGCTCGCCAAAACTCCTTACCCCGAAGTGAACCCCGAAAACATGTGCAAAACACTTATCGATGGTTATCGCATGAAGCAACCTAAGTACGCACCCAAAAGCATGTAAGTATATGTGCTTCTATTCATCTGGCACGTCAACCAATCATTGCTATTTTACGTTCTAAACCATTTAACCTGCCTTCCGTCACAGTCATCGGATGATGCTGCAATGTTGGGAAGCAAATCCATCAGATCGACCCTCTTTCGTTGATCTTGAGCGCAGCATCGGTGATTTGATGGAGAATAACGTCAGAATGGTAAGTTAGAATTTTGTGGTCAGCACATTTATTCAGCACGCTTCAACTACACATTGTATCAAATAATTCTGTAATACCTGCAAATAGTCTCTAAAATCCCATTACACAAATGTATATGTCAGGCCTCAAAGATAGACTTTGTCACATGTGAAGCTCCATTTCATCCTACTAGAAAGTAATACGAACAAGGAAAGATCACCGGACTCATAAAACCTGTCCGATTCTTACACGCGTGCATGTTTCAGCATTACATCGAATTGTATACTCGATGTGCAAGGGCTTATGCCCAAATTACAGAATACCGGAATACACAGGACCCTAAAAATCAGGATCTGACCCCGCCGGATCCAATCGAACCAACAAACGTCAGGCAAGGTAAGCGATCATATTGTTTGCTCTCGTTAAGTTAATCTGGCAACTTTTTTCACGTGTCTCGTCAATAAATCAAATGATTCTCCAATGTAAATCGCAACAATATGATACACCCTTGAAAGCCAAGTTCTATTACTCGATGTTCGTAAAAAAAACCTTCAATACGTAATGCAAACAGTACCATATTAATTCATACGTTTTCCATTTTTACAGTAGATAATCTATAGACTCTTAGTTCATTTCTGACTTTTTGTGACTTTCTCCCATTTCCATCGAAACGGCTATGAAAAAAAAAAAAACTGGACAACCATTCCGACACTCTATGCTTCAAAATATCACACCGTCTGACGTGTGATCGACACTTCGTAGTGAGACAGTGAATTGATTGAACGATGAACACGATTTATCAAACAACCCACTTAAAAGCGTTGATTCAGACCGTACGAATCTATTCTCGCCGCATTATTACGATGCCAATCTGACCTAGGTCATTTTATACAATTTCATTGACTTCGTGAGGTTTTTCCTCGCACGTATTTATCTAAAACTGATTTCAGATGAAACGATCGAGCAACCCATATTCCGGGTGCAGTTGAAGCAGTTCTTTCATCGTCGTTAATGAACCAAAGTCAGGTGAAATGAGTCAGAGTTGTGACATTTCAGACATATCGTAAAAGAAGAAACAGTAATATGCAGCCTCAAGAGAAGTCACACTAAAATAGTTGGAAAAAAAAAGAAAGGGAATGTACTTGCTGAGAATGTCGCAAGTAACCCTTACTTTTTTTCTGCTCTTTCAAATGCAATTAATTGCATTCAAATATGAACGGTTTTTTCTTAGCTATAAACAATTTTTAATTTTCAACCCCTGTAATTTTTTACCATGATTATAGAGTTACTGAAAAGTACAACCACTCGAAACTGCCATGAGTGAATTTTTTTAGTTTTTTAAATCAAACTTTTGTTTTCTGATATATACTGAAAATTATTTTCGTATACCGTCTATTGGTTTATGTCAAGATTATCACGGATCTGCGTGTATATGTGACAGATAAGGAAAACCGCGGCCAAAGAAACAAAAGACCCCAAAACGCGTGACGAAAAAATCGTGATGTTACTTTTGCATCATTGTATGATAACCAATAAAAACGTTCAGCAGTGACCAACAATAATCGTAAATTGTTCTGATGGAACCGTATCTGAGTAAACAAAAATTATAACAACACCTGAAATTTATACCTTGGGCAACCTATAATGACCCATGAAAATATTGTTACCTCGGCTAGATCTGCTGATTGTGTTTTTTTCCATCGAGCTTGCGCGAAAGATCTTGATTATGGTGGGTGTTGCTACATATTTCGATTTCCTATCCAGAGTCCAATGCGCTAAGACTGGTATTGGTGCTGCAGGTGAAAATACGTCGACAAATTTGATACTGACTCTGAGAAGATTCGTGATTCAAATTCTGATGCTGATCCGATCGACGTCATAGACTCAACGATGAGCTATTCTGACGCGTTTCTGAGTAGCTGAGTCATTGGTGAACCTAAGAATCGCCTTGGGGTTGTAGTACCGAATGACGATTGGTCAACGTTCGTTAAAATATCGTCGATATGACGCATCGCTGGTGCTTGGGATCTTCCTAGTCCCGCATTCTATCGAGAACGGTAGTTCTTTACAGTAATCGGTTACACTTGCTCCTGAAAACTAACTCGCATAAATACTTTTATGCATGTATGCATTGTAATCGTAGAGTACGATGCTTAATCGCGTTCCAAATCTACGCATTTCCTGACTCCTATTGTCTCATTCCCAGGTTGATGCCAGTTCAGTGGTAAAAGATTCATGTGACAACGAGTATAAGGGTGGAATATTTGGCCACTGGCAGAAACTTAAAATTAACTGATGTCCAGCCGCGATCCAGGCATCCATTATGCCCATCGAATCGCTCAGAGACTTGATACTGTCAGTAATATCAGACGTCCGGTCGTTTGAAATCGTTTTACATCGATTGATTTCACTCGCCAAAACTTCCTTCCCCGAAAACACGTGTAAAACATTAATTATCGACGGATGTCGCCACGAGAATCCCAAGTACCCACTTAAGAGCGTGTGAGTTTAGTGCTGAAATTGAATGAGGATGGTAAAGTAGAAGTTTGTCTTGACCGAATTCGTCATTCCTCAACCAGTCGTACCGTGAGTTTCTAGAACTTTCTAGAATCCAGAACGATCGTTGCGCCTGACGCTTTGAGGAAGGCAACCGGGATTACTATTCGAATACTAAATTACATGTATCACGAATTGTAATTCTGGTTGCCTGCCCAGTGCGTCAGGCGCAAGGATCGTTCTGGATATCCAGAAACTCATTGAATGTATATCATTACACTGTGATACCCGCAAAGTATCTCAAAACTGTATAATCGATGTACCGAGACGTAGGTACGTGAAAATTAAGGAATAACAGGAGACACGGACTCCTGATAATTCTCATCCAGGTTGTCGATCGAAGCAAAACGACGACCACTGATAGTTCAGAGAAGTGACTTTTCCAACTAACTCTGTTAACTCTGTTTTCCAACTCTCTGTTTTCCGCTTGATTAACATGATCAATAAATACGATATCTTGAAAATTCCGTGAAAATAATAATGATACTATCCATTGAAACTAAAAGCATCAGTTGTCGGTCGTTCCTTGAATTTGTTCATCCTGTTTTCAAGCAATTTCACTGAGACGTAAGGTTTTTCCTGAAACGAAATTACTTCAAACTGCTATTCGTTGAATGCCGGAACGGATAAAACCTTCTAAATCCGAACATAAGCGTAAGTTAAAACATTTTTTTCCTCGTCGGTATTCAGCTGGAACGTGAATTTATGACTTGTGAAATAAGACTTTCTTATCATACCGCATAACTGTTGAAATGGAATTACCTACTTGTACAGCATGAAGTGTTCCAATGAATTTTTCAAAACGTACGTCGATATTCCAACAACTAAGAAGGGGTGGATTTGTTCACATCTGCAATATCGACTAGTAAGTGCTGCGGTCGGCTTCACATCCGATTGGAAAATCCCTATCGAATTTTATCCGTCCGAGCTTCGCCTTAACGTTTAATGAGTAAGACAGTGATACGTGACAAACGCCATGACATGTCATAAGCGTTCGAGACGAAAGTAATTACACAACATCCGCCGCTAAACTAGACCTGTGATTCGTCGTTGAGATGAACTCGCGCATGTGCATTCATATAATCACCGATCACCGACCGTCCTTTAAAACTTTTACCGAAGGGATTCGAATCTCATTCCGCCTAGCTCAAGCCGGGTTGAGAGTGATCAAAAAGTGAGATTATCAAGGCACGAAATTGAGTGCTGCCAACACGCTGCGTGGAAGATCATTGGTGCGTGTAACGAAACGTGAAAGGATACCGAAGGATCACAGGACACCATGTCGCGAAGCAACTTGGCCTTGATACTCAAGATATCGTCGCTTTTAGCCTGTTTCATTTTGATCCAGCGCGTAGCCGATGCTAAAAGTATTGGTATGTATACGAATATGAAAATTGCAAATTCAATTTCTTTCATCTTATTCGCGATCGGCTCAGGCGTTATTGTCACGATTCTATACGCCTGTTCACTTCGTCATCTGATAGTTTCTGATTCTTTAAATAAACATTCCAGTTATCAGAGAAACAAATATCGCTAAATAAATTTAAACCACGATGAATAATCCTACGTTATTTTACTGGTCTTTGCGGGCATTTATAGAAAATTTTCATTTTTTTTTTTTTGTAGTTACTGGAAAAATTCTAGTACAATAGATATCGTTGCAAGTGTAACGGCTTAAATATTATCGGAATAACGAGGGAATGGAGTAGACGCAATTGTTTGATGTAATCATGATTGTCGAAAATACACTCTATAATTATAGAAATATTCGATCATTATCTCGACTTAACTACATTTTTACACATAAATGAAGCCTCGACATCGATTTACTGTTACACCAACATAAAATCATTGCAATAGTTGCAAGATAAGAAGCATATCGTTCGTTTACGGTAAAAGAGAGAGAAAAAAAAATGCAAACAATTGCGCTTCCTCTCATGAAATATTAGTAGAAAAATAATGTTCATATAATTATTTATGCAACACATTCATCCATAAGCGTTCTATTGACGCGTGTTTGACTTCAACGTATTTAGGCACGCGAAATTATTACGGAAATGAAAACTGTCCATCGGAAAAATGTCCACCCTAGTAAATTATCCTTCGAAAAATTCAACACATTTATTTATATCACGTAATAATTTCTGCTTAGTCGCGTTCTCGATTTCTAAGCGAGTAATTAACGTGTGTATCTATCCTTGATCAGTTGCGGTACTCGTAATCCCGATACCGTTCCTTTCCACGCTATTTTGCGGTTTGTACGTAGATTCATTTATACATTTATTACGTTAAACCAATCTTTTCCTGTAACTGTGGTGTACTTATCATCGGCTCTTCCGACATCGGGTTTGAATCGTAATGATTCACGCTGTAATTTCGAAGAAAATTTTACCATATACTATACTATATTATATATAATAATATATATAGATACACACACATATATATATATATAAACTGTTGTGCAAAAAAAGTTTCGATTTTGAATCGCTAAGCTGATTTTTCAATATTCAAAGTAATTGTTACGAAAACGGTTAAACTTAATCCGTCACGTGACTTATCAGTATATGTATTTTCTTAATTCCAGTGAGTCCACAAAAAATCGTTGAAGTGGAAGAAAACGGAATGGCAGAATTAACATGCAATGTAGAAGGTTACGCCGAAGACGACGTTAAATGGATAAAACCCAATGATCATCGGAATTATGACGGTAAAATAAGCCGTTTAGATGGAGAAGATAGATTTACAACGACACTGACGCTTAAAAACGCGAAAGATGGCGAAGTTTATAAATGCTTGACTTATGATGAAATTTCGAAACAATCGGTCGGTGATAATGTCACCGTGAAAGTCATCAGTCATCGGTCATCACAGGTAAGAATTACCAAAAATAATCGATCAGTTTTTCCCGATTAACCAGCTCGATTATTTTTCCTCACAATCGGTTTTTTTTTTTTTTTTTTTTTTTTTTCATCACTCCCATGAACAACGCAATACAATATTAATTTATATAATTGAAGTATCAATTATTATCATCTATTTGATGCAATAAGCGAAATATAAAGGAACATTTTTACCTGAAATTGAATAAGAATTCAAACGAAACTGTAAATTATCAATGAAATTTACAAAATGTTCGTTTCAAGAAAAAAAAAAAAAAAAAAACCAAGATAAAAGCTAGTAAATAATGGACTCGATTAATCGATGGATTAATTATTTTTAGTCTGATAATCCAACATACTTGGATGGACTAAAGGTGATATTAGCACCTTACAAGCAAGGCGGTGCAAAGTTGACTTGGCGTACGCGTAATGCAAACTTGTCAAATCCAGTCGAATTCGTCAGCATAGAATGCAATGCAACCGGTATAACATGGCAAAATTGTGGAGGGATATCGAAGTGCCCGCAAAAAAAGGACTGCATTGTAAACAAATGGAAAATTAATGCTGCAAACTTTGAAATCAGGGTCATCGTGAACGATTCTAGCGGCACGACTTACAACAGTGATCCGATCAATGTTACCCCATGTTAGTTGAAAGAAAGATTATACATTAGGGTGTTGAAAAAAAAAAATCATTTTTCATTCCGAATCGGTTAAAAATTTTCATCTCGCTATAAAAATACACCTGTCAAAATTTGAACTCTTAATATTAACATTGAGAGCATATTTTTATACTTAAGTGGAACTTTATTGAACCTCTTTGGATGAGAAAAAAAAAACCGTTTTTTTTTTTTTTTTTTAAACATCCTTTTATACATATATTACCAATATTGAGACATAAGATTTTAAGGAAAAAAATAAAGTTCACCACCAATGTGAACATCCGTAGCTCTCTGATTTCGAATTCTCTGTATTTGTTACTTTAACCAAAAAATCATTTAATTTTTCACAGATCCTGCCTTTGTTCCGAGTATTAAAATCAGTGAATCTACCCAGAATTCGATAAGTATTACTTGGAACAAGCCACCAGACGCAATATTCAATGACACTGAATCTTACGAGATTACGGTAGCTGGGAAAAAAAAACGCACAAATTCTCTGAAATTATCCAAGATAATCGAAAGGCTTGAATGCGGCAAGACGTATTCGATCAAAGTTGCGCCTTGTGTTTCGGATTCAAACGGAGGTTGCCTGACTGCCAGTGAAGAAATGAAAGCCGACACGAAGCCGTGCGAGAAAAATATTTCGCCGATTTCTCGACCAGAAACTAGTACCATAGTTCTAGCTATATTCTCGCTGTATTTCCTGGCGAAATACGAATTTAATTAATAGTTATCGAGTTATCCGTTGTCGATGATTGATCCAGTAAAAACATTGTCGCAACACGTAATCGAATCTCCGGATTGTCAAATGAAAAAAGACACGACCGACTTTTCTTCTCCGGTTAGATTGTATATATTTATTCCATTTTCGACTCATCGTACGAATTGTGTTTTACGTATTAATAAATACAAAATTTCAAAAGATCATTGCATTATTTCGCATTCCTTTGAGAATATTTCGTCATATTCTCTTCTTATTGAATTAAATCACTAATCACTAATTATACGAGTTTAAGTATTAACAATTGATGAATGACGTTGTTTGGACAAAACTTTTTTGACGTATAAAATTTACCACCGAATTCATGTAATATCTCACGAAATTTAATCTCATGCGTGGTTTTGCCATTCGTTTATAAATGTCTTATTAAATTTTCCGTGATATTTATCGGAAATGCGGTATCTTTTTCCGCGTGACAATAACCACTGGTTGCAATAGTAGTAATTTGGTCACATAATTATATTTATTTATACTTTACCCAGAAATAACTGTATTATGTGTCACAGATAACAAGCATCCGGCTCATCCCATCATAAATACGTATCACGTGCTATCGCACAATGTCTGCAACTGTAATTGGTTTGTTTTTTATGTCTTGCATTAATCATTGTACAATAATGAGAAAGCATCGCACAATATGCTGCTATTACACAGCCTTCCAGAAATTCCGTTTATGCCATAAGATACGGATTCCGTATCATTACGATGCGCGTATCCAGATTATAACTACTGTGCTGAATAAGATTTTGATTCACATGTATAACACGTGACAGGTTTCATATCCACTTGACCAATAAGATCAATTCCGACTTTGATCCACAAAATTTTCTGAATATAAATTAACGAAAAATCGATGTGAATTTAAAAAAATTATAACCTCGTGGTGATAATCTTTCTACAAGTCCACAAGGGACACTCCATTTGTTGAAAATCCATACAGAATCCACAGCGCCATAGCATATCCATATCCATGGTGGATCTCTAACATACATCCATAGAAATTCAGAATATCTACGTCCGGTGACAGATATCCAATGGATGTCGGTGAATATCCATGCACGTAAATGGAGGTACTGTAGACAACCATCAGGCAGCGAATTGTCGCTTTCCTCTCTCGCCACAAAAGAGAGATCCAAATTATAGAAACCCCCAGCAATTAGGACCTTTCGTTTACTCTGAACTTCGTCCCTTATCTGGGTACGGGTTTGTACTGGAGTGCCTAGTTCACAAATTCTAGGCCTTGGACATTTCGTCTGGGGCAGAACAAAGGAATATGTGCATGTGATAGTTTCTAATATTTTTCATGACACGTCCATTAGAGTGTGTGGATCTGTGTGGGTAAGATCGGAGATGCTCGTGAGCAATGCATAGAAAAGACGTCCATTAGGGGCCCATATTTCTTATTGACACAATCCTAGGAAATCTCTGACAGAGATCTGTAAATGATATCCAGTAAAGTTCTATATCAGCTTTGTAACAAGCAGACATTTCGGTCTCTAATATACCGTAAGAAAGAATAATTTCTACATCACTCTACGAAAAATTGCTGCTCGTGGGAAATCGTAGAAAATAAGTAGCAAATTGTAAAAAAGCGTAAAAGATGTAGATGATCGTTAAAAATTGTAGTATTTGTTACGTTCACCAGACCTTGGATTATCAACTTTTTAAAGATTACCCAAAACTTTCATCGTATTATCGGGTTCACGTCAGTCTGATCGATTAGAAAATGTTTAAATTTCACCAACACCAGCGTTAGATCTATATAAAATTTTATTGTACTTCCAATTCATTTACATGTATCTGTGTATTTATATGTATTATACATATAGATAATCTTATTCTCCATAAGTGCTCTACGTCTATCCATCGTTGAATCATCGAGGCACGATTCACATTTGTACCAGAGTAAGACAAGCATTGGTAAGTAGGAGCGCGGCGTGATCGATGCTGAATAAGCCGACCGCCGACGTTACACCCAAGGGTAATATTGCTTACTGCCGGTAAGGTAGTTTCCAGACAAACCAAAATCGTTATCCATGAGACCATTGATGGACGAAGCGGAAAAAATGGCTGGTAAGTGAACGACAAGTTGTACTAATAGGCCGGTAGATAGCGTTCACGAATTCCCGAGCCGTACCATAATAAAATTTTAGTAACATCCGAACGTCTCGGCCACTCGGCAATGCTCGAGGTCTCGACAACGCTGTTGAGCGATTTGAGTTGACACTTGATAGTAATCGTATAGAGTTTTAGAATAACGAAAATAAGTGAAAAAGTGAGGGATGCGGTGGTAGGTGAAACGTGACGAGTGTAACTGGAGTTTTGTTCTGTTGAAAAATGCCCGTATGTCCTGGCTTGTGAGGATATAGTTAAATGGTGACAGAACGAGAGAGGAGCCCGGCCGCATAGACGGACGCCATGTTACGAAGCCAAGCCCCGACAATGAAGATATCCTCCCTCTTCGTTTGTTTCCTATTAGCTTACACCAGCTCCGAAAATCCCGGTACGTAAAAACAATAGAATGCGACGCACGGTTCGACCCTAAATGGCTCTGGAATTTCGAATCCCTCCAGGCGGCGGGTGAGAAATCCGAAAAAAAAAGACTCGCGATTTCTCAACCCCGCTACTGTTGCGTCGTATCTATGTGCCTGCGTACGGACGTGATTCACCGAATACAAACCGCAGGCGTTGTTTAAAAATAAATACGTACCGCATATCGTTATACGTGCACGGATATGCTGTAATAGACGCGATTCGAGCATACGTCATACAGTTATGGCTCGAAACCGCAACGCGAAAGCCGGAAGGTCATTGCATGCGCCCCTGCATTTTCAACCCGGTACTTTTCAATCCGCCGACACGATAAACACGTGATCATACCGATTTCACCCTATCTTCTATCAAATATTCCTTCCCGCCGCCTATCGCATCTTTGAGCCGCATCGTGAACACACGTGCGTTAAACAATCGAGCGGCGAAATTCACAATATTCAATTCACCTCATATATCTTAGATATTGGACAGTCGGATGATTATTCATTCATTCAGACACAGACACCAATGTTGAGACTGTCAATTCTGCCTGATCCAGATGCACAGATCATTATGCAAATAAAGTTAACTTAAACAAAATTATCTAGGTACAGATACCGATATTTGACAGTGTGCAGACACAAATATATGAATACTTCCAAAATTATCTGGATGCAGATACAGATATTTAAAATTATCTATGGTGAATACAAATCACATGTACTTGCAAAAGTGTATTTAGTTTATACCGATCAGGAATATCTGCAAAGAAAATTATTTAGATAGCTAATCTGATATACTTTTGAAATAAAATGAAATTTGAGAAGATGTTTTCGAGTATTGAATAGTTTCTCAATTCTTACTACTATCGATCTATTATTAATTCGGTTGAAAGAAATAATGAACAAAAGCAATTTTTCGTCTACATACGAATTGAGGTATATACTAAGCATTTGCGTATATAGAAACAAATAAAAGATGAAAAATTTTTGTATACACTATTATATCGATTGTGACGAATGCTTGGATATCTACGTTTCGGTTTTCATGTTTTTTATCTTGTGAAATACATTATTATTATATACAGTCTTTCGCGATAAACTTGCCTCGGCATTTCCCACTTCCTGCGTTTCATCTGCTCCTCCTTTTTCATTGCATACAGTTGACGTAATATGCGAGTACATCAACTGACTGAGGCATTAACTTATACAGTCAGCATGACAATATCCATGAATTTTTCAGATTGTTCATGCTCAGAGCGTGTCAGACTATATATTCGTTACATGAAATCTTGACTACCGTTGACGTACTTCGGTTAAAACACAAACTGGAACAATCTAGTATCAATCAGTTTTTTTTTTTTTATCATCTAATTATTATTAACCTCGACGTATGAATGAAAATATCTTATTGGGAACGTTTCGAGGTGATAATTATTCACTACAGAATTTTTATTATTGTGAAATTTAATATCTAACGTCAGTTTTCACTTTTGGGTTTATTGAGCTCAAATAAAATCGCTTCAAGCTTCTTAATAGCCGCAGGATTTTGCGTCCCATCTTTAGATTTCACTCGAGTCCTATTTCTATTCGCATTGTTTTATGAAAAAATCAATTATTTTCAGTCAACAATTCGAACTCTTCAGACTTAAAAAATGAATCTCAGGAAACGGCATCACCGATTAATATAACGGTCTCTCAACCAGAGGAATACATAGAAGCAGGAACAACGCCCTCCTTGACTTGCAAATCAAAGGTGCAGGGATACGTTTGGTGGACAAAGGATGGAGGAAACTTGACATTGCCGATAAATTCATCGGACGGAAGCTTGTGGCAAATCAAAAAGGCCAGCGGAAACGATACTGGAAATTACACATGTGTCGCTCAAACTCTGGCAGGGAATCTTCACAATGAGACGAGATACATAAGAGTAGTAGGTGAGGAAATTGACAGAGAATGTGGTCCATTATTTGTTCGGAAAAATATGTGTAGGTTTAGAGATAAGAAACCCTGGAGATCGATGTGATTCAAATTACGAGCTGCTACATTTTTTTTTTCTAAGGAACAGAACATCGAGAGTTGATTTATAGGTTTAAAAAACATGCAGAGTAAAAAAACAATCATAATATGTGGTATTAAGAGAAACTACAATCTTCTTAGGAAAAAGATGCCTCGCGATCTGTGGACGTTGATCGCCTGTATTTCTTTTCATTCTTACATTATTTGACTGAGTTGAGGAATTTTTCACTTTCTCATATTTTCATATAACGCTTGATACATGAACACTTACTCAGTTGGTTTCATTCACAAGCAAGAGAATCAGCAATCATGTTTTCCTTGTTTTGTAATGTGGTCAGATAGCCGAACGGTTTGTGACGAACGTAATCCAGATAAGCTGGAATAAAAAAGTTAATTAGCTCTGTGAAACTTTACAAAGAGCAATAAATTAATGCTATAAAACTGCTATGACAAAATAAATGCTTTAATTTTTTCCATAATTACGATTTTCAAGTTTTTGTTCAAAATGTCTGTTAGAAGATCGATTCATTGGGATCGTTCTCTTTACTTTTTTGTTACTGTACAATGATTTCATGATGAGTTTTGAAAGTCTCGAAAGAGTTCGACAATCATTACAGCAGGAAGTTGAAATAAACCAGTGATCGTTTTGTCATTGGATTCCTAATCTATAAAACGCGCACGCAGATGCTGGTTAATCTTTCCTCTGGGAAATGAGGCTGAAGTTAGTAACGTTATTGTAATGATTAACGTTTTGGAAATTAGTTATTTCACAGTTGCAGGAATGTATGAAACTCAGTAAATCATAAAAAGGAAAAATGTATACTGATATTTTGAAAACTTGACTAGTTCAAAGTCACTATAAACTTGCAAATTAATCATTTTCCCCCGATTTTCATTACGACAACGTTATTAACTTTAGCCTCATTCTAGGAAGTGGTCAACTGTTTTTCTGATAATTAGGCAGCATAGAACGTTATAAGTTTTCAAATGTAAAGGAAGCACAGATAGTTCAGAACTGAAAGAATGAATCACCAGTAATGAAACTTACTGGTTAATCTTGTATTAAAAAATTAATGGTCATAGATTGATGTGTTTTACATGTAGAAGTATCACCCAAGTAAGAGTCTAATTAAATATTTTGCATTTGAAGAGCGTGCCAAGATAATGGGAGGGCATCCGGTACGTGTTAAAACAGGCGAACCGGCAGTACTTTCGTGTTACATCGAAGGATATCCACTGTCAAATTTTACTTGGATGAAGATCAGCGGCGATGAGATAAGCAAGAACATGCCCACCCAGGATTTCGAGTGGAATGGAATATACCGTGAAATGATCGTTAACTTCACCAAAGTTAGCTCGAAACATAACGGTACTTACGAGTGCAGTGCAAAAGGCGCTGAACCGGATAATTATGTTAAGAATCAGACATCGCTGACGGTGACCGATGTTCCCCAAGTCTATATCAACACTGTAAAAGCAGTTGGGGCACACAGAGTGTTTTTGAATTGGACCATAAACGACCGTAACGATCCTGTGAAAGAATATACAATTCAATACAAAAAAAGTGACGCGAAAGAGTGGCATTTTAACAGGGAGCCTATCGACGGCAGTAAGACTAGCTATGTTCTTACAAATCTAGATAACAACACTGACTATGAGTTCAAGATTGAAGCCACTAATACGATTGGCCGCTCACCTCCAAACTATTATGAAGACTCGGTTAGAACATTGGAACAAGGTAAATGGCTCGGTAACGAGCGAATTGCACGCTGATGAATAAGCTTTTCTCAGTTTTACCTGTTTGTACTAAATACTTTTTTCTTCACCTGTCCCAAGTCAAACGGAAAAGTTCTTATAATTATGGGATACTTTATTTAAATACGAAAGGTCAAAAGTTGATGTAAGATTATTTACAAAAAATTTGTATTCACAGATCCTGTATTCGTTCCGAATGTCGTGTACCAGGGGGTAACCTCTGATTCTATACAGATTACGTGGGATCAGCCCGGAAAAGAGTTGCAAGACCATTTCCATTACTACAAACTGATTTCAATTTGTCTAACTGATAATCGCACAAAAGAAGCATGTTTATGGAATCAAACGAATAAGTATGTTTTTTCAGACCTTGTTCCTAGGACTAATTACACATTTTCGGTTGTCGCCTGCAACACGTACACAAATGAATGTGGGAACTGGAGTACCCCACTGCAAGTTGAGACGGATGACGGAGGTATCATTAAAACCATTCATTAGTCAGCGAGAGTATGTGTTTTTCAATGAATGTCATTTCTGACATATTTTTCCTATCTCACATACAAAACTATCGATGCAATTTGTTTGACGAACTGAGTCATCTAGAGACTGGTTTGAGAAAAGCAACGAATAATGAAATTCGAGGATTGACAATTTCTGAATATTTTTCAGTACCTAGTCCACCACAGAACGTCTCTGTGATCTGCGAATATAGCAACACGAGTAATTCAGGTAACGTTTACGTAACGTGGGCGTTTCCAGTCGAACCAAATGGCGTGATAACACGATTCAGTGTACAACTTAACAGCTCAGCTTGCTATAAAAACGATTCAGGCATTATGGGTTGTGAAAATGTCGAAGTAACTCCCGTGAACATAGATGTGAAGAAGAATATGACAAAGAAATTTGAGGGCCTCTTACCAAATACTAATTACACGGTATGCCGTTTATACACATGTGCTTTATTTTGTCTGGAAAAAATCTTTGTCCATGCCTAATCAAGCAATGTTCTAGGTTTCTGTGAACGCTGAAACCAAACTTGGCAAAATTCGGCCAGGCAAATTCACCATCGATAATTGTTCAATGCCCATAGCAGTTCCGAGCAAAGATAACATGAACAACGTGGCAAGTTGGAAGAAAATTGATATCGGTGACCAACACTTGTTCCAGCTAAAATTGCGAAGAATATCTGAGCGTAACGGGCCGATATGCTGCTACAGAATATTTGTTGTTAAGCTTGCTCCTAATCAGAAAGTCAGAGATTTGATTGAACCGAGAAACCTCGATGTCGATACCTATCAAAAAGTCTACACGTCTCGTTCGGGCGGCGTTTATCTGGCCGACATGTTCGATTCGGACAGTATATCGACGACAATTTTTATCGGCGACGATAAAATTTCAGATGAAAACAAGAATTGCCATTATTGCGTTGGACTGAAGCCGAAAACCTTTCAGTCTGTATTGAATCTAGCCAATCAGCCGCCATCTACTGATACTGAAAATATTACAAGCCAAATGGTGGATCCTGCGGTAAGCGACGCGTCGACAGGTTTACGGAGAAGAAGAGAGAATAATCCGTATACAAGCATTAATTACAACGGAGAAACGTATCTACCCGAGGACGGTCCCTTGGACAAGGAATCAAATTATACTGCGTTTATCGAAATTATAGGTAAGGTGAATAAACTCGCTGCTAGAAAATACTGAAATGTCTGTATATTTATAACATTATTTACGCACTCTTCTTTGTTTCAGTTAATGGTAGTGAACCTGGACAATTTTTACCCGCCTACAGCAACTACCTGAATCCACATGTAGTTGGATCGTATTATCCGGTACCGGACCCGCCGGAGGACCTTGGACTGATGATGCAAATTTGCGTCGCTGTATTGATAATTGTTATCATTATTCTAATGGGCATGTGTGTACTTCACAAATATTTGAAACACGCGCGTCAGGGCGGAGAGGAAATAATCAGTCTGAGAAACAGTTTCAGGTGAGCATTTCCTGAAAAAAAGGAATGTTTGGGAGCATAGTTATATTATGTTATCAAAGGGTGTGCGCTCTTCTAAAAAGTCTTGAAAACCGCAAATATAGGAATTTTGTTAGATACTTGCAATCGTTCTCAGAAATCGCGCGAAATATGTTCCATCTATAATTTAAAGATTCTGAAGTCTAAATTTTTTCAAATGTTACTACTAATTTGAAGTAAACCTTCATAATTATTCTCACGTGCTACGTTTGCTCGAATATTTCCTAACTTGAAATTTCACTTACTGTGCTCGTTCTTTTATCAATATTTTCTTACATAGATGATAATAATAATAATAGTTCCAGTTACTAGTCATCAAGACGTCTTGTTTTTCATTAATGAACCATTCAATTCTATTGTCTTCAAAAATACAGAATTCGTGTTGTGAAATGTGATTTGGCAAAGAAAAATGTCAAAGAAGAACCGGAATTTCGCTCAGAGAAATAAGGAAGTCATGGGACTTTTGAAACCAAAAAAAATAACCACCATATCACAATTCTTTTGTCTACACAACATAATTTTGCAAACGTACCAGAAAACATCAACGATTGTTAATAATACCCGGAATTAGTGAATTACCTGTTACCAAGTAAATCGAAACACATATTCCACGAAAATAATAAGAAATAAAAATTGACGGCCATAATCGACTATATCTAGCTTTGCTACTTAACCAAATGTAATTCTCCATAAGAAGACCAACTTCTAATTGATGCCTCCTTTTGTCAGGCATCTATGCAGAACCCTGAGAGGAAGGCACCAGCTCGTAGCGTCAAATCCACCGGACATGCCACCGATATCACGAGCCGATCTTCTCCAGGCCTACATAGACCGCCACCGTGATTCGGACTATGGTTTTCAGCACGAATTTGAGCTGCTTCCAGACAGGTTCGCAGACCGTACAACGCGGGCTTCGGAGGCTCGTGAGAACCTGTACAAAAACCGCTATCCGGACATAAAGTGCTACGACCAAACGCGGGTGCGTTTGGTGCAGGTTGATGGTATCTGCGGGTCAGATTACATTAACGCGAACTTTGTTCTCGGCTACAAAGAGCGAAAGAAGTTCATCTGTGCCCAGGGGCCGATGGAAAACACCGTTTGCGACTACTGGAGAATGATATGGGAGCAGCATCTGGAGCTCGTGCTGATGCTGACGAATCTCGAGGAGTACTCGAAGACAAAGTGCGCTAAGTACTGGCCCGACAAAAGCGAGTCAAGAAGCTTCGGTGACATCACCGTCGAACACGTCAGGGAGAGACCGTATTCCGACTATGTCGTGAGAGAATTGAAAATGACGCGGACGGGGGAAAGAGATTCGAGGATAATAATTCAGTACCACTTTTTGGTGTGGAAAGATTTCATGGCACCTGAACACCCACATGCCATCCTCAGGTTCATCAAGAGGGTCAACGAGGCTTATTCTCTGGAAAAGGGTCCAATCCTGGTACACTGCAGTGCTGGCGTTGGGAGGACCGGGACTCTCGTTGCATTGGACTCGTTGCTGCAACAGCTCGCCGATGAGGGACAAGTGTCGATATTCAACACTGTCTGCGACCTTAGACATCAAAGGAACTTCTTGGTGCAGTCCCTTAAACAGTACATATTCGTCTATCGGGCGCTTATGGAGATGGCACAGTTCGGCGACACTGAAATACCTGCTGCCCAGCTCAAAAATCATGTTGAAAAACTTCGACAGCGAGACAATGGCAAGGATAAAACAAAGATGGAGGAGGAATACGATGTAAGTAGAACATTCTCATTTTCATGGTGTCACGTGACCGATTTCTGAGTATTTACAAGAATCGGGATAATTTTTTCATGAAATTTCGTATCGATGTGGAATCTTTCGTAAAATCATCGTGCTATTCTTGGAAAGTGCATTTTTCTAAGCTAAAGCTCAATAAATATCGTACGGATTTTTCATGTATTTATTTCGTCGCGAGACGGACTTTGAGGTTATACTTTGAGCAAATTACTTCAGTGGCGCCGTGGCGTGTGAGCGGTAAAATTTAGCAACTGTTGGGGGATTGTGATAAATAAATCATAGAAATTAAGGTTTGACAAGTATTTGAAACCACTAACTGATACAAACTGTCCTTTCATATTGTAACACAATGAATAGAAGAGAAATTACAGAAAATTCTATGTAGAAATTGATAATTACCTCGGTAAGTTGCTCAGTCTGAGATGGCGCTCAGATCGCGATTTGAAAGTACTTGCGCAGTATATATTTTGTAAATTATTCAATTATTAATTCACATGATTATTTATCAATCATTATGCCTAAGACATCTTCAATCATATTCGTTTTCAGAAAATAAGCTCCATGCTGGAAGATAGAAAATCGTTTTCTGTCGGCGGCGGTGATGAGAATAGAATAAAGAACAGAAACGACCTCGTCATACCATATGACAGAAATCGCGTTATACTGACGCCGGTACCAGGACGCGAACATAGCACGTATATAAACGCTTCGTTCATTGAGGGATACGACAATTCTGAGTCATTTATTATAACTCAGGATCCGCTAGAATCTACAATACCAGATTTCTGGCGAATGATTTCCGAACAATGCGCATCGACGATAGTCATGCTCTCCGATGTGAGTTATTCCTCCCTGCCCCTTTTTTTTCCACGAAACATTTTCACTCACATCATAAATTTTACTCTGACTTCTTTGTGTATCACATAGCTCAGCGACGGACCCCGCAAATGTCCACGATACTGGTCCGACGATGAGGTGGCGTACGATCACATAAAGGTGAGGTACATACAGAGCGAGAGTTGTCCGTACTACACAAGACGAGAGCTTTGTATAATTAATGAAAAAACGGACGAGAATATGATCGTGACGCAGTACCATTACCATGGATGGCCCACCGTCGAAGGGGAGGTACCCGAAGTCACGAGAGGCTTGATCGAATTGGTTGATCAGACAATATCTAATGATGTAGAATCCGGAGGTCCATTGGTCGTTCATTGCCACTGCGGATCGGACAGAAGCTCGATGTTTGTCGCCCTTAGCATTTTAGTACAACAATTACGAACGGAACGAAGGGTGGACATTTTTACAACGACAAAAAAGCTCCGCTCTCAGAGACACGGAATGATCGGCTCATTTGTAAGTAAAAATTAGACAGAAAACTATGCCCTTCTTAACATATTCCTGAATTATGATGCATGCAATTTGCGAGCTGTTGTCGCGGATCTGAAAGATCGAAATATCTGTTTTTCAGGCTCAGTACGAGTTCCTGCATCGAGCAATCGTCAACTACTCGGACCTTCACAATCTGGCGGAAGACGAGGCAGCATCTTAATGAAGATAGATCTGAGGCCTAGAAGAGATAAGGTGTGTGTGTGTAACGGATTGAGTGTGAATCCGTTCATAAAGTTTGTTGAATTTTTTTTTTTTTTTTTTTCTTTAATTTTCTATGACGAGTGACTTAACTATTTTTCTTCCAAAGAAAAACGATAGTTGTAACTGAAAGATTCTCAGTGATTTGGTGAAAAAAAAAAAACAAACATAAACAAAGGATAATGATAAATCAGAATATTTAAAACATTTTGACCAAGTGTAATCTAACAATTATAAACAATAACGGCGCCATCGCTCTGAGCGATTTGCAATTTTCGTCGCATTGGTATAACCAAAGAAATCAAGATACAAGACAAAACAAACAATATGAATAAAAGATTATTATTATTATTATTGGATCGTGCGAAGGTATCAATTTAATAATAAAAACCTACTCTAACCAATCGCCAATGTTACATATCGCAATTTAGATTCATCTTCCTTCCTTTACCATTAAATATCAAAATAATTTAAACAACCTATAGAGCGTCTTGCATAAAAATGAGATTTCAATTCTCCACTTTTTGTCTTGTCATTTCCCAATCTCTGCTATTTTAATTTTTTAATTTTCGTTTTGCTCTTTCCGACTTCTTTGAAAAGAAATGTTTAAAAACAGATTCTGACGCGTGTGTAACTTGAAATGATGGTTAGGTAGAAAAAGACAAATGTTGATTGACAAATCTAAAACCTGGCCCAGTATTCTTCGTTACATTTCCATTAACGTGTATTAACTATCGTAATGACTAGAAAAGAACATACTCCTATGATTAACAGCGTAATATGAATAACGACAATTTTTTGTGTATAGATATAAAAAAATATATATATACGTATATTATATATTATTTCGTCTCTATTTTTTTATTATCTATTATTTTTATTTTTTTTTCCTTTCATACTACGCAAAGACTGATGACGATAATCGAATACATGCAGTTTAATGTTTCACAAAATTGCACACGCAATTAAAACAAAAAATATATAAATATATTATTTTTAATTTGTTTATTTTTCGAATTTCATGTCACGAAAAAATTCTTTACACAAAGAAACGTGAGAAGGAAAGAGCAGGAACATGAAAAAAAAAAAATCCAATCTGATTAATTATTAGTAGATCATTACTTTGTCACAGAAAATTCTGTAAAACAGCGACTGAAAATTTCTACCGATATTTTAGTGAGATTAATTTTCTACTCCAATAGACTTACGAATCTCGATAACGCGTCGTTTGCACCCTGAGACTTTGCAACAAAGTCATAATATAATAATAATAATAATAATATAAATAATGATGATGATAATAATAATAATTTTAATAGTAGTAATAACGAGGTAACATCTAAGCCGAAGAGGATAGAAATAAGGAGGGGACATTTTTTGTTTCAACGTGCTCGTATTCTTTTGAAAGTGTTACAATCTTCTATATTACCTTCTTTTTTTTCTATTTACTACCTTTTATTTTTCCAAGTTCTAGTCAAGGTAAGCCAGGACAGAAGCGGCCAAGCCCCCTATTTCTTTTGAAATAGACAATCAAATTGATCTGACTTGTATCAATCAATCATGTTCTCTCAAATAATATTATCTAGGTGTATTATTATGTTTTCTTAATTATATGTACTGTGTGGAGGCAGTAGCCCCTTTCTCACCGATAAACAGATTCACATCGTAACCCTGTTGTATGTTTGTTACTTAAGGATTTAAATAATTATATAATTTAATTAGTGAACATATATTGTTTCGTAGTAAGTTGAAATAATTAACCTGCTCTGGGCATCATAATTAACTGTTCAGTTGCATTTTAAAAATGTTACACGCATCACTGCTATTGATTTATTGTCATTACGTATAATGCAGATATCTGTTACTGAGATAAAACAACACAAGTAATTGATAGATAGATACATACACAATATAGTAATTATAGTTAACAAATCAAACCTGGAAGTATTGTTTTAATGTCTTTAACGTTTTTCTCATTTTTTCCCAAATAACATGCAAAACTCCACACTCATGTCTAACCATACATTCTCATCATCTATCCAATTACCTCTTCTGTCTACTTTGAGTCCGGTTGTAAGTGCACTAAAGTGAATATCAAGTCCGATCATAAATTTAAGCTTGTAGATAAAACGTGCGTGTTTGTTGAATACTGTTGATAGATCATGTTTTATTTTTCTATTTAATCGTTTTCGTTTTTTTTTTCTTTCTTTAAGTCCTGCAACTGCTTCTCGTGCGCATTATTAATCATTAAAAGGCTTGTTGTCTAAAATCGCATTGTTGTTGTGTACTTGATAGGCAATTGATTGAGTAAATCAATGAATATAAATAATAAGCCTCTTAGAAGGTATCTAAGATAATACAATAATTAACGCGAATTGTTCGATGAGAATAGTAGAATTAATTAAGTAAATATCTTTTACCGGTGATATTGTTTCTCGAAATTGGTAGCATCAATAACATGATCTTTTTTTTTGCTATTGTAACAACTGACAAACTCTCCAGGTATTCAGAAGGAACGAAATAACGGCAGCATGAAAACAAACCGAAACTTTTTTTCGATTGGCCAGATAATCTAATTACATGACAACAATTAACACATTCGATAACATCTACTATTACGTAAAGGTGCGAAATATTTCGACTGTGAATATAATGAAAATTCAGAATTTAGCAAACCGACGAATTACATGTACAAAAAAAAAGTAAGGGAAAGATTTTAGTGAGTAAATTCACTAGTGCCATAAGATCTCTGCCGAAACACAATTCGTATGTATGATTTGTTTTTATCATTATTCATCCTCAATCATTTATGGATACTTTACTGCTAATTTAACAATTGTCTTTTCATCTAACTCGTAGAGATAACAAGTATTGCAGGCGGATACCCAGATGCATAGATTTTTATGTTTGATAGACAAGTAAAACACGGAATCGTTTTTTTTTTTTTATCAGTATAACAAATTGAACATTTCTTTTCAACCTGTTATACATTACCAATATTATAGTAGATGATACTATCACCTATTGGAACTTCATTGCATCGAACGAAGAACAAAAATATCTGGGTGAATACTATTAATAAGCTGTAAAGACGAGGATGTGATGGCTTGTTATTTTGAAATGATATACATAAAGAATAAATGATTTCGATATAATGTTTTTAAAATTACTACAGACTTGGAGCTGTGTACTATCGCTACTAATAATTTTGTAAAGTAACAGATAAAGGATAAGAGTGTAGAATTTAAGCTGAACACAATATTATAATTATATGATGCAAGTGACTATACATTATTGAAATATTATAGGTATAATATGAAAGAAGAAATTATGAACATATAACATTAGTCTTAGATTTTGTATGATATTTGATTGATAATACATGAGAGAATTTTTAAATATCTTAAAAAATAATTATCTTTGATATTAAATGGGTGACGTGAAGGGACGAAGGAAAGAGATAATTTGATATAATGTACGTATAATGTATGTAACTCGGTGAAACACCAACTCAATTTTTTATACTGAGTTGCAATAAGGTAAAAGAACACTCGATGTGAAAAAGCAAAAATACAACACTATGACAAACTGATTTTTGGTCTTGTTTATTAATTTTGAAATTTTTAACAGCATAGTTACCGCTAATGTACAGATAATTACAGAACAAAACCGCTTTTCATTTGTAACTCCAACGAATATTCCCGCGTTCGTTAATTTTTCGATCCAATCACGCCATTCAAAGATGTATGGAATGAAATCTGGCTTGCGATTATTTCAGCAAACCAATTTCTGATTTCTTCGGAGAATTTATGCATTAAATGCATGCTTTGTTCATCGATCAGCGTAAGTGAAATCAGTTGTCCGAAGACCCAACTAGCCGACGACAAAGTGAGCGAAGATTTCTGCGTTTTGATCCATCAATCTAAGCGACATGTAACGATACGTATCCGTCTTCTCTCGGAATTGACGTCGATATAAAGTATTAATGAATTGATACCAACTCGTTAGGATCTGAAACAGAACAGAACCAATTGAGAGAATACTGAAAAATTTTCTCTGTTGTTGACTGTGTGTCTGGATACATTGATCACAGCATATTGAGACTGTGCCCAATCGATTCCTCTTGCAAAATTATGTCGGAATGGTGCTAAAAAGAATTTATTTCAGCACTTTCCAAAATCGCAAAAATTTTCGCCAAAAATGCAAAGGGGCCTTACTTTTTTCTTCATTTTTCAAGCCGAAAATGTTTGGTCCCAGATTCGATTTGTATGACCCTTTCCTGACTAATTGGACCCCCAGGAACTGAGAAAATGCAGTGAAAACAGCGTGGGGTCAACAGGAAACAAGTTACGAAGGAAAAAGCACCTGCTGAAAAATGTCGAAATCACAGGTTCTCGTTTTTTGGCTGTAACTTTTGATGCGATGATCGCAGCGTATTGGGACTGCACCCAATCGATTTCTCTCGCAAAATTACCTCGGAGTAGTGCATCAAAGAATCTATTCCAGCACTTTTCAAAATCGCGAAAATTTTCGCCAAAAATGCAAAGGGGTTAGCCTTACTTTTTTTTCATTTTTCGACCAAAAAACTTTTGGTCTCAGATTCGATTTGTATGACCCTTTCCTGACTATTCGGACCCCCTGGAACTGAGAAAATGCAGTGAAAACAGCGTGGGATCAACAGGAGAGAAATTGCGAAGGAAAAAGCACCTCCTGAAAAATGTCGGAAACACAGGTTCTCGTTTTTTGGCTGTAACTTTTGATGCGTTGATCGCAGCGTATTGGGACTGCACCCAATCGATTTCTCTCGCAAAATTACCTCGGAATAGTGCATAAAAGAATCTATTCCAGCACTTTTCAAAATCGCGAAAATTTTCGCCAAAAATGCAAAGGGGTTAGCCTTACTTTTTTTTCATTTTTCGACCAAAAAATTTTTGGTCTCAGATTCGATTTGTATGATCCTTTCCTGACTAATTGGACCCCCCGGAACTGAGAAAATGCAGTGAAAACAGCGTGGGATCAACAGGAGAGAAATTGCGAAGGAAAAAGCACCTCCTGAAAAATGTCGGAAACACAGGTTCTCGTTTTTTGGCTGTAACTTTTGATGCGTTGATCGCAGCGTATTGGGACTGCACCTAATCGATTTCTCTCGCAAAATTACCTCGGAATAGTGCATAAAAGAATCTATTCCAGCACTTTTCAAAATCGCGAAAATTTTCGCCAAAAATGCAAAGGGGTTAGCCTTACTTTTTTTTCATTTTTCGACCAAAAAATTTTTGGTCTCAGATTCGATTTGTATGATCCTTTCCTGACTAATTGGACCCCCCGGAACTGAGAAAATGCAGTGAAAACAGCGTGGGATCAACAGGAGAGAAATTGCGAAGGAAAAAGCACCTCCTGAAAAATGTCGGAAACACAGGTTCTCGTTTTTTGGCTGTAACTTTTGATGCGTTGATCGCAGCGTATTGGGACTGCACCCAATCGATTTCTCTCGCAAAATTACCTCGGAATAGTGCATCAAAGAATCTATTCCAGCACTTTTCAAAATCGCAAAAATTTTCGCCAAAAATGCAAAGGGGTTAGCCTTACTTTTTTTTCATTTTTCGACCAAAAAATTTTTGGTCTCAGATTCGATTTGTATGACCCTTTCCTGACTAATTGGACCCCCCGGAACTGAGAAAATGCAGTGAAAACAGCGTGGGATCAACAGGAGAGAAATTGCGAAGGAAAAAGCACCTCCTGAAAAATGTCGGAAACACAGGTTCTCGTTTTTTGGCTGTAACTTTTGATGCGTTGATCGCAGCGTATTGGGACTGCACCCAATCGATTTCTCTCGCAAAATTACCTCGGAATAGTGCATCAAAGAATCTATTCCAGCACTTTTCAAAATCGCAAAAATTTTCGCCAAAAATGCAAAGGGGTTAGCCTTACTTTTTTTTCATTTTTCGACCAAAAAATTTTTGGTCTCAGATTCGATTTGTATGACCCTTTCCTGACTAATTGGACCCCCAGGAACTGAGAAAATGCAGTGAAAACAGCGTGGGGTCAACAGGAAAGAAGTTAGGAAGGAAAAAGCACCTCCTGAAAAATGTCGGAAACACAGGTTCTCGTTTTTTGGCTGTAACTTTTGATGCGTTGATCGCAGCGTATTGGGACTGCACCCAATCGATTTCTCTCGCAAAATTACCTCGGAATAGTGCATCAAAGAATCTATTCCAGCACTTTTCAAAATCGCGAAAATTTTCGCCAAAAATGCAAAGGGGTTAGCCTTACTTTTTTTTCATTTTTCGACCAAAAAATTTTTGGTCTCAGATTCGATTTGTATGACCCTTTCCTGACTAATTGGACCCCCCGGAACTGAGAAAATGCAGTGAAAACAGCGTGGGATCAACAGGAGAGAAATTGCGAAGGAAAAAGCACCTCCTGAAAAATGTCGGAAACACAGGTTCTCGTTTTTTGGCTGTAACTTTTGATGCGTTGATCGCAGCGTATTGGGACTGCACCCAATCGATTTCTCTCGCAAAATTACCTCGGAATAGTGCATCAAAGAATCTATTCCAGCACTTTTCAAAATCGCAAAAATTTTCGCCAAAAATGCAAAGGGGTTAGCCTTACTTTTTTTTCATTTTTCGACCAAAAAATTTTTGGTCTCAGATTCGATTTGTATGACCCTTTCCTGACTAATTGGACCCCCAGGAACTGAGAAAATGCAGTGAAAACAGCGTGGGGTCAACAGGAAAGAAGTTAGGAAGGAAAAAGCACCTCCTGAAAAATGTCGGAAACACAGGTTCTCGTTTTTTGGCTGTAACTTTTGATGCGTTGATCGCAGCGTATTGGGACTGCACCCAATCGATTTCTCTCGCAAAATTATCTCGGAATAGTGCATCAAAGAATCTATTCCAGCACTTTTCAAAATCGCGAAAATTTTCGCCAAAAATGCAAAGGGGTTAGCCTTACTTTTTTTTCATTTTTCGACCAAAAAATTTTTGGTCTCAGATTCGATTTGTATAACCCTTTTCTGACTAATTGGACTTCCAGAAACTCAGAAAACGCAGCGAAAAGAGCGTGGGGTCAACATGAGAGAAATTACGAAGGAAAAAGCACCTGCACAAAAATGTCGAAAACACAGGTTCTCGTTTTTCGACTCTAACTTTTGATGCGTTGATCGCAGCGTATTGGGACTGCGCCTAATCGATTTCTCTCGCAAAATTACGTCGTAATGGTTTCAGATAGAATCCATTCCATCACTTTTCGAAATTGCGAAAATTTTCGCTAAAAGTACTGTTTCTTGGGCCAAAATTTGTCGTCACCGATATGATATGTGTGACCCTTTTCTGACTAATCGGATCCCAAGGAACTCAGAAAACGCAGCAAACAGTGGCCGTGGCAGGTCAAACTACTACTTCTCGTGTTGTCATAATCTTCATAATCGTCTTTTTGAAACTGAGCAACGCAGCGTTAATGAGGCGGGAAATTTCATCACGCTGCCTTGCCATTCGTACTTGATCGTGTGTTCCCAAATACATTTCACTACAGAGAGCGTCTTAGGGAACACTTCTTAGTGCCCCGTTGGTATATAGAATTTTGTTGCATATCTGCAGGCCACAACTGATTCTGACAATATTCTGACGTATGATCATACGCATTCATACGTATGATGCGTTGACTGTTCAAGGAAGGCAGTAATAACCATAAGACATCAGTAACTCTCGTTTATTTTCCGTCAAATACAGTAACTGTGTGTGAAAAATGTTCATTAAGGCATTCAAGGTAAAAAGTAACAGTCCGCTGAAAGGTTCTGAAAGGTAATATCCTAGTGAAATTATCATCACACAACAAGCAGAGAATTCTTTCGGAAGTTAGAGGTTATATTTACACCATCTCTCTATTACTTGAAAACTTTTTACTTTTTTACTTCTTTGATCCATGTTGAAACAGTATTCCTCGTACCACTCATCCATTCATTCATGCATTCATCTCTTCCTCCTTAAATTATCAAAAGCCTAATCATTTTGCAGAAAGAAATTATACTCTGAAATATCCGCAACGTTTCCAAGCCTCAGCGATGAACAAATTCAAAACATACTGCCAAAGAAAGAGGCGGTCAGTTCAATAAAGATAATGACTCACAGTGGGGAAATTGGCAAACTCTTCTGCGCCTCGGATGTCCCAATGTTCTTTCAACTCGACTCAGGCATCTATCCCACCGTCTATACTCTTTGGCAGTACCCAGACCTCCTGCACAGCTTCACTACTCATCATGCTGTAATCCAAAAGCTTGCCAGCGGCGCCGACCTTATGTTGCCAGGAGTTGTTCTTGAGGGTCCAGCATCCCTTCACGCTTACGGGAAATTAGAAAAGGGAACTCCGGTGTCTGTCAATACCTCTGACAATAAGGTTTTCTTACTTTTCTAGCGCTACAGACTTACCTGATTACAAATTTCTTAAAAATATCATCCAATGTGTTAACTAAATCTTCACGTTGCAATATATACCAAAATTCCTTGTACTTTATTCTGAAGTACCCGCAATACAAATGAACATTAATGAGGGATAGATATTATTTATTAGAAGAGGAAGAACACTTTATATTCACATTATTTATTAGACTTGCCAGACATAACATAATACTGCGTCAATCATATTATGAAGTTTCTTCTCATCTTTATTCAGGCAGCAGTTGCAGTTGGCATCACTGCTCACTCCAGTTATGATTTATACATGGCAGGGGGCCGCGGTAGGTGTGTAGAAATATTACACGCACTTGGCGATACTCTTTGTCAACTGGGAAAACCACCTATGAGACCAAACTTGGGTGTACCATTTGCCCAAGAAGAGGTAGATGATGATGACGAAATCATGCCGGAGAAACTCCAGGAACTCGATATCGCAGACGAAATCAAAACTGAAACGATAAAGGAACGTTTAACAGAAGTATGAAGCATATGGAATGCATTCTGAGTTCTCAGTATTTTAATCCAAGTTGTATTCATAATTCACAGTATAGCAAAAAATGCTAAAAAATAGTCACTATAACACACACGTAATCAATTATCGATGTATTTACTGGTAGGAAAATACGGATGAAAACAGGGAACACGAGGAGAGTGTGAAGAGTGTGGAAAACGAGGTGCCTAGTGAAAAACTTGACCCCATTCAACAGATGGACAAGCTTTTGGAGTATTGTTTCCTAAAAGCGTGTAAAATCTCGATAAAAAAAGGGGACCTGCCAATGCTCTCGTCAAATTTTTTTAAAAACCATTTACTAGCTGTTTGTCCACCTGATCAAACTATAGATGTCAAAAAGTCGAGCTACAAAAAGCTGTCCGTATTCTTGGCTAGCATGAAATCTAAGGGTATAATCAACACCTCGACTATGAAGGGCGTCGAGACGTTGCTGTCTGTAAAGGTATAAGAGCTTGGATAAGTCAGAGGTGAATAAGTCTATTGTTTCTATATGTAGATGCAATTTCCAGACCGACCATCCGTTAATAAGAGAATTAGTGATAATGGAAGAACGTGCGCCAGTTGAACCTGTTGTATCGAACGTTCCCGTTGTTGCAGAGTGTTACAGAGTTACGGCAGATGTTTTTCCTGTTTTATCGAAATTCGGATGCGAGTAAGTAAAATGCCGTTGTTGCAGTACTTGAAGTAGCTCGTTCTTATTTTTCGTTAATTTTTTGTCTTGTTTTCTTGTTGTAATACAGCAAAGGGGACATTCTGACTAGGGCCGAAGTGCGAAAGTGCTTCACCGAATACGTGAAAAAAGAAAATCTTCAAGATGGAAAGTGAGTTTCATAAGCATGAAAGATCAATTTTTCAGGCGCGAGTTTTAATTTCTGTTTTCGTTACCAGGATTTTGACTTTAAATCCACAACTGGCCGGCATATTGCGGACAAAAGAACACCAGGAAACTCTGGGCTGGGAAGATGCGCTCAATAAGTTCATCGGCAGAATGACCCATACTCATCAAGTGACAGTTGCTGGGACGAGGTTGGTACGGAGCGGAAAATTGGAACCAATAGATATCACAGTCGCTACTAGGTCTGGAAATAAAAAGGTTCATATTCAATTTTTTATCTTCAAAGATCAAATTTTCCAAGGGTTCTATTCTTGTTGAAGTTGATACAACCAAATGTGTGTTTCATTCTATTCTCAGGTGACATTGGTGAACAACTTAGAAACCTTTGGTATAAAATTGCAAGAATTTAGCAAAGAGTGTCAAGGAATTGGAGCCAGCGCTACAATAACTGATGTACCTGGGAAAAAAATGCCTAGTGTGCTTGTACAAGGCAACCAAGTTCTCTACGTTTACAAATTGTTAACCGGTAAGTAGAAAGCTTACCTTTTTTTTGCACATTCTGTTAAAATCTTTTCACACTTCGACCTGTTTTTACCAACGCCAGCTAATTTAAGGATCTGTGATACCGGATACTGATTGTTGTATTTCGTTTTTTTTTTTTTAGAAAAATACCAGATAAATAAGAAGTATATAAGAGGCCTCGAATATGCACCCAAACAACGAAAGTAACATGCGAAATGAGATCTGACGGAAAGTGAGAGTTGCAGTCACTATAAACGATCAAAAAACATCATCAAACTGTGTATATTATATAAATATAACATGCTACGTGCTCTTCTGTGAAAAAATAAATTAAGAAAATTTATAGGTACTAAATACAAAACAATCGTCCTAGTTCTTTGCATTATGCGTGTTTGTTATTTATCTCCTTTAAAATAACATCAATACAGCACCAATATCAATGGCTACGGTAATTTTTTGGGTCTGGTCTAAACTGACTTTACAAAGAACATTTTTTTATTATGCGATCGAAGTTCGGTGATTTGTTTGTTATCACTGTTCCTTCAATCGTCTACGTAGCGTTTTCCGGAATCAAGGACTGACGAAGCTTCTTTCGGCATTCGTCAGAATTTGACGTCTTCAACGAAACTGCAACCCGTATCTTGAAGTTAACGAGCAACCTTTTATCTTGCTGCTGTCTTAACCTCCATTCTTCGACCAGGACGACATCAAGTACGAAACCCAGCTTAACGGATAAATTGTAACGATTTTCGCGTCTCAATTACTCTTAGAAGATACTTTTAAAACTTGTGACAAAATCCTTGAGAAAGAAATTACTGCAGTACATTGTACAAACAAATCGCAACTGGAAGCATGAGATCAATATGGCTACCGCTGACACGCTTGCGATTTTATTACGACTGAAAGATCACTTCTAGCAATCGGAAGTCATCGGAGCTTAGCTCGAGTAAAATAATGTGACGGCAAGAATATTTAAGGCACCATTCAACCGCCAAAGAGTGTCTAAAAACTGAGAATTCATATCGTCGAATGAGACTCATCGTACGAGTTTCACGTGAGACCTCAACTCGATTTTGGTACCTTCAACCAACCACGAATTGATGTACTTTTTTTTTTTTTTTTTATCCACATAGCTTAAAACGCTGCGTTTTCAAGTCAATCGGCGATTAACCCACGAAGTAAAGAACGCATGGGGTGGTTTCCCCGTCCTTAGAAATGAACCATCGCAGTTATTGAAAAGTGTAGAATATTTGAGACTGCTCTACAAGCATGCCAAGTAGCTCTACTCGCTAGCGGATTCCCTATATTGCAAGCATAAAAAATATGTGGGAGTGCGACTGATCGAGTAACCGGAGTGAAATAACGATACTGGTTCAAAATTTGTTAATATAATTTATTGTATATCGAGGTTTCAACATGGAAAAGTACAAATATTGCAATATAGGGCCCGCGAGCTGTCCTCGAGAGAGAGGATGGGTCAGCAGGTGATAAGGAGAATGTATTTGCCGTATGGAATTACTCAAGGATCCATAGATCGTTGCATACGACATTCCGTGTCGTTGGTTCCCGCCTCTGCGGCCTCTTCGCGCCACTCTGATGGAAATTCCAACGCTAAATTTAATACCGCGTTCTCGCGTCAGTTTATTCTCCCGACCATATGCCTGTGTGTACGTGTATTTACGTTATAAACACAAACCGTAAGCGGATTCCACGTAATTTATTACCGCCGAAGTTAATTCCAGAGAAACCAAAAAAAAAAAAAAATTTATAAAATTTAATCCTTAGACAAGTGACCCGTATGTTTTTTTTTTTTCTCAGTAACTTTTTTCCATTTAAAAACGTGATAATTTCGTCAGGAGTTACTTCGTAATATGTATAAATTATATTTCCAATTTAAAAATCGAACGTCTGTGGTACGTAACAAAAGAATTCGCGTTTGAGAACAAAACAAAAATACGAGTACTACGAATTTCTCTTTATCACATTCTCCGATCCTCTATCCCTTATTTAATATTATATTTAACACCATCTAATGGCTAACAATGTATATTATTATCCCTTCTCTCATCGTTCAACTATCCGACATATTTTTCCGATACCACAGAACATTGTGTATATTAATATTCGCGCTACGCAGCCTAAATATCCACGTATAAGAATTTAGTTTCTGTTTTTCGCGACGCGTTGCTTGTTTCACTTCTGTTCTTTTTACTTCTCGTCTTCACGTGCGCGGCATTTATTTAGGCGCCTCTTCCGGTAGTATAATATAATTATAAGAATAATCGTAATAGTATGAACAACAATAATATTAATAATAATTGTATGAAATGTTAATTTTATACGGAGAAGTACTTTACAAAGTAATATGTATAATATCATTTATCTCAAACATATTACTTTTTTCAGCTCAATTTAGTCGGCTTGTATTTAATTAATTTCATTCAATTTTCATTTTTCTTTAACAATTAATGCGTCTTCGAACATTATTATATAGAATAATAATAATCATCGTAATAGAGGTCGATATCAAGATAAGCAATTGTAGGGTATAATATAATGTAAACTATGCGTATCAGCTTTCTTGTTCCATCATAGAATGTGTTGAAAGAAGTATAATATTATAGCGTGTAGGTATATCCAGAGTATACTAATTTCAGATTCATTACAACACGAATGTGCGACCGAACAATGCATGTGGGGAATGTTGCGTGTTTGCTTCTTTGTTTACATACAGTCCGATTAATTTCATTTCCAATACAACCGTGCCCAATGTTAATAATATAAGTATAAGGTAAATAATAATATCGCACGAGTTGCGTCCGGTCAACGTATTTCTTTCCTCTTCGTCAAACGACACGCAAACCTGGATATTAAAATATACCCATATACTTTGATCGAAAGGGTTTTTTCTCACAAACTTTTCTCAATTCTTTCTTTCTTTCCTTTTTTTTTTTTTTGTTTTTTTTCTTCTCGCACTTTTGATTTTCCACGAAATATTAAATTCTTCTTTATTATTTAATATATATGCATGTATATAATCATATGTATAACGTTTTGTACACGTTACGTTATAAGATCTATATAATAAATATATATAGACACACATATGTATATTAGCTTGTATAAGGTATACATACGTATATCCATAATATAATTACATAGTTTATATCACGTCAATTATATACCAATTATTTCGTACAAATTATTCTATTTATATTGTATACTTAATTAAGCATTATTATTATTATTATTATTATTATTATTATTATTATTATTATTATAATATATTTATTGAATCTGAAACATACTGAATTTATTTCGTAGTTCTATACATATATAATGTGTATATATAATCCTTCTGTGCTGCTGCTGCCCCTGCGGCTGCGGTCGTTCTTCTTGATGCTGCTCTATGTTTATTCTTTAATTTAATTTAATTTCTTCGTTTTCTGTTTTTCATTTTGTTTTTTTTTTTTTTTTTTTTATTATTATTTTGTGCCCCTACCACACTCGACAGCCCCGTTCGAAATCACCTCACCTAGCCAACCACCACCTTTACACAATTTGTCTAATCACATACTACGCGTGGATCAATTTTTTTTCATCTTGATTTTTATTATCGTTTTTCTTTCTTTCCTTTATCAATAATTTAATTCACAAAATTATTCCCTACCCTACATATCAGTGTAATAGTATACATACAATAATAATGATGATGACGATAATGATAATAATAATAATAACGATAATAATAATGATAATAATAATAACAACGATGACGGTAATAATAAATAATGAATATATAAATACTTGCAATAACGAAACAAGAGGCCCTGTTACTATACATCGAATTGTAATATGTATATTGACCTGTAAGATTTACGATAAATTATTATTTATTTGCCGTACTCCTTTTATTCCGTTTTTGCGTTTGTTATTTCTTGTTGTGATTGCTGAATATACGTGTTGTTGATTTCTTTTTTTCTTTTTTTTTTTTTTCAACACGTAATAATAATAAGAATAATAATATTGTAATTAAACATTGTACACCCATTGACAGACTAGCTACCAATATTATTTTTTTTTTGTTTTTTGTTTTTTTGTTTTTTTGTTTTTGTGGTTTTTTCTTCGTTTGTTTTTATTAATTTATTTTTTTTTTCAATTTCTTATTCCGTTAATTCATATAGATATCAATTAATGATAATAATAATATAGTCGTTATAATAATTATATATGATCACAATAATTGTAATAATTAAAACGTTTACAGAAGATTAGATGTATACGTAATATACATGTATAATTATTCAATTAGAGAATATATATATATATATATATACCATAGGATAATTAGTTAGTTCGGTAATCTCAAGTACAGTTTTCGTGTCGTACATGAATACGTATGGTTATTTTCAATATTCAATATACATATGTATGCACGTACAATATCGTCGTTGTGATTCGCTTCGAAAAAATCTTTTTCAACCGCCCGCGCGATTCATACAACAGGTTGTATATTTTTTTTCATGTTTTTCAGTTGCTCGCTATGCGGATGTATTAATATGGTGTCCCTGTTTTTCCCCCTCGTTTTCTTGTTTAGATTCGAATTTCTTCACATCGCGCTCCGTCGGTACAGTATTATTATTATTATTATTATTATCATTATTATTATTATTGTTGTTATTATTATAGTTATTATTATTAGCATTAGTTTAGTTAGGCCTACAGGTGAGCTAGAGCTGTTGTGCCGTCATGCATCTTGTACGAGTCATTATTTTCGTCATCGTCGTCGTCGCAATACACGTTCCTTATCAATCGTAATCAGAACGAGTGAATTTGATTTTCAATGCCGTATCCGTACACAACATACGACCGAACATCCTGTCGAGTCGCAAACCAATTCATTTTTATTTTCCTCCCTTTAATTTTACTCGTCGATATTCCGGAATGGAGAACGATGAATATAGTACTAATGAGAGCGGTGATCGGTTTGAATGTAAAAAATAAAAAGCCGATTATTACTTTATTCACAGTTACTTACGCTGCTACATAACGTTACGGTGACTGTATCGATGACTCGACGCTCGCTTTCCTTTAGCTTTCAAATATTCCCGCGCCGAAAGGTGCGCGGTCAACGCGACGAGTCACGGAGGGAAATCCCCGCGTTTCAACGTCTAACTATAATGTCTCATGAGTCTAACTATGCGAGATTCCGGTCGATTGGGATGTTGCGTTTATTGTCCGTTGCGCGGTACCCGCTGCAGTTTGACAATGTTGCGTATACATACATGTATGTATATTTACGTAGGCAATAAAAATCAATCTCCGTACGGAATGCGTTTTCACCTCTTTATTCATTTTGTTTGTCAAATAATCCCCGCCCATCCAACCAACGACCAAAACCCCTTCCTTTTTATATTATATTGCTTTTTAAGTGTACGATAGTCTGTGAATCCTTGTCATTTATCCAGCGCGATTCGAGTATTGTTTCGTACAATCACAATTATATACATATATATACATATATATATATATATATATATATGTACCACATTTTGTTGGTTAGAAGAAACGAGACTACGTATAATGTAATACAGACCACGTGCTCAAGCCCCGTTACAGTCATTTTATTCGTTATTACTGTCAATGATTCATTTATATCTCTATTCATTTCTTTTTCTCCTTTGCGACGATGTCAAAAATGATGTACATGGACAGTAACTCCTTTATTTCCATCAACGTTTCATTTCCCGACACCAAGTTTTTAAACCGAATTACATTTCCTACAATATTTACACAGTTTGTTGCGACGATGAGGTGAAAAATTCATCGTAAGTAGTGAAGTGAAGAAAAAAAAAAAAAAAAAAAAAACAAAGGATCGATCAACTAGTTGATTATTCCTCTAACCCGTCATCTTTTTTCATCTCGTTTTCTTTCTTTTTTCTTTCGTTGTCGTAGGAACATCGCGCACCTTTTTTGCAGAGGACTGTTCTTGTTTTCCTTTCGAGTATTTACCGTTATGCAGACGTACTTGCAAATATTATTATTATAGGATTCGATTATTATTGTTGTTGCTATTATTATTCGGATTAAAAAAAAAAAAGATCAATATATTGAAACCGTTAAAATTCACGAGTATTATTTGTATACAATAAGTTTCGCGTTTCAAATGCGTATAACATATATATATATTAATAACCATTCATGGTCAATGAAAGACATTGTACACCGGTTTCGCTTAATTGGTATATTGTATATATATATATATCATAGGCAATGATTTTGTTCGTTCGTGTTTCTTTGTTTTTTTTTTCCTTTTCCTTTCACTCTACGTTTTGCTTTCTTGTGATCAATGTTGTCCGTGGTTAGTAATGCGTGATATAAATATACAGTTATATAATAAATAGTACTAAGTAGTAGTACAACAATATAATTAATGGTGAGTACTAAGTTAATATAGTTTAAGATAATTATATAATTAATATAAATGTAATGTTTGTGTGTGTGTGTGTATATATATATAATGTAATATAATATACCTTATACACAAATAAGCTAAAAAACGTTTATTTTTCCTTTCTCTTTATTACTATAATTATTTTTTGTCCTAACGGCTCCTCCGTATCTATCCATTATTCCGTAAGCCCGAAACATTTTAGAAATGCCGCGCTGTTTCTTTCTTTTTCTTTCTTTTTCTTTGTTTTTTTTTTGGTTTTTTCTTCTTCTCGCTCGCGTTCGTTCTTGTCTTTTGCCATTTTTGTGTTTGAAAGTAGAAAAAATAAATAAATAAATAAATAAATAAATAAATAAATAAAAACAACAACAAACACGTTGCGCATATTGAATATATTAATACGTATGTATATAATGTAGGTATAATGAGTTAAATATATTTAATCATCATTGCGGTAATCATCCACTGGCTCTCCGACCCATTATTATTACAATACATGATAATAATAATAAATAATAATAATAATAATAATAATAATAATAATAATAATCGTACACATAGTCCGATCATCGTCGTTAGAATATTCTCACCGCAGTTATCAACACAGTTGTTAATTAATCTCATCGACTCGTCGTAATAAATACCTAATCATCATCCTCACCGTCTTTTTTCACACATCGCTTACAATTATGATCATCTAATTATAATAACTAACAACGATTATATAAGCAAATGCAGTTTTTTTCAAGACGTAAATACCGAATACACGTAATATAATAATATTATCTAACGTAATGATCGTAATATTTAATATTCATATCAATGACGATAGTGATAATAATAATAATAATGATGACAATAATAATAGAATCAAGTTAATTACAAAAAATGTAATATCCATGTTTGGTCTTGTCATTCGATATTTATGCTTCGTGCGATTTTCATCGTGAGTATAATTATACAGCCATATGTCACGCGTGTGTGTATGCATATATATATATATGTATATACATACACATATATATATATATAATAGTATATGCATATACCGTTTATTACACGTATATGCATTTATTATATATTGATATCAACTGTGAGCGAGTTTTCGGGCTAGGGTTGTGACAGCACAATTTATTATTATTAAATAATGAATTTAACAACGATTCTAATTATGGCTAATAATATTATAATGATACTAATAATAATAATAATAATAGTAATAATAGAAACAGGTGGGGCTCGCATACTCGACGGTTATCATATATATGTATATATATATATGTATATAGATACCTGCGCGAAAAATCGAATAATTTTCGTAAACGTTAATAATGACGATGTATATATATATATTATATATATGCGACATCGTAATCATTATAACGCATAATTGTTATTCATATGTTATGCAATCATTGTGCGCCTGGGTATTTCGGAATACTTTTCAAATCGTATTCCGTGTACGTTACACGTGTGTTTGTTATATTTATAATTATATGTGTGCGTTTCATCAATGCTTATATACATACGTATACACATATATATATGTATATATATTTATATATATATATATATGTGTTTGCGTATGTAAAGGAAGTTTATCGAGATCTGAGATTCATTCGCAATTGGATTTCGCCTCACTTTATGCAAATCCGTTCAATTTTCATCGTACGTTTTCCGGGGACGAGATATAGCGTGGAAAAACCAAGTGTGAAAAGTAAGAGACAAGGGAAAAGAAAAGATAAAAAAAAACTCCCCCTCCTCATCGGGCAAAACTGCTACTAGATATTTCTCTTTAAAATCGCGACTCCCGCAAACTGCAATTTTCCGAAAACAAAGTTTTCACTCTCGATTCACCGATTTCACAGTGTGTTTACGTGTGTGTGCGCGCGATCGCAAAGTTTGTTTCGATGAAAATCCGGGACAATAGAGAGAGAGAGAGAGAGAGAGAGAGAGGGATAGAGAGAGAGAGGACAAAAGAGTAAAAAAAAAAAAACATCAAATCGATGTTCGGATGAAAAAATATGCAGCGATATTTGCCAAGGGATAAAGATTTTTCTCACCGTCTTCTCATCAAAATTAACCCCAAGTGTTATCAGCGGATGTAACGAGTATATACCTTAAAAGGCAGGGTATAATATAATATACGACTTCGGTTTCCTTCGATTTTTTCTTTTTTTTTTTTTTTTCTTTTTACCCTCACGCAATTATTCTATATCCGTACCGTCGTCAATGCGTACATACTTACGAATAATTGGTCAAACGCATTTCACTTGCGTTTAATCGTATATTTATATATATATGTATACACATATGCATATACATACATATATATATATATGATACACATAGGTATGTACCTATATATATCAATAGAGGTTGTATCAATATGTTTGTATACATGGAATGTCAAAATATCACATTATGTTCGCCGTACTCGCTGTCTTTTCTTACTTTTTTTTTTACGTTCAGAGAATCTTTCATCTCTATATAATAACATAATACGTATTTAGGAACCGTTCGAAAATAATATCGATAATCGTAATAATAATAATAATAATAATAATGGTAGCCAGAAATTGAATAAAAAAAAAAAAAGAAAGGAAATGATATTTGTAAGAATCATAATAATAATAACAACAATAGTAACAACAACAACAACAACACCAACAACTACGACAATGATAATAATCACCAAAATATCATGCAGTCGTAGTTGATTATTATTGTTTTCTTGCCTCCCGTTTGCGTATAAAATATATCGTCGCAGGAAGTAGCGGGGAATGTAGATGGAAGGAGGCAGGATCGAGGTGAGTACTTTCTTACACGTAAAAATAATAAAATTCATACACACGTGTATACACGCATTCATATACGTATAACGCGTGCGGTACACGGTATATGGATGATGTATACGTGTGCGATGGTTTTTCTTTTTTTTTTTTTCCTGACTTTTGAAATAAAACAAACATCGTTCGAACCAAACGCAAATCAGTTTAATCCTTAAATAAAACATAATTGCAGTTACGTTATATAATCACAATAATAATAATAATGATAATAATAATAATAATAATGATAATAATAATAATGATAGCAATAATTATAATAATTAAATAAATAAATAAATAATTGATAATAGTGAGTTTCTGTAGTAGTGTTAGTAGTAGTAGTGGTAGTAGTAGTGGTAGTGGCGGTGGCGGTAGAAATAGTAGTCGTGGTAGTAGTAGTAGTATTATTATTATTATTAGTGGTGTTGGTGTTTTTTTTTTTTTTTTTTTTATATTCGTTTATGTATATTTTTTTTCGTTTTTTTGCGTCGCATACAGCGACAGTGGCTGCAGGTTATGTTATCGGTACGGTCTCCGTGGCAGCGGTTAATAATAATAATAATAATAATAATAATCGAGTAATCGAACGGGTGTATTAGTGGGGAGTATTTAATTATGCGGTAGCAGTTTTTTTTTTTACGTACAAAAGTAAATCGCAATGTATTAAATTGTACAATATAATGGTGTACACTTTTAACAAACTATCGATTCTTGTTAAGCTGGAAGTGGAGAAGGGAAACGAAATGAAAGAAAGAAAAAAAAAAAAAAAAAAAACAGAACAATACGAGAAAATTAAAAGACTATTGCTCTATAGTTGTAATGACAATAATAATGATAATAATAATAATAATAATAATAATAATAGTAATAGTAGTAGTAGTAGTAGTAGTAGTAGTAATGATTGTAATCATAATGATAATAATAATAATAATAATAGCAATGTTATAATTAATAAATAATAGAATCGGTATAGCTGCGTGATTCAAAAACCTAACGGTTCGTTCGTTTGGTTATTTTTTTTTTTTCTTCTTTTTTTTTCTTTTTTTCTATTATTTCTACGTTTTTTTTTCTCCCTACTAATACCAACCTCCACGATCGTACATACATATAGTTTCGTGATATTATAAGTAAATTCGTTTCACCGACCAATACTTGCGTCTCTACCCGTACAATTAAATTATAATAATAATAATAATAATAATAATAATAATAATAATAATGATGGTAATAATAATCATAGCTCGTGATTATACCGGAACATGTCGAATATGCGCAAGAGTGCGTCGGTGTTGAACGTATAAATAGTGTACAAAAAAAAATTCATATACCGCTACCGGATGCGAGAAAAGATGACTTTTTTATTTTTTTTCTTTTTTTTTTTTTTCTCTCTCTTCATCTTCACCTTGCGTGTTAATTTTTCTCCATGTACGCACAATAACACGCAGTATGATTGATAATGGATGGAAGATAGTGTTTAGCCAGTAGCTTTTTACGTTTCACTTTCCCCAACATTCTTCGTTTACTTATATATTTGCAATTTTCTTTCTTTCTTTTTTTTTTTTCTTTTTTCTTTTCTCTTTCTCTGTCTCTCTCTCTCTGTCATTTTCCTTCTCATCTCACGCTTCGTTGCCGGGGGTGAGAATCGACGAATCGCATCGAGTGTTTTTATACAAATGCATTTAAATATTGGCTAGTGAACTAAAAAATAAAAATTGCAATCACAAACCGACTATTAGCTTTGTCAACGAGAATTCAGATTATTATTGTGATAATCACACCGTCATTGATAATAATTAAACTCCCGTCGAGACTAGAAACGATACTTAATGACAATATCAATTATACATATATACTAATAATTGTTAAATAATAATACGTAAAATATATTATACACGATGTATTTTTAATAATCGTGGTGGAAAAAAAAAAAAAATAAAAATAAAAATAAAAATAAAAGAAAATAAACAACAATAATAATAATAATAATAATAATAATAATAATCATCGTCGCGATAAGCGAATTACAAGGGTTCGTAGTGCGCGAGGTTCGTTTTTTCTTTCGTCTTTCTATCATTCCTTTCCTGTCCGTATTTCGAAACTATTCGTACATCCGCGGACGGCGAAACGAACGAACGAACGAATGAATAAATGAAAAGAAGAAAAAAAAAAAAAAAAAAGCCAAAAAAAACCAGTCGTATACAAAAAGACGTAAACGAAAATTTTAATAATATATAATTATATTATTATAACGAATAGATATACGCTAAATGATTGATATTGTATTTTATTTAAATCAAATAATTATCCTACCTAACGTCTAAACCAATAATAAGAAAATACTATTACTGGTTATATTTCTTCCGATTTAAGTACATGTACGTGTATATACCGCTCTGAATCATCTGCTCAATTGAATTCCAACCGATCAATTGTACAATTAATTAGATAATGATTACAACGGTTACGAAACGGCGTTTCAAATTGACACGATCATTTTCTTTTCCTTCACCCTCCGCGCCATCCTTTTATTAGTTTTTCTTTCTTTTCTTTTTCTGTTTTTTTTTCTCTCTCTCTCTCTCTCTCTCTCTCTCTCTCTCTCTCTCTCTCTCTCTCAATCCATTCACAGATACAAGACTAGACGTAGGTTGTGTGTATAATAGGTAAGATATACAAAATACTGTTATTCTCAATACACCGCGTCAGTAAATTGATTTTGTAACGTTCGGCCCCGATGGCTCGTTTTTAAATATTATGATTTTTGTTTTCAGTTTTTGTGTTTTTTTTTTTTTTTTTCTTCAGAAAATCAATAATTTCGCCCTCGCGTTATTTATAAATCTGTTATATTATTAGGGCAAAAAGAGGAACCAAGAAAAAAAAATAAAACAAAAAAAAACGTAGCAACGTGAATAACAATTCACTAGACTCGATCGGTAATTTTTTTTTTTTTTTTTTTTTTTTCGTTTCCAGAGATTTTCATCCTGCGATACACAAACACCGGGACTTGATTATTCGTTCTTTTCTCTATTTTTCTTTCTCCCTTCCTTTCTTCTCTCCGATCCAATTTTAAATACTCGCGAAATGCACAGAAAAATTTGCTAATAATATAATTAATATACATAATATATAATAATTAATATTATATATATATATACATATATATTGTATATATTTATTTATGTATATATAACATACGTCTCAGCCCTGAGGCATACAATAGTTGTACGCTCGGTGCATCGTATGCGTTTCAAAAAAATGAAAACCATATGACTAATAGTAATAGTAATAATAATAATAATAATAATAATAAATTTATGTAGAGATATACATCGTTGTCGGTGATTACGGCATACGTTCAAAAACGTTCACACCACAGGATTTGCGTTACTTGTACGCGTGTCTGTCAACTTTTTTTTTTTTTTTTTCTTTCTTACGGTAGCGCGTAAATTTTCGTTACCAATAAACGTGAATTCATTGATACTAAACGTAAGTAAAAGTTTGTACAACGCGATGTGATGCGAGGAAGAAAGGAGTACGAATGTTTCGGAAGTAAGAAAGAAAAGAAAGGAAAACGAAAAAAAAAAAAAAAACAAGAAAAAAAAAAGCAAATAATAACGACAATAATATTATTAGCAGCGGTAGCGAGATAGCGACAAGAGGGACAGTGAGGAAATATTACATATGTTTTACCGTATGGTGCGTTCGCGCGCATGTATGTATGTATGTACGTACGTCTGACACGCGTGTGCGAGTTTTTTTTTTTTTTTTTATTATTATTCATTTATTTATTAATTTTTTTTTTTATTTTTCAACCAAGAGTCGAAAGAGAAAACGTAAAGGAAAGAGAAAGAAAAAAAAAAAAAAACTAGAAAAGAAGAGAAGAAAATGAAGCGAAAACGAGAGAAGAGGAAAAAGAGAAGCGTGAAGAAAACCTCTACGGAGTTATTATTATTATTATTACTTCAATACGTAAATGATAAAATTCATTTGATGGAATGTCGTCAGCAAAGTGGTCGGTGTGAATTTTTCGTTTATTTTTCCCCTTACTTTATCTTTTTTCGCAAGATCGGAAGAATGGATCGTACATATGAAGGTAAATTAATAACGAATGACGGTTTAACAACGTAATAACGATAGCGACGACGTAATTGTAGAAATGAGGAACCAAAAACAAAATTTCAAACAGGATGAAACCGTAAGAAAATCATACAGGTATTGATATTTATTATTGTTAAGTTATAAATTATTTGTGTGCACGCGTGTATGTGTGTGTGTGTGTGTGTGTGTGTGTATATATATATACTCAAGTACGTCGTACTGATTTCAAGTTGTTTCTCACGCTAAACATACTTTTGACTAGTTTTTTCTTTCTTTTCTTTTTTTTTTTTTTTTCTAAATCTAAATTTTTCGTTCGCTCAACCTATTATTCGCAATTCTCATCCGTAAATTTTTTTCCAATCCCCTTCCCTGTACCGATTCTTTTCTTTCTTTCTTTTTTTTTTCAAAATTATCCATTCATTTTTCTTTTTCCATCTCCCTCTCTCTCTCTCTCTCTCTCTCTCTCTCTCTTTATCTCCCTCTTTCGTTACAGTCGTATTATTTAAACTGATCAGCGTCTAATTACAGTACGTGTGCCCGCTACATTACGATAATTACAATAATAATAGTTAAACTAATAATAATAATAATAATAATAATGACAACTAATGATAATTGATAATAATACTTATTATCAATCGGTTATTACACGAGAAAATTCTTTAAATTGAGTTTTACAAATTTCTTTCCACGGTTTTGTTCTTTTTTGTTTGTTTGTTTGTTTGGTTTTTTTTTTTTTTTTTTTTCGTTTTGTTTTTTTTCTACATCTCTGCCCGTCACCGCGCATCGACGACAAACAAACCTACACTCACATATTCATTATAATAATATTTGAATTAAACTATTATATCGTAATTTTATTTATCATTATATTATATAAATATATATCTCACTCGTCATTCTTTGCATCTACAAAAACGCCGCGTATAAGGTCGGTCGGTAGATAATTCGTCATTTCATCTTTTCGTTTTTTTTCCTTTCACTTATATTTCTTTAATTTTCTCTGCTCGGTATTTCCGCCTTGTTTTTCTTTTCTTTTTTTTCTTTTTTTTTTTTTTCCTTTTTCTTCCTCCTCTTCTTCTTCTCGTTGTTATTACGACGGAAGAAGAATACGGAGGTAAGAAAAAGAAAAAGAAAAAAAAAAAAAAAGAAAAAAAAGAAAACTTTCGTGCGAGCCCTGCCCCACCGTAATTTCATTTTTTACATATGTATAATATACTTGTTATACACAATGGTATCTATTTCTTCTTTCATTATTATTATTAAATATTATCGTATCGTACGTTTTATCGTTATTTCGGTTAATATCGGTCTGTCATTGTAACGACAACAATAATAACAACATGCTGTAAAATGGCTTTTAGTTGTGAAAAACAAACAAAAAAAAAAAAAAAAAAAAAACCTGGCACCCGTTACCCCGCTCACGGCCCATCGTGTCTCTCTGTTTTTTTTTATTTCGTTCCTTTTCATCCTATTGTCGATTCTCAGTTTGGTATTTTTCTTCCCTTTTTCTTTCTTTCTTTTTTTTTTTTTTTTTTGATCTTCCGTTTCGCGACACTTTTTTCACATCCTTGCGAACATTTTCAAAATCACCAATTCGCTATATCGTCGAAAGTTATCACAGTTTCTTGAGTGTGCTACAAAAAAGAGAGGGAAGCGGGGGGGGGGGACGTTGTAAGAAAAACGTTGAAGAAAAAAAAAAAAAAAAAAAAATCACACATCCAAACCAACACAGCCAAAGACATACGGATGTAATGGAAATAGGATACTTTTTTCTCCTACGCTTTGGTTCAATTTTAACAGCATATTAGTCTGCCTTTATTTCTCTCATTGTTTTCCCTTTGCCAGTCGTTGTGACACAAAAAAAAAAAAAAGAAAAAAAAATTCCACGGTAACTTTCCGCCATGTGCGAAATTCGTGAAACTGCCATCGACTCTCTGTCACGTGCATACGTTTCTCATTTACCTGCAATTCTTTTTTTTTTCTTTTTTTTTTCTTTTTTTTTTTTTTTAATGCATTCGATGGGTCGTCTCATAAATATTAAACATTCGACAATCGGCGACGAAAAGATTGTAACAAATTTCACCGTTTTTCAATATCGATCGCAGATGAGAAAAGAAAAAGGGAAGAAAAATACAAGATTCTGCTTTTTGTTTTGAGGGGGAGGGAAAAGCGTATTTTATCCGTTACATCGTAATAATAATAATAATAATAAGAATAATTTACTTCCTGGCTATATGTATACATATATATATATATATATATATATATATACTCCTTTCGTAGTTAAGTATCTACCTTGCCAACAATCAGGTTTCTTATTTAATAATTTTTCAACCATCCCGTTTGTTCGTTTGTCTTTTTTTTTCTTGATTTCTTTTCTTTTTTTTTTTTTTTTTTTTTTACAATTTTTGTATGCGTTTTTTTTTTCTCTCTTAAGCATCGCTCCTTCGTAAACGAAGAACGACTGCAGCACCGATTTAAAAAATTCTTTCAAATTTTTTATTTGTTTTGTTTTGTTTTTTTTTTTTTGTTTTTGTTTTTGTTTTTTTTTTTTTCTCATTGTCATTCATCCTTACAATATTTTTCGTTAAAATACGTGGTAGGTATATGGAAAATGAATATTCCACAGCTAGGCTCTCGATTTGTTTGTCATGTATTACGTTTTGTTTGTTTTTTTTTTTTTTTTTCGATTTTCATTTCGTCTCTTTTTGCAAAAGAGAGTAGAAGAAACACTGTCAAAACATAATGTCAACGACAAGAAGAATAACAGCGACAGTATCGGTAATGACAATGGTAATAATAATCGATCATCACAATACAACCGCGATCGTTTATCATTCGTTGATGTGTATAGAAATCCGGTGAAAAAAAAAAAACCGAGTCTAATTTAAGGAAAGCGTGATGGAAGAATAACAAGAATAAAAAAAAAAAAAAAAAAAATCAGCAAGAAAATTAAAGAGAAACGAAACAAAACGCGGTGTAGAAAATTAAATACAACGAACCACACATATTTGTAATATGTCAATACGGCAATTTTGGGAAAGTCGGGGGGGGGGGGGAGGGGGGAGGGGTGGTTAACGATATACAGAGAGTAGGACTTTTATCGTGTATATAGTAAAGTTTATATAGCTAATAATTCCATTTCCGTAAAAATTTCAACGCCGGACTCGACAACGTCGACGAAATTCGCGACGTTTAAATCCGCAGGAGGGTAACGACGTAGAGGTGCAACAGGTAAGCCTTCATTTATTGTATAAATATTTTTATACCGGTATTCGTGACCGTTATTGTGCTTTTTCTTGTTCTTTTTGTCGTTTTTGTTCCTAACGATGTTAATACAGCTGCCCAAATCATTCGTGTATTTATTGTTATTTTTGTTATTGTTATTGTTGTTATTATTATTAATTTTGTAGCGTTGGTGGTGGTGGTGGTGGTGGTGGTGGTGGGGCTGTGGTCGCCGTTTTAGCGGCAATACGATATGATGATAGGCAAGCTCGCTTCCTTCATCCTACGCAGCTTTGCTCTTGTTCGTTTTAAAACTGACTTGAAGAACACGATTGCCAAGCGTATATCCGTTCAGACTTTGAATAGCAACTACTGCCTCCTCGTAATTTGTCATCGTTACGAATCCGAAACCCTTGCATTTATTTGTTTGCAGGTCCCTTATGACCTTTACTGATTGGACGGCACCGAATGGACCGAATAGCTGCCACAAGACGTTCTCTTCCGTCTCCGGTGCCAGGTTGTAGACGAAAATGCACCACCCCGAACCGTTCATCGCGTTTCCGGGCAGCATCGAGTTCGCCAAAAGGTCACCCGCCAGCGGGCTGTACCTGAAACATCACCAAACGATTTCGTTAGTCCCGAAATTGTTCTCAATCAACGTTCTCCCTCGCATTTCTTCCCTGCCTTTAAACTTTCTTCTTTAATGTAAATTTTTTCTCTCCCATCGCCCCATCGCATTTAGATCTTCGTACGCTCGTTCAGCTACATTTGGAAAAACGTGTTTCAATTCGACACGAAAACATGGCGTCGTTCGCCGACAATCAGAGCCAGAAACCTATTTTCTCATTTCACGATCCCGTAACCGTAAAATGCTCAAGGTTTTGACGTTTTTCGAACGTGCCAAGATTGAGATATCTTATGGCATCCTAATCATCTACACACCGCGCATAGGTTAGGCGAAATAGTTGCCCAAAGTCCCGAGGTGGAACGCACTGATCGAGCTACAGCGGCCATTGCTGGTTTCTGACTTAATCGACGTTTATGACGTTTAAAGAAAACATTACTTTTAGCTTTTGCGTACATGATATAACGAAGATAATTGTTTTAATTGGATAATTGACTGCGGTTATATTCTTTTCTTTCTTTTGGAATTGCTTTTGCTGAGAAAATATCGAAGGCACAATTTTTCGATTCAATTTTTTTACAGGTGTAAATAAATTTTTACATCAGCTATGTAAACGACTCCAATCATGCACGGTGTAAGAAAATAGACACCTTAAAAAATGCACCACGACTGGTCATCTGATCGGATTAGTTTTTACTTTCTCTAAAATAGTTCAGAGTAAAAGAGGCAAAAAATTGATTATACGTATACATATAGATTTACGTTGGCACGAAGCAATTATATATAATGTACCTAGTATCCAACACAAAAATAATGTAAAAAAGCGCAATCATTCGCATTCGCAATACTCTATGTCTGCTGTATAGGTACATACATGTCGAGATGAGACGAGAAGATTATACCCCGAGTGCAATGCAATAATATGCTTGAAAGTATCGTATACTTACAAAACTTATACATTCATCAGACCTCGATAACGATATATTATAACAATATTCAATAAAACGACTACCGAAAGCGAAAAATCTGTCTAACAATAATAGTCCAGAAAAAAAATACTCAAGTTCGCGTTACAAGAACAAAAATAGAAAGAGAGAAAGAGAGAGAGAGAGAGAGAGAGAGAACATAATTTAAATATAAAAAACGGATAAACCAAGAGAAAACGATCACAGCTACGAAATTTTGAGATGCTTTAAAGAATGTAAAAGAATAGTGAAATTTCTCAAACTACAAACACATACAATGGGTACATGTACAATTGTACGAGTACATTATTATATTATTACCATGTATATTATGTATTCATAATTTAACACACTTATAAAATATGTGCACGCATTGTACAGCTATTTATAGTCATATTCAAATACATAAATGTACAATGCACATGACACATACCTAATACACATACATATATTACGGTACATTTTAAACATGCCGCAAAAAGAGATGAATATAAACGTATGGGGGGGGGGGGGGGGGGGGGGGAGGTGGAGAGGGGATAAAAATTTACAATTTCGCAGGAAGAAAAAGAACTTGTTTCTTATGTATGTATATAGATATCGAACTACGTACCTACTTGACGTCACAAGCCGCGTTAAAATAGGCACATCTCGGTCAGTACTCAGTTAATCGCTGAGACGACGTTTCCTTACATACTTTCTTTTCTTTTTTTTTCTCTCTTTCTTTATCTTGTCTTATCAAACATCCACAACTTTCCTCACACTAACAATGTGCAAATAGTTGCTTATACTTGATTCGTGACAGGTGAAAAGTAAGTTCATATATGCTTATAGCATGTACACATAAAATAAATATTTCAACGAATTAATACTATTTAACAGTTAAACAAAAGAAAAGGAAATTGCCGGGAGAAAAGCTATGCAAGAAGTAAAAAATAAAGCAATAGAAGGGCATAAGTTTCTTATGTGCGTCTGAAGTAAGTCGTTTCAAGAAATTAAATTTTTAACTCAGCAGTCTTGTCTCGGTTCGTTGCAAGAAAAAAAAGAAAAAAAAAAAATAACAAAAAATAACAAGAACACAAACTACGTCATACAAGCTTACTGGTACAAACAAGGAAAAGTTGGACGCGCAAATTACGTTGAAATACAAATTTTGCAAACTATATCAAATTGGATCAAGCTTCTTGATACTTTGAATTTGTATGCAAGAAAAAAAAAAAAAAAAAAAAAAATTAAATAAAAATAACACGGAATAACAACTGAAAAAAAAAGTTAACGTTTATTTTCACGAATGTATTACGTAAATGGTAACGTTGGGATCACTTTACCAATATTAATAATAGCAGTAAAACGATGATGACGATGATGATGAGTATGATGACGATGATGAAGATAAAGATGACGATGATGATGATGATCATGGCGATGATAATGATATTCAAAGTAACGACGATGAAAATGATAACAACAACAACAACAATAGTAGTAACAATAATAATAATAATAATAATAATGATAATAACGGTAATAATAATAACAATAACAACAAATAATTGTAATCAAGATTATAAAATAACTGCATACTGTCCAGATAAAGGGATATATATTTATTTACGAAATCATTTGGGTAGCGTTGAGTTATGGGGAATTTTAATCAACAGAAATGCAAACAAAAAGCAGAAAGAAGGAAAATATAGAAGATAGATGAAAAGAAAAAAAAAAAAAAATGATATATAGTAATAATATAGGTACATTAAAGTACAGCGACGAAACAAGCCACACAAAACGTAACTAAAAAACAGATAAATATAAAATAATACTGACCTCTGTAAGCCTTTGTTAATGGCAAGCATGGTCTTGCCAGTGCTAAAACAAAACACAAAACAACAACATAAGAGATCCGAATTATCGTATAGGCAACGGACGAAGTTTTAGGCAACAAAAATTCAACGAAATAATAATGAAACAATAATTGAAATACAACAAAATCATTTATACATGTATACAATAAATACTGTCTTTGAATATCGTACGGAAAAAAAAAGAAGTTAGGTTAGAAGTTAAGAAACCGTCTAATTTGTCTTGACATCGTCAAGAATTTCAACTGACAAATTCGAATTGGACGGAAAATAAAACAACAAGTTGGAATTATTGGACTTTTAATTTGTATGTTTGTTTTTTTTCTCTCTCTCTCTCTCTCTCTATCTTCTGTGATTTGACTTTTTATTTGTTCGGCGGTAGAACGCGAGAAATTGTTATATTATTTACCAACAGATTCATATTATAAAAACTGCTCTCTCATATTTCTGTAAACCACCGATGACATTTAGGTTGAATTTATCAATTTAATACGTACATCACAGTAAATCGAGAAGAAAAAAAAAAATATTAAATTGACAGATACTGTACAATACAATATGATGTATGAAGAATTGAAGACATCAATCTTAAATGATGCGAGAAGAAAATAATAAACGCAAAGAAAAAAGGAAGTGAAGAACGAAATGACAAAAATTAAACACGTACGTATAAAAAAGAATTTAAAAAAAAAAATAATAATCTTTGTGTGCCTTGCTCCTCCGTGTTTAAATAAAAACGTGTGAGAAAGTCTGTTTCATAAGATATTAATAGTATTTACGTATAATAATTGATTCAGAGAAGGTTTTACCCATTAGCGAGAAAGATAAATTACACATGTGGTATATAAAAAATTCAGACTTTCTATCACGTTATAAGAATTAGTTATAACGAACCAGGTCAGTAAAGAGATGAAGGAGTACGAACGGTCGGGGGGGGGGGGGGGGGGGGTTATTTTTTTCTTATCCCTACCGCATAGAATTGAGGAATATACAGAAAGCGTGGAGGAATAATGGAAGAGGTGCGTATAGGATTAATCGAATATTAATTGCAACCGACAATATATTCGATGGATAAACCATTTTTTTTTTTTTTCTGTTTTTACCAAAATAATCGACACGAGTTTCGTCATTTAGTTACTCCGAATCGCGGTAAGACCGAACGAAAGACTGCGACGATGAGGTTAGGTTGGATAGAAAAAAGAAAAAAAAAAAAACAAACAAGAAAAAAGCGCGCGAATTTAGATTTGAAATTAAAGCGAGTCCCTTATTTTCTTATTCGTCGAAATAAACGGTGCGTAAAAACAGATTCGTTGTGTAAAAAAAAAAAAAAAAAACTGGCAGAGAAAACGTCGAGGAAAGAATCTTTACCGATTTCTCGTTCTCCGCCTGAATCGCGATTGAAAATTGACGCGTTTGGACCAAACGGAGCGCGACGAGCGGAGCCCGATGGTTCAAGTTACAGCCGCAACGGTCAGCGCCAAAACTTTAACCGTCAATAACACAGAAACGCGAAGTCGTAGACAAATTTTTCGTCATACGAAACGGACGTATTTTGTTCCCCTTTTAATTATCCGAACGACGGATATCGGGACACGGACATGAGGTTTGAATGAAGTGAAGAAAGAAAAAAAAATCCAAAAAAAAACACAAAATACATCGACACAGCACAAAACAAGAGAAAAAAAGAAAAAAGAAAACAACTGAGAAAAAAAAAATATCAAACCAAAAGGGAGCTCTTATTGTCAAGGAACAGTGAAAAAACGAACGAGATAACAACGAACGATCAGCGGCGTATCGATTGATTATTTATGGTTTTTTTTTTTTTTTTTTTTGATTTTGTTTTTAACTTTCTTTTTGTTGGGTAGAGCGAGTAGAGGCGAGTAGGTACCTGGATAGTGGCGACAGTGGAATGTACCTGAAGCGGCCAGTTGGATGGTGAATCGGGCCACCAAAACGACGGGTTGCCTGGGGTGTCAAATAGGCGGCTAGGGGCGGTATTGCCTTGTTGTTGTTGCTCGGGTTGTTGGCAAACTTCACGGTGATAGGTTCGGTCGAGCCTTTCGGAATAGTTCCATTTAATTCTTGGATCGCCCGCTCAGCCTCAACCCGTTGATCGAAACGGATGAACCCGACACCTTTTGACAGGCCTGTCCATGTCACAGACAGAGGCAACAGCGTAAGCGAAGGGTTTATTTGTTAGTGCGTCAAACGCTAAGAAAGTCTCAACAATTAGGTGTATTAATGAGAAACACAAAATATTGTTACACGCGCCAGGTATCGACATTTTTTTTTTTTTTTTTTTTTTTTTTTTTAATTCGCGATTCATCCCTCGTTCCACCAACCCCCCAATTTATGCTTATTGCAATTGTTATTGTTAAATAGACAGCAGAATTGCACTGAGAATCGATATTTGCACTCAGAGTAATTCATTGTTATTTAATGAGAATAAATTGATCAAACTATCGTTTTTTTTTTTCTTTTACCTAAATTTTAACCAATTCAGGTTTTTTTTTCCCCCCTTGACCTTCATTCCTTCAATTTTGATCCCCAAATTTAGATGATTCTACCGAGACTTGATGCAGCGAAGTGGCAATAGATGGAGAAAAATTGTCATATGTCGATAAATCGATTGAAAATGCGAGAAAAAGAAAAAAAAAATAATTTTTTTTTAATTTTAGAAAAAATTAAATAATTAATCGGCACACATTAAAGGAAAGACAAAATTAATACACACGTGTATATATATATATATATAATAATATGCAAGCGAGTTAATTTGAAACACACAGAGGGAAGTTAGAAATACCTTGTAACATTTACTTGTACAGGAAATAATTGTATTAAAAAGAACCTATTTCGAAATGAAATAATTTTCGCAATAAGCAGAATGAAATGTAATTGAAAAAAAAAAATAAATAAATAAATAAAAATAAAAAAAGATAAGAAAAGAAATAATAAAAATCAAAGTAACCGTCGTCAAAACTACAAAACTTTTTGTTATAGATTTCAACTCCCTCCACTCTATCAATGCTTTAGGAAAATATACTCGTGTATGAAAATATTCTAACAAGTTTGTGAAACTCAAACAAGTGTATATATATGTATAATTTATCAGGTAATTATGAAGTGAGTGGCTCGGTGCGCGCATAAGTATGTATTCAATCTTGAATGGAGATTTCCCAAATTCTTTTCTTCAAACAAATGAATTTCAGCACTGACTATATATACATGTCTATTAAATTGGGTAACGAGTAATTAAATATAAGCATGTATACTGCATTAAAGAAAATTAAGCGTCATATCACGCGCATCTTGCTAGCTCAATAATAAACAACTTGGAAAAAAAAGAAAAGAAAGAAATAAACAAACGAAATCAATCGATTACTGAAAATAGGATTGCTTGTTTCTTTTTCTTTTTCTTTTTTTTTTTTTTTTATATGTTGTTGTTGTTCTTGTTTGATTAAAAATGAAAAATTATATGATTTACGTACCGGGCAAATTGTCTCCGCCGCCAGTCACAAACTGTCGTACTAAACAGAAACGGAAAATCATATCTCGTTATTTTTACAAAAATATACCATCTCTTATTTTTTAGCTCGCTCCTAACTAAGTTCGTTTTGATAAAAAATAAATAAATAAATAAAAAAATTAAACAAAATAAAACCCCGTCTTCGTAAATACCAGAAAACGAAACAACAGTAATATTAACTATAATAATAATAATAATAATCAGTGAGTTTTCTATTGGTACAGTAATTCAAATTGACGAGATTACCAAAAAAAAAAAAAATAAAAAAATAAATAAATAAAATGGCGACGACCGTAAGACAAAAAGTAAAATTGAAAGTTATCAATATCATGATTCGATACCAATGAGAAATAAAAAGTCACGGACTGTACCATTTTTTATATGCACTCGAGCTCTCAATCGGTAGATTCGTTTTTCTATTTAAAATTCATTCAAAAATGTGTAAAAAAAAAACAGTACGCGTCCTTTAAATTTATCAAATTATCAATATCAACGCGTGTAAAAAAAATTTCGCAAGCGGAAACGGAAACATTTTTTTGCTCACGCGTACGTAGATTTTCAATGTTGGACAAGATTCGTTTTGACATTTATGTATGTATTGTTTATGTATATAATTTGAGATTGTATACTGCATTATACATTGTTAGTATATTGCATTAAACATGTTAATTAGAAGCGAGCTAATTTCAATAAATAATTTATCATATTTGTTTTTTTTTTTTTTTTTCGTGCTAAGGTGTAGTTTCATTATTATTATTAGGTGGCAAAGTGGTATGTAATTTCACAAGTCTTATCGTTATAATATAATAAATATAATGTATAAGTTAGTTTAATAGTCATGGTAGTCATGGTTTGTTTTTCCCTTCTCTTTCATTGTAATTTTTGAAAATATATCGACGAGAATAAAAATTATAATCACGACAAGTATGCAAGTGTAATAACAATAAAAATAACAATAATAACAACTCAATCAGACGACGGAACCGTGAAATAAATGTCAGTGAAAATTAATTCTTCGTTTATACGAAATTCGAGTGTAAAGAAATTGAAAAAAAAAATAAAAAAAAAAAAACACACAAGAAACGAAATAACGGAAAAACAAGCAGACTTTCACCTTAAAGCCATGTTTAAACTTACGAAACGAGGCAGCTAAAAACTGAAGAGAACAGAGAAAAGATGAACAATGAAAACCATTGACGAAAAATAAATAAATAATAAATAAATAAATAACACGCAATATAAATATAATCAACATTAAAATACAGCGGCTTGAACTTAATATTAAAAATAACGATATAAACGACGAAGGCCATGAGGCTGGATTTGTAGCGAAAGGATGTTAATTTATGTTGGTATAGAATGCGAGGAAATAACCGAAGTACATACATGTAACAATAACAATAATAATAATAATAATAATAGCGAAAGAAACGTGATACTTTAAAATGAAAATTCAAAGGACGTGATGTGATGTAGTGTATAATATTTTTTGCAAATATTTCACAATCATCGGGAATATGTACGTGTAATAATGACAATAACCGAGACGTTGAAATCAAATTACTTTCACATAATTTATTACCATTATTTTTATGTACGTATGTGCGTGTGTGTGTTGTCCGTATATATATACATATACTGTATCAAGTGAATCAACTGTTTCGTGTATTATTTACAAAGAGCAAAGCAGCGGGAATAATTAATACGATATGCCGCAAGCAACTTTCAAAGTTCGAAGGAAATGAGAAACAAACAAAAAAAAAAATAAATAAAAATTTATACCTTTGAACCGTGTCGAAGAAATTGATTCTTACCGCCTCTCTCTACATTCTTTCAGAGTTTCGTTCAAACGTGTTTGAAAAATCCACCGTACACATGGAAAGGCGCACCGACCCACCCCCAATAAACATTTGAAAAAAAAAAAAAAAAAAAACAACCCCATGGCCTACACGCCTATCCTTATTTTACTCTATTTTACTCTGACAAAGTCATGTAATTCTATAATTGATTAAAATTATACACGTTTGAAATCTTTTTCGTTTTGTCGTAGTTTTTTTTTTTTTGATTTTTTTTATCTTTCTCTCTCTCTCTTTTCCGTCCTTATTTGATATTCGAGTTGTAGGGAGAGAGAGATAGAGAGAGAGAGAGAGAGAGAGAGAGAGAGAGAGAGAGAGAGAGATTTTCGATCGTCGCAATTCTCGAGTAATAAACGAGAAGAGTATTTTTTTTTTTTTTTTAAATATTTTCGCAGGGTGAAAAATGAAAAAAATATGAAAAGTAAATTTGTAACTTTTAGTCGAAACTGATTGAAAAGCGAGAAGAGATAAAACATACTCGTACTCATACCAATAACGCGAGAAACAAAAAAAAACGAAACAAAACCTGCGGCATAAGTTGTACAGTAGTTGGCTCGAATATCTGATCATCCTCCTCATCTCTTGTGTGCATATAACATGGTGTGTTATTTTTCATTTTAATAAAACAAAATAAACGAATAAGAAAAAAAAAAAAAAAAGTAACCAAAGCGAAAAAAAAGGTGGGGGGGGGGGTGAAAGTAAGCGTTAAAATAACATGATTTAATACATGTAAAAATTAAAAACGTAAATTAATATAAATATATATATATATTTTATATATATATATCTATATATGTCTGTATAGTCTTAATTTATTCAATTTATGTTTCATTATAGTTTTTCCTTACCGCTCATGTTGTCGCATAGTATACGCGAGGTTATAATCCGACCGTAAGGACTGAAGAGATTCTCGAGATCCTGCTGAGCCATATTTTTTGGCAATCCGCTTACGTACAGATTCGCACCTTTGATCGCCTCGCTACTCGGCCGCGCGTACGAAACCTGACGTTGCAGAGAAGAAAAAAAAAGAAGAAACAAATAAATAAATGAAAAAATAACGAACGGTTAAAAAAATTAATCAATCGATCGATCGGTTGTTCAAATTAATCAAATTAATGTATCAATTTTACACTATACACATTAATTTTTTTTTTTTTTTTTGTTTACAATTTTTACAACGAAACAAATCAAGAACAGGTCGAGGAAGAAGAAGAAACGCAAAACGATCGAGCAAACTTTTGAAAAGAGATACAGTAATATCGTATCAAAAGTAATTTGAGGACAGTTTTTGGCAGATTACTCTCTTCTTTTACCTAATTTTATTCCGACCTATTCTGTTATATTTTCTCTTTTTGATACTGTGTTTCGAATTCAATGTTTGAACAAATATTCTTAGCAACGGACCTTGATAGTTTTGTTCTGCAAACGGAGACCGTTGAGGGTATTGATGGCTTTCTCCGCATCCTCGGGCCGATGATAGTTTACAAAGCCATAGCCCAAACTCTGGCCTGCAACCATACAAACATCTGATACGATATATAGAAGTATGAGTTGATTTCGGCATAAGGGTATAAAAATCGTGTTCTTTTTTTTTTCTTTTTCAAGAATATATCGCATGCGTGCGTAAATGTTAATTTTTGACATGTGAACGTCTCAGTGTACTGCGTAATTATGAGAATACGAAAACGTCAATTTATTTTATTATATATGGAATAAATTCTGTACGAATTTCATACAAAAAATTTTCGAGGGAAAAACAAAAAGAAGGATTTTGTTCTAATTTTTTCATGCTGTTTTGCGAACGAGACGGCCGTGCGCGTGAGAAGTGACGAGTTTCGTCGTATGGCAAAAAGAAAAAGAAAAAAAAAAAAAAAAAATTACACGACGAAACAAGGCAAGAAAACGCAATGGTGAAAACCGAAACAAAAAAGAAAACTAAATATTAGTAATAATAGTAAAACAAAAATTTGACACACGTAGGAAATAACGTCGACGGAGTAGGTTTGGTGCGAAGTGACGGAGGGAGAAGGTATGTTGTTGTTAGTCGATGACAACGTCAGTCAACGGATCAACACGGTTGCCAGAATAGAAAAGAGACCCCGTGTTAATACTTGACATTATATGCATTATTCGGATATTTTCGGGGGGGGGGGGGGGGAATTATCTTTTTGTCAAAAGCGGAGAAAATAAATTGGAGACAAATTTCTCAATATTTTTTATACGAAACAGACAGAAATAAAAATTAAAAGTATTTGATTCGACTCGCATCTTATTGTGAATTTTGTCTCGTCAATTTTGAATCAATATTTCTATCGCGTAAGCTTGGATTTTTTTTTTTTTTTTACTCCATAACCATCATTCCAGCAGGTGGTATAATAGTTTATCATTAGATTTGGCAGATAATCATAAAAAAAAAAATTTAGGTTCACAGCTGTGAGTTTCCCGTCTTTTTGTTTTTTTTCTTCATCTCCGTCAATACTTTGTCTCATACTTTTTAATCCCGGAATGTTAACGCGTACAAATATTTTTACGAACGTTTTTGTTTTTATACGTAGAAGCTAAGAGTTCTCGGTACATTGTTAAATAAAAACGAATCAAATGACCCGTTCAATATTTTCATGGGAAAAAATTCGAATTTTAATCAATTGAAATCTACCGAGATAAACAGATTTCATAGATTACAGTAAACTTCTATACCGACTGACACTGCTGTCAATGGAACGTGAAATTATATCACATCGCGAGTTAACGATGATACTTGTGTATGTGATGTGTGCTTGAAAATTATATACCCTGACCTAACGTAAACTTGAATATATATTCTGTTATAGTCAGAAATAAAATGAAAGAAGAAGAAAAGACATATTTATTTATTTTCAAAATATAAACACAGGGTCGTCTACCGGTCTAAATTCGTATCAAGAGAAAGACACGAATATTCGCAAGTGTTGAATAATTAGACAAAGAAGAACGTTCTCCGTAAAGATCGGAATCTCCACGCTAACCAGGCGACTATGTATGTTATGCACGCGTTGTTTCCTTTTCACAATTTCTTTTCCCGTGTCTTTTTCAAAGCAGTTTTTTCACGGTTAGATAAAAATCTGAAATCTCGCTTCGGCGCAAGTTGTATAATGCAGCCACGCGTTATTATCATACACACACACACACTACGGTATCCCACGTAAATAACGTGATATAAAATTATCGGAGTTTTTCGCCTGACACACAGCTTCAATCCTAAACTATACGAACGCCCCCGCATATATTCGTTCTCGAAATAGCGTCGCGCGGTTTAACAAACACAGCATGAGCAGCGGAGGCAAAGAACACGAAGAGGCTCATCGTCTCTTGAGTACAGGATCGCGTCGCGACGCCCGGACATAATAAATATTATGCTGCACACAGCCGAAGAACGTCGCGGTATTACATATTACAACGTTCAATTACAAAATGTCGAAAAATTTCAGGGATAAGGTTTAAACGAGGAAATCAAAGTTACGGGAAATATTTTTCTAGTGAGATGAAAAAAAAAAAAAAAAAAATATCACCGCGAGACTTGTAGAGGATACGGCTGGCTACTCGAGTGAAAAGAGAGAGTGAAACGAAAACTACAAGAGAGAAAAAAAAAAATACACCACTCGATTCCCATCCTCGAACAGGCGGCGAGAAGTGGCCCATAATAATTATTCACGAAATATCGCGTTACACGGGCTCATTGTCCCTTCTCTTTATTCATTCTGTTTCTATATGCAAGAGGCACACTGCACCCGCAAACGTCCGGTTCGAATCTAATTCCACCCTCCCGCCACTACTAGGCGTTTTTCTTTCTTTTCGTTTCTCTTTTGTTTTGTTTTTTTTTTTCATCCGTCCACCTCGCAATTTTGAAGCGTTCTTGCCACTCGACTGCGGCTCCTGGTAAAAAAAAACCTCTTTCTACGGATTCTTCGGCGATGGCACGGAAAAAATATACCCACATTGTCGGTGCTTAACCGAGGCAGAGTAGCCGTAAATTAAGAATGAAATATATTTCCGTCATGCCAACTCCCGGGCTAAAACACAGCCTATCTTTGCATCGGCAATCGGTCGATAACTCGCGGTTTGGGTAGTTATTATTAGCAAAAGACAGGTGGAGGTCGGGAGGGAAGGATTACCGCGTTCGATTATGATCGATAAATTGACATTTTCCTTTATTCACTTTACTCGTTCGTTACGCTATTCAATTATTATTTTTTTTTTCTTTTTCTTTTGTTTTTTCCAGTTGGACTTTGAAACTTTGTAATAAAAAAATTGTCAATTAACGTAAATACTTACCGGTAAGTTTATCTCTGATGAGCTTGCAGCTCTCGACTTCACCGATGCTCGAGAACAAGGAGCGAATTTCCTCCTGCGTCATCGTCTGTGGCAGGTAATTGACGATCAAATTCGTCTTCGATTCCTCCTGCGACGTCTGACCCAGCGCCGAATTGCCATTCTGTTGCACCACTGTATCCATTCCGTTCGCCATCATTGCAATCCGTTGCTTTTTTGTTTTTTGCCTTTACTTCTTCGTTCTGTTTTTTTTTCCCCTCTTGTTTTCAAAGTTTGCTTCAGCTGCTTGCTATCTAGGTAGCGCAAATCTGCAACAAAAAATCAACGAAACCATATTTTTTAACATGAGGTTTAAAAATGTGTGACACGAATGGTAAGAAATACTTGTCAAAAAAAAAAAAAAAATCATTAATAAGCCGTTTTAGGGTTTTCAAGTGTAAAAAAAGGAATCGAACAAAAATAATGGCAAATATTTGAAGCACGCGTTTCGTGGTTTCGAGTAACGACTCGTCACACACACGGAGACATTTCTCTCGCAGAATAAATTTCCACGAACGTCAGACAAAAGAAGTATGCAAATTTTCTTAATTTTTGTTCGACATTTCTCAACGAGGGGATTATATACAGTCTTCAGCCTCGTGTGTCTTATACCTATAGATATAATATTATGACTGTAATATAAGAGATTATATGCCAAAGCACACACATAACACGTACTTCGAGTGAGTTATAACTTACTCTTAAGGTTCGGCTTTAACGAGGTTTTAAGCGAACATAAATATATCCAACAATAATATATATTACAGAAATCTTACATTTAACGTCTTATGGCCCCGTCCATGCACAGGGTGAAAAAGAGAAACTTCCCGAAACGAATAAGGTATTCCTACAATATTATAACTTCGTTCTCGACGTTGCTAAGTAAACAAATATACCTTCCTACTTACCTACCTAACCTAACCATACTCGCGTCTAGTCTATACATGTTCATACGTAATGTACATATAACATAAACACACAAACCATCGATCGTCGCATTTATTACATTATTATATCTATATATCGACTAAATTATTCATATACGTATGTCATATACCGCATGTATTTACTTATATATGAGGTACAGTAATGTTCATTATAAATGCCCTGAGCTTCCAGCTAACTTGTTTGCTTTCCGAAACAAAATGCGAGTCGCGATTCTATACGAATTTTCTGACAATGACTGTCGAGGTAGCCGACGTGGGAGATTGGGAGGCATATAATTCATATAGAATCGAACTCGTATTTTGTTTCGAACCGCAAACAAGTTAGACGAAAGCCCGCGGTATTGTTGAAAATTATTGTACGCGCCTCGAATGAGCTACGAATAAACCTCGACGCAACTATGTACATTATCATCATTATTATTACGTCGTAGAAAATATATTTGCCCACATTATGTCACACGAATTCGTCATTGTTTAAGTTACTTTCTATCTTCTTTTCATCTATCTATGAATATAATAATAATAAGAATAATAATAATGATGATGATAACAATAATAATAACAACAACAACAACAACAACTCTCAAAAACTATCCTGCCGCACGTCTATTTCATGTATACTCATTTTGGTGTCCCGACAAAAAAACGATCCGGGCCAATTTAAAAATTTGGGGGGGAGGGAGGGAGGGAGGAGGGGGATTAAGAGAGGGTCGCCGAACGTCGACCCCTGCCAGCCGGCCTTTAAAGGGCTCCCCAGGCACTAGGAGCCCCCCTAGGCTTGGCTAACTCGTCGACGAAGCCCGGAGGGGTCAGCGCCCCCCCCCCCCCCCCCCCCCGCCCCTCTTTTATCCATCTGCCATCGCAGACTTTGATATATACATCAGCTGCATACACGGGGTAATCATTTTCATTCTACGATACTTATATAACACGTGCACACACACTCTCGCGCGCGCATACGCGAAGGATACCGTGTACGATACGTATGTACATACGATGTGGAGATGGGTTCGAATGCGGGGGGATACGATGATTCGAAATGCGTGGATGAAGAAACAAAAAAAAAAAAAAAAATTTCAAAAAATATTTCCGCACATTCTTTTCTTCTCATTCCCAGTGGTGATGAAAATTACAATTTCTCCACCTTCTTACCCCGTCTTTGATGATGTTGCGGACACTGATCGCGACGCATCACTGACGTCTATATATATATATATATAGTATATATAGGTGTGTGTATGTATATATGACTGTACGTCACTTCTTTTCTTTCCACCCTCCCGCCACACGCAGTGTTGTCAGTGCGAAGCACGCGTCATTCTTTGCATGACGTATACACATATGTATATGTACATCACACGTCATTCCCGTGTCCAATTTTTTTCCGTTAACCCCGTCGCCAAGCTTATTCTCCCCCCGGTCACCCCTTGATATCTGCATGATATTCTTTTCCCGTTTTCCATCTTTGTGTTGTACAGACGTACGAACGCGTTCTCTTTGTTTCATACTCGTTTCTGTTTTCTTTACAGTGTTTTTTTTTTCTTTATTTTTTTATCATTTTTATTTTTCATTTTTCGTTTCACCAAAACTTTTCCCCATCTTTCTTTCCGCGTCGAAAGTTTTCACAGGCATCAGCTGCTAGTCTTCTATGCATATGTGTATAACGTATGTACGCTATATATGCATATGCAGCGAAAAAGGGGAAGGGACAGGGAAAGAAAAACTAGAGAAGGGCGACCCGACTTCCCCGGTGAAACAGCCCTCGTGGAATTTTTAATCGAGCCGATTACTTGCTGCCCTCGTGTTTCGCCGTTGTCTGCACGACTATAGTCGTATATAGGTATTATTAAAACACGTGCGTATTAATCGTATGTTGCACATGTACGTACCCCACATACGTATGCGTAGAATTACATGAGCGTTGTCTAACCGGACTACGTCACTTGAAGTTATTATACATTTTTCACCGACTATTTTTCAAAAATATCTCTCACGTTCATATGTTTTTTTTTTCTACTTCTGGGTTCAAATTCAAGGTTGTCTGACATTCACAGCATTTTCGAAAGACGTAAAGAAGCTCTCATTCGATCCAGCGTCCATGTTTCTTTTCTCACTTTACTAATTTTCCGTGTACGTACGTGGATAAAAAATCTTCCAACTGCACGGTAAACTCGAGCAGTGTATGCTTGCTGATTCTTGCAATGGGTGTAATTGTTCAGTATTTCATTCTCGTTGTTGAACAAATTACAAGCCTTGTGCGCAAAGTATAATATAAATACATAATTTCTTCTAATAACCAAGATTCCGTTGGATTGAAATAGCGCAACGAGGAGTACGGGTGGCATGGATGTCGGTTGAGAGGCGGGTGCGTCAGTGTGTTACACACATGCCTGTGTATACCCAAGAATAAGAAGCACGCAATATCTATTTTGCGCATTTTCCAGGAAACGGACCCGACGCCACCAACGTACTACGCTATATACGTATATGCAAGCCGCCAGCCCCTCGCTTTATAACACCACACGTGTAATCCAGACATATAAGTGTTACTCGTCAAGAGTTACGTGTACTGTACGTATTAACGTATTTCAGATATTATTCTACACCGTTGGAGCAGTGAATTACGTGTGTGTGTGTGTGTGTGTGTGTGTAACGAAGGACGAAAAACACCGGCTACCAACCTTCGAAGAAGAGACACAACTACAGGTATGTATGTACATACTCTCTCATTGTTAGAATTTAAGGTATATGTTCATCGATCTTCTACCCTCAGGACTGAGAACAAGGCTAGAAATAAGTTACACGTAGTTTTCTCTCTCTATCTCTGCCTGTAACGCGGTACGACGAACGACCATCGACGACCTTCGCTGATAAACAACAAACACAACGGTCTTATTACAAGTGAAACACATATAGGGTTCGGGTGTAACGACGGGTAAGTATCCAACCAAGGTGAGAAGTCACGGGTGTAAATGAAGATGCGAGAGTATACGAGGTGTTGTTTTTTTTTTCTTTTTGTTTTGTTTTTCTTCGAGCACGGAAAAAAGAAAGTAAAGAAAGAGAAGAAACTCGACCAAGAGGGGAGTATAAACAGTAACTATACCTATGATAAGGGTATTTGTTTTGTCTGTTTGGCTTATGTTAGTCGCACCCTACGTTATCATACATCGAAAAAAAACCTTGCACCGGATAAGAAAGAATTGAATCTATCATAAACTAATTATTCGAGTATATATGAGGACGAAGAGTAGAGCCGAATGTTATCAAAGAACAACGATGTTGAGAATTTTAAGTAACCCAACAACCCCGTGCAAAGTGTGTGACTAGACCGAAAACTCGACAAAATGTCGCACGCGAAGGTAATAACGAAGGTGGTAAGGAGAAAAAAAGAAAAAAAAGACTAATTCCAACGTACAATTAGGGTGCGGAGTGAAGAAAGAAGGAAAGAGTGCAGAGTGCAGTATTTCACGCGCGTTTCCTGTAACGTAGATACGATCTTCCGCTGTGACCAGGTGGCCATGGCGACGGGGATCACGAAAATCGCGTGGCGCCCACCGCCGGATCAATACGGGCCTCACCCGATCCGCCCCTTCCGCCCCTGCTGACGACGCGACGACGACGACGACGAAGTCGCTGATATACGTATATCCGTCGAGGTGCACGTAGATGCGAACGTAAAACGAGCGAGCGGCCTACCCCCTAGGCGCAGAGCGCAGAGTGAGAGCGGCGAGGTTCACGGCTAACGCGCCGTTTCGTCGAGGATATGAACTATGCGCGATAGTATAGATGGGCGCACGCATACAGGAGAGAGACAGACGGCACCACCCCGCGTTTCCCGCACGCAGCGCAGCAACGTGCAGCAGCAAAGCAGCGTCGCGGGGACGTTAGCCCGTGCCTGGGGTGCCGCCGCACGTGCCTGTCTACGTCCCTCTCTCTCGTACTCTTTTGCATCGCATACGGCACGTAGCGGGGGGATTTCCCCGGACGATTTCGAGCCTTCTCTCTATTTTTTTTTCTCCGTTTGTTGTGTGTACATGGAAGGGTACGCGCTAGCCGGCCGAAGAGACCCGGGACGCTGCAACTATCTAGCTTACCTTCTTGACGTTAGTCTGTATGTATGGAATGCACTTGTGTAGCAGCCTCGCCGGTTGATCCTGTCTACCACAGCTTTTCTCCAACTGCTTACGGCACTGTGCTTTTTATTTCCTCGATTTACAAACTCTTTTATTATTTTTTGTTTACAGTGTACTTTGGGGTTTAACTTTGTTTTTCTTTTTTTTTTTTTATTGATTCGCTTAAATATTATTTACAGGTTGCGAGTCTAATATACACATATATATATGTATATGTATTATGTGTGATTTAATTTAATACGCGCGCGGCTTTTTGTTTATTTTTGACTGACTAATATTTTACGGCGGTCGGTAGAGTCGTAATAATAATAATAATAGTAGAAGTAATATTTAAATGGTGGTAGTATAACAACAGTATACTACGTCCTTGCACCACCACCCGAAATAAAATTGAAAATCAATAGTAATGAAAAATAATAGTAATAATAATAATAATAGTAACAACAGCGATTTTCACCCGTGATCAGCATTTATGATTCAACATCGGCACGTCCGTCAATCACTATGTACTGCGTCGGGGTGGTGGTGGATTGCAGGTATCATCCATAGATGACATGTGAATGAAGGTAATATCAAAAGTTTTTTTTTACAGTTTGTACGATATAGGTGTACAAACAATTCGATATATTATTTGTATCTATATGTATATATATATATATATTTTTTCAGTAAACGATGATTACTACTTTCTTGTTTGTGTTACACTATACAAGTGTATAATATATTATACGTATAAATATATGTGTAAATTACAAGTGTGTGTATGTATTTATTATTTAACGACGAATTCTTTTTTTTGGCTCTCAAAACTCTCTCGTGACGAATATTACATGTATATTATAGTCGTCGAACTGTGTTTACACGTTCTGGTTAAGCGCGTGTATTTATTCTTGTATTAAATATGGTTTAAATACTCTATTTATTATTCCCGACTGCAGGCAATACAAAACGATGGTTTTACAGTATCAGATCTCCGTCTCCAGCCTGAATAATAATATCAGCGCCTCGCTCGGCTATCCCGGCGTTAAGAACGCGCTAAAGAAAAAACCGATATGCAACTATACTAAAGGGAAAGAAATAACCGCGACACGTAACGGGCGGAAGCTGCCTGGATACTAGCTGCCAGCTCCGCTGCTCGCGTCGCCTGTCCCACCTCGCAAAACGCTCGCGAGAACTTCGACAGGATTCGGGCATCTCCGGATTGATTCGCCGGCCGGCAACCACCCCGGCAATTCACCCCTCCTGTCCCCCCCCCCCCCCCTCCCTCGCGACCGCCGACGTTCACGAGGCATGCCGTGCCCGCTGCGACGCGACACGGACTCGCGAACACATTCGTAGGACGCTGCATTGCCGACGTAGATGTGATCTCGGCATCGTAAACGCAAAACTACGACATGATATTGTCCCTTCGATGCCATTCGCTTAACGAACGTAATTTCGTCGTTAGTCGGTTTTATTATATTTTTAAAGAATGCAGTTTTGATGCGGGGGAAAAATGAGCGGTAGCAGCAAAAACCGAATTCTCGCACGGATTTCAACCCCATTTAGTTAGCATCGCCACCGGACGTAACCAACATATCACTGGCCAAGCCCTATCTGCTTTGCTCTTCTAGGTATGCCGAGTGGGCTTGGCTCTTACTTATTCTACCCTCTCTGACAACTTTTAGCCCCCCAGCGATCGAGCCACCCCTCCCGGCTTGGCTGCGGTACCATCTGTACGACTCGGTGCCTTTCAGGCAGTGTGGGTGTGTGCACCGCCGTTTTCATTCCCCGCGATATATTGGATGATACGACGACTCACTGTCGGGTAGAACTGTTTATCATCTTTTCGAATCCGTTTATTTTGAATTTGAAATAGGATCATCTTGTTCCGCGTATTTAAGCGCGAATGATTTTCGGGCGGCCGTTATCTTGCTATAAAAAGAAGCGGAAAATCGATTGGGATGAAAAAAATTAAGCACATTCGCAATGCTCAGTGATTCCATTCTTTCCCCGTTCCGACACCTTCATACACACGCCCGAAGTTGAGGAGATTACGACTGGCCAAGTTATACTCACGTGTTACGTTCGCATACCCCGGTATAAACATTGGCTATAAATAAACGAGGGAGTATTTTCTCATACGTTTCTCAACAATTTACTCGTCCGTTGTGTAATTATAGATCGCGACAAAGATCATATATAGTCCCTATAACCTTATATATACCCAGGAACGTTGGGTGCGGGGTTGGTAACTAACCCAAGTTAGATAGGCATCTATCTCTGCAGCAGTGTTCCACGATCGCGGAATATATTTAAAAAAGTGACTAGTGATTTATAACCTGTGACGTGGTCGGGGTGTGGAAGAGGTTTTTTTCGCAAGGGGAACACTCGAGGTTATAGTTTTTACGCTGCAGTTGGGGTTCGCAGTGATCGTAAATTCGATATTTGAATTTCCACTACCTGCAGTACTTATTATTCGTGTGCAGGCATGAACGCCTCTGTATAATGTACGAATTCGAACAACGGCCCGCGAGACCGCTAACTATCTCGACCGAAATTTATAAATACGTCGTCGTATAAATATGCTATAAATATAGATATATATATACCGTGCCAAAGCTCATGAAAGTTATAAAACCTGGAGACACCGCATTACCGACAATCTATGCTCCGCGGTTCATATACATATATCGATTTGAAACACCTCTGTAACATGCTGCATTATACGGTTCAAGTCGAACGGAAATCTGGATATCGAATGATCATAGTTGGGAGAATTTCCGATGATACCTGATCGTCTTGTGCACCAAGGCACAAGAGAGCATCGCGCCGACGAAAATTATTACCGAATCTCTATTAATAGCCCGCGACTAAAGTCACTTTTCCCTCCTGATTCAAAATTTCCGATTCCCACATGAAGTTTAAGTTTAAGTATACATGCAAGCATACTGATGGAACAGATGAACTATAAACGTTATATAGTTGTGTAACATCTTCGTTCTCTTCGTCTTCCTTTTATCAATGTATTCTCCTCCTGTTATTACTATAGTTTCACCCGGTATATACAGAAAAGAATTACAACGAAGAATTCATGGTGCTATATACGAAAACTATTTATTCCGTTTTTACCTCCTTTTTCAATGGAACAGCAGAGGAATGCGTGCGACTGAGAGGGTATAAGACCACGTGCAAGCCGATTCACTTTCGGACCACACGTGCTCGGCATTCATTTTTTGACAGGAGTAAACCGCAGCCACGGACTTTCTTGAGTCGCAAATCAAGTTGCACTGCCAGATAGTTTCGACCATTCATTGTAACACTGTATACTGCAGCTACCTAAAGGGTTCATTTATCCTTGTCCCAACAATCAGGGGTAATCTTAGACTGTACGGCTTATTAGAAAACGATGTTACGTGAAACAATGATTGGACGAAGAGGATCTCGAATTATCTTGAAGAGAATATGGATAACAAATTTTAAACAACCGCAGAAGTAAGAGAATTAAACAGACTGCAGGTAGTAGTCAATTACCTGAACCCAGAGAACTAAGAAGACGTACGATATTAAGCTCACGACACACTTAAGCAGTGACACAAATAGTAGGGAGAACCGATCCGTCGGTCTGCACATAAAAGTGAGTCGTATCTATGCCATACCGATTACTCCTTGGTTTACGGTGTATCTTGTGAAAACAAGCCTACGCAGACTTCACGGTTCATCGACAATGCATTAGCGGCCCCCTTACGCAACTTGGTCTAATTTCGACTGGCTTTGCTTCCGCCTTTTCTGATCAGCGGCCTGGCTGGGGGGGGCGGGGGGGGGGGGGGGGAGATAAGGGGGTTAAGTCAAGCAAGGGCAGCGTAACTCGTGAGTGCAAAAAGTGAAAAAATATGGCGATCGTGGCCGCGGCGGCGGCGGCGGCGGCGCGGCGCTCGGTTCCCGTTCCCGCCGGGACATCAACCATCGCTGCATATAACCATTGTCTGCGTGCTCGAGGGGCGAAGGAGGGGGGGGGGAGGTGGGAGAGGGAGGGGTTCACCACCCCACTGTTACCACGCCACTGACAACATCCCCCGAGTCTCGACCCTATCCTTTTCTCGGGCTGTGCAGTGCCCGCTTCTCTGTCCCTCGGACGAAGGATAGGAGCAGCTCTGGCTGGCCTCTCGATGTGTGTGGGGGCAGCGCACGCGCGCCCTTCCATCCGGTTCACGATCAATACGAGCCGCCGGCGTTTTCTCTCGTTAGGAACTACTCCCTATTTCTGATGATATAGTACACTGTGTACCCCCCTTTTTCAGGGGAGGATGGGGGGGGGGGGTGGGAGACGGGGGTTGATTTTTGACGCTTGGCAACGCACTGGCGTTAGAAAATTACGTTTGGTACCGTTCGGACAAAACCGGAGGTAACCGATAATAATGGAGTACATCGCTCGTGTTGGTACTATAATTTGAATATGTGAACGAATCTTACACGAGATTTTCAATTCACAGTAAAATTCACTTCAGACGAACGAACGATTGCACGTTGTTTCTGTTTTTAAGAAATTTTGTTTTATGCCAAATTGATTATTCGTTATACAGAAACCGCGCGAAACGGGGCGAAGTTTCGTGCGATCCAAGATGGCCACGGTTGTTCAAATCTTGCAGTTTTGACCTGCAGATCTATAAATCTGGTAACGTATCAATCTATAAGCGTAGACACTTTGCAGTCATTTGAAAATACCTAATGTATTTATATACGGAAGATACGCACGTGGCAAACTTGTATGCATCATAAATTAAACAAAAACATTCGATATTAACTATATATTATATGATTAATATCATAGACACAGAACACAAAGTAAAGGAACAAATTAACGTACCAGTAGTTAAAGTTGAAAATCAGTGGTTGAAGAATGATGTTTAGCGTAGTAGAACAGAACGTAGGTTTAATTGCTTTTTTTTTAATAGTTGTAACAGAGTAGGTAGTAAATCGTGTTACAGTGGTTTGTTACGGCGATAAAATGACTGGTCGTATTTAATTTGATAGTATTAACAAAAAGTTAACAATTTATCTAAATTGGCGCGTAATTTGAATAACACGAACAAGGTTTGTAAATTGTATAATGTTACCCGCGAGTAAAGGTTTAATCAATTAAACAGTTTTGCTACGATTTGCCCGGGTCCCGGCTTCGAACAAGGATCAAAGTAACCCACTTTGATTTTTCAAAATATTTCCCGCCGATATTCTAATTCTCAGCTATCCAAACTATTCTAATATCAAATAACTGATGGTATCTAAAAGCGAGGATAAAATCTTATTACGGTTGAAAATATTTCTCAACGCGTGCAGCCGGCAATTCACGCGTTAACACGTGCGTGTATTATTGCGGCACTATCGTGCGTATATTTGCTAAAAGCCCGGTGTATTGTATGGATATATATATTATTTCTTATCTAAAGGAAATGGCAATGAAAGATAGATAAAATTAATTCGACGCGGAATATGAACGAAGTGAAAAATATCCGCGATTCAAATTCTGTGGTGTAATTTTTTTAAACTTCTTCGGGCAATTGTTCGCGAAAAAGATATTACAGATTCGAAAAGAAAATCGAAAAAGAGAGAGAATTTTTTTTTTTTTTTTTGAATCAATGTATGTAATGAAAATATGTCTACACACAGTAATTATAATTGTAATGATGATGTAACTGAATTAGCGACAATTGGAATAAATATTTTATATACAAAATGTATAATTATAAGAACGAATATTTAATGAATTAAGATAAGTAAGATAATAATATTGCGGGTAACTGTGTCTACAACGCAATGCCTTGTGGTGCGGTAACTAAACTGACGAGTTGGCTGGGTTCGAGCTCCCACTCTGTACGAACTCCCGCTCCGATTGGCCAAGAATCGCCTCAGCCGCGCTCTTAGCGGCGGACGGACGAAGCGAGCCTTGCAGTTCATCGCCAGACCGCCGACGCATGGCCATCGCCTGGAGTCCCCGAGGGAGGAAGTCCGTGAAACGGCAAGGCTCTCGGCGCTCTCGAAGACCGGACGGCTTGGCGTTGAGCATGGTGGAGGTAGGGGTAGAGCTGCCGGCGATGGCTGGAGGGCGTTTTCTACTTCCTGAACTTTCCCGGGATTCTGGAGGAACCGTATGGGCGAGGTGAGCGCGGACGCCCCTCCAGGAAACGAATATTATTGAATTGTCGCGGGGATTCCCTGAGCCAAGAAATTCTCCTCAAGGTCGCTTAGCCACTTTCAGAGAATTGCTGGCCACCTGAATGGACAGAGGCTCAACTGGAAGGCCCAAGGGTTCGAGGAATGATGAATTTTTATTCAGTGATTGTATCGATCGAATCACGCGAAAGTTGGAAATAAATGTATATTGCCCAGACATGCAAACCGAGACTTTTTCAACCCCGCGGCGTAATTCGTTTTTAATATGGCGCTCGTTACGACTTTGTGCCTCGTAATTACATCCATTGTTGGTATCAAATAGCAGAGGTGGTGGCCGATTGTGGATTCACACCTCGTCTACGGATTTTCGAATCGTTGCAGAAGATGGTCTCTGCGCCTGCACTGCAGTAGAGATTGCAAACGGGAGCCGTGGATGGGGCAGAGGCGGAGGCAGAGGCAGCCGTCCATGGGAGACGGCTGGGCACAAGCTCTTGGTAGCGAATATCGATTTCTGGGTTTGGTGCTCTCAGTCATTCATTCTCTCACGGGTTTTGCCCTCTCACTGTACCGCGACGGTGTCGCGTGCGCTTGCGCGTGTGCAGCCCTCGATGGAGGGGTAGCTGGTAACCTTAAGGCCATTGTACGATGGAGAAAACTCGTAACATGTATACAACTTTTCTTGTAAAAACTCGTATCGATAAAATACAATTGCTAACGAGGTTGAAACTCATTCGAGACACACTAGTTTCACCTTCACGCCTGGGAAATCCGAGCAAAACTCTGAATATCTTCACACAAAATGGCGTCGATGAAACGCCCTTTTAATTGACTTACATTTACGAATACCACGACTTTGAATTTCAAATTTACATTTATTCTCATTTCGACTTTTCAGTTCTTTATTTTCGCCACTACGCTTTCATAGCTGACGGTCCTTATACGCGACGGTGAACAAAATGGCGGCTACGCTGGGATTTATGTATACTTATACCGTTGAGCTTTTGACCTTATAGGATAACGAAGCGGTTGCACTGAAATAGATTTGTACCCAAGACTAACAGAGGAAATTACTTGATGTAATCAGCGTCTGCTCGAGTGAAATTAGTTCGTTCAATCATCTTTGTACCCGACGTAAAATTTCATGTGAATCGACAAGTGTTCGTAACTTGTAGCTTATATATACACTTGAATCAACGTGCTGTAGATTGATCAACACGCAATTAATTTTCTTCAACTGGGTTTACGTCTGGATTTGAAGGTCCCAACGATAAGTCATTCGAAAATGACATTGAAACGGGATAATAAACCGGTTTCTAAAACACAATCACGTAATTTCCCGGCACTTAATCTCAGTCACATAATCATGCTGCGCGAAAAGCCCCAACAACATTTCCCGCCGTAAAGCTTAAGCCAATTTGCACAGGCAAATCGAGAAGTCTTTGAACAGTTCTGAAGCAACACCTGTGAGGTTCAGAAGGGCAAATGACTTACGTTCGAGGCAGTCGTTCTCCATTCACAAAGTTATACGGCTCAGGAATAATCCAATAACGCTGTCGCTACTCGTTAGCTGATCGATAAAGTTCTTCAGCAGAACACCTAATGAGACAGTATGTAGTTGTAGTGATGGAAACGTGGCGAGTGAAATTGCCTGCAGACATGTTCTCTCTCAAGGAAATGCTTTGCATATTTGAATAAAAATTCTGAATCATAATACGTAGCTGGCTGATCCTTTTACTAAACCTTCGATGAATCAACCTCTCCAACCATTTTCGTGGCTATTCCGAATTAGATCCATGCATTCCCACGAATCGCTTGGCGCAATGACAACACCCCGTTTTCTCAACTCTAAAAGTCCTTGATTGCTGAGACTACTATTGGAAAGACCAACCTACACATAGTTTAAATTGAGACAAAATATGTGAACCCTCTTTTTGTTAGATAGAATCCTTCGGCAGTTTTACTCCATTTCCTTCAAATGTCCGCTGATCTCCATTTAATGTCAGTTAATTCAGGATTATTATATGAATCCAAGAGTTGCGGAGAATACAATATTTAGACAGAGAATTCTCAAGAGGAAATAAAACCAACGGTATTATAACAGCAATTATTCTGGCTCTCCATTTCTTTCCAAGTATACAGTGTGCGTCTAGTAACGCAGCTTGGTGTTAAATACTACGTATTAAAATTTACTCATCCGAATGTACTTAACATATCGAGTCCTCTGTGCCACATGGTGTTTGGAGAAAGATAAGCAAAACGTTTAGCATTGCATGTATCGCGTTTATCGATTCAACAAAACCAAGGAAACAGCCGCGGTATCCAAAAGTGTCTCCAACTACCAACTTCTGTAAGCTTCTCCACCGCAAATTTCAGTTGTCTAAAAGCCACAGTACCGTCAATATGTCGGAAGCTGATACAGGTATGTGCTGCTAACCGATTTTCAACTGCCACCTGATACCTCTTTTTATTCACCTCTGACCTCTTGACGTGTGCGTGTTCGCACCGCTGAATGCAATCTTCCAAGTGTCCATCTACCTGATGTAAAACACGGCTTTACTCTGACTTCGGTCACGCGAGGCCTTATCAATATACACAACAGTTTCCACTGTGCAAAAGCAGGGCCTGCTCAAAGACTATCGAATCGTTAAACGTTTCGAGAATGGTTCAGAACATGACCTGCGGAAGTCGTACCATTGAATGGCCTATAATGACCCTGCACACAGTTATTCGTCTTTTTACGAAACGTCCACTTCGAGCGGCTTTTCATGAAATCTTATAAACCGCAAGCAGATCTTATCAGGCATCCTATCTTGAAACCTCGTTGCAGAAATCATGCCACCACTGCTATGATTCCGGAGTGTTCCAAAGTCCGATAAAATTATTTGAATTAATCAAGAAAAGAAAAGCTTTGCACGTTAGAGTTGTAAATTCGTCGGCCCTGTAGCTCTCGTGTGTGGCATTACGATTTGATTAACCTTAGGCAAGGAATAGGTAATGGAAGTTAAGCTGGTGGGTTTTCGTGATCACGGAATTCCTTCAATGTCTAGCTCGTGTGTGAAAATAGAGTGTGGGTAACTGGCCGTGCAAAGTGACTTTTAGATTGGAAGCACGCAGGTATAATGCCGACTCGTTTCGGATCCCGCCCTCGCTTTAGTTTCTCGCCAATCGTCTTCCGCACTATTAGCTTGTTTCTAGTTAGTAATCGTCAGTTAATCCCGTACCGATGGAGGGTCGAGATCCTCTTGAGCATACAAGCCTGTTTGGAAGAGCCGGTTGGAGTTTTTTTCCCCTATGATTTCCGTGACAATTTCTTTCCAACCTGTTTTTTACTAACATTTTCCTCTTGCTCTTTTAGATAGTGATGACAGCGATGCCGAAGGTGGTCTCGGTAATGTGAACAGGCTGATCATTCGACCGCCAGGCCACAGTGGAAAAGCCAAACGAGGACATCTCTGCTTCGATGCATCTTTTGAGACAGGAAATTTGGGGAGAGTCGATCTGATCTCAGAGTTCGAATACGACTTGTTTATACGTCCAGATACGTGCAGTCCACGTCTTCGACTCTGGTTCAATTTTACTGTAGACAACGTGAGGAGTGATCAAAGGGTGATATTCAACATAGTGAATATTTCAAAGTCCAAGAATCTCTTCAGCGTAGGAATGACACCACTGGTCAAGAGTTCCAGCAGACCGAAGTGGCAGCGAATACCAAAGAGGCAAGTGTTTTATTACAAGTCAGCGCAGCACCAGAATCATCATATTTTAAGCATAGCCTTCGCCTTCGACCGAGAGGATGACGTTTATCAGTTTGTACTGACCTATCCGTACTCTTACACACGCTACTTGAATCACCTGGAGAACCTTTGTACAAAGTGTACAAACGCCTCTGTCGTGAAAAGGGAAACTCTGACCTTGTCGATTCAGAAACGAAAAGTAGAACTTATATCCATAGCAACAGCTACCGAAAACCAGAGAAAAGTTGTTGCTATCATGGCCAGAGCACATCCCGGGGAATCCCCAGCGTCTTTCGTTTGCCAAGGGCTTCTGGACTTTCTTGTCAGCAATCATCCGATTGCAAGAGTTCTGAGAGACTACGTCGTCTTTAAGATCATCCCAATGTTAAACCCGGACGGGGTATTCCTTGGGAACTACAGGTGCGATAAATGAAGTACTGTATATGTGCTCGCATGTCAATGTTGCCAACTATTTAAAAATCTCCAGATCCTCGGTGATGGGAATGGACCTGAACAGATCTTGGAATAGAATATCGGACTGGACTCATCCGAGTCTTGCGGCGACCCGAGGGGTACTGGAGAGTTTGGATAAAAATCCCATGGCACCTTTGGATCTCGTTCTTGATTTACACGCACACACTAATGCTACTGGGATTTTCGTCTATGGAAACACGTACGACGATGTTTACAGGTAAGTTTTCGGGTGTCACTCAGATTGAGACCAAAACACCTAACCTTTGTACAAAAAACCTCTTCCAAATGACTGTAAATTAATTTATGGCTGCTAGCCTCGTAGGTACGAACGACACACGGTTCTCCCAAAACTGTTGGCCCAACACGCCGAAGACTACGAATCATCAAACACCATGTACAACCAGGATTCCGGTAAATCAGGCACCGCGCGACGTTACCTCTGCTCAATACTAAGCGACCGTGTGAACAGTTATACGATTCAAGTTTCAATGTATGGCTACTGCAGGAAGGGAAGTCCCGGAATTTTGCCCTATACAGAAGAAGGATGTATCCTTTTGGGCCGTTGGTTTAACCGGCATTGATATCCATTTGAACCAAGTGTTTCACGGGTAATTTACTCACTTGAACACGCCTCATAGCATCGTTTGGAGATCCTTAACTTTAATGATGGTCACATAACGGCAGACTACAGAGTAGGGCGCAATTTGGGCCGTGCTTTTCTCGAATACTACAAGCTGACCGGACTAATTCCCTCTGGATTACCTGATCAACCATCGAATAAACGCGGTCGTCAGTCCAGACAGAGACACCGTGTTCCCAGAGAGCCCCGTCCAAGGACTGCGAGGACTACGGCACCTTTACACCTCGCAAGCATCCACGAGTACGGTATTCGGTAGTTATAGATTGACGATTTTTCAGGAGACGGAAGCAACTGGTACCAAATCACCGGCATCCACATGAATTTCTTATTTACTTACGGAACGTTGAATATTATTATCTTATTTTATATTATAGTTGCCGAATTAAGTGATCCAGAGTATGGATTTTGGGGGGAGAGAGGGTAATAAAACGCAGGCTGCATGGGAATCGCACGAGGGTTGATTAGAGGTGTGATCGTCTAGGTGAGAATCGCGTGATGAGAAAGCCGATTAATCAATCGCAAGCAAATTGGGAATTATCGATCGGTTCATATACAACAGGTGGCTTTAACATCGAGAGTCAATCAGTTTGAAGAATCCTCAAGCTCATACGTGCCGTGATGACGTGAAAGCCGCGTTCTGCTTTGGCTGTCAGTTCTGCTCTCATAAGCGAATCATAGAGCCCCGCCTGTTTATCGGTTCGGTGAAAAATTTACTACGCTGTCAGTTCTAATCTCATACAGGTGAACGTGGTTGCAAGTAGAACTCGACTCAACCAACCGTTCAATTCACGATTTTGACCATCTACCTATGTGCAGAGAGTTATTGTACGAGTCGGCAAACACGATGAAACGGTTTTCGAACCAGGATTAGTGGTTGAAGTTTGTTTGCAACAGTTCAATTTGTATTGGTTCACAGGCTTGATCAGATTGTGTCGAAAATGCTGAGAAACGATTTGACGGTTACGAGCAGATTTTTATTAGATAAAACGAAAAATTCACTAGGGAATGATTGATATTCCCAAAGCTAGTCGCGGATAGCGAACCGCCGATTCAAAAAAAGTTCTTTCTGACTTGACTCAAACTCAAATCAATGTGTGTATAAGGGTGCGTTCCAATATTAGCTCTCATTGCTGTCAACGATTTTTTAGCTCTGTTGCCGTGCCTTTGTCCTAGGGAGTTTTTAGCGCTACCAGCAAATTTCGGAACGCACACCAAGAAGCTTCCGTGAATCGGCGGCTAGCTTCAGCATAATGAAAAATCGAGCGCCTTGGATGTTCGAAGGTGAACCCCGACCGCGAACATAACCTATTACACTAATTTGGCGGTTACCTTTAAGCTATTTGGGAAATCGGGTAGAAGTTGGTCCTCGGGGTTAATTCCTCGACTCGTATTTACTGTTCAGGTATCTGCGCGAGGAGGTCGCTCAAGCTTTGTCCCGTACGCGGTACAGATCGATGAGTGGTACCAGGATGAACGCCGGCCCAGGAACGACGACGGGTGCAGGAGGGATGCCTCGCTATGCGAGATTTCGAAGCCCCGGGGCTCCAGTCGTCGGTTCTACTATCCCGCCGACAGAACCGCGACTAACTATCGTCGATTTCAACCAGCTAACTAGGGGTGGACTCGAGCTGGCCATGGGAAAGAACAAGTGTAAAATATCAAACCGCTCCCCGCAGCGGTACAGCAAACCACCGAGAAGATAGTCGCTGCGTGCGACTCCATTTTACCTACGCGATTCCGCGCGCTAAATTTATTATATCATGTATAAAGGTTTTACGACACTTTCAGCATTGTTATACACCCTATATTCGCATTTCGCTCCTTTCGCATCAATCACGGTTAATGTTTATACCTACAATATACGTTTGTTAAAATGTTTAATACATTAATTTATATCTAAGACAACATCGAATTTTTTTTACATCTGTAATGAACTTACTGTTTACAAATAATTGTGTCATTTTTTCTAGACCGTATTTGTGTATAATGTACCTATTATACACGTTATGATACGTATATATGGATGTAAAATTACCGTTATTATGTAAATAATTGTTGATCAATGTGAAATATGTACTATAATAACAAACAATCAGGTGACTTCTCCTCGATTATATTTTTCCTATTCTCAATTCTTCATTAATTTCCCTTCATATATATCTTCGAATTAATTTTCAATCGGCCCCGTGATCATCTCAATCGGGAACACTATGCAATATTCAAAATTTAGAAAAAACTAGCACCAAAAGTCACGCTATTCTCTACCCCTGCTATATCCTGGTTTTCATTACTCAATAGATGTATGTAATACGTATGGTACTTTGTTAATGCATGATGGTGTACGAATTGTCATATGAACATATTGACGTACGGATTAAGATTGAGGACCATGAAGAACGAATTTGATTGAGAAGAACTCGACGAAAACCAACAGCAACAGAAATAGAAAAAATATCGAATCACAATGTGTCGTGAAAATTGTAGGATCGATCGCGCGGCGGGATTGCGCGTTCGCAACGTTGTCGTTTTCTCTCTTTTACCATTTTACTGAAATACTTCTTCTCCATTTCGACACTTTTCTTCTCCCGTTAATAATTTCTTTACCGTGCGAACGTTTTCATTGTTTTCCCCCGATTCGTATGTATTGCATGCAGTACTACGATCGATGAAACATATATGTATAATATAACATGCGTCCGCGGCGAGGGTCTCAAGAAAACATGAGATTAAGATTCACAGGTGGCTATAAGTAGATACACGAAACGGAAAATCCGCTTTTCGAATTATTCTTACAAACACAGTGGAAAGGATTTTCATCTACTGTCCACCATTTTCACTGTTCTCTTATTTCACTGTCAATAACTAGTGAACTAACTAAACGAGACTATAAAGAAAATCGGCAATTCTGCATGAGAGGTCTAAAAAATAAAGTGAATCAAATACGGATTACGACTAAAGATCCTCGATCGTAAAGAACCATCGAAACGGGGATAAAAATAATATACGAAGATTGAGAGAAGAAAGTATACATCGAGAAGAAGAAAGAAAAATTTTACAAGTATAATATCAATAATAACGATGGTAATAATAGTAATAATAACAACAATAATGTAAAAGAAATAAATATTACTATACACATACCTGAGATGCGTTCGTAAAATTCAATCAACTCGAAGGAAGAATTGCACGCGTTTGTATATATATATTATACGTATATATATATATATGTTTATCGCTATACAATTATATCTATATATAGCTATATGTATATATATATATTACACACATATATATATATATAGTATATATAGATGTATATACTGTGATATTAATATATATCTATATATATATACATATATATCTACTATTATACGACGACGCGAGTTTAATCAATTTGAATGAACAAATCAATTAATCAATCAATCGAATCAATCGAATCAATCTTGAACAGAACGGAACTAAAATGAAAGAAATGAAACTAGCGAAAGAAGGAGCAGACAAGCGGGGCCGTCAGCTTCTACCCCTGGACTTGACAGAACTATTTGCCAGGCTGGAGCGGCGCCCCCCGATTTTTCTCTTCCCTTTTTGTCGCCGCTCGGAATAATTCGGCTCGGTTCGGAACCGGTCGGGGGTTGCTCGAGGACCCCTAGCCGGGAATAGGGCGGTGGTCATTGAACCAAGTATATAGACGATATCTGCGTAGTCGGTGTGCGCGATAGAATCACCCTAAAACCCCGACTTACCCCTATTTTCACCTCCCCCCGAAACCTCCGTCGCGTCTATCCTCGCCTTCGCCGAGCTGCCGCCGCTGCTGCACCGAGTGTAATTCAAGGGGTAGGTGGGTATAAAGCTTTGGGGGGACGCTATAATATTGCAGAATCGAATTTTCGGGATAACTCCGTTGGTGAATTTTTTTAATCAAACCCCTTTTCATCGTATTCTGTTCATTAACGTTCTATTCAAATTTGAAAAAACAATTTTAAGGGTGGAAAATTAATACACCTTTAATGCGTTAATTCTTTGTGCCAATTTATCTGAAAAAATAACTTACAGTTAGCGATGAATATTAACGTTATATGCTGGAAGAAAATCTTTTCAAGGGGTGTTATACGGCTGCAAAATCTATATTCAGGAACGATCGGTGAATATCCGTAATAAATATACTTACAGAGCTCGATATAAAACGCGAAAATACATTGGGAACTATTATTCAAATCCGAGGATATCGATATTAGGCAGTATACATGTAGTTACCTGTATTTCAATGAGCGACGCCATAAAAAATCATAGAAAATGAATTTTTTTTATCCGGAAATCGGTGTCAGTTTGCACACTACGTGATATTTCCAATGTTCGCTTTTATTTTTGATTCATGATATCGTCCATATAACTGCAATTGTAGTTTGTTCTTTTCTGTGACTTTTTTATTTAACATTGAAAATCAATTGCCGCCATTCTCGATAACTGGCTGAGCACTTGCCGGACGAACTGTGGAATGAGTTTAAACAAAACAAAAGAAAAACGTTAGTCTTCACGTTTCTAGTGATATTTTTGGTTAATTTTTGTCACGGCCAAGTTGCCATTTTTTCACAATACTTACTTGTACAAGCTTGCGGTTGGAACTTGATGTCGTCGACGGCAAATCCTCCATTACTTGCACTGCCTTCGAGTACCAATCTGTAGGGCGAACGATTTTCAACGGTAACTTGAGCGGCCGTCCAAACTGGGCGAGGATTGTTGAATCCTTTGGCAGTAAGCGACCAGAGCTGAAAATTGTCGAGAAAACTAAAAGTGAGTAAATTTTATAGTCTGTATAAATGATCCGCTCTTTCATTTACACGAATGATTATTGTTTTGCTAACGATTCGCAGTTATGATAAAAGAAGGAGAAAGTATTTCACGTGTATTATGCGAAATTTGGCATGAAATAAAAGAGCATCATGAAATGAATACCGGCTCTTTCCCGTTGTATCCGTTTCCGCTGCCATTTCCGTTCCCGTTTTCATCTCCGTTCTCGTCAACGGGCATCCTGATAACGCGTAGGGTGGTGGATTCCTCGACGCCAAAAGCGGCGAACCAGAATGTGAAACAAATAGTTTCCTGTTCGGTGGTTGGATTAATAACCGGTGAACGCAGCCGAACCTCGGTAAATTTTTTATTGGTGGTAAATATATCGAAGAATACAAAATCTCCGGTAGCTCCGAAGGTCTTGTCCAAGAGCTGGGCAGGCCGATGAGTGACGAAAGCCCGCTGCCAAGATACGGCCCTATCGTTACCCGACGAAGTGATATTCTCCCAGCCGCAAAGCCCTCTCTCAAAACTGCAGTCTTCCCCCATGACAGCAGCGCTTGCAGGAATAACTATGAAGAGCGAAAGTTTCATAGGTGATTCAAGTTCTAGCCTGATACGAGTCGAGAGATCTTTACGTACCTGTGCATCCTCCAACATAGAACGCGATGTCGTCGACAGCCATGCTGCCACTGGCTCTATTGGGTCCCCAAGTCCCCTCAATTATTATGTTGAAATTCTTTTTCTCCTCTATTCTGGCCTGAGCGTAACTCCAAGTCGGTCCCTGGTTGTTGTAAAGTTGCCAGATCGGCCTGGACTCGGACGATGCATCGCCGACCGCCTGAACAGAGACTCTGAGCACACCTGAAATGCAACCATGGAGTAGCAACAGTCAGTAAGATCACGTTCATCCCATAACCAAGTCCACAAGTTTCACAAACCTAAGCTGGGCCCGGTGGAGTCGATGAATGACTCGAACATGAAGTACCAGAACGTGATGCACAACGGATCCTCCGACCCCTTCATCTCCCTGCTGACAAGCTGAGCCGTTCCTCCACCCCCGCTTCGAGATCCTCCTCTGGACCTTCCGAGGCCCAAGAAGAACTCGTTGCGTCTGCTGACGGTGTGTCCGTTGCTGTAAGGCTTGCGCTGGTTCCTGGGACTCAGGACCTGGGTAGAGACTCTTTCCCACTCTACCCTGTCCGGATCGCGTGAGTTTATCCAGTCGCATTCGTCGACCTCGAAGGTACAGTCGCGAATGCTGGGTGCAGCGACCTGGGGTGATACTAAAAAAGAAACGATCGCTCATCACCGCTCTGTTGGGGGATTATAGTGGCCGTGATTTCTCACCTGGACATGCTCCAGGTGTGAAGGCAACGTCGTCGATCGCTATGTCGCCCATTGCTGTGTTGCCTACCGAGGCCTCGAACATTATTTGATACTCGTCGAGCGAGCTGATCGTAACCTCTGACATGAACCAGGCGTTTCCGGCGTTCCCGCTCAGCCCCCAGACCTCCTCAAGGTGGGCATCCAGGCTCCGGAAGTGCCGGACGAAGACCTTCAGGTACCCGATCCCGGAACCGAACATGTGAAACCAGAAGTGCAAGCAGCTCGGAGTGTCGGGAGATGTCGCAGGGAAACTTGTGCTCAGGAGCTTTGCCTTGTCACCAGGCTTCCGGGGAAAACTTGAGTCAATGTACGCGTAGCCACCGGCCGTTGCTCTGTCGCTTGAACTGTCCATTGCCGGTCCAGTCGTCGGGTTAGCACTCCCTCGACTCTGAGCCAGTTACCAAAAACTTCAAGGTAATGAATTTCGGTCTCCATAAAAATTCCCTGCGGTCACAGTTTATGATACTTACAATTGTCCAGTCGAAATCATCTTCGGGATCGTTACTCCAGTCGCAAAAACCACCCGCGAAGTTGCAGAACCCCACGCACGATGTTCCCGGCTGCAACTCTATGTCGTCGATTGCTATATAGCCGCGGTAAAGTCTGGACGGATCGCCAGTGTCGACTGGAACACCTTCGATCACGATCTGGAAGAACGAAGTTGGACGAACATGGCTTATCTCTTTAAATTCCAACGGTGTTTCTGTAAATATTTTGCTCACCGAATGGATGTTCGGAAATGTGTAGAGGATGCGAGCCTGTTGCCAGACTCCTAGAGTGTAATAAAGCGCATGCCAGAGGACCCTCTCTTCAGCTAGGCTAGTTGGTTGCTGTCTTGGTGGGACGACGATGGTGGAGTTGTCATCGTCCTGATCGGTTTCAGTGTCCCTCGTTTCCTTCTTGAAGGAATAGGGATCGAAACCCATGTGGAGCAGGACCCTCAGTCCAGCAGAACTGAGACCATCCATGGCGTACTTGAATGTGAAACAAGTCCCAGCTACTCCTGTGCTGCTCAGTTGCGGGCTGTGAAGAAGACCACCAGGACTTCGGGGCTTCGAGTCCTTCGCGGGGGTTTGCGAGGTTTCGAGAAAGGCGTAACCGCCTTCCATGCTGCCCCCCAAGGACGCGTCGACCGGTGGACCACCGAGCCAGTTGGTCCCAAGTCCCGTTCCACCTTTCCATTGCAAAGCGCCGTCCCCATTCTGCCATTCGCACAGCGTTGGTCCGATGCTTGATCCGAATTCACAAAAGACTTCGTCGGTAGACGCAGTCACTGGAGGAGGATCTGTCACCGGCGGATACCTTGAAAGTTTAAATAGAGAGAATCAATGAAACTCGAAATGCATTTATTTTGCAGTGTCAATCTGCAGCATCTCACCTTTGTGTGGAAGGATTCCTTTGGGCAAGAGTCGTGGGATTTGAATTCTTGCGAGGCGTTGAGAACTGGGTCGTTGTCTGATAACCCCGGCCCGGAATATCCTGAGGTCTGATGGAACTTGGCCACTGTTTTGGTTCGATGTGTTCGACTTCGTCCAGAGGTTCTCGGGCTCGGTCGCGCTTCTCGGGATCCAACTGGTTCACCGGAATTCTAGGGATGACGGGATCAATCGTGCCCAGCGGGGGCTGAATAGGAATGACTTCGCTGTCCGGTCCCACACTTTCAACTTCTTCAGTCTGCGTCGTTTCCATCCAGTTTGGAGTCGATTTTTCGACGGGCAATTCGCCATCGGAACCGACAAGATCCACCTGCTCACCCAATATCAATTCCCTACCACCAGCTGGGTACCACTCTGCGGTGAGAACTCTCGAGAAGCAGGAGATCAGAAGTAACAGTCTCATCGTTAATTCGTTTGTTTAATTAAATCTTTTAATATCAATTTGCATTAGAGAACGAAATAACACTGATTTGTTTTAGCGATGGCCAATTCGTCATATTTGAGACAATTGATCGTCACCGCATGCCTGAAATATTCACAAACGAATGTGACTCTACACTGGATTTTAATTATGCAACTTGGTCCAACTACTGCTATTACTCTATCAGAAACTTTTTAGAAAGCCACAGCCAAGCACACCGGGCTGAGATACGACTTGGACGGAGCGCTGATACCCAATGAAAAGTATATAATGGTGTAAAATCGTGTGTTATCGAACCTATGTGGTTATCCGGTCTTCACTTCCGGCCGTCATGCATCGTCCCCCCGTAACGTTCGGGTCCGATACTCGCATGCTGGATAGACAATAGATCACCGCACGCATTGTTCGGAGGGATAGTCGCATACCTATTCCACTCATGGTTCCATAATGCGAGGTGCGAGCATCGTCCGCGTGGAGGTTTAATTCCGTAACAAATTTCCCTGGGATTTTCTACTCCGCGTGAAGAGGATCCAAGGTTCAAATCTGTAACGGTACTAACTATGCATTTCCTGTAACGGTAACAAACGTACCGCTTATTATGGCAGTGATATTATATGGAATAATTTTTGTTCACTGATGCCATTTGGCTAATTGGGACATCGATTTTCGAATTTTTTTCTCACATTGAGCTAGAACAAGGTATACTGAATGCTACACTCGCCTACTTAGCAACGAGTTTGTATCCGGCTTTGCGGAATTCTGTATTGTTCGTGAAACAAAAGCTTCAGTGATATCAGCACAGAATAATTAATCAATTGCTACAATGCAGTGTGCTGAAAATGGCATACGGGTACGAATAGTTTTTTTTTTTTTTTTTCTGTCGATCTTCGTCTGTTAAACTCTTTTGAAACTATGATTAAACGAATTCCGTATAATGAAGAATCTCTAATGAATGGGTCCCATATTTATTTATTCATTAGTTATCGATTGTTCATTTTTGTTATGTATGATAAAAGAATAGCACCTCAAATTTATATCTTTGGTGCACTTATTTAAAACTAATCTTTTACAGATATAACACATTTCAAGTTTTAAATTTTCTGGAATTTTTGCAAATATTTTGTAAACGGGTTTATTTCGTTCAAATTCTGTGATGCTCCATGATGTTGAAACTTGTTTGAAACTGCGATACGTCCGATATTAAGATGAACACGAATCATATACGGGACCAAGTAAGGGCACAGAAGAAGCTGTTCTATTTTGGGGCGATATGCTGGGTTACTTCGCAGCATTTTTGATACCAAATTCACAACTTCAGGCGAAGTGTTTGCTTCTATGGGTCGAATCCTTGAGCTACAGACAGCCTCAACCAAGTCTTTAAGGTTCTGAAATGAATAAAACAGAAAACTAATATAAATTCGATAAGTGTTAGCAGAATAAACGATTTTCGATGAAAGATAAAAATGTTCTTTGAAAATTCAGAGAATTTTTGAATCTGGACAACATAAATTTAAGATGTACCTTGGCTTGAAATGGAAGTTCGTTGGTAACCATCTGGTACAGAATAGCACCCATGCTCCAAATATCGCATTTGAAATCGCAGGGCTGTCCTCGTAGCATTTCCGGAGCCATGAAGTAATAGGATCCCGCAAGAGTGGCTGATCCTAAGGTTCTGTAATGAAATACGGCGACATAAAAAAGAAATCACTGCTGAACAGATTAAACCACAGCTGACAACAATTGATCACACGAATAGCTGAATTTCCAAAGCCACATTTTTAGTTCCTAGACTGTCGTTAAAGGTAGAATTGTGACCAAACAATTCTTGCCATCGTCTTGTTTGGCGTGGATTGCCTCTCGATAACTGACGAGTATCAAAGACGAGAGTATAGTCGAAATAGAATCGGAAGCGTGTACATTAACGACAGCCATGCTTGTTTTATTTTATCTGATAATCAACTGCACGAAACTACTACCCTTGCATACTGCTGGATACTCCAAAGTCTCCTATCTTCACAATATCACCCAGGTGACCAGTTAGCATGATATTTTCCGGCTTTAGATCCCGATGTAGAATTTTTTGCGAATGAATGTGATGAACGCCCAAAGTTACTTGCGAAAATAGGTAAAGAGCGTCCTGCAAAAAGGAGTATTGTAAGCAGAAGGAAAGTGCGACAGCACGTCTCAATTTGTGTAGGCACCTCGTTTTTCAATGGGTTTTGTCGCCTCTCCAAAAGATCCTTCAGCGTACCACGACTAGCATATTCCATCCGAATGTAAATACGACTTCCCTCAATCCAGGCGTCGTGATACGCAATTATATTCGGGTGTCTCATTTTTCGTAAACAGTGAATTTCGCCGAGGGCCATCTATTCGGATACAAACTATGAATATCTTGTAACAGAAAATAATCGCGAAGAAAAAATGTGTGTAAACAGTTATGATAACTTCGTATGACGTTTTCGCCTTTTGGCTGACATCCTGCTCCTTGATTACAAAAGTTTTTCGATCCTTCCGTTTTCTAACCAGGTGAACTTTTCTGAAATGAAGACAAGAAAGAATGTACGAGGAAATCAAAGACTATTTAGCATCAATTAGTACCGGCCGTGCATAACTATCTTCCTAACGAATTACTTACCCAAATGATCCACTGCCCAGCACAGCTTCAAATTTATAATCAGTTGTTCTTGCAGACATTTCAGAACATCGTATTTTTGCACCTAAATTATTTGTATCGCCTTATTTTTGTACACACAGTACAAATACGTTATCCACAATCACAGCTAAGACTATCCTTTGCGGAATGTTTACAAACTCTACAAACTCACCGCGACACTTTCTGCCCGACTAATCCTCGGATTGTATTGAAAGCGGATGAAGATGGGCCATAATGCGGCGCAGAGTGAGAAAGAATGTGGCATTGAAATAAGGAAAAGAATAAATCTGTAATCTATTACAAATTTATTGAAATTTCATAACGAAACTGCATGGTTAATACGATTTATCTATAGTATCGAACTGAATTGATTGAAAAAATCTTATTCAAAAATATAATGATATTTAGAAAATTAATGATAGCGATATTAATGGTAATAATTAACTGTTGTTCAGTCGCCAACCCAAAAGTGCCGTACAAACCGCGGTTACTGGAAGAGCTGGATAAAAAGACAAGTATATCTGTACGCATAGGCATACCTACATGCATATGTAATAACTACTTCTAGCTTTACGTATGCGAATTATAATGAAGAAAGTCGAGAGCCTCGATTGCAGTTAGGATAATATAGATAATGTACAAATTTTTAACTACAAACTCTTCTTTACCTTAGTACAATTACGTGTAACATTGTTGTATAAATAAGATAAATTTACATTCTCTGATTATATACTCACTATCGCTTCAATCGTATTGAGTAATTTTTTTTTCGTATGAACGTAAAGGAGCCTGCTCAAATACTTCTTTACGTTTTACATGGGTTATACGGAATCGCATATTACAGGCTAAAATATACAGCGGCGTTATAGAATAGTCGATCTAGAAATCTTTCTTCTTACGCATAATGTCACCAGGTTTTAACGTCTATTACAGCTAAGAGAATGAAGGACTAATGTTCATGCTCGTCAACGCTCTTCGCTCAAGTACATTAAGATGCTGATAAAAGACCGGAAAACAGTGATGCGTCGAAAAATTCAACAGGAAATCGCGCAGGTATTGGCTCAAGTTAAGATGGTAAACCGGGTCGTTCTTTAATTCCAGATCCTCGTCTTCGTCGTCGTCATCATCAGGATCGAGTTCTACGGTAAGCATTTCAATGTGACAAGTTGCAGATTAGAAAACAAGCTTTGGTTGTTGTGAATTAAGTAACTTACGTATCAAATTCACTTCATTTCCGGGATCCAGCAGCTCCTCCTGATCATCTTCATCCTCATCCTCCTCGGATTTCTGAAAGAAAAAGGAGATACTGATTACCAGTAGACCCGTTTTATTTGAACAAATATGCAGACTATTAAAGGTATCAGTTTCTACTAACATCTATCCCTTGGGTAGCGCAGACAGCCTCTATGTCATTGGATAATTCGTTGATGATGACTTTAAAAATTTTTACCAGGAGTGGTATCGTCGTCCATTGATAGGGTTGGGATTGCGCTTTGCTCCTTGTTCTAACTCCATCCTCCGTCCCTGTACATGAAAATCTTCATTGTTACCAAATTTCTGTTTACAAAGTATTTTTTAACCTGCTTTGTCTCAATTTTACCTGCGAATATTTGGTCGCCTTTTACGGTGATTTCGTTGAGTCGTGTGTCGTCGTGGGTGACGCCATGTTCGAGAATTTTGCACAGTGCCAAGGTCGCAGTTTTGCGATCGTAGTTGCCAAAGAACAAATGCTGTCTGCATACCCATTCAGACATAACAAATGCCAGAGCGCTCTGTCCCGTTGGCCCTGGCACAGTGGACAAAAAGTTGAGAACCGCATCGAACTCGGTGTTGATAAGATGTGCATAGACCATCAACAAGCTCTGTACAACCGTCAAGGTCTCAGCACGCTGCATTTTGCTCAACACTGCCTTGAGAAGAAGGTCTATATTCTCGCCCAAAGTATTTCCAGCTTTTCTTATCAATGTTGTAACCAACTTGCCGACAAACGTTGCCGTGAATTCGCTGGACTAAATCAATACGAAATAGATATTTACATAATTATAACATGTTTTGCAAAGGAAAACAAGTTCAACTCTCTAGGTTTACACACCTGAGGATTTAGCAGCTGTGCCACTATTTGCAAAATGTAATGCAGCCCAGTCTGTCCGTCGCTGTCCCTGTGGCTGATGACTTGTTGTGCAGCAACCGATAGATATGTTCTGATGACTTCGCCGCCGCTCTGCAGAGTCGCGTTATCGTCGGAACTAAGAACACAGTGACATGAGGCAGGAAACGCGCTCTCCATTAAAGCGCTGCTGAGCGGCTGAGGCGAGTGCTGAACGAGGACCTGAAGAACGTCAAGGGCGACGCTTCGAATTCCCTCTAAACAAAGTGTGTGATCAATTAGATTTCAGATTCGATTTTCGATCGGTAAGGGGTTCAAGGACACCGATTGATTACCATCTTTAGATTTATCAATCTGACTGACACTCATCATACTGACGAGGGTCGGTACGAGCCGCGTTTGTAGCGGTCCGATACACTCGGGATTCAACGTCAATTCTCTGAATATTTCCTGGCAGACTCCAAGTACAACACGGTCGCTGTGAAATTTGAGAAAAGCCGCTATAGTTAGCGGACATATTTTGTTCTCCACTGAGGCAGTGAAGGCTTGGTCAAGCTGTGAACAAGTGAAAGGAGGTAAAATGAAACTGAAATTGAATGTTTCTCGTTTTTCTATCTTTGAAAAATTGCGCTTAAGTCGACTACTGACCGAAACCAAAATGGCAAAGCTCTCCAAAACGATGGTGAGGACCTCTGCAGACATCTGGCTTGCCAGATTGAACAAGCCTTGAAAAAGAGCCGGCAAGTGGGATCGAAGGATGTTCTGGTTGCCGTTGTTGCCCTTGATGAAAGCGTCGCAAAACCAATAGGCGGCCTTTACGGCACTGATTCTGATACAGGCCGGCTGATTTTCTTGCAATCCATTCACGGTGGCTTCTAAAAAACGTGACGTCATTTCCGGTGGCATTTGTTGAGCGTATCGTCCGCCGAGGCATAAACATCGACCCAGTAACAGCGGATGGGAAGCTGTGAAAGGATTTTAGTGAATACCTTTACGCTCTCGAAGATCGTTACGCCAAAAGTACTAATATAATTACCGGAATTATTTAAATCGGCTAGTACGACGTTCTCAAGAAATGCGACAATGTCAAATCGCAGGGTTCCCGCCTGTTGCTGTTCGACAATAGTGTCTTTTGTGAGAAAAAACGCTAAGATCGAAGCTTCGTGCAGTTTCCACCAGTTCTGGGACACCCTTTCGTTTCCGCTTATTCGCATTGCATTTCCTGCCTCTATTTGCTTCGTTATCACGTCGCATAATGCGTTTGCGGCCACTTCTTCCGAGTGATTGACAATGACCTGTAATTACAGCTGAGAAGATTAGGAATGAATGTTTCGTTCGGCTGAACGTTCGTTCGCAAAACTCTTTTTGCCTTTTTTGTAAATCAACTAGATAAAGAGTTAATTTTGAATAACAGTATGCAAGAAAATGTGAATATACTCACAAGGAGCAGATCCTGTGCCGATATACGAACGCTGTAAGCAAAAGCGTACTGTTCCTCCTCTTCCACAAACTGGCTGGGATTATTGGTCCAAAGTTCAATTTGTTCGTCAGTTATTTCCATGAAAATGATTAAATAGTAGAGTAGTTGGGGTAGTAGATTGTCGATAAGACTTGAGAACCTATGGTAGTCGACCAGAGTGTGAATAAAATCGAATATAGCGATAACTAGATTATTAAAATTAATTATCTCCCCTGGAAGAAGACAAAACAATTGTTAAAAAACAATTCCCTCTACGAGAAATTTAAAATTGCATGAAAGATTGGAAGTAAAAACTTATTCTTACCATCGGAGTCGACATCCTGACTTTCGATATCTCCACCACCATTAACGGTTTCTTCCTGATAAACTTTAGCACTGTCCAACAAAGTTTCCCAAATCGGTGGCAGCATTTGTGGCAAAAAGTTTGAAACGTATTTGGGCATTCTTGTTACTAGCATGTAAATAGCCTTCACAATGTCAGTCTTCAAGCCGTTATCGCTCGTCAAACCATTTTGGACCCTTAAGCTCTGTATAAATTTTTCACAGAACATCGGAATCACTGGCTGAAGATACTGCTGAGTGAATCCTTTTTGGTAAACATCTGTCGCTGCAATCAGTGTACCGATCGTTGTGAATATTTCAACAGCTCTGCCACGAATCCTCACAGAGTATTGCTGAAATAAGTGTTGTGATATTGTATGTAAAAATAAGTTAATTTGATGAAATATGTATGTACAATTACTGCTGACATTACATTTTCACCCTGGAATATTCTGTACATCTCCTGTAGGATGACGGGACCGACATTTGGCAACTGAGTGTCTGTGAGATCACGAGTAAACTCTGTTAAAACCCGCATCGCTCCATGAACTGCGAACTCGCTGTCTCCACTAAGGCAGTTCACTAGTATATCAAAAAGACCAGGCCAGTTTTCTGGCCAATCCCAGTGCGCAATGGCAGATATTGCATAGGCAACGGCTGTCCTCACCTGAAGATGAAGAACAAGAATGGCAAAATAACTCACACGTTTTTTTCAACAACTTGGAAACGATAAAATTTAACAACCAAAATTGCAACAAACCTTGCTGATAGACTCTCTCAGTCCAAGGGGCAAGAGCTCTTTGATTTTTTCCTTAGTCTGTGACTTGATTTCCGGTGGCCTGAACTTCTCTGCCAGAGAGCACCAGTGCGTTTCGACATACTGTTTCAAGATCACAGAAGCCAGTTGCCGTATGGCTAACTCGCCATTTGGTTCTACGACAAACTCTGTCAAATGTATACCAAACTCTTCTGTAACTTCCAACGCCTGAATTCGTTGCTCGGCTGCCTGTCTAGTCTCCCTGTGAGGCGATAGTATCCCGTTCAACGTTTCGTACAACGCCTCTCGCAGGGAGCCCTGAACGTTACCAATACCGATGCTCATGGTCAATTCCAGGTTGCCTTTTTGCTATATGTTGAGAAGATAAAGACAAAAATCCTGAACTAAAGTACGTATTAGTTAAATATAAATAAAGTGATTTAATGGGTGGAACAGGTGTTTGAATGGTTTCGATGCTAGAACTAACGCAGAACAAGGCAGTTGCTCTTTAAATAAATTAGCAAGTTTGGAAACTCAAGGGATTGTTCAACGGCAAAAACGGTATTTCGTCAAGTTTGTGGATAATTTTCGAAGTAAAAATTGGAAATCAGTTTCTCGTCAAAGGGTTTGTAGATATATACCAATAAACGCTTGCAATAGAGAGCAGTTCAGACTTGCAAGTTGTAGGTTATAATTCTTTATCGGCATTCAGAAGTACCGGCATATTTCAACAGAAAAATATACAGTCAGATATGAAATTTGTCGTATGACGAATCCATTCAAAATCAGAAGTACCACGTTCTTTGTGTACTAAAATAAAAATCGAAGTTTCGCTACTGAGGAGCGGTGATTGCCGAGCATGTGGAAAAAAGCGTGTGCTCACCCAACCGCTTTCAGTGTTCGACTGTATAGTATGCTATATTTATGATATTATGAACATTGAGAAAACGAGCATTGTTTCAACGACACTGCGTTCTGTTATGAACGATTATCTCATACTTTATACTCATTTATTAGAAGAAAACTGAGCGGACATGAACATCACAGGAAACAAAATTTTAATACAGTTTACGAAAAACTACATATTATCAGCGTTTACTGAGGATATAGAAACATCACGATATCGTACACCTGGCGATGTTCATGATGAAGACCACGAGGTCATTTCAAGTAGGGGTTAGCGAAATTTTCTGATCAATCGAAAATACCGATGATTTCTTCTAATTAATCCATTATTTTGAGTCGACGTTTTTACTATTTGATTAATCGATGTTCCATTCTTTTTTCTCAACATCGGATATTTTGATTTTTTTTCGATGATCTTCTGATGCGAACGTAGACTATGTAGACCAACAGCGACGATTGAACAGAAAAGGGAACAAAAAAAAAAAAAAAATGAGAATTGTTGATATTGTGTATATTTGTAAAAAAATTAGGGTATAGAATAAAGAGAAACTTTTTCTTGCAAATACATATGTAAAATTTGTGTTTTCGCGCCGATTTGTAGATTCATCAAGGTTCTTATAATCGATATCGTTTTTCAAATATCAATTATTTTCTGAACATTGCCCATCTATAATTACGACCACTGATCTGTATACTATCTGCATAGAAGATCCTCTTGTATCTGTATCTTGTAAGAGGATCCCTAAGGGCCTGAGCCTGAAATAAAGGTCCTATTTGCCAAGTTAGTCATCGCTATCTAGAAAGTTGTGAAGATACTAAAACTTCACCTAAATGCGCTTGCGCTTTCAAAAACTTTGAGTTGGGTAACGTACGGTATATTTCTTACGTCCGTGCCTTACATACAACTCTACCCGTTGCGCAAGCGCACTAATGCGGATATTACACAGCAACGATTACAAGCACTATACAACCCGTCCATGCGAGGTCTCTCTGCCATGCGCAAGCCCTGTCACGTTGTCTGTAAAGAGTTGATTGATTTGAAAATTGGAAATTCGAACGTGGTGTCACGTGACCGATTTAAGAGATTTGACGAAGATCCATCTAATTCCTTCGTAAAACATCGATTCGATTTGAAATTTTTTTTGATGTTAAGAAGTGTGCTCTGGTCAGTTAGGAACGATAAATCATCATATAAATTAATAATTGAATAATATATCAAATATAACCTGCAAGTCTGTCTCGCGGCAAAATGAATGGATGAGAAATCTCATGAAATTTTTTCATTCCTAACCAATCAGAGCGTACTTCTCGACAGTAGCAGGATCAGTTTATGAAAAATTGCAATTCAATTCAAAGTTTTACGAAAGAATGAGATGATTTTTTGTAAAGACTCTTTAAAACGGTGATCGCCATGATCAAACACCTTGAAACAAGAGCAATTTAATTACTGCAACAGCAAACATCAGTCGGACACTTTTGAATACTTTTAACTCCTGCCGCAAGATGGTGTATCTTCGCGTAAACATTATAAAATAAGGAATACCGGCTAAACTTTGGTGGACTTTGGGAATTAAATTTGGCCAATTGGATCGTAATGTGCAGCAGATTATTCCTTAGGCTCGTGTTAAGGGGACGTTGAGGGTCTTAAGGTTAAACAATTAGTGAGGTGTATAAAAGTGCACATATATTGAAAGTTATGAAATTGAATCGTAATTGTCCGCGTGCGAATTTTCGTTAGATTCGACTGAGAGTTCATATCTCTTTCGTTGATCGAAAGTTCAGCGTCAGCGATATTACTTCTTGTCTTGATAGTAAATTTACTTCGTTTTTCCGTTATCTGAGAAATGACAGAACATGGATTGGACATTAGAGAGGGTTAATGATCCGAGGAATTTCGTAATTCTCGAAAAAAACAAACAATCGGTAAGCCCGGCACAATTTTCATTATTAAACAAATGCAATAGTGTAACTTAAAATGTTATCAATGTATGTTAACCGAACTTTGTCACTGCATTTTTCACTTCATTCCCTTGATGGAAACGATGATTATTTTTGTGGACCGCCTCAATGCTCTGATCTTCAATTGGCTTTCGTTTCTTTCAACTTTTTCTTTACCATAATAAATTCTATCTCTATCATGTTTGTTGAATGTAACAGGAGCTTCTCATGTATCATATATCATTTCTATTGTACAGCAAGCTTTTGTTCTCGTTACCTCTACATAACGCTTTCCTGAAATAGTCTGCATTCTCAATTGATGTCTCTATGATAAATAATGGAATTTTGCTTATTCCGTCCACTACAATTTGTTGAGTAACTTTTCTCATTTCATTTTGCAGTATTCGTGTGGTCGAAAACCAGACAACGACATTATATGTCCTAGCATCGTAGTCTCCAGGCAACACTGCCTCTTTCTCAGGACTGACAACGGCTTGGCAGTTATTGATTTAGGGGTAAATGCTGCAATTTAGCGTCAGTCTTTTATTCAGATTTTCAACCTCACAACATCTGCCTTTTCGTTACCCTTTCAGAGCTCTAATGGGATTTATGTCAACGGACGTCTTCAGGACCCAAAGGTCGTAATCGAGCTTCACGATAAAGATGAAATTGGCATAGGTTGTTTGGAAACGTACAGGGAGAATGAGCCGATGTACGTGTACAAACTTTGCAAGGGTAATGTAAGTACCGATGAAATACTGGTGACTGATGACAGAGTGATGTTTTTTAATACAAGCCTGAAGTTTGTAATGTTAATGTGACGACGCACTTTAACGAAAAATTGTTATTTTATAACTGCAGAATAAACTGAAATGTAGCAAAACTTAATAACTGACAGCCTATGTAACATTTTTCAAACTCGCCTGCCCTTCCAAGCTATTCTAAAATTGCCAAAAACTGATTTTTCTATTCAACATCTCATCACATTGCCATTACTAGCTTGAATAGAGTTTTTAAATTAATTTGCTTTCTATTGCAGACGAGTTTAAGGAACCTTGAACAATTTGATGATGTATTGACTCAAAGACCTTTGGAACCTGCGATTCAATTTGTTCCTCAATCCGAACCAACGAGCGTGGTATCATCTGTAGACAAAAATGCTAGATGCGCACGGAAACGAAATTTATCGATTGTAAATACTGTTGAGTTGGATTCTGGATTCGCAGCTCCAAAAATCCCTAAGATTAATGAAGAGCATCAGATAATACAAGGTGACCAGCCTAAGCGAAATAGGAATTATGGGCGATCTGAGACTCAAGCGAAATTTTATTTTCGATTATTTATTACGTCTTGAATATTAGCAACAATATTTACCAACTAATTTATTTCAGACGATAATGCCGGTGTTTCCCAAGTCAAGGCAAGCATTGTTCTTGCTGACATATCAGCAAAACAAGAAGATGAATCACCGGAAGTGGAAGAAATTCAAGAAATTTGGTCGACGATTAAAAAAGTCAACCCGCCAAAGCCAAAAACTGACAAACGAAAACTGAGAATCAACCTTCCAAAGCCAAAATCCAATAATCCCGTTAGGCCAGTTATTCCAGCGATTGAAACTAATGTCGGTATTATAGACAAGTCAAACCGTATGACCCTAAATCTCAAAAGTAATGACGATCAAATGTCTTCGAAAGCAGTTGAAATAAGCATTGATTGCAAGGAGGAGGTAATAATTGAGGAAGAGACTCCAGAAACGAAACAAAAATCTGTGCTACCTGAGCAGAGTGAAGTAAACGACTGCTATGCCTTTGTGCCAAAACACTGCAACGAAACTATAGATAATGTGTCTAAACCAAAGAGTACCAAACTAGATTCGCAGCCTTCCTGTTCTGCCTGGTTCAAAGGCGATGTTCAAGAGCTTGATAAACACCAAGTGGTACACAGTAAAACGGGTCGAAAAAGTCGATCGAGAAACAAGAACGAAGATAGCTCAAAGCACAAAAAATCTACGGAGAAATCAGCGCCAGACGATACTATGGATCTCTCTAACGCGATAAAAATAAGATTCTCAAAGTCACCTGCAAACTCGAAGGAAACAGCAGAGAAGGAGTTCAACCGGGAGCAACAATCGTTCTATGATCAGACTCCATGTGCCACTTCATCCCCGTTCAAATTAAGGTCTGTTAAGGAAGAGCCGAGGACCAGTTTCTCGATTATTGACACTGTGGAGTTGAGCGATGACGAATACGACGTTTTCCCAAGCTCTCAGTTGTTCGATGGGACTGGAAGCGACGATGCAATAGACATTGAAGATGGTCCTCCAGAGATAAAGTCGGAGTATATTCCAGATGCGTATGACATCAAAGAGGAAATCATTGAGCCTGACTATGATGAAATAATAGTGCCGTCAGATAGCGACGACGAGGACAACCCCTGGCTTCAAAGGCTGTCGGAGAGCCAGAGGATAAAAGAAGAGCCGGATAGTCCGCCAATGGATTTTTTTGACGAAATGAAAAATCTAAATCTGGATTTATTAAATGCAGCAATATTAGCCAATACTAAGGTTCCCGAAAGCAAAGAACCAGAATCAAAGAAACAGAGCAGCCACTCTGAGGGATCAATTAAAACATTGCAGCCAATAAGTTTCCATGATATCGAGAGAGAACTTAATCAAGAGAACAAAGTTGATTCGGACAGCGGCATCTTTCACGTTTCTGACCCGTTGCCCACTTCGACCAAAGAAAAACCGAGCCCTGAGAATGAGCTTGATAAATCTCTGCGGATAAAACAGACCACTCCAAAACGTCCCGAAATTATCGAGCCATTGCATTTACCACAGCGAAGACGCTCCAGTGTCAAAGACTCTTTTACAGCATCCAGCAAACACGACGACATTTCACCTTCGGCCTCAAGTAGCACAGAAGGTACCAAACTGACTAATTGCACTAGCAGGGGATCCAAGCAGCCCCCACATTTGACATTTAAACAGAAACGTCAACTAGAAATAGACGACAAGATAAAACAGAAGCAATACGAGGAGGAGCAAAGGCGGAGAAGGGTCAAGAATAAATGGGCGAAAAATGTTCCACTGCCTCTAGGAAAAAGGAAGAGTTTACCAATATCTAAGAATGAGAAGTTAGAGATTGTCAATCAACGAAAGGAGAAGCTAAAGGCGTTGGCTAATAAGGAAAAATTGAATTCGGTAAAACCTTCGGTTGAGCGAGTTGCTCCTCAAGGCAAAGCTAAAATCAGTGCTAAGAACAGAGGTGAATTCTTGATCAGTGAACAACAGCAACAAACCGCCACAACTTCGAAAGCCTCTTCGCGACCAAGTAAGACTTTGAAGACCAAGAAGGAATCGAAGAACAGTACAAAGGTTGCGGAGACTCCGTCAACTTCAATAACTGCGCAATCTCAGTCCAGCAAATTGGCGAGTCCTAAAAAAATTTCCAGCCAAATCGTGCCACTGGAGTCGAGTAAGGATAAGAAGGCGTCTGTAAATAAGGTTTTAGCACAGACACATGAAGAACGAATGGAAGATAAGAGAAAAGGTGTTGATGAAGTCACCAGTTCAATGGCCACGGTTATGATTGACGAAATGATTGGATCAGACAAGGAAGTATCACTAAATCAGAAGGAGAACTGGGTCCCAAATTCGTTGGATAAAAATCGGCAGAAAAAGATTAGGAAGAAAGTTAGATTCGACATGGAAGCTACGACAATTAAGGAATATCCGATCGACTCTAATAATACTATGAAGAAATGTCCTGGAAAAGACGCACTTATACCCAAAGATAAATTGTTGGTTCCACCTCAACAAGTCGTCAATAAGGGACAATATCCTACATTGAAGGAATTTTTATTCCACATATTAGCATGGAATCCTTCGTGGCTGGAGGTAAGTTGAAAACAGTTATTTCATATAATGTTTTAAGCCAAACTCAACACTGTTTCATCACATTTTGTTATTGCTTGACTACTATTGTTGTACGGTTGTTATTTCATTTCATTCTTTACCACAAAAACGAGAATTTTTTTATGATTGTCGATATGGAATTGAAAATTTTTAGCACAATTCATCCAGTTTTTTTTTTTTTTTTATTCATTGCTTTGTTTCATTAGGAACAAAAACAACTGAATTCTGAGCCGCCGGTTGTTGTCGTGACTTCATGGCTTAAAGTATGTTGAAAACCATTACTTCATTAAATGTTGTGCCGTCCAAGATTATCATAATTCGACTACAAACCGGACTCTGCTATGCTTTTAATTTTGCTTTTGCTCAGTGCTTTTGCTACCATCATCATTAATCGCTTTTAATCGTGGATAGCTAAGCCGAATTTTCTTTACACCATTTTTCTTTGCATTTACCATACTTTACCTCTTATATTTTCTTTTGCATTTCTTATTTTATTCCATTAGGAACAGAAAAATTTAAAATCTGAACCGCCGATCGTTGACGACAATGGGTTGATACCGTTGCTGACAAATTATAACAATTACAATGAATACTATCACATTATGGTGCCGCTTCTACTCCTCGAACTGTGGCACGGAATCACTAAAGAATTCGAAAGTATCGACCAAAAGAAGAGGTATGTGTTTGAGAGCAAAAATAAAAGTACCTATAATACCCTTTCTTTGTATCCCTGCATTGTTGCTCCGACCCGACAATTTATATAACGACATTGCTTCAGACGTCAAACACTGTTTTGTTCAATCGTCGACAATTCGATCACATGGGAAAAAATTCCATCAGTTAATGTGACATTAACCACAATGATGCTAGAGATGTTGGCCAACGAAAATGAAATAAAAAACCAAATACATCCTGTTTACGGCGATCTTGTGTTTTTGGAATTATGCTATCGTGATGACGATGGTAAACTTCATTTCTCAAAGGTTTTCGCCTACATAACGCACATGCACAAATCCTTAATTACGCCACTTACGTTTTTTAATCGTGAGCTCGGTAAGTTCTCTAAATTGGTTGTTTTGATTCATTACCTTTATAAAGACAGCAAAAAAATACGACACATGACGTATAATTTGCGAAAATTTGAGCACACACGTTTATTTCATGTTTACAGGCAATTATGTGAAACAATCAACACACGTTCTTACTTACACGGTACTCACTAGACCTTTAAAAATGAACCTCTGTAAAAGACCGTTACGATTAAGGTGCGTAACTTATCTGCGATCCAGAATGAGAATGGTTCAAGCTCTGCAGTCATTACCCAGGTCGCCTCTTCTTTCCTCAATACTCAATCCAAAGACTGAATCCCGAACGAATTTGGCTCAGCCCCAAAAACCACTCCAAAACTCTCTGATCACCAAGGTGAGTGTGAGCGCATTGAATGAGACAGGTGTAAATGAAGTGGTTGAAATTTTAAATAATTTCATTTTGTATTGTTAAGGACAAGCTGAATTCCAAGCAGGCAGAAGCAGTGTTCAAAACGACAGAATCAATCGTTCGTAAAGAGGCCAAAATCTGTTTGATTCAAGGACCTCCAGGTGCTAATTTGCTGTTGTTATTTTTCTGAAAAGAGATCCAAGAATATAGTACTTTTAATGTAAAGAAACTTCACGCCAAATTTCGGTGTTTCAGGAACGGGCAAATCGCATGTTATCGTTAACATGGTGATGCAGGTGCTGTACGGTGATAATAGGTTCAGAAGAAAAGATGCAAGCTTGAGAATTCTGCTCTGCGCTCCGTCAAATGCTGCCATCGATGAAATAGTACTTCGCCTTTTAAAACGCCGGGCACAGCTACCTAGTGAGTTGTAATTCATTTACAACTCGCACCGTAATATGATTGATGCCATTAAAACGCCTCTTTTGCAATGTGTTCCTAGAAGATGAACGATTCAAGATGGTTCGCGTCGGAATGACCAACGCCATGCATCCAAGAGTCAAAGAAATATCTGTTGAAGAGTTGGCCAAACGAGATGTGAAGAGGACAAACGACAGTTATAAATTTTGGGGTCAGTCAATGGATAGCCTTGAAGAAGAGGTGCGAGTAATGGCCTGGAAGAAAATAAAACAAGAATATATTAGTAAAAATTATTCTACCCATTTCTTAGACATTCACCGGTTAACCAATGATTGTATTTACAGGAAAGGTTTATAGAGGCTAAAATCAACGCCTTACAGTCAGAGTTGTCCAGTATGCAAAAGGTCAATGAAACTCAAGCCCACTACAACAAGTTAAAACTTGCAAATTTGAAAGCAAGATATGATGTTATAAAGAATTGTGGTCAAGTGAGTGAAATGAATCCCAGAGTAATTTTTGGGGAGCAAAATCTGTTTTGTATTAATTTTTTTTTCTATTATATTTTCAGAACGAAGGTAACACGGACCCTCAATATGTATTGAAACAAGAACGAGAAGCTCAAAACAACATTTTAGTTCGTGCAAACATAATTGCCTGTACGTTGTCATCCTGTTACACTAACATAATGGAATCTGCATTTGGGTAAGAGAACATACTATGACGTAAAAAAGAAATTTGGAAAAAAATTATATCATTATATTAATTTGTCTAATCACGTCCGTGAAACTCAGATCATGGTGTAATACATTTTTGATTTTCAGTGACAAACAATTGAATACATCCAAAATTGTTGCTGATGGTAAAAAAAACAATATATCAGTATGTATCGTGGACGAAGCAACGCAGAGCTGTGAAGCAGAAACGTTGATTCCGCTAATGCTAGGAGTGAATACTTTAGTCTTGGTTGGAGACCCGGCTCAACTTCCTGCAACGATAATTTCTCAGGTATACTAACGAGCGATCATCAATCGCTGGTACCAAATGTTTCTCCACTAATAAAAAGCCGGTTCTAACTTTAGTCTGTTAATATCGTCAACAGAGAGCGAAAAGGCTTGGCCTCGATCAGTCTTTATTTTCGCGAATTCAAAGAGCTCAAGAGAATCTGCAAAACAACTCGGTTATCATGCTAGATACCCAGTACAGAATGGTTAGCCAGATATCGCATTGGCCCAATCAGTTTTTCTACGGTGGAATGCTGAAGAATGCTGAGGTGAACGATACCCGAGCCGTACTTCCATTTCATCCATATAGAGTACTAAACATGGACACTACGCAAAGTCACGATAGGTTTTCGAACACCGATGAGGCGGAATTTGTCGCCAATCTCATACACGGTATGATCAACCACATCGATCAGAGAAAAGTACCGAAACATGTATCCATAGGTGTAATAACCCCCTACAAAAACCAGCAAAATTTAGTGGAAGCTAAGATAAACGAGAGGTAAATGAACGAATTAACTGTCCGTTACGTTTCTTCGGTATTCTCCATACTGCGCGCACGAAAATATACTTGATCGTTTTTCAACAGGATCACAAACACCATGGGGAACCTTAGGGGTAAAATAAGCATCGAGATAAATACGGTTGATAGTTTCCAAGGACACGAACGCGACATTATCGTGATGTCCTGCGTTAGGACAAACGGAATCGGATTTCTGTCGGATCCTCAGCGACTCTGCGTCGCTTTGACAAGAGCAAAATACTGTCTCGTATTATGCGGAAATTTCGCAACATTCAGGGTATGATAAGCTAGACTTTGGAGACGTTGCGAGAATTCCAGTGATCCTAATATTCCATCACGTAAAAAAAAGTACATGTATATATTTATATACCTACGACATTGTATTTGACAAATATTTAATTTTCAGAGAGACAGAATGTGGAATGCTTTGTTGGAAGATGCTCAGTCCCGAAGAAATTACATAAGACTCGAAGCTACCGCGCGTCCAAACGAAATAGTAGCGCATCTAGTCAGATGACGTAAAAAATTGCGCCATGTCAAAAAACGTTAAATTTAGTAATAATTCATAATTATAAGTCGAGTAATGAAATGTTTGAAATAACAACGGACTGCAATGACCCTGTAGACAAAAAAAAAAAAAAGTTGACAAGTTACGTTTATCTATGTTAAAGTTCCACAAAACGATACATAACAAGTAATAAACGAGTTTATAGAAATATATTTGATTGAATAGTCACCTGAAATTTTCAAATTTTCAGTTACAAGCCAAGTTGGGAAAGAGTAATCGTCGCAAATGAATTTTTTATTTTTTTTCATTTCTAAGTAGGAATTTCAGGCTCTAACTTTGCAACGAAATCAGATTTTCCAAGTATTTCTTTACTCAGAGCGTCGTTACCGGTACAAATTAATAATAAACATAGCAACAACAAGTATTTTTTATTATGTTTTATACGCCTAGTTGGATATATATATATGTACAATATAATTTTATACACGAGTACCCATTCTTTTAATTTCATTCAGTTGATTCGTATAACCGCAGATCGAATGAAATTAAAAGAATCACGCGTAGCAACAAAGTCATATTTGAACGCAGGTGGTAAATATATTGACACGTGATGTAGCAATAATTATACGTAGAAAATTGACGTAATTCCAATTCCTCCGAAAAATTGTTTTAACCGCGAATCGCCAGATCGGTACAAATCACGTTATTATGACAGCTGTAGTTATTATGACTATTATTATTATTTTTATTACAATTGTAATTATCATCATTAATAAAGTCAACATCAATGATCTCTGTACCAATATAAGCCCACATCATTACCTTGTTTATCTAGTTAATTTTTTTTAAGTATTTGCCAACGTAGAAATAATGGAAAAATGGAAGCTGATGTACGTTCCAAATTGTAGAATTCCGTTTCTAGGAGCATGAGAATTACTACTTGGCGTTAAAGTCTTTGTGTATTTTTCGAAAAACCCGGTTCACTTTCTCACGCACATCGCGCAGACGCCCGAGTGACCAGTGTCCAGCTCTCGGACGGAAACTACCCTCTGCGACCCCTGAGATGTAGGTATAGTGTTCGCCAATCCACCTGAGCACACCTGAGTTGACCTGCCGGTCAGTATCAGTCAGGTGTACCCGTGGGTCGTAAATGCGGTGCTGCAAGACCTGATTTGAAACACTATTCAAAGTTATCTGTTATTACCGTTGATACTGCCGAAAACTTGACAAATTTTCAAAATTGCCGCCAAAATCGAAGACACCTGGAGAAGTAAGTGCATCCTGGCATGCCTGCTTGAATTAACGCGTTATTGTACATTGTCGAATTCGATTTCAATCTCGGTTCAATATTCTGCACAAAAATGATATGTTCGGCGGTTTGTTAATTTAATAGTTTTGCCGTCAAGTTTTATATTATACATTTTTGTTGCGTTATAACGCGCGGTTCAATTGTTAAAAACGTTCGAAGCGAATTGAATATAGGTTTTTTTTCGTGCTTGAAACGTTCCATGTAGATTAGAAAAAAATAATCGACATACTATGTTTCTTGGGTTAATGAATTTCGATTCGAAACCAACCGAACTTCAACCGATGTTCGATTTTCCAATCGATAACAATTTCAAACTTGCACTTTTCACTCATTACCTGTCAAATGATACTGTGGATCGATTCATTCTCGAAGAAATTGCACAATGAGAAGCTCATTCGTTACTAATTGTTGAAATATTCGATTCCCGAGGCCTGACATGAAATGGTGTCTAATCAACCTATAGAACCTTGATATATTGTATAGAAAAATTTCGTGTCACGACGAATTTATGCTACTGAATAGGTATATATTACCGCGTGATAAAATCTACTAAAATCTTTTCCACGGTATGTACAATAAACATGTTTTTTTACGAAGCTCGCTCGACCGTATTTGGGGGTTGATGGCCATCCCTCACGACACACAACGCATTTATGTTCGCCTGGTTCACCCTGACCACGTCTGTATATAATATGCATACGTGCCGCGCTATGCAAATTGTGTTGAGCGTAAGAATTTGAATCAATATAAGTTGCGTGTACAGAATCTGCCCGAAACCAATTACTTCTATTTCCTTTTCCCGGGATAAGAGGTTATATTCGCAAAGTATGCTCGTATGTCGGCGACGTAGTCTTACGATAAAAATGTTCGAAATTATCAGGTTATACTCTCCAAGTATTCGAAATTTTTTAAAAAAATCACCGTTACGCCAGCACATTCGAAATTCGAAATTCAAACTTTGAATATCGGAATGAAAAAATTCAGCCAAATACAAACGTCATTGATATCCTGTATTTGGAGCGAAGAGGAGTGCGATGTGGTAAATAAATAATTCACAGTCACACCTGTAATCGATTTGCAGTAAACCAATGTTCCGTTTTTAACGACTAGCAGCGTGGGCTATAGTTTAATAATGATCCGTCGATTTTTATCGCATTTACGATAGCCTTGCGCCACTTACAGTAATTTATAAAATCGTACTTGACTTACATACAAGGTACTTTTCATTGAAATCGTCTACTGCAACAGAATAAAGAGCAGATTTGTTCTATAAGATTCCGCGAGTTACTAAGGGGACGAAATATTAGTCAAGAATGGCCTGAGCTTCTGATAATTTTGCAGAATAATGGTGCTTGCAACCCGTGGAACGCAGTCGATCGGGTCCTGGTTTCGTTCGTTCAAAAATCTGAAGTTACTTCCGTTAGTATCCGGATTTCACGTTGCAGGCATGGAGAAACCGGATTCTTCAATGGGCGGTGGAAGCGTCATCGAACTCGAAGATCGCGATCCAAATAATTTAAATCAACATCTTCAGGTAAATCGGAGAAAAAGAGAATTGTAGAAAATAAATTAGAACGCCCTTTGCGTATCCCCGCAATTAACGGCTTAATCACCCCAAGATTCAGAATTTTTCAAATCGGGTTAACGATGTGAACGGATTACGTTCATAATCAATAACCAACACGGCTAATCTTTGTTTTATACAAACATATCAAAATTTATTGAAAAATTCTTGCGTCCTTCCTCTTTTTTTTTTCAACAGTTGCTGCACGCAGAGTAGATAACAATATTGCCCTAAAAGATAACAAAATTTTACCTACCCACCAAATATTTAACCGAGGATATACCTGGATCGTTAAATATTCAATGCAGTATAAAACAAGAGGTGGAAAAATTCTTATAACTGTATTCACCCTGCATATAAATCTGAAACATTCACCCAGATTTAAGTCGTTCAAACGAAAAAAAAAAGTTAATTAATTCTCAGCACAATTTTCTTTCTTGCAATCTGATAAATCTTGTTAATAATTGTAAATTCGTCTAGGTGATGTGGGACGATGTGATCGGGGAGCCAGATGGTATCAGGAGTCCAGAGTGCGCGTGGAGACTGAGTAGCCACTGCTTCCGGCTTTCGAGGGGTTGCTGTTACGTGTTCCTTTCGGTTCTCGTAGCGCCGCTGGCAGCCCTTTGCCTAGGCTTTACCTTCGCGTGTCTGGCCTTTGAGGTATGTAGGTATATAGGTAGGACACATCCCAATACCTCGAGTACACAAATGTGTGCGTGAGTAATGTCAGTGACCTTTTCGGCATTGTCCGACACGCAAGTCCATATATTGTGCACGCACGTGACGCATATATCGCCAAACCATAAACACACAGCCGCAAAACCCCTTCGCGGTAAACCCGAGAGGTAAAAAAGATCGATCAACTTTAACCCTGTATATTATTTTACATGTGTACAATAAAAACGAAGAATCTATACAGAGTTCGTTTACTGCAAGCGCCAGAATATCTTTCGTACCAAATTATTCGTTCAACTCTTATTGAATAATGTGTATTTTATATATAACATTGATAGACGGACAGATCAATATGGCCGCCGTTGACACGCTTGCGATTTGATTTTTGTCACACGATCATTTCGGGCGTTTAAATGTCATCGAGCGTTGTTTCACGACAAGCGAAATGACGGCAAGAATAGCTTGGTTATCATTTTACCATTGATTCTGGCTCAAGAAATGAGAATTTACGATTATTATGAAACGTAGGTTAAGTAGAATTGTCTAAGGCGATGTAATTCTCACTAAAACGGCGTGCTCGGACCGTAATTAAACCTTATTTGTCATATTTCAGCACATTTGGTGCATTGCCCCTTGCCTTCGAGTTTGGAAAATCTCCTGCGCAGCGACGAGGAACTTCTGCATGGCTTCTGTTCAAGCTGTTGTTCGTCCTTGCACAGAATCCGTCGGTTATCTATTTCACAACGTTCGAATTATGAATCAGAGGTTGCCGGACGGCCCGGATAGAAAGGACGATATACTTATTATCTAAGCCGAAACCGAAGGAGTAAGAAACAAATCTGAATAAAGCATATAAGATAAAAAAAATACGCTGGTGATCCAAAAATATTTAATTAATTATTATAATAAGATCGAAGAGAGAACTTTTATGAAACACGATGTACAAACGGTTACAGAGATGATAAGAAATTTATGAAAATTTATATAATACAGATATACGTATTTATAGGTACATAGTTCAATATATAATTGTATAAATCCAATTTCGTTGTTGTTCATGCGAAAAAAAAGGTACGGTGAAGTCTGTTTTTAAAGAATTATTGCTTTAACCTAGCAATTATTTTATTAGTTTTCGTGCGAATAATAATTAATTTGTCCTAACCGATAATGTAAGATTATGCGATTACGGTTGAAAAATCTATTGTCCAAAGGTGACCAAATATCCGTCCAATGCGCCCAAAAATTGAGTGTTTCTAATAAATGGAAGACATTTAATATTGAATAGAAAATTTGCAATTTATTTATACGAAAACGATACAAGTGTTTGTTCCGATTTAAAAGCTATGAGTTTAAAAATCCCGCCACGAGACGTTGCGCTCAACAGGCCTTATCTAATGTTCATATTACGCAGTCGTGTGTAAACGATTGTGTAACGCAATCGTTACGTCATAGGTCTTGTGTTGCCCACAAAATAATAATATCATATGCAAAAATTTCGCAACAACACTTGTATCCTAAATTACACATTCCATATTTATGAAAACAAGTTGCCTAGGTCATCAGCGACGTATCTCATGCAGCATATACAAGCTCGTCGCTCATTATCACTGATTGCTTAATTTTCTCGCTTTTTTTACTGCTGAACCGAATAGATACCATGTATTAAATGTGTATTTACGGTGCAAGCACACCAGTTGATTCACGACGACATGGCCGTTCAGTTGCAAAAGTTTTTCACTAAACTGGGCAATGCTAACCCTGTTCAATCGGCTAGGAGTATCCTTTATAAATAAATTGTCGATTATACATCGGTGCTAATGTACTACTTGACTTTCATTTATCAACATTAACTGTGTGCGTGATGATTGATTCTTTCAATATAAGCCAAAACGATTTTTCACTGTGTTCAAATTAGGAAATCATACCTATGATAGTTAAAATTTTCGTCCGTTTGTCTTTTCTTTCATATTTTGGTCGTATTCATTTTTCCTCTAATTCACCGAAAATGTTACTCTGTGTACATGGAACATTGTAACTTTGAAGCAATGAAACAAGGCAACTTATGATATACCGTATTGTTCTTTATTCGAATTTCCTCAGATTTGTCAGTTTCGGCGTGTACGAGAAGCCAATGTGAGTACATAATTTAATTAGCCCGAACTAACCCTTTCACTTCATTGAATGCTTTCTTTGGATTTTGTTCGAGTATACAAAACTATGACGATGATAATATTTTGTGCCTGTCTCTTCGGAAGATTGGTTGAGGTTACAGAGACTTTCTACTTCCGTTTGATCATCTGCGTTCTGCTACCACTCTCTAGTGAAGATAAACTGTACTAGCCAGACAAACGTTGGTAACACGTCAAACTCCCGCCTCACATGGTAAAGAAGAGAAAACCGCGAAATATAATTTATCTTGACGTATTTTTTTGACGAAAATTTTGCCTACACTATTTCCTGTAGATATTTGAAATAAATTTTTTGTTTGGTTTTAGAAAAGTACTTCATCATTATTCACATACTGTAAAAATATCGTGAATTTTTAAAGTCAAGATTACGAATAGCATTATTTATTATACAATTATTACAGAATCTACGTGAGAGCGATCAAGATGAAAGTAATTTTAAAAATTTTGCATTAGTAATCAATTTCATTTCATGTTTTTTTTTTCTTATTACTTATCACGGTGAACTGCTAAACTTTTAAAATAATGCGATTCAAAACAAATATGACATTTTCAGCATCATTTCGATGGAACGACGCGCTGAATTTGGAGTCGCAATTAACGCAGGATGAGATCCAGGTTCGAGATCAGTTCCGAGTTTATTGCCGGGAGAAGCTGCTGCCGCGGATAAAACATGCCAATAGAACCGAGTACTTTGACAAGAATATAATTACCGAGTTGGGGGAAATCGGTGCCTTAGGTTGCACGATTAAGGGATACGGATGCGCGGGAATTTCAAACGTAGGATATGGTCTCCTGGCTAAAGAAATCGAGGCTATTGACAGCAGTTACAGATCAGTTCTTTCCGTACAATCTTCCCTCGTTATGGGCGGTATTGACATGTTTGGAAGCGAAGAGCAGAAGCAAAAATATATTCCGGCGTTAGGTGGGTCGCTTGATTAAAATTACCATATATAAGTGCATTGGTCAGTACCCTGTATAAGAGTATCAACGATCTTTTCCCCAGGATCTGGAAAACTAATCGGATGCTTTGGACTTACCGAACCGAATCACGGCAGCGATGTATCCTCGATGGAATCTCGAGCTAAATACGACGGAACAAAAAAGGTTTACAAATTATCAGGGAGCAAAACTTGGCAAGTATAATAATACGTGTAAGGTTGAATTATCGATCGTTCTGTCAAATCTCATCCCGTATTATATTGGGGGGATTATGTATCGTATTATATTTAACTTTACAAAAAGTTTTAAAACTTTTAAGTTATATTGAAATAAAAAAGTCGCCTGCGCATAGGCAACCTAGCTTTTGGGGGGATAAAATCCAACAGGCGAAATTCGGGCTGCCCAAACTAAGGCGAACTTTGTTTAGGAATAATCTTCCTGTAATCTTTGAAGAATATTTGAAACTCGTTTCCGTGACGTGGTGAAAAAATTGATAGAGAAAGAAACAAAGTAATTGAGTTTTAAGAAAGTGGGTGAACAAATTTTGTCTTTGTTTTGATTGTTGTCGATTGATTGGTGGTTTTTCCATGTAATTAGGATAACCAATTCACCGGTGGCGGATATTCTCCTTGTTTGGGCAAAGTGTGAAGACGGAAAAATTCGGGGTTTTATCGTCGAGCGAAAGGGTAACGAAATGGGACTGTCGACGCCGAAGATCGAGGGGAAATTTTCTCTGAGAGCTTCGGTTACCGGAATGATTTTAATGGACGACGTTATAGTGCCGGAAAACAACGTGCTCCCGAATGTTGCCAGTTTGAGGGTATGAAAGATGAATGAAAAAAAAAAAAAACGAACATCAATATTTGCAGCGATATTCCTGGTTACTTTCACGAATCTTTCAGGGGCCTTTCAGCTGCTTGAACAATGCGAGATACGGCATAGCCTGGGGTGCTTTGGGGGCCGCTGAAGCTTGTTTAACTTTAGCAAGAGCTTACACTATGGACAGGACACAATTTCATAGACCTTTGGCGGCTAATCAAATTATGCAAAAGAAAATGGCCGACATGGTAACCGAGATATCTATCGGACTGCAAGCCTGCCTGCAAGTTGGTAGACTCAAGGATAAGCAGGAGTAAGTTGTACATATTTATAATCGGCATTAAACTTCAATCCTTGAAAATATTGCAAGAGAATTTGTCTGTTTTTTATCTTTTTCTCTTCGTTTTTTGATTAGAATTTAACTCGAGGTAATTGTTGAAACGAGATTTTAATGGATAAATTTTTCGACGTAATTTCGCGCAGAGCAACACCGGAAATGATATCTTTAATAAAACGAAACTCGGCTGGAAAGGCGTTGGACATTGCGAGAACAGCGCGAGACATGCTTGGTGGAAATGGTATTTCCGACGAATATCACATAATACGACACGTGATGAACCTCGAGGCAGTAAACACTTACGAAGGTGGGTGTACGAATTCGATCAAGTTATTTCTCTTATTTTTGTTTTCTACGTATATTGGGATCCTTAAGGTTTGATAATTGTGGCCGAAACAACATGGCGTCGCAACTGAATAATCAGCCGATTGTTTCATGAGGTTTTTGGAGCAAATTATGTGAATATCAAGACACAAAGAACTCCAAGCAAGTTGTTAGCGTTTCTTTTTGTTCCATCAAGTTCATGTCAAGAAAAATGAATGGCATAAAAACACTTTTACAATTAAATACGATCCGGCTGAAATTTTTCATATCTCGTCTTCCAGAGATATTTGCGAAAAAGATTCTCAAACGTCGGGAACACACGGATATTTTACGCAACATAAATCATGAATAACGAACGACGTATTTAATCACGTTGCAGGTACTCACGACATTCACGGATTGATACTTGGCAAGGCGATAACTGGAATAGCAGCATTTGCCAATTAAAAGATAATGCGACAGATTTACTCAGGGAAAGAGAACAATGAAATCATCGTATAAATTGTGAGATTGGTTTTTACGTCCGAAGATCATTCGAATGTTAAATTACGTTTATGTATTGTTTCTTTTCATTTTTTTATTCACTTTTCTTGTTTCTTTGTTTGTTGTTTTATATTGAATAAAAATTTTGTTGAGAAATAAAAGACTTTCTTCTCACTCATATCCGTACCGTATGCATTATACATTTATACGATGTGATACGCTTGACGTAATTTATTTATTTTCATACCTATTGTTTGCTAAATACCTTATTCTTGAGAAGGAGCCGGCGTGTTTGAAAACTTTTTCTTCCATCACTTGAACACACAAACAATCACCATTACTAGAAAATCAATAATTTACTAGCTAAGAAAATTACGATTATAAAATTTTTCCTTGGACGAACACCGGATTATCTATTTTTATAAAACAAACAATTCACGATCCAAAATCACATGATTCCCGCTCACGATCGACTGTCCGACAATTCACGTTTCGCGTAAATCTGCTTGCTGCAGCGCTGCCTGCGGAAACTGAACTGAGAGAAACGAGTGAGTTGATACCTACGGAAAATAGAGAGTGGGGAGAATTTGCACGCTGCCGATGTGTTTACGTGTTACGTTGATTATTCCGAAGCTGTGCGAGGCAATCGACTCGATGAATATAGGCTCTCCACTCTTCAATTTGAATAGTTTTTGGCCTAATTCTGTCGTTTCGAACTAGTTTTACATGTTCAATGAATAAAAACCACGGTTTTCTCCAATACATCTGTGCAGGGAAACTTTTCAAAATTTGATAGGGTAACGACTAAGTTCTATATCAACATTTTTTATAATTTTCACAAATTTCCACCTATCTTGTCTTCGAAAATCCAATCTAACATTATTATGATTCCCTATTTTTACATGGACAGACGTTTGTTTGCAAGGGTACGTAGTACTCCTGCTTTTACCGACCGAGCAAACGTGCCCTCATTTTTTATATATCGAAGAAACAAACGAACGGGCGAGTGATGCATCGAAAAATTTGAATCGTGTCCGTTACTTTGTTTATTTAACATATGAAAAACAAGGGGGAGTTTCCTCCGTCGGTAAGGCAGGAGCACTGCATGCCCTTAATGAGAAAATATTACCCCTTTTTCACGTATTTAAGTATTCGAATATACCGAACGATTTTCTTACGAATTTTGAAGAAACAAATAAATATTATGTAATATACGAATGTAATCGTATATAAAGCTGTAAAATAAACCATCGGAATTACGAATATATGTCGATAATTAGTAATGATATTGAATTTTAATTACTTAGTAATTAAGTGTCAAAGTACATAATGTCAATTATTATCATACAGGTATACAACACACGATGCGTGCATATTAACTATGTATACATACTGCATATACATACCTACATATATGTACATACTATAAATAATATATAGTATGTTAAAAGAAATTATAATATATATCAGTGCTACACTCGTTAGTTATATAATATATACATATAACAATGTTATACACACACATATATATATATGTATATATCATAATAATTACCATTCAAACTGTGTTTAAATATATTACTTCTCGACTACGATAAGCTCTTTTCTGTAAAACTTAGTCAACATATTATTATTATTATTATCATATAGTTTACAAATTATTTATATAGTTGCCCGATGCGACTTCGATCGCGATAAACGTTAATGATAATGATGACGGTAATAATAATAATAATAATATTAATAATAACAACAACAACGATAATCAATAATAAAAACATAAATTATACCATAGTCCGCAGTTCGTGGTTTCATGTTTGATTTTCTATGATTGAATTCCGTGGCTTAGTTATTACGATTAGATTAGTACAGTATAAGTTTATTTTTTATACCGATTATCGCGTTTCGGGAAAACAATTGAGGTTCGTAACCGCGGGTGTTTTGCATTTTTAATTTAATTTCATTTACGGGTTTTTTTCTTTTTTTTTTTTTTCTTTTTTAATCTGTTTGTTTATTTTTTTTTTTTTTTTTACTGTCTTTGTCTTTAATAAATACCTAATATACCAAAGTAATAAATAATAATTACAATAGTCATTATTTGATTAAGCTATCCTTTGGTGTGTATTACAATGCGTAAGTATATATAATATAATATGTTAATATGTATATAATAACCGTTTTAATAATTGTTAACTTGACTGATGCGATGTTCTCTTGTGATTTTTGAAGTATTAGTTACATCGTCATGTGTACTGAAACGAAAACTGGCGAAAATCCATTGCTATCGTTATATTGTTTGTTTGTTTGTTTGTTTTTTTTCCCCCTTCATCTTCTCGTTTATCTCTCACATTATATTTTTTGGTGTGTTTATTTATTAACGTTTTTTACTCCGTTTTTTTTTTTTTTTTTTTTCTTCAATATTCTTAAGTACGATATTAATGTCTACTTATATTATAAACCTACTTCTAGTTACGTCTATATGTATAATCCTTGCGACGTGTTTCATTTTAATTAAATTATATATTTATATGGTATCAAGTACTCGAAAATACTTCCGATGGCAAATGAAAAGTAAAAGAAATCATTACGTTTTCTTTCTCGACACACGTTTTTTTTTTTTTTTTTTTTTTTTTTAGCTACAATATATAATAATTAAGGTATTCCTGTCTAGTTTGTGTTGATTTTTTTTTTTTTTTCCAATCTTTTTATTCTTACGTCGCGCTACATTTTTCTTTCTCTCGATCTCTTTCACTCCGCGCGATCGTTATATTATAATCATAATTATAATAATATAATCATAACAATTTACAATTGTTTAGTACTTGCATTGTTATTGTTTTCCTTGTGTTTTTCTGTTTTTTTTCTTCACAGCTTTAGATTACTTTGTTCACTTTTTTCACCTCGTTTTGTTTATTCGACGTTTTTTTTTCAGTAATCTTATTTTATTTATTTTTTGTTTATTTTTTTTTTTTTGCTCCTCCGTAATTTTCTCATTTCGTTTTCTGTCTTTATTTTATTACTTTTATTTCAAGCATTTGCTTACTCCTCTCTGTAATTAATTAGATTTAATATACATGTATGTATAATCTTTACTCCTTATTGTCGTGCGAACTGTTTTTTTTTTTTTTTTTTTTTTCTCATATATTACACTAATAATCGGCTGTGATGCGGTTTGGGAAGAAAAGAAATCCAAAAAAAATCAAATCAAAAAAATAAGAACAAACAGGCAAAGGTAAAAAAAAAAAAAAAAAAAACTGCAATCCTTCGATCATCAAATTATAATTATTATAACTCAGAAGCATTCAGATCGCGTTATTAGATTTCTTCATCGTTAAATTTATAATCGAGCAGTGAGGAAAATCAATATGTGAGTAACACGTTCGTTGATATATTATTTGATAATAATTGACGAAGGAGAAATTTTTTAAATTTACGTTAACCGGAAATGATATTGAATTGCAATATTCTTTGTTCGTTTCGTCCGTATGATAATTTACGAGATATGTGCGAGTATTATGATAATAGAAATTGTATACACGTATTTGTTGTTGCTTTTTGACCTTTTATCGTTTACATTGTACAATTTTAAATAAGGTAAGAAAAAATTAATTGAATAAAAAGAAGAAAAAAATAAATAATAGAAAGAATAAAACCAACGATTTTCCGTTCGTCTAAAATTTTTCAACTCGTAAACGAACTGCATTAAGTGTTTAAAACACGTGTGAGTGTTAAAATTATAGATAATAATTGAAATTTTTTTTAAATATTCGCCAAGCGTTTCGATAAATACTATTATACAAACAAACAATAAATAACGCTGTACTATTTATATTTCTTTGTGACATAAGTCAGTGCGGTAATAGTATTTATAATAATGATAACTATAATTACAATAATAATACTCGGTAAACGGAATGATTATACAATGAAATGTATCTGTATACGTATACATGTATGCACGTAAGTAATTGGAATGTATTTTTGGTTTGTTTCCCCAGCAATAAAATTAACGTTTGTTTAATCTGAAAAAAATGAATACGTAACCGAACTGTAGGAGAAAAAAGAAATAAATAAATAGATGGATACGAAGAAAAATTGGCTAGTATGCGTAAATCGATAAGTAACTGCATACGTGATTTGTGCTTCGTAGAATATTATTTTTATGAATTTTGATATATGTATAGTATATAATATTCTCTTCCTTGTTGTCTTTTACAATGTTTGTTGATTAAATATTCAATTATCATTTATATTTATGTATATACCAATTACGTACACGTATTTTTAATATACATATACTATACATATACTATACATATATGTATATATGTGATTGCGTTTAAAAAGATGCGTATTCATGCACACGAATCGAAAAAAGAGCGTCTATTGAAAATCATTGTATACATATATACTTGTGTCTTGACTGCAAATTAAGAAAAATTTTATCTACGTTATTGTTTCCCATTTTTCGCATTCTAATACGTAACAGTGTGAAAAAAAAAACTGTGAATGAAAAATTCATATTATACATAATAATAATAATAATAATAACGTATAATACGGAGATATATTTAAATAGGTTTTCGATACTAATTTTACTCGTGTTTATTTATTACTTGTATTTTTCCGTACGTGTTCTCTGTTTTCTTTGTTGTCCTCTGCTCTACCTTTAATTGTTATTATTATTTACACTACGCAACAGCGAAATGAGTTTCAATTTTTATCAATCAATCGATCGATCAATCAATCATCCGATTAGACAATTTATTCATTAATTAAGTAAGATTGCCGCATGGCCGATCGCTTTGAATTTCTTCTACGTCTGCGTGTACGATTCTATAGCGATTGCTTTTATTTATTTATTTATTTATTTATTTTTTATTGCATCAATCCAGTTCTCGTACAATTTTAGGATTAAATTTTGATTGTCAATTTTGTTGGGATTAAAATTTCGCGAATGATGATCGTGTCGAAAATTTGGTGAAATCGGTAACCATAAAGCCAATCGAAAGCTCGTCTATTATTCTACTGAAAATGTTCATGTTTCAAATCATACAATGTTTTGAAAGAAATCGATGTGTAATTTATTGCACGATTTATATCGTAAATTTGATAAAGTATATAAGATATCTAAGAATAATTTACGAAAGCACGAACCATCGACAATAGAACGAAGCACGAAGATCAACAATATTGTCAATTATACAAATCTTGATCTAGCATATGCGATGATTCGGCCTATCGTGATTTATTATGTGATTTCTAATGTAATTCGTAGAATTTACAAGATAAATCATGTAGTAAATTACACGTTGAATTCTTGTAAAGCGTATTATGAATTTGACACGTGAACATTTTCAGTATGGTTGGTTGAAATTTCAACAACATATTTCTACACGTTTGTTGGTTATAAATGAAATGTAAACGGATTTCGTAGGAGATGAGAAAGCTTTTTTTATGTAAATCGATTTGATTCGATTGATCGTGCAAAGAATGCATCGTGTTTTACAGTCCAAATTCAAGATGGCGGTTCAAATAATCGATGCCATTCAATTGTTTGCGTACAATATTCGCTTCTCTTTTTTTTTTTTTTTTCTCCCCTCGTACCAAACAATGCAAATTCTTGAACGTACATAATTTAAATAACAGCGCCGGATAGAATAACGCACGCGCAATCGTACGAACACAAATTTCAGCGATATTACTAATAATTCTCATTAACAATAGTATAATATATCATTTGTTTATACTTATATCATACATTATAGTAATTATTACTTTTAATATATTATACTATAGTTTCAATTTTTTCTTTTTTTCTTTTTTTTTTTTTTCTTGTTCAATTCTTCTTTATCATTACCACTACTATTATCATTATTTTTACTTCTCTTCCTCCGTTCATATGCGCTTATCTATACATCTCATTATATATTCACTATATACGTTATACGCGTGTCCCACTTTTATACATTATACGTACCTATATGACTACATATCGCATCTCTACCTAAAGTCGAGCTAAAAACTTTTGTTTCTTAACAAAAAATCTGTGGTATGTATACATATATATATAATGGTAATAATAATAGTAATAATAATAGTAATAATAATAATAATAATCAACGTAATCGCGTTACACACAGTTTTATTTGTTAGATTCCATTAATTTTTCTCTCTTTTCATTCCTATACAAAGTTGTTTTCATCTTTTCTTTGTATATTTTCGTTCTCCTCGTAACTATAATAAATTTATTTACAGAATTATCATACAATATTTTTCATTCAATGAGAGTTATCATTATTATGTATAATAAATTCCGTATTATGTACACACCCTATGCATTTATGGGTATTACAGTACGTACGGCAACGACTACGCGGGAGTTACACTCACTTTGTTGTTTTCTCTATTTCTAATTTGTTTGAAAAAAAATTTCGCACAAACCGCGCGCAAACAATTTTTAGCTTATTTTATATTTTAATCCAAAAAAAAAAAAAAAAAAAATGTCTGGAACTTAAAATACAAGCTTTATTTATTGTTGGTAAATTTGTGCAAAAGTTGATCCGTTTATGAAAATATATTTTTTTTCACATTTGCAGTTTGTACGAGCGATGCGAACTTCATTCGTTTATCTCTCCCTCTTTAATATGTGTAATTTTACATCGAACGAACTGATATTTTATAAATTAATTCAAAAATCGAACGTTCCGTGTCGTTTCTAACATAAAGTGCGCGCGCAGCTCGCGCGTTGCCGTTCAACTGTAATTCTGTGTCTGACCAATACGCTGATATCTACTACTTATTTTCTGTAGCGCGGTTAATTCGATTTCCGATCAAACTGCAATGTATGTCTACGAGATGTTAGAATCGTTCTTTGTTTTCTCGGTCTTTCTGATATTTGGTTTGCTTGGAATCTTCCATCTGTTTTTTTTTTTTTTTTTTTTTTTACTCTTTTGCAGTGTATTTACGACTTTCAGTATATTTCGCCGCACAATTTGGTTCATTCTTGGTTCAAAATGCTTCATCCGTGTCGTGACTAAAGTAAAATTACTTCCATCTTCATCTTTCTATTTTTCTATACATATATATGTATATATAGTTTGTGTGTGTGTGTGTGTTTATAGTGAAAAAATCGCTCGTCTGCATTTTGCTTACTACCTCAATTACACAGATATATACTTACACAATCTATCGACAGGCATATAACATGTATATAACCTATATACCTCTACCTATGTATATAATATACACATAATGTACCTAAATTTAACAAATTATTCATCTTCATCGTCATCTTACTTAACTTCATCCTATCACTTTTAATATCTTTCTTTTTAAATTTCGGTGACTCGGTAGCGTGTATTGTTAATATGTATATCTATTGTATATATGTATAGTATGCAATATACCTATATATATCGTTACTAATATTTAAACCCTTAATCGTTCATCTTTGTCTTCTTCTTATTTTTTTTTTTTTTTCATCTTTGATTAAAATTAAAATTATTACAATAATAATAATCATGTTTGTTAATATATATATATATGTATATATATATGTTTATTTTGTACTATATATGATCTTAACCCAGTAGCCATAGTTATATATACATATATACACGGCTACTCTTATTGGTACGCGTTTTCAGTTTTATATGCAATTTAATTATTATTGTTATTGTTGTTATTATTATTATTGTTGTCATTATTGTTGTTATTATTATTATTATTATTATTATTTTCTTGTATGTTTTCTTCGCACAAATTTCACCTCGGTTTCTTTTAATTACATCTCGTGAAAACCTCGATGTTTCTGTTTTATCATCTCCCCCGTTTGCAATCCGTTCACTCTCGTTCACTTGTTTGTTCGATTGAATTTCATTCCTTATTAATTTTTTTATATTATTCTTGCGAGTATATAATATTCGTATAACGCGTTGCACAGTGGCGTTTTTGTGTAATTATCAAACACGCGCAAAGTAACTTATTATACCTATGTATATAATAATAATAATTTATATAATATATATATATATATATATGTATACATATATATATATATATAGTGTAATATGATATACCTAAAAATCAATTAGGTACCCAATGATATATTTCTTTACTTATGTATTGTTATCCGTTGGAATGAATAATTGATTAATCACCACGCTTTAATTTTCATTATATTATTATACTTATTATTATTATCTCGCATATATACGCATATGTATAATACATATAACAATATATATATATATATGCTTTTCCGAACGGATATATATATATATATATCATGATTCCGATCCCGTTTTTCTTCTTTTCTCTAATTGTATTATAGCTATAATAATAATAATAATCGTTATTATTTATTACTATTCTATTAAAATTATATCATGACTCTTACTAAATTATCCTTATTGTTTGTATTTACGTACGTATATGTATGTATGTATGTATGTATTTGTCTTATTTTAATTCAAATTCTTCATTTGTTAATATATTATATTATATAATTTATTTACAACAATATATATACACATATATATATATGTATATTGTGTTTATATATTTATATATATATATATATATATCGAGTGTGATTGTTTTGCCTCGCGTTTTAAGAACGCGTCACAAGCATATTCGCGTCATTTTCTTTCTTTCGTTTCTTGCCTTTTTCCCCATCTTCGTTTTAAATATACATTAGAGTTAATAATTATTCTCACAGGCGCTACAACGATTTGTAATATATGTATAATAATAATTGTTTCTCTTCCCTTCGGCATATTCGTTATTCTTCTTTGCCTTTTTGTTTATTTATTTATTTATTTTTTTTTTTTTATCCTCACAATCTGGTTTCTCGTGAAATTATTGTTTGTTTGTTTGTTTTGTTTACTTCAAATTATGTTGATTATACGCTATGTAATATCGCTATGTGCATTATACAAATGTTCTATTCTTATACCGATCCTTATTAATACTTATTCTAAACATTATTGTAATATAATTTATACATGTATTATATAACTTTTGTCCGGGCGACCAGCAAGGAGTTATAAAACGAGTCGATCTTTCGTTCCTTAAAATCTTTTTTCACTGCACTTACGACGGTGAAAATTTCGAGTACGTTGTTCGATTTCGACGCGGATTCGTAATGCGACATATGTAGGTGTAAAATGATATTCGCACATAATGAACGATTTGTTTTCCGCTGAATGCATAAACAAAGAAATGAAAAAGGTATAAAAAACTTTAGAAAAAAAACAAACAAAAAAGAACGTGAAACAAAAACACAGCAAAACTTTACATTTACCGAATAAAATAGCAACGAAATTTTGACTAGATATTATAATATGTATTCAATACACGGATCATCTTTTAAAGATGATTTTTAACCCGAGAAATAAAGACTAGCTGCACAATTATTATATATACGAATTGTGAACGAAGTATTTGACTAACTATTATAATCAATACATATTTAACAACACATATTAATATTGAAATAGGATTAATATAATGATAATAGTATATTAACGATAATAATATAGGAATAAATCATCTTTGCCTACACTAAATAATAATAGTAATGAAATATATATATAAATGGCAAAAATATGGCACCTTAAGTATACAGTGGCGATTGGCGAAGGGAAAATTGAAAAAAAAAAAAAAACAATAAAAAAACAAAGAAATACTTAAAACAGAAAACATGTAATAATATTAATAATGATGAATTGAAAACTCACAGATAGTTTGCGGTAATGAAGTTCGCGGTTTACTTTGAATTGCATGAATTCAGGTGTATTTACGTATAGTTTCGATTGTTTTTCCCCATCAATCGAACAACGACTCTCTTTTCCCGTAACCGCGGATGCATTTCTTTGTCCGTCTAGATCTGTGCAGCGTGTGTGTGAAAAGATTTATGAAAAGGGTAGATCCTCTTCGGGTGACTCGTCGTGATACTCCTCGTGGTCGGACGTATGTCACAAAACGTCGGATGCTTGCCGAGATCCGAGGCCAATCGTCGGTGACAATTGACCCTCGTCCACAGCAACGGCTTTCGGGTCTTCGTCTTTCCATTTGTCCATCGAACGCCGCCTCGCATTCATAAAGAAGTTCCCAACTGTCGTTGGTTCGAGACCGAGCTGACGCGCGATTGTCACTTGCATCTCCTTCGACGGCCTCTTCGTTTCCTGCGGGGCACAATTTAGTCATGCCTTAAACTTCGACTTTATTCTTCTCCCTATCTCTTTCTCTCTTTCTATGTAGATAAATAGATAGACATATAGATAGATATACGGATAGATAGACATATAGATAGACAGATAAATAGATAGACGGACAGGCAGATAGATAGATTGATAAATAGATAGGTACAGAACTCGCTCTCTCCCTCTCTCTCTCTCTCTCTCTGTCTTACTCTCTATTTTTCTTTTCTCGAACAAATTTCGGAATATAGTATATTGCGTTACTAGCGCGAAAGGTGGGCGATTTCCGACAAGTGTGAAGTTTGCAGCGTAAGCCAAGGCGAGCGTTAAGGGCTTCGCTTGATCGCCATTTTTGTTGCAATTTGCGTACAGCGTGTAGGTTTTGTGCTGCAGTCTGACCAATTGAAAATAGAAAAAAAAAAAAATTCATCAGCTCTCGGACGTCGCCATTTGCTACGGCCATTTTTGTTCCTACGGAAAATTCATCGTGTAAAGACCTTCCTCTATCCCCTAGTCTATCTACGGACCTTGTTTTCCAACACCTGTGACCGAGAATTCGATTTGAAAAGTGCAACGAAGGTGACATTGACAACGGGTAAAATTGAGGTTAGGTAACTAACGCTCGGTGAAACGGTGCGCAAAATTGAGTTGTTCGATAGTGCGCATGCGCCGTAGACAGCCTTAGTGTGTAAAATGTAGCATCTCAGTTGAGCGCATGCGCGAACGATGTTGTACGGAACTTTTCGAAAATAGGGCACTATACTCTTCGCGCGGTTTTTGGTAAAAATGATGCTAAATTGGAAAACGGCGAACTGGAAACCGCGGTTGGAATTTCCATAGCAAGTCGCGACACAGCCTCGAATTCTGCATTCTAACCTGCACATGTGTAGCCTCGTGGATGGCCTAGAATATGTATGTATATAATGCGGGGAAAGCTGAAGGCCTAGCTAAGAAGTTGCAACTAGAAGCGAAATTATTCAAGACAGATCGATAATGTGGAAGTTGCCAGCGGACACCGCGTATTGTATATGCTTTCCCCTTTGCATGTTACTTATAGCTTGTAGGTAAATGCCGCCATGTGTGCATATCCTCAGACCAATGAGTTTTGCATAATGCGAATCGAATGTTTAAAGGGGAAAATGCAATTGCAGATACACCAAAATTTTTACTATTCCCAGACGCGCTGACAGCTTTTCCATTTTCTTTGCTCGGTTTTTATACCGATAGTTTCCAAAACTTCACCTATCTGTAAACTTTCAATATTGTTGAAATTTGTACCTTAGTACTCGAAAAGGAGCTCCGTTCATGCGTAAGAAAAACAATTTGCCGAGCTTACCAAATATGGCTGAAGAAATGTTTCATTGACTCAAATAAATATGGTTCCCCTCAATAACCCAAATTATTACTCCGATTACTGTTATTTTTATTGAATCAAACAAACATTGTTTTCGACGTATATTTGCTTTCCACATTTGGTAAAACCAACAAATTCTTTGTACGAGTGTATCTGAACAGAGTAAGCTCGATTTTGGAAAAAGTATTTGTCGCAAACACGTTCCAATTTTGGTCAAAATATTTTTTCATTTCTCTGAATAGACGACCAACGACAATTGGTAAGAATCGATAAGATATAAAACTTGGGTCTGGAAGGCTTGAGCCATCTTTAGAGGAGTAGCACATTTGAAAAACGATGTGATTTTTCAAAAAAAAAAAATAAAAAACAGTCATTTCACCGATTTCTCTGTGTCGTACGAGAAGTGGAAGATAGCAGAGGAGGACAAAGAGGCTTACTTTAAAAATAGCCTGTAGAGTACGGCGCTGAAGGTCTGTGAAAACCAGTCGTGGTTTCTTGGGGGCGGGCTGTTGGTGTTCGGCCTGGGTCACCATCTCTTCTTTCCTCTTGCATGCTGAAACGATCGAAAACAAAGGAGGAACGTTTAGGAAATCCGTCCCAGGGCCTTTCTTACGACTGTGTAAAACTCAAAGCCCGCGTCGTGCAAAGTGCGGTGGAATTATTACAATTTTTGAAACGCGTTATAACTTCCAGAACCTTGTGAAATAAATTCATTTTTTCATTCATCGGATCAGTATTCGCGAAAAATAATCACCCTTGATGAGGTCAGTTGGCCAAAAAATGTTTCAATATTGCAATAAAAATTTGGTAAGTTTGTTCGATAATTTCGCTTTGCAAATTCACCGCAACGAGTTTTTTTTTTTTTTTTTTATCTTGGCGGCATTGCTGAATATTTAATTTTACAATATTGCATCGATATACTGATTATTATCAGTAAATGGCAATTGTGAATTGATTACTTGAAAAAAAAAAAAGAAAACCCGTTTCAGTCAATTTCTAGAAAATACAATCTTCCGAATAAAATAAGCCATCGTGGAGTGAAATTAAACGAATCTAATAGATTTCCAACCATTTAGAAGCGATTTGAAATGTGGAATCGATAGCTAAGCATATTTTAATTTTAATTAGAGCATTTTTTATTGTTGTACTTTTCAAGCACATTTTTCAGCATACGAATATAATTTTTTGCCAGCGAACCTCATTCGTTGTCAAAAAAGTTTTCCAACCGTAGAGAATTCCCTGCCGTTTATCAGTGAACATGGAATGAAAATCGTCTTGTAACTAAAATATACTTAAATTTCCCAGCCGATATACAAGAATCTGAAGAATTATTATTATAACCCGATTCCAATCGAGTATCTTCCTACCCCGAGGAACTTGATAACTTTGGGCGATTCTGGGATTGACTAATTTTAAGTCGTGCAAAATTTATGCCCGCTGTTATATCCGTCTCCGTCTCTGCAGAGCTGAGTTACTCTCGAGTGTATACCGTCACGATTTCGGGTTCAACTAAATTATAACACTGCCATTGGGTATGGCTGAGGATCACGAACATGCTGTTCACGAATTCTCTGTATCATCGGTATACAATATTTAAAAAATTTTCGTCTCCAGTCTCGAATAATTTATAGATTTGTTCTCTTTGTCTTTTTTTTTTCAATTCCATCTCCGAGAGATTTTAACAACGTGTATAAAGTACGTATGAAGCGTATATACTCACTTGCTCGATGTGGAATTTGCGCAGCTGAAAAATAAAAAGAGAAAGATACGATGAGTATTGGATTGTGACGCTTTGCAAATCGACATGGAAATGTTCTATGAAAATTAACGAATTTGCCTGTGTTAGTTTGTTTTTTTTTTTCTTCGTATGTATAATATTACGTATGTGTTTGACGATGCATAGCTATATACCAATATATCAATAATACACATTTTAAATAAAAACACAAGTAATATATATATATATATATATATAAATATAGGCATCACAATATTCATGTTAAATATAACAGCTGGGATTGCATACGTTGCATAATTCCAAATTCATAGTAATAAATGGGTATAACGTCTACGTTGTTAAGGGAACGGGTATAACAGGTCATAACATAGGGCTTGCTTTACTAATGGATTACATAATTCAAGTGTTGCGAATTCAGTGCAATAATGTTTGTTCTGCAGGGTACCTACAAGGGTATAATGTTGTTCGTGTTTTCTCACGGCCACCAGCACTCCTTCACTAATTGTCACCGTTATTATTTCAACTCTTATTACTATCAGTATCGTCATTGTTATTACTGTTATTATCATCATCCTTATTATTACGGTTATTATTGAAAAAGATGAATATTCAGTCAAGTTACAATTATTATTTACCTTGTTCGAAAACAAATTACCCTCCTTTTCGGAGATACCAATAATTTAACTTCTGGACTCGCAAATGAAGACGATCAATGCGATGTGTTATTTTAACGTACAACTGAAAAGAGTTGAAACTTGATTGAATTCCATCATTTCAAGTGATAGCTGTTTCACTGATCAAGAGTGAGCCATGTACCAATTTTGTGTCTAAAGCGAAATTACTCAAAGTGAATTCTCGATAGCTGTTCTCCTGGGTAAAAATTTTACAACCCGATGTGCACGCATGTTTCTTTAAAACCGAATTTTTCACGCGAAAAAAATCCAGTCTGTAAAATATCTGACAAACGAATCGAAGCGTCGTAAGATATAATCAAAATGGCCGTCGTTAGCACGCTTGCGGTTTGATTTTAATTGTAGGATTGTTTACAACGCATAGCATTGATCAAACGCTGTTTGACCCGACAGAAAATCATGGCAAGAATAGTTTGACTATGACTTGACGTTCCGGGAAAAGCCCGAGAACCGAGAATCCAGCTTCTAAAGTCCTGTCGCATATAAACGCACGTTTGCATTGCCTGTACAATGGTTCACTCTTTGAGACGTACCGGTGCCCTTGATGTGGTTATATAATTTTTGCGACGTTTTTGGATTTGTAGTAAACTTTCGATCATGTTTGCGAGAGTATTTCGAGGCATGCATATGTTGATGGTTGAGAGGTTGGGTGTGTTTTGAGGTTACGTTAGAAATCCCACTCGCGGAGTTTCATCCTGTCACGATCGGATGTATCGGTATGGGTATAATACATAGGTACGAGTACGACGTACCTGAATTGGTGCTTTTATGCGAAAACAAACACATTTACACACACACACACACGCATACAGACACGTATATATCCAGGCGTGGAAAAAAAGAGAAAACAGTACGTAATAATAACAGTATAGGCAGGAGGAATAATAAAACCTGCAGGGAGATATACCGACGTATGAGGATTTCATTCGCTTTGATATAACCAACTGGACTCTCCCTTCCTCCCCTTTCTCCTCATATCATGTGCGCCACGGATACATATTTGAGAGACACGTTTCGGGCTCAAAGTGAAAGAGAGAGAGAGAGAGAGAGAGAGAGCGGGTTGGGGGGTGGGAGGTTTATCCCCCGCACAAAAGGACTGCCATATGATCCGATCGGTTCTTAATTTAATACTACTACAACGAATTGACAACCGGGATATTTTTTATGCCTGCCTGATCGCACTTTGACATATTCCTTCTCTTCTCCATTTTTTCATTCCATTCTCTCTCATTCTTTTAATCTGTGTACCTATCTACACATTATATTTTTGATGATCTCTTTTTTAATACCGTTCACGCAGGGTCATCGTACACAGAAGGAGAAGGAATACGTCGAAAAAATAAAAGTCGAAACAGAGAGAAAAGTGAGAGAGAGAGAGAGAGAGAGAGAGAGAGAGAGAGAGAGAGAGAGAGAGAGAGAGAGAGAGAGAGAGAGAGAGAGAGAGAGAGAGAGAGAGAGAGAGAGAGAGAGAGAGAGAGAGAGAGAGAGAGAGAGGAAGAATGAAAGACATACAAGATTAAAAAAGGACGGTTGAAATTCTTTGACAATATCGCGGTGCGGTTTGAGGAACAGAAAACGACGAGAAAAGATACATTAATAATGATAGAATCAAAATAAACACATACGACGCGCACACACACACACACACACACACGCGCGCGCACACACACACTCACACTCATGTATATATGTTTATACGAAAATTAATATCTGCATACGACGCCGTTGTGTCCTTTTGATGTCGCGGGACACTCGGATTTTGTACGTTAAGTGCACAGACTGGTTTCTGTTATCACGGTATGACAGTATAAAAGTGATTACGATCAAAGCAATCATTCGAAAACAAATGCAGTGCCGGTTTGCATAACGTGAGCGTATATATTTATATATCAGTACGACATTTGTCTCTTTTCTGTTATTATTTTCCGTTACATCTGCCAAGAATTTCAGACGTTACGTTACGAATCGACTTTGAAGACAATATTTTAGAAGAGAAAAAAGAAGTATGAGAATAAAAATGGCACGAGGTTGTGTAGTTAACGTATAATACCAACCCTGTATGGGTACATGAAAAATATTCAGTTACACAGGTTCACGTTGTATAATATAGCTGGCTATTCGTTGCACGTGGTACAAAATCGTTGCCCTCTCATCGTCCCTTCCCTTATCCGCGGAACATTTGTATGTACATACATATGTGCACGTATGTATGCGTATATATATATATATATATATATATATACATTTACATACCTACAATATTTCTCTGGAGGACAAACGGCGCAATCATTTTTAAGTTATTCTAAACAAATGACGGTTTGTTGCGACGTTCAAGATATTCAATTTCGACGTCACGATTGCCAAGACTTCCGGACGTATCGCTTCATAACACGTTCTTTATCACATTTTCTTACGCGAGCTCTGAGATTCAAGCGTACTTAGACAAAACGTGATTTTAAATTTTCCCGCTAAAAACCGCCCCGCGACACGTCATTCGGCACGGACCAATCACAGAGCGCGAAGCTAGTTTCTCACAGATTTGAACCTTTCGCACATGTTCTGACAAAATTCAGACCTCGTATAACCTAGTTTAGGTATAAAAAATGTATACCTGTAAATTCTTACATCCACATTCGATTTCTTTTTTCCTCTACTTCTCTCTCGATCGATATATTCGTTCGAATCATTATGTTTTCGCCCAATTCCCTTCAGAGGAGTGAAAAGAAGCGCGCTATGGCGGCCTTAGGCATACGTCAGATGCACCCAACGTTTCCCGTCTGATCGGGTTCGGCGGGCAGGAGCAGCTTTTGGCGCCAAAGCTCCATCGGCATGATCAGCGTGTGTTTGAGCCGCGAGCCGGTCGCGCACAGTGATATATATATATATGTATATAAACACATATATATATACGTGTATATACCCACACGATCTCTACCAGGACGGGCAGACTTTGAGGGGCATGTTTGATTAAGCTCAGGGAGCCTCCGATAGAATGCCTCTGATCACATTTTTCCGCCGTTCGCGCTGTTCGCGAACCTTAGTCAAGCTTAATGAAATTACTCCTGTTTCATGCCATTGTACACACTATGTACATACATACACACATATGATACGCCACTGCTGCACGGTATTTCGCTAAGATGCCATACCCATACCTATGTAATACGGTATACCCATACGGTGTATTCACCCTTTACATTGTCCCATTTCGATGGATAATTGTTCACCTAAAACCTGTTAGTCGTGTTTAATCTACTTTTCAATAATCAGACTGAAAGGAGTTTTTCCTTCTCTACGTTCGAATAGGAATTTCGTCGACTTTACGGTACCCACACATGGTTTAAGCATAATTATCGTGTTTTTGTAGCTCGTTATTACGGTGCCATCTCATCGTCATTGTAAGTGTATAATTCGCCTGGTGTATAATGTACATATACATCCACGTGTAGATTTTGTTGGTATTGTTGTATCTGCAGAGTTCGACAGGCTATAAATACATACATGCTATACGTCAATAATTAATGATAAACAAAGTTCAACTATGTATATATACATTACCGTGTATAAGGTTTACTAACGAAAATCAATATCCAATGTGTTCGTATGTAATACATACATACATATCCGGTATATATATATATATATATTATATATACATATATGTGTAGGGAATCAGCTAAAACAACTATGGGTATTACATACACGACGATTGCATAGGGTATACATGGAAAATCGTATGGCTTAGTATAAATATGTTACGTATTAACATCTATTGTACGTATGTCATGGAGCCTTAAACAATAATTAGTAACAACGGATCATCTAAAGGCGTTTGATATATAGATATATATATATATACATATGCGGGGTTCAAGGTGCAGGGAAAAATCATTCGGCGGATTAATAGTATCTATCTTATGCATTGGTTGTTTTTTATTTTTTTTTGTATTTTGTTTTTTTCGCACAAGATGCTCGCGAAAAGAAGTATATTACATATGTCGTGTGTACGTAATCTACATATGTATATAATGCACAGTGTATAGGGATTTTTCGAACGCAATTTATACAAGGGTTAGAGATTTGTTGATCTGTATACTGTGTTGTTGTTTTTTTTTTTTTTTTTTGCTCTTTCTCTCTTTTTTTTTGGGTGGGGGAGGGGCGGGGGTGGAATTTTATTTCTTAGAGAGAGAGAGAGAGAGAGAGAGAGAGAGACAGACAGTGAGGCAAGGTATAAAAAGGCATAGCGAGATAGCGAAAGAGTTTCGGCAGGTTTTTTTTTTTTTTAGTGTCTATTTTCGTTTTCTATACATGGGATTTTGCGGGGGTTTTTGGATTACGTAGTTCGTTTGACGGCCATGCAGCTACTAGCCCGGTGGCGTTTTATTGAGAATCGATCTCTTTCCCTGAACATTGACAATAAATTCTTCTTTTTATGAAATAAAAATTAATTTCTCCCTCACACACCAGATTATTGAATCAGTTTTCGACAGTCTGTCATGCGTATTGGCGAAAAACATATAAATTCCAAATTTTCTTAGGCAGATTTTACGTAATTATACGAAGACCAATTATATATCGTGTCAATACAATTTCACCACCATTTGGTCAAGGGACGACGTATCCGATGACGTATTTCAGCAATCCACGATTCGGATCGAAATTTCGTTAATTCACGTTAATGTCGGCTGAAAATTTTATGTTACAGTCCAATCGGAAATAAAAATGCAACAGATTTATCCCAATATTCGTTTTCACGAAATTTGGTGCAACCCTTTCAGTCATACACTTTTTAACTCAATATTTTGACCTGAATTTTTTTACTCTGGGGTTTTTCAAGTCACTGATCACGAATCTGAAGTCGGAATTCGAATATTTCTAAATTCAAGATGGCGGATCAAATATGGCGGATGTAAAATCGAAAAAACTATCAAAATTCGATGATTCTGGCCGAAACTTGTTACTCGAGGAGTTTTCGGGTTATACGAATTAACAGTGATCGTTTGAAGTTGCCAATAAACCCTGATAAGGTTAGGACATGGAAATTTTTAAGGCGGGACGGTGAGAATTTAACTGTGACTGAAAGGGTTAGTTAATTAATTCTTTCATTCGCGTTTAATGAGATTTAAACATCTTTTTTAGTGTCTTATTATTATTAATGGTAACGAATACATTCCATTGACAATCGTTTATACGTGACAGATGTAATGATAAATATACATATGAGATACGCGTGAAATGCAACGATGTCGGCACAAGGGAAGCCATAATTTTAAACTAATTCTGCTTCAGGTGTTCAGGTAAAAATGGTGTAATACACGTATACGCACAATATATAGATGTATAAATGGGCGATTCTTGCGAGAAATGTATATTTCGCTTGGAAGGTATTATAAATTCTCGCGTTTGAAATACGTCAACGTGTCTTCTTCGTCGAAGGAGGTCAAATCCCTTGGCCACGTGGCTTCCAGATTAGAGGTTAAATCCTGTGTAAAAAAAAAAACAAAAAAAAAATTTGGGCAATTTACGGTAAAAATCCCTCGTTTGCACAATTTTTTTCTTTTTTTTTTTAACCAGAATATAACCTGCAGTTTTTTTTTTGGGTTAGATTTTGAGAGTCTAAATACACTTTCGAAACTGTTATTTTTTTTTTTTCCATCGTTTCTTCAGTTTTTCTTTTTTTTAATATATATATATACATTATATATATATATTACAATAATACACCAATATCTGTCATCTGATTATAGTTGTTTCGAATTTAGAGTGTGTCTACTTATTGGTAGTATAACTTTCAGTTTTGCGGTATAACTTTCGTGTCACTTCGTTCTTCGATATTTATTTACTGTTTACTTTTCTTCCAATTTCAACGTTCGAGTGAGCCGTTCGCAGGTTTGCGCTTTCAATTTATCAACATTCTATTCTGCCGATTAATTAATTAATTTTCAACTTAATCAATCAATCAAATCAAATCAATCAATCGAGCAATCAATCAATCAATTAATTAATTAATTCTGTAACTGCACAATTAATGTTTCGCATCAATGGATAAAAAATGTATGTGTATATATATATATATATATATATATATATATATATATATATATATATATATATATATATATGTATATAGTATATACATACATTACATCCTGCGCAAGGCTGCCATTTTTCTTTTTAAATAATATAATATAAATATACATACATACATATAAATATATATAATTATATATATATATATATATATGTATAGTCACGGTTGTTCATTACCCCACGTTTTATTACAACGTATTGTATTTTTTATTGTACATATTCATATATTTCATACGAACAGTAGCGGCAATAATATAAAATAATAGCAAGAGCAGCACTGAGCGGCTTCTCAATAAAATGCCCCCGTACGATACTGTTTTTTTTTTTTTTTTTTGTTTGTTTTTGGTTATGATTAATCTTCAATAAACTTTTCTCATCGTCATATCAAATGAATAATTTTGATGTGTTTTTTGTTCTTTTTTTTTTCTGTTCTCTAAAGCTCACAAGTTTACTAAGCAGCAACAAGATACGTTTCAATAATAATAATGATAATAATGATGATGATAATAATAATAATAATAATAATGATAATAATATGTCAGCAGTTATATAAGATTCATAATAATTTATATACGTTTTCATACAAGGTACAGCGAGCGTGCAGGGGATGATATATGTTTCATAGCTGGCTCAAAACGAATGTTTATTAATGGTGAGGAATATTCGAAGAGAAGAGAAGAAAAAAATAAAAAAAAAATAAAAAATGTAAAGCTGCGACGAAAATCATCGGTGACGGGAAGAATAAAAAAATAAAAAAATAAAAAAAATTTGATGATCCGTGTTTTTGTGGGCAAAACAGAAAAATGTAAGAAAAATTGCTGAGGTGAAAACCTTTTTCATCCGCTACGTAAAGTCGACATTTTGTTTGTTCGTATCGAATAAGTTACACGCGTGCGAAAAAATGATCCTCGATTCGCGGAGACGAACGAATTGGATAGAAGAAAAGCAACGGTAATAATCCCGGGTGTTTGAAAAAAAGGCGGAAACAGAAAAAGGAAAAAAAAAAAAAAAAAAAAACCGACCCCCGTCATCGAAAACAATTAAAGAAGATTCGATCGATTGATTCCGTGCGCCATAAAATCATGGCGCGGATAAACGGTTTAGTGGTATAAAAGACTTGACGATAACTGGCACGTGGGACGGATGTCCTGTGATTGAGGCCTACAATCTCAGAACACCAAGATCCTTGTGCAGATATGACAAGTCTGATATTATATAAACCAATCGACGTTGGAATTTTATATTTAGCAACAAATCGCAGCGTACGTCTGCGAGATGTTGCGACAATTGTACGAAAGTGATCGTTATGTTTTCTCAAAGAATTACGTATTTCTTTTTCTTCACACATACCTTGACATTTTTTCCCCATGGATTTTTTGGCGCAAGGAATCATATCGGTCACGAATTAAATCGTGCGATAATAAAATCGTTAATCGCGAATCTTGCAGGTTGTTAATATCGAATTTTTTTTATTTTTTATCAATTTTCTCTCGAAGCTGTGGATAATGAAAAATGAAAACGGTACAAAACAAAATATATATATTTTTTCCCTAACCGAAAATTGAAGAAACAAAAAAAAAGAAAAAAAAAACCGACCCGGATTGATTGAATTATTTCGAGATAGTTGGGGAGGTAAATTTTTTGTTTAAAAGACAAACGAAGAAATTCCTTGCTCAGCAATACCGGAATTATAGAGATATTGTTACGTGTTTTTTTTTTTCCGAATGCAATTTATTTCGTTTTTTCCCCGCCTCACAGCGATTGTCACACTGTCAAAACTACGGATAGTTATTTTTTCTTTCGATTCAAAGGCATAGACGGGCCGCGACAAAAAAGCGTATCAACTCCAACAAGCGATCCTACTTTTTATGAATCGTAGTGAGGTCAAATCTAAGAATTTGAAAATAGATATTAAATTACAATTTTGTATTTCATAGGTTGCGTCCGTGTGTTTAAGGAGATGAAATAAGAAAGAAAAAAGTTTTGCGGCTACTCAAATCCAATTGTTGACAGTGTGACGCTGTGACCTTGTTGTTGACAATGTTCTTTTTGTTTCTCTTTTTGTTGGAGGAATGAGAACAAAATGAATTGAAAGAATCGACTAATCGAACTGCATACATGGAAAATATAAGCTGCATTTAGTATACTGTGTAATATATATGTGTGTGTGTCTGTGTGTGTGCGTGTATTATAATCATTCGTACAAAGAACGAGTCAAATAGAATAATCGATAAATTAATTGATCGATCAATGAATAAAAACGGACCGATCAATCAATCTATCAATATAATTGTATGTGTATATGATGTAAAGCAAGGAGGTAATTTGAGTTGTTGAACGAAAATTAATACAACAGGTGTATACGTATAATATATATTTATAAATGCGATAACGTTATACTTGTATAAATACACACAGCGTATATATGTATATACATATACGTTTATATACATATATACACAGAAGCATTTATATCGATAAATGTATATATAAATATATATGTATAAATATATATATGAATGTATATCAGGTCAGGTTTGGTTATGTTTTGTTTCATACAACAATATTGTAGTAAAGTGGAATTATGAACACCGAATCGAGAAACTCACAAGCAGGAGGAAGCGGGTGTTTTCCTTCTTTTAGAGTTGACTGATCTCACGTTAACATTTCTCATCTGGCAGTCTGCAATGCAAAACACATTGGAAGGTTCAACCGAACAGTTTTGACAAACAATTATCCACAAATCTTCGAGGATACACCATCAACCCCGTCGGATACAAAACCAACTGCCGGTATTCCGATTTTCCCACACTCTTCTCCGTCTACCAAACTGGACAAATCGATCCTTCGGTCTTGCGCCTATTTCACTCTCGTTAGATAAAGAGAAGGAAGGAATAAAAAAACAAAAAACAAAAAACAAAAGCGTGAAATAAATCTTGAACGAAACTATCGAAAGTAGACGAATGGACGTGTGGGGAGAAATGATTCAGAATTCAAGTTTCATTGGTAAAAGAAACACGGGTATTAAAATACCCGAGGTAATTATATATACGGATGAAATCGATATTGGGTATAGAAAAAGGAGAAAGTAAATTTTTTTTTTTTTTTTTTCTTATTATTAAACAGGAGAGTAAACTTCGGCGATGAGTGCGCACTTCTCGCAATTGTTCGTTACCAGCTCAGCATTGAAGATGTTATGCGAACACCTAAATTTCATCCCTGACTAAATTATATTATTGTGGGCCCTGTATATAATTTGGGCCTTGTGACCCGCTTACCCGAGTTCCATGACTACGAATAGAGTCCACTCTAAATTCGAAACGAGATTAATTCATTGTGAAGAGTGCGATATTATTGTTACGATCGCAATATATACACAAGGCTAGCTGCAGCTCCGTTGTTACCAAGCTGTTATGATAAGAATAATAACAACAACAACAACAACAACAACAACAATAATAATAATAATAATAATACCAACAGCAATAATTAGAATGATAATGAGAAGAATAAGAATAATATCGAGAATAATAATAATAATAATAATAAGAACAGCACCAATAACTTTAACGATTATGATGTGCCGATCAATTGTTAAAAAAAATTTTCTTTCAGATATTAATTGGATTTGATACAATAAAGTATAAAAATAATCCTGCTGTGGTATATTTAAGGGGATTCTGTAATCAGTATTTACCGACCGAGTAAAATGTTGTACATCTTGACTATTGTCTCTGCAGAGTCTATGCATCGTTGAATAATCGAGTGAGGAAATTTTTTTCCACAACAAGATGTGTTCCTGCACGAATTTCCGAAATGAACTTTCTTACGGTATTCTTGCATGAAACAAACAAGTTTTTTGATATTATTGTTTGGCATTTCAAGTTGAATTATGACGCATAGGCTCTGCAGATAATAGCGAAAACAATTGAAATTTTACTCGGTCGGTAAGGACTGACTATATCATCCTCTTGAGCGTATATTGTTCGGACTGCTCTGTGGCTGTCAAATCGTTTTCAAACCGACTTTAATACAGACGGTAGATTAACCTCCTTCGAAACACAATCCAACAATTGACCCTGTTTCAAAATTTCGAGATTTTTCGTCATGTGTGACACTTATATATAAGTATTCCTGAATTTTGCGAGGATCATCATTTTTAAAATTTTTCATTTTGTACACGTTTGACGAATAAGCAAATTTACCAAGCATTTTCTTGGCAATTCTGAATTTGTTTTTTTTTTTTTTTTAATTTTTTCACCTCTATTCAAGTTACCACGGAACGATGTATTACACAGTCGTGAAAAAATGCTTGGTAAAAAGATGACGCGAACCTGAAAGAAATTTTGATTAGATAAATATTCGTGTGATTTTCTACATTCATAATCATTTGAAGCAGTAGTAACAAGCGGTTCAAAGAAACATGGCTGAGTGAGTGAAATTACAAGGCGATCTCCACCAGTGCCTCAATTTAAATGTGGTTCTTGAAGAAAAGAAATAAAAAAACGATATTGTTGTATATTTTTTATCTGAAATTCCGTCTATCAAGTCGCAAAAGTTCATCGTGAAATTTAGATTTTCAAAATCAAAAGATTAACAAGCATTGCACGATCCGATCAACAAGTATCTCGTATTCAGGTAAAAATTAAGAAAACGTTTCAAAAGTGTAAAGTCATATTTGAACTTCGAGATGAGCTTTCATTTGATCACCTTGACTACATTTTAATACGTGGCTTAACGCTCGCATTGTTGAGTATCGAAAAATGATACAAGGTAGAAATTTTTACTCCACGATCTATGATACACTACCAGGTTCAATCTCATTGTAAGACTAGGTAAATAAGGGCGAGAGACTTGCGAAGTTTGAGGTGAAAAGAAAAGAAACGTCCCGATACCGATTTAATTGACATAAATTGATTTTGTATATAATGCATTATAATTATGTATAACAATATACGTGTAATTATTTACGTGAAAATATAAATATAAAGCTATGGTGCATGGGATAATAGATGTGTGTATACATATATATATATATAAACAATGGCAATAAGCGATATGAGTATATGTATGTATATATGTACATAAATATAAACGTGAAACAAAGTATTACTATCATTATTTTTATAGCCAATCATCGTGTCGCGAAATATTGAAGCCCGAGTTGACGCGAGGTGTTCCTATAAATTATACAGAAATGCCTTCCGACATACAGGGACAATTTGCTCCGGACATTATATAGGACTTATTATACACTCGTAAAGTAGGTATATAATGTAAAGTATGTACAAAGTACAAACCGCCGAAGAGTTTTTTCTTCAGCAAAAAAAAATCGTTCACCACTTTTTGCTGAAAGTTAGACCGTTGTAAAAGCGCAAGTAAAAGTCCCGCACTTTGTCAACATGATATGTTTATCGGTGATCGGATAGTTCAAACATTCTTCGACGACGCTGGTTTGTAACTAAAATTTCTGTTCTTCTCAGCTATCGTAGGCATAAAAAAATTAGACGAGGTTGAGATTCGTAACGTTATTTTAATAACGTACGTGCATTACCAAAGAAAAAAATCATGATTACGTGACTTTAATATCGTCTGAGAATCCATTAGCACCAACTCATGATGGTTTTTGTGATCATTTTTTAATTTTTTGCTACGTCTTTATCGAATTCTGTATTTTATAACGTCTCTTTCGGTTTCTCTAATCACGCAATTCCCGACTACAATCCAACGTTGAGCAATGTTCTCAGCAAAAGTTTCAACACTTGTCAAATTTCATTGTTACAAAAAACAGTGTTTACGTTGATCAAAGCACCTCTGCACTGGTCTTGTGAACATAACCTCCTATTTCACGTATAACGAATATGGCCAAACTGAATCAAACAACGGACACTATCGGTACTAAGCCGATCAAAACCGGTTCATCTACCTTGCTGTGAAAATGAAACGCCTTCGACTATCCTGAGGTTGGGAAACAGCGATTTTTCTTCCATCGCGTCACTCCAATTTCAACTTCATAAAACTAGTCAATTTTCCAGATATCCTAACTGCTCCAGACGCTTACCTGTTTCATTCGACGATGATTTGACTTGGCAGGGTCAAGCTGGCCTGGGTCAAATGGTCTGCCGCATGTACGTATGAGTAATACGTGTATACGTCTCCATATAATAATACGGACGTCGGTCGGTGGGTGGGGCAAGGGGTATGTTGGCATGGGTAGTTTGGCTGGCCAGGATACGTGAGGGTATTGTATTTATGTGCATATTGAGCCTCTATGGGTCCCTCCACTCTGGACTCCCCCATACCAACTCCGGCATAGGGAGCCTTCTTCAGCTCCGGATTTTTCCAATATTCGAACCGCGTTTTACTCGCTCGCCACACCATCGCGCCCCACCAGACCCGTAACCAGGCTAGACTGGGTATGGAAAGTCTCGAATCGAGTTGAAACCAACCGCCGGCCTTCGTTCGTCATATTTCGAGTACGAAATCGAACGGACTGAACGGGGCAGATAGACGTGCCCTAGTCGAGTATATGTGTGGATTTGCTGCACACAGGGAGGGGGGCAAGGAGGAGATTGCCTCTCAAATATTCAACGTACATGTACACCCTTTGGTATACACTGGAATGATTATAGAAAATGTAACATCAACCTTTTTTTTTACCCTAATATCAACTCAAGTCTCCTTTACCTTTCTTTTTCCACTTCCGTGAACGTTTCACCAGCGATTTTCACCTCTTCGACTGCATCCCACCGATTAATGAACACTGGCTGTGCAACTCATTGTCAGTCCAATCTTCACAATCTTCCCAATCTTCCGTGTTCCCAGTCCAACAACTTACATATCAACGGATAGCTGCTGCCGCGAGTTTCGCGTAGCATCCAACGGGTAATGAACGAATGTGTATCTTCGATCGGATGATCACAGCTTCATCACGAATTAGAATCACAGCTGTATCGGCAATGCGTGCACCGATGGATATGGTTGATTGTGTCTTTAACGCGTCACTTCCCAGTTTTGAGGACGGTATTTTGATTCGACAGCTTGAGCATAGATCCTTCATTGCCAATTATAACTGTGGTGATCTTGTTTTCTGGTAACTTAGACTTCGTTCTTTGTCGGATAGTGGAAGCTTATGCTTGGACGGCTGGCGTAAGGATTGACGGGCATCTAATTATTCGCGCAGCGAAAATGTTACTCCCTATACCCACAACGCAGGGTTTCTCGACGATGGTTATGCGGTAAGCTAAAGGCAACACCGTGATCTGTTTCACCGTCGCGTCAGCTTCCGACGCGAGAGGGTGTTTAAATATATATCACAAGAGTGCCAGGCCGGCTCTAGGTGGTTTTCAGTTTGCTGGGTAGGAGATGTGAAAATCCTTCGAAATTGATGAATGGTTGAAAAAGCACATGGTCCAAAGGCATGATTAATATGGATTGAGAAAGATGGGATGCTCCATTCCCTCACTCACCCCGTAGTGTATCGAACGTCAACAATCGATACCGACACTCGGTGTATGGATAAAAGGTGAATATCGCAAAAGAGAAATGCGAGCGGTGTAATTTCGACGCATAGTGTCATCGAGTCGGTGATTTCTTTGCGAAAAGAAAGAGACGAAATTTCCTGGAGCGGGTATAATCAGCAGCTGTCTCACGTCGAATGTAATCAATAGCCAGCATCAAGTCGTCGCGACGTCACGGGAGGAGCGTATCTCTCACGTACGTGCCAGTTGCATCATAGTTTGATTGTTCGGCTTTCTCCAGGTCCCGATGATGCTCGAAGAATGGACGTTGCTGGCTTCGAGCGCAGGACGAGGCAAGGGAAGGATGCAATGCCTACTGGCGGAGCTAGGGAACGAGATAGGGAGACTCTTCTAAATGGGGTGGAGAGCCAGACTCTGCAAGGGTGGAAGGAGGGGAACTCCGAGTAACCCAGTCAGTCGCGAGAAACCGGTGGGACTTGGTATCAGTAAGTTCTTGGATTCACACTCGAACGGGCATAGGAATCCTACTCGGAGTTGACGTTGGCCTTATCAGCGATCTCAGCGCATCCTCGAATCGCAAAATAATGTGATCACCCATTTGAACCAGTGCAGCTCCTCGTTCAAACACTTTGGAACTGTCCTGCATGGATCTTTTTCGGAATTACGGGATAGTCAAGGGTTGATCCGTATCGAAAAAAAAGAAACAGTCACTCGTTACGCCCGAGCGCCAATTGTTACGACTTATACGGCTAATGATGGATAACTGAAAAAGGAGAGCTCGCGTTTACAATCAGTCAAATACGATGACCGTCGACCGGTCGTTGCGTACACGTGCTCTTGAACTCATCGAAAATCGGGAGGGATGTTATTGGGCTCGTTGTTGGCTGGAATACTAAAGGCACATTTAGGACCATGCATGGATTTTATATATTAGATGACACGATCCAGTGTGTGTACATTTTGCACGGGCTTTTGTCAAGTCGAGGTGTACTTCAGTCAAATCAGATGAATCTAAGAGAAGCGCTTCTACTTTCAAGTCAACGGAACAATCCAAAGATGGTGTCGTTAAAAACCCTCCCCCAAGACTCGATCGTAAAGTGTATAACTACCAAAGTGTAGAAACATCGGAGGATCGTATACTCGACGAGCATTTCTATCCTACAAGAGGAACGACGAAAATGGGCGGCAAAAGCGTATATTTAATAATGAGAGATCGGGAGCCGTAACCGCGGCTGAAGTTCCCCCGGCCAAGCGGCACCCGGTTACCAACCCCCGAAGCTTTTCTCTCCGTCGTTTTCTATCGCGGTAGCCGCCGTACATCAATATTAAAAATAAGCGTCGATATATCTACGTATATAGGTACATAGATACCTGCACATATAGGCATGTACAGGCGTAGGTATAGGTGGTGGTAAAATACCTCTCTCATACGTATACAACGACTCTGTATCTGTGCAGAAATATATGTACATAGAGTATATAGGTAAAGTGGGTAGAAAAAGGCGAGCGCCAGTGCTGCTGCAGTAGTGGTGCACCACGTTTCAGAGCTCCACCTCACCTCCCTCTTCCTCTTCTATTGCCTCGGTCGCAGCGTCTGCCGGATAGCAGCGCCCAACTGCCGTCCGCTCGCTCTGCTCGTTGCGCGAGAATTAATAAAGGCAGAATTAATAAAAAATTACACATTTTTCATTTATCGAAAACCCAAAGCCGGGATGGGGAAAGGGGTGACGGAGGGCGGTTGGTAAGGGGAGATAAAAAGGGTGCAGGGACGCTCGGTTATACGCGTTTTGCCTCCTTTCCATACATAATGCCAGACACACTACACGGTCGGATTTCCGATGTTTATGAAGTTCATTTCGTTTGCTTAGCTCACTTGGATATCTAACTGCTAGCCTTGAGAAATAACCAGAACACTGAAACCCGTAGGTACACAAACCATAAAATAAACTAGTTACGAACCATCTGAAACACTGTATGATGCCAATTTTAGATGTGAAGTAGAATTGACACGAGTTGATCACCACCTTTAGTATCCAACTGCGGGCCTTGAGGAGTAAACAGATTACTGAAACCCATGTGGTACTTAAATCAGTAAATACACTGGTCACGAACCATCTCATACACTGTATGAGGCCAATCTCTCTCATGGAGTACAAATGACACGAGCTAGTGATCACCACCTCTAATATCCAACTGCCAGCCTTGAGAAATAACCAGATTACTGAAACCTATGTGGTAACACAAACCGTAAAATAAACTGGTCACGAGTCATCTGAAACACTACGTGATGCCAATTTCGCTCATGGGACACAATTGACACTGGATGGTGATCACGGACCTCAAAAGTTTCTGCCCCACAGTTTGTTTTGCTACTTTTGGTACTACCTTTGGCACCTTGTTTAATCCTTGATGTATTTCCGACGGCTCGACTCAGCCTCTTGGATTGAAATTTAGCTGCCCATGAGCATTTTTCTACTCTTCCAGCTCGGGGTCGGAGTATTCCGGTTTAACCCTGGAGCGGATGTGTTCAGAGTTTTTACTTTGCAGAACCCGGTTAGGCAGGGCCAGAAGTGGCTAAGGTCAGCCCACCAGACAGGCAGCGGGCAGCCAGGCAGCTGTGCGAGTCGCTATCAGGAAAAATTTAATTACAAAAAAGTTCTGGCATTCCATCAGTTTGGTCCAGGCTCTGGGCTCTGCAGAACAGCATCATGCGGGTGTACAACCTCCATCGTTTCAGTAACGTTGCTGTGGTTTTGTGCCCAACCCTAGTCTCTTCGAACCTCGATTCCTCTCTCACTGCCGGCTTTTTATAAACCGTTATATAATATTCTATTAATAGCATTTTTCAGGGAACGTATAGCTTGTCGAAGCTTTTTTTTCATTTTTTTTTTTTTGTTTTGTTTTTTTATTTTACTTACCCGTCCATCGGGACAGAGGCATTAAGCGTTTTGCGCAGGATTGAACCGGTCTGCAATATATGAAGCCATTCGAAACTTGACCCTAAACGAACGAGAGGAACGATTTTCCTGTTGAAAATAAAACCTGCTGTAGGAATGTTTGCGGGTTATTTAAAACACGGGGAAAAAATTCAGTTAGGAAGAATAACAATAAAGAGGAATGATATCAAGAACTGAAAAGATAATTCCAAATAATTACATCCATGTATAGTTTAATGGTATTGTCGAAATTCATTCCCCGATTGGTGAACAGCACCGACATATAATGAATCAATTCCAATTAGACGACCCCCCCCCCCCCCCCCCCCCCTTCACCGTCCTTTTGGATACGAAACACCAGCAGGTGATCGATTTGGAAGAATATACCTACTGGTACACGAGAAACGCATTTCAGAGGTGCAATATCAAGACTCTGTTGCAATTAACTAATTACTCAATGGCGTCGAATTGTGTTTGCTAATATCTCGAAGTGCGGACCTTGAAACGCACAGGAAACCTGATAATAGTAAAGCGTCACGAATTTGGTCAAACTTTCGAGGCTCGAAGAATATTTCAATCGATTCTAATGTGGAAAGGAATATGTCGGGCAAAGGGGAGTAGAATGAAAATGTACAGGTTCGGATACTGTGTGACCATAGGTGCTTTTGGGATCAAGCACGAAATCTTGGACGTGCCAGTAGGTGTGGTGGTATAGCTGCTACTACCTGAAGCCAAAGACTCTCTCTCGGCTCTTGCACTTTACAGCAAGAGACACCCTGACGAGCGAAAGAGGGAGAGAGGGAGAAGGAGGAAGATAGGTAGATAGACAGATAGATAGACGTTAGTGATGGGGTGAAACCCACCCTCCACCCTACCTTTACCGACTACCCACCACTCCAACCACTAGGCGAACTGAGGACAAAAATCAATATGAACCTGTAGCCATTTCTCTTTAATCTGCCATGTACTGGCTAGAACTGAACCAACCAACCAACCCCTTCTATATCCTCCTTTCCTGTCCGACTGCTACTCAACGCCACCAGGACTCTCCTGAATTCAATCATCCTGACTTAGTAACACTCATTTGTTTATCGACAAACTTGAACTAACTGGCCAATGCACCGACCGTCAAACTCTCTTCTGGGTATAATGGTATAGACTTATTTTCAAAACGTTGCTCGAGTGTAAGTCACGGATGGTTTGTTGTCTTTTTCCAACTGAATTCGAAGATTTATGCCACCTTGTACAGTTGAAGGATATCAATTTTTTGATGGACCGTCTAATCACTTCTTTGGTCGGCATGCGGAACGTCGTTCAAAACATTCGTATACCAGTGAAAATTGAATCCTATTTCTGCAGATTTATTATTATATACTGCTGGAGGAAAGTTAACGTTCGATTATACGGCCACCAATTGTTAATCGAACGTACGAAACGGGTAGAAATAATTTCCTGGTAACAGAAAATCTGCATGAATGGTGCGTATAGAAATGAGAATTTTCAGTCTACGGAGGAAGAAATGACGCGGATATTACTTAGGAGGAGACGACGGCTATTTCACTTTCGTTACCCCTACCCCAATTCTCGAGATCATTGAAACGCTTGATTAAACGATGAAAGATTATCCAGGGTACATATATGATCCATCAAACCCATTGTAAACAATCGATTCACTTCTTAGGCACCGGTACCCTGCGTGCTTAAAGATTTAAACTCCAATCGATCACCTGAATTCGAAAAAAGATCCTTGCATCGCTTAATGCAGTAATGGCGATTCACGTAGTGCTTCGAATCAAACGCAGCATAGTGCCACAACATGATGAGCCTGGCACTGGCCCTCCGTGTGGTATAAGTGCAAATCGATACCAGTCGTCTACTTTGGGTACACAACGATTCCTTGACGACCCAGACAAATAGTTTGGAAAACGTTATCTATCCACCCGCTGAACGAGGTAGAACGCTTATTGCTCACAGTTGACTTAGTACAACAGTTGACTGGGAGGTGGTTCGTTTCTTTCGTCAAAAGACAAATTCGCTACTCAAATATTCACGCCAAGTTCTTTTTTCCTATTTTGTTGAAATTCAAAAGACCCATTTATGGATGATTCTTCACCGAATGAAGGAATTAACGGATTCCAAATGCAGTAACGCACTACGTTAGGAATGATTGAGTCATTCCTGTGAAATCAATGACAACAAATTGTCGGCTGAATATCTCTTTGGTCTCACTTTTAAAAGTCGTTTGGCTTACACGATCGATAAGTCGGTACAAATATAGGATATAAGGCAGGTAGTAATGGAGTGTGGTTTGGTTTGTAGTGGGGCGACTATACCTGCATATACGTATATATATATATATACGTATATACACGGAGACAACGTAGCAAAATATACAGCGTGTGTAAGGACGATATATTCTATTCGCCCGGGGTTTTATAAACCTGGGACATATTTAGCGGCGCACTGTGTACAGTAAGAGGCTTTCTCACCGTTCCAGATGACTTTTAGGTGGTAAAAAGCTCCGCCGAAGTGCTCATCAAGTAACGCGACAACGTTATGGTGTATCAGCGAGTTGATATACCGTCTGCAAGACACAAACCATAATTTCAAAATTTCTTTCATGAAATTACGAATATATTAGCTGAACTATCACATGTGAAATAATTTCCACTGCAATGGTCAAGGACGTTTTGATTCCCCTTTTTGTTGTGTCTCCGACAATGACACATGCATTTATAGAAGAGTGCGTTTGAGGACGATTTTCAGCCCGCTTTTATTTAATACCGCGTTATCCATACCGCACAGAGTTAAATCGACTCTGTACTAATCTTTCTTCAGCTGTAGATACGTGTAGAAAATGCAGCTCAGGGACGCGTAGCTCAGGTGGTTAATCGGACGGAAAAAGCCAGCGGCTGCGACGACGGATGATTCGGTTGGGCGCAATTTTGTATCTCTCAAACGTAACATGACGACATTGATATACACGTGCGAGAATCATTCAAGTCAATGGACTAACCGCCTCAATCCATTTCGAGGTAATCGTTGGAATACCCAGTTGAACAAACGTCCAAGTTTTTTGACACTTCTCCGGGTAGAAACCCTCGGCACTGGGTCGGGATAACCAGTGTTAGTCATGGTCCCAGTTGAGAACTGGTTACAGCTCAACCATTATTGGAAACTCATTATATGCACTCGGGGTAGCCGCCCGTGTGTTGTGGTGCACATGCCCAGCAGCCAGAATCCGAAATGAATTTCTAGACGAAAAGTAAGACTCGTGGCAGCAGCCATCCGGAACGGGTTTACAGTACCAGTTGCTGATTCGGAAAAGAATCGGTGACATCCGATGACGTTCCGAATTGACGAAGTTTTATGGCACGGCACAAAATGGTTTGAAAAGTTGAAGGAAATCGTTTCACACCGGCGACTAAGGGCGCAGAGTCGTGAAGCCGAATTTGAAAAACGGGAAGTAATTAACCATAACGGTCGGAGAAAGTTAGGTCGAAAAAAAAGAGAAGCTGCTCTTTCATTTTGCCAGCGTATATAATCGAAAGGTTAAAGTCTACACCGAAGGAGGGTTAGCACTCTTTTTGCATGCACGAACTCGACACGATTTATCAATTATAACGGACCATTAGTTCTATCACTTATTGAAGCGTACATTTTTATCCGTAAGCCATCATTTTTTATACTTTCGCAAACCGTTTTGCGTACACACCATCCTTACCAGAAGGACGACGCACAGTGATTTTTACTGTTCTTCGTTTTCCAATTTTTTACCATCCAGAATCGCAGTAATAAAGTACTGTCAATCACGATATCCTCGATTCTCCCCGGGCAATTTCGGAATTGAAGTTCAAAGTGAAGAAGCGTTTTTGATCATTTTTACCGTCAGTTAGAGAGAAACGTGTCACGCGTAAAGACCAGGTCGTCGAGTGCGATTGAAGAGACTTTCTCGAAAGTATACCCGGTCATAAATAGGAAGGACCTGAACGCAAACGACCGTTAGGTACACCCGGTGAAAAACAATAACGATACTTCCTGATGAAACGACGTCCATCTTCCGCTGGTGGAGGGCAAAATAGACCAGAGTCATCAAAGACGCTTCAGCGTTCGGAGTTAAGCGAACAGCAGCGACTCTTGACTGGTTCAGTCACGTGCAGCTGCCTGTCATTTTTAGGTTTGGAATTTGGGTTGCGGACATGTGATTCATGCTGACGAAGGAATCACCCTCTTTTCCAATGTCGAGCGGACTTCCAACGTCGAAGGTTCTTCAATTATAAACTTGGAAAAGCAGTCAGAGACTTTAAAATGTTCCGAACCAAGCTTGGCCAGGACCAACAACCATGTTCGGTTTCTTCGGGTGTAGATACGCTTGCTTTCTTTCCACGTGCAAGATTCTTCGACTGTCGCGTGTTCGTGCAGACTTGAGAGGAAGAGTCGTGAACAGGACAATCCATTGATAGAATGATTCGCGGGCGTAACGTGATTCGGGAAGAAATATTACCTTTATTCCCGGTCACCCACAGAACGGGCTTTTCCAATCCCATCGAACCAACGACTCGAACATTGGCCAACGAGCTAATAGGCCGCATTCAATAAGCCTGAAACTTGATGAATAGCTCCGATTTGTGACCATAATCGAATCCGAGTGAAGCAAGGTACGGTTTTGTCCATAACTTTTCCAAGCCTCGTATAACGGTGAACCGAGTATCTCCCTAACTCTGGATTTCCTATCCAGTGATTATTCCAATACCAGTAATTCAGCCCCACGGGGTTTGATGCACTTCCAGATCAATGCAGAGGCGTTTCGCATGTGAAATGTATCGTCAAGTGGCGCGTTGACACCGTTCAAAAAAGAAGAAAAAAAAAGAAGAAGAGAGAATAGAGAGAAAGAACGTAGGTATATGCTTCCACACATGCTAAGATTCATGTATCTTCACACGTTGGAAATATCTACTCCTAGGAACACTTAGCAGTGCATCGCGCGGCGGCGGGGCTTCTTTCTTCAGAGCGATTCACAGAGTTGAGTACCGTGTATCGATGCCCAAAGCTTACGCTCACGCTTCTAACGAAGATTGTTATTCACGCGTTAACTTTTACTGCGATGTCCATCAAACGCCGCTGTGAATTAATAAGAATAAAAAAATGAAATAAAAATAATATAATAATGAAACTGAGAGTGTTCTTCTATGACAATTGAACTCTAGTCAAAGCAAGGATCGAATTCAAACCTATGTTATGGAACCGTAAAAAAATCAAGATTCACGAGTTTATATCATCCTCAATTTCGACGACTGGATACTCCGAGAAGAAGAGCGAATTCCAATGAGCGAATTTATCTCTTTCACTGTATTGTCCAGCTCGAAAGTTTCAAGTCTCCATCCCCGTAACGCAGCGGTCGTCGACTGAGTAGTGCCTGGCTAAAAAACAAGGCGACGTCTTAACGGCATTAGCTACTTAGAAAAGATTTTAAAACAGGATGTTTCAAGCGTGTTCACCCCATCCCACTTCGCGAGCTGAAAGCCTTTACCCTAAAACACATCAACAATTTACAATCGCAATGCTCTGGAGATTCGTACGACTACATTCATCCACCACGAGACAATTGATGTTATCGAGGAATTGATTCACACTATTAAACACTCGTTCAACTAGAAAACTTTTACAACCGTGACGTGCCTCTCTGATTTTACCGAAAAAGTTTTAGCGGTCTATCTGTCGCTGGCACAAGTTACACTTTCTGTCTGTCTGTTGACTGACTGTCTGTCTGTCTGTCTGTCTATCCGTAAGCACGCAATATTCCCGCACAAATTTTCAACGACTACATTACTTCGTAGACCACGAATAAGGCATGTGGATACTGACCCAAGGGTCCGACAGTCATTCGACCGTCAATTTTTTATCATTCATCACCATTTGATTGGTTTCGGCTTCGGTTCTCTTCTCTTGGCACTCGTATTTTTGACCATCTCTTTTTTCATTGTTGCATTAACTTCACCTTTGACTGATCGGTTAGAGAGTATGTCGCTTATCCATGAATTTTTGAAATTCTATTTCGAAGAGAAACCTGTTGAACTTGTCATCGAGATACTGTTTCTTCATCCTGCGATTCTTTTTTTTTTCTTTGTTTTGTACGAAACGATTATTATGAATTGTTACACATTTGTTAGATACCATATTGCAAGCATTTCAAAGAAGCTTGAAGTTTCTTTGCCTACCTTCCACAGCTGCCTCAGAGAATATCGATGATTAAGAAGATAATCACGCGATGCGGAGAAGCGCATTTATTCTTACCACAACGTGTACACGTATTCCTCTTTGCATAGCATCAGCTTAATGTACCTGTCTTAAAGTCAGCCTTTAAACATCCCGACATCAAAGGTGTATTAACTTTCTGCCAATTAATGCAACTAACAAGAAGCTAATTAGTTTGCCACGCTTGTTGTGCAAAGTGGTAGTATACTCGTATGTATGTATAACACATAATTCCATGTGTATATATCGTACCTATACGTTAAATCCTGGTCATGTACGTTCGCCTGAAAACATCTAACCGTATCTTCGACAAATATTTGCTATATTCAGTTGAAAAAATTACGAAATGTTTTACAAATTTCAACCTAAATACTGTTATTGGTTTTTTTTTTGTTTTGTTTCTATCACAGTATTACACAGTCGGTCGAATTGATCCTGTTCTGACGGTCGTCCGAAGTGATTACGACAGGATTTTTTTTTGTCGGCTTGGATAAATGATTAGTTTTCAAAAAGAAAAAAAAAACACCTTACTTTCAATACTTACATGCGGTTATCTGAAAACTGTACAACATGTACATACACAATATGCGTACATACAAGTTTTACATATAATCGACTAATCATATATTACTTGTATAAACTAAACCCTGTGTGCGCTAGACGTTTAATTAGACACCTCTTGGTACCTGTATCAGGAGTTTCGGGCCGTAGTTGGGTTGTATACAAATCAATATCCATTCCCGGGGGGGCCGTTGGGGGGAAGTTGGAAAGACGTTCGGCGGGTCGTCGGAGGGTGAAGCAGGGGCGGACGGTGGTGCAGGGAAGTAAAGAAAAAAAAAAAAAAAGTAGTAGAAAAAAGGAGAGAAAGGAGAGGAAAAGAGAGCAAAATAAGTGTGAGGGGGTGGGGGGGGGAGGGGAGGGGAGGGAGCGAGAAAAAGAAAATACAGAAGAAAAGAAAAAGGAGGGAAAATGTCGGGGGAGGGGGGGAGGAGGAAAAGCAGAAGGAATGGACTCTAGATTCCACCGTTGCAGGGAGCCGTTCGTTGTTGGTTGTTGGCTCTTGGCTACAGCAGACTTTTTTCACATACATACATATATATATATATATGGTTGCACTGCATACATATATTTACATATATATATATATATGTATAAATGCATGCATATACATATATGTATATGTATGTATATTACATACAACGGGATGTTTTCCCTGCAGGATAATGTCGAGTCTTGAAAAGGGGTAGGAAGAGACGGGGAGGAAAACTTTTGTAGACGATAGATTGGAAAATTTTTTTAACCGTTGAGATTTGAATGAGTCCCCAATTCCTGCAAACTACCCAGATTACTTTCCTTCCTATAATCCCAAGATTCACTCGCCGACGATACCATTTTTTTTTTTTTTCATTTTCTCTATTTTTTACTTTCTTGGCTTTCGAATCGCCGACAACAGGTTTTGAAATCGGCTTTAGGTTACTTACTGTGATTTTCCTTTCCTAAATTTAGTTTAATCTACGTTTCGCGTCGAAGAATGTTCGAACTATTTTTCATCACGGTTATATTAACATAAACGGTGTATACTTTTGCCGATTTGCGTATTTCATTGTTTTTTTTTGTTTTTTCCGTAGAAACGTTTTCGTCCTTTCGTTATATCTGCAGCGTTACGTCACGTAATTGCGACCGAAGAATTTTTGTATCAGGGCGGATAATAAGACCGTGTTTTTTGTTTTATTGAAAAAAGAATTATAGTCCCACTTTCCGCCCTGATTATATTACGTATACATATATAACGTGAAAAGTGTAAATGAAAATAATTCTTGTCGTATAATGTATAGATGAATCGATGAAATTTGCACTGCGTATCAAATGGTTATTTCAATTATACCTTACGTTAATGATAATTTAGCGATATTATTGTGAGTAGTATATAGGTAGGTATATAGTATGATGATAGTGATATTACCATACGAGTTGTGAAACTGTTGGTGGTGCGTGTCGATTCCGGATCCGGGATGGTGAGGGTCCAGCATGCCGTCCGGGTCACCGCCACTCTCAGAGCAGTTGCTTAGCGCTAAAACCAAACCGATAGACACACACCTTGTGTTTTTTTTTTTTAATTCACTTTTATTAAATCCTCTCATTCGCTCGTCCTTTTTCACTCTCAATCTCACTCGCTCTTTATCTCGCCTCATCATCGACGGTATCAAATTTCTTTCTCCATTTTCCTACAACCAAAGACAAATTTCAACTTGCTACGAGGTATAATAAACAAAGACGCACTTGCACAAGTGTTAAAAATTTTCATCATACCTACTAAAATTGAAAATAAAGAAAGTGCCAACAAAGTTTTGTGCAACGCGCTGTTTGAAGGAAATTTACGATTTGGATTGTTTGCTGTATATCTTTCTTTTTACTTTATCTTTTTTTTTTTTTTTTTTAAAAAAATAAAGGAAATAATTTTTTTAAATTCAAAGAGAGAGAGGAACACGCGATGACAGCTGGGGTAAAATTTACGGTTCTTTTTTTTCAATCATATTTTACGATCCGCTTAAAATGAAACATTACGATCATGTGTACCGGTTGTTTGTACTTTTCTCTTTTCTCATTTTTATTTTTTCATTGGTTTTTTTTTTTTTTCTTTTTTTCTTTGTGCCTCGTTCGAACGTCACGCATTTATAAATTTTTTTAGATACGAGATCAAATAACGCGTATACTCAACGATATGTGACAATTCGTGTACAGCTTCAAGTTAATCCTTTTCCCTCAGATAAATAACATTGTTTTGATGTCACTTAATTGAAAATACAATCCGGGAATTAATTTTGTCATGTGTGTATGGATGTGTTCACCTCATCCTTTGAGCGACTACAATTTCCCGTTCAATTGACAGTTTACATACAGCTGCAGAATCCGAAGTTCGTATTTTCGATCCAACGTATAAATGTTTGAAGAAAAAAAAAAAAAAAAGATAAAATAAAATTTTTTCGTCAATTTGGTGGTAGAAGTGTGCAGAATGTTCTGTTTTCTATTTTCAATTGTTATAATTCGTCGAGATCGAACTCGAAGATTAAGGTAATCAATTGATCGACACACGATTAAAATTAATTGCGAGTTGATAAATTTCATACGCTCTACAAGTATTCATGACACACACACATAGTCGCACCCACACAACTTACAAAACTAATAGGAAACATAACTGAAATTGCCAATTTTTCATTTCCTAGTTTCTTGTTTATAAGGCATTTTCGTAATTTTAACCGTAAGCAACAGTTTACTCATCTATAATTTATAATGCAAAAATATATCTCTGTATGGAATTGCATTAAAAAAAAAAGCAAAAGAAAAACTCATTATTATTATACCTTCAGAGATGTATTAAACATGCGCGTACATACTATAATTATCGTAGATTTTACAATTAGTAAAGAAACGAAATTTTTTTACCATAAATTTCTTTTTTATCGTTGTATCTTAGCGGGAAAATGGAAATATTGGACAGTCAGCGGGTAGACGAGTGTAGAATTATTCAAATTCTGGGCACTTCGATTTAGGAATAGGATTTTCGTATTACATGATTCACAAATACGATGAAAAAATTTAATAAATATATGAATAAATAAACTTCTGTCAGTTCGTCGTCGATCAATTATTATAGAATAATTTTTTCTTACACTTCAAATTCCGCGGATGATGTTAAAAGTACACACGCCTGAGCTAGATGGTATATTATTTTTCCTACTATACAAAATTATAAATTCAACAAGACAAACTCGACCATCGTTCAAGCGATAAACAATAAACAGCAAGAATTCTACACGAATGCCTTCCTCGATTTTGCGTATACTTACGAGTACATAAATTTCAAAATCAAAGCATGTATAAGTAATCACTAAATAGAATGAAAATATCGAGAAAGAAAAAGAAACTAAATTTACATGTAAGAGGTTATTTAGAGGTGCGATTGTCTATCCGTTTGGTTTATATATTTCAATATCTAATTTAATTCTCATGCTTTGAGAGTTGAATAAAGCAAGCAATTTGCGGAAAGGAATTTTCTTTCTTATTTATTTCTTTTTTTTTCCTTTGTTTCACAAGTAAAGGAGTGAAGGCATTGTTTGTTTATCTTTTCGTTTGATCGGACCGTTTTTACTACAGAGACGAAAATCATCTCGGGTGCACACAATACATAGTCGGAAAGAAAAGTGATAGCAGGATTTGTCAGGCTTTCGGGTATTCATTGTGCAAGGAAATGTTCGGATCGTGTGTACACTATATACCTTGACGTGAATCCCTACGATAAACCGTCTCTGATTATATCTTTCTAGAATGACAATTAACCAACTATTCTATGTAATTCGGTAGTACGTCACTTTTTTTTCAAATCCAAGTATGTAGAAGAAGCGGAACGAATTTTTTATGTATATACTTTTTGTTTTTAGCCGAATACGTGAGTGAAATAAGTTTTTCGCTACACCTTAATTTTTAAAGTTTTCTTCTTTTTCCCGCCAAGATTGGGGCAGACACTGTTTAGGAAATGTTAGTCCTCTTCAGCTTTGTTACTACGGTAGTGGTGGCAACCCTGTTTTTCCAATTCGTTTGAGGTTAGGTTGGCTCGGGTTACGCCTTTATGCATTTCCAGACACGAGACGAGACTCCTCACACTTTTACATTCGATGAGTCAGCACGCAATGCGCATACATACAAAGTAACAAAACAAATTGCATGACTCGAATAAACGTGCGGTGACAAACAATATTTCCACAAATTCATACAATTCTGTAAATTTAACGCACGCGTAATAAACAAATTAGTAAAACCGTTGCGCGAATCACACGGTTATTCAAATGTCATTTCAATCATGGCTGCGCGTGTTTCCTACAATTTTTCAAAACAATCATCGATTATCGACAAAAGTTTTCCGTGAAACTCACCGCGCTCAACGCCGACATTTAGGCAACCGAACCTACGTTCTCTGTTCCAGCGTATTAAAAATGTAACTCCGGTTGCATATTTTCTGACGTTAAGCGGCGAGTTTCACAGCAAATATCCGGCATATTTTTTTTTTCTTTTGTTATTTTCGTCATACCCAGTCGCCGACATGGTTTTTCCTACGAGTTGTACACGCGCGTCCAGCTTATATCTGTAATGATGATCGCCACGCTTTAGGTGGGGGTTGACGCACGCTTGCGGGGTTGCGTATACAGTACAAGGTATACGATGTTAGTCACTTCTTTACGCACGTGCGTTGATACCTCCCCTCCCCACACCGCCAACTTTTCCGCTCCCCCCTCCTGTGCCCTCACAACAATTCTTTCTCCGCACTCTCTCTCTCTCTCTTTCTGTACATAATATTTTCTTTTCTCTTCAAATCTGTGCATTTTATTTTTAAGTATCTTCTGTCTCTCTCCTATTTATACCTGCATTTGCCAATATTGCTTTGATAAAATAAATTTAATCTATCTATGCATGTATCTAACTATATCTATCTATCTATCTGTCTATCTGTCTATCTATCCATCGTTTCTTCTTACGGTTTCAGGCGTACAGAGGTTGTCGATTATTTTTTGAAACCCTGTCCTTCGGCCCTTAATTTGTAGTCAATTCGTGTCAACAGCCGATAAAAGGAACCCTCGTCTTTACAAAAAAAAAAATAGTAGGGAGTAAGTGATAAACTGGAACACACAATTTGCGGTTGGAGGAAACTACGTGGAGTACAGATCAACAACTAAATTATATCATACGGTTGGCAACACTGACTTATAGAGAGAGAAGCTTATCGTTCAATATGCCAGGTGCATCGAGTTACCTTTATCAACCGTCTAACCGAAGGAAAATTTGACCCGAGCTCTGAGTCTCGCGTATGCGATGTACGAGTTCGACTCGGTATCATATAATATATAAGTATTATAGTTATACAGGTAGGTATATGAAAAATTGAACTTTCCGAAACGTTATTGATGGTAAAAATTACTTGCTACATTAATTATCGACTGCGAGTAAGAAAGGAAAGGGAAAAAAAAGTCGAATAACTTGACGCGTCGCGTTTTATCATCTGCTCTCCGTACGAGATGCATTTCGTATACATATATAGGGTACATCAGATGTCGGATGCGAATGCTCTCTAAAAATATGGTGAAATAATGATAGAACGTTGGATACCCTGTAACGCGCTCACTTCACTCGGTACCGACGTATGCATACCGATCACTCTGTCTGTGTGTGTACGTAGCACCGATATTATTGAGAAAATAATTCGCTTTTGAAATAGGTGGCTGCAGTTCAGATCGGAACAGTGGTTACACTATGAAATGAGTGTATATGAGACGAGGAGACAATCCCTGTTGGTTCTGGATGCCAGTGAAACTTGTAACAAACATGTCAGACTAAAATATGTACAGACGATTGAGAAAGTTCAATTGCTAGTCGGTGCCGTACGTCGTACTTCGTCCCCCTTATTCGAATACGTGTATCTATGTATATAATACAACCTCGACTTTGTGAACGTTGCATCTGTGGATCTGTATGTGAAAATTTGTACCTTGGCTTTATTCACAGCTCTCCGGAATTATCTACACCCGTCCCGTATTCTATTCTATTTCTGTGTATGCAGATATATTTAACCTTTCTGTGATGCGAATTTCCCAAACCCCGGATTCAGACTTCACTCTTTGTCTATATTATTTCTCTGGATAACTTTCATCGCCGCGGCAACTCTTCATTCGAATTTATCTACCCCTCCTCGATCAATCGCCGAAACAGAAGCAGGGTCGGAATTCGAGCAGCAAATTTCCCGCGCCATTTTTTACCTTTCGAACCTCTATAACCTCTCGTATACAAATTTAATCGGAAAGTACATCACCGAGTGAATAAACGTTTGGTGAACTTTAGTCGGATAAAGGATTGATGCGAAAAAAGCGCGGGAACGAACAGATCTAACCGCAGTATCGACGGTTTTAATTGTAAGACTCATTCATAGGGATTTTGGCCCGATAAAAACACCAGATTTGACTAAACTGCGCAAGCTGGACACAATTGAAACGGGCAAGACATGGCCAATTTATTTCACGGTATTTTTTATCGCTCTATAGTCTAAATAAGTTAGTGTACGACCATCATGTATGATCTCAAAATGTTTTCCGCGAAAACTGGTTTCTTTATTTTTCATAGAAATGTTTCCGCTTGCAGTATTTTAACTCTCGTGTATATTCTCGGAACGTTTGCTTCAATCAATAGGTTACGCGCAAGTTCAATGTTAAAATGTTTGTACTATTCAAAAATTTTGAAAATTAGCTTGTATAATTAGATTCGAATAATGTTTCTGAAAAGATTGACTACCGCAATTTAGGTTAGCCTTCCCGCTAATATTGAAATTCAAAGCCCCATAAAAATATCGAATTTTTTCATCCAGCCGTTTCCAAGATGTTAAAAATTCGCGATAGCTGATGAGAAGTAAAAAATTGACAAAAACGTGTAAATCAATCCGTACCGGAGGTCGATACGCAAGAATTATTAAAGAAACAAAATTCACGGGATATTGTTATGTATAAAGTTTCAAAGGGTTGATTTCCAATTTACGTGTGACTTTGCTACGCGGATAGTAACGCCGCGCGACAGGATATCCCGTAAAATTGTAAAACGATATAGTTGGCCGTCGCAGGGCGCGGGGGCAAAGAAGCAGAAGGGACACGCGGACTCGGACGAACGCCCCGATGTTCCACAAAGTAGGTATTATGCCATGCAATGGATGAGTGTGTGTATCCATCAGCATGAACACAGCAGACGGCCCAGGTCTACTGACGGCTGCGTTCACGTAAGGTCTCCCGCCACGGAGGAGTCTCGGTAGGTATTAAATTTCGGCGCGTGCTCCGGGACAACGAATGAAAGTTACACCGTTACGTGTAGTGGACAGGAGGTAGCTCCGAAGCAAGAACAAGAAGCACCTAGTGTCAAACATATTGAAATCGCTATTGTATTCCACCTATCCTGTTCGCCCTAATTATACGGACAGGATATATTATGATCGTACTGTTCAAACTTTTTCCCACGAATCTTTCAATTTTTTTTTTTTTTTCTTCTTCTTTTTGGTTAGTTTTATTTTATCCATTGAATTCGGAATACTCGTCGAGTTCCTTTCGCGATAACGCATTCTGTTTTTATATACCTGTAGTGTGTAATTCGAATTGAAATTCGCGCGTCACCCGCTGTTATACAGAAACAACTCGACCGCGACAAATGATACGGGACGCGCACGCGGCGAGCTGACGTCACGATTTTGCCTTAATATACATACCCATGACGCATATGCAACGTTCATTTCAAACATATTATACATACTACACCCTGTGACGTACCATATGGTATGGCACCCTCAAGTATTATGCATTTTGTAATTTGACCGAATAGAATAAAAAGAAGAAACCCTTGACTGCAGCGACGAATTGAATTATGAATATTTTACAAGCTTCGTTGTAATACTGAGCCGCACAGGCAATTTTTTTAGCAACACTATAACGAAACTAATCTTGCCACAGCTCTCCGTGCGGTAAAACAAACCTCAGTAAGCAACGAATAGTCAAAACGATCTTAAAACAAAAATAAAATGCCAAGTGAGCGGATCGCGGCCATTTTGATTTTGGAAAAGTGTTTCAATCCTCCCTAAAAATACTTTACAAACACCTTTTTACGTTTTTATTCTAATTCAAAAACATCTGGCCTCTCGTACTCCAATCGAAGATTTGAATCCAAAGAATCGATTTAGAACTATCACTGAGAGTTTGGTGATTGGCTTGAAGTATTTCCAATTAGACTCGTATCTCCCGTATATATATTACATATGTATATATATATATATTATGTTGCTCTGTATTATGAAGGTGATGGTGATATACGAGCGTTCGTAAATGCAGCTATGGGTAAAACGTATGAAAGAATAGTGTATCTGACGCGTGTGTGGATTGGTAATAAGGCGTCCGGTCCGTTGGAAAGCCGTCGTTTACTAGAATAAACACCACAAAACCCTCAGGCATGTACATTGTACATACGTAGGTATACAGGTAACGTCGCGCAACGCGTAGTGTGTCCACCTACACTACCCATAAAGTGAAATGGTGTGTTTCCATATTGATTTTTTTGCCGTTCCTTGCACGCAATCTCGCAACAAACACGAACCGAAACGTGGGTATCTGCCGTGGCTGCACACGAGGGAACGGTAATAAAAATAAAAAAAATAAAAAAGAGAGGGGTGAAAACATGACATGACCCTTTTCCGGCTCATTGCTTCTGCGGTTTCAAACTTAATTTTCTAACCACCCTTTACCTCAATCCTCATACGCTTGTAAAATTCAGGCGTTGACTTATCAATTGTAACAACTTTGACAAGGAGACATTTTTTAGGGTGCATAGTATATATATATTATATATATATATAAGCGAGTGTTTGCGTTCGGCAGCGAAACTTTCGAGACCTCGATTGAAATTGTGATTTTGAAAATGAATACGCGGAATTACAAAGGTTGAATACGACCGCGCGCGAACGTCGAATGGAAAAAATAAAGTAGCGAGGGTTAAGCATCTCGTACCTCGGATATGGTGGGGCAGCACAGCTTCTCGCGGAAATATCTGAACCGAGGCATAGCCGCAGCGTAGGTGACAATAGGGTGGTGATCTGAAGGGCTTTGGTCGGAGGAACCCTTCTGCGGAACGTATTGTCTTCAGTGACACTCAAGCTTACGAGGATCCGGATCTAAGAGGGTATGGCGTTGGTACCGGCTGCGAACTAGTTTGAAACTGTGTTCCGTGGACGGAAGCACGGAACTGTTTGAACCAAGAAAACGACAGTGTTTCCAGTACTGTCGACGACGTAGATCCGAACACAGGGTGGCCACAAATTTGTGGGATAAAAATTCCACTTCCAGCTTTTCCAGGATCTAAAATCTAGTTTTCCATAACATTTCCCCAGTTCTAGTAAGTTACTAAAACCTAAATCGTTCAGCTTATTAACTCTATATTCGGTTAAAATTCAATTGAAATTGAAGAAAAATATAATGTACAAAAAAATCAGTTTAAGACAATTTGTTTGTCGACGAAAGAAAGTAAATTTGTTACTTCAAAATAATAATTTCTATTTTCCATGATAGAAAACTGATATTTTCAATATCTTCCATGACCATATTAAAAATCTACTGACAATTCCCGGTTTTCCATGACCCCTTTTACGTACCCTGATTTTTCCAGGTGTGTGGCCACCCTGAAACAGTATGCAACTTATCACCGAAGTAGAGACACTACTTAATCTAGGATATGTTGCAGCTTAACGTGCAGCTAATCGTCAGATAATCTCGGTATGCATATACGGTCTACTTATGCTGACGCGGTGATAATGCCGGTGCATTCTACAGCCACATCGATAAGTGAGTAAAAGTAAAAAAGTAAGGCACCGTTGCACAGCAACTCGACGCTCTTTCCACCGACGCGATGCGACAGCCTTAAATTACCATGGCAAAGAAGTGTAAAAACGGGCGGAATGAATTAATCAGACGGTGTTCGGTGCCTTGGACGCGTCTTCAAAGGCTTCCTTCTTGTTTTTCAAAGGCGGGTAGAATTCCCCGCGTACATAAAATAAGGTATCCGCTGCATATTCGGCTAAAATCTAACCGTCAAAAATCGCTACCTCGAAATTGAAATTTTTCCCGCGATAATAAATCCCTGCGGCCGTGCGTCCGCAGGAGAGAGATTCGTGAAATGCTCCGGCATAAGAGACGAGGGGTCCTTTTGTCGGCATACGAATCGCGGTGGTGAAGTGTTACAACGGAAACGTGGCGACGGCGTGGTGATGGCGGCGTCGTGACGGCCGCGACGGCGCGGTTATCACCAGGTATCCCGCGTGACTGCGATCAATACTTTGTACGCGGTGTTACGTCGGGCAAAGGAGGTTGAATTTGAAAAGTGGCATTTGGCGCGCTGTTATCTCCGAATGATATGGTAGGGAGGAGTCTGTGCTCTCTCTCTCTCTCCTCCACGTGGAGAGCACGTGTACCAACGCGAATTACTTAGAATGCTTTGCAACACGCATCTTTACTTCTGCACCGATTTGCCGACGTCTCGGTACCCTTAACGAGGTGGTAATTATTGCTCCTGCCTTTACCCCAAAAAAAAAACTTGGCGCTACCTTTTCTTCCATAAATAAATACCCATCACACGTCATGTCCGGAGCTTATCCCTTGGAAATGAAGAACAGTTCAAATGTACCGATATGGAATGATTTGAACCAACTCTGCATTTCTTTATACAACCAACGGCTATTGTCTCACGTTTGTGTCAGGATTTTTTGTACCTCGGTATAAGAAGGGATGACGGGAGTAGGTTTAACGGTGGGAATTTTAAAGCGGGTTTCGTGTGAACGATCAGGATTCGGATCGAATAAACTAACCTGCCAGTCTGAGGGCAGACATCCGCTGAAACTCCGGTTCCTGTAGCCACTTCCACATCCGTCGAAAGGTCTCACGACCACTTTTCAGTTTCGACCAAGGTTTAGGATTACGAAGAAGGTCACTGAGGGTACCCTGACTCCGGCACAGCACTCGTTGGGCGAATATCGCCTGAGGGATACTGTATCTTTTGAGCTCGGCACTGATTCTCTGTGCCAATTCCTTCGTGTTTATTTCCTCAACTTCACCGGCCCCGTTACCAGCCGAAGATACAGTCTTCATAACAACCGAAGTATGCTGAGCGTGTTGCGCGTGTTGATTCAACTGAGATTGCTGCTGTTGCTGCTGCTGCTGCTGTTGCTGCTGCTGTTGCTGTTGCTGTTGTTGCTGTTGCTGCTGCTGCTGCTGCTGCTGTTGCTGTTGTTGTTGCTGTTGCTGCTGTAAAGCCGACTGTTGAATTTGCGTCTGCATCGGTGGCGGTGGCGAGGATGTCGGTACCGATAAACTCTGCGGCGAGTGATGCGTTGGTGCAAAACTGGCCGCAGCGGAGGTCGGTGGTGATGGTGGGCTAAGTGCCGCCGGACTTTGCTGTAGCCTCGGTAAAAAGGCAGGTTCGTAGTGCGGACTGGCCGACTTGTGAGGTGAATTGAGACCGCTCTGACTGTAGGCGCTCTGGGGTGACAAGGGACTTGGTTGAAGGCCCGCGCCGGGCGAGGGATAATTGTGCGGAGGTGACATACCCATGGATGGTAGCTTGTCGTAAGGATAAGGCGAACCCCCGATACCAAGTCCGATGTTACCAAGACCGTTGTTCTGCATTACGGCAAAACTACCGGAAACACCGCTGCCGGTGTGTTGTACGCCGTAAACAAACTTGTCACTCATAGTAGAGATCGGTGGCAACGGTTGGAGCGGTGTCAGGGTGGCGTAGGAGGAACCCGGACTAAAACCAGGCGGCGACATTCTCTCGGCGACGGAAGTTAGCGTCTGATAAGTAGGCTCAGGTTGCATAGCGCGAAAATCCGTAGCGTCGATCATGCTTGCCACTGATACACTTATCCCCGATGTCGGCGAGAGTTTACCCGGACTCAAGAGTTCCGAGTCGGCGTCCCGAGAGTCGACGTCGACGTCCTGCGGCGGCACGATGACGGATAATGACTCCCTAGTGGAACCAACACCTCCACCGCCTCCACCGCCGCCGCCCCCTCCTCCTCCTTCTCCTCCTGGTGGTTCCTGTGACGAGGACAGGTCCTCCGCGACACCGAGTTCCCGTTCCTTCTCTTCCTTGACGCCGAGTGCACCGGCCGAGGCGAGCAGTTCCAACGGTAGGCTCGCGCACGCGATATCGGGACTCTGCGAGGCAGACGACATCCCTTCAACGCAGCCACCCCCGCCACCGTGGCTACTGCCCTCGTGGTGTCTACCCCCACCCACGCAGTTACCATTCGAGCCCCCACCGCCGCCACGGCCATGCGTAGACGGTATTACCGCCGACGGAGAATCGACCGATTCCAGTAATTGCTCGCTATGGTGCTGATGATCGGAAACACTGCTGCCTATACCTTCCATTGACGCACATTTAGTCCGGTTGGTACACTCCTGTCGGCTGGTCCTGCTTCTTTTTCCTTCTCCTTCTCCTCCTCCTCCTCCTCCTCCTCCTATTCTTTTTCACCTCTTCCCTGTCCACCTCGTCTCCTATCACCTCCGCAACAACCACCGTCTTCCTTCACCCTTCGCGAGGGGTTTCTATTGCACACGCGCGCGCTCCGGCCTCGCCGAACTCGCACTCGCCGTTTCTTCACTCCTTTGTTTGTTTATATTATATATTATACAACGCAATACGTATACCGTTCCCTGCACCCGTCACGTCGTTGATTCGCTTCTTCCGTCACAAGATGACAACGGCTCGTCCCCCTTCGGCACTGTACGTTCGTACCTTGTCAGCCTCATCGAGACACAACGGTAAACAACTTCGGGCATCTACGACGCAGTGTCATCACAATAAACCTTAACCATAACCTGCACACGTAAACCGAGCACCCGCGTCACAAATACGTGGATGTATGACATAAAACGACACTGGTGTCACTAGATTATCACGACGGTGGAACAACAACGATTTACGGGACGACCGATTAGTACCGGGTATTTTTCGACGTAGTAACAAACAGCTTCACCTGGCACGCGGCTCGGCCGGGATGAGCTCTTAACCATCACTGACAACGAGTCCCGATGACAGTTATATCCTCGGATCGTCGGCATAAGGAAGCGGCAACGTATAAGCGCCGGCCAGCGAGCGCCCATGACATACGCGAGGCGAGTGAGTAACACCACCGCCTGGACGCAGTCTCTGACGCGTCGGCGCTCACCCGGGTTCCCGCCCCCTTGCTTCCCCTGCACACCAAGAGACACACGCCGCCGCTCACCAGGTGTCCCTTATAACGCCGCGACACGACACGGGAGTAGGGAACCAGGCTCGAGTCTCCTCCGAGTCTCAGCTTCTCCTTGCATACACTACGCACGGAGTCTCTCCTCCAGGTAGAGTCTGGCCGGCTATTGTCGGCCCCCTGCAGCAACCGTTGCTTCGTTTTAAGGGTGCCGCAAGACTGCGGTTCGCCTATCCGGTCCGTTACACTTCCGCGAAACACACGATAAATAAGTTTGAAAAAATAAAGGGAAAGAAAAAAAAAACAAACAAATAAACAAAAAGCGAGTAAAACGCGTGCGGGGAGAACTGCCCTTTATCCAACTTATTCTGTACTCGAGTCTCTCTTTCTCTCTCTCTCTCTGTCTGTCTCTACTCGATCGGGGAAAATACCGCACGCACACTCCGTCCCTAAAACGACGGCCGGGACTCTCCGGGCACCGAGACAACTACGTTCGTGGGGGGGTGCAGGCTGCTCCACGACGACCACCCTTTCCACCACCGTCACCGCTGCCCGCCGACACTACCACCATTACTACTGCCGATGCTGACGCTGCTGGTGGTGTTTTACCGCCGCCTATCGATTTTCCGATAGCACGTCGGCTCGCTCTCGGTTCGATTAACCAATAACGTCGTATTCGACTGTCCAATCGACCACCCGGAGCTAGTTTCACCCTCCCTGCACCGTACGTTGATGCTGTTGTTGCGACTTTTCACAGCCACCTGCGTCGATGACAAATTTTCACATTGCAATTATACCGAGCGTCCATCTTTCTTTCTACTGTCTTTTGTTTCGCTTCGTTATTTTGTCTTTATTGCAGTGTCTCACTTGTGTGTTATATTTTTTTTGTACACGATTTCATCGTGTAAACGATCATGCGATGTAATCATGATCGAGACGATTGGTTCACCATCGACGATGAATAGCGGTGAGATTCGGTAGAAAAAAATTTCCTCCGCAAAGTTTTCTCTGCTCTTCTCATTGGCGAAAAATTATAAAACTCTGTAATCGAGGCTCTACGCCGTTCGAATCCGTACGTCAATCGTTCGAATCAATACCGTTCGAAGTAGGTTGAGAGAGGCGCGCGTAAACTGCGCGCGGAATCGCGGCGACCGATGAACGTAAAGCGATAGTATTTATACGTCCGCACTACACTAAATTATTATATCGTCCGGTATAAAAATTTTCGACAATGTCGCAATGCGATGTCGATCGTGCACGCGTAATTTCTCGGATTGTTTAATACGCGTGAATTTCGTGCACTGCGATATTATTTCAACACCGATGCTCGGCTCGACTCCTTCGAAAATGTGACGCGTCCGTAAAAATCCATACCCAGCAACGTTTTACCGAAGGTTATGTGCTAATGTATCTTTCCTTCCCATTTTTCGTACAACTACCGAGTTCGAAACGCGCAAATCGAACGGTATCGAAGAGACCACGAGGTTTGACGCGACAACCAGAATATACAGAGACGTAACTACTACCAAACGACGGAACTGCGCGGATCGCGACTTTGCGCACCGGAGGGCGGGGATCTCGCAACAGGAATCTCTAACGAACTCGATGCACAAGGGAGGCTGGCGGCGAGGGGTGACTACCACCCAGGGGCGTCCGGTCGGCGTAAAAACCCGCGCGAAAATGGGGCCCCTGCAAGTAAAAACTAGTCGTATAAAATAACGTTTGCACGCGGTACATCAAAATGGAGGATGAACGAGCGTGTCCATCCCGTTGTACGTACAATGAGCGAATCAAATGTCAAACTTGAAGTTTCTGCGTTTCGTTCCATCGAAAATAACTTCCATCATAGTGTCCAGGAGGATGTGGAAAGAATCCGAACTTGGTTGAGTCAAAGTCCGATGCGAAAATTCGATCGCAATTGACGAACCGAAACGGAAAACCGAGGCGTCGGGTTTATCGGCGCGCGGTATCGACCCGCGTTTTGTCCTAACCTAGCGGAGGTCAGAGGGTGGAGACGGCCCTGAGGGATGGCGTAGGTTCGGGGCTGTGGCTGCGTGGGCAGCAGCTCCGAGAAGCGATGTAGCGTCGATATCTCGCTCTATACGAGGCGTCGCGGCGCCATGCGGGGCGGTAAAGGGGCGCCGCGTGCCGTTCGGTGGTGAGGGGTGGATGCGGGGAGGCGAGAGTTTCACATGGAATTAATCGATACGACGACCGATATGTATTATGTACCCTTATACTCGCGGTGAAATGTCGCCGCGCGGCGCTACCGGCTTCTCCTAGTCGCCGGCGCTACGCTGTAAACCATATACATGTATGTACATGTAAATGCACGCATGTGTATTGTGTATAGTCATATGCACACGTGCGAAGACGCGGTGTCTTCTACACTTTCGTGTACAAGTATCTACCTTCGACGCGTATAACGGGCTTCGTTTCGCTGCTTCGTGTTGTTGTACACCGTACAATGAAATATCGAAAAATCGGAAGACGAAAGGCTCGCTTTGTAGAATTTTCAAAAACGCCATAATTTATTCCATAGAACTTAAAAATGTAGATAGTCGAAATGTATAGGAACCAAAGTTTAGAAAGGTCAAAGAATGGAAAACCAAAATGTAGAATCGTCAAAATTGTGATGATTATGCATTCCGGTTTTCCATTACTTGACGTTCCAGTGTTTTAATTTTATATATCCGACTTTTCACACCTCAAAATTTTATAGAATATAGATTTTTGCACCATCTCTCTACATCCCTACGCCAAATCCTTCCTGATATTCAACATTGCAAAAAAGCTAAGGGACTCTGCCAGCTTGTAGCATACCTTTTGTCTTTTATCGATTCAACTATCGATATAAATAATCATTTCTCCCATTTATTTACATATCTTAAATCGAATTACTTGGATTGACTGATTGAAATGGTACCTGTTGTTTCTTCATTGTCGATATGAAAAAAAAAAATCAATATTCCTATATCCAATGTAAACCACGAATTCGACAGACAAACCTTTTCTTACATACCTTACATATAGGTTATAAACTCGCAGAACTCGCTGGTTGCCCGACGATGCTCAGTCGTGTTATTTATCGATCAAAATATCAATTGGGCGCTGCAATTTTTAATTCCACAGCAGGTTGCGTCAACCGGCGAGTCGACCCCGACACTGTTTTCTTCAGTACATACAAATCGATACCTGCAAAACTATTATACATATAGATGTATGATTAGTTATGGCCAAAATAAATTTTCAACCGGAACCCGAATCCCGTATTATATGTATATTTAGCCATAAATGAAATATAAGCCCTGATCCACCAATTTTCAGGCAGCTAGTTTTAACCTCAAAATTCCGATCCGGCGAAAACTTGTATATTTTATAGTTCCGCATACACACTAACTGCAAGATCAGAAAGTCTTCAAATTTTTAGAATTTTACTTCTTTATACAGCATACATTGATCACTCTTGTCACATATTATTTTATACCACTCTAAAAAATTCAAGATATACTCCACTAAGCTAAAATGTCGAATTCTTAATACACATAATGAAAAAAAGAAGAAAGCACAATTAATTTGTTTGGCCTTTGCATATACGGCACTAAAAATATCGGAAGAACCCCCCCATTTTTTATACAGTTTCTGAGGATCTATATCTTTGAACGAATATCATATTCGTAAAGATCAGACTATTCTACTACAAAAAAAAAAACGTGGCAAAATTGATCACCATATTTCGCGTGAAAGAGTGACGCCTAAAGGTCAAAAAATTTGAAAGTTTTTCATATCTCAGTGTACACTATAACAAACACATTCAAATTGTAGCGAAATCGAAATTTTTACCTAAAAAAGGTTGGTCGAAAGTTGTAACCGGATCGGTGCACGTATAGTACGACTGCAGAAAAGAAGGTTGTCATCTCGTAAGAGAATCTCGTATATACCTGCAACAATTGAAATAATAAAAAAAGGATGTAAGGTATTCGTGAGAAATTGTAACAAAATAAATAAAAAATAATCTCAATTCGAATAACCGTTGTTCCACCAATGCGATAGAAGGAGTTTTCGAATCGCTGAGCGCGCTTCCCTGCGAGGGTTCCAACCGGGGCTCATTGCAGGGGTCTTGATGGGGCCCATATGTAGCTCCCCGGCATTAACCAGTGGCTGGTAACATATGATCGCATAAACTTCACCACCGGATCGAGACTCGGAGCATGCTTGGGTATCGGGCACGTTCCCATTCGTCCTGCAATGAGCTACCGTCCTGTACGGAGGGGGCCCCCAGGGTAGTGCTCACCTGCCGCCAGGTGCGAGTTCAAGCCATCTGCGGAGGGCCCGTCAGGCCCAGTTCGAATCCTTTGCGCAAGCAAGCACTCTACTTACTGGCGGTTTAAAGCCAACCGGCATACGTAAAATTATACGACATACGTACGGTGCAACATTATGAATGAAAAATCCGCGCGGGAAAAAGATGCTCGATTGAATTTTTCTAGACTACACTACATATATATTACGACAATGCAACTTACGCTTGCAATTAACATTTTTTTTTTTTTCTTTTGTAACGAATAATCGACTTTGTTTCAAAATTGAATCAATTTCGATAACGTTTCTGAAGTTTTATAATGTTGGTGAATTTATGTACAACGGTATTAATATATATATGCCTGTCGATTTTCTTAGGTTGGAGAATATCAAGTCTTTCGTTATTACTTCGTGAAAAAGTGTAAAAGTAGTAAATTCTTCACGGTACGACGGATCGTTATCGTATGTCGCTGACGCTCGACGATTCTCGCAATCGAAGAAGTTTTTCGAATTGTACAAAACGTAGTTATCTCATTTTTTATACCAGATAAAAATCAAATAAATTTGATTCAACTAAATTTTGAATTGAAACAATATTTCATATTCTATTCACCAAATTTATATTCAAATTGCAATTTTAGAATAATTGTGTACCTACTTGTGTTCCCCGTGTGGATAGTTGAATTACCATCAACAAACTTTATTCATTCTATAATGAAAAGAAAAAGAAAAATTCAGATAGAGGCAAGAGGATGAAAAAAAATTAATCGTGAATAAGTTTGCAAATAAATTCGCGAGGATATAACACATTGTTTGACACACATGATAAATATAAGGATACAGCTGGTAATTAGAGGAGCAAGGCTTGTCACCGGTAGCGTGTTTATCACATACTTGAGTATCATGTATCAGAGATCATGCGTTTAGCATCGTAGCTGAGACGTATACACACACACACACACACACACACGCACGAGCGCGCGCGCGCATATATGTACATGCATACGAGTGTCTGATAGCGCAAGGAGAGCGTTGTACACACATTGCAGTTTAATTATATATGCGGTAGTAGTAGAACTCAGTAAATTTGAAGATACATCAATATTGTATTATTGATAATCGAATACAACAGGACGTTCAATCGTACTCGGCGCCAATCGTGATGCTCACTTCTTCGGACACGATCCTGGTCTGATGGTACCATCGATTGGTGTCCAGAACAACTGTGGATAAATTGGAGATATTGATAAAATCCGATCTCAACATGGCAGTCGATGATAAAACGACAACTTCTTATTTCTGTTTTTCCTAATCTCATACTTATTTCCCCGGGTTCAACGGTGACCGTCATTCGGTTACAGGTGTAGTGACACTCCCTCGGTGGTTCGAGTATCCAGAGTTTTTCACCTTTGAGTTGAGCCTGCCAAGAAGGATGTTTGACGTCGTCGACCTTGGAAAAAAGGATCCCTGTATTACCTTGCGTCGGGAGGGTAGCGGCTGATCGGCTCTCCGCATTGCTCGACCTCGATCGATTATAACCGTACGGGTTAAACAGGGTGTATATTCCACCCCTCGACGCATTCAGGGATGAATTCATAACCCGTTTTACCATTCCTCGAAATGCCGCCGAGGGTAAAATAACAATATCAACTACTCGAGTTGGCTGTAAAGTTGTCGTCAGTAACGCAGAAATTTATTTTTGGATTCGGCTGCTAACGAGGATCAGTGCGGTCAGGTGACTTTGAAAGGAGGGGGTTACAATCATACATATTTTTAGGAATTTGCTTTTAAAGAAAATTATAACACTTGGAGAAATTTGATCTTGAGGGCTTTATTATTTATAGTTTGAAAAACGTTTTGGAATTTTTTCACTGAAATTAATAACAAAATGGCGACATGGCGCGTATAAGTAGCGAACGACCGCGTTTTCAATCCGGTGGCGCAGATTCCTCGGTCAATTTTTATCCGATCGACTTCAAATTTTTACACAATCTTTAAAACTTGTTTATCGATTCGACCTCGTACCTAGATTTTTGAATTTCAATAGCAAATTTTTTTTTTTTTTTTTTTTACAAAAATTGTACAACAATTTTTTGTTCACAATCACATATGTTTGAAAAAAAACGATGACTAACCCGAAAAGGGTGATTCTTACTCTAAAATTTTCTTTACTCTGTTACAATGCGTCTAACCGCCATTTTGTTATTAAATTCCATGAAAAAATTCTAATCTGTTGTTGAAACTATAAATAATAAAGTCCTGAAACTCAAACCGCTCCAAGTGTTGTCATATTCCTTAAAAAAAAAAAAAACTCCCCATCCCCGTAACACAATCGGGAAAGCCACAATTGTTGCTGTTATTGTTTGATAAAGAAAAAATTAATTTCGAATCTTGGATCACGCGAAAGTAAAATCTTTGCCTAAAACTCACGTGCATGTGAGCCCCATATCCGGAACTCCCCATAAAGATCCAATCAGTTTTTTCAGTCTCTGCAGTATCCGGTAAAAAGTAAGGAATATCGTAATGTTCCCTCAACGTCGCTCCGATCTCCCCGTCGCAGTTACTCCTTTAGTCACATAATTTAAAGAATAAATCAATCGAAATACGTTTTCAAAAAAAAAAAAAAAAAAATTATGTTGCCCTACCATCCGATGTACCATGGCTTTGTTCCAGCCAATTGAAGGGCCCGACTGGTGCTCATGTTGAACACTTCTCGAAGACTTTTGAACTCGGTTTTGTACGGAAAAAACTGACAGTCTGCTTCCTGTCCTTCGTACAGCGACTTGAAGAAGGCGAACGAAAACACCTTGGGCGCTGTCCAATTAGTCGTTGCATCAGTGACGACAACCGGTTGGCCGGAATAAGCGTAGCTAAAAAATATTCCGATGATTACAATTACAGCTGGAGCTAAATTTTGACGATTCATTCACGAGTGATGAAAACTGGCACGATTTAAAACACCGTATCCCTCAGTCTATAAGATCGTCTGAGTATCTTGTCATTTTTGTAAAAAAAAAAAAAAAAAAAAACAAAACAAAACAAAAACTACCATTTAGACCATATTCTCCAAGTATAAGGCAAGCTGATTTTATTAGATGAAATTAGGAGGGAGTGAATGAAACGCGTTTAAGCTCACCGAAGTTCGAAGAGCGCCGGATCGATTTTAGTCACTTTATCAACCTGTTGAATCCCCAAACACATCGAGCAATCCTGCGGCGGTCGGAATACTTGGTGAACCGAGGACGGCATATCGATAATGCACTTTGAAAATAAGACAAGAAATTTTAGGCCCTGATATTTATTTCTTGATTAAAATCATGAAAGGTTCTCTCGCTCACCTTCTCACGTCGCGTAGGCATCAAACCATCCTTAGCGTATCGAATAAACAGCATCGTCAAAACAGCCGCGAAGAAAGCGTGCTTTTTTTTAAAACAAAACTTTGCCTTCCGGAGGCGAGTGTAAGCCCGGAGATGTAAGTTGGCTCGTGTTGCCAGACCGATTTTTTCCAGTTCACCGAGGATCCCGATCAAATCTTTCCTCGCGTTCTCCAAGGAGCGTCGCGACTCCGTCGAGGACCGCAGCTTCTCACCTCTGTCCGCCATCGCGTTTAGCTCAGGAAACACTGTCGCCGCTTTCGAGTAACGCCCAACATCTGCTGCGCCTCTCCCTCGATATATCTGGCCAACAACACAACGTTCGCCGTCTCAGATCACGAGACGGCCATCCCAAGGATTCTGAAACCGAGACGCCATTCGCTTGGAAATCAAATAAATCATTCAAATTCGTTAACCTGCGTGATAAAACAAATAATAATTTTTTCCGAATTTATTTCAGTAAAACTACAAATCTAATATTATAAACTTTTTCACATGTTTTTAGGTACATCTTAACGAGTGTGCGTAAAAATTTTCATCAAAAAGTATTAAAACTTTTTTACACGTTATTCTTCTTCGTGTCGGCTGATGTCTGAAACAAAAAAAAAAAAAAAAGTAAAAGACGTCCTCATTAACTGCATAGTATTATCTATGGCGTGACGGACGATTTTGTTGGTACGTTTTCTGGTGCAATATATGTAATAATAATACGCATTATTACTTCCAGAGGGACAAAAAATTCAGAAATTTTTTCTCGAAACCTAAGTCAAAAAATGAAAAAAAAAATCCGTCACGCCATAGCTGATACCATGTAGTTGATGAGGTTATTATTATTATTATTATTTTTTTTTTGTTATTTCAGATACAACCATATTTGTGTAATCAGTTACGCCAACCCATCAAGCACGGGAAATATCAGCCGCCGCGAAAAACATTGATAATATTGAATTTGTAGCATTTCCGAAATATATTTTAAAAAATTAGCGTTTTTGGATGCTGGTCACAGTAGGAAACCCCTTTAACATTTATTTCGCATGATTTCTAATTATTTCTATCTTATCACGTGATTTTTCTTCATTTCCATTGTACCAAGTGATTTTCAATGTTATCCTCGATTTCCGAACGTTTTAGGCGATTTTCAGTTATTCCTGCGTCGGGAGGAATTGTAAGAAATCACTGAAATTCACTTGGTGAAGTGGAAATCAAGGAAAGTACATTGTAACCTAGAAGCCGATAGAATGCTAACGAAATGAAATCATTTGACGTTTACCGCTTGACACTTACAACAATTTCCATAATTTCAAACGCTTGCCGCTTAATTTCTTTACCACTCTCATGTGATTTCAAGGGAATCGCGATGACCTCCAATGATTTAAGTTAAATGTCGATTGGTTCATCGCTATTTCAAAGAAATATTTTAGCCAGCCAGGTTCCTTCGATTCACAGTTTTAATTCCGATTGCATAAAAGTTTACGGCTTACCTTAGCGATAAGCCACTCGCCTGCAACATGGATACGTTTGTTTTCACTTTCTGTATACATAATTTTGAAACAATTTTCTCGTTTATGTCATAATCACATGATGAGTAGATAATTAAATATTCTGGAGTGGATAGTTTTTGAAAATCTGTTCCAATTTTTACATCTTTATCGAAACTCAATGTTCCATACGTTTTCATTTTATCTGGTAAAATAATTATCCTTTTTTCAACAACTTTTAATATTAAACGACATTGGTTTGCCGAATTTGTAACCTACGTCTCCCGGATATGGATTCGAACTCTATCATTTGGTAATGTTTTATTTATTTATTTTTTTTTTTTTTTTAAGACAATGATTAACTCTCTGTGCTGATGCCTGTATGCGAGTTGTTGAAACATTGATTTTTACCTTGTTTAGAATCGGTGCTTCCAACTATAATCCCCATCGATCGATAGCACGCTTGCCTGAGCAAAAATGTGTGTTACGGTGGTTAAACTCCTTATCTCACGTTGCAGCTGGTCCAGGATTCGGAGCACTTGACTGACTTTTTAAAATACGATCGCTGCCAACCCATCCTTGAACCTTGAAAAATCCTCTTGGGATGTCAGCGGAAAATATTTGAAACCAGAATGTTCTGTAACGCCGTTTCGTTTTCAAAAAATATTTTATTTAAAGTTCTTCAACTTTAGGATCGCGTTCCAAGAAATAGTTAATTTCTTTCACGTCGCACTTTCAGTAAACACAGCAAAAATTTAAACGATATCAATTTATCGACTATAGTTCGGTCGAATTTGAGACTCGATAAGAATATCGAACTACTCATTTTTTATGTCATGAACACTGTGAATGAAAGGAATATCGTTCCCGTTTTGCATTTGCGAAGGATTGAAGCTGTTATTTGGTAACTGTTAATTACGATCGAAATTGCCGTTCGAATTGTCAATTTGCAAACGTAAAAGGCTGCTGCAGCAGTTGCTGCGCAGTGCGTCTGTGTATCGTTAAAGTGGATCATTCGCTCACTACAGTCGTTTCAATTTAAACTGCAGTTGTTGGATATGCGAGAAGTATTTCCGATAGGAAGGATGAGTGTCAATCTATTTATTTGTACAGATTTTGGTTTCCATATTCGCAAACGAATTGCATAATTTTATTTTGGTAAAGCGTAAATTGTTAAACCAGTTTTGAAGATCGATATTATTTGAATAATTTTCTTTCTCTATTTATACTTCTGTGCTGTCTAGCTGGCAAAATATTTGAATGCCGAATAAAATGTTTGGTAATATATATTTTTGATCCGGAAATTGAAAACTCATAGAAAAAGCTCAGGCGTAATACTTTTTCAAACTCGGTATAGCTTCACACCTTATTAGATGCAACCCGTAAGCCGTAAACCGTGAGTCGGTAAAGCAGAAAGTGTGACAACCATTACTTTCAGGTACCCAAACAGCTCTACTTACCATTCGAGAAATCTATCGACAGTTGGTAACAACATGTGTATAAGTTCAGATGTTACCTGTTACGCTGTTGTGAAATAATTTCTAAGGAAGCGTTTAACCGTTATGTGATAATTCGCGTTTTATAGAATTGCGGTGAAATCGAATACTGAAAAAATTCACGAAGTCCCCTAGAAATTATTAGACATCTCCGAAAAAAGGATTCGAAGTTTGATAAAATTCTGAGTAATCCAAAATTAAATCAATACTTTTCGTAATGAATTTTATTTCAGTGGTTTCTAGGATCTATCCGCAACTTTTTGTAAAAAAAATAATAAAACACATTTTAAACACATCAAAATTTTTTTTATAAGACTCGAAAATGACGGAATGAGCTGCTCACAAACTTCATGCAAATATGTCGACGCTCGAGCGACGATAAGCGAAGAAATATATTCATAAAAAAGGTAACTCGGAAGGCTGAATTCAGTAGTACCGGGAACGGATGAATTCAATATGAGTTATATGAAAATCGAGGGTGAGATAAGTATGTGAACGAGAGAGAGAGAGAGAGAGAATTCTGCGCTGTAGAGTAAACCCATTTGAAATTTTTTTTTTTCAAGCAGAAAATATCGGATATTCAAAGGTACGTGATTTCGAGTGTTCGAAATGACGGATTATTACAGGATAATGCCTATACCATTTATCATTCAATGCCGTTCCATCAGGATCACGGCTCATCGAGCAACGGTGGATATTTTGGACATAACCTTAGATCGTCGGCGGCATTATGAGCGCGTTCTTCACAAAAAATATGACGAAAAAAAAAAAAAACAATTTTATATTCGGAATTAACCAAGCGAGGATCTTTTTTGTATCGCTGACTACCTCGCCTGAAGCTACAACAGGCTTCACAACATATTACTTATAACGCGCGGGATATCATGATGATCGATTGTTCTCATTATTGAATAAAAATGGGCATCTTTACAATCCGTGCTTATCAATGAATTTTTGTCCTTTTCTTTGATTTGTTTGAGATCTGAACTGAATAGACGCGGTGTGTAGAACAATATGGCGTCGCACTGGATTAACAGCTGATCGTTACAGGTTAACATCAAGACAAAGAAAACGTTGCGAAAATTAGTAACTAGACTAATAAAGAAAAAGAATATTGTTAAAGCGTAGTAAAATGATTATAATTTGAAACAAACGCATTCAAATTTTCATTACACTTTTTTTTGTATGAAGGATCTTTTTCTTCGTTCTTGCAATCGCAGTTTTCTTCTTCAAAACGAGTAGACAATGCATATACCGGCAATTATCAGCAGAAAATGCAAATAAAATCCGGAATTATATTATTATTGATTAAGATTTCAGTTATATTTATGCATATAACAAGCATAAGACGCAGCTCTCCACGTATATATATATATGCGTATATTATATCGCAGGAAACTGGCAAAGAGCGAGGACTGAATAAAGCGAGTCCTGCAAAGCTTGCAGGCTGATTCGGCGCGGGCGCGCTGCCGTATTTCCGCCTTTCATGTACATCTCAATTATCGTTATGCAAATTGACTTATGTTTTATGTGGGGGGGGGCGAGAGGTCGGTATGGTGTAGAGTAAAGCGTTTCGTTGCCTCCAGGGTTAAACCGCGATCAGCGTAACTCGTAACCCAGCGAATTACAATATGTATGTGTATCGTGCATAAAGGGGGATTCCGCTGTATGCAGAGATAGCGAGCTATTCTGTCTGACGATAAAGTGGTAGAATTTCTACCTCTGCTACGATTTTAAATAGCTAATTATTAATCGGTATATCCTTATATAATTGTCACAGTGACATTACTTCATGGATCATATATTATCGATGATGACCACATAACGATTGATAAATTTCAATAACATGCATTACGCGTCGATGTTGGTGTTGAAAAATTATAATTGGGGATTTTCTGTCTATATATATATATATATATATATATATATATATATATATATATAGATATTATACTATGAATGGTCCCGGGTTTAACGTAGGTACAGGAGCTGTTGTCGCATCTGTCATATACTCGGCATTATATTATGATCCTGATCCTCGTCCCGCGTTATATAGCAATATTCATTCTCTACTTCATCGGGACCGCAAATCAATCCGGATTTCCCGCACAGGATTACACCTATTTCTATGTTTATTATCAATGTACGATAAACCGATTTCCTCGCCAAGGGGGACAAGGAATACACGGTATAGCTATAGTTATATATATATATATAGATATGTATACATATCTATATGTATACCTTGTACACAGATTTATAATCGGAGTGTCATTATATTCGAAAATTTCCGACAACTGAGTATAACTTTTATGAAAATCCTCTACAGGCCTTCCTTTCATGCATGAAATTAAAAAACATATTACGTTGTGTCATTATTTGGATTCACGTCATTCCCTCAATATATTCTCTCACCATATGAACGATATCGTAATGCTGGGACTGATAAGAATCAGTTCAGAAATCGAATTCAAAATACTTTGGAAACATCGGCAATCGATTAATTTCAATCGAAACGATATGGAGTACCCTAGAAATCGCAATATCAATTGTGATACGAATTTTTTGTATCCCTGTAGAATCGTTCCGAATTGCTATGAAAAATGTAAAAAAAAATGACGAAGTAAAAAAAGAAGAAAAAACAATACACAAAATTGACTGCAGTATCAAATATTTAATCCATTTGTCAATGGGTCGGCATATTTTTATTTTTTTACCCTGACCCTCATAGTATAAGAATCCTTGAGTACATTTCTCATTCCCAATCCCTTTTGTCGGTACGTAAACATACGAATATACTTCAGTTCGCCATTCGCACGTGTATTGTATCTATATGTATATACCCACATTTTCCTGGCATGATATTTCCTACGAGCGTAATCCTGATATTACCGAGTGAGCCGACAAAAAATTGGACTGAAAAAAGTCGAGTTCGTGCATGGTTTGCAGGTTTTCGTTGGAAATTTAAGTATAATATTGGTGAAATACGTCATCGTTAGATATTACGTGACGATATTTTACAAGGTGAATTTAAAACTGATATTGTTACGAGATTAACAGTGTATAAAGTGTGAAGTTCAGGTGATTAGATCAAACACGTCACGTTGAATGACGGTTTTCGAAAATGACGAAAAATTAAAAAAAAAAAAAATATTCATGATGATAATAATGACGACAATAATAAGGTAAGCATCAATCTACAGCTAAAAAAACACGTTTCGTTTGTTTCACGCTACATAGCAAGATTCTACCTTTAATCAAGATTTCTACCAATTTGCGCGGATGGCGACGGTGCGAAGACAATGCCTATTGTCGTCGTAACTGGTTGGGAGCTCCAAGTGTCCCAACACAACTATACACGATACGGAGTACCTACCGTATAACGGGTGACGTGAAATTACAAAAAATTATTAAAATCGGTACACGATTGCTTACCTGGAACAACCAATCACAACAACCGGTTGTGATTCCTTTTCACAATTGTTATATTCGCTTATAATATTAATTTAAATCTTGTGACAATATTGATTCTGAACATGTGAAATTAAGCACATTCAATCAGAATCGTACAACGTATAATACTTACTTGTTTCGAAGCGACGATAAAAATAAGAATTTTCCAGATCAAGGAACATTTTTACCTGAAGGATTAATTCGTTCTTTTCGAAAAGGTGCGCGTACTGCATTAGTTTACGAATGTTTCCATTCAAGGAGACACCCGTTGGATTATCAAATCCAGCGTCCGTTCCTGACAATCGCAAAGAGGCAATGCGGCGCGGGATGTTCGTTCCTCTGGGAGTGGTAGGAGCCACCGGAGCAGCTTTGCTGGTCGCTTTGCTTCCGAATCTCTCCCGAACACTGGATGCAGAGTCTCTAACCACCTTCCAGGAGGAGGCCTTTCATCCGACGATAGAAACAGGCAGCAGCAGAAACGGCAGAAGCAGCAGAAGCAGAGGCATCAAGCTCCTCCTGCGAAACACTCCGGGCGTTCCCTCAACTTCAAGTCTGCTCTCACTTCACCGAGGGTAGTGCGTCGTCCCGTACCCTGCAGTGAATACACAGCTACGTTTGTATTTGCTAATTGTGAATTGTCTGCTGTGCATATACCGTTCCTATCATTCTCGACGTCTGGTTTCCCACCTTGGTCTGTACACAGTGCAAATTCGTTCTTCCTCCTCCTGATCTTGATCTTGATCCTGCTCCTGCTCCTGTTCCTAGTCCTCTTGCACACGGGACTCTACCGTCAAACGCCCAGTCGCAGCACATCACGCGTCACGTCGTCCGGTGGTTCTTCCTCCAAAGAGCTTCAGTCGGCATGGTCGAGACCCTCGAGCACAACTCACTAGTCACTTGCTCAAGCACCAGTCCACCAGTGCAGCCAGCCAAGGAGTACCGAGCACCGCCAAGAGGCACCCGCAAGCGAAAGGGTACCAATTTTTACATTCGAGGGTTTGCAGAGTAGGTACAAAGGTACAAGGTAGATATGTACGGTAGGAGCACGCCACGTATGTACACCTGGGGACAATGAGTCTGAGACGCGGAATTTTTTACACTAGAGAGTATGTTGGCAACACAGAGAAACCTACAGCGCCATAGTCGGCCGAGCGTGAAACAAACTCAATCTCAATAAACATATCATAACCCATGACCGTGGAATCTAACCTTAGATTAGGTCTGAATCTAACAAGTCATTATCCCTGCGGTATTTTAAGGTTAGATTCGACGGTCATGGGTTATGTTATATTTATTGAGATTGAGTTAGTTTTGCGTTCGGCCGATTATGGCGCTGTAGGTTTCTCTGTGTTGCCAACGTAACTGTCTAGTGTAAAAAATGAGCCGTCCAGGATTCATTGTCCCCAAGTGTACATACTTTAATTCCGGTGTAGGCCCAGGGTTCTCTTCCTTTTCCATACAACTTCTTCCACGCGCAGTAAACACGGTGAATTTTCCTCAAACTCGAAAATAGACCATCTGCAGTGTTGTGTGGTTTTTTCTTTGTACATTGGACCATTATACCTGTATGTATAAACGGCAAACACGAGAGCGTTTTCACGGTGTCCAGTGGTCCTGGAAATGTCCTTAAATTTGTCTTGTGTCTTGGAAATATTCTATTTCTAATGTCCATGAATAGCCTGAAAATATTTTGGAAACTACCCTCGAAATTGTTACGGATTTTTTACTGGACGCTATGGTTTTGCAGGGTTTTTTTATTTTATACATGATTCTGACCAATGCAGTTCTGACCACTGAGACTGTCACAATGAGCCGTACAACCTGGCGCATCGTGATTCCCTTCCGCAGACAAAAGTTGTAAAAAAAAAACAAAAAAAAAAAAAAACAATCATACGGCATTACGCGGTGGTGAGGAAGTATGTTTATCATTGCGATAATGAGATATTTCGGTCCATAGACTTTATCTGCCGTGGCACGGCAGGCTTATAACCGTAACAGTGCAATACAGACAGCTGGAGGTATGTACATCCACCTACACCGCCTACGTCTATACCACTACTGTAAACCCGTTCGACGACGAAGTGAAGCGCTCGTTTCAGAGCGGTAAAATTATTGTCTCGGGGGTCTGGTGCCAGTAGCTAGATGATGCAAAGAGAACTGGGGACAGGATATAAGCTGCGGTCTCTCCAGGGACAGGGGACATATTGTTTGGTTCAGTAATTCCTTCCGTTATTTCCACTGTTTGCTTTTTATCATTGTAAACCGATATATTGTTTGAGCTAACTCCCCCAACGTAGATGGAGACGCGGAACGAGAAAGAGAGATTTGCCTGGATAGATATCTACCTACACACGCACACACACTGGTCGCTGCCATTCCTGCATAAATTTGAAGACGCAGTTCGAAGAATTACAAAATTTTTCAACGATTTCGAATACGGTATAACTTTGCAACCTTTAAGAGTATGTGAACTGCATGTGCAGTAAAGTGAGTGTACCAATTATTCACCCTTTTTGATTGTATCTGTTTGATACTTAGTTCTAAGATTAACAAAAAATAAATTTGTAGTGCCCAACCCTATAGCAATTGGTTGTGGTCATCGAGAAGTTCACAATTTGTGCCGTACATCTATAATTTTGGAAAATAAAAGGATCGGTAATTGGGTCTAAATCTGTCGATAACCGGTACACTCACTTCAGCTGAATGGAAACCCGTTGCATCCTCTTGCAGGTGCAAAAAAATTGACATTGCACTTACGACTTTGGAAACCTACGCGTTCTTGTTGATTCCGTTACTAATATTCGTAACTGCAACTTTTCCCCGCGACGATTGGACGATCTAGTAACTTGCAGCATTGCAGCGGTAAGTATAGTAACTTTAACAGAAAACTGCTGAAGGTAGTAAAAAACAGACAGAATTTTTTTCCCTGCGGTGCCTTGGCATAATAGTCACGTATGTATGTACTATGTATGTATCTAAGTTAGGAACAACCCATGCGAAAAGAGATTGGAAAATAATTGGTATACGTGCCACGATAGCCAATATACTTTTGATTTGGAGAAGAAAAAAATTTCGACGAGTGTACGACATGGTTTGAATTGCATGGTGCGAATATGGTAATTATTATCAGCTCGATAAAATAACAAGAGATGGAGAGAAAGCTCGAAGGTTCGTCACTTGGATAATTGCGAGCTGACATTGATGGTCGTCAATTCGACTGTCCTGCGAGTTTTAGATGGTGGTGCTCTATCAAGTGTTTGTCGATAGCACCGTTGTGTGTATATTATACACATACCCTACTCTCGCTTGTCACATGGCGTGACACGTGTCCCGACACCGTAGAGTCCTTGCATTTGCAAACAAGGAACAAACCTCGGCAGGATATTATACACAATGGCCACTTGCTTCCGCGAGCCTCTTTAACACCACATCTCCTATAAGGTGCACGTGCTCCTCACTGTTCCACGTCACTTTTAACACTAATCCAAGAGCAATTTGAAACGTTCCTGGTCAAAGTCGTGATTGATGGATAGGAAAATTCAGCTGATCATCAAAGACGTCAAGGAAGTTCTGATTTGGAATGAAAGTTTACCTCACGGTTTAGGGTTACCAAACGTGTAGTGTTATAGTTAGGTATACCTATCTACTCAACATTACTCGCCGTTCCATATCACTTTTAACACTAATCCAAGAGCATTTTGAAACTTTCCTGGACAAAGTCGTGATTGTGGGGTAGGAAAATGGAACTAATCATGAAAGATTTCAAATAAGTCTTTATTTGGAATGAAAGTATACCACAAGTTTCAGGGTTACCAAGCGTGTTAAAGTTGTGTAAGTAGGTATACAACGACTCAACATTCCACACGGCACAGCACATCCACAAAATGGCAGCTTAGGTTTGCTAATCTTTTCGAGGTAGCGGCGCGATGTTTCATCCTCCTTGCAAGAAATGACGGTGGTGTGTACATACATATAAAAGCTCAGCGCGAACCGAGCGCCCTGAGAGATAGGCTGAAAAGGTGAGGTGAGAAGCGAGCGAGGCTAGACCGTTGGGGGTGGATGGGTGGGTTGCCAGAGGCCCTCGTCGGAGGATAGCCGAGTTCGAAGTGGTGGAGTTTCGAGGATATATGGCGATAGTGGGGGAGGTCGTTCGTCAGTTCTCATGGAACGAGTGTTCAGCGTAGCGCTAACCACCAAGTGCTAATGTTTGGCATGATCTGACGACGACGTCGCGTAGCCGTCGTCTCTCTCCCCTTTCGCGTTGCGGTCCGTCTTTACCAGCCCAAAGCGGGTGAGACGTGCGGGGCGGTTTTCGGCTTTTCGGGCTTTTCGCGTCGTCTCAAACCCGCTAGAGCTTCTCAACCAAGCTCCGCCTCCCCCCCAAAGACCAGGAACATTTCAACCCCTCCGATTGGCCAAGCGCCCCCGAGTCCCCGTTTGATCCGCGCAACTTGGTTATCCGTACCCGGCAAATCCAGTCTGACCATTCGTCACCCACCCTTAGTAACCGCCCCGTTAACAAAGGCCACGCCCATTTCTACCTCGCTTTCGCGCCACGGAATGACCAAACGAGCGACGCCTGAATTCACAACTCGTTTGACGAGCAGCAGCAGCAGCGCTTTTTTTTTTTACCACCCCGTATTTTGGTACCTTGATCACACTGAACCGTTCGAGAAAATGCCACAGGAGCGAGTAGATTTTCCAAGTCTCAGAGTATCAGGATATTTTTTTGAAAAACTTGATACAACTTGTGTATTCTCAACGAGTGATCGTACTTTTCATTTTTTTTTTCTTCTTCTCCTTTTCCGTAATCATTCGGATGAATAATTCAACACGCGGTGCAGAAATCCAGCTCTTTTAACACCAGCGACGAGATATTGGTGAAATTTCTTTTACGGTGTGAAACTCGCGCCGCGGGTGGAAGTTTTAAGTTTATTGTGGCTAGTGGGCGTGGTCACCGGGGTTAAGTTTGGCCACGCCCATGGCCACGCCCCCAGACGATCGCTTGGAGATGCCGGTCGTGTTGCTCGTGGCGCGTGAACCTCGGGAGCTTCGGGTACCTACGTCACACGGCCAGGCCAGCCACTTCTTTTCTCGGTCTAAAAACATTATAATACCAGCTCGACGGGCACAAGTTACGCACAACCGACGACGCGGGTTGTACACGCGGCGGGTCGCGACTGCGTCGTATTCTGAGAACAAAACCGTACTTTAAAACGAACCTTTTTGTGTTCTCGATTTATTTAATAAGTTAAATTTTATTATTATATATATATATTTTTTTTTTTTTTCTTCATTTATGTCTATTGATTTTTTTCACTACTTTTTTAATCTGTGTCTGGCTAGCGCAGAATTGAGAGACGACCACCATTGCGGTTGAAAAGTTATTCGGTTGGGATTTTCGATGTCGAAGACAACGATTTTTAACATGCATACATTACAGGTGTATCGATTTCACGAATCTAAAATACCGTGTCAGTGTGTAATCATAATTTTGTACGTACAACATACAATATAGTATATTTAAAATACGTACATAATATTGTTTGTTTTGTCGATGATATATCGTACCGTGGATAATAATAATAATAATAATAATAATAACAACAATGATATAATAATAACACGCGTATTTAAAGTGTTGTGAAATTAAAATTGTGCGTATCTACTAAATAAGGTACAACATCGGAACATAATTGAATTCAGAAATCATCGCACGAAAAAAGCAAGAGAGAGCAAGCGAATTCGTGCAAACGATCTAACAACACTGAATATTGAAGTAAGTAAGTCATTACATGCTTATACAAACCAAAAAACGGTTATAAAAGTAGAGGAAAAAAAATATATATTCAATTATCAAAATTCCGTTTCATTGTTCTAATGCGCGGTCTCGTACTCACCGAGAACCTCATATTATAGCTGCGTTGTTAGAAACAGGAAGTGAGATAATTCAAGTGAAATGGACATGCCAACTATTCCGAGCATCAATTAATCATTCCGCAACAGGAGAACCTATGCGAGGTGATTAAGCAGCTCTTCTTGAGAAGCCCATGAGTATTAATTACGCAAATTGTTGATCGTTATCGCTGCAATTCAGTTCAGACCGCAGCGCAGCGATTAAGGATGAAATCAAACTGCCTTGTAAATTTGGAAATGAATCCGCTGTAGGTGAACTCAAACGAATTATTTATGTATACCTACAGATTGCGAAGTGACTGACGGATCAATTCTGCGCACAATAACACTTTTGATAATTAAAAAGGCGGTCTAATTTAATCGATAATAACTGCGATATAAATTGAATATTTAGGTACTTTATCCTTGATGAGGTGCTCTATGTATAAAGTCTCTTATATCAAGAACAAAAGAAAGTTTATGAACATCAACGTACGCGAACTCGGAATAAGGAATAATTAATAATACCGATTACATCGGGGCTTGCCGCTGGTTTTTACGAGCTTATAGCGCAATTAGCTGGATTGTTTAAGTGGATTATTCAACGAGATTTACCGAGGATTTTAGGTGGGGTGGCTTCCGCGGCTATGGCTGCTTTGATAAAGGCGAGAAGGGCTGTCGACGCCCGTCCGCGCATAAACCGGAGATAACCTTCGAACGCCACACCTATTTTATATGTTTTTAATCCAACAACTTGTCAGAATTCCATTATTCAAACGGATTAAAACACGTCCGCGAAAATTTGAACGAGATTCGCATGGTTACATTGATATGTGATATTACGGCTACCAGCATTCACACAACAGGTATACATGTAGTTAGGTGAAACAAGAGTATGAAAGAAACGAACGAAGATCACCTTTCCACAATAGAATGATTATAAATCGATCCTGAAAACTGGACAACAGATTTTCGATTTCACTCCATTGATCGCAACATTCAAGAGCCTACGGGTTATGACGTTAAAATGGTCTACAGTGCACTCTGGTAATTGGCGTGTAATCGTATTAAATATCGGTTAGAATCAGGGTCTGATAATCGATCGGTTCAATCGTTGGATGAATTTTGTCGGATCGTGATCGTTGAAGTTCGAACAATTTCCAATATCCATTATTCTATGTTGTTTGGTCTACTAGTTTGGAATACGAACATTCATACTGTATAATCAAGTCACTCCTCAATTCTTAAATTAATTTTTTTAAAGAAAAACCAAATTTCGGCAACCCCAAAATATATCGCGTTCTGGATTTGATACGATCACTTTGATCATCGAACTGTGTTCAGGAATGAAATTATCTCGATCAAATAAAGTTCTCCGAGCGACGGTCGCGCGGTGGAAGAATTTGTAGTTGGCGATGACGTCGCGCTTGATCAATTTGTAAGTAAACAAAGTCTGTAAAACCGAACACCTGGGCTTAAAATCACACTATTCAGGATAGTTCGTGCTGTAAGATCAGGTGAAAAAATGGTAGAAAAATAAAAACAAACAAGAAAAAAAAAACCGGCAATCACCGGCCGTCGGAGTTTGAACGGAGTCAAACAACCGTCGCTCGATTCGATTATGCAGCGGAACCGAAGACATTTTTTTCATACAACATTCATATTTCATTTAATAACCCGTATCTAATGTGTTGAGACCCGAAGTTGTCCGACAGCGATTATCTGAGTAATTAAAAGATATGAGGGAAGGGGGGGGGGGGTGATTATACCCTCTGCATATGATCAGATAAGAGTATCAATTTGTTGAGCAAACGAGATTAAGGTCGATCAAAGTTGGGGCTACTGAATAATTATTATATCCAGCCGTACGTGTATGAGTGTTCGGCTAAAAAAGCCTTCGAGAAGTGTGCATAGCAGAGTAATGGATACGGAAGTTGGTTCGAAATTTTCAGTTGAAATATCCCCACGAGAGAATTAGCTGCTGATGTACATAGATGATGATGCGGTGTATAGCCGGCAGATCGCGCCGCGGCGCTGCTCGAGAAAACAAAAGAAAAACGTATACCTAACTACCGTCTATCGGAGGCGAGACCCCTCTATTTATTGATATACTGCATGACTGTGTGCGAGAATCGTACATTGGCACTCGTATTTAAGCGATCGGAGGCCGGGTACATAGACGTTGGTTAATTTAACGTGTGCGTAGATTTTGTATATAATATGTATAGGTACTATACATCAGCCTCTCAATATCCATTCCATGCTGCACGGGCAGGGTTAGGGAAGGCTGCAGTCGGGCCACTTAAAGACTTGAAAATAATACCGGATAACCTACCCCAGTAGGGTCAATAGGCCTGTTTATATAAAACAATGCTTATAACCGAAAAACGAGTACTAATTGTTCGCTAATTTTATTATTTTAACGACACAAAACACTCCGTGTGTATAACCAGCTACTACGTTATTCATTATACTGCAGTGCCTTATATTATACCCTTGCAATATTATACGTACAGTTGTATGCTCTGTATGTGTAATATATACCGATCCATCTAGTAATATTTATACGATACCACGTGGCGATAATTATCAATGTGTTAGCGACTCAATTATTTCGGTATTATACGCAAAATTGTAAATATTTATTAATTCATTTACTTGCAGAAATATTTGCAAGTTTACCATCGGATTTGCAATTTATTTTTCCACTGTGGAAATAAAATACCGTTAAATGTTTTAATCAATCGATTTTGTAAGAAAAATTTATGAAATATATACTTTCACAAAAGTTTACACAAATAACTGATTAATGAATTATTGTTGAAATCCTGAATACATGACCATATCATCCTGTTCTCTCTCTCGAGAAAGAGAAATTTTGCCACCTAACGGATGGCGAGTAAACACACTGTCAGAGTTAAATTTTTCGCATATTCATTGTCAGCAGAAAATGAAACGACTCTGTACATATTTTTTGGATACAAGTAAATGAATGAACGATTTCATTGCATTATAATTGATATCAGGAACGTTCTCATTATTTTTTCTTTTTCTTTTCCTTGCATTTCTCTTTTTCTCTTTCCTCTCTTTTTTTTCAATCTTTTTCAGGGAAAATCGAAACTGAACCAATCAGTGTTTTGTAAACAGTGTCGGGATTGGATGATTCCCAACGCACTGGGGTGACTGGAAATAGGGATTTCCCCTCGCTGCTTTGCCACGACAGGAGTAAATTGGATTGGATAGTATAACACCGCAACTCACATCGAAACAGTTGCTCGTTGGCGGGTTACAGGAATGTATAAAGTGCGCGTCCATTTTACACAAGAATCAATCAATCATCACTACGACACTTGTGAAACAAGAGACGGGCTAGACCACCATACCTATAATTTTTTGTACATGCTGAATCCGAATCCACTGTCAGAATTGCTTCATCAACCCCAGATTTTGAATACCTACTCCTGCCTAAAACATTCGGGCGTCGACCTCGAACATTGGAAGATTTTTTTCGTGCGCATGAATTAGAGTGGAATACCTAATACATATACCTTAAAATCTGGGGGTGATGGAGCAATTCTGACACCGGATTCGGGTCGAGCATGTTCAAAACCATGTGGGTACTAATGATGTAACGAATACAAGTATACATTTTTAAATCTATCGCCATTTTTCTACGGCTGAAAGTTGATAATTGATTGACTGACATATACACCATGAAAGTTACGTGCACACGTTAGAGCAGTTTGCATCTTATTCCGGAAATTGCCGAGCTGATCCGAACTAAGCCGATAGTTTGATTGATTGTTTAACGACAAATTGATAGCAGAAACAATTTAGTTTGAGGTTAGAATGTGATTCAAACGTGAAAACAAACTTATACAATAAAAGTTCATTATCAAACTAATGTTTTTTTTCGTGTTTGATATTATTTCCACAATTTTTGTAAGCAAAATATGATGTACTTGTGACAATCACATTCGCAAAATATCGGCACGATTTTTGCGAATGCGAATTCGAATATTCGTTACATCACTAGTTGGTACGGTGGTCACTTTTTTGTGCGTCTGTGTTCTGTGTTCGTTCTATTAGACCAGAAAGTATATCCTTAGTCCAAGGGGATCAACGTCAAGACCGCAAATTCTGAAGAAAGAGAATACAAGAATACCGCATTAGAGATAAGAGGTTATTCCATGCCATCCTAAGGCGGACAGGGATCAAGGTGTGTAATTTCTATGGTCATACACCTTGACGTTGACGCAGCAGCCGCCATGGAGTCAAGCCTAGTTGAGGAAATGTCAAATTAGTTAGCCAGAAACTAGTGTTAAGCTAGCATTAGGGTATACGAATTAGCATAGGTATCTACTGAGGCGTATGTTTGTTATCTTTTATTTTTACAGTGTTGGTGGTAAATACAAGCTCCCCAGCGACACTAATGTTCTAGAGTTAAAGAGGGGGGGAGTCCCAAGTTACGGTCAGAAAAGTTCTTGGCTTAAGATAGCCTGAGAAATCGTCGACACTTCAGAGCCTGGCGAGGTCACGTAGTAGGTATACCACTTAAATGCTTACGTTTATACAACAGGGGTTATAGTTACTCGAACGGTACACATGGAATAACTGACGATGAGCGTCAGGTAAGGAGTATAAGGTATTGGAAATCGGAAAACACGAAAATTGACACCACAAGAAATGCCTGTTCATTTCTGTAGCTGCATAACGAATTTGGAGAAGTTTAAACGACGGAATGGTCGTATGTCATGGGTAATATCCGTAAAGAAAACGTGAAATAAAAGGCACACATTCGCTGCCCAGATTTAATGGCACAGTAGTGCTCGATAATGCATACATGGGGTTAGCTCAGCTGCACGGCTGTCTTCTTTGATTATTCTTTGTATGTACCGCAGAAACGATCAGGGCATAACGTGTATAGGTATGAGAAATGTCGGAGTAGGGTATATCCGTTCGAGAAATCCTGTTCCAATATTTGATCAAGAAAAACGATCCTAAGGGCAGCGGAAGGGGAGAGAGAGAGATTAGTGGGAGAAAAATTGAAAATTCGCATCGGCTGGCTTCCTTTCTCCCTTCTTCTCATTCCTATATACGTATAGTAACGTATAACGCACAAGGATCACTTCATTCCCGATGGATCCTCCTGCACGCAGTCCAGGGTACACAAGTTGCAAAAGAAGAGGTTAATCTCTCGGCCAATAAATCTTCCACCTTCACTCTCATTCAGTTTTTTTCGCTCCCGACTTATCTCCGAATCTTTCAACTTGCGAGGATCTGGTTTGTTGTGATCAAAAAACTGGTTCAAAATATTTCCGTGACCGTAACTGAATCGGAGATTTTAAATGCCACAGTCAATCAGTACCACTCATTCTAGGTTCGTGCCCAATGTAACGCCTTGCAAAACGATCCTCATGATCACCTCGAATTTGCGAAACGCAAGTGTAGTTAGACATTTGAGTTTATCACGCGACGCATTGTGAGCTGGTTAAGTTGGTTAAAAGTTGGTGAAGAATCTTGAGTATTCCTTTGGTATATGGTGAAATGTTTGTAAGGTGGGGTCGGTTCTGTCCTATGAGACGCCGATCCATTCCTTACTCCGGGGATTCTATGGCCTCGACTTTATAAACTCTGAGCAATAATCGCGTTGAGTATATAAGTGATCGTCTAGCGTTTCCCCAGCCAGTCTTTAACCATTAGCAATTCTCGGCTGGAGATAGCAGACTAAGATTAGCCGTTGTACGTACGTACGAATGGTTCGTTCGAAATCAGGTGAGGGCGTCGCAACGCGGCACCTTTTCTCTCTGATTATACACACGGTGCTGATTGTGAGAGGTGTAGGTCAAAGGTGGTTGAGACCTGCCTGTCTAAACTGTCTTGTCGTATATGCTGTACCGTTGAAAATACGACGATTTCATTTCTGATTATACCTACCTTGCGTGCCTGCCCTCGCGATTTTCTCCTCTGCATGCGGCTACCTTGCTCTTATACCTCACACCTCTTCACCTTACACAGGGTTGTAATCTAGAGTCTGATAATTTCTCCCAGGTTTTCATCCATATTGCGAGGACTCGAGCGAATTTTCAGTACCTATATATTTTTGTGCGTTAGCTCAACATTTACTTTCTTCCCTCTATTGTTGTAATAAATATATTTGATCAATGCAAAATTACACGTCTTTTCGTATACAAAGTAGAAGAATTATTCGCGATTACGGATATTAGACGGTTCTCAATTGAAAGTATCAAATTTCAAAATATAAAAATAAATAAAGGATACCGTTGTTTGCTTCAAGACCACAAAAAGTAGGGTTGAATTACGCATTCTAGAATTCTATTTATGTCCTCTGTTAACGTAAATCTCTTTCTAAAATCTATACACGGGTGAACGTTTTGCAGCCTTGGCGATAAGTGCGGCAGCTATACGTGAATGCTAAAAATATAATAAATAAGAATTAGACAGATTGAATGACGATAGCGTAATCTGCGGTATAATTATTCCCAGTCTCTGTACAGACACGTTGGCACCTTAATTAGGTCATTTTTCTTTTTTTTTCGTTAAGCAAAGTACAAATTAAATATAAGCTGCAGCAATTCATGCGAACGTGTAATATTTTGCTTCAACAATTTCGCACAATTTTCTATCATGCTTTAATTCAGCAATATAAATAACCTCTCAGCGTGATATCATCGTCAACGAAAGTATCGCTTATGAAAAATGAAAAAACAAAAAAAAAAAAATTGTATAACATACAATTCAGCAGGCAGGCGTGTTTTGAATATTCGTCTATAAATACCTGTACATTATACGGTATAAAGGACGACATTGTGCATAGATGTAAGATACACATTTACGCAGGTACTTGAGACACACCCTGGCGTCGAGGCCTAAAGAATTTCGTGCAGCTCGGTTAGCCGTGAGGCGACGGCGTGACGCTGTTATCTTCGATCTTAAAACCGAAAGTGTCACACCTTCAAGTATTTATATGTCCCATTCGAATTATCTGGGGATTGATAGGCCCGAAATTAGTCGTCGGTAGAATATTAACAAACCCGTGCGCTGCAGTTAAACTCAAGGGTTTATATTACATTCATACACATTTATAGATAAATACAGCCGCCGCGGGCCATCAACTAAAACAATAATTACTGTTAACAGAGAATTAATCCCTCGACTCGAGACGTACGAGCTATACAGCAGATGTTACTTATACATATACGATCAAAAACACGTTCCGGAACACCGTTTCTTACACATCATACCCGTGTATACTTTCACTTACACGCTTTGGCGTCGATTTTTCAACCGATTTAATCAGGCGAAAGAAAAAAAAAAAAAAACGTAATCAAGATTGAAGAAATTTGATTTTTTTTTTTCCAACACAGTCGAAGTACAACCAATTTGTGCAATTCTTGAATATTGAATTCCATGCCTGACTCCCTGCTACTGTTGGAGTCTACTTGGCTTTATAAGAGAACGTCCCACGCATCGGTTCGCTCATTTTTCTTTTTTTTTTTTTTTACGTTTAGTGTCGAGTAGCACGAGCGGTGTTTAAGTCCCCTCGGTGATCTTTATTCCCCAGTAACGCGTGCAGGGTAAAAATATACATTTACACGTATACCTATATAAGGTAAATAAAACAGACGCCCGAGTAATAAAATGCGTAAAATGCATTTACCGGTATTATTACGCCCGACGGAGGTGCCGGGTTCGAGTAATTTGTAGTGTGCAGGTAGATACGTTAGTTGGTTCGAGTTAGGTCAAGTTAGGTTAGGTTAGGCGGGCAGTCGATAAAATGCACCTGTATGTCCCGTCGGCCGGACTTAAGGGTTGCGCAAACTAATCTACCCTGTCATAATTCACGCAGCATAATGTGACACCGAAGATTCACGACAACGATAATTTCTATTCGCATACAGTAGCTCGCTTATCTAGAGAATTTTAAATGATTTTTCACACTTCGTAAACTCGCATAAGGTTAAGTTGGCACTGCGTACCATTCCTCTTGAACAACGAAAAATCGGTTCACCCAACAAAGCTCATTTTCGCACGGTTTTCGAATTAAAGCCGATCAAAGTTGCAGCCAATCACGGTTCACCGAAAAATAACGGTCATTTTATTGCACGACGCCACCACCAGTTGGCGTTTCGTTCACCGCTTGCCGTGATTTTAGCAATCGGACATTCGTCTTGCCGTTGTTTTGAAAATTACTGAACGGATATTATGGAAATCCGGGGAATCGGAAAAACTTTAAACTTACCGGGTGAAATGGTTATAGGATCTCGTTATTTTTCGAGATTATCGGATGATAAGAACGGTAGTTTTTAACTGCTGTTACAATCTCGGAACGGGAGTCTCCGCACCCATTCATAAAATAATAACTGAATGAATGATATAAACATAGGGCCTGGTATAAGTGACGCTGCAGGCTTGACTTTCGTTTAGCTAGTCACGCTACGAAGATTATGATGTATTATTAAACGATTGCTCTTTTCTTAGCGTGCAACACGGTAGCTGTATATGTATACATATACATATAATATATATATATATTCATATACATGTTTACATACTTGACAAATGGCTGCACCTTCACGTGACTACCAAGTGACGATTTACACCGTGCCATAATTCACGTTGAGAAAGTTGCAAGGAAAAGAATTTCGCGGTTCGATGACGTGCGGAAGAAATAAAAAATGTTACAAATCGTAAAACTCATACAAGCGTCAGCGGTATGTTTTTTTTTTAATTTTATTATTGTCAGAGAAGCCTCAATTTTCTGTTTGTAAACATTATTTGAAAAATATAACCGGTATATTGTAAGTTATATGTATATCGATATATAGAATAAGCAAAGCTGACAAGCAATTAGTACCTGTCACCCATACCAGATACCTAATAGAATTTGAGGATTCATCAACCAAATTAACAGTAGAGGAATTTCCTGTCTATGCGCATACATACATTAATCGCAAGAGTATGTTCGCGTATAAACCGGGATATTAGACAGCCGGAAGTAATATTTCCATTGTCGTCTTGTCTCGGTATAATAGCTGATGCGTTATCTCGTAGACATTTCTAAGATCTCACAGTGTGATACTTAGTTTTTGGCTTGTACCAACCGAGTTCCATTTTTACTACACGTGCATGACTAATTGTGATGTGATAATTAATTTTCTTAATTACATACTTCACACTACAGCCACGCCACACGTCGTTGAGCTCACAAAAATATAGGTGTACATACGGAAACGAGGTAGAAAAAACACAAAAGTTGAAGAAAAGGATCGATAAAAAAGAACGCGTAAATCTACCGTTGAAAAAAATCTGACATCAGCCTCTCATCTTCGTTTCATGCTTCATGGCCTAAGTGCAAACTGCAAAGTGTGATTAAAAAGCGTCGTCCTGCACTCTTCATCACACTTTATAATACATAAAACCATGGCGGCTACTTGACATGATTTGGTGGGCGACAGGTTTCGTCGTCCTTGCCAGGAGCTGGACGACGATGTGTGGTAAAGTAAACTGAATGCAAAACTGGTAGGTGAAAACAGAGCAGGTCGGTGGCAGAATGGACACCAGAGGCATCAGAGGCGTCAAAGGACCTCTGAGAGATGTGAATCAGATAAAGAGATCTCACAGCTCGTCCGTTGGCGTCAATGACATCAAAGCCATCCGGATTACACCTATACCTACATTATACAAAGCAGAAAAGTAGGCAGAAGAGATGATACGTACCGCAGTGAGTTTATCTGCTAATGGCGATGACCATCATTGACTTCACGTGTCGACGTGAAAATTTTTTTGTAGAACCACCCATCTCGATGCCGTCTTTTCTACAAAGTAAACCAACGATGAGCCGAGAAGATAAAAGCAGATATTGACGAACCGGCACAACATTTAATGGAGAAATTGATGTTACAGAGATTTAGTACATCCGATAATCATGACTGGGTCTGCTCAAACCCAAGAGATGCATGCGCCATGCTGTGCGGCAATGTGTAATGAAATTTCAACAATTCGACAAGGAGATGCAGCGGGGTGGGTAGGTAAGTGAAAGAAAGAAAATTGAAAGAACATTGTGTCGATAAGGAAATGGCGCCTAATCGTTGAATCAGGTTAGCAGTCTGGATAGGGTACGTGCTGCAAGGCTCAGGTAGGTGGGTGCCAAGTTGCAGGGGTGAAAGTAAATTGGAATCAAACAGGAAGTTCATAGTTATTCATCGAGCATGGAGGTGGACCGTGCTTACGTTACACACTCGCATATAATGCGTTAGCCACACTTTTATAGAGAGACACACATGGTGGCATGATACATAGCGCGCGTCGGGTAAAGAGATATAGGTAGATACTAGAGTATAATATTATGCCGTTTGCGCGAGTGCGTGTGTGTGTGTGATTCGACCCAACACGCAGTCAAGTCGTTTGGGTATAATTTACGTATAAATTAAGTGGAATGAATCAACACGAAGAGATTAATCGTAATGGCCTGGACTCTATCTACCTGATATAATAAAAAAATAACATGGCATGTTTATGCCACTTAGAACCCGACCATGCTCTGTACATATCGAACTTCTCCATCGTGGCCCTAGCCGGCCACGCGTCAACTCGTTATTATTTATTCCTCGCTAAATCCATCTGTCAACGTGCTGCTAAGAGGCTTATCAAATCGTAGGTCCTGCACCCGTTTGTGCCTCTCCACGTATTGTTGTTCTACTAATAAAAATGATCACGTTATCGAGAGACCCGAACCATGCGTAATGGTTCACGACTCTCGTATCCGGAAATGGGCATCGTTTAAAATGCAAAATGAGGGTAATGAGAAATGGACGGTAATTGACCAGGCACAAGTCGAAATATTGCGTATGGATTCTATCGTGGGTAAAACTCGTCGGCGGGTATCGACAGTAGGTACTGGTTATGTTGGTGGTGTATGGGAATAGAGCGACGTACCTAAGGTTAGGGGTACGGTAAACAAGCCGTGAAATTGCCTTTTAAATATTAGATTATAATTAAACATGTACCACCACTACCTGCAGCAGTATTCAGCTGGTGTGCGCCGAGGACAGATATATGCCTATAAACTTTGGTACCGTAATACTAAACGGCGCGCAGTGGGTACCCATACATTCGCTGTTAATCCCGCAGGAAAACCTCTAGCTCGATGGCCCGAGCAAGAACCTCCTCCCTCATCTAGCGGGATGAACCCCTTCCAGTACTTGGCACCCCGACGGCTACCCTAAAGCTCAAGCTAAAGCTCTGATATCAATCAAGGCTCGGCTATCAGATAGAATAGCCCGCCTCTCGCTACTGCTCATCATTTTCCTCCCCATGCTCACCTCTCGTGCTCTGCTCTTCGACTAAATTGAGTGCTTTTCAAAAGAAGCATCACATGTTTGCTTAATCCCAGGATAGATCGAGTCCCATGCAACCTTCGTATGGATATTAATACTCGATCTCATAACCAAATACCTAGGTTTTGTCTTAAAATCTATTCTCAGGCGGCTTTTATCGCTGATTTGGACTCGGAACCTCAAAAAAATCAAACCAACCGATTTTGAGATACAAGGAAGTTTCGTTTTGTTTGTTTTTTTTTTTATCTCACTTGCTATGACTTTTTTTCATTACAGCTTATCAAAATATTCAAGCCTGTTTCCAAATCCCGAAACTGCTTTGTTAAGGATCAATCCTCTAAGCTTTTATATTTCTGTAGGTAGACGATAGTTGAATCTGATCCATGAATCTCTTCTTGCGCATCGTGTGCCTCGCGTTTTACTCATTTTGTGCATATGGCATTAGAATTCCTCATCAGATATTTTCTTCAACGGCGTATCAATATACCTGATCAAGGTGCTGCTTATATAACAGAACAGACAATTCAGTCACTGGCTACACGGTTGAATATTCAGTTTCTGATTATATACGAGACACCGAGGAATGATAATTCATAAACATGAAGTAGTCCGCACATCGGTAAGCAAATGTCGTGGGAGTTTTGCATATTCTGTATTAAACCCTGCATCAGCAGAAGCAGCACCAGCAGCAGCAGCAGCAGTATTGCAATGGGAGTTGTCTGAAGTTTGAAAATTGAATATCATCATCATACAGCGGTATAAAAGCAGCGGCGTTGTGCAGTGAGGAGTGAGCAATGAGCACTGAGGCAGGTGTAAGGGTCAGGCCGGTTGTCGGCTGGCCTCCACAACAGCCTGCATATGTATGAACCGCGAGGAAGCGGAGAAGCTTGTACCAGTAAGCACCACCCCCAACTCCAAGAGTGGCATGTGCATTGCTCACTTAATAAGATCGATAGCCACCGATAAGCGGGCCCAGCGTACGTTGGGCCTCGAAAGAAATTAGCCTGTCCCCCGGGGCTCGAGGTCTGATAAGAAGACAGTTGGAGCAGGGAACGGAACTGCGCCAGTTCCTCCGTGAACCTTAACATATTATCAAACTGTGGGGAGGCGCAGATGCAGAAAGTCAGGCCTGTGGTGGTGAAAATTTCACTTCAACGTTGTACGTCATGCGGTCGCTCACAAATTACATCAGGGAAAAGTAGTGTATGCCGATCGGCAGCAGCTTGGAAAAATTTGCTACCAAATAAAAAAAAAACAACATTTATTCACATCAATCACTACCAGGGGTTTATAATTTTACCGACTTCTCACACAATAAAACCAATATATCCGTGCGTCCCACCCTACGTCTTCACCCCCTCGTCGTGTTTAAATCGAAAGGCATCATTTCCCGCTAAATAAACCTCGAAATCACCGCTCAATTCCCGTCTTAAATAGCAGTTCAACAGCCACGCCTCCCCTATTTCCAAACCGTAATCACTGCGTACCGATAAGAGAGTTGTCAAATCGGTAACGATCGTTAAAGTCGAGCGCACGATCATTACTTCCAGATTCGAGATTCCTTATAAGCTGCTGGCTAAAGGTGTTATCACGGATAAAAAAATCGTCGTTCACTTATTCGCGACATATGATACTCCGTTCTATACGATATAATGAAATGTGGGACAATAGCTCGGGCAGCCAGCTCCACCACACATGCAAGGTGAGGACGTACAACACAACCATAATTTTAAACAGCGATCAAATACGATACGACGAGATGTGCTATTCATCCCACAGGACCGGAACCGCTGCAAGCGAACACCGACTTCCGGCCACGTGTCTGTCGTTGGCGTATTAACCAATCACCACAACGGTTTGGCGGGAAAAAACAGAGGGAATTAAATGGGTATATCGAGAAACGTGACCCCTCCCCCTCCCCATTATCCCATCAAATTGACCATTGCGAATTTGCTGAGGATCACACTGTGTTTTGTCAGTAGTATGTTTCGAACATATAACATGAACCTGCCTGAGCTCTACGTCACGGGTTAAACAAGGTAGTAGAGATACGATTTAATTTCGGGTGAAAGCCCCAACGTATAATGTATTTTGGGCTTCGTTTGGCACACATAGAGATTGGAATAAAGAGGAACGAAAGCGCGAGCAGTGCTTACTCCGGTTGGAATCGAGGCGGTGATGAAGGCGGGGACGCGAGAGAAACCCCGAAGGGTATTCAGCCGTCCGAGGCACCCGTCGCGCTAAGAGATGGCATGGCATCAGCAGGCTAGAGCCACGTACCGTAGGGTAAGGGTAACCCTGGGGGCGGCAGCTGGCAACCGCCGAACAAGACTTCCGACACTTTGCCCTTAGCGCCTTTGTCGATTGGTGTACTTATGGCGCCGAGAGGGTACAGTAGGTGGGTGGAATCTAGGCTGCAGATTATATTGTACTGCCGAGGAACCGATCGGCAATCCGTCGACATTAGCATTAAGATAAGTGTACCAGTTATTGACCCTGTTCCAATTATTGGCCTTTTTTGGGTTGTATCTCTTTGATCCTTAGTTCTAAAATTACCAACAAATGAATTTGTAGTGTATAATCCTCCAACCAATTGAATTTAGTCATCGAGAAATTCACAATTTGTACCGCAAATTTATAGTTTTGGATAATAAAAGGGTCGATAATTTGGTCTAAACGTGTGTACAACTGATACACATACCTCATACGTGTTAAGTAGTGACTAGATAAAAACAAGCCAGATAAAAGTATGGATTGTAGTGCCTCGTGGTGTGATTCTAAATTTTTCAAATTTCCGTTGGTACTTTAGAAGAATTCTGACCATTATCGATTCACCGCCCATTTCAATGTCTGGACATTCTTATCAAGCTCGTGGTTCCTCCGAAGTTACAGGCGGTTGACGGTGCCTTGGCCGTACTCGTGGAACGCTTGATTCCAATCTTGGAAGGCATTCATCACCCGATCACCGTGTGCAACTACGGCTATCAGCCAGCCAATCAACATTCGTAGCTGTTATTGGCTCTTGGCGGGGAGTGGAGTGAGAGCGAAAGGAGAGAGTTTAGGCAGAGGGTGGTGGTGGTGGGACGTTGTGCAATGAATACACGTGATGTCGAGGCTGCTCGTGTCTATATTCGAATCCATGTGTGCGGATGCCGTATTTGACGTGCCTATCAATGCGGATCGCCGAGGTAATAGACTGCACGCAGCCCCTAAATGGAGTACACACATCAATATCTGATAAAGAACCAATTCATACACTCGCGACCGTATGCCCCCGATTTCTCTCGATCACGCGGCTGGCTTCACCTTGGAAGCAAAATTTCGAGGATGACACTATGTACTATCTGTACCAGAACTTTCAACCCCGCGCAGAAACTTGTCTTTGACACCAACTTGGATCATCGGTTTCAAGCGTATAGTCTGTTAATCCGATTTTATAAATTGGTTTTGATATATTTTACAGTTTTGTCGATAATAACTAGTGGGATATCTTCAGGTTCCTAGCTTCGACTCCGTACGACTTCAGGCATATCACAATCCTCGTCAAGTGATGTAAAATTAGCAGAAACTTCTCACCACTTGTGATGTAAGTTTTACACTAATGTGCAACATGGACTCGGATTTGTATATTAAAATGACGGATGTGACATCATACGGTGTGAACTCTGATTCTCGAGGCACCAGATATAACCTGAAACCGACAATATTACTTGCAAATTTATTCTGACCGTCAAAGAAATTTACCATTCAGAAGTTGAAATACTTGTTATGCGAGATATTTCGAATACAAATACAATAATTGATCGAGACTTTGAAATCCCATCCGACTGCATCAACAATGCAAACGTCGTCTCACCTACCAACCCCTAACTCTCCTTCGAAGCTGGCTGCAGGCATCAAGAGAAGAGAAGAACGAGACGCACGCCTGGCACGCGTCCGTCTGCCGGTATCCTCTTACACGTATAATGCAGAGTGCATCAATAAGAACGAAGGACGTTACGACGTTGGCAGCTATACGACAGTGTGTATTAAGCGAAGTGGCGAAGAGATTGTTCTATACCTGGATGAGGAGAGGTATTAGCCAAGGGGACGACGCCCCGAACCAAGACGGAGAAAGGAGCTACTGGAAGTAGGTGGCATGGCAGGCATATCCGGTGGTATCAAATTCATACCATGCATGATCGTTTCTTTGACGATCAGACGAATAGAATATTGCAGAGTCCTAGTGATCATGGTGGTGGTAGTGGTGGTGGTGGTGGTGGTGCACACCAAGAAGGTAAGGCGATATTTGAATGAGACCGGAAGTGGCGATTCTGGAACATTGCCGGCGGCGCACGCGCCCCTAGCTCCTCAAGATGCGCCTCTTCTTGAACACAACCGACCATTGTTTAAATCGCGGAGGCGGAGTGGCTACCAGAGCTCTCACTTATACTTATCGCTTCTCCCCGTGCAGCTTGTTTCACCGAGATGAATTCTTCGAGGTTCTTATTCACGATTATATTATTATTCCACGCACGCATATTGTCGGCATGTCTTTACGACGCCGTGTCATTCGACTTCCGATCAGCTGCTCAGCTGGTACCGCTTGTATCTGGCCATGGTGAGGGAAATGGAAAGGGGAATGGAAATGGGAATGGGGCCAGACATCACCTGGGATCTTGAGATCATGCCAAAGACTGTTCGCTCGATTCGCTTTACGGCTTCCAGTCTTTCTTATTATAGGCACAGATTTTCTCTAGTACGTTTATGGTGAACAATTGATATTTTGTCATGCTCGCATAAGAAAAAGCTACCAAATCAGTCAAAACAATACCGGAAATTAAACCGCATCAATATTCTGACCACTCTTTTCACAGTACACTGTAAAACATTGACGGTCTTAAAATTGACCAAAAGTGGCCCGTGTGGCCTATAACTATAGAACAATTTTCGTGGTCAATTCAAAACTTGAACGTCAGATAGTGTTAAATTGACGATAAGTAGTATTAGATTGTCATTAAATAGTGTTGGATTGATACAAAAAAATATTCCACAGAAGTCCACACGGCATTTTTATGACAGTGTGAGCAATTCCTAAAAACAAATTAACCATAAGCTTCTTCACGCAGTTATTGACGATATTTTCACCTGAAATTTAAATGTCGGTAAATATTATCGATCGAATTACCTTCCATTTGTACAATTCTGAATCGAGGGCATTTTTGTACTTTGACTTTTCTTTTTGGCATTTGTAAACGACTCGGAGCGCCTAACTGCAAAGAATCCAAGTCGATTGTCTGATTCGCTGACTTTTTGTCCTTCCCGCCATTATTACGTTTATCATTATTATTATTTCGGTAGCTAGATGGTGTCGAGTTACCATCAGAGGCACGTTTCGTTTCGCATTGTAGAAACAACTACATCCACACATCGGCGTATAAACGAGGTTATTATACAAGAACTGGCTGAGGACAGAAGGCTGCAGCAGGCGGCGTGCTGGGCGTGTGCGAACGGTTTCGAATTTAACCTCTAACGAGCACCGCGGCCTTTTGAATAAAAATCATACGTGCATACATGTATACTTCACGTGAAGCACGTTATAAGTGGCGCCGAATAACGTGTCAGTTTGTAGACTTTTTAAACATCAAGAAACTGTATCAAGAGGAACTCGACTTAAACTGTATCCAAGGTTACGGGACGCCGGTTAGTTTCAACTTTTGCAAAGACGAATATGCGAGAAGTCGATATTCTTTTGAGGAAAACTAAATTAGCGCTTACTACTAAATAAATAATTTCGTGATACAAAATCCTGGATGGTCGCCAGGGTTCGAAAGTCGTGTCCTTTGAATGCCTGTTGATAACGAGCCCCTTCTCTCACCCCCATCGCGAAGAGGAAACCATAGGCGAAACGGAAGGCCTCGCAGCTGTGGATCCCCCGCAGACTGAAACGCCCCGGGAATCCCCGATCAACGTGCGGAAATCTCTGTCACCGTTATAGAAGGTACCATTTCAATTGGTGCTCACTGACGGCTGTATATGGAGGGTTGTGTTGGTTCGTGTGCGGTAGAAGAGATTTTTCCGCAAGCTAGAACTCGATCTTTAAGTCTAAAAAATTTGTCGCAAATAAGAGAGTACAAATTTTGCTATGATTGTGATAACCCGAGTACCATTGGCTATTATTAGTTTTTACACATTTAGTTTCGTGGAGACGTGTACGAAAAATTTGCAAAAATCTTCTTTCATATAGTACCTACCTATAACGTGACGACGATCAGGACGTGGCTCGAACAGCTCTCAGAGAAGGGATCAAGAAGAAGTATAAGCGAGAGAGGAAGCAGCGAAAGGAATTATTCTCAGAAACTGGCGTCCAATTAACTTTAAATTACTCCTTAAACTAATTTCATCTCGCGCGGCCTTGTTTCCGCTCACCACTTTTACCCAAAGTTTATAGAAAGGAGGCGACTCGATGCCCTGTAGAATTGATCGACCTGCACTCTCTCTTTCTCTTTTTCTCTCTCTCTCTCTCTCTCTCTCTCTCTCTCTTTCTCTCTCAGTTACTCAGCATTTCAAGCAAACAAACTAGAACTCCTTTTCCCCGTGAATTGAAGCCCTAATACTACTTCACCAATCCCAGAAGCACGATACCTTTCTTCGTTTCAAAAAAAAAAAAAATAAATCCTAATCCATCAATCGCTTCGTTTTCGGCCGTCTTTTGGACTTGTCAAAACTTTTACCAGTATTATAGAAATTCGGAGAAGTTGGGCATCGGTTTGGCTAGAATTACCAAACTTCGTGCTGGTTCCATTAAAAAGAAAAGAAGAAAGGAAGCAGGTTAAAAAAAAAACAAAACGCGAATAAACTTCTGCGGGCGAATTTCAAACCCGTTTACGAGTTAGCGAGACAATTCCGTGGCTGTTCAGGAGCCTTGGGGCAGGGGTTGATAGATTTGTTGGGAGAGTTTTGGTGGTCGGGTGTCTGTAAGCAGGCAAGTTGTTGGGGCGCCTGCCGGGAGTTATTGTGCCTCCTGTCATCTTCAGATCGCACCTTCTTTGAACCAGGATGCTAATTATGTGTCAACCGTTCAGCAAACGTCAGCACTGGCAATACAAATTCGTGATTCCTACGATATTTAAAGCATTTTACCACCGTACCTTACAACGCGTATGAATTTGGCCATCAAATTGGCCACCATTTGGTTTGGAACCAAGCCGGATTTTGTCACGATTCTGTATAAAATAATTGTAAGTTAATCAACCTCCAGTTTTTTATAAATAGTCAAACAATTGATGGTATGAATTGAAATGAAAGTAATTTTTATCATTCTCCAGAAAATACCGAGAATCACGGTGGAAAGATGTCATAGATACAACGCGCACAGTTCACTTCCTCTTGAAAGAATAATTGATGTGCTTTTAACACGCGAACTAGCTTCAGAACTTGCTATTAGTGTAAGCTGATTCTGTTCATTTTTCATTTGACGGATTATAAGCGAATCGGTTATCTCCTGAATCCATTTTAAGACTTTCACTCTTTTAGAAGTTTAACAACAGCGCCAAGTAATTCATTGTCATATTTTCTCAATAAACTTTGAAGCTGTAAAGGGTGAACTTTTTGCAGACATTTTTGCAATTGTAAAAGACGAAAATGGAAGAAGAATTTACTGTCAAAATCGTTGATTAATTGAGATGTGAAATGGATAAAAAAAAATCTTACAAATGTATTAGGAATCAAGAGAGCCTGGCATTGAAGTAGGAAAGATAATTAGCGAAGATGAGTAACAGTGGCAGTAAAAGTAGTAGTAGAACAACTTGTAATTAGTAGCTAAGTAAATTTGCAAAGCCATTTCAAGTTCTCCAGAATTCTAGATCCTCTTTTAGACCCTCAAGTGTTGAGTTACTCACCGGCACTTGTTCCCTGCATGCATGCAGAAATCGAGGAATCAAGATTGGATGGTTGAACGTGAACCATCGTTAATGGTATACGAAAAGTTTAAACGGTACTCTCATACACTTCTACTGTAACAACGTAGTGCTCGATCAGGTTTTTGATGGATTTCGTTGATGACAAGAGGCACGAAGGTATATCACGTTACGGGTAAATACTCATCATCTTTTCCCACCCACTAAAGTAAAGTCTATCGTTGTAACGGTACACGTGAAAAAGTTTCATTTAAATTTCCATACTTGACCTTAATGACTATCGGTTAAAAAAAAAAAAATTAAGTAAACATATTGTTCCCCGCTTCTTCATTGCAAAGGACATACTTCTATTCCTGTAATAATTTGAAATTAAACTTCAAAATCTACGTAAAAAGAAAAAGCTGACACTTTTTACCATCGTCGTTTTCCTTGTAAACCGCATTCTTGTTTTTACTACTTGTAGTGCTTTAGCGGCCACAAGCTGTCAATTCGTATAACGTTTACTACCAACGACCCCGTGTGCATATTAATTAACCTAAAGCAGCATTGCTTAGAAGGACATGGCGACCGTAAACTCGTCGCTTTTAGTTACCCATGATTACCATATCTAGCACTTAAACTCACGGTGGCGATAACAATATAAATTTAATACCACGGCGAGACGACATTAGAGAAACGATTTTGAAAACGATTTTTTCCCATTTCTCCTTCGATTTCCCCTATCCAAAATAAAAATAAAAAATCCGTTACGTTTCTTAATCATTAACCAATGAAGTGAAACATTGCTCACAAAATATATAAATAAGCGACATTGCGACAGCTTGATCGGAAACGTTTAATACATTCTTTTTCATCGATGAACGGTAAATAAAAAAAAATAAAATGGGAAATACGCGTTTTATGCCAGGTTACAAGTATAATAATGTTACAATTTATTCTGTATGGTCAAACGTGGCCGAGCCGAGCTATGAGGCGGGAACCGGATTCGTGTTTCCAGTCAATTAATTTCATCGTCCCATACAGACTGCACCACCGCTGCTGCGCGATGTAGGTACGTATGTGCATAGGTATACGTAGACGTATATACTAGCCTGTCGACAGTGATTCCCGCGGGGCATCATGAGCGCGGTCCCTCACAAAAAGGGCTGCTCGCTTCCCCCTTGATAAAGCTCTGAATTCGCCCGCTTCTCTTGCTTGAAATAGGGGGCGACGGTTGGTGTATGTATGTGTATACATGTAGAGATTCGTGGCGGAGGCGCGAACCACTTGACATATGTTCCATACCCAGCCACCCATCCTAGAGCGACAGTAAAATGCCGCCTAATAGTAGCAGGAACAACCAAACAATGCGTACAAATCAAATCAGGATTCAAATTTCCCGCCGCCGACGGTCAGTATTTAAAAAATCGAATGTCCAGGAACGCGAGGACAGTTACCCGTTTCCAGGAGCTTGTGACGCGGCGAATTTGAACACCATGGTCAGAATTCATCGGCGTTGCATCCCGCGAACGCCGCTTTTTCTAGTTTCCAAGACTAGATCCTGCGTCAATGTAGGCGCACGCATGTTGGCTGCATGTTCGCCATAGAAGTGGCGAACAAACGCAACCGTCAACTGAATGGGAACAACAAAGGCCCGTGATTATGTGGCAGTGGTATAAGCGAGGAGAGCGGCGAAGTGGGAAGGGAGGGAATGAATTCCCGATCCAGGACCCCCGTAGAAAAAGCTTGCAACACTGCGCAAGCTTGCCTCTGTCCCCATGTTGAAAAAGTCCCAGATACATGCATAAGATCGTTCTTTCTCCCTCGTTCGTTCGTTCGTTTTTTTTCTTTCACTACTTTTCTGCTTTCTTTCCCGCCCTTTATCGGAGGGGCTTTTGGTATAAGGTATATATATACAAGAGGGGCCAGGCGTTACATTGTTAAAGTATTTAACAAGCCGACCAAGCAATCCGGGACCACGTACAACCGCTGTAGCCAATCCCACCAATTTAATTCAATCTAACCAACATGGCGGATGTAAAGGGGGGCCATTTTGTTGCAGAGATACAATTGACTGACACGGGACAGCGGCGTATTGTCGGTTATGCTCACGTATCTAGCTCTAATTACCATTCAACTCTGCCCAGGCGAGCGTATACAACGATGCTCACGACACGGTGTACGTATCACTGCGCTGGCTGGCTGGACTGTTTCGGCAATTAGACATGCGGCCAAAAGTCTTCACTCATTCTTTTATTCGCGTCTGACTGGATTTTCAACGATTGATAGAACAGGGACACAGGGAGTACCGACGATCATTTTCATTATCCTATTTCGTATGATCGTTATCCCCGTTGTTTTCGCGAACATTGCAAGGTTTGTTTCCTCAAGCTCTGCAAAGAGCAACCTAGAAAAGTAGGTCGACGTGGTTTTGAATGAAATGCAAAATGGTCAGCGTTAAATGAAAAGAGAAGTATAAAGTGAGAAGGATAAAACTGACTCGCGAACCTCGCACAAAACCGGGAGAGAGCCCGGGAATGTTTGCTCTTCCGAATGACGTTATATATTTGGACTTGCGAAGCAAGCGAGAAGTGGCGAGGCCAACTTCAGTCATTCAGACCTAGGGGCGGTCTCGGATCTCTTCAGAGTCTGGGATGTCTCTCCTTTCCCTTTCACATACACCTATCTTACCCTTCGACTGTTGCGATGACTCAAGGAGGACGTGTTCCCAGACCGTCGAGATCCAGGACCGATTTTCGGTGGGCTCACTTAATCTCAATCAAGCCTTACGAAAGATTAGAGCAACATATCACTCAGTGGCTAACCAGCCCTGAATCCGGTCGAATGCAACAAGAAGAACTGTAACGGTAATGAACAATTTGCGAGACTGGACATCAGATCATAATCATATCATGTGGGTCCGACTCGTTAGGAAATGAATGATCCGATTCGTTGACCGTGAGAATTGAGAGACTTTCTCTATACAGTCCTTTTAATTCTAACTCTCTACTGATCACGCGAATGTTTCAACACGATGATTGATAAGGAATCTCACGTATATGAAGGAACGAATCGGGCAGAAAATAAAACATCGATACTAGTGTAACTTTTTCTATTTATGGTCGGAACGCGGAGGGTGGAGCTCCGAGCTCTGAAAGCCCGGTCGAGTGGTTCCCCGCTTTGACGAAAATCAGAACAAGCAAACTGTGTGCCTCGCACCGCGTCGCAGATACCTATATAAAAGTGTTTAACAGGGTTTTTCGCTTTCCAGATTGGCGATGCAACCTTTTGCGAGCGGAACGATGGCGACGGAGAATCCAACGAGTTTGCCGGCGGATCAGGCGACCTCACCAGCGCCAAGAAACCTGACATTTTCAATCGCAAAGATCATGGAACCGGACAAGAAGCCGACGTCAGAACCGTCTCACCCCCAACACCTGCCGACGGCGGGTCTGCCGTCACTTTCTTATTCCGCGCACCTAGAATCGGCCTTCAAGAAATACGTGCCGACGTTGAGGCACCAAAATCTGCTCCAACACTACCCTCTTCTTTACTACCACCCGAGTCCATTGCTCAGAGCCTTTCCAGCTCCGTCAGTGACCGGCGGATCAACGCCTTCAACACCGTCGGCGATAAGAAGCCAAACGCCACCACCGTCGGTTACGGAATCGTCGAGGATACCGTCGTCAGCCTCGTCCCCGGAGGAGGTCATGAGAAAGAAGACCTCGCCGTCGCCACGTGACGTAAATTCAGGAACTAAACAGAAAACGTTCACGTGTCCGGAGTGCGGCAAGGTGTTCAACGCTCACTATAACCTCACGAGACACATGCCGGTTCACACGGGAGCCAGACCATTTGTCTGTAAGATATGCGGCAAGGGTTTCCGTCAAGCGAGTACTCTGTGCAGGCACAAGATAATCCACACTGCGGAAAAGCCGCACAAATGTCAGACATGCGGAAAGGCGTTTAACAGGAGTTCAACCCTGAACACACACACGAGAATTCACGCCAATTATAAACCGTTCATATGTGAATTTTGCGGCAAGGGTTTCCACCAGAAGGGTAATTACAAGAATCACAAGCTAACGCACAGCGGCGAAAAGGCGTACAAGTGCACAATTTGCAACAAGGCTTTTCACCAGATTTACAACCTGACATTTCACATGCACACCCACAACGACAAGAAGCCGTTTTCCTGCAAGATATGCGGCAAGGGTTTCTGCAGGAACTTTGACCTCAAAAAGCACATGCGCAAGCTCCACGAAACCGGGTCTCCGGTTCTCAACGGTGGACTCGGTGCCTCGGGTCAAAGTCAGAACCAGCAGACGCCATTCTCACAAATCCATCACGGCCCCGTCGGTCACAATTATGTTAATCCATTCCTGCTGCCACCGCCAGGCAGTACGACCTATCATCTAAACAAGATGTTGTGACCCAATCAAAACGCGTTCTGCACGCGAAAGACTGCCTGCCCTCTAATCATCGGACCTGCATCATGTTACCAAAATCACGCCGGACAACTTGCCCAGGCGTCAAAGTGATAAATAAATTTTCATTACCGGACGTGTTTTCAAATCTCATATACCTACCACAGTATACATTATTACCACGACGAATAAAGGGTCGATCATATTCGTTACACAAGCTTTAGAAACGCATCGTACAATATTATTAAACCAATATATTCTCTGACATCACTCGACGTGATCGTCTTTTTCCATATCCACGTCGTACTTCATCGTTTTTTTTTCCCTTCATATTATTATTATTATTGTCATTAATATTAAACTTTATTCAATATTCTACCAAATTATATCGACCAAAGATAAAACCGATGACCAAGTTAATCACCATGATATGATAACGCGTATAACGAACATTATATTATATAGTTACTTGATCGAAATTACTGCGGACAGTTCATCGATTGTTCGCATTTGACGATTTTTCGCATCGAAAAGGAGATGAGAAAAGAGAACAAAAAAAAAAACCAAGGCAAATAAACAGTATAAACTTATATTTCCCTGCGAGTGCGTACACCCGGAGATTGTGTACACTTACGAATCACGGAATAAGAGTGTAATATTACAATACCCTGCGTAAATCTGTAACATTCTCGATTTCTTTCTTCCGTCTTTCCTTCATTGCGAAGGCAGGGCGAATATATGATATGTAATATATATGATATACCTCTGTGTGTACGGTATTATTTTTTTTCTTTTCGCGGGAGAGGGTATACCGTACGTGCTTACGTACCCGTTCAAGTGTGCAATGACAGTGAGAAGCTGTACACCTGCCCAGGATCAGGATCGGGATCAGAATCGGAATCGGGGACCGGAGGGAGGTGGAGGGGGGCGGGATGGTGGGGGGGGATCAGAATCAAACATTGAATCCACGACTAGACGAAGTACCCCGTATTACACACGTGCAAGTACATAATATACCTACATATATGTATACTACACGCTAAAATTGTATGCCACGTTAAGCCGCATGATGCACGGCTACACCGCAAGACACATTAATCATAGTCACATTGATTATTAACTAGTTTTTATTTATATATATATATATACATATGATACCGATTATCGCTCAAACAATTTGGACATTACGCGGTTGCGACGATTTGTAAATATTTGTAAATATATAATTATACATAATATTATATATGTATATGTAAATGTATCATGTACCTATCATATATTATTATACATTATAAATATATTGTACTTTACCAATGAGACAAAAAAAAAAGCATCGAGATTACAAATTATTGTACTTCTAATTTATGGGCTACGCGTATTACATAGTTATATAGGTATATCTGTTTATTGGAATCATTGATTTTTTTTTTTTTATCGTTTTATATTTGACATTCGATCGAACGAACGGCTGTTAAATTGTCGGAATCGTTTCTCCCCTCCCCCAATCACGTTTCGAGTGTAGTTACTCTATTTTTTTTCTTTTTTCCGTGTATTTTCCTTCTCAAACGAATAACAGATATATAAATCGACATGCGGCTCCATGAATAATAGGCGCAGTTAATCATATCTAGTTTTAGGCAAGTGTATAAATTATTGGTGTGATAGTAGTTTATAAGAAACAATAGATAGATAACAAATGTTAACTATGATTATTATTATTACCGTCATGATTATTATTATTGTCATTATTATTGTCAACATGAAATCACTGAATATAGAGCAATATTGGTAATGAGCAAAAGAAGAAGAAAAAAAAAAATTTAAATTAAAAGTAAAAATAAAAATCAAGACTAAAACACAATGTATATTCATTTTCGTATAAACCATTGAATATACATTTATTACGTATTGACGCAAGCGTAGAATCGGAAAAATGAAATTTGCTATGCGAATTGTTAATTCGCATTTATTATACAAATGTACATACATGCATACACATACGACCTATGTGCAAGATCAATTTGCCACGCCATTCGATATCTTCCATCCGATTTGTTAGCGTCGAAGAGATTCGAGTATACCTACCTAAGGAAAGAAGCTACGGAATGGCGAAAAACAAATTGAAAGAGACACGAGTGGAGTAAGGTTTCAAGAAAAGAAAGAGAACAGAATAACAAATTTCTTCGACTACGACTCAAGAGTATGCAGTAATATGTATAATTATGTAAGACAGATACAATTATAATGATCGTTGTGTACGAAGTATTCGGGAAACTCGAGAAACGTACCGTAATTAATTGAAAACTTATTAAAAGAAAAATATCAATTTACACATCTTTGTCTAATGATCCGCGTGAGAAAAATGAAAGAAAAACAAAGTTATACAAGCCGCAATAATTCGGATAAAATTATTACGTTGAATGAGAAAGATAAAGTAAGCTGCGATATAAAAATATAATATAAGATATCTAATATAGAGTAGATGAATATGTATATGTATATGGTCCCCCGTTGTATATAATATAAAACAATATATAATGCAATAAACAATTAATAGAGAGTAAATGTTTTTTCCCAACGATTAATTCATTTCTAAGTTTACCTCCACTGTGAATTTCTATGTACGCTATCAATCATTGAAAAGTATGAGGAGTATTTATTTCATGAAAATTTTTAAACTATGTTCTTGTAGGGATGGAGAAAAAAAAATTGAATCACTCCAATCAATAACGACAAGGATAACGGAAACGATAAAACTTCTGTGACAATGTAGGTGAAAAATGTTTTTCAAAGCGTAAAGACTCTCCCTTTGTCGGTAAACGGACTTGACCTATTATAGAAAATTTAGCTTGTTCGAGTATTGTCGGGATGTTAATCCTCTATTGAAATGTCGAGGGTAGTTCGGTTTGACGGGACGACGTACCCGCCCCAATAATACACCGTAATAATAGAAAGTTAAGGCAAAGTTGGGTTAGGTTAGGTTAGGTAAGGTTAGCTCACATCACCTCAACAGATTTTCATATAGCTCATAGCCACTGTTTGGATGTGACCCGGATTATACGAGACCGGAACTAGGCTCGAGATGCTTACTGTACCTACTCTCGATGCTACACGTAAATTTTCTTTTTAAAACCTCCGTATAGACGTTCTACGCTCGTCGATCGCGCAAGAGGAGAATCACAAAGGGAAGAAAGTTGTTTGTTCACTTTTTCCGAATCTCACAAGTAGCCGAACTTTATCAAAAAAACACGATTTCACATAAAAAATTTCCCTCAAAGTTGCCAAGTGGAGCGTATTTCCAGTCATTGTGACGTGTCATGTATTTCGGTAATTGTATCTCACAGGTCCGTAATACGTGTTCAGAAACGAGAAAATACAACAACGTAAGCAAGGTCGTATAAAAAAAAAAAAATAATTTCATCGTGATATCGTTAACGAGCGAAGGAAAAAAAATCACGGAAGTTGAGTTGCATCGCGGAGAGAGAAGAGACGAGACGAGACGAGACGAGACGAGACGAGTCGAGACGTTGGATGAACCAGCTGGTTTTAATCGCTGCATCAAAATCACCTAACCTGGCACGATTCTAATCTCTGCAAATGAGAGTCGCCAGCGGCGTGCCTCTGACACGATCTATACACCAGATACGTCAGCAGCCTCCTGATGTATCTAAATCTATACTCCATCCATTAGACTAGCCTCTAATGTCACCCCAAAGCCCTTATCACGCCGAGAGTAGCTCGTTAGCTGATACCTAGTAGATAGGAACCACGACGCATGTTCAGACGGATGTACAGGGTGGGCGATATTCGATTTACTTGAGTCAATCGATTACCCCCCCTCTCCTGAAGTAACATCAGCTATACCAATGTTACTTCACGATTCTTGCCACACTTCACCTACAAGCACTCTACTCCTCATGTTTGCATATGACGAACGTGAATTTTCTCACAGTCAATGATCACCAGTAGCCGTGCATGTCTTCGGTCAAGCCAGTGCTTGAAAGATCAGAAACTACGCGAAGCGAATCTATCTCTATTCATCGCTTTACCGTCTCACCCGTAAGGCGGGTTACTTTTTTTCCATTCTAGCATCTGGGACACTCTGCAGGTCGGAAGAGTTAAGTTTCACTCAGGTTAGGTCCGGTACTTTCAGCCAGGGGATGAGATTACACGATTGATACGGTATACACACGTGTCTGCGGTCTCGGACAATTTCTACCTATCGAACTTTTCAACCTATACAGGTATTCTCGTGTCTATATACTTCGAATGGTGATTCGGGCAAAGCTGTGGTATACAGCTTATACACTATTTGAATTTGTAGAAATATCTTTCAGACTTTGAAAACGGTACCTTCGGAATACCGGGTCTCTTTCACAACAAAACTCTTTCGTCAAGTAAAAATCTTGAGTTGAGGTTCGAGGATAATGCAGGTCGTGTATACAAACAAGTATTTAGGAGGTTTTAAACGGTCCAAGCAAACGACTAGCGACAATTACCGAGGATTATCGACACCTGGGTACATGACGCGACGTTGTGCCTCTATTTGCTTCACCCTTCCGAAGTCGGTAGTCTACAACCTCTCCGGACTTCCTTCCACGATCTTATGAATATGTCTCAGCTTCTCATGACCGTAGTCCATACATACTTGTACACTTTACATTAGTTGTTCGTTGTTAACGCGCATCATGCGGTTTGAGTTGGTTACTCGCCAGGCACTAAGCACCAAGCAACGAGACTATGGAAAGGCATTGTGCGTAGTTCCGGACCTGAATACGTGTATAATATATAAGTAGGTACATAACAAGCTGCAAAGGCTTCCTTCAGACACTAGACTTAGTCATTCTGCGTGAGAAAATTAGAGTAACAGTTCAAAGTACCTTGTACTCTTGCAGTACCTATAATTCTCACAATCAACTAGACAATCAGCTATCATTCAACGCATCGTTTCACCATTCGATTCTACAGTGATAGGTATAATCACCTCACAACTGCATTGTATTTTCGACTAATTGTTCAAGAAACGGATTGATGCTTGTGTTACTCTTGAATAGTGACAGGATTTCATGCCAGAACATTTGTCCACTTGCCACAGATTTGACCAAAAATTTTTGGAAAAAGTTTTATATCGCTCTCAGTACGTGAAAAGAGACCACAATGAAACGTTTTGCAACTATTCCGAGTAGTTCTTGTCATCGACTGAGCACGGTAAGAGGCAATTTTTGCTCCTATGAACACTCTGGTGATTCCGTACGACGATCTACCGTCAGTGATGGTAGATCGTGAGAGGACTAAGGTTGGGAAAGGAAAAGGATGTAGTAGCGGGTCCGATAGTCACACATTTAATGCTTAATATTCGTAATTGGTTAAAACCCGTGAGCGTGTTAAGTGAACTGTAAATTATTACGAGCGGACCCCCATGCGCAGTAGCATAGTATCCTTTCTTAGTCCTTTGCAACAAGGGCTTAAAGTCCATGGTTCAACACCTCTCGTTCCCACCCCAAAGCTGCTTCTAAACAGAGCTTTATCGGCGAGCGGTCTTTGTGTTTGTTGGGTTTGACACTGCTCCCTGGAACACCGTCAAAACCCCTGCTTGCCTGACTGACTGCCAGCCCGCCTGTAGGACCTCCTTGTTTCCCAAACAAGGATCGCCTTAACGATCCCGATAGCCGTAACAGTTTCAAGAGGATTTCTCCGATCGCTAACGAAACTGCAGTCTTTCCTTTCGTCGTGCTCTTTCTCTTCGCTTCATTTCTCGTATTATAGATAATAAATTGCAGTATACATGTGTGAAAACCATGTTCGTCTTGAAGTAATAGTCTCTGTCATTGACCGTTCAAGACACTCTTACGGGGTTAGAATTTCACGCGGCAATACTTTTTCCTTGAGAAAATAAAAATAGATTGGTATTTGAACCGAAGACGACGATAATTGAGCTCCCGGTGAATTTTAAAGGAGAGAATGATCCTCGGGTGTATTATAGTATGCATGGGGTGTAGATCGAGGGCGTGCCGATGAGCTGAGAAAAATGAAATTGTAAGCCTACTGCCAGAGGCCCGCGTTCGTTCTATACTACATAAGGTACAGAGAGGCCGAAAACGCGTGAACGAGCACATTCTCTGTCGTCGCATGGCTAAAATGCTCGGAGTGAGAGAGAAGAAATTCTTTCCCCGTGGACGATTCTGTTCGGGAAAGTATTCGAGGAGAACGAGGCGCGGTTGGCACGTCGCGCCTTGCTTACAGGGAGTTGATCCTGCCCATAATTTGAGGTCCTCGAAGGCGTCGGCCCGTAATAATGGGGGGGTGGATCACAATGGTGGAGGGACGCCAGATCTACTCGATATCAGTTTGACACCTGATACCCCAATTAAATCCATCCAGCTACACACACATATTTATATATATATATATTTATATATATAAATGGATTTATATATACTGGTCCGTGATCAAGGATCATTATATTTTATATTTATTACCAAACTCTCCATTACGTTGAAATCCATTTTGATCATGTTCGGTTTGTTCGGTTTTTTTTTTGTGCTTCTACAATCATACTCGTGTTCATCTGAATACGCTGTACACAAAGCGAAAAAAGACTGTAGGTCTGTATGAGAAAAATGAATTCGTTAAAAATTTAGCCTGCCACCTTGTGTATGTATGTACCTGAAAAACGCTCGACACAATGTTGGCACAGATATCGAGGTATAAAAGAAGGTTCGAATCGAATCTGATACATGTATAAAAATGCTACGTACGCTACGATGGAGTCCTCGATTATCCATGGAAGCATCGTATCGTCAAAGACACTCAGCTGCAGTATATCGGCATTGTGTAAGATTGAAAATTCCTTGAAAATATGTATATCTAGAAGTTCTTCAATACCCGATCTTGTGCCTATACATCCGCATACCGAGAGAAAGAGGATATACCTACGAATATGCGGGGTTGAATTGGATCGGCGGAAACGGAAGGGAAGAGGATTCGCGACGACGGATAGAATAAGAGAGATGGGAAACAGTATCAGAGGTAAGAAGAATAAGGAAGAGACTCGACGGAGAAAAAGACAGACGTGTTCATCTTGACGGACTACATGTGAACACTGTGGGGCTCTCGTCGTACTCTCTGTATGTACCTGTACAACGTTACCAACCGTGTCTTCATTCCTGCCTATACACATTTCAATACTGGAAATGAAGGTGTATCTTTCTGATTCGATACGTTATAGAGACGTACACACGGTACAAACACAAGCCAAGGAATCTATTCAATATCGGTGCACACGTACAAAGCACAGTCTCGTACAAGGATATAAGCGATAGGAGTCTGCAATGAGAGAGATAGAAAGAAAGAGACGAAGCTTGGATAAAAATTGTAGACCACGTAATGACGACGCGCGCCATCTTCGTTCGAATAACTTCACGACCAATGCCGGCATGGAATATATATATACATGTATATACCCATATGGAAAGCGTCCTCGAGACACGAGTGAAAGATAAGAGCTATTGGATGATCAAAGAGTCATTATTATAGATGGCAGACATTCGCGTAGATATAGAAGGAACCTACCTACCACTCGGGAACCTCGTTAGCGATGATCGTCGCGATTCCGCGGAAACCATGGATGAAAAAAAAAAAAAAAAAACACCGATCGTATTGGTCTCGAAATAGATTTGGTAAAATCGTAAGAAAAAAACAAGGGGTGGAAAAAAAAGCAAAAATTTTTCACACAGTGAGAACTCCATCTTCGCGATGGTAAGTTTCATAATTTTCTACACCGTACTTCCAGGCGTTGGAGGATTTTACATACGGGACGCACATTTTTGAATCTGTTTAATCTCGGTGTCCGCGGAAAGCCACGAGTCAAAGCTATCTTTTGCCCGTTTTTGCAAAGGTGCCGAAACAAAGCGACAAACAAACACCTCTTTCTCGCCAGGTCGCTCGACAAGATGTGTGTACCGCAATGATGGGACGTTTTTTTTCTTCTTTACTTTTTTTTTTTTTTTTTTTTATCCTGTACTTTGACCCTTTGATGTCACCTCGGCAACATCGAGTCGGGTGTCTCAACACTTGCCGCGTTTACGAGATGAATAACACTGCTGCTCAACGAGAACGACTGATCTTTACACCGTCCGCAAGTCGTCTGTCGACGACATCATCAGTGAATAACCCCCTGCAACTAACCCTGGCATCCACCCCAGGCTCTACAATAATAATTAACCACCATCTACCCGCTGCATATCCTGCAACGATTTAAGCACTCTGTTTTTTTTTGTTTTTTTTTCATCAATCCTAAACCATATTAAATTTCCACACTGATTCGAAACACGGGTTTACTAAAAATTTGAGCTAGGAATAATGATCGTGGATTCTACGAATTTATAATTGCGATTTCGTAGAATCCATGCCATTTCTTTATTTCTGCGTCAAATGAAAATGTGTAGAAGTGTTTTTGTTCGGAATTGCTGTTATAAGGGTTTCGTCTAGTGTGAAGGATGTTTTTTTTTAAGGTTTTTTTCGGTATTTTTTTCATAAGACAAACCATTGAAATACAATTTCTCATAATTTTCACATTATATTTGTTGACATTTAAACAAACTAGGTAAATTTTTTGGAGATGAGATAGTGAATATTACCCAATGTATGTACTGCCCGATAGAAACGTATGTAAAAAAAAAGTGTAGACATGATATCTCAATAAGCACTCAGACCGTTCCTGCTTAAATTTTTACAGCATCTTTATTATACCTATACCTATCGCGTGAACTAAGATAATCATGATTGCTTCGGTAGTTTTTATTTAACGAGCTAACCAAATGGAATAAAAAAATACAAATTTCACTTTTTTTTTACGAAATGACAACTAACAAAGCAATCATGACCGTCCGAGCTTACGCGATAGGTATATAGATATAATAAAGATGGTGCAAAAATTTAAGCTGGATTGGTCCGATGCTTTTTGGGAACCCATATCTAAACTTTTTTTTTTACATACATTTCTATCGGGCAGTATAAATTGAGTTGTATTCAATATTTCGTTGCCAAAAAATTCACAAACTTTGTTTAAATGTCAATAAATATAATATAAAAATGATGACAAGTTTTATTTCAATGATTTGTCTTAAGAAAAAAACATTCAAAAAACCGTATAAAAAACAGCCTTCACACTCGACGACCCTCTTATGCCCTTTTTTACGTTTGAGATCCCTGGACTTCGATATTTACAGATTACGCATCAACGTCAAAATCGGCCAAAGCAGATCCTTAACATTATTTCTATTCTTATGCTTGGTGCTTATAGCGAGCAACGAAACATGATCAACACGGTGAATGGGATCCGAATAATCGGTCTATTCTCTGTTCGGATGGATAACGCAATTACTGTTATAACAGCTTAGATCTATGGTTAAATTACGTATGCATAATAACGCGGTGTATATTCTTTTTCTTTTTTTTCTCTCGTCTCTTGGAGCGGTAACCTTCCTCGTTTCTTTATGCGGGTATACCTTATGTGTTTTGATGTTTTGAGGTAGAAACTTGTTGTTACAGGTATACCATTGCACGGAAGTTTTAACTGAATAGAAAATAGTTGTCGGTACGCTACTTTATGCGGGGCCGGCCACCATAGACACCATGGATAAGTTGGTCCATTCACGTTAGCCCGAAGGGTTCCAAGACCAGTGGTTTTGTTAATATGTTGCGGTTAGAGTAGCTGTACAAAAATTGTATGGAGTCCAATGTGCACACAGGGTGTTTGTTTATTTTGGTATCCTCTTCGTCTATCACTATACGGTAAACATTGCCTGGACAATTTCGAACACCGTAAATAAGATTGTCTCGTGAAGGAAGGAGCATCGATTCAAACTGTATCAAAGATTTCCATAAAACATGTATCACGAACAACGATTGCCATGCAATATTCTTCACTCATGCCTTCTGCAAGTAGGATGAAACTCAAAGTTTTGCTATAAACTAGACACCCAGTGTGCACAAGGGGCAGCGATACTCTTTCCATTCGACCAAACATCCTACATAGAACTCGAGCAACTTAGTAATGTTTGAGAATAAAGAGAACCTCAAGCGGACGCATTGCGGGTTCTCTGGTCGGAAGCGTATAGTTCTTCAATTTTTCTCTTTTGCTCCATCTCTCTCTCTCTCTCTCTCTCGCTCTCTCTCTGTCTTTCAATTTCTTTTCCGCAAAACGCCAACGCAGGCCAAGACGTAATAATAAGAGAGGGTGTATACCTGCAGCAGGGCAAAGATTTTAAATTGCGTATAATCTGCTTAGAGAGTATATACACACATAACTAGACTTCCTGAAAGACCTAAACTCGCCTTGCTCTATTCTATTCGGGTAATAATAATTTGCGCAACGGCATTCAGAGCCGAGAAAAGTCCGCAAACCGCAGTCACTCGGAGGCTTAGTATTACCAAACCTTGACGGAATCGGAACCGGAAACGGTAAATTATTTGTACTCTGAAACTTCGTTGAAACTTTTTTTTTTTAAAATCCGTTCTATCGTAAGCTCCTACGACCAAAATTTTACATATAAACTTATCCGAATAAGGGATATAAATTTTTTATTTTTTCTTTCCTACTATCTACCTAAGTCTTTCGTTTGAGGATCTTTTCCTGTCTATAGTCATCCAGTTCGAAATCTACTTAGCAGTTATACGCATGGTATCGCGAATCCGGAGTAAACTTCAAACGGATAAGAGACGGGAATGAACAGAAAAGTCCGAAAGATTCTGTAGCTTGTAGATATACAGACATAATGGATATTGTACAGTTGTATACTGTACCACGTGTAGGAACAGGAGCGATCGGGAAGACTCCGCGGTGTGCGAAATTCTTTCATGAATATATATGCATTGAACCGATTTCAAAGATCAGCCGCATAGAACTCAGAAGCAAATACGAATTATAACATCTGCACGATGGTGTGGTAGCAACGATATTATAAGACGAACGATCGTTACAACCCTAGTATTCATGGAAGATAGGTTTTACTGTGCGAAAAAAAGGAGCATTAAAGAGAGCGTTGAGAAATGGGTTAAGGGTGTGTACAAGGGTTAAGGATAAGGCTAAGCCGTAACGGGTATTAAGCCTAAGCTACGGTAGCCGGCGGCCTGCAATGCGCCGAGAATAGTCAAAGAGATATTCTGACACATAATCCCATTGATGATCCACCTACAGGACGGATTAAGTTGTTATAAATACTTGAAATCAATTAACGTGGGCTAAACAGGTACCCGTAGTAGAACCTGCAGGGAGCAAATCGGGTATCAATAGCGTGAAACTCTCATACATGTTTATCCTAAGAAATATGTGTAGGTATAGATGTGCCTCGTACAGGGATACCAACATAAGGACCGGCAGTAAGCTAGCCAGTGACTGGCCACTCCGCTCGACGCTCAATCATCCGCCATCTTGGTGTTTTTCGTGTAGTATTCACCTCTCAGGGGTCAAAGGAACCGCCGAAGAGACGCCTTTCCTGGCTTACCCGACGTATTACAAAAATAGATCTTCGCAAGAATTAGGTACAGGAAGAGAAGAAGGAGAAGAAGAAAAGGAAAGGCGGCGCATTATTCTGTCACTACATTGTAAACGGTCCGAGATTATGACCAATAAATTGGCCTACGGTTCATTAAACCTAAAACCTTCGATAATCTAATAGATTACCATTATTTGGAGTAACCGTACCGCCTACGGTTCGTTGGTCCGACAAAATTTTTTACGCTACTACCGTTTTCACAGGCTTATGGGTACCCGGCGCAGCATCATCGAGAGAAAATTGCCTGCTGTATGCGGGAAATTAGGGATCGTACGACTACCTAGCCCCCTTAGTTCTCAAGTCTGCAACGATGAAGATCGAGTCCAAGAACGTTACGTCGTGATATCGATTTAAACCGATTTTGTGATAGTTAATATACCTTGGACCATAGGCGGTAATTAACAGAGGGAATGTCCCTCTGGATCGCGTGATATTAGGAGGGGGTAACACACGAGGGTGAATGAAGGAAGGTCAGGCGTGAGTGTCCCGCGATTCTAGCTCCCTGTTTTACCGGCCGAGATTGGGGAGGGCGAAGAACAATCTTCCGAATACCAACAATTGGTCAAACAGCGAGGATCGAAGCAATTATCGAGAGACGCGCCCTCGGTTCAAAGTTTCGCAAGGAAATAACATGCATGTCAGTATCTCGTCACACGCGTGAACCAAGGACGGAAATCTTTTTGTTAACGGTTTAAGGTACGACTTGGTATGGTGTGCCATAACTTATAGCGGTGTGCTGGTTTGTCGCTCGCGTTGTACCTACAATACAAATACACAAACATACACACAGACAACGACACGAAACGACGAAACGTCAAATTTAGGGTCCAATTTAATTTAATAGAGGGCAAAGCGGGGATTGAAGCACGCGACCGAAGGGGAAAACCACATTGGACGGAGTGTGTTAAGAGGAGAATTGTGGTGTGGGAAGTAAAGACCGCTGATCGGTATTTAGTGGAGTCTGCGACTGACGTGTACGAGAGAATTGTGCCGACCGTATTCGATGATAACTTTCTCCGTGAAGAGAGCGAGTTAGCGAAAGATATAAAGAGAGTCAGGGATGAAGAAAGAGGGTAAAGAATAGGAAAAGAAATTCTTCCCAGATTATCCGACTATAAACACAACTCAAGAAATCATTTCAAGCAAAATCTAACTCAAGATAGTTTTCGCACGAACGATTGTCTAATTCAGTTCATCCTGCATGGTGTACATTAAATTTTGAAAAGGAAGATTGACGAACGAGTCGCGTTTCTTCTATATTGCAGCTGCAGTTGTATAACCAAAGTTCTGGTACACATTTGGAGAAAAAAAATTTGTGCAGTAAAGGAGATGCGATCGAAATACTAGCGCTGTATAGGTTATGCTAAACTAGGAAGAGGGTGTGTCGCTGTCAAGGCGAACAACCACGTTTCCACATTCGGCGAACGAGGCGGCTACACGTAGAGAGTACCAAGGCGATGTGTGTACGTGCGATCCGTTGAATTGGCGAGATTTCAACGGCTGTCGCGTGGTGATCGGGGCGTATGTCACGCCTCTCCATTGTTGTATTGTCGCCTGCAATCTCGCTAAGCGTTTTGCCAGGAACACAGCTCGCGACCCCCGCAAAACCTATTCGAACCGAGGCTGCTCCCAGCATCCCAATATAACCAACACCCTAACCCAAACCACAAAACACACGCAAGAAAATCTCTTAAGCGTTATCATTCTGACGAGAGGAATTATCTGCAAGTCTCTCTGTCGGTCCAATGGTCCTGCAGGAATGGAATCGCGTTTGGGAAATGACTACGATCACAGAACTTGTAAGAAAAATCGGTGAAACGATACCTGTGTAACACTTCAGTTAAACCAATCAGAAAACATATCCAAGGTGATGTCGTATATGATTCATATTTTGTCCTTTATATACGGAAGTAAATACGTAACCTCAAGTAAAGGTATTTACGTGACTTGGGTAACGTCATCTTGGGATATGAACAGAATGAGGAAAAATCGGTCTTCAGTTCTGACAAATCTTGCATTTCCTTGCATCACGGATCAACGGTAACCAAGTTTCACTTCCAATCTACACGAAAGAACGCTTCCTGTCGACAAATCTCCCGCATAAAAAAGAAGCTCGTCTCCTCGTTTTAAGCGCTACCGTATAGGTAGCCACGTATGAAGTCTAGCGTAAAACCTGAGGGGACAGTGCGGACAACAAACTAGCTGTCTAAAAGGGAGCTGTCAACACTCCAAACGGCGGCTCAAATGCGCCAGAGAAACTAACACCGAGACAGATTATAGCTCTGGCGTTCATCCGCAAATGGCGGAACCAAGCTCTTTGGAACTCGGGCGCCAATTGGTCGAAGCGTGAAACTAGGTAGAGAGAGAGAGAGAGAGAGAGAGAGAGAGAGAGAGAGAGAGAGAGAGAGAGAGAGAGAGAGAGAGAGAGAGAGAGAGAGAGAGACAGACGGAGAGAACAAGAGGTCATTTTCAGTCCCCTTCTTAAAATGAGCACTAAAAAATTTCACGTAACACTTTCTGCGATCGACTGAACGAATTCGTGATGATCGAAACGTACCGTCCAGTCAATTTTCGCGAGAGGTAGGTAAACAAAATAGTGAAAAGAAAGAGGACCCTTAAAAAAAAAAACGGATGTCATGATAGATAGTATACCTTATACCTACCGCAGTAATCGTCGATCGATCAAAATTAGGATAGCGAATAAATACTGTACAAACACGTGTCCCACTCATACCGTAAACATTCTCTGCCCGACCGGCTTGTGAAGATAAATGGCATCCGCGTTTTCTCTGCCTCCTCGATACAACATTTGTGCATGGTAGGTACAATTACCCGGACAGAATAGATAGATCGGATATAATACGTGGACTAGATACAGATTCGCATCGGGAACGTTGCTTCGACCCTCGTTTTAAGGAAGGTTGCCCATTTTACGAACCCTCGGGCCGTTCTCCTGTGCGCTTATATCCACCCTCCGCGAAAAGATTTTTTAGACCAGACACTGATACATATGTTAAAAATTTACAATACACGTACTGTACCTATAAGGGACTGCTCAAGTGGCTGGGCTGCACAGAACCCTGTAATCACACTCAATTTGGGATTCGTTCAAGTTATACAACCCGGACGTTTTTCAATGAAAACTTCCATCGTCGGCTCCCTTCGCAAAACTCAAGTACCTTCTTCTGGTAAATCACTTATACATACATACATACATACATATATATATATATATATATATATATGTATGTAATGTACGGATAAAAATCACGCGTTATACAACCAACGAAATTGATTCTTTCGCATATCTAATATGTCGTAGAGATTTGCACAATTCGTTAGGAAGACGATGATTATATACGGATCCAAAAGATCATGATTCTTAAACTTTACAACGGCCCCCCTTTTTAAAAGTATAACGATACATTAGGCAGTATTACCACAAATTTGTCCGAATGAGGATCGTCTGACTGCCTGAGAATCAAACCCCATTTTATGTACATTATATACCGAGTGTCTGTACATTGTAATTCACGTACACATGTATATATAGAGGTTGTATAAGGTACGGATTGTGCAGAATTCGTTTATATTGAAGCTTCAAGTTTATCAAGTCAAGTGTAGTCTGTAGGCGGGGGTTGGTTATTCGCGGTTATTACATTTTTCCACTTAATTAGCAAAAATATTCTGACTTTATTATCTTACGAAGGAACTCCATTTGCAAGTCCGTGAATCTGTATTTTCAATACGCATACATCTTTTCTACACGGTTCACCATTTGTTTTTTTTCTTTTTTTTTTTGTTTCTTTCAAACCTAAAGGAATAACAAACATATGACAGCGGATAGGAAAAAAAAAAAAAACTACAAAGAAACTCAAGACTCTGATCAGAAAAAAAAAAAAAAATAAAAAATGGAATTTAATCACGACGTAAATTATTAGTTTCTTGCTAAACGGTCCGCGAAATTTATATTCGATTCCTGCGATTGACCGAAACTCTTTCTTAACGTCATCGTAAGCTAGGCTTGTATGTGAGTATAAAGTTAGTAACGTTACTTTAACGATGCATGCTTTATAGGAACAATCGTTACTTCGCAGATTTAACAATGTCCGAAATTTATTAAACCATGATAAACAGAAACATACCTGCTCTTATGTTGAAACTCGAAACGCCTAGAAAGTGATTCTAAAATATCGGTAATAATGATTTTCTTTCCGACGTTCGGCCTCGTGTTTTTAACAATCATCGATATCGTCACAAGTTAATGAGCAACAAGGATACTCAAATGAAATTCACAGTCGTCGAAGAATGAGGATTGGATGAATTGCCCGATATTCCTTCCCCGTCATGTATGTCCTGTGAGATGAATAGCAACAAGAGCCGTGTATACATATATAGGTATAAAGCCTCGTTCAAACACTAAAGGCTCGCCGCTCCGGTTCCGCACCGTGTGTATGTCGCATTGTAACAGATTCGCCGTAGAACCGCAGAACGCACAAATCCAGAGGATGCGGGTCGCTAAGCAGATTATGTTATAAGCGACAGCGAGTACCGCATACAGTGTCCCACAGGGATGAAGAGAAGACACAGCCAGGCTACGAGCGCGATAAAATTTCTACGAGTTGAATTTATCCACTGAATAAATACGATCGCGCGGAAAAACAATATCGAAAAAATCCAAATACGCATAGACAGTATACGTTAAGGGGAATGTTTCCAATATGTCTGATCGCGATACGTCACCGTCAAATTTTTTCGCGCAGTACGGAGATGGTATCACGTATTAACGAAAGTAAGACCTGGTAATCCCATTGCCTGTATGGCTCAACTTCAACGACATTAACGCAGCGTGTAATACAGCTACACTTTTTTTTTTTACTTTTTTTTTTGCTCTGCAATAACACCGGTCAACATGAAATTTTGATTACTTCCGCGTAACTTATGTGAAAGAAAAAATAGTTTTATTAGATAAAGTTTGCTTTTGTTGAAATCAAAACGTTATTTCGGATATTAAGACAAGTTATCAATTTTCTCAAACATTTATTGCAAGTAACAATTAAACAAACGTCAGTTTCGCATTTAAATCACTATTATTCGAAAAAAATATCGGATTCGCATTTGAATCACTGTTATTCAAAAATTTTAATTAAACAAACTTCAGTTTCGCATTTAAATCACTGTTATTCAAAAATTTAAATGCGAAACTGAAGTTCGTTTGATTGTTATTTACAATGAATGTTTGAAAAAATGGATAACTTTTTTTTAAATACGAAATATCGAGCTAGTTTTTACAAAAGTAAAATCTTTAACTGATAAAACTATTCTTTCTTCTATTACTTACGTGAAAGAAATCAAAATTTGACATCTAGAATCCAAACTCAAAATTCGGGATGACCGGTATTATTTATCAACGTAAAAAAGACAAAGGCAAACGTTATATAAGTAATAATTAAAAGATTTTGTTTATTATTCGATGCATAGAATCAGAAATTCTCTATTTAAATATAAATTCTAAAAAGAAACAACTTTTTTGTGAAACTGTGTAATTTTCAATCAAGTTAAAATTTCATGTTCCACGTAATTTGGAGATATGAGATTCAGCATGAGAATAGGAAAAACAAAATTGAATCAACAAAGTAAACAAGAGGGAGAAAAATTAAAATGTAAATCGAAAATACCGATTCACTAAAAACGTTAATGTTTGTTACGATTTACGCGGGAGCAGCTCTCCCCATATTTATATTACGATTCAACGTGTATGACAGGTCATACACGTAGTGAGATTTATTCAAGTGCCAAAATCTGTATGAATATGTGAATAGGTGGCATTATTTATTTATATTTCTTTCTTTTGTTTTTTCATTTCCATTCTCGCGAAATTGAATGCATTACAGGTTACCATGCGGGGAGATAAAATCGTATAATCGCAATGGTACGATTTAATATTCATAAACTAAACGTCATTACACAATCGCAATATACATTATAAAAAAATTTGTGTTAAAAAATAATTATCTTCGTTTGTTCATACTTATAACATACACGGTTTTAACCATTATACTCCACACGATTTACTCGACTTGTAACAATATCAAGTGGATGACAATTTGGTCGTGGGGATCACGCGACGACATGACAGCGGACACAGATGGATATTTCGAAGATTTTTTTTTACCTCCCGAGGGGCACCGAAAGCGTTAAATTTCTGTTTACGTAAGGACGAAGAATGAGGGGCCGCGTATGTCTATAACACGTAGAAGGTTCGAATTTAAGGTATGGACAGTGACCACGGAACCGGGTGTGAACATATGTCCATGTTTACAAATATATGCGCGGGATTCACCCTCCGTAAAGTGTCTGTATATTGCGTCATGGAGGTATGATACTCTGGAAAAAAAAAGAAAAGAAAAACCATTTCGTTGGTCTAAATTCGCTTCGGCATTGACAATCGATTTGTGCAATATCGGATATGCGTTCTTAACTACACGGAAAAAAAAATTCTGTTCGGCGAGCTGTATTCTACAGCTCCAGTAACTATACGCACTCTATGGTCTATCTTGTAGTTACAGCAACTATATATTAGTCAGCTCTGATAGCTGCAAGTTGTTCAGCTCTCACAGCTGAATGGTTTTGCTCTAAGAGCTGTAAGTTGCGCTGTGCTCTGGTGCGTTGACATATTTCATAACCTTCAAATTTCATGAGTATGATTTAAATACAGTTGATAGATAATTGTTTAAATAGTCCATTCAAATATGTAAATGACACTGAATAAATAATGATAATAATGATGAAAAATAATACTAATAGCAATATAATTGTACTATTTAATAATAAGCGCTGTGAGCGGAGCCGAAAAATTCTGGTCTAGCTCTTCGAACGAAGCTGTTTAGCTGAGAGAGCTGAACAACGTACAGCTATGACAGCTGACTAACAGTCAGTTATACGAACCATGCAGTGCTCTTCCAATAACAGAACGTTTAGTTCGACGAACTGTTTACAAGTAACTATCTAATATTTAGTTCCACGAGCTGAATTTTTTTTTCCGTGTACATCTACCTATATTGAAACCGCGAGAATGATGTTTGAGGTAAATGAGAAGATATAATTTTGAAACCCCTAGCAGGAGAGTCCAAAAATCAATTCTACCTCGATCAGGTATTTTGATCCTAAAATTTCACTGTGCGATCAGGGGAGTTATTATATACATGTAGACTTTTTCAAATCTTGGCTGAGATCATCCAGAAACTGAAACGTGGAGAAAAAAAATTTCGCAAAAGATTTGCAACGCCATTCAATGAAGATCAAGTTCGTAATGCATCAAACTAAACACGCAATGCCAGATTTTAGGTGTTACAGCAACTGATTTCCGTACAATTGAGTCTATTGCCGTTTTTTTTTTTTTTACAGTTTTTTAAAAGCGATGACTTGGATCTTCTTTTTAGCAATGTAATGATAATGATCTTGTCCGGTTTTTGTTTGCATTTCATTACGGTTTATACCCATCGCTCATATGCCAGGATGCGAAACAAGGTGTGAATAGAACGCTCTCGGTAATGAGGAATCCATCCATCCATCCATCCATCCATCCATCCACCCATCCACCTACAAACCAACCCCGACAGAATACCACGTAGTCGCGATGCTCTCACTCCTCATTCTCTCCCGCTCTGTTCAACCCGACGCAATGCCGTTTCAACAAATTTCAAGATCCCGGTATGTCTAAAATAGAATTTAAACTACATGGTACACACGGGGAAATGGATTCTGAAACGGTTAAATTTTACAAGTCATCTACGTTGGCAATGCAGATAACTGACTTGTCGAAAAAGTAAACCGTCTCATAATCCATTTCCGCACGTGTGAAAACAAGGCGACACATTGTAAGAAAAAAACAAAAAAAAAAAAAAAAACCGGTGGTGTTAAGATTGAGAAGAGTCAGAATCAGTGTGAACTATTCTGGAATAATTTTCATGTTCAATCCCGAAATCCAACATCTGGGAAATCAACATCAATCCGCAATGTGGGCTTCGATTATTCACTGAAACCCGTAGGAAAGTCTAACGGATGAATTGGATCGGTCAGACCGGAAGCGTAACCCAATAGATCTTGAAAGGGCGAAGAATTAAGGCATTGCGTGTAGATACGCTACTCCTGATCCGTCATCGCCTGAACATAATTAGCCAACGGCAGTTCTATTCCATCCATCCATCGTCATTCGCACTCTGCTTTTAGCGTTTCACTAAAACCTAACCTAATCTAACCTAACTCATCCTAACCTAACCTAAGCAAACCTAACCCTCGACGCCTAGAAGTCGAGCAGAGAGAAAGAGCGAGAGATATTGACGCCAGCAGCGACTGGCGACCGGCACAATATCTGATCCCGCCTCCTGAACCCTGCGCTTTTCCAACCAAGTAAGCGAACATCCTCCATTTTGACTTGCGTATAACTGATCAACACGTGAGAACTGGCTGTATTTACACTGGTAATTTCATTGGTTAAACTTATGCGAATACACTGTACAATAAAGATATATAAAATTTTCGAATCGATAGCTAAAATAATATTCTAGAGTAGTCCGCACAGGATAATCTTAAACACAGCATTTCTTTGAACAATGTATCATATATGCTCAATCTTCTCGGTTTGCGGAAATATGGTTAATCGAATGATTGCATTTCTTTCGTAATCTATACTGCTTAAAGCGACGTGTAAGAAAAATATGGCAGGCTAATCAAGAAAATCGATGATAATTTATATTAACATCGAGAAACTCCGGACGAAGTGAATCGAGACTTGGAAAAGTCGGAAACTGGGTGGTAATCCGTATACCCATAAGGCAGAGGCTTGATTGGTGAAAATTGAGAGATTAGCCAAGTGGGCGATAAGTAACGACAGAGAATCAGAAGCCAACTCATTCTCTCTCTCGTTCTCTCTCTCTCTCTCTCTCTCTCTCTCTCTCTGTCTCCTCGTCCCCCATCGCGACTAATTGGCTAATTATTGGATCAGCACTTCCCCTCCATTCTACAGACCCCGAGCGCGTTTCCTTCGAGCACCTACTTAACGGCGTGAGCTAAGCTCGTTATCCATTCTCATCCGAACGAAACCCGCATCAAATGTAGGTATACCACGGGGTTCTACATCATAACCATTTGCCTATCTGTGTCATACTTTGGATAGTCTGGTTGCAAACACAAAACGATGTTGCGAAGGCTGGACATAATTTGATATGTGCTATCAATGCATGTGCACAGAGAATGTGACAATGATCAGACTCAAGGATTAGGGAAAGTGCATTAGCGCGGCGAGATTGGGAAAAGAAATTGAATCAAAGGCTAGGATGCTATTCATGCGATTCCCGGTCGCGTCTTTTTCCCGATGATAGGCGTCGACCCCGCGGACAACGATGCGAGAGAAAACAGATCTAATCCAACCCGCGAGGTATGAAGTCAACGGAAACCAACTAGAGGGGAAAAGTACAGAAAATTCAAGTATAAAAATACCGAAAACCGCTATCTGGTGTTCGAATAGTTTATAGGTTACAGGCGTATTTAAATGTAAAAAAGATTATCCGTCCAATTTCGCTCTCGCGATCAATTTCATACAACAAAGTAAAAGTCCGCGAGCTTGCGCGAAGTTTTCCTTGGCTTGAATTACGCGTATGATTAACGTGAACGGATCAGCTGACGCCTCTCATCGGCGCCATTTTAGCTAGAAGAATATCCAAATGAAGCATTTTACCAGATATTTGAATAATTCACATTAAACTCGCGAATTCAAAGCTGCCGCAGGCTGGAATATTTCCCTGTACGTATTTTGATATAATGATACGAGGGGGTGAATGGTCAGTGATCCCTGCACGGTCAGTTGTGTGTCCAAACTCTGAGAGAGTCGGGTTATAGGATGTACCTTGTACGGCTGACGGGCATCGCGACGGAATGGTAGTAGGTACCTAAACAAATCGCGGATTGTTTGCAGTGGCATCGTTTCACGCATGAGGCCATCGATTCTTTATTCTTGTTCCGGGATCCGAGTTGACGCCACTCTAGAACGAGTCGAGTGTAAGCGTACGAGGGCTGCAGCATAGGGACCGCGGATAACCCTCGAGGGTCTTTGATCTGTGCCGATCTTCCAGAAGACCGGGAGTCCCGGATTTCCAGAGTCCGCGAACGAGCGAACACTCCGAATATATCCGAGTGCCAAAGAGTGCGACGTTGTTCGTTATGATTCTTGTATATACGACACGATGGCACTTGGTTCGCGATTTCAATTCCCCCCCTCGAAATATATATATAGATATATATATATATATATATATATATATAGATGTAGTATACCCAGGATGGCACCGCGTTTTACGTTATTATTCACCGGCTTGCATCAAAGATGTCTAATCAATTTCATCCTGAATTCTAAACTTCGTTTCTCTCTTCATTTTAACTCGCGTCAATCAATTCTAGGGACCCTTTTCCTCACCTCTTCAGTTTTTACCCCAAATTCGTTATCTTTTTCTTTTTCTTTTTATTGCAATCATCCCAATCAGGTGAAAACTAATGACAAAGAAGGTGAATAAGGTTGCCGTATTTCAAACAATATTCGATTTCTCGGTATTTTATACTGTGACGCTAATTAAGCCGTCAAGTATGTTTTTCAGATTGCAATGTTAAAAATACTGCAAAAAAAAAAAAAAACCAGCAAATTCAAGTGCTTATCAATTCGCTCGTACAATAATAGCCCGGAAAATTATTTCCGAGGTAATCTAACACTGCACTCGAATTCTAATACATCGATTCTAAATTTAACAACAGCTTGTAGTAATTGATATTCAAACATTGGAAATATCTGAATCGTACAAAACTGTTATAAAGACAAAGGTTTAATTCAGATTTTAATTCAACCGTTTGATGCATTCTTTTTTACCCTCGTGGCTTTTTCCACCGAAAAATAAATTCAATCTTTTTGCCTTGCGTTTTTTTTTTTTTTTTTCTTTCTGACGCGTCAATTAGATGGCTTACGGAATTGTTTAAGGTACTACATATTCATGAGAGAGATCAGGACGCGTTTAGTGCACGGGGCGAACTGCGGGCTGGTGAGTTGATCAAAGAGTCGCGACTCGACGCCGAAAGGTCCTTACAGCCCCTTTCCTGTCTTCGCTCTTCTTTCCGCTTTCCGTTATACGCTTCTCCTACTACTGTACTTTTCAAATAACGACCCCCCCCCCCCCCCCTCCTCCTCCCTGCCACCCATCATATTGTATACCTTAGCATCTCTTAGATTAACGATTCCACTTTTTCTTTAATGTTTCAAGAGAGTGTACTATACCTCTACTATACACTCCGCCTTGAGTGATAGCAGGAGAGAAAAATTTCTACTGAAGAATCCAAGATCGTTCGATTTCTTCTCTTCTACTGTTAAGTACGTTCTTCTTTCATTTCAAATCCCTATATGCATCCAGGAATTAATTAACCACGCTTTTTGATCACCGCGAGATTTTCTTTGTTGATTTCATCGTTAAGTAAGTAATTATTCTAAGAAAATTCTGCTTGATTTGTGAAAAAAAAAATTACCGATTAAATGTACAAATATAATGTTTGAAACAAGAGATAGCGATCAGATTCAGCTACACTAAATGCGAGTCGTGCTGCCCAAAGTTGAGAATTTTTTACCCACGTGTTTATACCATCAGCACTTTTTCCCCGGAACAGATTGATTCTCCTGGCGAATGATTGTCACAGTCTTCATTACAATATTGCTAAAATTATTGTATTTGCCTGAATACCGATCGTACTGACCTCGTCCTGAAATAACGCTTGCCAATCGTCAACCAGACGGACTGGTATTTTTCTCAACTCGGCGGATAAATAATAGTGCTTGTCAATCCAACAAACAAGTACTTGCCGTTGCTTGATAACCGATGATCAGTCGGTAATAAAAATGATCGTCGGTAATATTACCAACAAAGTGAACTCGGCATCAATTACATTTTTTTTAACAGCGGAACTGCGGTTGAGCGCAAACCGGAAACAACATGTTCAATTATCAAAATGATAATTTTCAACTTCATCGTTTACTTGTTTACCCCACGTGCCATATGAGCTGTGTATAGTTGATAATATAAAAACTGATGAATTGAATTTAAATAATCGAAAGAATGCAATAAATTATTACATTGTGATGTCTGGCCGGTTAGAGTTATCGCAGCCTCGTCAATAATTATTCATCCGATTTGCGTTATTGTTATTTTTTGTTTTCGTTGATATCCCATTTCTCCAGATTAAACCATACAACAAACAAGCGGTAGGCAAAGTGGGAATGCATAGTTACTGACCTAAAACCTCGATGTCATTTTAGTTCCACAATATGAATTAAACAAGCTACTGGTCGTATAAAATCGTCATTTTATATACGAGAGCGATTAATGACAACGAAACAACAAAAGTTAAACTAGTATCTCGTATTTCCCGTACTCTGCTCATCGAAAATCATCAGTCGCTTAACTGTCGATAAAGGTAAGTTAATACTTGTCTTTCTTTCATCAGTCCTGAATCCCTCTGCAGAACTAATATGTGAAACATTTGTGCGATTTTTTATACGCAATTTTCACCGCACATATGTATAATCTTCTCGAGATATAACAATAGGTTATTACCGGCAATTATCGAATGCGTACACCGATTTTTCGATGTTTGAATTTCGATTCAACGGTTTTAAATCCAACACCTTTTGATATTTCGATGCTTGTTTATAAATTTCAAAGCTATTCTGAACAGTTTTCGAATGTATTTCAAATATATGCCGTTGTAATAAAATTCACGCACATTCGTTGTCACGTGACAAGTCACATGCATTGTTGTTCAACGCTGCTGCAATCTCTCGAGTACATGTATTCAATATTCTAGAAAACAGTTGATACACAGATGACATATACCAGCCGAATGACCCATCGACTCCAAACACACCCGTACAAACATTTTCTACGCACATGCGCGCACATCGTGTGTTGGTAATACATCTATACTTTAGATTGCAGTAGAGCATCGATATTCCGGTAGGCCTGGTGTCAATATTACGTGATTTTTCATTTACATTATAGTCAAAATGAATGCACAAATCATATGCATACCATTGTGCGCAGTGACATGTCAGTGCATACACATACGACTCCGACTCCCTGTAACAACTGGCAGAAGAAAACGAGGTTGAGTGAGAAGTAGAAGGAGAATCGAGGTTCTACTATACCGATATTTATCATCAATATAAAGTCTTTGCAGTAATCTTTCGTATACGCATCGTAACATCGTGATTCTGTGAAAAACCGTGCCTTGCAGTCATGATTAATTGAATCGTAAAGATTATTGTAGACAACGTTTGACCGGACTTTTATAGACAAGTATAATAACAGTATCGATAACTGACTTTGGGATTTTTTACACCAGTTTCAAATCGGACAGTAATTACGTTCTATTATTACGCTTGCGGTAGCATCTATTTTAGCCTCTGATGTCAGTTGTATGCATATGCAGTATACACATACCGTCGCATACTAGGATTCGAGCATCTCCATAACTATATACTGTAAATGGCGGTAACTACAAATCGAAAATCGGAACGTCTACGAAATATTGTCAAAGTCATCGTCGCGCTGCGGATGTTCGACATAATTGACAAAAGAAAAAATAATGGCACGTGAAACGGAATGGCACGTACGAGATCAAAACTTTTAATGCTAGATCGGCTAGCGCAATTAATGAATTCGTCGAACGAAACCGAGTAGCCGCTAATTCGAATAAAAATTGGATCAAACCGCGTGCAATGACCTCCAGCTCTGGTCCGGGAATTCCCTAATATCCGGCATGAACATTGGATTGAACTTGATAATACAATTTCAAAGACGGAATCCGTTCTCAAGAGAAACTTTGAGAAATTCGTTAATATATTTGAAAGTAATTTCAATTGAATTTCAACAAATTTTTCGTCACAACCAAGTGAATTAGATCCAAGTTATTCGGAATTTAAAATCGATCGATTTCTCTCGAATTAAAAAGCACTTCGCAGTGCTCCGTTAGAACACTAAAAATTTCCGACTCAAACGAAAACCAAAACCGCCCTTACGTTGACTGAAACTGATAAGATTTTATTCGTAATTGCTCAAAACGTTCGAAAAGCTGTTTGAAATTGGTCATCCAAAATTGAACTTATAGTCTATGGACGTAGGTGGCGCTACTTGCGAATAATACACGAAACGCATGCAGCCCACTTGCATGAGAAAGTTAGTAACCGTCATGCGCTAGTCGGGACAGTTTGATGTATGTCATACAAGTCGAAATTACATACATACATACATTTCGTAAAAACTTAGGTACTGCTCCGGTAATCTTGTTGTTTGTGCTGCGCGGTCATGGAGGCATATGCTTTGAACCAGAATCCAATAAGCCGTGCTGTTGACCGCATTGAAATTCAGGAAAACCTGCTAGACTCTTGCATTTTTCCAAACATCAACAAGAGCTTCGGCGATACTGCGTGCCAACCATAATTTTAAAACGTAATTTAATTACCGATCGATCCGAGTTTACAATCACGTAGACTAGTTCAGTTAGGATTCTCGTAACTCTGGCTAATCCAATCTCAAATCCTTTAGCGTAACAACACAGATGCGCATTTGAATTCGGACAATCGAACGTTGAACTACGTTAACGTGATTTATATGGCTATTCTGCCCCCCCCCCCCCCCCCCCCCCCTCCAGAATCTAACAAACTGTCTATTCTGACAGGTTTTATAAGATTTTCGAAAAATAATTCCCCCATGCATACCATATTCAAGTCTAATCTGAATACACAAACCCCTTCTCTTCGACCGTTCTTCATAACCTTCAAAAGAACATTGTTAATCTCTGATTACTTTGGATGGGACATTTACTGATCCCAGCGGAGCAATCAAAGGCTTGCAGTCGGTGGCTTTACGTTTTTCTTTGAGTGTTCTTTTCCTTTTTCTGGCACTCCAAACTAATGTACTAAAACTTGTCGGTCATAAGCTACGTAATAGATGTACAGCGTCTTTTATATGTTAGTGAAGAGCTTGCCGCTCCATAATATTTGCTAAATTATATCTTGGATGCTTCTATTTTTAGGATATGAAACACATTCCTTGCCACTGCCCAGTACTAAACTCAGAGTATCAAGATGGTGAGCAGGCTGCGATTGGAGTTCAGAAAATACTACAAAAGCAGAAGGAAACTAAGATGTATTCTAAAGGAAACTCAGCGGACGCTTGACGCCATTGCTGCTGAAAATTTCTTTCCAGATGGTAAATTTTGTATTTTTTTTTCACAGATCGACAGTATTTATGGCAATGGATTTGTCGTCAATCAACGTTGAATTCGATTACTCTGATTGTATCAATTTTCTACAGTTGAATGAAAGTGATGTTGCTAAAGTCATTTCTGAATTAGACGAAACTTCTAACGCAGAACCAGACAATATGCATTCATTGCTTGTCAAAAAGTGTGCTTTATTTTATGTGAGAATGTTAATGAGAGTTAACTTATCCCTATCACTCAGATGTTTTCCTAATGCTGAAAGAAGTGCTTCATCACTCCACTGTACAAATAAGATGATTCTTCTAAGATGAACGACCCAATCATTGAATACAACATTTTCTCTAAACTAATTCATAATGTAGTTTGCAATTCACTTACACAGTTTTTTCATAAATTTCTTATGCCTTAACAGCATTGAATTTTATCTGGCCCTTCCATGTCAACTATTCTCTGCGTTTATACCGAATATATTATCGATAGTTTGAGCAAATGCTAGACTGTTGACTTGATAAACTCTGTTCTTATTACTGCTACCGATATTGTAAATATTAATTTCAAATTTACAGTTCTAATCTATACCTTGTCACTGGACTATCCAGAAATTTAGGTGACTATGTTTGAAACATTTGTACCTTATATTGACTCATTTTCATGTACAATAAGGCTGACACCCAATAATTATTACAATTCATAACCAGATAAATGATATATCTAAGTCTGAACAAAGCTAAAAAAGATGGCAACCAAATTTATCGGCGGGTACTTCAAATTACAGAAAACGTGAGCACAGACTTGCTAACGCCGTTGACATTGGAAAGGATTACTCACATTCTTGAAGACTCGCCAGCAATAGTAATAATGGGTCAAGATACAAAGACAAAAGCGTGCCTAGTGAACATGTTATTATCGTCTGACATTTTACCAACTTGTAACGGCTCATGGAGATGGATAAAGATCAGCTACGGAGAGACGAATCACGTCAGTCTGACGCTGAACCTGGAATACGAGGTGGTGGAGAGGCTTCACTGCAACGAAAAAACGTGGACTACTCTTCCCGTCGAAGATCTAACACGAAGCGAGAACGACGACATCAATTGCCCAGCTGTCCTTGAAGTGAAAGTGGACAAGGTTGTGCTAAGAGACAATGTACAAATATTTGTAACCCCTAAAGATGGCGCCACTAAAGTGTTGTCAAAAGGAATCCTGAAAGTCTTACCAATATTCTTTTACGCACTGGGAGAGCATCCCCTGAGCCAAGAAAACTTGGATGAATTGAGAGACCTGAAAGAAACTTATCCCGATTACCCGGTTCTCTTTATATCCTCAGAAATCAATATGTTAGTTAACGATGCAGATATGGAATTAACAGAATCCGAACAACACCACCTCCAGGAAACCGGGTCCGAGAACAGGTCAACTTCCCTGCAAGACAGAGAGGAGATAATCACGGAAAAAATAAATCTCCTTGGTCTTACATGGTTGAATCAAATAGCTAGTCTGGGATTCATGCGAATGGAGGAATCTGTCGAGGTTGATCAGCTTTCCTGGCTCGTTGGAAGTGACTACAACAGCTCTAGTCAGTTCATAAATTCACAACAAAAGATGGACCAATTACTTCGATTCACAGAGGAGTGCCTGCAGAAGTATTTGGTGAACGCCAGCAACCTGTTGAACGGAGTCCATACGACTAGTCTACGCAAATTCATACTGAGCGCTTTTGACATGGCGAGAGAATTGCAGATAACGCCGCGTAGGATACAATACGCGCGACAAAAGGAGAACGAGTTGTACAGCAGTTTGATGAAGCTGGTTAGCGAGAAGCAGGAGGAGGTTACCGAACTGATACAAAACATTATTGACGAAATGAAAACTGATCTGATCGAGGGGGATCGCAATTACCACAGCGAAAGTATTAACCTGGAAAATGACGACACGAGAGAATGGTGCGACACCATTCGTGCGGCGACGCTCAAAGTCCAAAGACTGCTGCTGAGCTCTCTGAGTGAACGAGTGGCCAAACAATTAGTAACATCTGTTGACTGCCTGCGAGAAACGTTCGTTGGAACATTGCAGAGGTGTTTGCTGAGTCTCGAAAGGAGTTGCGAGCACGAGTCTAGTCTGTTGGCGAGCGACGCCCTCAAGCAGATACTATCGGCAGCGTACAACGTCGAGTTAACTGATAATTCCACGTCAATGGTTCACTCGTTCCTAGAGAGATTAAGGCAACTGGTCAAGTCCCTCCCACTTCCCTGGTCTTCGACACCAGTACTCGACGTTTCGTGGAGGAGAAGAGTAGCCGTTGACATTCTAAACTCTCTAAATTCAGCCCGGCTCTCTAAAGCCATAGCAACACAGTTCAGAGAAAAGGTGAAATCCTCGCATGACTCGTTTCAGTCAGCGCTTCGCTCTCTAGAAAGTCATTACTCTGGTAAGCTTGAAAGAACGGAGGAGCAGAGGGTCGCGATAAGGAAAATCCACGCCCCAAGACTGGCTAGACTTGCCCTAGAATCTACATCCATGAGCGATATGGTGAGATATGGGATACCACGTCAGGGTAAAGAGATTGGCAGGGGTCAGTACGGTGTTGTGTTCTCCTGCGATGAATGGGGAGGGGCACCGGGTCCATGTGCGGTGAAATCGGTCGTACCACCTGACGACAAACACTGGAACGACTTGGCAATGGAATTTTACTACACAAGATCGATACCCGATCACAAAAGGATAGTAAAGCTGCGCGGTTCGGTTGTCGATGACTCGTATGGCGGTGGTTGCGGACTCTCGCCAGCTGTGCTACTCGTTACGGACCGCCTGAGCCGAGACCTTTACTGCGGAATAAAGGCAGGACTGTCATGGCTTGAAAGAATTCAGATTGCAATAGACGTCATCGAGGGGATAAGGTATCTTCATTCCCAAGGACTAGTTCACCGCGATATCAAACTGAAAAACGTTTTATTGGATACAGACAACCGTGCCAAACTAACGGATCTCGGCTTTTGCATACCAGAAGCGATGATGTCTGGCAGTATCGTCGGCACTCCAGTACACATGGCGCCGGAACTAATTTCAGGACATTATGACAGTAGCGTAGATGTCTATGCATTCGGAGTCTTGTTCTGGTATATATGTGCGGGAAATGTACGACTCCCCTTTGCCTTCGAACAATTTCACAACAAGGAACAGCTCTGGACAAGCGTTAGAAGAGGTGAGTACAAGATCATCGATGAAAACTTTGCATCGGCAATTAAATTGATTAGAAAAAACATGATCAGCTGTTTGTCTCTCGACTGAGTAGTTCGATGGAAAAGGACAGTAATTCTAGCTTCTAATATTTTGTGGAGATTGAGTTAAAAAAATTCTCTTCGACCTCTACTCGGAAGATCTTCACTCCTACCGTTTAATAAAATATTGTCATATGTTTAGGCTTGAGACCAGAAAGACTCGACCATTTTGATGACGAATGTTGGACACTAATGGAGCAATGCTGGGCTGGCGAACCACCGCGAAGGCCATTGTTAGGTGCTGTACTACCCGTCCTTGAGTCGATACGAGAAAGAGCCGAACAAGGCAAGTCTGAACAGCAAAAAGACTTCTTAAATGCAAGAGAGGCTTCTTCTTTAATTAAAAGTCCGGCTGTTTCATTGACTGAGCCATATAATCAAAGAGGAGTGATAACTAATGCACATACTGCGAAACCAAGGCCTCGTAGATTTATTAAACATCCCGCTCTACACATGACGAATTTCTTCTACAGTAGCACTTGTCCTAACTTGTACATTCAGATGCGAGAATTTTGAGAATTGTAACCATTTCTTCACGCGTTTTTTCTGTTGGTATCAAATCATCGATAATTCTTAATTGTTGTTATTATTATTGTTCACCGTTTTGTAGCAAGTAGTGTTGTTGATTTTTCAATCCCCTCGGTATTTTCTGAATACTTTTTTTTATTACATGTTATCATACAAATTTTTTAATCAATGACGATTGTCATTTGCTTTGTGAAATAAATCCACTTTTAATTAGTATTACAATGCGTAATTTTTTTTGCTCTCTTTTACAAATTCTAATTAACTTGGAGGTATTAAATAAAGTTGTTTTTTTTTTATAGATTATGTCGCATATTACTTTTATTGTTATTAAACATTTTTGACTTTGACGGTAATATTAAGCTACGACAACACATGTATAATAATTTGTACATCTGACTTTTGATTATTAAACAATGAATAAATAAAAAAAGAAAATAACACGATTTTTGACTGCCTAAAATGTATATTTTTTTCACGTTTATTCGGGGAGAAGCTGGACAGACCAATGTTAATGTTACGAATATCTTCTACCGCCTTTTGCTCTGTATCAAATTTCCGCTATTGTCTTAAGACTGTGTTTGCTTTGTCTTCCAATTCTCATTTCCTTTCTTTCTTTCTTCCAAAGTAATATTATCATTCATGCTTTCCAAGGGTCACCCAAAAAATACACGAAAACCAAAGATTAACCAATAGTGCAGACTTTTATCTAACAATTTATTTGTTAGAATTGTATAAACTGGTTTTGGTTAGGCATGACCGATTTATCTTAAATTTCAGATGACGACTCTTCTGTGTCAGATACTGGGCCATGAACAAAAACAAAGCATGGAGTGAAATCTCAATGAAGGACAACACCAAATTACATTCATTTGCATGTACATTTATGCATCAAAATGTTCGATGACTAGTGAATATATAAAAGGGCATATCTGCGCAAGGATACGTGTAGAAGTATTGAAAGACAAGTAGTGAAAAAAGTTAAAAAGAAAATGAACTTCTTGTAAAAAAAAAGAAACGAATGATTAAGTATTTATAAATATCAGTGAGATAATAATATATCTTTGACAGAAATTATATACCACTGATATCATTAGATTCTAACTATTCTTGAGAAGAAATATCAAAACTAATAAACAGTACTTAGGAATTTAGCAGCTGAGGATAGATTGTAATTTTTATAAATATACGTAAAAACGTGTAAACATATGCATCATGTGAGATTATTTTTTATTTAACGTAATTATTATTTTTTAGAACTACGTAGAAATACTTGAATAAACATATTTTTTAATACTTTAATCAAGGTGTATCAATGACTGCATCATTTACGCGATGTTATGCATCAACAATACTTATTAAAGTATACATAAATATTTGTATGTGATTAAGAAACTAGTCTAGTTTAATAAATCATGAACATCATTGTTATTATCTTGATTATTGTAATTATTGCAACAGCTCTAAGTTGCTCTTAGCCTTTTCAAGCTCATGGAGGAATTTGTAAAATTGTCCAAGTGTCATTTCCGTGAATATATTACTTGTTTCGCCGTTACCCTCGTCGACGAGTAAGCGTAGCTGGAGAAATGTTTTTCCCAATCTATCAGATTCGCTACTCGCTGCTGTCACTGTCGTAATAAAAAATAAGGCGCATTTATGACTGTATTTTATACAGTTATCTTGATTTAACAACTATATTTCCGTCTTATTATTTTCTTCGTGACTACTGATGCTACCCTTACCCCCAAATTTCCATCCCACGTCGAGTATTTTACTCGGGACAATATTCATTTCACGTAAGATACTACATACATCACATACCAAATAGTATTTTCTCACTAATCCTCACATGATGCACAGTCATAGGCTATATATATTACTGCAGATCGTGCACCTCTCTTCTGGTTTTAATCATGCAAATTGAAAACACAGTTCCCTCCATACGAATTATGTAGTTTTGTCCAATATGCGTATAACCACGAACTACATACATGGATGTTCTAAACGTAGATATACGAGTGTGCAAAGGACTCCTCTGTCCACTCGCCCAATTGCACTCGCTTATCTACGAACCTTCAATCCATATGGATACAACCCTCGCAGCTGGTAGGAATCAGGTTGTCCTCAGAATCGCAAAGTATTAAGTTCACGGACAAATGGCTCGTTTAAACTTGTGTGTAGAACGCTACAATACATGCTACTGTGCAGAAACGGTTTGCAAAAAAAAAAAAAAAAATCAAAGACAAATATGTAGGCCCGCTACCGTGTGGAATTTTATAATATACGATATTTGCCTTTGAACAAGAAATACTCACTCGGCGGGTTGGAAACTGACGTTACCGAAATTACCTGATTTTTTCAGATTTACGAGACAACGATTTGACTGTTTTTATACGATTTTGAAATCAATTATTCTTAGCTTATATATGGTATATGGTGGAATATTCGAAGTAAAAGCGATCAATGATTGCATTTCTTTATAACAGAGATATGGTACATGTTCCACAAATCACAATACAAATAGAATTTCGGCCAACTCGATACCCAGGTGGAAATTTGACGTTTTTGTATTTAAAAGATTATAGAGAAAAACTTTAACTTTATATTACGAGACTGCCTCAAAAAAAAATATTTTTTTCATCACCCACTTCATGCAACCATAGTTTATAGCATAATATTGAACCCCGTGAAAGTAAAACGCCGAGTGATTTTCTTAAGCGGTGCCGAATCGAGATTTTGTATTCGCTATTCGATAAACACGTAAAAAATCCAATTCTGACTGTTGAATGGAGATTCAAATTTCTCTATACAGTAGACGGAATGGAATTTCACTAAACGTATACACAACAAAATTCGACGACTTTAATCTAGAATTAAAACATTCTTCTTTCATTTCCTTATCTTTGTATAGTATCAAAAGTATCCGGTTTTCCATTTACGTAAAAAATTTAGTGAAAGTCTGTTTTAGGGGGTAATAGCATTGCATAATTCATGACATTGTCGAGATGCATCGTGGTAAGCTAAATAAAAACTGACACTTGCCTCGCGGGATATTGTCACTAAGGAGAATGAAAAAGTGAAAAAAAGATAGGTTGCTAGGTTAGGTCAAACCTTCGGCCTCGTTATTTGTCGTAATCATGAATATGGATAGTAATTAATATACCAGATATATGATAGACAACGTGTCGGTTGTTATGCCGATCTCTAACACAAATTTGATTAGTCACACTTTACGACGACACAGCTTATGCCACTTGATCAATGACAGGAGTGTCAAATATAATTGGCCCGAACTGTGTACCTCGGTGCCTCATAAGTAGAAAGCAATCGTGATACAAACAACATCAACTGTACTAGTGCTGAACAATTGCGTGACTCGTGCAGCGTCGAGTAATAAACAGAATGCAAGACTCACCTGCAGCCACGCAACACTTGATGAGATTCACTCAGCTTGAACGCGCACTTACTCAGCGTTCACGTACTACATACGAATGAGAACATTTCGAGATGCCGACAAGTCAAAATAAAAGCAAGACGATGTATAAACAAGATCGCGAGAGAGAGGCATTTGTTTTATACTAGTCAAAACACACGACCCGACCTAAACGTGTTTCTCGTTATGTGACTGCACTCGCGATATTAGCAATTAAGTATAAGATGCATTCACACCGACTGTCGGCACTTATTAAATGTTTTTGATCAACGAAACATTGCTTCAGATACTCACGAAAGAGTCAAATACGCCGGGATGTAGGAACTGCCGTGGATCACAACCACCAACTGATCATAACTTGTCCACGATCACAAGATGGTCACCCGCTACCCAAGCGCCGCTTGGCGGCAGTGTTCGACACTATTTTGAACTGACGACCGTTTCAATTCGGTCTTTTGAATGCAAAGATGTTTTTGCCGATCACGTTGATTAAATTACGTAAAAATAGAGCGATAAAACGAGTAGGGAATTAAATATGTAAGATGGAAGGGAGATTTGTTGGCTCGTTTACGGTCATTCGTTCCACGTTTGGGTTGGCTCGAGCGGCCAGGGGTAAACAAGTCTCTTATACTTACCGACTGTTCTCAATGCAACTTTAGACTAGTTAGCGGCAGGTAGAGCGAGACAGATTATAACCGACATGCACCTCTCTCTCTCTCTCTCACTCTCATTCCCCCGTTACACTTTACGAAGCTACCTCCAGTGAGAATTAGCAGCATTGCGTTCCAGTCATTGACATCCAGCTGTAATCTGGTGCATGCATGGGTGTATGAAACACCGTATACACAAAACTTTATTAAACGCATTCCTGTTCTTGGGTCGTTCGAAATATCTAAACCAGGCAGCTGTCAACACTTAATAATCGAATATTTGAACGACGAAAGAACACAGACGCAATGAGTGGCAAACATTGGTACTACTAACTCTGCACTGAAATCTGAAGCAACGTTCCATACCGGAGTTCGTCTCCTGTTCTCTTACTTCCTCAACGTTATAAAAGCGTATCGAGTATGTGATTATTGGCAGAGTCGATCTATCAATGCACAATTACCCAGATTTCTCTATAACAGCCGAATGATAAATGCAACAACCATTTATCCCGAGAAGTTACCCATTGAGCGAAGAATCGTGTCATCTGTTGGGACCGCAAATTTATATGAATGTGCAGTAGCGTGCGCTTTGTAATACGTGTACCCGCGCACTCGCGTTTATTAATTTTTTTTCTAACTGAAAACTAGAATGTGACGTTCGGTAAAAGTACTCCAACAAAATTCGGCAAAGTTACACGCCGCGGCGGCAGTATCAGGACAGATTGGAATACAAAGAGATGGAGAACAACTCGGGTAATAAAGCGAAATCTTCCGTCCGAACGCTGCTGCGACGTGTACCTGTACAGATATCTCGAACGTCGGAGCGTGTCTTTTATGAGTAAGTTAAAATTAGAGGTGTTGGATGTATTATTTTAATTTTACCGCGATCAACGATTGAAAAACATTTTCCCATCTTTACGTACTTCTCATAATTTCTTCACTTTGTGTCTTCCATAACAGTAAACTTGATTGGCACCGAAACTTTTACTTTTCATTTACTGTTTTTTTTTTTTTTCCTAGAACAAAGGAGTACAAAATGACAAAACACGAAAGAATATAAATAACGAATTATAAAAACAGTTAATTCGTTTTTGCGCAAAGAACTTAAACTGAATGATATACCTATAATATGCAATAATTGATTAGAAATACGCGATATTTAATTTCAAATAAAGTGAATTGAAGCGAAACGAAAATATAATAATCTAATCAATAGTTCATTTGTTAATATTTCCAGTAACTTCAAATTGAAAATTCAAATTTCCATTATGTCCATCAACATCTTCTACAATCAATTTCTTGTAAAATTCATGGTTTATTTGACGCAGAAATAAAGAAATCTACGCATAAATTTGAAAAACGGATTTGAAAATGCCGATCATAATTTTGAACCTAGTTTTTTTAGACTGTTTACTTTTACTTTTTTTCGAAATATTTTCTGGATGTAAACATGAGAGTCATATGTATATATGTAACACGTGGCGTGAGTATCCTTATAATGGGAAAAACGAATAAATTCGATAAAGAGGTAAAAAGGATTAAAAATCAAATGTGCCCGATCTTCACTCAACCGACAATGCTCATCTTTCGCCAGAATTTTTGTTTCTACCTAAACTAACTATTTCAAGTGTGGCCCGTTGGAAAATCGAAATTTTTTTTATTTTGACACACCCTAATACATAGGTAGAAGATTACAACTTATCTGCTACTGTTATAACCTAGCAGTTGACATAAATTGTGAAAACAAATACACATCCATTGTTATTTTATCTCTTAACTCTGCTACACCGACTGCAATACTTATAACATAGTAATCGCCGGCTATCGCAATCAATTAAATGGTACGATGGAGGAGCCACCCATGCTAGATTTATACATTATACGTACATATCTATCATGCTGATATAAATGCAAGCGTCACACTCTATACATTGGAATGACTAGACGTCCCACTGTTATCTGTATCTTAGAAAAATATTTGCTTGTGAACTAAAAAAATGTTTAAAAATTATAACACGATATTTTTTACCATTACAACACGCACTGCCTCCGAATAATAATTTCTGTTTTAAACTAACTCTCGATCCTGACGATCGTGTCTCTTTGTCAGCGATACTTAAAACTTTCTACAGCATTTGAATATGGCAGATAAGCCAGTACGGAAGATGTGATATTAATCATGTATTCATATAACTCATCTATACTAATATCTATACTATCTATACTATCTATACTAATATTATAAAGAGGAAAGATTTGATTTTTTGTTTGTTTGTTTGTTTGAAATGAATAGTCTCCGAAACTACTGGACCGATTTAAAAAATTCTTTCACCGTTGGCAAGCTGCCCTATTCCCGAGTGACATAGGCTATGTTTCATTTTCAAAAAAATTAGGGATGCTTACTAAAACTTGAATAATCTAACCCAAGTTGTAAAAAAATAAACAAAAAACTTCCTTCGATCGCGTGCGCTGCGAAAACTATTAATGATAGAACAAAATGATGTATTACAATTTTTCAGGACACATCACTATCTATAAAAAATGTCGCGATAGCATGTCTCTATCTTTTATAGTTACGTCACAATTATTATATGCCCGTGCGAATCCGGGATGGGCTGCTAGTATAACATATACAGAGAATTTCTGCTCAAAGGGCAAACTCTAATTAGTGACAATTACACATTTTATGTAAACCGAGCGTAGCTAATAAAATACGAATAACAATTTTCACGTGTGCTTGCACTGGAGATGCACACGTGACTCGGAGATTACCCTTTGACCAGAGATTTCCTGCATACGTTTTATTGTGCTATTTTGTTTCCGCTGTATCCGATTCCACGCACAATTTTAACCAAGATGAACGATTTATACATTTTCCATTAGGAAATCAAATCCTCCTTGATGAAGTTAGTAACGTTATCGTAACAAAAATCACTCCTGTCTTAATATTGCAATGATTTTCAACTCTTCAACACTAATGTGTAGAGAAATGTTCTCACGCTCATCTCGAATCTTGTTCTTTTAAAAATTTCAAATGGAATGATCACCTGAAAATTTATTTACCTTCGCAAAATTTTATGCTTTTTAGAATATTGAAAAATAAAAATTTTGTAATACTTAAAATATGAAGGGGAAAAAAATATTTATTTAATACTGTGAGATTTTTTCTCATCACCAAAGCAAATATGGTAATAAAAAAACAGTTCCGCCATTTCTAAAATATATATATATATATATATATATATGTGGTATATATATTTCACCGTAATCTGAAGAAATTCGTATACTTGTTAATGCAAAAATGTGATAAATAATTTTTATCGTTATAATCGTCATCAGCTATTTCGTATATGTGATAAGTATGTAAATGTTACTGTTATTTGCTGATACGAGTCATCACATATTAAGTCATATTCCAATTATAAATATACGTAATGTAAAAAAAAATCTCATTTACTAAAGTGATTATTTTTGATAAATAATTAAATTGCATCAATATTTTGATACACAAACATTTTAGACAGCTAAATTATAAAATTTTTAATTACCAATTATTTTTTCAACTTGACCTATAAATATTATCTTATTATCATATTTGAAATTTCGCGTTCGGCGTTTGCACAGAAGCGTTAGACTTTTTTATCATCACGCGAATAATTTTGCGGTACGGACGATTTATGTTCCGAAGGGTTGAGGAACTAAGATTTCGAAATACGAGTGTGTTTTGTTTTATTACGATTTACTGAATTTCAGACAATTTCAAAGTCGCAAAATAACGGTTTTTCTTCGGCATGAATCGTTGGGATAACGTTACTAATCGTAAGTTCAATACGATCACTTCAGTCAAATAACAACTTAATTATCGTGTTACGATTTCTTTACATTCCAATTTCTCGTTAACATTCGACATAAATCTAATAGCCGCGTTTTAGTTTTTTCAATCGTGAAACTGCTCATCTATGGATTAAGTATCGCGGTTTTCCGTCAGTGAAATCATCGCTTTAATCGTTTTTACCCTGAAATATTAATTTCTTTTCTTTTAAGACTCGGACTTCGTATCGCACAACGTCCGGCGAGATGGCTTGCCGGAAGTACAGTTGTGGTTCTATTTTGCCTCGCGGGACTTCTGTGTTTCCGACAAGAGAAGAACCCTCTCAAACTCTGGGTACCTCCAGACTCCGATTTTCTACGAGACACGGAATGGATCATGGAGAATTTCGGCCAGGGATTGAGAGTCCAAACCTTAATTATGACAGGTGAAAACGTCTTGGAGCCTCGGGCGCTTATGAAGGTGAGCGTGACAAGATTGGGCTCGAATTCTGCAAACGTGTAGTAATAAAATTGTTAAATTTCTTGCAGTATGAGATGAATTTTGCAAAGGAAAAAAAAAACTGTTTCAACACGTTTTAATGGTTGTACAGGTGAATTCTATTTATATCGTATCTCTTCACGATTTCTGACCTCAAGATACTCGACGAAACTGGTTTCGCACGGCAATAAACGGTCTACGGATTATAATTATAATAACAAATATTACACGGCTAAATTTTACGCCTATGCATAATTTGAAACTCAGTTGAACGAAACAAACGAGTTATTTAATACTCAAAGCCCTTGTAACACGAACTGTAGAATGATCTGCTCGAGTCTCTTTATGCACTCCAAAATATGAATTGGTGAATATTCACTGATTTCGGTAAATATAAAAGTCCTCACTGGTTTTCAATCGCAAATATAAAATTGAGTTCTCTAACGATATTATATACTTACGAAAAACCAGTTTTGTTTATCAGTTTCAATTCATGATTCATTATCGATGGCAAGCCTCGAATATTCTGTGTCCTTGGACCTGGATATACGGCAGTTATTTAATTACAAAGTTCGTTAATGGAAAAAAACTGTTGTCGGCCAAGCCAATGACTATAAGGTGATTACTCACGTAACATCCGGTTGATAAATTCTACCTTACAATTTTATAGCTGAACGAAGTTACGAGCCGTATATTAAAGTCACACGCAACCACTGGAGGAAACACGTCCTGGACAGATGTATGCTTAAAGTAAGAATTTTTATCCATATTAATTTATACGAATGGTTTTATCAATCGGGAAAAGATTTACTTTTTTTATTTTCATACACTGTCTGCCTCTGCGACTTGTGATACAATTAGCGTTAGAGTATTTTTTATTTTTTTTTTTTTTGTCGTTACATCAACAGCAGTATTTGCTCTGTATTTATAATGATGTAACAGTAATGATTTTTCGGCCTTGTAAAAAAATATATGCCGTTCTGATAAAATACATGCAACTTTCGACAGGCTGATTATAAACTACTTAATCTTGGCGTGACGATTACAATCCAACTAGCTCTGCGGACCCCAACGATAAAAGAAATTGTCTATGCAGCCTATACACAGAAGTTAATTGTTTTATCATCGGGGTCTGTAGAGTTATTTGGATTATAATCGTCAAGCCAGAGTTACGTATTTTACACTCAGTTTACTCTAAAGATGAGTGAATTTTATCAGGGGTCGTAGATGTAACCTTTTCGTTTAGTGCGTTATTATAGTTAAAAAAAACTTATTACAATATTATATTATGGATTTTTTTCTGAGTATAGTTATAACTCGATGTTAGAGAAATGAATCATGATAATAATAATAATGATGATGATGATGATGATGATGATGATGATGATGATGATGATCTTGAAGATACGCACATATCGTGTATCTCTTTTATACACTCTTGTGATTTTATATCTAGACCTGGAAATTTTCGTCACAGCACGTTCTACGTATCAATTTATGGTTAATCTTGAACGTATGACCGAAACATGACGATGTAACCGGTCAAAACTATTATATCAGCTGTAATTTATCACGATTTTATTTGTCAACTTAATCTATAGAAGGATAAGCAGATCGCAGATCGATCGTTATATAGGTTTTCGACATGTGTAGATGTACTAATTTACCCAGATTAACAACCCCTGTAGATAACGATACATCATCAAACACTTGTAATATTCTTAACGCACAAATTTTTTAACTGGAAAAAACACGCTACAAAACTTCCATTTCTTCTGAGCGAAAGACAAAACATGAAATATCTGTATATATATGGATTATTCACGCAGGATTCCCGTAATTCCCAAATTCGTACGGACGCTTCGTCAAATCAACTCGCCAGATAATGTTGGAGACTATTTCTTCGACGATGAACAAGACGAATCTGAGAATGAGGATGAGGATAGCTTCGGTATATTGTCGTGGATACCGACTAGCGTGTACTGCAACACGTATAACTCGTTCGAAAAGAGCTGCTACCTGAAGAGCATTCTGGATGTATGGAACTTTGACGATGCTACAATGAGTAACTTGACAACAGATGAAATTGTTCGCAGTATAAAAACTGTAAAGACCAGTCCCAGTTTGGGACATAAAATGAATTACGGTGAACTCTTAGGCGGTATAATCAGGGATGATACTGGACGGATAATCGGTGCAACGGCGGTAAAAACCCAATGGTTTTTAAATGTGAATTTTTCAGCGGTTGACATGGACAAAATTGGCAACGACGTGGGAACTGCCGACTGGGTAAGGTAGGACACGGTGATTCCGTTTTTATTTTTTAAATGGACGACGGCGCGTTAAAGTTGAATTGGCACCGTTGTCTGCAACAAAAAATTGGAAGGAGAGAAAAATATCTTCTATGCAACGCGGACATGTTTTACGTGTTTTTTCACGCGTGTTTTCCGTACACCAAGTATCCATTTCTATGACTGTCGAGTCAGTCTGCGAATGCGCATGTGCGGAGTACTGAAAAGATCACTTTACGTCCTAGGAGTTAAAAGTGGTATTTTCAGTACCGCGCGCATGCGCTGTCGCGAACAAATCTGACATTACGGGATCCTAACCTCAATTTTTGGTTTCGTGAAAGAACGCGTAACATACTCTTGTTATATTATAAAGAATCCTGTGCAACAAGCAGGTAACGGTATTTTCGCTTCTCGTATTTACAATATTCGCTCATATTGCAAATTTATGCTCGGCCCTTCGTTGAGTTTGCCTTTTTGTTACACAAAATAGAACTATTAAAAAGTTTCCCGAAATGTTATTCGAGCCAATGATAGTGAATTCATTCAGATCGATTCATCTTTAACTACGCTGCAGTCTGACAATGAGTTAGTTCCACATTGCTCATGCTGACAGACTCCACGAGCATTACCGATCAAATCAGACGACTTCCTTCTTTAGTTTCCTGAGTTTAAAATTTCTTACTACAGGCAACGGAAGACGTTTTAGAATGGGAAAAAGTCTTTTTGGAATCAGCCAAGGATGAAACTGACAAGCTTCGACTGGAAGAACGGATCATAGAAGGAGGCCTAGCTCTTTGGTATGAAGCCGGCAGGAGTTTTGGGGACATTAGCTCGTCAGCGATGTTTCAGGACATCGCGAAACTCATTGGCGGAATAATGCTGATGTCGTTTTACGTTCAAGTTATACTTTCGAGATTCAACTGGGTCGAGTGGCGCGTAAGAATCATTCATAAAAACTTGTTCAAAGTTGGATATTAGTCACGAATAGAGCAACTTAAGAGATTAAAATTCAAACTAATTTTTACCACAAGTGGTGGAGTGACCAAGAATGGTGCAGTTACCCTACTTCGCCAACTTCTGACCCATTTCTCCTTGTCCAAAACAGTTCTGCCTGACCAGCGCGGGGCTGATGTGCGTAGGTGGAGCCTTCATTATTGCCGTGGGAATTTGCTCCTTGGCCGGAGTTCCTTACGGACCAGTTCACACGTCCTTGCCTTTCATGCTAATGGGTCTCGGGGTGGACGACATATTCGTCATGATGGCAGCCTGGGACCAGCTCCATTCCAACGAGCAGAATCATGTCCGTCCGGTGACCGAGAGAATAGCACTGATGTTGAGCCACGCTGGATCGTCGATATTCATAACGTCTTTGACGGACGTAGTTGCCTTTGTCATAGGCGCGTCGACGGTGAGCGAATGAAGAAGATGAGGTCTCGAATGCACGTGTATTGCAGTGCGGATATATTTTAAGGGTGGTTTTATTTCTGGTTGCAGATCCTCCCGTCTCTTCAATCCTTTTGTATTTACGCAGCGGTCGGTGTCTTTGTTACCTTCCTTTTGCAAATCACATTTTTCGTTGCATTTTTTACCCTCGATACGAAACGGATCGAGGCCAAGAGGAACGGGATTCTACCGTGCATAGTACACAGCGTTTATCAGCCGCGGACCAAAAACGAGGATCGCATCTCGTGGCGTGTCACAGGCTTTCTGTATTCCCGCGGAATATTAACAAGGTGGGGAAAACCCGCGGTGCTGGTGATAACCGCCGGTATTGCAGCCTTCGGTATATACGGATCGACGCGTTTAGAGCAGCATTTTGATCCCGAGTGGTTTCTGCCGGAGGGAACATATCTGGCAGAATATTTGGACCAATTCAAACAACACTATCCCGAACAGGGCCACGAGGGATTTATCTTCATGGGAGAGCTCGATTACGTCTCCAATTTTCCCAAAATTTTACAACTATGCGAGACGTTGAAAAGCTTGGACATTTTGCAGAATATTGATCAGTGGCCGGTGAAATTTGCCCGGTTCGCGAAGAACCAATTATACGTTGAAGGTAAGGCTTAGAAATGCGAAAGGTTTTTTTTTGGACAGTGGAGTCGACATCAAATGGTACATTATCTAACAAGGGAGTAAAGTCGAAGATTATTCCCGTGTTTACTCGGGCAATAATCAACCGAGGGAATAATTGACTTTATTCCTGTGTTCTCTATAGGACTTGATTTCCGACTCAACTCTGGCCAGACCACCTCTTTTGTTTTCTTTATTTCTGCACTGCGCATGCGTCTCGTGGAAAAATCTCGACGTAAAATAAGAATTTGCGGGAAAAAAGTATAAGATGGAATGACATGCTACTTTCGACCCACTTTTCGGATAATAAAAGTGAAAATTTCAGTCGAGTCGGGAATAAATAAACTAAATTCAATTTACAGTCTAATATTCACTGGTTTATTATTCTAATTTCCAGATTTATCAAAAGTGGACGAGTCATCGTTCAGGAATTACCTATCGCAGTTTCTCTTCAGTAAGTCGGGCGGAAAGTATCAAACGAACTTCCGTTTCGCAGGGAACCTAAGTTGCGGTGAGCCGGCGCCAAAAATATTGATATCGAGTATGGAATTTATCTTCGCGAAATTCCACGATCCCAAGGAATGGCTCGGTGCGATGGACGGTCTTAAAGAGATCTGCTCTGGTTCGGGAATCGACGGGTTCGTCACGGTATGGAGCAAGGTGTTCGCGACCTGGGTTACGGACAAGGCGATATCGCAGGAGGTAACCCGGAACCTGATCCTCGCGCTGATATGCGTGATGGGAATGACGGCTGTGCTGGTCGCGGAGCTTCAGACCTGCTTCTGGATCTTCTTGTGCGTGCTTCTGACCCTCGTCGACGTTTGCGGTCTGATGTATTACTGGGGTTTGACCATTGACATAGTGTCCTGCATCGGTCTCGAGCTCGCCGTGGGATTGAGCGTCGATTACGCCGCCCACGTTGCTCACTCCTTTCTGAATTCGGCGGTGCCGGACGTTGGTGGAAGCAGAGTTCCCCGGACTATAAGCGCCGTTAAACACATTGGAGCAGCGGTTGTTTACGGCGCGGGATCAACTCTGCTCGCGTTATCGCTGCTGGCCACATCCGAGGCTTACGTATTTCGCTCGTTTTTTAAAATATTTTTCCTAGTTGTTACAATCGGTCTGTGGCACGGTTTGATGTTCCTACCGGTTGTGTTCAGCGTTATTGGTCCCCGAGCTTTGCGCTGCGATAGTGGAGACGACACGAGCAAACAGACTGTACCGAAACCTTGGAAAACTGTACAAAACGAAATCGACTTGAACAAGGATGACGTACGGGGTGAAGCGGAAACCGAACTTATGTCACCGGTTGAGAATAATAAGGAATAATTTTATCGACAATTGTGATGTAGATGGAGTAAAAGATAAAAATTTGCACCGGTTCATATCAATACAAGTAAAAAATGACGTGACATACACGCGGCACTGTGCATCTTGTTATATTTTTAATATCGATATGAATGTATTCTTTATCAATAATATTTATTTTTTGGTTCAATAAACATACAAAATTATTACACTATTGATACTATTAATCATATTCGCATATCATGTCATCATCGTCACACATTTATACAAAAATAATATAAAAAACTTGGAGATTTATTATTATAACTTAAAACGCATGTTCATATATATATATATATATATATATAGTTATTATATATATATGTATATATCAGGTTGTTGTTTTTGTTGTTGTTGCTGTTGTTGTGTTGATGCCTGTTTGTTGTTTCTTTTTCTCTTTCCTTTTCTCGTTCACGTTTTCTATTTCGTTTGATTTCTTTTCATTTTTTTTCCCAAATTCTCTTCGTTTTTTTTTTTTTTTCCTTAACATCATCACGTGTCACACGATTAATAATATGCATAATAATGTAATGTACAAATGTTGAAAATATTGGACGTGAAAATGGAAGGAAAAACATAGTGAATTCTCGTCATATATTTGAAAGAAAAAAATACGGAACAAAGGAAAGAAACAACGACAAAAAAAAACAAGTACAAAAATAACGTACATAGTGCAAGATCGCGATCGATCGATATAGATTTATTTTATTTAATATTATTATTATTATTATTAATATTATCATTATTATTACTATTACTAGTATATATATAAACGACTGATTAAAGGATAAAAGAAAAAAACTATGTAAAAAATAAAAAAAATAAAAAAGAAAGAAAAAAAAGAAAAAGAAGGAACATGACTATTATACTATAAACCGACGTAACGTATAAACGGATGTAATTTCTTTCATATGTACGGATGTACATACATGCGAAGTACATCACGCGCGCGTGTGTGTAGGTTTTTGCGTACACATATATATATACATACATATATATATATACACATACACATGTGAGTACTTGAATTTTTTTAAATAATAATATATAATCACAAAGTAAAAATAATTATACGAGCTTGCGAGGGGTGAAACGACTGATTTTTATCGTATAGCCCTTCGCTGCATCTCTCAGTCTTACACAGTCCATGGACATTCGCTCCGTTATTCATATATATATATATATATAATATTTGTTCGTTTAGTCGTACATGCCATAAACTCATTCAATCATTCATACATTTTATTCGTTCGTTCGTTCGTTCGTTCGTTTGTTTGTTTCTTCGTTACAGCTATTCAAATTCATCTTTTTTAATATCCCGTCACTTATTCACTCGAACATTGTTTTCACATAACATAATATATGTGTGTTTATATTATATATATTATACATATATATGTATATACTTCTCACGTACCATGATGATATTATTATTATTATTATTTAATTATGTATACGCGTAAAGAGACGATATTTTTATAACAGATGCACGCAATATTAGTAAATGCACGCATCTGTCTCACAATGTTTGTTTACTTTTTCTTTTTTTCTTTTCATTTTCTCGTGTTTTTCCTACTTTTCTTCGTTCTTTCCTTCTTTGAGAAAAAAAAAAAAAAAAAACAAGCAAAAAGAAAAAGTAAACAAACACAAACAAACGAACGTACACGGCAGACGTAGACGCACAATTATACGATAACATTTCACAGGTAAAGGGCGCGTACAATTTACGCACACAGAACGGTTAATGAAAGGGAATGATGATATTGGGACAGGAAAAAATGGGATCGTTTTCGGGTGCACAAGAGGAAGTATTACGGGGGAAAGCTTGGCGCACAAACGGTATACAACAAATTACATATCATTATTATGTTTTGTATTTTTTTTTTTTTTCGTCTTTTCTCGTTTTCTGTTTTTTTTTTTTCTTCTTTTTTTCACTTTTCCGCTTCCCATCATCCTTTTTGTTTTTTTTTTAAATATATATATATATATATACGTATGTATACCTATACGTACGGTATCTTAGCCTATAATGTTATTAGAAATTTTACAAACTGGGAATTTCTCCGTCATCGTAGAATCGTACATAATAACCATAACAAGGAACCATCAATATATACATACACCAATATACATATGATATATATATATATATATATATATATCTATACGTATACATGTGTATATATGTATATAAACATATGTACATACACATATATTTATATCTATACGTTAGCAAAGAGGTATTATTATTTTGTGAAAGAGTGTATCTGCGAACGCGAAAACGTGTATTCGAGTTTTTGTGTTTGAGTTTTTTCGTGTGTGTGTGTGTGTGTGTGTGTGTGTGTGTGTGTATTTAAAATTATGAAATAACGAGTGACGAGCACAATGATCGCAATTATATTACCGTAATGCATTTACGACAGGGTAACGCGGGCGGTTTCCTCGCAGAGTGATAATAATTTCAATTGATGAGTAACGAAGAATCGTTAAAATTGTTAAAAATTTTCGGAGGCGTTTTTTTTTTTTTTTTTTTTATCTTTTATTTATTTATTTATTTATGCATTTATTTTATTTTGTTTATTCTTTGCTTGCTCAAACTTTTCGTTTCGATCCGCTCTCTACTTTTATTCCATCCTTCTACTTCCCTGTTATTCATTATTTTTCAACTGCTTATGCGCTATTTCTTACGATCTCTCTCATTCCGCGGTCTACTTTTCGCCTTAATTTTCTCACTTACTCTTATTTAATATGTAACATTCAGAGGGAGGACAGGTGGGACACTCAGGATGGGATACAGACAGACAGACAGACACTGACACAGACACAGACTACAGGCTACCAACTAACTATCTATCTATCTACCTATATATCGTCATTATTATCGTTTTGTTAGTAAATTGTGTCACGTTATTGTTAATAAACGTCTCTAGTTTTTAGCATCCTTTTGGTTTTTTTCTTTTTGTTCTCTGTTTCGTTCTTAATGATCCTTATTCTTATTATTCTTATTATTATTTTTATTACTCAAGCTTACATGCCCAAAAATCTACCAGAGGCACTTTGGGTTTATTTAGTACCATTATAAATTGGCGCTTGTCGTATTGTTTCACAACAACATGTTAATGCTCGTCTGTCGAATGCTCGAGGCAAATCAATGACAATGCATAAATCATCGATATATTCCAAAGCTAATGAATAGAATCCATTTTTTTTTTTTTTTAAATTTCTCTTTCACTCGTTTCATTTGTCTATTTATTTAACGGCGTTACCACCCTACTGTGCAATGCATTTCATCACGTTCGTCTCGTTCTTTCGTTTTCTCTTGAAAAGGATTCATTTATCTTCTTATTTATTCATTTGTTTATTTATCATTGTGATTTTACTAGTTTCATTTTTTCAAATATTTTCACAATTATCAAACTTCGTTCGCAGTTTGCACTTTATTTACAATCTTTAAGGTTTATTATTACTGTAATTATTGGTTTTTGTTTTTTTTTTTTTACCTTTCTTCTACCAAGTTTACAATAATGTATGTACGTTTCGTTTCGTTTTGCATAATTTCGTTTAGCTTCGTTAGCGTTCCATTTCCATTCAAATACACACACGTATATTAAACATAGTTGTTTTTATTTCATTTTCTTAATTTCTTTTTCTCTTTTTTTTTGCTTTTTTTCGCGTAACATTTTCACTTTTTTTCCCCCTCTCGTCGGTTCATTTCATTCGTTTGTTTATTTTTTATTTATTTTTTTCCCCGTTTGTTTCTTTTGAGCAATATTTATATACTTTCTCCACTGACAACTGCACATAGAAATTGACACACTGGTTAAAACTGACACAATTATTACAACGTTCACACTTTTTTTTTTTTGTTATCATAATCTCCCATTCCCCAACATATCCACGTATACCTATGATAATAATGATAGTAGTAGTAGTAGTAGTAGTAGTAGTAATAGTAGTAGTAGTAATAATAATAACAACAACAACAACACCAACAACAACAACAATATGTATACCTGTATACCTACGGAGTATTTTGCGTGTACATTGTGTAAATCGTAAGAGAGATAATATTCTCGCAGTATTTGGTCTGTCTGTTTGTGGTGAAGTATCGTTTTTCCATCAGCTCGTTTCCTCGCTCCTCAATTCACCATCGGTACGCGTACAAAATTAAACGTGCAAACATTCACTCTAAATATGTCTATCTATCCACAGATATAATGATAATTAACGTTACATTAATGATTATCGTTTCATGTATATATGCATATATGCATATGCGTATACATGTATATTAGAGTGTTTCGTATATAGGTTGTTGACATATTTTTACAACGCATACATACCGAATCCTTTTCAAACAATTCAAAACCGATTGCCCAATTTTATTTAGATTTTTATCTAAACTCTAACCCGTCCCGACAACAGGGTGGATTTTCTCATTTAAAAGAAAACACACGTGTTTCGACGAACACATTTTCAGTAGATAATTCATTGTAAGGGTAAAAAAAAAAAAAAAGAAAAAATCTGTAACTGCGAAGTTTTAGCGATCATCGGTGCTACTGACTGAGAGTAAAATTCACATCATCGTACCATGCAAGCGCGAAGAATTGCATACTCATACAATACAATACATGCTAGAAATGTGTCCGAAAACACGTGTATTTTAAATAGCAAAGTTCACCCTGTTGTCGGCACGGATTAGAGTTGAGATAAAAAATATGAAGAAATTAGGCAACTCTTTTTGAATTATTTGAAAATGATTTCGGGGGATATACGTTAAAAAATTCGTCAACAACCTAAATATGGGACACCCTTGAATACATGCACATGTATGTAGACCTGTATATCTATATCCGTATCCATACACACATTTATATACTGTATATTACATACTTGCGTTCAACGAGTGAGTCGTACGTAACATCAATATTCATACATATATGCATACAATGATTTCGTACCAGTACCCATAATATGTTATCGATGCGATACAATCAGACAATACTTAAACAGTGATCAATTATTAACTACCACAGTAATTTTTACCATCGTTATTGTTATTGTTATTATTATTATTATCATCATCATTATTATTATTATTATTATTATTATTATTATTATTATTAATACTACTACTACTACTACTACTACTACTACTACTACTACTACTACTACTATTATTATTGTTGTTGTTATTGTTATTTCTGTTCTACTTTCTCCGGCGATACTTTTTTTTTCTCTCTCACTTTTTCCTTCGCTCATTACTTCTTCTTTTTTATATACCTTATGAATTACAACAATAATTATTAAGAATGAGACAACAACATGACGACGGAGGCATTGAAGCATATTATTTTATTTACGAGGAAAAGTGGCACGAAATGGTTTATCGTCGATTGGAGGGGGTAGGAATAATGGAGAAGGAAAGGGGTACCAGGGATTTATATATACCTATATATACATGTGTATATATATATATATCACACACAAATACATGTATATGCGTAACGTTACAATTACAACGATGGCGATATATGATGGAGAAATGTAGATAAAGAAAAGAAAGAAAATAAGAATTAAAAAAAAAAAAAAAAAAATTTATAATATAACAGATACGAGAATGACGAGAATGACAGCGAATTATACAAATTACAAATGGACCGATGAAAACTGACAATTAATGGAGGAATGATGACGGGCTGAGAGGTAGGGGGAATTCGATTACATACAATGATTTTGGGACTAGGGGGTTAATAACAGGGAAGCACGCACACTCAACACAACCGTCACATCGAGATAACCTCGCGCACGTGGCCTTATAGATCATACATATAATATATATACATACATAATGATATAGCTATACTTAACTAAATACACAGTCTGTTCCATTGCTTGGATGTGTTGTTCTCGATTTTGTGTCTCAACTTTTTTTTTTTTTTTTTTGTTTTTTTTTTCAAATTTTTCAAATTTTTACTTCTCTCCTCCCACTTCGCTCTTGTCTTTTCACGATTTTGCCTCAAGTATTTAACGTTGTAACGTACGTGTACACGACGTACAGAATCACCTGTATACGGTTTAAATTAAAAAAAAGAACAAATGCACAGAGTCAGATAACATTGTGGGATCGGATGTCCTGTTTCTTAAAACCCACATTTCGATCTTCTGACCACCGTCGATGATAAGGAACGGCCTTGTCTATAGACGAAACGGAAAAATTAACCGGTGCACGAAAAATTCGTAATCCCGGAAAAAATTATGCATTCTTCGTGCGTTGTACCTTCTTGCTGTCATGAAGAAAGCGAGAAAAAAGAAAAAAAAAACAATCCTTATCTCCGCGCAAACTTTCACACACGCGTAAATATATACATGTATCAAAGGTACGTGTACGTTAGCGTTCTCTGACGTCTTCTCGGAAGTAGTTGATGATGCATAGATTTAAATACCTGAGCGTTTCGTTTGTGTATTAATGTAAGTATATGTCTTGATGTGGATTTGTGTGTGTGTGTGTGTGTGTGAGCCTTTATACGTAGAAATATTAATTATCATTATCGTTATTATTATTCCTTATCCTTACTACCTATAATTATTAATATTAGTGATTATTATTAATTGTTATCCTTAAACCTCAGTTCATATTCCGAAAAATTGTTCTCAGCTAGTAGCGGTGGATGGAAATGTTTCTTCGTTAAAATCAATTACGATTACTTATCGTTAAGATATAGTATTTAAATTGTATGCATCCATGTATATTTATATATATATATATATATACATGCATATATATATATATATATTTATATATAATATTTATACGCTATGCGTAATGATATACACGTATATGCGTATATACGTGTATATCAGTTGATAGTCGGGTCGTTTAAATCGTTTTACACATATACAACATTTGTTAATTAATTATAAATAATTATCAATTAATCATTAATTATCATAATAACATTTATTTTTATCATTTAAAAGATTATTTTCGTATATCGTCGTCGTCATGATACTTCGATGATATATGTATTTATATAGAAACGACGACGAGAACGACGACGATAATATTTATTCACACGATTTAATATCCGACGCGAAGCGGCGATCCGTGTGTGCGTAATTAGGTGCGATCATTATTTTTCTTGTGTGTTTTACATGATCGCGATATTAGAATGCTTTATAGACACCCATGAATTTTCATAATTATTACATTGTATTTACATTGCGTAATATCAAATTACGCAGCGGCAAAAATTGCAGCCCAATTATTCATCGTCATCACTTTCGTAATAATCGTTTAGTAGCACACTTCTCGTTACCTCAAGCACAATATTAATCATACACCATTGATACTTGAGGTCAGTGTTACCCGAGATGACATTATCTCCCGACGTTGTCATCAACACTGGAGTAAAAAGTGCAGAAGAGGTGCCATCAGCCTGTCAGACGGACGCGTGCCGAAGGCTCCAGTTGCTCGTTTCGTCGGATTTTTCTCGTGTGAATCGGAAATGTTTTTTTATTTTCTTTTCTTGTTTCTTTTTCTTCCGTTTTGTTTCAATCAATTGAATTTAATTTAATATACCTATTTAATATAACTCAGCACGGCAAATCCTGGCGAGATCTAGTGAACGTTGTTGTACTATCGACATGGTTAGCGAGACATCAGGGATTTCCCTCCGCTGCCATTATGTTGTGCACTTGCTCGAGCTTGTAGGCCAGCCTCTGCTTCTGCGAAAACTCGTCCTCCTCCAACGTTACGATTAATTGTTCGTTGTATTTTACCGCGTATGTGTACAATTCGTAGAGTGCGCAGTTCGTGTTGAATTCTGTCGAGTGCAGCTGCGGGAATGGGGTGAATAAATATTTTATTATCACTGGTACTCGTTCAAGTTAGTTTTGAAAAGCACTACTGACATATTACTTTGATGTTAGAATATTCTTATCAATTTGCAAATATTTCCTGTAAACTGCCGTGACGCAGGACTGAATTGTGAAAAATTCCACACAGGCATTCGGGAATCTAATGTGCGTAAAGCTGGTTAAAACGTACGTCAATAAAAATATCGAAGGTACTTACTCTAGATTCTTCGGCAAGCATAGCGTTCATATCTTGATCAGAGATTGCGGGCATAATTTTAATATCGGAATAATATCGATCCACCCATTCTTTGTACCCTGGAATGTCTTTTGCGTATAATAGCTTGGAACTCGGCGAGTCTTTACCTGTGTTTGAAAAATCGATAGTATAATTAGCAATTATGACAACGCAAGGTATATCATCATAAATTTTTTTATGCTGTGTTTCGAGGTTCTTAGAAATTCTCAAAATATAGATAGGCATAAATCGACGGATATATTTGCATAATCACCTAATCTATGGTCCGACGTTGAGCAACTGTCCATGAAGGTCTGGGCGACGACAGATAAGCAGGAGTCAACGATGTTCGATTTATGAATATCGAATACGAAGTTTGGATTCTTGATAAGATTGACCCAAAATCTAAGGGGCAGGGAGTTGCTCTTCCACGTGTGTACGACCTCGGGGTCTGATATGCCGTGAAGCAGAGCTTGATCGTCGAGGAAATCGAACATGTATTTTATCGCGAGGGGAAGAGCGGACCCCCGATGCGCGGTACTGAATATGGTCTCGAACAGATCATCGACGAATTTTTGGAGGGTACCCTTGGTCGCGAGTAGCCTTGTGAGGTATATTTCCGAGACCATTTTGTTACCGCGTTCGCCCTCCTTCTGAGCGTCTGTGTCATGATGCTTGACGAGATGCCAGTACTTTATTCCGCTGTCGTGATCATGGTTTAGCGGCGAAGTAGCACGGGACAACGGAGGACTGGCGGAACTGAATTTGCTGAGATTCAGTGTTTCATATTTGTGAGACTTGTCAGTTTTCTCCGAGAGTATCGAGATGTTGTAGAGAGACGACTGTTTCGAGACTAGATTCAGAGACGCGCCATCCGGCACTCTGTAGTGGTTCAGCGTGTTCCTCTTTTTCCAGTCTCCCTCAGCCTTAGTTGTTGAGTCGTCGTCGTACAGTATTAATCTGCCCGATGTGCCGGTGCGCCATTCTGCAGATAACAAACGATGAAAAACTGTTATTTCATTATAGTACGCAGGATTTTTTTGGACCCCGCAAATCTTGCTATCAAACATTCATTGCTACTTACCGAGATCCAAGTCGTCTTTTCGCGGTCTCTGGCTGTACGGAGTAGCTCTGTATATCGTATCCAATGCCTTCTCTTTCACCTGGGATATCGTGTCACAGTCCAAAACCTTCACCGCGACGTTCTCAGTGTTTGGATCCAATCCACTGACAAATACAGTTTGCTGGGATATCGACACGTAGGCGGTCTGCAGGATTGTTATTTAAGTTAATCTCCAGTTGTACTAGTTTCTGTTTTCTCAAAGCTATTAAATACTTAGTATTTTCCAATTGTTAATTCCAACTTTTCACTCACCATTGCCTTAAAGTCGATAGACTGGCGAATCAATTTTTCTTCTGACAATGAGTATCGAGCCTCTGAGGTAATCGCGTCAACCGGTCCCTTGTCCACCTGCTGTTTCATACCTCTGAATAGCATGTACAGTGGCTCGCCGGCGCATTCTCTCAAGAATTTGTAAAGAAGAAAAGTGAACCATGCGGAGAGCATTTTTTCGGCGACGCTCTCAGTTCTGAAAATATAACAGCAATTTCCAGCATCAGTAATCGTACTTGACATGAAAAAAAATTCAACTCGCTAACCAGAAGAGCAAATATTTAATTGGTCACTGTCACTGACCTTCTCAAAAGTAGCTTCGGATGACTTTTTCCCTCCATGCATTTTTCAATAAGTTCGGCTAAAAGTGTCTTGAGAATGTCTGTACAGTACTCCATCTTACTTTGAAGCGTAACCATTATAAGGCTGGCAACATTGACTCGATCCCTCATCGAGAAGTATCTGTTACTTTCAAGGGTCCTAATGAAGAGCAGTAAGAATGTTTTATTCATGATCAGCTGCCCGAACAATCTGAGTCCCTTTTCTTTTCTCATCAGTTCAGGTCTCTCTCTCTGCAGGACGACGTGGTCATCGATATTAGGAAAGAGTATTTTCATGGCGTAAGTTCTGTAGTCAAGGAACGGAATGCCGCCGCTGGTCAGATCGCCGGTCAAATCCGTCATCTCGGTTTGCAGCTCGGCAAAGGCTTCCTTGCACTCGGCGGCGACCCTGAGTTCAAGGATATCCATTTGCTCCTGCATATTTTTCAGCACTCTATTGCTCTCCGTTGATTTCCTGCGGTAAGCGACGAGGAACGCCGTGAAAATGAACAGCAGGATTACTATGGCCGCTGAAACTCCGTACATCGCGGGCCTGGACAACGACCCGTTGATACCGGTTGGCGAGGCGTAGCTGAGCTTCCCGATTTTATACTTCAGTCCACCTCCGACGACTACAATCACCTCTGGAAGTTCCTGCTTGTTGGCAAGACCCGTATTGTCCAAGGCTGGAGGCTGATGTAATGGGGGTCGACATGTTAGTTGTTGCCTCGATAGGGACGTCACGTTGCAGAAGGAATTGCCGATCTGGACAGTTACGTCCGAATCCTGACACGCGCGGTCCAAGTTCTGACCGTTTATGGTGAGATAGTCGCTTTTGTAGTACTTCACTTCCTCCTCGAACACGTCGTAGACAGGATTCGGGTAGAGCAGGAAGTTTTTGTGCCTGTAAGTGATAAGTATACTGGTCAGAAAAGAGATATAAATGTTGAAATATGCTAAGATTTCGACGTTTGAAGAACGCCACCCAGTATAAACAAGCATTGGAAGTTGTCAGGGTACGATAACACTGCATACAATGAAATTCATCACGAACCCATTAGCGGAGAGATTCTGTACGCCCGTGACATTGTCCATGCGGAATCCGTACTCCAGCATCAGTGGATGATCAGCGTCCAGGTGAGTATCTTCGGATACTTCGACGGCGGGTGAATTGCATATCATGTTTGTATGGCTGAACGTAGCGCACTGAGAGACGAACATTTTGTCGTCGTAATAGACGTACATTTGAGGATTCTGCACGTATCCAAGATTCTTCCCGATTACCGATATCTTTATACCACCTGCGGGAATTCCCTTGGGTATTTTGATCTGTCCCGCAACGCCGCTCTCGACTGATTCTATCGTGGGGTCGTCGACGTATTCGAAAACGCCGTTGTACTGCCTAACTCCGCTGTCAAACTGCATCCTTAGCACACCGCTACGAGTGGTGTTGCTGGCACTGGTCATGCAGAGAGTCTCGTTGGCCTCGGCGCTTATTATGGAGCACGGTAGCTTGTCTATGAAAGCGAGTATCCTGCTGCCGGCGTTCATGTAACGTCCTGTTATCCTGATTACGGTCCCGCCACTCCGAGGGCCATACTTAGGCGATATGGACTCGATGACAGGGTCGACGAATTCAAAGTTGACGTCCGAGTAACCACGGAAATCCTCTATCTTGACTATCACGGGTCCCTTTCGCTCCTGAGGAGTACCAGGTCCGTCAACTCTGCATACGATCTGTTTCGTCCTGACGTAAAGTTCAGGGTAAGGCTCGCACGGAAGTCCGGCAATCGTCGCCCCAGCGTATATATCGGCAAATGTTTTCCCCAAGTTTATCCCTCGTATAGTTACGTTGGTACCTCCTTCCCAGGGTCCAAGCTGCGGCTCGAACGATTGAATCTTCGGGTTTGGGCAGGTTTCATTTCTGTTTAGCCAAATGCCGGAACCTCGATTATTGCACTGTTCTTTCACCTCGCACTTATCAGAGCTTTGACACCACCCGCATCCGTACTTTTGGGCGAGAGCCAAACACATGCCACAGTTGTCAGCCATGTCCTTACAACGGTATATAACAACGTGAATGTTGTCAGGATTGTCCAGAGGCTTTGAGCCTCCCCATATCACTGCGAAGGGTACCGTGATGTTAGGCGCCCTTGACGTGTATGAAAATTCTGTCGAATCGCAATATATTGTGTCTGCTAGAAGCTGTGCGTTAACGCTGGTTACACGTCCTTCGATGTTGAACTGACAGACGAACCTCGTTTGTACGATGAATTGCTGTTGAAGAGATAAACAGAAGAATACTTAGAATTTTTATCCCATGGTATTACATGCAGAATCTTTCATCTTAAACATGGTCGACAATTTTCAGATTTATGATCAAATTCTGCGCTCACCCCAATGATATGCACTTTGACACGAATATTTTTCTTTATTCCAGACGAGACCAGTATTTCTTTAGAATCCGTGGCGTTAATAGTAGGACAGAAACCTGGTCCACTTCTATAACTCGGGCCGATTCTCTGGAAATTATAAATACACAACGGATCAATATAACACAGGTTGAATGAAGGGAAAACAATCCAGTTAAAACTGTTCCTCGACAAAAAGCACTACTCACGCTGACTCCTGTGACCAATATGTCATTGCGGCAATTCTCGGCAGTATCGTGCGTGCATCTGTGACCATCGACGCACCAGTCGCAGGGGAAGCTCGACGAAACGCACTGGGTACAAGAGCTGTACGTGTTACAGTCGAAGAAGGTGAAATTCGTGGCAACGAGGTCGGGTCCGCTGGTCATTCGGACGGACAATCTGGCCGTGAAGTGGTGCTCGGCTTGGGGTATCGACGGCAGCAGATCGGTCCTTGGAGTGGTGCAATTAACGCCGTACGATTTTCGAGTAGCATTTGTTATGAGGGTTTTATCGAGGGCCGAGAACGCGCAGAGAAACTGTCCCGGGAGAGTCGGAAGGTTCTCTATCACAAGATCCAGGGTCCTTGCAGTCGTTCTTTGCAGCTGATTCGGAGTGACGCTTGCTATGGTAGTGCACCGACCGCTCTTGTACGAAATCCAGTACAAGGGATCGGTGGCTGCATCCTGACAGTCGCTTCTCAGATTGCACTTGTTCTCCAACGAGCACCAACCACAGTAAGGATCCTTGGCCTCCAAGCAATCCCAACACGTCTTGTATACCGAGCATTCCTGAACTTTGACCTTGGACACCTTGCGTTGTGTCATTACGTAGAGATGCATAAGCTGAGAGTCAAAATGTAGGTCCGAATTCACCGGGGATTTCGGATCCACCTCAAGGTCTCCATACTTCTGAGCCGAGGTCGCAGTCTCAACAACGACCTGAAACGAGAAAAAAAAAACCAGAAATTAATGACCGCAGTAGCCAAGTTCTTCAAGATTAATTTATATTCGTCATTCGTGTGTTTTTGTCTCAAGTACGATGTCGAAGAAAGGATGGAAGGAAGAAAGTAACGCGCCGCCGAACGATGCCGGACTTAATTTCAAATCCACGAGGGTGCCGAGGGGTTGAAACAGTTGAAGTGTAGCGGTGAAGCGGAAGTGGAAGCGGTATCGATCACAGGCCAAGATTTACGATTAACCCAGACTTACGCGTGTTTCATGTTAATTGACAACTTCGGAGCAAAGTAGGTTTTTGGGGGTGGGTTGGCGGGCAGAACGAGGGCGCCGAAGAAGGGAGTATAAGTAAGTTTTATTGCTCTAAACGCGCGGTAAGTGGTCGACCACATTGGTCAGACCCGCCCACGAATTTCCTACTCTTGCAGACGTGGCGTACCTTCGTACAATGTGGGTATTATGGTATGTAGGCATGTACGTACGTACCTACACTCAACTACTTCTTCAAGCGTACCTACATAAACGAAGAAAGAAATAAACGATACCACTGCTATAAATTAACCGGCTAGTAGAGAGAAAGAGTACGTTATATTTATAATGCAATGCAACGCTGCCCACAAGACAGGAACCGTGATTATTTCATTCAAGATATTTCTTAACTATTAAACAGATGATACACACCTCCTGTCCGTCAACCACTACGGACTCCATGCGGTATACATATATAGATATAGGATTCAGACGGGAAAGGATGAGTGAATCTTTCGCATTATAATTGACAGGTGAAAGAATGATACGATTTAAAAAATTATACGCCCTGCAACATTAGGAGCTGGTGTATTTAAGTACATGGTAGCCGTAGCCCAAAGAACGATCATAGACGTAACAGTACAACGAGTGCACAACGAAACCGTGAGATCCATCTGTTAATTTACAACTCGTGATAAATAATGACGCTTGATATCTACTGTATGAGAATAAAAATAATAAACAAATAAAGAACGTTCATGGATTGGAGTCATTAACAACACGGGTGAGCAGTACCTCCTTCCAAAGGTACGCTCCGGATAATTTATAATAATGAGTTAGTTGGCCAATCGAGGAGAAGGACGATGGGCACCGGGGCGACGATTATCATCAGAAAAGAGTTGTGGGTTAAAATTCCCCTGACAATAGGTACACGGAGAAGCGTGTATCGTCCATCCATACAGTTCTAAATTCTAGACACATTTTTCCTTTCATACAATAAGTTAAGAATAACTTCTTATCGTGGAGTACAAGCCTTCTGTAATAACTACAATCATCTCTCCAACCCGATAAGAGTCATAAATTCCTCTTGCGTATGCGCGCACACCTTATTAGGTACACTTTTTATTCTACCAATACCTCTTCCGGCTGACCGAGGTGCTTTGGTACACCGTAAGTTTGGTCATCGGAACGAGTATAGCTAGGTACCACCTAGGTACACCACTATCGCACGTGCCGGTGCAGTTAAAACACCTGGAAGACACCTACACTATGCTCGAACCACCCATCAAAGATAAAGTCAATGAAACAGGAAACCTCACGCACGCAGACACACGCGCATTGACACTGTAATATACCTAGAATCCTATAGTCGTAAAGACGCGGGCACCTATGCTTGGTTCTTTCAAGAATGATTTTCACCGTCCTCTGAGGTATCCAAATTGATAATGAAACAAAAGTTTCATTACTATTCTCGTATCCTATGAACCGAAACGGAATCTGCTGGTTCGACTACTTTCATTGGCTGACAATGAAAGAAATGAGAAGCTTAGTGTTACACGTTCGAAGAAATATCTATGGAGCAATGTGCTTCATAAGATCGACGTGCTACTTGGTCACAATATAACCAGCCATGCACACAACGTGTTATTTCGCTCATGATTTGACGATAACTTTCGGGACTTGCTATTGCTGTTGTTGGTGCTTAAAAACAAGGAGTAAAACGTTAGAAAGATAGTTTTTGTTCATGACGTTACGTACTGAACAAACAATGAATTCTTTCAAACCGATAATCATCTCGAGACGATGAACGGTAGAAAATGTGTAGGTATGGTTAGCGAGGCGATTCTAAAGTAGAGAAGAATGTACGTGCCATACACGCAAGAGGCAACAAGAGTTGAAACGGTTCTCTCGAACAGTGAAAGAAGAATTTCAATATTTTTTTTTTCAATTATCAGTTATTATTCGTTACGTCCGCCAACTCCTCGTTGCACATTCATCTTGCGTAATCCAGTCCACCTCGAATTCAATTTTTTACCAGGCTTTTAAAAAGTTTTTTTTTTTTTTTTTTGAACGCCACTATCCTTTTAACGACCACTGTGTGAGCGGCGGCAGGTCATTTTTTATTCAAATTCCTCTGAGCTGGATTGACGAGGATGACGCGTTGTCGCTTTGCCCGCAGGCGGTTTGCCTGTACGCATATCGTATGGACATGCTGTATGTGTACGTGTCATGTTTCATCGTCGATAATAATATGATATCAATCATGAGACAATTAATCGAAATACGTGCGAAGAATATCGCGATGTGCAAAGATCATCGGCAATAGTAGTCTACCTCATTGTCAGTCTTGCACGTCGTTGGTTCCGCATCGCAATTATCCAATCCTGCTTAACTTATCAGCTGTAAATGTTACGACGAGTTAGCGATCAAGGAATCCTTCCAAGGAACAGTTAAACCCGAAACAACAAAAGGAGAATGAGAACCAGCTAGAAACCGGATATGTATGTATTTCCCAGCAGGCTCTATGAACCGAGCAAATCGAGTAACCCATCATCAGCTATATCAGCACAGTGACTAACGTAGGTGCAATTATCTGCGAATTGAGTTAATTCGCGGTAGTATTCCGCGAAGTGCGAAATGTGGGAAAGCTTCCAAGTGTGCGTGTACAAGCACACTATCTATACCACCATGCTGTATGTACAGTGTCTCTAGTGGAATCCAAGGTGTATCGAGAAGTTCGTTTGAGCACACAGACATTAGTGGACGTCAGGCACAGTCAACAATCACCAGAAACAAATGACGCGTATTTTGTTCAAGGAGTCACGCAATATATTGTGAAATGAGAATGGAATGAGCAGAAAAGAGTGAGACAAGAAGCGATCGTAATGCGCGGTATCCAACGATTCGCCTGGTGTGATAAATAAATCACACGTGGTCGTCTTTGAAAAACACCGCAACTTCCGTTGTTTTATAAAATTCTTCCTCAACTGACCGCTCTGATAAGCCAAGAGTCCAAGACTCAGCAACGTAGCTTACGTCTAAGTACCCACAATGTAAAACCGCGGACAGATGCCAAAGGAGGAAAGTGCTCGAACGTTTTTCGGATGTAAATGGAATGAAAGGGGGGGAGGGAATAAAATACCCGGGAGAAAACCGCAATCAGTCGGTGACCGCAATCATCAGGCGCTAAACGGATTGTTAAACGAGTTAGCAGCAAACTGCTACCAAACTAAAGTAAACGAAAGCAAGTAACTCAAACCGTTGTTGGGTAAAGAATTTCGTTCCTTGGTCTATTTGTTCCCCTCTCCCTTCACGTCTCGGCGACTCTCTTTCACTTAATTTATTTATTTGTTTTTTTTTCCTTCTTGTGTGTTTTTGAATACCGGTGCACAGGACGTTACTACGACATCAAGAAAACTTTCTCAGGGGGTTAAAAAGGACCGAGAGAGTCGGGTTCTTTCCCAGGCCCTAGACAAACTCTATCTCCTAAATATATCCCTGGCGGTAAGGTATCTTGTTAACATATTACCGACCTCTCCCCACCTGGGCCCACCTTCTCCCACACATCTCTCAGCTATATTATACCAGCAGCTCCTGCAGATATTATTTACGGTCTTCCTTTTAATCTGCATATTTTAGAGGCCCTTGTGTTTACGTTTGAACAAAGATAAACCATTACACCTTATACGTATAATGAGCGTATACGTGTGGGCTGGAAGCTGCAAACTCCTGGGACATAGCCTCGACCGACAATGAGTCTGTCCTTTATGCTCTCAGTCAACTTTTTGTCTACACACGCATGCAGAGAGAGAGCGAGAGAGAGACTTCACTCCATCTATCCTACATCGTGTGCTTCTATGCCCACCATCTCCTGTCTGCATTATACTATAAACGCTGGTACGCTTCTCATCGTCGTCGTCGTCGTCTTCGTACGAGCATATGGACTATGGACGATGGACGACGGAACGAGCCTTGGTACTTAGGAGAGATCGAGGCGAACACAAACCCGACCATCTCATACAGAAATCGGGACTTGTACGAAGTCACTTTCCTATATATGTTATAACGTATAACACATACAGACGGTGAATTCCATTCGTTCAATTTATCTCTTTCTTATATAATATGTGGACTATTATACATCCGTGAACCGCATATGCAGAGATGCATTCCTTTTATCTCTCGCGCATCATCGGGAGGTATTTTCATTGTGCACTCCCGGCAAAGAAAACCCGTTCGTTCGTGTAAAACTAACCGCTTCTTCCACATCCTCATCTCACCTCATTACCGGTTTTTTCCCTTTCTTTCCAAGTGTCTTTATCATTCTTATTTTTTCACTTCCTAATCCAAACGTTACTCTGTTAATCATATGCGCGTCAAGAGTACTCAAAAGTGACATTCCAGTTGCTCTTAAGTTGCGCTTCTCCTCTTGTACCACACTATACCAACACTCTCGACAAACGAGAATTGACAAAAAGATAAAAAATTTCAACCCCACACAGACGGTTAATTCTAGTGAATATTTTCAGTAATTAAATGAACATCCATCCCAAGATTACTTAAATCTTGAAAGTCCATGCAGGAAACGCCGTGCCCCGCAAGACGGAAAATTTCATTTATATATCCGAGGTATAAAAACCTAAAATAACGCTTACACCAGACCCTGGGAAAAAACATGAGCAACAAACGACGGTGGAGAGCGTCATGGACCAAGTCAAATATTGACGTTCCATTTTTCCGTCTCCCGGACACCTAATTCGATGAAAAGGGTTAGAAATCGAGAGTGGTTTTCGGTGAGCTTGTAAGTGAGGGTGAGAGAAGGACCGTTGTCGACGGTGATCGTCTAGTACCTTATAGGTATACGTTGCACACAAATGCGCGTGTATGTGTATGTGTGAGAGAACGGGATGAGGAAGAGGAAGCGTAGGAGGAGTCGCGAATGTTTATCTAGGGGTCGAAATCGAGGAATTTCAAACGATAAGCGGTGATTCATTGTTCGGACTAGCTGAGCTTATACGTTGCGTCGTCACGAACATCGCACACGATTTCTCCATGGGTACAAGTTACAGAAATGGGGACGCTGCTTTAACGTCGTCGCTTGTTAGATTCGGACAACCTCAACGAAATCGCACCCGCGAGTTTAGGTTCAGGGTTTAGGGTTTAGGGTTAGATCATAATCTTCCGGTGAGCCAAGGCGATGTGGTTGGTACGAGTACGATAATCGGCGTGGGTACAACTCGGTGAGAGTTCTCGGCAACGCGACTCAACGCCACGAAGAGACAGAGACACGCTTCTTCTTCTCACCACCAAGACCATGGCGTCGTAGAAGCATTGGTAACACCCCGGTCTTACATAGAGGTCTCTGGGAACTCGCTCAAAATTTCAGTGACGAGTGTGCCCTCTTATTGAAGCACCGACCGTTTCGCCTGGCGATCACGAGTGTCGTTACTATCGAGGGATTCAGGCTGTGCGAGCGGGTTGGGGGTAAGAAATCAGAAAAACCGAAAATCAGAATGGCCAGAATTTCGAATTTAATAAACTCGAATATCAAATATGAGAGAACAGATACTATCAGAAATTTCAAGTCCCGAATGTTGCCCAATAAAAAGCTGCAGTTTACCTAAAATGTATTTAGTAGAGAGCTCTATTTGTCCGAACCCACTTACTTCAGGGAACGTTAATCCAAGAATTCAGAGATGCAGAATTTAATAATGAATAAAGTCAATATTCTAGAGAATGAATTTGTAGAAAGTTTCATATTCTCAAATGTATTCACAAATATTATAAAAATAAAAGTTAGAACTTCATCATCTAGAAACGGCGGAAAACAGATATCCAGAATATAGAATGGTCATTATTCAGAATCGTACAATTCAGAAAGATCGGTATTCCGAAAGTAACCACATAGATGGCTTACCACCAGAATTTCACATTCCGAGTCTATCCAACTGATCTATTTTGAATTGTAAAATGTTTTATATACAGAATCAAGCAAATTCTTCACCCAATACTTAATAAAGAAGAACGAACGCAATGCAAATGGACAACTTTGAGTTGTTAAAGCTGTTGGGTTAGCCCTTTAGAGTGTGGCCAACGATGTGCCTGTTTTTATTTGCTGACTTGACTTTTGATTATCATAAACTTATATTTCTCGGCTTCTAATATCATATGAGTTATTGACTCTTGTGATATATTGCGATTCTTCATTCTGACGATTCTGATATACTGCAATTCTATATTCCGAATTTTCTATGAGATTACTACTCTCAGTTCTAACCGTTCTGATACTCCTTCGCATTTATGAATACGAATAGCTGAAAATTCTACTTCATGATCCATCTGAAAGTTATTTACTTGTGATTGCGAGCAATCGCATTTGCCTCATTCTGCGAATGGCCTTCAGGAATTTTCACCAGTTGTGTATTCTAAATTCTATAACTTCAAATTTCGATACTTTTATATTCTATTTCCATAATATCTGGCTTAACGAAGATTCACACACTTTGTTCTTTCGTGATTGTGACTTTTCGATATACCGATGTTCGGAATTCTGACAATTCTGATTTTGGGTTTTGCTGATTTTTTACACAGCACCCGTGCGAAAGAGATGGAAACAGGTTGTTGACCGTCCGTGGTTTTGAAATCTCTTTCCGTCTCTCTCACACAGCCTGAATCCCTCGATAGCAGCGACACTCGTGGTCACTATTCGAAACGGCCTGTGCTTAAATAAGAGGACATAACCCCACCAGTAGAGTTTCCAAACATACAGGGGGCTGAACGCTTTAGAAATAGTATTTAATTCCGGTTTGGGCCGCTAGAGGCGGAGCGGTAGAGTAAAGTTGTTTGGGAAAGAGATAGAAACAGGTCCATCATCTCTGTCTAACCGTATTATCGGTTCAAATGAGTTTGAATAAGATTTTGATGAAACAACCCAAAAGGTTAAAGCATATTTAGATAGAATTTAGAGGTTGTGTTTGCGAACATTACCTTACGACAGTGCGAACTAGCGGCAGCGTCAAGAAACGAAAAATACAGCGTAAGCGTATTTCCCCCACCACGCAAATTTCGACGAGTTTCAAGACCTGTATATAAGACCGTGGGTAACACTGCCGGCTCGTCGTATTATGGACAACACTGTATCACGCCAAGTCCTCTTATTCCAACGATACTCGCCGCCGCCATCGGGCATGGTTGGAGTATACCCATGGAGCCTGTCTCCTCCTCACCTTTAACGGTACTCTGGCCCTACTCGACCGGCCCTCGACTCCTCGACTAGGCGACTAGGCATCCTGCAGGCTTGCCCCGCGTGTCCTGCACAGGACAATTAGGCACGCCGCTATACCGTCCGGCGATATTTTATGGTACGGTTTCTAGGTTCCGCAGGATACGTGCTGAGGAGCCTGAATCTGACCGCGCGAAAAAGAGACGATTTTCCGGGGTCAATACAGCTGCAACAACAGCGCTCGACGTGACTCGCGATTTGTCTGACAGTAAAAGTAAAGTCGTGTGTAGTTGTTCTTCTTCATTTGGAAAGAATAAAGGTGATAAGTGACTTGGCCTTAGTTTTACCTTATTCCTCGAAAATTCTTCCCACAACATACCGTGAAAATAATTCATGGCCCGATTAATTAACTCGTTTACATACACAATGCATGCGCAACGGTCAAGGATTAAGAAGAAAAAAATCATTTTTAACTGTATTCGTTTGTTACAGTTAACTATACGTATGCATGTAGAAGTTTGAACATGCGATGTCAAATCTCAGGTGTTAATTCTAGATAAACGATACGTCGAAGAAAGTCTGTAATGAATCTTTGAAATATAAAAATTCGCATAACGCAATAAAACTAGTTGCAAAAAGTATATAAAGTGATTTGCTACGCCTTTTTCAAATAGGTACAGTAAGAAAAATATGAAGTTAATAACGCGTGTGCATCTATATGCATAAATATTTCATCACTTTTGGCATAAAGCTGGAACCCACAACGTTAGCGTGTTTTCTAAAAATGTAACAATGCATATTAAATAAGGACAACGCATCCTTGTGCCACGATGTAGAAAGCCGGATAGGTAGGAAAAGAGTGAAACAACTGTGCAACTTGACGCTGCTATACTCGACGGACGAAATGAAAATATAATTCGCCTTACATCTGCTGCTACTGCTGCTGTGTATGTTATAAGGTACCGTGTCTCTTATGGCTTTCGAATTATTTATTGTACTTTTCCAAGGTATAACAGAGTTCCCGGGCCATATCCGATATCCACGTGCAAGCGTGTATACAATGTACATATAATAACAAGTGTACGGAAATAAGAATCGTTTCGATGTCACATTTACCACCCTCTACGCTTTCTTAAGAGGACTAGTGCGTTGAAAAATGATTTATATTTTCTTTCTTTTGTTTTTCGTTGTAGCTTTTTCGAAAGTGCCATCCTTGCGGCGTATTTTGGCGTTTCAATTATTGAAAAATACGAAAACTTACGGATTTGTCAGGCGAACGCGTCGATCGTTGCGTAATCCGCAAACTCGACTTTCTTCGAAATCTGGGAATTGGACAAAAAATCATAAAACAAAAGGAGATCGAAGAGAATGCTGCACGAGAAACATCGTATCACGGTGGAATGAGTATCGAAAAGTCATCAAAAACTTTCAGAACGTTTTTCTCCAATTTGATTTTTATTTTGTTTTTTAGAATTTTTGTACGATTTCTCGAAAACTGACCTTCCGATCGATTTCAACACGCGCGTCATTTTTGGACCGTACTCGGAAGTTGCCGGAAAAACTCTAGTGTCTTGATTATATATTGATTAACAAAGTTTGGAATTTTAATGAAAAATCGATGCTTCTACAAAAATGGTTGAATTTGCTCGATTTTTTTCTTCTTTCTCCAAGCAAGACCGGAAAAACTACAAGCCCTGGGAGCATTTCAGTGAAACTTGACTGAAATCGGTCCACTGGAACACTCAAGATATCGCTGCAAAACGAAGCATATGAAAAAACAATGACCTAACCTTTGACCCTACATCCGGTCAATGCTATCAACTTTACGTGATGAAAAAAAATTAGTTTCATACTATTCAAGCCATTAATAAACATTGTGCAAAGGGAATGTTTTTTTTACCCGCATCCATCTGCTCCCAATGAATTCCTGAAGAAAAAAGTGCATTCTCGGCTGTTTCGACGTTCTAAATCCCCTCAAAAACCACGAGTTTTCGGTGAATATTACCACTAAACGCCAACATCCAGGCAACCAGGTTATACGCATTGCATACGTGTAGGAATGCAGTACGTCGTTTCGGTTGCCTATCTGCCGGCGTTAAGCGGCAAGTTTCACCGAAAACTCCGGGTACTGCGTACCCGTTACGATAACAAAGCCGTAGTTTGCAAAATCGGAAAGAAAGTAAGACAGAAAATAACATCCACGTGTGTATAATATAATAGTAGGCAGACTGTGCAGGCAATGGAGGTATACGAGCATAAAACCGAAACAAAAGTTAGCCGGGCATTAGGCTACGATCAATCATTTCTATATAGTAATCCCCGTGTGGGTCGGATCTGTGCGCAGGACAAGCCCGTCGACTTTTAACACCTTTTTGCCCCATAAACCTTATTTTATTTCTTATTTCCCACAGACGGTTTCTTCGTTTTTTTTTTTTTTCTTTTTTCTCCTTCTTCTTCTTTTTCTTTCGATACAGTTGTACACCTTACATCGTCAGCAGCACGCGCCTCAACAAACTCGCGTTTGTGACACAATGTCGTGACGTTTTGTTCGATCGTCATTGATTGATATTTCATTCTAATTATTAAATATTAAATTATTGAACGAAATGAAAAAAAAATTGGAAAAAAAATGTGCAAACATTTTATTTCCTCATCGTCCGTTATATAGATAATAAAATTATTCATCCCCGTTAATTTATTTCACGCTGCGGGAGCTTAAATCCATTGTTGAAAATGATAATCCGATCAAAACTAATGTAAACAAAGCTGTTTGTACGCGTCGAGAAATAATATACGAATAGACCATGCGATAGTCGATGCACTTTGAATTCAACAACAACAACAGCAACAGCAACAGCGACAGCAAAAGCATCTGCATAGACTTTTGCATTCGGGTAGGGGATAGTTAAATGAGTTATTTACTACGGCAATACTGCTGCATCGAGTCGTCGACTGCTACAGTATGGCTGCCTGCCTACCGAATGGGCTCCAGTTCGATTCACGATTGAGTGAGTAAATATTCAATTAATGTAATTAATCGCTCGAGTGCTGTACCGAGGCTGAACGAACGACGGTACGAAAATGGTAGGGAGACTGTGGAAAATCTGGCGAATCGTCGTTACCCGAATGAAAAACCTATTTGTTCCCAGCTCGATGTGTAAACGTTGCTATACGTTTACCCTTTTTTTTTTTCTCTCTCTCTCTCTCTCTGCGTTTCGCCTCTATAGAAACATTTTTCTCTGCTCTCCTCTCTCCTTTTTTTATATATATTCTTTTTCTATTTTTCCTAAATTTTCCAATCTTCACGCGAAGCGAAAAACCTGGGATGGAAATTTTTTTTTCATCACATCTGATACCAACCCTTGGCTCAGCGTTTATAAATTCAATATTATACCCCTTTTTCTCTCCCTCTCTCTCCCTCTCTCTCTCTCTTTCTCTCTACTTATTATTCACTTTGCCATCTCATTCTCGTTTCAACAAATTTTTCCGAATGATATTTATTTTGTAGAAATAATATTATAACGTCTGAGGAAAATAAACTTAAACTCGGGATAGATATTTTTTGTGAATATTGATCCCTCCTTCTCTCTCTCTCTCTCTCTCTCTCTCTCTCTCTCTCTCTCTCTAAGTTTAATCTGATTTTTGTATTACTGTACAGACTTGATATCCATACTCGTGCAAGATCAAAGTAGGTACACTTTTTCCAAAGAAGCAGAAAAATTGTTAGCTCGATTGTTGCCCGCGTTCTCCGAAAAGATTATATTCGAATTTTCTGGAACTCGCGTTTCGACGGATTTTATATTTCATGTATACATGAATAAACCGCGGTTATACATATTCATATATGTATATATATATATATATATAATATATATATAATATATATAATATATATAAACATATGAATACAGGTAAGATAAGAAAGTACGCTTCTGCTTCTTCGTCCGCGGACAAATATAGATCAATGTAGGTATTAGGTGGGCGTAACTTAGTCTAGGATAAAACCTCCGCGTATACGTAACTCTTATACGCATATAATAGGTATATCCGTCCATTCATGCGTCGAGGAAATCTGTATTTCATTTTCAATAACGGTACGTATCGTATATAAATATATTACGTACGTACTGACGCAGGTAATACGTCGTAGATATTGCACGAGAATCGTTGGATGAAAAATTGATTGAAAATTTTTTTTTTTTTTTTTCAACGTCATACTACAGGTACAAACGAAAGCGGGGAGCTTAGGAAAAATTGTAAAGGAACTGAGAGTAAAATAAGATGGATGAAGAGATTAGATACATTATATATATACACGGTATATTATTACTATAATGCCTGATAATAAGGTGTACGAGAAGTAGGAGATGATTGAAATTCAGTACTAGAAAAAGAAGCCAAATAAGAGTTGAAAAAAAAAAAAAAAAATAAATAAAGAGGGTCGAGGAGGGAGAAGAAGAAACTTTAGAAAGAAAAAAAAAAAAAAAAGGGGACGACTCACTTTCTTGAGATGGCCGTCGCTCGTGCCGACAAAGACAACGGTGTAATCACCGGTCGATGTTGCAGCAACGGCAGTTAGATGCTCCTCGAAAGCGAGGACCGGTAAAGCAGCGATAGGATCCTGACCTCCTAGAGGCGTGTTGACATCGAGACCGCAAAAATCTTCGGCGATAGTCTGCAGCTTCTGTAACAAGAAGAGAAAAAAAATAAATAAATACATAACGTCACCAGCGGTATGAAAAACAATTTTTACAATTCAAGACTCGTGTAAAGTTTTAAATTCGATTGATTGGATCGTTACCAACAATCCCGGTATGCATGACACGCGTTGTGTTATGCGTTACAGATATGCAATGCGATCAATTACCACGCGGATAACAATCGGAGAAGCATCGGATCGGTTTTCAATCGACTTTGTAACCAGACGCACGGTTGGTTGTTCTGCGTATGTGTGATGAACGCAAACAGAGTGTCAAGTTAGGTTGTCGGAAGACTTTTGAGGGGGAGAGGGGGAGGAGAGTGATGATAATTCTTTTTTAGCTTTCGATTTACGGGGTGGGTATTCGTGTATAGTCGAGGCGAGGGAAGACAAACTGTTGGGGGGAGGATAGTTATTAATGCGTACGTGAATATACTGGACCTGAGTTTTATAACTGTGTATTATTGTACGCATGTGTGCACGCTATTTATACGTATAATAGAGATAGGTATGTGTCCACAAAGAGAGTGACAACCGCGACCGGCATAAGACAAATAGAACGAGGATCAATACGTAATTAAATGCAGAGATCAAAGGGCGGCCATTTTCCAGTCAGTCTGCACTCGAAATTTAACCGTCACAGAGATGGGGGGGGGGGGGGAAAAAACAATACAATAAAAATAAATGAATTAAAAATTAAAACCACAAATTTTTTCGACGAAACGACTCGGACATTTCCATATAATTTGAAACAGTTTGTGCGTGGTAATGAGGAATTTTTGCTGATACAGGATTTGCACCGTATTGTCCAATTTCCATTGAATAATAGTAATAATAATATCTCATCTTGTTCGTAAATGAATTTCACGCGAAATTATACACCTGATGTTATGAATGTTTGATAACGTGAGTGTACATTGAAACACAGTACCAGCATCAAACTTTTAATTTTGTAAGTTATTTTATTCCCGACTCAACGATGAAGTCAACTTTTTTTTTTACCTGAAAACCGGGACGAAAGTGGCATATTTTTTCCTAAAACGCATTTGAGGAAAATATCAGCCCGCTTTAAAAGTCCCAATTTTCAAAATCAATATTTCGGCCACATTGAATCGGAAATAAAGTCCTTTACGTAACACAGGAATAAAAGTCGACTTTATTCCCTTGTTACATAATGTAATATTTTCGGTAATTCCGAGAGCTCGGGAAAAATTGATATCAAAATTTTTTTTATGATTTCTATTTTACCGAAACTCGATGTTTGGTAGGTATAGATTCGAAATTCATTAATTTGTACACTTTTGTTTTTTGCCCGGACTGTACACCGCATACGTCCTTCGAAATGTGTTCGAGATATGTCAGGGTGTGTACAAGTTTGAAAGCTACCGCAGGTCATTGATGAGGAGAAAAACCGATGGGTGTAGATATATATCGGTGTATAACCGTACAGGGCGGTAAATTCGGCAATAGTCGATACCACGGAGGATATATTATGTACATATTGATTTTGTCGTAAAACACAGAAGTAATAAAAGCGAAAGAGGAAAGTTGAAGTGAGTGGAAAAGAATTTAGGGTAAAGAAAATTATCAATATAATACATGATCCTTGTGTCGTTGTTGCTCTACGACGATGAAAAGGAATCGCGGATTTTGCGAAAATTGTAATAGTGTGGTACACCAAAAGTATTAACGTTCAGTTTTTTTCTCGATACTATTAGCAGGTAATCCAGGTTTACAAAATTTAAACATCGCTTCTGACGGATGGATTAAAAAACCCGGAAAAAAACCTAGACAACTTATTATTGTATCACTTTCTTCAGCTGACGAGAAATGACTATAAGATGGGTGAATAATTAAATTGACCAGTAAAATTTATACATTAGAAATGAAAACAAGCGGCGTCGTTGCAAATTTTAGAAATCTGACCTTGGATTCGTTATCGGTAACGTAAAAGATCTCTGCCTATAACTAATTTCTAACAAAATCCGAATATTTTTAGATTTTTTTTTCCACCATATTCGACTCGTTATTTTGTATTTTGTAAATCTGACCTCAGATTCGTGATAAGCCACCCAATAAACCTTCGGCAACCATTTTTCATCAAAATCCAAATATTTGTAGTCATTTTTTTTTTTTTTTTTCTTTTTCAGCATATCGAATAGGCCAAATTTAAATTTTGCAAATCTGACCCTCGATTCGTGATCATCGATAGAAAAAATTTTACGATACCCGTTTTCATTCGCATCCATTCAAAGCATTCACAAGATATCATCATGTTTAGTTGATTTTTTGGAACAATGTTATTTACAGAATTCAAAAAGTACTGAACCGATCAAATGAAAAACTTGATGAATTTTAATTTTGGAATTACCGCTCTGATTGAAACTAAAATTATTGAAATATGGCAACACGGTCCTGAGATATCGTCGGACAAAAAAATTGATCACATACATAAATACACACACACACACACGCACACAAAGGCGTGCACCAGAAAGAAATGATTGAAGGTGATTCTCCAAACTTCAAAATGTGTAGATCTAGCGAAAACTCAACTTTTCATTTTCAGGGTGATTACAGTAAATTCCTTTTTTTCTCTGAAAACAGAGAAACGGGAAGTTAAAAAAAACAAACGAAGGATGGAATTGAAAGAGGCGAATGAACGTACACTTTCCAAGTGTTATCAAAACAGAGACCGCATCCTCAACGTGGGCGACGCACGTATTACAATCAACTATTCGTGATGTCGTTTATCGCATTCCGAGCATTGGACGAATGATTGTTAATATACACAGCAAACCCTCATTTATACGTATCGCGTTTGTAAGTTTTTCTAGTTTATAAGTTGAATTTTTTTTGTCCTGGCAATTTCTGCCAGAAAAACCATATGCGAAAATATTATCATTGCGAAGTTGGTAACGTTATCGTAACGATTCGTCCTGGGGAAAAACCGATATTTAGCGATTTTTAAACGGTTCGAAATTCGTTGAACCGTAATAAAACAAAACATACTCATATTTTTCAATCTTGGTTCATTCAATATCATTGTTAAAATAAGAAAATAGTGACTATGTCCCCAATGTTTCGTTACGATAGCGTTACTAACTTCCAACCTCGTAAAATATTTCACTTGTACGTTTATCGTTCATACGTTGTTCATACGTTATTCGCACTTATACGCTACCAATTTCGACCCCCTAGCGCTGTTCTCTGTTCAGTTATACGTTATTGCAACGGAATTTTTAGTCACGAATTTCGATTTGATGTTCGTCTTTCCTACCGCTAGATGGTGTGAACGTTTCGATGTTTAGTTTAATTGTCTACCGCTAGATGGCGTTATTTGACATACGTGCCTATTCCTGTCCCAAACACGTTCCGGCAAGTTCAGGTCAGCGCCTCACCTACAGGCGACGCGGTTAAATGCTGTGATTAATAATATTAGTCGATTTCGCTAAGGGTAAATGAAAATATATGACAAAATGATACCTCTAAGCCATTGAAAATCATAAATTTTTTATTTTCCAATTATGAAGGTTAGGAATATTCGAGCAATTCACTTTAACGTTATTCTCACTCATACGTCAGTATTGTCATACTCCTTGACAAACGTATAACTGAAGTTTCACTGTATGTGCAAAATTTGCAAGTCTTATTTCATATGCGTAGTCCTCTGAGCCTCGCCCCAACGACGAGGCAGCGCCTAATTATTATCTTAAATACAATCTAGCGCGGGTGATGATAAAGAGCTGTGGATCTAGCTCACTATAGTCGGACATAATGTGAGAATAAAGTTACGAGACAATGTGAACAAAGTGCTTTCACATATGATTATATTGGCGACAGCAAAACAGGACGTGTATAATGTATATAGCAATGTTATCTGGAATTGAAAGGAAAAAGAACGAGGAAAAAAAAACAAACAAAACGTTAAATACATGAGGCGGGGGAGAAAAATCATTACTGATACGAGGAGAAGAAAGTTGGATAGGAAAATGCCGGATGTACGAAGTCTGATTGTGCAGGAACGATTAACGTTAGTCACGACCATATCAGCATGTACTACACCAAGTGCGAACAGTGCAATGGTGATAAACGCCAACCTAAATTGAACTCGGCGATTTGTCTGTCTTCTTTTAAACCCAGTATTCGTCATCACGGCGAAGTGATAATACGGATGTCATAAATGCGTGCGGTGAAGCACAGAGGAGGTCAATGGACAGGATGGAAATCATGTTCCAGACCTTTGTTCTTCGACTTTTATCTCTCTCTCTCACTCTTTCTCTCTTTGCAGGATAAACGGCCGAAAAAATGATGAATAAGTAAGTTGGGGTTAGGCCAACGTCGGGGATAATGAAGAGCTTGGAAGTCGAATATAAGTCGTTGTTGTACCTTCGTCGTCTGCAATCTTGTCGCGCTGCAGGATAATGGGATAAAAATATAAGTAAGAAAATAGAGGAACGGTAGAGAGATTTATCGGCGTATTCTACACGTCGAGAGGTAAGCGGTACCAATTGGAACGCCATGGATGTGATCCGGTAATGAGTGAACAATAACTGTTGTGTGGACCGTAGGATTTACGGAAAGCTTCGCGGGGAGGATACAGTCACGCACGTGTGTTTGCTCTCGAAGAATACGGTGTGTGGGCTACGTGTATGAAATGGGCGCGGTTCTTACCCGGTCTACAATTTCGGATGAATGGATACGCGACGTTCCTGGGTTCAAGTCCATCGAGAAAAGAGAGAGAGGGAAGGAGAGGAGGAGGGAGGGAGATCCCCTTCCAGTTCCTCGGTCGAAGGGTGCCTGGATGAGAACCAGACACGATAACCATGCCGGATGGTAACGCAGGCCTCGACCAGTCCACGCGATACATACAAGTGACTGTAGGCCTGCTGCTCACAAGCTCGAATGTACTTGAGAACGGAATGCGCGAGCAGTGACCCACTGTTTGGATTTCAACTCTCGTGTTCCCCTCCGTAAAGAGAGAAAGAGTAGAGTCCAATGAATTTTTTTTAGATAATTCAGACTCATTGCGGACGAAAAAGGTGAGGATAACTTTCTGGACGAGCATGGAATGGAGATTGTTTATAGTTACATGGGTTATATGATCTTGAGATTGGAATGTAGGAAGACCAGCCCATCGGCGGAACTTCAACTTCCACGTTTCGTGGATCTTATGAATGAAATGACAGAACAGTGGATGCCTCTTGGAATGGAATAGACGATGTCCAATTTGAATTTTGACGATCATTTTCATCCAGCAACGTAGTCGGAACCAATTCGCAGTCCACATACCGTTTGAATTTCAGCATGTGTATTCCGTCCTGGACGTAAAGGAGTCAGGTCTGCACGTTGAAAACGGAACGGAACGATAACCGGACAATCAGTCGTTGAGCTTTTTGACGATCATTTTTAACGTCGTCCAAGGAGGAGAAGGACGAGGCCCGTTGGGATCCCTATAGCCGTATTACTACCCGGTAGTATCGATTATCGAAATTGGTATTGAAAGGGATTAGAGTCGCTCCTCCAAGATGGCGGACCGGATGATCCCCGGGGTCTGGGCTGCGCTGCGAACCTACGAACTCCGAAATGAGATATTCGAATCCGAGAGGAGTATTGTTCGGAACGTCGACTGGTACTGGGAGCCGGTACCTAGTTGCAGGTAATGATGGGCTCCACGGTTATCAGCAGGGCAACCGAAAATCGAAAATCGTGAATTTTAATTGGCCGTCTTGTTAGCAGGGGAAAAGTCGAACGAGTAGGATTGAGAGGATAAAGTTCTTAACCTCATCGAATGATATACCTCGAGTGGTGTAACGTGAAAGGTTCGATTGCAATACCACGCCATTAATTCCTCCGTTGGGATTTCAGTCATTATCTTCATTCCTATATGACGTGTACCACCTAGTTTGTGATCATTCGTCCCTTAGAGTTCTCGAAATAATAATAATAATAATAATAATAATAATAATAATAACAACAGAGACCGTCATCAAAGTTGTTACGAGTATTTAAGCGGACTGGAATTTCTTACCGCATTAAACACACATACATACGTTATCGTCTTCCTCTAGGGGGATATATTTTCAGTGAACTATGCGTACAACAACCAACCCAGAGTTTGAAAACTATTTAGAGCATCAGGTGATATATGTGCGTTATCGGCGTTTCGCGGGTGGGTCTCGTAAAATTTTAAGGTTCCTTTTCGAGCCTCTCTCCCCCCTCCCTTACACCGGATCATATATAGCCAGGCTCCCATATTTCTCTCCCTGCAGTTTCGAATCTCCTCCTGGTTGCTCTCGCGTATATATGTATATAGGATCATCCAGAGCGATACGCGAAACGTTTGTCAAAGTCTCCGGTAGTCGTTGAATTCTAAACCCTCCTCCGCGGCGTATCCTCCTCAACCAGGATACTCTAGTTGACGTGATTCGTCCAAGTCCTGAGATCCAATCTATTACCTTTTTCCGGTACTTTGTACCCTCTCTCTCCTTTCCCCTTCGGTAGATTCCCTTTTGGCTTATCTTACTTCGAGGCTTTGGTTATAAGGTCTTTCGAGGCGACTCCCCCACGCGCTTTTCCACCTCGCGAGCTTGCTCGTCGTTTTCTCCCACCGTCTTTCCCCCCCTTTCACGCAAGAAAAGCTCGTAATATATTCTTTTAATCAGTAAGCTTGATTCGAATAGCGCATATATAGCCAAATATCTCGCCGCCTCCGGAAACACACCCTAATTTACAGTTGGTATATAAATTCTCATTCCGGAGAAACGGAAATTTACGATCTTATTATTATTTGAAATTGAGTATCAAGTATACGTATACAATACGCAACAAAACGAATTTATACACCGTTCTATCAACTTTGTTATTCCAAGCAATTCATTAATATGTATATAGCACATATATATATATACCTGTATACCAAACGATCTGTTCATCACCTATTTATCGACTTGTAAAAACTAGATGTGCAATATCGACAACTGAGTGAATTCAGCTGTTAAGAAAGCGTGAAGCAGTAGTGAAAAACCATTTCCGTTACAATTATTTTTACCTAATAGGAAATGCACGGCGTTGTCACAAGTTGTCGCAATGTTCCAGATGAAGAATCGCCATAAAAAATTCATCGCGCGACACTTTGACAAAAGAGAAAAAAAAAGAAAGAAAGAAGGAAAGAAACAATGAAAGAAGTAAAGAGTAATTGTATAAAAGAAAGTACGTGTTGAATATTCTAATTCGAAAATCGAGCACATATATTACATAGGATAGTAGAAAATATCATCAGCGAGCAAACAGAGAATCAGGGAGGGGGGGTTTATGATACTCTGGAGGAATTTGCTTCCATTTTAAACTGTTCCTAATTCCCGGAGAAAGCAAGCAGCTCACTCACTCAAAACTGAGGGGGTGACGATAGGACGGCAGAATACCCATCGTGGCATTATTATACTCTCTATCCCGGAAAGTATATAAACTCCGACAACTAAGCATCAAGAATGAAGAAGTATATTTGGCATGGAATAATGCCAGAAGAAGTAATGGATGTATACGTAAATAGAAAAGTGAAGGAAAAATAAAGAGGGAAAAGAGAGAGAAAAAAAAACAACAACCCCAGAGAAACGACTAATTTTAGCAACCGGTATGTTGCAGTTACTGCTTTTAAAATGAAGGAAATTGGAGCTGATCTCGCGTTGACGACGAGAAGCATATCACAGGTTGAAAAAATTCATTAATTTCATATCTGCCCCTCAAGCCCCGAGTCACGGGGGCAGAGTATTTCCTAATGTCGGTGCGGAATAACCGTTTTTGCATTAAACCCAGCCAATGATAATTACGGGCCTTTGGTGGGAAACAAAGGATGAACTGCCCAGGTGGGGTATAATTTTTGGTGAATCTGGGGTGTCTGTCCTCGACCCGAAAGTGGCCGGTTAGAGGGCCAGGAGCGCTGTTCCAGGGTCCATTGCGAAATAGTTTTACGAGTATGGAGTAAAGGCACAGGCCGAAAGGGGGCTGACGGATCTCTCTCTCTCGCTCTCTCTCTCATCCCTCCTGGGCCACAGGCGTAACTCGGTGGAGTATGACGGGGGTGTGCCTCTCTTTCGAGGAGCGTTGGCGGCGGCAACCGGCCGAGTCCCGCGCTTGCCTCGCTCAACAACCCACTATTGATTTGCGCCAGGGCGCAGGCCGAGATCCTGTGCTCTCAGTTAGTGGTGGTGACGGCGATGGTGGTGGTGTTGGTGGTATTGGTAGGTCTGTGAGGGGTGTGTAGCACAGGGTTTAGAGAAAGGAAGAGAGAGAGAAGCAACGTTGCCAATGGGGGGCGAGAGAGAGAGAGAGAGAGAGAGAGAGAGAGAGAGAGAGAGAGAGAGAGAGAGAGAGAGAGAGAGAGAGAGAGAGAGAGAGAGAGAGAGAGAGAGAGAGAGAGAGAGAGAGAGAGAGAGAGAGAGAGAGGAGCGGCTAAGCCATGGCCCGGTACACGACTACAACAACATGATTCCGCACACCGTCGTCTGCTTACCACCCTCCTCTACCGGCGGCGGCGAAGGGCGAGGGCAGGGTACGAGAGCCACGAGGCTCGAACTTAGTAGGGGAAGGTTAACTGCGCCCTGACAACCCCTCGTCGCCGCTTCCCCACGACGGTACGTACAACCGTTGCCAAACGTGATCCCGAAACTACTGACTGAAATAACAAGTCAGGGGTATGGGGGATGGGGAATAGAGGAGTGAGGTGGGGGGCTCCTGGCAGGTACATCAAATTACAGATAGACAGACTCCGGACCCGTTGACCTTACACGCGACCCTCCGGTTTGGGAGCAGGGATTAATACTCGTCGATGGTACTCGGGAGAAAGAAGGGGAGCCCCCGAAACTCCACTCTGTCGAAAAATTGTTCATCCGATCATTTTTTATACCGGTAGAGAACTAAGGGGGAAGGGGACATAAACCTACCATGAGAACGAGGAATTGGCGGTTTGGTTTGGTTTGGTTTGGGGTTGGGTCTTCTTTTTCTTCTTCTTCTTCTTCTTCTTCTTGCTTGGTTGTCTAGCTGCCATGTCTCCTCGGAGGACGGTAGGACGAGTTTTAAATTGACGTCCTGTTGCTCGGCGACAAGCACGAGAAGAAGAACAAGAAGAAGAAGAAGGAGAAGAAGGCAACTGGCTTGGTTGTGGAGAGAGCGGGAGTACGTTGCGAAAAAAGATTGAGGAAAGCGTGAAGCGAACGGAGAAAGGAGCCAGCGGGACACTGATCAAATTAGAATCGTTAAAAGTTGGAGCACACAAAGAGAGGGAGGAGATGAACAGAGAGAGAGAGAGAGAGAGAGAGAGAGAGAGAGAGAGAGAGAGTGAGAGAGAGACAGAGGAAGGGGGGGATAAAGCTTGGCGACGGGGACGCGATGCTGGGGTTTCACCATGTGTTACGCAGCCATGAAGGATCCTTTCAAATTTAGGACGACGGGACGACCGAGGTTCTGCGAAATGTTTACCCCATACTGTTACGAAAGTTACACATACGGGTTCCTCTCCGCTTTACCTCAACCTCTACCGCCTTCGAAAATTCTGTAAAGAAAGCCAAGATGGCAGCTTTTCGTCCTAGTACGCTTTCTGGTTACGTAATCATGCGGGTTAAGAAAATAAAAAAAAAGCGGGGTGGTAGTGGGAGAAGCGAACGCGAGGGTCTCAGGTTGTTCTAGGATCGTCGCCTTCCGCGAATACCAAATTTCTACCCCAAAGGATTTGAAAAGAGGGAAGGAGGGGAGTAGGGGCTGCCTTGATTAGTCCTTTTAAACATGTCACGTGATTTATTTTCGACTCCAGTGCCACACAACGATCAACAGAATTCCGTTTACATAATACCCCCAATATTTTCGGTTAGATTTTACCCTGCAGAGGACCGAAATCACCATACTTCAAGGTTATACATACCACACTGCTTTGACTTTTAAATGAGGCTGTAGAAATCTTTCTTCGTGGGAATGAGAAGTAGTTGGGGAAAGATAAGAGAAAGGAAGAAAAAAAGAAAGAAAAAAAATGAAAAGAGAGTGGAGTCCTCTTTGGTTAATCGGGAAACTCTTCATCCCAGAAAACATCTTCCCATTCCCACCCTCCTTTTCCTCCCTTTTTTTTCAGCCCCTCCACAGTGCCGAGGACCAGCAGCAGCCGGCAGACTGACTCTCGGAGTGAGTAAAAGGAAAACGTCAGAAATATTATGTAGGGATCGATAAGGTTTGAGAAGCGTTTGAAAATTGTTTCCCCGCGAACGAGGTGCTTTTCCGTAATTGCACAACTTTCTTCCCAACGACGTCATGGAGCTAAACGAAACCTTGGTAGGTACCTTATACCCACCCGCGACGGTAATCCAGTGATCGGAATGACGACTGGTTCAGATTTTTCCCTCTCCAAACGGGACCAGTGAGGGAGCAGACACGACTTCAGACCATTTCAGAATCGAACTCGTGTTCCGGGGATATTGATTCACCTTCTCTTATGGTGAATGCTCCGTCTAATGTGGTACTTGAGCTACCACGTTTCCCGATTTCATTCCGCCCGCAGTGCCAGATTTGACCAGCGAATGTGTTTCACCAAGTAGACAAAACGGCAAATGGACAAATCCAGACGGCATGCCAAGTCGCGAATTCTTCACGGAGTAAAGAAGACAAGCCAAAACGTTTCGGTGTCACGTCATGCTGTAAATCAGATGGTGCCGATGCTGTATGAGCTATGTAGTGTATTTAGATACAACAGGTTCGAACCCTATACAACTCCGACCTTCTGTGGGGTTAGGACGACGGCACACATCCACTCCAACGACTAAAGGGTGCGCCTCAGCCTTCGCCCTGGAGCAACACGCCCGGAAACACCCTTTGCTCTGCGGAATCATCCAATTCTCAGTAAGCTTGTTTTATCTATCCTGAGATGATGCGAAGACGATGCTGCAGAAGGAGTAGGAGGACTGATTCCCAAGCGAGTAGTTTAGCGTCGAGGTATTGATGAGAGTGAATTACAACCGGACAATATCTTCTCCAGAGAGAGGTAGATAGACGCGTCGCCGATGATATACAATGCGATTCGAGAGTTCGCTCAGAGTTCAAACGACTGAGAGTCTGAGGTAATGGGATACTGTAATGGGGTTCAGCGAGATGATAAATCCGTTCCTAATAGACGCACCGCAGCTAAAGTGTCTAAAAAAAAAAAAAAATGATGTTTCTCTTATACCTTAAAATACGCCCGGTCATTCTCCCATGAAGTTACCGATTGATTCGTTCAAATGCAGGTGTGTTGTGTTGTCTACACAGAGGCAGAATTGGTAAAGAGAAAAAAAAATGTACACTTTTAATGAAGATATTATATGATACAGTCGGGAAATAATTTCAAGGTCTTCTTAACAAGCCTTGGTTGCAGTTTTCGGTATAGCATAATCCTACAAAAATACATTGAGGTTCGATCTCGAGGATTGTATGTTTGTGCCGAAATTTTATAAACAAATGGAAATGGTCATATGTTTGTTCACAAAAATAACGATTCGCTGTTGATATTTGGAAGTTAAAGTACAAATTAGCTTTAGAATTTCTATGGAGAAAATCATCGTAATGGTGAAAATCTTTCCTGAACGTGGTTGAAATCTCATTTATAAGAATACACAGTCGTCCCGTCGTCGTCGTCGTTTATTTTTCACAGAGGGATAAGAATCAATCTCCTCGCACGTTCTGTACCGAGTAAAAAAAGACGCGGTTAAATCAAGGTTGATGAAATAGGCACGTGGTAAACGGTACGTGTCCGAAAATGGTTCTAGAAGAGCAGCAGAAGTGATAGTGTCATCCGCCTCTGGACGACTTCTTCTCTGAGAATCAATCCGAGTCTCTTTCTCACCATCCCTGGGTATGGACCGGTGTGCGGGGATGAATTGAAGAAGATACAAATGGATGAGGAGAATAAAGAAAAAGAAAAATCCTGCCCGGAATAACGAAACGTGATCTTTAAATCGCCAAAAAAGAAATTGTCGCTGCATGGTGATTTGTAACGTTACGGTAAATGCCTTGATCCGTTTAGTTCGTTGTCGTCTCACGGTTATCACTGGGGAGAAGTAGGAAGCATTTATAGATGCACTTTTCAGGCACGTACCACCAGAATTACACGTCGTTGACGGAACAGAACCTAGTCCGTCCGTTACGAAAGAGGCAAAGTGAAGGTAAAATAAAAAAAGAAACATACCCAATAAGAATTTGATCGTGCAGTACGTGCATGTGTTTCTTTCTATCTTTTCTACATCCTCTCGGTTACATCTATCATTAAACAACAGCACCGTCTACAGGAAAAAAGAAAAAGTAAAAGCCATCGACTAACTGTTAACCGATGCTGAAACTGACCGACGACAGCCTGTCGCCGATAATACTCCAAAGTCCTTGCACCTAGAATGTTTTTTATGGTAGAACGATGGATTAATATGTATTATTGTTTATAACTTCAGCCGCAAGTAAAAATCTCTGATTTTGGCTGATCCGAATGTTCAATCCATGGAAATGATTGCGCTCTTCTGCGTCGACTTCTGTTGACCAACTGTTCGCGTTACTGGATAAGAACTTGAGTTCTTTACAAGACTGATGTTCGTCAAGTTTTAATGCAACGATGCATTTTCTGGTTAAATTTCGCAACTTCGGTGTATCGTCGGAAATTCAGTGAACCATGATTAGTACAGTTCTCTTGGCTACAAAAATTGTTGGTGAAGTTAAAGTGGATGAAAATTGGAAGCTTAGGACTCCTATGTGTGTAGAAGAAGAACTGGCGTTGTAAGTTCAGAAATTTAACATCCGATGGTGTTACTTAAACATCCCAAACCACAGTCTACATGCGCAGTAAATTGCACATGGGATTTTTCTTCCAATGCACCACAAATAAACTGACATTTGATAAAATCTGGATCTCTTCCTAAGCAGCGATTGATCATCGTGGTTCAGTCACGTTAACGTACCAAAGAAACCCGAACCTCGTCGAGTCCCTGAACCAGCGCACGCCCACCAGAGTAGACAGTGGAAGGTATTTCGTTTCTGGCATAGCTGCTGCGAGAGGAACAAGCGGATTTCCAATGAAAAGAGAATGGGGCAGCAGTAAAACCGGGAGGTCAACAGGGTCGCGCGGTGATCCTTCCAATCGGAAGACCCTGGACTGCGAGGTATCAGGCAGGTTGGCACGCCACGTTCGCGATGCCGATGTGCATCGGCAAGAGCAGGAGCACCAGCAGCACCAGCGGCAGCAGCTCGTAGTGTAGAGAACGAAGAGAGGAGTCGAGAAAAAGCTCAATCAACTTGGCCAGCAATTAACCCGGGCGGCGGGCGAGTCACGGAAGTCGGCTTTGGTACGCAGGGGGCAAAGGCATGCCCTTCCACCTTCCCCCCTCGATGCCGTATCACCGGGATGCCTAGCTTCCTCCTCGAGGCACTCTCATGCCTGCCAACCAACCATCGCGTGGGCGAGACGGGCGAAGGGCGAGGGCTCGGCGGCGATGGTGGGGGTCAGATACCTTGGAGGTCACATCCTCTGTACTTCCTCCCCATTGAGGAAGCCCTGTATAGAGAGAGCCCTGCAAACCACACCCATTTCTCTCTGACGTTCCGTAACTGTTTTTGGAAAGTCTCTCTCGAGGCTTCTTCCTACACTGTCGTCGGACGTCCTTCTTCTCATCGTCCTCATCCTCATCCGTGTTCTTGTTGTTGTTGTTATTGCCGTCGTTTTTTACTTCGCGACGACTGACATTACGATGACGATAACGATAACAAGAATGCAAAAGGAACACAACGATGGATACTTCGCAGCTTTTCCGGAATTCAACGACACACTTCCCCCAACATTTAGCTACTGAATGAGACGTATCGCGGAGTGTCTTTGGAATCTCTTTTCCGGCACGTTATTTTTTTTTTTACTTAGACACTCGCTGTCTAGTAGACACACCTAATTTCAATGGGTTATATATAACTCGCCTTATCCTCATGCGGTGTAATACCACAATATCCCCATAAATGCGTTATCATCCTTTCGTTGTCGATTTTTAACCACTTCTCCGGTTGTTGCAAACCGTGCCAATTCATGCTTTGATTATTCTTTTCTCATTCTTTGTCTACCTTTTAACCATGTTTCTTCTACCTGTATGCATGCATCTGTAATCGATTAATTATTATCTTTTATTCGGCCGTATCAATGTTGGTTCGTTTTATTCATTTATTGATCTATCGATCTCATCATTTTTCAACCACGAATTTGAGTCATGTTTCAAAGAGCCCGTTAGGTAGGTGTAATACAGGCAAGGCGCGGCTTTCTCCTTCTCATTTCCGTTCCAACCCAGTCGGAATTCTCAAGTTTAAAGTCAGTCTCTAATATACATATATTTACAATATACGTATACATGCCTTAAACTCAGACAGACGCGTACCTACAGTAGTCCAAAAAAGTTATCCGAGGGTTTGTCCCGGTGTTTTTACAAAGTCTAGTCTCAGTCTCTTCAATGTTTTCCTATCATCTTGAAGTTAGTAACGTTATTTGAACGATTCGTGTTGAAAAAAAAACAACAAACTATCATTTCGTAACTTTGGAATTGTCTGAAATTTAGTAAACTGTAATGAAACAAAAAATGTTAATATTTTGAAACGTTAGTTCCTTCAGATTATTAGAAAATTAGAAGAAAAGTAAGTTTTTCCCTGTCATTCGTTATGACAACGTTACTAACTTCAACGTCATGTTTTCCTTGCAAGTATGTAAACTGCACTGAGACACCTTTACAGCTGAAAGACAAAAAAAAAACAAAAAACTTGGCAACCAAAGACTGACTTTTTTTTCAGTTCGTGAAGTTCTTCCCTCTTTCAATATTTCAAATTGCGTTCTTCTTGACCAAAAGTACAGTATAAGGGCAAGTTAACTAAAATCCTGCAAAAAAAAAAAAAAAAATCCACACGCAACTGAGATTCGAAGAATTTGAATGACGAGAAAATCCTGTAGGTAATAGGTAAAGTAAAAAAACAGGAGAGGATGAAAGAGAGAGAAAGACTGCTTTCGGATGAAATCGTTACGTAGGAGGTTGGTGAGGGAGAAAACAAACAAGACGAAGAAAGAAAAGAAATAAAAAAAAAAAAAAAGAAAAACCGTAGAAATGGCGGGTGAAGGAGAGAAAAGAAAAAAAAATCTATTCACCTATATAAGCCGTGGAATTGGGACTCGGCAGTGGGATTATACGAAACGCGATTCCTGCAGAGCCACGAGCTTAAATCAATCTTTGACACCGCAAGGATATGAACTCGTTTTCTCCGAAGTGTATAATAACGGCAGTCGAAAAACCAATTTCGAGTCAGAAATACTACGGCCTTATATATATTCTCTCACAGTTTTCATATTGTTCTACCGTGTCAATGAAGAAGTCTACCAAATGGGGAATTTTGAATGAGATACGGTGTACAGATTTCGTCAAGTTTCTTTCCTTCTTGCCAGACCCCTCTAATTTGTTGTTAGTAAACATCGAGTACCTAATGTATAACATAGTACATATGTATATTAAGGGTGGTCCTTATTTAGGTTGGTGACGAATTTACTTCGGATCACCCATCACATCAACTTCAAATAATTTGAAAACAATTGCATAATTTTTTCAGATTTTTACCTCAACTCTAAGATAGTCCGTTTTGTGATCGAAGTTTCTTATGAGAAAAACTTTTTTTTCTCGACATATATTTCATTGTGAGTGTAACAATTTTCCAAGAAATTTTCATTTCTTCTAAAGAAAAAAAAAGTCAGATTTCGAGGTTGTGCAATTCGTCGAGATTTCCTGGTAAGATGACGTCAATTATTTTTTTTCACATAGTATCGCTAATACTCGCTAAGACCACGAAGTCGCAAATTTCTCGGAACATTGTTAATCTCACAATAAAATATATACCGAGAAAAAAAAAAAAATTTTCCCATTTTTCCCATTACCGTAAGAAAATTCGACAAAAAAACGGACTGTCTTAGAGGTGAGGTAAAAATATGAGTAAGAAAAAAAAAAAAAAATGAGGCAATTGTTTTAAAATTATTTGACGTTGATTTGGGGGATGAGAGGGGAAAAAATTCGTCAACACCCTAAATAAGGATAAACATAATTTATCTATGTATACATAAAGGAAAATCATATAGAGATAAGGAGCGCGAGAACATCGCCGCATCTATCATCGATTTTACTTATTCATTGATTTATTCATTATTCACTATCTAATTAGAGCGGTGTCGAACGATCGGAGAAACTACAACGGAATCGAGGGATTGATTTCCAATTAGACATGCCGGAGCAATGCCAATGTACATCCGCGCTATATGCGTGTGCATATTGCACATTGCGGCGATGAGTTCATCTTCCGGATGATCGCCTCTGCCTGTCTGGCTCAGTCTGCTTGCATTTATATGTCTACCTACACGTAGCGCGAAAACGATAAATTGCGAAATTAGAAACAGGAACAGGAACGATAAAAAAGAAGTAGAAAAAAATCCGACGACCTGAAGCAACGCAACAGAATCCGACCAACTGACTCTGTAATCGTATCATTTTATTCATCTTCCAAGAGATATTTAACTGAGAGTTAAAAAAAAAAAGAAAGTGACGTCATTATTGCAACATATTCATTCACGTTTACCCAAATTTTACCTGTGATTACTTTGACTAGGTGATTTCTCATACGATTTCAAAGATTCACTAAAATAGCACAAAGAGATTTCTCTAATTCTAAATGATTTCTCATTACTACCAATGATTAATAATGCCAAATTTTATTCCAACATCACTGTCTTCGGTATGATTTCGAAGATTCGGAAATCATTTCGAACGATATCGACACCATGATTACTTACTCGAGTATAGGGGAAGATTCCTCGTCATCTTTTTTGTACAATACATTATATTTCACAATATATAAGCGGCGTGTCATTTTCATTTATAATGACATATGAGCCATCATATTAGTTCGTTCGTTCGTTCGTTCCATTCTGGCTTCTTCACCACCCACGACTCTTTTCACAAATCACAGTGTAACATTTCATCCGTCGTTTCATATACCCAGTTACACAAACACACACACACAAGCAAAATGTATAAAAAAAAAAAAAAAACGCATCGTGTGTGTGGGTAGATATCATACAAATGGAACACGTTAGCACTGCAGTGTTTTTATCCTTTATCTCTCTTTCTCTCTCTTTCTTTACATTTCATTCTTTTTCTACATCTGTCGTCTTGCTACATTGTTCAACTGTTCCAAATGATTAATCTGAACTTTCGAGGGAACGTTAAATACAATTTAACTTTTTCTCTTTATTTGTCGTGTGTCTTTTCATTAGTACAATCGGAGTGAACCAGATTCAAGTTTCGAAACGGTGCTAGGGGGTTTTTAATTCTTTAAACTTTTTTTTTTTTACACATGTTATACGATAGATTGTTGTACACAATATTATGTATCCAGGAAGTTTTTGCTTCGATATATAATAAGACAAAAAAAAACATCCGATAAAATTTTCTTTACCATATCATATAATATGGATATAATCGTAATGAACTTAAGTATTTTTTTCTCATTCTCGTTTCATTCGACAAGTTTTTGTTCTTTTTCAAGACAGAATAATTCTCAATTTAAAGACGAACTGCACGGGGAAAAAAGGGGGTGACGGGGGGGGGGGGGGGGGGGGGGGGATAAAATATACGCAAGAGACAATGCGGAGGAAGAGAAAGGAAAAATCTCTCATTCAGGTGAAACGGAACAGTTTAGCAGGGAGTATAAGAAAAGAGGTGAATATCGTTGATTGACGTTCGAATAATAATAATAATGATAATAACAACGACGGCGACGACGGCAATAACGATAATAATGTTAATGATTGAAAAAGTTGTAATAAAGAGTAAAGTTTCGAACGAATGAGTGAACAAATTTAACGAACTTGCTATAAAAAAGGATTATATGTACGAGTATATGAAAATTTGCTTTCGCTAGTGAAGAAAACATGTATAGTTAAGAATAATAATTACAACGATAACATTGATAATAGCGATGAGATAAATGATGACGGAAACGGAAACAGAAATGAAGTATAAAAATTCGAAAAAAATAAAATAAAAAAATAGAAAGCGAAGAGAACAGAATTGAGCCGAAAAAAAGGAGCGAACTTTTATCCCGACGATCCCGCCGCCTCTCGCTCCGCAGCAGCACGAAATCCTGATTGGAGAGGTATGTGAGAACGGAATCCTGGAGCTAAGATGCCTAATATACCGACCTACCTAAGTAGGTTGCCTCCAAGTATCGCGTTTCAATCTTGCAGAGCATAGCGTACGACAACGGAACGTTTTCCAAATCTGCGTGCGTATGTGTAAGACCAAATTCCGTTATATATATATATAGTCTGTGGAAAGGAGCAAGCAAAAGTTTGCCAACCAATTCCCTTTTTCGTTTTTTCCTTTTGTAAAAAAAGGTGCTGCTGGTCCGTTATACGAAATATGGAAAGATCTTTGGAAAAATTTCGCGTACTAAGGTTTGTATATGAGAGAAAAAAAGAATTAAAGAAAGAAGATAAGAGAAATAAAATACAGAATGAAATAGAAAAAAAAAAAAATTTTTTTTTCCAAAAATCTCTACCCGATTTCTCCTTTACGTTAGTTATATTGTATTACATTAACAGTGAATGTGTCGGTTGTGTATCCCGTTAAACAGCTTGCAAGATTTCGTAATGTCAAGTGTATAAATGTATGCGTACAATATACTTGTGTAGGTGTAGAGTACGTGCAAAGTTGACGAGTATGTACGTATTACAACATTTCACATCCTAACTATAATAATACTCGTAAGAATTTTTGGACATCTGCACTTTCGCTATCAAAATTACCTCACTTTTGTTAAATATGGTCTCGTCGTTTAGTACTTTTTTTTTTTGTTGCTTTCTGTTCTTTTTTATTTCCTGCAATGAAAGAAATTCTGTTTCACGGCATTGTATTACTGCATTATTTTGGCAATATTATAGAAGGAAATGGCATGATCAGACTCGAATGTCGATAATTATGCCAGAGCTGTCAGAAGACAAAAAAACAAAAATTAACCAACTACGAGTATATATTATAGCATTCGAATTTTTTGCTGTGACTTACGTTGAAAGTTATTGTGTTTTAGACTTTTTTATAAAGAAACTTCACTTATATTATACGGATGCCATTTATGCCGAAATTTTTTCAGATATTCAAATACGCTAGAATCAATTGATACCTAATTATTTTATACAAACTCATGACGGGTTTTTTGAGATGGTTCTGTCAATATTATACACGCAACAAATAAAAAGGCAAGATTCTAAAATCGTTGTGTATCTTGAATGAACTGATCAATTGTTAGGTAAGAAAAGCACGTGTCTAAAATTTTGATATTAGTTCAAGCTTGATCGAAAAGTTTAATAATAAGGTCTTGTAGGGTGAATGAAACTTGGTAAGCCATCGAAATGTACGAAATGGTAGTAAACTTGAGTTATTGATCAAACTTGATGGATCGAAACTTCGAACACATGTAAGCAATCTTCATTAATGGGTTCCCAGTGTCTAACTATTCTTTTAGAATCATATCTCGAACGAGTTTCCTTTCTAAGCAAATTTCATGTGCCAATGATTAGCGACGCAATTGACAGGAGAAACAAACGACACGTTGATCGTAGACACAAAATTTCCATATAAAGAAAGCTTGTTTCAGTTTTGATTCCAAAAAAAATAGTTAGCCGCTGGGAACCCATTAATGAACATTACTGTACGTATAAGAAACGCAGGAATTTTAGGATTTTTTTTTAAGATTGTTAGATTCCAACCTTTTCTCAGCTTAACGATTTGGGTGTATAATTACAGTATAGTTACAGCAGACAAAATCAGTAATTATATCCAACTAGAAGTAGAGAGGCGAGAGAATGTGTATCTAACTATGAAAAAGAAAGATAGAGAGAAAGAAAGAAAGAAAGAAAGAAAGAAAGAAGGAATCCCGATTGTTAGGTGTCTTATTATACAGTGTCCTCTTCTTCACGAATTTGTAGGACCTTTCCCTTAGTTTTCGGACTCCCTTTATCCGCCGCAAGTATACCTAACCTATCTACGTATGCATGCACCTAACTACCTATCTACCTACCTACTACCCAGATAGATCGAAGGACGGTACGAGGAGAGATAAGGATAAGAGAAGTAAAAAAAAAAAGAAGGGGGTAAAAAAAAGAACATAAGAAAAAGAATAAAGTATAAAAGAAGAAAGAAAGAGGGGACAGTAAACGGAATGGCTCTATCTATAAGGGGTTCCCAATTTCCGGAAGAGCGGTCCAGCGTGTTTGAATAATGCTTGGGTCAGCTCTCAATTCGCGTCTTTTTCCTTCCTCTATACACAAGTACATCCATAGACGCGGGTCGGTGTGTACATGTGTAGACGGATCAAACTGCACGCCTGGTTTCTAACCCCCCCCCCGCGATCATAAAACCGTAAAACCTGCAAATTTGTCCAGGGTCGTCAATGTCCGAGATGTCACTTTAACACCCTAACCTAACCTAAACGAAACTCCCCCGAGGTAATGCGACTTTTCTCCCTTTTCTCCTGCGCGAAAGGTTTCATTTTTTTCACGCCAGAGGGCTGACCCTCTTTTTCATTCGATTTCGGCACTCTCTTTGCTCTTCTGAGTAAATGAGGTAGTTTTTCAAACTTTCAAGAAACTACAGAGTTTGCAGTAGTGCCGCTTAAACACGGCAGACCGACACTGGCATACGATTTCTACTACCTTCTTTGAGGTTATGGGCAGAGTACTCTGTTGCCGCGAAGTTACCCACACTTGTTTTTACTTGTTTACAGACCATCTTGAGAAGTCTCCTTGAGAAGTTGAATTTCGTGTTTCCGAAAGTTTGAAGTAATTTCATCGCTCGGGATCATGATCAGACGATGCATTGGTGAAAATTGATGGTCCGACATACCGTTGGGTGAGATTTTTGTGTGCCTGTAAAATTTCTGGACAAGACTAGGCAGAAAAAAAAAAATAAAAAAATTTCAAAGTGAATGAATATGCATTATAACTTTCCCCGTTTGTCAGAGTTAACTGGTCATAATGGCCCCCTTGAAACCAGGGATACCAATAAAGGGAAAGACGGACGTACGTTCGTCGGACAGCGAGAGGTGCGTTATTACGTTATTGGCCTTCGGTGGCCTCTGCAGGCACCTACCAGCAGCATTGCAGGAGCAGCAGAGCTGCGAGCCCGAGACTTCGGCTCCTGCAGGCTCCTCTGGATGAATTTTTAATAATGGTTCTCTCTCTAACCTGGGCCGAGACGACGAGGATGAGTAGGAAAAGGAGGATGGGTATGAGATACGTATACGTGTTGTATAGGCGAATATCTGAAATTGGAAATTCCCGCGGGGCGCGACTGTGCTGCAAAAAATATGAACCCCACCGATGGGAGGGGGAGCAGAAAAGAAGATCATGAGAACGAGGAGGTGAGAATTTTATCAATTCCGTGAAACGTGCATGATATACGCCGTTGCAGCCGCACACAGTGTGCGCCATCAGGTAAATATGTACCATATTTCTACATGAGGCAGACGCAGTCTTCGAAATGATACGGTATAAACTGTTTTTATTTCCTAGCTGAGTGTGAAAAATTCAACTTTACGTACCCCAATGAGTGCGTAAAATAGTACATTCCCTCACTAGTGCGAGAATAAATTAAAATATCTAGTTACACTAAAAGAAAAGATATTTCGATTCGATTCCCGCACTAGTGCATCAATTTGGTTTTACAAAATCGAAGTTTCCGCACTCAGTTAGGAATTACAGTATACCTAACACGTGCGCATAAGTGTCCCTCGCACTGTTTATTTTTTTTTTTTTATAAAAAACTCGACACGTTCGGGAATCACCTATTTTGCGCACTAGTTTCGCAATTTACTATTCTTGTTGTGTGTCATCGTTTCATTATATTTACAAATAGTTTTTCAATTTTCCAATCCGCGTAATGAAAGAATCACATCTTTATACAAAGTGAATAGATAATGGTGAAGAGCGCATGCGCTAAAATTCCACAGCAAAAGCAGTTGTTTCGTCAGGTTGACCAACCGTAATAAGTTGAGATGATAGGTCGCCGCGATGTATGTAACCTCAAAAATGTAGGTCGTCCTGACCAAACAACTGCTTTTGCGCCTAGATCTTGGCGCATGCGCGTTAGACTATTCAACCGTTAGCTCCTCACTCCGTATAACTACAGAAATGGTAAATATGCAATGGAGCGCGTTCAAGTTTCGTTCTTTTGCACAAGGTAACGTTTGATTGAACGCTTGAAAGTCGCAAAGATATTATTACGTGCCACAATTTTTTACGTAGGTACTTACTCTGAAATAAATGGTAGACATAATAGGTTGCTGTAGAGTGCATGACAGTACAAAAGGTTTGAAATTTGTGAACCGAGTAATCACGCAAGAAACATCGACTTTGCACAATAATGACGACCAGAGTCGTGCACCTATTATAGTCTTCTATTCATAGACTTATATATAAGTATATATATTTATGACAGGAATTTCACTTCACACTGTATAGACCATATCATATCACAAAGGTGAAAAACAAGCAGAGTTTCTTGTTCCACCTATATATATATGATTTGTATACATACATAGACGAGCATTGAAAATAATTTGGACGTGTCACACATACGCAGTCGGTAACCTCGTTCATTCCGATTTTCATCGGCACAAATTTCATCCGCCCAAACTGCGATGACTCGTCGAGTTCAATTGCCGACTTCAGTTAAGCCGCAGGTTAAGCTACCGACCCATTAGGCCGTTTTGATGCATCCGGTGGCGAACCGCTTGGGGACAACAACTTTGGAATTTCCGATAATTGTGAAGTACTAGACGATCATTGGTGATAATGACGAACAAGTAACTGTTCAGGATTCAGGTTGTTGTGTGTAAGGCAGTGTACATAGAAAGGTGCAGGCAGGCATCTTATTGGCATCGACTTCATTCGGATCGTATAATAATGGTACGGCTCCTCCTACACAGTGCTGTGTTGTTACACAAAGTGAATAAGGAGGGGGAAAAAGAAGAAGAGAGAACGAAAGCGATAGAGAGATAGAGAGATAGAGAGAGAAAAAGTGGACCGTTAACCGATTTAATCCTAATCTCATAACCGAAGACCGTGTAGTGCTTATATAAGTCGAAGCTAATTGCAGCAGCGCCATTTGATTTATTTCACCGTGTCGACCATGGACGAGGTGAAGGGCTCACACGGTGTTTAAAGGAAGCGAATTAACTCTCCTGGGAATCAAGGTGTTTCCATTTTTTTTTTTTCCTCTTCTCCCTACTTCGTTCCTTCGCCATGTTTTCTACTTGAGCATAAGACACGGCGGTAGGAGGGAAAACTCGAAAGCATCAAGTCGTTCGATTAATTATTGGAATGTCCAGAAGGATACTTCCTGTAATCTCGGTCCGAATTCCAAGACTAGCATAGTTCAAGTATAACTCTAAACGAATGACTCGAAGCTGTTCCGCGACTTCGAATTACGTCAATTAGCTCGAGTGAAGTTTTACATGACTCAAAACGAGTTTCAAGCTATCGTCGTTAATTTTATATCCCGCAAATTCTCGAAGGAATGAAAGTGACTTTGAATATTCCGAACGACCTTCTTCTTCTTCTTCTTCTTCTTCTTCAAGTTTAAGAGACGCTACGGAGTTTCTCCTATACTATGAAAGTATGAAAGTATGGGGAAAAACTCATTGAAACAATTTGCAGCAATTCTTTTTGAATAACGTATTTTTAGAGTACAAGTGAAGAATGAAACAGAACCCTCTCTTCACATCGATCAGTATTTCACATTCAATACAGTACTTGAAATTTGTGTAATAACTAAAAAATAGATGAAGAAAAATTTGTACATAAATTCCGACCAGTTTTTTCACTGAAATTCATAACGAGCATGAAAAAACTTTCAGTCCCGTTATATAAAAAGGCAAGCTCATCTCTATTTTTCCCCCGATATCACAGTTTTCGATTTTTTTTTTTTTTGTTTGTTTCTCACTCCTCCGATACACATTAGTACAACTTTTCTGAACCATCACGATCCCCTTATTACTGTAGACTGTCGATACTTTCTAAACAAAAGAAGAATTTCGAGGGTGGGTTGAGTCGGCGGATCATTAGCGGATATGAAGTAGCGTGCAAGTTCGAGCATCGAAGCATCATTTTTCCGCCAACAATAATAAAATATAATTCAACTAATTTTATTGTACAAGATAGAGAGTTTCGAAGCAACGGTTCGGCAATCAGGAACGTGTATACTTAATTTGTAACATCGTTTCGAGGGAAAATTATTCAGCTACCTGAAACGGCAGGTATAATACACCTGCCGAATCGTTCGTCCGATTTCCAGTCTCGCTCTCTTTTTCCTGCGTCTTACGTATTGTGGAATTCTTACGATCCGGTGGGGGAGACTCAATAATCTCAAGTTCAATCTGAAGATACTCGAGATTGTTTTGAAAGCAAAGAGACTGGGAAAGCCGGAGACGCCAACGAAGACAAATCGGAACCCAATAAAATCAGGCCTCAAATTCCGAACACCAGTCGTCTGATATTTCAATCTAATATACCTACCTACTTACCCGAGTCAAAAGAAATTCTCAACATGCCAATAAACGTTGAACTGGTTGTTCGACCCTCTTTTTCTCTCATACCCTCTTTCTCTCTCTGTCCGAAGATGGTGAACCGGGAATAAGAGATGGCAAGAACAAATGATGGCGGTACGGTTAAAGCGGTTTAACCACATATCGGAGAAAGGTAATGAACGTCGTGTATTGTATACGGCACGAAAGCTTCGCGTACTGCATAATACAGAAAATATCGGTAAGGTGATCGTGTGGAAGTGATCGGTGTAGACCAGGGGGAATTCCTTACGCCTCTGATTTGGAATTTAGTGGGAATGCGGAGCAGTGAAAGGAGCTACAGACTCATGAATATGCGATCCGAGGCCCCCCGAGGACAGAAAGACAACGAAACGAGCTGCAGAAGAAGATGATATAAAAGGAATAAGAAACAGCCGAACATAAGAAGAAAGGAGAAAAGAGGTATAAAAAGGCACATACAGAGTATCCGCATAAGAAGACCCGAGCCCGGTCTTTTCTCTCTTCGTATCTTCCTCTATATCCAATAATTGATTCCTTCCTCATTTCGTTTTCTTCTTCACTTCGAGACACAGCATAATAGCATTCTTCTTCAGTACCATTGAAACCATATTCATTTGCAATATATACACGTATAATGAATATAGGAAAGAAAAAATGTCCGAGAATCATTTCGCGCTCTTCATTTCCTGATCTGATTCATTCTCCGGACTCCGTATGGTGGGGAAAATCAAAAATACTATGGTAACAAAAGTTCGGTGATAACCTGACTGACGTTCATTGGCCGTTGCTTGCTACGCTCGAGATAATATCGACCGTCCTGCGCGGTGCGCCGAAGTGAAGCAGGTACGACACTTGAAGGGTGTCGAGAGGTCCCGTGTAGGTGACCCGGTACCTGCTGCAGGATGCCCGATTATTGACCCTCGTTGCGACGCAGTGACGAGCAATATCGTTCGTTCCACTGTGAATGATAACGGTGATAGCCAATTGTAGGACAGAGAACAACAGCGATTTCGAAATGTTGATACTAAGAGAAGAAGTTCGACGTTGGTTTGGTTATACTTGCCAACCGTTGGGAGAAATTTCAAGTGATTTTCGTCACTATCTGAGTTCATGTCGACCTAATACTATCTGGTCTCATTCTGACACTATCTGATCTCAATCTTGGTACTACCTGATGTCGATCCAGCACTGTCTGATATTACATTCATGAACTAACGGTAAAAATTGTTCCATGGTAGTCCGTACCGACGAACACTAGATGGTGTACAGTGAAACATCGTTAAAAAATTCAAGGTCATTTCCAAGTTATCGGTGTTATTCAAGGATATTAAAAATGGAATATTTCTAGGGGAAAAGAAAAATTCACGGATAGTTTCCAGGACCATTAGACACCACTGACACTACATTTTTTCACTGGAGGTATACACGCGAATTAAGAATCAGAAGATCAAGATCCGAGTAATTTCAACAGACGGTTAACCCCTTGTAGCCCAAAATCATAAATTTTAAAATAAATAGCATTTAAGGACTTGTCATTAATACCTTCCGTATGGATTTTGTAGGATCTTATTTAGTTTGTTACAGAAATGTCACAAGGGGCTACAAGGGGTTAAGTTGTTGCGGCAGTCTGACACTCTGATTTCGAAGAAACTCCTGCCAACGACACCAGTCTTCGTCACTTGATGTCTACTGAATTAATTTTCTTTACCTTTTTTCTCTCATACAACCTCTTTGGTTCGAGTGGTGCCACTAAACCGCCAAATTCGGCAATGACGCTTAGCAATGAAACTTGATACCTGTAATTCTACGCACTGACATTCCTCGGAAGTAATGCAGCTGTGTCGGAACAATTTACAATTGATTCACTGATTCATCCGCGTTATAGTATATCGCTACAGTAAATCGTGGGAAATTCAGATCTCACTGTTCAGGTGGATATACTTGACGTACTGTACATCTCGAGACGCCTGTCATTGGTAATATACAAGAAATCGGCCGCAGGTGCGAGTAGAGCTGCAATTGCAAGGCAGACTTCGAATACCATAACAGGTAAGAAAACGCGACGGTCTGTCCTTCGCCGGATCGAGCAAGGATCACGCACAGTCAGCTAGTGTATTTCTTTGATACCGTAAGGTATTGCTGTAGGCAGGTATTACAGTGATGATGTAGCCTCAAACACCGCGTCATGAAACGACCACGTTCATCGATTTTGCCTAATTTTTACTTGTACAGAAGAACATGGCGAGATAACAAAAACAAAGAACGCGTGTCGAAATTTGAAAGCCCGACTCCGTGGCACGAGAACGACGAGTTCAGAAAGAAACAACGCCAACTCAGAATAAACGAACAAAGCAAAGACTCACCGTAAGAACGCACTGATGACTCGGCGATATGAAGTCCAATCCCCGCTGCCCGTGCCCGGCGAAGCAGTGTTGAATATTGGACATGAACTTTCTCCTGATGGCTTTTAGGGAGTAGACGCAGAGCGCGGACCTGGAGGACGGTCTGTTGGTGGTGGCGTTGCTCTCGGAGAAAACGGCGAAGAGTACATCGTCCTGAGCGGTGATGCCGAGGTGCCCGGCAAGGTCGGATCCAGCCTTGCCGGCGTAGGCTGCTTGGACGAGGTTGTACTTCCTGAGCTCGTTCGTGCAGTCGATCGGTATCTCGGTGTACGAGTAGTAGTTCTGATCGTCGTGACAGACGCGCACCAGCTTGGATATGAACTCGCTTCCGGTGGCGGTGCTCTTCGGCTGAGTGGTGAGGAAGTAGCTGAAACCCTCGCTGCTGAAACCGTGCACGTAGTTTATGGGGAACCGTTCCCTGGCCAAAGAGTTGACGAACATTCTCGTCCCGGTCGTCACCGCCGTCTCGGCGATCACGAGCATCCGCTCCTTGTCCAGCGACCTCGAGCTAACCGCTGGGACTTCGGACCTGTACGGCGAATTCGCTGTGTAAGTCACGCCGACGTACATGACCTGGGAGACCGGCGGATTCGGGGGACCCGGTGCGATGAAGGCCACCGTCGACGCGGTCGCGTTATTGGCGACGACGGCCTCCCGCACCTCCTGAGCAACGTCCGATATGTTGTGGAGATTTCGGACCGTGCACATCCCCTGGAACAGACTGCCGCACGATATCAGTCTCGTGGTCGTGTAGTCGATGACCAGAGCCTTGTTCACGTTGTCGGTCAGCTTCTTGACCACGCCGGCGGGACAGTCGATCATCGAACAGTCGTTCGAGTCGTTCTTCGGTCCCGTGACCTCCTTCACCACCAAGTCCAGGTCCGGCGACAGCTGGTACAGACAGTTCACACCACCCACGAATACTCTCCCCGTGTTCTTGTCCACCACCAGGTGGTTCAGACGCTCGACGTCGGGGTCGGCGAACGTGTGCACTATGTCGGCGGGCGTGCTCCTCGACGGCCTCATCGACGACGAGAGTACCAGCAGGGCGAGCAACGCCCTTGTTCCTCGTGGTAACATTCTCACACGCTCACACGTAGTCTTGTGCAGTGACGTCCAAGAGACGCCACCACGTACTTCTGTTCGAGACGCCCAACTCGCGCAGGGAATTCTCTCCTTCTTCTTATCACTTTGCCTCGCGCTCAAGACTTTTCCTCGTTTTTCTTCGCCTCTTCAGGTTTTCACGTTTCTTGTTTACCGTTGTTTCACGATTTTTAGGCCTTGACGCGGTTTTTATCGCGCCGATGATAACGCCGTTGGTTCCTGGAATCATAAAAATAAAAAGGCCCATTATAGTTGTAAATGATATTTCTCATGCGGTATTATGATTTTAGATAGTTCGGAAGGAGATAGTTAGGCGTAAGCGAAACACATGACGTGATTATATTATACGTGCAGAAATATTAGACTTGAGCGTCAGATTCATTCTACAAATTATAGATAATTGAGAGCGGAAAAAGACGTTCTTTTTATCACCCCAATGATGATAAACTACCTACACATATACTTTCATGAACTATGTGCACAGAATGGTTCTGTGAAGCAATCTTTCTGTTAAGAATAACAAGACGTGATTCATGATTCCGTAAAAAAACAAATATATATATATATATATAAATATAAAAAATATATAAAAAATGTTCATCCATAAGGTATAAAAGATTACAAGCATGCTGCGTACAAGTTAATACACGTTCGAAATCGAATTATTATATTCGAAGAAGGAAAATAATAATAACGTACGTAACGTCGTGAATTCGATCAATCATCAAAGTTGTAGAATGAAAAAGTATTCAGCAGAACTCCCGACGTGCATACACGTATATTAGAAAACGTGGGCACCCTCTTCCCTTCCTCTCTTATTATAAAACAGCTCTCAAGATTGATGTGACAGCAGTTTGGCACACCATACAAACAAATATATATATATATATATATATATATATATATATATAGGTACGTATACACGTTGCTTGTATAGAGATCGTTTTACAATTAGATCAGGCTTCACATCGTACGGTTTAAAGTTCAATATTCAACCAGTTCCCCAAGTTGACTTGTGACTCCCGCCCTTATATGGTACACACATCCACCTTCACACACATGATAAAGCTCTGACAACACACAGTCAAACACAGCGTGGAGTAGTAACGTATTTAAGTGTCGGTATATAAATTGTCTTAATTTGGTTAAAGTGGGCAGTGAATAATAGACGTATAAAAAGTAACAAGCCCAATGATTTGTAACTCTCGCTAGGTAATGAGTGCGTTTATGTATATACACATTATACAGATTATAGCATGAGAAGGAACGTTGAAAATCGCGCATGATGCGAAGATCGCCCATTTTACTGCCCATAACTTTGTTATATATGTAATATTATACAAGATTTCGCTTTCAAAATTCCCCAACTTTCCTTCGGATAATATAAGGTAAAGGTTTTTCCAAAGCAGTCGTTTGTTTCACTGTACAGTCATATAACGTAAAAACGAATTTTTTCTTTTTTCCTAATTTGTATGAAGAGCTTTTTCTGTTCTCATTTTATAAGTATACCAATACTTCCAAGCTTGCTTTCATTTCTTTCTCAATCTTATGTACAGCAAGATATACATATACATGTATACAATGCGCAAGCATACGTGTAAACGCATTTCGTTACACACATCGTGTAATACTAACTAATGCCGCAAGGTTTGAAATTATTTCCGCTCAGGCATGCGATTAAAAGAAAGAGATATAAAGATAACTACACAATACGCGTTCAAGTGTGTAATAGTAACAATACGCATAGGTATAGGCGTACGGATTGCGCCGTATGACGTCACAGGACGCGAGGTAGATTTCACGAACGCGGTGCGGGTTCCGAATGTGTATCGCGTGTAAGCTGACACTTTGATAACAACCTGCGGTGACGTGGAATGGAGAAAGAGAGGGAGGGAGAAGAAAAAATGGTGAAGGAGAGGTTAGAAAATCGTATGGAATATAATAGGGGGAAAAGAAAGGAGGAACGACAGGAAAGAGGAAATACTTGGTAAGAAATTTCGTCGTGTGACATTCTGTCGGATCGCATATTACACCTTACGTATGCATGTGCATAGACTATTTTTCCCAGTATAACTCTTCCCCGAAGCGCGAGTTAATATTTCAAAACTTGCCCCACCCCGCTTCCTCGTATGCACGGAAGGTATACAGTATACAGCGCCAAACGGGAAGTGAAAAGAGAAGACGTATTTCTTATGCAGCAACATCGAGGGTAGAGAGGAGGAGAAGAAGAGAAGCGTCGCGCAAAAATCTATGTATGTTCTCAGGGGTAAAAGAGGAAAGTAAGGGAGAAATCAAAGGATGTCCACCTAACCTAACCTAACCTAAGTCGCATTAGATCTAGGAAAATTCCGCATTTTGTAGGTTAGTCGGTCCTTGATCAGTTCAATTCATATTTTACCATAATCGAAAATTAGTTTTTTAGCTCTGACCAGAAAATCTATAGTATGTGTTGCATTTTTTTTTTCTAGATTTTTTTGTGTCCGTTGCAATACATTGATGGCAACGCAATGATAAATTTATGTTCAGACGTTACTTATCTGGTGAATGAATGTGGTAAAGTAGTAAACTAAGCAAACAGATTCAATGCTGCTATAACCAGAAAATATAGGTATAATATAATAGTATTAAGTGTGGATTCCAAAACTAGCTGGCAGCGCTAAAAACTCCCTAGAACAGAGGCAGAGCTAGTGAAGAATTCGGCAACGCAAAGGAGATATAATGTTATTGATAGTACTGAGAGATTATTTTGGAACACACCCTAAGACAAAATTTCCTACAACTGTAACAATTTCGCAAGATTTTTCTATAGTGACTATAATATGTTCAAATTTTCACTGTGTGGCCAAATAAAAAGAAACCAGACCTAACCTAACGAAATCTAATACGAGATTAAAATCCGTAAAGTTGCATTTTTAGGAAAAATAACGTTTTTACGGAACTTGAAAATTGTCTGAAATCAAGTACCATAATATTTACGGGATTTCAACTCCTCCTTCGGAATAGTGATTTTTTGTTTCTAGATTAATGGTTACCAACTCTTCAACCTCATCGTCAAACGGTATAGAAGCTACCAACTTGAGCAGGGTAGCCACAAACTTCACGATAATAACGAATAAATCCCTAAGAAATTATTCCATAGATACAATTTACGAACGCGTGATAAATCATACGATAATCATCGCGTCTAAGAGTTGACTAATAATACAGGCGTGACTATTAAACAACCTGATTCAAAGGCAGAGTTTACATCGTCAAAGTCCTATAGATATGTACGGGCGTGTGTGTGTATACGGAATATAATCATATTACACGTAGCAATTATGCTTATGTTATACGGACGACGACGAATGATTCAAAGATCAACTAGAGAAGAAGATGGTTTACTATAGAGAGAGTATAATATACCCGAGCGGGAATGAACGAACGAATGAAGACAATGTGTGGGACACGTTGTGTTCTAATAATAGAATTCTCGATATCCTACACGACTATCGTCCAAGTTTCTAGGCTCTAGTTTTCTTTTCTTTGTTTTTTTTTTTCCTTACCTCAAAGTTGATGCAACTTTATTCGTTCCTAAGTAAGCCATGGACTATAATATACATAAGACGTATGTGCTTTCCGTTTGTTTTACCAATTCTTGTACACTTCGTCGCTCACTGCAATTTTAAACAGCTTATCGCAAACATTCCCAAAAGTGTGGAAATTAATATGAAAGTGAAAAAATAAAAAAAAATTTAAACTTAACTCGGCAGTTGTTTCGGTACGACGACGACGACGATGATGATGATGATGTTGATAATGATGACGATTTTTCACGAACCCCTTGCGTACACTTCAACGACACAACGACGTGCCCTTAACACGGCAGGGGGGGGGGGGGGGGGGGGGGGGTTAATGAATCTAAATAACCCCGCCTTGTTCGTACGCATGTACACACAATTAGAGAGTCAGCTGAAAATTTAGATTAGGGACCCAAATTTGTATACACCGGTGAGTTTATAACGGGAAACGTTACAACGTTTTACATCGTAACATATGAAAAATGTTCATTGTTCGGTCGTTGTAAAATGGTAGGAACGAAATGAAGAAAAACATTGTTTTTAACCAAAGTACATAACGGGTGGATATTAATTATTTTAATTATCGTACGTAACGACGGGTTTCAACTTTTTATAACATATATATATACCATATATATTATATATATATATATGCGAACGAAAAAACCTTCACCACTGTGACGATCAAAACTGTACTGCGAGCGAACTGATTGTGAACACGAATCTATTGCTACAATCCTGTACTTCCATGCATACATCATACACACCAAAGCCGGTTACACGGTGTATCTCATGCAAGCTAATCATCGCGTGATATGAAAGTAAGTATGTGTACGAGTGCGAGAGACGACTCATCGCGTAAGGTTAAAGTTCAGATAAAAATTTTTCTTTCCATCTCTCTCCCTCTGCAATTTAGAGATTTATCCTTGTAATACGTATAAATAGATATACGTACATATATATATGTATAATTATACATATATTATTTGGTACAAATTAACAAACAAGATCCATGCTCATACGGACCGCTCGTAATCTTACAAAGTATTATTATCATTAACGATGTAGAAAAATTTAAAACGTAACAACGGTTTTTTTTTTATACGAGCTGTCGCTTGATACTAATTGTTGACCGAAAATTCGGATTTTATAAACAAAGATTCAAAAATAACCTACATATATTGTGTTTTATGCTTGTAATTATTATTATTATTATTATCATTCGTGTAAACTAAAACTGTCATATCTTTGTTAATTTTTCGCGATAATTACATATATTTACGTACATTATTTTGCTGTCGAGGGAGAAATTATTATAGACAAGATAAAAAAAAAAAAAAAAAAAACAAAGTATGAGATTTTTCGTGATAGAATAAGATGAAAAAACGATATACATGTATACATATATGTAAGCTTATTACAGGTATATTTGAAACGTGACAGACTGCAATCGAATTTTCGTTTACAATTTCGATTTATAAGTAATGAAGTAATTAACAAATACGATTAGGTATCGTCGAGCTGGAGGTAATGTAGATATTTAATACAAGTGTAGAATTGTTGCCCCGAAGTTGTAATAATATTCTGTTGTAAGTAAGCGCTGTGCTTGTTTGTAATTATAAACGGATATGCTCGTTGTTGTGCGACGAACGGTACTTTTATAATTACACTGGCGCTGAGCCGAAAAGGCGTAATGACAATCAAAAAACAAAATGCAAAGCAATTGCTTAAACAAGCCGAGAAATAACAAAAAAAAAAAAACGAAAGAAAAAAAGAAAATGCAACGAAGAGAATTATACTCACTGCATATAACAATATGCGTGTAGTTATAATGAAAATGCACGTGTATCTAATTTCAAACAGGTATAAAAAGTTATAATTATTACACATACGTATTATATACCGTATAAATAAATACCTTAAATAACAACCTCCTCCTAATTATATGCAAACTATTTACAAGTTGCAATGTGTGAATTATCATATGTATACGTCAAAATAATTCACATCCGAATGTCTTCGTCGCAGTTTTCGTTATTACTTTATTTTCTAATCAATTGTAATTGCGAATACGCGGGAGAAATAAAACAACGAAAAAAAAAAAGAGGCACATGTAATACAGTTGATTAAAAAAAAAATCACCGTCAAAGATACTGTATGTACGAGAAAAAACGAACGAGTAAAAATTTATTGTAATAATAATTTGTTTATAGTTTTCCCTTCTCAACTTCTCACCGCCAAATTTTAAGGTACGCTGCTGCGCAAGGGGGATTAAAAAAATTTCATATCGCCTCTTATTCGCTCGTTGTGTCGGCATATGTATGTAAATAAGTACCCATGATCGTGCGTTGCGTCGAATGTACGTGAAACTTGCGTGAGTTTGTAATGTTGCAAGTTATAATAATATTGCACGTTACGTGATTACATGTAATAATACATTACACATATAGGTATATAATACACAATATGTGTGTGTGTGTATATATATATATATATATATACACAGTACACACACACGCACTGAAGTCGATATATCGAAAATTACGATATTATGATGATCATAATGATGATAATAATAATAGAAAATTATATTACCGAAGGTATAAAAAGACTTACGAGTACGAATAACAATGATGCTAATAATAATAATAACAACAACAATAATAATAATCACAGAACGTTCTCGTGAAAGCTACAGCGCCATGCCAGAAACCAGATCTCGCAAACTTGACTATTACTTTTTTGATCATCACGTATTATATACATATTCTTATATAGGTATATATTTATACATATATATATAATATAATATATATATATATATATATATGTATAGGCAGGGAAGGAGACGGAATTACGGGCGGAGTTTGACGAGAAATAATAAAATATAAAAGCAATAGTGCAAGTAAATAGAAAAAGAAAAAGAGTAAGAGAGAAAAGAAGGAGAGAGAAAAAAAAAATGCCCGAAACCGCGGCGAGCGAGCAGCGAAGTGATTTAAACGGATTGGAATTTGCTGGTAAATACCGTTTCAAGGTCGTTCCTATAGCGATGCTTAGAATGCCGTGAAATTTTTGCCATGCTGCACCGATTCGCGATTACGATAATGATGATGATTATGATGATGATGCTTGACGTTTTGATGTTTTCATATTTTTCATCTTCACACATACATATTTTTTTTTTTCTCTTTCTAAGCTACAACAATATTTTCAATTTAATTTTTATAATTTTATAGAATTTAATTGTCCAATTTATTATTATCATTGTCATTATAATTGTCACGCCGCTTCTCGTCGTCGTCGTATTAATTAATTGCCGTTGTATTCTTCGCGTTGTACGGATCGTCCGATTTCCATATTCGTCAGAGGTACAACATCGTCGCCGATGAAAAACGACTCATCGCCGTTCGTTTCGCCAACTCTAAATATATAATACATTAAACACACGAATACAGTGCATGCATACATACATACTCGATGGATACACGTGTTAATAATGTACCGTATATGCGGTGGCGGTTTCTCAGCCAAAACTGCACCAGGCGAATTTATACCAATTACAGATTAAACACGTGTATAATTATAATGCGTTGAGTGTAATGTAACATGCAGTGCTAAATTGTAGTATATCCGACGAAATTGAATGACTGCCTAATTCCAAATTCCTGACAAATAACAACAAAAACGATGCGCGGTATATAAATATAACAGGAGGGGGAAATTTAATATTTAACAGGGAAATCGAACGATTGAACAAATCAAATTGAAGCAATTGAATATATCAATTATTCAGGTATTATTATGTATATCTTTGATTCATTGTATCCGGGTTAAATCAATTCTGTATTATTATACCATAGAGACCCAGAGTAACGAATGAGAGAGGAAAAAGAAAATGTAAAGTTTTAAATAATAATTCTCATTTTACACGGTATAGATGTTACAAAAGGATAAAAATAATATTTTTTTCTACAATGATACCGTTTCGGCGGGGTTAAATTAAACTTTCGAAAACTTGTTTTATTCGAAATTTCATTATTTAACAATCAGCTATCCTATATGTAACATTAATATGTGTAATAAAGAAATTCTAACGGTTAAACATACTCGCAATGAAATATGCGAATGAAGCTGTTACAGCCTATTCATGGTCACAAATTAAGGATTCGAAGAAAAATATGTGACATAATGGATCTTAATAATAATAATTGTAGTCATTAATCTGTTGAAAGTAATAAAGCAGTCAGCGAATCGGACAAAAAAGAAAACTGGCATTAACGATTGATGAGAACAGCGAAGAGGAGAAAGAGGAACGGTAAAAAAAAAATGTACAATAGTCAAGATAAAGAAAAATCAACGGAACAGAAGATCTAAAATCGGTCGCGGCTAGTCGACGAAGGAACAATGAAAGTAATTGTATAATACCCGATACGTGTGTATAAATATTACACATAGTGTGATGTGAAAACATTCGCTCCAACACACACATACACGGAAGAAGACGACGATGGACTGACTGACTGACTGACTGACTAACTACAATGCGAATTCAAGAGACTACGTCCTGCGATACATGATGCAGCAATGACATACCTACGGACATGAGGCGGTACACTTAGGTATTATGTATTTATACGGAACATGATTCATGCTACGTGCAACAACGGAAGAGGCGGTCACCTCCCCCACCCCCTGCCATTCTCTATAGCGGGTCGTTTTCGCGGCTCTCGCATGTCACACGTGTTGATACGTGCCATGGCTGTACGTATTTGTGTTATACCAATTGCATACCGAAGGAACGGCGAAACTCATCAGACTGAGTGACCGACGGCTGCACATATAATGCGAAATGTATCCGCATGCTATACAGAGCGAATTGCTAACGACTGAATGCTACGTAATCTGGTAGAATTTAATGCGCGTGCGCTAGAATCCGAGACCGGTTTTTTACCAGGCTGACCAACCGTGGTGAACGTAACCTCAAAAATTTTGACAGTTTACGCTTGTGGGAGTTGCGTTCAACAGCAACAGCTGTCAAAACTTTTCGAGGTTACATCCTACATCGCGGCGAACTTTCTCCAGAATTTATGACGGTTGGTCACCCTGGCAAACAGTTGTTCTCGAATTTTAGCGTAAGAGCATTAAATTTTAGCAAATGACAGACTATTCAGTCGTTAGATGTTCATTCTGTACATGAATATTGTTTCGATGTATGCACGGATGAAAAATAATCGTAACGCGGCAATATTTTGACATCTGATAGCTGGCTGCACAGGGGTGACAACTTATTTGAAACCGGGCATTTGACATCAAATTGTCTGATATTATGAGGTTATGATTACCTATTCGTAACAGTAATCAGTCTTCAAAAAAATAGGAATTTGTTCCACCTACAACATAACCTCAACAAGCCGAGTTTGACAACAGAATCTTGAGTTGGCAAACCTGCGTAACAATAGAATCGCGCACATGCGCAGTCGGACGTTCAATCTGCCAAGAAAATGCACCATTATGCATACACAACCTGCGTGTGCGCAAGTCATAGTGTAAGGAGTAATGTGTGCTCGATAGAGGACCAGTTTTCGTACAAGGTCGCGCATTCCGCCAGTTTACGTCACGGCAAGTCATATTCACCCTACAGCGCAAGCCCACGCACACGTAAAAAAAATACAACATAACCTCAACTACACTTTGATAAACGTATAAACAAACGTGGCGGGTCGCAGATCGCGTTGAGTCGCATCCTTTCACGAATTCAATAAAATGTTCAATTGTTCGGTTAAGGACGGTAAGAATCGTGGTGGGGCATGCGGAGGTAAAAGTATTCGCATTTCCGCTACGCATGGACTGAGGAATGTAGCCAACGTTTCAAGTGTAACATTCTAATCTACCTCGGAATCTTTCAACAGTTTTGAATTAACCGCTTGTTGTGACGTCAACTGGCGGAACTTTTCTATTGGTTCGTCCGAAAAGCTGCGCTGTAGCACACGCGACTCATTACACTGTGGTGCAAATTCTCTCTGACGCACAATAGGGATTATAGGTATCAGGCTGAAGTTTGTAGCGTTAATGCAACGATGCATCGTTGGAAAAAATTATTATTCTGCGATTTTAAGATTACTCGAGTAAACTGTTAATACAGCATCAACAAACACAGATTGTGTAAATTCAACTTCTTCAAGTATTCTAAAGATGAAAAATAGTAATTTTTGTTTCAACATTTCGATAGATTAGCGTCAATATCTTCAGCCTCGTTTATAGGTACGCATACATATCATAACATCATCCTAGAAGATGAGATGCCGGACGCGACGAGAAGTTTTCACTTTAAAGAATCAAGAAATATTCTTCCTCTTTCATGCATGGCACACGTGCGCTGCGTCATTGTTGTCATTACTGTTATTATTGTCATTATTATTATTACAGAGTTTGAAGAAGAAGAAGAAGAAGAAGAATAGGAAGAATAGGAAGAAGAGAAAGACGAATAATAAGAAGATGATGAAAAAGAACGGACAGTTCTTCCACGGCACGGAAACCGGAATGCTGTATCGTCATCGTCGCATCGGATCGCGGTAGACATAATGTAATAATGTTTGCCCGACGACCGAACGAAGGAACGGAGGATTCGTAGGAACGGAGGAACGGAGGAAAGAACGAAGGGACCACCCGACGGACGGATCGCGTGGGTACTACATTCCTTCCGTCGGACCTCTGCTCGCCGTAAAAGACGATCTGGTTGCGAGTATTCGTGTTACATTATAAGTATGCATGGACACATGCTTGCGGTGCAGCGCATACCATGTGCACAGAGTACATGCATACAGTATATGATACATATAGTACAAGCATATATGTAGATATTGGAATCTGAAACATGCGGAGAGGATTGGGGAATTCTCTGAAATAAGATTTAGCGGCAGGGCGAAACAGTATCTGTACGCGAGTTTGCATTTCATACGTAGATCTATGACAATGTTGAATACTGATTACATGTAGATATCCAAATTTTGCAAAACTGCGATGATATTCAACGTAATTTTTCAAAGCTGGGAAATCGTTCACGGAATCTATACGCGCGATGAAACTAGTGAAGAAAATATACGGCTAATCGAAAAATACTTTTTGAGTACCCGTCAGATTATATTCGGTAAGGATTTTCATTCTATGTTACAGAAAACACATAACATAACCCGAGACAGAAACAGAAGAAAAGTCTCTAGATGATTCGAATGGATGTCTAGAAAACTAGGGACATAAATAAAATCCCTACTCACTGTCGTAAAGTATAAATATCGTAGGTCAATTTTTTTATACATAGTTTTCTTTTCTGCATACTATTTTCCGTGTAGCATTCGACTGAATTGCACTAGAGAGTTTATAACTTTGTGCGTTGACCTTAAAGGGGGTACAGCTTGGACGGTCTAACATATCTTTTTTTAGGAATTTTTTTAAAAGAAAATGTAAATACTTCTGCAGCCATATCGTTATTAATTTAAATGAAAAAAATTCTAGAATATTTTTGAAATTATAAATAATAAAGTTCTTAAACTCAAATTGCTCCAAATGTTTTCATATTCTAAGACAAAAAAAAAAAACGCAATCTCCTAAAATAGGTATTATTTTAGACCGTCCAAGATGTAACCCCCCTTCCAATCTGTATCAAGATTATAGAGAAAACGAAAAAACCCTGTGAGACAGTGTCTTTCCTCCGAATCATGAATAATAAACCCAAGTAGTCTCTGCGCATCATTTTCTCGCAATTTTTACTACACCGCGTAGACTTCGCAAGAATCCTCAGTCAAGTCAGATCAGATATCGCAATTACACTGTTATTACCGTAACCGTAACCGCTCTATATTGTTATAATCCAAGAGCGTTTAATCTCTTAACACATTTTTCTATCTCATATTTCAATTCTAGCTCGCGACGACGTTCATTGGCCTTTTCTTTCTCTTCTTCGAAATTTCTTATCTCTCAACTCCGCCGCGACGAGGACTCGACGACTCGGGCCAGGCCTCGACTTCTCCACCAGAGTTTTCTGTGCCTCGCGTCGGTTAGATTAGATGTATGTGAAGAAAAGGCACGCAGTGCAATGCCCACGCGTTGAACGATATCTACACACACACACACGTACATACACACCTTTAATACAACTACGCACAAAGTGTACAGAATTAAGTCTATTGTGGTATGATATTATACTGCAATCATGCATTATATGTATATGTATATATGTTGTATGTAGAAGACGACTACGGGAGTAGGAACCGCATAATCGAGTGTCGGAGGAGTTTAATTATTATTGTCACCACAGCTCAGCCCTACGATTGTATTAATATGTGTTTCTAATTTTACAACTGTACAGAATACGCGTTACATACCCAAAGGTATGCACATATCGTAACATCTACATCTATGCATGTATTGTAAATTACATACACCCGCGCTCTGAGCTAATTACATTATTTCGACCGAGGTTGCTACATCACTCCACCACGCGTTATATGGAGACAAATTGTCCTAATCTGTTGTCACGATTCGTATACGTATTGTTAGTACGTATAAGTACGGAATTCGTGAACGTGTGAGAAGTGATAAGAATTTTTTCGCTCAAAAACAGAAAGAAAAGATTTCACTCTAATTCACATGATCGGTATAATTTGCATGTACACACAATTTTTTCTTTTTTTCTACTCCCGACGTCTTGTAAGGAAAATGTTAAATCATTCAGTCGCAAGCAAGGAAGCAATCAATTAATCAATCAATCTCAAAGTGCCGGACGAAAATACCATATGTATAATAAACACGTATACTCTTGACATTCATTTTTTTTGCATCAATTTTTAAATTCGTTGCAGCTAACGATTGTTGACTTGCTGTGTGTTATGAAACGGAATGACTCTTATCTTCGACTTATTCCTTTCTTTTTGTTGTTTAAAAAAACAAAAAAAAAAAAAGTGGCGATACCCACGTGAATTCACTATCTCGTAATTGGACATTGAATTACCATCGTTCATGTATAAAAGGAGCAGAAATAATAGGTATATAGAATTACAAGCCACCCGATATGCGCCTAAATATATTAGATTTCCCAGATACATGTTATATACATATACAAACGCGTATAAGCATACGCATATTCCCCATTTATCAAAGACTTCACACAACGCGACGCGCACACTGCGCTTGTATACATAGCGTGTTATGTATATTGTTATGTATAACCGGCCAACGTCAGATAATCACGACGATGCTTCTGTTCGTGGATGAAATTCGATACTGTTGTATGTGTTACATGCATATATATATATTTTATATATATATATATATATATATATATATTCATATATATCTACGTATAACGTAGATTACATATACATATATACGTATGTACATGAGACACGATACTGTTATTTCAATTCAATTTAATATATATATATATATGTGAATAATCGTTATTTTCCCGAGAAATATTTTATGAATAAGAGACTTGTCGGAAGCGCATTTTTTTTACAAATATCTGTGTAGACATTCGTAAAATTGAGCAAACATGTATTTTCCATCGGATAATTTCTCAGTGAATATTGAATCAAGTTTTTTTTTCGATTAAATAAATAGAGAAGAAAGAAAAATTTGTCGAAACAGGTTGATTGAATATTGTATGATGAACATGATATGAAAAAGTGCAAGTTTGAAGCGAAATTTAGTACATTTTTATAACGAATAATCAATCTTCCGCAAGTAAACGAAGATGAAAAAAAAGGGAGAGAGAGAGAGAAAGAAGGAACGAAAGAATAAATGAGAAATCGTCGACGAGGCTGAAGCTAGCAGTCAGAATTACCAGGCAAACGTTCTAACGTTTCATTCGAATGAGGTAGAGAATTCGTCGAATCAAAATTTTATGAAACACCTTGAACCCCCGATATTTTTATAAATTTATTAGAATAACAGTGAACTGTATTATTCTATTTCCAAAAAGTTTAATACGTTTGGCTGCAAACCCAAGCTGCTGCTGGCTTCAGTTTCACAAATGATTGAGGTTCGCGGTATTGTACGTAAAAGATTAGATAAGTTAATTGACCGCAGTATCTCTCTCATTCCGTATCAACCCGTAATCGTACTTTTTACAGTACGTAGAGTATTGACTTGCTTGCGTGCTAATACGTGTGCGTTGCACGAAAAAAACCTTATTGCTGTTAGAAAAAGAAGAAGATTAGAAAGAAAAACAAATTCGGTTCCAGTGTCCCAGAGTCGTCAGTGTGTCAGGTTTTTGTAATATGTACCTTACTCGGGGTGCAGACAGGCGGGCCGAGAGAGGCAACGCCCTGCTTGCTGCCCGACTTGCCTGTGCCTGTCTATGCCTGCTAACCTCTCTGAAACACGTCACGTCACGCGAGTGATGAACTATACCTATAAGGTCGAGGAGAGTAGGTTCCGCAGGGCTGCTCGCAGCACAGCCTATCTCAATACCTAATCGTACAGAATTCTCGAAGCGTAGGTCAGTAATCGAGCTCGGTACGCACGTATAACATATGTCACATTGTACACTTAGGGACAATGGATCTGAGACGGCTAATTTTTTACACCAGACAGTTATGTTGGCAACACAGAGAAACCTACAGCGCCACAGTCGGCCGAGAGGGAAACTAACACAATCTCAATAGATATAACATGACAGATGACCGTCGAATCTAACCTTAGAATACGTGTCAATCCAACAAGTCATTATCTCCGCGGTATTCTAAGGTTAGATTCGGCGGTCATGGATTATGTTACGTTTATTGAGATTGTGTTAGTTTCGCTCAGATTCATTTTGCCCAAGTGTAGATGAGTATGATACAATGATAATTATCAGGCATATAAATGTACACACAGCGATGAAACGACGAGTCGTTGTGAAAATCGTGTAAAAGAAAAACAATAATAATTCACTGCATATGTATGAATACGATTTGAGAAAATGTGTGTAAAAGAAAAAACGAAATAAAAAAAAAATCGAATACTTAGAACTCCAACAGTTTCAAGAGAGTGAATTTTAACGAGGAAAGGACGATTTTTACCCCGAAAATGCACCATTACCATAAAGTTAAGTACACACACTAATCCTTTGAATCATAGCGGTAAGTATTCTTACCACCTATTTTATATCCATTTTTTGTGTATTTAGAAAACTTGGAAAACATATTTCTTCGCGGTTTTTTTTTACTATTTCTGATAGTACACTGACAGGTTTTCAATACTCAAGAGTAACTATTGCGATATAATGTAAATTATTGTTGTTGGAAGCGAATTGATTGGAAAAAAAATTGTGAAAATTGAAGGAATAATTCATTTCCGAGAAAGTTACCCCTCTACACGTATACATATTTTACATAAATTATAAGTTTTTGTAGTTACTGGTTGCGATTCTGCAATCGGACTTCTCAAATTCAAGATAGCAGATCCAATATGGCGGACAAAAATTTCAAATTCGATCGAATCCGGAAAAAAAACTCTGTCCATGTGTTTTTGGGGTCGCTGATTACGAATATGAAATCAAATTTGGAAAATTCAGTATGGCAAATCCAATCAGCGAACCCGAAAGCCCCTGCATAGAGTTTTTTGATCGGATTCGCTGAGATCCGAAACTTTTGGCCGCCGTATTGTATCCGCCATCTTGAATTTTTGACATTCGATTTCAGATTTTATAAGCAGGGATCCGAAAAACCCTAGGATACTATCTTGTTATAAAAGTTAACTCAGTACGATAATGTGTAACTAAAAGGGTCCATAAAAGAAAATCTACTAATAATAAGTATATATAATATGATTTCCGGCGCAATTCCATTCCATACGTCAGTCAGTCACTGTTCCGAAATGCTCTGTTTATTTTTCTTCTCTCTTCGAAAGGAAGTGAAAAAGAGAAAACGCGGATCTCGGCGTATCACACGGATCCCGATTCGTACCTACTATCGACAGCGAAATCATCATCCTCGCATTTCCAAGGTTCTCGTGTATAAGCGTTCGGATGGTTGTTAGCTGTGTATATTAATATCGTCGTGTACAAATTCATGCATAAATCGTGCACGGATATCTGGCTAATAAATTCAGATAGAGTAGCTATGCATACATATATATATATATATATATATATAAATATAGAGGTACATACAACTTTATACATGCAGTACATATAGAACAGACGAGAAAGTTATTAAACTGCGGGGGCGGGCGAGAAGGAACGCCACTTCTACTACCAACTTCACGACCAAATCGTTAAACTCCTCTCAAGTCGATGTATAAAGTCCTCCTCGCGAAACGCAACGTCGGTTAAATACGTATGTATCATACAGCCATTTAACCTGCTCTCATCGTCGAAAACACACGTGTATGCATAATGCATGTGTCTGATAATCGATTCAACGCTTTGGGAGGTGAAGAAAAACGAAACAGCCAGAGAGATGGAGAGAGAAAGAGTGAAATTTGAAAAAGAAGATGAAGATAAGAAAGAAGAGAAACAGTTTCGCGCTACAACTGAATTCGTGCAAGGAAAACGAAACCGGAGAAGATAGTGCCTCATGAATTATTACCGACTGTTTCGTCATCGTCGTGTGACGTCACGCGGCGATGGTCTAAAAGAAGAAACAGATCGAAGTTAGCGAATTTTAACGTAACGAAGTGCATTTTGAAATGAAAATCATTGTTTTGAAAAATTTTCAACGACATTGAAAGAGTTCAGTTTCCAAATCAATTTCAGACTTTAGGGGGAAAAAATTGTCGAGAATTGTCTGAAATTCGGTAAATCATAACACGGTAAACATAATTATATTTTGAAAAGACAAAAACTTTGGAATTCGTTCGAAAATTGCACAAAGATGAGTTCTTTCTATCTCGTATTTCGTTACGTTAATTTTACACTAACTTAATTAGCTTCGTCCGACGTGAAAACTTGTTTTCTTTTTCTCTTTACAGTTTGCATTCAATTTTTCGAAACTTAGGATAATACAGAGTGCACTTGTACAAGGGATGATTAATAGTAGAAGAAGAATAAAAAAATACAACCGTCAATAAATAGATAAACGAAAAGACGATAGACGAGACGAAATTATTTTCGGATATTCATATTCGGTAGAGAGAAATATAAGGATGATTATATGAGGAGGAACTAGCCGCAAAACCAACCCGTTATTATCGCTCGTAAATGGAACGAGAACGACGAACGAACTCAAACGAACGAAGCGGACGTATACTTGGTACATATATCGCGAGTGCGGGATCAAATTTCGACTCCGTCCGTCCGAAATACGTTTTTTTTTTTCTATTTTTCTTTTTTGGGTGCGTGTGTGTGTGTCTGTTTTTTTTCATTCAAGCTGTACGAATATCGCATACCTATCCTGTCTGTTACTTACACCAAAAATACTGGTTGTATTGTTTCGGAAAAACGAGCGTGTAATACACATATAACAAATCGTACACGTACTAGTAACGTGTACAAAGTAGCGCGAAATTCATCCGTTCGTTCGTTTGCATAACGAGCACTCGACGACCAACAACCCCGGTGTAACCAACAACCATCATCAGAGAGGTAAATCGCATCTGATTTGTGTGTTTTTTGTTCATGTTTCTTTTTTTTGGACATATATAATGTAAGCGTATCGAATGCGCGTGCTACGTATCCCCAATTTATTATCCAAATGGTGGTGTATTATACATATATATGTGTATAATAATAACTACACCGTCAAGGGGAAATCCCCGTTTATTATTATCATCGATGTATCGCGCGGTGTATCGTTATTCGTATTTTTTGTGGTTACTACGCATCACCGTCGTCATCTGTGAATGTACGGATGATAAAAAATTTTTCAGTCATTTTCCTTTTCATCCTAACGTCATTTTCTGTCACTGGTACGTACATACAATACGCCGAGAATAATTTTTCAAAACTCAACAGAACGTAATATCATCGCTGCTATTTATGGTCAGTGATGATTGCTTTCACAAACACAACCATACGCACACACAAATATCGTTTTAACACTCATCCTCTCGAAAGTTTCTGGAAAAACTCAAGATAAAGATTAGAGTCAATCAAACTAATTCATTTCGACAAAATGATACGAATACAAGTAATGAGGTGTGATTCATACCAGTGACAAATCGTTGCTTCAAGGAAGTGTAACAATTTATTATTATGAACAACGTGCGATTACATTCGTATTTGCGAATTATACTTTCGTCATAGGTAAATGATAATTGTATGGATTCTTTGGTGGCAAAATCTGCAGAGTAAACGTGAAAATATCCAGATCCAGAAAGAACGCTGAGGATTTTTTTATTTTTAGATTGATATAAAAAAAAAATCAAAAAACCCCTAGATTGTCTTCCAGCCCTGATCTTTTCAGATTCTTCGGACCGATTTCCTAACCGAAAATTTTGAGGAAAAAAACACTATTTTCTTAATTTTACAATGATTTCGAAGGAACTAAGATATCGAAATATGAGTATGTTTTGTTTTATTACGCTCTAATGAATTTCACGGACAATTTCAAAATGGCGGAATAACAGTTTTTCCTCAGCATGAATCGTTACGATAATGTTACCAACTTCAATACGCTAATAAAGAATGAACCGAAAGCGTCTCGATACAGGGCGTTTCCACAAATTCGAAACCCGGATCACGCGAGAGAAAACTCGAATGAGACGATCTAGACGATGTGCGGGAAATTACGCTCTCCCCAGAGCATACCTGTGCGTAAAACAGCGACTCGCTCCCTCTCTCCTCTCCAATACCGGGTGTCTCGATGCTGGTATGCATGTAATGTACACACAAAACGGCCCGAAAGAGAAAAATACAACACAGGAGAAAGGCACCAAGGGGATATAAAGTCAGGGTCCTGAAGGGTCGCCGAGGACAACGATGGGACGACGGGACGCGAGAGAGAAAGGCGAAAAAGTAGAAGATAAGTAGAAGGGAGAAAAATTTCAAGATAAGACATCGTGTGAGGGTGCAGTAAGGAACGAAGGAGGGATAAATCAGTCGAGCTGCTCTCTTTCCTCTCTCCCTCTCTATGCATGAAGTGTCGAACGAACGAGCACGGAAGAGTGTAGTCATTATTTATTTATTTTTTATTTTTTCATATGTCTTTCTAGATAGTTCAAGTGGGGAGGTGAATTTCGTACGACGTACCAGTAGACGCCAGTTTCTCCCTCTTCTTTCCACCAGGAGAATTAATCCTGTTCAGACTTCGGTGCACGTATAATTGTTTCATCGATACTTGTACGATGTACGTAAATGTATGTATAAATAGGTACTAGTTTCGCACATCAACAAGCGACAAGGACGCCGTGAAGTAAAAGAAAATAAAAGAAACATACAACAATGACGCGATGTATACGTACAGTGATTAATCGGCGCGGCATTCACAGTTTATATATCCTGCAGGCATGCATCGTTGGTTGGTTGAGCAATAGTGTGTGTAAGTACGTAAGTTCTTAAAACACATAAGGAAACACGTGGTTCGATATCCGATGCGTGAATTTCTGCTATCTACTCAATTTGTCGCAATTCTCATTGCTGCGGTTGCGTGTTTTCTCCTTAATTTTCTTCTCTTTTGAACTTTAGAAAAAGAAAAAGAAAACGAGCGATGATTACGATGATTATGATGATTATACTCACCGCACTGACGATCGCAATCGCAACGATAAAAGCAAAGACATCGATACTAGCATTATTAATCTAGCAATAGTAGGAGTAACAACGATAACAACACACACAGAAAGAATAATGATTAAACACACCGAAATTGAAACTTTTCCTTCCTATCTTCGTGGTTCTATGCTGCTTCCTTTTCGTTATCTCTTTCGGTTTGTCGATTAACAAATTCGATCTTCCAGTTTTCCACTACAAAAACAAATCGCGTTTTCACGCCAATAATTTGTTGCATCGTTACGGCGTATAATCACTATTACTATTATAATTATTAGTCATTCGCGCGTTCCGTTGGTTCGTTATTTTATTTTATTTTACCTTCTAAATCTTCTCTTTAAGTAGATATAGAAATTCCTCGTTGTTGCGTTCACATTTGTTTCCCCTTTCGTCTATCTAGGTAACTATTACAGCGTAGTACTTTATACACCTCTTCATTTTTATTATTTATTTATTTTTTTATATATTTTCTTGTCAATTTTCAATTTTAATTATATAATATACTTGCTGTACTCTCCCAAAATTCTTTTTCACATTGTCCTATCTAACTACTACCTTTAAGTATTTAAATTGTTCGGGTTTCTTTGTAATCTCCTTTTACTTTTCTCCTCTTCACTTTCTTCTCATCTATTAAATACCTACTTCCTCCCTGTCACCTCGACGCAACGGCGGCGTTAACGATACGGATTTCTCCTACGTTCTAGATCAGGCACAGAGCAATTCGTATCTCATCTCGTACCACCTTGTACACCGTTCTCCGCTGGCCTGCGAAATAATGTTATCGAAACCCCCGACGTTGTTCCTGCACGGATGCTGATTGTTGTCTAAACTATCGCAAGGCATGGCGGTGGTGGCCGCCCCCGATCCCCCAGGCGTGAACCCAAAAAAAATCCCCCTCCCTCTATCTCGTCTTAAATTTTTTTCCTCGCTTCGTTGAGAATTCCTCGACGATTAAGCACCTCGTCGTTTTACACCGGTCTTATGACCACAGCCGCGATTAGGAGGAGGATAGATAACGGACGAGTCAAATATCTCCCTATCGCATGTTATCACTTCTCACGGTTATTCGAACTGCGCGCGGTGGCGGTTTGTCTTTTGTTTACCTCCTCACTTCACTTGTTTACAAGATCAAGGAACACTAGTTGCAGATCATCTTTTGTCCTACAGCATGCGCGCGCGTGTTGTGTCTCCGTATGTGTCGTATCCTCTATGGCAAAAGCGAGAACCATGAACTAAAAGAACCGTCGTGAGAAATACACTCTCTAACGGCGAGGGGGGTGGTAGGTTAGTAGTCACGCTAGACGAGAATGACGGTCGACTCACTGCTCACGTTCACCAACGTGCTCACTGACTCAAGGCTTCGCCGCCTCCGGTTCCTTATCCTTACTACTACGGGAGATCAGTTACTAATCCAGGTCGAGAGAGCGAGAGGTGTGCATACATGCAGGTACTGTACAAGTACACGCACAAGTAGTGTATAATTTATACGTAGAAGGCGAAACAACAAACGCGTATGCACAAAACACACACATACCACACGTAACAAACACGTAGAATAATATCACACTCACAAAAGAAAACACTCGAAGCCTATGTGCACTGTGCCGTCTCCTCCTCGATCTTCTGTTCTCTACTTTTCTCTACTCAACGACGCCACGGGCGCAACACGACTCGCCGTCTTTATTCATCAACTACTGTTGGTTATATTCTCCTCATTGTCCGTAGTCGTCGTTGTCAGCGGTATGCGCAGCACCACCTTAACACCCCGACTGGCTGGCTGGCTGGCTGGTTGGTTGGTTGGTTCTCCTCCTCGCGGAGGATACACGGGTTTATTTATTGTTTTCACCGCACACCACCGTCGGCCAGTTTTTCGGTCGCGCCCTGCTGCTGTCTTCTCCTATTCGACATCAGGATGGAAGCATAAGTGGAGAAGACACACGCTGCATCAACAGCAGCAGCAGCACGAAGAGCGGTGGTCGGCGCTACCAGATTAATAAAATGGCGACCAATGTGACAGTTGGTCGATCCTCTCGCGTAAATATATACCTATATATACATACAGGTAACGTACATACACAATATATATAGACAGAGATATTGGAGATGGATGAAACCTCTTCTGTTGAGGTGCGATTTGTTCACGTCGCTGCCGCCTTGTGTCGTCGATATCCCTCCACTGTGCGTGCCTTGTTCCTTTCCTTCTTTTGTTTTATATCTTTCTTTCGCGCGGATATCATCCGCTCGCTTTTATCTGTTTTACACTTATCCGCCAGAAAATTGTCACCGTCAGTTTTGACTTCTCCTATACTTCCGACCAACTTCGCGTTCCTCTGGATACGATTCTTTCCGTTACGTTCTACTGTCCAGGTTACCTTTCACCCGGATTTTCTCTCGCTACTAATTTTTCGGTACCGACGCGGACGGACGCACTTGCGCGACTCGTTTCGCTCCCCAGTCCCCTACAGCTACTGCCGCTACTCCCACCTTTGCGTACTATCCGTCTGAGAAAACACCGTCCACTCTCCCGACGACCCGGCCGCTCCTACTACCTAAAACAAGAAAACCGGTCCCACCCCGTCATGCGGGGGATGCTTCGGGGTTCGCTCCGTCGGTAACTACTAACCGTTTCCATAACGTCAGCGCGGCGACCCGGAAATTGCTACTATCCATTTCGTACAATATGCTCGATGCCCGGTATATACCAGGTGTCCTCGAGCAGCAGCTCTGTGCTTCGCAGGAAAAATTTTAAAAAATTTGACAATCACGCTAGTCGATGATTTATTTATATTATAATTGAACGATCTTGCTCTTGCGTCAAGTTTCGCAATGCAAATCGATCTCCGCAAACATCTTTGCAAGCGCTCCGGAAACGAGACTCATCGTTCCAGACCGATGTTGGTGTCCATGAGTTATTTACAATTTTCAATATGATCTCGGAGCCCTGATGAACTAAAATCAGAAACCATATTTTGTTTCGCGTATGACATTACCTCCAGCCATGAAGCTTGATCGTTCTTCGGTACGACTTCGAAGATTGGTGAGGTGTGGGAGGTCGCATTTGCTTTAAGAATTCAGAGTCACCCGGTATATTAGTAAATTCCTCCGTTGAGCAAGATTACTCAGAGGGCGCTAGTAGTCGGATACTTTGCGCAGCTACTATCCATCTTGTTGACGTCACTCTGATTGACTCGGAAGTCTGTACTAGCCGTATTGATAACACTGATCTTTGGCGTTATTCGCGGTTCTTTGCCACGGTACCTTATAGGGCATTTCGTTGCTCTGTCGGTAAAGAAGTACCGCCACTTTCTAAGTTTTTGAAGTAAAAAAGAATACTTCCAAAATACTTTGAGCTAGAAAAATTTCGTTGAGAATCCATATTTATTAAACCTATGACAGAACCTATTCTGATTCCAGTTATAGAAATTTAGCCGCGGTCTCTTCTTTATTCATATTTTTTTAGAAATACTCGAAACATTTTAAGCTGTAACTCAGTAGTAATCACATCCATAAACAAGTATTGGGCGTTTTCCGGATCAGCTTCTACGTTGGTCACTGTGGTTTCTTTGTAGAGCCAAGCTGATGCTCTACTTCCAGATTGCACTCTAATACGGACTATGGTACGTCCTGTTGCCCCTAGTATCGACTTATCGAGTTCATCCCGTAAACCGTCTATACCTGAGGATTCCAAAGGCAATGTTCAATACAACTCTGTACAACTCTGATTTCTGAAACTTTGGAAACAACTTACCTATTAGCTTAGTGGCTGACACACCAAGCATATTCAGTCGAGGTATATCTTCTGATATTCGGTCAATTTTATTTGCAACATTTATCACCACCTGGTCTTTAATCAAGCCTTTTAATGTTGCTTGCATGTGGTCCATCTGGGCCTGCCTGTCCGGATGACTTGCATCATGCACATTCAAGATAATGTCCTGGTAATAAAACATTCATCGGTCAAAAGAGCATGACTGACTGAAGACAAAAGAATAGAATGAGCGTAATCAAAAGCCAATTACAGCATTCATGGCGTCTTCTAAAGTTGCTACAAACGGCTCAATAAGAGTGGCAGGCACATCTTGAATGAAGCCAATAGTATCGACGAACAATACTTTCAGTCTTGAGGGTAGAGTGCCTTGATGGATGGTGACATCGAGAGTTGCAAAGAGGTAATTCCTAGGGTGCAGGCTTGAATCTCCAGTGAGAGCTTTGATCAAGGAAGTTTTCCCAGCGTTTGTGTAGCCGACAACAGCGATAGTGGGAATCTTATTTTGTAATCGTTTACTCCTCAGCAAATGTCTCTGTGCCTTAAGTTTAAGGAGGGCATTTTTAAGCTTGGTTTCGCGGACCTGAAGAAGCTTTCGATGTGATTCAAACGTACCCACGTGTTCTTCTCGGGTCTCTTTAACGACATTCAACTTCATCCACATGTAGGGAATCTCTGCTATTGCAACCTGCAGTTTTGCCTCTTGACTTTTGGCGTGAGCCCTAAATATCTGTACGACGATTGAATATCGATCGTAAACTGGAACGCCAAGAATATGTCGCAGCTCTTGTATTTGCACTTGCTGGAGCAAATTTGTACTGATGAATACTGCGGTAATTTCCGGGTTACTTCTCACTTTAATCTTCAAACTCTCAAGATTTCCTTTCCCAAGTAGTTCCTTTTTCTTCAAGTTCATCAGCGAAACACACATTTTATCAACCACTCTCCAGTTTTGCAGTGTTTTAAGAAGTGTAACGGCCTCTTCAAGCTGCAACTCTGGCGTTGTGTTTCTCTTTTTGTTTGCTCCCCATTTTATGTATGGCTGCAAAACGAGTGCTCCATGTCCACCGGGAGCTATTCCCAGAAATCGTGAGGACAGCTCATCGTATTCCTCATCTTCCAATTCATCTTTTTCTTTTTCTGTTGTCTCATGAGCACGACGATTGATCACCATGAATGTTGCAACACAAGTCTTTCTCTTAATGGGTAGAGAGCGCTTTACCATACCCGACGCTCGTCGTGTCAAATTTCTGAGGCTAAACATATCTGCTCACAACCTTGTTTCGAGGAACAAGTTAATCTTTGCCATTTTTAGTCCAAGATTTTCTGCAAAGAGTTACACGCTCTGAGGCAACGAAGTAGGAGGCTACAGATGCGACAAAAGTAGAAGCAAGGATCGTTTTTTGTTTGGAAGAGAGCACGGCGTTCCTCTTCAAAAGACGCTGTCCGAAAAAAGTTCCGGAAAATACTGAAAGTGAAGAGATTAATAAACAGTATCACGTATGTATGTGACATAACCGATTGGGAATCTTGTGTTCTCACCTATAGTGAATGTCGACAAACCAGCAAAAAAAGCCCTCGTCATGCACTCCAGGTGGGATCCGTACGCCGGATATTCCGCCAAATTAATTGCTACGGACTTACTATCGGTATTCATATCCTGCGGATTGTATATTATGTACCTAGATTTTTAACTCATTGCTTTTGTGTACACTGAGAAATCATAGGTTAGGGTGAGCTCTGGAAAGGCTTACGTAACACGTGTGAAGTATACGGGAAGAGATTAGCGACTAATGGGAGAAATTTTGCCGGATAAGTAAAAAATCATTGTTGCTGCAAGTGCTTATGATCGACGTTAAGTCAGTTAAATATCTGGCAATAAGTGTAGTTTTGACGGTGTAAAAAGCGTCGAGTTCAGTCATTAGTTGCCGGTATGTATCGATATTGGGGGCGGGGGTAAGGGATTTAGTCGACAATTTGGGAGTGCAACAGAGCCCCAGGGCCATACGAAATGTTGACAAGTACGTGTGTATTTTTTTTAGGACTTGACTAGAATAAAAACAACGAAAGAACAAAAAAATCGTAAACCTATCCTCGTGCACTCGACGTTCCTGCGGCTGTCGGTAACACAGAGTCCGAATACGCCGTAATCCGGCGAGTCACAGTACATGGTATTTATTATACAAATATACCGATGTCAGTTCACAAAATAGACTCTTGGAACTAATTGAGGTGTGGGGACAGTAATTATAAATCGGTAAACCAAAGCAGTAGATAATGTACAGCACATTTACCATGACAAAGTGCCACTGCAGTGGATGAAACCAAACAAATAATAAATGTTAACAAATAAGATCACTGCAGATAAAATAAATAATAATTAATAAAATTTTCAAACTGAAAATTTATTGCAAAATATTTTTTACTTACTACTACAAGTACATGTACATCAAAGGATTAACTATTTCCAACCAATCGTATCGAAAAAGAGTCCGATTTATTTAAATCACCCGTTGGTAGAGTCGGACAGATGAGACTCCGCGATGCGGTAAATCTTTAATCTGTACATACGTAGTGGTCTGTAGACGTTGCATCTAAGACGTATTATTGGTAGTATTATCTTGTTGATTTCAATCATGTGTTCGTACATTAAAAGGGCATGGTCTGGGATTTTTTTTTCCTACTTCATTTCTTTCTACGCATATTGTATTTGGCCGAAAGTTCGTTAGAGAATTCAAATTTACGTTAAACCTGACGCCAACTTGAGACTGCGCCGTTACTGACGAGACCGGCACATCAGAACTGTGTAGCGTCATTAACTTCCGAGCATCCAGAAGAGAATCACGCGCCGTGGCGGTGCTGAATTCAGTTCGCCCACTAAGAGCTGTCGAACGTGATTTGACAAGTGATTAGCGGTAAACTTACGTTCGGTAATTAGTAGAAAAATCGTAGACGTCTGGCTCGAGAAAAAAATACGAACAGTCTGCGAATATCGGAGGTGAATTTCGTATAAGGAGTTTCTATTGTTTTGTGTAACTTCAGCTTTATCGTCAGAAATGTATATAACAAAGTCTCCCCCATAAATGCTACGATGCTGAAGATGCCGCGAGCGTTATCCATTGATGAGAATCATTTCAATGTCACTTGATCTACTTTGATCTGAAACTGTCAGTTTTGAAATAAACGAGCTCTTCCATTCCGAACTTCATTTAAACTCTGCTCAGCTTCCCAATTCTATACTTCACTCCACCTCCGACGATTACAGTCACCTCTGGAAGTTCCAGCTTGTTTTGAAGACTCATGTTATCAAAGACTGGAGGCGGAGGTGGGGGGAGTTGACACGTCAACTGTCGTCTCGATAGAGACGTCACGTTGCAAAACGAATTACCGACTTGAACAGTTACGTCAGACTCCTGGCACGCGCGGTTCAAGTCCTGACCGTTTATGATGAGGTAGTCGCATTTGTCGTACTTCACTTCCTCCTCGAACACTTCGTACATCGGATTTGGGAAAAGCACAAAGCTTTTATGCCTGTGAATAATATATATGCCGGTCAGAAACAGAAGGTAATAATGTTGATGTTTATTAAAATTTCGACGATTGAGTAAAGAAGTATAACATGAGCTCGTATTGCAAGTCATTAGGGTGTGATAACAACGCATACAAATGATATTTATGACGAACCCTTGAGCGGAGAGATTCTGTACGCCCATGACATTGTCCATGAGGAATCCGTACTCCAGCATCGGTGGATGTTCAGCGTCGAGATGAGTGTCTGCGGATACTTCGACGGCGGGTGAATTGCATATCATGTTTGTATGGTTAAATGCAATGCACTGAGAGACAAAGATTTTGTCGTGGTAGTAGACGTACATCTCAGGATTTTGTACGTATCCAAGGTTCGTCCCGATTACCGATATCTTTACACCGCCGGCGGGAATTCCCTTGGGTATTTTAACTAGTCCCGCAACGCCGCTGTCGGCGGATTCTATCGTAGGATCGTCGACGTATTCGAAAACGCCGTTGTACTGCCTAAACCCGCTGTCAAAATGCATCCTCAGCACACCGCTGCGGGTAGTATTGCTGGCGCTGGTCAAACAGAGGGTTTCGTTGGCCTCGGCGTTTATTATGGAGCAAGGTAGATTGTCTATGAAGGCGAGTATCTTGCTGCCGGCGTTCATGTAACGTCCTGTTATCCTGATTACGGTCCCGCCGCTGCGAGGGCCATACTTAGGCGATATGGACTCGATGACAGGGTCGACGAATTCAAAGTTGACGTCCGAGTAACCACGGAAATCCTCTATCTTGACTATCACGGGTCCATTTCGCTCCTGAGGAGTACCAGGTCCGTCAACTCTGCATAAGATCTGTTTCGTCCTGACGTAAAATTCAGGGTAAGGCTCGCACGGAAGTCCAGCAATCGACACCCCAGAGTATATATCGGCGAATGTTTTCCCCAAGTTTATTCCTCGTATAGTTACGTTGGTACCTCCTTCCCAGGGTCCAAGCTGCGGCTCGAACGATTGAATCTTCGGGTTTGGGCAGGTTTCATTTCCGTTTAGCCAAATGCCGGAACCTCGATTATTGCACTGTTCTTTCACCTCGCACTTATCAGAGCTTTGACACCACCCGCATCCGTACTTTTGAGCGAGAGCCAAACACATGCCACAGTTGTCAGCCATGTCCTTACAACGGTATATAACAACGTGAATGTTGTCAGGATTGTCTAGAGGTTTTGAGCCCCCCCATATCACTGCGAAGGGTACCGTGATGTTAGGCGCCCTTGACGTGTATGAAAATTCTGTCGATGCGCAATATATTGTGTCTGCTAGAAGCTGTGCGTTAACGCTGGTTACACGTCCTTCGATGTTGAACTGACAGACGAACCTCGTTTGTACGATGAATTGCTGTTGAAGAGATAAACAGAAGAATACTTAGAATTTTTATCCCATCGTATTACATGCAGAATCTTTCATCTTAAACATGGTCGACAATTTTCAGATTTATGATCAAATTCTGCGCTCACCCCAATGATATGCACTTTGACACGAATATTTTTCTTTATTCCAGACGAGACCAGTATTTCTTTAGAATCCGTGGCGTTAATAGTAGGACAGAAACCTGGTCCACTTCTATAACTCGGGCCGATTCTCTGGAAATTACAAATACGCAACGGATCAATATAACACAGGTTGAATGAAGGGAAAACAATCCGGTTAAAACTGTTCCTCGACAAAAAGCTCTACTCACGCTGACTCCGGTGACCAATATGTCATTGCGGCAATTCTCGGCAGTATCGTGCGTGCATCTGTGACCATCGACGCACCAGTCGCAGGGGAAGCTCGACGAAACGCACTGGGTACAAGAGCTGTACGTGTTACAGTCGAAGAAGGTGAAATTCGTGGCAACGAGGTCGGGTCCGCTGGTCATTCGGACGGACAATCTGGCCGTGAAGTGGTGCTCGGCTTGGGGTATCGACGGCAGCAGATCGGTCCTTGGAGTGGTGCAATTAACGCCATACGATTTTCGAGTAGCACTTGTTATGAGGGTTTTATCGAAGGCCGAGAACGCGCAGAGAAACTGTCCCGGGAGAGTCGGAAGGTTCTCTATCACAAGAACCAGGGTCCTTGCAGTCGTTCTTTGCAGCTGATTCGGAGTGACGCTTGCTATGGTAGTGCACCGACCGCTCTTGTACGAAATCCAGTACAAGGGATCGGTGGCTGCATCCTGACAGTCGCTTCTCAGATTGCACTTGTTCTCCAACGAGCACCAACCACAGTAAGGATCCTTGGCCTCCAAGCAATCCCAACACGTCTTGTATACCGAGCATTCCTGAACTTTGACCTTGGACACCTTGCGTTGTGTCATTACGTAGAGATGCATAAGCTGAGAGTCAAAATGTAGGTCCGAATTCACCGGGGATTTCGGATCCACCTCAAGGTCACCATACTTCTGAGCCGAGGTCGCAGTCTCAACGACGACCTGAAACGAGAAAAAAAAAAAAACTAGAAATTAATGACCGCAGTAGCCAAGTTCTTCATGATTAATTTATATTCGTCATTCGTGTGTTTTTGTCTCAAATACGATGTCGAAGAAAGGATGGAAGGAAGAAAGTAACGCGCCGCCGAACGATGCCGGACTTAATTTCAAATCCACGAGGGTGCCGAGGGGTTGAAACAGTTGAAGTGTAGCGGTGAAGCGGAAGTGGAAGCGGTATCGATCACAGGCCAAGATTTACGATTAACCCAGACTTACGCGTGTTTCATGTTAATTGACAACTTCGGAGCAAAGTAGGTTTTTGGGGGTGGGTTGGCGGACAGAACGAGGGCGCCGAAGAAGGGAGTATAAGTAAGTTTTATTGCTCTAAACGCGCGGTAAGTGGTCGGTCACATTGGTCAGACCCACCCACGAATTTCCTACTCTTGCAGACGTGGTGTACCTTCCTAGAATGTGGGTATTATAGTATGTATAGTATGTACGTACACGCCTACACCCAACCACTTTTCAATGTGTACCTATGTAAGCGGAGAAAGAAGCGAATGATGCCACTGCTGTAAATTAGCCGGCTGGTAGAAAGAATTAAGTTCGTACGTTACATGCGTACTGCAATGCAACGCTTCCCACAACACCGGAACCGGGATTATTTTATTCAAGATATTTTTTAACCATCAAAAAGATGATACACACCTCCTGTCCGTCAACTACTATTGTCTCTATGCGGTATCCATATATTAATATTGATATAGCAGCAGCAGCAGCAGCAGACTACATGCAGTATAGGCTTTGAACATTTGGGTAGGCTATAGTTAAATTATGAGTTACTTACTGCAGCAATACTGCATCGAGTTGTTGAGTGATACAGTCTGCCCGCCTGCCGATTGGGCTGCAGTTCGATACACGGTTGAATGAGTAAATATTTAATTAATTCAATTAATCGCTCGATTGCTGTACCGAAGCCGAACGAACGATAGGACGAAAATGGTAGGGAGACTATGGAAAATCTGGCGAATCATCGTTCCCCAAAAACTTGTGTATTCTCAGCTCGATGTGGAAACTTTACTGTACGCTCACCTTTTGTTAGTCAGAATCGTTAAAACGGAATGCCTTATACATTCGCCATCGCAAAAAATTGATGTGTGCGACTTCCCATTTCTCGTAATCAAGGTTACAGTGAAACCGCCCAACCGATTCTCCTGAAATTCGTACAGCATACTTTTTCAACCCCGGAGCTATGCAAACAAGTTTATTCATTTGATTCCACTTCTGCTTTTTGACAAATCTTGACATCCAAATATTTTGGCAACGTTACGAGCGATCATACAGTTTGATTAGAACTATATTTAATTACTGGGGTCGTAAAACTGTTTGATCCCCCCCTCGCCCCTCTCCCAGAATAGAATTTTTTTTTCATATTCTTACTCGAAAATCCACGTCAATGGTAAGTTTTTTTTTTTACCTAAATGGGAAAATTCAAGTTTGGTGAGAGAAACTACGCAGATTTTTTTTGGAACTATTTAGAACAATCTGGGAGGTTTGCCCCCAAATGCCAAGAAGGGCCAAGAGATGCCAAGGCTCAGTGAAAATTTTTCGGACCCCTAAATGAGGAACATCCTAATATATAATATATTATGCAGTCCTAATACAGATATTGCATCCTACATATTACATACATGCCGTTTGATGAAAAAATTATTGAAAAAAATTTCGATCTTATACTACAAGTACGCGAAAACGGAGTTTCGAAAATTTGTAAAGGAAATGAGAGAAAATCGGACGGATGAAGAGATTAGGTACATACATATATATGATATATATATATATATACTGTACCATAGTGCATGATGATAAGTTCATACAGTATAAAAAAAAGAAGAGAAATTAAAATTAAGCAGTAGAAAGAAGACAACTCGCTTTTTTGAGATGGCCATCGCTCGTGCCGACAAAGACAACGGTGTAATCACCGGTCGATGTTGCAGCAACGGCAGTTAGATGCTCCTCGAAAGCGAGGACCGGTAAAGCAGCGATAGGATCCTGACCTCCTAGAGGCGTGTTGACATCGAGACCGCAAAAATCTTCGGCGATAGTCTGCAGCTTCTGTAAGAAGAAGAAAAAAAAATGGGAGATAAACATTTAACTTCCATTCACTGACCTTAACGTGACTTGCAGTACGAAAAACGATTCGTCTACAGTCCAGTCAAAGAATAAGTGTTAATAGAAAAATATTTACAAATAGGATTAGAAAAATTACTGAATTGAGTTCTGAAGGATAATTTTTTGTCAAAAAAGTATCATTCGTGTGCGAGAAGAAATTAATTGAAACCCGTGAATTTTTTAACGAAATGGTTCAGTGATTTGTATAATATGAAAAGGGTTACGCTTGGTATAGAACACCTTATACCAATACCACATTTGCATAGTTTGTCTAACTTCAATGAATAATAATATTTCATTTCGCTTGTGGATGAATTCTACACGAAACCATACACCTAATGATATGAATCTTTGATAACTTAGGCGTATATCGAAATGAAACACCAGGATCAAACTTGTATAAATCGTTTTTTCTGTCATTTGGAGAGCTCGCAAAAAATTAATATATCAAACGGTCATGTTCATCGATCTTTACTAATTCTTAATTGTACATGAGAAAATGGTGAGACAACAAAAACAAAGTACATGTGTCGAAATTTGAAAGTCTGATTCTACGGTGAAAAAAACGACACCAACTCAGAATAAACGAACAAAGCAGACTCACCGGAGAAACGCACTGATAACTGGGCGATATGAAGTCCAATCCCCGCTGCCCCTGCCCGGCAAAGCAGTGTTGAATATTGGACATGAACTTTCTCCTGATGGCTTTTAGGGAGTAGACGCAGAGCGCGGACCTGGAAGACGGTCTGTTGGTGGTGGCGTTGCTTTCGGAGAAAACGGCGAAGAGTACATCGTCCTGAGCGGTGATGCCGAGATGCCCGGCAAGGTCGGATCCAGCCTTGCCGGCGTAGGCTGCTTGGACGAGGTTGTACTTCCTGAGCTCGTTCGTGCAGTCGATCGGTATCTCGGTGTACGAGTAGTAGTTCTGATCGTCGTGACAGACGCGCACCAGCTTGGATATGAACTCGCTTCCGGTGGCGGTGCTCTTCGGCTGAGTGGTGAGGAAGTAGCTGAAACCCTCGCTGCTGAAACCGTGCACGTAGTTTATGGGGAACCGATCCCTGGCCAAAGAGTTGACGAACATTCTCGTCCCGGTCGTCACCGCCATCTCGGCGATCAAGAGCATCCGCTCCTTGTCCAGCGACCTCGAGCTAACCGCTGGCACTTCGGACCTGTACGGCAAATTCGTGTAAGTCACGCCGACATACATGACCTGGGAGACCGGCGGGTTCGGGGGACCCGGTGCGATGAAGGCCACCGTCGACGCGGTCGCGTTGTTGGCGACGACGGCCTCCCGTACCTCCTGAGCAACGTCCGATATGTTGTGGAGATTCCGGACCGTGCACATCCCCTGGAACAGACTGCCGCACGATATCAGTCTCGTGGTCGTGTAGTCGATGACCAGAGCCTTGTTCACATTGTCGGTCAGCTTCTTGATCACGCCGGCGGGACAGTCGATCATCGAACAGTCGTTCGAGTCGTTCTTCGGTCCCGTGACCTCCTTCACCACCAAGTCCAGGTCCGGCGACAGCTGGTACAGACAGTTCACACCACCCACGAATACTCGCCCCGTGTTCTTGTCCACCACCAGGTGGTTCAGACGCTCGACGTCGGGGTCGGCGAACGTGTGCACTATGTCGGCGGGCGTGCTCCTCGACGGCCTCATCGACGACGAGAGTACCAGCAGGGCGAGCAACGCCCTTGTTCCTCGTGGTAACATTCTCACACGCTCACACGTAGTCTTGTGCAGTGATGTACAAGAGACGCCACCACGTACTTTTGTTCGAGACGCCCAACTCGCTCAGGGATTTCTCTCCTTCTTCTTATCACTTCGCCTCGCGCTCAAGACTTTTCCTTGTTTTTCAACGCCTCTTCAGGTTTTCACGTTCTTGTTTACCGTTGTTTCACGATTTTTAGGCCTTGACGCGGTTCTTATCGCGCCGATGATGACGACGTTGGTTCCTGTAATTATTAATAAAAATTTTGCTCATTATAGTTGTAAATCGTACGTAACGATAAGTTCAAACTTAGAACATATCTATACGAACCAAAAAACTACACCACTGTGACAATCGCAACTGTACTGCGAGCGAACTGGAGCGAACTCATAGTGAACACGAATCCAGCGTACACTCTTATACTGATTATGTACACGCTTATACAGTGTCGCACAGATCAGTTGGCTCGTTGCGTGAGGTTAAAGGCCATATTCGAATTCATATCTCCTCGTAATGTCGAGATATATCCTTGTAATGTCAAGAGATATACGTATACATATATATAGGGCATTCCATGTCAAATTTACCCCTTTTTTCCCTCATCATTTTTGATTCGTTCTGCGATTTTTCATACGATTCTACCATCTAAAAAAGGCACTCCTGAATTTTTTCAAATTTTTTTCGCCAACCGTTTTTTTTAAATATTATTCAAACCCATTTCAAAAACAGTCGTTTTTACAAATCTGAAAAAATTCTGAAAAATTTAATTTCTCATTCCGATCATACTGACACCTGGCCGATGATGGTCCGATTTTTTCGATTTTTTTTAGCACTTTTAATATTTTCAACAAACGAAATTCTATCTCGCAACGTCATGCATTGAAAATGTTGTTTCAAATTACTACAGTGACACTTCGCTTTAGTAAGCCTGCTCTGTATGATCCAATGCTTCTGTGACGCTGAGTGCGATAAGTATCGGTCGGTAACAGATCTGCACTTACCATCCGAGACATGTAATGAACCAGTTTTAAAAACCCATTTCAAATCAGAGAACGCTACCAAATGAGTATTCAGTCCTTTTTCACGTTCCTCTGGTTACGGTACTAAATAATGTATATGTACCTACTGTGCGTTATTGGTTATCCACTGTAAGCGTCATGGTAACATCGGTCTGTCTGTGACATGCGTTTAACATCGAAATTTAGTTGTAAAAACCTGTTTCATGCCAGAGGGCGATCTATCGAGTTGACACGAAAACTTGTCGATTTGTCCAGAAGAATTCCAATGTAGTGGCTTTTCGCTGATAGTTGCGTGTAATGTATGCGAATGTAAAATGCTTTATCACTTTCTTACCAACGTTATTGGATCGAGACGAGATGTATGAAACCTGTCCGTGTACACAATGTTGAATTGAAGAACGCACCTAACCTGTCAGAACTCGAATTGCTATTAGTCGAAACCTTGTTTTGACAAGTAACTGGGACGAGTGAAAACGTTTCACGTTTATGTAAATATGACCTGGAAGCATGGACCTCTGATCATAAAAACCGTGGATATTCGTCTTAATTTGTGCAAAATAATTCAGCTAATTTTTTTTTCTAATAATGTTTTTATTTCTCTCTGTATATGATGTAACTCTCAAAATGATGTAATCCGATACTAGGAGAAGGAATAAAACATTCGGAAAGCAAACAACAGTGTAGTGAAACAAATAGTGTTGATCGGATGAAAGGAGGGAAAATAAAATTGAAAAAATGGAGCCGGGAACATTGACTAAGGTTCTGCAAGACTTTTTAACAACGGTTGACGGGGAACTGAGTTTGTTGAAAGGAGATTATCTATTGGTAAGACGGATTAATCGACTAAAGTTAAGATAGCGATGCAGAAAACCTGACGTTTCTTACTCACAACATGTTTCTTTCTATATCACACAGGTTCTTTCAGTCGTCGATAAGATTTGGTGCTACGGTCAGTCACATAACAACACTGGGAAATTTCCAACAAATTATTTGCACAAAGTTGACATACCGGATATAAAGGATAACGAAAATTTATACATATCCATCGCTGCCTTCCGAGGAGAACAGCCTGGCGATCTTTCATTTTCAAAAGGTAGTAATAGTCATTATCGCTGTAGTCTGTTAAATTAGAATAAAGGCTTATGATAAATCCTAATCCATAGTTATGCATCATCTATTTAATAGGCGAAATTATTTTTGGGGCAAACGAAGTGGAACCAGGCTGGATATCTGGATACACTGATTCACACAGTGGAATTTTTCCTGCCACTCATGCTTGGAAATTGGATACAGCTCTGATTAAGGTACCAAATCCATACATGCATAGATAATGTCTTGCCTCACTAGGTTGCAAAAACAAATTCACAGAGGATCCCATTTTTACTAACAAGTCAACACGACAGGTCGTTTTTACCAGACTCTCATTCCGATTCATATCTAAGAAGGTAATTCTTCTTCTTTCAGATTTATAGATGGTTTGAAATTTATAGTTGTTACTGTTATGTTACACGTGTATGTAATAATTTGCGTAGATAATTTTTATTCCTTTTTTATCTTAATACGCAAACCAGGATTCCATTTTATTACATTACTTCTATTATTTTATCACCATCTAGAATCAGTTGTACAGTTTGTATTCATGTATACAGTTCCTCGAATATATTATGCAACAATGCTGCTACACTCATGTAAAATCTGTAACAATTTTAACTTCAGATCCCAGTGTACTGAAGAAACTGCGCTTAAAAAATTTCATCAGCATTGATGGTCAGCTTGATCAAAGATTGAATGACAGATTGGGATTAAGATTCCGAATGTTTATCATTTTCAAGTGGACAGTTCTAGTCGATAGATAGATAGATAGATAGATAGATAGATAGATAGATAGATAGATAGATAGATAGATAGATGGATGGATTGTAGACAGTAGATAATAGATACATGGGTTAGCAGTAGCAGTAGGTATTCAAAGAAGCCACATCAAGACAGTGAAAACAGTTCACTGATTGTATGCTTGAGGAAACACTACACGACTATTATAATTTCTCCACGCTAAAGGAATATTCTTAACTTTGCGTCATGACAGAATGCAGTACATTGTTATCTGTCCATGGTAGATTTTTTTTATTGCACTTACTTAGAGTGGATAACGATCATTGGCAGAGAATATCCAATGCCGTGTATTTTTTTTTGGAGATATCTTATCAAGTAATTACGGATACGACAAGATGTGTAGTTGAGAGATATCACCAAGGAGAAGCACATCGAAGTGCTCTACAATCATTCAAATAGTTAAATGTCAAGATCAACTGTTCAACTTTCAGAAGGGTGTGAGAAAAAAAATAGCACGACGAAAGGCTAAAGTGACGGCAAATCTGGAAGCCCAGCTAGACGAAGAGTTGGATCTAACTAAAGGCACTATACTAACAGTGACGGAAATCTTGGAGGACGGATGGTGTCGCGGTGAAACCGACGATGGTAGAATCGGTATTTTTCCCCAAGGATTTGTCGAGTTCTTAGAAGGTGTGAGCGACGAGTCAGTCGATGAACAGGAATCAGTGGTAGCCGCAAGACTCGATCCTCTGCTCCAAAAAAAATTTGGCAACGACTCAGCTATGCACTACAACGAGGAACCTGCGCCTTGCTATTACGAGCTATTTCCAGAGTTTGCCCCTGAGGATACAAACGGCGATGACAACGTGAAAGGAAAAATTGATGACTATAACGTTCCTGTCGACAACAATCTCAATCCTTTTGGCGTTGATCCGTATGCGATAACGCTATACCCATTCAACGCTCAGTTTCCGAACGAACTGAGCTTCACAGCTGGAGAAGTTGTGCGTTTGATAAAGCACAAAGATTCAGAATGGGCAGAGGGATCGATAGACAATGTGAAAGGCATCTTCCCTGTCTCCTATGTCAACATAATCGTGGACTGTCCGCATAGTGTGGAACCATCCCCGTCGAAATCTGTGGAAGATGAAGAAGCAGAAGAGGAGGTGGAGGTGGTTTCTAAAGCAGGAGATTCGCTGGTACCTGGAGTCGTCGTTAAAGTAGAATACAAATTCGAGGCCCAGATGGACGGTGATTTGAGTGTTAACGAAGGTGATTTTGTCACGGTTGTAGAAATGGCGAATAGTGACTGGGTCAGTGTTAAAAATGAGGATGGACTTGTTGGTCTTTGTCCAAGGGGCTATTTGAACGCCAATTTCGATCTTCAAAGTGAGCAAGGAAACTCTGCAGACGAGAGTGTTGTGCTGAGAAATGAGGAGGCGACAGAAGAACTGAAATTTGAAGACCGTTTCGACAGCAAGAGACTCTCCTGTCCGCATAGACCTGCACCTCCAGCTCCAGCGCCGGGCCGAGTCCCGCTACAACGACAAACTATGACTGTCGAGGCTCAAGAGGAAACTGTCGAGGACGTGGAGGATTCGGAAACGGATAGTAGAGTTAAAGCCAAACAGAAGAAAGCCGATCATCGACAGAACGTCATAACTGAGCTGGTGATAACGGAAAAGGAGTACGTTAGAGATTTGAAGATGACTTACGAAACTTTTAATCTGTATAATCCGAGCATGCTCGAATCCCGGGGTATAGATGTGACTACTTTGTTCGGAAACATGCTGGACGTGATTAAAATTGCCGAGGATCTATTGGACAAGATGCTGTCGGCAATGAAAGGGTGCGACGAGGAATACCAGACCATTGGACCCTGCTTTTCAAAAATGTCTGATAAACTGCAGATGGTCTACGTCAAATACTGCAGCAATCACGAGGCTGCGTTGGCTCTATTGAAAAAAGTATGTTCACAACTTGATTTTCACTTTTCAGTAATAGATCAATGTTTTACCACTAAAAGGATAGATTCAATTGACGGTTTTCAACACTCTTCTAATCTAAGATAAGTGATGTATTCTACATGAGTGTGATTCAAATTCTCTTTCAATACAGTACGAGAATAACTCCGAAATTATGGCAGTGTTTGAAAAGGGTATCGAAACATTGCGCCATCAGATAGCTTGCTTTGACATGAGTTCTATTCTGATAAAACCTGTGCAAAGAATATTAAAATATCCTTTGATGCTGTACGAACTTGTGAAGGTAAGATGCTGCTAGTAATATTTCATTATACATTTTAGTCGCAATACCATTAGAGAAGAATCTAACAGTACATTTCGTAACGAGTATGGATAAGGCTTTTTGTCGAAACGTGAGGTTTACAGCACGCACCGAAGTCGAGTGCTGTAACACGTGAGTGAAAAAAATTATCCGTACGAGTTTCGATCCATATTTTTTATTAGAATGCAAAAAAGTAATTTTTTTCCAAAACGTACGGAAGAAAAGATACAGCAAACCTTGCAGAATGTGGAGGATGTTTTTGTAGTTAGAAATTAAGTCTTGACTATCGATTATTAAATTGTAATTTAATAAATTCCATTCAACTCAATCTATTTGAATCCTGCAGTGGTTTTCAATAAATATTAACTTTATCAGTGCACAGAAGATGACCACCCTGATAAACCAGAAATAGAAGAAGCTTGGCGAGCTATGACGAACGTTGCGAGCTACATAAACGAATATAAACGTCGCAAAGACTTGGTGACAAAGTATTTCGAGGGTGAGAACACGTTGATGCGAAAAATGGCTAAATTGAACATGCACTCCGTGGCAAAGAAGTCAACCAGACTCAGTGCAAAGCTTTCTGCTTCGTTGGGACTGACAAACATAGCACTTGATACTGACTTTGATGAGTACGAAAGACAGTTTAAATCTGTTGAAAAATCAACCTGGCAATTGGCCAGGGATGTTGAGCAGTGCATTGTTTACTTAGGCGAAGAATCTGTCAGCGGTCAATTAATATCGGATTTGATAAATCAGTATTACCAAGGAACTTCTAACAATGAGGTCAGGAAATTTAACGAAACTCGCTCTGTCATATGGTCAAATTATTTACAAGAGCTGAAATCTTGCCTGGAAAGAAGAGTCTCGAGTCCTCTCAACCACTTGATCAACTTACTCCAAGGCCCAGCGCTACTTATTGAAAAAAGATACGACAAACTCCTTGATTATGATGTCGCAGTTTCCAAGAACGAAAAGAACAGAGATAACAAGATTGTAATTATTCCCTGATATATTTTCTAAGTACTATATTTTTGATGACATTTCTGTACGTGTTACTGATTGCAGTTTCAGGACGAACTACTTCGCGCAAAAAGCAACTACGAGGCACTCAACGAACAATTGCTAGAGGAACTCCCGACCTTGATCAATGTATCAACTAAAATACTGGTGAATTGTTTCGGCGCCTTTGCCAACTCCAGAAAACTCCTTAGTGGACAAGTTACCAAACGTTATTTAGCATTATCGGAGGTGAGTTGAGAGATTTAGAAATGTGGTAACTTCCCTGAACTTTGTAAATATATTGTTTCTTAATTCTTCAAATCACAGACGGCAACTCAAATAACGGCTCAGGATATTCTCGAGTCGTTTTTAGTAAGTCACAATTTACTCTGGAACCAAATAACTCGGTTTGGTTTTGCCGGCTCGAATCCCCGGATAGAGGAGAGCCAGGTGGCATGGAACGAACAAAGCGAGAGGCAAAGAAATCTCTTACGAAACAAATACCCTGTGGACAGATTGTTCGTAGTCAAAGAAAATGTGGTAAGCACATCTTCCTTGGACATGGGAGCGAAACGAGGCACCATAGTGGCTGTAATTAAGAATCAGGATCCAATGGGAGATTCGACAAGATGGTTTGTCGACAACGGAGCACTCAAAGGTTTTCTACCAAGCCAAAACTTAGAGGTACTGCACCGCACGTCAAGCGTCAACAGTACGAATGGAAATAGGGCATCGATAAGTCCAGACACAATGGCGGATTTCATATCCTTGGACTCGCCAGAAGCCACCCGTACAGAGTCACCGGATCTCATCTGCATGGACTCGCCAGAAAAGGAAAATAAAACGTCTTCGATGGCGGAAAGGCAGTCGCAATTTTATCAAAACCTGGATGATGCTGTTGACGATTCTCAAAACGATACCACGACTGGTAGTACCAGTGTCCTGCAACATTACCAAAATTTGAATAACGTTGTACGTATAGTATTGTGTCAAAGAGAGTTGAACTATGTATTAGGAATGAATGTGAGGGCGTTGCTAATCAATATGGCGCCGAGAATTGGACTGCCAGTGGATGGTTTTGGGGTGGTTTTGGGTCAATTATATGAATACAAGAGTACGGACAATTCAGTGCAAGCTGTGAGGCTTTTGTTTTATCCCACGTATTTATTACGCTATAAAAAATCCAATGACAGAGGTATTTTAAAATTAAATATGGCCCGTTTGGAGTAATACGTTTTTTGCCACCAGATGTCTCAGCGCCAGATTTTCATTACCAATACCCGCGTATCTATGCTTGTGAGAGTTATTTCAAGTATCATTATATTGTTGCAGTATTATTACGCGCTCTACAATTTTGACGGAGGAATGAAGGGCACATTAGTTATAAAAAAAGGCCAGGCATTAAGACTCTTGAGGCCTTGTGATGAAATGAAAAACGATGATTGGTGGTTGGTTCAAGATCGCTCTGGAGCTTCTGGCTATGTTCCTAAGAATTATCTAGGCCCTCCTGAAGCAGTGATATGAGTGACAATGCACGTGAAAAAACGAGGTAATGAATACAAGAAATTTCACCATTATCAAGTTACTATGATAAAAAAAATTTATTTACATATATGTATATATTATAAATAGATGATTACAAGGACGCCGAATATTGTTGCCTCATAAAAAAAAGTAATAGAGGACTGCGACTATTGCAGTTTTGTTTAAATGTGCTCGAGAAATTTTATATCTACAAATGAACCTGTTACATATTTTTCATTATCATATTGAATGTTTGTATAATAATTTACCCATAGTTTTTGACTTTCATGATCTTTATATCGGCTTCTCAATGCCTAGTCAAATACTACTGTATAGTACTTTAATAGTTGGTTAAGTAATCACTTTTGGAGATGTTTGAAGAATTTAATGATACGTTAACTGAGTATCAAATTTTTGCCGAATGTCGGCAATGTGAACTTTATACTTATGTAGGGCTTTACCTCACTATCAATCATATTCTATGAGAGATTTTTCAATTTCCTGCCAATCTAGAGTGACTTAATGAACTCAGTAATTAGTATTGTTGTATAATAAATACGTACAGGGTTCTAATGGTTTAATCGATAATCTTTTGAACCGAAAGCTATTTGTATTACATAATGCCTAACAGTTTTATCGGATACAGAGTTGTTGAACCACGGTTCAACAAGTATTACACGAGAAAGATTATTTAGTTTGCTGTTTCTTTATTTCATACTTTTATCAAAAGACAATTGATCGCCTTTGGAAAGAGAAAATAGAATATAAAGCTTAAAATAACGAAAAATATTATATTGGTATAACTGATAACGCTATCTTATGTCCTATTTGAAGAAACGTAATTTATGAACGAGATTATCGTTATCTTGAAAATAAAAAATAATAATTCGGCTAGGAAATAGCTTTATGTGACGTATAGAGATTACAAAATGTAAATATTATGCGCAAGCTGAACAGCTTGCAGGAATAATGTAGGATTATAATAAAATGAGGGAGTACAGTGATCCATTTATATGGCGTAGATATTCTGTATTGCAGTTTATTTTGCAAAATCTATACAGACTATACATATACCTAAGTGCATAAAGCAGAGGACGGTCCGTGAATAATTCGGATCACTCTGTATTAATATATAAATGTTTATATGTTCAGCCAACAATAATTAGATAAACTATACATTTATAATTAATAATAAGATTTTAAACAGTTATACATTGTAGATTATTAGTTGTATATTTTGACTCGTGCCATTTACATAACTCCAGATTTTAAGAATTCAAAGTAATAAACTATTTTATCATTGTTATTATATTCGATCTATGATTGAATTTTGAGAATTGTTCTTGTGCGTTAAAAGAAATTGATGAATGTATACATTTGAATTTATCGTATACACCTTATTATGCTATACATACATACACGATATATAGTATATTACATGCATATGTGTTGGGGTATGTATATGTATAGTATATATATACAATTCAATTGATGCGTTATTCTACAAAGTTTAAGGTGTACGAAATTAAATGAATTATCATGTGAATTAAAATTATACTTTCAAGTAATTATCACTGCGTCCTCTTGATTGGAGGGAAAGAAAAACTTGTTCTTCAAGAACTGAATGTAGAATATTCTGACTGTGCTGTACTTGGCACAAGGATGTAAGATAGATTAAGTGACAGTGAAGTGGAGGAGTTGAAATAATGGAGAAAAGAAACAATAAGCTCATAACGTATTTAAAAAAAAACATTTACTATATCATACTATCACTTATCGGCATATAATATTCACTTAAATTGTTACAGTAACACAGACAGTAAATACTAATACATTTCCTTAAATGCTAAGTCGTCAGGGTTTCTTAAAAATACAATTATAAATTGACACAAAAAAAAAGTAATCTTAAATTAGTAAAACAGTCTTATTCGAGGTACAAAAAAATAAATCTACTGCACATGATAAGCTATAAATATCATGACCATAACGAGTACACTTACAATTAAAACATATCAATAAAACAGAATTATAAAATTACTGCGATCTAAAAAAAAAAAAAACCGAGATAAATTATCAATGGCTACAACTGCTTGATGCCAATTATTAGATACTCATGGAAAACTAGTCAGTTTCCTAAGGAAAAGAAAAAAATGACGATGAAATGAACTGCGTCAAGTAAATAAATGCGTTTCTTCATAACGCAACGACGAAACATTTTTCTCCAAACTAGTCACATAGGAACGATTAAAAATTTCTTCTCATTTGAACGTGAGAGACTTGATCGGTTAAGCAAATCAACAAGATTTCTCTCCAGGGCATATCATCGACCACTCCTTAATCTGTCGGATAAAAGCGGAGAATCGCCCTTCCCTGGATCTCGGAATGACATAGCTTCTGTACAACATCGAAGGCTTCTTCAGCAGGGTAAACTGTGTGTGGAGGAGGTTCAATTTGTCCCGAAGCCACCAACTGTACAAGTTCTTCGAGCTGTTGCAAGGAACCAGGGTCAACTGGCTTGATGCTTTGCTGCCTTTCCTCTGCACGTCTGCTGAACTTTGGCAAAAGACGATCAGCCACTTCTCGAATGACGAAGACTACACCGCCCTTCCCAAGACATTGCAGGCTGCGGTGAAGGCTTCGTGATGTAGTTCCGAAGTCTATTACAACGTCAACAAGACCCTGACACGCATCCATCGTCCGTTCTATCAACTGCTTCTCGTACAAATCTTCATTCCATTGAACAACGTTCACACTGCGATTGATAAAAATAAGATAACGGTTAGTCAAAAGCCATTCAGAGCTTGTATTTAGTGTACCTGTTTTCATTTCAAGTAGCCAGATTGAATCTGTTCATTTCAGCAGTGATATCTGTTTTAAAAATCCAAGGAGGAATTGTTTCGTGAAATTTTAAGCAAAAAGTGATCAAAAAATCTTTCAAGCCACTTGAAAATGTTATAATATTTGATCAAGATTGTAAAAGTTCGTTAAAATCAGTCACGATAAAGCTGAGCGATAACATCTAAAACGGTAGTGAAATTTGAGCTGAAAATAACCTGAACATCATGGCAAAGATAAGGTAACACATTTAATGAGCGTAAAAAATAAGTGGTAAACCAACCGTTTGAATTCCTTAGCCATCATGAGTCCGTCATCCTTGAGTGAGGCGATGGTGATGGTAACTCTGTTCTTCATATTGCTGAAGTGATAAGCTGCGATTCTCATTGCCCAAAGGGCGAGTCCGCCAGTACCAACAATGAGGATCTTGCAGACGCTGTTGTCTCCCCTCTCTGCGAGAAGAGCTTGGACATGTTCGTGGGCGGCAAAGACAGTGTTCATTGCCAGGAGAGCACCGGTGGGCAGCATAGCAGCGACGCTGAGTTCCATGCTATCAGGTATTTTGATGAGATACTTCAAGTCGTGGACGACCATATATTCTGCATAGCCGTTGGGAACTCCGTCGTACGGGTAAAGAATGACTCTATCTCCGACTGCGTAACCACAGTTTTCCTTTATCTCGCTACCTAGGGACTCCACGGTTCCAGCGACTTCATACCCAGGGAAAAGGGCTGCGTCTCTGACCCCGTAGTGAGGTAGATTCACTGGTAAGTCACCCTCCTGTGAAACGTCCTGCGATAGCAGGCTTCCAGTGCTCGATACAGACGTTAGACTTGTCTGGCTTGGAGAACGGCGAGGCCGGTAACACGCTCCTGCGCAAACCACCCTGATTCTAGCACCATTCGCAGGAACGTCTGGAACTGGGATGTCAAAGCTGAAGACGCAGTCTCGCCCTGCTAGTCCAGGACTTTCAATCGAAACTTGGCGGCACAATTTATTCATCTTGCGAGGTTGTGGTTCCCTGTTTAAAAAAAGAGAGAATATTGATCCAGAATTCAGACATTTGGTAAATATTAATGGTTTTCTTTTTATAGCAAGGTCTTGGAAAATCTCACACGAATATACCGTTTAAGAAATCAATTCGTAAACAAATAAAATATAAAACGTATAAAAGATAAAATTTCGAAATATTCGCGGACTTTTTTCGAAACTTGACTATTTCGAGGGTTTTCTGTTAATTTCTCTCTTATTCGTCATCCGCGTTATTGTTAGTTGCGAGTTACGGTGCGGTATCATTTTTGAGAGGAAGTGAAAATTAACGGTCGATGAAACACTAATCTCTACGCTTCTCCGAAGGTATAGAGTCGCCGGTGAAAGCTATCTGACGATGACGTTCCATAATTTAAACATTCGAAAACTATTCGGTCACGCTACTTATCCAAGATTCAAATGTTTCGAAACCCGAAGCATAGAGTACCCTCCTTATACTTTAGTGCATTAGGCATGTGATACGTAAAGCTAAAAATACTAAGGATTTCGAATAAAATAATTGACGCTCTATTGAAATTTCCCAAACTTGCGATGTGTTTAAAACGAAGTGGGGGAAAATTCGAAATACGAAAACGTACCTAAGCGGTTCACGAGCTGCGCAATGAGCCAATGGAGTAACGGGAACAAGTTCGACAGGCATTTTTTTTAGAGGAAGAAGAAAAACAAAAGCCACTGGTGCAGTCCTCGAGTTAGCCGGTAGTAGACTGCAGCGAATAGACAATAGAACTATGCAATAGACAGCGAAAAGGACGGCGTCCCTTCCGTGTTACGGTAATAACCGTTTAAAAAACGAGAAATATAACGCGATGTGCGATGCGTGCTTTTTCACAGATTCGAAAGAGTAATAGTTATTTTTATTTAGTCTTGCGACAAATTCGTGGAAAATTGATCACTTTACACAAAGCGTATCACACCTCTCGCGGTACGTTACATGGAACATCTGAATGCTCGCGCTGCGCTCCGTTTCCTTTTTATACCTCCCAACAAACTGCGCAACGCCCCAACTCAACCCATAGAGGAACTGGTGGTGGATGGAACACTCGCAGGCCACGTGCTCGGTTAATGTTCACACGACGTGCCTCCGCATATCTCGATACTTCCAAAACCTTGCGCCTGTGTTTGTGACTGCGTTTCTTTTTCTCTTCGTAGGCAGCCAACAGCTGGTATACTGCTGGGTAAATTCTGCTGTTGCCGAACAAGGATACTAAATTATGCGGCGAGCCGCGAGGATCGAGTTAGAATAAAGTAATTAGGTCCTTTTCACAACTCGATATTAAAAAATAACGTCATCCGTTCCTACCTATATCCTCATATTACGCTAATAGACGTCACAACGATAATGTTTAGTTCACACATCCGTGTGATGAATTGTTTGAAAAACATTCGAAACGTTCTTTGGGAGCATTTTAGGTTCCTGTTTGATCCCTGCGTCCGTCGTAATCAGTAATATATGTGTCAAAGAATATATGCATTTACCTAGAAGGCCGTGGTCATTGTTGCAGCTGAATCCTCTGAGGTCAGAATCCTGCACCTTTAGGCATGTATTACATAACGAAGCCTGTATCAAAGTTGATATCACCAAACATCGGAGTCCACGTGTCTCAAACTCTAAAAAGGGCTTAACAGCCTCATTTTGTACGCAATTCTGAACAAAAACACTGCCAACACATCTTCATTTGACGTAGAAATAAATAAATGGCTTAAATTCTACGAATTTACCATCGCGATTTCGTAGAATGCGTGCCATTTCTTTATCTCTGCGTCAAATGAAGATGTATCGTAGTGTTTTTGTTCAGAATTGCGCATAGAATGGGACGTTAAAACCTTTTTAGGAGATATATCCGCCAACGACGAAATCGACCAGGGCACCCCCTTAATCTCGAGCATAGTAATAGTTGCATAACACAGCTAAAACGGCATGCAAAATTCGTAATACACACAAAGTTCTGTAGGCTGTGTACGCGTGCATGCTTGAATGCGGCAGAATTTGTCATCACTCGCAACAATGGTGATGTATCGTCCCTCTAGGATAACTCCATATTCTTAGGTATGATATTTTCGTTACTTTTCTTCCTTTCCCCGCCAGTTTACCCCTCATTTTTCATTTGAAATCTCGATCTTTCGGATCTGTGACATATCTAGAGAAACCTTGATAACGCTTTTCTCTCCCTGATCTCACGGGACCTAGGATATATGTAGGATCGGTTTTTCGGAATTAGAAAGACCGGCGTCCACGGACGGGACGCGTGCCAATGCTCAGAGTTTTTCACCTATAGGTATACATACCTACACATACCTACGTATAACCGTAAATATATTATGCCTCGGCAACTCTAGGTGTAGAAGTGTTTCGTCGTTATGTACCAAAGAATGGATTCAACGGAAAGGCCGATCGAGTTTTAGGCTAGCGCCACGCCGTCTGGGAAGGACGTGTACCTACACCTAGATCGGACGCGTGTACGAATAATTCTAAAATTATCAATAGAGTATTTTGTGTGGGTATACCTATAATAGCCAGGTCGATACCCGCGTGCAGTCTTGAAACGTAATATTTACGTTTTTACATACCGATGATTAATCATTTGCAATTCGATTCAGTCTCAGTGCTGAGGTAATTGCAAGCATCCTGTTATATGTACCGGATGTGAATTATTCGGTGATGCAGGTTACGATTGAGAATCGTTTATTCTATTCAGAAGAACGTGAATATATCGGGCCATCGTTCCAAACGGATCTATTTAGGAAGCTATTATATAGCAATTTGCGTTTCGGAATCGTGTATAATAATTCGTATATATATATATATTATCTACGCGCTTTCATCTACAGAATTATTATATATATATATTGTACTTCAACGATCGTTAGCCATTCTTTAAATACGTCGAGTATACCAATAATAAATTGCATTATATCATCGAAACGGTATGGAAAACTGATATAGACGGATATAAGGGAGGTTATATTTAGGGAAGGAAGTCCTACGACAATCCAGTGCAGGTATAGAATACCGAGAGATTAATGGCGAAAGGAAGTTGCGTAACTGTGAATCGTTATAAATATATTATAGAAATCGAATTGTAACAACGATGGCAGGTGGAGATTCTCGGAAGAACGATCAACATATTTCAATCATTGATAAGTTGGGGGGAAAAAAAATTAAACTTTTTATCGTATTATTTTCTTCACGTCAGAATCGTTATCGCGTTCCCTTGACGAAAGTGATAAATTCGCGTTGATATTCGAGTTTACTCTACAGCTGCGTGGACCTATATGTATACGTATATTATAATTATACATCAAGCTGCCCGTTGTAGTTTTAACGTTAGATTGAATGAGAACTTGTCAAAATCACGCCCCCCTCGGTTGTTAATCATTGCGAACTGGTTTCAACACTGTTAAACAAGTACCACCCATAGCTGCGATTTTATCTCTCGGATCTTCATTCTAAATGAAAAAAATTATAGCCAATAACAAACGGTGATAACTTGTTTTCTCGATATTTATTGTTTATTTTTTTCGTTCCTTCATTGTATCGATTTTATCGTGATTAGGATATCTTTTTCATCACAGTTGTTTCCTTATTTCTCCAAATCTATTTACAGTAACTTGTTTACGAATTTTTTTCACTCAAGTACACAATCGGCACGTGGATATAAGGCGGTTCTAAAGGCCAAGGCGAAATTTGCAAAACATCGCAACGTGTCAAGTGTATCTTTGTTTGTATTGTAATTCTCATACACATCTACATCAGCCACGTGGTGTATCCAATGCGTGATACATCGTTGAATTCATACGCAACTTGGGTACAGCATCAGAGTGATCGATATTAATTACTGCCATTATTTTCGCGTCGATAAGTGACTTAGGGAAAGTAATTCTATACAATACTGGGTGGAAAAATAAATTTTTAAATATTCACCGTCTTATGTTCGTCGGTTAAAATTTTAACGTTTTGTTAATACTTACAACGATCTTTGTGTATTCTCAACCGTCGCCGGTTCTCTTTTTCTCCTTTGTGTTTTTCTTCTCTCTTGGCTCGGTAGTTAATACATGCTTTCATGTATACAATAGACTCTCGCTGGAATAGAATTCAGAAAAAACTCGAAAGTATGACACAAAATTGAACCGTGTCATAAAAGCGTTAATAAACACGGCAGTGTAATGTGTATACGCAAAATTGAGCACTTTGAACTAAACAATTATTCTTTGAAAAAGTATGGATCAAAGAATATACCAAGAATTACGCAGCTCAAATGATGTATACATTTTTACGTTCTTAACTCGATGAGAAGTAAATAAACACGTCTAGTTTCCTTTGCCTAATTCCATATTATTTTCGGTATTGTATTTCAATTTTTAATTTAAATAGAAATTTCGCTCAATTATAGTTGTGGAATAATCTGGAATTGAATGTGTATTCTGTTCAGTTCGTGTAATATTATATCCAAGAATAAAATCCCGTCGGATGTTTATTTCCGCAGTTGTTTCTTTCCACGAAATATCTATAGAGGTTGGTTTTTATACGCAAACGTATTAATAGTACATAGTTTAAAACAAGGGTCGTTACTCGTAACAACCATCTGCTTTATATATTATTTCCAACTTGATAATTTTTCCGCTCAAAATGAAGACACCGACGTTTCTGTGTTATATACATATTATTCATGGCTTGCGATGTGTACACATTCAGGCAAAGCTATAATTAAAATGTAGGCACGTTGTGTCCTTGTTTTCGCAATGATGGCTGTTTGCAGGGAAATCCTTAGTCGCGCGTGAATTATGTGTTTATATACACCGAACTACGACCTCGCTCTCTTCTGTAGTTCAAATATTCTAAAAAGAGATGTTTTCCCCGGATTTTAAAGCAAGAGAAATAAAACAAGAAAATAAGGGGAACGCTCCACAAAGAAAACAGTCAGAGAGAGAAGGAAACGAAATCGCATTATCCTAATTATTCAATTAATGTGAAAGTGATTGTATATTTTACAATTGACTGATTATTAACGAATCGAGAGAATGCAAAACTGACCAATACCAACATAGAAATCGTTGGTAAATTACCATATTCATGTACACATTCAGTCTCAGCTTATGGGCTAAAATTAAACCACAATACGTTTAATAGGTAGAGTAGAAATTGCTTTGTATAAACGTACGTGCGGATTCGCATGGAAATTAGTTGGAAATGAGTAATGACAATTTTAAAACTAATTTATCCTAAAGCGCTTCAACAAGATAAGACGTATTCATTATCACGTGCAAAATATTCGATCATCCGAATACCCTGTAATAGATTATATTGTTAAATGCAACGTATCGCGATTATTATTTATATACTATTTATTTGTATTTATATTGATAATTCGATTTCCTCGTGCATCAATTGTCCGGCATAATCCAACTGTCTGCAATTCTATAACCAGAGTATACCTGTATAATATAAAAAAGAAACTGCAGTGACGTAAACTGGAAGGCAATTACCTTTACATAATCATCGCGGAGCGTAAATTGATATTACAAAAACTGGCCGTAAGGTTATCAGTAACAATTAAAAGTTTTTAGAAATGTTAACAAATTTTCGTACCTCATCTAGCCAAATTTCTTTTCTCTATTCTACGTATCTATATTTCCTAATTTTCTCCTTCACTCTCGCCATGTTATTGTCAATACTTCCCACGCATCATATTTCATCTATATACAGGGTGACTCAACTGAGAGCATGATGTTTTAATCAACGGGATTTATTTTAATGCAACGTCAGTTCCACAATCATAGATTCTGCGAATGTTTCTTATTTGTTGATTCACTCTGTACATCAGCGAATGTATAAAGCTGCAGGTAGTAGGTGTTATGGTACAAAGTCTAATGTCTGAATCACCGCTCAACAGTTTCAAAAAATTAGCGAAGGACGACAACTTTATAAGACTGGGTTACACGGAAATTTCAATTCAGTTAGTTACACCTGGAAATGTCTATCGAGAAAAAAAAAAAAAATTTAGAAGTCCAAGTTTGGTAAATGTGTGATAAAAAGTACAGAAAGCATTATTTCTACAAGGGCCGTTACATGCAAATTTGGAATATAAATATTAAAAAGCATTACGGTATCAAGCTTGATGCCTGGATTACTGTGTTTTAGTGTCAACAAAAAGCGTAAGTGCTTTTTCGACACTGTGATCATCGATTAAAGCGATCGTGTTATCATTTCGAATGATCATTTGCTCCACATTTCACAAATATCCGAACATCACGGCATTGGAAAGTGAAACAAACAAGTCTGCTCAACGTGATCACTGATCACGGTAAAAACGTATACCTTGAATTTAATTGTATAAAAAATGGACAATTGCCAGATGATGATCGAAGAGAAAATACACGTATTATACGCGAGAAAGAATTCATCGAGAAAAATTCCGTTCGCGTTTCTGTACACGATTTCAGTAATTGCAGACATAACCTAAAATCGGTAAGGTATAACAAATATCGATAAGTGCATTTGCAGAAACAAACGAAGGTGACTTATGATCGTATAACACGATCGTCGTCGTATTATGAAAAAAGAAAAAAAAAAGCGACACCGCGATCACCTGTGCCTGTAAGTGATGAAATAAAAGAGAAGAATCTGGAACAACGGTTATCTGTGAAACAAAGAACAAACTAAAGGACAAAAGATTTAAAAAAAAGAAAAGAAAAAATTGAATAAAGAGCGAAGCAAACGTCCCGGCGTAAGAAAAACATATTCTACTATACGCGTTTGAAACGGCGAGGTGTTGCTCTTTGCTCGTTTTTGGTGCAACGCCTGTGTGCCGCGCAACGCCAGCCGTCGGCAAGAGCCGAGCAGGGGAAACGGTCGATGATCAAGGCATGCCACGATCACGTGAACAGCATCGAACCTGCACGTGACTGTGAGTCGGTCACCTCGCTCGCTACATGGTACATGCTCATCCGTTGCTATCGCCTACACCGCGAAGAGAGGAAACGAGCCCCAGTCCCAGATTTTACGTAGATTTTATACCACGGAGCATGTGTGTGTGTGTATGTATCGCGAATCTGCACGGCTTTTATACTTGGGTACAGTTTTCATCGTGATATTTAGATCGCAGCTGGCGCCTAACTTTTCCCGCTTGCCAAAAGTATGATAAACATAACGGAAGAAAGAAACGCGACCAGGGATGAGAATGCGAATGCTGATGAGTGATGAATGAAATGAGAGAGAGAAGAAATATTAAAAAACGATGAAGAACTCAAAGTTGAAAGTCCAAAGCGAAGATAAACTGAGACAGAAGAAAAAGAAATCGGAAATTAATGACTTCTTAACGTTTCAAAATTCCACCGTGCAAAACGTACCGGATTCGTATTTTGATAGGTTTCGTCTAGTTACGAAGCTCGGGAGTTTCATACTGTGAAATAAAAAAAAAATGGGTTCCCAGCTGGCACCAAATTAATTGTTTTTGACGAACCGTTTAGCTCATGGATGGAACCGTGGCATTACGTAAATTTTAGGATGAACCCGTTTATTAATATTGTATGTACCTTCAGGTGGACGTCACCTGCATGCTAAACACATACAAGTTGCCAAGTTTGCCTTGAATCATCGTCACGAACCTACAAAGATAACGTACCAAACTGATGAGTGATTACTGCTCATTCTTACAACTATCCGTACGTTGTTGGTTTACCGTTACGGCGACTCAACATCGCAGTCGTTGCTGTATTGAGTAACTAGAAAACGATTCTATGTGCTACTATACTTTTCGAAAGTAGTAATCGTATCGATTCATATAATGGGTTCTCGTGAGAAAAATGGACGGCCCATTAAAGCGAAGGATGCTCACGTATACTGTCCATCATTGCGAATCAATTAGAATGACTGAAACTGATTGATATCAGAAAACGATTATAATCCATTCAGTAAAAGCCATCAGATCACAAATGGTGTGCTAAGCATGATCGTAAATCTGGGTTATATTATCCATCGCGGATACAGACTTTTTACAATCTGCTTTTTCAATTTTCTTCAATCGGATTCTCTGACAATAAACATATAAAACTGCTTGATCCTCCAAATCGCTATAATTTTATTCTTCGATCCAATCTTGAAATCAGATTATCTCATAAAGAAATGTGTTTATCGACTGAACGACCCTGGCATAGTTATCAATAAACGTGCACAAAATGTTTGTCCTTATATTAATTAAAGCACGTTCCCGATAGAGGTAATTAGCGATTCGCAGGAAAGAATAATACTGCGTTACTCTTTGATTTCCGTCAGATACAGTAGTCCTGTTTACAATGATTAAGCTGCCACAGCGGGATTAGTAGTATTTACGTAGTGACGGTCGGTTTATGCATGAGTGATCGATAAGTCTCTGGGTAAGTCGTCGATCAAACGTCTAAAGACAGTAGCGAAAAAATTGGATTAAAGTAATTCGCAGATCGTAAAGTATTTGAAGTAACTACACCGAAATACCATGTCGAATTTCTTTATAAATCTAACGTTTACACGCGTAATTGGGTCGTTGTTTGATACTATAATTATAACAATGTCGGATCATGATTAAAATTTAACGATAAGTCTGTTTGCTGCCTCCAGCAAATGCTGATAAACGTTCCTGAATAACGCTCAAGGGATTCGCATTGTAATTAAATGGATGTTCTCAATTTGTGCGCTCGAAAAAAAGATCAACTAAATCAACCATCCGCGGCTATTGTTAAAAAGCGATCGCCTGATGCGGAAACGCGGGGTTTTTAAATATTAATTAACGTAACATGTTTATCTTCTAGAAATATAACTTATTTCTAAGATTTATCTATAGAATAGCATAGCAAGAACGTAGTGTAAACAACTAAAGTTAACCAATACACCGTTCCTTTATCAGTACTGCATACGTGCTTCATCTCACGATTCGGTGATCTGAGTTATCAACATGAAGACCGAAGAAAGTCGGCGTCAGCAGCTCTGTAAATAGTATATAAAGCTAAACGAAATAAATAATTTCGGTCTTCATTACTCTTCGGAGTAATCGATGTAAATAAACGGTTTTACACATTATTTGTCGAAGTTATAAATAGCAATGGCAGTTTAAGCATCTACGACGTTTTAATACATTGATTGGTCGTAATTGATGAGATAACGACTCGACCGATTGCGGCAGTATTTTATACCGCACACGCCAACGGTACCATTTGGAATCAGGGAGAATGATCACTCGATTCAAAGCTTAAAAAATTGAACATTATACAGTGAATAACTGTTCAGGCCAAACGATGTCTGAGGTCAAGTTGGGGTCGAATGAATCAGATGACGTCACGAGGGGGTGTTCGAGAAGTGTCCACAGGTTCGACATACATATGTGGCACAAGAGCAAAATGAGCGTTGAAACTATGCCACGTAAAAATGACGTATTGTTAGGTACATACATTGTATGCGCATATGAATTATACGGTTTGTTTTATACCGCTTTTAAAGACCTGAAACGATGTAACTGTTGAGCGGGTGACGTAATACCGACAAACCCATCATCAAAACAACACCGTATACCGCAACCGAATGTTTGCATAATAGCTGAAAGATAAGGTCATCCGAAAAGATGCTTTTTCGCTTTCTCAGAGTAGATAACTTCGTGGCACACAATTTCCTAAATATCTTAACAGCGGATGAACCGAGAATGATTGAAAAAATGAAACGTTAAACTAAAAGGCCTGCAACTCATCGGTCGTGGCTGTTATCTAAGATACGTACTAGCTTGACTTGGTCTAATTGACCATACGCAGCGATGATCACGTAACCGTGAGTGACCGTTGGATTTGAGTGTCGCCCCGGGTTGAATAATATTGACGAAATTTCACTAGAGATGTGCGTCGAAAAAGTTTACGACTTTGGTTGACACATTGTTTACGAATATCAAGGATGACAAACGTATCGTGAGTCAACTTGTGGGTGTGATTTCAAATTATTCAACGCGAGCTTGCGCTTTTGCGACGCGGTGAAAACAAACGACAAAAACCAGCAACACGCACACCGTCTCTTATCTATTGCGACTTGGGTCAATTTTACGCTCTCGTAACTTCACACTCTGAAGGTTGCCGTAAGAGACGGTCATCAAGCAATGTATAGACGCGCATAAGACTTTCCCATCGCATCCTCAAATTTATCTTATCTGTTTCCACAAATATGTGATAAGAAGTGTTATTTATTTATTTCGTGTATTTTTTCGGAATCGTAATCTGTGATCGAACTAAGTAACCAGGTTTACTGACTCCTCTGTCCAATATGCGGCGTAAATAGAATAGTAAATAATTTCGTTTTGTTTGATCAGTATACGATTATGCGGTGTCAATAATGCCAACACGCCTTTGGACTTTCAAACGTGCGTAGTATGCGGGTTTTTGGGATTTTGTAATAAACGAGCCGTATCTTCATCAGTATAATGACGATTTAAAATGATGCATTTGTTTTCTAGGCATTGCCATGACACCGACAACGCATTCTTTTCCCAACACCGTATAGATGTGGCTACGACACGGGTAAAATTTACCGGCTGTCAATCCCGAACAACAAGTTTGTCCTGCCAAACGTTTCTCATACCGTGTGCCAAAATATCTAGGCTGACAGACTAGACATGTTCACACGGGAGAAAAGTTACGATGAGTAAAGCATCTATCGATCGACGAGGTGGACAGTCGTGACGACCTTGACACTACGAGACGAGGGGTACCAAACAGATGATTAAAGCAAAACAGGACGAGGAAATAGAAAGCGGAAATGCTCAGAGAAGTAAATGACATGACGTCGGAATAGGGAGGAAGTTACTTTCACACACTCACCTGTTACCAGGCAGTGACGTCCAGTAGAGATAACTGCAGTCCACTGCAGAAAAAACGAGCTTTGTTTCGCACTGCTCAATTTCGCGGATGCAGAGTGCAAAACGGAGTCACTGATAATTTTATTTCTTTTCTTTTCTTGTCTTTTTGACTATCTTTACGATAGTGCGACAAAAGTGGAGAGACAATTAATTGATGACGAAACAAAGGAGGAACAAAGGAAGAAAAGGAATAATCACGGGTGACTGAAGATAAATCACAAATCGCGACAGTGATTTCAATTTTCGACTGTTTACCGCCCCTTTTAACAAGTGTTTACTCGGTGACTGAACGAAGGACTGACTGGCTCTCTGACTGATCACACTCTTCTTGTAACAATTGGTAGGGTTTACCCTGCTTGTCCTACCTCAGACTTGTGTCAACTGCTCGCCAGAGGGAACTGCAGACTGCAAGTGTATACGATTCCCTCCTCATTTTGACACAAGGGGTGGAATGGGGGTTACAGAGGGCGCTTCAAGGAGAAACAAGAAGGCGCAGGCGTGTGGTATTCGTGATTTTCATTGGGGTGAGGCGAAGACAGCCTACGCATCGTGCTGTGCTGATTTATGATTTACGATAAACTTATGGTGGATTTTGGTATCAGTACAGCACGGTGCAGGCTATCACCCCTGGACATCCATTGCAAGAAAATACGAGAACCACTGACAATGTGAATCCGTTCATGTTGAGTATGAGCCAACTAGTGATCGAGGACTACGACTTTTGCGTAGGCTTCGTTACCTTGAAGGATTTACATTCTAGAAATTTCGGATTATGAAAAGAGAGGAATAAACCCTGATTGTTTTAGACGAAACACTTTACGCCCGGCAACGGGGTAGTTGAAAAATTATAATCTAATTGATAATCGAATCGTCATTGAATAGGTTCAGTTCTTAATTGTTGCTCAGCTGAATTAAACAAATCGCACATGCAGAGTAGTTTAATCGCATCGTCAGCAAGAATGCAATTATTAACCGTAAGTTATCATAGTAAGTAAAATGTCGGTCCAATGATGAGCAACGTAATTCAACAGATCAAAGGGTTTGAATTATATTGTGGAGATCGCAAATATCTTCTATAGGCCACTAATTTGGGGTTGAAATTCTAGTTCGATAGAATCTAGTGGTGATTTTGCGCCCGATAGGTATGCAACCACATTTGCACTAAACCATTCGTGATGCCAATTAAGGCGTACGTGTTTATTTAATATTTTTCAATCTTTGAGTTGATATCAATTCGTAATTTATATCAGATGATACAATTTGATGGATCTTAATAAATACGAAAAGTGATTTTTACGAGCAATGTTACAGATATGTTCCAAAAATTATTGTATTGGTAAAGCAACGATGTTTTGCCTGCGAATAGACAACCGCGCTTGCAGTTAGGCAGTACTTGATGGTGACTAAGGGGCACGTTGCCATTTTTTTGTGACTGATTATTCGAACGTAGATTTACCCGAAAACCCTCTATACTTTCAATCTCTGCACAAATGTAGTTTGCGAACAAGTTTATTTTACTTGAATGAGAATATATGGCAAACTTGAGAAATTTCCTTGTCTTGTCAAACCTTCTGCCGATAATGTACCGATGTACAATTTCTGCCATACGAGGCTTTCTTCGCTCGGTAAGTAGAGATTGTAGAATTTCTAAACCGCATCGAATAAAGGAGATTAAAATAGATCGCCAGCCAACTTCTATACGGTATTTCGTACGTTTCATCTCGAAGCACGCGAATCATGGGTAGTCAAAAATACGTCATCCTCACTGATAAATAGTCACTATTGTGAGCTTCTCATTGCCGGGCCGTTCACTCGTGTTTAACTGTACTTGGCGAAAGATCTGACCTGAAATAACAACCAGTCATTAAAATGCGTGTATGTGACGATCAAGGGGTGCAGATTATCATCAAATGATCATATTAATGAGAGATGACCAATAACGGGGCAAGAATTATACAATCTTCATGCAGATGCAATCACAGGAATCATGATTTATTATTCATTTGTAATTTATTTAATTTTATTCATTAACTATACATGTATCTATTCATCGCAGAACCAAACGCAATTCATTTGAATTTGTATAATAGCTTATATCCGTATAACATAACGCGGGCACAAGGTCGGATCGTATTGTATGTGCTACGACAGTTGTATAAAAAAATTTTGTCAAGCACTTTAAATAGTTCGATTTATAACAAATCAAAGTTAAGCAGAGCTTTTACAGAAACCAATACGAGAGTTACTGATAAAACTATACTATTTATCTAGTACATTTTCTATTAAAAACTGTTCTTATTTCTAAGATATTTGATATTTGAGATTTGCCTATTGATATATGAGAATTTGCTCATTGCCACTAGTTGCTTAAAGTGCTGAGTCTGAAATTATTTTCAATTCGTCATTCAGTTCATCTTCTCTCATTGTGAGTTAAAATATTAACATTATTATGACTCCAACCGGTTCATACTTGTTCAATTGATATCGGCGGTATGCAGGTGTACAGAAAAATTGAATATGAGAAAAAAGTTTCAGTATTATTCATGATATGAGCGACGATCTTCCGTTGGATTCGAAATAGAATGAGATAAGATCATGTGAATCGTGTGACATCTGTATTTGCATAGAAAAGTACTTACCTGTAACATGGATTATCATCTTTGATTCCATAATGGAACAAATGCCGTCAGCTGATGCAAGTTTCCTTTTACCTAGATATTAGCAGACCGTTACGTAATGCAAGAGACGGTCAGTTATTATAAAGGCCTGCCTTCACTGAGAGCCAATGAAAACACCAGCATGACATTGCAAAACTTACGACACTTTGCTCCAAGCATTCGAACGGACTAGGAGTAGTTCTCATACGGCCAGTTATTGAACACCGTTCAGGACTGTCAAGCGTTTTAACAGTCCTAACTCCTTTATTTATTTTTTAGTTAAATTATTTATTGTTCATTTAATAAAAAAAAAAACAAAAAAAAATTTCCTCATCTTTCCAAAGCAGTCGTTCCCAGAGATAACAACTTGTATCAAGGCTGAAATATCTCTAGTTTCTTCGGTAGTTATGGGAGTTGGTCCCGTAAGTGAAATTATACAGTAAACTTATTTTAAGTGATGTGCATCGGTGACGAAGAAACTTTTTCACAAAGAACTCATTACGGAGGCACCATGATTTCAGTGACAATCTAATCTATATCATTAAACAAAAGTTTATCAGTTATACATCTCAATGTTTTGTCAACTCATCTTTACCACATCCCAAAGTCATTGCCTTATCGGAAGTTTGTATATTCAAAAAGCACGTGATCGATAATAACCGTTGTATACACATTGTCAGTAATTGATATGAAAATAAGAGTATAAACTGAACATTTACTTTGACGTTAGCAACGAAAATGACTACTTTAAATATTTGTTAAAGGCAGTTATAAATTAATGCTAGAATTGGTATAGGCAAAAAAATATCAACAATCCATTATATCGTACATACTATCAGCTGTGCATGCTAAATTAATTCAACTATCCCTAATTGAAATTTGCCGTTTCATATATAAAGTGATAAGCCGCTGCGGAGTGAGTTGCTGATAATTAATCGTGTGAATGATTATAAGTAAAATTTTACACCAATTATCTGTAGATTACAAGACGATGTCTATTACAGTTGTTCATGCGCGGAATTAATTTTTAAACATCATCACGTGACTCGCAAGTAGTGACCACTCTGTTCGTAATTCCTGAATAATGAAAATTTTTCTAAACTACGCATTCGCTTTCATTATTTGCTGATCAATCACCGTGACTTGCAGCGCATCGTTTCCGGCATGTAAGTCTTTGCATAACTACCGTAAGCGAAATTTATACCATTATTTCAAATGTCGTGCGGCCAGAACGTAAAAATATGATAATTAAATCAATTGAAAAATTCGCTGACAAAAGATCAACGTCATCAACCGCGGTGTTATCAGTTCATTCCAGTCGAACTTTTAAAACATCACGAAACGCGATGAATAACTAAGATCCGAAACTTAGGTATGGATCTGCCTTAAAATTCGGATTCCGTTACTCAAGGTATAAAAACTACTTCTACGCAAGGAAAGATTTATTGGTGCTGCATGAGGTCAGATAGATATTTAATCATCCGGTCGAGTACCTCAGAAATTTTTGCACTTCGAAAACAAAGAAAAAAAAAAGTAGAGTGAATAGGAATTAATCTTTTCGTTTAATTTCAGCGGGTTCGTCTTTTCCAAGTGACTTTTTATCTGACAAAGACCGTGAAAGGTAATTCCTCAGCATGTTATACACTATCATCGATCCGTTGCCCAAAGCGTTTCACGAATGATTTTGAAAAACATCCTTAACATTGATCCGAAATTCCAATTTAACTTAACGCTCTAATCTATATTTTGATTTCACTTTCAGGTCCAATCGAAAGCATGCACTGCCCATTTCTATCGAACCTTTCGAGCAACTACGTTCGAAATTACGGCTCTTCCCTGGTGTCAAATTACCGACAACACTGCCCAGTTATGTCCCGAATGTTTATCTCATTATCGGTGAAGCCCCGGCTCCAGGAAGAACCGGTCACGGAAAAAGACCACTGCCCATATTCTCCGTCTCTCAATGTGCGCCAAAAAAATGGTGCCGTTGCTGAGTCGGTCACGGTCAAAGACAAAGTCTCAAGGTCTCCTCTGCCCAAATTAGAACCGTCAGAATTTCCGTACGAAGAATTCTTTCACAAGCAAATAATGCAGAAGAAACTTGATCACTCTTACCGTATATTCAAAAAGGTGAATCGATCAGTGACGGAGTTTCCATCAGCGATGGAATACTCCTGGGGTGAGAAACCGATAACGGTTTGGTGCTCCAACGACTACTTGGGTATGTCACGTCACCCGGAAGTCCTGCGGTCGGTGAACGAGGCGCTTAAGAAGTTCGGGGCTGGTGCAGGCGGGACGCGAAACATATCCGGTAATTCGGTCGGCCATGAATTGCTCGAGGCGCGTTTGTCCCGTCTGCACGAAAAGGAGGCCGGTCTGCTCTTCACTTCCTGTTACGTAGCGAACGACTCGACCTTGTTCACGCTCGCCAAGACGATGCCACGTTGCGAGATATTCTCGGACGCCGGTAACCACGCCTCAATGATCCAGGGCATCAGGAACAGCGCCGTTCCAAAGCACATATTCAAGCACAACGACCCCAAGGATCTTGACTCGCTGCTTTCCAGGGTGGACAAAACCATCCCTAAGATAGTCGCTTTCGAAACGGTCCACTCCATGACCGGGGACATTTGTCCCCTGGAAGAGTTGTGCGATGTAGCCCATCATCACGGGGCCATGACCTTCGTCGACGAGGTTCACGCGGTTGGATTGTACGGGAATAAGGGTGGCGGTGTCGGGGAACGCGACGGCGTCTTGGACAAGATGGACGTGATTTCCGGAACGTTGGGAAAGGCGTTTGGTAACATGGGCGGTTACATCGTAGGCAGGAAGACCATGGTCGACTTTGTCAGGAGCTACGCGGCTGGTTTCATTTTCACCACTTCGTTACCACCCACCGTTTTGTACGGCGCGTTAACAGCCGTTGATATATTGGCTTCGGACGAGGGTAGAAGGTTGAGAAAATCTCAACAGGAGAACGTTGCCTACTTGAAATCAGCCCTGACCAATGCTCGGCTTCCGGTTGAACGATCGCCGTCGCATATTATACCGATAAAGGTAAGGTTGACTCGAATCTAATGTTGCCAGATTTGATTTTCTTCGACTTATATATCGCGTATCGATGTCGAGAAATTTTCTTCCTGTTTCAGATCGGTGATCCGGAAATGTCAGCTCGATTAGCAGACACTTTACTGAGGGAAAAGGGGCATTACGTTCAGGCAATTAATTATCCAACGGTCGCTAAGGGCGAGGAAAAACTGCGACTGGCACCAACGCCGTTCCACACGAAATTTATGATGAACAATCTCGTTCGCGATATTGTCGACGTTTGGAGGGACTTAGGATTGCCCAGAGTGACTTCTGTTCAATGACGGTTATACGAAGTTTGGTATTGAAATACGAAATAACTAGTACTACATTTTTAACGCATGCGCATGTAGATCTGAATTTAAATTGTAGAGAAATGGAAAATCAACGCAGAGGAGAAAAAAGTGAAGGAGAAAGAATTCCTGACAAGTGTAGGTAAAAATGTATCGTGAAACGGACAAATATCATCACGTTTGACCTTAATTCGCAAACGGCACGAAATAATCCGTACTGTATGCGATGAGCGAAAAACAGTCCTAAATATATTGTAACCACTGTGAAAATGTGTAAGTGACAAATAATGGACAGTTGGTTAGTTGCACTTTTGATGATAATCGTTAGTATTATACAATATAATAAATGGAACGATACCAAAATGTAGTGCAAGAAGTTTGTTGGTCCAATCTACTGATGAACTTCTGGTAAGAGCATCACTAAATAAACTATTGTAATATGTTACTTTCGACACTTGATGATCGCTACAAAAATACAGAATTCCTCCGCGCTACATAGAAAACCATCGAAACGTGATCACATATAAGCGTAAGCAATTCCACAGTTTATTTCCTCTTCTCCGCTTACATTGGCTGCAAATTTCACTCGTCCAAACTCTGGAGACCGTGTCATATTGCTCCACTGAGATACTGGCGGTATTCTTCGGCGTAAAAAATTGATAAGAGTGACCGTTCCACTTTTTCTCCAGAGAAGAAGAACCCAATTCTTTTTCGCCGAGTGATAATGGAATGTTCATTACGATTATCATCTGCTGACATTTGGAAAAGTTTCGCTCAACCTCGTCAAACCTAATTTATAAAATGCAAACGTATTATTAACCGGTACTATACAGTTCTCAAATATTCTTTGAATTGGCGCCATAAGCAGTTTACAAGATTTTGCCACCTTACTACTACTGGACCCGACAATTTTACCATCGGTCTTTCCCTCGAGCAGGTAATCGCTAGTCAAGACTGATACTAAATCTTGGACTTTGTAGCCCATGATGGCTGCAGACTGCTGGCAGTATGAAATTAGAGCTCGAGGCAATGAACCGAAAATTGAGAAGTATTTAGCGTAATTGATCTCTGGAAATTGAAAGATATACTGCCCTACTAATACAAATAATTCCAGCCCCTGTATCGAGTGTTTTCTATTTTTACTACAAGATGCACTTCCAGTATTTATTAACCCTTGAAAAATTCCAATTGTATCGATAATAATCAGATTCTACAGATTTATAAAGATCACGCTACCATCAGATGTCACTGTCAATCGTGTGGTTGAGTCACAATTGGCCAACTTTGACTTTCTTACATTTTTGGAAGACTCCAATTCTCGGATTATTCGTTTGTACACTTTTGTTGGCGCATTGAATATAGAACAATTGTAGGACAACAATGTCCGATAGATTTTCGCATTTTCTCTATCATATTAAAAAAATTTACGATCCAAATATTGCAAATATCTTAGTCAAGTCCCAAAAAGGAGTTCATTCAAACTGTCAAAGTATGTCACCTCAGTTTCAAACGCCCCATAGTTAAGGTCATCGATGATCAAACAATGGATGAAAGTTAAAGCAAGGAGGATAAAACTAAGATCCATTATATAATCTGTTCGACCGTTCCTCGATTTTCAAAAAGACTCGAGTATTGCAAATATACCAGTAAAAATGAGCATGGTCTTCGGTTTCCTCGGTCAAGGCATTTGACTTACCTATCGCAGCAAACAACCGCATTAAAGGCTGTAAACTGAGGAGCTCAATTTTCAAGGATTGAGAATCACCCAGTGCTTCGGCGGTATCTAGCGACTCTTATCTAATAATCGGAGTCCATCCATCACGCATTGAGATATATCGGAGAGAGTAAAACGGGGTCCGGCGGATCCGTCGTTTCCGAAGCATCGCGGAGCATGCAGATGAAGAAAGTACACAGAGACTGAGACCGGCGACTTTCGGGGTCTGGGAACTCAGAGGTGAGGGGGTGGTGGTGGAGGATAAGGGAGTCTCTGCCTCCGGGAAGAGGTAGCGGCTAATTCGAAAGATGAATGCGTTCACTTATCTGTGAATGAACAGGAGCAGATCGCGCGGGCGGGATGCGCGCGCCTTGAAAATCAATGTACACTTGCCCACGCCCTGTGCCGTGAGGGTCCATACCGTGTTCCGTGCGAGTCGGCGGGGCTCAGTTATACCGGCTACCCGAACTGCCGAGTGCGAGAGAAGTAGGTGGCAAGAGGCAGGATACTCGAGGGTATCGCGGCGTGGGGTGTGCGACTCGCGTTCGAAAGCCAAAAGGCCAACTGCAGGCCGAAGTTCAACACCGGGAAATGCACACCGTTAACCTAAGCCCCCATCGGCTGGTCCATCGGTGATGCAGAAGTCCGAGGATAGTGGACGGATGTCAACGCGTGAGTAATTCGCTCATTCAGCTTTCAAATTTTCGCATCGGCTCTTTGTTTCGTAGAGAGTTTCACGGTGTGTTCGACGAGTTTCTTATTTTTTTTTGTTTTTTTATTCGCAACCCTTGGCGCTTTCGTTCGTTTTCTTTCATCTTTCGTTTTTTCAGTCCCAGCTTCGCTCTGACCCCTAGCTCAATCATAATTCGGTCCGATTGCAAAAGGTCCTTTGGTTCAACTGAACGAGTTGTAAATGTTGAATGCGCACCCCGTATAGGCGGTAATACTTTTTCAGATGGTCGGTTCGATATTCGGGATTTAAATTTCTTTTACATTGAGTATCGGGGATTGAATTTCTTAGGGGAACAAAGGGTTTCTCTGGGGCTCCAAATTCTCACCCGGGCACATCGCGACTGCGTTATAATTTGTAACTAATTGGTCGTGTCGCAAACTTGATAGTTGGACTTTGATGCACAAAATACATTTCAGATTTTTAACCTCAGTGATTAGGGAGATATAAAACGAGATCTACGTCTCGTTAGATTTGAGGTGAATTTAGGCGTACAATCGTTCGTAAAATTCGATTGTTATTTTGCGAAGAGTGTGGGTACGTACCTGGGATAAACCGGGAAAGTCCACTGTGCAAAGCGATTGCGCTACACCCAAAAGCTCCTTAAACATACCCATACCTACCTTTCTGTCGGGTCGCATTTCCTTCGTATTTTTATCACGATTATTGTCGTACATAAGCCGACGCGTAAACAAGTCAGCTGGCAATTGTATCCTCGATGCCAAATAACTATTCGCCAAACCATTGACAGACAGGGATGACGAGTTACCGCCCTCACCTTATACTGGCGCAAGTAATAATCATGCTGGTAATACCGTAAACCATAGAAGGATGTGCAGTGGTCTTTAACGTAGACTTTGAAGTAACATTTCCTAAACCAACTTGCTTGGCATTGAAAAATGATATACATATTGCATTTTCCGTTAACCCTTGAACATGTCAGCGATAACAGCTGTCTCAATAGCGTATTACCGTGAGTGAAAAATTAAAAAAAGGGATCCGTTTCACGGAGGAAAAGAATGACGAATGGGATAATTGATTTCTCAATCAAAGATTTGAGTGCACGGTTGAAAGTTAAAAAAAACTTTGGCTTCTGCAAACAGATCGCGACCACATTACGGAATTGTGAGAGATGATGAATTACCGAAGATAAATCAAAGCGCAAAGTGATAACAAAATTGCTTATAACAGCGTAATATTGAGGGCGAATGATATAATTGACGATTATGGAAAACTGATAGGAAGTTTTGTGCGACTGCGGATAACAGCGCCGTAAGTTATTGAAAGTGAAAAAACGAATTTTTAGTCAAATCCTGTTACATTTGCTAACTGGCAATTATTATTCGGGCGAGGCGAGCTCCGGCCACGAAACGTTTTAATCGAGAGTGTCGCTGGCGTTGCGCGCGCGTTCCTTTGCCTTCGCCCCTGTCATACCTACACTCGCATACCTTCGCTGCAAGCGCACGACCCGCCCGGCTTCGAGCGGACTGCAAGTTTCCGCTAATGCCGAGGTATCGTTCCGGAGAAACCGGAACCGTGTTGAAGACGTGGTTTCCACCCCGAAGCGCGTATTTTGCCACGTCTCGTCACACGGGTCAGCAAAAAAAAGAAAAATTATCATTTTTTTCATACTTTATATTAAAATGAATAAACTTTGATTCTATACATCGAATAATAACAAATATCTTCATTTGTTACTTATAAAGGTTGTTTTTTTTTCTACTCCCTCTCTTACGTAGATAAATAAGTCTCGTAGTTTTTGATTCGTGGTATAAGCAGCAGGTTACAGGTCACTGAAATAAAAAGCAAACTTTATTTAATAAAACTATTTTTTCGCCTATTAGTTACGTGGAAGATATCAAAATTTGATACCTAGAATCCAGACTCAAGATTTGCTTTGACCGGTATTGCAGACGTCTATTTGGTTAATTAAATCGGAGTATCGCTGCTGGTGCAAGGGGTGAAAAATGTGTAAGCAAGATTAGAAAGTAGGAAAGTCACAATATCCAATTTTAAAAAAACATGCACTCATCATTATGTCTTACGCTATGTTTTGTGATATTTCTACAGTTCTACCACCACTATATCGTTGCAGAATTTACTTCAGGGTGTGATGAGCAATTTTGAAAATGTGAACTATCTTTCCCCCTCGGGTGAAACGCATTTCCTGACTGGAGCATTGTCACCGAGTCGTTATGCGAGGCAGATTAGATGAAGGCGAGGAGAAAAGATCAAGAAAAAAAATTCTAGTCTTGGTTACTATAATACAGTTCTTGACTGTACATTTCAATTTTTTTACCACCAACGGAAAATATCGGTCCGAGTATAACACAAAATAAAAATTGGTTTTGTGGCTGTAACCAAAAGAACCTAGTAAGCGTTACTATTATTTTTTATTATATTCATACGTACTGTATCTTCTTTTAACTGTTGTGACAATTCGATATTTGTGCAACAGTGAATTGATTTTGGGACCTTGTTTAGCTGAAAAAATATAGTAAACTAAACTACAATGGTTCAATGTCGCAATTACCAGAAGTTTTGGTATTGGCACTGAAATGATCAAATGATCTCAGTGTACGGTGTTGGCGATCAAACTGTGGTCGTAGAGAACTTGTACAGCAAGACCAACGATTGTTCCGAGCGCCATTGGTCGTGTCATCAACCAGGAATAAAACGGAATACGAAATTGGAGTATTTTCACGGTTTCCAAGAACGTGAAACGTGTCGTTTTCCAGGTTCCAATGCGGTTATCAGAGCCTGCACATTAACCGGGGGATCACCGTCTCGACAGCGAAATAGCTGGAGCGCGACGCCGCTCGTTGCCATGGATCCGCAAGGAGGGAGAAACGCGTGCCATTTGACAGGAACCGATTGTGATAGCTCGACATGTCCCTCAGGAACGGGGATCCACCGTCGCTGAGTAAGCCAACACCGTGCGCAAATTAATTATTGTCATACTAGCCGGAGCTCCTTGAAAATAAGCTGTGAATATTCCGAGTTGACATTCGCAACCAAGTCGAAAAGCTTCGTCGTATTCCACAGCCTTAATTTTGTGCGCCCACGCACTTAGTGCCGTTTACCCTGTTCATTCCAGATTTCCTCCTATTGATCTTGCTCGTATCTGGAATTGGCATGGGATGTAGTTGACGATATTTCGAGTGCAGGGAAGCGAGCGGTCGCGGAGAGGAGAAACGTACGTTCCGACGACATGAACGTAACAACAACGGAGAGCCTCCACCGTCACAGCAACGAGAGCCTTAATTCGACGTTCGAGACCGCATTGGAGGGTGTCGATCCCAACGTTGGATTAACGACGCGCTACACCATCTTCGAGATTGTCCTCATCACCATAGTCGCCGTGTGCCTCAGTCTGGCCACCGTGATCGGCAATAGCATGGTCATGATATCGTTCAAGATAGATAAACGGCTTCAGACGATATCGAACTACTTTCTCTTCAGCCTGGCCGTCGCCGATCTGGCAATCGGTCTCATATCCATGCCCCTTTTCACAGTCTCCACCCTCCTCGGTTACTGGCCCCTGGGACCCCATATTTGCGACACATGGCTCGCACTAGACTACCTGGCGAGCAACGCTTCGGTTCTCAACCTCCTCATCATCAGCTTTGACAGGTACTTCTCGGTGACCAGGCCCCTCACGTACAGAGCAAAACGAACCACCTTCAGAGCTGGTATAATGATCGGTGAGTCGATCGACTCGATGTCAATTTTTCATCGGAGTTACCAACGAATGTATAACAGCAGCATCGGAATGGCCTGGTTCATATTACTTCACATATATTTTCAGCTTGCGCTTGGGGAATATCCATACTGCTTTGGCCACCGTGGATTTACGCTTGGCCCTATATCGAGGGCGAACGTACAGTACCCGACAATGCCTGCTACATACAGTTCATCGAAACGAATCACTACATTACTTTTGGCACGGCAATCGCAGCGTTTTATGTACCTGTTAGCGTAATGTGTTTCCTTTATTGGAGAATATGGAGGGAAACTGAAAAGCGTAAAAAGGATTTGCCAAATTTGCAAGCCGGAAAGAAGGACGCTAGCAAACGCAGCAACTCGAGGTACATGCATAGGTATACCGTGATCATATCATTACTATACGTTGTACGTTACATGTTATATGTGCTCATGTAGAAGTGGACCCAGATAACAACATTTTTTCAGGTCTGATCACTGCTGCTACACTTTTTTTATACTATCTACGCTAGTGTAGGGATGGCAACAACCGATTGATGCAATTCTACTCCACACCTTACGCTATTGTAGGGAGTGTAGAAAAATGTAGCAGCAAGGTAAAGACCTTAAACATTGAATACATACGTACGAAGTGTACCACTTGGGAATGGTTGCTCAACATCATGCATGCGTCGACAGTACGTGAAGTTTAATGTAAGCCCATTACTATTTCATACGCATGTTGAAAAAGAGATGTGAAAATGATCGATTGCTTGAACATGTTGCATGTCAGAGGCTGTATAGACTCGGGGAAACGTTATCTGGGTGCGAATCGAATCGAATCAACGAACGAGGCTGTCGTCAATAGTCACTGCACGTGTAGTGAAGTTTATAACTCGTGGATGGAAGATCTTTTCACTGCTCCCTCAGCTTTTATATATCCATTCTCTCTGTACTTGAGTAGAGTGTTATAACGTCTCATCCGCGGGTATCCACACCGTTTTACAATAAAAAGTTTCGAGTATACAGGCAGTGAAAAAATCATAAATTCCGTCGTCACGGTCTCTATAAGGTGAAAAGAAATACATATATTCAAATGTTTTCCCCTTGTTTGTCCCGCGCGTTTAGCGACGAGGCTTTGGACTTGGACGAATGGAAACGGCAACGAAGCGAGTCCAACGTCGGGGCCGACGAAATCAATACAACGTACATTACGTCGTCTTGTATCGATGGTCGCTACTCCGAATATAAAATCGTAAGTGTGTACTTACCGCAGTTCGGTACAGCTGCTGCTGTTCACTCTATAATAAAATTCCGGCCTCCGGTCTGCAACTGAAGGGTTTTAATAAACGTGTAACGAATAACAGAAACATCGGCCGTTCTCTTGGATCTGGCTCAAGTCTTGGTGCATCGCGTGGTGGCACAGCGGACGTGAAGACGACGACGACGATGACGAAGTTGGGGGTCCGGAAAGCAGCAGGACGGGACATGGCTGGGAAGAAACCCTGACCCCTATATCGGCGGAGACGCCTCTTCCGAGCAACATGTCGCGATGCCCTTCCCTGAGCGTCATTCAATCCACCGGAATATCAATCGGTCGCAATAATTCCCCGGCCTGCACGATATGTCCGAGCTACGGTGGGGTAACGGAAAAAGGTCGGCTCACCACGAAGAGTACTTCGAATGATTCGGTAGGTAAAATTTCGTAACACTGTGCAGTAATTACCGAGCTTTTACGTCACTCCGTGTTCAAGGTTGCGTAGGTCAACATTGCCAATTTACTGAAAAAGTTTATCGATTGTTTCAATTTCTGAACCGTATCTTGAACATCCCAAAAAAAAACTTACTTTCACAAGCAAGTAACAACTGCACGTCGCTACGATTTGAAGAATTTTCGAATCATCCCACTTTGGAAATCGTTGCATTCTAGACGCGTGAACGTTGTACAGGGTGAGTCGTATGAAATAAAAAAATTGGGTGTGGCTTCTGATGGTCCAGCCACGCCCTCACGGCGTAATTTATTAACACTTGGCATAGAGGCAACAACCTTTCTATCAGGGGATGTAGTTTTGTTCGTTTGTAAGCTTCAACTGCATCCAGTACAAGATAGGGAATTATGGAGTTTCGCGTTAGCGATAGAAATGGAAAGGAAGACATAAATTATACCGGAAACGGCAGGAGATAGAATGTAAAGCTTTTATCTTCAGATACTAGCTGACCTGCAGCGGGTCTTTAGGCAATTCTGTGGCCTGACTCCCCGCAAGGAGACAATGAGTGCTGCTAAGTGACTACCGTGATATCGGAAACTACTATCTCCTCTAATCGCGTGACTCTTGTGTCCGTGGTTTTCAAGTGGGAGATACACAGGGAGAGGCCGAATTTTCTATTGGCCTATGGGCGTGGCCTTGCCCCAACAAGACCACACCCAAACCTTTTATTTCAGGTGTCTTTCCCTACGTTCGTAGTGTCGTTTGAGTAGTAGCGTTTGTTGCTTTCCAATGCTATGTAATCGCGGACGCCAATTTCTATTTCACGGTGAACGCAAATATTAAACCATGCATTTGGAGTCCATTGTTCCAGTCCTGAAAATTTCAAATCCATGTGGAGGAATAAACGGTTCATTTTGGTTTTGATTTCCATCGTTAGCATACATTCAGTTATGATATATTTCTGGGTGTAAAAAAATTTGAAATAACATTTCAGGTGTACACGATACTGATAAGACTACCTACCGCAGATGGAAACGGCCAAGCCTATGGTAGCGATGTTCCTAGCATTAAAATGTACTCAGATGACATGGTGGGTCTACGGATAAATCACGCGGTGGAGAACTTCGATGAAAACTACAAGTACTCGCTGCGTGGTCACGGTGAATGTCACGGTTTCACAGGACCCGCAGCACCGGCGCTGAGGCGGCCTTCGCACATATCGGAAATGAGGACGCCACCGTTGAACGACAAGATAGTACCGAAGCAGGTAACGGGGGGTGGCGGTAGTGGCGGCAGTGGTGGTGGTGGTGGTGGTAGTGGTAGTGGTGTTGGTGGTAGGGGTTTGCTCAACAAGACGCCGAATAAGAAGAAGAAGAAGCCGCAGGAGAAGAAGGCGGACACAAAGGCGGCCAAAACGCTTTCGGCGATTCTACTTGCGTTTATAATAACCTGGACACCGTACAATATACTTGTATTGTTGAAACCGTTGACCGCGTGCGTTGGCTGCATTCCTCAAGAATTGTGGGACTTTTTCTATTATCTTTGTTACATTAATAGTACGATTAATCCTGTGTGTTACGCGTTGTGCAACGCGTCGTTTCGTAGAACGTACGTAAGAATACTCACATGTAAATGGCATAGTAGGGACAGAACGGCGGTGAACCGAGGATATTATAATTGAATGATTAATTATCGACGTGTGATGATAACACGCGAGTTACGTAAAACGAGTAATCAATTGTCGAGTATAGTAGTCGTTGTGCAGTTTGATAGTTATATTACCATTACAACCACCGTTGGAACGTCGCCCGATTATCGTCCGCGTGAATAACCAATACATATGTATGTGTAATATATATATATATATATATATATATATATATATATATATATATATATATACAAACACATCTTCGCGCACATAAAATACATATGTAGTACAGGTATATCTCATGTATACATATATACCGACGAAACGGTTGGCACTTTGCAACGGGTAATAAGATAATCTCGTCGAAACGTACAAGTATAATACGATTAAAAAAATAAAATAAAAATAAAATGGCGCGGGCGCGGGCGCTGCTATACGAGCTATAGAATCGAACGAGTATATTTATAATAATAAATAACGAATGTTTTATCGAAATATTATTGTGAGAAGGTGAAGAAAAAAATAGAAAATTGCGAAAAAAAAAGAAAAAAACTAAAACGACTATACACAAGAAAAAAAAAAAAAAATACTCGTCGTCGTGTGGGATGACGAGGATATAAATAAATGATGAGTAAAAAAAAACACAGATAAATAAATAAAGAGATAAACAAAACAAAATCAATGAATAACTAAATAAAATCGAATGCTTCCGTACCGAATGACATTCTAATAAACGTGCCAAATAAAGCTTTAAATTAGAGGTTCAAAAGTTAAGGGAGTCGTAAGAGCGAGCGCACACACGTTATATTATACATGTAACGAGACATTTTTTAAAATCTAGAATAGACATATTATCATATAATGTACTCAATCTATGTTTATATACGTGTTTTATAATAATAGGATATTGTAAATGAAAACAAAACGTTTTTTACTCTACTGTAATTAAACGAGTTGAAGATAATAAAAATATTCAATAAGTCTCGTAACACGATCATTCAATGGTCAATAATTATTCGTTCGCACTTCAGTTCGCGTAATCAATTCAAATCCACCTCGAGCTTCTGTCGATTAATCGAACGCTGTATGGTCGAGATTTGAAAAAGTGTCACTTTCTGTCCGGACTTACTAAAAACTTGTTGAATCCCGGAATGGCCACCTTGATCTACCTTCGATTACCGACCATCGGGATAAGGTACCAGCCAGGAATACGGTAAGACGGATCAGTGATTTTTGAAAAAATAAGGCAATAATGATATTTCAAAATTTATTTTGCCGTACCATTAATACCGCGCGTTTGTCGTAGAGATCTTTTTAATCGCTGATTTTAAGCTCTGTATCAGAAATCGTGATCACCTATTTATCCCTTTTTCAACTGCGATCTTGAAAGCAGGTGATTCTCCTTCACGCAGTCACTATCAATTTGTTTAACCTTATTTGGTTTTGCTCATCGAATTATGTTTAAGCCTAGCATAGGTGATTGCAGTTAATTGGCGATCGATAACGTTTCCAGTGTCGGTAGGTTTTCTAGATCGGTAACCGGCAGACGGTAAGAGATTACCTGCCAGCAAGTGCTGCCGCGTCTGGTTAACTCGAGAGCTAAATTCAAAGAATGGACCAATTTTAGCAAACGCCTCTTACCCTCTTACGTATGCTCCGATTTCCTAGCTGTCACATCACCGCGCTTTCGGTTTATTATTTTGATTCTCCGCTCTTGGAGTAGCCGCGCAAGTCTGAAAATAAGTTACGTCATTAAAAAAGTGCCGTGTTGATCAAGTGTGGTTACAGCCATGGATAGTCGGCGATTCGCATGAAATTGCGAAAACAATTAAGCTCATACGGTTACCATGCCTAGCTTTCGGGATAGATTCAAAAATACGTTTTTTAATAGTCCCGCGTGTGACTGTCATCGGGCACGGTAATTTCATCCCTCAATTAATCCTTTTCATGCTTTCGTTTGAAGGACCGATCGGGCGAGCTTTCTAAATAAAAACTGCCTTCGAGGGGGAATCCCCCGCCCTGCCTCGCCCCACGAACCCGTTTCTTTCCGTAGGACGGGAACGCTGCAGCTAAGAAAGCCAAAGGCACGAGGAGGTGTACGTTACACCGCGAACCCGCGCATGCTACGTATTATAATTGTATGTACTATAAATAATAGAACAAGTTTCGATGGTCGTCAAAAAATGATATCAATCATTCGTAACAACGAGATTCAAGCACTGATTTTTATTTCTTAACAATAGGTTGAAATTGTGATTTTTCTGACAATTTTATCCTGGTAACTCTTTTTGTTTTCATCTATTAAAAATAATAACGATAATAATTAACGAATCTCGCAGTCTTGTCCAGCTCCTTTATTATAGTCGAAAAAAAAAATTAAAAACATCTGTCAATATTAATATATGCCATACAATGAGCATGAAACGATACGATAATGTGCAAACAGAGTGTACAAAACACGGGCGACCCTAAACGGGGGGTAAACGACGTCGCGAGCCGTCAGCTGGCCCGATAGTATGCAAGGTATATAGATGCCGCGCAATGTCTATTCGAAAAGTAAGGAAGGACCACCTCCGTTCACCATATTAGGCGAACTTTACCTAATATGGTAACGTCGACTTCTAAATATGGCAGCAGGGGACACCCTCTCCAGCTCGCTGTGTATTGCTCCGCGTCGGTCTTCACGCGACTGCGATTTTTGGCGGCGGAACATAGGTAGGGGTGAAAAATTTCCCAGTATTGGTAATTTCGAGTACCTCGGTTAAATTACAAGTGTAAATTCGTCGCGAAATTCCGGCTGGTTAGCCCGGTCTAGGTACCGGGTACTACTTTGCGACGGCGCGAGTTCGGCCCAGCGGCAGGTGGGGGGGGAAAACTGCGTGCCGCGGTCGAGACACGCGCGCTCACGTAGGTCAGGTTACGAACGAGACCGCAGCGCGCTCGCAGTCACTGCGAGACGGGCGCCTCGCTCGGTTCGTTACGCTACGTTACGCTGCGTCCCGCGTCACGCTGCGTTGCGTTACGTTACATAGACTGGCTCTTGATAACACAACGCTACATTAGTTTACACCTATACGCGTGTGACAGACACACCCAACACGTGCGCAGCAACGCGTCGTGTGTCAATAAAAGTTGCGGGCGATCGTAGCGCGCGCGGTCACGCGGTCCCCTGCTACATGAATCGTTCCACGTGCTACGTCGACGACAACAACAGCGGCGACGACGGTGACGGCGAAGAGGAAGAAGAAGAAGAAGAGGAGGAGGAAGAAACTGAAGAAGAAACGGTAGAAAAAAAATCACAAGGAATAAGAAAAACAAAAGAAAATCACGTACGTGGAAGTGACAAAAGCAGCGGAGGCAGTGGTGGTGGTAGTAGAGTGGTGGTGCGACGTCGCCGATTCTTGTCAAAGTTTTCACAGTTGAACGTCGCGCCATCGGTAGCGCACGCGCTCTAGAGCCAATCAGCTCCGCGGAAGCTCCGCATAATTGAAACCAAATAACGAACAAACAAAAGCAAGAAAATTACCGAATAAAATAGGAGCTCTCGAGAAGGGTAAAGAAGAGCGAGAGGAGAAAACGCTTCGACGCATTGATGCGCCTCATCAGTTATGGATAATCCTACAGGAAGCGGTGGAGGCGCTCGGGATTCCCAGAGATTTGCAAACCTCGGGTACAGCATGGGGATGTTGAGCGGCGACACCGGCAACGAACTTTACGCAACTCACACCGCGCATCCGCCGCAGTCGCAGCCACCGCAAGGCAGCCGCGGCATGTCGGCATCTCTCGCTTCGCTCAATTCCCACGGAGGCGGTGGGGGCGGCGGCGGAGGCGGTGGCCGAGGGGGCGGAGGAGGGGGAGGCGGCATGCTGTCAGGAGGCGCGTCAGCGTGCAGCATGCCTCGCTCGGCGCACAAGAGAACCTCGTCCGACATGTGCTACGATCATCAGGACTCGATCGTAACGGGTCGCTCGATGACGACGTCTCAGGGTGGTCCTGGGGGAGGCGGAGGCGGTGGTATCAACGTGATCAACGTTAGTGGTGGTGACTGTGTCCCGGACAATTTGGACGACACTTTTGCGTCGCTTAGCCAACCGAAAAAATCACCCCCGTCTAACGGGAAGAAAACCAAGGGGCGTGTCAAAATTAAGATGGAATATATCGACAATAAGTTGCGCCGTTATACCACTTTCTCGAAACGAAAAACTGGAATTATGAAAAAGGTTCGTATTTACCTTGCTTGTTCGCACGCACGCTCGTCGTCGAACGATTTTTCAATGATCCAGATATCATCCTCTCCGTCTTTCCTACTGACACCTTCGACTCATCTTCGGAGCAACTACCACTACCACTAACAACACTATATTACAATTATCGCCAGGCCGAAGAGAAACTTACTAATAACGCAAATAATGAGAAACCGATGCCTGATCACATTTTTCATTAATATTCCAACGAGAGTCTTGGCTTGACTTGCTTGTCGTTCGTCGATAGCACCTTACTAATAGGAGAAAAAAGAGAGAGAGGGGGAGGAGAATGAATTACCCTTGCCTATATCAATCCAATGGCTAAAAATACTGATGTCACAGACCACGGGAATAAATCATTGAGCCGAGCACTTGATAATTCAGCGAACCTTCTTCACTTTCGTCATCTCAACTCAGAGGAATAAACAAACTCTTCAAAATTCTTTTAATCTTAGTCTTTACCTAAAAGTCTTTATCTACCTAAAACTTTTAAATGCGTACAGCTTATCGTGCAGAATATAAGCAAAGTATAAGAAACCTGAGATTCAGGCACCGTCGTTAGACTTTCGGAGGTACGCTGGCTACGCTTTCTTTTTCTTTTTCAATCCTCCGACTACCCATTGCAGCAAGATTTTTTTTCTATCATTACACGATACAACTAATTCTCTGTGGAAAATTGATGCGTACATTACAAAACCGTGAATATGAAATATCTAAAAAAGGACAAATCTAAAGTAAAATGCATCTGAACGTACAATAATTATATAACTATATGCACAATTGAGAGTAACGTAAAGACAAAATGAAGAACATGGGCTGACCTAGCGATAAATATTTCCAGGCCTATGAACTGTCAACTCTGACGGGAACTCAGGTGATGTTACTAGTGGCCAGCGAGACGGGCCATGTCTATACATTTGCCACGAGAAAGTTGCAGCCGATGATAACTAGCGAGGCTGGTAAAGCTCTGATTCAGACCTGCCTGAACAGCCCGGATCCTCCATCCTCCGGATCGACAGGGGACCAGCGGATGTCTGCTACCGGCTTCGAGGAGACTGAACTGACCTACAACATTGCTGATGAGGAGCAGAAAGTAAGGCAACTGGTGTACGGCCCGCCGCATGGCGGGGCTCTCCAACCGCACCCTGGCTACGCCGCACCACCGCATGCGCCCGCGCCCCATCAACATCACCTTTTAGCTACCCACCACCCACAAAATTCACCCTCCCATCTTGTACCGTGCTCTAGTCCTGGACCTATGCTTGCTGCTGGCCCATACCAACAGTCCTGTCCGTCCCCCCTGCCACCCCACGCAACCTACCATCCGCACATGTCGCATTCTCATCCGCAGCGGTAGTTGAGAGAACAGACAAACGCCTTCTGGTTATTCAAAAGTTTGGGGTTTACCCGAAAACTCTGGAAGCTCAAAAATTTTATCTAGACTCACGGAGGTATGATACGCATTTCAAAACTCACCTTTTTGTTCACTCCACACTCAGCCATATCATGCTACTTTCAGTGTAGTCGGTTGAAAGATTTTTATATTAGACTTGTTCAGGCTTCGTAGTTAGCTGATCATTCGATACGTATGATATCTTTCGTGCGTATGGTACAAACTTTCTTTGCTTGGCTTGGGTGTAAAATGGATAATTAATTAGTCAAGTTGCATCTGTTTTTTTCTCTTTGTTTTCCTCGTGTTTTTCATTACAATCCAGGCTACTACGTTTTAGAAAATATATCAAATACTAGTTATCTTTAATTAATTCTAGTCTTTTCCAGTATTCTTCAAATTCAAGTCCCGTCCAGGTACAATTGTAATACTCGAATTGTGCAAGGGTATCAATTATTAGATCGTCTGATGTCATGTTTTTATGATGTCAACTTGAGTCGCCTCGTTTCAAAATCTTTCACCGAAATTTAGAACGTCAAACCTGTGATACCTTTTGCATACTTGAAACTCTCCAGATCTTCAAAATCAAATTTATGGTCGCTGTTTATTGTATCAGCTGAGCTTGCGGTTAGCACAGCTAAAATTCTTTCGTTCAAAATTATACAATTTTTGCTCAAGCATGAGTTGCAAATACTTGATCGTGTTAAAAAAATTTCTAAGTTAAACTTGGATCATTTTAAAAACGATCAAACGCATTCGTAGTTATGCTAGTATTTCAATAATATTTTCCAATAATCACGTACAGCGAAAGTTTTCCTACTTACCGATAAGTATGACATGACTAGAAATATCCAGTTGGCGTTTGTCCCGACGAACGTTTATCCCCAAAATCCGCGTACACAATTTCGTCTCGTATAATTGTTTGATTTGATTTTATTTTCTTCTACTTAAAAACTTGGCTTACGTTATTTTGCGTAGGTGATGTTTCGTTTTTGTTTTATTTCTATGAAAGAATTTCATATGAATAATTATACCGTCGACGAGCTTGGGAATAAGAAAAATCTCTAGGGGATATCGGGATCTGCAATGCACGCTCGGGATTGCTGTTCTGTTTTGGTTGCGTTGCTTGAACGGGTACCTATATCTTAGCTATTCAATTATCTGTCCAAAGACCCTCGTCTCGCGAGCGTTAAGTTGTTTTTTTTTTTTTTTTGTATTGAAGCAAATGTTTATACGAATTAGACAGGCTCGATTTCGTTTTAAAAAAAAAGATCTATATCAATGAATATATATTTATATATATACGTGTGACTCGTTGAACTTTCGTGAAACCTGACATAGTGAACGAACGCTTTTGCATTTAAAGGATAAAAAATGAAAAAAAAAAATGAACAAAAAAGAAAGTAATAATAATAATAATTTATAGTATATTTATTGAACAAAGTTGTATATATATTTTATCAGCCGATTATTACGGACACCGTCGAGAATCGGCGGATATACTTCTTTAGTCGTTTTAAATATAATTTAAAAAATCATATGTGACAAGTATATCGTTCAAATATGACGATTCAACGGTTATACCGTGAGGTATATTTTATATTCAGAAAATCTGAAGAAAACGAGTGAGAATTGGAAAAGAGGCAAGAAAACAAAACTATAAATATAAATACAAAAATAATCAAAAGACAGTCGATATTTCCTTCAGTATTGCTCGTATAGAATCGTGTTATAGCATGAGGACAATCGTCAATCGCCAAACAATTAATCCGGTGCTGTTAAATAATTTTTAGGCGAATTTGTTAATAATATCGAGTTGTATATTTGCCAGATGAATACGGTAAAAAGATAAACTGAAAACAGAAACAAGAAAAACAATCAAGCCCTACGTGCTCGTCGGTGCTCTCTTTGTTGACACAATTTTTTCTAAACACGAACAGGGCGTCGATCGACAACATCGATAGTTACATCCAATAACATTCAATTAAATTATTACTAAATCGAAACAGAGAATTATAGTACTTACATTTGTCGGAAAATAAAGAAAATACAAGATCCGTGAGCCCCGCCAGGATTCAATTGCAATAAATTGAGTAAATAGTATCGTTGATGTTTGTTGTAATGTGTTGTTGTAGAGTGGCATGTGTATTATTAGTAATTAGTTTTTATGTTTCATTAATTTAATTTTTTATTACGATTATTATTATTATGGTTATTATTATTATTAATAATATTATTACTATTTTTTATTTTTAATATTTTATTCTGTTTTTGCAGTTTTTTGTTTTGAAAATTCTTTTCCATTTTTATTTTTTTTTTCTATCCTTCTTATCATCCGTCGATATTTATTTATATATATATGTGTGTGTGTGTGTGTGCGCGCGCGTGTGTGTATATATGTATATATATATACACACACGTAGAGGCACTTCTCTTGTGATATGTGCAATTGTGCATGTGCGTTTTGTATATTTGTATAATCAAAAACTTGAGTGAATCAAACCGAAATACATTATTCCCTGACTACACACGTGCGGCAAGTAAAAAGAGAAATATACATACATACTATATAGTATATAGTATTGTGTATGAGATCGAAGGCGATCGTTTCGGTAGGTAAATCTCACAAGTATACCTTACCCCCTATCCTACTAAACGGTTTCTCGCTTAGTTTTACACTATGCAGTGTGTTTCATTTTTTCTCGTTGGATGATCGTTTTGTGTTGTTTTTTTTTTTCTCTCCCAATTTGGAAGGCAATCCACTGTTTAACTCGATTTTTGCGAGAGGTATAATAATCGAATACTGTGCAAAATAAGAAACATATCGCGTGCGTGCAATTTTACGCCTATAAATAATTGGGTACTCTGAGATTTGATTAATTTCACCATGAAAGAAAACCACCGAGCCATGTTAATCGACTCGCACGCGACTCTTGGCTGCCGTCGAGTCGGCCCTCGGGCTATCAATGAGTCGTATCTATCCAACGCTCTATCGATCAGCAGTTTTATACACGGAGTTGTAAAGTAATTATAAACCGTTAACACGTCTGTCATTATCGCGTTCGCAGTCAGTCGTACGATATACGCTGTCCTTTTTGATGGAAAACTATCCTCTACGGACCGAGGCGCAATATTCATTAAAGTGACTTGCGTATAAAAAAAGATTTTTTATCTCCGTCGAGTGTGTCTCACCGCGGAAGCGGCAGCTGCCGCTGCTTTAACCACAAATGACGTGGCCATCTTACGGATTATACATATATATATTCTTAACGTCTAGTCTATAATGGTCGCACCCATGTGTCTAATCATTATAAATCTGAGGCAAAGGAAATAATTGAATAGCGCGGTACGGTAGCGCTGCGGATGGCTTCTGGTGCACCAGGTGCGACCGGTCGATGGTGCAGTAGCTGGAGCGATCGAGAACCTGCCCTCCATATACGGCAAGGAGGCCTTTGTCAAAGACAACTTGACACACCTTATATAGAGGCAAAGAGGTACACATAAAGAGTCGAAGCGAGGCGGGAAGGAGACAGTAGCTCCAGGGCGGAATGGATCTTCTTTTGCGGAGACGCACGTACTGTTCGTTAAGTTTCAATAAATTCGTGCCACTTCTCCCGGAAGATTTTTTAAAATTGAGAAGCCCTGTGGCTTTTTAATAATTGCAAACAGCCAAGAGAGGTGAAAAATGATATAAAAGATGGAGGGCGATTGTTGAAATCGCGTATGTAGCGTCTATCGCCACCCTGTAGGACGGAAGAATTACTTCAGGTCGGTGGGGAAGCGGAGAGACGAAGGAATGGAACTGGAACGCGTGAGCTGGGAGTTTTTCCTGGAAAATGTAATCCCGCTATCGCTAATTAGACGCGAGAAAAGGCCGTGCGAGTTTACTCGGCCACCTGTTGCGATAAATCCACCATTGCACCTCTCAATCGTTCGACGGGTGTCATATCGCCTGCAACGCTTTCGTTTACACAGACCTCGGAAACTCGTTCGAATTGGTGCGGAGAAAATGAGGTAGCGATGTAGCATGGCAGTGAGTGAACCCTTAAGTTCTTGCAAATTTTGTTTTCTCCATGCTTTTTGCTCTCTACTTATTATCGCATAGTCTATGCGTAATATCGGCGAATCTTGCTGTTCCTCGTCAGCTGTAAGGTTAAAAACCTATTACCGCGAACCGGGGTTATCTCACCCCACGAGATCTTCTATGAACCTTGATGTTCGGTGAGGTTAGGTCGTGTTGTGCTCCCTTTCGCATTCAGCTCTTCGTCGAACCTCGTCCGTAACGAACCCTTCATCCGGTCTGAGATCCGTGCGACTCTCCCGTCCTGTTTATAACCGTCTTTCTGCCGTCTGCGGGGGTTGGCAATGAGCTTTCAATACTGCTGCATTGGCTTTGGCGGTCAATTATTTTTTCGGTTGGTCTTTGATAATACTGTCATTTTACACCTCATCGACGTCGAGTGATTCCACTCCCCATCTCGACAATATTCTCCGGAATCTAAAAACTTTCTGAAACCTAATTTTAACGCAAAACAGTGCAAAATTGAATGGCATAGGAATGGACAGAAGTAAAAGCGGCCTGTCAAGACAAGTGAGAAACTTCAATCTGCTTGAACTTCTGCAGAGTGACAGAAAGATGAAAGTGGCGTTCAGTTGGAGTATGAACACCGCATTGCCACTGGCTGCACGTGCGGAATTCCACGAAAGAAACACCGTAGTTCTAAAAATTTCTTACCTTACGATGGAGTTTTTCGAAACTGAATTATAGCCTTTGTACTTTACGATGAGTTTTGATTAGTCTACTGTTTGTTACACGCGACTCTGGGTATGCTTTCAATTTCAATTGCAATTTATGCAAGTACCTGTTATATTTTTACGAAAACAATGTTGACACGATTAATTGACGATGTCATCATTTGTCGATGGGTCGTCATTAGGTACATGGCTTCCTCTCTTTCTCAACAATTCTCTTCGCGAAGTCGACAAGGAATCATGCTCTCTTCGTAGAAAGAGATATAAGCAGAGGAAGAGATGAGATCGTCTGGTCGACCGGTTACCCGGGATAATCGTTGGTACTAACGCGACAATATAATCGTTTCTCACCTCGTTTACAGGTATAACATACCAGGTAATCTGGAGGATGAAGAGAACGGGTAGAGGGGTTTTTTTTGAATATCAAATATATACATATACATATGTACGTATGTAATCACGTGGAGAGAAAAAGAGACGAGATAAGGAAGAGAGGAGGCGTGGCCGAGTTTTTTCCGCTCAGTGCGATGGCATATAGGTATAACATTTGTAACGCCGCGTCTGCGAGGTATATCATGCGAATAAAAGAGATATACGAGCGATAGAGTAAGAGAAAGATATAGAGGGGAGCGGACAGAGATGGAAGGGAGAAAAGAGGAAGCCCCGATCGAGAAGAAGAGGCGCGCAGGTGATTTTGTAAATTTGACGCGCGATATCACGTCTACAACCGGGCACGGGCTCCCGTAGGTGCCCGTCGAGTTGAGCCGCGATGGCCATATAAGGAGCGCCGAGGCACGCATCTTTCCCCTACCGAACCACGATCATGTGCCTCTACACCACGTACACCTCGTCCACCGTTACACCCATACTCTCAATCACAGACCGAGACTCGTGCATGCGTTTATACATCTTCAATTGTTCATGCTCATTTATGTGTTACATCTATACTTACGGAGGTATGCACGCGCACTGTATACTGCAAAGAAATTTCAGTGAAACTGCACGCGAGCTACCGCAGGCATTCGTTACGGCCGTCGATGAAAGGGTGAATTTGATATAAACCGAGATCGGAAGGTCCAATTTAGGTGATACGTTATTGAAAATGGTGTCAACCAATTGGAAAAACTATGAGTAAATAGAAGGGATAAAAATAAACGTGTAAATATGAAAGATGATTTGCAAGATTTATAAGTATGCCAATTGCCAACGTGACAGGACCTCGGGTGCCACTTGAGAGAGATAAACTTCCCACCGAAACACCATCGACGTAACTCATATATACATATATATCTGTCCTCTTTTTCTGTCCACCGCGCCGTGAAGAAAACCCGGGATAGATGGTCGTCTGGATCTCACGCTTATGTAGTTTGATTCGCACACATCATTTTTATAGCGCGGTTCGTGAGACAACCAGCGACTTACGGAAAGATACTGCATGTGTACGCAGAAATTTATATAATTCTTGTTAAGGAGCAGGAATTCAAAATTAACTAAGTTTAGAGAGATCGGGAAAAGAGCGTATTATTAACTGCGTATCTGACCACTTTGTCAGTTCATATTACATATAATGTATGTAATTGTACAGCAAAACCTGTAGGTGGGTAGTAAACGAGTGCTCAGACAAAAAATATAAATATAAGTAAATGTCAACATGTTACAGTTGTACTTCCGGAACGGAGATGGTACCTTACAGTTTAGATTGTATATTCCTACAGCGATCATACGTCAAAGTCAAACGCTTGGAAATAATGTGGTGTAAATCGAAGGCTCATTCCGAAAATACTGGTGTTATAACATCGACGGAAACAGCGCGCCACTGATGCGAAATCGCAAATTCCTATATTCAAGTGACGTTTACTCGACCAATGGTAGCCTCCGACAGGTTAACCATATGGTAGAAGTCTTGGCCTGATGAAAATCATGCTCCTTCGTACAGGAATAACGAGCCCTGAACCGATGCAGGAAAGAACACGGCTCGAGCCCATACATGCATCAGAAACAGCCAATGCTTGGTACCTGGGAATATATACATATTCCGCGTTTTCCGCCCGCGCGATTATCTCACGTCTCGATTTGGCACTAAGCATCCCCTCCATCAGATTCGATGAACCGTGTGTTATACCTTTTCCTCCTCCACAAACCGCCTATTTTATTTCTTGACCGCCGCCGTCGCTTCGCACGCGCCGCGATAGTTCTCTCTGTAGGGTATACGCGATATTACTATTTCACAGGTGCACGCACTCCGTGCAGGTTACAGGTACGCGTTATAATTACAGGGTATGTGAAACTCCCCCAGTGCCCATTTGGCGGGATTCATTAGCCGTGCAGTCTAAACTCGTCGAGAAAGGTTGAATTATGCGTGGAAAAATGTAAACTCATGACACACCTCCCGCAGCTGACCGTGTTAAAATATTGTAGGTACGTGCCTGTAAGAAATGAGACCGTATCAGTATTCACTAGTTTCCCAAAGACGCAATAAGTATATAATGAAAGTGCTGAAAGAGTGGGTGCAGGAATATCCCCCTTATATGGCGGCCATTTTTACGCGCACTCTTCACTCGAGTAGACCAGTAGGTACCAACATCGCAGGCATATTATACCTGTACAAGTTGACTGGCGTATGAAAAATACGGCACCGCTATTATGACAATAATTACAACTACCGTATTTTCGGTCAATCAAGTCATGGCTCCCGACACTTGCAGATACCGACGAGACCAGGCTTCAAAGAACTTCTGATGAGTTCGGAACTCTTTGAATAACTTGGCATGACTTCAAGTGACTTGAAATTATTTCGTCGACCTTCGCCCGCGTTCCGATGACTTCGGGCGACTTCAAATAACTTATCATCGCTTCGGACAAACTTGAAGAGTCATAACTTCACGAAACGTCTTAATCCAAAGAGTGGGCAACCGATTAAATCAAACCAATCGTAGAACAGGGTTGATGACGCACATGTACCCGCATACAGATTCTTCCGAGATATACCGTAATCTTCAAATACAAGTATAAGCTAAACACTTCGGATCTCCTCTTATTGAAGGCACCTCCCAGTGCGAAGTTTTAGTCGCCAGTTATTCAGCTTCCTATAGATTGGTAGTTGGACAAAATTGGTTCGGACTTTAATGTCAACTAAACGACATTTCTCAGGCATCATATTCATAGCACCTTAGGCCTATTATTATATCCCAGTTCCTCGTAATTGAAATGTTCGAACGTGGAATTCGCTGTGTTTGTTGACGTGTCAGTCGAATATACACGACTGCATGTAAACGTAGTGTCTTGAAGAACGCCACCTCAAGATTGTCCGATCGGTTAGAATCGCGGGTCAATTAATGTACTGCGGGGAATTACAATTAGCTAATTAATTAGTCATCTTACGGTATCGAACCGGTGAGATACGGAGGTATGCCCGCAGACTTTCCATGAGTTCTCTTTACGTGTACGTCTAATCAGACGTATAGTTGCGATAGGTCTTCGCACCGATGTACGTATTATGATAATAACTTACATTGATACATGGTATCAAAATATAAAAAACATTCATACGTACCTATAATAAGTTTGGTCTCATGCACAGCAGACTCCGTCTTTAAAAACGAATAATATAAAACTAACGGCCGCTCGATTCGCGTCGATAATTGTTTTCTCCATAGTTTCTATACAAAATGGCGGACGTTTAATGGTACCTGGAAATATTCTTAACGGGTTGCGAGCTGCGCCGGCGATTTCCTCGCGGCCCCGCGGTTCGCACCGGCGGAATCAGACCTTATACGAAGAAGACGTAGAGACGCGACATCGCGGTAAAAACCATTTCCGGTCGTCCTTCGTCTTGGTATAATGTTTTTGTTTTGATTTTCTCTATGTTTTTTGTACGTGTTTGCCGGTTATTGCTTTTCATTTTTTATTAAGATAGTTGGGTAGCGACAGTAATGCCATCCGACGGATAATCGTCAGCACTGTGTTCCTAAAATAATCAGAAAATAAATTTCGCAACGTCGTGTGATTTCCTAGTATTGTAGTCTGCTTGAACCTTCGGTATTTACCTCGCTGTAACCTTTATTTTTGTGAATCAAAGTGTCTGATCAGTTACGATTTAAGGGGAAGTTCGCGAAAAGTTTTTTAAAATGAAGTCTTTTAGCAATACCATATCTAAACAGCAGAAAACTAATAATTTCAATATCGTACGTAATGTCCATACTTGCGACGTTGAAAAATGTACAACCTAATAAAAATCACAATCGGATTTTTTTTTTCAATTATGGTTTTAATTATCAAATCACTGACAAAATTCACTAAAATTTGATGTATTATTCCTAAATGTCCGTTTTACCTTATTCAATATCTTTTCCCTGTCCTAATCATTTTGTTCTAAAACAACCAATTAGAAAATATCAGTTTTTATCCCGATCCCTATCTACACGATATAAAGTAGCTCAACTTTGCAATAAGAAAACCTCAGTAACTATACGGTACATTACTTTAAAACTTTACAGGATTGTTTAAAATTACTCAAAACATTATATAATTAAAACCGAAATTACTGTCCAACTACCTTAACCTTCCGGCTAACTTGTTTTCGGTCCTAAACAAAATGCGATTATATTATAATGCATCCCATTTTCTCACGTCAGCTGTATCGCCAGTTATTGTTACATAATTGATATAGAATTAAACTCGCATATAGTTTCGGGCCGAAAACAAGTTAACCGGAAGGTTAAGGCATTTACGCATTTTACTGTACAACGTATCTTGTTTATATAATTGTAGGTACGTAAGGGTTGAAATTCTAGCGTGACTTTTCTGTTGTTGCAGGACGACATCGCTTCACCGAGGTCCGACGTTTGCGGAAACGACAGCGATGTGGATTCGAGCGACGGGGAATCCCCTGGGGTTGCCAAGGAGCAGGGCAAGAATCATGCTGGTAATATATATACCTACTGCATTTTCACCCTTTAGGTCGGTGCTGTCTACATGCTTGTGTGCATTCCTTTTTTCTTCATCTTCCTTCTACAGCTTTCTTCAAATCCCGATAGAAATGTTTACACTAATAACATTCGCAGCTTACGATCCGATTTTCCCGAGTTTTATCGGGGGTACTCGTTCAGACTCATCGTCAGTTCAATTCTCTTCTAGACTACTTTCAATTTTACAAAACCTTGTTAAAAATGACATGGTCATTTTAGTAAATTTTTATAAATCTGCATGGATATCTTTATTATAATTCCCTTCGTTCCAATTGTGAATTCCAGCATGAGGAGTAAATGAATTTCGTTGAATTACTGCAAACTCGATTGCAGTTTTGCTGCAGAGCTTCATTGAATTTAATCAACTTATGTCTATCTTGTTAAAGCTTGGTTAAATTGTTGAAAAGTTTTATTAAATTTCATTTGCACAGTTCATTGAACTTCGCTGTATGAAATACCTGTGTCGGATACCTTTGATCGATATTATATACTTGTTATTCAAGATTTTTTTGCATTTTGCAACTATCTATACCTTGCGGAACAAGAAATCAGGTTTTATATTCGATGCGCTAATTGTACGTCACACACATGGAAATAAATAATCATATAACTGCATCGTAGACTGCGTAGGCAAAGCGATATATATATCGCGTGACCGCAGCAACGGACAACTGAACTTCGAAATCGTTTTCAAACAGCCCACACATCGGGACTCGATCGAGCGAAAGATCATGCCTAATGATAATTTGTATATTTGTATATACCATATACGTGTAATGAGCAGAGAATATACCTATGTATGTATATACATATAAGTATGTGTGATATTACTTCATTAGGATCGGCGGCTCGTAATATAGACGTTGCACGTACGTGTATCAATTCTCCCTTATGCATACATACATTTCTAACAAATCGTCAATCGATCAATCAATAAAAGCGCGATGCTAGAGGCATAAAAATCCGAAGATCATAAGATAACAGGGTCGAATGGTATAAGGAGGAAGTCTGTACATACCGGATTTAAAGGATCTTCCTGATCCGTGGGTTATACACGATCGGTAGATGGGGGCACATGATTGATGCGCGGCGTAAAATATTAATATCCCTAGGGAGCAACCGAGCGAAGTTGGCTGCGAAGGGGCGTCGCGCAAGGGGGAGGAAATGATGTTGGAAAGAAGGACGTAGGTATAAGAAATGAACGAAGAAAGAAGAAGACGGGTATAATGTCGTGGCGTGGCGAGCGCGCGCGTGTATCTGTAATGGTGAGTCTGGGAAGGGCGAGAGGGGGCGCAAAGTACGCGCCGCTACTTACTATGCGAGGTGCGTACGCGATGATGGGGCGAGGATGCCTTTAACTCCCGTTTAAGGTCTGGTACGCTCGCATGACCAAACGGAGCAGCGGCGCGCTTCCTAACTCGGAAGTATCCGGTCGAAAGCGGTAGCGCAGGTGTACAACGCTTGCACATAAATATAAATACTAATGCGAAGACTGATATGCGTTGTAGGGAGCGAGGGAGGAGGAGGTGGAGGGACATCATTGCCGCCGCCGAGAACGTACCCCTGATGAATCGTTAAACGGCGATCGTCGATCGATCGAATTAGCGAAATATAACCGATCCACCACCATCGCCTCATCCTCCTCGTACTCCTCACCTTCCTTGTGCTTCTCTCGTTATGCAGTCCGATGAGCACAGGCTGTGATCAATTCGAGACAGTACACTACTCGTCACATATTTCCTTGATTTATCGTTGTCGTCATTTCTGTATAGGTATTTTAATAGGTTATGTTAATCGAGGAGTGCGATTTTGCGGCATAGTCTATATATTATCGGGCATCTTTTTTTTACTTTCAACGTTACGAGGCTCAAGTTAGCAGCCGGTATTAACACCCTGGTGAAAATTGTTTCTAAGATTTTCAACGAACTTTTAGGGAAAATGCTGCATTTCGTACAATTTTGTACAAAAAAAATTGGTTATATGCATAGTTTCTCATAAAAACCTTGTAGATTTTCATGAAAATTTATATTTTTCAGTTTAAAAAATCTACAAGGGTCTACAATTTTTAACCAAAATTAACAATTCTCTACGAAAAACTATGCATATTTAAATTTTTTTTACCAAATAATTCAAAATGTTTCAATTTATGTAAAAACTCGTAGTATAGGTAGGTGAAATTTTTACGAGGGCAGCTAAACGTTGTAATGTTCATTCGAATAAGGTATTAAAGTCCAAAAATCAAAACTTTATGAAGTACCCTGAGCCCCCAATACTTTTATAGAATTATGAGGATAAAACTGAATTGTATTTCTCTATTTCCAAAACGTCGAACGTTGTTTTGGCTGCTAATTATGGCTGCTAGCTTCATTTCTACATTTTCAGTTTTTAAATATCGTTAACAAAGTTCCTACAGCTTACTACATCACGTTTAATGGACAATCGCGTTAGAAGACACCGTTATCCGTCTGATATCACGAAGTGCGGCTGTAATCGTGTTTCGTAATTATTGTGCCACCACTCGTAGTTTTGTTATTTAGTTATTTAATTTTGATGTAAGATATGATATCAGCCTATGTACATGTAACAATTAATGTTACCTGTATAGGATTTTACTTGTTATAGACTCTACGTTTGTAAACTATCCCGTATAAATAAATTTTTTATTTTTAAATTTCAAATTTCGTACAGGTTAGAAGAACATTTGACGAATGTATAGGTTACCTATGAAGTTTTGATCATTCGTGCTTAATCAATGCTACGCTCTCGCTGATGATAAATTTCAAAAATTCACGAATAGTTCGAGGTCAATATAGCAACAAATGGTGAAATGACGGCTCAAAATAAGAACAAATTATGTCCTTGTTTATATAAGCAGAAGTTGTATCAGTAACCGTTTAAAGATATAATCAAGCTCGATTGATAAAAATTTCGTTTACATTTTGAAGAGACGAATTTCTGTTTAAAAAAATGGCGGATCTCTTTATTTCGTCACTTTCGAAAAGTGGCTTCGTCGACGTTTGGTCACGTTCTCCAATGATGCTATAATTCCTACTCCAGTTTATCGTGCTAGACTGTGTAACAAGATGGTCGGATATTATTTTCCAATTCTCCTCGATTGATTGATGATTCCAAGAAAATAGCCCCTGGCGTGAACTACAAAGAATCAGAATAACCCCCCGTCGTGTCCTTGGGCGGATTGATTACAGGCACGTTATGCGACACGTGATTGAATGGAGGTATTGCATTATTCTCGACGAGATCGCGCGTTAACTTGCGAACGTGATTTTCGAATATGTACATACCTACAACGATCATCTGCTGTGAATCGTCGACATTTCATTTACGTGCATATATGAATGTGAATTATTCACGAAAGGAGGTAATTAGGACTTCATTTTTCAGGTAGCATGTCGCCCTTTGCATCCGGAATGATTTATCCGATGCCTCAGAATGTCGTCTACTCTCCGAGCCCCGGCGTTCTCCTTAGTATCGGGCAAAATGGACAACCGGTTCAAATACCCCAGGATGCAGGTATTTTTGCCTATTATTTGTTGAATGCCGGAGTCTGATTTTGCAGTTTTCCACTTGCGATTGAAGAGGCTCTGCAAACCTATTTTAAAAGCAAGTTAAATCCGTCGGTAGAAACACGTTAGCGGATTCGTATTTCAAAATCGATGATATAAATCGATCGTTTATATTTCTCGTTTCAGGCGTTTCGTCAACGGGCTCTGTACAGAACAGTCAACAGTTCATCACAATACCTTTGAGCGTCGCGATGACAGCAGCGGGTCTCTCGGTGCCGATATCATCGAAAGTTTTGTCGCTACCGGATTCGACGTCCTCATCGTCGCCGCATTCTGACCTACCCTCGGATCTCACGAAAAGTCGGAAGTGACCTTTCACCTTCATACAAATCATTTAAAGAAAGAATAAAATATGTTTTTTAAAAACGCCGGAAGGAGTAATTAGGGCTCGATAATTAAATACGTGTGTAAGATCCCTACTGGAGCGCGGAAAACAAAAATATACTTTCATAATATACTCGTGTCAAAGCAATTATATTTATAGATAAATAATAATTTTAACTATTATTATGAATCGTACGTTTCTAACAACTATATACATGTGTATATATTATATGTATACCGATGTTGTGTTGGTATTATTGTTATCGCTGTATATTCATTTTCCCAGTTCTTGTCGTAACCCATATATCCTTTTCTGCGGAATTTTACGCCACGTTTCACCAAAATTCACCATTATCATTGTGTTCCAATTATCATCATTCTCTTTGTATTCGTTTTACTTTTATTTTACTCTCTTAATGAGCTTTGAGAGATCATCAATCACTTTCTTGTCAGTTTTTGTTTCATCTTATTCGTGTGTATCTCGTGTCTTAGTCTCGAAGTAGGTCAACGAATCAATCTAGTTAAATTTCAAGGTATACTCTGATCAAGAATCTGGCCGATTTTCAGTTTTGCAGTGATATTTCGTACTTGAATAGTCAAATCTTGCGGAACGCGATATAAATCGATTGTATATTATACAGTTAGTCTTGCTGTAAATATACTTACCGAAAACTGTGCAAATCTAAATATTTCAGAATTTTTCTAAGAGAATACACACTGTTGCCAAAAGTTTTCATTATGAGAAAATTATATAAGAAATATATTATAGATGTTTGCAGGATTTTTAATATAACCACCGTGCATTTCTCACGAGCAAATAATCCACGGTAAGTAAACCTCGATTAAAAACATTTGCCAAATGATTCGCCGAAGAAAATTCGCCGGCCTTGGAAATGAAAACTTGGGTAGAATTTTCAGCGGCTGTTTTTTGCATTCCGAATCCCGCAGAGTGCAGTTAATATGCTCAAAAAGTAATTTTAGTTTTTTGAATACAAGATTCGAAGGTCAATTAAAAAATGTGATTGGAAAAATTTCATCTAAAAATTTTCAATCGATAGTAAAGTACTTCAAACAAGTATTTATAATTGGTCCCTTTATCAAGACCGCGAATTAATGAGGTAGGAACTGAAGTTGAAAACTCTCACGAATCAATAATACAAGAATTAAAACGGATTGACTCGATTAATCTAATCATTATCATTTTTAATTTTTTTTTTTTATAGAAGTGTGCTTACCGCTGTATCGCTAAATCAAAGACTTCACCCTCTTCATTTTCTACCTTGAATTCGTTTATGAATGCATGTATGTACGTTTTCAATGCCATTTGACCTACGAATAGACGAATCGACTTGCTCAGCAACTACATACCTATTGCATAAACAAATTCACCAACCGTTGAGGCATATCTTAAAATCTCAATTTATCTGAATTCTCAACTCTTGAGATGTTTACTCCGAAGGCGCTATCTCCCGGATGAACAATCAATCACAAGAAACAATCGTGGTACGTGGCGCTGCGTACAGCATCAATCCAAACTATACTTTAGAATGGCGGTTCTTTAGTTTTTCGTCAACCCTGCAGACGAGACTTGGGGCAAAGTACCGCGGCTAAATCCCTATTAAATACTCTCTACGATTTAAATCAATTGAAAATGGTCGAAGAACAGAGACGCCGCGTTGAGAACAAGATGACGAACATGATCGAAGACATTGACAAGGCTTATTTACGTAGAATGCAGGTAAAATCTACTCCTAACCTCTCTTCACATCGCCAAGTGCAATATTCGTTCGCGGTTTGCCTGAGAACACTTTCTTTGTAGATTCTTCTTATCTGCATTATTTCCCCTGCATATTGATCGATGCCTTCGTAATCTCTGTTTTGATTGAATAAACTGTAAAATTAGTTTGGCACCCACCTCGAGCGCCCACACGTGAAAAAAAAGTAGCTGTTACCGTAACTGCAAGGTAACCGCTATTGGGTTAGTTCACAACTTTTCCGCCGTATGACGCATCGTGGCAAACGGCAAACATTTTCGGGCAATGCGTACCGGGAAAATTCAAATGATCGACTTCTAAAAGAAGTTTCTTCACTAATCATGCGCCTCAAACATTCAAGTTTCACTTGTATTTTGGATTTCAATATTCAGATTTAATTTTAAAACACCGATATGTCAACAGAGAGCAATTTGATATTTATATCTTTACTTTCAATTTTTTTCAGGGGGATATGCACAGGTGCGCAGCGAGGTGTTGCGACAACGAGACGTATAGCATGCAGAAAGTTCATAACTGCGTCGAAAATTGCAGCGCACCGTTGAATAAAGCTCAAAATTATGTTCAAGGTGAACTCGAACGTGTTCAGGTATAGAGGTGTATTTTCACAAATATGCAAGTGACTAAAGTTTTCCGAAAACGGTTTCGATTTTCGATCCATTCACATTTTTTAAATATAAACCTCATTGGATTTCAGACAAGACTGCAGAGATGCGTTATGGAATGCAACGACAGTATAAGAGACCAAATGTCGCCAAATCCGACGCAGGATGAGGTGAACAAGTTCAGCGACAGCTTTGAAAAGTGCGCTACCAAATGCGTAGATGTCTACTGCGACCTGTTGCCTTCTTTAGAAAAAACTATGAAAAAAATGCTCGCTGGTTCGAAATTTGAGCAATGATGTAAGTCGATATTGATGGAGTCGAATATCGGAATTTTCTGTCAAACAACCGCATTTAGTTTATTACTTTCGTAATTCTTTGTACGCAACTTCCAAGCGTACATGGTATGTAGTAAAAATAAATACCAAAGGCGATGTGGGGTCTAAAAAAAGACCGGCATTCTTCTACTTGCTAGTTTACCTACAATCGTCTAACTTCATATTTCACAACGTCTTTTTGCACCAGATTTTCTCTCCACTCGAAAGATCATTCATTTATTATTTACGTTTGCATCGTTATAAATATACGTGTATATGTACATACAATACTGTCTTATGGGGAAATGAACGGATACCCGACTACTCAAAATGTTTCAAGCGATTCTCATGTTAATCTAAATTCATGGAACGTCTTATAAACACTGTACAGATTGCAATATTTCACAGATGTTCAGTCGAAATATAAAACAAGTTGATGTTAATCTACTTTTCGTGTTAATAAATCTACCTCACTATTAGATATCTGTATTTATATAATTAGCGTAACTTTATGAAATATAGAAGATCTTATTCCAATATATTGCACAGTAGGAAAACAAAATGAACTATATGCGGACCATGGCAGTCATATTAACTTGGTCCATGTTCTACCTTGGAATTGAATCTATTCCTTCAGCCAGCAACTTCGAAAATTAGTAAAAATTGCTAGTTCAACGACATTGCCTGAGCGAGAACCTGAAGCGCAACAGAATTTTCTATATTCAAGCTTTGCGATGCAAAATAGGTAAAGATATCAACCCTTTTTTATGTCAGATTTAACAGTAATAACTTATTAGCAATAGCAAAAAAATTGAGTACAACAGATAAATAATATCAAACAGAAGGGGAAAAAGTTTTTCAAGTGAATGGTACGCAGAAACAGTAATAAATGCATTTATTTTTCTCCGAGTCATGCTCCGATTTTTCGCACGCACTATAATGTTTTATCCTTACAAAGTATGCATTTTGTTTATTGTTTCTTTTTTCTTTCGTCTTCAAGTTTTTGCGTTTTTCCTCATCTGATTTTGAATTCTAGTAATAATAGATGGTTAACTTAAATTATCATGAAATTATAAACTTTCGTCCGTACGACTTACAAACAACGTAACGTCAGTTAGCTGACGACTATATTTTATTACTGCAATAATTCTCATTACAGGCAAGATGTTTTTCTTTTTTCAATAATTTGGTTTGTCAATCATTCACTCACTCGTGTACTCGCGTACTTTAAAATTGATATTAATCACTACAGCCGTTCGAATACGAGTTATAAATAATATTTGAAATTTTTTTTATTAGTTTTGCATCGGAGCCAATTTCGTTATCAAAATTATTGAGATTCCAGTCGTTGTAACCATTATTAATATTATAATGCATATTATATAATATTTATTAATAACTTTATTATTTTTTTCTCATTGTTGCATACATAACTATTCAAATAAATTATTCTCATTAAATCGCTATGTACACAACATTTCGTTTATTGCACAAATTTTCCGTCGTAAAAAAATTATTCCCGATCTCGCACAATCGTAAAACGTTTCATCATATTTGTAGGTATGTAAATCTCGATGGTGTATATTAAACATTTAAAAATAATGTAATCATTCGAATATATATATAATACTCGAGAAGTGGTCTCGTATAATCTCGCACAGCACTGTTCATTATTCAATTCACAATATAGCTATTGCATAAGAAAAATTATGACCGAAATTCATGTCATTTTACTACATCTTCGTGTTTGTTATTAAATTTTTTATTTATATTTCGCTATACTCTATCGTATAATGCACAGTCAAGCCCGAGTATATATCCGATTCGCTCGCAAACTTTCCAGTAGTTGAGTTTTTTATTTTTATTTATTTATTTATTTATTTACTTTATTCCATCCTTTTATTTCGTTCTCCTGTACAGTTTTGTGTAAATTGTAATTGCAATGCATGCTCATCCTCAAGATAATATAAGACGGTCTTGTATACTTGGTAATTGGTGTTAAAATTATGTGTTCTGACTAGAATCGTGGCTGCGGTACATTGTATTTTTTACAAATTTTTTTATTTTTTTTTATTTTCAATAAACGATTACTAGCTAACCTTTTTCTCGGTAACTGTATCGAGGTCAAATGTAATAAAAAATTATTCTTTGCACTGCAGTTCTTGTGATTGGAGAAAAAAAGAACAAGAAAAAAAATAAAAAAATAATTAATTGTCTCTATTTATCTGAACATCCCGCCGCAGCGTTGATCAATTAATCGGTATATCATTGAATCTGAGCTTAGAATCGGTATACAAAAGAGAGATACAATACATTTATACGTGGAAAAAAAGTTGTACTGGAAGAAAAAAAAAAAAAAAAGAATCGACCTGAAATGAAAAACGCGTTCTTTGTCATGGACCCAATTTTTTTCACTGTCGTATTACGATTACGAACAATAATTCCGTATAATAACAAGTGCTATACATATCTCTATAGATTCGCATCGATCTCTGAATCTTAGTTTATGTTTTTTTTTTTTTTATTTTTTATTTTTCACCTAAAACGTAACCTTTTCAAATACGGATTGTAGTACCGCTATTGCTATATGTAAAAATTTCTCAACTTTCTCGAGCTTATTATTGCGAGGTTCGTCTACGGATTTTAAGAATTTCAAATCGTTTCAACTGTTTTTCCGTTGTTTTTTAAAATTATTATTTCATTATTATTTTTATTTTCATTTTTTTTTTTTTTTTTTCCTTCACTTTCTATAAAACAAAATTACAGTAGTAACAATAATAATAGTAATATTAATAATAATCATAATAGATCGAATACGTCGTGTGAACAATTGCGTTCGTTGGTTCGACAAATATTTTGCAACGACAAAAAAAAAATTTGCCTCTTCCTAAATTGAGGATCGTTCGAACCTGGATGTAAATAAAAGTAAATATAATTTATACTAACGTGTATAACACATTATTGTTGAGAATGATGAAATAGTTTCGAAAAGTAATTTACTTTTTATTTCGGTACATAGGTACATTTTTTAACCCGACTATGCGGCAGTCGTCGTCTCGCGTTAATATATTAATATATATTAACGTATGAATCTATTTTTAAATAAATAAACGAGCCAGTCGCTGATTATTGAGTAGTTTACAGAGAAATACCTACATACTTCGAAACAGTAAGATAAAGCAGTAGAGAAGATTAAAAAAAAAAAAAAAAAAACCACACACTTCATAAAAAAAAATTATCATCAGAGCGTAGAATTATTTATTTATTTTTTTCTTTCTTCATCTTCTTCTTCTTCTTCTTCTTTTTAACCGAATGTCAAAATGAAATTATTCCGTTCGTTTACTCATCATTGTTATCAACTATTATTTGCGCACCTGTTGATTTACACTTCGCGCTAAAAAATATGTGTAACTGTGTACTTATAATCGCATATATTGATCTTCTTCTTCATTTTTTTTTTTTTTTTCTCATCTTCATAATCCTTCAAAGTACTATTCGAGAATTCGATTGCACTACGAATAATACATGTGTACAGAGAGATGAGATAGAGAGACAGATTATAATTAATAATTTCGCGTGAGAATAAAAAAAAAAAAAAAAAAAAACATTCATATCTAATAATAATAATACATAATAATAAACCGTAAATAAATTCTTAGTTTTAATCTAAGATTTTCATCGTAATATTTTTATATTGCTATAGCTTAGTTATTTTTTTTTTTTTTTCGTATTTTTTTTTTTTTTCATGATCACTAGTTTTTCCTCAGACTCTTTTCACATTATGGCCTCGTTCTAACGATCATATTACAGTATAATTTATTTACATTATAATATGGCTGGTAGAGCGAAAGGTCTTGCGGTTGTTGCAAACGTGTCGAAGTGCATATTATTTTCATTTTTCGTTTTTCAACAAAATTTTTCTGCCGCGTAACTAATTGAAAAGTAAAATTATTATTTGTTAATTTTCAACGCCCGCGAGAGTTGTAATTGATGATTTGAACGAAATGTCAGAGATTCGTTGGAGATATAATTATATATAATTATTATCATAGGTACTTTTGAGAGAGAAATTTATTATTTCCTATCACCAGATGAAACACCATGTCAGTAGAATCGATAGAAAAGGGATAGTCGGACTATCCGTTACTCTGATGAAAACGTTTTGTTTTTTTTCTTTGTTTTTTTTTTGTTTTTTTTTGCGCTTTGCAATTTTTTTTTCACCGTTTTTCTCTTTTTCTTTTCTACTACTGTTGAACCTTTTCGTGAGGACGTTTTACTTTCTTTTTTTTTTTTGTTCTTCGCCTTATTTTCTTCCGATTTTCCTCGGTACGTTATTGATTAAGATTGTTTAGAGGTAAGTCTCAAAGTACAGAGACGGCAACTTTTTAAAATCATAATCTTTCATTTGTACGCATAAAATTCATTTTCAACTTGTTTGTACATTTATGAAAACGAAAAACGGCAAAACTTATAATGGTAAAAAATTGTTCAACGAGCGTTCAGCTATAAATGCATCCACGTATGGTATCTTGAAATGCATGGAAATATGATCGATTGTATTTCTCCTTTTTTTTCTTCTTCTTTTTTTTTTTTTTTTTTTTACGATCAATACGAATCAATCGAAGATCAATACACAGCACAGGGCGATTAGAAAAGTTCTATAAAACAATATCGTCACACATTTTTCCCTCGTCGATAACTATTTTCTAAATTCCTATCAATAAATTATACGTTATTTCTAACATTATTATTGATATTATTATTATTAATATTATTATGACTATTATTAATTAATGATAAATTGTCGTCATTTCAATCTGTGTTCACTCTCTCTCGTTCTCTCTCAATGTCTCATTTACTCACTCGCACTCTCATGATTTACGAGAGGAAAATTGATTCTCAATTTTTAATTTTCATAAAATATTAAACATACAATTACAATATATACCTAAAAAGAATCTATAAAAGAGCCTACTGATAGTCATTATCTAAAATCTGTTTTCTGTTCTCCATGCATTTAAGATGTTCCATAAGCATTTTATACTTAAATTCACCACGTGGCGCGATGTTTTCATTCAATACTTAATTTCTATCGCTAAATTTTTTTTTTTCTTTTCTCTTCCGTTTTTTCTTATAAATTTTGTTCTTTTGTTTTTCATTATTATTATTTTTTTTTTTCTTTCCATTTTCTTCTTTTTATCGACAAAGAAACGAGCCGCCCGATAAAATCATTTCTGAAAAGCTCGATTTTGTTTATCCCTGCATTAGCAGTAGCAACAACGACGAAACGTGGCAACAAAAAAATAAATAAACTAAATAGAAACAAATGATCTTACATAATTGAAAAATTATTGTTCAGTAGAAATTACGACGTACTTATCATCAAATTATTATTACTATCGTGATCATTATTGTTATTATTATTATTATTATTAATATTATTAATATTATTTTTTGACACTTGAGAAAGCCGAAATCGTAAACTAGTCATGTGCGGGGAAGAAAGTGTGCTTGAAATTTGTTCTTCTACGTTCAATAGGAATGTCCAAAAGAAATTTCATACAATTATGAAACGAGACTGTTTACTTTTTTGAAAGTTCTCACAAGATTGGCTATTCATTTTCGTTTTACAATACCACGTTTTGTCTACACGTGCACGTACTTGTTGTATAAATTGACAATTTTCGGAACTTATCAATTTTTCCATAGAAATACAAACAGTGGTAAAAAAAAAAAAAAAATAAAAATAAAAATAAAAACCAATGAAACGAAATTGCTATGGAAATTGAACAAACAACAATACGTAACAACTAAAACAGTGAAGTACCATCAGAGAAGAGCGCGACGGATAACTTTGAAGAAAAGGCGCGAAGTGTGAAGGGGGGAAAAAAAAAAACAACAACAACAACAACCTTGTCAAATACGGGAAGGAAGTATGCGAAAAATCGTAAGCTCTGAGCTTCGATCTTACATACCAGGGCGATATTATTTCTAAATGTAAAATGCTATCGCCCTAGTTTCGCACGTGTGTAACATGCAAATCCCTACACAGGTGATTACACGACGAGCCTTGGACTAGAATTTAATGTGAAATTTCCCACAGCACAGGAGCAGCCCGTGTTAAACAGTTATTAAAAAATAGTATCTTGTTATAAATTCACAATGGGCATAACAATCGTCACCATTTAGTCACAGTCTGTCTCGAACAAGCCTTTTTTTTTTTTTTTTTTATTTATTTATTCTTTTCTATTCACAGGTATGACCGCCTAATTTTAAAGTCCGTGTGCAAGAAAACTTAGAAGCATAAAACATCTTGGATCAACTATGTGTTTTGTCAAATAAGGAGTATTCGTATTAATATTAATGACAAAACTGTTAGAGGAATGACGAATACAACGCATCATGATGAGTGAAAAAGTATTATTGTGAAGGAAATATTTTCTTTCTCACTTTCTTTTTTTCTCTCTCTCTCTCTCTCTCTCACTCTCTCTCTCTCTCTCTCTCTCTCGCAATGGCAGCAGCAGAAACGACAGCGGTGGTGAGAACAACAGCAGCAGGAATAGAAGTGAAGGTTTCGACGAAAATCGAAGGTACGAAGTGAAATACAATTTGCAACTATTTCTGTTTTAGAAGATTGTCTATGCCACGTCGTTTATATTTGACCTCTTCCGCCCCAAAAAGAAAATGAAGCAAATTTTAACATGATCAAAGAAGAAATGAAATATAAAAAAAAAAAAAAAAAAAAACAAACATGACAAATAATGTTTGTTGCTTTGAATTTTTCTTTCCGTTCATACGTTTCATTTGTTTTCTTTGTTACCTACGCTTATTTTCGTCTTGTTCTTTTAAATTATTATCATTATTATTAAATTAATATAATAACGCGTGATCAGGGAGCGTCGTTTAACGACACCCAACAGATATACTTGTATTCATCAATCGTTAACCATAGTCAGCTACGCAACTCAATTAACACCCGTTAATATATCTTCATTTATTTCATCATCATCATTTTATATATCATTAAATTGCCTACATAGATCACGCAGCGACAAATATCGATTATTTCACTCGACGTTGTTCTTCTCATTTTCTGTAATTTCTTCTCTTCTTTTTTTTCATTCTTTTGTCGTCAATATTTTTTTTAATTATTCTTTTTTGAATTTTTTTGTTTTTTTTTTTTGTCATATTTTCTTCTTCTATTTTTCCCCCCTTCTTCTTCTTCTTCTTCTTCTTCTTCTTCTTCTTCTTCTTCCTTTCGTCGCTGTCTCTGTATTATTTCTTCTAAGTCTCGCCTCGTGTCTTTACTACTCTCCCCCCCTCCCCTCCCCGCCCTTTTTTTTCCCACCCCTACCCAAATCCCCTCAGTTTGCCGTACGTTTACCAGAACGTATATCCACCTTCTGTTCCACCTCCAAGGAACGAACCTTTCTTTTGCGATAAAGCGACACTGTGACCAGCCATGGCAGCTAACTGCGCTGCATTCGCTGCTACTCCCGGTGGTGGTGGTGGCAATACTTGTTGTGAGATTCCGTCGAATCTTGCTCCCTCAAATCCGTTCTGTACGAAAGGTATTTTATAGCGTAACTTTATATTTTAACTTGTCGAGAGATTAATTGAACAATTCTAATATAAAAAATAATAAGACAATCGCTTTTCCCCCGGAAGAAAATTTTTACCATAATTATTGTGTTACCTTATAACTTTGGAGTGTCCCTATAAATTTTTCTAGACATACAATCTTTGATAACTAATAATTTTTTATAAAGTTGTACTATGAAAGCATCCCACAAATTACTCACAGGAACCATGATCGTTGGCCTAACAGGGGCGGGTTGCATCGCAGCTGCTGGATAATAGGCGGCAGCTGTAGCTAGCGGAGGATAGTACTGAAGTGGTCCATAGGCTGCTGGATATCCAGCTAGATAACCGCCCGGATAGCCTTGACCATACATAGGCTGGTACATCTGGAAAAGAGTGAAAGTGTAACGTCGAAGAAATCATGAAGTACAGCTGTCAGTCCAAGTTAAATTTCAGGGGAAAATCTCACCATGGGATGAGTGAGGGTTTGATCATACGTTGGCGGTGGCGGACCCTGGGTAGCGTAGAGCTGTGGCTGGTTGGGGAAGACCCCGTACGGCGAGGCTCCTGCAACTGTTCGAAAAGTAATCGTCAGTTCTGAGGATTATTTTATTTGGCTATCGGGCCTGATGGAAAGTGAAATAAGCGAATGAAAACGCTGCTCAGTTCGCAAAAGTTGATTTTTCCAACACCTGCACGAAAAGTTCGATCTTCGAAACCTCTGAAGCGTCCGTTACGGTAGAACGAGATTAGCGCCGCGCACAACCGAAGTCCTCGGTTTTCCACACTAGGACTTTCTTTGGCGCATGCGCACTTTCGGATGACTCAATTTTACGCACTTTGAGCGTCATTGAGCGTAAGTTACTTAACCTAATCCCAATTTTACGCGCAGTGTTGCCTTCGTTGCTTCTCGAATCAAATTTCCACTCGTAGGTGTTGGAAAAAAATATCGTGTACCAAACGTGCGGATAAGCGATATCCGAGTTGCGTGATTACAACGCTCGTCTAAGTCGCGGCATAAGCTGCAAGCTTCACACTCGTCGGAAAACCGCCAACTCTGCGCACTTCTGACTAGTGCTGTGCCATTAATCGGTTAATCGGCAGCTTCGACTGATCGATTAACTGAGTTTTTCGATTCATCGTTTTTCCAATAAATCGATAAATCATCGAAACCATCGATTAAGATTAATTGGAAAATCGATTAACGGAAATCGTCGATTAATCGATTAATCGAAAGAGCGATTAATATAAAAACGCGATTAATCGATTAATCGAACAGCACCACTTCTAACACAATTAAACATACTAAATTGGTGTTTACGTTCGGTGAAAAGCTGATATCTTACCGCCATATGTAGCAGGCTGAGCTGGCGCTGGCACGAAGCCGGTTGGTGGATGAGGTGCGACGGGGTAAGCTGAAACACAAGTCAAATCCAACTCTAGTCTTAGCTCTTTGTAACGATGTAAAGATATTTTTTGCGGCATGTGTCACGCATTTAGCATTTTTTTTCTTCTTTTTTTCTCTCTCTCCCTCTCTCTTTCTCTCGAGTACAGACAAAAGTCGGTGACACTCGATCAAAGAAAGACAAAACAGGAAAGAAAAACAAAAAAAAAAAAAAAAAAGATGTACAAACTCAGATATCTAGCGTGTTGCGGATGGTTCGAGTTTCAGTACAAAACCGGGGTTGGAATCACAATACTTCCGCTAATGTTTTAAACAGAATGACAAACGGTTCTTGATAAAATAGGATGAACCGATCGATCCACCTCCGATTCTACCTTGACTCGAGCCATGTGTATATTATTGATCGGTGACGTGTTTTTTTATTTTTTTTTTATTTCTCATTTTCTTCTTCTTTTCACTTTCTCGTTTTCCTTATTACTCCGCACTTTCGAATCCATGATATTTTTCTGTTCGTCGATGATTGCAATTGTCGGATACACATAAACATATACGTATACTTATACAGTATACACATATATTGTATATGTAATTTCTACCATGCACACCTTAGAATATTAATTAATATATATATACATATTCATATATCTATATATATATATATATGTGTGTGAGTGTATATGTATATGTATATATGTGCGTGTCGATGTGATATCCGAAAAATTGTTAATCGACCGTGCGCATGATTGTTGAATAGCCGCGATTCATTTTGAATTTCATAGTGCGTGAAAAAAAGGGAGTTTAAAAAATTCCAAGTCACCGTCCAATCGCAATATACCTTATAGTTTAATAAAGTATGTAATATCTTACACGTAACATACACTGGTATATATTAAATTACTAAACTGAAGCTCAAATGAGTTAGTGACTATATAATATAAATGAAACTGATGAACAATGAGAAACGATAATAATCGGAGTTATAAATAAAACGAAAGAACAAGACGGAAAAGTATAGGGCAAAAAAAAAAAAAAAAACTGGGAAAATAATTGAGATCATTTATTATTATGATAAACGAAAAGAACGCAATCGAAAAAACAAAAAGAAAACCACGCCCCGCATCCGTCCTTCTATTCCCTTACTCTGTGAGTGACGGAGAAACTTCTGTAGGTATTTACTCATTTTCATTTCAACCTTGATAATTAATGACCGTTATATATATATTCGGAGTAACGAATTGACTGACGGAAATGGTGCTTCAAAGTACGTATGCGCAGAATTAAAACCGTCTTACATCTCGAGAGGGAAATCATTGTTGAAGAAATGTGTGAGTACAAAAATGAGAATGAGATAACATGTGTTTCTTATTATTTTTTAATTTTTGATTGTTGATTTTTTTTTTTTTTTCAACATTATTTCATATTATTTTTCATTTTTTCCGTCCATTTTGATAAAGGTTAAATAAATTACAGCAGCATAATCTCCCCGTCCGAAGTAAGATAGTTTTGACAATTGTCAACGACCTACCTTCACCAATTATACTATAATAATATATTTTAATAATAATAATAATATATAATAAAAACTGATCTCAAAAGCAATTATATATTTTAGCGTTACACAATCAAAGTATATAAGCTAAATACATTCTTTCTAAAAATAAAAAACGGAAAAAAAAACAAAAAAAAAAAGAAAGGGAAAAAGAAGAAGAATAAAAATGAATGTGAGTTCAAAGTAAGAAAAATCTGTAACTCGGAAATGAAGCAATTAGGTTCTCTCTTTTTTTTATAAACTATATTATAAAGATAATAATGAACGTGTATGAAAGTCCAATCGAGAACAAAGAAAAGGCAGAAAAAAGAAAAAAAAAAAATCGAAAACGAGTGAAAAATGATAAATCAAGCCATATAATTGTTTTTTAACCCATTAACGCCCAATAGTTCATTACATCAGAGGACATATTTCATTTTATTATATGAATATAATAATCATTTTTTTTTTTAATCTCGACGCGAAACCATCGATATTTGAATTATAAAAAATCACATTTTTATACATGTATATTTATATGGTCCCCTTTTTTTTCTCAGATATTGCAATCGATCGTGGGTGTGAAATTTTTTTTATTATTTTTCAATAACTTTTCTCGATCCGTAAAATAGCGGCGTTGTTGTATAATATACAGTAATAGGCATTAATAGGTCAATTATATAGGTAATATATATATTATTTAATGCCCCGAAAACATTCTTAAATTCAGTATACAATATATTAACTGAATATATAATTATATACGTTCGAGCTGTGAGTAGTGTGTAAATATACAATAAAGTACAGTGGTACAATGAATAATAATGATAATATATTAAATTTCCACACATCCACAAGATTCAGCAAACAACAAATCTCTGCATATATATATATATATATATATATATATATATATATATCCAATATATTAGATAAATTCCAAACATCATTAAACATACGGGTCATTTATTATTTGATTATGGATTTCTTTTTCGTTTATTTGGCTCTTTAGTTTATTTATTTATTTTGTCTTTTCTAAAATCGATCTAAACTGGCGATTATTTACCGTATAATAAATTGTGCATATATTTAATGATAATTGGGACCTGTGCAGTATTCAATCTAATTTTCTTACAACACACGTTCCTAACTATATATTTTTACTGACTCTGTTTACAACATTTTCATTGTCAGATAAATTATGCATATATTATTGTTATTATTATTTTTTTCTTTCTTCATTCATTATCGTAACGATCGTATAAATCAAGAAACTCTAGACCAATGCAAAAACACCCAAATTCTCTCTTTAATTCTTTCTTTCTTTCTTTTTTTTTTTTTTTTTGTTTTTCTTTTTGCTTTTCTACACTTCGCCGTGGCCGTAGCAAACGCGATAAAGCAACGTCGCAGATGCTACGGATCGGCGCCAAAGTATAAGATTTTTGGACGTTATCATCATCATCATCATCATCATCATCATCACCATCATCATCATCATCATCATCATCATCATCATCATCATCATCATCAACATCATCATCATCATCGTCATCATTATCATCATCATCAGCAGCATTTTCTAACATATAGACGTCAGCCCACACCAAATTTTCCATAACCGTATGCGCAAACTTAGTAAAAGGTTTCGAGTATCAATATCGTCGAGTTCTTTACACTTGAATGATCGATACGATTGAAAAGAAAGTCATTCAAGTTGCATGTTGGGTAATTCCTCAAATCCTTTTACCGCGAGCAAGGCGTTTCAATCAAATCGTAAATGTGTTTTTTACTCGCCGTACAGCTACGATGCCAACGTTATCGCATATCGCGTCGTTTGGTCAATTTATACGCGAAAATCTGGAAGAGTGAAACTTATCAGGCTGAGTGACCGACTGCGCATGCTCAAAATCGTTGAACTCTATTGGTAGGGGAGATCGTACAGCAAAATTTAACGGTTTTTTACATTTTCCTGAAAAACTGCTATCAATGGATAAAAAATTACCTGACCATCGTGTAGAGCGGAAAATTCTACATCGAATTGTGTCCTCATATGTCGGTAACGGAATCGGATTAACAAATGAAGAAAAAAGAAATTCTACTTATCGACAGTATCTGGGGAATTCTGGTGCAATAATTTCTTTTTTCCTAATTTGTCAATCTTATTCCGATTCCGACATATGAGGACACAATTCGATGTAGAATTTTCCACTCTACACGGTGGTCAAATCGTTTTTCATTTATCGGTAACAGTTTTTGAGAAAAACGCAAAAAACGTCAAACTTTGCTGGTTTCTCGAAATATCGGCTATGCAGCTCAAAAATGACTCGAGATTAGAGCATAGACTTATAAAGATAGACTGAGCGCTCTTACGAGCCGCTTGAAGCAAACATTCAAGGGACAGAAATATGCCGGGAGTACTCCTTTCTCTCTCTGACGATATTTGTGGCGGGGATCGAGGCGGTAGAGGAGAATGAGGCGAAATTATGCGCCTATATCTATAGCTGTTCCACTTCCACTGCTCCGTTGTCTCCCACCATGACGCTGATTGAAAAGAGAGAGCAGTACTCCCGGTATATCTCTGTCCATTACATGTAATTGTCAGTGCCTCTTATAGGAGCGCTCAGTCTATCTTTATAAGGCTATGGATTAGAGTTCCTGAGGGTCGAATAACGAACAAACACGAACGCGAAAATAGAGCCATATCTCGAATATATTTAATTTGGACCAATTTTGACCGGACTATAAATTTCGCGAAGCCTTCTCTATTCGCTAAACATCAATTATTTGAGACCTGCTTCAACTAAAAACAAAATCGTATCACCTACTTAACCTTTATAAGTCGAATTTTACAGCTGAAAGCTTGAGGTGGCCAGCCTGCATGAAAACCTGACAAAACTCGCGCATGCGCAGTCGGACGGTCAATCTGCTGAGTTTCACCGCTTCCTATGTGAGTAAAAAAATCCATTTCCGATTCTGAATTCTACGGGGCAAACGAATCGTGCGGTATTTTCAAGTTCGCATCGTAGCTGTACACTCGTCTCACGTTATAAGGCCGATCGCGGAATCGTCGGGAGATTTTTTTTCGATAAACGAAATACCGCAAACTTCCGAATTCAACGCGTTTAGGAAAAGCGGCCTTATAAACCGCAAGACGATTGCACGTTATGTATAATAAAAAATGAAAACAATATATGAAAAAACAAATGAAAAATATCAACCCAAAAAAACATATGTATATATTATTTTTACAAAAAAGCTAAGTGGTATAAGTTCACTCGAATGTACATTTTTACTATATGATGTATGTAATTAACGTTTATAACAATGATGCTCCGTGCGTCAAAGCTGAAGAAAAATATGTAAAGAAAAAATAACAAACCTCAGCTATGCTTCGGCGCGGTTGAAAATTTGACAACTGTTTGTTAAATTTTTTTCTAGTCTGTGCAAAAATTGGTAAATTTTTTTTTTTTTCTCGTTACTTTTTTCTTTCACGTTCATTACCCGTTTGTCACGTTTCTTTTATACTTTTCTTTACTTTCGCTTCGGGCCCACGAAACATCATTATTTTTATTAAGCTCACTATTAACTGCAGAGAATATACATATAGGTATAAACTTTATGGGTGCATCTTTTGTTTTCACCTATAGGAAAAAACAAATAGACATGCAGCAACAACGTGCGATGTATACACGTAATATAAATATAGCATTAGAAAAGAAACCTTCGTCTGCACCTTTCGCGTGCAATCTGGTTTATCATTTTTCTTACCGCATGCACGTAGGCTGGCATTATTTTTTATATTTTATATTTAATTCGTGGCTGTGAAAAGATATGAAAATAACACGAGAAAATTTTTCGTTCCATCTACTCGACTGGGTAAAGAAGCGAGATAAACGAAATATCGTTGAAAAGGTGACGACGGAGGGATTAATTCCTATAAATATTTAAATAGATAGATGTATCATTCCGCAAGACAAATGAAAATTTCTTAAAAAAGACCATGCAATCAAAAACAATTCAGTAAACAGCAAACAGCAAACAGCGTCGTTCTTTTCCTTCTTTTTTTTTTCTCTCTTCATTTTTCTCCAACTGTTGTAAACTTTGTACAAATTTTTAAGAGAGTTTTTCGCGGTTTTTTTTTTTTTTTTTTCTTTTCGCTCGTCTCTTTGACCGCGTGAAATCGAACGGAAGAACGCTGAAAAGGACTCGAATGAATATTGCGGCTCCGTAAGTTGGATGTGAAGAGAGAAGAAAAAAAAAAAAAATTAGAAAAAGAACAAGCGTAATTAATATTTTTCTTTAAATTCTTAAAAGGGGTGCTCGACGTTTTTTTTTTTTAAAAAAACGTGATAAAATACTTCTATAATCGACATGCGTTGATCAACCATGCGCACAGATGCCTCGTCGCCTTCACCGGATTCATTTGTTGTTAAAAAAAATATTTAAACAACACAATACGAATTCTTGTATACACGTTATGTATATACAATAAATACGCGAGAACGAAGACTAAAATAATAAGGCGTATGAGCGCAGAGATAATCATTTTATATATGTAGTAATATTAATTACCATAAAAACTATGCATATCATGCAGCTTATGGAAACAAAATAATAATATCTTCATACAATAATAATCTAAAAGACAAGAAAAGGAAATCGAATTACGTACCGAAAATACTTTAATGCATGGTAGACATAATTTGTTTAAAACTTCGTTAGCATCGGTTTGCAATATTCTCTCAATACGCGACGGATTTTACGACCGTTATCAATGTTTTTGTTTTTCTTTTCGTTCACTTTTCGATTTTCAATTAAATTCGATCACCGTTAATTTTTCCATACATGCATACAAGTGCATACATACATATATAATTCGTTGTATACGTATACATATATACATATATATATATATGCATAAAATGCACGTAAATGTATCTTTTTACTATTATTATTATACAATGACCAAAGGCTATGAGAAAGACTAGAACAATGTTTTTTTTTTTTTTTTTTTTTTTCGTAACTACGGTTCGCGTGTAACGAATTATACCTATATTGTTTATGTAGTAAACAATCTCGAAAGAACAAAATACTATTTATTGCAATTAATATACATACATGCATATATATATATATATATATATATATATATATATATATACATATACATATATGTGTGTATATATATATGCTAGTTATATTTGAATCATGCAATATTGACTACAAGTTTCTTCTGTTATATTTTCGAATTGTTTCAAAATATTGTAAAAATTTGAGAACCTTTTTTTTTTTTTTTTTTTTTTTCTTTTCTCCCCGTACGTTTAGTACAAGGTATCCTTAATTGGTTATATACAAAAACTTGTAATCAAGAATAAAAGCGTCATGCACTATAGTGTTAAAAGTGAGCTACTTCGATGGAGAAAAGAAACGTTGTTAAAGTCGAGCTTTTACATTATATTTTCGTCCCTCTCTCCGGCGTAATACTGTGTCCCGGTAAAATTTTGGTCCAATAATTATCAGACACAAATTCAGAAACTGCTGCAATACTGTCGTATACGAACATTTATATTCGCGATATTGATATTGTTTTCAGAGCGGTATATTTTTATTGTCAAGTTTCGTTTCGCCGGGTCACGGATACAGCCTTCGAAATAAAAATAAATAAATATGTGAAAAAAAAAAATAAAAAAATAAAAATAAAATAAATAAATAATAATCTTTTTCTAAGCAAACAACCAATACCACAATCTCAGTACAACTTTTTAACGATACGTCGAAATCGATAATATATCTGTAGCCATGCATCATCATCATCGTCATCATCGTCATCATCATCATTATCGTCATCGTCATCGTTATCGTTATGGCTTCGGTATACAGGTAATACCAATTTCGGCGTATCGATAATACATAGTAAGTGTTTTTTTTTTTTTTTTTCCTTTTCCTTCATCGGCCACAACCACACGACAATTGAACCAGCCCGTCGAGAAATTTTTTTTCTCTTACTTTTTTCTTTCTTCCCATATACAGTAACAGAGTACTGAGAAGAAAATTGTCGGTTTTATACATATGTATTACATGTATAATAAAATTAATCGTTCGAAATTTCGGTTGTAAATTAATCAGCCGTAGGAAAAAAAAAATCACTTACTTTATATATATGCAAATATATATATATATATACATATATATATATACTTGTGTGCATATTTATATTTATATATATGTATGTATGTATACATATATATACATATATAGTAATGTAAAGATATACATTCTGGTACGTATTTAATAATAATAATAATAATAATAATAATAATAATAATAATATAATAATAATAATATTAATAACAACGCGCGTACGCAAAGAATCGACGTTTAATTTACACGCGTGTAAAAACGGACGTGTAATCTCGTCCTTATATATATATATATATATATATATACACATATATATTTTTTGTTTTCTTATATTCCACCAGAAACGATCAACCCTTTCGACTCTCAGCGTACGCGGGCGTTATATATTATAAGTGTGGGCGTGCGTATGTATGCATACACATATATATATGTATGTATATGTATCTATACATAGGAATGTGTATACATATGCCTAGAGCGTAATAAAAATACGCATTGTTTGTATATCGTACATATGATTTCGATTCGAGAGGAGAAGAATGACAAAAAAAAAAAAAAAATAAAATAAAATAAAATCCAAACCGTTCAGAAATTGCTGTACACGATTTTTCCATTACCTAATATTATATATCAGGTGGTATACGGTTATTCTGTTTTATTACGCTCAGATATATATATACATATATTATATATATATGTAGATTAGACCTGTCCTTAAGAAGGGCAAAATCGAATTTTAATCGTCTTACCCCCCAAATTGGTTCGAAATAATTCAAAAAAAATGTACGAATTTTTTAAAAATTTTCCCTCCATATTTACCCAAGCCTAAGAAGCCTTTCCCATAAGAAAAGCATTGGTTTTTCGGGATTTTTAATCGTTTTTTTTTTACCGCTGCCGTAATTATCAGCTAAAAAATCGCAAATTCTCAGAGAATATTGACAGTTATGTTACCTTTTCGTCAAATTTTTTTGAAATTCGATACAAGCATTTTTGGGCTAGATCGATCGACTCTTTTCCGCGTTTTTAGAGAATAAAGATGTGATCGATCTAGTCCAAAAATGCTTGCATCGAATTCCAAAAAATTGGACAAAAGGATAACACAACTGTCAACATTTTCTGAGAATTTGCGATTTTTTAGCTGATAATTTTACGGCAGCGGTAAAAAAACGATTAAAAATCCCGAAAAACCGATGCTTTTCTTATGGGAAAAAGTATGGGGGTAAGACCATTAAAATTCGATTTTGCCCTTATTAAGGACAGGTCTGATGTAGATATATCATATATATGGCAATGTATGTATACGTACATGTATGTATATCCCGTCACCCTGAAGTTCGGACGTTTTGTGATACAATCAATATCGAATCGATAATTATTACATTTTCTTCCTATAATACACGCACGTTTCAATAAGCTGGAAAAAAATAAAAATAAAAAAAAAAAAAACGTAGGAAAGACAACAATATTACGTTTCGTCTATTGTAATTGAAAATTTACGTATGCGCGTGTGAAGCAAAAGGCGCAGGTACCGAATTAACGTTAAGATCCATGCTTATTGAAAACAGACTTACGAATTATTTGTTCATTTATTTACTTTACTTTATTATCAATTTTTCCCAGCGATCCTCGCACGTACAGGGTGGCGATCGATATAATGCGTTAATATATATATAGATTATACATACGTACACGTGTGTACTATATAATATATACATATACATACAGATATATGCATAGACACTAATAGGCACATAGACATGTAGTGAGTTAATTTAATATATATATATATATAATATATAGAGAAGGTTTAGGTAGATACGTGGCTTAGTCTGGACTTGCGTCGCTCGCTCGTTGGCTCCACCTACTGACTTGGATCAATCCGCTGCAAACACATCGACACCCTGCACAACCTTGGCCTCTATATCCTCACACTTTGAGACGATAACCACCAGCACTAACCCGTCTTCGTTTGTTTTTTTTTTTTCATTTTTTTTTTTTTTTTCATTTTTTTTCCGTTCCTTGTTGTTTTTACATTAATTATATTTTTTTCGGTTCTCGTTTTTCGTCGTCGAATTCGTTTTCACGGTAATCATTCGCGTTGTATACACGTATTCTCTTCTTTTCCTTTTTTTGAAGATATATTTTTTATTTTTTTTTTTTTGTCGTCGCTTGTTATTTCGTTCGTTCGTTCGCTTTCTGTTTCGGCGACGTTTCGCGCGCTGAAATATCGTACTTACGTTTATAACAAGAAAAAAAAAAAAAAACGCCCCGGGACTTCCGCGTGTCGAATTATGAACGCTGATTTATCGATATCGCAATACTCGAATTGGCTATCAATCAGTGCTATATATCTGTACACGTAATCTCGAGGTAATTTTAAATGCCAAATTGTACGTGTGTGTGTATATATATATATATATATTTTTATCACGAAACTTTAGACGCTGATTTATTCACGGTAAGATACAAGGGTGTGCCCGAAAAAATATAATCCGCTCGATAATTAATCGCAGCTAAGAAGAGTGTAATTGTTTGTTCTTGTTTTTTTTTTTTTTTTTTTTTTTTTTATTCAAGCTTTCGGTACCAATTCCAGATGGGTAAAAATGTCGATACGCACATGTATTCGATTTTTTTAATATTCGTCGTGACATCGAGTCAAATCAATTATCATCGTTTAACTGTTAAGTAAAATTATCACCTAATCATCAAGTAGGATTATCGTTAAACTGTCGAGTGGAATTTGCATAGAGTTTTATTAGTCACTTTCCTTCCGTTGAAGGTTAACGAACTGTAATGTACGAATACAGAACGTCAGAAGGATATGCAAATTGGGTTAATTTTCATTGGAATATATTGAAATCAGAACTAATTCGAGTCACACCCTCATTCGACCTTATAAGATGACATAAACGATGATTCAACGGTACTCCGTGGCAGTTATTTTTCTTCAGCTAGCTAATAAAGTTGAACATCTCGCGAAGAGAATCGATTACGATTGCCATCTTTTTTTTTTCTTTCACCTTGTCAAGAAGCTGCGTAAGTTTAACGAACCAAGGAATTCGCTCTGTTTGATTTGTGTCTAATAAAAATATTTCGTTGCACGCGTTTTTCGGTTTTATGAATTGAGCTTCTTTTCTTTTCTCTCCAAGTCTGAGCTTGCAGCGCTTTGAAATATCGAATACCGACTGATGGTCATTCTTTACAGTTTTTTCACAAAATTGTACACTATCCCGTCCTTTTCTTCAATTGCATTCTTTAAGAAGGATATGGGAAAAGCTGACTTTTTACTTTCCTTTCGCTGAACGTCTAACGATCACACGGTTTAAATGAAAGTATGGATGCAAAAAACCGTAAAACAATAGAAGAAAAAAAAGAAAACGCCAGGCATACCCTATAGGACCTTTTCCTCAGGACGAAAAGTATTGCTAGGAGAGACGAACCGAACTCCGTTGAAATATCCGGCGGTAGGTAGGTACCTGAAAATTCATAAAAAAAAAAAAAAAAAAAGATCGACCTCAACTTACTCCCGGGAGTCATTTGTCATGACTTTCACACCGATTTGTTTCTTCTTCTCTTGGGTGAAATTAAATTTCGTAACGAAGATGTTAACCATGCATCTTGTTGAGAGTGGTTTTATTATAATTTTTTTTTTTTTCAAACTGTAAAGAAACCACACCAGACGTTTCAATTAAAGATTCGGCAATCGGAATACAACTAAGGAATCTGTATTCTAGTTACAATTATTATCAATTCAAAGGCTTTCGAGTGTTAAAACATCATTTATTCAATCATTATTGAGTGTGAAGATACTTCGGTTGTCCCTATAATAATTTTAAATTGCATGAGACACCGGCGGGATGAAAAATGCCGAGATAACGACCGATTGCGCAGAATTGTGGGAACGTTTTCTCGCTCGACGTTGCGGTGAAATATTTCATGCTACCATCAGCCATATTTTGGACCGTAAGTCGTTACGCGAATATCGTGAAAACCGTTCTAAGGTCGTTTGGCTCGTATGTAGAGAACAATTTATCGTCATTGATATTTTTCAGTATTATTTTCAGAAATTTCAGAGTTACGGACGTTACAAAAAACCAAATTTTTTTTGCCATCAACGATTATAATGAAATAATTCTTAACTCAGGATATATTACGGATATAGAGAATGTAGTCCCTAAGTTACGAATTCTTGGATACAGAGAAACACCGTTTGACAAAAAACAGACATTTTCCAATGGCCGCGCGACTTTGAGAATTCTTAAAATAAGTGAAACATACGAAAATCAAGAATACGTTTCTGCGGACCGGAACTAAACACAATCAAACATATTCGTAAACAATATCCGAGGTTCCAATTTAGCATACAGAATACCCGATTTATTTTTATTTTTTTTTTTTATCTTTTTTTTTTTTAATTCCATTTTCATGATAAAACTCTTCAAGCGTAATGAAACAAGATGTGTAATTCGTATTTTTGTTCCATTTCGTCAGACAAAAGCGCAACGCTTGTTTTACATGTATTTAATGATGATATTGAGCTTGGAAGCTAGGCAACATAATATCAGCGTAAAGTTTTCACTCGACCGTTCGATTTGTGGACATGTTTTACGGATATTGTGAAATAACGATCGCGTAGAAACTGAGCGAAAGACGTTCCTCCGCGAATCATAACTCATAAAAGAGATGCGGGGTATACGTGGGTACATTTAATTTCTATCCAGGTTCTCTCCAAGGCCGGTGGCCATTTTGTATATTCCTACACACTAGAATCGCGTCGTCGGTAGGTCGGCCGGAGTATTGATCTACTTGGTGGGATGTGCATTGCAAGTTTTTCGAACGAATTTATGCTGCATCCCGATTCGTTCCGGACGCGGTTTTTATGACACGCTCAATCGATACGCGTAAGCCCGATCCGAATACGATTGATATTTACCGAGCGGGATTCGATTGCTTCAGTATTGAGCGGATTTTCCGCACCTAACAATCGCTCATTACTTACACCGAGTACGTTAATTATCCTTGGAGAGGAATGGACGTGCGTTAGGCTCGCTAATTTTCAACGATTCTCTTCCGTTTGTCGCGTCTACTTTTCACCTAATTTTCGAACGTTCCTTTTTTTTCCTCTCTGTCTCTTTCTCTCTTTCTCTCTCTTTCTCTATTTTTTTAGATCACATCGAAAATATTCCCTATCTATCTCATCTCTCTTTTTCTCTCTATTTCTTCTCGTATATTATAATATTGTTGAAAACGTAATAATCGTGAGGTAATTTCATTCGATATTATAGTGATATTTTGCTGGATAATTACCTTTTTTGTCAGTCATTATTGCTCAAACGGTATTTTTGCGCACGGATTATTTATTCAATCTAATAATTATTTTCGTTAAAATCACCAAATATTTCTACTTGTGTTTCGAGTTTAGAATACGAGAATATGGCTGCTTGACACTTGACACTTGAGACACACGCGCTACTCCACCTGACGGACGGACTACGACTTCAACGAACCAACTGCCTCGCACTCTACCCAAGATGTATAGATTGGCGACTCTGTGCTACCGGCTAGCGTCTAACTTTTGCGCCTATCAAATATCGTCTAACTATCGTAGTTCCAAAGTTTTTCGTTCTTTACGATTTGTCTTTAATTAGAGCTTAAAATGGTATTTAAATTAACAAAGAACTTCTGTCTCCCTATTTTCGCACACCCATATCAATGAGAAAATAATACTTTGCCATTTTGTGTCTTTAGGTTAAATTGAAAGAAATCATATTTCATCAATTTGCCTTGAAATAATTCGTTCGTATTTTATTTTCAGGTAAAATTTAGTACGTAATCTCACTGTAATATAATAATACTGTATTTTAGTGCATATCCTTCTGAGATTTTTGTTTTTATTTATACATATTCTGACGATGAAATTTGTAGAATTATTCGCGGGCAAATCGAATCGTTTGAATTCAGTTCTGCGCGCGTTGCTCATTGTTGCGCCCTCCGACGCTGCCGTACGGCTCGCTTAGAAACAGCTGTATCATGCATTTGCTGTTAATTTGAGTGGAGAAAAGTGAGGTTACGTTTCTCTTGTTCATCGTCAAGTATTACACATATCAAAAATCATGGCTCAAATTTTCGGTGAAATTGTTGAGCCGGAATCACGAGCCTTTTGGGACGACGACGAGCTCGATGCTTCGCAATTGTAATTATCCGTAGTCGATTTTAAACTATTCAACGCTAAAGAAAGTGTCCATTGATTAGACTGAACGTTCAGCAAAGACATGAAATATCTATCTATTTTATAGCCAGTATCAACTACGATGGTCCGGAGACAACGTGATGCCGTCGTCGATAAAGACTTTCCTTATTGTCGAAGGAAGCGTCGTATCTGGTATTCTAACTTTGTAGGATCTATGGATTTTAGTATCATTGTAATAGAATTACCGCTCTGCAGTACTCTAATGGGAAAGAAGAGTATTTTTTCGAAACCATCGTAATCGAGGTTTCTGTTTCAGACTTCACGAGAATGTGCAGCCTCGGCAGAGGCGAGAACGAAATATGCATTATAGAGCATGGAAGATTCAAAGCATCGAATATTTATAAAATCAACAACGATTTGTACACCTGTCTCGTCAGTCCGGATCTGGACGCGAAACACTCGACCGAATTTATTGCGACGGTAACTGAATTGTATTCAATTTATTTCATTGTCTGCAATCTGCTTAAAATTGTTCGTACTGATAATATCGTGATCGTTATTACTCAGTGACTTCATGATGTTCGAAAATTGACCGTTAATTCGGGAAACATGCAATCGACTTTCTCAAGATAGTTCGGAATTTGAATGATTGAAAAAAAATCGTACTGCGATTGCGCGCGATAATTTCAAATTGTGTTTTTCAGTTGACAGATTTTCTGCTGAACGCCGAGAAGATAATAACTCTCACATGCCAGCACGTTTCGTCGTACAAATCAGACGTCGCGCCGATTTTGCCGTCTTTTCTCCAATCGCTGTCCACCAAAAGCGGTAAATCGCCGTTGAATGACGTCGAACGTGTCAAACAACCCAATATAGTTCATGGAATTGCAGCTGGAGGTTTGTATTTGTAATATTATATCTTAAATGGCCAACCGTTTTTTGCCATCAGTTCCGTGTGGGAAAATTCATTTTCCTCAACCGATAAAATTATTCACATTCCAGTAATGTCGTATGCTGAAATATTCGAACTCTCTGCTGTGCTGTACGTACTTTACGTGGAAGAGTTTCTACTCGATTCGGAGACAGCTATGCCCTTGGTGAAATTGTTTGCTGCCATTCCAGGTAGTCTATTACACGATCCAGTCTTCAAGCAGAGTAGTTTTAGCAGCAGAGGTAATTTGTACATGTAGATCATAATGTCGTTTGTGCCTTCTTTGATAAACTTTGTAATAAAAATTATTATTTCCGTACCTCATTTTCTTGTGATTCGAATAATTTTATACTTGCTTGGACTCTCAGAAGCGGGACATCTTGAGATTGGATTGAAGTTAGAGATTGTTGACATGTCAATATTTTGTTGGTACATATCTCACTTTTATTATCAATAATAGCAATTGATATTCCTGAATTTTTAATATGATATTGTACACTTTGTGAAAATGATCAACACCTTGGCGATTATTTTACATATGTATTTAATTGTAATTTACTGATTTATAGTATTTATAAAAAATTTCCATACAGCTGTATCCGAAGCGATTGAAAATCAAATGTATTTGATCTATTGTAAAGAAATGAAACTACTATTGATAAGAGATAATGGTCGACTGTAGTAGGAGAGACGGTTTTTCGTACCTGTCACTATTGCTTAAATTTAGCAATATCGCTTGCTTAATGCCACGCTTTTCTTCATCTATGATATCATTTAGTATATTCTTTTTACCTAGATATTGATTTATGAATCAATAATAAATTGCTAGCAATTTTTTACAAAATGAATTTCATGCATGACCGGAAAACGAGTACATAACAACATCAACATGGGATTCCGGTACAAAGTTCACAATTTGCATAAACCTAACCGTAATTCTACATCGTAAACCTAGGAATCGTCGGTCTGTTAGGGCGGGTAATAAGCTCTCTGTGTCGTAGATGGTGGTGCTGGGTTCCCAGGTTGAAAATATGTTGTCGCTGCAGGGTATGGAAAGGGTTGGAACGTGGGTGGAGCGAGAGCTGGTGCTGACGGTCGAATTGCACCTGATGAATTGAAGGGATGCATAGCCGAAACGATGTGATTAATCGTCGTGACGGACGGCGGTGGAACGGAAATATTTGTCGGCGGGAATACAGGGGGATAGGCCGTCGAAGATGGTGTAAAAGTAGCGGGGTACGGAGGAAAGTGAGCCGGTATTTCAACTGGCTTTGAACCATCGGTAGCATCCGCGTTTGAGGAGCCGTTTACGGTACTGGAGGTAACTTCAATTTTTGAAATTTTATTCGGTGTTGCTGTAAATAAGATAATTATTAACAAACGTTTGACAAATTTTCTTTCATTTGAAATAGTATTGAACAATAGCTTTGCCGTGTAAGATTTAATATTCGGTTTGTTCGAAAATTATAATTGAATGATAAAATATGTTAGGATATACCTGGAGCACTAGCGGCAACGTCGTTAGCAGTGGGTATTGTGGCCCATTCTCTATTTCCTTCATGAGTCGACACAAGCGGCGGAGAATCCGGTGCCTTCGCATTGTTTGCTTGCGAGTATAGGTCTAAAACTTGATGGCAAATATCTGTAATTGACAAGATTGATTTTAAGCAAACATGTTGGAGCCTGTAACAGTTGTTATGTTATGGATGTTTGCAGTTATAGACCTATACTACAATCATCTTCGAACCTTCAAGTAAATCCATGGTCACGTCTTCGACGAACATGTCCCACCATCTGAGATGCTTCGGGAGCCTTCCGTTCCAGTCGACAACTTCGAATTTGCTCAATTTACCAGCAAGGTACATGAGAGCAACGGCTATGATTTCCGGTTCCCATTGCAAGGAGAGTGTAGTACAGAGGCTGTAACGGTAAAGTGCAAGAAAATATGTTAAAGCTAAATAATCAATTAATATGAAAGTTTTCAGGAAAAATTAAAGTGAAAATTGTTGAAGTTACACCTGTCATTTACAAACGTCCACGCCATTTGCACCATTTTTTGTAGTTTGTTCTTATCACCTGAAAAGTCGAGAAGAATAATAGCTGTGATTAGATAGCGATAAAAATTTTATATCGATATCGCATGTAGAAAACACGTGCCTTTCAGACACTTTGCATATTTCAATAGGTAGCTATACGGGTGTTCGACTTGCAAGTCGAATTTAATTGTTTGTAAAAGAATCCTTTCCAGTGTCATCACTTCCTCCTGCAAATACAATAAAAATAAATGTTGGTAAAGTTTCAAAATAACAAATTGAATAAATTGCCATCTACAAATCAATTCAAGGCTTGAAAATCACGCACCTTTGGATCTTCTCCAAAAGTCAGAAACTTTTGATCGCTAAGTAACGTCTTAGCAGTTTTTATAATGTCTTTGCATTTTTTAGGTGTTTCTTCAACCTTTCCGGCAAGAAATAAGCAACAACAGGCTGTGACCTGTGTAAGATAATGAAGAATTAAATATGAATCTGTGCATAGAGTAAATCTAAATCTAAAGCAGTTTGAATATGCACTTACATATCTAGGAAAATTCTTAAACGAGTGAAACATGTAGAATCTGTGAAAGTACACAACACCGGTCGCCATAGTGTTATATCCAAGGTCCATCTTCGTTCCAGTGTCAATAATGAACCTAGCGCCTTCCTTGCGGTATCGACACTCTGTCTCGTAGTCGATACCATCCTGAATCGATGGTGTATTGCGGAGCTCTTTTTTCTCGTAGTACCAGCACGGCATTTTGAATGTCTATATAAGTTTATAAAGATATTTTCTTTGTGTTCATTCAAGAAAACTTTGAACGAAATTACACTTATCAAAGTTTGACTGACTGCCCTTTAATACTTAGTTAAAGATTTCGGACTGTTTGAGAATATTTTCAAAATATATTTGAATGCGATTCACTTGCGAAACATGATTACCGAAGGCTAATGGGTTTCAGATTCTGAACACATACGGGTTAAGTCAGGCTTTGCGCCTATCTTGCAGGTTAGAATAGTTCACCATAATCAGAACAATCACATTTTGAATTTTTTAATCAATATCAGCAAAAGTATTTATTGGCTATTCTTCGTAAATTCTGTGCTTCAAAATTACGCGTTAAACTAACATATACACTCATTATTTGAACCACTTAACGCGAACAATTGTAAATAGTGGAAAATAAACTACTTACGCTGGAACCACAATTCTAAATAGAACTATAGAAGCGTATCTGCAGTCCTCCGAGGTGGGGGACAAGTTTTCCTGTAGGCAGCGCCACTCACCTTGCCATGGTTGCAATCGGTACTAACGAGACTAATAGGGAATTGGTAGCGGCAAAATCGAATTTAGAGTAAGGAATACTTTTTCACGTATTATAAAATTATTACTAAAAGGTGGGTGATTAAATAGATGATTCAATTAGACTAGTTTATATTTGATGTCTTACACATAATATGTTTGCGCTAAGTTCGCTAAAACTCGGGTGTTGAGCACGATGTTTCCATGTAAGAAATACATCTCTTACATTTTTTGGAAACCTATGCCGTACAGATGTTACGGTAGAACAATTTAATACATAGCAGTTTGCTTTTCTGGACATATTTGCTTACAAACACTTTAAACCACTTTATATCAAAGCTATAAGAGCGAACGCCATGAATCAACTGGTAGTTGTGAAATGTAACAAAATATAAGATGGCGGTGGCATTACCAGTCTACTACGAATTGGCCGCGACCACGGTCTTGCCCCTATACAATATTATCACGAAGCGTTGACTGAGGATATTTTCAGCACTGATCTCTGCCTATAGTAGAGATCAGTGATTTTCAGTCAACGTTCTAGTATTGGCTGGCATTGAAGGTTTTCGGTGCAGCCGCCGTGTAAAGTCATAGACTTATAAAGATAGACTGAGCGCTCTTATGAGCTGCTTGAATCAAACATTTAAAGGACAGAAATATGCCGGGAGTACTCCTTTTCTCTCCCTGACGATATTTGTGGCGCGGATCGAGGCGGTAGAGGGGATGAGGTGAAATTATGCGCCTGTATCTATAGCTGTTCCACTTCCACTGTTCCGTTGTCTCCCACCATGACGCCGATTGAAAAGAAAGAGCAGTCCTCCCGGTATATCTCTGTCCTTTATATGTAATTGTCAGTGCCTCGTACAGGAGCGCTTAGTCTATCTTTATAATTCTATGTGTAGAGTGCAGTACTATCCCAGAGATATAAACTTAGATGAGAGAGCCAACCTTGTGAGGAATTTGTGGTGATAGAAGGAACAAAAATCTATTTACCGACACGTGTGAGGATATGGTCAGTATGCTTTCTGTAATACCAGCATAGTTAGCAAAAAAATTTTCAACCGCAGATCGATACAAACTGTTGTTATTGTTTATTTTCGATGGGTGCATCTAACAATATGCGGCGTAGATTTGTTTTGAAAAATTGATTCAAAAAAAAAAAAAAAAAATAGCAAAGAGATTATCAAAAACCGCTTTAACTTTGGTCCGACTGAAACTTCCTTTTTCCGGATCGCATGAAGTTAGGCAGCAGACAAAGACTACTTTCGATTGACAGTAATTTTCGCAGTACAGATCGTCACAAACAGCAATCTTTCCGTTAGATTCGTCACTTTCATTGCGTTTTATTTCCAAATTATAAAGCAAAAGGTTTGGAGAAAGCTTCTGATTGGCTGATTTTTTAATACTGACCAATCAGAGTCCTTCAGTTCTTTCGATTTCGAAATGTCGCAAATAAAACAAATTTTACCAACGACCCAAAACGACGTCATTAATCAGATTCGTCAGACCGAAAGGAAGAGACCAACCATATTATTCTCTGTTAAGTTGTGGCTGAAAAGCATCAAGCAAATAACTCTTAAAAAACATTCATTGAAAGAACTGCTAGCAGCAGAGAGAAACCTAGCAGCAAGCTGCCTGGTAAAACCAAGATGGCGGTTAAGATGGCGTCACGGTTGTGACATCGATTTGTTAGGTGCACGCTCAGTTCTGATTTGGATAGAGACTCGGTGGCCACGCGGTGGCAGTGACGAGGACCACAAGCCTGTTGCCAGTTATTGATCTGACAGCAAGACCGCATTGCCGTTGAGTGGAAGTTTTGTCACGCAGTTGTATAGCAGCGGAGTGAATAAACATTGAAATGTCAGATAAACGCGTTTATAAATCGAGGAAACAAGCGATCGCGGGTCGTTGATTGCGTAGGCGTCTAGTTAAAAAACTATGCGCGATATTCTGTAACTGTGTTTGTCGTTAGAGCCGAAGGACATCCAGGGTAGCACAAATCGCGTTATCACAACACTGATTTCCCGGCCATTCTCGTACTGCGATTATCACCGATTCCGTTTTATCCCCTGGGGTTTAAAACCGCGGTGCAGTGTCGTTGCAGTGACAGTACGTTGGTCTCGTGTCATCCTACCTACATCACGCATCTCGCCCGTTAAATTTGCACTGCATTGCACGTATCGGGGAAGTGACACACACACATATACATATATATATAGAGAGAGAGTGAGAGATAAAGAGAGAGAGAGAGAGAGAGAGAGAGCGCGAGCGATAGACAGCGTTTTAACGCGTCTATAAATGTCATCGGGTCATTTCTTTTCGTCTGTACCATAGGAAAATAGACATTAAAAGAATTGAACTCATCGAAACACGATGAAAAAATTCACTTTCAAAGGTGTTCTTGACGGGTTTCGTTCAACGGTTAGTCAACAGGTGAAACCAGAACAAGAAATCATCGAGACCCTCCGCCCCGATCATTTCAACGTAAAAAAGGTAAGCTGATTGATCTACTCGCATGTTTCAACACCGCTTACATTTCTCATTCATCTATCTATGTGTTACGGCAGGGTTGTGTGTATGTGTGTCAGGCTTCTATGACGATGGACGCCGTCTCCCTACACCTGATTTACGCATCTCTATAATTACAATTTATCGACATTCATCTTTACATCTAGATAAGAGATTGTTTTGCATGTATGTCGGTCTATACCATCACGTTATCTATCAATATTGTCATCCATGCTAACTAAACAGTCGTTAGATCGACCGCGTCGATCGTATTCGTAGTGTTTTGTTTCATGCAACATATCATCAAGATGAATTTCTACAAGATCTGCCTGACACTTTTTATATTTTCTATACGTCGAAATTTCAATTGCAGTCGTTCGCGACCAGTGTCAAATAAACATTTATCATTTCCCTTTTTTTTTATTCTGCCAATTGCTATCCCAATTCCTATTTCATACACCTGCATAATTAAAATAAAATGCACGAGCTTCAGTTGTTTCGAAATAGAATGAACATTCGGAAAGTTCAAAATTCGCTTACCGTTACCGAATAAATGAAAGAACACAGCGAATGGTCGAGTTTATGTAACTTTTTTCGCAAAATATCAACCCTATTTCGAATCATGGAAAAATCTTTTAATTAAATATTTAACTATGTAGGTGAAAAGATTTATGCCAGTAGTTGTATCCCAAGAATTCCTTTTAGGTTGTGTGTAAAACGAGCCAACTGCCTAAATCTATACATATAGGTATGAAGCGTATTTTTTTTTTAACGATCGTTTGAATTTTCCGGTTCCCCGGCAAACAAAGGAAGAGAGTACCGCTCAGCGGTGGTGTCGGCGACAGCGTTGGAGAGATGAGAGTGTAGTTTTTGGAGCGGTTTTAATGCATGGAAAAATTTCGTTGTATTGATCCGCTCATGCTGCTTTGTGTAATCACACTCGTGCTAGCACTCTTGTATCAGAATACCGACGAAGAGGTGGAGGAGGAGGATTCGGAAGCGATCTCCGTTAAAGCAGGTGTACAGTAACTTTGGTCTGCACATATGTATGGAGGGTGATTCTGGGTGAGATGGCCATACGTAAGAGATGCGGCCCACGGTATAGTTTCTTATGTACTTTACTGTATTGAACTATACCGCGGGCCATCTCACCCGGAATTACCCCATCTTCCATTGCGGACATGTATGTTTATATATACATATATATACATATATATATATTATACTATATATGTAACACCTATTGGCCATAAATCCGCCATCTTTTGCACAGCGCATCTTTGATCGCGCAAGCGAATTAAGAAGTTGCAGTTACGAATTCTAATCATGTAAGGCTTGACTGGATCTTCACACTAAACTATACATATACAGTGCTTACACTTTGTGATGGGCAAATGACGTTCAAGTTAAAGAATTCCGTGGGTGTTTTTCAGCAAATACATAGATACATGCGTATTGCCCATTGACATAGACGCACACGCGTATATAAAATTTCAGGATTTGCATATAATGCATAGATATTGAAGTAGAGATGATAATATCTCGGTATTTACCAAGAGGGATGTAACAAAAGACAGGGAAGCGCGGAAAACAGCTTTCATTTACCCGCTTCTTGTACAGAGAAAAGTTGGTTTGAAATATTGCTCCAGCAGCAGCAGTCAGCTGTCTCCTTTTGCATTCCCTTTGTCTAACTACCTGTCCTCTTCTGTTTATCGCTTCATCTATCTATTGAAACAATAGCCAGCCCGCCGCGAGCTCACTTTGTGCCTCGAGTTACGTTATGTATACATATATAGTGAATAAAAGTTACATTATATACGTACAGTGTATAAATACCTATACTTGAAACTTTGTATTTGAATTAGTACCTACATCGTCCAAGCAACATTTTCAAGCAAAAAAACAAGTGTATCTATTTATATACTCGATTATCGTGACAATTAATTTCTCTAAATACAAAAAATACACACACATTGTTGTATCATATTGCTTTGATATTTTGTAACAATAATTCGCACAAAAAAATCGTTCCACAATCTCAGTGTTTCCCTAAAGGTATAATATTCAGGGCTAGTATGTAGGTATATTTTACGTACGCCCCGGGGCTTTTTCATTGTTTCAAACATATCGGGCGAAAAAGGTAGAAATATGGTAGCTACGTATTGTACGTATAGTATATATGTACATACATATATACACGTATCGTGTTTTGCCCTGGGAGCATGTAAACAATGTCGGGATAGGCTTTTCCCGGGGGAATTTTCAGCGCGGCTTGAGAGATGATTTTCCCCATGTTTTTTTTCATTATCTTTTTTTTTAATTGCTCTACGCCCGCGTTCCTACCGTTAGATTGTTCTCTTATTTCGATCCAGATATCTAGGCACATTTACCTGCAAGCTCTCTTGCGTCGAGGTCATACGATATTTATGTATCATACATACGCCCCCATTTACTATGTAAGCGCTTCCGTTATCGTCTCTGAAAAATTCATCCGCGAACCAGTTAAAAGTGTAGCACAAATATATATGTAAGCATTTATTATACACGCGGTGTTATTAGCTTGAAGCACGAATAACGTCAAAAATCGTTCGGATGAGAAAAGAAAAAATTCTCTGTGCGCTTTTTCATAGTGCATGACATGCCGTGAATGTTTGCCACCGGAACGAACATACTACTGAAAAAATGTACGTAATTACGACGTATGGAAGAAACGGGGATAAAAAGGGTTTGTTAACGGAAGAGTAGGTTTTTTTTTTTTTTATTTTCATTTTGTTTTATCACATTTGCCACAGTCTACATTAACAAGGTGGCCATTGATCAATTTTATTTGAATTTCAGACCTTCCGGCACGGATTTCCGTTCCAGCCAACCGCCATAGCGTTTGATCCTATTCAGCGACTGTTGGCGATTGGTACGAAGACAGGCTCTCTGCGAATGTATCCCTTTATTAACTGTCTGTGTATTGTAAGTCGGGTTCTTTTTGGGAAATGTAACAACATTGGTGATTTAATGTACGATATGGGAAATCCGCCTGCATTTATGCAATTTAGGGTACAGCTTATCAAACTCCGCCTGTTTTTGGCAACCGAGTATACATTTTACTTATCGAGTTTTGTTACGAGGTTGAAGTTAGTAACGTTATCGTAACGAAACATTGGCGAATAAATCACTATTTTCTTAATTTTACAATGATTTTGAAGGAACTAAGATTTCGAAATATGAGTGTGTTTTGTTTTATTAGGGTTTACTGAATTTCAGACAATTCCAAAATAGCGAAATAACGGTTTTTCTTCAGCATGAATTTTTACGGGAACGTTACTAACTTCAGTATGATCTGTTGCCTCATTTTTCACGATTGGCCGACATCTCAGTTTCAATCACTGTATCCCGAGACAAATGACGATTGGTAAAATGTAGTCTCAGTTGCAGAGAACAGACAGAGTAAAATGTACCCCGAATTGCATATATGCAGGCTAATTTATCCTCTTCATCTGTCTATGTTATTGAATATCCATGAAACGAGTCCAAATTCTGTAATCTTATATCTTATTCCAGTATTTTTGGAAAGTTAATTGAATCTTCTTTTGTATTTACCATATACTTAATATTATTATTATCTTAACAAATACTACGTCGAAAAACGCAAAAAATTATTAACGTCAGTTTGGGAAGACCTGGCGTTGATGTACACGTTAAACACGATGGGGAATCCGCTGTTCTTCAAATGCAATTTCTCATCAATGAAGGTGCTCTTGTATCGGCCACTGCAGACGATACCTTACATCTGTGGAACTTTCGCCAAAAAATACCACAGGTTGTCCAAAGTCTTAAATTCCAGCGGGAAAGGTATGTTCCTTTGTATTTTCACCGTAATTATCATTGTTATAAATATCCATACTTTTTTTGTTTGCTTTTCGTCTTTTGCATTCTGTGAATATCTTGGGAGACAAATTAAACAGATAGATAAACTCTTGTCGATGTTCAATCGATGTTCATTCATATAATTTTACGACTATTTCATTAACTTTCATGTACGTCAGCACTGTGTGGTACTTATTCAATAACAATATTTGCCATTTCTGTAGTCTGATGATAATAATTTAGCAAGATTATTTTTATTAAATTGTTTAATACTGATAATATTATTCATTCCTTCTTTCCAGAATAACGTTTATACACCTACCACTGCAGAGTAAATGGCTGTACGTTGGTACAGAGCGAGGAAATATCCATGTGCTTCACATCGAGACATTTGTTTTGTCTGGTTATGTTATCAATTGGAATAAAGCTATAGAAGTGTAAGTATACTACTGTCTTCGAAAAATATTTATACATGTCATAAATTTGGGAAAAACTCTGCAAAATAATTTAATCAACTTTTTTGATTGATATGAGGATCATGAATTATTGTAAAAATCGATTAAACGAAAGTACCAATAAAAAAAAAAAAATATGAAAGATATTCCGTAGGTATCACAAACAAGATAATATAGGTAATAGGATCTAAAATCTTACCTTTCTGATGAACGTTATATGTTTATCATTATTTCTCTTGCTCGATTTTCTCCGGTTTTATCAAATACTGGATATCGTCCCTACAAACTGGAAACGAGTTACAGGAGTAACCAACCTGCTATGAAATTGTGTGACTATTGAAACAAGCCTTGCTTCTTCTTCTACTTCTCCTTCTTCATGGGAAAAGCAATGAATATTATTATTGAATAAGTACGTTTTCACTTAACCTTTAGTAGCCTGAAACATGCTTATTTCCAACGACGTGTTTCTATCTGCTAAAATATTTCATCCCTATATGCTAACGTTAATCATGTTACATGAAAATACGCCCCTGAGCATAGATGCGAACGTACATATGTTTTTCCTTGTATAATTTTTTCTGAGTACGTAGAAATTAACTAGAAAAAACACAAAAACAAACAGGAGGAATCCGACAATTTTTACATAGAATAATTGAATAGAATTGAACCAACTGTGGCAATCCTAGAAAATTCGAAAATCAGGAATAAAGGTACCAAAGAAAGTCGAACTTCACTATGTTCTTACATATTTTTAGATCAAGGAAGACCCATCCAGGTGCTGTAATTCATCTCAGTGACAATCCTCTGGATCTCAGTAAGGTAAAGCTTGCGAGTCTTTCTACTTCTATCCATAAAATTTCTTCCTCCGTTCTGTTTTTACAAACTGATGATTTATTCATTTTCCTTATTAGATGCTCATAGGGTACGAGTCTGGGCAAATAGTGCTGTGGGATTTGCGGCTCAAGAGTCCAGATTATCGATGCCAAACAACAGAGCCTTTAAAATCAATATCGTGGCATCATGATGGCAAGCAATTTATGTGCAGCCACACTGATGGCTCACTCTCAACTTGGGCATTGCGCCAGTTGAAACCGATAAACGTAACGCATCCCCATGGTAGGTATAATTGCAGCTGATTGTCATTTACAGTTGCTAACAATCCTTGACGATAATCGTTCGATGCTTATTTTCTTACTCTTTTACAATATATTTGTAGCTAAAACTACCAAAGATGGGGTTCCTGAAGCTTGTAAGCCGATACAGAAAGTGGAATGGAAGATATCAAGATCTGGGTAAGACAAATGCGCTAAAAAGAAAGATAAATTCAGTTCTGCATCAATGTTAAGCTCCCCAAATAGCAAAACGACGTTATAAAAGGTACGATAGTAAAGCGTAGTAGATGAATTGCAAACGAGCTGAGCTTGTGATTGATCATCCGCTAACCAGCGAATAACTAAAACGTGTTTATGCATATAAAATGGCTTTTTATACTAATACCTTTAGAGTTTGGTAAATTATTCTCAATGATTTTTGAAGGGTCACTGGTAAACTGTGGTGTGAGGATTTTTCCTGTATCTTAAATTCTCAATTGGAAATTCTCCGCGGCACTTTCCGTTTTGCTATTCGGGATGTTTACCCTGAAAATCGTAAGTGACGTTTTCGTTTTAGTGTTTAAAGGTAACTTGACGCGAACCGTCGGTGACATTGCGATATTCGGTCAAGATACTACGTAGTGTGAAGCTTATTTTGAGTAGCGTACTTAAGACCAGCTTCATTTTCACGTTCGATGTTATATTGTCAAAGAATTATGACCTTCGGAAAAACTTGAACTGTTCCAAATAATGGGAATATTCTTCATGATTTCGTAGAAGTAAAAATCTAAAAAACATAACTGCGAAATCTCACGTGTTTCATTGAGTACGAATTGTTCCGTCTCATGCCAAATAATTCATTGAATAGAAAGAAGGAAAGCGAGAGAGTGAGTGAGTGAAAGGGGCGAAAAAATATAAAAATTAGCTGTGCCTGTACACAATTGAACGAGTGAAGGTATACAGGCGGTATAGTTCGTAATGGAGAAATCGGAGAACTCCGATTTTTCCGATCACCATGCAATAATTGCACCGCAAAATATATACTTATAACTATATATAAATACACACAGCACTGCAGCAAGCACCCGCTTAACATGATGGCACGTTGCACTCCGAGCACTGAAAATTATGATATCATATATGTCAGAAGAACTTAGCCCCCTTTTCCCCTGAGAAAAAAGATAAAAAAATTAAAATAACCACCCGCGTTATGCAAAAATCTCACTTATTATGAATATTCGTTGTATTTATTATCTGCAACAATCTTGGCAAGAATCGTAATCGATGATTGTTACTAACATTCAAATTGTCAGGAAAGAAATTGATAAAATTGAATGTTGTAAAAAGAAAAAAGAAATTATGGTACATGAAAAAGCAGAGAAAAAGAGATCGAATGTATCAGAGATACCCTCGACAAATAAGGAATAACATATTTTTATCTTGACCTATTTTATAGGGAAGCTTACGTTATATTCTCCGGAGGACTAGCGTACGACACAACAGGTCGAACGCCGAGTATTACTGTCATTCAAGGCAAGACCACGACGGTATTAGAAATGGAACATAATGTCGTGGATTTCGTAACATTGTGCGAAAGTCCTTGGACCAGCGGTACGAACATACAACCAACAGTATAGTCACTAAATAAGTAATGAAGAAATTCTCGCTTAATTACATATTGACAAGTTACAGTTGTTATTAATTAAATTATTATTATTGTTATCAATTATTATTCTCATACAAATTTCGATATTGCATCAGTATTAATGCCGTTTATCCAAATTCATTTATATCTAAATTCACAGTCATTTTTCGTTTTTTTTTTTTTCTTGTTTTTTTCTCCTTAATATTATCGTCACGCTTCATGCTTCGGACAGTTTTCTTTCCTCGTCATGTTAGTTTTGTATCTTATCCAAAGAACAAGTTTATAATAATCTTCAGTTGATACTCTCATAAGCTCTAGCTTCGGAAAAATATTCGGCATTAGTTATCCGAGTCTGATTATTGCTTGCCGATCGGCAAAAATTCTTAGTCGTTATTTTTAAAATTATTCCGTTTTGTTTTTGGTTTTTTTTTTTGCCTTGTTTTTTCTTAAGTTCTATTTTACTATTTGGTTTTTGTGTCGAGCGAGAATAATATTGCGATCTAAATAATATGTAGCTAACGCGATTTTCTGAAACGACAGTACACTCATTATGATATATTATTATATTGAAGTTGGGTAGTTGTAATATTTGATTGAAAAAACAAACCAGTTTGCAGTTGAATTTTTATCGATTTGACTGAAAGAATATTTTAATGCAAAGCCAAGTCTTTCCTCTTTCCTTAGGAATTAGTTTGCGAGTATGGGCATGAACTGTTTGAGCACCGTGCTGCTTTTTGCAATATCACCCAATAGCTGCTTCCAGCACTGTTATTTATTCGTTTCATTTTCACATAGTTATTGTCAGAGTTATATTTTATCATTTGTTTTCTCTCCTCTCACAACTATTTTACGAGATTGAAGTTAGTAACGTCATCGTAACGAAACATTGGGTGAAAAATCACTATTTATATAATTTTACAATGATTTTGAAGGAACTAAGATTTCCAAATATGAGTGTGTTTTGTTTTATTACGGTCTAACGAATTTCAGAAAATTTCAAAATGGCGAAATAACGGTTTTTCATCAGCACGAATCGTTACGATAACGTTACTAACTTCAATATGATGCAATTTTTCACCGTTTCGACAATCGATGTTGTCATTTTCTTTATCGTCCATGCACCCGCATAAACGTAAGCCTGGTGTCGGTAGTATTTGCAACATTATACAATTAAACTACCATTAAAATATGAAATGAATAAAGCCTGCGGATTTATGTCCCTTATTGCATTGTATAAACGTATCAATATCTAGTATTAACAGAATTATTAACAAATGAGAATTGCACGAAGTATTCAAAAAAATTTTTACTCTTATCGAAGTTTTTCAAATTTCAAATTTTATCTTATCTTTAATTTAATTTTTATCTTCTTTTTTTCTTTATTCTTCTTCGGTACTTTGGCACGAAATTTTACATTATTCATTTATTATTCTCACTATAACTTAATGAAATATGTAATAACAGAAAGTGTTATTTCCCAAACAGATTTTCAGGATCCATACGCAGTTGTCGTTCTCCTCCACAATGATCTAGTCGTTATAGATCTCCATTCGGCGGGATTCCCTTGCTTTGAGAATCCTTATCCAATGGATATCCATGAATCTCCAGTAACCTGCTGCGCCTACTTTGCCGACTGCCCTTCAGACCTCATTCCAGCGTTTTATTCCGTCGGCTCTAAAACTCAAAAGCGTACCGGGTTCAGCGAGAGCGATTGGCCGATATCGGGAGGAGAATGGAGCCCGACTTCGAGCAGTTATAACGAGATCGTTTTGACCGGGTAATTATGTCGTGATTTCAATTATCACTGAATTATTTTTCAACGAAATTATTTGTCCTTTGGATGGTTATCGTTATTTTTTTTTTCACAGGCATGCTGACGGTAGCATAAAATTTTGGGATGCTTCCGCTGGCACGCTCCAAGTTCTCTACAAATTAAAGACGGGAAAGGTCTTTGAAAAAGCGAAAGCTCGGAGCTCCGATTCTGATGAAGATCCTCTTGCCGTACAGCTGATATTTCTTTGTCCGGAAAGCCGGAAATTAGCCATCGTCGGATCGAGTCGATACGTTATCTTGTTTCAGTACAAGAAAACCGAAGATCAATCCGAAATTGTTGTAAGAATTAATAGACATACGCAATCCTTAGCCCTTCTTTTAAGCCTCAGCAATGTTTGTACATTATTTATCGAGTCTTTTTCTTTTACAGACTTTGGAGATTCCCAGCGCTCACGACGCGCCTGCGGAAACTGAATGTTCTCCGGATTACGAATATCCGCCAAGAGGCAGCCTGGCTACCGAAGGCGGGGAAGAACCTCAAAATCCATCGTTTGAATACAGTTTTCCACTAAAAGTAAAGACCGGTCCACAGAGAAGAGCTCCGGGCTTTCAACCGACCATGGTCTGTCTTTCTCCATGGATTAACGGAGAACAGCCTGGAAATATCAACGCTTTGAGCCTCAACTCTTCATACGGCTTGTAAGTAAGGCTAAGAGTGCTCTAAACTATTCGATTGATATTTTCATCATCGTTTAATGATTGTCTTGTCAATTATTGATTTCTGTTTCTCAGAATGGCCTATGGTACAGAAACTGGCTTAGTTATCGTGGACATAATACAAAGAGCTCTGCTTTTGATTGTCACGACGCAGGATTTGTACGCAAGCATGGATCCCTCGCAGCGTTCGTTGAGGAGTCCCAAGCGATATGACGAGCGGCGTGACAACGAGGACAAAGCCCGAAGTCCCAGTGTCGACCAGGTAAAATATCTTTTCATAATACATTTTTTGCCAGCGTCAAATTAAAACTAAGAATATTATTAAACCGAGTAGGCAAACCGTATAATGATTCGCCAACTCATTACTGTTTAAATTACTCTCATAAGATATGAAATGAATTCTCCTCCAAATATTATTTCCTGGTACGAAACTAGCCGCCTTATTTCTGATGATCCGACTTCCCATTGATCTATTATTCTAAAGGCGCTATCGAGTCGATTCTAACATATAAACAAACACGGTGTTAAGATATCCACAGTAAATGAAAACATGTTTTTTCTCTTCTTTCAACTCACGTTTCTCAAAATATCCGAGTACTAGGAAAACTGTCAATTTTCTTGTCGTCTACCCAATCAACGCAAACTCAGTATTTTTTCCGTTTGCAATACCGTGTCTGTGTATTCATTGGAATCGGCTTTTTTATATTACTCTTTTGAAACATTGATTTAGCTTCGTAATGGGAAAGAAAATTGTCGTAAATTATTGGCCAAGCTTGTCATTTTCCGTTTAGATCGGATAGTCGATTTTATACTATTATTACAAACACATATGAAAATCATCCGTGACTCTGAAATAATTACGATTTTTATCTTTAAATCGTCGGATTATTACAATATTTTCTACATCCGCATCTGCATCAGTCATCGTTATTATTTTTGCATCGCATATCGCAGTTGGTATAATCTGCTCATTTTGTTAACACGCTGAAATAACGATCAAACTGCCGTGTACATCTGCAGAACATCGTGCAGATGCTCTCCGGTGTTGTTTTTGCCATTGCCATTCGTCATATCGCCCATCACCGCTGTCATCTCGTAATTATTTTTTATTTATCGTTACCGAAAATTATCAGACCTCGATTATCGATCGTCGTTATCATCTGTTGAAGATCATTAATCGTAGTAATTTTTATTTACCGATGTTACAGGCATTACTATTTTGCTTGCAATTGCAACAATTTTTTGTTTTTTCAATTTTCATAAGAAATATTTATACGAATTTGTAGCCTCGTTGGTTTACTTTTGAAACCCTTGGAGCCTAATTTACCTCAAGTCGGAAGTTCTTACGTGCAAGGAATCTTCGGAAGTAAACTTTCCAATTCATCAGTCACTTGCACCATAATTCTTTTGAGACGCTCATACTAATTCTCCTTGCTTAAAATTGGAATAATAAAAATTTTCAAAAGCAAACTTGCGACGTGCTTTGTATCGTTAACTTTTTACAAATTATTAATTGCTCTTGAGACTCGTTGGGTAAGGGCTTGCGATATTCTATAGAGTTGTACAAAATTTCAGTGGAATTTTTAAGGTTCTGGCGATAACGTTATTGAATTTCTGAAATCTGGTTGGTAAAATTTTAGAATATCGTTAACCCGTTAATTTTTTTCCTACTGGTCATTCTTTTCACATTACTTTACTCTTATTTTAATTATACGCTTTATTGGTACAAGTCCTGCTTTGTGTCTAACACAGACTAATCGTAAATAAAATCGAGAGAAAACAAAACAAAAACAAATAAAAAGTAGAAGCGTTCCTTAGACAGTGAAGTAAAATACGAAATAATATAGAGCCTGACATTATTTCTACACGCATACATATTTTAAGTTGAAATTGAATTTGAGTCGCAAAATTTACAATTTGTGTAGGATTCTTGACGATTATTTTTCAACCACCCGTGTAAGTAATTAACTTCCCTCAACAACGGCGAGAAGTTTCTATTTGTTCAATGAGACGTGTTTTTTTTACGCACGTAACGATAGGAAAAATTGAAAAATTGCATAAAAGAAAAAGTTGGTCCTTCTAATAATTGCAGCAGGGTAAATAGGATTTGTTAAAAATATTTGTTCGGTCATTGCCGTATATTTTTCGCATCCAACATAGTACATTTTCACATTGAATTGAAAATTTTACCCACCGTTATTTGCCGCCAACGAGATACGATTATGTGACGAGTTAGTGAAGAAACTACTTATTCAGCACGGATTTTAGTTTAATCAGCACGAGGATTTATTCAATTTCAAATAAATGCAAGAAAATAAGAAAATGTGACGAAATCGAAGAACAATCGAGGAGCGACGCTGCCAGGAAGAGGAATTCCAGAGTAATTAAGGAAAATTAGAACAAGTATGAGGAAGCTTGTCCAAATTTACATTGGCCAATTTGGACGTTAATGATTCAACTTGATCTACCACATGGAAACACAGCGGATGAACAAATGGAAACAGCACTGACTAAAAAGTTTATTACTAACGGTCTATGTACGTCACTGTAGCCGACATCTGGTGATCGTTTTTGAATTTGTCAAGTAATGTTTTTGTGTTGCTTAATTTTCAACGTAATATTTTTCTTCGGCAATGAGAATTTCGTCTTTTTTCTTCGCCAAGTGACTTAAAGAAGACGAGAAAGAAAAACTGACCATGCATTCACCGTCGTAAATCATCGCACTGGAAGTACGTAACATCATGGTTCTTAGGCAACATCATGGGTAACACGGTGCTTATCATATTTAATATCCGCTGCTTACAGTCTGTAATTCTGCACACTGATATCTACACTCTTTTCTTACTTACTTCTTTTTCAATCCTTACTCAGTTTTATCCACGTTTATCATCATGTTACGTCGACATTTGTAAATGATCCACTACTTACTTATCTGCAGGGCTCTAATCAAGGAAATGGAGAACAATTTAAATTTCTCTGCATCAATTTCGTATTACAGCTACAAAAATCGGATGCAATACATATGAAACGAATTGAAATGAAAACCAATCTAACAGTTTGGCTGTGTGTCGAAAAAATTAGCTCGCCCTGTGAATAGAATGTAGAAGATTCTGAAACGAAAACATGTATTTCAGATTTGCACAACTTTGCCCCTACCTATGCAATGATATACGCATCACTCCACGATTATCCTTCTAGGGTGTTTATTTTTATTCCTCTTTTTGTACTATGCCTGTATTTTCATGTATTGTTTTATATTTTCCACTTGATTATGTTTTTGTATCCTTTTGTTCGAAGATTTTTTTTTTTAATTCTATTTCGATATTTTTGAATGCTGTGAGGAATATCAAACCGCTTACTCTTTTTTCATTCTAGAGAAAATGAGACGAGTATGGAACGCCTTTACAGTTTTTATAAAATATATCCGAACTAGGGAAATAGATTGAACTGTTGATTCTTCCGTCTAATGCAAGTTTGTTGAGAAAAGAAGCAAAAGAAAGAAAGAAAGACTTGATCTAAAGATCTAACTTGATAACGCAAACGACGTTGAATCGTTCCATATTCGTTTTATTTTCTCTATCTGAGGAAAAAAAACGTAAAAGAAATATTCCTTCAATCCACGGGAAATGACAAGTGACGACCACATAAGTGCGACGATTCTTGATTCATCATTCATTCTATTTCAAAAAACGTAGTACTTTCTTCTTCTCCTGCTCTCTCATTTCACAGCAGCTCATCTCATCGACGCCTGTTCATCAATTTATTCTCCTAAACAGTCACTCATTGACAGACCGCGTTTGCATATCGGTTTAAATCTTGATTTATCATTGAAAACAAAAGAAAGAAAACGAATGCCGGTTATCTTTCACATCCAGTTCATCCATCATTCATTTCACTTCACCTTTTGTCATTTTCAACTGATTTTATGCACGATCCATATTAGATTCACTACGTTCAAAGCGACCCAGTTGTTGGCTCGGAGTCCGTCGTAGCATCCGCAGATGTCTCGTCAAATAGCTCCGCAGTCGGGAAGTCCTGCTTCTCGTCGTCGTCGAGTCGTGGAACGGGGGTGGATTCCGTCAGCGACAACGACGCCGAAGATCAATCGGGAAGCGATCAGGGAGTGGCGTCTGGGGACGCGCAAGGCGTGTCGGGAAGGAAAAAGAACGCTTGGAAAGGTTTCAACCTTAAAAGACAGCTGAGCAAAGTTGACCTCAAGCTTAAAACTACTTTTACAGGGGCCTCGCAGTCCTCTGCGAGTTCTCAAATGCCCCAACCTCATACGAATTACCAAAAACGCCCATCCGTGGGAGTTTGCCAAGCCGGAAGTGAGGCAGGCACGGGATCGCCACCGACTGAGGTCGAGACGGTATCCGTATTTGCATCTTGCCCTCCACGTCACGAGGTCTTCGAAGAAATACCCGAGAGTGGAGAACCTACGGAAGGTGCAGGTAACGAGGGTGAAAGTGCCGCTTGTGCAACTTCACCGGCGGATGGAAATTCTGCTGGGCGAGAGGGTAACTTGGCCGTAGCGACAGTACAAGAAGCCCTCGCGAGACCCGACGATCTTCCCCTCTTTGATAACGAGGGTAAACCGATACGGCCTAAACGTGACTTGTCGAGGAAATCGTGGCCCCACAGAAGAGAGAACAGACTTTTGTCGGTACCGCATTCAAAATATCAGAGGAATGACGGGGCTCATTCAGATATGAAATCTAGGGAAGACGGGGGACCCTCGTTCGCTGGGAATTTGATGAGAAGATTCAGTAAGTCTTTAAATACACACAGCTTGTAATTTACTCAAGCAGTACTGTCGCACGTACGTTCGAATAGCGAAAACGCTCTTAACAAGTACGTTTTAAACTTATGGATACATGTATACATATGTATGTACATATATTTAATTTATTCTTTATCGTTTTACGTTCGTTTACATACGTCATTACATAACTATACATTTTATTGGATTGCACTCTTAGCGATTTTTCATACAGATTCATATACATATATGTGTATATACATATAATATATCGTGTGTTTTACTAAAGGCGGAACGATCCGTGCGCCTGATTTGGGCAACCGGAGTTACAGCTCATGTACAGGTTGAGCACCGTATCCTGCCACCGCCATCCGAAACGTTGTCAATTGTTCTTTCAATTGTTTTGACAACGTTTAGAATAGCCGAGATACAGTGCTCAATCTGAATATTTGCTGTAAATCCGGTTGCCTGAATCAGACGCACGGAGCGTTCCGCTTTTAGAAAAACTCGCGGTATACGTTATTAGTATTATACTGTAGTACATCGTAGCGTTACTTGCCAGTTATTATTTGTCCCACACTGAAGCGCGGTACAAGGTAAAATTAATGGCAATTTGTAAATAATTGAAGAACAATGATAATGATAATAGAACAAACAAACAAACAAGCGTGCCTATGCATTCAGGAGTACCAGGTAAAGATTTTTCCGTGTTTACCGATCAGCAGATTTGTAATTTTTCATGCATATTTTATTTAGAAAAAATTTTTTTTTGTTCAACATAAATTTGTCATATTCTCATCAAACGCATCATTTTTCAAATCAAATTGTACAGGCATTGGGTACGTCGAACAATTTCTTCATATTGTTTTCGTATAGAATGTCATTTCTTGGAAACGGAGGGCAAATTTTGTGACCCCAGGTCTTGTTTTCAATTGTTATTCTAGTTTTTTCCCCGTCTTTCGTTGGATTGTTCCTTAAATTTGAATGAGACGCGCTAGAGCGGCGTCCTTTTTTGAACTGAATGTTTTTTCATAATTATTATGCGAAGCGCTAGCACATTTGTTCCATAGAGCACAATCCTATTTACGCTGCTGCATTATAGATATAGTATATTTTTAATCACGAGTCAAACGAGGTCGCCGTGACGCGAATTTAAATCTACAAACGCCACTAGTCAGTAGTCAGCTGTCCGTTATATATATACCTAGGTATGCTTGCTAGCCAGAATAATAAATAGCACAAATTAGTGAGAAGAGCAGGCAATACGTAAGACACGTTGTCAAACTTATAATCAGTTGGCCACCGAATTACAACCGTTTGGTATCTGCGACTGTAATTTGATGATACAGTATTAAACGCTCGTTGTATCGGTACGCGTTAAACTCCAAATAATGAAAATACAATCGATATTCACAGAAATCAACCCGTTTATAAATCGCTGTCATACGATAAACATGAAAAAAAAAAAAAAAAAAAAAAAACGGTAACACAAACACGTCTATCTTGTCATCCTATTATCGGAAGGAAATCATTTCATTTGTATTTTATTGATTAGAAGAATCTGTCGTCCGGACGTGATCTCAACAGATACTCACAATTACCCTGCAATACTCAGTTGACTTCCTACTCTTCTTACCTTGTGTGTTCGTATTAGTACAAATAGCACCTGATAGCGAGTCGCTGCAAGCAGGGATTCCCAGGTATCAAGGGGCACTGAAACCAGGAATCTTTGCTTAGAACCTTGGGGTGCCTCTAATGAGGGTCAAAAAGCCTCAGCCTGCATGACTTTATAATTAAACCAAATGACTTGGAGACGATACAGTGGCTAGAAGCTCTGATTTACTTTTGGTAAGAAGGAGGGATTGAATGAAAACAGTTGTGGGATTGATCAAAAAGCAGCAGTTCACAGCCATGTTACCCTCATTAGAGAGCATTTAGAGAATACACATTTGCAGCGGCACGCACTGAGTGTGCTGACCTAGCTGCGAGTAAAAGAAAAACCACAAACTGTGTAGCCGCTAAACTAGACGCAGTAGTTGGCTTGAAGGCTCATCCAATCGCCATCAGCTGCGGAAGTTGTCCGTTGAGGATACAACTTGATACAATGGAATTCAACACAAGTCAGATACTATTGAAATCCTAATTGTAATGTAGATGTGGTGAACGGTTGGAAACATGGAGTAGCAATCGCTGCACGAGCTTCTCAGAGAAAAACAAAAGGAAATTAATTGATAATGGAATGTTATCGTTGCTAATTTGTCTGGGATAAATCAGAACTGGACTAGTCTAGAGAGATTAACACCATGGTGTCCAGACGTCAGAAAAAGTCCGTTTTTTTTTTTTTTAAACTGGCAAACAACAGTTTCCAAAAATTCACAATATTTACTATTAAGTTTTGTGTAGTTCGAAGTTCAACACAAAGGCAGTCGAGGTTTATTTAAAAAGTATTTACATCCAATGGTGGGAATAAAAATCCTAATTAATTCCGCTATTTCATATTATAACGCTTATTACGAGAGACAATTGAACTTGAGAAAAACTGTTTAAATAAGCGGAATAAAGGATAAGCATTAAAAGAACGGAATTCTTGATATCCATTCGAACATATCTATGATTCGAACAACTGCATCGCGAAAGAACAGCTCAACCAAACAGTTGCGCATAACAATTTAATTACTCGGTTGAACATCGAACGTCTGAATTTGTCGCGTGATTGAATAATTTGCAGATTAAAAAGTCATTAGGATTACCTAGGAGTAAAGTCGTTAACCTTTGTTTGACACAATTCTCTAGAATGACATACTTGACACACTGGGGTCGTTTATACCCTAGCGACAAAAATAACTGTAAAGAATGAACTATTAAATATTTTGACTTTAAATTTTTCTGTTGGGAGTTCTTAAAAGCTTACTTTTTGAAACTACACAGGTTATGTAACAAAAGATCCAGATGGCGCCATAGACCCGATTTTTTAGATATAGATACTTTAAATTAACGAAGAACAAGCGTGAGGTTGTTTGTAACCCATCGTGTCAAACAAGGGTTAAGCATACGGGCAAGGTCAAATATCAGTTGAAAGCTGCTGGACACCATGAAAACGGACCCCCGACACATATTTGGAAAGATATAACTGGAATCAGCGTCAGTCAACACTCCCCTGCAAAAGTAAAGAAAAGACAAAGAACAAAACAAAACAAAACAAAAAAAACAAAACAAAAAACAACAACAAAAAAACATTGTAACATTATCTGGTTCCCCTACGTGCAGTTGTGTCTATGGTTTGTAGATAAACGGGGTGGGCGTATCCTCATCTGCATCTGGGAAAGCCATGCAGGGAACGGGGGGTGGCGCAGCCGGTGGCAGCGGGTTGCCGTCTCGCAGACCTCCGGCTCCGGATCCGGTATGCCGGTCTCGCTCCCAAGGTACACGCAAGCTACAGAAGTGTCTGAGTACCGCATCGATCCATTCCGACCTGGATGGCCACGGCCATGACCAAGGCCCCGGGGCCTCGATCGTTGGCGGTACCCTTGTATCAAACTTCCCTCTGTACGTACAACGCAGCGTCGAGATACGCGGCTACCAACCGACCAACTCCTCCTCGGCTTCTTCGACCTCACAGCAAAATCTCATCACTGCCCGACATTATTGCAGTTTTGGTAGTACAATCACCCATGACAAAAATTTTTTCGTAGAAGAAAAATTCACCTAATTGCCTCGATTGTACGAAAGTGTCTATCTCTCTATATCTTTATCTCTCTACTATTTTTCTCCCTATTTCTATTCTCTCTCTTTCTCTTTAACACCTTGTTAGTATGTACTGAGGGGCTTAACCACTCTTTGAGTCCGCTTTATGACGTCCATAGATCTCCGTGTAATCCCAGTATAAAACTTTACCTCGTTTTATTTGATGAACCCGTTTTGCTACACGAAAAAAAACTCTTATTTTCTTTGATGCCTTCTGGAATCTTACTTGAAAGCCCCTGAAAAGTCACCCTTGCGAAATTCGTTGAATGAGACGAAACGCAATTTGATAAACCCAATTTGATAAACCCATTTTATTTGAATAAATTCTTTCAAGTTCGTTCAAATTATTAAGAAAGTCACTTCAAATCCACCTCAAAAACGTTGTTGCAAAATTCATTGAATTTAGACGAAACTCAATTAAATGATGGATTAATTTCATTTAATTTCTTGGTATCCTAAAAACATTCCAGTGACACCTGTTCAAATTCCATGCAAATCCGTCAAACCTTAAAACAAAATCCTTTGTACATAGAAAGTGGTTAAGCCTCCGTCCTTTACATACCGGGTACGATTTGTACGATAAACCACTCGTAGCTGCTATCGCTGCACAGTTTGGCTCATTAATATGATGATGAAAATGGTGACGATGTTGTATGTCCGTGTCTCCTGCAATCAACGGCGGTCAAACAACATTACAGACAGTTTATGTTTCATGATTTATATTGGAAAAGGCGTATAAAAAAAAAAAGACGATTTATGCATATTTCAATATACCAAAGATCTTTATTTTTATTTCAGTCTTTGGTTCCGTGTTTTTTACTTTTTATATCAAGTTATCATCTATTGGCTTCAATCCTAAACACTCCTTTCTACGGTATAGTTTGCCGTTTCGTTGATGTTGTCATTATCACTCGAAGCTCAGAAGGAAACGTCAGAACTGTTTAGCGTTTCTATGTCCTCGTATTTCGATGTATTCCGCGAGCATTGCTAATGCATGATTCCTACCGTCACCCTGTATTGCGAGGCTCTGCACAAGTTTGGCTTTTATTAAATTTTAAATTGTGCCTTGAAGCCTGCAAATTACTTCGGTTATATTATTAAACTTTTTTTTTTAGTTTCATTGTCACACTGTTAGAATCCGCAACTTCACTAAATGTTGTGCTTATCGAACCAAAACAAACATTTCACATTCAACCGACTCTGCAATACAAATTTAGACTTAAATGTTGCTACTGTTGTTGATACTCATAATTTATTTGACCCAGTAATTTCTGTTTATTAGCATTTGTAACTCCAATGTCTATTCCGTTTATTTATATTTCAATCAAGCTACATCACTGAGACCGATTTCTTGTATCGGAGATTCAAAGTCAACAAATTGCAAAATCCTGGAGATAAATGTTGAAAACTATCCTTGCAAGCATTGCAGTTTGTAAATATGACTTTTTTGGCCCGACACATTTGGATGTAAAGAATTTTACTTATTGGAGCATTAATTCTCCTCATACCCGAAGCTACAGCTTATCACGTACAATCCTCGTACCAATACTTTTCGATTATATTGATTCTGCCTAATTTGTAATCAAAATCTTGTCTGCCTTGCCTTTATTTATTGCGTCCAGGAATCATCGATCAAATTTCATTTTCATTTTCATTCTCGTTGGCATTCGAAAGTCCCAATTGTCATAGCCCAAAGTGAATTTATGATATTCGAGAAGACCATATCACAGTAAATCAACGATGACGCAGCTCAGAGGCGATGCCTCCACGACTTTGGTGTTTTCCCCATGCTATTACCTTCGATGTGTCAAAAGTACACTTTCATACACCGTAGTAGCAAGAATTGTACTTCCCTCTTCCTTCACATGGTATCTGTGCACGAACACTGCAATAATAGACGCTCCCCCTTCCATGAAAAATTTTTAACGTCCTACATTGATATCGACGATAACCGATATATTCCCAAAGCCGAAGGGCTTTTTTTGAGTTTTAATTTTTCCTTATCTTTACTTTATGTACGTATAATTTCTTGAACCTCGACTATTCAATGTTTCACATAGAAATGTCCTCTGCGCAACACGACCATCCATGTGTATCACTAGACCCTTGATCGTAAAATGTCAATCCCGATCGACTAGAATATTAGAGAGTGTTATAACGGAGGGAAAGAAAGGTATTACAAGATGGAAGAAGTATTTATTTTTTCTAAATTGTGACATGTGTGTCGTTTTGCAAAAAGACAAGAAAAAGAAGAAAAGAAAAGAAAAAAAAAAAAAAAATTCCCTCGTTTGTATATGTACCTTGTACCGTGTCTGCGTATACGGAGTGTATACGAATTTGCATGTGCAAATCCTAGGGCACGTTATTGCCTCAAAAACTGAATCTAAAGAAAAAGGAAAGCGAGGAATGTAATTTATTTTTTTTTCCTGACAAAAAAAAAATTGGAAAAATGAAACTGGCTGAAAAAGCCAAGTTTTGATTTCAAAACTACAGGTTTTTCCACACCAGAATTCTATTTTTTATGGTGAGAACACTTCCGATCAGTTTTTGTTAAGGAAATGCGTATTTTGGAATTTATACACCCGGTATATACCTCTAACATATATATATATATATATATATAAACTATATCTCTTTAGTGCCTGTCTATTTGTATTGAACTGATCTTTTAGATGTGTACATGACTAAATATCCTCTTGTAGGCACTGATCTTTATTCACAAATCGCACACGTACTTTGCTTGACACGTCGTAAAAACGAAAAAGTAACGGAAAGAAAGAATAATAAGTAAAAGACCGAATCAAAACCACTACCACCATCTTCTACAAATCACATGTAGTAGCAGCAGTGCATTCACCGTAATTGCTCGTCGATGTTGGCGCGACCTCGATATATATTGTATACTATATATTCTATCAGTAGTCAAATTTTCCTTTCTTCTGTACCAGCATTTGAACGTTAGAGAGTGATTTTGCGTGGCACAAAGTATTTTGTACAAAGATATATTATATATTTATACATTGTTTTAGTAACCATTGAAAAAAAAAAAAAAAATGAAAAATAAGTAACATTTTAACAATAGCTTCCGAACTTAATAAGATAAGGGTGAGTAACTTATAATCTATTATACATAGTAACGAGAGGATCGTCCGAGCTTAACTTTTATTTGTTAACTTTGGGCCTAGTGGAGTCAAAAATAACGACGTATCGAATATGTTTTCAAATAGTCAAACAATTATCACTGGCGGAAAGAAGTTCCTTCTCTTTTAAACATCGCAATTACGTCTGTGTATGCACCGAAATTGACTCCACTGCTCTCCTCGATATAGGCTTGATATTCATGAGGATGTTCTATTTTTTTATTTTGTTTTGTTTTTTTTTTTTTTTGTCAAGATTTTATTTTGTGCCAGAACATCAACTGAAACGCGATTGAAAATATCAATGATCTCTAGTGACAATCGATGAACGGTTATCGGCACGAGACCATGGCAATGGCGAAACTTTGTCGATTCAGATAATCCACGATCACCCTATTAATCGTAGGATCGATTTTTTATCTTGTAAACGGGAGAATTTCCCAGTACAATTAACGAAGCCAACGTAACGGTTGAAAATTTTTACTGCAAAAGTTGGTGGAAAACATTATTGAAGAAAACATTAGGGAACCGAAGCGGCTGAATTTATCTTGCGATTTGTGTTCGAATTGTTACCATTAACATACGCGACAAGAGAATTCAATAATACATTGACAGAGATATTGTCAGATATGTAGAACAGAGTATTGAACAATGCGTATGTACGCTTAACCAATCTGCTATCAAGGAGATTTAAAAGAATAAGTTTCACACGTGTTAAAATTGCATGAATATTACACCCTGGCTTGGCACACCGATAACATCGAAATAAAGTGAAATTCTGTTTTCGGAAATGCTGGCCGGTCAGATAAATTGGACAGTTCCTTCACTCGATCACGAAGTTCAAGCATGTCGTCGTTGGAAAATATAACGGAAACTATAAATTGCCTCGTATTTGCAGATTCCTATACAAAGAAGAATGGTAAAGTGTCATATATGTTTGCTTAACCTTATATCCGTCTCTGTCAGCCAATAATCACTCGCTGATTATCGCTATTCACAGAAGCCAACGCCTTTCCAACGTTGTGGATCGGCACTTCCCAGGGCTCCGTACTTACGGTTGTGTTCAGCGCCCCGAGCTGCGGCGAACAGAGACACGCGCAGCCGATACATGTTGCCACCTACAGTAAGTTGGACGGTGTTTTATAAATTGCAGTACTTTTGTAGAGCTTACATTTATCTGTTTTTGTAAACATAACATGTGTCGTTCCTTGCACAGGTGGTTCGATGTTCAAACTGAAGGGCTCCATGCTTACCATATCATTTCTCGACTGCAACGGCGCCCTGATTCCGTACTCTTACGAATCGTGGAGAGAAGAACACTTGGACAGCAAGGATCGTAACAGTTAGTTTTTCGCCTCCTTGAATTTTTATCCGTTACTTAACACATTTGAATCGTCTAATTGTCGTAATAAATATTTAATGTTGAAAAATGTTCAGGGTTAAACGGTAATGCTTGTTTTGGAAATATTCCGCAGAAACGCCAACAAAATCCACGAGTTCCGGTATATCTCCAACTTTGAATGTTCAAGTATCGGGTGAGGGATTTGGAGATAGACAATTTGTCGTATTAACATCAGAAAAACAAGCCAGAGTCGTTGCTCTTCCGTCACAGACCTGCATGTATAAACAGCAGCTCGCTGACACAGATTTTGTAATAAAGGCTGAAATAACTTCCTTAAAAGGTAAATTAACAGTCCATTCGTTACTATTCTCCTTGTATTATTACCGCCGTCCCTTGGCTCTGATAATCGATCGAGAAAAGCTAGAATTTTTGCCATCTTAACATTTTCTTCTGTCTTTCAGATAGCGTATGTTTAGTGTGCTACGTTTCTAGCGGACACATTGCAACTTATAGCCTGCCGAGTCTAAGGTTACTAATAGACGTTGACTTTCTGCCGTTGGTAGATCTCAGGTAAGAAGAGGTATATCTACAAGGGTAAAGCGAAAAAGAAATCGAAAATAAACAAAGGAAACATTTAAAAAAAACAACTGGTAAAATTTGTAAATCATAAAGCACGATTGTATTGTTATTTTTTTTTTTTTTTCGTTTCCTTTCTTATTTTTTCTCATCACGATTGGAAACGGAATTATTTTTCATTTTTATTGCCGGCGAAAAACGTCGACTAAAATAATCCAGTATCGGTAGAACCTTTTCCTGTTTATACGTGTAGTTATTTTGTATTGTCATAGCTCTCATAGTTGGTATGTACTTACACATCGCTGGTTATTATTCTTTTATAATTTTAGTTCGGTCTAGTCTCACAGTTGATATAACAGTTTTCAGACTACAAAACGTGGCATTGAAGATCCCATGTTGTCGATATGGGGACAACAGCTATTTGTCAATGAGGATACCGATCTGTAAGTTTTATACCGTAACACGACAATAATACCTTGTCTAAAATATTTACTAACATTGTACAATTAGTGATTATAACCGGTATCCGCAGACTCGAAATACTCAACATACACAGCACCAATACACTTATACCAAGTAGCTTGGATCGGAATTAATATGGTTCAAAAAAAATCTCGACAATTTATATCTCTTCAATGTTAATTTTCTTCACTAATTTTAGCACACAGATATCATCTGGTACATACAATCAATGCAATACAAAATTTATATTGTATAAAAAGGAAGGTTGCCACGTATGATGATATTTCTCATCGCAAACTTTATGTAAATTTTCTTCTTATTTCACTTTCTCTTTCTTTCTCTCTCTCTCTCTCTCTCTCTCTCTCTCTCTCTCTCTCTCTCTCTCTCTCTCTCTCTCTCTCTCTCTTTTTCTCTATACCTGTTTATTAATCACTGCAATAATTACCGAAGAGATAAAATCAAGCAAATATCTGCAGAACTATACTATTTTTTTTTTATTTTTTTTTAATTTTTGTCTTAAATGTTGAAATAAAATTTATCCGTCTCGGTATAAAATTGTGTGTCTGTGTGTGTGCGATACTAAATTTATCGAACAGTGTATATATAAAACTAGATCTGTGACAAATTCACATTCGTTAATTACGTCATTTTATGAATATTGGCAGGGAGAAAGGCAAAGCTTATTGAAAAATTAAAAAAAATTCCTGCTCTTTTTTTTTTAATATTATATTTTACAGAATCGCCAGAACGTTTTGCTTTAGCAACAAAGGCCACGGTTTGTACCTCACGTCGCCCACAGAGATACAAAAGTTTACAGTCTGTAACGAGTTTTGGTGAGTTTCTCCTTTTTTGAAAAACACTCGCGTAAAATTTCGTTGCGTAGAAATTTCATATCTACATCATTTATTTTGAGAAAATAATCAGAAAAGCATGTAACGGGCGTTTGGAAAATTTGGCAATTTATAGGGCTGACTTAACGGAGATGATGGGGGAGATATTCATATGTCAAGAGATGCCAGAACCTCCAAAAGAGAGCTTTTTACGAGGTTTGTTTGGCGGTGGTTCGAGAAGCCTGGACAGAGAAGAACTTTGTAAGTAAATAAAAAGTAGATATCTGTCAATTACGTCTTACACTGTTCACCGAAGGCATCATTGTTCAAATTACTTGCTGTCTAATAATAGTACATTATGTAACAAGGGAATAAAGTCTAAGATTATTCCCGCGGGTGGGTTTACTTTCCGAGCGAAGCGAGAAAAGTGCTTTTTCCCCGCAGATGAGGGAAAAAAGTTACAGCGGTAATAATATACCGCTTTTGTCCCGCTATTCATACAAAAAAAGTTAACATTATGCTTGAGTCGAGAATAAACATATTGTTGGCTTCAAATTTTCCCATGTATTTCTTGAAACGTATACTTGAATTCTTGGTGTAAACCGAAACGGCAAAGTGATTGAAAAAAAAATTCAGGAACCAAAAAGGTAATCAATGCTGCTAAATTTTTAGTCGGCGAATCGAGTGGCCGAGCTTCTCGCACAGTGGCTAAGCATATCCCGGGACCAACCACCAACAACAATGGTCTTAGAGAGAAGGCGAACAGTGCAATGGGGGATGTCAGTCACGCGCATCAGATGGTCGTCGAGCGAGGTGATAAGCTGTCGCAACTTGAGGACAGAACGGCGCGCATGATGTCCGAGGCTGAGACATTCTCTCAATCGGCGCACGGTATAATGCTTAAATATAAAGACAAAAAGTGGTATCAGCTATGAGAGAGCTTTGACAACGCGAACGGACACTCCAAAGATGATAGATTATTAACTAAAACTAACTTACGTGATTTAGCATTCGTATGTTACCACCCGTCATCGTCATACTACTTCCTTCCTTCGTTCCACTCTTTCCTTTATATCCACATCAGCATCTCCCATCCTTTTCCTATCCTCCAAGATCTGTTATTATTATTTAGTGTAAAATGAAGTTAATACTTACCATGTATAAAGCAATTGATTCATGAATTAGTATACATATTATAGTTGTGATATAAATGATAATGGATAATATAAACTAATAATGATAAGTATAACAACAAAAACAATAATAATAACGATAATAATAATGATTATATAAAAAATTATAGGTACATACACATATGTGTATATATATGTATATATGTATATACACACATTTATATATATATACATATATATAAATATATATGCGCATGTAAGTTCTAAAAAAAAAAACGGATATAATGTAATAGTCAATATACATACACACACACACACATATATATATATATGAATTTGTTTCGTAATATACGCCTCTATTATTTATTATTAAGTAGACTGTTTTTGTATTTGTAATAAAATCGCAACTGTGTACATATATACATGGTGATACTTGCATACGGTAGGCTGGAACGAAAATCTATTAGGGGACAAAAAACTCGGTTTTTTATTTTCTTTCATTCAATAATAATGATCATAATAATTTTCAAAATGCGGTTGTACTGTGAAAAATTGTACTTATCGGTGTACGAAAAGAAAAACAGAAATTACATATAAATCCTGATGAAGAGAGTAATTACGGAAATCCGATAATGGTATCTGTCTAACTGTTTCATAACTTATAAATAACAATCGCGCGAAATTGATAACGATAGTACAGAATGCTCATGAATACTGAAAGAACTTCTTCGTGGTTTTTTTTTTGTTTAACCTAGGAACATCATTTGTCGAATTTTATTGATTAACTTTTTTTCATTGTCTTCTGAGTAGAATGTTGAAAGATAAAAATCAAGCGCACAAAAAGCTGTACAAAGAGAAAAAAAATATATATATCTATATATATATATATATATATAAAGAATAACTAGAAATAAAAAACAAAAAATATAAACAGAAAACATGAATTTTCATCGGAAGTTGTGAAACTTCAAGATATTGTCAAGTTTGAGAAGAAAAAAAAAAAAGAAACCAAAGATGAAAATGTTCTAGACCCAGGATCAATCTTCCTTGTAAACTGTGCGAAATAAAGATAGAACAAGGAAATTAATTGTCGTTCCAGCCTAATATACAGGGTGTTCCGAAATGATATATGGTTATTACTAGAAGTTGGAGGTCGTAGTACACGTATATAGAAAAACTTGGTCGTTGCAGTCGAAAAGATCGTCTGGAAATTACGACCTTCTGGTTGTGATGTTTAATGGGGCAATTAATAGAGCGCGTTTCAGTATTATGTATGAAAACAAAATACTATTTTTTTTTTTTGTCTGCATAAAAATTTACAGACTTTATACTACTGTCAACTCGATTGAAGAAGATACATATTCAGAAACTCGTTTTCAGTACGACGTCGTATCATTCGAATTGAAAATCCTGTATGTATATATAAATAAAATATAAATATAATACCTATAAATATGAATATATAATATATATTATATGACGTACGAAGCGTAAGCTATCGAGCAAGGCACGTGTTATAGATATGGTAGGAAATGAATCTTCTACTCCTGCTGAATAAAAAAATCTTGAATATAAATTGTAATAAATAAAGAAAAAATATACATATTATCAACATGCAAGAGAGCATGCGAGGTGCGATAGAGGCGAAACGTTTAATATGATAAGTGTAGAATAAACCCTTGTTGGACCTATTAAAAAAAAAAAAAAAAAAACGGCAAGTACTTATTCATAGAATTAATTTCTACCTTCTCCTGTAAGAATTCGTGGTTTACATTGTTATCTGTGAATAGTGTATATTTTTTCTTCGACGACATATCGTGAAGAAAAATTACGTTTACCTTTGATTCTTTTTAATGTTCAACCGAACCCAAAGATCCGTATTTGTTTCTATTTAAATTATATTTATTTGGCCGCAGTGGTTTCCACAGTGGTGCGACAGTTTGTACAGAAAATTTTAAGTAAATCTGTACGCGTAGCGCCTTATTTGTCGACGAAAATACTTGCGAGTATTTAATAGAATTACTTTTCTAATTGAAAGAAACTCTGAATAACTCGAAAGATAAAAATTCTTATTTTCATTCTTTTCACATTGCATGAGGCAAACTTGATACATTGCATGCGTGCATTCTGTTTCGACGGCAATTAAACCGCGGAGTTTGGTGTCCGCAAATCTGTGAAACATGTATTGTACAATATTAATTCAGAGCAACGGGAAAACAATTTTATTTCTTTATTCAGTCAGGACGACAGTTTATGTGTAGGTATATTATATTATGAACAACTTTACAGCAATTAGTCAGTTAAATTAACTAATAAAAGAATAATATGTCGTGTACGGAAAATTGAAGTTCTCCTTGTAACATTCATACCTATACGATATATTTTGGTCTCACCTGGAAAAATAATTGCGTGAAGAGTGAACGAGAATCGTAAAATTTCACAACCTTCTGTTTGCGAGGGAACGCGGTTAAGGAAAATTAATGAATTTAAAATATCCAACCAACGCGTAGTACGAGCATAACTTATATATCAGCCTCATACTTCTTGACCTATGTATTTATATCTATGCAAAAGTGCAATCTGCTGTTGCATATTACGCTAGATACATACATACACATATCATACGTTGGAAGAAAATTTTGAAACATTCATAGATCGTTCGTTTTGGAGAAAACAATTCCGTTCCACTCGTACCCCTGTATTAATTAAGAATAACCGATTTTTTTTTCATCTTTAATTCTCTGACACGAGGCTGCGATGATTTGGTTTGATCTGATACAATCGGCCAATAATAAGTAAGACTTTGTGTAGATCTATGTCAGAAAATTATTATACAAAGTTGAACGGTAAATATCAATTTTTCTAGTGGACAATAAATTGTACTCTTTTATTTAATAACTATGTAGTTGCACAATGATTTGGCATAACATAATTTAATTATAATTTTTTCTTTCAACAATACACATGTTCTTTAGTTGAAAATAACATAAATATTATTGTACAAGTACATAGTTGATCGTAATAATTACAGGCCATAGTTAGTTTTCCGGTCGAATAATGACGACGATAATATTAATAATAATAATAATCCCTGCGCAGGACGGAATCTTAAAAACATTTGGATTTAAATGAAAAACTGATGTACAGTATCGTTAGTTAAGTGGTACTCACAGGTATTTTTTTTTTTCACTCGTGGACAAATTTACTCTACTCATTTAACGACCTCCGCAGTTTGTTAACTCACTTCTGTTACCCCACATGTTTGGAAATATCGTTGCGTCCATTGGACAAACCAAATTATTGGCAGGATATTTGCAGACATTCAAATAAGAAAATGTTCCTTCAGTTCTACTCGGTTACACCCAAAAGCGTTACACGGCCATTCAACATTACTTTCACCCAACCTATTGGCTTAAATCGATACATTTATCTATGTGCTTTTCAGAAATAAAAAAAATATTTTTCATATCATATACAGCACTTAGTTATATACGTATACGTGAGCAGCTTCAATTAAAAATTATATGTCTTTGAACTCCCGGATGAATCGTAGTTTTTCATTCAATGAACATATAATACATTTTTTTTTTTTCTTTGAAGTTTCCATAATATTACGCCGACAGAATATGTATGGGGAATTCCATGCGAACTCAACTAAAGTCTGACCCTCACGATTTTTGGTTTCGTTCACAAATTTTTGTGCAATTGTCCCGACTCTGAAATAGTACCTTCATTTTTTTCAGGTTTTTTATTCAGCTGGTTAATTATACATCACTATTAAGAGTGATTTTGAAGAGGATATTTTTTTTAACTTTCTAAAAATTGTCAAAAACTCTATTTCCTTTTCCAAACATTTCAAGACCGGGCCTATGACGGGCCGGTTTTTTTCAATGCTTTTAATTTTATTGATCAACTAAAACATCATGAAAGTTCTCGAAAAATTCTTAAAACTTCTATTTTTCACTTCCTAGACAGGTTCTATTATGTAGCGATGTTTGCCTATTTTTTGGCAGCTCCAATTTTTTTTTTATCGACTTCAATGTTGTAAAGTGAAAAATGGAAATTTTGAGAATTTATCGCGAATTTTCAGACTGTTCCAACAATTTCTCAGTTGACCAATAAATCTGAAAAAATTCAGAGTACTGTTTCCGAGTTGAGACAATAGCAGAAATTTTTTTAAACAAAATCAGCAATGCTGACGGTCAGACGTTGGTCGAGCCCGCATGGAATTCCCGATATATATGTATAGTTGTTCGTTAAACAATGAGATGTAATTTCATTTTGATTAATCGTAATAGTTCTTCAAAACTTTCACGACACCGTTGTACATGTTATCGGTTTCAAAATGGAATATCTCAAGTTTATGATTTTATCCACTTTAAGCGAACTTCAACTTTATATCATAAATATTTCAGAATTTATAACGACGACTCGTGCTGGGAGTTCATACTTTATTAGTTTTCTCATCGAAAGTATTTAATTTTGATATTTTCATTGGACGTATGTACGCGCCGCGATAAAACCGCAGCGATAAAGTTATTAAGGACAACCGTAATAACAAGATATAGAGGATATAAATTTATGGTAGAAGATGCGGCTGCACTATGCTGCATTGCCGCTGGATTATCCCCGTTGAATATATGTATTAGAACACGCGTCGATTTCGCGTTACTCGCGACGCATGTATAATTTCCGGAATGACGTGACGTCGCTCTGGAAACTTCTAGCCAACTTTCTTTTCCCGATAAATCTGTGCTAACGTTATATCCTCGATCGGTATCGTAGTTCACCATACGAGAATTATGGTACCAAAAAAAAAATGACGGTATTTCGGTCGATTTTTTAACAACACAGTGCAACAACAGCGTGCTATCGGGTCTGACGAATTTTTCCATCGGCCCGTCTATTTCCGTGTGTGCATCTGTAAAATTCATGTTATAAAATTATTTTACAATTTTCTATCATTTCTGTTTCGCATAAAATAAGAACAACTTCTGAGCACATACTACTGGAGGTAGCTTCGCGTGTTTAGAATGTGTAGCGGAGGAGTGAGAGAGAGAGGTGTATGTTGCTTATAATTTGTTTCTCTCGCTCTGCACCTGATTGGCCGATACGTTTTCTCTCAGCCAATCAGATGTAGAGTGAGAGAGACGGAGCAAACTCAAAATATATACATATATGTATATATCTCTCTCTCTTTCCCTTTTTCATCAATTCAGCTGCATTTTTCGCGATGTCGATACGATATATGAGTTGCTCCCTCCAGTAGTGTATGCTCTGAGAGAAGAACTATCAGAATTTCCACCCACCGACCACCTGTAGCAATAGAAATATGCTGGACGGAGGGTGTGTAGACACTTGACATTCGTAAATTCCTGCGTCACGTTGCTGGACGTATTTTATTTGAAGCGTCCAGTCTTCGCTGTGTTGAAAATGTATCGCCTGGAAACGCTCATCGCTCGCATACGTCGTTAAACCGACGGTTAACAATTGCTGGACGCCTCTTCTTCTTATCCACGATACCTGTCCGATCAGGTTATCATATAAAATCTGTCACGATCTATCGAACTTGTGATAATACGGACGCTGCGATCACAGTTTTTCAAATCTGTTTAATGTGACAGTAAATAATTTTTAAATTAGCTGCGTTATTAGATGATCTTACATGCATACTGTCGCCGATATTTTTCACGATGCATGGTACGAGAGCATTTGATCCAGTCTGTGCGACTATTACTGTAGAGTTATTAGTCCCAAAACTCATGGGGGGTAACAAATCGTTTTCGACAAATGCCGGTGATTTTCCGGCAGATTCTTGCCCAGTTTTTCCTACGCTATCCGTCTCGATGCCGGCTAAACACTCTGCGGAGATCAGTGAGGAATAGAAGTTAGGTTGGACGGAAGACTTTATGTTCACTGTAATAGACTTTATACGAAATTAATATTTTCCTCACCGATCTGTAGCATGACGTTGAGTAATAGGACAAATACAAGGACAATCGTTGTAGCACCATCGTTATGTCTTGCCGTCATGAGCTACAATTTTACGATCGTTTTATTACCGGCACCTTCGCGTGCTTCAATCTTCTATGTGAAAATCAAATACGAATTGCTGTCTCACTCCTTAAGATGATACACTCCTATATTTCTCTTCTGTTTCTACTCAACGTATCGTCGATTTCCCGCATTGCATATCTGAACGCAGTTTAAATGCGACTTGCTGCAAGCTGAAAAAATTAATATACGGTTAATTATCTATAGTTTCCAAAATCCAGTAGATATTATATGATAATATGTGAAGAAAATTTTGGTGAAAAGCGAGAGGCTCTTGAGTAACAAACAATTGTTGATAATTATTTATCTTTAACTCGATTAACTCATGCGTTTACCTTTGGATTGGATATGTTCTTGAAACATTTATTATTCATGCCGTTTGCGTTAATCATACACTTAATCTTGTCATTCTCGAAACATCTGTCTTCCACAAATTTTTTAACGAATCTTTTATCATGCATACGAGCTACAATATTTTTGTATGGATTTGTAATATGCTGATGATATTGTATTCTAGTCATTCCAGATTTATGTTTGTCGACGATCGAGGTATGGTAATTCAAAAACAAAAAAAAAAAAAAATACCAAAATACTGCACTTTGAATAACAATTTTTTCGGAGCACAAAATCGTCCTCAAACCTCGTGACAAGGATTTGATGCGTAAAGTGCAATTATCATGTGTCAATCAAATCCCAGAAGTATTATTCGTATGTATAAATAATTATTATGTGTTGTCACTCAATTTTTGCGATAAAATGAAATGATTACATTATTACGGATTTCAAACGGCTTGCGAATCGTCGCAATAAATATAAGCTAACGTTTTAATTGAATATACATTAATAACGGTAATTGAGTTTTATACAATCCGGGATTTTAATCAAGTTAAACTACGGCCAGTGAATAATTTACACGGAAATTTGCAGAGCAGCTCCGACTCCAAGACGCACAGCCACCCGAAATTTCGGCTACTCCTCATCTCCGAGGAGAAGCACACTGTGTGAGAGAGACGAGATGTGGGTGTGGAATCCGTCCACTCACCCCCGGAACCCTCAGGGTTCTCAGGGCCGGAAAATTTTAACGCATCAGAACTCGAGGCGAAGGGGGTGGTATTGGTTGAATCAGAATGTATCAGAAGCTTGTAGTTTGAATCGCATGATTTATACACATCAACAAAGGACTTATACATAAAAATCACACTTGAATGCGAGCATCGAACGATCCCCCAGAATATTGAAAACAATAACTTAATCACCGTAGAGCCGAATTCTCAAGCTCGAATTGTCTTTGCGGTATATTCAACAGTTGGCTATTCAAATTTAGACGTAACATGTTGCGCGATTACTATTTGTAATTGCCCATATTTTTGACAAACGACACTATGCATCGAGTTAAAATCAGGTTAGCGACATCGCGGAAATATGTGAACTCGTGGAAGATTTCGTTCTGCCTCATCTTGGTATCGTTGGTAATTTAAGCGGTTTGTGTTCACCCGTTAATTAACGCCATGAAATCTGATCCAAATTTCGGAATAAGCCCCACGAAGAACCCCATCGAAATACGGCACTGTGGCTTTCAGGCGCAAACGCCAAACCGCCCCGCCCGAGTATACCCAGGCCTGAAGGCACTGCGCGTGGAAAGATGAATGAGCATTGACTTGTGAGAAACTACAGCATCCCACCGACAGAAAGTTTAATTTGATCCTGAAACGTACCAATCGAGATAACGGAGTAATTAATTGATTGAGTTGGGATGTTGCGGTCTGATTGCTCCGGCGAAAAATTTTTGGTAACCAGCTATAGGGGGAATTCTAGAGTTGAAATGAGAATATTTCTACGCCATCGATCATTGGCTTAATTAGTTCTCACCTTAGCAAGCGGAATCGGTTTATATACACGTATTTACTATAAACTTAGGATTAATATCCGGAAGAATTATTGGTTTTTTTTTCATCCTTTATCGCGAACGAATAATTAGAAAAAATTATAGACCAATTTCAAGGTTTGAAAATCACCGATCGCTGGATGGTAACTATTAATTTTTAGCAAAATGTCTGCTATTTAATATCTTCGGTCCTACATCTTATACGTAAGATAACAAATAACTTATATTCTAGGATTGATTATCGCGATTTTTCGGTTTGGGTTTCAGGGGGTTGAAAATCGAACGTCACATTTCGACCATCAATCATTACCCCGTGGCTCGTATACAGTGATGCATTGAATAACGGATGAAGGTCTGATGGAGTTTACGAATGGATGCGATTTTCGAAGGAACCAACGTTACGTCTCATTTCCGGCGATCGTCATATCGCGAAGAAGCCCCTTAACGCTGTTTTTGTGGATACCATATGTGGCATCTTACGAGAACATCCCAGGATAAAATATTTCTGCTAGATATTGACGATATTTTCTATTGTACGTCTGACAAAATTTTTAGAGATTCTTCATTACTTAATTCGAATAAGTGCAATGTGGAAATAATATATTGTAATACGAGTGCGGAAAGCGCGAGATTTCCAAAGAGTGTGAGGTTTACAGTATGAGCCAAGGCAAGTGCTATAAACACACGAGTCAGATATCGCCCATCAGCACGTGTGACACACGCTATTTCTTCCGAAAGGAAAGTTTGATTCGAGAGGCAAGCTAATGTGATATAATGGGTTGAAGGAAGTAGATCAAAAGAAGTAGATCAAAGGAAATCAACTGGTTGAGAGCCAAGGGTTTCATGAAACCTGACGTAATCCCACAAACTTCAGGTTGAACTTAACCCAATGACGTCACCGGCGGTGCGTAAAATTACGTTATTGGGGTATGTACAGGTGGCAAGAAACCACTAGTTTGTAAAATTGAGAATTTCGGCTAAGCGAATGTACCAGCGCCGTTTTACCACACTTACCACGTTTTATGCACGCTCCAGAAGCAATGAAAATTTAACTTTTCTAGCATGTGTTGGAAAAATATATTTTTCGATGCATCTAGCCCAAGTATAATGATCAACAGTTGACTTTTGTTTGCGTGGATAATGCGCTGCCTGGCAGTACCCTCAAAATTATCTTTGTTGGAACACTACATGATTCGTAATTAAACAGAAAACTAGTAATTCATAATTCGGTTCAACAATACTTAAAGAACGGTATCATTTAATTATACTATTATACTGTAACTATCACTTTAGGATATAGAGACTAATTAACTCTAATTTCGTGTCTAAGCCAGTCGGATATTCAAGGACCAAGGAGTGGAAATCAAGTTACGATACTCAAACACCAAGATTTTAACAATGCATACGATAATTAGTCATCGACTGATAATATATATTACATAAATAACAAATTGTCTATCTAGGATAAAATAATTTTACAATTATTTCCGTATACCCGACTCTGTATCTATTATACATCATGATGATTAGTATTATTTGTATCGTTAATAATCCCACAACTACTATTTTTATACAAGTTATCATTTATACGTTTTCTTGATTCTAAGTTATCTAATCATGTTGTCTCATGATCTATTATACAAAATTCATCTATAAATGGGCACTGCCCTTGGAGTTGTACACCTGCAACAGAACTGCAGGTGTATCCTACTTTGGTTACTTCACAAATGGTAATTGTTGTTATGACCTTGCGTCATTTATGGTAGCTGGTACCCGTACTTCTAGGCCGTCTAGTTCTTTGCTCAACGTAATTTGGCATCCTAGTCGAGAACTGTGAATAAAAGCGAACAAAAAAGAATAGATTAAAATACAAGATCAAACAATACACTCAACTCCTGGTGTATTATTGGTCAGCGATGATCAATCAAAGTTTTTCGTTCAATTCCGAATGTCTATTATACATATATGGACCTTTTTATAAGCATTCCGAAATTATAAGTGACAAATGCATGAAATTCTTTACTCCAAACATATTGCCAATGTCTATGCTGCACAAGGCTGCATTCATTCAATATTACAATTTCAATACATCAGCGGAGATAACGACTCAACTTTCTAAGAATAAAATGCTACATACGTATCTGTCAGATCAAAGGCCAAATCAAGCATGTCCAATTCCTCATCGGTCGGTTTCGAAGGCAGGGAACCGTAGACCTCCTTAGAAAATATCAAATGGCAGGTGCTGCACGTAAGCGTACCTTCGCAGGCACCTAATTCAAATCAGTTGACACTCTTTAGTAGTTTCATTTTGTGATTTTTTATCTTTTAATTGTGTCGATTAGCTTTACTATTTGAAACTGATAGAATTTATCATACCAAAACCATCCAAATCGATGTCATTGTTAACTATTACGTCTAAAAGACTATCTCCCTCCTTTCCTTTGGCTTCAATTCTTTCTCCACTCGCCCTGATGAATGTTACCTTTATTCTGAAAGAAATTAAAGAATGTATATCGAATGAGTCGTATAGACAGGAAAGAATGTTGGATCGAATGAAACTGCTTACTCTGGTTTTTGCGAAAGGGCTTCCTTAGCGTAATTCAGTTTTGTTGAGTGTAGTAAAATTCTTCTTGGCTTAAGAATTTTCGTGGAGGTTAGCCCAAGAGCGCTTCGCAGAAACGCGGTTTCCACAATGCATGAAATGTTTTTAGCCAATAATGCCATGGCGAGTATCAGAATTGCAAATAACGAAGTAGGGTTGTAGTTTAAGAGGCTGTTTGGGAAATGTTTTCGAAGCACGTATTGTACGTATTCAACTACATAACCACGCAACGTTCGTCAAGAAGCAATGAAAGACCTGTAGAGTTAAAAAATTGTATTTCAATAGAGGTAATTCTGGATCACTTTTCACTGCCGGTGAACGGTAAGTATTTGAATGAATTTATTTGATTTTTATAACAGTTAACTATACCTAACGCAACCATACTGAACCATACTTCGGCTGACTCGGAGAACAACATTCGTTAACCGCGCGTCGACACTTGCAAGTGCTTCGAGTGCGCTATCAGGGCATCAGCTAAGGTCAGTAGAATATATTTAACCGCGAGAGGCGCCGCACGTTGAGCCCATGTCAAGCTTAGAACTAGGCGTAGAGGCCTACTGATCTGTGTTTATAATATCTCTATGGTATAATCAGTCTTCAGCGTCCAGAAAAATAGAATCACGAAGTGTGACGTAACTTGGAGGCGATGTTTGCAATGGAATTTTCAGAGGCTGGAATTGGCGCACTTTTTCCTGCGTTTTCTGAGTTCCTGGGAGTTCAATTGGTTAGAAATGAGTCATACCAATCGAATCTGAGACCAAAAATATTGGGCTCCAAATGAGAAAAAAAAGTAAGGCTAACCCCTTTGCATTTTCGGCGATAATTTTCGCGATTTTGAAAAGTGCTAGAATAAATTGTTTCATGCACTATTCAGACGCAATTTTGCGAGAGAAATCTGTTGGGCGCAGTCCCAATGCGCTGCGATCAACGCATCGAAAGTTGAAGCCGAAGAACGAGAACCTGTGTTTTCGACATATTTCAGCAGGTGGTTTTTCCGTGGTAATTTCTCTCCTGTTGATTCCACGCTCTTTTCGCTGCGTTTTCTGAGTTCCCGGGGGTCCAATTAGTCAGGAAAGGGTCAAACAAATCGAATCTGAGACCAAAAATATTCGGCTCCAAAAATGAAAATAAAGTAAGGCGAACCCCTTTGCATTTTTGGCGAAAATTTTCGTGATTTTGAAAAGTACTGGAATAAATTCTGTCATGCACTATTCCGACGTAATTTTGCGAGAGAAATCGATTAGGCGCAGTCCCAATGCGCTGCGATCAACGCATCGAAAGTTGGATCCGAAAAACGAGAACCTGTTTTTTCGACATTTTCCAGCAGGTGGTTTTTCCGTGGTAATTTCTCTCCTGTTGATTCCACGCTCTTTTCGCTGCGTTTTCTGAGTTCCCGGGGGTCCAATTAGTAAGGAAAGGATCAAACAAATCTAATCTGAGACCAAAAATATTCGGCTCCAAAAATGAAAAAAAAGTAAGGCTAACCCCTTTGCATTTTTGGCGAAAATTTTCGTGATTTTGAAAAGTACTGGAATAAATTCTGTCATGCACTATTCCGACGTAATTTTGCGAGAGAAATCGATTAGGCGCAGTCCCAATGCGCTGCGATCAACGCATCGAAAGTTGGAGCCGAAAAACGAGAACCTGTTTTTTCGACATTTTCCAGCAGGTGGTTTTTCCGTGGTAATTTCTCTCCTGTTGATTCCACGTTCTTTTCGCTGCGTTTTCTGAGTTCCTGGGGGTCCAATTAGTCAGGAAAGGGTCATCCAAATCGAATCTGAGACCAAAAATATTCGGCTCCAAAAATGAAAAAAAAGTAAGGCTAACCCCTTTGCATTTTTGGCGATAATTTTCGCGATTTTGAAAAGTGCTAGAATAAATTCTGTCATGCACTATTCAGACGCAATTTTGCGAGAAAAATCTGTTGTGCGCAGTCCCAATACGCTGCGACCAACGGATCAAAAGTTACAGCCTAAAAACGAGAACCTGTGTTTTCGACATTTTTCAGTGGGTGCTTTTTCCTTCGTAATTTCTCTCCTGTTGATTTCACGCTCTTTTCGCTGCGTTTTCTGAGTTCCCGGGGGTCCAATTAGTCAGGAAAGGGTCAAACAAATCGAATCTGAGACCAAAAATATTCGGCTCCAAAAATGAAAAAAAAGTAAGGCTAACCCCTTTGCATTTTTGGCGAAAATTTTCCCGATTTTGAAAAGTGCTGGAATAAATTCTTTCATGCACTATTCCGACGTAATTTTTCGAGAGAAATCAATTGGGCGCAGTCCCAATACGCCGCGATCGAAGGATCAAAAGTGACAGCCTAAGGACGAGAACCTGTGTTTTCGATATTTTTCAGCAGGTGGTTTTTCCTCCGTAATTTCTCTCCTGTTGATTCCACGCTCTTTTCGCTGCGTTTTCTGAGTTCCCGGGGGTCCAATTAGTCAGGAAAGGGTCAAACAAATCTAATCTGAGACAAAAAATATTCGGCTCCAAAAATGAAAAAAAAGTAAGGCTAACCCCTTTGCATTTTTGGCGAAAATTTTCGTGATTTTGAAAAGTACTGGAATAAATTCTGTCATGCACTATTCCGACGTAATTTTGCGAGAGAAATCGATTAGGCGCAGTCCCAATGCGCTGCGATCAACGCATCGAAAGTTGGAGCCGAAAAACGAGAACCTGTTTTTTCGACATTTTCCAGCAGGTGGTTTTTCCGTGGTAATTTCTCTCCTGTTGATTCCACGCTCTTTTCGCTGCGTTTTCTGAGTTCCTGGGGGTCCAATTAGTCAGGAAAGGGTCGTACAAATCGAATCTGAGACCAAAAATATTCGGCCAAAATATGAGTAACCCCTTTGAATTTTTTCAGTCCAAATTAGGCCAACTTTGAAACATATTGAAATCAAGTCTTTGACGCAGTGTATTGAATTTATTTTTTTGAGAGGAATCCATTGCGCACTGTCTTCACATGCTGCGAGCAACAATTGAAAACTCACCGCTGAAAAACTTCAAATTTTCACAGTGTTTTTAAGCAGATGGAAAGGAAAAATCACAAACACATAGCTACGAAATTTCAGTTTCAGTTTATTCGATATGCCCTAAATAGTTCTAGTACAAGTGTTCAGGCGTCAGTGTATACTAACTACTTTATCAAGTTTCCGAAGAGTATAATTATAATATCTTATATTAATACATTATAATAAAATTTTGTTTTCGGTAGTATACCGGCCCCTAAATGCTGCTTTTCTTAATTACTTTGAAACTGACTTTAGTGAACTTTTCATGCTTTATAAAAATGTTGTGATAATAGCATATTACTATATAGTGTTAGTTACGTAGCGTTTGAATTATTATTTCGTTCGAGTTGTTAATCATTATTTCTGCTTGCATTAAAAAATTATGTATTTTGCTTATGTAAGGCCCTTAGGGAGCTTCGGCTTCAGGGCCTAAAAATTTGAATAATAATAATAATAATAATACTAATGATGATATATTATACCACTAATATTATAATATCATTCTGAGTGATATAATTAGTACAATATTTCCAATAGTATTGGAGTTCAGGACAGAAAAAATGTAATGCGACGGATGAATAATACATAAGAAGACTGACTGCTACATAAGACAAAAAAACTGTGATGTACATTGCATTAAAGATAATTATTATTGTAGTTTGTAAGCGCAGTTTAAGTTCCGGCCTGCGTACAGGTGCAATGCACCTCTGCAGGCTACGAGGTGTATAATATAGTATTGTATTGTTACTATTTTACGTCACCTGGAATAAAATGAATAATCACTACGTCAATTTCTCCGTATTTTCTTCGTATCTTGTCAGTTGCTGGTCCGACGATGCGCTGAATACCTTTTTTGCAATCCTTGGGGTCCAATTAGTCCAATTAGAAAGGGTCATAAAAATCGAATCTGAGACCAAAAATATTCGGCTCCAAAAATGAAAAAAAAGTAAGGCTAACCCCTTTGCATTTTTGGCGAAAATTTTCGCGATTTTGAAAAGTGCTGGAATAAATTCTTTCATGCACTATTCCGACGTAATTTTGCGAGAGAAATCGATTTGGCGCAGTCCCAATACGCCGCGATCGAAGGATCAAAAGTGACAGTCTAAGGACGAGAACCTGTGTTTTCGATATTTTTCAGCAGGTGGTTTTTCCTCCGTAATTTCTCTCCTGTTGATTCCACGCTCTTTTCGCTGCGTTTTCTGAGTTCCTGGGGGTCCAATTAGTCAGGAAAGGGTCATACAAATCGAATCTGAGACCAAAAATATTCGGCTCCAAAAATGAAAAAAAAGTAAGGTTAACCCCTTTACATTTTTGGCGAAAATTATCACGATTTTGAAAAGTACTGGGATAAATTCTTTCATGCTCTATTCCGACGTAATTTTGCGAGAGAAATCGATTGGGCGCAGTCCCAATACGCTGCGATCGAAGGATCAAAAGTTACAGCAAAAAAACTATTGAATGATTTTTAGCAATTTCTGCTGGTTTTTCCTTCCTAACTTCTCTGCTGTTGGTGCTACGCACTTTTTGGCCCGTTTTCTGAGTTTCTGGGTATACAACTAGTCGAGAAAGGGTCATACAAGTCGAATCTGAGACGAAAAATTTTTTGCCCAAAAAATAAGTAAGGCAAATCCCTTTGAATTTTGGACGAAAAACAGCTAAGCTAGTTCTTTCGATTTTTTCAGTTGAAATTTTTCTAGATTTTGACGTAATTTTCCGGAAAAAGACGGTTGCGCGGATGGATCAGTTACTGCGAGCAACGTGTTAAAAGTGACAGAGGACAAACGGAAAATTGTGTTTGTATTTTCTCAGCTATTGATCCCATGATGTTCCACGTGTTGCGTTTGTATTCCCGAGGATGCAATCAGTCTATCAAAGGCTCGTATGAACCAATTTTGTGTTCAACTTAATTTCCGCCTCATGAACGGAAAGATAACAACTATTACGCCTTTTTGTTTGCCAAGTTTAAACGAATTTTTAAAAACGTCAGTATCAAATTATTTGGATCCTATCGAGACGTAATTTTATGGATAGAAACGACTGCGACAGGTCTTCATTCGCTGTGATAAAGAATACGGAATTTAGTCAGCAAACTGCCCCAGCAGTTGATGATGTTTCCAGAGTTTCCCAAATTTAAATTAGCTTGAGGACATCCCTGATGATAAACTTCTTTGTGAATGAATAAGAAGTCTTTAACAATGGGCGATAGCAAATAATACAAATCAGTCTGTAAACTGTAAAGGAATTCAGTTTATCTAATATCCATGCGATTTTCCAGGTTGAAAAGTTTTCCACCGACGGTCGTTCTGTTTCTATTATTCTAGTCATCTATAATAATCATATAACAAAAAACTGTAAAGCTACGTTATTACAAATATGCTTGATGTGGAGATATTGTTGTACATTATAAATTACAATACCGAGCGCTCGCGTGAAAGCGGGTTAAATTTACATGAAATAAATCGAAGCACTGACAGGCTTACGGAATTTATATGCTTAATTGTATCGCGATGGAACTGATGGAAATAAATATTATTAGTCACAAAATAATGTACATGCGACTACGAATCACATAAAGTAACCAAATCCGAAAGTCCTCTTGATAGCATCCCAGTAGTACCTCTCCCAATTCTCCTTCGTGGTGTCTGCTTCACTGAAAACGAAATCAAACCAACAAATAAGAACACGAAACCATTAGACTAAAATACGGTCAATTGAATAAGGTTCAATCAACCAATGAAGGGTAGAATAGCAAACAATCCAGAAAAACAATGCGCAGAGAGAAATGTGGGATATCAAGGACACTTACTTTGATGGTACGCCAGTTTGAGTTAATTTGACTTCGGTATGGTCATTTTTCTCATTTATTTCAAGTGTCACTTTGCTATAGTGCTCAGCAGGCCACTGTTTGCATCGCCAGCTTTGTACTATCTTAGACGGCGATAATTCAACGAATTCTCCATGTATATTTCCTCCAAACAATTCGAATTTTCCATTCTTTTTCGCATCCAGTTTCACCGGGCCTTTTGTGAAAGCTTGAACCATCTACACAAGTTAAAAAATCAAAACAAAGTAGTAATCAAAAAGAAAAACACTCAATACGGTTGCGGTGTGCATACGAAATGTTTGATCTTAAACTATGACCAAGGATCATACCGAAGTCGGTAATTTGATTAATTGGCTAAAATAGTTGGCTAATGAAATGTATGATCACACCTCAGTAGACGTGAACATGTTGTAGAACTCCTCTGCTCGGCACTGGAATTTTTGTTGCTGCTTCACGGTTGTTGTTGTTATTTTATAACCAAGTTTTTGACTATTCGATTCGACAACAGTATTCATATGCATCTGTAAAAGTAATGATTCATAAAAATGAATTAATGATGCAGCCTCACCAATTATGGATGTTACCAGACGATTACGGCAATGAAAAGTGTACATATGGCTTTGGTTTGCGATTTTATACTGTAAAAGAAAACTGCCAACAGATGCTTTCGATTTTATTTATAATAATAACCAGCTCGTCTCAAGTGTGAATATAGAGTTGAAGTATGCAAAAAGTAAATCTGACCTTAGCATCAAACCCAGACGTCATGTTGGATATTTTTTCGTTCATGCTTTCTTTCTTCGGCAATATCATGCCTTTGCTGAACTCTGCGAAAAAAAACCCAACAATGAATTATAAGAATAGAGTATTACAATAACCATTATGGCAACAACTGTCAGAAATAAAAGCAAGAAAATAGTGTGAATTGGAAAATTGAACAGAAAATATATAGGAATGGCTACTTCAACTGAAAGTAAAAGCTTGAACTCCCAGGATCAATTATCGTCATTCAAGAAATGAAAGAATATTCACCATCTTTCACAGTAAATTCAAAATTGTTACCTTCTTTCAGCGATAATACGTATTGAACTAATTTTTCTCTAATTGTATCCTTTCCTTTGGTATGTAGAAAATGTTTTACTGCTTCCCCTTTGTCTGTACTATCTTTTAGAGTAATTTCAATCTGCAAGTGGAAAAAATACACTACTTCAAAAATCATCGTCATTGGGTTATATCCGAGTCAAGGTTCACACTTTTAGACCAAGAGTACTAAATTTCATGAGTTTCAGTCGAAGTTAATTAACAATCTGCTATTTGAATCTATGAGATTCAATAATAGTGATATCAGAATCAAGTCTCTAGCACTATTCGTTACATAATTTCGAAAAGACTTACATCGACTTCTGAGACGTCATTTTCTTCAGACAAATTTGGTATATTTATCTTTCCGGCAATAGTTTCTTCTCCACTGTCTTCAAGTACCCATTTGAGTACTAAATTCCATTCATAGAAAAATATTAATTTCCCTTTCCTATTGTTGGCAACAGCTTCTCCTTCACATTTTTCAAACTCTGTCACCTTGCATTTCACTGCAAAAGTGTAAGGGGTGTAATGAGTGCATCGTTGAAAATGAATCGGTAAGATGATCAACTTTATTTACAGATAATTGCATACCACTATCTCCTTGAATAACTAGGTTGACAAATAATTCCTTTAACTTATCCTGCGACCATTGACAGGCATTTTTCTCGGTCCTAAAAGAATAAATTAATGAATGTTATCTCGAAAAACAGTATTGTCAATTGATTTGGACTTCAGTAGATTTCATAACTACAAATTCCACTATTCTGTAAACTCAACAAAATAAATAAAAGGCAGGATTAAGTGTCAATACCAGTGCCAATTGTTGACGTTCGTTGCATCTGGTCTCTCTTCGACAATCCACCGAGGGTCTCCTTCGCCCCACTTGGCCATGATCGATACAATCCGTACGGAAACTGGGTTAAGATTTCAGATTTCCACCGGTGTTACTTTCTTGGTAATGGTTTACCACGTCTCTAAGGTTAAACAGGAAGCGTGATCTTGAGATATTGTACGATAAAATATTTAATTATTTCAGAAAAGTTATTGGGAAGTATGCATTCAATTATGTTGATTCAAAAATGTGCAATGTTAGCAGCTTAAAATTTTAATTACGATTAGTTGCAGAATTCGAAAATTCAATTTACATACGTACCAGGCAAAATATGTTGAATTAATATCAGGTCCTAAAATGGTTTATTGGTTCAAAAATGTGCCGACTGATTGATCAGAAAATATTTTTTAACCCTCTTGACATTCAAGTCCAGTGCTGATCGTCTCAGGCTTACAGACTCAGAGCTCCGTGGTTTCTGGAACAACCTAGATCGTACCTCCTTTCCAGATTTTCATCACAATCTGTAGGGCTCTGTGGTGTTTAACTGTCTCGTGTACTTTCTCGAAATTTCAAGCATAGAGTATGTCAAAGATATACAAAGACCATACAGTTTGGCGGGTCTGGGGGTATTAGCAGTTTCACGTATTATCGACCAAGTAACTGACCACGCCGATAAAAAAAGTTCTTCTGAACCAACAATTATCACGTACAAAATTTTGGTAACATACCGTCGTCATTGTAAAATTCAAAAGTTGAGCGTTCGTTTCCTCACAAGAAATATTCACGCAGCAATAATACAACGGAAAAATTCATCTCAATCAAATATACGCACGTGTGGTGTTTATATTTACCTGAATATATCAAATCTTTTATAGGCGACAGTTGTATCTCTGAAACGCTAACTTTATTCTTTCAAAAAAAGTATCTTCGAATGTCGATTTAAATGTACTAGTTCTTATTTCAATATTGATTTTCCACAGCGATAGAAGTTATTCAGTCTTATGGGTCTCTGATTAATACAGAAAGTTAACTGAAATCGTACAGGACCAAACTATATGTACCAGTTGTGTTTTTCTTTTTTTCAGTTTTTACTTTATTTCTCAACAGCATGTCATAATAAGTAATAATTTACATTTATGATTGTACATTGTACGTTACATGTTTAACATACTCAAACGGAGGCAAAGCAAATCTAAATCAAATGTAATTTCAGTTACAGTTGAAACTAAATTGACCTTAAAAAAAAAAAAAAAAACATCTTTTTCATAAAGTGACCATGTAGTAAACACGATCATAAAAATAATAATTACTTAATGTATCACATAATTGTATTCGAATTCAATCTTTTAAACATCTAACGCTTTTACAGTTTTTTCAATCTAAACGAAATGGATATCTGTGAAAAAGATTCTTATCCAAGAAATATTTTGTCCATAAATCATGTAAATAAAAAAAAAAAAAAACTCCAAGGTATAAATGGTAAAAATTTTAAAGAATGTATGAATGCATTTATTGAAGGGTAGATAATGAGGTGTTCGTGTTCTACTTATCTAACCACTGGATTCTCACCTCTAAGATTCATTAAAATTTCTTTTCAAAATGATTATATATGAACGAAAAAAAAAACTGTCCTTTGATTTGAAATCCATAATTTCCATAATTATTATAACAGATGTGATCACTTGGTAATATTTCATACAGTTATTCATATCTCAGCTACTCGCAGGAAATTAGGTCTTGAAATCGAAGAAAACTTAATACTCACTTCCTCGCATTCGAAAAGGAGAATGAGAGAAAAAAAAAAGTAATCAAAGAGGTGAGTAGAAAACGAATTGTTTGAAAAAATAAAATTTTCTCGTTCATCAAGCGACAATTTTGTCAAATGTTATATTTTGCCAAAAAAAAAGCAGCTATAATCACGTAGTGTGAACGATGGATAATTTTTCACAATTTTATCTAAATCAAACGATATTTTCTTCATAATATATGTATTATGATACGATACCTATGATGATAGTGCGAGAAGCTTTAGAGTAAAGGGCTTAACCATCCCATACAATACATGTATTATACGTGCACACAGCTACATGTGTGTGTGTGTGTGTGTGTGTATATATATATACACACGCGCATGTGAAGTGATAGTCATATTCATTTGGTATATTTTGGCATACAAAATAATTTTATTTACAGTTCGGTATCATTACTTTAATCGATTAATGATTTGTTTTTTTTTTTTTCTCGTTATACTTTTACTAAGTTATACTAAGCGACGATAGTATTCAATATTCATCAGTAATATAATTAATAATATTTGTATTTATCAATCTGTATATGTATGCATGTATGTATGTATTTATGTAGACAAGTAAAAGGGGAGGGGTTGTGGAAATCTATTTACAAGAAACAAAATAATAATAATAATAATAATAATAATAATAATAATTTGCTGAAAATAAAAGTATTACAATAAGGTTGATCATCGTCTGGAAAACATTGCCCGAACGAGTGATTAATTTTATATTGTTTTTTCTTCATTTCTTTTTTTCTTATCATCTGATTATTCCCTACAGAGCACGCGTATGCATTATCGTTTTAAACTACCAGCTTCTGTATACGTTACGTAGTAAAGATTGCGAAAAGAAAACGTATACATGTTTATGTATATAATATATACATATATATATATATATATATATATGTAGATTCATATAAAGACAATTGAATATTTATTTTCTAAAAAAGTAATCTCATATACTATTACAATAACTGCTTATGGAAAGAACTATCGACCGTGAATAGTTTCTTCTTTGAACCTCTGCTCATTTTGCATGTATAAAAACGTTACTTCCGTTTGGATTTATTTTTTATTTTTAATTTTTTTTGTTTTCTTCTTGTCAACGCAAGACAGTTTATTGCATCCACAACGACATCATTAGTTATCTTTAAATCGATATAGCGTGATTATGATTAGTTTGAAAAATTGAATAGTTTGAAATAGCAATTTTGAAGCATGAGAAAAAAAGATATTGTAATTTTGAAGGGAAAAAAGTTATGTATAATATTTGCCGTAATTTAGAAAGTTTAAAAAAATTGCTTAGCTGAAGCTCGAATAATATTAAAAGAAATCTAAAGTGTGACTCGAATTATTGCACAACTCGAATTCTTTTACAATGTTTCGTTTTAATGCAGTTGAGTAAGACTATGTCGATCAAAAATAATTATCCAAGGTAAGTTGATAGAATGAAACAAAAACAGAAGAGCAAAATTGTCTTTACCCACAGGTATGATAAGATCCACAAGATTTCAAACCATCAAGATGCGAATAAGAAATGTGAACAAGGGCTAATCGATATTATCATCTTGAAATGCGACCGTTGTCGTTCTTATTACTATTATAGAAAATATAATTGTTAAATAATATAAAAGTATACAGACGAATTAATTGAAACGGAATAAACGTCTATTACATAACACTGTTATAATAAATCTAAGTTTATAATTTATACGATTTTCTATTTCAATTATTTAATATCCAATATTCTAACGTATTTATACAACATTATCATTTCAATATTATCGGACAATATCGGAGTTTAAAGTTTGACAATAATTAATTCTTAAACCGTACCTCCATACCTCAAGCTTTTTTGCCGTTTTTATTTCTTTTGTCACCCCCTCTTTTTTTTTTTTCTTTCAAATTCTCCTATAAATCTCTAATCGTCGATCCTAACTTCTACAAATTCATTCATTCATTGTTATAAGTATAATTTACTATTACCGTTTCATTTTGTTGAAGGATTTCGCCGAATTCCCAGACAGTAATATTTACAATTGTATATCTGGCCGGCTAGCCTTGTGACAATTCGAAAACGATGTTTTGATGAAACGTTAATGGAAAGGAAAAAAAAAAAAAAAAATATACTGTCACACCTTCCCAGAGTCAGCCAGCCTGCCACCAAATGCCAAAACAATAATCAATGAATGCAGAACTACTAATATTTTTTTTAGTAAAATTATTCTTAGGCAGTTTTACATAATTTTTCTCAGTATTAAAGTTAAGCGGCAGTGGTGGCGGCTGTTGTAAGTGATATTTATAATACAATAACTGTAGATAAGTATATAATTGAGTTTAACATCGAGGAAATCTGTTTCCAAGGATAAGCTATCGTTACGTTATTTTTTGTTGGTGTTACTATTGTTATTATTATTCTTACTTATGTTGTGTAAATGTTTTTATCTACAATCGTGACACGGCTTAGGTACACGTAATAAACTAACTATAATAATAATGATAATAATAATATTACTATATAGGATATAAAGGCATTGTCATACAACGACAAAAACTATTGAATATATGTTACTATATAATATATATATGTGAGATATACATATACATATATATACCTATATATATAACTGAAGTTGGATAACTATGCATCATTTTTCTAAGAGATGTTATAATAATAATAAAAAAATCTTTGCTGTTACATTCAATTAAGAAAAATAAATAAATTTTACACAGACACCTATTTTTTTTTTTTTTCCTATGTGAAATCAAACTTGCCACACGCAGTTTGCGATTTTTGTATACACCTTAATATATTCTCCATCCCGCCCCCTTCAACGATAATGTACGTATACATAATAAGGTGTTTAGAAAATAAAGAATAATAATTATAATAATCATGATCGATGGAGTTTAAATTATTGAAGTATAATAGATAGAAGACATGTGTATGTGCCACGTACCATGTATATGTATGATATTGATTATCAAGATAGGGACGGTCGTCAAAAGTATGATACAAGAGAAGAAGTAAACTAGAAAGAAGCAATATAATGAAAAAGCAACAAATAATAGCCAAAGGTGATCGAAAACAGTTCCCAACTAATTCCAGTTCCAGCCTATGTATGAATCTTTGATAAAAGAAATGTTTCATTCACCTTTTAGGCGGCAGTTGACAATTGGTGCGTTAATAGTAGATTACAAATTAACAATCTCGTTTTTTTTTATTTTGTTGTTTTGTTTTTTTTTGTTGTTTTTTCTTCTTTTTGCTGTCGATTGCATAGGTTATTTGAATGACGTTTATTTTTAGATTCTTGTCTTTCGTTCTGCCAATCAAATGATGCGATTAATGCGAGAAATATATTTGCGTACGACAGTGACCAGAAGCCAATAATGAATCGTGATTTTGTACAGTAGGAGTGATAATAATAACAACAACAACAACAACAACAACAACAACAACAACAACAACAGCATTAAAGTTTCACTAATCTGTTCCCATAATTATTATGTTACATTGACAAATGATTAGAGAAATCGTGAAAAAACAGCCTGCGATCAAAGTCACCGTGATGCAGAAGAATAGATGACGAAAAAAAATTTCGGAAAAAAAACAAACAAAAAAAGTACGCAGTCAGACTACATTTTACTTATATTCAGGTATATGCAGTTAACCGTTGAAACCTAGCCTCAATGACGTCGGTATATTGTTAGTGATTGAAAATGAACTCAGTCTCTCTCTTCCGACACGATGCAACGATTAGAGAAGAAAATGACGAAAAAAAAAAAAAAATTTAAATCGATTAGTTGTTATCTAAACGCTAGCAAAATCTACTACCTACAGATGTATCTCTATTATTACCTGAGTAAGTATAATTATAATAATAATAATAACAACAAAACAACCATTATTATTATTATTCGTTTCTTAATTATATGAAGATTCAATACTAGATTTCTAAATATATAAACCCACACACATATATATATATATATAGAATATGTTTATATGCATAGAATATTATTACGGTAATAGATAGGTAGATGTTGTGTTGTAGTTTTTGTTTATATTTTCTTGCTTTTGCTCTTTCTCCTTTCCTGTTCTTATGCTTTGTCCAGTTAACATCTTTGGTTGATGACATATTTTTTCCATTTTGTTATTCATATGGAGCCACATCTGTACACGCAACAATTGTCGTGTCAACACTATGTATTAAATTATTGTTGTTATTGTTGTTGTCATTATTATTACTATTATAATAATAATAATTATTATTATTTAGTCCAATATAAAAAAGTCTATAAATTAAAAAACACGTATTAAACTTATGATAATATTTAATAGATTATTATAAATGTTGTTGTTGTTGTTGTTGTTGTTGTTACTTTTACTACTATTGCTACCACTCAATCATCAATGCTGATTGCAATGATAAACTTTCGATCCAATCAATCATATGAATACAGGATTGTTATTAATATTATAATACATAGTTTACCTATAACAAATACAAAGAACGCACGTTCCTTATCATTATTATTAATATTATTACTGTTACTTGATTATTTATATAATTAATTCTTGTTATTGTTATTATTATGATTTACTTTTTATTTGCAGAGGTTTTTTTTCTTTTTTTTTTTTCTTTTTTTCTCTTTTCATCTACGGCTTCTTTTATGACAGTGAATCTGAGAGGGAAAGAGAGAGAAAGTGAGAGAACGTGCGTATGTGTGTTTGTGTGTGAATGTGTGTGTGTGTAAGATGAGAAATATAGGCAGAGATGAAAATTAGCTATATAAACATTTGTATAAATCGTTGCTACTACGTCGGATGGGACGAGTGCTGCGTAGAGGACTTGCTCGAAGTCTTGTAGTAGGAAGACGAGGAGGAGGACGACGAATGCTTTTCCTGAAACATATTTATCACGTTAATACTACCAAAAGCACAGAGATGAGGAAATGGAAATAAAGAAAACAATTACAATGAAAGTAAATGGTTACTTTTAACATTGATGATTAAGTGTTCAAATTTTTTCCGCTCAATAATATTCAAGATTATCAATTCATGAGCTACATTATTTTGCTATAACATTCTTATATAATAATTAAATGAAAATACGGGTTTGTTGTCTGGGAAAAAGATCTACCCTACACAAAGTCGATACATATTACGGAGTAAATTTTCTTTCGACGGTAGAAAAAATGAGAATGGTAAATATTTATTATTATTTAAACTGTAGTTCGTAGCGACGATATTTAGTTCCTGGCAAACGATAACGGTTGACAATCATTTTGTGGAAATAAAAGTTATCGTTGGTTGTATGTTCTATTAATGACACAGGATGCCTACATTAATTGATAATTAGTTGTCGCACATCTAACATATGATATATATATATATATAAATATCATATAATCAAAATACTGCTGCCAATTAAATGTCGAAATGAAAAAAATCTGCAAACAGCGAGACTATCGTGAAAGAAAAAAAAAAAAAAAAGCAAAAGATGTTCGTACAAAAGACGCAAGTACGGAATGTAAAGAAAACTGTTTAAAAGACAGGCATCCAACCTAACGAACTACATTCAACGCGCAATACGATAGTTGTGAGGTGGAAAAAGAGATCGGGATTTATTAGAGGATGCGATAATAGCGCATTATTAAATGCAAAAGAAACAGACAAATTGAAATTGATAATAAAAGATACTGCTACATAAGATTAATACAGAAAAGAGATAAGGAAAATATATGCAATAGACAAAGAAGGCCGCACAAAGAGTGAGTACGAAAGAAGGGAAGTTAGTACACGGATACACATCTACGGTAATGAACGCAAAATTGCCGCGTTTTTCCAACAAGGTGTAATTTACTAATATCACAACTATTTCTACTACTACTACTACTACTACTACTACTACTACTACTACTACTACTACTACTACTACTACTACTACTACTACCAGTACTACTACCAGTACTACTACCACTGCTACTACCGCTACTACTAACTACTACTAACTACTAGTACTACTATTATTATTATTATAATTATTAATATTATTATGATTGTTTTGTTGTGGTGTTGTTAAAAAGACAAAATAATTACTAAGGTATTCGTTTTCAATAGATCGTTTATTCACTAAGCATTTTTTTTTTTTTTTTGACCGCGCCGTGTATGTCACACGCGCTCTCACACAAACATATGCAGTATGTAATAATTGTTTTCAAGAAACACGAAGAAAAAGAAAAAGAAGGAACAGGAAATGTGTTTTGAAAAAAAGAAATGAACTGGGAAAAAAAAAAACAAAACAAAACTTCCTCCCCCTCTCTTCAACTTTTCCTTTCTCTTCAAGCCAAGTAATAGTGTTTGTATTTCATAATTTTTACCAGCGATAACGTTCAATTTTGTATTCGGTTTATCTACATAGTATTCAGTATCGTGTATTAATTGTTGAATTATCCAGATGGATATTAGATAGATAAGTTACAGTATTATGTACTTTACAAAAATACACATGCTTTGTACATGGCACGCCGATACAACAACAAAGGCAACGACGATGAAAACGGATACATTATATCTCATGAACATTATTCTTTCCTCGTTACATAATTAATTAATGTATTTTAGAGTAATCGAGGTTCAATTTTTACGTCAACTTTTAAACCTTACATTAACAAAACTAACTTATCGGATCTCTTTAAATCTATGTAACATCACTAATGTCTTTTAGATTAAAAAAATATTTATGCACATATGTATAAATATATATATATATGTATATATAAATACACATGTATATATTTGCAATATACTCCAAATTTAAGTTCTATTTTTAACAGCCATTACACCATAGCTACCTAGTAGAAATATAAATATTTGACAACCGTTCCGATTTAAAAATTTTTTTTCTCCAACACTCTTTTTCAACGCTTAGACCACCTTCTTGAAACAAAATTCTTTCAACTGTTTACTTATCTTTTTCAAACGGTACAGAAACCATAGCAATTATTTTGTCCTTTTGTATATAGAAATATATATAGATATTCTCTTAAAACTACGTGTTTATACAGAAAAAAATTTATTTATATATATATTTCGTATAGTTTTCAGAGTAATAATAATAATAGTAGTATTTATAATTATTATTGTTATCAAGAAATTACTTTACCGACACACACATGATACTCGATCGTTATAAATTTATTGTCAGACGTGCATAGGCTATACTTTCTCGTCAAAATTCGAAGCTAACTAATAATCGATTACTTTCACATACACAAAGGTGTATATAATAGGGTTTCAATTTTCTATTTTCACAAGCATACATCAGTTCATATTACCGATATTAATTTTTGATTTACATTTTCATACAACAAAAATATAAATATTACGAAGGAAACGATCGTAGAGATTAAATATTGGTATAATAATAACTTTGATAGAATATGTATGAAGTTTTTACGAACAATGTTAGGTGAGAACGAAAAGGGTTGAATATATAATCGTATTTCTTCAATACGTTGATATAATAAATATTTATTTCACCTAGTGTTCTCCATCGGTCAGAAAAGTATGCAAGAAAAATTTTAAAAACCCGAATTTTCAGTGGTTACGATCCTTCGACATATTACGTTTCTATGAATCAACTACTGATACCAATCTGAAAACTATGTCTACAATTTACAACTATAACTACGACTACGGCTACATAACTAAGTGTACAAAATAAAGTTACTAAACAAGCTTTGCTGAACAGCTCCTACATTTCATTATTCTCAACTCGATTCAATGATGTGAGATAATTTTTATTCGAAATGCTAAAACGAAACTTTATTAAGACGCACATGGATAGAAATTGAACTGGGAGAGAACTGTGGAGGAATACAAGGATTATTATCGAAACGCGCCTCAAAGTAGTAAGCTTATATAATTTAAAAAATATAATTATAAATGAAAGGAAGAACGAAAGTAGAGAAGAGTAGCGAGGTTTTAGTTCGTAGCTGATAATTATACCAGAGATCATATTATACGTATGTAATAACAGAAGATGGAATATAAATTTGAAGAGAAAGAAAAAAAAAAAAAACGAAAACTGATAGAAATTAAAAGCAATATAAAATAAATGAAAAAATAAACGAATGCAGATATGCAATAAAATATTTTCAATAACTGTATTGTAACGAATAGGGTGTGTTAATACAGTATTTTGGGTACCTCGATCATTGAACATTTGTCATTTTATCCCTTTTCACACTATAAAGAAAGTGCATTTCAGTATTTTCGATAAAGTTTTGACACAACGATTAGGAATTAAAATTATATTGTATTCTTTTTCGTTTTTCTCAAACTGATCAAAACACTCTGAATGTCACTGTACCGCAAGAAAAAAAAAAAAAAAAAAAATCATAATTACACATATTTATATTTCTCTACACAAAATTTTTGTGCTGCCATTGCAGAGGAGTTTCAATAAAGTTATTTACAAATTTTATAACAAAGAAGTGAGTGTAATTGGTTTTTCTTTTTTGTTCTTACTACGTTTACCCCATCAACCACCTTGCATTTTAAGCATCACCATACAAACACAACTCAACGTGTGCTTTATAATAATATATAATAATAACAGTAATGTAGAATACAACGTAATAAATATATAGCTATTCGAAACTAGCGATAACATGATTGTAAAATTTACCGTCCCTCAAACAGACAATGAGTTTAACAAGTTGTAAAATATAATTATATGTGTGTGTGTGTGTGTGTGTGTGATTATGCGTTGACTTGTTTGCGCATTTCTAGTCTCTATCTTGCTGAATAATAAGAACACAAATGTGACAACAAGGTTAAGTAATTGTGACGCTATAGGCAGATTAGTAGAATCGATGCAAAGTTATCATATGATCAGTTTCTCTATTGGACAGGAAGGAAGATGGAAAAATTATACAGAGGTTGAAAAAAGAAAAAGAAGAAAAGAAAAAACAAACACCAAAACCACAACTAATACTACATACAACGCGCGATTGCACGTTAATCAAACATAACAGGGTTGATTAGTCAATCTGTATAAAATGATATAATATAACATGAAATAAAGAATAAAACAAAATATGCTATCTAGATTTATAATATGACGATAAACTAAACACCTATAATGCTGCCAAAATGAAGTCGATCAATACTAATAATCACAGTGCACATCGTCTTTTAACCTTGACATTTTAATTCCTTTCCTACAATAAACGTATACGTAACAACTCTGAAGATTTCAGTTTGGAATTATCTCTATATCAGCTATATTTATATCGACGACTCAGTTTTGTCGCATAAAACGCGGGGGGGAAAAAACTACTCTTGTTGGTCTATTCGAGGCCATTTTACGCTAGGTTTATTCAAAATCGAGCTATCTCATTTCGTTCCTAATTAACCGATAATTTAGAGTACATTTTTATGTCCCGTTCTCTTCTTAATTTCAATATACGTGAAATTTTGAGTTCACACAACTCTGACTAAACAAAACCATATATACACACACACACACACTAGGATGGTTCTTAAAAAAAAAGTAATGTCTTAACTACGAATGCCCCCCCCCTCCAAACCACATCCAACTAATTTCGTAATTTTTTCAGATTTTTTACACAACTCTAAACCGTGTTGCCAAAGTTATGCTTCCCAATTAACGCTTTTCAAGGTAACAGTAAATCTGCCAAACGGATTTTGATGAAATTTACCATCAGGAGGTTTCTTGGATCGCCGATAACGAATCTGAACTCGAAATTTTGAAATTCAAAAGAACAGATCCAATATGGCAGTATCAAGTGACTTTTGGAATGCTTGTTTGCAAGTTCGAGTGCAGATTTGTAATCAGTGGTCCAAGGAACCCCGTTATATTAAAATTCATCGAAATCCGTTAAGTAGCTTTACTGTTGCATTGAATAGGGGTAAAATAGGGAAATTAACTCTCTAGCGCGTGGCACGAGTTAGTCATTTTCGGCCTATTTGGAGCCAATTTGGGGGATGAATCAGTTGAAATTCAAAAATGATCACCCTATATACACACATGTACATAAGTATACATGTGGAAAAGATAAATAAATTTTTTGATCGCTGTATACTTGTATGAAAGTTAGTTTTAATTTGAGCACTGCACAGTTATACCTACTATAATATTGAGTGTCATTTTCAAAATGAGCCTAATTGATTAGGTATAATCTGGACAGGTGTATATTACTCTCACTCCGTTTATCGTCAACAAAATTAATTTAACATGGCCATCGAGATACTAAGTTGAACTGACTAAGTTCAACATCAAGCTGTCTGTTCGCTGACTTTGTCTGACCTAACGTGTAAAAAAATATGTAGAAAAAATTTCACACAGAAATTCCTGATATAAAACGACTATGTTTAAAAAATATATTTTATTATCGTAGAGGGAAATATTCAAGAATCGATTCTACTAACAAACATCAATTTTGAACCATGAATTTTAGTTACGTCGATGAAAGTATCTAATGTGAACTTCCTCTAGTATTTGAGCAAATCATTGTGAATTCTAAGATAGTCAATGCCACAAAAAGTACACAAAATTGAAAAGATCCAGGATATGAACAAACCTTTACTTAAGAAAAGTATTTTTGAAGGAGTGGTAAATAAAAGGTGGTGTTGTTCATTGCACCACATTACCAGTCTTTCACACCTGCCCTCCTGATCCTACTAGTCCAATTGAATTCTCGGACGCTTCCCTGACAACACATGACGTCAAATTACAATAAGAGTCACAGCTTCTTTGGTAATTCAAGTCATGCCTAAAATACTCATGCGAAATGTTGCAAGACATATGGTTAGCAAACAAAATTGCTTCCATCCCTGATCAATTCCAAAATTCGAAACTACTAACACCGTCCGACGAACTGAAATTGGAAGGTTAAAAAAAATTTTATTCCCTCTAATAAAGTACACCCTCAAAGTATGACCATGCTTTCAGATCGTTTCGATTACTCAGGAGGTGGTGGTGGTGGTGGTGGTGGAGGGGAATTTTCCGGTGGTGGACCATCGGGAAGGGGAGGGGGCGTAGCGCGACTGTTTTGATCGTGACGACTGACGGCTATGGAGGGAGGTGGAACAGACGTATCAATGGCAGTACCTTCTGCGGTGAGAATAATATTTCCCGTTGTAGGATGATGAATAGGATAAATGGAAAACTGAGGTTGATATTGATGCATATAAACGCAGTTAGGGTCGTAAGGTACGTATCCATTGTGGGTGTAGACAGTGGTCGGTTGCTGATGTTGATAGCCAGGAAAGTAGAAGGAGGATGAAGAGGAGGAGGATGACAAGGAGTTTGCTGCGACAAGAGAAGACGACAACGATGAGGATGACGACAAAGAACAAGATGTCGAAGAGTTAAGGGGTGGTGGGTAGTCACCCCTGGCGTTGAGCATCAGGGGTGGCGGCGGAAGTTGACGGGGGAGACGCGGATGGGGGTTGTTCCGTCGAAAGTATGGCGAATGACCGCGAGCCGGAAACTGTCGTCCGCCCCTCCCGCCTCCACGTACCTTATTGTTTCCGGTAGTGTTTCCCCCCGTGTAGTGCCGGCCATTTTGCTGCCTTTCGCCGAGTCCCTGCTGACGCGGCTGCTGCTGATAGTTTCCGGCTGCGAGGATCATCGTCGAGCCACCCGTCACGGCCTGCGAGTGTTTCTTGGACGGCGGCACGCCGCCTGTCGGACTAGCAGCGTCGGAATCACGTTCCCGTTTCCTCCCCTCGTTGCTATTATTCCCAATCACAGGTCCCGTCCGTATTTTGATTTTGAGAGGCGCCTGGACCTGAGCTTCACCACCTCCGGTATTTTCCCCCCCCTTAAGACGCTCTTTCGGTATCTTTATCTTAAGGCTGGAGCCCTCGGAGGGCGTGTGCGTCAAACTGGCATCCCCGCCGCCACCGAGGTTTATCTTGTCTTTCGGTATGGTGATCTTAATAGGTACAGTCGTAGAGCCGGAGGTGGGCGGATTTGTCAACGGATCTTCCCCACTCCTCTCTTTGTCCCTGTGGTGTTTCTCCTTTTCGCGATCTTTGTGTTTGTGCTTGTGTTTCCGCTCCTCCTTCCCCTTGTCCCTGTCCTTGTGTTTGTGCTTTTCCTTCTTCTTCTTCTTTTCACTTTTGTGGTGCTCAGATCTCTTCTCTTCTGCTGCTGCTGTTGCGACAGGTTGCGTTACGGGTACTTGAGCACTTTGCACCGTCGCAGAGGCTCCCGCAGGCGCTTCAGAAACTCTCTCGATCGACGGAATATCAATTTGCTGCTGCTGCTGTAATTGCTGCTGCTGCATTTGCTGTTGAAGCAGTGAGGGTATCGGCGGCGGTGTATTTTCTTGGAGCAGAGCACTTATGCTTCTCGCAGACTTCAGCGGTGGCAAATATTCCGGGTGCTCGGGTTCCCGCTTCTCGTTAAAGTCTTGCCGAATCAATCTGGACGGATCGTACCCATTGGAGAGTGGCTGCTGAATCATAGCAGAGCCTTGGGTAATAAGGGAGGACGTATTCGTAGCACTAGTGGCGCCCTGAGGTTCTGGTTCGAAGGGTTTTATGAGTTCTGGAGGCTTCAAATCGCTCGCAACAGAGGCACTCTTACCATTCGACGGAGTAGAGTTATCTCTGATAGGCTGTATCAGTTCTGGGATTCTTCCAAGACTTTTCACGGCGTCGAGTCCACCTGCATCCTCGCCTCTAACCCTAGGCGGTTGTTCCGGCTCACACACAGACGATGCTCTGTGTCTCTTGTGCGACGAAGACGTGGCAGCGAGTTCGTTGACGCCTCTTTTAAAAGACATAGCCGGATGATCGCCGGGATGATGCAAAGCTCCGGGAGGACTGGCGAAAGGAGATACGAGGTCGATCGGTTCTTGCTTCATACTAATCGATTCCTGCTTTATGTTCCTAGCTGCGGACGGTGGTGTTTTCTGCTTAGGTTTCGCCCTCTGCGAATGACTCGACGACTCTCTTACATTCGGTACTGATTTCTCAGGGCTGAATAGCGATCGATGTTTAGATCCAGGCGGTGTTTGATGAGTGGACAAATACACCGCGGGAATTCGTTCCAATTCCTCAGGCCTTGGTTTTTTGTCTGTTTTAATATCGTCGATACTGAGGGGCATTGGTGTTGTTGTCGATCCCGGTGATCCAGCGTTTCCGTTTCGGACGGTCTCCTTCATGATCTGAGCAACGCCGTGATGACCGGAATACTGTCCCTGCATGGGCTTCGATTTACTGAGCATCTGTTGGCCTGCCGACGCCGGGTTTCCGGGCGATTTTTCCCGCCCCCCAAACGACTGCCCCTTCATCTGGTTCAAAACAACGACGGGATTGCCTTGCACTTTACCGTGATGGTGCGACTGCTTGGTGCTCATATTTGTGGGATACTCCTCTTTGCTTTTCTGAGTCGTTAATGATAACGGCAGAGGTTTTTCAATCAGCTTCCTCACCTCCTCGCACCTCTGTTCCAATATATCCGGCTGTTTCTTCTGTCTATCGACTCTGGAACCTTCCCCGGCATATTTGCTGTACAGTTTCTGCGATTCCTCCTTTCTGTGATCAGGTGGCTTGTGTCTCGCTGGATCGTATTGTCGCTTCTCAGTGCCGCCAGACTGAAGGTGTTTGTTGTCAGTCAAATAGTGAACTGCGTGAGGAACGCCGTGGCTGTTGTTACTTCCCTGTTTATCCTGCGAGGAGGTTTCGCCGGTATTTCCCTGGTCGTTTCTTCCCAACATGGGATCAATCATAGCTGACCCCCCGGAATTTTCGGAAACAGGTACGCCGTGTCCTCCATGAGTAAAAACTGTCCCACCGCTTGTTCCGCTGCTCGAGTTATATTCCCTGGGCATTCTTTGCCGTGCGGGATCGCGGCTAGATTCTCTCTGGGTCTGACTGTATCCAGAATGCCTCGAGGATGAGGGATACTGTGACGCTGGAAGCTGAGTGGCGGGCTTAAGGTGGTGGTGATTGTGATGCGCGTGTGGTTTTTGACCCGTCTGGGGCACAGAGTGTTTTCCTATAATCTGAGCACCGGGTGGAACTGGTTTGTGATGATGAGAGTGACCCTGAACTGTCGTGGCAGCCTTTTCACGCTCCAAACGTTCCCGTTCCTTCTTTTCTCTATGCTCGCGGTAGTCGACCGGCGGTCTTCCCAAAGATGAAGTGTTTTTCTTGTCATCCGAACGCTCCGTCTGATGCGTTCTATTTAACTGGAAAGTTGGTCCTCCATCCAAGGCGGAGACCGGAGACTGAATCTTGCGAGCCTCCAGATCCTGAGAAAATAAATAATAAATGTATTAAAACGCAACACATGTAAGATAAACATGGGAAAGAAATTTTGGCGGGATTTTGAAGCGCACTGAGATGCTGTTTCTACTATTTCAAACATGAAAGATTGATCGTGTGTTGGGATACTCACGTAAGGTGAATTCGACAAGCTGGCATGGCTCATGTTTGGACTCTGGTTTGCAGATATGCTCATGATTTTCTTTTTGAGCCTCGATGGGCATTTGTCGAATATGTGAAGAAACTCTGCGGTCAACTGCTGAAGCAGTTCAGATGTTACCGACCTGTCAACGTACCAAAACCAATGTTTTCCCTCGTTGCTTTGCGGTATCTACGATGGAATAATTCGGAGTGAATACGCCACTCAGAAGCGTGTCAATAAAGAAGAATTGACAGTTGTAACTAAAAATCGGGAAACATTTAATAAACCGCAGAAAGCTGTTCGACCTTTACCTCCCAATTGGACCATTTGCAGGCAAGGTGAATGCAGAAGCAAGCAACGACTGTCGGCTTATACTGAAGACACATTGTGGTCAGGTGCAAACTGAAAGCAAAGGAAAACGTACGTTTTAGACAAATGGATTATAACTTGAGAGTAAATTCTTTGGAAATATTGCTCAACAGAAAACTTTAAGTTTTTTCTGCGATTCTACTGGGTGAATATGACGTAGAAGGATTGTCACTATATCAACTATTCTACGATTGATAAATTATAAAGAAGAAAAGAAAAAATGCAAACAGTCCAAATTAGGCACTTTGTCAGGACTTGATATTTGTCAGTCTTTCATGAGTCTAGACTGTTTAAGACTTGATTCTAACTGGACGTAGTGATAGCCGATGTGAAAAGATTGTTATACAGAGCAGGTTCGATTTTTCTAAGGCTTCTTTGGAAAAACCTACCGCTTCAAGGGTGAAAAGCTCGAAGCTCAAAGCGATTTTTGGATGGAATTATGTGCGGCGGACTGAAAACTAAATTTGAATGGATTCAAAAAGAGTTTGGTGGATGAACTGGGGTCGACAGTGTGTAATTATTTTTTAATTAAATTTTTTCAATTTACCTTCGACTTGTTTAATCCGCATCGTCAACTTAGCTTACGAAATTAGCGCGACCGGGCTTCGCTTTGGGCATAAGTGTTTCTTTAGAATCAGACATAAACGCGACCGCAACGCAACGTTCCTTCCCCAAATAATACTGTCGACATTGAAATTGAAATATGAATAGGTGTTAATGAGTGGAATTCTGAAATACGCGTTACCGTAGCACATGGTATTGACTAATTGATCAGTTGTAGCATCATTTCCAGTTGTAAATAATTCATCACTCATCGTTAATGATAAAGAATCAATATGAAATTAAAAAATTGTTTAAAAAATCAAATCTCCAATCGTTAATGAGCAATAAGACCAAGGTCAGAATGTTGCGCCGTTGAGCCGCCGCCCGAGAGGCCTTATTACGAAAAGATAATTTATATTCGTCTTATATCGAGGTAAAGTACGAATAAATCATTAGCCACCTGTTTGATGCCATGAAGTAGGAAGTCTGCGCCAAGTCCTTGCTCGCTGAAAATGATATTATAATAATTTAGAAAATGCTTTACAGGTTAATTATCACCTGCAAGTAATTAATCTGCAAAGTTTGTGGCAGTGAAAAGTTACCTTTGACTAACTGGCAGCACCTGACGACATGCGTATGCGGATGATCGATGGCAACATTGAACCCGAGGGTTTGGAGCAGCACGTTCTCATTGAAAACTAGATCTTGGGCCTGTTCGAGGTATTGCTGCAATAAGAAACGCAGTGTTTCAAAGTAGAGGTATTTACGTGGTCGGCAGATGATGGGAGGCGATCAAAGACTAACTTCTGACTTTGTGTCCAGCGCAGGCTGCTCCCTGTGGAGGCAGAAGTATGCGACCTTTATAACGACTTCCAATTTCCGCGGCTGCTCTTCTACCTTGGCAGCCAAAAATAGGGCTGCTGTTGCTATTGCGTTCCTGTGGAACTGCGCTAGCGAGTGAAACACGTAGAACCGATGCATGTAGACTATTGCTGTGTTTATGCATAGCTGCGATCTGTTTGTCGCAATCCCATATGCGAGTTGTTGAGTTAAGGAAAATCGTGTTTCAAGTACCATTGAACTTTTTACTTACTCTATGCAAAAAATATTAATTCCAATTGTGCAGAATATAAGGAGGTTGCTTATTTAAACTGCTACAAGACGCATAGCCATCAGACTGTGAGATGTGAAAAATGATCGTAAGTACTAAGGAACAACGACGAAGTTATAAGATAAAAAATTAAAGCACGAGAATGATCAAATATGTGGAAAGCAGGACTTTTGTAGGTAAAACTTTAACCTGGCTATGCGGTACTAAAGAATAAATACAATGGTAAGGGCAAGGAAACCTGTTGAAGCGCATCTATAATATTAAAACCTCGTCCTAGTTGCAAGTAATAAACATGAATAGTGGCTTGCAATGGAAAGAATACGACTTATTCGTTACACCGTTGCTAAAGCGTGCTGCACTTACATAACAAACGCAAACAAGGATTGACGGTTTTTATTAAAACAACAACCTTATGGAATAGGAAATCATAAAATAACTGTTGACAATTGGGATGGTTTCAAAATGATCTAATCATCGATGAAGATGTATGTAGTCCTAGAAAAATTGTTTTAAAAAACGTACAACCTTGATGAAAATTGAAAAACAAAAAACACTTTTCGCAGAGCAAATTACAGACTTTCTTGATTAGTTTAGCGAACAACGAAGTATTTTTACAGACCACATTTGAAAATAACAGCAGTCTTAGGTAACACGTGCGGCACAAAGATAGCTAGTTTGTAGTCAAAACAAAACAGAGAAGGTTAAAACGCAGAGAATAGATAAGTGGTAATAAACCATAAACTGGAATTCCGCAAGTGTTTGATCGCTGGTTCGATAAATTTAGACTATAGAACACGACAATCCCAGTGTTTACAAAGCTTTACCTTATTTTTACTCTGGCAGTGACTCGACTAGTCACGGATATGAACTCATTGAACTTTCCCAAGTGTTGACTCACACTAGTTTGGGACGCCAAACGCGCGGAGGGTCCAGGAAACGGGAAGACGATGACAAGGAAAATAGGAGAAATGAAGAAGGTTTTTGAATAACTAGGAAGCGACTCAATAGACGATGATATAAGGCGGCACGCTGGATTCGCGGAAATGTCGCGTGCGTCGTTTTAGATAGGTAAATGCGAAGGTTAAAAAAGGATACACAGAAAGCCGTTGTCCCATATCTTGTATAAAATTTGCTGCCTGCTGACGATAACTTAGCTCTTTATCTGCGTCGAAACCGCATCTTCTGCTCGGGGTTGTTGCTAATTGTTCCTTCGTAAAGTACCATTTTTCGTCAGCCGCCATTTATATGTACACTTCTGGCGTATACGCAGAAACCCAGGCTCGGCTTCGCACTTCACGTTGTTCAAGGTTCCCGAGGTTGCGATCACGGCCGCCACCCGCCAGGAGATAGCTTCACGTCACGGAAACCGGAAGTAAGCGAACCACAAGGATGGAGTTTCAAAACCGCGATTCCAAGATCGTCTCAGAGCACCATCGAAGAGCAATTCACACCTTCAAATTTAATCCCACATGTACATACTTCGTATATTCACCGAGGTGATGATCAATTTTCGACAAATTTTTCACAGCGCAATAATAAATGTGATTTTTGCCACTTACTCGCGCGTCATAGGATGCGTCTCGAAATTAACTGGCGGCGCTAAAAACTCTCTAGAACGGAGAGAGCTACTTACAAACTCTGCAGCGCAAAAGAGATAAAATATGGTTGACAGCGCCAGGAGCAAAATCGGAACGCAACCATGGTCATGTTTTCCCCGTTACTAGCGCCACGCGACTGTGGATTTTAGTGCCAAGTGACGCGGCAGCACACAATGAGTCAATTTTGCCGACGAGAGGCGTCGGTCTATGGCCGTTCGAATACTTTATGGACGAAGCTTCGGAGACGTAATTTGCTCCTGTATCGTATCGGAAGCACTTAACCTAACCTTGTTGTATTGGTCCTTTCCAACTCCTTAGAGATTGTTTATCTCCCGATCGAGGTCCTCGCAGTCTTCTTGGCCTGTTGTTAAACATCAACGATCGATCCCGTTATGTAACGGACCCTTAGTCGGCTGCGTGCTTTCGCGATTTGACGAGGGCGGAGGATTGTTGGTTAGGATGTCGTCTCCGGTGTGTCTGGCATGTTATTATTGTCGCATCGTTATCATCCGTGTGTATAAACTGTAGCAAGACTGTTCGACGGGCCGTTGCTGACCTTCGAGGAAAAGTTTTTCTTTCGCTGTAACTCCGTCAACAGTGTCGCAGCGGTGGGACCGTTCGTTGTGAGTATTTCAGCTTCACGCCGAGCCTTGCTCCTCGTAAAATCGAGTACCAACCGAGCCGAGTCCGTTCAATCGTCTCCGAATAACGATATCATTGTTTTAATGCTTTTTTCGGAAATTACATACTACATTCGACACGTTGTATGTACCGTACATACGTACGCAGCGAACCTTCTGCGCAGTGATCTCGACAGTAACAAAATGGCGACGGCAAAACCCGTTAATCGGATCCGTTGTCGACGCCTCTCGACCGCGTTACTTGACCCGAAAATTCCATCCGAAGTCGTCGAATTGACTTATACCATTTTATAAATCTGTTCATCACCTTAAAATTCTCCCCGCATTCTCAAATTCATCAATAACGTAAAATTATTTTAATACAGTATACATGCACATGCATTTAGTGTCATAATATCGATACATCGCCGCCATTATTATGCGATCGATATTAATGGCGGCAAGTTTGAATACGGATGAATAGCGCCTTGCGTCATTTGGTTTTTGGTAATCTTCAAGTAAAAATCAAACGCGCAATTCATTGTAAAAAATATCAAAACGAACGAATTGTGAAAAACGGGTGGCAATAGAGTTGAATATTGGTCAAAGGAATGCTTCCTCAAATGTAGAGAAACGTCAAAAATCGGAGAATTCATACTGATGGAGCTCGATTATTAGCAAGTTTAGCGCAATTGCACTCTTTCACCACTTCTCACAATGCCAAAAAGTATGTGTTTTGCCTAATTCCACCGAATCACAACATGGAACAAAAATTTCTCTGATCCAATTCAATTGAATTGAACTTAGTACTGAAGCCTCAATATTTTTTTTGTAGTCACCTGGTTTTTAAGGTTAATTTTTTATATTCACCGTTATTTCCAGAAGCAATGTTTCGTGTGCCAAACGCAACTGCAACCCGAATTGGACCTGGAAAGAGTTCATCTGAAAGTCAAAGTTGTTCTTACGGATCATACGAATGCAAACAACAGAGCCTTGCGGGCTACGCCTATTGCTCCAGACATATTTTAGAGGATAGTTCTGCACCTTACAAGCAATGCAGTTTTGTCTACAACAGTAATGGCCGTAAGTGCCAGAACCCGGCATTGAAAGGTGATCGAAGAGATCTTGCGTAAGTGGAGCAATGAATGTTTATTCAGTTTGAATTTATTTAAATTGAAATCAACTTCATACCTTGAAACGACGATGAATGGCTTCACAAGAGAAGTTCTGTACGGTCCTTCGCTTTTCAGGTACTGTTCAGATCATGCGAGAAGGGCACAGTTAGCTCGCATCAAGTCCACATCGCGGCATTCGCCACCGCAGACCCCGGAAACTCTGCTTCTTAATCTAAGCCACTATGTTAAGCCAACAGATTCTAGTGCGGAGGATACGGAGGAAGAAGAAGGAAAGGTGAAGGTTCTGGATCCTTTTGGTGAGGGCCCATCTTTTCTAGAGATATAACACCTTTAATTTTTTTTTAACATTATCGCTGCTTCAGCTTTTTCGTGGTTGTTCATTAGGTGTGTTCTATTTTTCAGCTGAAATTGATGCCTATAGAATAAATGCCAGTGGTTGTGATGTCCTTGACTACGCAAGCTCTTCGGATAGCGATGTCGAACCTGTAGTTGTCAGCGAAACTTTACGTGGTGCATTCCTCGACGATAGCGAAGACGAAAGCCTCCAAAGTTCGCAGGAGGACCCACTTAAGTATGTCGGATCTTTGACACTCTGCACAAGAACTCGGCTTGGATAATTCATTGTTTACACGTATACTGTCCTGCAACTCAAATATCGCAGCAATTGAAATTGGAATTATTGGCTCTGATGCAAGTATCTCACATGCAAATTATAAATTTGAGCTTCTCATTTCTATTCAAATTATTTGCAGGGATACGAAGTTTTCAATCTACTTTAAAGTTATGGATTCATGAAATGATCACAGAATTTTTTAGAATCATTTTTGAGAGCCTTAAACTATTCGGAAAATATTAGACATTCCGCGAATATAAAGGGTTCAAATTTCAGGTGCTTACGGCATTAAAGGGGAATGAATGTTCAAAATTCTATATTTTTATCTAAAAATGATGATTCGTCTGATCGTAAAATTTTGCATTTGACTATTGAGGGAACTTTCCAACAAATTGCCTGTAATCTATGTGAAATACCGTCATACGCTTTGAGAGTTGTTTAAAAATATGTACCTATTAAATAATGTGACCACATATTTTTAGAAGATTAATTATAAGTAAGGTTTGAATTTTATATTACGTATTGTAACGCTAGCTTGCTTTTGCTTGTGCATTACTAAATAAGGGGACTAAATACCAAAATAGTTACTTACCTTCATTTTTATTGTTCTAACTGGATGTTGATTTAACCCTGAGAGACAATCATAAGCTTAACATTTACCCAATGGTGGATTGCTCGTGATATCACAGAGCTGGGAAAACTGAAAGTCAAGAAAATACTCTGCATCTACAAATCTTTGCTGGGAAGAGAATTTTAGCATTTTTTTTATTTTCAATTATCCTCTTGCAGAGTTCTCTCATTGTTTTTAAGAAAACACCTACTTTTAGAAATTCCAGCATGAATTTGTTGCATGCTTCACTTACCGTGTATAGTAACTTTGACCTGCCAGACCAACAGGCTGAACCTTTGACATCATGGTCGTTGGCGGAAAATTATTTTTTCTTTCAGACTTCTTTCAGGTGACAGTGTGAGATGGAAACGCTTCAACTCTGGAATAGGAGGAAAAAGAATTTAATGATTTGTAGCGATATCTAGTCCCCTTTAGATATTTTTACAAACTCCACAAACGAACAGTGATCAACTTTTCTTCCACGATAATTTTATTTCCATTTCGAGTATTTGCCCAATGAGGTACCCTAAATCTTCTTTTCTGTAGTAGCTGCTTCCAGCGTGACAGAGACACTTTTTATCTATTGAATCATTAGTATTAATTTTTTAAGGCACGCCGGAATCTTCACCGCCGAAGAGGTGATATACATAGCAAGGGAAAAGCTCATCAGGCTCCAATCGCTCTACATTGACCAATTCAGAAGGCTGCATCATATATTCAAAGAAAAACGTCGAAAGTACCTGCACACAGTGAAAAAGGAAAAAGAAACAACCTGTAAGTCTGGCGAGCTTAGATCGACCAGCAGCAATGTAATTTTTAACTAATATTTATTGTTCGATTAATTTTAAAACACAGGTAGCATTCACGATCAGCCGAAAGAAACCGCTAAGGAAAAAAAGATTTATGATAAATTAAAAGCCCTGAACTCTTACCACAGGCGGAGTGGCGTCGAAGCTATCCTTTACAAAAAATCATTGGAGAGGCGAGCTCAGGTATAAAAAACAATTCATATATTAAAATTTCGTCATCATCATTGATTGAAAGGAAATATATTTTTCAACATTTACTCACAACTCAAAGTGAAAAAATTGAAACTTTTACAACATAAAGTTTAGCATATAGCAAATGTATTTAACATAATTTTCATCTAGCAGGCAACCGAGGGTCCAGCGCAGAAGCCTCCCAACGTTACGAAATGCATTTTCACCGAAGGCGGAGTGAAGTGTGGGGAAAGAACGCTACCGGCAGCAAGACATTGCCGTAAACATATACTAAAGGTGAATTAATGTTAATTCGACAATTGATCGTTAATTTAGTAATTCTTCTTAACATGCAGGATCAGCATCAAGTATTGTTCAAAGCCTGTGGAGCTGTTAGAGCTGATATAGAATGCCACGAGCCTGTCCCAGTCGTTTTCGATTCGTCGTGCGTCTTTCACATGAATTTACCGCCGCCTTTAAAACTTGAATCTATGGTGGTAAGATGTGTGATCTTTTCATCGCATGAATCAAAAATAATTAATGCACACATTTGTATAATCGATAACAAAACAATGATGTAATAATATGTACAGTTGTAATTAAAAACACGTTTTCTATTTCCACTCAGTTCGAAGAAGCGAAACCCGTTATAAAGGAAGCTTCAGTATTGGATAACCAGTCGATGGAGATAGACGTAGTTGGAGAAACTCAAGAAATAGACCCAGATGACGATATGGCAGGATTAATGAGAGAGATGAACGATGCGGCGGGTAAAAAAGTAGCGTTCAACGATAGCTTAAACAGTGAGGCCAGCACAGATACCGCATTCAGTTTAACCGCACAGCTAAGCGACAAAGACGAGCTTATTCTAATTTGATGACTATTGATATTGAAAAGAACAAAAAAAAACTTTTACTTATTTACTGTACAAAAGTTCAAACGGACTAATTTGTTTTATAAAATACCATTAAAAATCTGCCGAGCACTGTTTCCAGATAATCTATAATTAATTACTTTCTTGTTTTCGATCTGCAACAGTTAGTTGCTGGTTTTTAAAGTCTATAGGAAATCCCAGGAATCTAGAAACATTAGTCTTTATAGTTAAGTGATAAGGCAAAAACTTCTAAAATATAGCAACTTCATTTTAAGCATGACCAATCGATTGTTTGTTCAACTTGTAAATAAATAATTATTAATACAATCATTGCATACCTGAGTTACTTCATTTACCTGTTTATTTACTCGAACGGATAAAGAGAATTATTCGATCTGTTCATCGATTCGTACGGGATATCAGGTAAAATTCCAAGTTGGAATGAATTTGAATGAAAAATAGTGTAGCCCGAAAAGAAGAGTAAAGTTTATGGCAGTTTCTTTTTTCTATTTTCATTGTTACATTATAAACTAAAATATAAATCGATCGAAAACACAATTGGTTTATACTGAATTCCTGATGTGAAATTTTAATCAAATCAGAGTCAAGATCATCAGCGCAAAACTACTGCAAAGGTTTTAGAAAGGTATGTATGTACAGATACAATTATGTCCAAGTTGTTATTTCAAAATGATATTTATAAGTACTTAGACGCTTACACCGTTTTCGATCACGATCAAAGAATTTATAATTAAAGAAGTTGAGATAACGTACTTCGAAGATATTATAAATAAAAGGAGGACTTGATAAAATAAATTGCAAATAGCTTATAATAAGTTTTACAAAATTCATGTTTTTCATTTCTAGATATTGATTCCGCAAACGATCGGATTAGAAAGGAAGAAGTTTCCAAAATTTTCACCAATAGTTTTAATGATTGGAAGAATAGTAATAAATTTGATTAATAAAGCAAAGAAATATTTTTCAGTCTTATTGTTATTAAATATTCATAAATTTATTTTCGAGTAAGGGTTTCAAAACCTGTGATGGAAGCTTCTTGTCATTCAAGTAATTGAATTCCCTTAACTGTATGTAATACAAGAATGCAATTTGCAAGTTTTAGTCCTGACCAGAAGAATAGTTATGGTTACAAATTTATTGCGTTATGGTTAATTAAAAATTACAAAAGGCTTAAAATCTTAGCGAGATACGTGAAAGATTGTAGAGTATATGTAATTAATACTGAATAAATGAGCGAAAGTTTAAGATCAAAGTACTTTTAAAATGTGGCAAAATAAAAAGTGTTCAAAATTCCTCGAGTAAGATTATATTCAAATCAATAACACGTATATTGTCCAGCCATTAATCAAGCCCTTTGCTTTTCCACTAAGCCACGATAAGACTGCAATAATCATTTATTAATGTTATCATTATTATTATTATTATTATACATACTTACGCGGTACTGTAATAAGATAGTTAAATGCCGACCATATTTTTCATTCAACAAATTATTTAAGAAATCTAAACGCATTTCACTGTTTAATACAACTTGCCTTAAAACATAATTAATGTACATGACGCGGTTGACTTTTTTCATTATATATATAGAGAGATTTGTTAGATGTTCGAGCTGCAGTTCCTTTGTTTCTGTCTTGGTTAATCCTTCAATCAATGTGGAGTTCTAAAAATTTACTGCAATTAACGACATGAAACCTTCGTAACGCGTATCAATAGTTCATGTACAGGTTTAAAGAACCCCGTTAGATGACAGTAAAAAAAAAAAAAATTGTTCAAGTCACCGAGTGAAGTAAAGAAAAAAAGAAACAAAATGATTGAAAGTTACCTCAGCTTTGAAATTTAACAAATATCGATATAAAAGTAGCTCGCTATCAAATATCTTATTGTTCAATGAACGTGCTGTGAACTTATGTATGTAATATATGTATGCACAAATTCATCACTGGGAATAACATTGTGAAAGAATAGAAATTCATTAGCATAAAGAAATCGGAGTAGCTGCGTGATTGATTTGGAAATATTTTTTTTAAGCCTCCTTTCAATTTCTAGCTTTTTTTCCGCATCTTATTCTTCTTCGTCTTTTGTCTCAGCTCTTGTGAATAAATAGCACCAAGAATAAGACGTGACAAATTTGACAGTGAAATTTTCTATTGGTTTCAGTAGTCTCCTTGTATGACCTTTTGTTTATCTTCACTGCATTGTTTAGGTGGAAAAATTTATTTATCCAAGCACATTGCGTCGCATTAATGATAATTGTACTGAGTAGTTTTTATTGTTGTTCCACTTTACTCTCGACCTTAGCCTCATTTTATCCTTGTTTCTTACGCCATTGTTACATATTCTGATATACCGTGAAGTAACGGACGCGGATTACTAAAAAACGTAAACAACAAAAAGAATGAGACTAAAACTCGACACTTTTGGCCGAAAATTGATTAAAACCAGAATGAAGGAATCGACTACTCACCTCCTTTTCATTTCGTGTAAATAAATGATTTTGCATTGTTTACACTAATCTTGAAATATCTGCTTCAAATCATGCTCGTATAAAGCAATGATCAACATTATGCCAAGTCCCGTTGCTAGTCCCATCGCTTGTAGAACGCACTGCCACTGCGAGCCTCCTTCCGCCGAGTGACTCGATGTCAATTCCGGTATCTGAGCATTGAGGATAAAAGAATGTCGGTGATTCATTTCACTTCGAAAATTTTTTATTTTACTTTATTTCGTGACGAATAACGCCGTGTGAAAAAAGCTTACCATATCCACTAGAGCAATGTAGATGAACATTCCAGCAGCAGCTGCAAAGATCCAGCTTGTCGCTGATGGATCGGCACCTAATAGTATCCCAAACACCATTCCAAACAGACACAGCACGGAAGATAATAGATTATAGAAGACTGCCTGTTTAGCGCTCATCCCAGCCTTCAGTAGAACGGCAAAATCGCCTGTGGAACGTGAAGATTCGTTAGTTGTAGATGATTAGTTTAAAAAAAAAAAAAATGAATAAATAAACTTTAGTACAGTAAAAAGATCGTTGATATTGCTGTCTGTATAATTATATTAATAAAAACTGACCCAGTTCATGAGGCAATTCGTGACACAATACTGCAATAGCCGTTGAAAATCCGCCGGGAATGTTAGCTGCAAAAGCTGCACCGATGGCCATACCATCGGTAAAATTGTGCAGGCCATCACCCATGATGACCATCCATGCAACGCTGGACATTGATTCAGGCGCCGAGTGTACGTGACCTTGATAGAGCGAAGGACTTTAGTTTGGTAGGATAATTTGCGGAAATATCATTGTTACAGAGGCAAGGGATGGTAAATAAGCAGAAGTGAGAGAGACGAAATTACCGTGCGAATGCGTGTGACCGTGATGTTTCGTTTCATGTTCACGAATAATGACCGTGTAGCTCTCAACCTCGTTCACAGACGGATCGTTGTTTTCGCTATTCTTATTCGCGTGATTGATTATAGCCTCGTCCATCTTCCAATCTTCGTCCTGCCTTTTATCAACATCATCATCGGCTGATTTCAAGATAGCATTGCTATTAGACGTAAGAGGTTTTTCTTCCTCTACAACTGCTGCCGTTATTTGGTGATTGTTGTGCTGACGATTATGATGATTGTCTGAGGAAAAAAAGAAATGTTCGAGGCATGAGTAACAGTGATTTTGAAAAGAGCTAATAATCCTAAAAATCATTTCTAACGAACAGCACATGGCTTCACCTTGAGTTTCTGTTGTGATTTCGCCGTAGCAGTATGGGTAGGATGAATACTTGTGTTTACAATGTTTGTCGCTGCTCGAACTGTTGCCAGTTGTGTCGGCAGGCTCGCGCATCACTTTAACACGTGCAGGTAACTGAAAGAGTAAAAAACATCTTTGCCATTACCATCAATGCGTTGAAAGCTTGGTGAAAAATATTTTTTTCAAATTACCTTGGTACGACGCTGGTGAGATTTCCTCCATTCGGCGATCATAGTTAGAGCTTTTTCAGTAAAAAAGAAAAGCACCAATCCCATCATTGCCACAAAACCTTTCCACATATTGGTATCATGGTCATGTTTTGTATTCGACAATAGCTCTCCATGCCCGGAACCACTATGGTGGTCATGCTCGTGTCCCGAGGACATCATAGCCTGTAGAAAATACAAAATTAGGAACATCAAAAGAAAAATACAGCTTTATACAACGCATCAAGGAAAAAAAGTCTGAGACTCACATGCGGCAGAAGATGTATCAAAGCATCGCCGCAGAGTGTTCCGACAGCGAGCGCAACCAGGAACTGTATAAACTGGTGGTAGTAAGTTTTATTCATGACCGGAATCACGACTACTCCGAGCAAGCCGCATAGGCTTATAATTAGAATACTTAGTGAAGACCAAATCCAAACTGCGAGAAAAAAAGTAAATGAATAAATATAATGTAAATAACGATATAAAAGTTCTTGTGTAAATGCGTGAGTCATTTTCCTCAAAAGCGTTGACAAATTTCGTATTAACTATCGTTCATTGTTATTCAACCAACCTTGCCACATGTGTTGAGACATTGAATTTGCCTCGGATTCGTTTCCTACGGTCATGCCTGCTACGGTAGATAAATTCTCAGGGAATTGGATACACCCGCTCGGATCAGAGCTTGCTAATTGATAAACTAGGGCAGGGCAAATCCTTTCCAAAAGCCAACCAGGCAATGTGGTGTTATTGTCACTTTCCGACCAGTGAGAATTGTTGCCGGCAAATTTATCCAGCAATTCTTTGCTTCTGAGGCACTGAAAGTAGACAATGTAAAATAAATATTGAGTTTGATTAAAAATTTTTACACGCTCTATCGCAGGCATGATTTTTTTATGTAGTTATTGACCACCTCGGAATGAATGGATGAAAGGTTCAACATTTACCCTTTGGTTTTTGGCACTTTTATTAAGTCCATTGTTAGGTTGAGAAGTATTATTCGTGAGGTTATCATCATCTGCAACGTAAGAAAATAATTTCAGCGAATTGTCCAGGGTAAGGGTTTCGGTAATGGCTGTAGACTAAAAATCGCAATCTAGGTCGACCAGAAGCAGCGTCTTATTAACACAAGAAGAGTTACATCTTCGACCTAGATACGTATAATTAAAATGGAAAAAAAAAAAAAAAAAAACGTTGCAAGTAGAATATTTTAGGATAAAGAATAAGTGAGTTGCCCTTGAAGAAAATTGGAACAACAAATGGAGCGGAAACACCTGATCGATACATAAAGTAACGATACATTTTGCATTTATAACACTGTTATGTGACAGAATATGGAAAAACATGCAACAAAAAAAAAACACATACGAATCAAGCATCATAAAAAAAAACATTGAATACTGAAGTATCGACGGAATAAGCAAAAACGTACAATGAAGAAAACATACACAAATCAAGCATTATAAAACATGCGTTATTGAAATACCGACAGAATGAGTAAAAACATACAACGAAGAAAACTTACATAAATGGAGTACCATGGAAATTGCAATACTGAAAGATAGTCAGCATGAGAAAAAACATACAATGAAGAAAATATACATATATAGAGCATAGTAAAACATGCAAAATTGAAATATTGAAAGTGATAAGAAGCAAGACTAAGCTCAAGGGTTGGAATGCTGTGAAAAATTGCCGAACCAAAAAATTGGTGAGAATTAACTTTTAAACTTTATCAGCCGCCGGTTTCATATGGCTCGTTAACGTCCGATATGACGGACTTGTACGTATCGTATAATGTTCGCGAGTAGATAAGCTCAACATGCAAATGATACGATAAAATACTAGGGAGATATGGCTATCGGAAATAACCGCAGTCAAGTTCTGTGATGTCTTTGGCGAGAAGAACCAGGCAAGACAACCTTGCAATTGATTGCTCGCTAATAAAATCATTGACCAATATATCAAGCTCTGGTTCACAAGCGTCTTGAGTTTTTAGTCTGTTCAAATCTAGGTTTCAAGAGCGGTCAAGTTTTTAACGGTCAGAAAAGAACTACAAGAGCAAGGATAAGTGTTCAATTTTTTTACTAACAACGTCGGCTTTAGAGATCAAATAATCCTTACAAAGAATAATTGCCTCCAATAAAATCAGAGGCTTCAACAATACAAGCAGATATTATTGATTTGTAAAACAATTGGACAAGTTCACTCAACTGATTGGATGGCATGCGTTACTTCAAGGGTCAACTGAGCATAATTGAGGTATCTTTAATATCAAACCAATGGAGAGTCTGATGTTATACAATATAATTATACAAAATATGACCTGTCTACCGTTCCAAAATTCAATTCAAAACAATTTTGTTTTAAATCCCTTCATGCTATGAGGACAAAATCGTACTTATTAGTATAGGTGTAAGTACTACGTATAGTTAGTAAAAATAAAATTTCTCTGGTATAATTGTATTTTACTTCCTTTAAAAAGCATATCTCAAATTTTTTTGCAACGATATTGAGTGGTTTAATCGGGTCAGGGAAAATTGTGCCAACCCTGATATTCAGTCGTGTTGTAATTATTCTCTTAAAATTTGAACCGTCTCAAATGAAGAAAACAATTATAGCAATGTTTCGAATTGATTTTGAACCTGAGTTCAATTTTTGGTTATTTAATTGTTTGACAAATCAACGTTTGTGTACAAATGACAAAAACTTTGGTAGTGAATGTTGTAGTTAAAAAAAAAACTCACCAATTCTACTAAATTTATCGCTTTGGACCGATGTACAATTGTCATCTTCCTGAAGTCTGAGTTTTTGTAGTAGCCTTTCGAACCCTTCAATTGTCATGCTATCTCCATTTCCATAATCCCTGAAAATTCTCTTTGTGAAATTAGACTCATCATCATCATCTGTGTGTCTCCGTTTCCTGAGCCTAAGTTCATGACCACCGGGTTCCGATTCAAGCGGGTCAAACGCATCCTTCATATTTTTTATTCTACCTATTTCTCTTGAACTAATTTGGTGTTTCAACGGCTGCAAACGATCATCGTTGGCTGAATCTATGAGATCCAGTGGTCCTGGCAAGGAAGAGAGGCGGGAAATTTGTCCATCGGTGTGGGCAGAACACGGAGCGTGTGCAGCACACAAAACGCAGACGACGCAGACCGTCACGAAGTTTTGAGACATTACGTCAATCCTGCAAAAATTGAAAGAACAAGTATTATTAACAGGTTTAATGAAGCGACTTATACTTTGATTATTTGTATGCCTGTCAAGATGTGAAAAACCTTGTACAACTAATAAATTTGTAAATAAATACCAAGAGGAGAGAACAGAGAAGAGCAAGCCATGCTCTGGAAGAATGAAGGAAAATTGTGAGTAAGGAAATAGAAGAGATTGTTAAACAAAGGCAAAAGTTGAAATTGAATTACGATAAGAATTTTTCCCCGGTCGTTAAATTGTACTTCTTGATTACTTATTGCGTATATATGTGTGTATGCATGTATGTATGTATGTATGTTTACCGCCAAATGCGGTTACGCGCTTCATTGTTTGACGCGTTTTGAATATTATAACCATTTGTAGATAATTGAAGAAAAGAAAACAGATAAATAACAGATGAGCGACCAATATGAAAATTGATCTATTCCCGTATTTATTTTACAATGATAATTCTCTTTCGGTGTTTCTATTTATATCTAAATGAGAAGAGGGATGAATCGTACCGCCGTCCGTCGGAAATAGAAGAAATGACCCCAGATTTAGGGTTAGAAATTAAATATTACCGGATAGAAGACACGGAGAGAACGGAGAGAGAGGCACAGAGTAACAGCGGCGAAGTCTGATAAGCCATGAGGGAAATAAATCTCATACACGGAACTAGGGTAAAAGTAGAGCCTTTGAACCGGCTCTCAGGCTTCCGCCACCCGTCGATCTTATATCGGAAATAATACTCGTCAGCTATTCTGTCGGGTATTTATCCCCGTCTGCTTGTCTTACTTTTTAACACCGACGCTGCTACTGCTGCTGCTGTTACGGATTTTTTCGCATCAACGGACACGCGCGGCGTTCGGCCCGCGACAAAACCTGCACAACTATAATTATATTACGTGCACGAAGTCGGGGGAACGCGGGTATAAAACCGACAACGACCAAGTTGAGCGGTGTGCCTTGACTAAACAGCCTCGAGGTCTCGACACCGTCTCGACATTGTTGAACCGACGCGCTGATGCAGCGGCTGCTGCTCCTCCAGGCGCATTCGGTTTGTCCTACCGTATACGGTGTTGGTTGATCGGTTGATGCGACACGCATCGCCATGCACCTGCCTACGCGTCGTCTCGGTAAAACCTCGGTCTTCGGATAAGAGTTAGCAACGGTTAATACTTGAGTATTTGAACCTAGTACAGAGTCGGTCACGAGGATATTTGACGGTGGTCCTAACGGTTTTGCATTGTGTACGCAGAGAGCACGCAAGTAACATACGACCCGAGGCACTGCAGTCGATTCGTTGATAAAAATGGAGAGTACCAACATTATCGTTGATCCGTTATCTCGAGACAAGAATACACCGTACATTGTTTACGTCCCAGAGATGATGGCTATATATGATATACCGTTTTAATTAATCCTGTTTTTTACTTATTCCCACTTTTATTTCTATTATGGACATACCTATGTGTTACGGAAGTATCACAGACAACCGTGCACCGATAATGGTTCCACCTGTAGGCACACCGTTTCCAACGTCTCCACAAACTCGTTCTGTGCTTTGTCGGTAACTATTGATAGTAGCAACTGCAGGCTGCACGATGTGATTTAGTCATCCGGTCATCGAGCTTATACGCTCCTCCAATGCTCGGATGCGTGATTGGATGAAGAGGGTCCCAGTACACTCTGTTTCTCTCGCTCTGCGCTGTGATTGGCTGAATCGCGTTTCCCCATCCAATCACGGCACAGGACGAGAGAGAAAAAGTGTACCGGAATTTCCTTTATCCAGTCACGCGTCAAGTATTTCGTCATGTTAGGTGCCCGCAGCGCTCTGCTGGTGGCTGTGAGCCAGAATTTTAAAAAAGGCTAAATCTCTGATTCAAATTTGACTGAAACGAAAATAAATAATTGACGTAAACTCAGCTTTGCGATCACGTAAACTACAATGCATATTCGACTGAAAACCGGGGCGTCACATGGATGTAAAACTGAAAGTTTTTCCTCATTCAATTTCATGTGACGATACTTCATATAATCAATTTTAACGATTTATAATCATAGTCGTTGCTAGTTTATTCACATAGTTTATTCACATAGATCATGTAATATTTTTTTTTTTCACTCACGTCACGTGCTCAATTTTTTACTTTTTCTTAACATTAATTTTATAAAATTAAATTACTTCAATAACGACCATTTAAGTTGCTCTTTTGCTGACTGTATAACCTGTAAGATTAAAATGGTTAGATATTAATTACAGTCTAAAGACAAGTCACGATAGGATTACACTGAAAGATCGATATTTCATAATATAGGAAAAAGAGACATGGTAGAAAGTGAAGACTGAAATAAGGGGTATACATTCTCACCTGTGCTACCGTTTGCTCGCCAAGTGGAATGTCGTCTGTTCGCAGTGCTACCCGTGTCACTACGCTACTTGCGTCGGCATCCAAAATAATACTAAATAACAGAAATATCTTAATTTGTATGAGGAATAATTAACCATAAGTTGAGCTCGGATTCAATTCATATGGGTTTCGGAATTTTTTTTTATGTAGTGCAAACTAGCTTTACTAGTTCATACAAATATTTTTCAATCATCTGGAAATCCAATATCTCAGAAAACTTACCCATTATCGCAGATTTCATCCATAGCCAGCATCACAATATCCAGACTATCAAGCACTGCTCTCTTTTCAACATTCTTTCTCAAAATTTGACTTATGGAATCATATAAGCAATTCAGCACGCTCATAAGAATTAGCTGTAACGTGAAATGATTTAAAAATCTCTAATTATAGTTTAACAAAGAATTATTCACTGTCAAAGAAGCTAATGATAAATCCTGACCAGTTGGGTTAGTGAAAATCCTATTATTCGCCAACATGAGCAGCTAGAAGTAGATATTTGCATTGTTCATTTACAAAAAGATAAGAACAAAAGAAAACATGACAAACCTCGTTTTCACGAGAGCTGCCCATTACATAGAAGAATAGATCGACATTGCTCTTATAAACACACGTCAGACCATCCAGCATGATAATTTCTGTGTTAGCTCTGTGTGTCTTGTTGAAGAGATTTTTCTCAAAGGCTTTCTGCTCCTTTGAAGTTGGAAATACATTCTTGTCGTAATACTTTGCCAGTATTCTGTTGCCATCATTATCCAGTATCACCATACCCTTGACGGTGTATAGTGAGGGTTCCTGATAAAAAAAGACACGTCATTATAATAAGATTGTTCAACGAAAAGAATGGATTCATTGGAAAAAACAGATGAACCAATTAAATTTGACGAGTAACGTCATTCGAAATAAATTAAGTAGAAATTCTTAGGTTAGGTTAGGTTAGGTTGAGTCGAAGCGACACAGTCAAAAGCCGTCAAATATTCGACGACCGTACATAAGTGGTCAGGAATATGACAGAGAACCGTCAGCCCGTCGGATGATTGTTCGATCTTAAATAATAGGTTGGAAAAAGACATATTTAAATAGTAAACGTACCAGCAACTGATCGTCCATATTTTCGCGTAAAAGTCAACGGGCAACCGCTCTGTTTACGTGTCAATTTGCTCGATTCGGATTTCAGTTCCTGCGTTCCTTTGGTTATAATTTGCAGGCTACTGTCGATAAAAAGGGTCGTAGCATGTTTTGATCGGCATCCGTGATCTCGCAGAAAGTCGTAACCACAGTGTCGTAACTGATCGTGAACCGAATCCCGTTGCTTCGTGCTTCTACAGAATGTACAAACATGGCATCGGTAGCCGCATTCGGTCTTTATTTAGGAAACACCTCAGCCTGTTTGGCGATATTTAAGGTAAATTGTGACTGGATAATTTCTAGCATAACTGGATATTTTTTGACGGGCGGGAGGCGCATTTTCGTCTCATAATAACCAGTCAGTTCCAACCATTTTATCACTGGAAGATAACCGCATGTATGACACATGGACGCGCTGCCTCGTTCTAACCTAGCCAAAACGTCACATCAATAACCCTGATTCAATCAATTTTCACAGGATGACAACGTTGACGTCGTCGCAAACGAAGCCGGCGAGCGAGTCACCGCGGCTGTGGTCGCCTTCAACGAAACCGAAGAGGTGAAACTCTATTTTACGGCATATCTATAACATTTTTAGGTTAGGATCTGCTCTCGCATCCTTTCTTTCGCTAGTTTGCCTTGAATTATTCGCTCCCCTGCCACTAGTGTTTTATAAATTTATCCTATTGCAGCGTTGTAACGTCTATCCATTACAATTTTCAAGGTGATCGGCTTGGCGGCCAAGGCTGGACTCTTCAGGAATGGTCCGGTCTCTGTATTGAACAATAAGAGATTAATGAATAAAAACATTGACGAGACGGAGCTGGAGTTAGCAGTAAAGAGTAGCACCTGTAAAATAATAACAGAGAAAGACACAGTACAATATTTAATAAAGAGGAATGAAAGGATGGAGAAAATACTTCCCGTCGAAGTTGCAACTAGAATATTCGAGGTCATGTACAGTATTTCCACTACCGCAGCACATGATGACAATGAGCACAACGTCGTACTTTGCGTTCCGCTCAGATTCAGTTCTGCTAGCATTCAAATGTGGAGCAAATCTGCCTCCTCTGCTGGGTTCAGAGTTCTACAAGTTATTAGCGAACCTGCTGCTGCGTGTTTGGCCTATGGGATTGGTCAAGACAGAAAAGAGTCAGGGTTTGTAGTTATTTTCACAAGCCTGAAGGCTCGCTCCCAATTGTACAAGGACCTTGTTATCATTAATTTTATTTCACAGATACGTGCTAGTCTACAGAATAGGAGGTGTGAGCAGTGAGATCACATTGGTCAAAGTAGTCAGTGGCATATACCAGATTGTATCGACGTCGTACTACCACGATTTAGGTGGTAACAAGTTGACGAAAATTTTAGCTGAATATTTGGCAGGCGAGTTCATGAGTAAATGGAAATTGGATCCAATGGAGAGCAGGAGATCAATGTCAAAGTTGAATATAGCCGCAGAGACGTGTAAACATGTTTTGTCGACAATGTCGACAGCGCACTGTTTTGTAGAATCTTTGTGCGACGGAGTTGATTTTAGCTATAATATAACTAGAGCTCGTTTTGAGAACCTGATAAATTCAAACATATCGGAGTATATTGCACCCGTCGACAAAATATTAAAAGAAACAAAACTGGGCACAGATGATATAAGCAAGATTATACTCAGCGGAGGTACAATGAAGATTCCAAAACTTCAGGAGAAAATTGGCGCCCTTTTCTCTAACGGTGAAGTGTGCAGTGGAAAATGGAGCCCTGACGAATGTATGGCGATAGGTGCGGCTATGCAGTCAGCCCTTCTGCTTTCCCATGGAACATGGGATGAGAGTTTACAATCCACAAACATGGAAGTAAACGCCCTGCAGAAATCCCTTTACATACAAATCGAAGAACTCAAACCAATTATTATACCGGCAAAAACAGTCGTACCTATAAAGCTACAAACACGTGTAGAAGTACCTGAGGTCAAAGATGGAAAAATAAACCTCAAAATATACGAACAAGACTCGGAGGATGTAGCAAGCCAAAAAAAAATCGGACTGGTAAGAATTGATATAGTGCAAAATTCTGACTGCTTACTTTTTGTCATATTGTTGTTTTTTTTTGGTCCAAGCCAAGAGCAGTTGCCAGCAAGTGAATATTTTTCAAATGTATACTGTTCTTTGAAACATCTCGTGTGATCGTTTATCTTTCATTGTCATTTTCAGATTTGCATACCAGCCAACAGCGGAGCTCAGCTGAAAGTTGATACGGATTTAACCGAGGCCAGTTTAAATGTAAATATAACTGATGCTAAGTCTGGCCAAAAATCATCGTTTCGTTTTGGCATACATGAAGATGATTCTTAACTAAATTTGACCACTTAGAGTTTTAACTTATGTAATTATATTATTAACTGCCCTTAATTACTGTTGAAATTTTAATAAATTCAGCAATCATTTCGTAAGTAAAATGTTCATTTGCCATTTCCTGAAATTAATAAATTATTAGATATTACAATAATTTCTGTACCTCAGAACGGGGATAAATTTTTGGTATTGAAACAGCATAATAATACTCAGTACGCATTTAGTAAAACAAAAATATACATATATATATATATATTTACTATTTACATTTTAAATTATACAGGCAGTGGTAAATAAAGTTATTATTCTGCAAAAGTAAATGTCGTTGAATAGTTTTGGGGTAAAGTAAGTACGCATTAAAATTATAAAAATTATATATTATTTTTCCTGCGATTCAACGTTCGTTTTCTTCAATCTTTAACAAATTTCAATATCTAGCAATACTTGACACATCTGGTCGTGTAAATTACGCTGATTAGAAATTTTTATCACTTTTCTAGAATTGATGCAAACGTTGATTTGGTGTATTTCCGTCAACTTTTTAGCGCTATGGGCTCACGGTTTAAAGCTTAAACTGAATAACTCAGTAAAATAGCTATGTAATTCGAATTTTTTTTGATCATTTCTTGTAGTGTATTCTTGTATAACTAACATTTTCTATTATCAATGAAATTCACTTCAAATTGAGTCTCGTTGTAACTATTGCTTGTATTTATAAAAGGACAATTTTATATAAAAACAATAAAAATGCTTAAAAAAATTAAATAATAGAATGACGACAGTCTTTTTCTATGGCGAGAATCAAATATCGACAATGCTAATAGGTATCTGAATCAGTACAATTTCTCTAACATAATTTCAATTATAATTTACAAAGAATATGAATCTCTACTATTCTCTTCTATATTTTGATTGTTTTACTTCAGAAATTTTTATAACCCTTTAGAATTGATGGTAATTATACTTATATATAAATTATTACATCTTTGTCAAAGTGGCAAGTATCATTATAATATTAATAATAGTAAATTTACAGGTATCAAATAATTACATCTACTCGGCATTGAAAATCTAAAATATCCTGTCGATCGTTTTCTGCTTCCACTTTATGTACAATGCTTAATTATATTATTCTACAGTGGGTTCTCAAATGTTATCATACTTGGATTATTGGCTGCAAAGTCCCATCCACAGATGAAAACAGCATACATTTACAAAACCTTCTATCAAACTGTATACGTCGCCCAAATTGAACGAAGACGTCACAAGGTCAGCAGGCTTTCTATACACTGCGCACAATTCCTGAAAAAATGTCATAAGTCGACCAAGAACAAGAAATTTTGAAACCTAAGAAACGATGCGCTGATATTTTTTACTCACCCCTCGTGAAGTGTGGAGATCTATGGTTAGCATCATGAACGCATGCAGGTAACTCGGATGAAGTACAACAACATGGCTAACGTTGCCATCCGGTGCATTGAAGAGTTTATGATGATCCTGGTATTTGTTTATCAAGACTTTGGCCAGAGCCTGGTACCAAGTTAAAGGCTGGCTGAGCAACAAGCTGAGTCTCGAATCTATTTTAGAGAGTGGTTCAACCTGTGCCAGTGTACAGAGTTCGGTAAACTCGAAATAGTTCATTACAGATCTATTCTCGAGAAGTTTATTCCAGAGTAAATGCGTACGGCATTGAAGAGCCCCGTCTTTTATCATAGTTGTGATTCTTGCCGTCGCTGCGTGTGCCTGGGACATGATCATTTGTTGCATCAGCTGTTCATGCGACGAATAATACCCCAAGTAATTGACGGACTCCTGTCGAATTTGTACCAAGTGGGACGATGTGGTGGCAGGAGCGTTAGGAAGGCTTGGATTTTGGGTTAAAGGTGAGCTGGGAACTGGTGGGGGAGTCGGAGCTAGAGAATTGTTTACATCAATTGGGTTATCGGTCTTGAGCTGCTCTGCGAGTTCCGTGTTAGTTGTATCTTGGGTTTCGCTCGACTCAACGGAGCTGGTCAATAGTTCCGTTTTCGAGGTTTTATGCTGCAGCGACGGTACAGGTGAGACTGGACTGGAGCCTGATGGGCTTTCGGCATGTGAGTTGTTGATCGATCGTGATATGCTGTAAACCGTGCGAAATTTTCCAAGCTTATTGTTCTGAACCTCCTTTTTCGGGTAGACTTCCCTCTTCCTCGTCAGCATCAAGTAGTACTTCAAAGTTATCTCTGATTTTTCCAAATTCGGTGGCTGCTCCAGCCTTGATACTATCAGAGTGATGTCAAAGTCGTTGGTGTGTTTCATATCCTGCGCGTCGCAATAACTGACCAAGGGGGTACTCTGCAGTCTTACTAAAATGAACTCGTTCTCTTTGTTCTCGTTGGAATCGCGCGACATACCTAAAACTTGCATACCGCATGCTTTCTCGTTTGACAGAAGATACGAGTACAGGGTTCGCGCCGGCGTCGCTAAGTTACTCACAGTCACTGTATCTGCAAAGCAAATCGTGAAAATAAATACAGCAATCACTGGCTGGGAATTTACAGGGCTCAATTACTCACCGCTGTAGACAAGATTTCTAGCATAATTCGGAGCTTTGCTGTAGTACTTCATAAAATCGTCCAAGAAATAGGTCAAGTCGTAGTCTTCTCGTAAAGACCACAAGCCGTTCCCAGCGATATACGAATGGATACAGCGTAGGTGAAAGTCATACGTGAACGAATGAAGATGCATGTCAATTTTTACCTTGTCACAGGCATCGACGAAACTGAGCATAAACTGAAACAATACGTACAAGGATACTGTTATTGAAGTTGCGTTTTACACAGTAGTCACGGTAATTTCTCGCCAGGACTGAAAAAATTCGACCAAAAAGTGAAAACCGTCATTTTTCAGTGAAACGTATCCTGACGACTCACCTGATTTACTAGAGCGCTGCTTGATTTTGTTTGAAGTCTGCTGCATTCGATCACCCGTACCTTGGCTATGAAGTACGGTTCACGCATCAGAACTTCGAACAATAAAATACCACCTAGCATTGATTTTTGCAGGTAGCATGTGTGATGCGGATTGTGGCCTTGTTTACTGCAATCGATTACATTGACATTTAACAAAGATAGCAAAAAGGGTAGCGAAATAAAAGAGAAAACAATCGTAACACGAATTTCCTACACTTTTTTTGAGGATTCGACTCTGACTGAATTGAATCCCAACGTTTGAAGATACTGTTTATACTCCATCAGCATGGTGATGCACAGCTCTCTGTGCCACTCGGTGATCGTTGCATTGGAAGTGAGGCTTGCAGTTTTGGATTGAGCCTGAGCATTCTGAGGAGACTGTTGCTGAACCATTGATTGTAGAGTGGCGGGGGGCTGAGAGAGAGAATGATCTCTGCTGGCGGCAGACTGCAGTCGCCATTTCGGCAGGAAAAGAAGTGGCGTATGGCAGTAATGAATCAGCCGAGAGTGCTGCTTGAACAGATTTAAAGTAGCTTGGGAGATTGGGATATTCGAATTAGCCGCGCGGCTCTGCCACATTTCACCAAGGCACTTAAAGTCCTCTGGAAGAATAAAAGACAACGTTGATTGAGAATCGTGTGCAAAATGAAAGAACTTTCATACTTTCAATACACAATTCCGGAGATATGACCTTTGGCTTTTTTTTCTCGCTGACGCACGTCCTGCAGATGATAAGCTGCTCTCACCACGGCGTCTGTCGCGCTGTTTACTGGGTGTGGACTACTCGGTTTAGCGTCCCTCAGGACTTGAGATATGCGAGGATTCCATGACAGGGTTGTTGTTTTTCCAATGTTACTGCGATTCGAGCTTCGAGGCCATTCTTTGCCGTCGTTGTGTAAGTCGTTTGGAAATTTGGTCAGAGTTTCCATGTCGGTTATTTGATAGTACGACGGATTTCTGTCCTCCTGAGGGAAAGCCGGTGCTGGCTGATGGTGGAATATTCCCAATTTCTGCATCACTATATTCGTAAATAAACTTGATCTCGACGACAGCCATGTGCCAAGATTCGTCACTTGCTTAGTCAACTTCTCGGAACGTTCCTTCGACCAGTTGTACATGTAGATAATAATCTGTAAGTCAAACAGAGGAAGAAAATTACAGATACCTTGAAATTATTGATTGGAGAGGATATTGCGCAACAAGATTTGAAGTATTCAGATTGTGTAGGCAGAGAACTTCAATTTTGTAGAACTAACATATTTTTTAGAGACCCATCGAATTTCGTAATAATTCCATGATTATGAAAATAAAAATAAAACGAAAATATTCAACACTCACGTTATCGCTCTGTATTTCAGCAAGCAGGAGGCGTTGTCTAGGAACAAAACTAGAGTCCAAAACCAGAGGGTTGAATTTCTGGAGCAATTTTTGACCTGCAAAATGAAAAAGGATCGTAAAAATTTCGAATGTCTTTGTACACACGGTGAAAGAGTGATCACAAATGAAACGTTGGCTTACTTTTAGGCATCAACATTTCAGGTTCGATTGTTTTGCTATGCGAAGCCTTCCATTGATAAAAATTTCTGGCAATTAAGAGACATTTTATCGGACTTTGATCTTCCCTGGTTAAATCGCACGGTACATATACTGTTGGGTCGCTATTATCATCCTTGACGAAGGACATCCAAGAGCTGCTGACACTCTCCATGCTTTCTGACATGTGAAAAGACTTTGCCATGTGAATCTCTTCGTGAGTTGGGTTGGTATCGATGAACGGCTGGCGTCCGGATAGGACAAAGGTCCTGGAAGATGTGTCAGGTGCGTGACCGCGAATCAAATTCTGCAGTTCTTTAGCGATGACAGGAATCGGGTGTCGCCTTTGCATGACAACTATGTGTTTTTTGACCGCAGGTACGTTGGTCTGTAAAGCAAACTGAAACCAGTGGTGCAGCGTAGTGCAATAAACTTGATGGAGTGCCCCGTCTTCGCCTACCTCGTACCTGTTCAGCTGGATAGCATCCAAAATTGAGGGTTTGTATTGTTTATTCTTCACTGGCGTCTGAGTTTCTTTGTGCGCTACTGTACAATCGAATGGAACTTCGTTGGGCAATTCTTCCGTGAGAACAGTGGGTAAGATTTTATATTCCGTGACTAAATCCCAAGTGGCATGCCTGGCTGCGGAACGCAATTTTTGGGTCAAAGATTCCAAGTTCACACGGCCCTGTTTCCAAATTCTGAATTCGATCAGCGCCTCGGGGGACAAATCTGGCTGTAATTTGCCATCGTACAAAGAGCTGGAAACAATTGCTTGAAAATGCTCAACAGTGAACGGATGAGGAAAGTCAGAATCTAGCCATTCTTGTTTACTCGTTGTTATCAAGTCCCCGCTGGCGTTGACGATCCCCACGGCTATGCAAGCGATTCCTTTACTGCCGCTGGATTGGCTTTGATTGTATAAAAATATGTCTGATTCGGGAACTCTTTTGCTAGAATCTTTGGTGTAGTCTTGAAAATGATTGTGGTTTCTCGAGTCAGTGTATTTTGGATTGTGCAAAAATTGTAACAGGTTTTGCCGCAGGTAGTATCCCAAGGCTTCGATGTGAGGTAAACAATGTGGTGGCACTAATAACTGTACGACATTTTCTGGAGGCTGGTATTGTTTCTGAATGAAGTGCACGTCTGCCGGGGTCAACTTGCACATAGGATTCCTGGCGAGCATGATGGACAAAACTTCCAGCACAGCGTCATCTAGGCGATTCTGCAGGACCTGAACAAGTTCGCATTTTACTGCAGGCCCGGCATCAGAAATCCCATAAACCATGAGGATTATCAGATCGTCAGGCTTGTTCAGTAGGTCGCTTTCCTTTTCACCGAAGGATCGGACTCTCGGACGAATATCGTTTGTCCCCAAAACGTCTCCTTCTTTTCCTTTGGATTGGGACAACGAGGTGATGCTGCTGCTCCTAGAGACGACTAGTTTTTCATGACTTTCCGAGAGCTTATTCTGCAGAGGTTTGACCTCGCTTATCTGCTCGTGTAATCTCAGGTAAAACACGTTCTCATTGTTTTCCTGATAGACAAACATGTTGCTGCGATTGTTCACAGAAAAACGATTCAACACCGCGTGGAGAGCTTTTATTCCGCGAGAAAGTCCAGGTTTCCCTGGCCCGGTTTTCAGTCTGGGATGAAGGCAGAATGGTACTTTCCATATTACGGGGCACCTGAACACGCCTGGTGACATATTAATCGAGAAAACTTGGTTTTGGTGCGTGGCGCCTGATTCACTACCCGTTTCACCTCGACACTCGTAGTCTTCGTTCGACTCTGGTTCCAGCAAGGAATCGCATGTTCGTGTATCGTGCAAGTTTTGCAGCAATAGGTACTGATTCACCCGTCGACATATCGCCTTTATTTCGGACATCACCATCTTCGGGATTTGTCGGTAACGATCGACCTCGGGACAAGCCAGTTCCAGGAATCTGGAGTCAGATGCAAAATCAGAATACATAGAATCGAGACATCAACTCGATAGAACCGTACCTGCAATGAAAGTACACGTAAACGAAACTATCTTCGACTTTTAATATGAGCCAAAAATTCGGCATCCGATTTCTTCGTTTGGCAAGATCGGTTAGCCAGTGGCAATCATCATCCGAATCGCTGCTGTCACCTTCGTATCCGTCATCGGTTCCAGTATGACCTTCTCCCACGCTAGATATCTCGGAATGACACCCTGGAGGGTCTCCGGAATCCGTTCCGCTCACTCTGGTTTCGATATCCTGCAGTTGTGGTTCTGCCATATCTTCCAGGAACGTGTCGTCTACATATTTAATTAGCATCTATACATGCTTAACCAATTGAATTCATGGAATATACGAAATAAAAGTTTTCTCACCGTTCGGGGCTACATTTTCCTCCTGGTTACTCGACTCACAATTAACTTCTACAGCGTCGTCACTGCAGCTTTGATTTTTTGTGAAATAAAAGAGAGTTCCTTCCTCGTTGATGCAGTACCGATCGATTTCCAATTTCCTCAATTCCTCCAGAAATTTCGGGCTACAATGTTCGGACGGAAAGACAAACTGCAGTGGTACTTTGTCCATTGAACAGCTTGGCCTCCCAGTGGATTCGGAAACGTGTCTTGCGACAAGATTCAGGGTATGTTCTGTAGGAATGGTTTGATCCAGCAGTGCTGTCGCAGTTTCATCCCTCAGCAGCCATTCGATCTCGTCGACCAACGTGCAGACTGCGTTGTGCTGTCTTCTGGGTAGATGTTGAATTCTGTCCTGTAAAGCGTCGGTGCCAGACATTTGTGTGTCATAATCAGGGCTGCTCTCGCTGTTTGTCGTAGTGCTGCCAGCCGAAGAGGCGCTACAGAACGAAGTAGTTCTCAACCCTGGACTGCGTTCCAGACTCACATCCAGAACCTTCCTCGGAAGATTGAGGCATATTATATCCAGGGTTATTTTCATTTCTGCCGGATTATGCTCCTCGAGCGGAGTTTCGAGCTTTTCTACAATATCTGTGAAGCAGGTCGGCAGCAGTTTCACCGGCGTAGTCGACAGACTGGATCGTGTATGCACCGAGCAACTGAGCTGCAAGAAAAGGGGTTGTTCTTGACTTGAACTATCGTCTTCCATCAAATCACAGCTTAGCGATTGTGTCGATGCTAGACTGGAAAGTTTACTTCCGTCCTGAAGACTTGCGCCAGGCCATGTTGAGTACAACTGATTCCCTGTGACGAGAAAAAAAGGTATTAATACATTAGCTTCAGTCGCCTCGTCAAGGCTTCAGGTTGATTAGTTGAATTAGTACCGTTTTCATTTCCACGGTCTGCCTTACGATCGATAATTTCTGAAGGGAAAACCAGGCCATCCACGTCTTCTTCACTGTCGCACCTCAGGAGGTCCATTCTCTCCTAAAAAAAAACAAATCAAGTTTTCGTTGAGTTTTTGATTGTTCTACATTGCAAATTAAATACCAAACAGAAAACTTTCAAATTTATGACCATTAGCAGCTTTAATCAACTATTTAATAATTCAAAAACAATCCTAGGTCCCAAACTCTGCTTAAAATAAACTTTTGAAAATTTTGCATCATGAAAAGATTGTAAAGAAGTCTGAAGCTGGTATATTGATATCCAAATGAGAAAAGTAAATCCCAATCTAAACCTTTGCAATCAAAACAAAATTATTGTACAACCTACCCAGACATGTTATCTTTCGCTCAAATTCTAGCTATGTTATAAAAAAAATTTAATATTTAACATTAGTTTGTTAATATCATGTTAATTACTATATCATAAGCAATGAATTCTAGTGCCAGACGAGAGCACGGTTTTTATGAGAATCTGTTGCTGGTTGATAGGAGCTTAAATCCAGTAACATCTATTAAGCTAGAGATTGTAAAATTTTCTAGCAATAAAAATATTCACTCAAAATTCGCATTTTCTACGTTGATTATTATATTGCGGAGCACGAAGAAAATTTGATATTTTACCATTTTGTCGAAATTCCAGTGTAGAGAGCAGAAATAAAATTCCGGATGAGCCGGTACAGCTCTGAAAGCACTGTTCATTATTTTTTCAAACTTTTCTGTTATCAATTGATGAAGGTGCTTCACAACATTGCAGGATAGCGCAGCACGCGAGGATTCTGGAACATTTTCAGTGGCCGAACTTAAATGCTGACAAACCGAGCGCAAGTAGTTTGTTATGTTAATTTCTATGAGAGCTTCTTCGCACTGCTCAACCGCCGCTTCCATGTCTTGATAACTCAACGGACGTTGAAGAGCGAGTGATTTGTACACAGCGACAACGTAGCACTGACAATGAGCCAACTGAAGCAGTTTGCAATGCTCGATCATGCTTTTGTGATCTGAAATAAAAGATCTGGATACAGATTCGTATATAGAAAAATGTATAACAATTTACGGTTCCATACCTCCCGTAATGTTGTCGGAGTCGTCGCTCTTTGGCTCTGGAGAAGAAGGTTTGGTATCGGCCCCCGATTTTAGGATGATGAAATCTTCTCCGACCAATTGGCCAGATTTGTACGTATGGTCCTGGTAAATATCTTTGACCCGCGAAGAGTCGAGTTTGTTGACCAGGGTGTCGATTAGCGTTGCTAACGGACAATCGTAAACGTATATGGGCAGAGGTGGTCCTTGTTTGAAGTTATTTAGAGCAGATTCACAGCGTTCGCTGGGCCTCGGTGTACTTAGCATTGTCGCTGTTGGGCTCGAAAGATTTGAGCATACGTCCAAGGCGTGAGAACTACCTACGCTTTTTACCGATCGTGAAGGAGTCAAATTTTTATCATATTCTCCAGCATTAATTGGTAGTGGATCGTTCTCGTCTGTACAATCTGTGTGACTGGTATTCTGGTTGCTCTGCTCGTTGGGAGAGAAAAGTAAGCGCAAGTCTTCTTCTGACGACGGAAGTATTGTGATAATAACGTGCGTCACGCTGATACCTTTGACAAAGCATCTCCAAGTCGGTCTTCGAAAATTTGTCATTGATCCATTCATGTATTCTTTGCCTGAAATAACAAATTTCCATAAACCATAGAGTCTTTGCTGAGAAAAAACAGATGTTTCATACGTCAAATAAAGTTCGGCGTGCTTAAAATGAACTAAACTTGCCTAAATGTGGTGAAATGCTAAGCGGTGAAGCGTCGTATCGAGGTCGTGCTAACAGCATTTCTGTAAACCTCTGCGATTCGTCGGCAGTAAATATCAATTCTCGATTATGAAGCCGCTTAATGTGCTCTATGAGCCCTTCGACCAAGCACTTGTTAGCTCCTTCTCTTTCCTCGCCGTTCGGTCCTAAAGAAGATACGTTACCATATAAGTTAACAAAATAATATTTTGAACTGCAAAAAATGAATTACCTATTTTAGAATTATTCTCATATTCTCTAAGTGCGCAAATTTTTCCAAAAATCTGAGGCACGTGCAACACTCTGAAGTTGAAAAACGAATTCTGATACTAAAGTATGAATTCCCTGGTGCAAAACTAAAGAGTTATTGAATTTTCTTAATTGATAACGGACCATCAGAGAATATGGAAAACAAAAGCTCTGCTTGCTGGCACTTGGGCAAGATGTTCAAGACGTCAAAAGTGAATGGTATCGACCGTATTCGATCATTGGCATTAGATAGTTCTTGATTATACTCGGCAGGACTCGGCCTTCTTGTCGATCTGCCAGCTGCTGATCCAGTGCTAGTTTGATTCAACTGATTCGCAGTCAAAACTCCGCCTAATTGTATATCTCCACCAATCGCTTCGTTCAAAATCATTTGACTTAATAAATTCAGGTGTTCCAGAGTCAGAAGCGCGTTAATGCATTCTTCGTCAACTTGAGCTATCTGAAATAATCATGAAAAAATAGGAAAGGTTTTAGGATATTTTAATTGCATCAATTTCTTACAGTAAAAAATTCTCTTGACAAACATACAACAGGCCTTGCTTTTGATGGTAAAATCAGTGTCACAGTTATTAAAAAATTATCGTTTAGGGTGTCGTATTGTAGAGAAAGAACAATGAATGTGCTTCTATACGTAACGCTAAGCAAATTGTAGAAAACGTTTATTCCGCCTGAATATTGTCATCTCGTTTATCTAAATGCAATACAAGGCGAAGAAAAAAATTGAAACATCGTGATCAGGTATATTTGCGAGAGAAAAACATTTATTACATACAATCGTACTCTTACATGCATGGATAATAATAAACAAAGATAGAATAATAGTGTCAAACTAAAAGTAAAGTCATTTCGCTCTTGTTAATAAAGTGTAGATATTTACAACGTTAATAAGCGCAGGTATCGCAAAAGTCAAATTAAAAAATAAATAATTTTCATTCATTTTTTGATTGAACGGTAATTGGTTTCTCTCGAACGGATGCGGTGAGGAATCTGTTCTGTTAGTGGAGTTAACGGCAGCCAGGAATAAGTTGGAGGAGTTGAATCTCACTTTAACACAAAGCGAAGAGACCACTACTCCACTTGAACCTCGCCGCCTACGATATTTCAACTTTAGTGCAGCTGAAATTTCACCGCAAGGTCGTCTAAGTAATACTCGCCATGGTATGAATTGTAGATGGAAGTTAATCCGATATACCAAATGGTCGATAAAATTCATGGGAGAAAAATTGGAACTGCGATAAATTAGCCATGCGTAGCCAATTTGTAGTCGCGTAAGTCTTTGCAAGTCTTAACACATAGATAATACACGACACATCATTTTCATAATAAACCAAAGTTAAACCAAAAACACAAGGATTGAAAAAATCGAATTAAAATCTATCAGACAATTTTGATCATTTTTACTAGAAGTTTAGACTAGTTTAACGGTAATTTCTGAGCCAGATTATCTTCAAAGAATTGGTGTACGTCACTCCTTTGAATCGCATCTTTAAATTGTCTTTTCGTGAACGTTGGTTTACACTGTTCTTCATTTCCTCTAAACATAACAAGACCGCCAAGCTGCCGAGGAAAAGTCGCATGACTATGAGCTGGAAGAGTTAGATCTGGCAGATTTTTGGAGCTCAGTGACTCACTGCCTAGATCCCCACTTCCAACTAAAAGTCACACGGGTTGTTATCCAGGAACCGAAGAATCGGAGGTTTTTATAGAAGAAATTTCTTGAGACAAAGATGACAACCACCACCTGCGTAACGCAGCACAATATTTACTCCGAGATATTTTTTTCGCCAAAATTCATCCAATTTTTCGGATAGCGAAGCACGGAAGAGTCTTACAAAAAAAAAAAGAAAAAAAGAAAAAAGAATCCGGGGTAATAACTAAGAGACGAGTAGTTGAACAGAATAACGAAGTATTGATGTTAATTTGACACCAGTGAAGGATATAAATTATCTTTTAATGCTGACTTATTGATTGATTTGAAAATAGTTTCAGCGATTTCAGTGAAATTTCAGACAAAATTAGAGGATAACATCTGCAACTAAACTTGGAAAATGGCTTTAGAGGATCAAGAATAGTTTGATACCATTTCCTTTTATACGACGCACTGATCGATTTGAGTTGGAATAAATAAATGAAAAAATTAAAGTTATCGCAACACCTCTTCGTTGTTCCGCTCTTTATTCATGAATAATTCACTTTCATTTGCTCGTTCTTGTTTGAAGGTAAACTTTTTTCAACACATTAAACCGTTCGGTGCGGCGTGAAGAGCTTGCGACGAGAGACGTCCCCTTAGTTGCACGAGTTGCACGGATTGTCGAGCTCGAAGAGTGGAGTTTACATCGATATCGATAACCAAGAAATAGGTACTGTACGACGATAAAGGAGGAGGATTGAAAAGTGGACGACTAGTGGGCCCAGGTGATGATCTGGGCCCTATTTATACCTGTTGGAACTGATAGGTGAACCCCATTCGGGGTCCCTGGAGTCGATAACCAGCCCCACCTCGATACTGATAAGGATACGACGTGACAGACGCCTAGCTGGGTCAAAATCCATCATCGCCTTTTCTCCTCGATTTTTATCACAGACTTGATAATATCGATGAACGGTAATTGAAAATTTCATTTATTACATAAAAATGATTCGCGTACTGTCAGTTTATATTCCTATGAAACGTGCCAGTTTCAAATCTATGAATCCCTGAGTCATATATTGACACAACTATGCCGCAATTTATTTTACTTTTGTAAATATCTCATGGTCAGTTGTTATCAGTATAAAGCGTGCGTTAGAGGTTTCTATTCATTGCAATGAATTGTCGAAACGTTTGGTAATTGAGACTCGTTGATTTTTCAGGATCGAAACGAGAAATTGTTTTTATTTTCTTTACTTTTCTTTTCCAAGGCGATGAAGATTCGGCAACTGTTGCTATTACTGCGACCTATTTTCCGAGGAGAAAACCCTGTACTTATGGACTATGTAGCGCAGTGACCAAGAATTGGTGATCCGGTGTTTAGATATCATTTCGTACATATCGGTATCAGCTAAAGCTTGGCCAAGAGAATTAGGCAACGACTTAGGAAATATTTAAACGTGTCTTGCGCCGAGGACGGAATTTAAGGTGATCCATATTGATTTATTTAGATGATAAATTCACTGATCGCTTGCCTAAATGGTCGATTTTTTTGTCTGATTTTTTTTGGTTGGTAATAGTAACTTTCCTGGAATGCCGTTAAGCGTGTTACGATCGAACAATCCCAATATTATTCAATCAACAAAAATGCGAATTAGCTGATCAAGGTTTGAATAAAAATAATTACTCAATGCTTATCGAACCTTTCTATCGTCATCCGCACTGGTCGACTTTGTAGATAGGTGATATCTCATTGCAGAGATTTTTTCAACTGATTATTTACACTTATGTAAGTCTGAAATAGGTGGATATCGTTCTGAGATTCCGAGAAGAACAATACGTACGAAAATTAATTTTTTTTTCTATTATATAAAAGTAGGTATCAGATACACTTGGATAACAATAAAAGGAAAAAAGAAAAACCTATACGATACGTATCGTAAGCGGTGTAAGATGCGAGTTAAATTTTATCTGTGAAAGTAAGTAAGTTACGCAAGGTGAGAGTTATGGCAAGGGATGAACCAGTGGACAAAATTCAATGTGTAAAACCAATAGACTGCACAAACTTTGGTAACTGCGCGGCTAATGTTTGCAGAGAGATAGATAGGTAGACGTACCTACCTGACAAAATAAACCACTTCAGAACGCCACTAGCCCGGATAAGTTTTTATGTTATTGATTACACAGTTTATCAAGACAGCTTAAGATAACTCCTGGCTAAAGGAACTCTGGAAACACTTTTCAGCTTGGCAAGCTTGCACGTTTTCAATTCGTTTATCAACCAGCGATATTATTACAGCGGAAAAAAAAATTTTTATATACACCTATATATTTAAATTATACATATCTATATTAAACTGGTTGAAAAAAATTTACAGGTATTTTTTTTTTTTTCAAATCATCAATAATTGTAGGAGGAGGGAATAAGACACCTGTTGTAATTTTATCCTTTAATATTAATATTTATTGGTTCCTAAACGCAATTAATTATTTTTCATTTAGTTAACGTGAGAAAATAATTTTAGTTAGTTCCGAATTTTGAAGCTGAGTAATACGAGGCTATGCACGTAAATTTGCTTAAGGCGACAATTAATTGAATGACATGATTTTATAGTGGTTGAAATGGTTGAAAAAAAAAAAATTATTGTCTCATATTAATTCAACGGAAACTGAAAAATTGCGTTCAGAAACGACTAAATGTAAATAATCAGGGATTAAAACATAACAGGTGTCTTATTTACTTTTTCTACAAATATTAAGCATGCGACATTGAAAAAAAAACAGTCGATTTTTTTGAACCAGTCTAATCCATATGTATACATGCAAATGCGCAGCTATGAGTTTTGTCTATGCTTTCAGTAATAAAAATCGATTTTTCTATACATTTTCCACCAACTAATTCTTACTGATTTTTGTTAATCAGAAAAAGAAGCAAGAAAGCAGACAACGATTAATTAATTCTACCTTCAATCCTGATACGTGTAAATAAAAATATGACGCAACTGATGTATTCAAGGATTCGTCGATTAGCATCATTGATGTTAGTTTTGAAAATAGGGTATAAGGAGGCTGATAGGTTTTTTGATGAGGTGCCATAATTTCCTTATCAAGTCAAAGTAATCAGACGTATTGTCAGAAGGTTGTGTAACTAATGAACTAAGATATGATATCTTCGAGACTGGCTTGAGGAAATTGGTTTATGATATCAGTGCGCATTGGCTTAGAATGAATCAATCGACCCGGTTAATTCTTTGGGTATAAGAATTTTATCGGAAATATCTTATGTAATGGGACAGAAGATTTGAGTAATTCTAATACGCCTGTAGATTAACTGGTTTTGAAAAAAGTAACGAACATTTCTCGCGATCCGGTTCGAGACAATTATCGGTTACTCGGAAAAAGCATTAACTACCAAATAAAATCACTTTCACGTTTAATAACTGTGACACAGATTATTTTCAAAACACGTAATTACGGACCTCTTTGTATCGAATTTGACAAACAGATGTTTCCATTCTAGTCACCGCATAGAGCATTATTTCCAAAAGATGAATATTTTCAAAGTGAATCAACGACTGGGTTGTTATTCCTTAAATCCTGTATGCGGGGACCGAAATTTTACAGCGATATGATAACTAGAAATTAACTCACCGCATCCGGTATCTGGCGATATTGCAAGGCGTGCATGTAAGCGGCTGTTTGTTGTATAGGGAGCATCGTGTGGCCGCATTGAGGCTCGATCCAGACTTCTGTAACTATTTGGAAGTCACCGCAACCTTCCCCATCGTCGTTTCCAGCTTCTCCATCTCCGGTACCTGAAAAATGTGAAACAACAGATCGATGACAATCTATAGCGGAATGAATTTTGTCCCTCATTTCCAATCTCCTCACATACCTTCGTCAGTGTCTTCATCTGAGCCGCTATCTCGTTCTGATGAGGGAGACGCTATTGTATGAGGCGGAAAAAGAACGTATTGAATGACGCAAGGATGTATTGCATTGTCGTTCGCAGGTCTTTGCATTTGCACCTCAAGCACCATGTTGATTATTCCAGCAGACGAATGGGCGAAACTAAAACCTTCCGTGAGCCTCATCCTGATGAAAAAAGACACTATAAGTTTCCTTCTTCTTGTGGGCAAGAAATAATACCGAGTACGAGAGTAGACTTAACCTCCTTGAGGCACAAATTGCAAACTTACTCCGAAGCTTCCTGATTATGGAAATGAAGAATATAGAGCAATACATATATATACTTAATTTGTAATTGTTGATAGTATCCTGGCAATGGCGGTGACGTTTAGCCTGGGCCAGGCGACGTTAGGAACTGTTTGAATTACTGGCTTTTTTACAGCCCACAACCACCTGCTGTGATGGAGATACCTCGATAAAGTCGTGATCAAGCAGCCGCCAGGTATGGGTGAAAATCTGGCAGGAATAGGCTGCGTGCCGTCAGGAAAAACGACGGTGTTCAGGTCGGTCGGCACGCGTTCGTATCTAATTAAAATTCGCTCCAAGGGTTTGCGCAGGATGATGCAGCACGGAGTTTCTCTCTGCTCGGTTGGTCGATTGGGCAGCGTTAACCTTGACAAGCACTCGAGTAAATCGACGACCACATTGTGCCGAATGACGCCTTCTGTCCCGCCAGCAAAAGCTATGTTCAGTACTACACAAGGAGGCTTGCAGCTGACTCGTATTAACGAAAACGACACTGGCGGTTTGTCAATTTCCTTGAATATGAATTGCACATATGTGTGATATTCGACGAGCACAAATGTCGCCCAGTTTTTCAGCATCGCGTACAAAACAGCCGCGGCTTGCCGACACTGAACACTTTGGAACCTTCCGCTCTGATTAGCAAGGTGGAGATGACGTGGCAATGGTCTGTCGTGAGAAAGCACCAGAGCAATCCTTTGGGAATGCATCCAGCGTGACCATTGCGACAGATCGAGAAGAATGACCGGTCGCCAAATTTGTCCAAACAACGAACAGGCTGGGTCGCTGAAAAGATGACGATGCTATTAGCCGATGCTCCTGAAGCCTTTGAGTCATAGTCGTAAGTAATTACCCATTTTATATCCTTTTTTTTTGTATATTTAGAGAAGTTTTCAACATATTTCTTTGCGGTTTTGGTATTTCTGATAGTATACTAATAGGTTTTCAATACTCGAAAGTAATTATTACGATATAATGTAAATTATTATTGTAAGAACAGATTGATTGACAAAAATCATGAAAATTGAGGGAATAATTCATCCCCGGAAAAGTTACACCTCTACACTTAGATATGTTTTACATAAATTATAAGTTTTTGGGGTCGCTGATTACAAATCTGAAATAGGATGTTAAGAATTCAAGATGGCGGACAAAAATTTCAAATTCGATCAAATCGGGAGAAAAAACTCCGTGTCTGGGTTTTTAGGATCGCTCAATACGAATCTGAAATGATATTTGGAAAATTCAATGTGGCAAACCCAGTCAGCGACTTCGAAAACTCTTGCACAGAATATTTTGACCGTACTTGATCAAATTTTAGGTTTTTGTTCACCATGTTGGATAGGCCATCTTGAATTTTTGAAATCTGATTTCAAATTCGTAATCAGCGATCCCAAAAATCATAGAATACTACCTCGTTATAAAAGTTGACTCAGCACAATAATGTGTGACTCAAAGGGTTAATCGCTAGTTTAGTGTTAATATTTTAATCAATCACCTCAGTAATACTGAACTGCTTGACGGATAAGTGGGCAAATAAAATACAGGCATCCCGCTTCTGATCGTGTCAGGGACGTTGTACCAAGTCCACCCTGAGCCTGGAAACCAACTAAAGTGCGACAACATATCGTCACTATCTGTCAAAGAAGCGAGAGCTCCCCAAAATCTGGAAACAACACTCTGGCGGTATTGTGACTTGATGGGCTTTTTCGATACACAGGTAATGTCGTGAAGGAATTCATACGGTGCTGAGAAAAATGGAAAATGTTAATTTCTGTTAATTTCTGTTAAAAAAGACAGTCGAGTTGCACTTAACAGGAAATATTTGAACTTCAGGCACCATGCTCACCCTCAATAGTAATGGTGTAATGTATAATGTTGGATACAGTTGGCAGCTTTGAGGGCCACGAGCAACTGATCAAATATTCCAAAAATACGTGAGTTTGCCAAGGCAGAACAAAGCACAATTCCAAGCAATTGTCCCTCAGTCCGACACGCTTGATCAGATATCCTTCACGCAGTCGACAGCACAAGAGGCTGCTCAAAGTGCAAGTAACTTTGTCATCAATTTGTTTCTTCCTGAGCAATTGAGGAGGCCTGTTTCCATGAAACAACGGATTGCTGGTATGCCATTCATTCGGCCTAGACTGCATTTGCGACGGATCACATGTCATGGTTCGATATAGTTGCCAGCATAGAAAATTTCTATGATAAACATTCATACTTGCTTTTTCGTCGAAACTCTATTCGAAAATACCCCTAAATTAGTTGTCTTTGCGGTATATTGAAATAAGCTCGATTTGAAACAAGGAAAGCATGACTTACAGCTTGCGGTACGAACGTCATGTAAGTGCCTAAAGTAGCTGTTGCCAAGAAACGGAGGAGGTCTTGGTATGGGACTAGAGCATTTGAGCAATGAGGGTGATAGGTGCTTCCCACGTGCAAAAAACTGCACGCCACTGTCGATGCACGTAACTGCTGAACCAAAGAGTCCAGAACATGCACATCGGTCGCCCCTACAATACCATCCGACACTACAACCAGATCTGCAAGCAGCAATGAATGAAATTTAAACAGTATTCCTACGGTCTTCCTACTTTTTTATATTCCACTACGTCTTACGCCGTTATTATTTTTCATCTAATTTATGTGAAATACATTTACTCACTAGCACAACTACATTCTGGGAGAAGGGCGAGAGCGAGCATTCCATACCGCAGCATATTGATGAAACTGGCTTCCGGAGATACCATTGATATATTTTTTATGGAGTTGCTGTTACTCTGTCCCGCACATGTGCCTCCTTCCTCAAAGAGGCCACCAACTAGTCTCTCGCTCTCGGACCTCAGCGTTTCCAGCTGTTGATTAGCTATGGCCGTGACCAGAGCTACTCTGTCTTCGAGAATGTTCAACTGCTTTTCAACAAAGCGTGTAAGCAACGCCACATTTTCCATGTTCAGGAGCCAGCCCTGAACCAAAACTTGCTGTGCAGGACTAGTGAAAAATGGGGTGTGGGCTATCACAGTTACATATATCTCAGGTCTCATCACACGCTCACTTCCAGGGACCACAAACTGTAACGAAACATTAGAATCTTCAATCTCACGGCATCTCTATGATGGTAAAACTCGGCAAGGCTTGAGTTTCGCTATGTGAATATGAACGGATTGCACACTCACTGGTCGCGTTATACCCTCCAGGCACCGTTTGGTAGCCATGTAAATTTCGTCCATTACTACTTCACCGTGTTGTATGTCCTGAAACCGAGTGAATTGGAAATGGTGACGATCTAAGTGTCAAGTCGCAGGTTCCAATTCTACTTACAACAGTGGAAAGTGAAGGGCTCAAGTCGAGACTGATTACGATTCTATACTTGTGAGCTAAGAAAACGAGCGACGTGTTTGTTGTTATTTTGTACTGATACCGATAGCTCGTCTCTCCTCGCCATAACAGCGGCGGTTCAACTGGCAGTGCAGAGATTATTTCCAGCTCTGGTATTTCCTCGTTATTGGCTCCGGGTCGCTGTATTGTTATCGTGGTATTCAAATGCTCCAGCATCCATTGAGCACGGACATTCCTCGAAATTGGAAAACCCTTTTTCATCAGCAGATAGACAGTTTCTGCTTCAAGAACGGCTTTTTCCTACAAAGGAATGGTATTTCCGTTTTTGATATTTTCAAATATCCCGCCCCCCACCACGAATCAACATAACGATTCAGAACGAAAAAGAGACAAAACGGAAACAAAAAGGGATCAATTCGTCTCACTTGTCAACTTTAAATATAATAACGAAAGAATTGACGGAATCTCAAGTCATGCAATTGGTTCAATAGATAAATATTAATTTTTAGGTTATGTTCAGATAATTATTACTTTTTTGTATTAAAAATATTTTTCTTGGTTCAGGGGATTCAGGGAAAATATCACCGGGTCATATTGTGCAGAAATATGTTCATCATTCTTACCTCGTTTTCCGTGTCCGTCTCCATGGCTTCTGTATTTTTTTTCATCGGTTATTCAGTTCCATAATGATGAAGTACGCAGAGCGAACTACCAATGCCATACTTTAATATATTCACTGGCGTATGTTAGCGAGATATTGACAGCGCTGCAAATTTTTTTCAAGCATGTATGAGATTGTGCTGTTTATACTGATATGAGGTCAAAGGTCATGTATTTCTTGGTTTCTACACAAGTTTCCATATTTTCATTACTGAATAAACATAACCAAACATATGTTCGTGGACGATGGTCACTTGACGTTTCTCCCTTCCTGCCTCTCCCGCCCTCGGCGGTCGAACAATTCCAATGAGTTCAATTTTCATACAGTGACATCTGACGGACTTAACGTTCCTGATTTGTTTCCAAAATTGTTCAATGACGTAACGATAGATCGCGCTATTATCGCATTTTTCTCTGGAATTTGAAATTTCGAACCTTTCTGGATCTCCGGTTTTTAGGCGCACAAAGTAAATTCAAAGAATTGAGCGTGGATCTGGAGGACTGATCCTCAACGCTGACGACTATAGTATAAAAGGTGTGGAAGTCTGCACACTCGGAATTCTGGTAACCAAAATTGAACTTTGCAAACATAAGATTCATAACTAGATTGAAGTTAGTAAGATAGATGTAACGAAAATATACTTGAAGTTACTAATATTACTGAACTGTTTAAACAATATTGCGATTCTCGACACATACCTGTATAGAGAAAATTGTCGATTTCATACCTGGGAACCACTCCAGAGGTTCAATATTGACAGTTAATAAATAAGGTACTGAAAAAAGTGACTGACTTTTCGTTTTTGCTTCCTCCCTCCCCCGACGTAACTTCACATTCGAAATTATAATTCGAAGACGGTGGTACTGCTAATGCTAAAGATACATACTGAAAAAGTCAGGGATCTTCTAATAACTAAAATAAAGAGTGGGAAATTACGGGATATTCAGTGAAATTTATTTTATATTTAGAGTGACAATATAGTCGAGTTTTTCGACAAATTTGAATGCGTTCCATGCGATTTACACGCTAGAATAGCTGAATAATTTCACGGCCGTGCCGAATAATCCAAGCCGAATTGCATACGTTCTTAAGAGGCATTATAGACAGCTTAACGATCTGTTTTCGAATACATATACCTACATGTTAGGTACCCGCAATAATTCATTCACAAGAATTACCAGGGTGGGTTTTTTATTCCCGGAGCTGAACGAACTGCAGCCATGGATCGATTTCTCCTTGTCTGCAGCATTAAAATTAGTCCGATACAGCCTACTGCAGGATCACGGTGAAAAGTGCAGCAGACAAAATGCCAAGGTCGTCAGCAGCATCCCGCTAACTTTCAAATATACACAGTCTCATATTAATGTATAGTATGGGTATACATATGTATACATACTGTCTGTAACATTGTTAATTATTCACAGATACATTTACCAAAGCGTATGACGGTGTGCGTAATACATATATGTTGATGGTCAATATCAGAATCAGTATTTACGGTCAGCACGTGAAGCATCTGCATAACTATTCTTCACTCGAACAAAAAGAAAGCAAACTTTCTTGCTGAAAGATTAGATATTAGATTGGTATTTCCTATGCGCCATGGTAGCTTGTTGATAACGTTTTCAAGGATCAACTTCTAAACAAACAGCGATCGATAAAAAATGAGAAATTTGATTTTGCATTGTAAGAGATTGACTCTATTCTGGACAACCTTCAAAACTTGCCTGGGATCGTAATTTTATAAGGACATTCGGTTCTGTTCCACGTAATTCTCGAAATCTAAAGTGCTGATAGTGTACTTATAACCACCAAAATGGTCGGACGATCTAGCAGATTCCTTGCATAATGTGGAATGGCAGACGATCCTACACGGATATGGAAGGGAAAAAAAGGTACATGAATAAAAGATTATCATAAAAAAAAAAAACTCAAGATAAAGTGTAAAAAAGGCGTATACGCTTCAGCTGCGCTTTCTCGCCCGGAATATCATAGGTATCCGATCGGTGACTAAGTATCTCGCCAAACTGGCGCCATGCGTGTTAAAAGAGTCGTACAAGGCCTGCGGCTTCCCCTCTCCCTGCAGATAACCGGTGGGATAAGCTGTAGGAAATTATAAGTAGAAAAGAAAAGAAAAAAAATTTAAAAAAAAACGTACGGTGCGAAAGGTTAGAGTGCGCTGGGAAGCTGCGTTGCTATGTTGCAAACGCTCCGCGATAGCGGAATAAGGGTCGAATAGTTGACCGCGAATTTTGTATACCTACCAGCTGCGGGGATCCCCGACAGAGCGTGATATGGTACTGCAGGTGTAGAGGAGAACAGTTCGGATCGACAGGGGAGGGCGGTTCCACCTTCGCGTGCGTTTCGTATCTTTAGGACAGTCGCGCGTTTTACCGTTGCGTTGCGTTCCGTCTGCAGCAATAACGAACCGGCAATGGGAAAAGAGATCCCCACCCGTTTGCTAACCGCTTCGCGACGAGATGCTCGATTTGCCTCGGAGGACCGGAGCGGAGGCCGTCTCCGGCAATCAGCCCTCCTTCGGTCAGTGGAACTCCGGTAGGCGCCAAAAGTTGGCGGAAAGTTCTTGGCCAGCAGCATCTTGAATCCGAGGGGCAAAATATTAATTTACTTTTTTCAAACACCGCTCTCATAAAACTGGTCAAGGTTTTCGAAGGAGATCAGTTTATTTCGTGGATTTCACCTGGTCGCGGTACTGCATCGCTGGACCTTATCATCGGGCAGACGGTCTGCATGCGCGGAATGGTGCAGTGCGTGAAAAATATATTCTCCAAGATCGGAATGCCGATACAGAACCGAAGTGTTTCAAGTTACGAGTAAATTCATGCAGTGATATTTGGTACTTTTCCGAGCCAGCTGCTCTTGTACAGTTCTTCGTAAGCATTTTAATCGTCGTCTTATCGTTAAGATCGAAGCAGTGGCGCCTAACAGATTGCGGCAACGAAACGCTCCAACGCTCCCGGCTACTCTGCAAACGTCGGCCGTTCCGCGTGTGACGATCACTGCAAACTGTCTGAAAGGTAACATTACAACATTCAAAATGAATGAGACAGGCGGTTGACTGACATCGCTAACTGCTCCAACTCCGTAATAGGAGAGTCACGGCAATTGATGCGATGAAATAAAGTCGCATGTGGATGTTCGGTACCGATGGTAATGATTAATACGGTCAGTATATGCAGTCGAGTGCAGAGAGTGACCTGGTATAGGACTAGTAATCACAGTTTCCATACAATTTCGGAAAAGTGGATTTTTGGAAGACGTCCATAGACGTCGCGTAGACTAATTTTCTTTAAAACGCGAAATCGTTTTGGGCTGGACAAATTTTCTTGGACAACTTTTTGCTCTGATATTTTCCGTGCTATGAAGAGCTGGTCAAAGAAATGGGATAGACGGAGCCGGCAATAGAGTATAAATTAGTTTGATATTAGCCAGTCACGGATTTAAAAGTCAATGGAACAGGTATATAAGCGAATAAAGAATACTCATTGCAAATGTATAACAATACGATAATAAAAGTGATCCGAGAGGGTTGGGAGAGGAAGGTAGAAAGACAAAGAAATAGAACGAGAGGTGGTGGGAGATGGGAAGAAGCAAGAAAGAGGTGGTAATGATATTGACGCGAATGCGGTGTGGAATCTTAACGTGCATACGTATAATATGCGAACGGTATACCTAAAAAGTATAAACCCACACGCGACACGGGGGCAAGAGCTTCGGCGAAGGATACGACGCGCATTCTGCGAGTAATATAAAAACCGGCTTCAACATTGCGAAAACAAGTTGTATTATATACTATACATATGTATTGAATTATTTTTAGCCGCTTTATACGCCGGTTAAGAATGTTAATGTTCAATTGGGAAGCCGATCGCGCGTAGTCGGTAGTCGCGACGAAACTTAATTCTTCGATGGTTCCCGTTTCGCTCTGTCCTGACCCATAACTGTGTTCCAGGCGATATCGTGCAGCGAACCATTTTTAGGTATCAACGAAAGATATCATTATGACTCCGCTCCGGTACGTGGTAGGCACATTTGCATTGTGATAAATTTCGAGTCATTAATATAACGGTATTTATCTGTTTAATTCGTATTAGATACCAACAGGCTTTGTACACTGTAGCAAAAATTCACTCCATTAAGTACCAAACCCATAGTCATTAAGAGTAGGTGAAGAAATTTTAGAGAATTACTAGAAATCTTCTATTAAACCATCGATATATAGTTAGTTCAGAGTGATAGAAACGGCTAATCATACCCGGCTATATATCAATCGCCGGAAGGCATAATTGGAAATATCAGAGGTAGTTTGGCTTCGTAAGAAATCAATTTTGAAGTCAGTGTTTATACTGAGAACTATTTAAAACAAATAAACTTATTATTTGAAGTCAGCAGGTAACGGAGCCCGATACCAATGACTTGAACAACTGTACAGTCGTAAGCAAGAAGTTAATAGGATCGGTTACTCGAATAATAGCATTGATTTGAAGCCACTAATCGGCAATCATTGAAAGTTTCTCCGATTCAAAAATCCGAAATCATTTCAAACTACTGCAGGATTATATGGAAAATATATTTACCACGACAATATTAATTCTCTGCTGCCAGTGGTTGGACCTGCAAATCTGCGACTAACTTTAGCAAATGTGTTATTTATTTGTGTTTGATACGCTCTTTGTGTACCTGCATTTGTTAATTCCGCAATTGCCTTTGAACTTCGGTATCTGTGCCAAGACATAACCGGTCTATTCACTATTTATCCTAGATAGATACATGAAGTATATATAGGTAGTTGACTATGGCCTAGCAATAAGCGAGTTAGCTCTACGCTCGGCATGAATGAGGGATTTAAATAGACATCAGACATGAGCATATTGTTACAGATATAATAAACGAAGACGTCACAGCTGCGGGCTACCGTTTCAAACAGAATCGTTTGTCGTTAACAATACAGAGGAATACATAAATTGGTACGGGACTTTCCCACGTACAGGCGTATTACGTTTTATAGCGTAGCGTATAAGATTGACCAACGGTCCGATGAAGTCGAGACGGATTTTGCTCACAAGCGGAATCAGTTTGCATCAGGTACGCGTTATTATACCGGTGGACAGTGGGATTCGAGCCGATGCCATTGAAATAATTCCGGTTCTCGAAGAGCGGCACACCGTTACAAACATGCTGTTCAACGGGCGTCCTCGCCATCGTTTTCCTCCTTCTCCTCATTCTCGTTCTCCTCCTCCTTCGCCTCCTCCACCTCCTCCTCTTCTGCACTCCGCAGACTCTCCTGCAGGTCGCGATAATTGGCGTCGTTTGGAGTGTGACGTCAAGTATTCAGGCGCCGAAAATGTCCTTGGAATTTTTCAGCAGCTTTCGTCTTCCAAACGATCTCTCAGACCACCTAATATAATCTCCGCGTGCAGATTCTTATGAACGATTCGACGTGTCGTCGTTGTGTCATCTAAAAATAGCGTCCGCGTGACTCCCGGGACGTACGCTTGGGGTATGCATGTATGTAATATACAAGTGTAAAACAATCCTCTCTTCTCGCCTCATACAACTCTCCGCAACTCTTTCTACACAATGACGCGAAGCGTGCAGTTATAATCCCGAGATGGACAAAGGTGCCTATGAATTCCTCGAGGAACGCACACGTATTAAATATAACGTAAAATTCTTCTAACCGTTTTTGAACGAGGAAACTACCTATGCGGGAATTTCAATCGCGCAAGCATATCGATTGTCGCCTGTGCAGAGACTTCAACGACGCACGGAGACCGAGGCGGTCAACGTTCGTCGCCTACATGCAGAGACTTCGACGTGTCATGAGGTTGAAGTTAGTAACGTTACTGCAACGATGCATGTTTAGGAAAAATCATTACAATTCGCACCTTTTTGATCGTTTGATATCCAGTAAATCCTAATAAACAAAATATACTGAAGTTTAAAAGCCAGCTCGTTGATGGTCGTTCGAAAATTGCACAATCATTATTTTCTCTCTGGTGTCTCGTTACCTTGACGTTACTAACTTCAGTCTGGTGAAGTATCACCAGCGTTCGAAACTGGAAGTTCGTTGGAGTTCCGGAGGAGTGGAGAGCGGCCTGATTTAGCCTCTCCTAGGCTTTGTCTGTACCTAGAGGACGGAGACATAGCCTAGAATAGGTTAGGTCAGGGCTCGAGGTCGTCGTGCCTGGAATTATAACGTATTCCCGAAGCAGGTATATAATTCTGCACACAGCTTCACGGGGGTGAATGCAACGGCGCAAGCGTCAAGGTCGAACAGTTGAAAGTCACGCTCGTTCCCCTCCCTGTTCATCCTTTTGCCCATCGCATCGCCATTCCGGAGTCAACGGAAGTGCCGAAATATTTCTTTGGCACGACCAGTGAAGGGGAGGGAGAAGACGGTGAAACTGGTTCGTGCCAACTGCGGACCCAATATTGTACCGGGAAGGAAGGTTTCATTGAGCAGGCCCATCGCATGCTTCGCCGCTAATTGCACGTTTCGCGATACTAACCATCACGAGGCTGGAACATTGAAACCGTTGATCAGTTATTCAAATTATACATAATATATATATATACTGGCTGATTGTCCCTTTAATGCGCACGTCTCACAGACTTGCGAGTCGAAAGAATGAGTGTTTGTGTAACGAAAAAGGAAAACCCGATGCAATTTTGTTCGACAAATTATTCCTCAATTTTCAATAGCAAGAGCTGAATGGATCAGGATGATCAGTATAAAAAACGAACGACTATCAGTGCCTCATTGAATGATCCATTTAAAAGTAATGCTCATATGTATAAGTTTACAATATTTAACTTAGACAGGTAATAAAAATCTTGTTAATTCTAGGTTAGAGAGAGTAAGTTTAGTCTAAATAATTTCATTTTACCTTATACTTCCGAAGTTGAATGGAAACCAGAGACGTGAAACATAGAAAAAAACATCTGGATGGGTAGGTATTTTGTAAACTTCTAGTATTTTATTTCTTACCGTTCCTTCGGCGCTATATAAGTCACTGTCAGCAAAACTCTCTGCGGGAACCGGTTGTTGCGCAGACTGGGTCGCTTTTGATTGACATCACACTGCCATGGACAACTTTCTTTACAGTGAAATGTCATTTAAGGAATTCGATTCATCTCAGGTAAAAAGGAAGTCAAAGAGTAACAACATATAAAGAAATACTTGGACATAAATACATACCTATTGAATGAAATGTCATTCGTAACAGTGCGATGCTATCACGATGACTACCTGTTAATACGGAACGGATCGAAGTGTGTATTCTTATTATATGATTTTTTTTTTCTTTATGTAATCTATAATACGATAGGTACAAGAGATCCTATTACGAGTTAATATAACAAGGCACTGTGGCACTGTGTAACAAATAAATAAAAACAGCTTATTATGTATTATAATGGTATTACGCTCCAGAAATTGAGTTCACAATTCGCTAATATTACGATTCGACATGAATTCGTGTAATGTACGCACGAATTGATTCGCGATTGAGCATTTAGAGTACAGATCGCATACAGACGATAGGCCTTTGGTTATAAATTTACAGATACAAGTGCAAATTATACTAAATTGGTGGTGCACATTTTTTGAATTTGTAATAAATACGAGTTAAAGATATTCAACGATTGTATACATGTACACAGGTCACGATTGCGACACTCGAGAGCTGAAGAAATGCGAGAAAAAACAAGGTACAAATGACATTTAAATATCTATGATGGTGTGAGAATGAAAATAATGCTTATGGCGATGCATACAACATTATTCTAAAGCATTTACATTTTAGCACGTAGAAGAGGAAACGACTTCCTTGCACTAACAAGGCAAAACACAGAGGAAGTGGTAACAGGAATGCGTGCGAAATTTCATCGTAGCATTTACTTTTTGTTCTCTTTTCAACCCTCTCACGGAATGTTTCAACACTTTTGATTTGGTTGTTTTCCTTCCGTTCGTTGGTCTCGATTCTTTAAACTAACGTAAAAATCAACTTCGTCTTCTACTTTTCTTTGTTTCTAAAATATCAGTGAACAGTAAAGGGGAAAACATTTTGATTATTTTGTAACGCCAAGTTTGAAGCCCGTTATTTACCTTCTACTGTACAGTAATGTTCATTAATGCATTCTCTTTCCGGCTAACTTGATTGCGGTCCGAGACAAAATGCAAATTCGATTCTATACGGATTATGTGACAATATATCCCATTCTTTCACGTCAGTTGCATCGCCACTCATTGTCACATAAATCGTTTAGAAGCGAAATGGCATTTTGTTTCGGACCGCAAACAAGTTAGCCGAAAAAGGAAGGCATTAATGAACATTACTGTACATGCTTTACTCGACGTTCTGATTCCGTACTCGTCCGACTGAAAATGCTCGACACCTACACATAATGTGCGTGCCTTTCCTTCCTAAGGGTGAAGAATAAATAGATAAATAAATAAATAACTCCAATATCAGAAGGAAAAGGCACTCAAGGCACGAGCGCTCGAGATATAAATTTTTCGTTATATTACTATAAAAACTATACATTACCGATTCTGCACCAGAAAATTCTTAGTGAAATTGTAAGCCTACGTTGTACCCGCGAATTTTACCCAAATTAAATTATCCTCAAATTGAAGTTTATTACCTAATTCCAGGTACAACCGTACGAGAGCATTGATGGCGACACAGTTGACTGAGGATTCCGCAGAGTATAACTTGAGAAAGCAATTGCCAAACCCTGTGGAATGGATATTTTTAATTTATAATGAAAAAGAATACCGTTAGGATGTAAAAGTGATAAAAAGTTCACTTTCGATCGCGGCTGTTGATATATTCAAGTAGGTACCTGTACAATAAACAAGTTTATGATATTTTGTGAGAGTAGTTTGAATCCAGTTTCTATATAGTACGAAAAGAAGGGAAATGAAACCGGAAGTCGTGGCAACGTGATGAGAATGATGATAATGAAATAAATACTATTAATTCAAAGAGAGAAAACAGCAATATCGAAAACGAGTGAAACTCAATTTTGGAAAGTTAGCCACTCGTTGATGCATATCGAACCGAGAACGACGAGCAGAATCAATCGTAATATAAACGCCCTACTTGGGATTCGCATGGCCAGGTTCGAGCATTCTCGGTGAACCGATACTAACAATAACGACTTAATTACAACCCTTAATCGCGTAAAGTGTTTCCTAATACTCTGGTACTTGTTCGTCGTGATGAGCACCGTAAGCGAGCTCGTGAGCGTCGTCGGCGGACCTTCCCCAGTATCCGGAATGGTCGTCTTCATGTTCGTAATGGTGCTGGTGCTGAGCATGTTCGTAGTAAATCACCTTCTGGGGTTGTCCTTTATTCTTGAGGTCGAGCCAGAAGCGTGCGAGGTTCAGCAACAAGCTGAGCAGAGAGATGGCAAAGAATTTCACCTGCAGATGTGCGGAGAATAGTTGGATGAGGAGACTCAGCTTGGCCTTCAGGACCATCGCGACCATCAATATCTTCTGCAGTGCCTTCTTCTTCTTCTTGCCAAACTTCTTCTTCCTCGCTTCACCTACGATATGGACAAAAAATTTCGACCGTGTATTCATCCTTCTACTGCAAATTTCATGTATCTTGTACAAAGAAAAAAAAAAAAAAAAAACAACAACAAACATTCAAGTTACTTATAGTCGTCAATCGATTTCAGTTACAGATTGAAGAAAGGAACAAATCTTGGTATCGAAACATCGAGTTTTGTTACCTGAACAGAGTTTGATAAGCATGTGTAAGTATGCTCAGATGAACTCTCGGTATTGACTCGTTTAAATACGAGATCGATAATGTGAAATTCAAAATGGCGGATGAAGTGTGGAATTATTTATGGAATTGAAAATGAAACAGGATCCATTCCCTTTCTCTTGCAGGAAAAAAATGACTATCTACCTACACGGCAATTTCTCTGCAATGGCCATGAAGCTATTCTTTTTTTTTTGTTACACCGTTTTTAGATAACGGTTTTCACCATTCTTTTCGACCAAAGAATTTATTATAAGCATCTAGAATAAGTCTGAGGGGAAAACATGTCAGCCATTGGAGAACTTTCATTCGATCAGCAACGCATGACGCCTGATAAACGGATACGTTACACGACTTCGGATGAAAAAAATCCAAAGTCAACACCCGGCAGCGCGTTCAAGTGAGGTGGGTATCCGGTTTATCGAGCCAACCGGGTCGGCAACGCGACGCGGAGTATGATTATTAATTCGGTATATCGCGGTTCATGTGGTTACGCCAATTGAATTACAATTCGGTACGTACAGGCATGTGACGGTTATGTCCCAGATACCCGAATTCACGAATTCGAACAATCGTTACCACTGCAATTGACTGCCGGTTTAAGAATGACTCGGCCCGATTGTCTGACAAAAAAATTTGGAGAGAGAAGAGAAGCGTTTTTAAAATTCTTCAGCACTGCTACCGCTCCAACGATAGTTGGCACTAATGCAACAAAATTTCTCCTGTGTAATAAAAATGAATCTGACCAAATTGAAATAACATAAGTTGTAATGTATCAACCGGTTGAAAAGACGTTTTATAATTAGACGGTTCGAAATGATTAAAATCCGGTGTTTTAGATTCGATTCTTAGGGTTTACGATTCATTTTACTCGTTCACCAGACGTTTAGAAAATGTTTGAAAAACAGTAAAGAAATCTTATATTATAACGCCCAAATGTAGACGTTAACGGACATCTGTTGCGTCGTACTTACACAAATTTATTTTTATACACTCTAGAATCAAATAACTGTTCGTAACATTTTTCTAACGCGATATCTGAGTTTCTTTATGATTGGTAAACAAAACAAACCGAATAAGGTTAAATTAGAATAAAAATTGCCAGAGTTTAATAATTTTTCGCATTTCATTGGTAAAACCTTTTCTCAAATCGCTATTTCAGCTCGTGCTACGGGAATCTGCTTAGATGCATATCGACGGTAGAGTAGAAATGATATTTCGTCAGTCTTTATTATCGTGTCTCTGTTTTCTCAACTTGCTGTTTAAACGGTCCTTCCAATTCATCCTTAAATAAGGCCGATCGCTACCCACAGGATTCCTGGTGCCTCAGTCGTTTCGGTGGGTAGTTTTGATATAAATTTATGATTAGAACGATGCCGGAAACTGCAGATGTACACTGTACATACAAGATATACCTGCAGCGTGTAGACACGGTTTTACCGTTAATTGCTACGCGTGCAGGCGTGCTTGCACACAAATATTCTGTACATACAGTCGTCTCTTTGCCAACGCGGTGGACAAGGTGGCAGGCCGGCATATATAAGGTATACTCGACAGTGCTTTTTGTTCGTCGGTGAATTTTTACGATCGGTTTGACACATAAACCGAATTCCAGTCCCCTGACCATTCGAACGAATCTCCATATGGCAAGCGTGCTTGAGATTAATTCTAACACGGGGTAAGCGATCCCATCTGTCGCCTTATATTCTGCAATCTGCTATGAGCGATGCCAAACCGTTCCCGCCGAGGAACTTGAAGAAAGTATCAGTTCGACTCGCGGATGTAATAGCCTGAGGGTGTAGAAGATGAAAGAAGAAGAAAAAAAAGGAATAGAAACTCAATACATTTAATCACACGCGTTTGTAACATTATGCATAAATGTACATATTAATCGAACGACACCCAGATCTTTTGGTTTTCATTTCATACTTTTCTATTTCTTTATTTTTAAACATTTTTTTCTCCTTACAACCGTTGGTTGAACGATGCCTACTTATGACGTGTGAATTAATTTTCGATTCGATGGAATCAAAATCGTGTCAGCTTTCTATGTATATAAATATATACATAGATTATTGTTTTGTTCTTTGATGAAGAGAAAAAAATAAATCGTACAACTCCCAAGTCAGAGCACTTATAATAAAATTATTCGAGAGCCGTGTGTCACGCCAAAATAATACGTCATGTCTAGATCTACGATCTATACGTAGCCACTAGACTACTGTACAGCAACTGTCACGAACAGTTGAACTGCAAACTAACCGTGAGAGATCAAATTTGAAATTTTATCTTTATGGGACTTGAGCCCAATGATACGCCCTCCTTCCCACTTCACCCCGGGCTTCACGGTATGGCAAAGTCGACATTACATCTCATTCATATTCCGGCTACCTACTCAGCATTTATAATTCATATTATGAACCTTTCTGTTTGAGCGCATTTATCCATGTTTGTTACGCGAACGTCTCATTTTTAATTTTATTCGACCAAATATATTCTTGGATGCTTTTTCAAGTAACCGCACGACGTGTACTTAACCTCGATTATTCTCATTCGTTGGAAATTCTAAATATACCGTATAACTCATAGTGAAATTGGTGTTCATACCTAGCAGCTATTCGTGTATAAGAATTCATTTACGTCAAGTTTATTAAACTCTTATTAGGCTTCACAACGTAATCAAATATGACCCAAGAACTGACTGAATAAGTTGTTCTAATTATAGACAAAAGTCTGATCTTAATTGTCACTATCGTAAAATATCCCAGAATTTTTAATAACTCGAATTAAACTGTCGGAAATGGTATTTATTTACTGACAATAGAAAATAAATTTCACCGACGGAATTTAAACTACGATGAACACGTACGGAGAAGAGGTCATCGATCTTGTCTGCAACTGATGATCATTGACTGAGACGCGTGAGAGTGATGACGCGACGCATAAGCAAAAACTCAATACCAACCAACACGATTTACGTACCAACAGACACGAACCTTTCTCCGACTCCATAAATAATATAATCTTCTCTAGAGACGTTCGCACGCGTGTTTTCGGCTGCTAATTTTATGATTGTCTATCTAATCGCGTGATTAGAATTCCCAGTAATTTGCATGATTACCCGTGAGCGACCTGGGAAGACTATTCGTTTCATGGAAATTACTCCCAACAGATAAAACTTTCTTCCATCTTCCTTACTCTGCTCAGGGTGCTTTTCCGAAATTCTTTTGCCCATATGCAGTCATTGGACGTTGGTCAAAGAATCGAAAGCTTAGGCAACGGGGAGTCCCAAAAAAACCGGGGACCGGCAAGAGTCGAGGAATATCATACCGGGTGAGATCATTCACACGAGATAAAATAATATATATATAAGGAGTGCGTTGAGCTTCCACCAGACAACCGGTGACCCGGTAACCCACTTGCTTATTTTCTGCTCCTTCGTCGCTCACGTGGCGGCGGGTTTGTTGTATTAGTCGCGTCGCTGTTTCTCTCGGTCGACTTTGGCCATGCCCTCTGTGCCCTATCCCGTTTCTCTCATAGGTTTCAAAATTTCCAGATCATTTCAAGTTCACTACGGACAGAGTCATGCTCTTTATACAACGTGGTAAGTACACACTGGCGTCCGGTGAGAGTAAAGCGGTTCCAATACGCCTTTTTACCATTTTTCACGACGTACGGAAATAAGGTGTGAAATGCCAATGAAAAGCCAATGAAAATGTGCCCCCACATGATGTCACTTTGAATACTATTTTTGAAAACTATAAAACAGACATTCATTCACTCAGAGCTTACGTTGTACTTTTTACGACAGAAACGGAATTTTTGTCCTGACGTCGTATGGGGATCACGTGACTTTGCTACTGCGCATATCCGATTACAGAACACCTTGTCTTCTTACACCATGCCATTTTCTGAATCTATGGTCCAACGTTTCAGGTCCTGGAATTCGAACGACGTCGATCGTAACTGCAGTTGTTGCAGGCAAGATCGTATAAAGCGAATTTGATTATGTACTATCGCCGAAAGTCCTTCGCGGGTTGAAAGTGAAGACCAAAGAGTGGGTGAGTCCTGAGTGAACTGGATGCGATAAACTAGTTCGATGAGTGGTATAAACTGGCTTCGATAACAAAGTGTGCCGTACAATATTCGCGCATGTGATTTCTTTACGGTTACAACTACAAAGTCTTTGTTCGAATTGCAATGTTAGAATGATCATAGGTATTAGTATCGGTTCAAGTCCATGTACTTGCAAATGGTGAGGTGAACGTCGATTGATAGAAATAAATATCAGACCGGGACCCGAGCACGGCCCATGTGGTGTATTTTAATTCTGCTAATGATATATTACCAATCTCGATCGGCAAATACGTACTTTTCACCACGTGATTTGAGACTATCAATTGCTGAAAACTACTGCCTATCAAGTCGTTTCCGTTCAATGTTGCCCGAGAGCAGAAAAATTACCTGCGGTCTGTTCTTTCAACGTCTAGACTCCTCGTATTATTCTTTTTTATCTGATTATAAGAACTCTTTGAACCGAAACAACCGAGATACATATAATAATCGGCAGTTAGAAAACATTGATCACGTTCAAGATTCAAACAATTACAACATCACTTTAAATTGTTCCTTAGTATCCCATTAATAAGAGCAGGTTTGAATTACTGCAAGAACACACTCGGGAAAACATTTTTCATCAATTTTCCATGTTCTTGAATATCGTATGTTTTGTATATTAATTGTTGGGCGTTAATCGATATTTCATCGATAGAAGATGCTACAATTTTCAGATATTCTGCAAATTTTAAGGGTCCTCAACTATTGTACCTTTAGTATTACTGTAATGCATTGCAAAAATTTGTTCTACATTCGTTCGCTTGAAACGAAGCTCAAAAATTTCTGGTTATCTGGAGCAAGAGAGTCCAATCACAGAATGGTTGGTACATAGAAGAAATTTGCATGATGCATCAGAGGAGGTGGTTAATAAATTACTAATTAACTCAAGATCGCATAAGGCATGAAACTAAGAATACAGTTCATTGTGCATCAGTGCGTCAACGTGTCATTATAGGTGAATGGTTTACCGATATCTCGAGAGTCCTCGGCATCCTCATCCTGAACCGTCGTATCTTCCGTGTCTGCGTCGGATGTTAGGACCGCATCAACGGCCTCGATACCTTGAACGAGAACACTCCTCGTGTCGGCGATGACCTGACTGATCGGTGGTTCCCTTGGCTGGCCAGGTTTGACCGGATCTTTGCTCTGCACCTCGTCGAGTTGCGCGTCTATCCTTTGAGCGGCACATTCGATCACGTTTTCCTCAAAGAAGCACGCAAGAGTTGAGTTCTTGGAGTTTGAAGTCGCCGCGGCGAGAGCTGCCCCGGCGAAGAAGAGGACCAGGCTCACAGTCCTGACAGCCGACATCGTGGCTTGTTTGTAGGTAACAGGAATCGTTATATATAAGAACGCGATAATACTGTATCCACCGCGTTCGAAAACACGCACCAAGCTTTTTTCTTCACTCAAGAGAGCCGAGGATGTAGTGCAGCAGACGTGTCGTCAGGTTGTCCATATATCGAGGAGGTGGTGATCCCCCTCCATGAGGAGCAGAATACTGCCTACCTACCCACCTCGCGCTTTCTACTGCGGCATCGCCGCGACGGTGCCGCGGATCGAGGAGGATCATCACCGACTCACAGTAAGACACACATTGCATGCAGGAACTTCCGATACGGAGTCCGGACGAATCGGTGTACACAAAACAAAAAACGGGAACATTAACATCCAAGTGGAATAGTAAACTGGCAATTACAACAGGGTAATCGAGTCATCAGTTATCCGTTGAAATCACCAGTGTACATATGTTCTTATTGTGTTGTATAATAGCCGTTATGTGATAAGCTCTTGTCGCTATTCATCATCGCGTGAATTTGCTTATGTTTAAGGTATTTATCAGGCACAAGAGTCGAAGGAGCAATTTGCCCGGAACTGAGGAACATGCAAAAGATGGAAGTGAGAAAGGAAGTCCGGGTGGCAATTAAAGTTTACATACATAGATACATACCTAGAAATGCTTGTGCAACTTGCTGGACGCTGGACACCTGCCTAACTGTATAATGTATTACTATGAACGGTCCGGCAGTGTGACGCAGGCCATCTTACAATCGTTCACTGTGGATCATAGAGTGCAGATAAAATCCGGAGATAGGTATTGCTCAAGGCTGGTATATGACAGGCTTTCAAATACTGTATTTGAAACTTTTGAGGAGTAGCCCGTCTCTCCTGATTCCTTATCGGTGAATATCTCCGATAGGTTCCCAACTATTCACAATCTTAACGAGGTACCTTGATCAACGTTGAAACTTTGCGTAGTATAAGTAGTCTAAGTTATAGTATAAGTATAAGTCATACATAAACAAGCTTCTGACTTGATGCCCCTAAAATGGACTTCAACCGAGTCTCAGCATTGAAGCAAACAGCAGCGACGTAAGGCGTGCTATGAATGTGGCCCGATTTCGTATTGTCGTCATCCATTGCCTAGATTTAATTGGCAACTGATGACCAGCCGACGAACAGGGTGCAATAATAATTACAAGAAACTGAGCTGCGACGCGCTTTGCTGTTTTAGGAATGAGAAATTTTACGCTTGAAGCAGTCCCGTATCACAATTCTCAAAGCACTTATTGGAGAACAAACGTTTCCTCCTTTAACAAGACGGACAACACTTGAAGGCAGCATGTTGACCGTCAATTTTGTAATCGAACGGACATCAGAAGAACTTGCCCATGAATTACCGTCATGTTGTATGTAACTTTGGTAACGGATTGCTACATAAAAATTGAGTACGCCTGTGGAAATAAGTATAATATTTAGATAAGGTGCTAACACACTCTAGGCATTCAGGTCACGTGGGTATTACTGATCGCAGTGGTCCACGGTAGTTAAGAACTACGGTGTTTGGCGACAAAACGTAGATCCAATATTAAAGTCCTAACTTTGACAGAACAAATATTTATGCGTGTGTACTGCGCTGTGAATTCCGCAGGATCAAAGGCATCCGTATATATTACGTTCATTTTTCTGATTGAATGGGGAGATTAGGAGGGGAGAAGGTCCGAATATTATTCGACTTGTGAAAAGCAGAAAATGAGCAACGGCACGGGTCCGTAAATGCGTGCTAGAATTTGGCCCGGTTTCACTCTACCTACATTTGATCAGCTCGATGCTACTTAACTTACTAACCGGCTTCTATTCCGCCACGCGCTCTATACCCACCCCACATTTCATAATCATACTTCAAGCGATACACGTCAGAGATCTTCCAGATACCTCGGGGATAATTTTTGGTTCACTACTAAGAGTGCGTTCCGAAATTAGTTTCCAATGCTGTCGACAACCTTTTATCTCTTTTGCGCTGCCGAGTTTGTGACTAGCTCTGTTTCTGTCCTAGGGAGTTTTTAGCGCTGTAGCTAATTTCGGAACGCACCCTGAATGTCGATCCTGAAGTTTGTTCGATCAGCACGCAATCGCACTACTTTATGCTGCTTTTTGCTTTGCAATTCAGAACCGTGTCCACAAGTGGCCATAAACATGTGCCTTCACCTTTTTTCAACTATTACAACTCTTACTTTTGCACCTGATGATCACTAGATGGGTATAACGTGTACATTCGTGTAGGTGCATTACGGCACGTTACGGCTAACCACAATGTTCATTACGTACCTTACAATACTCACTTTCTCGTTAGTGGTTGTAACACTGCCATCTCAAAGCCACAATATTTATTACACCTATATTATTGTGCAATGTGCACCACTGTGATATTTTTTATAGTTTTGAAGGCTTACCCGATATTCCTCTAATCCGTTTTTTAGCTACACTTCAACAAGGCTAAAATTCCCCTAGGCTTACTTCACCGATTTTCCTAATTCTGTAATACGTTGTAATACATTAAAAAGACTAAAGACTTAGTTTTTACGTGCTAATTCGACCGTTTAAGGGGATGAGAAACAAACCTCTAAGGTTTACCCCCCTCCCCCCAAAAAATAAGGAAATTCTAAAAAAAAATTCTTTTTGCAGATTAACTTCAGGGTTGATTTTTACCGTTTAAATGGCCAGATCAGCATGTATGATAAAATGTGTATCTGATGTTTTTGACACTTTACAACACGTCACAGAATTTTAAAAAATCGGTGAGGTAAACCTCGGGTACAACTGTCCTTGCAAGATATTTGGCATTAAAATGTTAACAATTATTCGACGTTGATTGTACTCAATTTTCTAGAAGAGATGAAATTGGAAAACGTTTGAGTACACCTGCCAATCAAATATTTAAAAAGACTTGAACAGAAGTTTTACTTCCACCTGTATATTTTATGCTATAACTTATAATACGAGGAAAAAAGTTACAAAATTCTAACAGAAAGTAAGAAACTGCTGAAGTTATTATACACCACTTAATTATACTTGAAGTAACAGGGAATCGTTCGATTTTCGTATTATCTAGGAGTCGCGAATAGAGTTCCGCCGCCATTATATTTAACCGGGGAAAGGCGAAACTGCGGGATTACTCGCGATGAATATCTTATTAGCATAGGTGGAACATGTTTTCCAAGTTATATTAACAATTCAAGAGGTCGATTGAGCTCACAGACTACACTGAATATATACCTAATTAAATATGAAAATATAAAACCCCGTTTCGGATGGCCGAGGAAAAAGTGGCTCGAGGCATTTTTCCACGATGACTCGTTCTCGGATGACCATTGATACCATAGAAAAGACAAAGTCGAGTTTGATAAACGGTGAAACGATGGACGTAACTTCGTACGTTTCATTGAACCGCGTTATTCTGAAATTGACTGGCCTTCACCCAAAGAGCTTGCCGCGAACTTTGACAGTCGCTTTCTTCATGCTCCTTATCGTCGTCCCACAGATTCAACAAATTTATTACTCCAGTAACCTCAATATTATTTTGGAGACAAGGTTCGTCTGACAATTGAGAGAAGACGGATCTACGTCTGAGTTTTGTATCGCGAATTGACAATCCATGAATAACTGTTCGAAAATTTTCATCATGTTGAAGTTAGTAACGTTATCGCAACGATTCATGCTGAAGCAAAACCGTTATTTTGCCATTTTGGAATTGTTTCAAATTCAGTAGAGTGCAATAAAACAAAACACACTCATATTTTCAAATCTTAGTTCTTTCAAAATCATTTAATTGTAACAGTAAGAAAGCAGTGTTTTTTCGCCAATGCTTCGTTACGATAACGTTACTAACTTCAACCTCGTAAATTTTCAGCTCCGTCTTATTGACCATAATACTCGCACTTTTGAAGATGATTGTTTGGACGTCGAGGAGAAGAGAGATAGATGATCTGATAACGTTCATGTTCGGTGAATACTGGAATATTGCCAAACAGAGGAGCGAGACAGGGGCGTCATGCTTCCTCGGATATGCCTCGTAAATAAAGTCCTGCCCACACGATGAATTCACGCCAGCCATTATTAATCCAAGATTTCTCGATTTTATTTGTATGCAGATTCGCCAAGAAATTCACAAGGTGTTATGGTTTTCTCGTTTTCAACGCCCTGCTCGTGTTTTATACCTCACCGTTGGTCCAAATTTACATCTTGGACACCGAGGACTCGTCGAATGGAACTCGGCCGCTTTTATTCCCTGGTACTTATCCCGAGGGATGGACGGAGCCGCCATTTTACCAGGTAAATACGAGTTGTTGTTTTTCGTTTTTTCATTTCCATTAACGCGTGAAATCTAGTCCGAATCAGTCGACACAATCAATGGTTCAAAAGTTACAGCCACAAATAGAGAAATCCTGTTGTATTTTCTCAACTCTCAATCCTAAGATGTTTTTATTGTACTTTTCGAGCTCTTGGCGATCCATTAGTCGAAATATACTGCTAGAAAGTGAGTCTACGATAGGAAACTTTTAGACCTCGAGTATTGTAAAAAAAAAGTGAGGTTTCGTTTTGTCCCAAAACTTTCGCAGATTTTGAAAATGCTAGAATGAATTTTTTCGATGCCATATCTCTACATCTAGGTATATATAACTCAACGCATCTCTGTCTGTCTGTCCGTATATTCGCCTATAACTCCGGAACAACTGGACCGATTTTGATTCTTTTTTTTTTGGGATAACTACATAGTCTAGCCTGGTTTTAGGCTATAAATCAATGCAGCCAGATCAATAGTTTTGGAGTTACAACGATATTTGTAAACCAAGTCGGAATGGGATGACACACTTATGCTAAACTTTTACAGATAAAGGAAAGTTATCTTCAAGAGTTTTCAAGATCTCAATGAGCTCTAGAAAAAAGTTCACGAAATCTCTAATAATTTTGCCGCAAGGAACATTTGAAAATATTCACACATTCAAAATATCTATCTTTGCTATCTTTACTCCGTAGCTAGCACTCTTGTCACAAGTTGTCGCAACGATTGCCTGCGCGACGGTTATTTTAGCGATCGACACCCTCATCGCGTCGACCCTTTTCCACACGAGCGGCCATTTCAGAATTCTGCAAATTAATCTCCAACGAATTGGCGACGATGTAAGCAACGAAGAATAGCTCATTTGCCGCAATTATGCATATATTTCTACACGGTAGTTTTCCTTTTTCTTTTACAGACGATAGACGTGATTGATAAGCGGAAGAACGCGGAATCTTTAACGATCACTGCGAGACAAAAACTGGCCACTTGTATCAAACACCATCAAATTATACTCAGGTAAGTTATTGATGAAGAAGGTAATGTGTGATTAGTCAGTACCCATAATTATGTAAGTATTCATAGAGGTCGTGCCAAGAGTCATAACTTCAGTTTCAAGAACCTAACATACCGAATTTAGATTCTCCAAGAATGTGGACCATTTGTTCAGTCCCATAATGCTGTGCCAGGTATTGGCCAGTAATTTAATCATATGCTTGGTTGGACTTCAAGTGACCTTGGTGAGTTTGCAACGAATGAGTGGTTCTCAATCGATAAACTAATCGGTTCAACACGTCACATACGTGAAAAGCAAATGTCTTTTTTTATTTTTCTTTGGTTTTTTTTCATGCAGACGCCGACGGATCGAAGTAAAGGCGCGAAGTACTTTTCCTATTTGATGATGGCACTTTTTCAGCTGATACTATTTTGCTTCCCTGGTGACGGTTTGATAAGTCAAGTGAGTAACTAATTAGGATATCAATAGTGTTATAAATTATTGTTGTAGTCTGTTTGAAAATTGATTTGATAATTTATTCCAGACATTGTACCGTCTATTTTTTATGAACACTATTTAACACGCAGAGTTTAGCTGTCAGCGACGCGGCCTACGCGACAAAATGGTTCAAGCTTTCAAAAAGGTTGAAAACGGACGTGAGATTAATCATCCTCAGGGGCCAACAACCGGCTAAAATTACCGCCGGTAAATTCAACGTTATGTGCCTGGAACACCTGGCCACGGTATGTGTAACAGGATTCTATTAATGTTGGGTAATTCTACAGTCTACTACTTTTCACACATGACTAATATGTTTTTACGTCGCGTTTCGATGCTTTCAGGTACTCAGCGCCTCGATGTCGTACTTTACGGTTTTAAGAAGTTTGAGTTGAACGACATTAACTTTAGCAGGCGAGGTTTGGTCATTGTACGAATTACCGGAGAAGTTTTAAAAACGTAGCGATCACTTTTATTCCTATTAGTATAAAAGTATATTATTTACAATCTGATCCCAAGGATTTGACACATTGTAGTCAGAAATAAATAAGTAGTGAACAGTTTTCTGACATTGAGCAAAAACTCACCGTAGAGAAAAGTCCTTACAAGTACGGACCCCATCCTACGTACATCTGGCAAAGATTGTCAACGTTAGTTGCTTCCAGTATCAAATGATTTGTTTGTCCCTCAACGCTAAGGTTTAATGCAATATTATCTGCTTTCTTTCCCTGCGATCTGAGCAGGCCCTTCAAACGCTGTTCGATGTTCTTTATGTTCTCCACAGCCTGCAATGACACAAAAATAATGAATACTGATCTTTTTTCTTGATGCGTGAAGATTTCGAATTGTTAATTACGGCATTCTTCTGTGGGCGACATGGTAGTACGGATCCTGATTATTGAGGTACAGAACACTGTCGGTAAGGAAGGCGTCGTCACAATGTCGAGACTTCATTGATTGACTTCCTAGTAAGAGACTTACCTTTTCATTCGTTTTCTCTGCTGCATCTGGCTGGTTTTTATTCCAGCTGACCAAGGGATCGTAGACGAATGGAGTCAGGACGCTGACGAGAGTAGTGGCTTGCTCCCTGAGAACCCTCATTGTAGTTTGGCAGGCCCTTCTGAATGGGCCTTCATACTTCAGCGGTCCCATGGCCTCAACCATGTTATTTGTCAGCCGAAATGGAACTCTTTCTGGCCAGTCGAAAAATTCACCCTGAAAAGATAATGCGCGTTATTTGCGTCTATAACGTAAACGAGAAATTCTTCTCAACAGTAATGGAATAAGAGTCGATCTTGCTGAATACACGATTCACGTACCCTGTTGAATAGACAATTAAAATCAACGTGGACGCAGTCCCCGCATTTCGAGTCGAATAATATATTTTCTCCGTGACGATCTCCGAGACCCAATATGTATCCAACCATAGACATAACTGCCGTAGTCCTGATGTATGCTGTTCGGGCTTCGTACCTGAAAAAAGTGTGATAACTTTGTATGAAGTAAAATGAATATAACAGCGATTTAAGAACAAATTTTCAATGATAAATTAATGAATTACCATCCGTATGGGTCAGGGAAAGTCAGGCGAAACCATTCTCCGAGAACGGGAGGGTGTCGGGGCAAAAGAACGTCTAAAAACACTTTTCGCTTCTTTTCCAGAGAATCTCTGAGTTCTGAAATCAGAATAAAATTCGTTAGAAATTGATTAGTACTATAAAACTAATGGGAGATAGAAAATTTTCATATCTTTCACGTACGGCACATAACGTTCTTTAGCTCTCGAGCCGACATAGAGATTCCCCTTTCCTTGTAGAAGTCCAAAAGAATCGGGCGAAATCCGACCAGATTATGAACCCACTCTATCAGGCCGCATTCCTCGTTAAGCGGTACCACGCTCTGAAATTGGAGTGTGCAAGTTTTGTGAAATCATTATTATTAGTATAATTTTAAGACGAATATTCCGAGCTTTTTCAGGATCGATTTGCCGAGTATTTTTACAGTTCCAATCGACTTACGTATGTCCGAATGTACAGCCTTCTCTGACGAGATTCTGGATCTTTTTGCAAGTACTTGTTAACGATATCATTGAACTCCATGAGTCTAAAGTCTCGACGCAAGTCGTCTTTCGGTTTACACATAAATAGATACTGCTTCCCATCCGATCCTCGCAGCGTTATCCTACGCGGTCTTTGGAGGGACTGCATCACCATCACTCTGTCTTCGATGCCAATGATGTGTGCCCATTGACTGAAGAGATTGAAACAAACATGTTCAATTGATGTACGAATTGGCAAGTTCCGAAGTATTTCTTCGATACTTACGTGGGAAATGGATTGTGCGTTTCGATCGGTGTTACTTTTGAAGGTAAATGAAGCTGCCTGAATTTTGTTGTCGGTATCATGATCTGTCCAAAGTCCGAGGAAGCCAACAATCTTGGTAGATATTTGGATAATGCTGATACAGTGGTGAAAGCAGTCTTCTGCAAAATTGAAGAAAGAGTTCAAAATCCTGGTTCGTTTAAACCAGCTCATTGAATCTAGTTTATACTATTCCAGACATACTTCCGGTATCGCCCTGTTGGATAACTCAATGAGGCGTTCCCAGAGTCTATTGAAATCCTGAATTAATTTTGTATGTCGCGAGACACGAAGGTCCGGATGATTGAAAATCTCTTGGCATCGTTTCTGCCTAACTGGGTAAGAGGACTGCAGAAAGAAGGAATCGGTTACAGAATGGTTGAAGCAGTGAGGCATTGTTCACATTCAAGTGGCTCTAATATAACTATTCGGATAAATTCTTACCTTGAAAACTGAGGCCATCATCCACAAGCAATGCTGAGGATAAGCAGATATCAGTTTAACCAGTATGGAGCACAATGTGTTCTGTACTTCCCGACACGGATGGCATATGCGCGATACCAATTGGCTGAAAGCTGTGAGCCACATGAACGTGGGAAGCCTTTCAAGATACACCTCTGTGAAAAAGTTAACAACTTATTAATGCTAAGTTGGCGAGAGGTCGAAATCGTCGAACTTGAAGGATCTCGGATCGAAAAACTTACCAACAAGCTTGGTCATCTTCGCAAGAGCGTCTTCGCGAATTTTTGTCGAACCGTTTGATACCTGCAGACGAGAGGCAAAGTCCAACCAAATGGTAAGCAGTCGAGGCATGGACTGATGAATGTACTTGCAGCCATACTGCAGTGATTTTCCATAGTAGTTCATCATGTGGATTTGCAAGTCTCTGAATATTTTAAACCATACGTTATAAAATTTGTACAGAGATTGCTGAAATCGTTAATATTAAAAGTTTCTACTCAGGACAAACTTACCTGCCCTTTATGTCTCTCTCCTCATCCGACATTCGGTCAACAATGCTTTCGTAATAACGAGCACAAGACAGCAAACTTTTTTCCCAAACACGCCAAACCTCTATGGCCTCCTTGTAGTTGCTGATGTTACCGTCAGTATCTACATTCAGAGTTTCGTCGTTGTATTTTGCGTAGAGCAGCTTAGCCTATACAAATAACACAGATGTCAGAATAATCATATTTCACAGAAAACTTGTTTCATAGGAGAAAATTCGGAAAAAAGTATTGAAATGCAGACCCTTGCACACTGCCGTCTTTCCTCCACACAAGAATCAGGAGGCATCTGTTTGTAATGAGCAGAGGGTTGAAAACAGTTAGCGAAACACCGTTTTAACGTTGTAAAAGCTTCTTCTTGACAGCCCTTTTGCCAGTACAATTGAGCCTGTTCTATGTACAATTCTTGAGGTGGACAACTGTCGCTGGCAGAAAGTATGTACATGTAGGCCTGCTGGTACAATCTTGACCTGAAGATAAAAATTTATGGAAGTGTAATGAAATTCTGTTAAGATTTTCAATTGAAATTTTCGAAAATCTTAAATGGATTATGAAAATTTGCAGAAGAGATATAAATATTAAATCGTTAATAATATGATGCAGCTCACTTTCTTGCGATCTTGGCACTTTTTAACCATATTTTTCCAATTTCTTGTTTCAGAATTGAATTTTCAGTTTCAGTAGTCTGTCTTTGTAACTGTACAGCCAGGTCAAGGGTTGCTCTTCGCATGCTAAGGACGGATTCGACTCCCCTAGAAGCTCTGACCAGCTGCCCACGCATTTCCCATTCGTCAAATATATTCGGCAGCTGTTCAGGATTAATCAACATTATGGCCGCGGCCTTTTCAAACTCGTTCAAAATATGTAGCCTATAACAAAAGAATTCCTTTATTGATTTACGAGTCGCGGAAAGTTTTGCTTCAAGCGGCCCATAAGCCGTACGCTTCTATGTGACTCGATCTCCGTTGTTAAAAGCCAACAATATCATACAGTTTATTGTAACTCTGAATCACAAACTTACTTCATTATCTGAGGATAGCTTTGTTGATATGTTCCTTGTCTCGAGGCTGCTCCCAACATGGAAACGAGTCTTTTTTTTATCGAACTGAGATCGGGCTGTAATCCAGCGATAAGTCCGTCCAGAAGAGACTTTTTCGCCGTATTTTTCGCCATATCGTCCAGCTGGGAAAAATCAGCAAGACGCCAGAACATCTCATCATCTACAATCAGTGGCTGCAATTCGGGTCTGAAACAGGCGATAGATATGAGAACTGACAACAGAAAGATTCAATAGTCGTCAGGGCTAAAGACAGCAACTTACCTGTTGTTAAGAATCCCCTCGGTGATGTTTGTCGCTGTAAAAGGGTGATCAAGACCGAGATAACACTGTACCATCCCTTGCAAATATTTAGGTTTGACATTTTTCCCTTGGGCAAGTCTTTCGTAACATGTTGCAGCATCCTGTCAGTGTGTAGAAAAAAAATGTGGTCACTTCTTTGCTGGGGATACACAAGGTGAACCAATGATTGCTTTCTCATATTTTACTGTACCTGCAATTGTCCACTGACTTCGTGGGCCAGTACCAGCTGCTGAAGCGTAGGAACCTCATCCTGAGTAGCCAAAATGCCTGAGACGCCATCAGGTTCTTCGAGCTGGGCGTATATTTTCTATAAAAAAGATAGACTGTAATTTTAAGAAATTTTATCAGATGATTTACGACCCTTTGTACACTTACCGCTAGTAAACCCGTTTCCATTGACTCGGCAAGGCCTTGATTACTAGATGCCATGTGATCCTCCAAGTACATCAGCGATCGATGGTATTCCTGGGTTTGATAACAACCCTGAGCCAGAGCCAGGCTATTGAACGTTTTGCAAAAGCCTGTGGAATTACGAAGCAAGGAGTAAAAATCGTTTCCTTTTTTTTTTCAGTTTAGTTTCAACGGGTCGTAAAAATTATAAAAACCAAGTTTATGTAATCCTTACGTTTTATGGAATGATACTTTTCATCGCGGATTGATCTTCTCTCTCTCAGCCATCTCTGCAAGTGATCCAAAATTGAGAAGACAACCTGTTTGAACGTAGCGAACAGTTAGTGGATTTTATACTCCAGATGAATAATTTCGGTCATAAATTTTATATTAGACAGTTCTGTAAGTTTTTACTTGAGAGCAGTGAATCCTTTTATCCTCATCAGAAATTCTCGTACTATTACTTGCAGACTCTGACTGATAGCGAAGGGGACGTCTGTCGACTAGATTTTTGTCGACGCTTGTCTGTTCGATAACGTTTATCACAGCCAACATCTCATCCCCAATCTTATTGCACTCATCTGGATTTCCGTTCGCCACTATATGGGCTATGAATGAGAACACAATTTCGATATTTACACTAATTGTAAGCGTAGAATGCTCGATAGCAAAGGAAATGCAATTTATGCATGTATCACTCACACACCACATACGGGATGAATAATATCAATGATTTTACATCCCGTCTAAACGCAGGCCTGCAAGCTGCTATTAAATTTTTTAAAGCAGAGTCGTGCACACTGTCGGACATACTGCATATCCAGTTATAGGACCACTTGTTGAACGTCGAACCCTCTTCGGATCTGAAGATCGAAAATAAAATATGCACAACTGAAACGTGGTTGTATATAGTAGCAAATTAATTTTTAAACAAGTAGCGACGTTTCTTTTTAAGATTTAAAGGACGTTAAAATCTGTAAGAAATGAAAAGAAGTAAGGTAGAGAAACACACCCGTAGATAGGATGCGGATATTCGTTGTCATCTTTGATTGTAGTAATCTTGTAATGAGAATTCAGAAAGGGATGAATCATTTGTTGTACAGTATTCGGAAACTGCTCCCAGCAGTGGCGGTTGGTCCCTTCTGGGGATATGCTGTAGGTTTTGAGGATTTCCTGAAATCATCATACTCAATCAAGTTCAAATGTTAACATTACAACTATTCTTTAACGTAAAGTGTTCCTAAGTAGACTTTAACATCACTTTAGTGCGTTCAGTTTATCCCAAAAGCGAAATTTTAGACATGACTTTATTACCTACATGTATTCAAACGGACGGACAAAAATACGTGAAGATATTGTTTTTGTGGCATACCTGTATAGCAAGAGCGAAGCAGCCCATGCTTTGAGTATTTTTTTGAGACTGAAAGGCTCGGACGAGATAGGTAAGAGCAAGACAGGCGAATTCCTCGTTAGTTTCGAAGATGAACTTGGGTTCGTCTGAAAGGAATTAAACCTGAGGTTAATAACTCGATGCTCATGAGTCGATAGGTGTTAGAAAAGTGATTTTGATTCTGAACTAGTAGAACCAAGTACTTTGATAATCCATATTCTATATTCACGTTACCTTTTGATTGGATCCTGCGGGGTAAAAGACTCGGTTCTACCGCACCTAATTCTCCGAGACATTCCCCTGAAGCCAATCGAACATTTTCATCCTTGTCCCTGCACCCATTCAACAGAGTGTCAAGTAGCTGTGAGGTGGAAGATTGTCAGCCGTTAAAAATGTTCCAAAATATTATCCAATAATTAAAAAAAACCCAAACTTACTTCAACAATTAAAGGATCAACGACATTCCCACTAAGAATCATATCGTTCAAATGACTGCGAGAGTCTGCGAGAAACTTCTTCAAATATATGAGAGCTTTGTACCGTATTTCGTGTGTCTCATGCACCGTGCGCTTCAACCACATACTCAAATTATCTTCAAAGTTGTTAGGCCTGGAAAAAAAAAATTTTAGCAATCAAATTTGGCAAAGCTTCCATTCTTCAATTTGTCATTAATGAATTTTATACAAATCAGGCACAAATCCTGTAGCTGATCAACCAATCATTGAAAAAAAAGGATAGATACTAGACATTTTTTATGGCTCAGATTACCGAGTTGAAGCTATATGTTGTTTGACAACAGCAGCTATTTTTTCAGGTACTTTTAAATCATCGATGAAAAACAGCTCGGGTATGTAATCAGCGACTTCTCTGTTCCGCTTGATCACAAGGTACTCCATCATGGCACTGGTTTCATCAGGTCGACGTTCGAGAAGCGTTGCCAATGATATGAAGATCGTCGGAATCAAGGGCCCCAGATCTCCTACGGCAATACTGCAATGAGAAGTGTGCTATTCAAGGTAGAACAAGAATTTCACTAGCTGCAAAAATGGCGAAGAGCTCACTTGTGCAAGAAAGAATCCCAGGCGTCGCAAACTAGTTCCTGAAATCCAGGCCTGTTGAAACTCAGCGAAGTTCGTAAAGTGCCGAGCAGCTTGAATCGCAACGGAGTCAAGTGCCTCTCTCCCATAAACTGCATCAAAACAGCTAACGATCCTAGGGCTAGTTTCTGTACAGTTTCGTCCGACCTAGAGCTCAGATTACTGTCCAGATTGACGAGGACCCCATGAAGTCTTGGCTTCAGATAAGCTGCCTTAATTTGGAATTAAAAATGTTAAAGTTTCTAGGATCGGTCTAATTACTGGGCAGAAGATACGGTGACTTACGACATTTTCTCTGGAGTCGAACTTTCCTTCATACTCCATGTCGAATTGAGAAAGCACCTCGAGATGTTTGATAACGTCGACGATACGGGTATGAAAATGCAGCATTAGTTCACTAAATATTCCCTGTTTGCGGAGAATACAAAGTGTAATACAACACTGACGATGAAAATGTAACATAAGCGAAAAATAATAAATTACCATGAAAAATCTGCTCATAAGATCGCTTATGCTGGTGTTGGTGATGCTTTCTATCAACAGAAGGCACTTTTGTCCCGTAGTTTCATTTTCATTGATCAAAACGTGAGGACAGATGTACTGAAAATACTCTATGAACATGTCCTTCTCGTTCATCGTTATGAGCTCAGCCATGTCGCTGCACAAGCATCTAACTTGAGGAAACTTGATTATCCAGGGAAGCAGAGTGCAGATAGCATAGTTTCCATCCTTGTGTAAGAGCTGACGAGAGCCTTGATACCCTACGCATTTAGCAGCTCTGTGCAAGGATGTGGCCAAGTTGTAGGAGTGATTGATGCAGTTGCGTACCGCCATTTCGATCATTAGCTGTAAAATAACACCGTCATTGCATGTATTCGGCGATTAAAGATATGAATCTGTATTTCTTACATCTAGAAATCCTCTTTTGTAGCGATGGTACAATAACTTTGGTGTAGTTTCGTGGCACGCAGCAATTTCCTGGAAAGCTGTGACCGCTGTTGATATTACTATGGAGTTTGAATTGGTGTGAAGAATCGTTATCAAAAACATTTTGAGCAGAGATTCCTCCATCCGGTATAGGTGCTCTCTGAAACTTGGTGTTTTTTATGAAAATACCACTATTCGATAAGAAACTTTTATTGCTTTTTCACCTTATGATAAATATCAAGTAGATACCTGGCCACTTTCTGAGCAGTTTCGATTATCGTGAGATGTAAATCGAGATTTGGAGTTGCAAAAACACTTTCCAGAACTTCCGTAAAAACCTGCATAATCAGCGTTTCAAACTCTTTCAAATCTGGGGAAGTGCATTTCGACTCCTCTTGAAGTTTTATCATGTTTTGTATAACGTAGACAATCGCTTTGCCCACGTTTTCACGCAATTTTTTACTATCGTCTCTGATGTACGGTAGCCATATTCTCGCTGTTGTACTGCTATTGAAGAATTTAGTGTGATTAGAGAAAGACAGAAAATTGCGAGACATTAGCAAACGTTGATTCGTCGATAGGGTAGCGAAGAGTTTAAACTGCGATATCAAAAATCGCTCTACTTCAAATGGGACGCAGACTGCACTCTGTATTTCCCCAGCAAGAAACTTGTCACAATCGGCACATTTTATCACCCATTCAGTCGAGCGATCAACCTCTCTGAAATTAAATATTTTATCAAGTAATCGAATGCAACAGAACTTTTTGAACGTTGAACATATTTGTAAAATATGAACATAGGAAATACCTAGCCATGACTGCTCGCCCGGAAAGCAAACAAACTATTCCTCCCATACATTCGACTATGGCTAAACGCAATTCTTCTTTAGCTGAAGCTGTGGCTAGATTCATTATTTCCACTACAGAGGTGACAGAGTAAGATTTACCTTCCCCAATGGCAAACTTCAGATTTCTGAAAGTAATTCTCGTGTTTTTAGTACTGCAGAATGAAAAAATACATGTATAAGTAAATTTGAGAAGGGATTCTATTCTGGCCATGATCTTTCCTTGAATTATTTGAGCAGAATCGTTCTGCAAATCATTTTTTATAGTACTGAGCTACTTACCGAATACCAGCGACGGCCAGCTCAACGTAGTCGGAAATGACGCAGCTTTTGATGAGCGAAAGACGTTTTTCGAAATTTCCGAATTGGCAAAGAGTATCCAAGGATTTAATTTTCATCGTAACATCCAAGGATTTCGCAGCGGTGACAATTTGCTGTCGAATGTTCACAAATGACTGTCCAATATGTGGCAGGGATTCTAAGAGAACTTCGTGTAACTCTACATTTTTTACTTCTCTGTGCCTGCAGAGCTGATTTATATTCTCGAAAATTAAAGTTGGGTTTACATTGGATTTAGCACGCAGTTCGTTTATGAAAACTAGAGCTATGCTTTCAGACTCTTTTCCATAAAATGAAACATCAATATTGGCCTGCGCAATCTGGAAGTCTAGCCAGCTCGAACATTTCAGGATCTCTAAAGTGAAGTGGAATTCTTTACGTTGTAACTTATCAGCAAAAATCTTTCCCAAGATACTCCACGTCTCGCTAGTTAGTAATGAATTCTGTTTAAGCTTTGACATCGAACATTCAATGTCATTTAACACTAGGTGTTGCATTATCTCGAGAAAACCCTTTAAAAAACAAAAATAATATCAATTATTCAGTGTGCCTGTTTACGATGCCTTCTGCAATTTCGAGACATTAATAATAAGCGGTATTATTTAGAAAAAAAATGCTTACCGTCCAATTCTTAAGATAAATAGAACACCTGGTTATTTCGTCAGGAGTACATGAGGTTGGATTGTCCATTAAATAACGCGTGATTTTGGCGCACGCTGCATCTCTCAAGGGCTCAGAACTTACTGTAATTGAACGTTTAATTCATGACTGTTCTTCAGTTAGTATATTCGATCTTATTTAATTACAAATTGCTTTTAAACTTACCATCAAAATTATTGCAGATTGTCAAATCAATGACATCATAACAAAGGCTGGTAGCAGTTGGAGAAGTTCCCATCTCGCTGACAAAATTCGTCAAAATTTCCACCCATTCTGCATCCGTGCCTGCCGATAGTATACCAAGACTTTTCCAGCTAGGAACAAGCTTGACCATCTCTATAGTCCGAACTATGATTGCGTATTTTTCCTTAATGATGAAAAAAAGAAAAATATGATTGTAGAGGAAAATATGCTACGAATATGGACACGATATTGAAAAATCATTGTGTTTTTATCGACACCTTTGGCCCAATTAGCGATCTTTGCATCATCTGCGTCGCAATTTTTAGTGCAAGGAATTTTACATCTGGTGAAGAATCAACGATCATTTTGAGACACACATCCCATAACCTTGACTGGTTCCATTGTGTAACACCAATGTTTAAAATGATCTGCAAAGATCAAACGATGGTTAAAATGGGACCAGCAATGTGATTGAAAGTCAAAAAAATACATATCATAATTAAGATGCGACATGAAATTTTTTTTCTATATAGATATCGATGAATTAATTCTACTATTGTTTCAATTAGTTCATTGAACAACTCTTATGCACAGACTTGTTATTCGTTCTACTATTATGACTTGCTATGGTTGTCAAGTTGAACCATCAACCCCTTAACGTTACCTTTGATATAAAAATCTGTAGAGAATAAAGCCTTTTTTCAGGTACCCTGAGCGGCAAGGAAACGAGATCTAAGTAACCTATAACACCAGACTCAGCCTGGAATCTGGCTATTTCCATCTGATCTCCAGGCTTACAGTTTGCTTCAAATTTTACAATATCTGTAAACGTAAGGACCTGAGGTTATTATATCACATAGTTCATTTCTTCCTTGCTATTCAAACCATGCTATTAGCCAACGGTTAAAAAACAGATTCAAAACTCTTTTAGACACACCTTCCAAAACATCCAGCAGCTCTGAAGATATTCGATTAAAATTCGGTGGGTAATGTGTAGCCAATATGCGCAGCATACAAGCTTGTACTTCCAAACTGCTAGAGTGTACTTCTGTACCAAACGGTGCACCCGATATGTAGAACATCGTTCCAAAAAGCCAAATTGTAAATTCTGTAATAAAATAGGAGAAATGATTCTTCGCATCACACCAACACTTTTATCAATTTTTATTTGTTGGCGTCGATAAGCTCCTATATTTACCTGTATACTGTCTCTCGAGATTTTTGTAATTCTCTCCTACCGCCTGCGGGGGAACCAAAACATTTGTCAGGTTGGCAGACCCCTTAAGAATGGAACCCAAAATGACACGAATTGTTCGTTCCGCCGTGTCGTTTTGTAGGTCCGACAATATAGCGACCAAAGGGTTGTTTATCACTCTCCATACTGTTTCTGCAGTCGCTACGCTACTGTTGATAGATGAACCATAATAACAAATATATTGTTTCGATGATAAGAGTACAAGAGGATGAATTTACATCTGCTCATGTTCGAATTTACCAGTGTTCAAATAATGTTATATATAAGAATTGAAGGGGTTAGAATAATAAAATTAAAAAATACACAATTACAAACAAAATCACGTCTGTGATGTACGAATTTGCCGGTGTCCAAATAATTCAATACAAGTATTGGGTTAATTAATAAGAGGTTAGAACATCAAGACTTACCTGTTACTCGAATTTGATAATTCGGTAGTAGAATCGCTGCTCATGATTTTTATTTAGGTTTGTTTTCCTTGCGAACTACGAAAGACTTCGTATTGACGATACGAGATAGGAGGTTGGAATATTGTTTGGACTCGCATCAACGAAGAATTTGCTTGACACATGCGGTATTTTATTCAACTGAAAAGAGCACATATTGCCGCCTTCATAACTAAAGCCAAAAATTGCTAAAATTCTTGCTATCACAGAATTTACACCCCTATTCATCAAACTCCACAAGCGGTTGCAGAGCGAATTCGCGACTGACAGGCCATGCTGTACAATTCAAACTGGCTGAGTCGCGAGGGCGTCGGACCGCATGGGAAACACGGCGGTAATACTGGTCGGTAATGCAGATTCACCGCGGACGGTAAGTGTACCGACTGTTGGTAAGACTACGTAGAATCAGTCAGCTCTGGTAGGGTCCCTAAAATTTGTATACCTAGGTAAGTGTTTGCTTATGGCATCACGTATTTAGACCGGTGAAATATAATAATAATACTAATTCAGTGATTTTAGACCACACGATTTAGAATTTTAGCACCATTTTATTCACATAATAATAATTATTATACAAACAACTCCGAAATGAAAATAGTAACATACATCATCACACTCGCGTACTATATAACTATACACATATAATAGAAATGATAATACATTTACACGGAGAATAATTGTAACAATATGATAGTCACGTACGCACAAAAAACAATTAATCATCGTTCTCGTTCCGTTAACTCTGCAGTAATAATTTTGCTAGTCAAATTTTGTGAAACAGAAATTGGTATATTCGTGAGTTTAAGTATTTTTTATAGCTATCATGACTCCCAAAATCGAAATCGATAATCCACGGGCACATAGTTCAATCCGAAAAAGAGACAAACAGCACCGATCAGTGTAACCACGGTCTTTCAGAAGGACATTCGTCCTCATTTAGTAAATCATTTTGTAACGTCAGAACCCGCCCCTGTATGTTTTCGCCTCGTAGCAGGTAACTGTAGGGTGATAGCAGGCTGCGAAACCTCGCAAGGTTGCACAAGAGTCCGCTTGCTCTCGTGGCTGGTGATGTTACGGAAGTTGACCTTGAGGCTGGGCACGTGGTGCTCGGCTGACCAGTCAAAATTGAAAATCGGCGTCCCGGACCTGAGGTCCGAGTCAGCAGAGACGTCGGTGCAAGGTGTGGTAGGCGTTGTGACGCAGGGACTGAGCTCCTGGAGCTGGACGATATCAGGAACCTTTTGGAGAGTGTCGACCCAAGCGTTGCCAACGGAAGTACAAGCCGAGCCCCAAGGCTCGGTACAGACCTCGGCCGGCTCGACGATCGTCGCAGTTTTAATCACCAGCCGCCTCTGCGAGTTATAGCTGCAGCTGTCTATCGCTGTTGCTGTGCAGCAAGCCGAAGCTACGATTGAAGTCACTTCGGTACTATCACCGTAACTCTTGTCCAGGTCCGTTAGACTCACGTACTTCGGAGAACATCTCGGGGATGAACACTCTCGCAAAATCGTTGAACTAACCCCGGGAACAGAGTTGCCGTGATGCATCTGCTGCTGGAGCAGGGTGCTGCTCCCTTTCCGCTGCTTGTTATTACGGATGTTGAATGTCAGGGCTTGGGAAAGTATGTGGAGGGTTCGCTGCTCGATGTCCCCTGTGTGGTGTGAGATCACGGCTCCGTTTATCGACATGTCCACCGGTTCCGAAGTCTCCCGACTAATGTGCGTTGAAGAATGCTGCAACGTTCAAGAATACGTGGCATGTTCGAAAGATAACGGGAATTTTGTAATATTGAGTGTGTATTAGTCCGATTCGCGTGTTTTTTTCGTTGTGTGTTGATAAACTTGACTGAAAAGTTGCTGCACAGTATTAGCCGAATTGGATATATATTTATATAGTCTATTGTCAGTCGTCAAAAGCGTTACACGTGCTTAGTTAGGATCGGGTATTTTGAAAATGAATCAGAGAATTTGTATTAAATTTTGCTGTAAGAATGGAATAAAGTGCAGCAAATTGATCGAAATGTTAAACATTACTGTTGCTGAGTTTGCTATGAGTAAAACAAGGGTTCCCAAGATAGCAATGAAAACGTTGAAGATGACGATCGCCCTGGACGCCCCAGCATCACAATCACCAAAAGCAATATGTAACAATTCTAAAATTAGGCTGCACTTTATTCCAATCTTATAGGAAAATTTAATAAAAATTCTCTGATCCATTTTCAAAATTACCGATCATAACGACACACGTTTAACCTTTTTGACAGCTGATAATAAACTAAATATCCAATGTGGCTAACACAGTACAGCAACTTTTCAGACAAACTTACCAACAGAGCAACGAAAAAATCACGCGAATCGGACTAATACAACACGCAAAATTACAAAATTCCAGTTATTTTTTTAACACACTTATCTCGACGTATCAACAACAGTTTCTCGTGAGGGGTGGCAAAACTGAACAAATAAAAATCAAAGTACGGCCAAAGTCGGTGTAAGAAACGAACGTTCGACAAAAGTATACCCTTGACGTGAGTGGAAACGGTAAAAACTGGTATATTAGGAATTACAGGTTGGTACGGAGGTCTTCCCTCTGCAGGATATATCAGATGCACTCACATATGTAATTGCGCTGTAAGGAGGAATTTTAATCTGGAATGAGGACATACGAGGAAAAAGCGCGGACTAGAAATGTCCAAGATTGGCAATAAACGATTTTATTACTGTAGATGCGTGCAGTTGCTGCTGCGGTTGCTGTTGTTGCTGTTGTTGTTGCTGCAGCTGCTTTTTCTTAGTCGTAAGGGTGTACTCGAGGTCGGACTTTTCCACGCAATGAGCCTCCTCGATGCCGTTCGCCGTACTGCAGCTAGAGTTATAGCTGGTGACGAGGTTTCGCCTCAAGTTATAGTCGTGGTTGTTGTACGACAGGATTGGCCGCGATTGCAATTCTGGCGCTGGACCGTAACTGAATTTTGTCTGGGATGCATACTGGTAAAGCCACAAGCTCGCCCTCATCACGTCAGCCTCGCTGTCGCTGTCAAACGAAAGTTTTACCCACGTTAGAGAAACGTGAAGGATGAAATATGTAATTCGGCTCGTTCGTCTCTAGAAATTACGTCCTTCGTGACTTACACTCGATGAAGTATATTCGCAAGGGTTTTATATCACCAGAAAAAAAAACTGGAATATCCAATGACAAAAAAGAGGTATACGTAAATGTACTACAAAGCATTTTATTCTTACCTTAGTACTTGATTCGTGCAAACTATAACCGGGTGTTGGCATTCTTCCGTCGTGTCTTTAACTTGGAGAACGCAATGAACCCAGAACCATTTTCCAGATCGACTTTGCAGTCGTAAAAGGGCGGTGCTTGAACGTTCTTGATCGGATTGGATAACTGGAGAAAGACAAGAAAACGTAGAAAGTAAGAAGTAAGCAAAGAGTATCGATCGATGATTATATTCAAATTCATGAAAAAATAAACGGATCATTGTAAGAACAGCTGTCATATCGAACTCACCAGTTTGATGTTTGCAGTGAGCTGTTCTAATGGAATCCCAATGAAGAAGATTGTACCAAGATACACCAACGAGCTCGGATCTGTTGTATTCCATATGACTTTCTGCCCTGTTTGGAAATATTTAAAAATACAAAAACATAGAGTACAATTAGCCGACTGTCGTTATCAGTTTTTAACTTCCCATCTCTCTGTTACCGGATCGACACGGCTTTGCCAAACTTAGAACTGATTAGATTTTGGCTTGGATCGGCTCGGTACTTCTTAAATTATTTAAATAACAAATTTACAGAAAACAAAATGAAAATAATAATATCTTGAGAATGGACGAAGGAAATCCAAAATGGCGAATCCAATATGGTGGGAAAAAAAATCTGAAAAAACACTCAGATTTTGATGGAAATTACCAGGCGGAAATTTTTAGGGTCACCGATATCGAATCCAAGGTCAGAATTCCAAAATTTTTAATGTTGGATCCATTATAGTGGTTCAAAATAAAAAAAATCGTAATATTTTCATGTGACATGGTAATCGTCAATCACGAATCTGAATTTGTAGTTCGAAATTCGAATTGGACATCGATATTTTTTTATTCCGTGAATTTGGAATCTGCAGTGTGAAACCGGGAAGTTTGAGGGCTGGCTCACGGTCAGCCTAAAGCCGCTTGTTAGTCTTATACTCACGTCTTGTCAATGTGAATATACTTCATGTCCATTGAGTGAATTGTAGAAAATATGTTCGTCGCTCCCTGAACGACGCTTTCTCTCGTTTCCGGAAGAACAACCGGTGTACAGGAGGCAAGGAATACAGAATCACCGCGATTGCACAGAGGAACGAAGGGTAAATATCGTCCCTCTACAAGGACCACCTAGAAAAACGGTAAATCGTAGATCCGAATGAGCTTACGTATAAGTGCAAAACGTTGTACGGCTCTGCAGTTACGCAATGATGAAAGCAGCAGGTACAACGTACCTTTTGATCTCCGAATCTAAGCTGACGTCGAGTGTTCCTCGAGACGTTGATGCGGCAGAGGAATAATCTTCTATTGTTGTTTCCAGCGACGTTGCGTGAAAGCTGATTCTGAACTACAACGTGATCCTGCTTGTCTATCACATCGTAAATACTGTCACCGTGGATCAAGAGGTCTTCCTACGTGATAAAGAATGGTGTACAAAAAATAACTACCTGTTTAGAGAGATGGCAAAAAGGATATGGATCATCGACGTGGGATCCGCGAATTAGTGATGAGAACTAGTGTGAATGAAACGAAATGATGTAGAGATGTAGAGAGATGATGATTAACAGAAACCGAGGATTTTTATTGGTTTTGATGCGGCGATACCGACCGTATCGCAAGGGAACGTTACAGAGAGTGAAGATTTTACAGAGCGAGAGAACACATAGATTATACACATACATGATTTCGAGATAGTGGACAATACATGAGATACAGCTGATGGGTTTTGAGTCGCGACACGGGCAAGCGGCGAGATTTGACGCAGAGACGGCAAGTAAACATTGCACGCGAGTGTGCGTACATGTGCTAGGACGATTTTGAGTGTCGCGAGACACACATTTAACTATTCGATACCTTGCCGAAACACTACCGTTTAGAAAAAACGAATCACTGTTCCTGCCGCAGTTGACTATTCGCCTAAAGCAGTTAGTCTGCCGTTAGTGCATTGAAAAATGCATACGTATCTTCATTATTGTCGTCAATACATAACAGTACCAAAAATTAGCTTATTATACTCTGAGGGCAATAATACGTTTAAAAATTCAGAAAACACAGAATCGGTTGAGTCACAGCTCATCAGAGAAGGTGCAGAGCTTTTGAAAAATTGGTTGATCGACGTTCTCAAATGCAAACTGGTTCTCCGCAGGGTAAATGGAAAATGAATCGAAGCGATAAATCAACATATCAAATGCAATTGTCATCTCACCATGGAGTGTCCAAGGTATTCCGTGGCATTTTCCGATATGTACAATAGCTTGCCCTGTTGCGTCATCATCATGATAAATCCGGACATGGCCTAAAGCAAGAAAATCATAATGGGAAAGAGAAGATTTTCACTATTTAGTTGAGAGTGCGTCAAGCAATATCGTGTTGAAATTCAGCCGAGCTGACAAATTCTTTCTGGTTGTCAGGAGATGGATCACTGATCATCTATGACAGTCGCAACGTAGTTGAGGTTTCAAAGTTTCAACCTTTGGTTGGACAAGCGGTTGAGACGCCGTTGGTAAAATTATAACGGCGTTCGATGACCCTTGACGCCGTAGTACAATAGTGAAATCAGTTCCATGTTTCTTTTGTTTCGTAGAATTGACTGACTGTGAGCTTTGCTTATAAATGAAACAGTGCAGTTCATTGATTATACCTATAATGCACTCACCTTTGAGAACCCAATGTTTGGCATCGGTATGTTCGACGATTCCGATGTATTTGGTTTGAGGGCTGAAACAAATGAAAATTGAGCTGATTTTCGATTACATAAAATGCCATCCTGTAATGTACATCCATATCAGAAGGAAAACTGGCTACGATTGTTGATAACGTAACGCAAACAATGAGGATACACAGATGCATGAGTCGGTCGGAATTCGGAACGTAGACCCTACCAAACACAGGACTCAGAGGACCCATGATGGACCCCACAAGACGCGGGTTACCAAGAATCCGGCATCTTATTATACGCCTGTATGTAGCTGGTATACGTTCCATGCATTCATGGACATGGTCTTCAGGTTCCGCCATACCGATTACATGCATTAGATATACATACGTGTACGTTTATATTAGGCTTAGAATTACATTGAAGAATGTCTGCAGCGCAATATTTATCGCCAATATGGCAATTGAACTTCCAGTTTAAATTTTATCACTGATAAATCAAATCTGTGGGTGAAATCTCATGAAACATGTCAAGTTACCGTGGATACTCAAGAACGGTACAGTATTTTCTATGAAGATCTTTTCGGTAAGTCACTTTTGGGTTTAGAAGCGAAACTACAAACGTGGTAAATATCATTATCATCATGAAATGGAAAATCATGCCAGATCACGGAAGTTTGGTCATGGAACCTCAAAGAATGTAACATGGCGCAATCGATACCTGCACTGAAACACTGTAGACAACAAAATTCGCAATTGATCGAAGATAATTCTCATCAAGAACGATATGTATATGAATAAAAGCCGGTACGATAGAATATACACATAACAGATATGCATGCAGGTACACATCATCTGCAAAGTGAGTTGAACAGTGCCTTTCGCTCCGCGAAAACCGCGAGATACTAGACTTTCAGAGTCTTGTTATGGTGAACTTTAGCTGGCGGTTCGTGTAATCATCGAGTGAAGAAGAAGAAGAAGAAGAAGAAGAAGAAGAAAAAGGTGGACGCGAAGAGGAAGAAACATCGATGCATGTATAGACGTGTATGTAAGAAAAAAGGGGCGAGCTTGAAGAGGAGAAAGCTCACAGAGATTTTCGTAAGACTGCATATATGAGGCGCGATATGTAGGCACGATGGGGAGTCAGATATACCTATAGAATATCGGAGGCTGTATACATATAAGTATATATACAGTGTATAGGTTACGGGAGCGTGAGACTTGCTGCGGAGAGGCCGAGAGGTCAGCGGATCACCCGGAACTCTCCTCCGCCTGCTCCGAGCCGCGGAGTCGACGGGCGGAGGAGATACCTTCGTATTCCACCCGCTCTACCTGCAACTACAGTCCCCCTTTCACCCCCTACCTCACCGCCCTCACCGCCTCCTCCTTACGAGAGGAATTTTCGATATCACTTTACTCTCATCGCTCCGTAGCATCGATTATAGGTATATCCTTTGTCCCGCGCGGCTCTCGATCCATGCGTCTACCGCGCTGTCACGCGGTTGCGGAAAAACTACCGAGTATTATCAACGTTACTCTGAAACCCTCGGCTCTGGGATTACTGGCTACCGTTTACTAGGGTGGTCCTCGTGATCCTGAACATATCTTTCCCGAAATAATTCAATGGGTGGTCCTTGTTTCGGGGTCGGTCAAATTTTCATTGGGACACCCCCGCAGATTTGTTCCAAATCATTAAAGAAAAAAAAAAAAAATCTGTGTATAGTTTTAAGCCTCTACGTCAACTGGAATACGTGTCTCTAAGCTAAGAAAGCTTCAATCTTAAAACACATCTAGTTTTTATTACCAGCTATTTCATTTTGTATGAGTTTGGTATAGATGGTTAAAATTTAAACTTTCTTAGCTCAGAGGCACGAGTTCCAGTTGACGTAGAGGCTTAAAACTGTACCCAGATTTTTTTTTTTATGATTTGGAACAAATCTGGAGGATGTCTCAATGGAATTTTTTCCGATCATCAATTAATAACCACCCTAGGGTCACCCTATCTAACTACACATCCTCGTTACAGGATTTTTTTTTTTGTCAGTAACGAATAGTAACAATTAAAGCCTAAATGTCTGATGCACATCCGATGAAGCATAGACTACAAAGTTCCGTATAAGGTACATCATCAGGGTAGCTACTGACTTTTGGAATCAATTATAGTGATACTAAAACCTTTTTATTCTTGAGCTCTGGAGTTACCGCGAGTTTTATTTACTAGGATGGCCATTGACCCTTTGAGTTATAGTGGTAAATATTCGTACCGCCTATTTTATATCTATTTTCTGTATATTTAAAGAACTTTTCTATATATTTCTTTGAGATTTTTTGCTATTTGTGATAGTATATTAATAGGTATTCAATACTCGAGAATCAATATTGCGATATAATGTAAATTGTGGTCGTTAGAAGCAAATTGATTGAAAAAAAATCGTGAAAATTCAAACGATAATTCATTTCTGAGAAGGTTGCTCCACTAGACGTATACATATTTTATATAAATTATAAGTTTTTAGGGTAGCTGATTACAAATGTAAAGTCGAAATTGATAAATCAGTATGGCGAATCCAATAAGCGACCCCGAAAACGCCTATACAGTTTTTTGACCGTATTGGATCGAATTTGAAATTTTCGTCTACCATATTAGCTCCACCATCTTGAATTTTTGTAATCTTATTACAGATTCGTAATCAGCGACCCCAAAAACCACAGACTACTATCTACTAATATTATTATAAAATTTGACTCATTGTCAGTACAATAATGTGTGACTAAAAGGGTTAACGCCTTAATGCCTAATGCCGATCCAATGGATCATAGACTAGAAATTTTCCAAGGCATATCGACAAGGTACTACTTTTTGAGTCAATGATACCTCAAAAGAAGACTGGTATCTGTCCGAGCGGTGTATTTTATCGATATTTATGACTAAACAATAAGCTTGATTTACATGAGTCTATGCAATGGTTTTGAAAGGGATTCTTAAATGGATGGCGATAGAATAATGTGGATAGAGTGCGCACTCACCTCGTTGAAAGTAGTTTGCCTTGCGTAGAAAAACGCAAACGAGCGCCATGAGCTGTAGCTGTGACAATCGCTGCCGCGTGGAAGCCGGTAGCGGCAAAAGATCACGTAGGTTTGCTATTTCGGCATTTATCAAATCTCGACGCAGCTTGCTCGCACCTTTCGTTGATTTGCTCGCGTCTATCCTTGTATTAGGACATGCAAGGTACCCCATCACGTCAATTTCAACCCCGATCCCCGTTTCTCAATCACAGTTGTCGCTAACCTAATTTACGTCCAGCTACAACCCCAGGATCAATTCGTGCAACAGTGAATGTATGTGTTCCTCGTTTCCCTCCTGTTCGCGGATTGTAATTTATTCTCCGCGAAATTTTGTGCCCGAATATCCGATGACAAGTGCATAAATATCTTTTTAGCGCTCTAACCTCAAAATCGCGACTTCGTTGTGATTTCTTGGCTCTCGTGATAAAAAATACGGATCGAAACTCGCATGGATAAGGTTTTTTGAAAAGCCTCAGCCATACTCGTTACGAAATGTACTATTTTGTAACGTGAGCATGTTTTACGCGTTTATTCGTACATGTTTTCCGTACACAAAGTACCCGTTTCTATGACGGTCGAGTAAGTCTGCGAATGCGCATGCGCAGAGTACAAAAAAGACATCTTTTAAGTTCTAGGAGTTAAATATGGTCTTTTCTGTATCACGCGCATGCGTCGTAGTGAACAAATCTGACATTACGCAACCCTAACCTCAATTTCGTGCTTCGTGAAAAAATGCGTAACACACTCTTGTTATACAAAGAATCGTGTGCAACAAAGAGACAACGGTCTTTCTGCCTCGCGTATATTTGTCTTCGGCTTACCTACAACTCATATTGCAAACTTACGATCGGCCCCAAAAGACCGTGTTTGCCTCCTTGTTACATAATATACTATTCACTCTATACTCAATATTCAGTTTTCTATCGCGAGCGGTATAGGGTACCATATATACAACCGTCTACACCCGGAAGGGTGACATATTTGCTATTCCACGGTAGATAGGGCATCTCTTTTGCTGTGCGCGGTACGTTCGCCTTTCGTTCGTGATTCTCAGAAGACTGAGAGAAATCGCGTCCGACGGACGAATAATCCCCTGTTGTATTTCTTCACCGGACGCAGGTTCTATCTATGCACATTGTACCAAGGCTCGAAAGTTCCGAGCTTAACCTACACGTACGGAATCTTTCGGGTAAAACCTTCGCTTTGGTTCGTTATCCTACAACCATCTACTGTATATTTATCTAGCAGTCCACTATCTATACCCCTGTAACCTATGCGTATCTATAACGCATGGTGTACCACATGTTGTGCACAGATATTGCTTGTAAATTGTATTTACGATCAAACCCTCATTTTTACACTCAAATCGTTGGGTTTTGTGGTAATTTTCTAAAGTCTTCCTGAACAAGAGGCAAACAAATAAAATGAGTTTCAGGGTAGTTGAAAAATAGCTGTTAAAACATTGTAATCTCAAATGCCTGAAAAATCAATACATTTGAAATCATTATTAAATATCTCCTTGCTACATAGTCTGTTTTTCCGTTGAATTCCGCGCAACCACGCATTCTTATTTAACACGGAAAAGTTTTTCCTCGCTTTGATGTTATAGCTATTCCTATTTTTATTTGCATTCTTTTCTTATTCTCGAACGCGCATTACTGATTACCAAGTGCATCCTGCAATGGTCGAGGCTAAACGTGGTACCGTCGATGATAAGGAAAGGTCGAAATCGCCGCAACGATAGTCCGCCGACCGTTAAATTTGAACATAAAATACTTCGAACGTTTCTTCTGGCCTTGTTACTTGGAAAACTTGTACTATGTTCGTGCACAGGGATAAAACATTGGACAATAAATTTTGTTGGCTCTGCCTTTAGCTTTGTTTCATACTCGTAATCAATGTGCAGATACAGACTGCATCCGACGGCCGAGTTGCTACAGTCACTAGATGCAAAAGCAGTAACGAATCACGAAGCGCAAAAGGATTTCTGATCTTATCATGCGTAAAAACAATCTTGACTCTTTCCTTTTCTTCCTACAGTATTATAAAGTGTTGTTATTTCGTTATTCCTTACTTTAGTTTGGTAATCAAATTTCAGAACAACGCAGAGCGCAAAACACACAAGATCGTGGTTCTTTCGTCACTTAGGTTTAGGCCACTTTGTATTTCAGGAAAAATCGTCATCAATTGATGATTATTATAGAAGGGTCTTTTGGCTCTACTTCATGCTATTCAAAAATGCTAACTTGATACATATATCTCTCGATTTGACGGTGGAAAAGCGTTGTCAGATGTAATTTGCATAAAGTATGGTTGAAAAAGGTGGTTTTCAAAATACTAAGAGATGCGGGCTTGTTTAGTTAAAGTCAGATTCAACACAAACGAAAGAAAATACAAGAAGGAAAAAATTACTCAACGATTAATTTTTCCAACATCGAATGAATATACAGAAAAGATGATTCATTGATAATCCAGATATGAAAAATCCATATTCGCTGCAGATACAGTTATAACGGAATTTCCCAAGTGTATCGGCACCTGTTTTTATCCTTTTATTTAGTTTGTCTTCCTGCACGGAGAGAAGAAAAAGAGCAAATTTTACTCAAAACTGCAGGAAAGGACAGGGACATCAGGATTTTTGGTAAAAAAAAATACCCATGTCAACTATATTTTTTACTATAAATGCAGCAGATTTTATTCTGCACAGAGTGGTTTTCACTGATTCTACATTAGATTCTGCATTTCACGAAATACTATATTTTACCAAAAAACCTGCACAGCTTCTGGAGTTTTGAGTAAAGTCTGCTCGTTTATTCTCTCCGTGTGGCAGAACGTACCCCCTCAATTTTCTCTGATTCCCTCCAGACATTCATCTCCCGCCCTTTTCCAGTAAGCGCGGGTAATTTTGGTGAGACGGTATAAGATCACCGTGCAATTGTAATACCTATCTATACCTACAGCAGCAGCATATCTGCAAAGCACAGGGAGGCCGGGCAGGTCGCTGCAACGCTGCAGCGGCACCGCAAAGTGACGTAACCGTAGACAATTACTTTCTGGAAAGATCCTGAAGCCCGGAGGTTACCGGTATTCCGTATTTCATTTCCTCGTGTACACAACAAATAAATGTAAAAAGATTTATAAACGCGGATCTTAGCGACATCTCAGTTCTTTGTCCTCCAGGGCGGAAACCCACCGCTTCAAGCGGAGAAAACGCGGCGACGACGAAGAAGAAGAAGAGAACCAGGAGGAAGAGGAAGACGCCCGGTAAACACAACAGTCTCATCCAATGTAAATATAATAAATAACACCTTCCTTCATGGGTCGTTTCAACTGTAGCTAACTCAAAAGTTCTGGCACTTCTGGTTTTTTTATGCAAAAGTGTTCCCTGAGGTTTAAATATTAAGAAATTATTTATTTTATTTTTTTTAACGTCAGATAAAGAGCTGTTCTAATCTGAGAGCGACATGTTGAAAATTAAACGGTCTTTTCAAGAAAATTCTTTTCCCGACGGAGAGAAGAATCGCTTCTAATAACAGGGCGTTTTTTTTTTTAACAATTTTCGACTCATCGACGACACACTTCTGATGTTTTTCACTGCCCTGGTTTAATTCTTCATCCAGACTTATTTAACTCTCCGTCGGGAAAAGAATTTTCTTCAAGGGACCAAATTTAATTTCCAAAATTTGGCGCGAAAATTAAAATAATCGAATGAAGCTCGTTAACCGATTGAAAAAAAAATCTCTCAATGTCTGGACCTTACGGAACGGTTTTTCAGAAAAAAAAAAAAAACCCCAGAAGCGACAGAACTTTCGCGTTAAAACGCACCCGTGCCTTGCACATCTACGTATGTATATAGTCATTGACCACTCTTCGATAAGTCCTGGGGTGTGCTGAGCCACGTTCCGGGGATCGGAGGAGAAACGATCCGCGGTCTTTGCACTTACCGATTAAACATATTTCGATCTAGCGCGCGTTTTATGCACACCGCGTCGCGATGCCGAGGACGGGTGGGCGCCGTTCCTGCAATCTTACTATACCACCAAGAGAGCTGGGCGACGATGCGTGCTAGCTATAATCGACTGCGGTGCATCCGGCTTTTCGTATCGCTATAATAATGTATTTAAACACCAACTGTAATCTCAACATCCGGGTCATAATGTGAGTGGCGGCACTTCGGCGGCGCGCACGACGGGCCCACCACGTTGAACACGTGGATACTGCCGGTGGCAGCGGTTGCTGGATACTCGTGTGCCCGTCTTTCCTTTGCCACCTCCACCTCCACCACCACCGCCGACGCCGCCGTCCAACACCACCCACTACGCGGCACGACCCGGAACCCCGATCCCCGATCCCCCGATCATCCACGTCTCTTCTTATAGGTACTCTGCAGGCTCCTCGACGACTCGCGGCTCTGCCTGCCTGCCTGCCTTGCCATGTCTTTGTAATCCACGTTGCACGGTGTCTTGCCTTTCGATCCTGCGCTCCTGCGGGGTTTGGTGTAATCTAAATATCGGTACATTCGGCCTTACCTCAACTCTGATACTTATACGTTAGGGTGGTTCATTTTTATACTTTTTATGATGCCGCTAGAAAAATTTTTAACAAGTACTGAAAAAGAAAACATTTTAGTAAAATCGGGAGCAGACACGATGGAAAAAAAATAAACTAGTATTATTATAGCACAGTGCCAATTTCATTCGTTATACGAGTACACTGCAAAGCAAAATATGGTGTGCAGGACTTCTACATAGACTATATAATTTCGTGGCGATTCGTCACTATCTGATATTATGGATCTAACGGCATCTGATGTTCACTTTACTAATTGAGCATAAAAAAATCTTACACAGTGATGCCAACCGTTCATTTTTGCCAATTTTAACACCACCATTTTAACAGTGTATAAGGGTTATCCTTTAAATGATCGCAGATAGACAGACAGAGAGAGAAAACAAACAAGGAGTTTAGCGTCATACCAACCGCTGCAAATCTCACCTCAACCCAAATCAAAATGGCCGACACATCTATGTAGAGTTTACGTTTTACAATCAATTTTACAGGATAAAAGGTACTCACAAGTTTAGAAACAACTGTTGATCTCCAATTACATGAGATTTTACGTTATGCTTCCCTTATAGTTTACATGCAGATAATGTGGTTTACAGCTAATGTATGTACATACATTACTCATCATTAAGAAGTTGCGCTCTTCATTCGCAAGAGAACGATAAGACGACTATCATAACGTGATATGCCAATGCAACTGAAACTGAAAATAATTTTAACTGCAGTTGAATTTTAGAGTCAAATATAATAAGTACATACCTATGTACATACATCACTACATTGTGTAATTGGCCTGGAGGAATAAATTTAAAGTGGTTGAAATTGCGTTTAACACACGTGTCATCGTCGGGCACGGTTAAAATCGATTTCGGTGTTTTCACATTACGTACAACTGATCTTCTTATTACGATGCAAAAACTTTCAATATCGGCGGAACATTAGCAAGAGGTCAATTCTGACCGTGCGTGAAATCGACGACACGTGTTTTGCATACTTGCGTTATATACAACATACAACCCTAACCTTAAACGAGAAAAACACAAAGATTGAGGAGGAATCGTTTACACGACAAAAAAAAATTCAACCGATCGTCATTTTATATGAACGAGTGTGTATTCTGTGCATGTATTCGTCACACACGAGCAAGGACCGGACATAACTTTATTACCCTTCCACGGACGCTGATATGTATATACACGTAATGTATAAAGATAGGTATATCGACAACGATATAAACGAGACAGCACTACGAATCGGCCCGTTGTCAAGACGACGAAGAATCAGCTCCTGCAGGTACCGCAGGTCGATTCAATTCTTCCTGGTGTTCGCCCTCCGCGTTTTCCGCCTCCTTGCGTTCTCCTATGACTTGGACTACCTTCTCCTGGTCCCGATCCCGGTCCCGATCCAAGTCATCAGACGGAGACGTAGACGCCGTAACTGTCCCCGTTCCTTGCAGCACCTTGCGCTGAAAGTGCTGCGCAGACTGGACCCTGGAGTCCAATATCTGAAAAGAAACAGCGGCACTCAGCGTTGCTGCATTATATCTACTTACACGACCCAATCGCTCCGCCCGTCTCTGAAGAACATGGCGGCCAGACTGCGAGATTTTAATCAGAAGCTTCGAGACGGGAGGCGATCATACACGCCTCGACTTGGTGTAATATTGTAACTGGATATAATATACCTCTAAGGCGTTAAACTTCGAAAATGCTTATTACAATTTCGCGACCGCATCGCCGAGGTGACCTCCGCGTGATCGTTGCATGCTGCACGTGTACGGATCATTCACGGGTCACCGAGGCGTGCAATGCGGTAGCGTGAAATTCCACACCTTTCGACGCCTTTCCTCGGCCTCGGCCTGCCGGCGTTCCAGGGCTCCGAGGGTCAGCTTCGGACGGTGGAGCTGCTGCTCTTCCTCGAGGCGTCGCAGCCGCACCGGCGGATGCCGGCGTATTATACTGCCCTCTTTTGACCCTTCTGTATCCCGGATCGGCACTACGAAACTCAGGGGCGAATCTTTCGTCGCCCCCCCTATGACCGCATTCGCTGCATTTGCCCCTGCCGTCGCTACTTCGTCGCCGACGAAGGAGCCGCCGATCTCGCCTCCTGCACCCGGGTCGCCGCTACTGTTTGGTACCACGCGGCGACTGAACCCGCAGCCCATCGCTGGAACAAGGTTTTAATAGCCGTACTAGAAGATTGCGGGTTCATTCGGTCGGTTCGAAAGAAAAATTCTTTGTCAAATGGAATTCCTTAAAATTTATGAAACTCGGATATCGGCTTGATATCATTAAGAGAATGTTTCAGTCAGGCCTTACCGACTGAGTAACATGTCGCTTCTTTCGACTATTATCTGTTTGATATCAAGCGGCGACTGAACCCGCAGCCCGTCGCTGGAACCAGGTTTTTTAATCGCTGTACTCAAGGATTGCGGGTTGATTCAGTCGGTTTGATAGAAAAATTCTTTGTCAAACGAATTTCCTAAAATTTATGAAACTCTGATGTCAGCTTAATCTCATTAAGAGGATTTTTTAGTCTGGCCTTACCGACTGAGTAAAATGTCACCTCTTTCAATTGTCAGGTATCGCGGCCTACGCAGCATTGACGCGAAAATGCCGGAGTTAGTGCAATTCTACTATGAATTCTACATGCATGCAATGACGAATAGAAATGGCCAAAAAAAGGTTAACTTTTACGCAATAACGATGCCGGTCACTTGACCCCGTGCTCAACGCACCTTAAAACTAACCGGCGAGATTTTTTTCTGAGATCTTGGCATCATTTTCAGCAAAGCTGTGAAATATCCTTAAGTGAAAATCGACCGCTTAAATACGGAGATTTCCAGGTTTTCCATGCGACACGATTTCAATTATTTCTCATAGATCGTTTGATGGTATAATAGTTCTGTAGAATCGAACAAATCAGAATAAATAATTATCGTACCTAGAACCTCGCGACAATTACTTATTACAAAGCAAAGTTGTGGACATTCAGGTATCGTCCAGTAACTTTCGAGTGCTCCCAGACTCTGAAAAACTGATAGAGGACGAGCTTTCATGTATTATCGAATAATCATAATCTCAGCGAACTTCCGAACATACTTATGATTATCGTGATTTTAAATATATAGCGCAGTTATATGGTAATATGCATACGCCATAAATGTATACACAATAGTTACGAGGAGTTTGCGTTTATAGGAGGGTATACGCACGTGAGGGTCTGCCCTCGTTTCGATCGATTATTTCTCACCGAGAAACACGCGAGGGTCAGTTTTCAGAAGGCAAAAGGTATGCAACGAATCAATCCAAAGTAAAAATGACGGTGCGCTTGATCAAGAGAAACACACGCCATCGCACGAAGTTGGAAGCAAGCATTCTTAGAAACCTGACTCGTTGGCTAATTTTTACACATCGCATCTCTCGGATACTCAAGTGCTCGTGCAGTTGATGTTTTGCAAATCTGTACATTCTGGAACTTGCTAGTTCTCAAAACCAAATCCAAGATTAAAAGTCGTTGAACAAACTTAGCAGGTCTTCGTCAATAACGTCAGACAAATTACAGACCATGGTAATGGTAATATACCGTATGTATAATGTGACTTTCGAAGTATCATAAATGTTCTTAGCCCTCTGGATGAATGTGTGTCATAAGTTGAAATTAAAGTAGGAAAACATGTCAGGATCAACAAACTTACCCTTACTAATTAGTTCATGGCTGCAATTGTCTTTACTATGTACAATCGATTGATCACTAATCAGGCCGTAGGTATGTATAGAAAATAATCTGACAATCAGCTATGAATAAAACCGACGTCTGTAGCCTGCCCATTGGGGAGTGAATATAATTTTTATTTAAAATATTGAAATTCTCGAATATACATATAGTTTATCATTGCTAGTTTGATTGTTGAAATATATATCGTGGTTACAAAAGTTACCAAAACTTAGTCCCACATTTTTTATCAGCAGCTTTTCGTTTACCCTCAAACTCTCTGTGGATTGAACCTCAATCCGATTTGTACAAAAGAACGTTCCAATCTTTTATTCGAGATCACATCAAAATCACAAAGCAATTTACTTAGGTGTTTGAATTCGAGGTGCAATATCATTATACTAAACAGCTATTTGTACTTAATCAGAATTTAAAAAGTCTAACCGCTAAAAACCTAATATTATTGTTCCTTGAATTATCAAAAATACAACTCACCCGTACACCGCGAGGCACCACTCAGAAAACCGTTTGAAAGTTGACCGTGGATACTGCAGGGTAGCAAACTGGCAAATATCCGCTCTGGGAACCCCCGGGAACATTTACTCAAGGGGTGGGGATTGAGGTTGACGCGCGCGCAGAAATTAACGGCGAAGATATATATAAACGAAAATTACATGACGGACGTCTAATCACGGTATGTGATCATTCAGGACAAATATTGTACATTGGTAATAGTTTAATTATCTTATATTCTTGTCAACTAGTGAAATCAAGCTCGTACCCAACTGAAATTCGTACAAAGTTCGGAGTCTATAAATTATAACGACACATAGTTTTCTATAAAAACTAGGCATTTTGCAACTATCTAGAATCGTCTGATATTCAATAAATCGTAACACTAATATTTTGCAAACTCAACTCCTTCCAAATTATTCTCTAGTTGCAAAATAATGATGTTTGTTGCGATTATCCGTTGGTCTAACGTTACGTATTAACTTCAATCTTATGAATTTGTGCATCTTTTCGCAGGACCAGCGTCACTGTACACACAGGCATCCAATCTGCAACATTAAGTTTACATCGGAATGCTCTCAGCGAAACATAATTATTCACATATGCAAGCCAATTTTTTGGTTCACACAATTGCAGTGAATGATCGTTACTAATATCCCAGGTATTTGCTCAGATTATTTTTTTCCTCCAGTTCGATTTAAGATTGAAAAATTTAAAAACAGACAATATACTATTATATTGACCGTCCGAGTTTCCAACCCTTAATGTGTGTGTGTGTGTGTGTATTTGTTTTCAACTCTTTTTCACCCTTCCCATCACACCGCGTTCCCAAGTTTTACGTACGTATTTATCACTCTTTGTGTCTTGTCGTGCTTGTTTCAGCGAGTGCTCGAAGCTTCGCTGTATATCCAGCCACGTGTACGCATACGTATACAGAAAACTACGATGAGTAGGTCTTTTTTCCAATCAGTTCTCACCTGCTGCTAGAGCTTCTACCTCGTGGGCGGCAACGTTTATTGACCATCCAACCCTTGCCTCGCCTCCGTTCGTCGGCCTGTAAGCGTCGCGTGTCTAGAGTCTCGATTTTATGGTATATATATATATGTTACTTTATTTCCTGAGTGTATACGTGTAATTGTCACGTCCGTGCTCATAGTATACCTTTATAGTACAATGCGTTAATAATAACCTTGTAATAACTTTGGTTAGGAAAATCTTTCGCTCGATGCAATTGTCGACTGTACCCAGTATCTGAACATTCACTTTTCTTTTTTTTTTCACAACATTAATTAAACTTTTCTATACGTTGCGTCATCTCCGTTTCCTTATTTTCATATATAGGTATATAGTTTATAATGTACGCGCATTGTATTTCACGCATAAACAACATTTACACGTGTCAGCGAGATGTTCTCATAATTTAATAATTGATTTCAGCAAATTAGGTTATATAAATGTGTATATAGCCACCGCTTCTTTTGTTCGCGGAATTATAGCAATCGCTTTTGCGAATATTTTTTTTTTTTCTTTTCCTCTTATTCATTTTTCACTCCTCTCCATTGTTTTCCTGTCAGTTATGTACCTATATGTATATATTATTATTATTATTATTATTATACGACACATAAAAGGATACAACAATGACATAACGATAACGCGGTGAAACTACTCCAGTTTCATGTACCGCGATGTATATGGTGTTATAGATACAGGAACACATACACAATAGTACATTATACTGAGGTATTTGAAAAGTTTCCTCGAATTAACCAGGGTCTTTGAACTGTCGCGTCGTCCCGACTTTCGATCTTTGGCTCCGCACGGTTATAGCATCTAGTCGCGTTGTTCAAATTTTCCATTGCCGTTGGATGACTTGTCATTACTTTGCGAGAACCATTATTACCCTATCGATCGGTGATGACAATAATAATAGCTGTATTTATAAGAGTATAGGTATGTATAAAGTATGCATGAAATAAAGATAAATATTACCTAACAATAGCAGTGAGATTAGTAACAATAATAATAACAACACCACGACGACAGCAACAACAACAACTCGTTGCCATGGAAAACCCGCATGCGACGATCACGTGTATTGCAGGCACCTTTGCGTTCGAAAATATACAAGTATAATACTTAGACACGTAATCGAGGCGTGTGTGCACCGTTTATCAATTTTAATACTGTGTTCGGTTTATGAGATTCTATACGTAGATTGTGCTCACATACCTATGCATACTTACAGTTATCCTTCTCACGGAAAATCTGCATATTAAATAAGCAGATGCAAATAAGCGAAGACAGAAGTGAGTAAGCCGAGGGAATCTAAGTGCCCGATTTTTCCGTTTGAAATGATCGAAGTTCATGCGGCGACAAAGTCTACACCACATATTGAGTAAAGAATTCAAATGCTGCTGAAAATTGAGGCAGAACTTATATGATTCTATGAGCATTTTCGACAGAGATTATAGCTTGATGGATATAGCGAAGGTAATAAGTTTCAAACTGCGAAGTGAGTTGGAATTTAGCTGTAAGAAGGTACAGGAGAACCACTCCGTAACCTAGTTGAGAAAGAATTCAGGATCCGAATCCATTCGTTTATTGGGGGTTCGGCCAGATAATGGAATAAGAATAGATCAAGAGAAGTATGGATACTGCCGATGTATGGATCGCAATAATTCTTTGACGGTGAAATTATTAAGCAAAGTGCATTATTTTCCGATTGGCACCAGGACCCTGATTCTGAGTTATTTTTCACTCGTGAAAGCGGCGATAAGTCTCATCTAGACCAATCAGAAGGTAGTTTAAACGGAAAATCTTTTTTTCACAAGTGAAAAATAAGTCAGAATCAGGCCCCAGGGGCCAAGATCTTGGGATTGACGTTGCAGTACGAAACGTTCGCATTTGAATTTCAAATGAATCAATCGATACCTCGCAGCGGATGGTCGACGCAAGGAATTCCCCTATCGTCCGATGAATCGAACTATCTAACCCGTCGCAGCTGCAGACAAAATGGCTGCCCTCTGAGGAATTTCAGTAACGAGGAACTAATTAAGCTGCGTGTTGTATTTTCGTTGCTGATTCTTGTTAACGTGTAAAGTTTTGCCGTTAAAAATGCCAAAGAAATCCAGCAAAGCTCAGTGGAACGGAAGAGATCCCGCTGCGCAAAACGTGCAGGGTAAACACTACTTCGGTAAGTGGAAATGAGAGTTGTCAAAGCTAACAAATCCCTTCGATTCAGTAACAAACGATGCAGCTGCTCAACGACGCAATATTGTGTTTGCACTTTACACCATCGTCGCCTGACCTGCCGCTTAACTATGCGATAGAATAACGCAAACTCTCCGTATTTTGCTCGCCTTCGTTCGCCAAAATCTGAATGACGAACAAAGATAAAAGACGCCAACGCATACAACCACGGTTTGACTGCACGCTACTTATGCCCAAATTGGCGTCTGTGAATAACGCGATTTTTGCCGAACGAATCAAGCGAGGATTCAATTTTCAACTTTCACGAGCATATTCTTCAAGTTCGAGTATCTGAGAGCCAATTATTAGTTGACTCGAATTTTAAAAATCACGAATGTAATGATTTCATGCCAAACAAAACGACTGTCAAGCTTGTCAACAAATGTGAATTGTGCATTCAACTCCAACAGAATGCCCCTAATGTTTTTTTGATACAGGAAACAAATATTAGAATGAAAACTTTCCATTGTTTTTCTATTTTTAATAAAAGCGGAGTCTAAGAACGCAAAACTGCCTCATTATACAAGTTTCTGGAAAATAAAAAACCATAGCGGTAAACATTACAAGATAAATTGTGCAATTGGATTTATACTCGTTATAAAACCAATCTTCCTTTCCTCAATTTTAATTCAAGATTTTCCGAACCGTAATATCACTGGAAATTTCTTTTACCAAATAAATTTATATTTCGTACCACATCCATATCAAAAACTTATTTTAAGCAATCTGCCACATTTATGTTGTAGAATCCACAAACAATTATGGTATTAATACGAAATTGGAAGTAAATTCGCATATTTTGAATATTTCAGTCTTGTCTTATCACCACTGATCATTTGCAATTCACTATAGATCACGACAATCGCACAATCCACCCGAACTCCGGGAGACCTCGAGTGTCATTCAAATCACAAGGAAGACACGGACCGGATCGAGGAAGAAACCTCAAAACTGGGTTAACAAATTACCTGGGCGAAGACATCTCAATGACCGTAGGAGCGAGCAATGGACCTAGGCAAGTCTTGGTCAGGGGCAAAATCGGTAGGCGGGCGTCTTGGGGTAGATTGATTCCGTTTCCGCAGCATGGCCGGAGAGAGGGAAGGCAGGGGTCTCAACACCGCCCTCCAATGTTCGCAGACTCCAACTGGTTCAAAGTTACGGTGAGAACTTTAGTATGTGTGAAATGATTGAAACAGCTTGCAGATCTGAAAATAGAGTGAAATATGATTGTAAAATTTTTTTTTAGATACCATATGGACACAAGTACCAGAAAGACTTTGTAGTGAAGAGCCTGAACAGTTACATATCACCCGATATGTTCGTACCAATAATGGTAAGTTTTGTTTTTGAATATCGAATTTGAGCCAACTTCCATATTTCGTATTCGCATAATTCCCTTTATCCATAGTACAAAGTCTTACCAAATGAAGCCGTGTTCTATGTCGATGACCCGAACACCGCCGACAAATTATACAACTGCGATCGTAAAATAACTACCAATGATGGATTCAAGATACAAGTAAGAGTAAAGCCTGGTTTTCCCCAAGTTGAAATCGATCAGACGCTTAGAGAAAGGATGAAACTTGCCATGGTAAAGAGATACGTGCAGGAAACTAATGCACTAGATCTTTCCAAATTTCATCAAGATCCTGGTGAGTTCTATCAGTTCAACGAATTTCGCTAGTTTCATACTAATTGGTATCATTTCAAATCAGCATCTGTTTTCAATGTTTTTCCAATTTTAGACCTTGTAACAGACTACTTTTGCGCCTTATTCAGGCCACTGATGTTGGCCGCAGTTATAGACATCGTCGCCGAGCACATACCCAACTTAGAAGCATTAAATTTAGATGGTAACAAACTGGCAGTTATCGAGCGACTCAATATTTTAACCAAAAAGTTACCAAAACTCAAAGTTTTATACATCGGTGAGAATCGGGTGAGTTAGCATCAAATTACCCAAATCAAAGGCACTTTTAGAAAACTATCAGATTTTGACGGCCGTATTTTAGATACAGGAAGTCAGTCATCTGGATGTGATAAAGGACCTAAAACTAGAAGAACTGAGGCTCGCTGGTAATCCCGTTTGCGCAAAGTACAAAGATCGTCAAACTGCATATTTCAGGTAAACTGATTCAATTTGCTTTGTCTTGTCCTAATCAAGTCTACAATGTCGTTCTCTCTTGTCAGAGAAGCATTGAAAATGATTATCAGAAGTGCAGCAACGTGTTGTAAAGCAGAAACACAGGTACACCTATTTCTTTTGAGCTCATCAATTTTCCACCGACATTTAGACACAATTGTATACTGCGTAACCTGAAAACAATGTTGGAAAATTGTTGGGATTTTGAATAGATTTGAAAGTTAAAGTGAGTCCAAGAATAGCGTCAAACGTCTTATGTTTGATGAAACATAACGTAAATACCTACTTAGTACCCAATTTCTGTTGCCTTCTTGATTTCCTGTACAATCCAATTTTAATAACTGTAAACGTCTCTCTGTCTCTGATTATGACTAACTCCGAGCTTCCGGGCTTCTGGCTTTTCTTTCTTGGCGATAGTGACGTACGAAAGAGGTTTCCAAGACTTCTGAAACTGGTAAGTGTTATCGCTGCGATTCTACTTTCCACTGAAACTTCGTCAGTTAAGGTTTTCACCGTACTTTTTTGTTCAAAAAGGACGGAATTATACTCCCACCGCCTATTCGATTTGACGTCGCCGACGAGACAGCCAGTTTACCGCCTACTCAAAGAATGTACGTCGTTAATACAGATGCGCAAGCAATTGCTGGCCAATTTCTGCAGCAGTATTTCATGATATTCGACAGTGATAATCGTCAGCCATTGCTAGATGCATATCATGAACAGGCCTCATTTAGTATGACTGTTTCTTATGGAAGTAACGGCAATAAGTAAGTAAAACTGTGCTATAATTCTTATTTTATTGATTTTTTCCCATGGTCTCAAAGAATGAGAATTCATTCATTGTTATATCCGTTCCTAGATTGGATAGTTACCTACGTGAGAATAGAAATCTGTTCCGCCTTAACGACATCGAGAGAAAACGGAAGCTACTAAAGCAAGGCAGACTTCCTGTAGTTTCCTTTATATCAGAAATGCCCAAGACTAAACATGACCTGGACGGCTTTACTATGGATCTATGCTTAGCCACGGTAAGTTAAACCTCAAAAAAAAAATTAATTTATTTTGTAGAATTTTACCAAAGTCTTGTGCATCTCGCATGTATTCTACTGAAATGCTGTGAAAACGCTTGAAACTTGTTTATCTAATTATGTTAAATTTACAGGAAACCATGATGATGATAATCGTTACCGGATTATTCAAGGAGCTGGATGGTAAGAAAAATCCTATCCGCTACTTCAATCGAACTTTTCTCATAGTCCCTGAGGGTGGAGGGTACTGCATTTGCAATGAGCAATTGCATATTAGCCATCCAACCGACGAGCAGGAGAAGAAAGCATTCACTGTGCGACAGAGTCAGCCATCTAGTTCCTCAACACCGGCATCAACATCATCAGGTACATCAGTTGTAACTGGAATTAGTGATGAAGCGAAACAACACATGACGATAGCGCTAAGTGAAAAGACAAAGATGAACTTGGAGTGGAGTTTCAAATGCTTGGCGGAGGTTCAATGGGACTTTAATAACGCTTTGGCAGCGTTTCAGGAATTTTACACACTTGGTCAAATACCGCCGGAAGCTTTTTTACCGAACAAAACGTGAAACTTTGCATTTCTCCCTAGTGCATTTCACCTTACCATTGTTATCAAATTTTCCTCGCTTTTGTCAACGACTCCAGCAGCATTTGACCAGGTAAACATCCGCTGCTACTCCAAGAGCCTTCAACCGAGATCTTACTCTTAGTTGTTTATTCATTTCGTAAAAATGTGCAGTAGCACGTATGTTTTCAAAACTTGTGAGTTTGAAATAGGTCGAACTTTGTTTTGTGAGGCGTTGCGCAACGTATAAATGTGACGGGGAAAATATTTATTTGCAATGCTTGCTCAAAAGTTGAAAGTTAAAGTTATGATTGAATCTAGTTGGTTTCCAAATAGATATTTCTTATTCAAATTCTCGTTAATTTTGCTCGGTTTGTTCACCTTAAGACACGATTATACGTTACGCCGAATTCTTCAAATATTTGTAATAAAACTAACTATATTTTGAAACAAAAAAAAAGAAAACTAAAAAGACAAAGTAAAAAAACTGGAACAAATGAGAATTTCAGTTTTACGCGAAATAGCTATTGGTAGCTACATTGTAAATATCACGCTTTATAGGAGAAATGTGTGTGTATGTATATACATATATATAAGCGAAGAAGTAAAAGAGAAAAAAAATTCTGTTCAGCTTACCATCATCTCGAAAAAATCATATTATCTGTCTAACATGTAGAAATTTACCACAATACTACGTAAATTTTGTTAGCCACACGTGTCTTTTCTCTCAAAAATATTTACGCCTGAAAAATACCGAAGCCTTTTTTCTCCAAGTCATCTGATGGTCAAGGAATGAACGAAAAGCATAAATAAATAGACTTATACTTGCAAATCTGTCGTTTCACTTGGTATACGTTATGAATCTGATCAACAATTTCGTCAAAATTGAGACTACATTAAAAAAAATTTTACGGTAAATATGTATAGTTTCTAATTTGGTTAAAAGACCTTGAAGAACTATGGGTTTCTATGGAATACGAACCAAAAACACAATGGAGTGAGACAGAAACTACAATTTTTCTGGTGTTGGTGGTTCGTTCTCTATTATATCCTACTAAGGTTTTTAACCAGTGTGACTATAGTTTTTCTGCTGTCCTGGAGAAATAATGGCAAAGTATCAGCACACGTCAGTAGCAACAAATTTGGTAACTCATTGAGAACGTATAAATAGATTTCACACTAATTCTGTTCAATTATAAGTATCTGCTTTCACGGATACATATTATTCGTAAAATATGAAAGTATTCACTTATAATACATGGGAAACTCAGTGATACCTTATATCCGGAAAAAAGGGATGCCAGGAATGTATAAATATATGAAAAAGAATTATGGAAATCCGTAGATTAAATCATGGAATTAGATTAATGCGATAATTCGTGTACAGTTGGATTATGATGCATGATAAGCATGAAATAGCTTTCCATTTCTTTGTACAAAAACAAAAATTTGACAATGGTTTGGAAGAAAACAAGAATTCATGACAATAGTCAAGCATAGCGAATAATTAAGATGATTTATTTTCTCTATAACTTCCCGATGATAAAAAACACCGCATGACAATAATGAAAATTCATCGAGAAAGAAAATCACTTTATCATTTCTTTTTTTTACTTTATTTTCTTTTTCTAAAACAATTTACTTTGGATTAAAGAAAATGAAGAGACGATGTCATACGAAACTAATAAAAATCAGTGGCAGTAAAAATTACATTGGATGAAGTTAAAAGTCAACTCAAAGATAAAGATTGCAAATATATATCTCTCTCTCCCTCTCTCTCTCTCTCTCTCTCTCTGGAGATTGGAAACTACCAGGATATGCTTGACACATCTTCGTTTGACTGACTGAAGCTACGACTTAACGGCAGTCAGGCAATTCATCGATAATGTGCGGAGATGCACGTTTCAGCGTTTCGAAATTTCAGTTCCAAACTCCCAAGGACTTGAAAAACGTATGAACGTTATGTCTGAATCATCTCGTACTTCAAGACAGTAACACTACCGAGGAAGAGGGAAGCATTTGCCCAATTTAACGATACCGAGGCCTCAAAATCTCCAATGACAGGCGAAGATAAACTCTAATTAGAAAAATGAATAAATAAAAAATTTACTAAAAGAACCAGAAGAAGAAAACAACACTTGTGTTTAAATGCTTAAATTTTAAAAGAAAGTTGCTAAAAACAAAAAAAAAACAATACTACAAGAGTAGTGCTTATCTACTGAGTTCTGCATCGCCTGCCCTGATAATTAAAAGAAGGAACAAATTCTATGGCAGAGTTTTTTTTTTTTTTTATTATTGTTTCGTATGATTTATTGTTTGTAATCGATGAGACTATCAATAACGCCAAACCCATATCAACCTTGAAGTACAAAGTTGTTGAAATTTTGAATAAAATCAGATATTTCATGCTTATTATGTACACCATGTATTCCGCTTATGAAACAAAAGTAATAAATGTACATTTCTTCAAATTTATAGTAATATCATCAAGTCATCAATGCCTTCTATTCGTAACCTTTTATTCTTTGGCAAGGTGTGGAAAACATTGACCCAAATTTTTTTCAATTTTTCATAAGTCTGCAATAATACGTGAAATACTAATAAGAAAATTAAAACGTTATTATTGTTATTAACGACAAAAAGAAAATAATGATTTTTCTTTATCACTTGTATGTAATCATAGTTATTCTTAAGTCATTATTCATTAAATTATCATTTGCAATGATTATATTATTGACGTATCACCGGATGCATAATGACTACTCGTCATACGCCCAATTATTCACCATATCTCGTGTATTGAAAAAAATGAATATAATTTCAATGAGATATATGTTTAATTTTTCTGCGTACTTTGAACGCACACTGTTTTATGTATTTAGTGTTTATCTGATGATGTGTATACAAATATTATTGTCCATATGTGCAAAGATGGGTCTTCGATATCCTGTACATGTGACGTTACGTAATACTGTTGTATGTTAAGTAAAAAATTCACAAAAAATGGTAATATGCACATGTACAAGCGGGTTATTTAATTGCAATGTTTTCATTAAACTTCTTTCGTTTAGTTTTTCGACTGTCACAATGAACTTCTCTAAATTCAGAAGAAACGATGTACGGGAAGGTTCGGTATTATTTTTTTTTTTTTCTATTTTTTTGTTATGCCATTTTGATCCATAAGTTTTACGGACACAATATTTATTAGTTGGAAAATTTTTACGCCCACTTTAATCGCGTAACATATGTTTTCACGAATCTCTTACCTACTTATCTGTAAGTAAGCAAAACAGTAACATGTAAAGAATATTAGCAGGTATACGAAAATATTGTTTTTTCTGTAATATATTTATTATTTCATTAAGACATAAGGGAAAAAAGTAAATAAAAATATTCAAAACGATGATAGTCAGACATTTTATTATTATTCTTCTACATAGTTTCTCTAGAACTCCGTATTTATATCGAATATGTATAATGTAAAAACTGATGAAGTCTCAATTTAGAGATGTAGTAGGCGTTTGTGATCAGCCAGTGGAAAACTGCGCGAGACACATACATACGAACTTCGTTATGACAATTATAGGTAATGTCTTTACGTAAAGATCTCGACATATTTTATTCGATTACTCGTGGAGATTAAGTTCTTCGTAGCCGTCGTCCTCCTTCAACTTCAACGTCTATAATTTCAATCAAATGCGTGATGAAGAATGCGTAATTAATGACGATTAAATATTTGAAATATTCAGATCAAATACATCGCCGCGGTAGAAATCGATGCACAGAGTATTAGAGAGAAATAAAATGTTGACGAAGATGAGAAAAATCGAAGAGAGTGGTCTTAAGAAAAACTATAATCACTTACCATTTTTTGTACCGAAGCGATCATGGCCTTCTTTGGTCTGTTGAAGAAACCAACCTGAAATATTTTCGATTGCAATTGAAATTATTCAATGAATGTATCATCGTGCAATGAATTAATTATTCATCTTAAGTATCTGGCCGTGCGTGATGATGAAAGTTTTTCGCGCATGACTACAAACGGCCACGGTATGCTCTGAACCACTTACTTTCAACATAACGATGAGCAGAATTAAGGACGACTGATAGAAGGCCAACGCATAACGAAACTGGTAAGACCAAACCCGCCAATGTCTGAGTCTCCGGCGAATTGTCGATTAGGTACCGTGGACGCTTTAGCCTCTACGAAGCTGTTGTGTTGTAATAACAATGGGAAATTTAAAGTTAAAATAATGAACAAGACATTGTACAATAGATGATCACAAAAGATGGCCAACTCACCGCGAACCATTCATCGTGTCCAATAATATCGGTTCAAGGATTAGTGCTCGCGCGTCGGTGCTGAAGCTGATGAAAGAATATCCGTTGGCTGAAAAATGTTGAAGTCTAAAAATAGCACTGATATAAAAGATAAATTCAGTCGCGAAAAAACTGATATCTTTCAATACTCTATACCAATATCTTACTTGTAAGTAACGGCTGTAGGTCAAATATCATATCTAGAATTGAAATTTCTACTTCTCCAGATGTTTTTGACATGTTAAGATCACACATTACTGTGCGGCACGTTACGCCCGCTGTTGAACAATTGACATAAATCGTTCGATGGGTGCCTTGACCGTCAATGCTAGTCTTTCCCTCCAGAAGCGTTCCATTTTTTCTCTCTCCATGGTGTATTTCTTCTTCATCTTTTGCATCGACTTCTGGCTGTTCCACTTTTTCCTCCACGTTCAGCTCAAGAGCTCCGCGAGTCTTCGTCAGCCGCAGAGAATGTAATAGTATAATAGTATAATAGTATAGTATAATAAAAAAATGCGCGATTACAGCGCTTTCAATACGATTAGGACTCGTTTTAAGACAAAGGGATGGGAGCTCCCAACCTGTGTAGAAGACCGTGTGCATGGTGAAAACCGCCAAGACCGAGATCAGAATACACCTTAGCCTCCGTTTTATTTTCGTAATAAATTTTCACCTCGTTCTATGTAGGTGTTTCGATAATTGGCTCAACCGTGTTCGGGTCCCGTAATCAGGGTGATCGCGTTACATATCTCGGTCCCTACGAACCAATTTAAAAATTCGAGGGACGTATACCAATCTAGAGTATAAATACGCATATAACATAGCATGAACAATTTTTACTGTATAGTTGGCGGAGAATCCATGCAGAGCATTGAAGCCTCGTAACAAGTATTCTGAAAATTTGTCACGATATAACTGTGTAAAACCCATTCCAGCGATGATGACTTATATGTCAACTTCCGTGGGTGTCCGATAATGCGGTAGTCTAACCGTAACCGAGGAAAAGTCATAAACGTAACAACAACAAGAATGTGTGGGGAAACATTGCAGCTGTTATTTCCTTTACATGACTAATCACCACACTCTTATGACTAACGGCGGGGCAACAGCACGGAGTTGTTACGGTACAGGATTTGGACAAGGCTTCAACCAGCGTCTAGAAAATTCCACGTATATAATCCGCCAACCCCTCAATGATCCTTAGAAATTGGCATTTAACATGTAAATGGCATTTTTCATTCAACATTTTATTACGTTTTGATTTCAAGCAATTTTCAAAGCGACTGCTTTCCAAAGTGGTTTGCGATTTCAACAAGTGAATACTTCCTTGGTTCTGCCAGTTAGGTAAGAGAAGATAAAATTCAGGACCTCGTGCGAAAATCCAAAAATCCGAAGCTTGACGAGTAATCGATGGTACGCGACGGTATCAAACGCCTTACTAATATCGAATAACACCAGTTTATCAAAATGACGCTAATCAATTTCACAATTGAGATCATCACATACACGAAGCAAGGCCGTTGCGTGCTAAAGAAAGAGAGAGAGGGTAGAGTGCATCAACTAATTTTCTGTTACATATGTTATGCTCCAGATATACGACATCGATTTACACCGCAACCGATGTCATTGGTTCCACAACTCTTGAAATTTGATATTTTCCAAAGATACCTACATTTGCGTGACTGTAGAAATACGTAGCTTATGTTCGGGCGCAACCACACAAAAATGGAATCAAAAAATGAAGTGTAATGACTGACGAAGATAATGCATCTCTTCTACCCTCTTTCCTCCTCGTAATTTGGGAACGATCCATAGGCGGGATAAAATGCAATACAGTGCATAAAACAATTGTAAATGCAGAGAAGTATTCTTTTTCTGTAAAACATAAGTTACTATTTAATCAAGGCATAAGATACAAAAACAACGAAAGTAACAGCGATGATAATAAAATACAAATTTTAAATCGGATTCTTCATCACTATACTAGGTACTAAGAAATTTCTGTAAATCTGTCATATTATGTCCACTGTATATGTATATATATATACACACATGTGATACTTAACAAAACCTCAGTTTAAGGATGTAAACGCGTGAGTGATGAACTGGTGAAAAAATATCAGAGATACGTGAGAACTTAATTATTTAAATCACAATAGTAGCGAATTTTAATCTACAGTGTGAAATGGCAAGTAGCCCTGTACCTTTGTAACCCACAACCGTCCTGCAGTATACGGTTCTTCGTTTTACCTGAGAATCTCCGTACATTGTATATTCGATCATTCCGGAAGATCAAGATCGCTGTAGCTGTCGTCCACCTTCAAGCTCAAAGTCTATAATTTTAGCAACATATACGTCATGAAGATACATAATTAATAATGATCAAGCTCGTGCAAATTTAAATACAACACGTCGCCGAAGAAAATGCAAGTCACTTACCATACCATTTGCCTTCCCGATTCGTATCTTCTTTGGTCTAGTGAAGAAACCAACCTGAAATATTTTTGATTTCACTTGAATTTTATTGATTATTCCTACTGAAGCCGAGTGTAAAGCACACATGATTCGATTTCAATTAAACGCTGAACACAAGCGAAGTAACGTTTTCAGACACGAAATTTGAAGGAAAAAAAAATCTAATCTGGACAGAGTACGAAATTTCGAGATTCAGGTATGCGATTTACACCTAAATATTGTTTGGGAACTTGACGGCTCTGATCGAAGAAATTCGAATTTCTTTGACATTTCAAATATCTGATCGCGAGTGTTAACGATAAATTTCGGCACGTGACTACGACTGGCCACACTATATTCTGAACGACTTACTTTCGACAAAATGATGATCAGAAGTACCAGTATCAAAAGACCAAGGCATAACGAAACTGGTAAAACCCAACCCGCCAATTTCTGAGTCTTCGGCAACTGGTAGAGTATCGTAGACGCTTTAGCTTCCACAAAGCTATTGGGTTGTAAGTAAAAACAACGGGCAATTTAAAGTTGGACTAGTGAACGAGACATTGTACAATAGATGAACATAAAATATGGTCAACTCACCGCGAACCATTCATCGTGACTAATGATGTCGGTTTAACGATTAGTGCCCGCGCGTCGGTGCTGAAGTTTACAAGGAAGAAACTCTCGGCCGCTGAAAAACGTGAAATCTAAGAGTAGTACTAACAGAGAATGCCATTTCCGTCGCAGAAAAACTAATATCTATCAATATTCATTGACAATGGCTTACATGTGAATAATGGTTGTACGTCAAACATCATATCCAAGATCGAATTTTCTGCGTCTCCAGACGTTTTTGATATGTTGAAATCACACATTACTGTGTGGCACGTTATGCCCGCTGTTGAACAATTGACATAAATCGTTCGATCGGTGCCTTGACCGTCAATGCTCGTCTTTCCCTCCAGAAGCGTTCCATTTTTTCTCTCTCCATGGTGTATTTCTTCTTCATCTTTTGCATCGACTTCTGGCTCTTCCACCTTTTCCTCCACGCTCAGCTCAGGAGCTCCGCGAGTCTTCGTCAGCCGCAGAGAATGTAATAGGTTTGGCAGAATGGTTTTCTTATATGTTGCAGTGTCGACGATCAAGCATTCGTGCATGTTTCCAGAACTATCCAGCTGTTTGAACAACACGGGATGTATTCAAAACTGGACATCCGTTACTATTTACGGTCTACGCTCCGTTTCTCAGAAACCGTGATTAATCGTTCGTTATTTTAATACGCAGTTCAGCTGATTTCTGTATTATATTGATAAAATATTTCAGTGACAAGATGTATCTTATAACTACGAAATTTACCTCTGGAAGGTGAATGTCAACAATGGAAACGTTTTTCTCTGTAATGGCGACGGGTACGTCGACCGCAAAGTGTACTTTCGGTAGTGACGATGGTCCTATTTTTATAAGTTGGTAGGTGTGCCGAATAGAAAGCTTCGAATTATTCCCTTTCTTTTCATATTTGTGGTTTTGTTCGTTTGCCACCCTGCAATAAATGTGCAAACGAATTAATCGATCGACGACTCACGTAGGCCATTTTTTCAAAATAGTCTCAGAACTCGAATGCCGATGCAAAATTCATCATAAATATCTATAATTAATGTCGCATAGTAACACGCGCCAAGGTACGCAGTGTTCTTTTACCCCATCAGCGTTATGTGAGCTCTGTTTTCGAGTCGCAAATAGAAAACACTTTCATTTTGGCCGTGATTGACGCTCAATGTTTTCGTAGTAACTGTAAAAGGCAAAATCGTTCCTCCAGCCGAGCTTGCGGTTCCCTCCATATCGAGATCGACGGCTAATGATTTCTGCAACATTTCAAGTCAATTTATAGACACGCGAGTGTCGAATAACACTTCATTAACGGCTTAGAGGTCCTCAAGATCACGCGATATAACACGATTGCGAGTGTATTCGTACTGTTGATTGGCAAAGAAAATTATCACGAGTTATGTCTAACATGCATGCGTCATAAACTCGACTCACCGGATCCCCTTTGGAAAGAGGGTTGCCGACGTCACATTCCAGAATTACGCAATTTCTCTCTTTAGTCTCCAAGCAAGATGGTATACCTTTCCGAAGACCAACTCCCGGTGGCATTTTGATCGTGATATTCGTTCGAAACGCTGGCTCTCCGTTGTTCGTTACTAGGATATCAATACTTACGTCTCCCGATCCCACAGCCCATTGATCATTGTTGCTGCAATTATGTGTAATTCCATTCGTTATTCCCGCTACGAAGCATTCTTACAATTTTATTATCACGTAAGATGTTTGTAGAACAAGACAATGGGAAGGCCATTCAAGAATACAAACATTTAAGACGTAATCATTTACCCAACACCTGTAGCATTCCAGCTGATTGATAGATTAGAGTTACACACTTTGCCATCTTTACATCCAGTATTGAAAGGTATTAACAATACCGCTTCTTCCAGCAAATGCCCCTTGTTCAGAACAGGACAACGTGAGCAGAATTTATCCCCCTCTTTACCTGAAGTTAGACCCACAATTCGTAATAATGAATGCATACGAATAAGAATAAATTTGAATCGTCCGAGGCGATAAATACATGAAGATATTACTTTTTTTGCTGATGCTGAACCTTCCGCGAATGACGATTGGTTCGACAAAATTTTTGGAGCTCCTCTGAAAAAAGGTCATTTTTTAAACAGATGAAAATATTTCGCACAAATCGGTAACGCTATACTAGACATTTTTTTCAATTATTTGTTCACATGCGCATGGATATGGGGCTGTCCACCTCAATACCACACACCTCTGGACCTCACCGTTCCCGATTCGATCAATTTTTTTATTTATTGGTGTTCTAGTTCTAAAATATTTTTCTGAATATTTTCCGATTTTTCGGACACACTGTTTCTGAGTAATAAACATTTTTAGACTGAAAATTTAAACCATTTTGTAAATTTTGAAATTCGGTCAATCACTTATGCGCCTTTAGATTTACAAGACGTTAACCAAACAAAATTCAAAATAACAGCACGTATTGTAAGAGTTTTTAATTTCTTTACATTCGTTCTCAATCACATCTTTGCCCACAACACAATTTATCCTTTAGATTGACAGTACGATGAAAGTTGTTGAAGTTTTTTTTTAAAGAAAGTTGTTGAGGAATTGGAAAAAAATATAAGAAAAATTCTGTACACGATTTTGGAAGTGGGAGGTCTCCATCATCGAAAGAAATTTGTAAATTTTTTTAGAATTTACAAAATGGTGCAAATTTTCAGCCTAAAATATAGTATTACGCTGAAAGGGTTGGTTCAAAAATTTTGAAAAAACTCAGAAAAATGTTTTAAAGCTAGAACGACGACACATGAAAAAATGTATCGAATCAGAAACGGTGAGGTCCGGGAGGGGTATCGTATTGAGGTGGACAGTCCCATATAACATCAGCGTATTTTCTGTACCGTACCCTGAGATGAAGCGTTTTGTTGACGCAGGATATCTCATCACGCGTGAACGGGGCTGTAAAAAACTTCACGGATTCATCGTTTTCAATACGCATGTATTCTTCATCCGCTGCGATCTCGACCCTGAACTCTGGACAAACGTATAATAACACATCATGTAAACATCAAAGGGCGAATCAATGCCATCGATTACCTTGAAATTCCGGTGCCTTCTTTCCCTGATACTCGGCACAGATACGGATGACAAAACTGCGAGCGGATCTCTCTAATATAGGTGTATAGGAGACAAGTAGGGGTGCCACCTTTACGACAGGTTTACCCCGCAATACAACAGCGTGGCCAGATTTGTACGCACCAACTGCCAAATCGGGATATCTGGGGGCCAATTCGATTTACGTTGTGTCGGAGAAAGGCGAATATATCACAGTATAATCCACGACTTATTGTTAGTTGTACAAGTCCATACGAGGCGAGGAAGTTAACAACTTTACCCATTCTTATCGACGTCGACAGGAATCGCAAGCGAGAATCCGAAACCCTGGATGAGAGAAAAGCCTTTGAAGTCCGAAGATGCGATTCGTTGGGTTATCGGAGTAAATGCTCCTTTAGTCCCGAACTCGCGCTGACCGTAAAAGACGTAAACGGTACCGGACGCCTCCCACGGAGCGCCAACCACCAAATCTACGGGAGATGGTGAATTTAATTGTATTTTCGGAATAGTTCAGCAGTCCTTGTTTCGAAAAAAAAAATGTCCATTCGCAGAATATTTACCTGCGTGACCGTCATTGTCCAGGTCACCGGCGGCCACGGTGTAACCGAACTGTCCGTATTCTGCTGTACCCTGGAGCATCAGACCTTCCCTAAAGACGCCCTGCGATGCACGTAAGAAGATATGAAGTTTGAAAAACCATTCGATTAACGATACGAAGATATGAGGGAGAAAAGCACAAGTGTTGAAGGATTATAGCGGATATCTGGAAAGAACTGCGTAGGACACTATTGCGTAAGGTCGATGATACGGAGAGACACGTGTTTACACAAAATGGAGCCGAAGACGAAGAAGATATCGACGATGCCGAAGGTGAGATCGAAAGTCGGTCAATCGTATACCTTATTGTTGCCGTAATATGTGTAGACCCGACCGTAGTCGACCTCGCCCCAATGAGGCGCACCTACGGCAATGTCATCCAAACCGTCGTTGTCAAAATCCCCGGTGGTCAAACTCGCGCCAAAGTACTCGCCCAGTACGGAACCGTCGATTTTTGTTTCCCACGCAGTACCCGGCAAGTAAACCACGACCTTTGAGTAAAGAAACGGATATGATTAAAATTGCATGATGTTAAATTACATTTATTTCATAAACTCTCCGTGTACTAAAATGGTACAATTTTATTTCATTAAAACTCACCTGGCCCGTTTTTTTCAATGCCGGCGTTCCAGCGGCAAATACCAGCTCTTTGGGATGGAAAATGTATCCCGAGGTGACCGAGTAGCCTGGAAATATCACGTCGACAATGCTCGATTTAATTTCATCCGAATAACAAATGATGACAAGTTTACATGATAGCCCGCGGCTATAATTACCAAGATTGGCACCTACTGCGGCATTCGCTAATGCCTCGTCAAAATCGCCAGCACCGAGACCGGGATATACTCTGGTCTCCGTTTTATTTTCGTGATGAATATCGACCTTGCTCCATCTAGGTCTCCCAATGATTAGCTCGACGGTGTTCAGGTCCTGCAATCAGAAGGATCCACATTACATATCTGGTTCCCTATGTGCACACGGGGGCAGCGGTTCTGAGGCGGTTAATTTTTCGACCAAGTCAGTTACGTTGGCACTACCGATTCAGCCTGCAGTGCTACTGTCGGCTGGCCGGTACTATTAGCCGACGGTAAATTAGCCGTCTCAGAAACTCTGCCTCCGTGTGTACCAATTTAAAAACTGGAGAGACGTACACCTCTCAAGAGTATAAATGTGCGTATAATATAACACGAACCTTTTTCGCAGCATAGTTGATGGAGAATCCATACAGAGCATTGATATTGGATTTTTGTGACAAGTATTCTGAAAATTAATCACAACCGTATGTGTATCAACCGTGGAAAAGTTAGACCAGCGATATCTTATTGAAAATTTTCATGTGGTAAATCGTAAAATGTTTTGTAAGAATTCAGCATGTTGTTTATTACGTGAAAATTTTCGGTAGGATAATCACTATTATGTATAGATATGTGGACGTCCGAATTTGTCCGATGTTACGATGTTATGACCGCATTTAACGAAAGAAACTAAAACACAATAACAACAAAAATAAGCAAGTCAATAATTGCATCTGTTATTTTTTGTTTATCACTGATCACTGCACTCATATCACTCACCGCCAGGTAATAACACGGAGTTATCGCGGTAAAGGGTGTCGCCGATGGCATCAGGCAGGTTGTAGCAAATTCCACGCATATCGTGCAGCAACTCCGCAGTGCTGCTTTCAAAGTCGCTGTCATTCGTAGTATGTTTGAATGACGTGCGTGGAGCGCAGACCTAAGAATCACAACGACTATAATGGATTTGGTTGAATCATCACTTCATACGATCGGCGAGTATACTACATACACACAAATAGAATGTTGCCAAAGAAAGTGAATTCTATCCGGTGAAACTCAAAATATCGACCAGTAACCACAATTACTTATCGTAGGTCGCATCGACACTGTATTTAATTACCGTAAGATCAGAGTTCTCTCGAGTCGCGAGACTTGCTCCAAGCCACCCGACGGTCCCAAATCGTGTGATTTTCAGATATTCAGAACCCTGTACTCTAATATCTTCTGAAATGGAGGCCTGGTCGAGCTCCAGTCTTCGGCAGGAGTTGCTAGATGTTTCGTTCACATTTACGGAGCACCGGTACAAGGCACCCTCACCTTTATTGTATTTCGGAGCACCAATGAAGATGCTGCGGTTGAAAGAGGAAACAGTAACTCAAACGTTCACAAATCGCAAAGGGATTTATTCATCGATCCCATCTGGCACATTGATAGTGTTTGCATGTACAGTGACGTCGTGTTTTTACCTGGCCGAGGCAGTAGGATGTTGGTACGATCGGAGTGCGACGGTGTATCCGAAATATCCATTTCCTCCAGGGTCCTGATCTTCGTAGACGATGGGGCGACTCGTGTCCACGTTGTAGGAGGAAGCAGGAAACGGCGTCAGGGTGAAGAAGAGGATCAGAAATGCGAACATTATACACCAGGGAAAATAGAAAGTCTGGAATGCAGTTGATAGGGAACAAAGTGTGTCGAAAGACTGAGAAACAAGAATCCGCAACTCTTCAGAAACTGTCATGACAATGAGATTACGTTTTGTCGAATGACATGTCGAGGAAGAGACAGTTTACGAAGGGGAAGGGGGACGGATGATAACCATACATCATGGTCGGTACGCAGTTCGTTTGGACAGCGGCGATTATTTGATTAGATTGCAAAAATGTTGGTGACGGGAGCCGCAGAGAAAGAGAGAGAGAGAATAGAATATCCGTCAGCCGATTTCCTGTTTCGTATGTCGCGCTTCAGAAATATACCAAGAATTGAAACCGCAATGCATTTATCTCTTTGTTTCCTAGGCCAATCTCTCTTTGTACTCTATTCGGAGATAGATTATACTTCGAAAAGATGCTCGTAACCGTAACGTTGAGGGTATTTCTAAAATTTGATAACTTTTAAAGTTACTAAAGCAGGCATGTTTGAATGCGCTACACGAAACGCCGGAAGGCTCGTTCCGATCATGTAAAATTCAATGCCTAGCGCGCGGTGAATAACGCATTTATATCGATACATGACACGTAATGACTAACGAGGATCATGCTCCTCTTTACCCCTCTTAGAACGTGTTTACGTAATTTGGAAACGATCCCTAGGTAGGAAAAGAAGCAATATACATGTATAAAATGATTTCAGTTGGAGAGAATTATGGTTTTTTCTGTAGAACATATGTAAGTAATTATTTAATCGAGACGTGAAACTCAAAAGGAATGAAAATAACTGTAATGATAATACACGAATATGACATCAGATTATTTTTTACTATATTACCACACGAAATTGCGAAGTTTCTCTTGAACTATTATATTATGTCCAATATGTGCACATGTGAAACGTAACGAAGCCTCTGTTTAGGAATGTAGACGCGTGCTTTATGAACTGGTGAAAAACTGTTAGAGACACGTCTGAACCTAGTTATTTGAATTACAAGTGGTGAATCAACGCGAGAGAGAATTTCTGTGAAATCTCAATTTATATATTGCAAATTAAACTTGAATTAGAACTTTGGATGTATTGAGACTAAGTTGGAGACCATTGTGGTGAGTATATTGCCCAATGACCGAGACATCATGAGTGATAGAGCCATCATGAAGCTTATTGTTGGAGGGTGGACTACTCGAACAAATTTCGGTGTCGGCAGGAAAAATCGTGTGTCGAGAATACATCAAACTAGCACCAATATCATCAATGGACAAAGAGAACAAGAGTGGACCTGTTACGGAGCCTTGAGACTACCCGAGGCGATATTCACTCATAGATCGGGGGACGAGCGATTACAATGATTGTAAGTGATTTCAAGAAATTTCAAGGGATTTCAAAGTGACTGCTATATAAAGTGGTTTGCGATCTCAACAAATGAATACATATGCGATTTCACGCGATTACAGCGCTTTCAATACGATTAGGACTCGTTTTAAGACAAAGGGATGGGAGCTCCCAGGCCTGTGTAGAAGACCGTGTGCATGGTGAAAACCGCCAAGACCGAGATCAGAATACACCTTAGCCTCCGTTTTATTTTCGTAATAAATTTTCACCTCGTTCTATGTAGGTGTTTCGATAATTGGCTCAACCGTGTTCGGGTCCCGTAATCAGGGTGATCGCGTTACATATCTCGGTCCCTACGAACCAATTTAAAAATTCGAGGGACGTATACCAATCTAGAGTATAAATACGCGTATAACATAGCATGAACAATTTTTACTGTATAGTTGGCGGAGAATCCATGCAGAGCATTGAAGCCTCGTAACAAGTATTCTGAAAATTTGTCACGATATAACTGTGTAAAACCCATTCCAGCGATGATGACTTATATGTCAACTTCCGTGGGTGTCCGATAATGCGGTAGTCTAACCGTAACCGAGGAAAAGTCATAAACGTAACAACAACAAGAATGTGTGGGGAAACATTGCAGCTGTTATTTCCTTTACATGACTAATCACCACACTCTTATGACTAACGGCGGGGCAACAGCACGAAGTTGTTACGGTACAGGATTTGACCGGAGGCTTCAACCAGCGCCTGGAAAATTTCACGTATATTATCCGCCAACCCCTCCATGATCCTTAGAAATTGGCATTTAACATGTAAATGGCATTTTTCATTCAACATTTTATTACGTTTTGATTTCAAGCAATTTTCAAAGCGACTGCTTTCCAAAGTGGTTTGCGATTTCAACAAGTGAATACTCCCTTGGTTCTGCCAGTTAGGTAAGAGAAGATAAAATTCAGGACCTCGTGCGAAAATCCAAAAATCCGAAGCTTGACGAGTAATCGATGGTACGCGACGGTATCAAACGCCTTACTAATATCGAATAACACCAGTTTATCAAAATGACGCTAATTAATTTCACAATTGAGATCATCACATACACGAAGCAAGGCCGTTGCGTGCTAAAGAAAGAGAGAGAGGGTAGAATACATCAACTAATTTTCTGTTACATATGTTATGCTCCAGATATACGACATCGATTTACACCGCAACCGATGTCATTGGTTCCACAACTCTTGAAATTTGATATTTTTCAAAGATACCTACATTTGCGTGACTGTAGAAATACGTAGCTTATGTTCGGACGCAACCACACAAAAATGGAATCAAAAAATGAAGTGTAATGACTGACGAAGATAATGCATCTCTTCTACCCTCTTTCCTCCTCGTAATTTGGGAACGATCCATAGGCGGGATACGTTGCAATACAGTGCATAAAACAATTGTAAATGCAGAGAAGTATTCTTTTTCTGTAAAACATAAGTTACTATTTAATCAAGGCATAAGATACAAAAACAACGAAAGTAACAGCGATGATAATAAAATACAAATTTTAAATCGGATTCTTCATCACTATACTAGGTACTAAGAAATTTCTGTAAATCTGTCATATTATGTCCACTGTATATGTATATATATATACACACATGTGATACTTAACAAAACCTCAGTTTACGGATGTAAACGCGTGAGTGATGAACTGGTGAAAGAATATCAGAGATACGTGAGAACTTAATTATTTAAATCACAATAGTAGCGAATTTTAATCTACAGTGTGAAATGGCAAGTAGCCCTGTACCTTTGTAACCCACAACCGTCCTGCAGTATACGGTTCTTCGTTTTACCTGAGAATCTCCGTACATTGTATATTCGCTCATTCCGGAAGATCAAGATCGCTGTAGCTGTCGTCCGCCTTCAACCTCAATGTCTATAATTTTAGCAACATATACGTCATGAAGATACATAATTAATAACGATCAAGCTCGTGCAAATTTAAATACAACACGTCGCCGAAGAAAATGCAAGTCACTTACCATACCATTTGCCTTCCCGATTCGTGTCTTCTTTGGTCTAGTGAAGAAACCAACCTGAAATATTTTTGATTTCACTTGAATTTTATTGATTATTCCTACTAAAGCCGAGTGCGAAGCACACATGATTCGATTTCAATTAAACGCTGAACACAAGCGAAGTAACGTTTTCAGACACGAAATTTGAAGAAAAAGAAAATCTAATCTAGACAGAGTACGAAATTTCGAGATTCAGGAATGCAATTTACACCTAAATATTGTTTGGGAACTTGGCGGCTCTGATGGAAGAAATTCGAATTTCTTCGACATCTCAAATATCTGATCGTGAATGATAACGATAAATTTCCGCACGTGACTACGGCTGGCCACACTATATTCTGAACAACTTACTTTCAACAAAACGATGATCAGAAGTACCAGTATCAAAAGACCAAGGCATAACGAAACTGGTAAAACCCAACCCGCCAATTTCTGAGTCTTCGGCAACTTGTAGAGTATCGTGGACGCTTTAGCTTCCACAAAGCTGTTGGGTTGTAAGTAAAAACAACGGGCAATTTAAAGTTTGACTAATGAACGAGACATTGTACAAAAGATGAACATAAAATATGGTCAACTCACCGCGAACCATTCATCGTGACTAATGATGCCGGTTTAAGGATTAGTGCTCGCGCGTCGGTGCTGAAGTTTACAAGAAAGAAACTCTCGTCCGCTGAAAAACGTGAAATCTAAGAGTAGTACTAACAGAGAATGCCATTTCCGTCGCAGAAAAACTAATATCTATCAATATTCATTGACAATGGCTTACATGTGAATAATGGTTGTACGTCAAACATCATATCCAAGATCGAATTTTCTGCGTCTCCAGACGTTTTTGATATGTTGAAATCACACATTACTGTGTGGCACGTTATGCCCGCTGTTGAACAATTGACATAAATCGTTCGATCGGTGCCTTGACCGTCAATGCTCGTCTTTCCCTCCAGAAGCGTTCCATTTTTTCTCTCTCCATGGTGTATTTCTTCTTCATCTTTTGCATCGACTTCTGGCTCTTCCACCTTTTCCTCCACGCTCAGCTCAGGAGCTCCGCGAGTCGTCGTCAGCCGCAGAGAATGTAATAGGTTTGGCAGAATGGTTTTCTTATACGTTGCAGTGTCGACGATCAAGCATTCGTGCATGTTTCCAGAACTATCCAGCTGTTTGAACAACACGGGATGTATTCAAAACTGGACATCCGTTACTATTTACGGTCTACGCTCCGTTTCTCAGAAACCGTGATTAATCGTTCGTTATTTTAATACGCAGTTCAGCTGATTTCTGTATTATATTGATAAAATATTTCAGTGACAAGATGTATCTTATAACTACGAAATTTACCTCTGGAAGGTGAATGTCAACAATGGAAACGTTTTTCTCTGTAATGGCGACGGGTACGTCGACCGCAAAGTGTACTTTCGGTAGTGACGATGGTCCTATTTTTATAAGTTGGTAGGTGTGCCGAATAGAAAGCTTCGAATTATTCCCTTTCTTTTCATATTTGTGGTTTTGTTCGTTTGCCACCCTGCAATAAATGTGCAAACGAATTAATCGATCGACGACTCACGTAGGCCATTTTTTCAAAATAGTCTCAGAACTCGAATGCCGATGCAAAATTCATCATAAATATCTATAATTAATGTCGCATAGTAACACGCGCCAAGGTACGCAGTGTTCTTTTACCCCATCAGCGTTATGTGAGCTCTGTTTTCGAGTCGCAAATAGAAAACACTTTCATTTTGGCCGTGATTGACGCTCAATGTTTTCGTAGTAACTGTAAAAGGCAAAATCGTTCCTCCAGCCGAGCTTGCGGTTCCCTCCATATCGAGATCGACGGCTAATGATTTCTGCAACATTTCAAGTCAATTTATAGACACGCGAGTGTCGAATAACACTTCATTAACGGCTTAGAGGTCCTCAAGATCACGCGATATAACACGATTGCGAGTGTATTCGTACTGTTGATTGGCAAAGAAAATTATCACGAGTTATGTCTAACATGCATGCTTCATAAACTCGACTCACCGGATCCCCTTTGGAAAGAGGGTTGCCGACGTCACATTCCAGAATTACGCAATTTCTCTCTTTAGTCTCCAAGCAGGATGGTATCCCTTTCCGAAGACCAACTCCCGGTGGCATTTTTATCGTGATATTCGTTCGGAACGCTGGCTCTCCGTTGTTCGTTACTAGGATATCAATACTTACGTCTCCCGATCCCACAGCCCATCGATCATTGTTGCTGCAATTATTTGTAATTCCATTCGTTATTCCTGGTTCAAAGAATTCTGACAATTTGGCCCCACGTAAGAAATTCGTAGAACAAGGCAATGGGAAGGGAATTCAAGAATTCAATCATTTGAAACGCAATCATTTACCTAACACCTGTAGCAAACCAGCTGATTGATAAATTTGAGTTGCACACTTTGCCGCCTTTACATCCGGTATTGAAAGGTATCAACAATTCCGTTTCCTCCAGAAAATGCCCTTTATTCGGAACAGGGCAATTTGAGCAGAATTGATCTCCCTGTTTACCTGAAGTTAGACCCACAATTCGTGATATTGAATGCATACAAATAAGAATAAATTTAAATCGTCTGAGGCGATAAATACATAAAGAAATTACTTTTTTTGCCGATGCTGAACCTTCCGCGAATGACGATTGGTTCGACAAAATTTTTAAATCCCCCCTGAAAGAAAGATATTTTTCAAACAAATGAAAATATTTATCAGTAATCGGAAAAGCCGGACTATGACATTTTTTTTAGTTATTTGTTTACATGCACTGCATTCGTAATATCAGTATATCTTCTGTACCGTACCCTGAGATGAAGCGTTTTGTTGACGCAGGAGATCTCATCACGCGTGAACGGTGCTGTAAACAACTTCGTAGTTTCGTCGTTTTCAATACGCATGTATTCTTCATCCGCTGCGATCTCGACCCTGAACACTGGACAGACGTATAATAACACAAGATGTAAACATCAAAGGGCGAATCATTGCCATCGATTACCTTGAAATTCCGGTGCCTTCTTTCCCTGATACTCGGTACAGATGCCGATGACAAAACTGCGAGCCGATCTCTCCAATATAGGTGTATAGGAGACAAGTTGAGGTGTCACCTTTACAACAGGTTTACCCCGCAATACAACAGCGTGGCCAGATTTGTACGCACCAACTGCCAAATCGGGATATCTGGAGGCCAATTCGATTTACGTTGTGTCAGAGAAAGGCGAATATATAACAGTATAATCCACGATTTATTGTTAGTTGTACAAGTCCATACGAGGCGAGGCAGTTAACAACTTTACCCATTCTTATCGACGTCGACAGGAATCGCAAGCGAGAATCCGAAACCCTGGATGAGAGGAGAGCTTTTAAAGTCCAAAGGTGCGATTCGTTGGGTTATCGGAGTAAATCCTCCTTTAGTCCCGAACTCAGGCTGACCGTAAAAGACGTAAACGGTACCGGACGCCTCCCACGGAGCACCAACCACCAAATCTACGGGAGATGGTGAATTTAATTGTATTCTCGGAATGGTTCAGTAGTCCCTTGTTTCGAAAAAAAAAAAATGTCCATTCGCAGAATATTCACCTGCGTGACCGTCATTGTCCAGATCACCGGCGGCCAGGGTGTAACCGAACTGTCCGTATTCTGCTGTACCCTGGAGCATCAGACCTTCCCTAAAGACGCCCTGCGATGCACGTAAGAAGATATGAAGTTTGAAAAACCATTCGATTAACGATACGAGGATATGAGGGAGAAAAGCACAAGTGTTGAAGGATTATAGCGGATATCTGGAAAGAACTGCGTAGGACACTATTGCGTAAGGTCGATGATACGGAGAGACACGTGTTTACACAAAATGGAGCCGAAGACGAAGAAGATATCGACGATGCCGAAGGTGAGATCGAAAGTCGGTCAATCGTATACCTTATTGTTGCCGTAATATGTGTAGACCCGACCGTAGTCGACCTCGCCCCAATGAGGCGCACCTACGGCAATGTCATCCAAACCGTCGTTGTCAAAATCCCCGGTGGTCAAACTCGCGCCAAAGTACTCGCCCAGTACGGAACCGTCGATTTTTGTTTCCCACGCAGTACCCGGCAAGTAAACTACGACCTTTGAGTGACGGACATGGTTCAAATTGTATTGTACTGACAAGAATTTATATTTATTTCACAAATTCTTCGTCCGCTAGAATGATGTAAATTTATAAAATCACAACGCACCTGGCCCTTAAAATTCCACGTTGGCGTTCCAGCAGCAAAGACCAACTCTTGGGAACGGAAAAAATATCCCGAGGTGACAGAGTAGCCTGGAAATATCACGTCGGCAATGCTCGATCTAATTTCATCCGAATAACAAATGATGGCAAGTTTACAAGATAGCCCGCGTCTATAATTACCAAGATTGGCACCTATTGCGGCATTCGATAATGCCTCGTCAAAATCGCCAGCACCGAGACCGGGATATACTCTGGTCTCCGTTTTATTTTCGTGATGAATATCGACCTTGTTCAATCTAGGTCTCCCAATAATTAGCTCGACGGTGTTCAGTTCCTGCAATCAGAAGGATCCACATTACAAATCTGGTTCCCTATGTGCACACGGGGGCAGCGGTTCTGAGGCGGTTAATTTTTCGACCAAGTCAGTTACGTTGGCACTACCGATTCAGCCTGCAGTGCTACTGTCGGCTGGCCGGTACTATTAGCCGACGGTAAATTAGTCGTCTCAGAAACTCTGCCTCCGTGTGTACCAATTTAAAAACTGGAGAGACGTACACCTCTCAAGAGTATAAATGTGCGTATAATATAACACGAACCTTTTTCGCAGCATAGTTGATGGAGAATCCATACAGAGCATTGATATTGGGGTCTTGTGACAAGTATTCTGAAAATTAATCACAACCGTATGTGTATCAACCGTGGAAAAGTTAGACCAGCGATATCTTATTGAAAATTTTCATGTGGTAAATCGTAAAATGTTTTGTAAGAACTCAGCATGTTGTTTATTACGTGAAAATTTTCAGTAGGATAATCACTATTATGTATAGATATGTGGACGTCCAAATTTGTCCGATGTTACGATGTTATGACCGCATTAAACGAAAGAAACTGAAACACAATAACAACGGAAATAAGCAAGTCAATAATGGCATCTGTTATTTTTTGTTTATCACTGATCACTGCACTCATATCACTCACCGCCAGGTAATAACACGGAGTTATCGCGGTAAAGGGTGTCGCCGATGGCATCAGGCAGGTTGTAGCAAATTCCACGCATATCGTCCAGCAGCCCCGCAGCCATGCTTCGATTGAACCTGTCAATCGCAGTATATTCGAATGACGTGCGTGGAGCGCAGACCTAAGAATCACAACGACTATAATGGATTTGGTTGAATCACCACTTCATACGATCGGCGAGTATACTACATACACACGAATAAAATATTGACAAACAAAGTGAATTCTATCCGGTGAAACTCAAAATTTCGACCAGTAACCACAATTAGTTATCGTAGGTCGCATCACCATTGTATTTATTTACCGTAAGATCAGAGTTCTCTCGAGTCGCGAGACTTGCTCCAAGCCACCCGACGGTCCCAAATCGTGTAATTTTCAGATTTTTAAAACCCTGTACTCTAATTTCTTCTGAAATGGAGGCCTGGTCGAGCTCCAGTCTTCGGCAGGAGTTGCTACGTGTTTCGTTCACATTGACGGAGCACCGGTACAAGGCACCCTCACCTTTATTGTATTTCGGAGCACCAATGAAGATGCTGCGGTTGAAAAAGGAATCGGTAATTCAAACGTATACGGATCGCAAATTAGCGTTTTTTCTTGTCTATCCTATCTGGCACACTGATAGTGATAGGACGTACTTACCTGGCCGAGACAGCAGAGTGTTGACCAGATCGGAGGGCGACGGTGTATCCGAAATATCCATTTCCTCCAGGTTCCCGATCTTCGTAGATGATAGGGTGACTCGTGTCCACGTTGTAGGAAAAAGCAAGAAGCGGCGATAGGGTGAGGAAGAGTATCAAAGCAACGAACATTGTGCACCAGGGAAAATATCAAGTCTGGAACGCGGTTGATAATGAACAAAAACCGTTGAAGAACTGAAAATGTTCCGCAACTCGCAAGACTCCGCGATGAGAATAAGATTGCGTCTCAGTCAGTCTGATGACGAGATGACAGTCGATAAAAAGTGAAAAGACCGACTGAACTTGCCTCGTCGTCGAATCGTCATACATCCGGACAGAGGAAACGGATTGATTAGATTAAAATAAAATACTGATAATGGAAGACAAAGCGAAGATGCAACTGCAGAGACAGCGGATGAATATCTGTTAGTTCATTTTCTTCAACCTTTTCACGCATACATTTTTTGCTTACATGCAATTCACTTGAAATATTGCATACATCTGTTTGTGGGGTCGCTGATTATGAATCTGAACTCGAAATTCGAAAATTCAAAATGGCGATTTAAATATGGCCAACGTAAATTCAAAGTTATTTTATTTTGATAAAACTTAATTATGTTAGATGGTTTTTGGGGTCACTGATTACAAATGTAAACTCGAAATTCGAAAATTCAAAATGGCAGATCCAATATGATGGATAAATAATATGAAAAAATTTGAAAATATTCTCCAACATTTTTCGATGTGTATTGAGTTTGTGTAAAAATTGGCACTTGGATTTTCACGATTGATCAACAGAAAATGCTTATTTTCGTGGAAAGTACGAATTTCGACCATATGTTTACATGTACTATTTTTGCAATAAATAAACAATTAATATTTTCTTTTTTAAACTTATAAATATTTCAAGGACCACGTGGAACAAAAAAACTTGGTAGTTGTTACAAAAAAAGTAGCTCAATAAATGAAAAGCTGCGAAAAAAGTGGGATGCTGAGCGTCGCAGCGTGAATTAAACAGTTGAAGGTAACAAAAATTCGAACCCAGACGCTTATTTTTGCTTTCCAAATCATTCTATCCCGAAACCCTTTGTCGAGGATTTGAAACCAGTTAAAGGAGTAGCTGTAGGAATGATTGTATTCCTGTTACAATCATGTAAGTTTCCATAAAAATATCGACTAATCCAGTTTTAAATTCTCTACCATTTTACAGATCTACGACAAATTGAAAGACAATCTCAGTTCCCATGAAGTTCTCTGGGATCTGTGAAATGGTTTTTTTTCCAAGAATTACTTATTCGACCGGGCAATTTATTCTGATAATAGGGCACTGGAAGAAGTTGATCGGATAGGTAATTTTCGAGAAATGAAATTTCAATTTACCTGCCACAGAAATGCAGTCACTAAGGTTCATTCCTCACGGCAGCTGTGCATAAGCTTGGTGAAAGACAATAGGAGAATTTACCACAAAGCTTTTTTTAACTATGAGACAGAAGTGGGCAACTCCTGGCGTTCCCAGTGCGATCCCATTTTTTAGTGTAGTTCGCGATTTCGGCGATTCTACAATTGTTTTTGTTGGGATCGAACCGATCACGCAGGTGGTTCTCGTCATTCGACTGTTCCCCCGTAATAGAGTCGTTGTCAGGATAAAGTGCGCCAATTGCCCACTCCTGCTATAGGGGAAGTTTACGATAGATCAACACTAAGTGTAATTCTGAATTCATGCCAATGATGTATTTTCAAAAAATACTTACTTGTACGGCAGTTCAAGATCTTGAGTAAGGATGGTGAAATACTAGATCTCATGAATTTTAATGGAAAAATCTTGCAATGTAGTCATGTTCTAACGACAAACTTGTTTTCAGAAAAATAGACTAAATCTTAATCTAAACAGAATGCACCTGATAGCATGACAATCATTTTACTATTCGTGACATTATACAAACGTATTAAACAGTAAATAAGTAAAGTACCGATGACGAGTCCAAATTGGTATTTATTGAGTCAACGGTATACAAGGTGTTATTTTAGGCGATGCTGCTGGCATTGGAGGCGATTCTTGGCCACAAATCGGCGCACTCTTTAGCTACTGGGCCAGTGATGGCTGAGCCTTTCATTTCACCTTTATTATTCACAATAACACCTGCGTTGTCTTCGAAGTATATGAATACCCCATCCTTCCTCCGGAAAGGCTTACGCTGGCGGATCACCACGGCAAGCATAACTGCAATAAAAAAAAATTATTTTTTACTCCATCATAAAGTCAAATTTTCACGCAAATCTTTTAAGCCAATAGTATCCATGTATACAAAGACACAGCACGACTAAACGTAAATGAAAAGTGTTCACCTAACCTAAAACAGACACTTGTAGAACTTGGAACATGCGTTGAATTGGGCAACAGCATGGCTTTGCAGTCGACTTTCATGATAACGAAAACAACTGAACATTGTCAGATGAACATATTAAGCCAGTATCGAGTTAAACGAACCTTTCTTTCTGAGTTCGGGCTTTCCCTTCTTAACAGTGGCAACAATCATGTCACCGGACCCTGCAGCAGGCAGTCTGTTGAGACGTCCCTTCACTCCTTGTACTGCGATTACATACAAATTCTTGGCCCCTTAAAAAGATATATCGATTAGATTAAACAAGAGACACAACAGATAGTGGCATGAGCGCAGCAAATTTTAATATGTGCATCTCATCGTGTACGCGCAGAGATCAATGTGAATGGTGAATCACGAACAGGATGAACTGCGTATAATTTCATCAAGTACGAACATATCGGAAAAAGAAGAATGTGAAGAATGAAGAATGATGATATGGACGAATGGTTGGAATAAGGACGTGGACACGCATAGTATTGACTTACGATTTGGACTAACTCACCCGTGTTGTCAGCACAATTGATAACTGCGCCAACAGGTAGACCCAGAGATATCCTGAATTTAGCTCCAGCGGAACCACCACGTCCTTAAACAGAAATATTAAAGTTGATAAACATCCATGAGGATCGCGTGGTCTCCGTTTGTTAGGTTATTCCCGTGTTCCGGAGCAAGACGTACGTCGCGTCGTATCGTGTTGTCGACAGGCGGCAAGTATTTATCACGCATCTTATTTCATCGTAAGGCACAAATAACGTTAAGTATACGTTTCGCATGACGCACACGTATCTTCCACGTTCGCTAAACACTCAAACGCGGTACGTCTCGCTCGGAAACGGCCGATTATTGCGGATTTATTTCGGCCCAAACTCGGGCTCACCTCGTTTCGACATCTTGCTTCGTTTGAAAGAGGAAGTCTGGGGCGCTCGATCTGTACTGCAGACCCCTGATCCAACTCTTGACGCGCATCATTTACACGCAGCTGAATACCAGCTGGTCAAAATTCGTACAAACGCGATGTCCCCAACACTCGTGGATCAGAAGATTGTGGATACATAAGGGGCTGAAAAATCATTGAGGTTTATTCTATCACCTTTACTTGATAATTAGAGGACTGGGTTAAGCTTATTGAAAATTTTCGTGGAATGATTCTCGAGTACTTAATTTGATCCGCAGCGGTCGTTCTGACATATCTAATTTTTGAAATAGCGCTGTGATCGATTAGTGTGCGGTGTGCGTATATAAATTTTCTCTAAATCGACTGTTTTCAGAATAAATCCTCAATTCGCAACAATTCATAAAGATGTTTTCAAAAGTTTACGAAACACTGGTTAGGAAAACAAAGGACCCTCTGCTCGGGGAGCATGTTATACAGACATTTGTCTCCGCCGTGGATTGCGAAGAGGTTATCGAACGTCAGCTTGGTCCTATCCCGACTTTTCGATTACAGAACATATTTTTCATTATAGCAGGATGACTCTCTAGCATCGACGCAGGGGTGCATGGCTATCTGCGGTGAAAAATATCTGGATATTCACGGTAATTTTAGTAAACAAACTGCATTATCACCTTCCGGTAGAACTTCAAAAATGCCCACATCTAACGAATACTTCGACCGCTCGATTCAGTAACTCGATAGCTCGACCTGCCGCAGACTCACGTCTCTTCTGCAGTTTGAAGCCCGCTTTTACTTAGTTGACTAAATTAATAAACGGAGTAAGTTCATCGCCGTCAAAATAATTGTCATAATGCCAGACGTTCTACTCTCAGATACGATAGCGATGGAGTTAGGAGGTAAATTTCAGACACTAATCGTAACCTCTTGAGATCTTACGCGTGCTTCGACTCTACCCTAACCTAACCTAACTTGACTCAGGTTATCTTTCAGAACAACGTTGCCACTTTATCGTGGCAGAATCTGTATTTAACACGACGAACCTTAACTCTTGTAAAATATGACGTATATGTAATCAAACCTAGTCAAACTTTACTCAAATCCAGTATATCAATTCCCCGTTGCAACCTAACCTAGCCTTGGTAACAGAAACTGACCTAACCGTAACCTAACATAACCTTATGTAATCCTGTTTGAACCCCTCAGAAATTATCTATGAATTTTGCTCTCCGACTATTTACTCTTAGCTCAAGAGCCTTGGCCGCAGCCGATAAAATTGTATCAGCCATATGAGGTCGAGCAAATTCTGCTCCCTGACAATGCAAACTGCCTGGCGGTCCAAGCGTACTTAAAAATGTGCGGTCTGGAGTTCCAAATTGAACCGAGAAGCAATGCGGAGTACATGTCTCCCTCAGGAAGAGTCCCTTTTATTCAATGTGGGGCTTTCCTTGTATCGGAGTTCGACCCGATCGTGTCTTTCATCAGCAGCAAGGGTTCTAGTCTTTCTGGAGAGCTTGGGGCAACTGATAAGGCTGACATGCGAGCCTACATATCGCTTGTTAATAATGTGCTAGTTAATGCTGAACAGTATGTTTGCTGGGTAGATCAGGCCACCTTGATTTCAGTCACCAAGCCCAGGCACGGCAGTGTCTATCCTTGGCCTCTCAATCATCTTCTTAACTGGCAAAAGCAAAATCAGATTACAAAGAAACTGAATGTCTTGGGCTGGTACAATAAAAGTCTTGACGAGGTATTCGGTGAGGTCAAAAACTGCTGCACAGCACTTGCCGAAAGGCTTGAAGGAAAAACTTACTTCTTTGGTGATGAGTGAGTATCTGACTTATATTTTTTACATTCAGCTGATACGGAATATAAATACTTCGTGGCAATCATAAAAATGATTGGAAGTACAAAAAAGATGCGAGATAATTGATATTTAAGACCATCCCTAAATTACAATTCTTTTTCCCCCAAGGCCAACTGAATTGGATGCTTTAGTGTATGGCCACATTCATGCCCTAACCACCACACCCTTCCTTCCCTCTGTCTGCGGAATGTCTGCAACAATAGGCAGATTCCAGCAGCTCATTGAACACTGTCGATTGGTGAACACTCTTTATTTCAAAAAGGAATCAGATATTTCTGTAGGCCAAGTGTATCTGCATGATACCATGTCCCAAGATTCATTTTGCAACTCTACCGGATCCCTTGAATCCCTTTTCCCTCTCACAGAAGATTCATTCGCCATGTTGAAAGCGAATGAAAAGAATGATTCCTTGGAAGAAACCTGCCATCTAGATTTAAAAGAATTTGTAATTGGTTAAAATCTTGGTAGTTTGATAGTCAATTTTTATTCTCACCAATTGTCAAATGTACCGATATTGTTTAAGACATGTGGTAGACCTTTAGAGCTTTATTATAAACTACTATCTACAAGTACGTGCAATAAAGTTCCATGCACTTTCAGGTCCTTCAAATTTCTTTCATATTTTAACTTACAACAACGTTTAAGATAAGATCTCGAAATTATAGCAGTCCAAATGAACTGGATGCTCTGGCCTTTGGACACATCTTCACCATCCTTACGACACCACTGCCTAACAATTCATTGGCTAACATCGTCAAGAGCTATCCGACCTTGGTCAACTTGTGTAAGCGAATCGAGGCCAGGTACTTCCAACGCACAGAGGACGACTAAATTCAGTTGATCAAGCCTCATGAGATGGGTGGCCTGTTGTAATCCTCAAGACTAAAATCTCCCCTACGCTTGAAAATTGAGAGATGGAAGATAAGTTGAATGAAAATGAAACAAAAAGTCAGGATTTCTCTGCTGAAACAGAACAAAAATCAATCCCTGGTTGTGAGAAATCCGTTTTACCGGTTTTCATTCGCATTTCAGAAGTAATTTTTTCAAAATTAATAAAGTTGCAGTTAGATTAAAACGGGCCACACTGTAAATTAGTGAATTTGGTTATAGTGTACTATAACCACACTGCCAAACGCTGCGAAGAAATATTGTTCAAATATAGTGGAAAGATTCGTGAAAATGTCTGAGAAGCAATTTAACACAAAGTTAATCCTCTCTGCATTTATGCAATTCAAGGTACATTTTACCGATCGAAATTTGTTCATTTTACACGATTGGTTAAATTTCGCATTTTCTCCGACCATAGAATGAACGTTGATCGGTCAAATGCACCCTGAATTGCATAAATGCAGGCGGATTCATCCTGGGTTAAATTTCCCATGAAACATTTTTATGAATTCTCCCAGTATGATAGATTTGTATATAGTAGGTACAATAGTACAGGGCTACTCCAAGACTATTTTCTTTCTAGTTGGGATAACCTTGAAATAAGTAATCGACGCTGTGCATTTGTAATTATTGATTAGTCATCATCCTGATATAAGTAGTGCTGTTTGATTATTATAATTACCATATAGTTTGTACAAATCGTTATTACGAGACTACGTCTGTTACCTTTATTTATTTTTTTAGAGTGAGAATCTTTTTTTTAATTATTTTCCGTTTTGCTTATCGATTTGTTTGTCAACTGTTACTGTTTCCTGACATCTTGAATGGAAACCCGCCGTACGATATAAATGAATTATATATAATTAAAAAAAAAATGGGTGCCTGAGATTGCAGAAATGGTATCAACGTCAACTTGATAATAATGTATAGATATGCCAATAAACAGCCAAATATCAAACGAACCTATCAAAAACTGACGTTTCTCTTCCAGCTTTTAACCATTGTTGTGAACAAAGCAAAGCGTTCCTTTGTTTCATCCAACGCCCGTGGGATTTGCAAAATAATTTTTCGATATTTGAGAAAAATCGTACGATATCTATTGTGATCAGAATTCTTCACATCTCACGTTTGTCTTTGGAACATTAGTAAATACATCGATACAATCAAAACCTTTCGTTGCTATGAACATTACAGCATAAATATGAGTAGCAAAAATCGTATCAAGAAAATTCGACTGTATTAAATCTGTACAAAAGAGTTCCGAGCAGTGATGTCAGAGCTAGCGTGTAAATGATCTTAACGAGCTTACGATTCTGTTCCTGTTGATTCATCGCAGAAAAAGGATAAAACGGTTTATTGTTGCTACGCACGCAACAGAATAACGGCGATAGACTGAATCATCGCAAATTTAAAGGCGAAGTGCAGACTGTAAATTTAAACACAATAGCCATAAGTGTCTTACTATGGGCTACCTTGGTTTTAGCCGTTGTTTGAATTAAAAACAAAAACTCAACGAAAATCTCGCTCCATCGAATCTTCCCGAAGGAATATCTTCACCCCTCAAATCATAGTATACCATTATATTTTCATGTACACACAAACGAATGGTAAATCCGCCTGGGTATAGGCAATTAGCATTACTTTTTTACAACGAACACTTGCATGTTCAGAAACAAATTTACCCGTGTTGTGCAGATAGAAAAACAGCCAGTTAATGTGCGTCGAGATTGAAGCCTGCACCAGCCGCTCAACCATTGGAAGAGAAAAAGTATAGAGTTAATAGCCGCGATTATAAACGGAAACTTTATACAATTGATAATTAGCCAAGTACTACGCATGTATGTATTATGTACAAGAAATTAAGTTCGGATGATTGCGACTCGGTTTTCAACATCGGGGTTCGTGATTTCCGGAGTCGGTCACTCGGTCACTCGGTGAGGCGCCTACTACCACCGTAATCTCCAGGGGGAAGTAGGTCGTTCCCATGGCAACACGGGGTGCATCGGCACCACGACCCCTCAGCCTCGCTCCTGCAATCCCGAAAAGGAGTCGCAGAAGGACGAAAAAGTGACTGGCAGAGGTGGGAACGGGGAGAATGCGTCCTCTTTCTCTTTGTACACGGCGCATGCTGCGTCAAATATCAATTACGCTCCTGTTCCTGTGCATACAAAATGGCGGACGCGGTGTTCTGTATCACGAGAATGCGATTGTTTAGCATTGCCATTACTAACGCTGCTGTCGTTATTACCGAATATGCAGGCACGCATTTCGGTGATTTAGCGTAATAGCGCATGTGTATCCAGGCTACCGCTGCAGCAGTAGCAGCGGCACCTCGTCGTCGCCGCGTTTTTCGCTCAAGGGACCTTGCGGGTAGGGGTGAAATGAAAATTGCGGAGGACGCGCAGGCGCAAATAACTCGGTGCGACTCGTCTTCGGTCCTCGCGCAGTATCACGAAGACACGGGCACGAGGAGGACGTCGCGTTTGCCCCCGCGTGCAGTAACGTCCGACTCCTCTGAGATCCTCCGATAGCGGTACAGCACGCCTCCTTCATCCGTCGTAATAACGCTTTGCGCACAGACCACACGTACTTTGAGCCGAAGCCTCTTCAGGTTCCCTTCCCTCCTTTTCATCGTTGAAAAGACTGCAACCTGCGATGCGACGAAAAACTGCGAAGGCGACGTAGATCTCAGCCGATCATGAGGCCCAAGTAAGCAATCCGCGGGAGACGGGACTTCTGCGTCTCATAAAAACAACCCCCCGTCGAGTCTCGGACTATCGATATATGCGAGCTTGAAGCATCGAAACGCGGGTGTGTAAAATAACGCGGTGTATTTGCAATAAACTAGGACAAAGTTTATGCCCGCGGATCGAAAGGACGGATTGAAACTCATGCCAACGAGTTCTTCGGTCAGTGGAGACGCGCCTGCGCGACCCTGACCTGCGCTTTTCTGTCTTATACTTCCGGTTCCTTTTCATCTTCACTATTAAGAGACCACGAATCACCCTAGCCAAATTTAGTGTCTAGTACCCTCATTCCTCCTTTTCCTTGCGGTCTTCACTGCATCATCTTAACGCGGGCTCTTTAACTCCGCTGTGCATACAAAAAAAAACAGATATTTCGATTCCTTTGTGTAGCTCAATTTCTGAAGGTTTGATGCAATAAAACTTCAGGATATCGGGATACCTTACTGCAAATTCATAAGTGATCTTCTCCGAATTTCATCTGTAGGAACATATAGATATAAAAATTTTGTTGCTAAAATATGCATACGTATGTATCCTTGTTTAAGAAATTGAGACAGAATCCCATGTAAATTTGCAGTAAGGTATGAAGTTTGGTACGGGAACGTAAATCAAACATTACGATAATTATGAGAAAAAATTAACTGATTGCATGTCACGGGGCACGGTTTTTATGAGTTCGAAATATCAATGTGTGTATATGCACGTACGTTTAATAGAAATGTCAGAACAGTTGTTAAGATAATTTTGACACTAATCTGCACAATTAATTTCCACTCGTATCATACTAGTTAAACGGTATAATATTCTTTTCAATAGATTTATAACTAGCCTAATAATTACGTATAAGCAGATGCTGTACAGGTTTCGTAATAATCGACACTTTGCATGATCGTTGGTAAATTATATTTTGTATGCTTTATTCTTTGAGCAGTTATTGTTATTCAATTTTTTTTTCACTTCAAAAGTGTTTATTAATTTTCTAAACAGCCTTGATTTTACCTCCCTCTGTAGGTTTTCTCTCTCGATATTCCAACAGATCGAACGTAGATTTTGTTAAAATTCAAGTAGTGTAGAATTTTTTTTAAATTGTAAGAACAGTGCGCAATATTGTTTCTGTTTTGGAATACATTGCTGCAGCACGAAAATTTTTGTAACTATATTAGAACACAAGTCAAAACGTGTACGTGCGTTATTGAATTTTCCATTGTCCTCGGGGTTGCCAAGGGGAAATTGACAAAAGTTACGATGAAAGTTTCATATTACCTAAAACGATTTCAAGGATAGAATTTATAGTTATTATGGAGAAACAAGTACATTTTCGTTTCTGAATCAATGAATCATCCATCACTCATGTATATTTCTCCTTTGGGTGCGTGTATCCACAGCGTGAACTTGGGACTTGGGTAATAGTCTTTCGAATGAGATACGAGTTAACATACACTAATCACTTCTCATTTTTTCCGGAAACTCACGGTCACGCTCTTTCTACCAGCTGCGCGCGTCGCTTGCTTTATTTCAAGTCGGATGGCGATTGGCTAACTTAAATTTGCTGACATTTAAATTTGAAGATAACAGCCTCCAACATTCCATCGCCGGTTCTCATAAAGTGTATGCACAGTATTGCACAGTCATGTTCATCAAAGCATTGGGCTTCTGGCTAACATATTTTCGATCCGAAATAAAATGCGTATTCGATTCTGTACGAATTCTGTGACTATGTCCGGCGATGCGGCCGACGTGAGATTGGGAGTCATTGTCACATAAGTTGTATGGAATCGAACTCGCGTTTTGTTTCGAACTGAAAACAAGTTATCCGTAAGCCCAAGGCATTAATAAACATTACTGTACATACATACATCCATCAGATAAATTCCGCAACACTCTGTATCACGTCTGTTCACCCAGCCATGGATAGATTACGTATACAAAATAACCTTTAATGACACCATGATATAGGGTGTTTGATCATGGGGTCACATGACCGATTCAAGAGTTTTTACGAGAATTCATCTAATTCTTTCGTATAATCATGAACCGATTTGTAATTTCTCGTGAAATGTTGGTGCTAACGTCGGTAAGTGCACTGTGGTTAGCTCGGACTGTACAAATGTCCCATACATTTTTCATCTATTTATTTCGCCGCGAGACAGGCTTTGAGGTTATATTCTGCCGATTATTCGATTACTAATTAATATGATGAAATATCGGTTTTAGCTCGGCCATATCACTAAACATTTCTAATCAAATCGATAGTTCCCGAATAAATAAGATGAATTCCTTTAAAAAAACTCTTAAATCGCTCACGTGACATCACGCTCCAAACGCCTTGAGCCATGCCCGCGTTTTGGACAGCGAACATCGGCGCCGAGGAGGCGAGAACGGTTCAATCAATTCCTTCTTAGACATCGGGTCAATCTCCGCGGAATGACGAGGACAACGGCGGCACAGAGCCGCAGGTGGAACTCGAGGTGATGCCGAGGCTGAAATTAGCCGTGGCTGACGTCGCGAAACACCGGACGTCGCGCGAATGGTGAAAGAGAGAGAGAGAGAGAAAGAATTCACTCGGTTTTAAACCGGCACTGTTGTGTACAAAGTTTGGCATTCACGATGATTGACGATGTCGAACGTTAATTAGGCAAATCAATGAATTCTACTTAGAGAAGTATTTCGACCGATATAAATCTCAGAATCGGTGGAACGTATGAAAATATTTGAAAATTCGCTCATACTATTACATTGCTACGTTGAAAAAGTATTCCTCAGAGAAATAGCTCATAGCTAATGAGAATAGTACTACAGTTCGTTGTATAAGGGATCTATAATTAATGCACTAGCTGCGCAAATTTGTCATATTTGTCGGTAACACGATAATCGCCTCTCAGGATGAAATATATTTCACTGACGAACGTTATTATCGTTCATATCTACCGAATACTGGTTGATAAATTGTATGCTCAAATTTCGTTTTACGATTTAGCGTCAAATATTGCACCAGCAAATAGATGCCACCTCGTGTCATTTCTCGCCAACATTACATTGAATATGTGCGTTTATCCCTAATATTACACCAATATAACTAGCCGTATGAGTTTGAACGGCACAAGTCAAACCATCGGAATTAAGTACGGATAGACTGTTCTGTGTCTTCTACAAAACAAACTTTGCACTCAAAATGGAATCCGCTTTGAATTACTTGTTCGAAAATGCTTAACCCTATTGCGTATGGTAATTAAAATGGCTGTCATGATTCGATACCTGTTCAGACCAATACAACGATAGGTGCATTTTATCCCCAGTTGTCAAAAAAAGTGCAGAAAGCATCGTCTGTAACTGTTATTGCATTCTGCTGCAAACAGTTGGATATCGAAAATTAATAAGTCAACTGCATCCCTTGTACCAGTAACAAGTCACTCAAATACGATATCGAAAGTACATACATATATGCTTGATATTACAGGCACTTCAGCGTTTACGTACTTCAAATTCTATCTGAAGTCCTCGACGAGCTAATTTGTTTCTCGCGAAACAACAACAGAGCCCCGTTTTGGAAACGTGAATAATCACAAGCTTCGCTAATATTGTATAACATCAATAATCCCGGCTGCGGGTATGACCAACACAATCGTTCCACGAACAACGATTAGTATATATTATATATATATACTCTACATAATAGGGGGTGGTAGTGAATCACGCGACATTGATGAAAAACGGTGGAAAATAGTTGTCGCCTGGTTGCGGTGGTGGGATTTTCGTCGAACGGCGTCGTCGTGACCTTGGGCCATTGATATACGCTGTTATACTCAGCCCTTGGATCCGTGGCAACTAGCCGGTCTCATACATGCAGGTGTATAACGCCCGTGTGCCCGGTATCAGTGATGGTTTGGTGTCCGTCGTCGACGCCGTCGTCAACGACGAAATAATCCGCTACACATCGGCTCCCGCGGTTACGTATATAATACCTTGCATACGCCTAACGCGTTCACAATATAGATACACGTACGATTGGATGCGTCGTCCCGTCGCGTCGTACCGCGTCATTCGTGCATATGTAATTCAGTTATTAAGCGATTTTTACGGTGTATTATTAAAGGAGAAACGCGAACTCGTACGTAGAGTGCCTTGTATAAATACCCAGGGGATCTCGAGAAGCTGTAGCGTACCTATCATGTGAATAGTTACGTTTTAGAGCGTACGTATGAAATTGGGAATATAATATTATATCACGTGACAAAAGGAACGGCGCCGCGGCGGGTTGAAATGCGCGGTCTACAAAATAATATAACGGAATAAATTCACCACGGATAAAATGATGTTGTTAAGTTTGTTCGATTAATCGAATAATTGTTTTCATAGCTTATAACGTTCGTTAGCTCGGCGGCATTACGCGCGCGTACCAGGTAGAGGTGAGCTCTGTATATATTTATAGATTTACAAGCGATATCGCGCCGATGGTGAAGATTATTCTTAGAACGTCTTAAAATATATCCCTGCTTTCAAACTTATCGAACGAATCGCCCAAAATATATTACGCCGACGCACAGTCGTCCTACAGGAAGTTATTATTTACATTGTCAATGCAATTTGCATAACCATATGCCAGTTTTGCATACCCCCTCCTTTACGCAATTAATACATAAAATCTTGGTCACACACTTCACGCTTATTATAGGTAGGTATAATACGGGTGCATTTTACAAAGGCTGCAGTCACGTCTCCGTAGGTGTATCTGTTATGCATACCGTGTAGGACTATATTCAAGTGTAAATAAATGTTGTAATAAATATAAATACAGATTCATTCATGGTAGCGACGTGCCGCCGCCAGGTCGTGGTATTTTGTTTTCGAAGAACGTGAGAAAAACTTCTTCGACGATTGATATTCTATTCGTAGACTGACGTAAGATTATATACAGAGAATTTCTGATTTTCCCAATCGACGAGGTTGAAACAGTGGTATGAACGCGTGTAAGTTACCCCCTATCTAGCGGTGATGATACCTGTCATGAAATAAAAAAAACAATCATGAAAGAGAACTACTTATCGGATTTTCAACCCTAATGACTGTTACCGAAACCTATTGTGACGCGATGTTCAGTACGTATTCTGATGAAATTTCGTTGCAAGCGGCTGCTCCATCCAATACACGCGATTCGTGGACGTAAATTGTCGATAAAATCCATGGAAACTATACAAGGAGCACGAACTCAAACGGATGTATTAACAAAACTTGTCACAGTAATTGTTTACATTAGGTTTATTTTTTCTACCACTAGCGTCGCCAGTGTTCCTGTTGTGCCGAAGTGTCATTGGATTCAGGGATGCTCACGATCGACTAGTTGATAATCTTACAATGTGATTCGTAGAAAGCTTTCTCCCTCCACTGTCTTCGGTGCATACGGAACATCAGTGCCATCATATCTCAGGCAGCTATTTGTTTACATGGAGCTCGTGTTCATTGTGTAGTCTCCATGATAAAAACAATCCGCTTGCTACAAGTATAGTCGCAAAACAAGACGAAGCTTGCTATTTCGAAGTGTTAATATGCGGTGGTGTGAGTGAGGACTCTCCGGTGGTCATTTCGATGCGCGGACGTGACAGAAACGATCGAATCATACCGTGTTTTCGATCTTGTAAACTACGTAAGGCTTTTTGTATTTAACTGGAATTCTTAAGACTCAACGTAAGTGTCGATGTGTCGAGCATCGATGAAATTCGAATGCCCATCACTTTATAGCATTTGTGTGACATAACCTAAAATTTTCTGCATTGGATCTGTGTCATCGAGTCAAATGTGAACACAATATACGCTGACAGGATCGAGGTTTCAGACTAGTTATCGACTCAATTTTCGTCTGCATGATGCATTGTTTTACCGGTTTCACTAGCAAATAATTAGCATCGAAGATCGCCTTCGATTTTCAATTTTTCTCCCCCCTCCCTTCTTCACCGCCACCCGAATTCTGATTCACAACTAATATATATTTCAATACAAATTCATTCTGCAATTTGCAATTTCCCATATCATTGAGTTATGCATGCTATTCAATTGTACATGTGCAGAACATAAATAACGCTGATCCGATGTTTAGATCTTAAAGCGCGAGACTGTGTTGGAATGCGCTAATTCACTACAATAAATAACTTTCGACATTGAGCAAAAGTTCTATTTGTTCTAACCATCATTTCTTTTCCTCTTTACCAACAACTATAATTACTATGATGCACATTGAGCCAAAGTTCTATATGTTCCAAGCATAATTTTTTTTTCTCTTTACCAACAATTATAATTACTACTGTTACACACAACATGTTGTGATGATTTATGGTAATTCGAAGAAAAAAGATGTCAAATATTTCAAAAATAAATTTCTTTCAGAGCGTTTTAAAAAATGCTGAATAGTGCTAACGAGGAGGATTGGCCAGAGGTCTTGCAGTACCCATGCCCGCCAGCCATACGACCATAGCGGGCATCTGCCTCTGTGAATTCTGTACTTACCATTCTGCGAAATCCCATCTTTTAAATAAATGACATAGAAAATAAATGAGCAGAGAATGAAGAGTGAGTTGAACTGTTTTGTTTATAAACTATCCGTACTCTCACAAACATTATAACACGTTGTGAAACAATAGGGAAAATAATTATTCATTGTCAATCCGAATATCTAAAAATTGATCTCATCTTCTCAATAAGAAAACATCTCCTCTTAGTTACTTCAAACTGATTTAGTAACCTTTTATTGTGTTTCTTTTCCTGCAGGTGAACTTGTGCAACGGTGGAGATATTTATTAGCAGCTTATGCGGGATTAGCGGCTTTGGCCTTCGACTATCTCGATTACCAAAGCTGCTGACGTTTTTCCACAACTTTAAGTAAGCAAATCTCCTTATCACCGTTTTTCTGCAGTGAAAAATCTAGCATCCACAATCTTTACTCTAATCGAGATCTGGGATTTTCATTTTCTGTTTACAAAGTCTCTGCATTAACAATCTCTTTCAGCTAAATTTTTGAATCCATGATATTTTACAGATTTAGATGTCCTGGGATTATGCCCTCTCTTCCATACTCAAGGCACGAACCCCTCGTTAGTGCAAAGTTGAGTAAATCAGTCCCAAATATGATAGGCGGGACGACAAATATTGCCAACGAATCCTGCCCCACATCCACGTCTTCGTCCTTGCTGTCAGTCTCCATTTCTAGTTCAACTCCAATCTCTACCCCCGCAGTTTCCACCGTTGCCTCCGATAAATTGGAACATCTGCATAAGACTCAGCGAAACAGGGTAAATAATTCTTCAGGCTTATCGTTTCGAACTTTTCATCTGTGTCTAATTAAAATAACAACTGTAATAATAATTAATCCCCACAGTCTCACGCCAAAATAAAGCTTCTAGTCAGAAGTCACGCGATGAGAGAGTCGACTTCACCCCCTAGAGAACCTAATGGTCTGCAGCCTGCGCAGGACGCAGAGAAGATCACAGCCAGGAACTCATCGACAAGTCCTGGCAGGCCGAAACCACTTAATAACAACAACGAACCAATTCTCGACGGCAATATACCAAGGTTGACAAGCGATGTTGAAACAAAAATTAAGGATTGCCACCCTGTCTCTCAGACCTGCCCAAACTCTATACGAAATGGTACCGATCATTTATTTTCTTTACCAATATTCATGAAACATGAAGTTTATGCTTTACGTAATGGAAAAAGGATCAGAATCTGTTCTCTAATCGCACGTTTATGTACAGGGCAACTTGGCTCCCCAGAAGCACTTCCGCCAAAGAACACCACGCCTGTTGTCGACGCGATTAAAACAGGCGCCAAAAGTCCGACCGAAGTTGGGAACAACAGTACCTGTGGGTCGAACACTTCTCCTGGTCTTCTACAGACTTCGTCATTTTCCAATTCACAGCAGACCTCAAAGTCGAACCATGGACTGCAACACTCGCCCAGGAGCACAAATCTGGCTCAGCAAATGCACAGCAATGAGAGGAACAGGGGGGACCAAACAAAGTCCAACTCTACCTCATCATTGTCATTCACCTGCAATGTTCCCTGTTCTAATCAGTGTGGAAACAGCAGCAACAACAACAACAACAATAACAACAACACCAACAACAACAATACCCTCTCTGTTAGCAGACCGGGGTCTAGGCACAAAATGCGACATCGCAATGCTTCACAAAGCAGCTTCGAAGCTACTTCACCCAGTATTTCACGAGGTTTGTTGTGTTTTCGTGTCCACCAAATTCCTTGATTGGTATGCCTCGATACCTTCGGCGTTTCCTTTGCCGCAAAAAATGATCAAATCCCTTACCGTTTTACAGACAGCAGCACAGAGCTATACACCGATAGCACGGGCATAGACTTGGAGCAGTTCATAGGCGATACGTTAAATCGGAATCAAAAGGACCGCACAGTTCTGCTCCGGATCGAACGTGAGCTTGTCGATTTTGCTCGAGACAGACAGAGAGTGTGTCATAAATTCCCCAACATGTCATCGTACAACCGGATGCTTGTACATCGCGTTGCCGCGTACTTTGGCATGGAGCACAATGTCGACCAAACTGGCCTCTGCGTCGTTGTTACGAGGACGAAGAATACCAGGATCCCAGACACGAGGTTCAAGGAGAGCATTAGGGACGATATCGTCCTCAACGAGGAACCGAAACGCAGCATATTGAAGAGAGACTCGAACTCCTTTGAGGAGAGTTTCAACTTCAAGTCACCGGATCGTTTCATAGCAGACTATTGCAGGCGCAGTAAAAGTTTCGAGGAACGAGAGGAAGAGTATGAAAGAGCAAGACGCAGGATATTCAAAGACAGCAGTGTCGAAAGCACTGAGGCAGCATCCTGGCCATGGTCGTCTGCTGAGAGTTCGGACGCACTCCCCAAACCCAGGATGTCTCACACTTTGATCTCTGATCACCGCAACAGGTAAAAACATTTTACAACTGTGTCATACAGGTATCTAAAGTTGCGTGAGGATTTATCGGAACTTCATTGAAATTCGTTAAGATTGATAGGGATTTTATTTCGGTCTTCCAGACAACCAATGCTCCTAAAGGTGGAGTCCTTTCACGAAAATGGATCCCAGCGCCGACCCTCGGTCCCAAAGTCTTATAGCTTTGGCGGATATGCTGCAGGAGGCATGCTCTCGAGAGATAACAGCATCACTTCCACACGAAGCGCCGGTGCCCGACTTACTAAACAAGGTTGATGCACCATGTTATTCATCTCTTTTAAAAATGTCACCTTCGGAGAACATTCATTCGCAAATATCAGTATCTAAATAATTTGGTGAATAAACGAGTAATCGGGTATTTCGGGACATTTCAGATTCAGGAACGAGTACCTGCTCGCGTTTGAGTCCGTCCAGTAGTGGTTACAAATCCCAGAGTCAGCGAAGCGATGCGACAATATCCCCTTCGCCATCGCCTTCACCAGTGATGCCTGCAGGACAGAGCCATTCCCAAATTTCAGGTCAAGAGCCGGTGCCCTCGAGTCCTAACGGAAACGGGCAGCAGACCGTCATCTGGGCAGTTACCGACATAGCGAGTGTTCCGGTGGGCAGCGTGATAATAGATCCGCAAACCAACCTGACGTATAAGAACTCAGACGGCTCTGTGTATCGTTTCGATCCTGAAAATCCGCCGCAAATATTCCCGGATCGTGATCGAAGGGAGAAAAGAGTATCTGGAGAAACTGAAGAGGAGGAGCAGGAGGAGGAGGAGGAAGAGGAACGGCCGGTAATCGAAAAAAATTGTTTCCCTCCTCAAAAAATTACGGAGCAACACAAGAGGCGTGCGAGACATGAAAAGAATAGCAGTCAGGAAGCTGCGATGTTCACCAATTCTGCAACCTCACCGAATCCCCCATTTGATACAACGACCACTCAGGTATCTCAACAACTTCCTGTCCCACGAGCGCAGCAACAACAGCAAAGAAACGGGGGACAACATACTCTAGTCAAAAATTATGCCCCACACGTTTACACTCATGGGCCACAAATCCACCCTCAAACTCCCTATGCGAGCTACGTGTCTCCCAGCTCACAGGCGAACAATCAGAGCGTTTATCTGATGCATGCTAGACCCTCATCAGCTATAACGATATCCCCTTACCAACCATCCACCCAAATTCGCGTCGAGGGAAGCCCGCAGGTAACCGAACGCGGAGATATGATATGCTGCAATCAAAATCCCATGATCGCGAGTTACCAGATTCCAGGAATGCAGCCTGGGATTCCTCCACAACCTTACGAGGTGAGAAAAGCCAGGAATTTCAAAGTGAATCTTTGACACCGTCGAACCTCGAATAAAAAAGTTTGATGGAAAAGAATCATCTGCTTTTCATACGTGTGTAAAGTAGAGTTTAAAAATATTGAGACCATATTTTTTCATTACCTTTAAAAATGATAATCACGAAAGTTATATGGAATTGAATTTAGCTGTTTTTGATACGGATAAATATATTTTAGCATGGGTGACATGATACCTTTTTTCAACCTGTTGTCTCTGCTTCAATTTTGTTTCAAATTAAAGAAAAATTGTATCCGAATCACTTTTCGCTGAACTATGGCAATATGATATGAAATGAAGAAAAATTCCATGAAACTTTCCCTTTTCAAATCATCATAATTCAGTCTTCAATAAAATATGCTTGTTTAACTGTTTCAGGAGGTTGCTGAACTCTCTGGTTCATTTATTGGCATGAATTTATATGACCAGAGGGGAGCCGGCGACGGCCAGCCTGTTGCTGTGACTTCACAACCTTACCAGCATTCACCACAAACTCAAAATCCTGTGCATCGCACGCAGCCTGGCTCCCCTGCCTGCTGGCAATCGCATACTAGTCAAATTCCAGTAAGTATGAGTCTTTGGTAATTACGAAAAAACAAAAACTACTCGGCCTTGGAAAATTTTTCAGAAAAATTTTCAGGTATCGAAGTAAATAATCATATCGACAACTTGATTTGCTCTTATTATGTAAATCATCTTTTTCTTCTATTTTCCGATCATAGTTACGTGGTAATAACTTGATACAGGTACAACCAGCGATGTATTTTGTACCTCCGTCACCAGCGGGTATCTCAAATGGTCCAACTCCTGTCGACGCAAGGCAACACCTCCAGAGATTCGCAGCTGCTTATTCCTACAATCACCCTAGTGGTGTGCCTACGCCGACAAATCAGGCTGCTTGTGAGTAATGATTAAAATTTCGTTAACTTTTCTATCGTATAATTAATGGAATCTATTTTTGCAGCTAGTTACGTCGGCGGGTATCCAACACCGACGATACCGGCCATGCCTGTAATTCCTGGTATGCAGTCACCTCAAACAGAGTTTTCTTATCAACCTACGACGCATGTAATACCAACCTATTATAACACCGGACAAGCCAGCATGCAACCCACCCCTATGATATACGGGGTCCCAACGCCACCGAACACGCCTTCGAACAGTCAGGTATTTTCATAACATCAAATTGCTCGAGTGGAATTACTTGAAAAGTTTTGGTAGCACAGAATGAGTTATACCCTCGATTTCTTGCTACTTTAAATTCGTAATTACAGATGTCCAGTGTAGCCCCTCTGATGTACGTCAACTCGAACGGCTATCCACCCTCAGCTTTGATAGCGGGTAGTACATTTGGGCATCAAGTTGGAGGGGGCGGTGGACAGTCGGCATCTTCCTACATGGGTGCATCCCTCGTTCCAAATGTCATGTTGCGGCAGACAATTCCTGCGGTGGGTTCAGAAAAAAGAGAAAACGCATGAATATACACTAAACCGGTTACTGTAAAGTTTTATTTCTATTGAAGGGGCGGTAGGGTGATATACGACATTGCACGATGTTCACAGGTTAGCGGAATAAGAGCCTCCACGCAGTCTAGTCTTCAAAGAACAAGCAGATCACCCGATGCTGGACAGGAAATATTTGGGGTTGGTGGAAGGGACAGGAATCCACAACCCCAATATCAAATGCCGTTATGCCAAGGCGTTCACATCGTTCAAGGTAAGTAACGCAAATTACCTTGAAGTCTGCTCTGCACTTTTACATATGAAAAATATAAATTTGTACGCTACATTCGGATTTACATACGTTTATCGTCTTTGTGCCTTCTTTTTCCACACTCTTTGAACAATCCGCTTTGCCTCGGTGCAATTCTCAGGTGTCCCTGGTAATCCCAGGCTCCAATATGCGCCTGCACCATCTCCGCTTTCTTCACAAGGATGCCCCCGACCTTATCGACCGCCGTCCTACACCGCAAGCACCTCGAACGAAGGAGCAAGAAATCCAGTTGACAATAGAAGCCAAAAACCGCGAAAGCACAGGTAGTAAAGCTCTGTAATGTGACGTGTAAATATAGGTAAGCTTATCAACGGCGTATCATAAGAATTTGGTTTCATTCAAGTTTTTTTTCTCTAATTTTATGTTCTTTCCATTTTTAAAAAAATTTTCTGGTACATGTAGACTCGATAGAACAAAACTCGATCTAAAACAACGATAATTGATGATTATAAACTATGTACAATTTTATCTCCGCAACGTTTTCAGACCACGTACGACATGATTCTGTTAAATGAACTTGACTGCATTTTCATTAATCATTCATCAACGAAAATAAGTAAAAGTGAATAGCAGGCATCCCTATAATGCTGGATTTGATCACAGCCTGAAAATTCAATTATACGTCGTACGAAATAACGAGAATCTACCTGATAAACAGGACGCAGATGAAAAAATAGCAAAATAGTACGAACAAAGAAAGAAAGGAAGTGAGGAAACCGTTCGAGGATATAGCGTTATTTTACAAAATAAAGAATTACATATACATACATATAGAAAGCAAGGTAAACACAAAACTTGCGGCACAACTAACGAAAACCTACCTTAAAATATATTCTAGATTGAAAAAAAAAACACGTATGAAAAAAATTCCTATGATATCCGCATTATTATTATTACTGTTAATATTATATTTTTTATTGTATGTGTCTGTATGTATAAACAAATGCATAAAATTATTTAATTCTCATTCAAGTTTACACAATGTATATAGATATACATATATTATATTTACATGAATGCATACATATGCATATTATTATTATTATTATTATTATTATTATTATTATTATTGCCGTTGTCATTTGTGGCGTGAAAGGATGGTTACATATATATAACGAAATTCGAACAATTCACGGAAAAAATATGAAATACGCGCTAATGGATCTAAGATTTTTATTAAAAAATTTCATAGTTCAGATTATATACATATACACATACATGTATAGTATACTTACCATGCATATTTCCCTAATACGTAATAAAATAAATCATTTGTCAAATGTCCACAAATGCAAATTCCAAAAAAAAAAAAAATTGCCAATATCATTCGGAAATATTATTTCACAAGCAGGTAAAAACCTGCGCCTCCAGGCACATCCCACTATTTGGACAATTTCTTTGGAACAAGATAAATCCAGCGATTATCATTCAAGTAGCACGGATTTACCATACCTTTACGTCGTGTCTCGTTGTCAGTGTATATTTAGATTTAAAAAAAAAAATTTGCTGGTTGCACGTTTCACACGCTGGCTTCGTATCATCTTCAAATTTTGCTATTGTACTTTGAAGAACAAAGAAAAGTAGTTAAAGAAACGCGGGCGTTCGCTAAGAATATTTGAAATTTTTTTATATAGGTAGATATACGGATCAATATATGTTTTTAAATTATTGTTATTCAGTTTTTTTTTTTTTTTTTTAATGCATGTCCCTCTATTCGAAGATTTTTAATCAGGTGAAATTACTTTTCATGTACAGCAGTATTCTATATTATGTTAAAATAACTTTAGACTTTTTTGTTCTTCCATTTATTGAGTAATTTCTTGAATTTCATGACTTGTTCGATTCTTTTGATGAGTATTTACTGATACTTTCTCGATTGAAAAACGTCTACTGGGTCGAACAAAAATATTCAGTAACATCTATATTAGTTTCAGAGTATGGTGAAGACAATGTGTGATGTGTGCAATGTTAATTTTGAATAATCCAAAGTGTGAATTTAGGCTTAGCGATAAAAAGCAAAACTGTGTTAGATAGAATAATCGACAACTAATGTAACGCAAAAGAAAAATTAAAAAAAAAAAAATAAAAACTCTGAAAAAAATAACGGCTATTGTAGCAATAGAAATAATTACTCAGTCCAACTATCTACAATTACGATTTTCTATACCTATATGTATGTATGTTTAGAAATGCGATAGAGAACGTCTATGTATGTATATAGCTAAATATAAATTGAGACAATTTAGACTTTGTAATATATTGGTAAAATTAAATTCATTTTTTTCTCAGATTCTATTATAAGTCGTTTATTGATATTCAAATGGCAAGCAGTTTGTAAGGAATTTTAAATCTCTCAGTGATTATTCTTATTAATTTCACATCAGTATTCAAATCGTCATCTATTATACAAATCATTTACAAATATAGTACTCAATTATCATATGAGCTTATCACTATGATGACATGTAAAAATCAAATTAAAAAAAAAAAGTTGAAAAAAAAAACAGAATTAGATGCAGACGACTTAATACCGTCTTGTTTTATTGCTGGCATCGATGTCGATTAAAAGTCGTTCGTTCAATTTGCATGAATTTATTATATTAAAACAGCCTATCGGAGAATCAACGCACAGGTTCCGTATACCGGTTCCATCTTGGCTGTATCTCATTCGCATTTTCGTATACCTATCCCTTGTAAGCATCATTGTTTCTATGTAGACTGTATCTTCGCTCTGTGAAAAACCGATTAAATACGGCCCATTGGTAACCACATTGCTAAACGCTGATGCACAATCCGAAAACCAAGTAGCAGGGTAATTTGAAAGATCTCCTTGAATCCAAACTTGGGCATACTTTGGATTGTTGCAATCTGTAATAAAATACGTTGATCGAAATAGCGGTAAGCAACTCCAATGGGATTTATAGGAAACTTGAATGATGAAATAAACTGGTCAGGCAAAGTAAAATACCTAGGTTTCGTTTTTTCATTTTTTTCACAATTAGACATTTGAATTAACTCTATAACTACTGTAGACAGTGCTATGATAAAAGACTTATTCTCATCATATAAAACGATTATAATTCTCGAACCTCTAAGTACCAGAGAAATGCTGCATGTAGTGCTCTTGATACTGGCATGTTAGAACCATATCATGTCCCATTTGTTGTTGCCACTACAGGTTGCCATTAGCCTTCGGCCTCCTCCCTAATAGTAAGTAGTACCTAATTAATGGCTTTAAAACTGCTACTCACCAATGATGTAAGTTGAGTCGTTCCACCACGCAATGTACTGAATAGAAATCGGTTTGGTTGCAAGCGACGATGCGTTACGAAAACCCCGAAAGTCACAACAGATTGTTTGCCAATTATTTTTTCTTGGGTCGTACGTGTAAAGTGCCGACTTGTAGATCATCAGTTTTTCATTATATTCGACCGTCATAGGTACACTGGTGAATTCCTCAGGAACATCCGCCGCCTTGCTCCATCTATCTATTGAGCAAATTAAGCAGTGAAATTTTGTCAAAGAATCTTTAAATTGGCAATAAACGTATTTTCAGTTCTTTCTGAATTTCTTTTCATCTAACATTCTCACCTTGATGAACGTTGTACACATCCACAGTTGAGAGTTTAAGACGGCGACGTCCTACACCGCCCATCACATAGAGTCTGTTGTTCAAAAATGCTACTGCCATGTGTCGGCGTGGTTCCCGCAAACTTGAAACAACACAGAACACTCACTTACAATGCTTTTCTCATGATTATGAATATGGTTTAGAACTATCGAGGAGACATAAGCACCTGGTGACGTAGTACCAGGACTTTGTAATCGTAGAGTAGCGCCATATTTCCTTTTCAAATAATCCTGTACCGATCCCATACTCTCCACCAATAATGTAGATGTCATATCCTACAATTTTAACAATAAATCAATGTGAAGTCACGGTTTTCACCCAAGACCAATTCTTAGAGCTGGATCTCTTTGAAATTCACTCTCTGTTGAGACCTGAGGCTTACCTCGCCCTACAGCCTGCCTGCCTTCGATATTCTTGGTAGAAACGTTGGAAAACTTAGGTATTTCAGCAACTTCAAAGAATTTACTTCCATCCCAACAATAAATACAAACTTGCTGCTGGTTTTCACCAATCACTTTGTATCCCACAACACATTGTGCATTGCTCTTCAACCGTTGCTCATTGATTTTTTCCTGTAAGACATGAAAAATATTAATAATAAAAGTAAACAACAGGAAAAAATTTAATGTTATATAGTCAATCATCTAATAACCCGCGTGCAGCTTGCAACCGGGAATAAAATTATTCCGTACCGTGCGATCATTGTCCAAAGCATCTTTCTCCAACAACATAAATGGAAAATGTAATTTGAATCTGTCGATTTCGCCGGATGGAACATTGCGCTCCAGCCACTGTTTAGTTATTTCGAGAAGAAAGTCGAGAGACGATTGGTTGCAGGCGCTTCCTACCAGATCTAAAAACTCTTCTTCGGGAAGTTCAAGATAGGTGGAACAATGCAGACCCTCAGAGAGGTGTTCCAGGCATGAAGCTTTGGCGAGATCTCTGAGAACCAAGAGATTCAACTCTTTAGCCAATCGCCAGAACTGGATGGATTTTTCGGGATCGAGACGACGGCAGGCAATTATGTTCGTCAAATCTTTGGTGAGTTCCTCGGCGGCGAACAAAACGCCCAATTCGAGCAACTCGGGAACGTCGTCTAAGCTGGAATACTGCGAGGCGTACCTTGAAAGACTGCGTTTGACGCGGCGAATATCGGCGAAGGTGGAATTAGCGCTCTCAGAAGTCCAGCTGACGAATGTCTGCACAAGAGAAACCATACGATAAGATGAGGTTACACAGACAACGGTTAATTTATTGATTCAACTTACCCGCAATGTTTTTGCATCGATTTCATAATTGATACGGTGCTCGGTGCTTAGAGTGTCGCAAAAATTTGGCGAGAAGAGAGACGCGAAGTAATCGCTCTTCGACGATAAATCATCACGGTACGCTTCTATTCGCTCTTCCCCGAGAATCAAGGTTACCCGCTCCTTCGTCGTTTCCATATTCAGGGATTTCAGGAACGTCACAGTTACCGGTACATGTGATTGAACTTTGTTTCCACGGAACACTGATATTCAAGACACTAACCGTCATTAGTCCTCTAGCATCGAACACCACTTGTTTGAATCAACGGTTTCAACCGTTTCAACCCATCAGCCGTTATTCTATGTGTATGCGAATCAAGTTCAGCTGCCCCCCTCCACGCTGCTGGCTGATGACACTTCTGCTTGTTTATAATCATGCTTTTGCTTGATATGATACGGCAAATGCAACCGCAAAAATATGCGCAAAAACCTGATTTGCATACATTTCTTTAAGTAACTAGCAGATGATTATCAAAACCGGTTTTCTTCGTGCAGCTTCTGCGAATTTTCAGGAACTTCTAGCTGCTAGACTAATCTCGAAACCATTGAAAAATCTATTTGTTTACATCATGGTGTACATACATTGACCAACCTCACAATGCGGCACCTCCGACGAACATTCGTCTGTGATATTACTTTGATTGATCAAGAGCAATTACTCTTTAAAGTAATGATCAGTGGCTAATCTAATGCTAACATTCGTTCACGCTCAATTATACTTGTTGGGTAGTTATTTTGGATAATCGAGATCCTGCCGGCTGCGTCATGTAATATTCATTTATTTTACTTGGTTTGAATTTTTACTGGTGAGAGTTGGTAAAACTGCTGCGCCATACCTGCGCGGAGTTTTGGTGGTTTCAATTTCTCGGTGTGCAACTCGTCAATGGAATTATTCTTTGAATATTTCTTCACTAAGTGAAAAGCAGCAGTGTTCATATGTAATTATAAATTTATAACTTAATAATGGGTGTGTCGATGCCAATATATACCTAATTATCTATCAACCCCCAATGCAATAGTTTGTTAAATAAGTGACTGTCGCGATTCTATCGCGTTGCAATTGCCTGTTCTGATACGAGTAATGTGTATTTATATGGTTCTTATTGTGATTGAAAAAAAAATTTCAACAACGGCGCGATCATATCGTTTGACTCTGAATTAGTGCTTGTGCCAATACTACTACGTCTAATACGAAACATAGCATTGAATTTATAACGTTTTTCGTGTTATTTGATGCCTTATGTTGCCCACAAGGTGATTAAAAATTAATTAAATTTCGCCAATGGGAATGCGTAGTACGCTAGATAAGCTCTACAACTTACGGTTTTTGTTTTGTTCAATTTCGTTCGATATTCGTTTCGATTATTGCCGATTATTGTCGGCTTGTTACATTTTTTTAAATCTAAATCATTCGCGTGTTATGCGTGTGCATTAATTAAACTCTTTAGAACAATTGAATCATTGACGAAAAATCAATTTATCTGGCCAAAGTTTCGAAATGTGTCGATCTTTATTAAACGATCGCACTAGCATTTACGTCTCGATTTGAAATATAATTTTTTATTGTTTGATATGCAATTGTTCAAATGACGATTGTGTGGACCTTATAACCCGTGATCTTGGTAAAAAAAATTTAAAACGTAATAATAATTACAATAAAACTAGCTTTCCGAGGTTTGAAAAAAAAAAAGAAATCGGAAATTCTATACAACCTTGTTTTCAGAATGATCATTTGAAAAGTATAAGGCTCGTTAAAAGTTCAGTTTTGCAAATGCAAAAACGTTAACATTCCTACTTGGATGTGCATTACAAATACAAGTACGAGTAAAACGTACATGTTAACAATAGATGTGAAATATCGGCGAATGGTGTGCTGATAATAGTAAAGAACAATAATTAATGGTAAATAATAGTATAATTAGAAGCATAGCAGTGACAATATTGAAATTTCACGAAATGTATTGTAACACTATCGAAATCTCACTGAATTCACCAATTTTTGGCAAATCCATCAAACTTGACTGCTAGATGAACAAACCTGATCAGACATGGTCTGGGATCGCGGTAGTTTTATTGTTTTAAATATTTGTTCAAATATTCTTGCGTCCATTGAACGACAGTCTATGCAAAAAGGACAACAATGAAAGAAGAGTGATGAGAATTTGGACAAGGAATCCCCTTAAACTTTGCCTGCGAATAGAATCGTCTTTTCCTTTTGGTCTTTGGTTTACATTTTAGAAAGGCATGTGCGGGCGACAGTTTAGCTATTCGAACGTTTTTCTTCCCCCAAAATATCTAAATAACCATTTTCGTAATCTGAATCTTAAAGTTATATACTACATTCTTAAATCCGACCGTGTTCCTTATCCTACATCCTATCCTAGACATTAGAGATTGATACATCTATCTTATCCATATCCGATTCGGTACTTATCAACATCATTTGGACGAATAATTGATTAAAATCACGAGGGTGCGCAATAATTTGTACAATTACTTTATTGATAGCCTAACGGATGACATTATTTCAATAGCAAAGAAAAATGATGGTGCTATTTTTAAATTCATGTTTTCCTAGCTCCTCCAAAACTCCACGTAGATGTATTCCCGTAATCCTGAAAACGAGCATAAATTTGATATCACCGTGTTCAGGGTCAAGTTTTATTCTTTCGAATTGCAATTCTCACCTTTATTTGAACTCCGTGAAGGGATAGATTTTTCCTTGCTGCATCGCATGCTTCTAACAATCTTTTATCCTTTAGCTTGACTTCAAGCGCAAAATTTCTAACATCTCTTCTCAAGTTTACAAGATCATCTATAACGTCCGCCGTTTGTATACTACTCTTCTGCGTATTCTTCGTGTTTGTTTCCAACCCGAAAGACTTCAATGTTGATGTTATATAATTCGCGAGAGCTGCGATAACAGCAGGATTTCGCACTGTTCCTTCTTCCTGAAATCATGTACGTACAATGTTATTTATTGATTTAATTAATTAAAAATCGCAAACTAAGTACAACGATGGCATAACCAGACTTCACTCACCTCAGGCGAATGTAACATCTTATTTCCAAGAGTAACCAAACTTGTAATTTCGCGTATCGCCTTTGGGGTATCGAAGTCACCTGCTAAGGCTGATTGAATTACCGATTTCGTTTTTGCCAAGCTCTAAAGTCATAAAAAATATTTTTAAATCATTATTTTATTAACGCTTTTTAGCCCATTTCATTTTTGAAACAAATAAAAACCCAAGAACTAATCTTACTTGCAATATTACAACTTCGTCTACATTTCCCTCTGGTAAAGTTCCGTTCACGTAGTTATTGCAATCGTCTAAGAAACACTCAACTTTTTTTAATATTGCAACAGATGCCGCCATGAGATCATCCGTGTATTCCACCCCTGGAGAGGACGTCAAGAAATCATTGAGAATAAATTGAGTTTGGTTGATACAAACAATAACTGATAACTGACAACAAAAAATACCTCTCCTGTAATGCGAGGTCAAGCAAAAGAGCCTGAACTGATCGGCAGTGAATTTATCAAGTAATTCCGCGATGCTGACACTGTTTCCTAAACTTTTGGACATTTTCATACTATTTATATGAAGGTGTCCTGTGTGCAGCCAGTAATTAACCCACTGTGAAACTCCGTGATGTTGACATGATTGAGCTTCTTCATTCTCGTGATGAGGAAATGCCAAGTCGATACCTCCGCTATGAATGTCCACAGACTTTCCAAACTTCTCACTGAAGATTTAGAAGAAGAAAAATTTGAATTTGCCGCTGGAAATGGTAATGAAATATGCATTTTCAATTTTCCTGTAAATATTACCTGGCCATTACACTGCACTCTATATGCCATCCGGGTCTGCCGGGTCCCCAGGAACTTTCCCAGAAAGGTTCGCCAGGCTTGGCAGCCTTCCAAAGAGCAAAATCCTGGCCATTTCGTTTTCCCTGGGTACAAGGTGCGGTTGTTTCCTTAATGCCTAGTTTTCCGTACGCCTGATACTTACTGGTATCGAAATAGACTGAACCTAGTTCAAAATTCAAATCATCTGCATTATACTGGAAGATAATCTCTCAATTTGTGATAACAACCGTTAACGCTTCCTTGCATCATTTACCATATATTACAAAGTGGTAGTTTTTTCATCGGTCGGAATCTCGCACCGGTCGTACCTTCGTCGGTGACGTAGGCCCCGCCATTTTTTAGTATTTGAAATATAAATTGCAATATTTGAGGCATGTGTTCTGACACGCGGCAGCACAGATACGGTTGTTGAACATTCAGCTCTGCCATATCAGAAAAAAATTCTTTCTCATAGAACCTTGTTAATTCTTTCCAGTCCCGCTTACTCTCCCCAGACTTCTTTATTATCTTGTCATCAATATCTGTTATGCCCATCATTGTTATCAAGTTGATGTCAAAATATTCTACCAATATTCGACGGATAATGTCCAATTTGACGTAGGAACTGTAAGAAATTAATGGTATATCATGATTTTAGAATGAAAGAAATTGAAGCCATGTTTAATTCTATATGATGAAGCAACCGCTTTTCAATTTGACAGCTGAAAATTCTGTGTCTCGGAATATTTCACGCTTTACAGATATTCGCAGAAAGTTTCATTAATAACTGGTATCAATAGCAAATAGTCAAGATGAAAACTTCTGTCTTCAATGATTTCTTGAATTCCCATAAGAGTTGACGTAAGTGAGCAAGGCAGAATAATTTGTTTACCAAGCGTGACCTATGTGCGCAGAGTCGTAAACCGTTGGTCCGCACATATACCAACTGGCGTATCCTTCATTTCGTGTAATCAATGGAACTTTAGATTTTACTATAGGATTGTAAACTACTATTCCCGTGTCAAATCCTGTCGGCTGAATCCACGCGACTTCACCCACATTCTTTTTCTTATCTTGATTTTTCCATGCCGACACATGCAGTCGTCTATTTCTACAGAATGTAGAAACCAACAGTGAGCGTAGCAGTTTCATTATGTCAAAATTAAAATACTCATTTGGTTATTCTAGTCTATTTGCGCCTTTATTTCATGTCACGATAATATATTCAAGCAGATTTTTCTGAATAATGTATTTTTATAGGTTGGATTTTAATTTATACGATGGTTGGACGATTGCCGGTATTCCGCAATGCTCGATCAGTACCATATAAATAAAACTTTGACGATGAGGAAAGGATTATGATTTTATTGTGTTGAATACAATTTCCGCAAAAATCTTCAGCGGACACATTCTTTGCATTCCTGTTCACACGTTACAAAATTACAGGTTCGGTTCGTGGTTTGGTTATACTATATTTTTCTTATAGGTTATGTTTTTAGGGACTCTGGTTGTGTTTAATTCATTGTCTATGGTTTAATCTAGGGACCTTGGTTGTGTTTAACAATAGTAGCGCCCCTACCGGTAACAATTGGTTGTGCTTAGATTTTTTTTTTTAAGGTTACATTCCCAAAATATGTTAATACTGGAACGCTCGCCTAACGTAGCGCTGCCTGAGAGTGTCGCCGAGGAAGATAGAAAATTAGGAGAATTCTGTCCTTCTCAGACACTCGTTGCTGATTGGCAAGGAAAGAGATAGAGGTGAGAACACACACCTTCTCGCTTTCACTAACGGGAGCATATTTCTGTCTTTGTTCAACCTTTGCGTGAGGATGGACTGGCGAGACGCTTAATACCATATTTTTCATTGGTCATGTTCAACCATGGTAGCGCCTAACGTTGGTAACCACGGTGTTTTGGTAACATACCGTCGTCATAGTGATATTGAAAAGCTGAGAAAATGCCGTTCAAGAAATATCCGTAATTGGTCGGAGAATTCGTACTTCGCCTGACGTCGCACATTGTTACGGCAATGCTCTAGACATTTGATCGCGTTATGCGTAGCATACGTGGTGTTTTCACCCAGCCGCTGAGACCATAGAGATAAATAAAACAGAGCGTAAGCAACGGTGTAAGCGTCCCGTGAACGGATTCGAATCGGTTCTCTAAACGAGAGCAGATAATAATTCTAAACAGCTAGGCAGGCGCGTGCAGCTACCCCCACTCCATGTGAAGAGCGACAGAGAGGGCGGCAGGATTATTATCTTCCGTCCTTCACAGAACTTATTTAACTCTCTTCTGAACGCCGTGCGGTATCAGTCGTTTCCGAGAGATTAGAGCAGCATAACGTGTACGCAGTATTATTTCAACATTCAGAGCGCGTTGTTCGATCAGTGTACTTGTACCATACTCATCTGTGAATAATACACGAAGAGCAGCGTGTAGCCTGAAGAGAAACCGAGTTACTGAAATAAAAACATCCTACGAACGTTCAAGGTGAATTTCGTGTTTCGAGTTTCCATTTTTTTGTGTAACTTCAGATTTCAGTGATGTTATTTTTGTCTCTATGCGTCGTGTGACAGTTTTATTTTATTTTTTTGGGGTGATCTTCGGTAAATGCGCAGTTGCATTGTTAGAAAGTTTATTCAGTCGGTTCAGACAGCTACAGCACATAAAGTGAATGTAGGATCGTGTGTTGTTGCGGTGCGGATTCTTGGACTACAAGAGATTAGTAAAGATCTAAATTACGTAAAAAGTGCGTCGCTTCGCCAGTAAACCTCGGATGCTGCAAGAACTACTACATGTAAAAGTGTGGAGCAGCCCAGAGTCAAGGTAACAATACTCATTTTAATTATTGATTGATAATTCGAGGTGGTACATCTAAAGCCGAACTTTTGTTCTTGCATAACATACAATGAATACGAAACTAGACAACAGTAATAATTAATTTGGAAACTGAAAAGCCAATTTATTAAATTAATTCAAGTGTTCTGTTTTGTTTTTTACAGATTTAAGCAGAGACTTCCGAGTAATTTTTCCATTTCTCGGCAACGTTGGTGAGTTTGCACGTGTTAGGTTATGGGTATTTCCCTGGGATTCCTCTGTCACGTGGCGTGGCGGTAACAATTGTTGCACAAATCTTCGATTTCTTATCTGCATGGATAGGCTCATTCACGATCACAACGTGCTTGACTTTCAGTCGAATAATTTTTTTCTTCGCAATTTAATTTACTGTAGCTTACTTAAAATTATAAATTTTGCACGTTGTTAAAAGTGGAATGAGCATCGCGACAGGTAACCATCGCTTACTCGGCACTCGCGAGATCGAATTGTGTTTCACAACTGCTGTAGTAATCTACGTAATTTACCGATGATGTCGTTTAAGTGGTGGGTTCACCTGAGGTTTGAACGTATTCAGTTATTCACATTATTGTTAAATCGAGAAAATTCCAAAGGCTGACATAACGTAACGTAATCAAATTGCATTTTATGTTGTATATCATTTTCAATCTTTTGACATCCAACAAGCATTGATCAACTGTAGGCTTAGCTCACTTAGAAAAATGCTAATTGGCATACAGGATGTTTTTAATCAACTTTACAAAAGGTTAATGTACCGATAATCTGCCAAGATTTACTCACATACTACATACAATATTAGCGTTGGCGGAATACGACCGCGCTACTATATTCTGAGTAGGCAGATTATGATACAAAAACATTTTGCTCCCAACAGGTAATCAATGAAAATGTAAGTCAGTGACCACGGAGCAAATGATGAAGAATGATGTGTATTGGAAAAAATGGGGAATCGTTTAGATCGAATATAGGTAACCGGGTAGGTAGGTGGACGTTTTGGGATCCGTCGCGGGGTTTATGCATGTGTGTGTGAGAGTCTCTCTTTTCCGTTGGGTGGTTCCGTTGAGAAACAGGCAGGGGTAGGAAGGTCGCGATGTACCGTGATGTTACTAAATTTTGTAATCCACGCGTCAAACGATCACAGAGTTTTTTTTCAAACGACTCCGTATTCGAGTCACTCGACCATTTGTGAGCATTTGAATATTAAAGAGATTGAATGTCCTATTTATTAACACTTTGCAACCATTTCTCAATCGTTACTCAATTCAATTAAATTTAATTATTTAGTTATTACCGACCATGATTGCATTCGGTTGATCTCTGTGATCGTCTGAATGAGCGAAATGCATCTCTGGACCATCTACCGCGTTCCGTGGTACGCTAGATGGAGAGAGATGCTGGGCTCGAAGACTTCGCATCGAAGAGGACCGCCGACCGTCACGTCACACAATAATGCATACCCTCCAATCTCCCACCCGATTTTGATTTGATTTTTTGTCTGAGAAGAACAATTCGCATAGCAATGTATCTAATTCAAAAAGATGCAGATGCGGATTGGGTTTCTACAGATCTTTTGGGACAAGTCCCAGATAATACAAATTTTTGGACAGTTTAATCTGTCGCGCCTTTTTGCGCGTAGATTAATCACGAGAATTGGACGCAGCCTTTTGCGCGTGAATTAATAACCGGAATCAGGCACTTTTTTTTACGCATCGATTTTGTAAATAGTATATTACAAGTGCCAGATAATACAAATTTTTTGACAGTTTAATCTGTCGCGCCTTTTTGCGCGTAGATTAATCACCAGAATTGGACGTAGCCTTTTGCGCGTAGATTAATCACAAGAATTGGACGCAGGTTTTTGCGCGTAAATTAATAACGGGAATCGGGCACGTTTTTTTACGTGTCGATTTTGCAAACTGTATATAAAAGAGTTACGCACTCTCGACGTGCTGATTTTTCAGCTCTTCGGTCAATTTTTTGACGAATAATAAAGTTTTCAAGTTTCACGACGCCTTTTGCGCGTGGACTTGATACCTTTTAGTTATGAGAGAAAGCGCGTCACTTGATACTCGGCGCTCAACGCGCAGGCACAAAAATCTCGGTAGTGTATAGTGATAGTGGAGAATCTTGGCGTAAGTATTTATGAAATATATCTGAAATGTACAGAAACACTCGTTTAACTGATCGTATTATTTTTTTGTTTCAGGGCCACAAAACCAGTATTTTAACAAATGCACTGAAAACTATAGACTGCTCAGTTGAAAAAGATATTCACTTTAGTAACTCAAAGCAGAGAGAGATGTCGATTCAAAAAATGTAGAATATTTTTTATTGATCAATACAATCAATAATCGAAGCAACGAATATTAAAGCGAATATCAAGTTGGACTCGACCCATTTTTTGTCAGTGTATGGACTTATGTGATTGTGCTACCCATATCTTCGTGTGTTTCAGCTAATCAAAATTTTTGTCTCTTTCAGCTCCTCAAACTTTTTGTCCGTTTCAGCTAATGAAATCTTTTGTCTGTTTCAGCTCATCAAACTTTCTGTCTGTTTCAGTTAATAAAACTTTTACGCCTGTTTCAGTTAATAAAACTTGCTGTCTCTTTCAGCTAAGCAAACTTTTTGTATGTTTCATCTAATCAGACCTCTTTCCTTTTCAGCTAATCAAATCTTCTGTCCGTTGAAACTAATTAATTTGTCTCTTTTTAGTTCATTATATTTTTTACTTATTTAAGCTAAGTATATTTTTGTCTATATCGACGTATGTCACTAATTATATTTTCATCTGTTTCAGGTAAATAAGTTTTATTGACTATACTACTGAAAAATTAACGTTTCCATTTTTAGGCTTAGGTCTGATTCAGGTCTGATTTAGTTTTCACCGATACATAGATTTAGCGACGTAGTTCACCGTCATCATGATTACAAAGTGTGGTAAAATTTAATCAGCTGTAGTTTCTTTTAATGGTTTAACAGTCTTTATGATATTCTATATTATATATATCTTTATATATTCGCGATTTTAGATTCGAAAATTAGAATCAAATTAAAATGAAAAAAAAAATCCGGGAAAGTCCTTGCAATGAGCTGATTACCTGCTCGATTTAATTTCGCCTTTAGGTAACCAACCAAATTTCGTTAGTTTTGCCGTATCTATCACCGTTCTCGAGATATTACTTTTATTGCAATCGTTTTAGTGTCAGAGTTTTTTTTCTCAAATCGCTCATAGGTCATGTTCGGTTTGTATTTCACTGTAGAATTATAGAGCTATGTCGTATTTTAGGGGTTGAGCTTATTCTACTCAGATTTATTTCCATTTCTTCAAAGATTTCTGCATCATCTTCCAACAGGTAAATGCCAACATCGTATTTTCAATCTTGGTCTAGTTGATAGTTTTACGTATTTACCAGGTTCTCTATTTTAGTGATTATCTTATACCTCATAAGAAAAAAAAACCGTGCGCGAACATAGCGCGTAAACCGTTTTTTGGCTCGGATAATTTCAGTACTCGCTTCGGGCTCGCTTTCAGCTCATTCTGAAATCTTTATGCTTGCCAAAAAAACAGGCGGTTTACGGACATGCCACATAAATAGCTATTTTACGGTATGGGCATTGAAAAGCAAAACGAAGAGTGAGGTTATGTCGCGATCTGTTCGACGAAGCTACTTTATTCGGCAGTTTGGGATGCGCACTTCGAACTGCGCATCAAAACTGCGAAATAAGGACTTTATTCCGCAACTTTGTTCGCTGCTATATAAAGCGTCACTTTACGAAACGAAAACTGCCACAAAAAGTGGAATTTTCAATGCCCATGCCGTAAAAACCATATTATTTGCGCAGATGACGTTTGCAAGGTTCAATTTGATTCGCAATTTGAATCTTCGGCCCGCGGATACGAGTTGAATCCACTTATTGTTTATATTGAAAAAGTAGTAAAGGCTAAAATAAACCGAGTGACGTAACTACTGGGTAAATTCTTTTTGACCCAACCGTTTTGTCTTTTCTTTGCAACAAAGCATTAGATAATGTTTGCTAGAAAGGATTTCTTTTTGCACTTAATTATTTTCATTTTGCTCATTATAATCTTTCGTTTACATCATCGATCAATTCATTAGATGTGCGAACAATTTGAATTTTTTATATTGAAAAAGTCTGGTAATTTTATCTGAGATGTTTGTATTCTGTGCGAAAAGACTATTTATACTTACCTAAGCGTGGAAGCTATTTAAAGAAAAGAAAAAATAGTATTGTGTCGTCAGTATATTCAGAACGATCGAGTCTTCAAGTTTTCATACTTTATAATAGATATAAGTATACGACGTTTGAAAATAGTTGGTATTATGTAGTTTACATCGTAATTCATATCAATATAGTTTAAAGGTTTAATTTTTATGTAGGCAACAGTTACGTGGTAGCAAAATTCACAGTTATGTAGACATTTCTACGTGCTGCTTATACGTATACGTACATACCTATTGACACAACGATTACCTATTTTTTCCATTCAGAAATAAACTCAATTTTTGTTGTTCCACCAGCCTGCTTGAACAACAATATTAGCCGGCTCAAAGGTCAGAGGTGGTGTCAATTAATTGTTTTCTTATCAGTTACGATTTTACGGATATTTCACTTTCTTGTTACAAAGAGAAAACGATAAGTTATGAAAAGTGGAATGATATTCCATGTTGTTTAATGGGATGGTAAACTTGATTTAAACATATACGTTAGAAATGACGTCGCACGTCAGAGGCAAGAAAATTCCCTCTTGCGCAATTTACGGTCCCACGTTTAAATTTGTAATAAATAACGTTTCCAACTGCAGAGGCAATCTTCCGCTTCAAAAGTCAGAGACACTGTCCCTCTAAAGCCGCATATGTTTAAAGTAGTGTGCGAAAAACTGTGTGCGTTGTTAATTTGAAGCCAACAACAATACGTATGATTATTCATACACTTTATGCCGCTTTACAAACGCGGTAATAAGCATAACATTTGAAAAAATTAATCTAAGAACCGTTTATGATTCTGTTTTCGTAATTATTTCTTCACTTGGTGTATCATTTTTTAATTTTATTTTAATAATTTAAAAGATATTCTTTCTATGACCTTCACGTTAAACTTGCAAATTGGAGGCTAGCGTCATTCACTAATAGTTTAATGCAGTAGGCAAAAGGCAGAGATGTTTTAGGTAAATAGTATACGTGTACGTAAAATTACATTTTTTTTGTCGCTGCTTTCAAGTGATTTTCTTTTCGTTTTTTCCCCCCTTCTAATCAATATTGTAAACACGTGTGTGAAAGCAAACAATCTGAATAAATAACGAATGATTACAATTAATAAAGGAGTAGTTATTAAATAGAGTAACTTCATTGTGGCAAACGTGTTTTGTTGGCAAAAAGAAATTTTCACGCGCGATGATGATAATTTTTATCCAGATTTTATTTTTTTTTTTTCGCTTAATTCCCAGTTCTAGCATTGGTCGCATGGCATCGATCTTAAAACCATTCCATTATCAAATACTGCACGTCTCAAACGACCAGCTCATTGTCATATTATTACTTCAACTTAGCAAAACTAGGCATTAAAATATAAGTTTTGATAATAATAACAAGCGTTTAGCCTAATCTTTTCACGATATAAAATCTGATTCAAGTACCTATGTCTATTTATGGAAGATGGAAAAGCAACCTCCCGTCGTGGCGCACAAGAATTTTTTATCTAATTTATTGTTACTCGTTATTAGATCCTGTAAAATTTATGATTCGAGAAGATCATCGGGACAGTGGTATATTGAACCATGATTTATCCTACGAAAATTGAGAAAGTAGACCTTAGTTCATTATTCGGTATCCATTGATAATTAGAGTAAGAAATTTGAGATGCAATTTTCGGAAAGACAAATCTACTCTGTGCGATAACGGAGTAGATACAATTACGATTGTAATTTTAATTTCTCTTTCCGAGCTTGATTTGCGAGTATTCAAATCATGTATGTATTACTGAATTTGATACTGTAATTACTACTGACACGTTAAGACGGTTTAGCACAGTGGTTTTAGTATCTTAAACGCTTTCGTGGTTGGATCTATCGTTTGAACCAAAGGAAATTAACTATTTCCCAAACAAATGCGATGACTGGGAAAAATTAAACAATCGCAGGACATAAATGTAAAGTTACAAGGTAATAGCTGTTAATTTTTGTATTACAGCAATGCATTCGTTGAAAACTAAAAATAAAAATAATTACATAAATGAAACGCAAATAAGGAGTTTATCGAACTGATTTTGTGCTTAAGAAAAATAAACAAAAATGTACCAAAAAATACGTTCACGCATAAAAATAAAAACAAGTATCTTTTCAATTTACGCGAGAAATGCAATACTGTAAGAATTAACACGTAATATTCCAAAATGCAAATATGCGAACACGTTAAAACGTAACTTATTCAAATTCGTTTTATTACTCTTTTTTTTATTATTTTCTTTTTTCATGATTTTCTACAGTGCTTCTACTAAAAATGTCGTTAAGTATCTTTTGTCTTTCAAAAACCTATATCTTCATAGTTATCCTCGAGGAAAAAAAAAATCAATCATTTTCGTAAGTTAACAATTAATTACTCGCGTATCATTCGTTAGTTCTCGAAATAATATGGTGTGATAATAAAAATAATAGTAATAATAATCATAATGACTACACAATATGTAGAATTAAAAAGAATGTAAAGAGAACGTATTTTCGTGTAATGATAATAATGGTAATAATAATAATAATGATAATAATAATATTTAAAATAATAGCGGTAAGATTTATTATTATTATAGTACTAAAGATAATAATAATTATTTATAATAATTAAAAATTCATTTTATGATCGTTTTAATCGCTCGAACGTGAAACACAATTCGTTAACTTTGAAAAATACATTTTGGATAATTGTTATCTCGTGTTTCAACGTGTATTTGTTGTTCTTGTTCTTTGCGTTTTGTTTGTTTTCCTCGCGTTTTTTTTTTTTTTGTTTGTTTTTGTTTTATCCCTAGTTTTTCGATTTTCCCTTGTTCGCGGTCTCTCTCTCTCTCTCTGCATTTCTCTCTCTCACTCTCTGTTTTGTCTTCTTTTTCTCCAATCTGACAAAGTAGAATTTGTCACCTCTTTCTCTGTTACTCTCTTTGTTTTTTTCCGGGGATTCTTGTGTCGTACAACGGCAGGTCGCGCGTTAGACGTTGTCCTATTTTTGTTATGTAAAATAATTAATTAAAGGTAAGATATTATTTTATGTTATGGGTTTTTACGGGGGCCAAGAGACCTAAGATGAGCACACGCAATGCTTCCTCGGCAATGCCATACTATCTTTATCATATTTGGCCCAGCCAGGATTACTTCTTAAAGAAGCCTACACCTTCCCTTCTTCTTCTTCTTCACCTATAGCAAAAAAGAACAAAAATTAAAAACGAACGAATAAGCTAAGACCATCGAAAATTGGAATCAGATTTTCTTAAAAGGTCTCCATTTGTTACCTGCAACGCAGCTCTGGTTGCTGTTTCAAAAACTTCCCGCACTCCCTCCTTGCTTTTGGCAGAACACTCTAGGTATGCGAAGGCGTTAATTTTTTCGGCCATTGCACGTCCTTCTTCAGGTTTGACTGGCTCTTGTTTCATCTTTCCAAGTTCTTTAATTGTACCGGGATCATTACGAAGGTCTTTTTTGTTACCGACCAATATTATCGGCACATTGGGACAAAAATGTTTGACCTCTGGTGTCCATTTTTCGGGAATGTTCTCCAAGGAATCGGGACTGTCGATGGAGAAACACATCAGAATAACGTCTGTGTCCGGATAAGACAGTGGACGAAGCCTGTCGTAATCCTCCTGACCAGCCGTGTCCCAAAGGGCTAGTTCGACCTGAAAAAAAAGACAATTTTCAATTCACGTCTGGGGTTAAGAAGAAAACGAATGAATCGGCAAATGTTCTGTCAATATTTAATCTCTCAGAAATAATAGAGAATTTACAACTATAGAATTGTTATATACAAAGGTGAAAACAGTATTCGATATCCTTTTAGGTTTAAATCATAGTTACCTGTTTGCTGTCCACTTCGATGTCCGCGACATAATTTTCAAATACGGTAGGTACATAAACCTCGGGGAATTGATCTTTGCTAAAAACGATCAGGAGACAAGTTTTACCACAGGCACCATCACCCACGATCACCAGTTTCTTTCTTATAGCCGCCATGAATCCTGTGAGATAAGAGATACAACGAATTAGGAAAATTATTAAGAAACTTAGTCTTTGATTGAGGTAGACAAAAAGCAGTTCTAAGAATTTTTTATCGTACTGTTTTTTGAACCTCTATACTTTAGCACTACATGTAATTATTTAGAGGACGGTGTTACGTGTACTTATATTTTATATACTCGGTGCTAAGTGTGAAATAGATATTTAATTAACTATTTTCTAATCGCAATACTCGTGGGAGATATCTATCTATATGTTTATTTATTATGCTTATGCTTATTACTTTAAAAACAAGCTCCCTTTAAAAGCTTCTATTTATTAAAACCAAGGGGATATTTAAGGATGTGCACTGTGTTATGTTTACTCTCTTTGTACAATTATTCGATATTTGACTAATCAAAGCGTGTCGTAATATGTTATTGACAAACTATTTGCCTTAAAAAATAAAAAATAATACATAACTGTGCTTCCAGATGCAGTTATTTATTTATTTTGGTCAGCTAAAAACGTTTAAATACAGCTAATAATTGCGTTATACATTCATACACATACATACAACACGTGTACACGGCATTATAGAATCGGCTGCATTTGCCTCTGTAACATTCAAAAAGTAGTAGAAATTCGGTAATGGAAAGATAAGGGGAAAAGTAAGCTGTTCAAATAATAATTTAACTTCGCTGACTTTTCTTTCTTCGATTTTAGAAATGTGGAAAAAAGAAAGAACAGATTGACCATCGAGCGATTGTGGTAATATTCAGGGAATATCTTTAATGCCAGACGGGAGAAGGAATTAATTTTTCTACGCAAGAATGATTATGTCATTCACCAAAATAATCAGCGGCCACATATGTTCTTGGAAAGAAAGATAAAGATAATACGTTGAATTTATCTCTAGATAGTTCAGTATCAGGTACGAGTACATGGCTAGTGGACAATAATTTTTCTTTGATACCTTACACCATTATTGACGATTAATCTTTTCCATTTCCCCCTTCTATTTTCTCCTGTCTATACTCTAGCTCTCTGTGATATTGTGTCAGATACTAAAAGTGAGAATGTAATACTCGTTTGAAATTGCGTGTTTATTTATCGAGATGGAAAAAAAAAAGACAAAGAAAAGAAAGGAGGGGCGGAAGTTGGCTTCGCATCTTTTGTAAAATGGAAAAATGATGGAAGCGATTGATGGGAAGACTTTTAAATTGCCAAAAGTAATTAAAAAATATTTTCAAAGTATGTAACATATCCTTACCATGGATATTTCTAGTCTGAAACTATACAAAAGTGTTGAAATGTGACGAGCAAAAGGGTGGCGTTGAACGTGATGATAAGAATTTGCTATCAGGTTTGATAACAATATTTACAGAGGAAATAGAGGCCATGATAATTATATTGCAGACTGCCGACATGCTATAGCAGTAAAGAGATTCTTAAATGTAAATTAAGTTCGCTCAGCAACGGATGTTGCCATTTTTCTTAACTGCGGCCTAAGAGAAGAAATTACAATTGATATACGCATTGAGCTGTAATTAATGTTAAGACGCTAAGTGAAGCAATATCAAAAAGAGTCAAGCAAAACACACCAATAATAATACTAATAACAGCAATACAGGATACTGAAAGTCATTTTCATTTTTTTGAAAGGAGATCTACAAACGGTCAGGCGATGGCAAAAAATACGCAATAATAATAAAAGCATTGTCAGTAAATACAGTTGTTTTGCCGGCAAAATCTTCAATCGTAACGAAGAAAATAATTCGAGAAAAAAAAAAAAAATACAAATATAATTTTGAGTTGATAGTTTTTAATCTGATAATCGATGTAATTTGTAACGACAAATCAATAGAACCTGTATAAATAGAACTGAAGTAAGAATATGGAAGATGATTAGAAAAAAAAAAATGAGACTCAAGTTTTATTGTTCCTTTCAACGAATTATCAACAGTGAGTCATTGCTATCTTACGTAAAGGGGACTTCACGTTCCTTAAGAGTGTGAATTTATTTAGTTTTTCCTGATAAAATAAGTAGCAAACAAAGAGATCCTAACATCAAAATTAAACACCTGTGCGCAGAATAATAACGTGCAATAATTATTATTTTTTGCATTGAATTAATGAAGCAAATCACTGTAGTAACATGAAAAGCACAAGACAATGACGCGAAAAAGTAACAAACAAATCAAGGACTATTAGCAAATTTTTGCCTGGGTAGCTAAGTAGCGTTATCTCAAGATAGACTTATTTACAAGGACTTCAGACCACACAAAGCGAACACTCATCAACACTCTCAAAAATCAAAGAGTGATTCAAATCTTTAAGACCGATGTTGTGTATTTCCCCCAGTATTTGATCAAGAATATTATTTTCAATTCACAATAATTCATATGTTTCCTATATAATTTGCAGTACACATTTTTCTTATTTTTCAAACCCTGTTGCTGCTACGCGTTGTTAAAAATCGCCCTAAAATTTTTTTCTTTCATTCATACAAACTTTGCTACGGATTTGAACAGCAAAGAGATAACAACATCACAAACAACTTTTGAACCAATTTTCCGATCATTGTCAAAGTGACGATGACGAGGTCTTTCGTGCTCACAGTTTTAGAAAACTTTGTCGCCTTGTTCGAACTATTGCTTTCGTACAATTGATCTCAAAATAGTTGTTTTATTTATTTACTTAGAAAAGAAAGAAAAGAAAAAAAAAAAAAAAGAAAAACGAAAGAAAAAAACGCTAATATTTAAATCTGCTTCTTCTGTTTCGCTTTCATGCTCTCTTTTACTCTCTCAACTTGATAAACAATTTCCATCTACGTATTTACCGGCAATATTTTCATTCCAATCCTGCAATACGATAGTAGCAAAGAAAGGTACAAAATGAAAAAAAAAATTTAAAAAAAAAAAATGTTTTACAGATATTAAAAATATCTATGTAATATGTATATGTTTTATATACATTATAAATATATATATGTGTGTACATTATTACCGATAGAGCACTATTGTAGTATCGATAAAACTCACTGTCCGACAAAATATGTTCCAACTGTGATTTGTCAACGAAACTGACAATAAATTGTACATATCTAAAGGGTATAGATTTCATTTTGTATGCGATAGTGAGAAATTCGTTCAGAAAATTCATCCGCGGTAAGACGTTTCTGAGAAAATCGCGGATGTATATTTAGAATGTAAGAATTATTTGCCAAATTAGACAAAGTCATCGTTAAATATATCAACTCTGAGAATTGATGTTTCAAGTTTGACCATATTGAAACAACCTCTGATCGTTGAAACTTTGATGCATCAAAACAGGAAATTTTGTAAAACAAGGTGCTAGAGTCAAATCCTGAGAAACTTTGCAGCATAAAACACATCGTTACACATGTTTACAAATTCCTGGTTCAAAAGCGTCAATGCGAAGAGATCAAAGTCGATTTTGACGTATCTATTACAAATTGAAACTACATACCTAACTGCTGCAAATTGCTAATCTGGTGATTTCAAAACCCTGCCCGAAAAAAAGTACAACGCAATAAATGAATATTGTTAGTAGAGTTCCGTGAGAATTTTAAAAAATGCGCGAATATCGACTGCTGCTCGGTCTTGTCGTACGTAACAAACGAATTGGAAGATTTTATCGGACGTTGTGACAAGCTGTAAAACGATATACGATAAACGAGGTGAAAATATTTCTTTGGTAAAATCTCTGGACCTACGAGAGCTAAAGCTTTAAAAGAAATATACTGGGCCGTACCTGATCCAGGGTACCCAGTATCGTCAGGGCCGAGTCTCCGGCCCACAATGCATCCCATGTTTTAAGTCTTTCTTTCAGCGTCTCTCTGTTTTAAGTGGAGATTTTATATGTTAGAATGGATAGCGAGCTGGGAGACCATCGCAAATAACCACACAATTAGAAAAATTGATCTTTAAACTTCTTTACACTGTTATTTATGGGCACACGTCTCTTTTAGTGTCAAATGTATGAAAAATAAAAACAAAAGTAATCAAAGAGTCGGGATTGCTACTTTCTACAATAAGTAATCACTTTTTCGCACTCTTTTCAAATAAATAATTCAGTAAAATAAACGAACAAATGAAAACACGCTAAGCGTTTGTTTTTTTATCCGACTAAGAGGACAAAACACCAAACTAACAGCCAACTATGAGGACGAACGATACGTATGCACAAAAGATATATCACTCATTTACGTATTGGGATAAATCACTGAAGGCTCATTTAATGGAAATGTTTAATTGTATTCGAGTTAATAAGAAGGAAAGAAAAAAGAAAACAAGATGGCATACTACTGAGAGTTCTTTGCAAGACGCGTTGTTTTCTTGTTATTTTTCACCCCATCTTCGTTCATCTTCTCTTTCCGTCAAAATTAATAATTTATGAATATTATGTATATTTATATATCTATATACTGAGACGCCGAATAATCTTGCAAAAATTATTAACACATGCGAAGAACATTGGCACAGGACGGAAAAAAAAAACATCGTATACATATAAGCGATATCATTCCTATTGTACTGTACAAGCCGCTGATACTACTGCTGTTCTTTCTCCTCTTTTTCTCATAGCAACAAAAATATCGAATCCTACATATATATTGATATATATATATATGTATGTATGTATATATAATATATATGTTTTTTTTTCTCAAATAAAGAATTACAACACTTTACAAAGAAATATACTAACACCTTTGCAGCATACGTTTGTGTATGTACAATACAGTAGTATATTAATGATCACGTTGCAACACTACTTCATGACTCATCGATAAATAACAATCACGCTTCTAATCCATGACGGATTCTAGTCTTTTTCACCGATATGAATTTTCGTTTTTCAACTTCACCACGGCGCTATACGCCGTTGATATCCGGATATTATTTTTACCAAAGCTACGTGTGAACAAGAATCAAAAGGACAAATGTGGGAACGGGGACGGAGCCGAGTTATGCACAGTGTATAAGAATGGAGGAAAAATGGCGATGCAACTGGAATAACCGTTGAAATAAAGAAAAAAATGCGAGTAATCTATGCCAAGGAAATGAAATTTGTCAATTGTTTTGAACTATACAAGGGTGGGGCTGCATCGAGTCGACGAGTCGATAGCAAGTGAAAACGTAATAGTTTCTTTCCGGTAGATGAGAATGATGTTGGCGAAGGTAGACGACGTTTAGAAAAATCAATTTTTACACACGGTACCTGTAGTACAAAAGTGAGTAGATTTGTAGGAAACAAAATTCAGCTGCACATAAGTAACGATGCCTCGGGAAATGAGGAATACTTTCAACGATAACCCAAGTTGCGGTATAGGGCAAAGATAAGAATAATGATGATGATGATTATGATGATGATATTAAGATATTCTATTGTTATAACCGTTTTTCTCTCGTCCTTGATGAATCGATGTATTTTGCACAACACTTTGTACGATGAATATGACGATTATAAGCTACTTGCTAACGACCCCAGTAATACGACGTCTAAAATCGCGTGTAGTTAAAGATTGCTCTGAAACTTTCGCCCCTCCCCCTGCGCCCTAATCTGTGTAAAATAAACGGTTCAAGGCGGCGGCGGCGGCGATGACGACGATGGGTGACGATGATGATCGAATCTTTCTTCGTAACTCGGAAAGTTACTTGCGTACTTACTTATAGATATGATTGGTAACTTGCTTACTTACTGAAAGTTCAATATTACCAGATTCTTGCTTTAACTGAACTTAGACGCACGCACGCACGTACCTACGATGTATGTACATGCACACACATGCACACGACACGCACACGGGCAGAAACACGCAAGAGACGCACAATATGCGGCATACATATACTCACAATCGGTAGCAGGGCAACGCGTAGAGAGAGAGATAGGAAACTACCCTCGGACCGCTTTGCCTCCGACTTCGGCGCACGAAACACAAGAAAAAAACACACGATTTTTAACACCAGATTGTCCCCGCCCGATGATGACCACTGATTATGCGATCTTCTTTTTTTTTTCTCTCTGCGATTACGTTCCTTTTTATATCCCTTTCCCTATACCCTTCTTTTTAATCCTCGAAGCCTGCGGATACGCTTCCTTACTCCGTACGTAGAGCTTGTTTTCCACTCTACAGTGCGTGACTATTTCATCTACCACACCTATTCCCGTATTTAACCACCACGTATCGTTCTTACTCTCTCACTCTTTCTTTTTCTTTCTCTCACTCGCTCGATCGCTCTCCCGTTCTCTCTGAGTTTCCTATTTTCCTCACTTCGTGTTTCGTTTCGTTTTATCTTTTTTTTTCTGTTGTAAATATATTCTTGTTCTTTCAGAATGAATAGGTGTTCGTTATGTATACGTGTGTATGTGTGCGTATATGTGTGTATGTCCGTCGCTCTCTCTCTCTCTCTCTCTCCGTGTGTACGTATAGAGTATGTGAGAAAAGAAAAACAAACGCCGTGTTCGCGAGCTGCGAGTTTTTCGTATATCGGAAAAACTGTCGCGAGAACGAAACTTCGATACGAGTAACGTAAATGGGACACGTAACGCGGCACAGTATCGCACAACCCCACGGTAACGGATTATTTTAAAATATAATTGCGTATTTACCTGAAATCGTATGCGACAGATAGTCAAGAAAATGGCTGCCGCCCCCTCGATGACCACACCTCAATAATCTCGCCGCGGTGAGGCACGGGGCGCCCGGGTCACGTTGTGGGGGAGAGACTCGCGGAATCTCGACCAATTGTAACGCGGCAATCGTATGACGTCAGAAGCTTAACCCAATCACAGATCGCGGTGATACCCGGAGGGGGTAGCTGCTTGGTACCAAAAATGCGATGGTGGCGCCATTTTAGCTTACCCCTGCATGGCCGCGCCACCGTCGCGGAAGTGTGAGATATTGCCACGGGAGAGGGATGAACAAACGCGAGGCGCGGCGCGTAAAAAATTGAAATATGAATAATTATAATTGATTCATTATACATTTTATAAGCACGTACATTCATATAAACACATAAATCACTGGCATTGAATCAGTATTAAATTTACCGTATGTCTGTATTTACATATGTACTAGGTAGATGTAACGTATATGTAGTTTCATTTTTTTCTACTAGTTTTTAACTACGTACAATCAATTTACGATCGCGAATTTTTCGTATACGTATATAAATCTAATGCACGCATACGTACATACATGGTATACTAGCGCATGCAACGATGTATGACTGTATATTAGTGGATGACCTCAGCCGGCGCGGGCAATCACGATTGAGTTGTATCGACGTGTGCTGTAAAATCCATGTAAAATCTGTATACCTGTGTACCTAGTTGCTTATTTGTGTTATCGCATGCGTGTATACATATGTAAGGAGTACGAACCACGTCCGTTCAACCGTCCCAGTCACGTAGTAATATACACATATTCGCACAATACTAAATCTGTGTGTGCGTGCACGGTAATCGCATGACGTCATCCTATGACACATACCGGAATCAACGAACTTTGCTTGATTTATGATGATTATTGTAAACAGACCGATGAGGAGAATGAAGAATCAGGGTCCAGGGGTAGGTCATGGTGTATGTACTTCGCAAAATTACAGCAAATGGTCATTCGTTTTTTCGTATTCTCGGCGTGGATAAATTTCAAATTTATTCGATACCATGCTATTTGTCTCACTTCTGTGTTATTCTTTCAAAATTCAACGTAAAGTTTCGTTATTGACTCTCCTGTACCAGCCACCAGATCACAATAATAAATACGGTATATCTAAATTCAGAGTGCATTGTCAAACGAGAGGGAAAGTTATTCGGAACAAGAATTGTTTGCTATATCGATTAATTGATTTCACAATTTGAATTGTTAATTCATTTATAATCGTCTATACTTTATTTAACACCTTATAAATTAGTATAATATTGTGATTTTTCCCATTTGCTTTTACACTATGCATCTACCTAAGTGTAAGTATATATGTATGCATGTGTACAGATAATTTAAGGGGCGATTTTTTAGCATGATTCTTCCCCTGATTTTTTTCTCAGTTTTTACAGCATTCACTTCATAATTATACTCAACAATTCGTATAATATTGAGGCATATATTACTTAACTTTTGCTAAAGGTTTACAATCGATCATTGATCAATCCGAAAATGCAGCAAATCATCGTCGTTTATTCGTGTGCTATACTTATACGTATAGTGTTTAAACATGATACGTATTAAAAACGTATATTTTCGTGAAACCATTTTGCAATATATATGTACAAAAATAGAAAACGGAAGCCTAAGCGAAACATCGAATAGAACGAACAGAGGAAAAAAATAGTTACAATGTGGTGCGCTATCGCATAAGTTATTGGAATACCAATGAAATAGCCTTCCTAATCTCTAATATTATACAATGTCCAATACCTCTTTACTCTCTAAAAATTCGCCTAAATTAGGTTGCTTTCAGTTTCCGGAATCGATAAACAGCCCGTTCTACGGAATAACCAGACTTTCTTAGGTCTATGCTGTCTTGTGTAAAATTTAAGATGGCAAAATCGATGAAAAATCCTCTCGTCACCATTTCTATCGTCATATTCTAGCGTATTTGGAAATTGCGTTTGAAAATAAGATCCAACTTTTGCAAAGTTTGAAACGCAGGATGAATTTTTGTTTCAACTCAATCATGATTTCCTTTATAAAATAAAACTGCATTTCAAAATGACTGCCGAAATTTACGAAATAATAATGTATTTCATTGTGGTACTTTAAAAAGTTGGACCGGAATTGATCAAACACATGTAAATTTTACGGCCTGCATAATAGAGTCTATTTTATTAAAGAAACATGTATACGAGGGACGTCGGTTTTTAAGAATCGCGACCACCTTAATGCTTTTTAAAGAGCATATTTCAGGCTTGTTTTCATTGAATTTTGAAAACAGGTTGTATTCGTTGCTGTAGTTCATGTAATTCTTCAACAAGTCATTTAGAAGGAAAAACGTGTAGATCAGACGTGTGTTTATCAAATCGTTAAAGATTTAGACGATGGTCAGTGACGGTGACGAGATTTCGGGAATTTTATAATTCTAACAATGAGAGGGAAAATTTTAAAGAATACCGAGGTACTCTACATATTTCTGCACAGTTGATAATGAAAATAACGACTCAAAGAATGATTTTTTCTTTAAACGGGGCAGTCTTATTCGGGATTTTCAATTTTCTTGCGGAGGTTCTGGATCGTTCGGATTTCCTCCCATTTGACGTCTCAGAGAATCTATCAGATCAGGATTTGCACTCTGCATTTGCTGTGCCAGCTGTTGACCCCTAGAAAAATACACCAATTTTTGCCATTAGAACATTCCGAGCATAGCATGATTACATGTAAACTCTATGAATATGAGATTACATAAAAAAATGAGATTGTAAATATTTGTTTACAATATGAATTTTTAAATACCCGATGCGTCAAGTTTTCATTTCACATTCGTGATAATAATAGATTGATTTCTTACGCCTCGATCAGAGCTTCCATTCGGCCTCCTTGTTCTACATTTCCGCTCATTAAATCACTCATCATGTTTTGCATTCCAGGGTCAGAGAGCATTAAACGAGCCATATTTCGAAGCGCAGGGTTACTGAGTAAGGAGCTCAAATCCATATTGGGTGCAGCTCCTCCTGCTCCTCCAGCCGAATTATTTCCAAGAACCATGTAGCCTACGCCCTGCTGGGCAAGTTTCTCTTCGGACAATTGTAAGTTCATTTTGTAACTCTCGTTACCCGGTTCCATTTCCAATGCCTTTTGATAACTCTGTTTGGCCTCTTTGTGCTTGTCTAAACTTGAATAAGCTAGCCCTAAACGTCCATAAGCCTTGCTGTAAGAAGGATCTATCGCAAGTGCTGTATGACAGTCCTTTATCGCTTGAGCATGATTTCCTATTTTACTATGCACCGCCGCTCGGTTGCAGTAATACACCGCGTTGCGGCTGTCCAATTGAATGGCTCTGAAACAATAGAGATCAAAGTATTTTATTGCAATATTTTCATCGCAAACAAAATCACTTGTTATTATTATTATTTCTTGACAGCCTCTCGACCTTTCAATGATTTAAGATTTTACAGAAAAATTCTGATCAGTACCAATAACAAGAGCAAGAATCAAGTATTCAGAATCATGTTAGAAATATTCTTCGTTCTCTTAAAATCGGCCGCTTAAATCACAAAACGAATTAAAGTTTCATCGGCAAGGAATATTGCGAGTCTTTGATACATTTTAAATGATTTCGTTAATGTTTCACCTACTTTGTGTAATTAGCTAAAGCTTCATGGTGTTTCTCAGCTTTCATAAGGTTGTTTCCCTCATTTTTGAGTCTTTCAGCTTCAGCTTTGGCCTCGGGCGTAGCCGGAGGTCCAAAATCAGGTTTGGCATTGTCGACAGCATTTTGGTATAATTCTAACAAATTAATGTTGGGCAAAGCATCGGAAGCTTGAACGTTGTAGGCACTTTCCAAACATTGAATTGCAACCTCCAAGCTCTCCCTTGAATTATCCGACAGATCGCCATCCTCCAATTGCTGCGTTAATAACTGCACAACCGATGCAATTAATCCTTTTACTGCCATCTTGAGTTTGAGTTAATAATTACTGGAAAAGAAACAAAGTCTTTGAGTTATCAAGACCGCCGATTCACATTTTTAACAAGAAAGAAAGATAGAAATAAGGAACAAATAAAAGAATAGCAGAACCATCTTTAAAGTTATTCAATCGAATATGGATTCATTTCTTTCTTGTGCGTTAGAAATTCGCAGAGAACCATTTTTTGTGGAATGAGGTGGCGAAAAAAAAAATTTGAAATCATTACGGACGGTGATTATCTGCTCATTCATCCTCAGTGGGAAATTAACCGCCAAGTTTTACCCGCTTTTCGCACATCTTACGCGTCCGACTTCACGTCTTACGGAATTATTGTTTTTAAATATCGATGTATGCATCAACTTGTGGTGAGGACTTGCTTTTAGACTTGTTATCCGTATTGCGTCGAGAGTAAATAGGCGCGTTGATAAATACCGACATAATTGATGGTAAAGTGTGATAAACGAACCTGCCTTTAAAGAATTGATAGTGAACGTGTTAAAACGAGTGGTACCAGCGCAAAAGCGGCGACAGCAAACGATTGATTAGGATAAAAATTTCTACGTGTCTACTCGGCTGGTAGGCCGGATCACCTTTTTTGTACGTACAACTTATACCTATAACCAAAAAGATTGAACTGCTGCGGCCGGCTAACGCTTTGAGCATAGAGTAAATACGTAAGTGAGACTGCCGATTTCGGGATGTTACTATTCTCCACCGCCAGAGGCGCTATCGTAATTTCCACTCCATTCTCCGGCGCCAAAACCAAAGTGTCATTTGTTAAAACGGCACCAACGACGCCACGACTCACGCAAGAAGTCGGAGCTTCTTAATTCGCTAAAGCAGTTTTATCATTTCACGATATCCGTGGAAAAAATGGTGGATATTTCGTCAAATAACAAAGTTAAAATGATTTAGAAATTGGATTGAACGCGACATTGAACATTTGTTTTAGGCAACAATGCAGAATTTATATTTCAGTAATAACGATATAATGTATAATAACACTTAACAAGGCATATAACATGGTGTATAATATAATAGTATATACGTATAACAATAGATTAAGTATGATGATCATGTAAGAATAAATTAGTATAAATTAATTTCAACAACGTTATTGGTAAGATTTACAATCTTTTTTTTTTTTGTTTTTCAACATTTTTTTTCTTTTTTCCTAATTTCAAAAATATTGAAATATTAAACATGCACAAGTGATTGAAGAAAATTCGAAATTTAATTTTATAAATTATTGACTGGCCCTTGTTGCACGATTTTGTAGACCGTGCTATTTGTCGTGGCACCGACAAAAATATATCGACGTTGAGAATAGTTGAACTGTGTCATTGTTTGAACACCGTCGAACCATTGTTGTATGCGCAATTGAAATCCCTGTACATAACAACGCAAAACTCGCAATTGAATAACTGATGTTGTATCTGCAAACTACTAAATTACGAGTATGTATGAAAAAATTTCTCTGATTTATTCTTACCCCGTAGTACATGTATTCGTAGACAAAAAATCGTCCTTCTTCAGTGGTAACGATTACGAAGGCATCACTAGTCCCAGAAGCTAAGGTACGAATAAATGGCAGTGTTTAATAAAGAAATCGAAGGCATGCGTAGAAAGTTTTCAAAAATTTGGCAAAACAAGTATGTGTGATCTGAGAATTTTTTACCTCCAGAATAAAATACTTCGATAGTTTTCACCAGCGATTGATGAAATAGACTTTGATAAAAATAGTAGTTATCAAATATTCTATTGTAATAAAAAATGTGTACAGAATTGGCCAGAGGATCATCGAGTAATACGAAATATTCGTTTTCCAGTATCAAACTCTTGACATTCTGGCTTCCTCCGGTCCGAAAGCTCCTCAACAGTTCAAACTGAAATGAAGTAAACCTCTTCGTCGTATGCGTATAGTTTGATTTTATAAACAGTTAGAAAAAAAGCATTGCTCACCTTAGATTTGCGTATTTTAAAACGATGGATCTGAGATTCGGCTGGGCGTTGTGCACAGGCTATAAGAAGATGTATTCCGTGCCTCTTGGTGGCAAAAATATCCAAAGCGATTGCACCACTCGTTCGAATTTTTTGCACCAAAGTAATTTCACCACTAGACAAGTTTATCTCGTAAACCAATGAATTTACTTCGTGGGATTTGACGAATGCGTCGTAGTAAATGGCAAGGACGACGTAGAATTTTTCTGCGAAATTACAGCAGAATTAAGAACGAATCCGAGAGTTTTCTGTGAAACTTGTTGCTCAACACCAGCATGTAGGCAACTGAAGTTACATTTTCTATCACGTTACGTGTTCGAAGTGTATCAAGGGTTGCCTATTTACTGGCACTGAGTGGTGAGTTTCACAGAAAACTCCCGCTGCAATTCAAACTTACTACAATCAGACGCGAACAGTACATTAAAGAAATTTTACCCCCGATCATAAAGGTCTTGGCATCGCTGAGATAACCGCCAATTTCCAAGCGTTCTGCCTCGACGTGTCCCTTGATCTGACCGGTTGGCATCTTCTCGGAAGTCATCCACGAAACCGTAGTGATTTCGGCGGCGTGATTTTCGTGTGTGCAATGGGGACCGCTTGATGTGACGTTGCTGACGATTATCATTCCGAAACGGGACTCTAATTCGTGGAAATTATAGACAGTTTTCGCGCCATCAATCTTCCAAATTTTACACTCGTAATCGAGGAGTTCAGCCACATATTGAGCAGGACACAGACAAGAATCCGGCAAACCGCAGTGCCGGCCTTGTTCGACTCCGTAAAGGTTCAATTTGGTCATCGATTCTACGCTGACGGTTTGAATTTTACGGATGTTTGGGGCCCGGATAACGAGTTCTTGATCCACGTCTAAGTAGAAGAAAATATCCGGCATTGATGCGGTAGCGTTTATCGATCTGTCGATTATTTTGTCTATGTATGATTGACCGGTTTCGAGGTTTTTTATCATGGTGTTTACTTCGCTCGTTATTTCCCCTGACAGATCGGTCAATTTGATACCGTTCACTAGATCGGATACGGAAATGTCTGAATGAGTCTCAAAGTCTGCTGCAAAGATCTGCCGGAGGGAAATATATAAAATTACGTGATCAAGTTTAAGGTATACATGATGCGTTTTCGTGGATGCGCATCAGAAGACCCCTAATTATAGGCAATTCAGGGTAGAACTCCACTCTGAGCAGCTCCGAGTTTCGCGTCAGCCGTGAACAAATGAACAGTGAAATTGCCTAGATTGGACTTGTACTCCGAATTGCCTGTAGTTAGGGGTCTTCTGATATGCTTCCACGAAAACATACAGTATGAAAAAGAGTTGTTGCAAAAGGTATAAAAATGGGATTTTTGTACTCACGATGTTTCCATCGATCAGGGTATCCACGTTGTTGAAAATACCGTTTTCGTACTCGTGCGTCACGGGGATTTCATTTATTAGACCGACGTTTACTCTACCGTGGACACTCAGATCTTTGACGAATACCTTTTCCCCCGATATTAACTGAGTCTCTGAACTGTCGCTGAGCACGACGTCGGAGATTCGGATGCCATTTATGGACGGTAAATTCGCGTTTTCTATACGAAGAAGGCCAGTTAGTGGCTAAATCAGCAAATGAGAAGTTTGAGGTGGTTGCAAGGTTGGAGAAAAATTTATACTTCTTGTCAGCTTAACTACGAAATACTCAAAAATGATAGGGGGAAAATAGTGACTTTGTAGAATACAATCTTTTGAATAAAATGAGCCATCGTAGAGTAAAAAGTTTTGAAATAAACCATCGATGTCTAAGCTTTTGTTTGTAATTCCACTATTTTCCATTGTTGTATCTTTGAAGGGATATTCGTAGCGCACGAATAATTTAATAAATACTAAATGCACGATTATTTCGTAATAAAATGGTCAATAAGTAACGATTTTTGGTCCAATTGAGGCTAAAACTTACGGGTAACGAAGACCGCGTCACGGAAAATAACGTCGCAATAAACGTCATGGTTTCCGTCAAGCGTGACTCGGTTTTTGATGAACGTATCGATGTCCACACCGTCGATTTTTCCCACACGCAGTTCACTTTGCACTTGGAGATGTAGAAATTTCGTGTTGCTCGGAAGCGTGTAATTGACGGTTGCAATACCGTGAGTCGGCAGACCGTGAACCTTTCCGGTTACGTCCAAATGCTCGATCTTTACCTCATTGCGAAATATCGTATGACCAGTCACCGTTTCGGTATCGAATTTCCTTACTATTGAAGAGTTTAACGCCAGTATATCCCAGTCGTTTACTTTGCGGATACCGATGTTACCGGAAACCTTCAATTCCCTGACCGTCAAACCTTTGGCAAAGTATTTTTCCCCCTTTATTGCTATCGGCTTTCCATCGGGAATAACCGCGTCTAAAACTATCGACGCAATATCTATTCCTCCAATAATTTTTGAACTCGTTAAACGAAAGGCGCGAACGTTTTCTGCGAATACAACTTCCCCCGTTATGATTTGATTCGTATTTTTCGTCACAGCTTTGTCAAAGAGATACGACATGGACTCCAATTTCGGCAATGATTTCTCCCACGATATACTTCCGTCCACTGTAAGCTGTGCGATTCGATTGTATGGAATTAGCAGAGCATTTTCGTAAATCTGTAAAAATTATGTCAGCAGTTATTGTTGAGGTTGCTTAATTGTACTGAATTAGTCAAACTCGGATTAATCTGATCCGTTCAATTACATACCTCGCGAACATCCAAGTTGTTCAAATAACCGGTGATTATGTCCCCCTTTACCAATAAATTTGAGAATGTAATATCCCCCTCGATTATCAAGGGGTCAGTAACTAGCGCCAAGTTTGTAACATTGACGCCGTTTATCGTATGAGCTTTTAAATAACTGGCCTCAATTTTCTCGAATTTAAATTTCCCACTAATTGTCTGACACTTAGTTTTTGACAGCGCGTTGGCAACGAGGTCTTCCACTTTGATATTGTCCAACAAGTTGGCGTTTAGATCTCCGAATACGACGAAATTTTCGAATATCGACTGCCCTTTCAGCTCTACGTAATCGGTCGATAATTTTGTGATGAAATTTTCGCAGGTCATGCCGTTTACAAAGTCTACTTTCAGATTTCCAGTAACTATTAAATCCCCGTCGACGGTTATGTTCTTTATCGAGGTAACGTCTTTGTATTTTAACATTTTTTCAAAATCGCTCATCTTCAAATTGTTCATTTCTACCACCGCGAAATTCTCCGTCTCGAGCTGGTCGATTTCTAAATAATCCATTTCATAGCTCTTGTCGACGTACATTACTTCGTTGAAGAAATTTCTCAAGTTTATACCGTTGAAAAAATCAGCCCATAATTCGTTCACACTGATTCCATTCCTCACTACTAGATTTTTGTATTTTATTTTACCAGTTATCTTCGCGCCGATATTTCCGCTCATTATAAAATCGATTGGAATTTTGTTGTAACTTTCGGCGTTTAAATTAGCCACCGTAAGATTTTTTATATAAATTTTCTGATTCACGAATAACACATCGTCAGTTACCAGAACCGAATCTATGGGCAATTCTTCTCCACCTTCGACGACAATTGCGCCGTCAATTTCAAATTTTTTGAAGTGTAAAGGGCCGAATTTTTTCGGTATTTCCGTTGCGGTTGTGTACAAAAAATCGTCTTCTCTGTAACCGTTCAAATAATCGGATCGTAAATCGTCTATCGTTATTCCTCCAGTCAATTTAACGTCGTTGGGTATCATTTGATCGGTCGACTTTGTCCAGTAATTTTTAAACAAATAATCCAAGTCCACTTTCTCTCCTTTCAAGTAAAGCGAACAACTAGGATTCAGCTTTAGATCCCTTATCGACAAGTCACCGTTTATCTCGACATCTTCGTACATCTGAATCGGTCGAACGTCGAAATTTACCGACACACCATCAGCGACGAAGAGTTCTTCGGTTACTCGAAGGTTGCGGAAAGTAACGTGTCCTTAAAAATGTCAAACAGACTAAGATTATGATCCATGGGCAAGGCAGAAATTTATAAATATAATTGAAAGAAATGCTTTGATAAATACCCGAAATCACATTTTCTTTCGATATTCTAGCAGCCTCGTTCACGTCAACGTTGTTAATTCTTTCCACAACAAGATCGTCGACTTGTAAGTTTTTCATGTAAAATTCTCCATCCAATATTTGGTCAGTCGACTTTGTGAGTAACCGATTTGCGTTTATCCCATATGTCGCATTCATTGTTAAACTGTAAACGTCCAATCCTCGTTTGTAGAAAATGCTACCTGTAAAAAACAGGACGAAATATCGCAGTGCAAGAGAAATTCTTAGTGAAAACTGGTGCTGTGTGATTAATCGAATGATCGTTTTTCCAATTAAACAATTAATCGACGGTTTCGATTAACAGCTTTTACGATTAATTGAATAATCAAAGTTGCCTCATAATAATTCGAAATCGAATCGAAACCGTTGATTAATTGAAATCGTTGTTTAATCGATTAATTGGAAAAACAACTAATTGATGCTGCTTAATCGATTAATCGCAGAGCACTAAAAACCAGCCGAAATGAGATTTCATATTTTTACATTCAAATCCGAATACTGACCTCTTATCTCCTGGTTTAAACCTATGATAAATAAATCGTCAACAAATGATTCCAGGTCCAAATTGTTAAGTCGCGAAACACCGATATTGTCCAGAATTAGATCAGACTGAACGATAATTTTGTTTTTCAGAATCTTGACGCTGTCCGAAAAAAAGTCGATCGCAGTTTGATCGGGGTTATTAGTCGTAAGCCAATCTACGCAAGAGATGAAAAATAGACGTTTTATTATTGGTGTGACTTGCAAAAATTTTCTCGAAATCTTACACAAACTCACTTGCAAACGGAATGCCGCATATCGAGGCGATTTCCAAGTTCTCAATAGTGATGCTGCTGCCTCTTAAGGGTGCGGAAAAATTTTGATCCCTCGTGTAAGAAAATACGTCATCCAATTCGACCTTTTGATTGTTCAAAATGCTCACTGTCAATGAATCCAAGTGCATTTCATCCAGGTATGCATCTCCTTCAACAACAATCGTTCCCTCGATCTCTGCAATCGTATTACTGTAAATAAATTCGGTCGAACTTTTTAGCAAAAAATCTGCCACAAGTTCCATCTCAGCCAAGCCAATCGCAAGTTCTGTAGGCGTAAGAATATTCGCTGGTGCTTCGAGGAGAAGATTCACGATGCTTCCAGAATCCATTATCAACTCGTTGAAATTCAACGGGGAAGAGACAACGATGCTTTCCGAAAAAGGCAGAAGAGATGGCCACGAATTGTAGGCTAACTCGACGGCCGGCATACGTTTTTTAAGTAAATCCTTAAGCTGCTTTAAGTACTCCAACGTACCGTCGACTTTGTCGGTTATGTCTGTCGATATTGGAAATTTAATGATTGAAAATTTTTAAATCAAGGTCGAACAATTCGTCCGACTGTCGGTTATCATAGGAAAGATGAAGGTCAATTTTACCACGATGATATTTTTTGATCACCAGTTTGTACGGCTCGACACGGCACAATTTCCCTTCAGATTTTGTAACCAGAACGAGGATTATCGTTTTTCCCTGAACACGGGCGTTGAAATCTGTTATCAGATGTCTGTCCTTCGTTTCCAACAGATCCAATTTAGTGTAGGCAAGATTCATTATTTTGTAAAGCGAGAAAGTGTTCTGTAATGTGATTTTTGAACAAATTTACGAATGACGTAAGTATTTGATTTTGGTCGTAAAACTCAATTAGGTAGAGCTTTATTCTCATTCGATCTCACCTGTTGAGCGACTAGCAGCAAAGTTTCGCCGTCGGCGTAAACCACGTTCACCTTAGTCGGTGATTTTATCTCGGGCAGTTCTATCCAAGTGAGAAATTCTTTGCCTGCATGTAGAGTAGAAAATCGTCGTATTGTGATTCGTGCTGTGCGATTAACCGATTAATCGGTAGCTTCGATTAATCGACGATTTCGATTAATCGATTAATCGAAGTTGCCTCATAATAATTCTGACGTTAAGTCGATATATGACTAATCGATTAATCGAAAAATCAAAAAATCCATCGATTACTGTCGATTAATCGATTAATCGAAAAAGCGATTCATCGAAGCTGCCGATTGATCGATTAATCGCACAGCATTAATTGGTGACTATTTTCCACATCCATTACAATCGTACATAAGCGACTTACCGTCCCACCAGAAAACTTTGCTGGCGCTTAATTCATTGATCACCAACAGAAACATCTCTGTGTCGTGCTCGTAGTGATGGATCGACGTTGGTCCATCCGTGGCTAAAAATTGTATTCTTTCAACCGCTCCATTCTTGAATTTGAAAACCTCTGTGCCTATTCTCGGCCAACCTTTAACATTCTGGGCAAAAATTACAATCGTAAAATGCTTGTAGTTCATTGTTGTCACCGCAATTGCTCCTGTAGTCGAAACCTCCGCTATGACGTCCATGTAAGTGCCGGTCCATCGATAAATTCTGGTTAAGACAAAGAAAAAAAAAAGGAAAAAATAACAAATATAAATAACACAAGCTCATCGTCAATGAAAATCGTTCTGTAATTAAAGCTGATGAAACCTTGGACTCTTACACAGAGGGAACGGCAAATTGACCGCTATTATCGGCCACGACTAGGTAGAGTTGGTTAACTTGGGTGAAAAATTTCGCGTCCATTGGAAGTCCGCGGTGCTTGATTATTTGGCAAAAACGCAAATCGTTCACGTTCGGTCCAACGTGGAGACTGCATGAACCGTCGACTTGGCATATCAGTAGATAGAACGATTTCTTGTAGGCGATACTCTGTGCATGAAAGAGACGAAGGTCGATAAATTCACAATCTGAGTGCATCGTGACGAGTTAATGGAATTTGTTCAATTAATGCTTACGAGCACTTGATCACTTTACCTTATACTTTGAAATTTGCAGCGTTCGCGATAGTGAATATGCACAATTATAAACTTACTCTGACAAATTTAGCTGGCTTTTGCTGACTTATTGAGGTAACCTGGCGCAGCATTACACTCTGAGAAACGTCCATCTCGACACGAAGCACCCGATCATTCGCCAGGACGAATGTTTCGTCGAGGAAATTCAAGGCTAGGGCGTTATCAGAATCCAAGGATTTACCCCATAAATTGTTCCATTCAATTTTGTACGATCGAACGTCAACTGTACAGTATTTTAATAAATTTCAAATATTATTTTATAAACAAATTATAAGGACGGTTTATTTTTAAGTTTCATCAAGAATATACCTGGCAAGGGATCTTTGATATAGGATTTGGCTATTGCCACTTTTATCTCTCTCTGCTTTCTCGTTAAATATTCCTCCGCTACTTCTGTCGTACATTTTGGGACGATCGCACACACGAGTAACTGCGTTGCAAAATAGAAATATCGAGAAACGATCGGATTTCAGACTAATAATATTTGAATATTCGTACGATTAAATATACAATTACAAGCCTCTACTCACAAAATATCCCAAAATTTTCTTCATATTTTTTGTTACGATAAAACTAACACATTGTATGGAATAAATCCAGTGCTCTGGATTAGTTGTACCGAGATCAAACACACCTTAAGACTGTTGTCGAATTAGTGCGAGCGTGAACTTGGCTGAATGGTGGCAGGGAGAAGATAGAATTATTAGCTGTTATGGTGACGATGGTTGAGCTGAGTCGAAAATAAACATGCTTACTTTGTAAGGATAGAGAAGTAGAACAAAAAATTTGGAGCTTAAAATTCTCGAGGAAAAACATTCAGGTTCAATGTCTCTGTCGCTTTGTTTATTTATATATTTATTCATTTATTTATAAATAAAATAGCATAGTAGTTTCATTTACCCATATATCAAAGCAATGGTATCTATATCCATTGCGATTTAGTAAATGATATTCTAACGTAATAATAATATGTAGTATTATTACATGTATGTAATAAATTCCAGGTGCCTGCAGCGACGGTTCGAAACGTCAGCTATAGCCTAGCAGTTTTCTTCACCTTGTCATAAACCTCGGGAAAGGCAATTTTACACTGCAGTCTGTCCCTAACTTTGTCATAAAGTGTGTGATCGAACATCTTCCGGAACTCCATCCTCGTCGTGTAAGTATCCGCGTAAAGCATCTGGTATCCATTTACTTTCCGGACAAATTCCTCAATGTCCCTTGTCGATTCCACCGGCTTAAATCCCTTTACCTTCGGCACTCCGTACACACCGATATCCACGTACATCCTATCGTCCGATGTTCTCGAATTGACCAATCCCGGTTCGGCCGTCAATTTGAACGGACACAACCATAACGGGTAAACCTGTGCTTGGAAATAATCACAGCGTAAGTCGGAAAAAAAAATAATAGTTGCGAATGATTTGATTGATATATAATTGCTGAGACATGAGCAAATTATGACAGTCTTGACATTGATAGGAATTTGAAATTTTTCAACAGCTAATTATGATCAATGTAAATATCCGCCGCTAATGCTAATTGAATTTTATTATTTGTAAAGAATTTTTCATCGACACAATTCTGATCACCTGAACAGATTGATGAAATTTCAAAATACTGTCTTCTAGGTGCTCGATCGGCACAAGCATGTCTTGAATAATGTGGTTTTCTTCGTAGAGTTTTTTCGTCGCAGCGGTTTGGGTCAGCTTCAGGAGAGAAACCTTTGGCGGCATCATCCAACCGGCGAGTAGTCTGAAAATCGGATTGTTACCGAACGGTATGATGTCCTGGAGCTCCCAGAACAACGATCTGGTGTGTCTGTGATAGTAGTCTCTGAGTGGAATGTATTCCGTCCTTGGACCGCCATCAAACTTGCTCTCAACGTGCTTGAAGAACCAAGGCTTATACCATCGACCAATTCTGTTGACCAGGTCTTCATCCGCTTCGGAAACCATATTTCCTGTAGGAGCGATGAAGGAATGGAGATGGTTTGTAGGTATGTTGCAATAATGTATTGGAATCTGTTATCCATGTATTCTTTTGTCTTATCTTACGCTTCTCCATTTACAACTGACCGGTCATAATCACTCCTCGTTCTTTTGAGAACATCAGACCCTCGACGAACTGGTTGTCTTCCTTCTTCAAGGTTTGCCTCCTGAACACTTCGCACGCCTCTTTCAGAGACTTGACCGGTTCGTACTCAAGTTTGACGTACTTTAACGCTGGTACTATCTGTATGTCCACCGACAACAGGAAGCCCAAGGTTCCGTGGGACCATGGAATCGAGTAGAAGAGATCCGGATCGTTTTCCTTCGTACATCTGACGATCGAACCGTCGGAAAGCACGACTTCGAAGGCTCGGCAGATATGCTGAAACAAACCGTGCTTGTGCGAACTCGTCTCGATTCCCGTTCCCATAACCAAGCCACCTGAGGATCACGGAGTAAGGTGGGTTACTGGTTCGATATCGGTTATTCGAAGTCGTCGAACACTAGACTTCATTCCTTTACTGGCGAAGTACATACCGACTGTCAAATCATCAATTTCGGGTAAGACAGGTATCGTCCATCCTAAGGGACCCAAAGTTGCCGTCAGCTGACCCATGGTCACCATCGGCTCGACTCGTACATACTGTAAAAAGCATCGCCACTGAGTTTGGTTTGTGATAATGAACACATTCGAGCTCTCTTTAGAAAAATCTATCTATCCGTCAAACTTCCGCGATGATCTCGAAAACGGCCTAGTAAAAAGTCTGAAACTAATAGGACTTGGCAGTCCCATAAAAAAGTTTTGAAAGAAAAATGAAGAAAAAAAAATCCGACAAACGAAACGTTGATGACATTTTTTCAAAATAAATATATAAACTGGGAAAAACACTATCATTAATTTAGAGAAAGTAATAAGAAGGAAAAAGTATAGGTTTATCGGTAAGATATTGAAAATCGATTTGCTTCCGGTAGAACCGAAAGTTCAAATTAAACGGAAGGTGACAATTTTTCGTGCCCATCATTTGCTTGTAAAATCTTGCAGGTTTCAAATTTTTTTTTGAACACACCGCCAAACGGACATTTACTGATATCATTATCGCGACCATTTATGCGACATGCTGACTCGCCGCGATCCGCAACTACGCAGTCCGACCAGTTTCTCGCGTTTTTTGTACTATAACAAAGTTTAGCGCCAATTTTCAACTATCGAAAAGCACTTATAGTGCATGTTATAATTGAACATACTTCAAAGTATGCCGCCGCCAGGTGTCCTGCAGCCTGACTTTGCGAGTGAGCCTACTTCATATTGAAATATGAACCATTAAAAAACATTGGGTGTAAAAACTTACCCTAGACAATAAATCATCAACCCTGTACGACATTTCCGTCACCTACTTGAATAAATGGGTGTATCCTCTCTTTAAGGTCATGTAGTACTCCTACCTTTAGCTTCTACCTTTGTCGTTCGTTTGTTTATTTAATATAGGAAGAAAAAATGGTGAGTTTGCTCGGTCGGTAAAGGTAGGCGTACTACATGACCTTAAAGAGTATCCCAGAATCTTTCCAAGCTATGCGAATCGACATCTCCGTCTCTACGCAATAATTTTTGAATTGGGGTCCCCAGCGCCCCGGTGGCACATCACCGGTTTTATACAGGAGATGTACAGCGTGAAGGCGAAAGCAAAAATTTACCTGCTCTCCGACGTTCACTTCTAAGACGTCTACCAAGTTGACGTTCACCTTGAACATGGAAGATTTGTATCGCGGCTGCCTGAAGCTCATTGTTTGCCATCCTGGACGTGCCGTGCACATTTGCCGGTCTGCTCCACTCTCTTTCCATTTTTTAACCTAAAAGTTTTACTTGCAATTAACATTTGTACTCTTCCATGGTATACAATCAATGAATGACGACGATGCAGGTGTTCGAAATTATCGGTGCTCAATATGTTGTTCAAAGTCCACGTACTTTGTTTTTTATTATTATTATTATTGTTGTTATTTTCACGTAATCAACCCGCCAATTTTTTCAACCATCACCGAAAGTCTGGAAAAATTGGCGAATAATTATATAGTCTTTTTGCGATTTTGTTGAAAATGATTAGAGCAGTGAACATGAAAATGTGGTTCAGGGCGAGAAAGGCGACGCCTTTGGGAAATTGATTAAAATCGACGCGCCACTCTCGCGCGCTTTTTCATATTTAAACGGATCGTTGTCGCCGTGGTAACGAGGCCACTGCAGTGCTTTGTACGTGTATGCATACATGCCGACATTAATTCAGAGACGAGTAGTTTTTCGGCCGAGCCGATTACGTTGGTAACGCAGACAGAGCCCGTAGCGGGCAGCCAACAGTGGCACTGCAGACTGAATCTGCGTTACCAACGTAATCGACTTGGACGAAAAACTAGCCGTCTCCGAATCAATGTCCACGCATGTACGTTACATTTATCAGCTCTACGCACGCATTTCCTTCTAACCTACTGAGGCACCGTTATGTATTTGTAATTCCTTCAGTCACAGTGGGATGCTTAGTGCCCTACCTGAAAAATTTTCATGTCTTAGACTTATCACAGTTTATTTACAACTTCAAATAATCGTTGTTACTTCGTATAATCCCAAAAAAAACCTGAGTAACAAGTTCGGGCCAAAATATTGACAAACGCTCGCGATTATTTTTGGCGATAGTGAATAGTATCAGTGTATCATACATGTATGATTCTAAGACGATTGGAAGAAGGTTATATCGTGATATTAATTTAATATAAAGCTATACGTTTTAATCTTACCTGTGTCTGTACATCCCGAATTTTTTTCTCGTGAAATTTAGGAGCACTGCTCAGCTTAAATACTATCCAATTTCGCGTGTGGTTGAATACATCAAAGCCGAGGGACAGTGGCATAAGGAAACAAATCGCGAACAACCATCGATAATTGATAAGCACGTGCTCAAACAACAAGTCCACATTGGGCAGCATTTCAAATGATTTTTCACAACTCTTACGATTGTCTTTTGACACTGTAAACTTGAAAACAAAATCACAGTTGTATATCCCGAGAGAAACGTCAACGTTTTAGATCATATAGATATGTCTAGGTATGTATTTGAATTTCAAACTTCCGAAAACAACTGAAAGACGTGCCGTTGGTATATTGATTTAAATTGAAAACTAAATATATACGTAACGTTCTGATTTCAAACTTTTGAAACTTCACGTTCGTAGTTTTAAATTTCGAACGTTTCTTATCACTCAGATTTAATCTCCAATCAAAAACACAAAAGCTTCGAAGAGCACTGCGTTCTTTTCACTTTCGAGCGTTGGTTGGTATGAAAAATTTTCAATTCATGTTAGAACTGATCTTCGCGTCGTTATTATACTTTTGTGCACCGACTGTGGCGTCTGTATTTATTTATTTATTTATGGTTCTGTATTAATTTCGACAAATCCTTGCATCGGATTATCTAATCGCGTAGCGGTACAGTGACGTTAAACGCAAAGCGCGCGTCTTTGCTTACCGCCGGATCGTCGAATACTACAAGTAGACCTCGACGCCGGTAGGTTATACTACACCTACTTAAGTTGTAGCTTACTTATATCGCAGGGGAGATATTTATCTATTTCCAACGTCGTTGATAGTTGATTATTCGATGAATAAACTATAACGCCTTCGTGTTCGCTGCTTGAAATACTATTCTCACGTTGTAGATATAATATATACCTACGTTTTACTCTGCGTACGTAACACGGAGGTGCTGCTAATCCATCTAGAGTACATCATCCACTGTCGAGTTATTTCCCGCAGGCATTAACATTGTCGTAACACCGCTTGACGTTGAACATCCATCGGTATATATACTTTACCCTGTGCACCTGCAATATAGCTGGTGAGAAAATTTTATCTGAACAGTTCATGTATTCGGAACATTTGAAACTTATCAGCTTGTAAAAACATGTGTAACATTCTTCGAAAGGAAATCGCAAGAAGAGTTTTGGAATAAACTTTGCATGAATATCTTTTTACATCGTACCTAGAGTTTCAAAGGAGGTAATGCAGTTTTATAGTACAGGATTCCAGAATTACTGTAACTGTTTGCAGTTAACTATAATTCTCCAATACAGACACAATGTTGGGTCGCTAATTTTGGCGAAATATTATCGAATACCTGATATTAGAGATATCGCGTGAAAAATTAAAGAAACTTCTATTCGTTAGGTTTAAATTTTTAATATACGTTTTTGACGAAAAGTCTATCAATAATTATTATAAATGCGAATTTTATTTGCGTATCTTTTACCGTGTAACTGATAATCGTATAAGGTGCATGGTATAAATTATTCGATTACTCATCATCGCTCAGTTGTAAGTTGCAAAATTACAATGTACGAAGTGACAATCGGATGGTAGTAAAGGTATAGATTGGAGATTGGCGATTACCTAAGGCTTTTGGTACCCAAGGTTTATCTTGCTTATCGTTGTACATTGATATGCGTTCGATCAAAATTGACGGCAAAAAATTCGCAACTCAATACTCGTTATATGCGCACGAATTTTTGCATTGCAGTAACGTTTAATTTTTATATAACATGTAATGCTTGGAATATAATATATTGTACTCAAATTTTGAATAAAATGACGGAGCAACAATTGCATCGGTATGATTATGTGAGCGCGATGAATACAAAGATCAGTAAAAAAATAGTAGGTATTTTCTTTCCCGATCTTATCAAGATGATTATACGTAAAAGACCGTACACTGCAGTTAACTTTGCGAATTTCTATCTTTCCATGATAAATGTCTGTGTGGTGATTTTTTTTTTATTTTATTTTTATTCTTTTCTTTCTTTTCATACAATTTACTCACCGAGGAATAAATCCGTCAAAAACGTAACAGAAGGCATATAATCGAGGCGAATTTCACATCAGACAAAGAGCCTGTTGTATGTACGTTTTGTAATGCAACTTTGATTTCACTTCCCTGTGGAGTTTTTTCTCTTTCTACACTTCGGCAACGTGCGGCAATCGATTTATAAGAGGTTTATCACACTCGCACATAACAAGAGAATAACTGATTAGCCGACCTTAAGGTCAGTAACTAATATTATTACAAATAAGGCAGATTGGTGCGAGCTTTGATTGCGGCCGGTGAACGTTCCTCACAATCTCTGCAGAGCTGGTACTACAATTGTATACGTTTCATACTTTTTTCGTGATTGGGCAAAACAATGCGATAACAAATTTTGTAATTCAGTGCGGATTTTGAGGAAGTCCAAGAAAACATTGAGAAAAATTCCGTGGAGAGTTCATGGCAATAGGGAAAATTATATATTCATCCACCGATCATCCAGAAACTGGGGCCTAGCGTAACTATGCATTTTCAATACGTCGAACAATTTATTCAGGCAAATAAATAGGTATTACATGGTCGGGTAGCCTTGAAAAGAATTAAAATTATGTATTTACTAGCGTAACCGGTTTGGCAAAGTCCTGTTTTGGTCTTTAGAAAGTTTTTTGCCAGTCTGATAGAAGATTTGCTTGCATGACAGGATCTAAAACTGCATGTATATGTTAATTTATTTTGAGGTAATGAGCCAATGATCTCCGCTTTGAGGACAAAATGTTGTTTTTTTTCGGAATTTTAACAAAATATATTTAGTTATTTTTTGTACATTATTTACAACTATACTGTTATAAATTCGGACGCATGTTTAGCTGTATTGCAGTGATCAAAGTCCATCGGTATGTTAACACAATCTCTTACGAGACGCATCGGAAACTCGTTGCAATAATAAAATACATGCAATCTAAAGTTTTGCAGATTAGAACATAACGTGGTAATTTTAAATATTATACGTTAGTATCTCGCCTGCGGACGCGAACTTTATGAATGTTATTCGAGCGAAGATTACAAGTTATACGGATTCGATTAATTAAACTAATTATTTGATGTAGATTGATCAGTACAATATTTTACGGATTGCCGAATTTACTGAATCTATCTTCATTTTTAATTTGTCTAATATTATTTCATCCACCTACAGACACATAATATGTAAACATGCAGACGCAATTATAAGTGCGGTGAATTTTTCTTATCGCTAATGCACCTGCGTAAAATATATTCACTGTAATTTGCACGTACAGGCTAAATATAGTTTAAATGGGTTCATCTAACGGTGTCCTCAATTGAGAGGAATTGAGATATAAGTGAACTTGAGGGGTCGTGTTAGGTCTATGTATGCCAGAGCTACGATTCAATGAATGAAGAAACATCGTTTTTTTACCATTTTTACACATTCGATTATTGCGGCGAAAATGATGACCATTGAATTAAATAATCAATTCGGAACAATATGTATTTATCACTATCGTGGCTAATCAATCGCAATCTAGATGAAATTTTTTTTGAAATAGCTGTGTTCAACATTATCAACGATTTAAAACAGATTACAATGTCGTTAAAATGAAATTTAAATTCGTTACGCAGACTAAAATAAATTACGCAATCGATTCGCGATATCCTTATTTAGTGTATAGAGACTGTATATCTCCGGAACAAATTCATACTGTTCATTTCCATTCAATTCAAGGTTACTCGCTCAAGAATTTCCATCATTGTCAATCTCTGTCGACCTAGTTTTCTACCCAGCTTTCCATACTGGATATTTTACTAAACTGCTCGAAGTAAAATAATTGACACATTCGAACGGCAGAGACTTGAGTTTTCCTTTCGATTGTTTCATTTTGATAAAAAAAAAAACTCAACCGATGCAGCAGTTCTAATTTCAGGTTTACTATAAATGTATTGCATAATAGAATCGGACGCTTCTTTCAATGTCATGTAACATAAGGAGACGCAAGGCTACAGAGCGATTGGAACTGGGACTAAAAAAAAAGTGTCTTGAGAAAAATCCGGTCCAACGAACGGAATAACTATGCATAAATGAATGACAACGTGCTCTGTTGTAACCCAAGATATACCTACAGACGCTTGCCAATTTGGTAAATTGCTATTTTGACGACAGAACAACGAGCATCCTTACACGGGACGCTGATTTTAATCCTGTCAATATAACGAGTGCAAAATTATTGTAATAGGTTGCCGTCATTAAAGTTCTGTGCTGCGTTTTAAATATTGATACAATCACGAGAATTTGTACGTATTAACCGCCACAAAAAGCAGGTTTATGAATATGGAATACAACATTCTACGGACTATTTTAATGTTGAAACTTAAAATAACTTCAGTATGAATGCGAGTTTTTTTTTTAATATTTGTAATTGAATACAAGACATAACTCATCATTTTATGATTAATGACACCGCTATTTGAATTTTATGCACTTTTATACGGTGTCAGTTTGCACCAGGAATGTAAGTTTTTCAGCCCGCTAGATAGATTGCTCGTGGGACTGATGGGTGAACTGTAATACTGACATTTCGTGAAAAATATAAAATGCAATTTTCTAAATGTATTTAAAAGTAAATCAAATCGTTTCAATTCATTGACATTTTTTCATCTTTGAATAAAGAAATTTTATTCTTTGTCTCGAGTAATTTCCTCATTAAACAGAGGTATCTTTTCAACGTTTAATTAACGCGATGATGAAAGAACGTGGCATTCCAATTGGCTACCCACCGTGTAGCTTCACTTTCATGAAGCGACTACGCGCATGACTGTACTTTTTTAAATAGATAAACAAGAACTCGAAATTAACGGTAATACACAATTGTAATGCAACTGGCCACCGTTCTTCAACGAATGGTAAACTTTTGAAAACAATTTCGGAGCGAAACTAATTGGTAGCACTAAAAACTCTCTAGTACAGAGGCAGAGCTAGTCACGAACTCGGTTGTGCAAAAGAGATAAAGGATTGTTGACAAGACTGGGAATAAATTTCGGAACGCAACCTTAGGCAAGAAAAAAGATCTTAAAACAAATAGACGTGGAGGAAGCCTGGTATACCCTTTCGTGTAAGTGGAAAACGGCATGGAGAGGGTAGTGGTAAGACTAGTTCCCTTCTTTGTCTAACGCAGTTATAGAGAGATAGTAGAGAGAGAGAGTATCTGGTCTTAGTACGTCCCTCTCTCTCTACGGCTCGACACTCTCTCGGCATGATAAAACGGGTGCTGATTATATAAATGTCCGCCACGCGTTAAAATAGCGCTAGAATCGTTGAGTACAAAATGTCGAGTTGGTAACCCGTCTAGATCTTTCTTACACATCCAATGCTTGTCGAGTCTAAAATGGAGCGCGTCGGCGCATAGTTGCGTGATAAGTCATTGGTGTGGGCGCGTCAAATGTTTTAAACATAAAGTCGAGCAGCAGACCCGTGTAGTATTCGTGTTAAATAATGAACAATAATTTGTGGAATAAAAGAGGCGAGGGGGTGGACGGTGAGCTGTAATAGATGTTTATTGGGGAATCGGTAAACCCGGACTGCGACCAAGCCGTCGTATGTGCGGATATACGTGTGTAATAGGAGTTCGGTCGGTACTTGGGGCCTCCGTCTTCTGTCGTTGGCTGCACTCGGTGCACGGGGCGGGCGGTTCCCACACGCAATACAAGGCGAAGCAACAAGTGTCACCCGGAGTTTGATTCGACCGATATACGATTTGCGGCGCCGATCTTATCCTGGCCGATTTCACGCAGACCTTACTTCTGCCAGGCGTTCCAGTCACTCGAAACGAGGACTATTTGAACGATTTATTGAACGTGATATAGCAAAGAATCGAAAAATGGGATGCGCCGTTAGCACTACCGGCGACAAGGAGGCTGCCGAGAGGTCTAAGAAAATTGACAAAGATCTCAGAATGGATGGCGAACGCGCTGCCAGCGAGGTCAAACTCCTGCTTCTTGGTAAATTATCATCTAAACACAAAATAACGATGTGTTGAACTAAATTTTATGCAAGTTTCTCTTCGTTCCGCGGCTCGTCGCTATCGCGTCCGAGACCCGTTCATCGTTTTTTCCGTCGTTCCGCGATTCGCGGACATGAAAAAACAAAAGAGAAACGAAACAAAAACGGACGAACTGTGCGTAAATACTGCTTGTTTTCGCACGCTTAATTTTTACACATCCCGTGCAAATTGCTAACGTGTTACCATTTACTTTTTGTTTCTTCTCGGTTTGTTTGATAGCGTTTTATCTCTCCTCGTTTACTGAGAACGGGACTAACGCGACCATGTTCTCTTAATTGAAATGGTAAAAACAGCCAATTAACGTATGATTCAATGGTATAATTAAGGCCGCGATGAATCCGGCCGTCAAAACGATGCGAAAAATTATTCTTTCATCTTTGTTTACCCCATTTCTTCTTATCGTAACTCGTCGTTCTTCTAAATTACCTTCTCTTACACTATATTGTCAAATTGAATTTACCAAAAATTATTATTATTATTAGAAATTGACCTAACTGAGGTTTTTTCACCACTGGTCATTACACAAATGGGTTTAGAACTTTTCTAATTTCTCTCATCTTATTTCTCATGGCAATGAGATGAGATAGCAAAAAACATCCTATCCTCCTTAATGCTACACAGGATATTGCAATGCATGTATCCACACAGCATGGTTGATTGTAGTAAAATAGCTGATTGATGTCTGCCTGTATACACATGGCTTCTCGTCACTAGATGATTCAGCTGAGGGAAGGGAACACTCATGGATTTCACAATTATTAAATTTCACTATTATCTTATCTCATGGAAAGCTGGTGGTGACATATTATTTCAATTATGAGCTGAGAAGAATTATGATTAATATGTTGAAATACCTGACGAATTATGTTTGCAACAAAAAAAAAAAAATTTTCAATGACCAAAACTTCAATTAATGTTCCTAAGCTACAAGAAACATGTGACAATTTTTTTTTCCCCCCGATCTATTTCAAGGTAATTTTTACAACAATTCATTTCATTTTTATTCCAAGGTGCTGGAGAGTCCGGAAAATCGACGATCGTTAAACAGATGAGAATCATTCATGAAACCGGGTACAGTAAAGAAGAATGCGAAGAGTATAAACCGGTTGTTTATAGCAATACTATACAGAGTCTGATGACAATTATCAGAGCCATGGGTCAGCTAAGAATTGATTTTGCAGACCCAAATAAGGTGGTGCGTAAATTTTTCGAAAGCAACATGTAAACGTGTTTTAATGACTGAAAGTTAATATTATTTTCCACTCCAATTTTCGTTAAATGAATTACTCTACTGTTAAAAATGATCAAAATTGTTCAAATTGCATCCCGGGATCTTTTATCTGATGAAAAATAAACTTTTGCTAATATTTATGGTATTCATGCATTAATAAATTCGTCACCTTCTAGGATATTGCTAGGCAATTTTTCACTCTAGCATCGGCAGCAGAGGAGGGTGACCTGACGGGAGAGCTAGTTTTATTAATGAAGAGATTATGGCAGGACGCAGGAGTACAACTTTGTTTCACACGTAGTAGAGAATATCAGCTCAATGATTCGGCGGCATATTACCTCAATGCTCTTGATCGCATTGCCCAACCCCATTACATACCGACACAACAGGATGTTCTCAGGACCAGAGTCAAAACGACAGGAATCGTTGAAACGGAGTTTTCGTTTAAAGGGATTGACTTCAAGTGAGTTCTTCAATCTTTCAAACATCATATTAATATCAATTTTTGTCTCTAGCACTGCCATGAATATGTCGCCACAGCCCAATATTGAATTATCTATGGTCAATCCAAGTTCTCGGGAATTACTTTCTTATTCTCTTTCCAGAATGTTTGATGTTGGTGGACAAAGATCAGAACGTAAAAAATGGATTCACTGCTTCGAGGGGGTAACAGCGATAATATTCTGCGTTGCACTGAGTGGTTACGATTTAGTCTTGGCCGAGGATGAGGAGATGAACAGGATGATAGAATCAATGAAGTTGTTCGATTCGATATGTAACAGTAAATGGTTTGTCGATACGTCGATAATTCTGTTTTTAAACAAGAAAGATCTGTTTGAGGATAAAATAACGAGGAGCCCTTTGACCATATGCTTTCCTGAATATAAAGGGCCGAATACATACGAAGATTGCGCATCATACATTCAAATGAAATTTGAAAACTTGAACAAAAGAAAAGACCGTAAAAAAATATACACGCACTTCACATGTGCGACTGACACCAATAACATTCAATTCGTATTTGATGCTGTGACTGATGTTATAATTAAGAACAACTTGAGTAACTGCGGCTTATTATTAAGCTGAACAATTTCAGAATCCGTCGATGATGCCGATTAAATCAAAACATTCTGAATCCGCGACACGTCTATAATTTTCACCTCTAATACTGGTTATTAATGGTTGATAAATCGAGGGCGTTCATCAGTTTGGAATGCTTTAAAAACTCGTGCGAATTGTCTGTCCGGATCAAAAATATAAATTTTTCACCAAATCTCATCAGGCATTTAGTTTTTAGACATTAGGTGTTTAATTAAAATCTTCATTCCTAGTACGCGATACTTAATCAAAATGAATCTAATTTAAATCATAATCCACGTTTGATAGAAAAAACTATTTTTTTTTTTTTTTTCGAAACGCACGTTTTTACCGCACAGAATCTCCGCGCAAAACTCGTCTTTATAGTTTATAGAAAATCATAGCATGGCACTTTTCTAATGTTTCTTTTTTTTATACTTTGTATATTAGAAGTAAATTAGCTTTATTGCGCATAATATACTCGATATATCGTTTTAATAACAAACTATAACACGGTCGTCTTTTGTCAGTTTCTGAACACCAATTTTTAATGTCTGGAATTATTAATCAAAAATTGATGAGATCGTAGGGTGCTTAAAAAGACTGTGTATTCAGTATTTCATTTTTTGTTTCTACTTTTAAATTGGAAGATTTCATTATTCTATTTCGGCCAAAAATAACACGACAGAGAGAAAGCGTCGTAAAACCCGAAACTTCTCGCGAAAATTTTAATAAAAATATTTAAACGTCATTGAAAAAATGTATAAAAGTTTTACTCAATTGAAAGAAAACTATGTTTCCTCAAATTGAATATAAAAACAAGCGATTTTAAACAACAATTTATCATTGTTTAACTGGAAATTGACAACGTGCCTTTTTTTCGCTTCATCGTACAAGTTTCTATGATTTTTTCGATGATGTTTGATGAAATTCATCGCCGTAAGCCAGATTGCAAGAAGATAAAACCAATATTAGACTAGATATATGAAACTTTTTTTAAACACCCTAGATGTATGTATGTCTTTTAAGTAGCTCCAGCAAATTTGGTTTTGTTCCGATCGTGTTGTAGTTTAAAAAATAGTCTGAAACAATCGTCTCTGTATATAATTTATTATAGTGGAAGAAGAAAGAAAAATGAAAGAAAATGTTGCAAAAAAAAAAAGAAAAAGAGAAAGAGAAAGAATCTACTGGAATCTCAAATCTAGTACCTAAAATCTCTAAAATGGACCAATTTGTGTGTTAGTTAATAATAATAACAATAATAATAATATCTGGTTTAATTCATGAATTCCAGTTTCGTCTATTATGAAAATAGATTTGTTTTCGAAGTATTTTTTTACGTGTACAGTTACGTGTATGTTTGTTTGTTCGTTTTTTTTTTGTTTCTCATGCAATAACAAAATATGTGTACTTCATAATTCACGGTAATAACAACAATAATCAATATTACTGTTGGACCTTTCTAGCTGTATATTCGCGTTGTCCGAGAAGTACGACATTCCATTCCATTCTATTTCATTTGCACGATCTGATTGTTGAACTACAGGCTACCAAGCAATCCCTTCATCTTTAATTTTCAAAACACTGGATACTGTTTTCATGAAATCAGATAAACCATATTTAAAATGTCATCTTGTCGATATTTTGCATGGGGTTTAGATTGACTATTTAACGTTGTTGGAAAGAGAAGTGAAATTGAACAACTTTTTTCTAGCAGCCCTATGCTTTTTTCATATTTTAATTACATAGCTTATGAACTAACGTCAAATTTTCGGAGCTTATAACGTTATTTGTAACACAATGTAATCGACCTGTAGACAAATACATACTTGATAATTTTTTTATATTCTATTAATACTGTATGTTAATACTTTTCAAATCAATCCGTCTGAATTATTTTCCCAATAAAATTACCCACAAAAAGAAACGAATGACAAGCGGAATCTTTTTGTATCTGCATATCTCGACTTATGACTACTCGCAGCAAGTTACAATTTGAACGTACGTTCAACATGACACAAATAACGAATTATCTTGGGCATGAGAAATATCATTTATTGGATAAAAATTTAACAGTGATTTTCTTTTCTCTCTCTTAAGATTCTTTACAATATGGTTACTACCCGTTCGTTTTATTGTCTATAGGCATATTTAAAGAGACGGAAATCGTCGCAGAAGACGATTAACTGTAGCTGATGATATGGATCCGACATTTCTTCCAATGCCACCTTGCGCTTCTTCCTGTTTCTTTTGGAATTTTTTTGCCAAATTTGTTTTGTAGCACGACTGGAAACTCTCTACTTCTTTCGGACAAAATGACTCCTTGAATTCATTTTCTGCTAAACAGCTAAAAAGTAAGGCCATTTCCTGCAGACACGAAACATCTGTAAAAAAAAAATGATATCATTTTCATAACTGATTATGAAGTGTGTTTTAACTTCGTAAATTTTTGCTATTCAAATTCGTTGTTAAAAGAGATTGCGTACAATAAAGAAAATCGAAACTGTGATTGAAAAGTAAACAATTATATTCAGATGTACGAAAAACATTCTAATATTTATGAAAAATTGCTAACCTGCTGTTTTCTCTCCTTTTCCGGATACCTTGTCTCTCAAATGTATTGGGAGAATCGGTTGAAAAGGTACCTTTAGTGGATTTTGCGGTGTCCGAGCTCCTCTCAGCAGGGATGTGATCTTCATCTCGTCAAACCTGATTTGACACAAGAAATTAAATCTAGTTTATAGTGTGAAAAAAACAATACCGTCTAATGACTAATGTAATTTTGAAAAATTGACATTGAATTAAATTTCGAACGTTTCGCGATAAATGTATTACAAATAAGGTTATGTTATAGTGAAATCAATTCTCTTCGTCGTAGTAAATTTTAATTAAATATTGTCAGATGGAAGAAAATGTGCGGTCAGCTGAATGTCGATCAAACCGTTGATATGTTTTCATGCGAATATCCGAGCGAATACACGAGTTACCTTCAAATTAGATCGAATATAACCTCAAACTCGTTCCGAAATCAAAATTTTCGTCTTTTGCTGGAGTGAAAACCACGAATTACTAGTTTTATAAAATGGCGACAGAGTGCGCTGTATGTACAATTTATGTGTTTTCGATCACAGTTCTTCTTTACTATACGGGGTATATATTTTTATATATATATATATATATATATATATCAGCGGTCGAATAAAATATATACATATATAAAAAGAATAGAATATATAGATATCAGTGTTCTTCACAGCACTGCAGAAAGTAAAAGACCGCGCCCACGTGTTCTTGACTAAAAATTAGCCACGGCATTAGCTTGAGACAAATGACTCGACGTTTACTTGAAATTCATTGATAATTACAGATCTATTCACCTATCGCGTATGGAAAGAATATTTTCAAAGTGATACAAAATCGCTTTCTAATTTCCCGCTCCGTAGAAACTGCGATCGATATCCTTTGAATTCATATAGCAATGCCAAGATAACAATTGACCGAATTTTGAGTGCAAATTTGACGGTCAAAAGGAACGGCGATGCCGGTCAAGGCCCTCAAGGACAAGGATAGAAGTGTCGCGAGGCCAGCCTCCCATACACATTACACCTTCACGTATATGTTAATACGTGCATACGTACCAATCGCCACACTTTCCTGAAGTGATCGCATCTATCTGGGGAAACTGTCGCTTATACACGATACGCAGAGTGACATAAGCACGACCTGAACAGCAACTACAGATTACTTAACTTCGTATAGGTATATAATATTCTCGACTCGTATCAATTCGAGTCAGTCAATCGCGGGCTGCGAGCGAGCGTGTTGGGGTATCGGAAGAGATTATATCGACTTACAACTACAACTGGCTGTCAGTCGAAGGCAGAAAAGTCTCGCCGTGTATTATAGCTGTTGAGTGAAGAAAAGAATAAGCGACGTGAAAGGAAATTGAACAGGCGTAGATCACTGTAAAATGGCGAACTCAACGAGAGGTGAGTGACTGTAATATATTAATTACGAAAATATGAAAAACGTATGTCGTTTTCTTTTTAACATCCGGTTCCGGAATCGTTTGAATTTAAAAGTACAACGTATAATTCAATACAATCGTCACCACGCGTCGTTGGTTGATTTATCATTAGTCAAGAGTGGGGATGGCGTTGTATTTCAATGATTCGCCGCCTTCGTCATAGACGATCTTTCAGTTGTCACATTTTCGGACTGCAATTGGACTCGCTAATTGCTCGAGGAACGATTCCGATTGGCTGAACGATGCAGCGATGGCGGGAAATTGAAGAAAATATGAAAAATAGACTTATAATTTTTAAATATCGAACGACTATCGCGCGACGCGCTTATAACCTTGACAATATAACGGGTCTACCTTATATTCTCGATTCAGCGCGCTATCATTATTATCACTTATGTTTGGAGCTGCGTGACTTGCGAGTTATTCGCCAGTCAGCAACGGAAAATCGAAACAAATTTATTGACGAATAAAGAAGCACCTGATACATGACGCGATGATAAATAGGATTTGATGTCCCTTTAGTTAAAGCTTTTACTTCGCCCTTCCTCCCCCTCATTTTACATTATTTTAGCATTCTGTGTACGCCACGTATTCCAGGGTTTAAAATTTTACGTATCACGAGTCAAATAATAGCTGGTAAACTGTTTCGAACATTTGTACTATCACTAGTGATGAATAATCAGTGTGACTAGTGATTTTCGTGATGATGGAAAAAATTTTCATCCAATCATGATACTATTAGTTTATTAGATTTATGCGTTAGACGTATACGTTAAAATTGGACTCTTATATGCGACACGTAATACTTGTAATCCGATAGCAACGTTTAATTGAGAAAACAAATTCTTTACCAATTAACGATTAGTGTTTTACAAGATTAGAAAACCTGCTCGGTACCACGTTTCGTATCGTACAGATTATGCTAAAGAGCGACAAAAGATCGATACGTAAAGCCACGCCAGTTTGACAAGGACGTCGCTGATTGGTCTAATACAAATTGTAAGGGCCGTCGTGAGTTGCTGATTTCAAATTACTTCTGAGCTCGCAACCGTTTGACAAATCGAGACCCTTAAGCCCCTTATTGTACGGCATCCATATGCTTCGTATAATCGGTACGATGACGTCAGCCATGTAATATGTGTACCTAAATGAACGGATGTTATACATATTGCATAAAAAGCATGGGTTGTCTGCTCGTGTGGATGTGCCTGTGTGGATATGAAAAAAGCCTTCTTTTACCTGTGTAATTAATTAATGATTTTCGTAACGCTCAACTTACGTATCTACGTAGATACGTACTTCACAATTATATTTGCATACACGTATTGCAGCACACCCAAAACGTTACATTCGAACTTCGAACGGCGAAAACCGTTTGAGTGTAATACCCAAATCTTAACGAACCTTGAGAACTCGCGGCAGCATTCGTTTTGTGTCATGGGCTGCAGAACACGAGAGTTATGATTCAATATTCATGCCATACGTATATATATATATATACTTATTTGCAATATACGTCAAACCGGATTTATGCTTCTTTATCTACCTATCGATTTATTTATTAATGTGTGTCTCTTGCAATCGATCGGGCGTCAAGCTTTTAAAATATTTCTGCTTCGGACTGACCATGAATGACACTATAATTCAATAAAAATTAACCAAACAAATTAAATTTGAGCTAATTTCGTGCTTATTATAGTGACGCAAAGAGGAGAAAAGAAATTTATTATTCGTTCTAATGTTGCACGACTTTCGAGACCACACAAACACAGCGTTCCTTTTCTAAAATCTATCAGGGTCGATTCGGGGTTCTTCTGCAAGTCGTGAAATTATTCCAAGCTTATGACTACTTATAAAATAAAATGTAATCTACGTCCCGAAAAATATTTAGACTTTTTCTCAATGATGTTTTTATCCTTTGAATTTGATAATTATTCTATAAATACTAGAGTGTTGTGCGGTTAATCGTTTTTTTCGCTTGATCGTTTGTCCGATTCATTGATTAATGGAAAAAACGATTAAATCGAAATCGTCAATTACTCAAAGGTACCGATCATTAATCGATTCATCGCACATCTGTAATAACTACTATGGAATTTTGGTTTCCTCAATGAATAATTTAGCGAGGCTCAATTTTTTTTTTTTTGGCAATCGTTAATATTTCTGCACGTTATCAAACAAGCGTGTAAAGATTACTTTCTAACATTAGGTGATTATTTTCATTTCAGATTATATTCCGAGTATAAGAAACATGAACGTTTATGAAAACAAACGAAAACAAGAAAAAAAAAACAAAGATATCAAAAATCCGTGATTGTTCTTAAAGAGCAATTTTACTCTATGTTGCAGAAATTTTTTTTCGGATAATTATATGTTGAGTGCATAATTTGGAGCGGATGTAACGCGTTATGGCATGTAATTGGCCAATTTCCGAGTTCGGAGGAACAACAATAACGGCAAAAAGATAAGTTTAAAAATCGCGTGACTGCATCCAGCGCCTCGAAGTCTGTAATCTCTCTCTCTCGTTTTATCGCTGAAAATTGGTTCATCACGGTTCGTCGGTTGGATCGTTCCAGCGTCACCTTTGACACGATGAGAAGTAATCATTCAGTTTTAATGATTCATTAATTCAGTCATCCCAACTCTAAATCCTGTTATATCATAGCCTGGAGTTTTGGAACACAGTTTTTATCACTTTTTTTTTAAACATCTAATTTTTTTACTCTCGTTTATGCAAGAGAGAGAAAGAGAGAGAGAGAGAGAGAGGGAGAGAAAGAGAGAGAGACCGCATCATCCCCTCCTCCTCCTCTCCTCAAGCTCTCTAAATCTCTTTATATAAAAAAAAAAATATATTATCTTCAAAAAAAGTGATTACAAAGTGATACTAAAACTGTGTTCCAAAACTCTTCTATCTTATCTACTTAGTTGATGAAAAAAACCATTTTTTTTACTAAAACTTGTGTAAATCGGGCGATTAGTATAATCGGTTCATGTCATTTTCTCGAATGATTTTTACATCTGGTGGTTGGAAATTCCGGAATGATTTGCGGTTTATCTGTTTATGCAAAACGTTCTGTGCACTTTGAATTAAGCGGTACACGACGAATATTTCTATTTTCTGTAATATATCCTGCATGATCTTTCATCGCGTTTGAAATGCATGCGCAATATCATATCGCCATCGGCTAGAGGTCAAGCTTACGTATCGTAAATGGCAAATTATAATTATAATAGCAAAATGAGTAAATCCGGTAGTTTTTATTAACGTATAAAAGAGAACATAATTGGATTGGCTGAAAAAATCTTCAAGTTCGATTATAACAGATTTTATACAACGCGAGCATGTTCTACGCGTTTTTTCATGCGTGTTTTCCGTACTCAAAGTACCCGTTTCTATGACGGTAGAGTCAGTCTGCGAATGCGCATGCGCGAAGTACTGAAAAGACTACTTTTGTCCTAGGAGTTGAAGTGTTCTTTTCTGTACTTCGCGCATGCGCGGCCGCGAACTAATCTGACGTTACGCGACCCTAACCTCAATTTCGTGCTTCGCGTAAGAACGCGTAACATACACGTGTTATATAAAGAATCGTGTGCAACAAGGAGGCAACGCTCTTTTCGCCTCGCGTATTCGCAATATTCGTCTTAGGCTCACTTGCGACTCGCATTACAAATTTACGTTGAGCTCGAAGAGGCCGAGTTTACCTCCTTGTTACACAATATACTATTTCCCACGCAATTTCTATTCTCTATTTTTTTTTCTCTCTCTCTTAGCTTTGCGTGTTCTGAAAAATGAAATCTGTTATAGTTCTTTGAGCTTACAGGGGTTAGCAGTATAAGATCACGTGTGATTCACGCGATGATGATGACAGTGAACTTGAGGTTAATGTTACGATTATAGATGTCAATGTATTTATTGACCTACACTGCGAAATGTAAATTGTGTATGTAAATTTTTACACAAGTTCGAAATTACGGATTAGGTTCGTCTACAATATACATTAACGTATCATATTATACGTGTGTAATGTAACTCTACGCCTATACTGTACATACGAGTACATCGTGAATCTATATCTTATCACGTGTTTCACGCTTTCGTATACCGTACAGATAATCGGCTGTACATTTTTTATTTCAATTTTTCTAATCATATAAACACACGAGTGCAACACAATCACTCACTAATCGTATACTCGAAAGTTGAATAAACATATGATTAATTAATCGCCGTTATCACAGTCAACTGTAACAATTCGTTTTTTTGTTTTCTTTTTTTTTGTAAATTATTGTTTTATTTTGTCAGGGTAAATTAACGGTGACTTCTGGGTAAAATTAATTTTCGCTTTCGACCGCGGTACTAAATTAATTTATATACATGTACGTGAAAAATTTGATTTTAAGTTATGTCGTTACAGTCATTTAATGTTCAGTTCAAACTTTTTGATAAATTATTTGCAAAACGTAGATTGAAAATTTTCTCTTTACGATAATATGGAAAATTGAAATAATCGTACCTTGATCAATGCAAATCGAACGGATCAGTCCACGCTCATTTTAACAGTCCTGATGATCTTCTGCGATTAGGTAAAATAGAAGGAAATCATCATGTTGAAGATAGTAACGCTGTTGGAACAATTTGTGTTGAGGAAAAAACCATTATTTCGCAACTTTGAAATTTTCTGAAATTTAGTTAACCGTAAGAAAGCAAGAGGTATTCATGTTTTGAAATCTTAGTTCGTTGAGTCATTATAAAATTGAAAAAAAACTAGTAAACGTTTCCCAATCTTTTGTTACGACAACGTTACTAACTTCTCTCTAAATCTCTAATACGTATATTCGAGAAAGTATCGCGTCGTTCAGATCCTTTGTAAGTCAAGCTCGGCTAAGCCCGTACTTGATTTTTTATATATAAATCTATTCCCGCTTTAACGATTTTTGAAAGATAGCTGATACCTTGTAAATCGGTTTAACGAAGCGTTGTAAAATAATTTCATATAGTGGAAATGAGATTCGCTGATGTAGCGAGCAGTTAATTTTTATGATCAAACAATGTAGGCATACGTAGAGAGATATTACGTAATCGCTGAAGACACGAACCGTCTTTCAAATTTCTTATAACTTTGAAATTATGTCACAATTACCACAAATAGGTTCCTCTCACCACTAACAATTAATCATAATATTACGCTCTGTCCTAAGTTTTAATCGAAGTATCGTAAATCTTATCATCGATAACTGCACTGTGCAAAATTTGACGTATCGCAGCTTTGCTTGATGATAAAATTCAAGATTTTAACGATTGGAGAAAGATTGTAACAAGGAATTTCGTTGCAAGAATGGAAAAGGAACAATCACTGAAAACCATCTACTTGAAAAAAAGTCTGCGGAATATATAGCCTCCAATTATAATTATATTTATATACCTTAATCATACGTAAACGGCTTACAATATTCTCGTCCAAAGTTTGCCTTTACATCGTATGTTTTTTTCCATACCATTTGATGCATCATTTACAATTTTGGAATAACAATAATATCGCGAGTTTCCTACTCGTTACAGCAATTCGCAGTTGCGCATGCGCAAATAGAAACGCTAGTTTACGATTACTTGGTAACGACCAATCGCGAGATTGCAGACTGTCGGACAACCCGGTCTTTTGCCGATTTTATAATCCTTCATCTCATTATTGTCTAATGCGGAAGCGTCCGGATGAGTTTGCAAAAATTGGTTTTGATTCGACCGCCGGGCACAATTGGCGCGTACGAATTCAGTCGCCTCGATGCTACCGGCAAACGCGCACGATTTTAAACCTGAGTGTCGTCTGAGCTGATTGTGAGCATCAAGGAAGTTATCTTAAGAATTCAAAAGCAATCACTCGGTTTAATCTTTCTTCTTTTCTATTGCACTTTTCAATTTCGTAACTCTTGTCGGCGCGCGATTTTAAACGTGAATGTTAGAAAAAATCGAGTCAACATTACACCCATATATTTGGCTTTTGTGTTCATTGTTATGTCAAAATTGCAATCCAATAATGATAATTTTTAATTTTTTTTTAATTTTTCTTATTTATCTTTTGAAGTTATGAAATCTCCATCTCTAATGGGTGTCAAATTATTTTTTACTTTTAATAGGATTTTTAGGAATTTTTTCAGTTTTAAGAAAGTGGGGGTTATTTTTTTTCAAGTTTTTAAATCATACTTCAGTGTTGCTGAGTCGAAAAATTCGGAAAAAAATTGTGGTTGCGTTTTTCATTACGTACTTTCATACAAAAATTACAAAGCCAATCTGAGACGACGATGTAGAATCTTGATCGCAATGTCATGGAATGCTCCATATAATACAGGCTTAATGTTGACTTGATTTTTTTAACATCCACGTTTAAAGTCACATACCGAACAGAGTTACGAAATTAAAAAGTGCAGTAGAAAAAAAAAGAATGAGAATTTTGTTTCCCGAGCGGTTGCTTTTCACGTTTTTTTTTTCTTGCTTCACAAACATGAATTTAGGTATTTTTGAGATGGGGTTAAAATATCATAGGGTAAAGACGAGTGATTACAAAAAATTTGAAAATTTGTCTGGAAGCTTTCCAAAGGTCGTAATAACGTAGAAAAAATTGATGGTGAAATTAAAAATTATCGCAGTCAACCGTTTAGTGATTTGGGTGGAATGCCCGATACACGTTGGCTAAATATTTGTTGTGGTTCGAAAATAATTTCTACGCTTGATATGCTTTTTTTCGTTTTCTTTTGGCATCTTGGTTTGTTTCTTTCATTTAATTCTTATTCTTCGATTCAAATAAATTTAAAATCCGATCAGGGGTCAGGATTAAAAAAAAAAGACGATCGATCTTTGTTTAGATTTAAGATCATATTCGGTATACTTTGTTTCAATTAAACGAGGCAAAAGTTAACAATTTATAGATATGTACCTAAATTGTAGAGTTCTGTAAAATTCGAGGTTTGTTTTCTTTCATAGCGTGATTTTCTTTACACCGTACATAATTATAATAGGCACGCGTGTTTTGTTTTACATTGTATGTACATATACTTGAGTTTTGGACGCAGGTTACGTGTGTGGAATTCGTATTTTGAATTTCGAATATCGCGAAATGAGGCGGTCTAATCGTATTCTCGAATAAGTATAATATTTATATGCGTATTGCGTAAGTGACGAATGCAAATTAGAAAACAGACTATCGCTTCCCATGCAATATTCATTGTAGTCAATAAAGCAATTCCTATATCCTATACACACATAACTCAAGTCGTCTTAACACGTCACCGAAAATTTTCTCGATGAATTCTTAATCGTCTATGACTATGATATTTGTTTGTATTCTTAATAATAAATAAACACAGCGACCTATTATTTCATAAAAGTGCTGTCACAAGATTCGGAATCGTACGATTGATTTCTCTTTGTCTAACGATAAGTAAAACTTCATCTATCTATTATTATATCAGCATATTGTCGAATAATAAATATCGATGTTGAATTGATCGTGGATCGAATTTTTCTTTTATAATTCAAACATTCGAATTCCCATCTAAAAAGCGTCGAACAAATTTTCTCTCAGAGTTAATTTTGTCATTGTTACTTTTACAAATCGCAAATCTTGCCAATAATTGCATTGGGACAAAAAAAGAATGATTACTTATTCTGTAAAAAAAAAAAAAAAAAAAAAAAAAAAACCGCCAGTGAAATTACTGATTGCAAACTAAAAACTCTGCAATGCTTGAAGGCAGTTGAAGATTGGATTTATGATTGATGTTTCAAGAGAGTCATTAAGTCTTTATCACAGACTTAATTATTCATTTTATCTATAGACGTTTTATATTGCGGCGGATGTGAATTTTTAACAAACTCTGTGTTCCCTTGATCAAACATTTTATAGTTATGTACTTCTATGTTATTACCGTTGTTATTTTACATGATTAATTTGCGTAAGATTGAAGGTTTAATGGTCTAAAGTAAACAGCTAATGGTCATATTTTGGTATTACTATTGTAATTGTACGCCCTTGAAGTCCTGCTAATAATTTTGCAACAAAAATCGTGATATTGACGAAACTCATTTCCAGCTTATTTAAAATACACAACATTAAATAATTATCCCTTGGCATCTCTTGTAAATATTGTGTACTCAAGTAATTGATTTCCGATAAAACAAACTGTGCCTGATAATGATTTCAGGCTTTGTTATATGGTAGTTCATACTTACCTGATAGAGAAACATTTCGTTTTTTTCTGCTTATTACATAATCGACGATACGTGGAAGCCATTATTTAAAAACAACCATGATTTTCATTTACCTTATACATTATAATTAACAATATAACATTAGATTTTATCTTCTTTTACATGAAAAATTGTAAAGCATAAAAATGTTTTGCAATGCATTTTAAATATCATCCCTATTGTAAGTTGGCTAAGAAACATGAAAGTTTTACTTTTTTATTATAGTGAAGAATGTTACCGAGCAGTTTCAAACCTTGAATAAATGTTCAGGTAAATAATCGTTACTGATTTTCTGTCTTCTGTTGCAGAAACAACGACTGAGCAAAGTCTAGCTTTCATCAGGCAGTCTTTGAAATCCGCTACGATGGATCACCTGGAAGGAACACACTTTGACGGCTCGATACCTCATATTTTTGTAATACTTGGAGCATCTGTGAGTTTACGTAATCTATATTATTATTCTTGAAATACGATAGAAATTATTTAAATTATTGTGAATCATTAAAAATTTAGGGTGACTTGGCGAAGAAGAAGATCTATCCAACTTTGTGGTGGCTGTTCAGGGACAACCTGTTGCCAAAAACGACGACATTCTTTGGGTACTCGCGCAGTAAATTGACAGTGAAAAGCATTAGGGAAAACTGCCACAAGTATATGAATGTCAAGCCTGAGGAAGCTGGAAAGTATGAGGAATTTTGGTCTTTGAATCATTACGTTTCTGGAAAATACGACGTGAGACGAGACTTCGAACTGCTTAATCAGGAACTCGAGAAATTTGAAAAACCTGCCGCTGCTCACAGACTTTTTTATCTGGCTCTGCCTCCCTCTGTTTTCGAAGAATCCACATCACACATCAGGAGTACCTGCATGGCCGGAAAGTGAGCAAAGTGGAATTAACACTAATAATATTTTCATGAGAATTATGTTCAAAAATAAAATGATTTTCATCGTTATTTCCCAGAGGCTGGACAAGGATAATTATAGAAAAACCGTTTGGACGTGACGCTGCCTCGTCTGAGCAACTTTCTAACCACCTTGCGTCGCTCTTCAAGGAGGAACAAATGTACCGGATAGATCACTACCTGGGTAAAGAAATGGTGCAGAATTTGATGACACTGAGGTTTGGGAACAGGATATTCAGCCCAACTTGGAACAGGGACAGCGTAGCTTCGGTTCAGATTTCTTTCAAAGAGCCGTTTGGGACTCAGGGAAGAGGCGGGTACTTCGACGAGTTCGGCATCATAAGAGACGTCATGCAAAATCACCTTCTTCAGATACTATCCCTGGTGGCGATGGAGAAACCCGCTTCTTGCCATCCGGATGACATTAGGTTAGCATGTTTTATTCATCAATTTTGATTACTTTATGAAGTGGAATTTTTCATGATTATTTTTTTCCATTTCACATCATCAGAGACGAGAAAGTCAAGGTATTGCGATGCATAAGTCCCCTCGAATTGGACGACGTTGTGCTCGGTCAGTATGTTGGCAACCCCAACTCCGACGTTCCCGATGCCAGAATGGGATACCTGGACGATCCTACCGTTCCCGCTGGTTCAAACACCCCAACCTATGCCATGGCGGTTGTAAAAATTAACAACGAAAGATGGGACGACGTGCCGTTCATCCTGAGGTGTGGAAAAGGTAGGAACCTCTCGAATTCTTGATAAGCCGTCATCGTACTCTAATTGAAGAAATGAATTTGACCGTCAGAGGTAATAATATCGCCTTCAAGGAGATCGACACTGTGTGATAACTGACAGAATTTTTTATCTCAGCATTGAATGAGCGCAAAGCAGAGGTTCGAATTCAGTACAGAGATGTGCCTGGAGATATATTCGATGGTAAGCCAAAGAGAAATGAATTGGTGATAAGGTTGCAGCCTGGAGAAGCAATTTATATTAAAATGATGACCAAATCTCCGGGCATAACATTTGACATGGAGGAAACTGAGTTGGATTTGACCTACGGCAGTAGATACAAGGTGCATAAACATTTCCCATTACTAATTTCTACTTGGAAACTGGATTGACATGAGAAAAACTTCAACGATATTTATTAATCCTCGCGATTCTGATTTTAGGAGCTCAAGCTGCCCGATGCATACGAAAGACTAATTTTAGACGTATTCTGCGGTTCGCAAATGCACTTTGTAAGGAGTGATGAACTCGCCGAAGCTTGGAGAATTTTCACGCCGTTACTTCATCGGATTGAAAAGGAAAACATCCAGCCGATACCTTACGAGTATGTAGAATGCTTATAGATCACAGAACAAGACGAGGAAAGAAGTTTTCCCAACTTAATCGCCCTGAAACTTGATTTAATATTAACAATGGATAGTTATAATTTAAAAATTTTATGTATTGGTATAAATTTTCTACAATTCTTTAGATACGGATCACGAGGACCCAAGGAAGCTAACGAAAAAGCGAAGGAAAACAATTTCAAGTACTATGGTTCCTATAAGTGGGTGAAACCTGATCATCAGTAATTAAATCGCCAGTTTTATCACAAATCGTAATATTTTATTAGTAAAGGAAATGTTGTCGGCGCGCCGTAAAAATTTTAACAATCAACGAAATTAATATTTATATTCCGTCGTTCCACAATTGACGTTTATACAATTCTAAAATCATTCCTGGAAACTATTTCCTAGCTTGCTCAAAATGGTGTTTTTGTAATCATGTTTACTTAAAATACAACGAATTTTTCATTTCTTTATTTTATGCACATTTCTTCCCGGTATAAACAAATCATTCCATAGATCGTTTTTTTTTCAAGCGTTACATAAGGATCAATTCAACATAAACGAGCCATAAAAAATAAAATTAATCAACATTATAGTTGAAATCATGCATCCTACCACGACAACAAATAATGTACAATATTTTTTATACATATTTAAATATTTCATAATTATTAGGCTATGTTATTGTTAATCATTATTGTAAAAACGAAAAAAAAACTTTCGAAAAGAATGCAATAACTTGATCATCTGTGATGCGCAATAAAATTGTTGAGTAAAGTAGAGAAAAATATTTACGCAACGGAAAAATTAAGCAAAATGATGAATACTGGCAAACTTAATACTCACTAAGTACGTAAGATTATTACAAACTCCAAAGGAACAATCTACGTTACATTCCGTCACCCATAATCTTAACATTTACTCTGAGCACAGAATGTTTATAATAAATAAGGTACACAAATTTCGGTTGTTTCTATTTAACTATCATCGTCTGTGTGAGACTTGTGTGGACCAATTGCAATGAGACGAGACTATTACTATATGTTAAATAAATTAAAATCCTGAAAGTTCAAAGATTGAAAATAAATCTATCGATTTATGTATTATAAATGATAAATATTACCCCCTTGCGATCTAACAGCAGATACTTAGTTATAAGTACGTGAGAAATATTAATTTTATCGTCTGCCAAATGTTGTACGCGTAATACGGCACAAGAAAAAAATACCATAAATTTACTGTAAGTTTGCTTTATTTTATTCAATTAATATGTTTCCACGATTTATTGTAAAATTTATCAAGTTACAAATATATAGGTATAATATACATGCACGTCCCGTGTGCACGCCTACTCGCAGATGACGAATAATTCGAATTCATTATACGGAATACGGAGTTTAGTTCATTTTACTTATTGTGTACATAAATTAAATACTTGTACAGGAAAAAAAAAAAGAAAATTTCAGGTGTAAATTATGTCAAACACTATCATTTAGTCAAAAAGAAAACTGCCCAATGAATTTGATGCGTTTAGATATATGTAATTATGCACTACTGAAAAATATGAAAGATCGATAGACGAATTTCTGGTTTTAACACCGGAGCAGTGGTAAATTGGATAATTAAAAGATAAAGCTAATACAGAAGAAACAAATAATAACAATATTACTTTTTTTTTGCAATCAACATTAACGTGTCGGTAACTACGACTTTCAAGATACTTTTAGAAAACCAGAAAATAATTTTGTCGTGAAATTTTGTCATCTGAGTACATTTAAAAGCTGAGAAAGGAGGAACAATAAACATGAATCGTTAGGAGACGGTCGCGATAGTTGAATCAGTTGATATGATTATAAAGATTAATAATAATAATAACAATTCAGAAAAACTGGAATAACAGAAAATCACAAAGTCGGTTATGATACAGGGTCGGTCGGATTATAAGTTTCGGGTCGACTGTTGAACTTAAATATACATTATACATACATGGATGTAAATAATACTAGGTATTGATTATTATGTAATATTTACAACTGAAAAACAAGACTTGTTACAGGGATTCTTTGACCCCAGACTAGCCATACACAGGATTACGTGAATTTCAATGACGACCTATGACCTACGATTTATTTGCACGAATGCCAAGATTTATATCAATAAGTAATTGTTTTTAATGAATATAATTTAATTGATAATTTAATTCTTACACCTCATAGTTTGAGGACTGTAACAATTCGTCCCAATTAATGCTGGCTTGGAAAACCTCTTGCTGTAACCACAACTCGTAGTGTTGTTTGAATTCTTCTGTGAGTTCAACATCCGAACCTAAAACCGACGTGACAAACGTATCCATCGGTTCCATCTCCTTGTCTCTAACGTTGTTTGTGTAACGACGGTTATTGAAGCGATCTACACAAGCGCGCAACGCGCACTCTTCCTCCTGGAAATCCCACGGTCTTGCCTCAAGATCTAAAAAACATTAATCGAGTAATGAAAAAACGGTGTTTCGTCCATCGATACTCGGTAAATCCGTGGTTGAAAATTCTATACCATTCCCATAAGCCCAATCGTCGTTCAGGCGATGTCTGACTTTGCCGTAAATCGCACTGATCGTTTTCATATTCGATTTTCGCCATTGCCTGCCTAGGTATTTAGTCTGCATTTTTAAAAGCTTCAAAACGTACAGCTGCATCATTCCGTGTCTCACTTTCAAAGTGCGCTTCAATATTGGCGCGGATTTAAACACCACGAGCATCTAAGGCAGAATTATAACGTAAAATGTGTGAAATTTCGCTATATATTGAAATGAAAAGTACAAGACTAAACGAGGCTGATCGACTGTGTTCTCATTATCGAGATTTGCTAAAAGAACGAACTTATAAAATCGCACCATTATTCTGCTATGCTTCCATTTAGTAAGTTTGTTTAGAATTCTCAAGAGATTTATACAGGAAAATATGTTGCGCCAGCAGTAAGGCTTTCCATCCCCAATTTCAAGTGTTTCTGCAGTAAGTTCGGGCTGATCTCCAATTACGCAGGAGGGGAAATCTAAGATTGGGATACTAAAAAGTGAAAGAAAAACGTGAAAAGTTGATTGCATAATTGATGATGAGTAACGCAAAGAAATATTCTCAACAGGGCTCTTATATTAATTGAACGAATGTTTCAGGTGGTGACTTTACAACGAGGAAAAAATATAACTCACAAGTTTTCCGCTTCGATGTAAGTCATCACGTTCTGATTCAAAAATTTCAAAACCAAAGGTATACAGTTTGCGAATACCAGATGCTGGGACATAAATTCGAACTGATAAACATGGTTCAGCTTAAAGTGTTTCAACAGCAATAGCAATATCGCTGATACGGCCTTAACGATTATTTCTTTGTGACGACTGACGTCAATTCCCAGCTTCATTGATTGCAGTACAGTTATTCTGTAGGAACAAAGATGATTTTGAGTATTAGAAGCGTGTTTGAGATTCTATTTTTATCCAACTTACAACACTTGATACGGCACTTAAAAAAAAAAATTATTTTTTTTCAATTCATAATCTTACGGCATTTCTTCCGGCAGAACGTCAGCCACAATGTTAATTGTGTCGGTTTTGGCTTTGCTCGTCGGTGCAGCTGCTAGCAGTATCTTTAAGAGCGCGATTTTATACTGCGGAAGATTAGCCAGAATTGCTTGGTATAAGATTTCAGTCGGTGTCTGACGCGGCATCGGCTCAGGTGTACTCATCGGATTTCTAGCCATTTCTTCTTCCTTTTGAATCTGTATTTCAGCCAGGGACGTGTACATGTGCTAAACACGAGAAAACAATCGAAATTACCTGCTAGCGTCCACAATAGAAATACGAATTTTGGAAATGTGAGCAATCAAGTTTATTACTATGTTTGAAAATATTGAAAAACATTGGTAAAAAATATTTGTTGCATGTCAGCAGACAATTTTGATAGTAACATACTTCTATTGTCAAATAATTTCTAAATACTTCTACATCACATAACAGCACAACATATATCGACATACATTCGAATTATATAATCTGACAATTCAGTTATATTCTGTAAGAAATTGTACGTAATGTTACAAGGGGTGAAATCACCCGTTTTGCCCCCCTTTCTGATCTAGTAATCGTCATAGATAAAAGACATATAAGAGCTCTTATACATTGTATATTCCAATGAAGTGAAATTTAAGCAACTGTCAATATTTGTAGTCTTGAAATCAAACCTATCAAATGAGATCTGTAAGTACATAAAATTACATAGTATATTTTACACATTTAACTAAACAAATGATTTTAAGGAAAAAAATACTCTTATTCTATCTAAAGTGTAGTAGGGCACAAAATGATTTTAATTAATTTATTAACGAACCTTTTTTAGAATGTTTACGCCTTCGTGAATGGGCTGTGGTAGGCCAGCCAAGCTTTCACGATCTCCTTGCAATTTATAACCGACGAATTTCATTCTAGAAACAGCAAGAAATGTGTCTACATCCTTTTGTCTTACTTTAGGAATCCATGGAAGTCCCACTATTTTGTCAAATGAAGTGAAATCAATGAAACAATTAGAGTCAGTAATTTTACATCTAACTTAATTTTTATTTCTGTCGATTTATTCTACCTTTTGCTTTTGTAGATTCTGGAGTACTCGATCTTGACTCAGTCTGATTATGTTGGGGAGTTGAGAACTGGAATTGATCCTCAAACCCTTGCTGCTCTTCGTACTCGTTCATTTCTCTGTCACCTTCGTTACCCGTGAGTCCTGAATTTCCCCTGGCGCCGTCCAAGTCTATCACCAGTTCTGGCTCGTCCAATGAACTCTGTTTCATCAGCATCTGTAAGAGTAGGTAGTTGATAAATATTCACTATATTGAGAAGTGTTGAAAGCCGAATATGGCAAGCCCAGAATATACAAGCAAATTCTTATCTTGGCTAGGCTGAAGAGAGGAAGGTATGGTGGACGCTCTCAGGAACACAAAATGATAGTACTACATTACGAAGTTTTATTATAACGAAAACACAACAATCAGTGAACTATTTGTACAGTTTCACCACTTGAACATCTATTTCACTAAAAAACAATTATATCTAATCAGCCGTCTGGGTTTTATAAAATAGTGAATAGCTGTAAGTCCGGTTGTGGGTGATGCTTAGTCAGTACAGAATGGTTTCGAATACCGCGCGTTGTTCTCATCGAGGTAATAGGTCATGCATAGATATGCATCACTGCACTATACCTCTCGCTCTGTGCTGTGATTGGCTCGTGAAGCGCGCTTAGCCAATCACAGCGCAGAACAAGAGAGACAGTGTTCAGAGATTGCCTTTACCCAGCAGCGCTTACGAGCAAAGCATTATGATTGTGTCGCACGTATATGACTAGTGTAAGGATTTGTTTTCTAATGTAACATCTTTGAAAACGGATACGTCTTATATTCGGGAACATCTTATTTTCGGGTAAATACGTTCAAAATTCGATATCTGATAAACTAAAATAGGTCGAAGTGGAATAATTCTTTTCTGGAATCATTTCCTTTGCTTTTACTGTTACAAAAACTGACAATTTTCCTAAAAATTTGTCTAAAAATATCTGTACAACCCTGTGATCAATTTTTTTTTTCTAAACTACCAAGGACTTGTTACATGCTACAGTTTGTTGTTATTTAAACTACGGATATGGAAGTTTCTGAAAAAAAAAACCGCTATGAACTATTTTTTCGAAAGTCTTGCGTATTATTCTGAAAATATTTAGTTACAATCAACTCTGAAATCGTGAAGTTTGGACAAGAATTGAGATTTATACCTCATCAATGGTGTTAACAGTTGTTCAGAAAAGAATTCGCAACCAAGAACGGATCAATTGTCAGCACACAGAAATAAAAAAATAAAAATTGTATTTATTAATATGTTCACAGCATACATCAGTGGTTTTGCGAAAAATTGCCATGGGACATGATGAAGAATGTTTGGTCTACTTTGACCTTAAGACTGCTGGTTTGGGAAGGTCGTGCGACATTTTGCAAATTGCGATGAAGTGTAGTAATGCTGTATTCAACGAATACATTAATTCCACTCAAAAAGTGACCTGGATGGCAACTCAATTAACTGGTCTTAGTAATGTGGATGGAAAACTACTGCTGAATGGAAAAAGGGTGCGATCATATCCTTTATCCAGAGTGATTATAAATATGCTTATGTATCTTCAAAACTTCGGAAGGCCTTGTGTTTTGGTTGCGCACAACTGTTTTAAATTCGACGCACCTCGCTTGTTTCGGGCTATGAGAAATGCAGGCGTTCTGAAGAAAGCTGATGAAATTATCGACGGTTTTGCGGACACGCTACCGCTTTTCAAAAGAGAATTTCCAGGCAAAAGTATCAAGTTACATGACATGGCAGACAGAAAATTAGTTGGGAGACCTGGAGGACCTGATAATGCACTTGATGATGTTTATCTATTAGAAGAGCTAACCAGATGCTATTTATCTGAAGAAGAAATTTTAACCAGCTGGAAAAGTTTTTCAGCAGCTTTAGAAAGATTCTGGGACAATGAGACAGTTGCAGGAATGTTAAAAACGCTTCGACCATTGAACGGTTTCGTATCACAGAACGTAATGAGACAGTTGTCACATGCAGGAATATCTTACGATTTACTCGTAAGCACCTATAGACATGATGGGAAACATGCGACAATATCATTGATAGAAGAAAGGGTGAATGGCAAGCCGACAGTTATAAAACAGCAAAAAGATGTAAACCAAATTATTGAATATTTGCAGATGGTAAATTAAAGTTTCCGATGCATAATCCATACAGACTCCGTATATTATTTAGCCTATATGGTTTATCAAAGTTTCTGTTATTTCTACATTTTATATAAGATTATGAATTGCTTTTTTGTTCCAATTAATACGAAGATTATTGTATTCGTATAAACAACTTGTTGAGAATATCAAATATATAGATTGACTAAAATCATACGAAGCCTTTCGATTGCTTATTATAAGTTTTCACTTCGAACATTATGTGTTCTTTAAGGATTAAGTAAAACAGGTAGCTTATACAGGAATATCAACAACGCACGTTTGCAAGACCTAGTTCGCTCAATGATCACATTGCATCTGATTTATACGCTCAAAGTCCACATGACCAAAAGACCAAACGGATCTGCTTATCAGCTCAAGAAGAAGGAATATACAGCACATAACCGAAGAATAATCAAAGGTAAGTAGAATGAAAAAACTTACTCTACGGAAAGATCGACCGCTTCTTTTCTGATTCTGTGTTTCAAGCAGATCAGCGGCGCTAGCAGGTGGCGAACAAGATCTCATTCCCTTGGCGATTTCTATCGTGTCTTCCTCCTGAATATCCAATCCAGCTTCCGCTCTGTAATTGGCTTTCAATTCCCTTAAAGTTTCAATGCCACCAAGCGACACTAGGATAACTTTCCAGAGAAGCAGAAGGACCTTTTTCATGGGGAAATGTGACGCCGAACCGCTACAAAACCGTGTTGCCATTCCGAGAAGTTTCACCGCCAGTAATTCTTCTCCGTATGGATTTACTATATACAGAATGAAAATAAAAACACTTTTGTAGCACTTATAGCAGTCTAAGAAAGGTTTATGCAATCAGAGTATGGTGTATTTTTAATTATGATGGACAATAAGAACTGTAAGAAAAGATTGTCAAAACAAAAGACAGAAGAAATATTAGAGGAAGGAACAGATTGTTGGTTTGAAAATTGAGTAGAGAAATTCAAGAATTTGACGTACTGAGTTCTTCCTTAAAAGCTTCAACATTTTTTTTGTAAGGACTCTTCTCTATATCAAGAGCCTCGACCCTCATCACTTCGGTAATGATGTAGAGAACAGATAGAATCACTCTGAGGTCAACCGAATCCGCCAAACTCACAGCCAACTTCCGTGAAGCTGACGTAGCCGCTGCACTGTTTCTAGAAATGAAAAGGCAAGCATAATAATATTGGTAATAGCCTGAGCCTTCCTGGATCCCATTGTAATTATAAAATTTACCACCAGGTACAAAAACGACGCACAGAGGAAAGACTATGAGTTTAAAAAAGCTAGCAAACTGACTCAATCTCGATGTTGAGCAATTCCACAAATGCTGGAAAGACTCCAGCCTCGTACAGCAGCATGACATTCGTCCTCGTCCAGTCCTGTTGTTCCTTGTCTGACTGTACTTCTGCCCAGGATCCTTGAGCCAGGTAGAGAATTGCACAGGCAGCTTTCATTCTGATCTGCTTATTCGACACTTCAAGCTGGTCCAGCAGCTTGTAAATTATAGATCTCTGCTGTGAGGTTGGATGTGTTTGCCACCAAGGTTGCAGTTTGTACTGTTCCATCTGCTCTTCAAATGCCTGAAGCAATGGTTGCAAAAAATATTCAAAATAATAACCAACATTTGCATTGATTCAAAAATTGAGATGTGTATTTTGCATATATATCTACTTTAAAAAAGAGCCATGATTTGATTTATAGTTTCATCCATCATTTCATAATCTAAATCTAATTCAATATTTATACGTTCAAAGTGAAGATATATTACTTTAAGATTATACATGAGCTCATGTTTTTCTGTATAACTATACAGCTCTGCAATTTCATTGGCATGGGTGTCAGCATCGTCATAGACGAAATCCAAGTCAGGAGTTTCGTAGTCATCCTGAAAGAATAAGTATAAAGATGAAGACTTTGCGCTGATAACTTGAGCAGTGAGATCTGGTCATAATAAAGCTTGGAGGATCCGGGCTAATTGCTGTTAAATATCATGTCACTTTTAAATGGTCACAACATGTACCAAAAAAGGTTTAGAAATGTCTGAAAACTATTTCAAACTTATGAGAAATTGTTCGATATCAATTTAGAAGTTTGTCATAGACATATGATCCGAAGAGAGATATTTCGGACTTCCCTTATAACATAATCGGTGCATTTTAAGCTACCATGTGTGTGGATTGCATGGATTTTGTCACAATATCAATAAAACGGGATTACAGTCTAATTGAAATGAAATGGAAAATCGTACTGAAATTTAGGGATTCATGAATCAATTTTTTGCTAACTAGTTGACTGACAATCAGCGGTCGCGTATCACTGAAATTCTATTGCGGCCGACTACCTTTGGCATAAATACAATGAATACAAGGTTAGGTTTAGGTTGCACGAGAAGTGATAGTGAAATTTTCTGAGAAACAAACCGCTATTTTCCAACGAATTAATTAATAAGTAGAACACTTACTTCGGAATAATCTTTGTTCGGTTGGTGCTTAAGTTCACGATATTTTCGAGGCGTTATTACGGGGCCCTTTTCGTTAAAATTCGTGTCGAACGTAAATGACGCCATAGTCTATCTTCCTAAACAGCTGTACGTTGTCGTTTCTACTTTTTATTGTTTTTAAAACATACAACATGTCACATAAATGTTTAGAAAACCGATGGCGCGGTGATCAAAAATCTTCTATCTTGGGTCACAATTCACAATCTTTTTCTTCACTTAACGCTTTCCCTGCGTTAATACCATAGACTTGAGACGGTTAATATCACTATTTATTGTTCCTTGTTTATTCCTTCTACAGGATTGTTCGCTTTTCGTTCCAACATCTATTGTTAACTTACATATCTAGGTTCATCGCATGATCCATGGTGTGTGTATGTTGGTGGGTTGGTGGCCGCAAGCCGAAACTTTGAAAAGGGCTGAAACTCTGATTCAAATTCGATTGAACGGTTGATAAACAATTGACGTGCTATAATTATGCACGGATCTCGTGAAAAATTAACAAAGGCCTTGTGGTTTACCAGATTGTAAAGTTGAGCTTAACAATAATGTTTTTCACGGGCGTTGGAGCATGTCAATTATTTATTTTACGTTTCAATCGAATTGAATCAGAGATCTAACCCATTTCATAGTTTTCACTTGTGGTCACCAGTAAGCGCTGCAGACACCTAACATAAGTTAAGCAAGAGGCTCGATGAGAAATTGTCGAAATCTGGTAACAGTGCTACAGTCGAGTCTGTAGTTACCGGAGAGAGGCGCGCGTTTGAATTTAATCAGCGTCCTAAAAGTCAACTGTCAAAAAACAGTAGTAAACAAGGATTGAGGTGAATCTCATGTCGAGACGTTTATTCAGGTTATTTTGTTCGCTGCGGTATAAGCAAGAGTAAAAATGCCGTGTGAAATGATAACCTTACAGCTGGGCCAATGCGGCAACCAGAGTGAGTATTTTTCGAGTATTGAGAGACACCTGAAATGCACTAATTTTCCCATTTTGGAGGTTATGTTCTAGATAATCTAAATTGCTTTTCCGGCTAGCATTCAATTCATAATTGATGCCCATTTTGCAACATTTTCATGTTATACTTTCTTTAATATTCTTATTTTTGGTCAGTTGCTCAATTTTGTAACAAAGTCCTCATAATTGGCAGTATATTTGTGTCTATTGCTTATCGCTCTTAAGATCATACAAATTGCTCATTTATCCATGCCTTTGCACTTCAACATCTTATCCCTCACTTATTTTGCTAACTATAATTCTTTCCACACCTTATTATGAGAGGAATATGTGTTACTGATCCAAAATCGTTTGAACTTTTCTTTCAGTTGGTTTTGAATTCTGGAAAAGACTTTGTGCAGAGCATGGAATTAATCCTGAAGGGATTCTTGAGGATTATGCAACAGAAGGAACAGACAGAAAAGATGTCTTTTTTTACCAATCGGATGACGAACACTATATACCACGTGCTGTACTTTTGGATTTGGAGCCTCGAGTTATACATACGATCATGAACTCGCCCTACTCTAAGGCTGGTATCATTTTAATACATTCACATTAATTTTCCAGTATATCTGTTACTTTTCCAGTAATTAATAACAACTTCATTGTCGATGTTCACAGCTCTACAACCCTGAGAATATATATTTATCAAAACACGGAGGTGGAGCAGGCAATAACTGGGCGTCGGGTTACCACCAGGGTGAGAAACTACAGGAGGAAATCTTTGACATCTTGGACAGAGAAGCAGATGGGAGCGACAGCTTGGAGGCAGGACAACTGTTACACTTCAGCAAATATCAAATACTTTACGTCACACATGAACTTCTCTTTATTGTAAACAGACTGATTGATTTCAGGGATTCGTTTTGTGCCATTCAATTGCCGGCGGGACTGGCTCTGGTATGGGTTCGTTCATGCTGGAAAGCTTGGCTGACAGGTTTCCAAAAAAGTTGATAGAAACTTACAGCGTGTTTCCCAATCAGGATGAGATCAGGTGATTTTCTTTAAACTGGTTTTCACTACAAATTTCAAAGTTAAACTTACCAAGGCTCTAATGTTTTCACATCAACTTTCTTTGTCTTGACACAGTGATGTCGTCGTGCAACCGTACAATTCGTTGCTTACTCTGAAGAGGTTGACACAATGCGCAGACTGCGTTGTTGTTCTTGATAACACGGCTTTGAACAGAATCGCCTCAGATCGTCTCCACATACAAAATCCAAGCTTCACGCAAATCAACAAACTCGTGTCCACCATCATGTCAGTTAGCACGACTACTTTGAGGCAAGTTCAAAATATTCATCTCAACTTGTCGTTGCCGGGTTCCGAGATTTGTCCACATACTGGAATATTTCTTTGACTCAGTTTTATTGCCGCAAAATTGTCAAGTTTCCATCGTCATATAAGACAAAATTTTGTCGATGTTTGTTTGAATGAAATATTTCCGTTTACTGCTCTGGTGTCTGAGTATTGTTATTCATCTCAAATGAACTTATGATATTATCAGGTATCCCTCGTACATGAACAATGATCTGGTTGGTTTAATTGCACCTCTTATACCAACGCCAAGACTACATTTCCTGATGACAGGCTACACGCCACTCACAACCGATCAAGAGGTATGTTAATACTTATAAAACTAGTTTTCTGGTATACCAGTGAAGCAGTAACGTTATTTTTCCTGAAACAGGGAGCCTCAGTTCGAAAAACCTCGGTTTTGGACGTGATGCGACGATTATTGCAGCCCAAAAACATGATGGTATCCACAGCTCTGGATCGGAATGCGGCGCACTGTTATATTTCCATATTAAATATCATCCAGGTCAGGAGATGATAATAAATTTCTGAAATACGTAACTTAATGAATCTACTTTGTTTTTTTGGCATTCTGCTCATCTCTTCTGATCCATCAATTCGATCATTTTTCACAGGGAGAAGTAGACCCTACACAAGTTCACAAATCTCTCCAAAGAATTAGAGAGAGAAAACTTGCGCAATTTATACCCTGGGGACCAGCTAGCATCCAAGTCGCGCTCTCAAGGAAGTCTCCATACATTCAGAGCACCCATAGAGTCTCTGGACTCATGTTGGCAAACCATACTAACATATCGTCGGTACGTATAGCATTCTCCTCTCGTATCCATTTTTCTTTTCTGTATATCGAAAATCTTCGTCTCTTCGGTTTAGGAAACGCACGACTTTCAGGGAGACCTAAAATATAGAAGTAATTTTTTTACTTATAGCTTTTTGATCGCGCACTTCAACAGTACGATAAGCTACGCAAACGAGAAGCTTTTTTGGAACAATTTCGTAAGGAAAAAATGTTCGAAGATAATTTGGACGAGCTCGATCATTCGCGACAAGTGGTTGAGGACCTTGTAAAGGAATACCAGGCTGCTACGAGGCCGGATTACCTCACGTGGAGCCCCGTGAAAAGCGAATAAATTTAAGACTATCATATTGCCTAAAAGACACCAAAACTATGCTGTCATCTCACAAAACGTGCTGACTGCGAAACGCATGCTTAAAGCCTCGGTGGAGCTGCTTTGACGGACAAAGTTTTAATTCGCACATTTAAACATCGCTGTGATTTTGACGAAGCTCTTGAAATGATTGAGGTATTAACTTCAGAAGAAACTGTGTATACATTTTTCAATTCTACCGCGAAGTTGATGTTTTCAATTTTAGTTGATGAATTGTATGCCATAAATAGCGAAATACTCCGCGGCACGCCATATTTACCATTACGCCGTGTAGATACATCTATTTTTTATTAAACTTTTAATAATATTCACAGTAGCGCAACTCAGCGTCTGCTGATTTTCTCGGTCCCAATCTAACAGAGAAACGTTTACATTGTTCGTTGAAAAGAATTTGTGTTATCTGCTTATGCGAGTTCAGCTCTAATGGGGCTTTCAATGCTTTGCACTTGACAAATAAATCAAAAGCTTTTTAATCATGTATGTTGTATTGTAAAGTGAATCCTAACAATTTTGCAAAATCGTTTCAACATTGAATATTGTTTGAAATGACGAATTTTCAGTGTACAAAATTTCACCCTTGAGTACAATATAGGGTCAAAAAATATAGAGTACATGAAGAAAAAATACTAAAACGACGTATCGTTGGTAATAAAATTTTACTCTTGCATACATGTGTATAAAACTGCTATGAATGTAGTTGTTAGCTGTTGAACAGTGAATATCTAACTGATGAAATCTTTGGAGTGGAATAGAAAGTAGGTATTGAAAAATTTGAAAAAATATGGTTGGTGTTATTATCAAAGGAAATATTTATTGTCGGTTAACTAACAACTCCTTCTTCCGATTGGCGGCAGCGTAGCAATCGTAATGTATCCAGTGTGCCCTGGCAGCGAGTGCGCGTGCGAAACAGTTACTAATCTTTCCAGTCCTCCCACCTCTTTGCCATTATTTTCGTTTCTGTTATCATCGGTATGCTGCAGCAAAAGAAACGAGTAATTGGTATATGTTATACATTGATATTTTTACGCTACTCAACATGGCAGAAAAATTTTAACGTCAAAAAGAATTCTCAATCAATTTACGATTTTATACTGCTTCAATCAATTTTCTACTTTTTACATTGACATCTAATTTACCATTTGAAATAAAATTGATTACTAATAATCAATTGAATTGATTAATTTTTTTGAGACTTGTTTTTTGTACATGATCTGCATACCTTGCTTTTTAAACATTCTAGTTTCAATACTGGTACAGTTTTGTATTGTACAGTCAATTCCCGTTGCAGACACTCGATTGTTTTTATTTCTATAAATCCAGCAGACATGAGTTTTTCACATGTTCTTTGAACCTGTTCTATGCATGGCGAAAAGGAACAGAGTCTACCACCTGAAAAAGGAAAGGTGTTTTAAATTTTTACGTGTCTTAATAAACATTTTTCAGTAAAATTTTTACCTAGGTAACACAAGCAAAGTTAAAACTTACCTGATTTCCGAAAACATCTCGTTGCATGTTCAATGGTTAACCATGGATGTGGTAAGTCAAGAAATATAGCATTGGCTTTGCCTTCTAATGCATCTCCGAATCCTGTCTGACAAACGTCTCTCTGTTCGACAGTAACGTAGCGTTCTAATCCATGCTTTTTAAACTCGATGTCAGCCACAGATACTCGTTGTTCGTGAAAATCAAAGGTGTACAAATGACCGTGAGGTTTTATTGCATTGATCAAAGCATGCGACAAGGAACCACTTCCCGTTCCTGTTTAACAAAGTTTGGGGTATGAAAATTTGTTGGAATGTAGTAAAAATCATGAAGATATTCATATTAATGTGTGGTACACTGAATTTCCGAACCTGTTTCTATCACAGTGTCTCCAGGTTCGAGTTCCATCAGGTAAACTATGTTACTAATGTCTGGTGTATAAATTATTTGAGTCCTATGCGGCAGAGTCAATGTCCAGAGGTCTGAAGTAGGCTGTAAGACGTAGGCCCACCCCCTTGATAGGTCCACCTTGGCACCGTATTTAGCGCCAACCAAGGAGGCAACTTTGAGAGCTCCGTAAACAGTTTGAAATACATTTTCAACCAAAATGCCTTTCTTATTCAATGTCTTCGGAGTCACTTCCAAGGAATGCATGTTGGATGGCGCAATATACAAGATCACTACGTCACCCTCCTCGACGAGATCCTTAGACCCGTTGAAACTCATCGTGGGATTGCTTCGCTGAGGTATTTGAGCGCCTGTAGATGCCTGCAATAGCAACGAGGATTAGAGAGGAATAGAATTGGTCCTCTAGTGTGTATTATTATGAACATTGACTATTTGTCAACGGATTTCTGTTGCCTTACCCTTTTTATCTGCCATACACCCAGGAATGCAAATTCTCAAAATCACGTGTATCTTGGAAGTATTCTGATAGCAAAATTGTGTGCTGGTTACGTGCCGCTTTTGAGGTTATGTTGATGAAGTCACCGCGTTGAAGAGACTTGGGCTATCCGCGGTGATGAAGAATTTTCGAAATGACTCCTGATGATGTCTATTGACAGTTTAGGTATCGAAACTATATTGATCAAGAGTGAGTTAAGCTACGATTACAACGTTGTGGCGATCTTTATTATCGACTGGACATGATCCTGGCCTGTGCCCAATTCGTTCTTACCGGCGGCGTTGTGTACTTCTTCGGTAAGTCTTGATCATCAGTTAAGCGCCTTTGATGAAGATAATGTCAAAGTTTTGAAAACATTTTTTTAATTGCTTTAATAATAAAATATTGTATAAACTGTATGAAGTTCACTTGTAAGTGAATCAAACTTCAAACTCATCATGTTAGCGCTAGACAAGCTATATCTGCATCAAAATATATGTAATATTTCCCAAGTTTTCATAACTTCAAAAAGGGTTTTCTAAGTCGAGCGAAACTTTTACAGTGATTTTTACCCATTTGATGTTTTTTATGTTTAATTGTGATAAATTGAGCTGGATTGTTTCATTTTTTCATATATGTACTTAAGAATCTCATAGGAATGGATAAAGATGAAATTGTATATGACTGATTGGAGAAAAATCAAATTGCGTCAGAATTGAATCAAAAGAAAACCATAATTACAGATTTGAAACAATAAGACCATTAATTCGGATTGCCTCTTGCCTCATGCTATTTGTTTTCTTGTGAAATTTAGATTCCTGAACATTATTTCAAGATGTTTCAATCTATGTTCCTTCACTGAGTAAAACACCGTTTCGACCATCAACGCCCCGATTTGAATATAAAATGCCAAATTGTGTTTACTACCCCATAATTTGGTAGAAATTCAAAAAAATGTCAAACTTCCACCATCTCGTACATACGTGAAGATGAACTTGAAGATACATCGAATATCTTTAACAGCGTAAAATATGAAATAAAAATTCACAAGATGATAACATTGGTTTTTGGAAAAAAAAAAAAACTGACAAGGAATCATCAATTCTGAAAGGCAAATGGAACTAGCTCTATATAAAATTGACATCAATTTTCTTCGACCGTGAAGAATAAACAGTTTTCCCAAGTTCAACAGAAGCTATAGTTTAAAACTAAGGTGCCATGAAATGGATTTGCTGGAACGTCTCACGTGAATTTTTAATGCGACACCTTCAGCGTTGCAAGGGTGCAGCAAGATTAGTCCAAGGCCGATGTAGAGGCCTGGGTAATTTCACACCTTAGAGTAAGATTACGTGGCTAGGAATATTCCTGAACCCCGATATTTACACTTGCAATTATTAACTCAGCAGTATATATCATTAATTTAATTCTCGAACCACTTACGTGTTAATACCGGGTTAATAATTTTTTCTATTCTTTAAAAATACAATAGTTTATTTGTTCCAAGTCGTTGATTGTGAATAATCGAACCAAGTCGTGTCATGTCATATAGCCACCGTTGATCTTCACTTATAGTGGAAAGTATGCCACAACTGATTACGACCACAGAACTATAAGATCGAACTATGAAGTATTTAAGCTCGTTCATATAAAAATTTTAATGCAAACTAGAAGTTCATGATTTAAAATCTATGAGATCGATCAGTTAATTTGATAGCTGGAAAAGTTGAAGTCATTCTGAAGGTGTCTATAGTTCAGAGCGTTTGTACAATTTCCGCCATTGAAGTCCCTGAAGTGGAAAATTTTTATTCATTTGAAGATCTTGCACAACCCCTTTTGTCTTTTCATTTCCCCTCTCCCCTCGAAATCGGTTCTGCTACAAAGTATAGTCTTCACAAAGTAGTTTTTCCTAGAATATCGGAACCTTCTCAGAAAGAATCAGTAAATTTCCTAACATCTGTGTCATATTTTGTAAATCGTAGGAAATAATTTATTTATAACATCTGCAAAGTATTTATTGCATATCTTCAGAAAAATTCAGGACATCTTCTGTACGGAACGGAGGAGTATAAGATAGAGCATTTACTTCCATTACTCCGAGAACTTGGTGTTCACCCAGGTCGAAGCTCACATACTTATTCTTAGATAGAAAACGTACGATCCGATATGCGAATCACTACCGCCAATTGCACATAATCGTCTTGGCTATAAGGTATCCGGTTCATCCATATTTCATAAACTTTTCTGCAGCACTATCGTTCGATATCAGCCGCATTTAACACCCAAGATACGTCCGCGGATCCATAAGATATGATCTCGTGTCTTGAAGACGGTCTTGCATTGCTATCGAGACTCGTTAATATCAGTATTCACGAAGCATGAGATCAGTCAGTTTTTTCATTCAGAGATGCGTAGTTCGGTTCGTAACAAGAAGTCACGGAATTAAATCAGTCTTCCGAGGTGGCGATAGACAGACATTTTGCGATTCTGGTCAACTGTACGTTGCGGAAGTTCGACTGGAATTTTGCAAATTTACCCCATAAAGAAGCCATCCAGAATTAAAATATTACAAGACTCCATGTGCGTGTGACTGGAATATTTTTGCAGGTCGTATTTTATTTAGGATTAATCGTTCAATATCATGGCTGAACCAAATCATAAATAATAAATAAATGGCTATAACAAAGTATATCGTCCGACGCCGTAACGAAAACATTGCAAACTTTGTTGACTATTCTGCCGAAGCGCCTGCGCGATGCAACAAATTTACTTTTCCGTTTGACAAAGAGGAATGAGAAGTGTGAAACACTTACTTGACGCCCGTCGTTACTGACAGTTCTTCACCATTTATCCTCAAGCGTCCATCAAAGGCGCTCTGCGTCGTCCGAGATCTGTAGCGAGATTAGTTTGGTTCTTTCTTAGGTAATTTCAATTTGGCTTATCCACTATTTCCTATTTGCAGTGATTTACTGCATTCTTTAAATTTCTTTGGTGAAATTTTATGCAATAAAATATTTATACATGAGGCGGGTTTAATAATTGTTGTAGGTTTTTCTTTTTGTTCTTCGAATTTTACCGTCACGACTTATTTCTTTTAGAATTTCCAAACAGCTTAAGACAATTTTATTTTCCTTTGCCGCAGGAATATCTCACAGCAAATTGGATATGAAAAAAACGTTCTAAATTTCTATTTCTCATATTTTTCAAATTACCATTATTGTGTGGTAACTGAAAAATAAATGAGACAGCTTTACGCGGGATAAGAATTATTCCCAAGTCCAACCCAAGCTCCGGTTTTGTTCGAATTTTCTTTTTTCTTGATCATCATTTTCTTGCATACAAAGTTGTTGTTTGCATTTATAGTGAAATCAACAGTAAGATGCGGTTACCAATCAAGTTGGGCATTGGCGCAGGTGTCATGATTTTTGTGTCTGTATTGACGTGGGTGAGCTTTCCACCATTCATTAGGTCTCAGTTACGTAAGGTGAGTACAAATGTAATTATTTTTTAACGTTAACGTTAACCAGTCTTTCAGTGAAATTTTACCTTTTTTTTAAATCTCTCATTTTTCGCTATGTGGTTATTAAATTTTTACGTTAAATAAAGTTTTCCTCACCTGTAATCGAAATTATCTATCACTTGAAGAACGATCCGCTAAATATAGCCTAGTCATGTTACTTTTGATATTACTGCATTGTTAAGTATATATGATGCAACTCGTGTCATGATATTAAAATGTAATTGCCAATCTCCACATGACACTTATAACTACTTAATCAATGGTTTGGTAATAGTATAAATCTTGTCGCTGCGGTATAATAATACTGGATTATATGTATGAATCAATGTATGTACGTGATTCGCAAAATGACTGTCCTGTGGGAAGAAACCTGTTATTGGACAAGGTCAGAAAAATACATTAGTCACGAAACTGCGAGACAATTAAACTCTGGCCGGTGGATTCTCGACGGGAAATATGCAATCAGGTTTACAAATTTAACCGCACTTTATACATCGTATATACTAGACTGTATAAAAACAATCGATTGTTCTGTTTTTTTTTTTTTAACATTCACTAAACACTCACGTCAAAAACATTGTTCCAAATAACGAGAAAAGAATGGTGTCAAAGTTTGAGTTCTTAATATTAATATTTAGAGGTGCATCATCGCGATTTGCTATTTCCCGTTTAATTAAGATGGGAATTTTTTTTTATTTTAACTTTGAAATTTTATAACTCATCCACGCATCAGTGTAGGTATTGATAAGACCAGAACGTATTTTTGTGGGGAATTGAACGCTCCACCAAAAAAGTCCGTTATAATTTTCCGATAAATCTACTCTTTCAAAAGTTATTTGAGGTCGTTTGTTCCCCTTTGACCTTTCAAAGAGTAGATTTATCGCAAAATTACACTTTTCGTAGATGCGCGTCAGGGAACCCTTAATTACAGGCAATTCGGGATACAAGTCCATTCTGAACAAGTCCGTGTTTCAAATCAGCCGCTTGCTAACAAATGAAAAGCAGAGTTGCTCAGAGCGAACCTCGTGGTGTGCATCCACGAAAATACACGGTATATTCCACGGAAAAAATTCCGCTTTTCATCGTGATAAGCCAGCATTCTTGAAACCAGATTTCAAACAACGTCCACATGTTTAAATCAATTTCGACGTAGTATTGAATAACGTTTAATTTTCAATTTCAGCAAGTAGCGCTGGTAGAAGGTACAGATATGCGCGAATTCTGGAAAAAACTTCCATTTCCTTACGTATTCAAGGTCTACCTATTTAATATAACAAATGCGGAGGGAATCGAGAACGGGGAAAAACCGCACCTGCAGCAAGTAGGGCCATACGTTTTCTAGTAAGTTTGTAATGAACTTTTACGTATAACCGCGTATTAAAAACAATCAAACGATGGGAATTTTTTTCATCCGCAATACCGTAAATATATCATATTAGTGTTATACTTATGCTCAATTTTTATCTGCGGTTTCTTCAATCAAGCGAGTGGAAGGAAAAGCTGAATCTAGTGGACGACGAAGAGGCTGATACGGTGGAAGTCAACTACAAAAACACTTGGTATTTTCAGCCGTCAGAAAGTAACGGACTTACGGGAAATGAGGAGCTTATATATCCACACCTCGCGATATTAAGTACGATATTGGTCACGATGATCGAGAAACCGCAGATGATCAGCGTCGCAGGTATAAAATTGATAATTAATTTCTAAGAATTAAATATGTATACATATATATATATATATATATAACGAACACGTCGGTCGTTTAGTACGAAAAATTCGTTGATATTCGACTTTGTCTTTTGATCATGCGTAATCAGATTAGTAATCGTTCGATACTAATTCCAGCCAAAGCTGTGGATAGTATTTATAAAAAGCCAACCTCAATTTTTATGAAGGCGAAAGCCATGGACATCATGTTTAACGGTATACCGATCGATTGTACGGTAAAAGATTTCGCCGGGTCTGCGCTATGCGCGATATTGAAAAGCGACACGAGGAATTTGCACGTCGTTGGTGAAGATATGTACAAATTTTCACTCTTCGGAAAGGTGAGTGTTTATTTTATATTTGAGCCCAACGAAACTCCCTGTTATGCCTTTTCTTCTACTTCTTCTACGTGAATATGTCATTTCCAGCACAATGATACGATTAGGGAGGGTAGAGTAAAAGTCACTCGAGGAGTAAAGGACCCAAAGAAAATCGGATACGTGGTAGAATACAAAAACGAGACAATACAGACGGTTTGGAACGGCGATGAGTGCAATGCTTTCGAGGGTACCGATACTACGGTATTTCACCCAGGGTTATACAAGGATGAGAATATGATTGTGTTCGGTATTGATCTTTGCCGAAAGATGGTAGGACGTTTCTCCAAGCCGACCAAAGTGGCGGGTAGGTAAAGTTCCGTTGAACGGTGTCGATTTACTTTATACTGTAGTAACTGGAATGAACATCGTAAGATAGCAATGGATCAATAGTTTCATGTCGTTTTTGCCAACAGGATTTAAGACGAATCAATATCTGTTTGACCTTGGAGATCAGAGCACCGTTCCCGAGGAGAAGTGCTACTGCTTAAATCCGGACAATTGCTTGAAGGCGGGGGCGCTTGATTTGTACACATGCAAAGGTACACCGATAATTGCGACGCATCCTCATTTCTACTTGGGAGATCCGTCCTATCTTGAAAACGTCACTGGGCTGCATCCCGTAAAGGTTTGACTTCTTTTCGATTCGTCTGAGTTATCATACTGGTCACTTTTTCAACTAGTCACTTTACTGCCGTGTGACAAAATCTAAAATTAACAAGCTATTACGATTTAGGAGGACCACGAAATGGTGGTCGAATTTGAACCGTTCACTGGCACACCTGTATTAAGTCGGCAGAGAATTCAGTTAAACATGTTCATATTTCCAATTCCGAAGTTTAAGTTGATGAAGAATTTTCCCTACGCGTTGTTGCCACTGGTCTGGATTGAGGAAAATGTGGATCTGACTCCTGATCTAATAAAGAGAGTGATGCTCGTCTTTCATGTGCTTACCGGCGTCAGGTAGCTGCGAGTCTGATATATTTCTTAGAACTCAAATCATTGTAATGAGTTCATTCGAAATAATCGGATACAAATTCGAAATCTGTACGTTTCAGCTGTTTCAAGTGGATCCTTCTACTTGGGGGTCTGGCTCTCGGCGGAGCCGCTGGAGGGCTTGAATTTAAGCGACGTCAACTTGAAAAAAAGCTTGAAATAACTCCCGTTGCACCAGCTCCTGGCTCGACAGACAGCTCAAAGAACAGTGCGGATGTCAAAAAATGGCCCGTGAATATTTCTACGCTGCAACCCGCCGCCGTTCCGGCGTCCATCGACGACCGAAATTAGTAACGACATTCTGTCGAACTCGTGCAGTTCTAAGCACGAAAAGTATCTTTTATGTAACACTAGTATGGTTACGCGTCTTTTTTTGCCTGCGTTCCGTACGTAAAGTGCGTAATCGTTTTTACGACCTTTGAGAAATTGGCTTGGATAAAAACTTCTTGTGGCGCGGTATATATATTGTCTGAAGCGATTGGGATCCCACATACACATAAGCGTAGATAAGCAACAAGGTGCAGACAAAACTCTAATCGGTCAATTGTTCTAGATGAATACAATGAACATCTAAGCCAAGTAAAAATTCATATAATTTATTAGGCAGTTATTTTATTACATTGAAATACATTTGGAGTGAGAATATCATGATAAAGTATCCATTTCTAATATTTTAACTAACCAGAACTCTTTTGAAGTGGTTTATTTTCCGCCGCCATAAGTGGCATCTTCCGATATGTTGGGTCCCGATTCTAATATATGAATTATCGATTGTGTTGTGCTATTATCGATTTAATTCTTACTCGAGTATAAATATGCATGCATTATACGGATATGGGTCTAGATAGGGGCCGATAAATATAATTATAATTATAAATATTGTGCGATCTCATACGCAATGTGGTCAATATTTTGCTACGGACCGATTTTGAAATTAAGAAACCAGACTTAAGTCCAAATTTTTGGATTCATTTTTCGTTTACATAATAATTAGAATATGTGTATATGCAGTATACTTGTTCCGACGCTGCTGCCGTTGAAGTTTTAAATCTATTATCACATCTTGCAGAAATACGTTACACGGTTAAATTTTACAGTAAGGAATAATTAGTTTTATGTCTACGAACTAAAAAAAAATAATTAAAAGTAAATAAGAAGCTCTTACTCAAATAGCATGTATTTTTTGCTTAATTCATTGTAATTGTTACTCGGTTTGTGCTGATATATTTAAGTATTCCTGATAGTGTTATTTCCGATTCGAAATAAAATTGTGATGGAATTTTTTTTTCTGTTACTGTTTTATTATTGCAGAAAATGGCGGTTCGAGAAAAGAGTGCTCAGTAAATGAAATAAGATGAAGTCGTATGAACACAGATTCATTTTGATTGCTGCCATTTCGAAATTATGAAAATCAATCCAAATTAATCGCTATATTGTTCAGAATATATGTTTAATTGTTACATTTGAAATATTAATATGCAATTTGAATCTGATCCAATCTGTAATAAACAGTATCGTTTTGCACAAATTTCAATTCACTGGAAGTGAATTAGTTCAATGCTTAACGAACGTAGATTTAGCGATTTCACCATTTTCTATTGATTTCTTTTTTTTTTTTTTTCGTCGAATCTATATCAATACTTTAAGAAATATTCCGATCATATTCACTGATTAATTCGGATAGATTTTCGCATCATGCTCTACATTTTCTTGAGAATTTCGGATTGTCGAACATCAGAATTAATCTGTTTGATTATGGTTCAATCGATTTTGCATTACTGAGTAATGTCGTTAATAGTCACCACGTGTGCGTTCGTTGATACGATTCAAGTTAAAAACCGCGAATTCTTGCTGTGGCCGGTGACTGAAGATTGGTAAAAACAGCCAGCCAAATTTGGTTCCTCGGCGGTATAGGAATTTCCTACCGTACCGTCTCAATTAACATCTTAAACCCCCATATGCGAATCGGTAAGTGTAGGGCGCTGCCATTATCCCCATGCCCGTCGTGCCCTTTTACTTGTTTCAACCTGTGATACCTGTGGCTGGCTTTCAGTGAACGCTAGCTCGATTGCAGCAATCCTAACGGCTTTAAGCTGAACAACGAAATCGAGCCCCCCCCCCGCCACGGAGTTGAGAACGTGTGTGTAAAACCGTGAAGTTGTGCACTAACAATAAGCTAAGCGACACATAAGCACATGCACGTATGTATGCATCCAGCGATTCGGGGCTTGCATATCAAGGCTAAAATGCAGCAACATACAAAAAATTATTTACAGCGCGGTGTGAGATGATAAACACAAGGCAGACCCCATAAGTTTAATACTTAAAATGTATGTGAATCACGAAATTATGTGAGCGTGTATAAATCGAAATCCATTTTTTAACCAATATATTATATAGTGTGTGCGTTCCGCTTGGTTTGTTTGACGCCAATTCATTCATTCGACACCTGAAGCTTGTACTACAAATCAATATCAATGTTGTAACGACAAGTGTGAGTAGCACTCTGATTCCACTAGCTGCTGATCAATTATACTTCATCCAAACTGAATTGCTGGATACACCGCATTTACCATACGCTCCAAACAATTATTCATAGTGCCAAAAATACCGTCGTCTGTATACGATTTGTACGTAGAATCTTGGATTACGGAAAAAAGAGTTAATTTCTCAATTGATGTCTCGTTTTTCCTATATATCGCATTCAAGATAATTTAAATTGTTGACATTCGTTAATCCTAACGGTGAATAAAAATTCTGAGACGTCTCAAAGGATTAGCACCGCATCGTGTATACCTTATTTATTTACCATTTCTACTTGTTTGCAGCACTGAACATCCAACTTTTAATTCTTGACTAGAACCCTGAATCCTGACAAAAGAGAATCGTACCAAAGAGTGAATACTTCAACAACGCGTGATGCGATTTATTGAAGTGTTAACGAAATGGGTAGTGCTTGGTGGCAGTGCGCTGCCTGCTTGAGAACTCAGGAAGAAGATATTTGCGAACTACAGTTAAACCACTGCAACCTCTATGACGTACCCCCGGACGTATTCATCTACGAAAGAACGTTGGAAAAACTTTTTCTCGATGCAAATAGAGTAAGTTCAAAGCATCGACTCACGATTCACAAGCTAAAAAGGGAGAAACAAACATGATGTTACTGAAATTGTCAAACTATAGCTTGATTCTATTTCTATCTGGTGTTGCAGATCAAGGACCTTCCACGACCATTATTTCAATGCCATGAACTGCGTGTATTGTCACTGAGTGATAACGAAGTTGGTACGCTGCCACCGGCGATAGCATCTTTAATAAATTTGGAACATTTGGACCTGAGCAAAAACAGTTAGTCTCCTATTCAATTTTATTCATCAGAATCGGATGAGATAAGAGGAGATTTGAAGAGTATTAGCATTGAGAGGATAATTTAAACACTTAACGACTTCTGATTCCTTGGTTTGAATTGAAAATTGTGTTTTAGCGATAAAGGAGCTTCCGGACAGTATTAAGGAATGCAAAAATTTACGATCTATCGATATTAGCGTGAACCCGTTCGAACGATTTCCTGATGCCATCACACATATCGTTGGGCTACGAGAGCTATACTTAAACGATGCTTACATCGAGTATTTACCAGCGAATTTCGGAAGACTGTCCTCATTGAAGACCCTCGAGCTCAGAGAAAACAACATGATGACTTTGCCCAAAAGTATGAGTCGTCTTGTCAATTTGCAGAGACTGGATATAGGGAATAATGATTTTACCGAATTGGTAAGCATGGATTACTTACATTAAATATCGAAAATCCAGAAGCATCTATGTCTGGAAAAAATTCCTTTTGCAAAAATTTTAAACTGCTTTAAATGATTCTATTATTGAAAGAGCCGAAATATTCAGGTAATCAGTGATTTCTTATTATTTACAGCCTGAAGTTGTTGGGGACTTGATAAACCTGACCGAACTTTGGATAGATGGTAACGACATACGTAGAATCCCAACAAACATAGAGCAGCTAGTCAGACTGAATCATTTTGACTGTACGATGAATGCTGTGCACTTAATGCCGTCGGAAATTCAAGGGTGGCGTGATATATCGATCATGAATCTTTCCTCCAACGAGATTTATCAGCTGCCGGATTCTCTCTGCTACCTACAGACCGTAGTTACTCTTAAAATTGATGATAATCAATTGAACGCTTTGCCGGATGAAATTGGTCAAATGTCTAGCTTGGAAGAGCTGATAGTGACGAAAAACTTTTTAGAATACTTGCCACCTTCGATAGGCCTTTTAAGAAAGCTCCACTGCTTGAATGCTGACAATAATTACCTCAGATCTTTACCACCTGAGATCGGCAGCTGTTCGGCATTGTCTCTCCTCTCCTTGAGATCCAACAATTTATCCAAGATACCACCGGAGCTCGGTCACTTGGCATCGTTGAGAGTTTTAAATTTAGTCAACAATTGCATTAAATTTTTACCTGTCTCAATGCTGAATTTGAATTGCTTAAAAGCCTTGTGGCTCAGCGACAATCAAAGCCAGCCCCTTGTTCCCTTGCAACAAGAATTCAACTGCGAAGAGGACATTATGGTTCTCAGCTGCTTCATGCTGCCTCAAAAACCACGACAGGATATCGAACGTTAGTAAATCAATCAATCATTACTTTAAAAATATTTGGAACATCAATTTTCCTCCATTTTTGCACCATTTTTACTTGTTATGCGGCTAGTCGATGACGAAGAGGAAGAAAAGGAATGAAATGGTGAGAGAATGTTGCTAATTGTACATGAATATTTGTCTTCAATTATCCTACTATTTCGAAACTTCAAACGTCAATCTCCATCGAATTTTAAGAGCTTTTTTATATGTCGCATTTTTGCGCAGTTGTATATTCCAATAAAATCATTTCAGAAATGGAACAACCGGTTGGGCCACTCGCAGGAACGGTTCCAGGGTCGGGGCGCAGAATATGCTTTGCAGCCGAAGTGGAATCCGAAGGTCCTAGGCAGCTCCATCGTGCACCGACTCCCTACCCTAAGGAACTTCGCAACCTCGCCAGGCACGCAAGAAACCTTCACCATCAATCCAATTACAATCAACAGGTGAAGACGCGTTAATCACACTGAGTAAAGTTCGTCCTAAGCAATGCAAAAATAAGGATTGCAGAACGAACAAAATTTCATTTCAGAGCAATTTGGAACCAGAAACTACCATCAGAGAAGCAATCGTCACCAAGGCAACTGCATCTTTGAGCATCCTCTCAAATTCTGGTTCTTTGCCGCACCAATCACCGTCAGGCAAGGTAGCGTGTCTAAATTTAGGCTCAATTAACGGAGTATACGTATAGGTATATGAGTAGATGGTTGAAAAAGTGGGTGGATTTTGAAAAATTATGCCTTGGCAACCAATTATTCAAACAGATTGGAGTTTGTTTTATTCAAATGTAAGCAAAACGAGCTCTATCTTATGCATATTGTGTCTACGATATCTCAAAAATTGCTCAACGGATTTGCTTAAAAATTTGAAACCGTGTTCTTGAATAGTTTATCCTCTTTGACACTAACCGAAATATATGTTATTTTCTTTTTCTACAAGATGGTGACCGTTTGAAGTTGAAATTTGATGTTTCGTTAAAAACTTGCGACTTTAAATTTAATAACGAATAATATAATGATTGTGAACACAAACGGGATTGTGGCAAAAAGAATAAAGTGTCCAAGAATACTGTTTCTCAAATTCGGAGTAGATCGAATGTGCTTTTTTGAGATATCGTGGGCACAGCAAAACATGTTACCATCTTTCAGCCGTCTAATTGTACATACTGCCTTAAATGAAGCATGCATCTGACGAAATGATGAAATATTCTTTTGCTTTCAGAATTTTCACCCGCCATCCACACCGGACGGTTCACGTACTTCCAATCATTATCATAACAATGACGCGTGCGAAGTGGAGGCGAATCGAGTTTATTCCGAGGAATCTTCGGATGAAGCGAACAAAATCGTTTTGGCAGAAGAAAAGAGCCCCGATATTCGCGAGGCTAAATGCATTCGAAATCCTTCCTCCGAATACATAAAGCAGCCAACAGTCGCAGATTACGTTAATTCAACTTGGAAACCTGATGAATATTCTAAGGCCAACATAGCTAAAATAATTGAGTCTGAAAAGTTTGCCGAACCTTATAGAAGTACTCCTATCAACGGAGACAAAGGCATTAATCATTTTGGTATTGACGGTTTCAAAGTTAACGATGTACCTCCGCTGCCACCGCCTTATCACATCGCGGCAGCATTTTCAAAGAAAGCCATGCTTTTTCAGCAAATCAATAATGGTGATTGATAGTTTTTTTGTTTTTGTTTTTTTAGCTTATTGAAGTTTCTTCGATTTTAGTGGTGTTATAGTTGTTATTATTATTATTGTTGTTGTTGTTGTAACAGGTATGGTGCTAACTGCTCCAAATTTTTCCTCTTTCAGCTACAACAGAACCACAAATCCTGCCTTCGAAAGTGTCGTCGTTAAGTTCATTGAAATTCGATCAACCCTTAAACCTAGTAAATCAAAATAATAAAGCAATAACCAGTCCGGGTAAAGAGAAAAGTTTTAACCGTTCAAAAAATGACAATACTAACGCGGCAATTTACGCCAATGAATTATCGGAAATGCAAGTTGATATAATAGAGAAGACTGTTATGGACAAGAGAGTCTCCGTCGACACAGTGGATAATCCACTTGTTGAAATTGAAGAAACTTTGAATAGCTCTGACCTATTGTCGGAGAATGATCAAAGTTTGAGGCCCAGTAAGATACCGATATTGAAACAGAAATATTTCGACGACGATTCTCTCAACAAATATACGAACTCTGTGGAAACTAACGACAGCTACAAGTCATTGAGTTTGTCATCTACACCGACGTCGCCAATAACAGGAAAAAAATACAGAGTACCTCTTTCCTCGCGCACGAAACCTGTCGCGAGCAGTAAAAAGTTTGATAATGGTTTATCGTCGGGCAAAAACGAGTCGGAGAGTCGTAATGTGAACGAAATTGATCAACAGTTGATGGATAAATATTCAATGAAAAGTAATTCGAGTAATAATCTTAAGGACGATGTGAAATCTTTGGACAAGAGAAACGACAATTTAGAAAATAATCATAGTTTAATATATACACTGGACGACAATTTGCCAGTTAGTAATAAATGTGCTGTGAAAATACAAAATGATACAATCATCTCTGGGCGGAACACATCTACGGTGACGTCGAAGTCATTCGACAATGCAAACGCGTCAATTAATGCTAAATCAAAAATTCCAACTTTGACCAACTCGCCAAGCCCTGAAAGGAAGCCCAGACTGAAGTGGATGTTCGGACCTCACAAAAATGCTAACGTCGTAAGTAATACACTTGCATCTTTTAATCAGTGCTTGCCGTGAATTGGAGTTGAAAAAATACGCACACGTTGTACCGCTTGTTTTATTAATCGGTTTCAGTTCCCAGTACAAGTGAGAAAAAATCCCGGTCTCGGATTTAGCATCGCTGGCGGTGTGGCTGGGGCTGAAACGGTAAGTAATCGCAACCACTGTCCAATGTTTGTTTCTCTATAAACGGGCTGTAAAGTGGGAGAAATTTTTGTTCTTTCATTTTCAAACGTGCTTTTCTATTCCTGCAATGTGTACTTGTTGCTGATAAAGATTCTAATTTTTTTTTTTCCAACATCACTGTGAAACGGTCGAAAGATATTGAGATGAAACGTAATGTTAGCTGAGAAGAAATTGATAAACAAAAAATTAATAAAAAACTTCTTACCGTCGACTCAGGCGACGACAAATTTTATTCTGGTTAAATTTGAACTTCAGGGTATTATAGTGACAAAAGTAAATCCTGATGGGCCGGCTCAAGGCACGCTTCGACCTGGAGATAAAATCTTAGAAGTGGACGGAGTTGACTTTACTAAAATGGATCACGACAAAGCTGTGTCTGTTTTGAGAGCTACAAATCCCGTTGTTTCCATGATGATTAGCAGGCATCAATGAGGAACTGACTTCCTTTTGTGTAGTTGTTGTTAGCTATTTAAAAAAAAAAAGAAAAAAAGAATTTAAAAAGTGAAGAAGATATTCATAGTATTTCGAGAACCGAATCGCATCTCCGTCTAGACTGAATAGCTATTACGTTGTTATATTTTATTTTAGAATTTACTATATCTGCTGATCGATCGGTTTATATTTTATTCCATTGTCCGGTTATACGTACGACAGAACAAAACGCACACCCTACGTCTTCTGTATCCAGTTTCTAATCTCGTCTGGTCAAATGTTGAAATAATTCGTCGAGTAATGACGTTTTGTATTCATACAGAATTGCATTACTTTCTTTCTTTTTTTTACTCTTTTTTAGTTATTTTATTATTTATTTATTGACAAAGAAGCGTTGCTTCCCCCCTCTTATTGAAATTACTCAAGCGATAAGAGATAGATTTCGTGGAATCGGTATTAGATAAATCGTCGTCAAATTCTTCTTCTTGTCAAATCGCACTGTAGGGAAAATAACGTGCCAGATGTGCTATTAAAAACGTAAACGCAAGGAGAAAAAAAAAAAGAAAACGTCAAAAACAAAGCAAAACGAGGGACGAAACATATTTGAAAACAAGTAAAATAGTATTTATTAATAAAATTTGTATACTAACTATACATGGTATAGTTATACAAAGTACATGTGATTATGTACTGTGGTGTAGTTACAAGAAAAAACAAAACAACAAACAAAAGAAAACCAACAATATTCTTCTATGTGCCGTACTTTTAACAATATAACAATAATGATGATAATATTATTGATAAATAACTTTTAATAGCCAGCAAGATTTTATTGAAGTTATTTAAAATCGTGGAGTGGAATTAATAATGCGTAGCGACCGTTTTCTTAAAACCACTAAATATTTTTGCTCAATACTTTTTAAGTTTCTTCCACAATGCTTTATATGTATGTATACATACATATGTAGAGTCGTTACTTAACTTTTTCTTACCTTAATTTCAGTTCTAATCTTTTTCTTCTTTCTTTCAAATGATTTTGGGATTTCAAATTCATATCTTCGTAGCACGATCTTATTTTGGTTATATTAATCAACATATTAAATGAAAATTTAATATTTATTGTCCATATTAATTGTACATTAATCTGGGGGTAAATTATCTCGTTTCGAAACATTGAGTTTAAGGGGGAAAAAAAAAACAAGGTCTTACAGATCGGAGAAACAGTTCTCTGTTTAAATAACGTTAAACGATGGTACTATAAAATGGTATTAAGAATTTAGAAGTGATTGTTACTCTAAGGATTACAAAAAAAGAAAAAGAAATTACTGATCATGATCTTTCATCTCTTATACATAAATTACAAGTTTAATGAAGCAGTCAAAGGACATGATTTTCTGAATTTTTTTCTCTTTTTGTTTTTAGTAGTCCGGTAATTAACCGTATGCGCTCCACACTGTAAGAATACGCGAATCAATCTTTTCGTATGCGTATATTTCTACGGTAAAACTTGAACCATACGACGTCAAAATTTTCCACAATCTCTCCAACTGAAACAGACTGACTTATAACTTTTTGACAAGTATTTTGTAGCAGCTATATATTATTATATATTGTACACGTATGTCTCTCGTTGTTAGTGAAAAAAAAAAGAAAGAAGAAGAAATTCAATATTCTTGTATATGTAGGTGATATTAGCTATGAACGTAAAGAGCAGCTCAGGCCAATCACGGCAGTTACACATATGATGCGTATGTCTGGTATTTCACTCTTTCAGTCACAGTGGCACGCTCGGCATCTCACCTCAGATTTTCCATGTCCTAGCGTGATTACAGTTTATTTACAATTTTAAATCATCTTTGTTACTTCTTGTTATCCGAAAAACCCCCGAATTTAATACGTTTTTCGATTTTTGATCCGCCATATTGGATCCGCCATCTTCAATTTAGAAACCATCAAATTCTGTAATTTCACTTTTAACATTTCCCGTCATGCAAGCATTCTGATTGGTTTGCAAAGTTTAATCAATCAATCAGAATGCTTGGATGGCGGGAAATGTGAAAAGTGAAATTACGGAACCCCTACACTGATCCGTGATCAGCGATCCCAAAAATCCCCGAGCAACAAAATTTCAGGCCAAAATGTGCGACTGAAAGAAATTACAGACATTTTTTATTTGAAAGTATATTTCTATTTTTATTTATTCCTCTATACATTCGTTCATTCTTTCTTTTCCTCCCTCTGCCCGTAATACTTCCATCTGTCTTATCTATCGAAAATCAATGTCTCACCTTTCCAAATTACACGCTTTAATTGTTGTTTGTAACCTCTGTTGACATAATGACGCTGTTGTTGTTGTTGTTGTTGCTGCTGCTCTTGTTGTTGTTGTTGTTCTGTATGAACAAGAATAATTAAAAAAAAAAAAAATTATTCAATAATACCCATATCAAATCAGTGGCAATCAAAATGAATTTTTTAGGAAACTCCAACTGCCGGGGGTGGCTGGGAATATTGATATTAAACACTAGCTACGTTGTCGCAATTTCGGCACTATATTTAAAACAAAGCTAAAAATGAAACAAAATAATAAGAAATAAAATAAAATAATAGGAACATACATACCTATATTAAACAAAAATCATCAATTTTCATGGTGTAATCGATGAAGAATTCAAAAACTAAAAAAAAAACAAAACAAAAAAAAACAAATTCAACGTTAGATATATTTTCTAATTACATATAGGGGGGAATTTGTCGCATTTCATCAAATCGCTGAACGACACGATTGCCAATCTGTAGGTATCGTATAATTTTTCCCCCGTCATTTTCAAAACTATTTCCAGTGAAATGAAATAAATTTCCCTTTACGTATATAATACATATAATACTTATATTGTTATCTGTATCTGAACAACACACGAACCTTCTGACTTTCCATATTTATTATTACAATATTATTACTACTATTATTATTATTATTATTATTATTATTATTATTATTATTATTATTATTATTATTATTATTATTACCAACTACTAAGTGATCGCATTGTATAGAATTAAATAATTTTTTCTTTTTTTTTTCCTTCAATTTTTTTTTATTTTCACTCGCACTAATTTTTTTAATCTTGTTTCTTCGAAGCCATATCAAGCCATACGTAGATTTATTTTCGTATAAACAGTTTCCGCCATCGGTTTACCTTTCGTATGAAACTTGAAACTTTTAATTAAAATTTACAAACCTACGGAAGTTGTCTGTGTGTTGTCAGAATCTGATTTCACGACTGCCAAACTCTTGTGATTGGATATCTAGCCTTAGATTATATGTACATTATAAATGTAAACAAATATCTATATACATAAACACGCATTTACACATGTGTTGTGTATGTATGTATATATATATATATATATACGTGCATACATACATACACGCATGTGTAAAAAAATAAATGAAGAAATATATATATATATATATATATATATATACTCAGGTCTAAGGTAGACAGTTATATATATCTATGTGTGGATAGAAAAATGAAGAAAATTCAAGGGCTACAGATCGACCAGTGCAAATCTTACTCAACGCTTACCTACGTCACTCGATACAACATACCATACGATACCGTAATACCTGCTCTTCCGTTTCACGTCTTCTTTAACGATTAAATGTACTGAAAGGCAAGTAAAAGCTTTAAGGTAAATGAATATAATTTTCTAAGAAGCGAATTTAAGAAAATTAGCTTACCAAAAGTTTCAACAACGTCAAATAAGAGCAATAAATAATTTCACTTTGTCGTTGATACTGATATATAGATATGTATAGTATAATTAATGATGACACTAATAAAATTAGTAATAAGAATAATTAATAATAATTATTATAGTTATAGTCTATTTATAAATAAATAATATCTCGTAATTCCTATTGCACTGGTCGTTCTGCATCTGATGATCGTCGCGGATCACAGACCTACGTTTTAATCGGTGAAGAAAATTACGGATCAATGCAGGAGAAGGTCGTTAAAATTATCATTGATGAAGAAAATTAATATCATAATGCATGTGCTATAAATAACCAAGGTTGGATAAATTTTTTCGTTATAATCAATTTCTGAACCGTTTCGAGTTCACGAAAAGGCCTGAGAAAAAGACAAGGACATTTTTTCAGTCAACTTTTTTCTTTTACAATTCGAAAAAAAAAAAAAAAAATTTCACCTTGTTCAGCCGAATTTTCAGAAATATAAACTACGTAATTCAACTTTTTGCACATGCCTTAGTTCGCGTGTCGTTTTCTATTGACCATTTTCTACAGCTGATTTACAGTTGTCGTTGAAAACTGTATCCAACGGACAAAAAATTATGTACACCTTTAGCTCGCACAAGCATATTAATGAGCCAAACACAATTATATTATAAATATTATTGTTAAATAAAAAGTAAGGAAGCCTTGACTGACAAATTAATGGAATCTAAAACTCGTATAATTGCATTAACCTGTTGCGTAGTAAATATTATTTTTAAACATTTCTTTAATTAGATTCCAATACTTTGTCCGACTTTTATTAGTGATTTAATTTTTATTTTTTTATTTTTTTTTTTAGTTTTAGTTTCTTTTTTTACTCTCTTCGTCAGCCCTCTGACGGACAAATTGTATTTATTGTTTCTTTATACATTGTTTGATCATTTTATTTATGCAGGTATGCATTTTTTTGTCTAGTTTATTAGTTCTATCATTATTTTTTTTTCTTTTTTTTTCTTTAAAAACACTAGCTTTACAATATGAATTCTTGAAAATAATGATCATTTGGTTGTGGATTGATAATTGATTATGAAAATCAAACGGCAGCAACTTCGTTGTAATCTTTGCCATATTCTGCACGGCTAAAGCATAAAGAATTACAATGAAAATTGTATTTAACAAGTATTATTCATATAAAAAGAAAATAAATCATTAAGGTGGGATTTACTTTTTTTTCACTAAATTTATCGCCGTTTTCTAATTCACTGCTGAAGAAACTGCACAACGGATCAATGCGAAATTTGGCATCTGGATTTATTCATCTCTTATCTATTGACGGTGTGCACGATTTGAGTATTTCCATTAATATTGCAACAAAAACCCAAGAACATTTTACTTTTTTAAAGCGTAAATACAAAAAAAAAAAAAAAAATTTAGGATTCAGTGATGTTTCGAACTGAAAATATCGATTTATCCAAAGAAAAATAGATCGATCTTTTTGTTATAAACAAACAAAATATATTCAACGTATTGCTTTTTTTTGCGAGAAAAAAAAAACAGAAGAAAACCCCGCCTTAATATTTTTATTAAAGAAACGATGTGTTTTCTTGGAAAAAGACTTCATAAAAAATAAATAATTTAAGTGTACCAGTTATTAACACGTTTAGACCTAATTATTGAAGCATTTATTTTCCAAAATTGTAAATTGACGGCAAAAATTGTGAATTTCTCGATGATTTAAACCAATCGCTAGTGGGTTAGACATTAAAAATTTTATTTTTTTGGTAATTTTAGAACTAAGGATCAAACAGATGCAATAAAAAAAAAGGTCAATAATTGGAACAGGGTGAACAACTGGTACACTTACCTTAATGTGATATGTGGTGGCTAACACATTACAAACTTACCTGCAAGGTTATATTATGTACAGAATTGGATGACGTGCAGAATAGGATCCATTCTCAATAAAACACCACCTGTCGTACTATTTAAGTCTGAAAATATAATGCGATAATTATTGTGAAATAGTTGATGCGTTAGACAGACGGGGTGTTAAAACCAGTGAATCAATAATGAATATTTATAACTCAAATAATATAACAATAAATTAGCTACTTATACATTTGAAATTTCGTTTGAAATCCATTTTTTCTAACAATCGCTGTGGCGAATAGTTGTAATCGAAAAACTATGTATACAAATGCTTCTGTAAAATGTGATTTTTTCATTAACAGTTGTTCTGCTATAGATGATCAACAGTTGAAAGGGTAGGTTGCAAAAAATAACTCTGGTTTCTGTCTATTAGTTAATGTTTATTATTAACTTTGATTATTGCCGATTGAACTTTAGACAGACGTGCCACGTATCAAATTGGATATTGCATAAAACTGTGTTAAAATTCTTACACTTCTTCCAAGTCCTACATCTGTTTCATGAAATTTTTTTATTTTTACAGACTCACACATCTATAGATGACGGATGAACTTCAAATATTTATCAGTTTAGAACGTCATTTATATTATGGTACAGTAATTACCAAAAGATGCGTCTCCGTAAGTTTGAACTTTCTGAATTTAAAAAATACTCCATATTTTCTAATCAAAAAATATTCCGCATTCATTTTTTATCTCTCTTATTTTATATACATTACACGTAATATATAACTTAAAAAAAAAAAAAAAAAATGGAGAGTGTTAAAAGAGTCTATGTATATTCAACCAGTTGCAAAGAAATATTTCAAAGCTTATCTTAGGTATCTTATGTTCTAATTGTACGCTTAATTTGTACTAAGTGGCGTTTTCATTATTTATTTACGTACTTGAGAAAAATAACCGGCAACAGATCGATATTTTAACCATTTCATTTTTTTTTTTTTATTTTCTACGCGGACTGTACAACGTCCTCGTTATCTTCTCCCCGATCATTCTCCTGTGGAAGGTTTGCTGTTGACCAAAAAAATGTCGACACGGAACGGTCAATGTCCACAGTATTAATCTCCATAATAAAACTCATCATCCCGACCAGAAAATCATTCAATTTTCCGCAAGTACCTCCGCGCAGTTTACCGAATTCTTTTCCTGAAAAAAAAACAAAAAAAAAAATAGAATAAAAATACAAAAATAGATCAATAAATAAATAAATAAATATATGCAAATTTTCGTTATACTGGAATAACAATTGAACGCGTTATAATATCTTCTTTAAATTCACCCGACGGTAGCAATGTCCGATTTATCCATACTGCCTGCTGTGTCAGAGCAGCCATCAGCCTCTTGATCAAGAGAGTTTGTCCCTCTAAAGATAAGGGTCTCAGTCTCAAGATAAATCTCAAAAGATACTCGATCAAGTATCCATCGCAGACATCCAATTTTTCGAGACACTTCTCGACGTTCGAACCCCACACAACTATCAAGCTCAAATCGTCCTTGTCGAGAACCGGGTATTTCAAATTTTCCAACCAGTCATAAAGAAGGGCGGATAGAACGTGAAGATCCGTTTCAAGCTCGAGTCTCTGCCACGCAGTTTGTCTGTTGTTCAGATCGATCTGTAAGTTTAGTTTTAAATCATTAAATCTTGCTTGAATATTTTTTGAACGAGGAACTATTTACAGATCTATGGACGAGTGATTTTCACGGGATAAATTTGCGGAAGTGCAAAGGTATTTGAAATTCTCAATATCATGCTGAAAACATTCGACTCGACTCAAGGATACACTAAAAATACCACAAAGTCCAATATCTTTAGATGTTAAATTTGTTTTCGATACTATTGGATAGGCTGTAGGGCTTTTAAGCCACTAAAATTTTTCTAACCTCAAATCGACCTACCGCGCATGCGCAACGGCGGGAAATTTGAAATGCGCGCAGACAGAATGCGCAGTAGATCGATTTGCAGCAGCCTAAACGACGTTACCTTCTACGATGTAGAGTGCAACTAAACTGACTAAACAATGTTATAATCATCGATGTACCTGATACTCGTGAATCCGTGTTATTCTAGATACTGGTAAGAGTTCGTAGTCAAAGAGCAGAGCCTGGGCTGCTTCATCCGCGCCTACAAAGTCGTTAATTTTGCTCTGCACCGCAGCTTTCATGTCAAGCTGGGATTGCAGTTCTTTGTAACAGCCGTTCTCGTAGAGATGTTGATCACGTATACCATCTCCTAGTACATCGTCGATGAAATTATCATCCAGAACTGAAATTGGTAAGAGTTTTCACAGTATTTCTAGATTTCAGGTGATCGTTGCAAATCATAAATCCTCCCTACCAGAGTATTCCGAAACGCATGACGGAGCCTCCGGCGAGGAACAAGAGATCGCCGACACATCCTCCGACGTGTCTCGATTCGAATCTTCACCGCAAACCGTTGAACCTTGGAAAATCCAACGAATAATAACTTGAGCGCATAATACAAACGTTCTAACAAAATTCAATTGTTTTTCCTTTACCAGAGCCATCGAAGGAAGTATCCGCCAAGGAATCGGCCCAGGAGCAGGAATGTTGCATGTTGCCTCCGTCAATTCTCATCTTCTCAATTCTATTGTACAAGAATTTCTGCGTAAAAGGTACACTGGATACTAAAAATTCTATTTCGGAAGGTGAGTTGTCACTTCGACAATCGCAGAGCTGAAGTATTCGCTCGCAAATTACGAAGACGATCTGAAAGTGAGAGTAAAAAAATAAAAAACAAACAAACATTATATTCATCGCTTCAAACCTTCTGAATATTATAGAAACCCGTTTAAGCTTATCACAAACTTTTGGGATGTGCTTGAAAGTCCGCTGATCGTAGCCGTGAAGAATGTTGGACTGTTTTCTCATGTAAGAACGTAGGCCGCATGGTGCCTTGGTAGATGATCGATTGCCGGTTGAAATGTCACGAGGTGCAAATACCATCATGTGCGGAAGAACGTAGTGCTCGAATTCCTGGACACAGAGAATCTGCCCTCTTGTTTGTACTGCGTTGGGTCTCTTCAGTCGCACGAATCTTATAGCGTCGTTTGCTCTCACCCGAAGACTGTAGACCAGGTAACAGGCTATTAGAACGCCCGTTCTTCCTAGACCTGGGGAATAATTAAATTAGAGATAATATGCAAAAGATGTTATTCATCTTTCGTTTTTCAGGAAAATACTTGGACATTTTTATTGACAAATATGGCTGGAAACGTATAGACATTGTTTCGAGGAAATTCTAAACGTATACATCGACTGTTCGAAATATACTGGAATTATAAGCAAACGCTTGGATATCGATGCTTTGTTCGAAATCACTTTAAAATTATTAAAATTTTAGCAGATAATCGGTCGATTTCACTCTGCGATCGCCCATTTTATTCAAAAGACTATTTTCTGTAAATATACAACAAGTATTGATTGTTTTAGCTAACCAACTGGTTCCTGGTTACTGGTACTCCTTAGGTTAATTATTCAAGTATCAAGGCACAGAAAACTTCTTTGAAGCTGGTAAGTTTTAATTTTGCTGCGCAAGCCAGATACGTAGATTGAAATACGACAAAATAAGATACTATTTATAATCTAAGACGACTCATTCGGAGTAGTGTACTTTTTATCACCAGACGGTATATCGAATGAACTTGAATGTCAATTTCTTGGTAAATTTTATTTTATTATGCAAATCATATTCTTGTATCACACGATTAGAACAATTTTTTTTTCAAATCGCGTAACGACGAGCAATTAATTAAAGTCTGATAAAGTAATAGGTAAATATATCTTTTGGGCAATTGTTCTTTGAGCTAAGAAATAGCAATTGACACTTTAGTGTATTAAGTGTTAAGTTGTTAAGATCAATACAATTCATGTATAATATTATGGGTATAAAGGGAAGTTTACAGAAGTCGTCCAGAAAATATCCTTTGTACTATACAGCAAACATATCGTGCTCTTGCGATATAATGATAATATTAGTCTCACAACTTTTCCAGGCTCAGGAGTAGATTAGTGTTTTCAGACAAGTCGAGTTATTTTCTGGCCACGAATCAACCCCAGCTTTTAACTTATTGCAAATTCCAACTGAACAAACGCCGCACGGCGAAAAGTTTAAATTTGATTTCATATACCTTTTACCGTCGGATTATGAGGAAGGATGAAGGAAAGAGATCCTTGAATTTCACAGAAAACTATGTACAACTCATATTTGGAATAATTGGTAAACATTCTAACGATACAATGCTGTAAATATAGTAATACCCTTAATATTCAAGTTACAAGAGTCGCAATTAGACGATACATGTATTATACACACTATAATAACTGTAAAATCGATAAATTGATGAGCTTTCAAGCTAAATGCAGAGATATATTTGTACCATCGTTAAAAATGAAAATGGCATTACAAGTACACGTACGTGTACGATAGTTTTAAATTTGGGCAAATATTTTTAATACATGCTAGAGAACAGAGTTTATTAACGTTAATTTTTACCGTGTAAAAAATCCCGAAGTCCAGAATTTTAAGCTCAAGACTCTTTCCTATTTAAATATAACATGCAAACGAAACGTACTAATTTCGGTTCCTTCGTAAAATTATTCGAAAAAAATTCCTATCGCAAGTAAAAAACATGACGGTAACGTGGTATCCAATCTTGAATATATAAATTAAATAAACATACGACTGTGCATAAATAATCAATTATCATGCATGATGTAGAGTAGACTTTTATTATTATTAATATTGTTTTTTTTTTTATTTGTTATCCCCTTAACTCTCTCAGCCTATTCGTTAGTAATTATCACAACGATCTCAACAGGCCGCGTGCGTTGAAAAGCAACTACAATCAGCACTTTACACATACGTGACATATATACATATACAAATATATATATTTGTGTATTTTTACACAAGGGGAGAGATTTGTATCGGTTCTTTTTACGCTCATTATTATACAACTTTTATGATATTAGGCAAGTCACTTGACGTGATTAATTATTATTTCCGCTTTCGGTCGTCCGTTTTTTTTTTTTTTTTTTCTTTTTTTTCCCCTGTTTTCGTCGTTTTATTTTCTTATTTTGAAACACTCGAGCTCGTTTACTTACCAGCATGACAATGTATCGCCACTCTGCCTTCCTGAACGGCGAACGCGACGACCTTCACCATGTCCAAGAGCTTTCCCAGGGTCGCGTCCCCGTAGTCCTTCCATGCGAAATTGTAGTAGTAAACTATAACGGACCACTTCGTTATCAAGAAGGACGTCGATTTTTGGAATTGAGAGAAATTTTTTTGTTCCCAATTCATGATGAAAAATTTTTTTGGACTTTCTCATTTTCATAAAAGTTTTAATAATTTTGGGAAGAATAATTTGGTGATTCGTTTTCTCTTTTGTTTTCAATTGTAACAAAGAAAAAGCAAAGCAATTAGCATAGATAGATTTAAAAATCAAAGGTACCATACTCGTTACCCACGACGCTAAGGTATTATACGTATCATTAAAGTGTTAAAATTCAATTGTACATCAATGTTGAAATTATAGTTTGTAACGGAAATTGATAAATACGACTCAATTATTTTACGTTATACGAGTACAAAAAGCAGGAATTTTCGACTCTGAATCCGAAATTTCAGCACAACAAAAAGTCGTACGGTAGTTTTTTAATCCTTTTCCGGGACAATTCAAACGACGTTGATCTTCTTGGTCCCAAATTTGCGAAAAACATTGTAATTGATTCGTGTCGCGTTCGATTACTTGGTAGCTAGATTGTAGGTGAAAAATGCTCACTTTTATCGGCCATAAAGACGTTCGGGTCGTAGCTGAATCCACTGTCTTCCAAAGGTCCCCCGCAGCTCGCGTGTTCTCCAGGAGTCTGGAGATTGATGATCGTCTTAATCCCCCATGCCTGAAATTGCGCGACAATTTTCTTCTTCACTATTTGCTCTGTGCTCGGTCGTGCCATCGCCAAAACGTCCTCGGTGACCCTGGACGAAATTCGATAACCGGAATAGTCATATCAGGATTCGCATAACTGTCTCCTTAGAATGTACGATATGTGATGATCGGATAGTTTTCCAGCTCGTAACATTTTTGTGTTCAGTTTAATACGCCTTTCACTGTGATTTTTCAATCTTATCGATCGAGTCTACTGCAGTGGAATTAATTTGAATAATAATAAGCTTTTCATAACATACACGATTAATATAAAGTTGTTTCACAAATCGAATAAAAAGTCGAGTCAGTTTATTCGCAGCTGTTTTTTAGATTATATACTCTGAATTTCTCTGAAAATATAGAGCAAGTGTTTGACAGGCGTGGGCTGTAGTCATTGGCATACAGTTTTGCGTAATTGTATAGAAAAGGAAACGGCTTATTGAGGATTCGTGTCATAGGCCCGGACAATCGATATTCACTATTCATGCAGGCACCTGTATAAGTGATGCGTTATCCTTCGCTGTAACTGGATGGCCGAAAAAACGATCAAACAACGGACAACGCGACCAGGATATGCATTTTAGACTTTAATGACACACGGGTATATTTGTACAATCGAAGATGCGATTTCAAGGATTAAAAACCTGTCGCAGGCGATGATCAAATCGGCTCACCAGTGGGAGTAGATGTCCTGTATAGCCATATGGACGGGAGGCCACGCTTTCGGATTTTCATATTTGCACCTAGAACCGCCGCAGAAAATAGCGCATTGCATCGCCGACGGGGCAAGTTTCCTCAGATTTTCCGATATCTTGTTGTATCCGGCCGTTACATTCGTTAGGTTTAATCGATTCGGTTGCAGACCAGCCGGGATCAAGGATCCCACATCCATGCTGCAAAACGTGTCGTTCGTAGTATGACAGAGACAAAAATCGCTTTCCAATTTCAAAATAACGCATGTATTGCCGTGAATAATTGTTTACAGTGCTCATCGCCATTGTCCGGATAAAGTGAATTACGCACATTGAACCTTTTCGGTAGTGCAAGCAGAACACAATATTGATGTATAAAATTAACTTACGTAGATTGGAAATTTTAATGCTTCGACACTTGGTATAAGGCCTCTTGGTTGATCCATCTCATCGTTGAACTTTCGAACGATTCTTTATGTCGGCGTTTTTCAAATTTGAGTCAACATTTTTTACCTCTCGCGGTTCTCTCGTAACCCGCCGCTATTCAGTGCGCGAAACGGTGCGTTATGTATGTATAACAACATGCTTCTGCCGTTTCGCGCTCTGCGGTTCTCCGCGGCACGTTGAATTGATCGATTCAAACGCGGGGGTCGAATACTCGGGGCTGAAAGTACGGGTAATATATGGCATGAGGCCCTACTATATGACAACTGTTATTCGGTCTAAACGGTTCACTGCGCTTGCGTGTGAGTCTAATTTCTGGCAAGTGTTGTCTCGACTATAGAGCGTATGAGTCTGCAGACAACATCGACCCCAAAAGTTGTCGAAAAAATTTCGAATGCTTAGAACTTCTTTGCCGTCTCAAAAACGGTTTTACAAGCATAAAACGTCTTTTTGCGTTTAAATTGTCGATCATGGTTCTTTTGTTTATTAAATCGGTTTCAAATCGAATCACAAACCGTCGAGCCATTTATAATTATCAAATCTGCAAATCGTGTGATTGTCTAAGCTTTATACACGCTTGATGGTTCTTTCAATTACTGCAATATAATTTTTATACATGTAGATGTATTTTTAAGTAATAAACATTCGTCTTTGGTGAAAGCATTGGGTGAGAATTATTTAATGCCTTATTGGCGGCAATCGTAGGCACGTAGGATTATTTATTTGGATACTCCTGCTGACTGGCAACTAAGCGTACACACATGCCGCGGCGGTATTCAGAACGTTCGATTTTCGAATTTCAAAATTCGATTTGCTAAACGGCTGCGGCTATAGCGAGTGTAGATTTTTACCGTGGAAATTAGGGTTGCAGAAATTAGACTTTTGAAACTTTGATTTCAACATCATTCTGCATGTTACGACATACATATTAATATACATTTGGCATAAAAGACGTTATGTTGCCAATCGAATACGATTTCTACGCGCCGTGAGATGCGCGGTAGGTAGAAAATTATCACTGCAGAGTCTTTGCGGTTGACAACTGGCAAGTTTACGTAGTGATCAAACATGGCCGAGCTGTTACTTGACTCGAATATTCGCGGTTGGGTATTTTTACCCATCGTAGTGATAACGTTTTTAGTAGGAATAGTTCGTCACTATGTCTCAATGCTCCTCGCGTCCCAGAAAAAGGTCGAAGTTCACCAGGTTCAAGACAGGTGAGCGAGAAACCTACCCAGCCCAAAACCGACTCTCCTAACCTCAACTTGTACATGCAGTCCTGAAATACGTAATATTGAGTAAATAATTAAACGACCAATGCATGTTGCGCCTTCCAGACATCCTCGCTTAAAAAAAAATTGATCACAATGTATGAGAGTGTTGTTTCGATTTTCAGCCAAGTGATGATTCGCTCCAGGATGCTGCGAGAGAATGGACAGTATATACCTAAGTCAGCGTTTATAATGCGTCGGCATTTTTTCAACAACGAAGAAACTGGTTACTTCAAGACACAAAAACGAGCGCCAGTATCTCAGAATCCAATGACCGATCCCAGTATGATGACCGACATGCTGAAGGGAAACGTGACCAATGTCCTTCCCATGGTCTTGATCGGAGGCTGGATTAACTGGATGTTTTCAGGCTTTGTTACAAGTAACTATGAATCTCAATCCATTTACAAGGGTCATGTTTGAAAAAGTACAGCGGTTTGATTATCGTCAAGGCCCAGGATGCAAAATGAATGTGGTCAATTTTATGACTGAGAAGTGTACAATCACTGTCACGTTCTTCTCTATCATTTTAAAACTGCACTTTTCAACTGATCTTTTTCTGCCATGTATCGTGCCCTTATTCAATCCTGATTATTAATTACAGCAAAAGTACCATTCCCACTGACTTTGCGGTTTAAACCGATGCTACAGCGTGGTATTGAACTTGTGACACTGGATGCGGCTTGGGTTTCTTCAGCCTCTTGGTATTTCCTGAATGTGTTTGGTCTCAGGTCTATTTACACGTTGGTACTAGGTGAAAACAACGCTGCCGACACATCCAGACTATTACAAGACCAAGTTTCTGGAGCGGCTATGTCTATGCCACCGGATCCGAAAGCTGCTTTTAAAGCGGAGTGGGAAGCCTTGGAAATATGCGAGCATAACTGGGCTCTAAACGGAGCTGATGCTGATCTATTGGGCCCGCAGAATACCCCAGAATCTGCGGAAAGCATTTATCACCAAAGCAAAACCAATTAAGCGCTAAGGTAGATTCATTAGATGAATTCTCTTATATATCGTTTTAGGTAATATGTACAGTATGGGAAGAATGATGTGTACAAAGCGTGAAATGAAGTAGTTTTCTTATTATTAATTTTTATTTTTTTTCCAATTCTTTTATTTATTTCGTTTTAATCACTCTTCGTCCGAAAGACACGTACTTTTTGCCCCCACGAAGACTAGGCACTCTATCTCAAAATCTACAACGGAATGTATTTGAATGCCAATAAATCGAGTTCGGCAATCAACTTCAATGAACGGTTTTATTTATTTTAACTGTTCCAGAGGCTTTAATTCAGGATATAAATCTGTACGCCTATGTTTATCGCATGGCATATTTTTACGGATTTTATCCAACAAGTCCAGGTCTATTTCAGCTACAGCGATACCTGTTCTTTCCGCGCATTGTGCTATCACCGTTCCCCACGGGTCGACAATCTGTAAAACCGAAAGACATAAAATTGCAGGATTTCCAAAGACAATGATCCTATGAATCGTTTGGAAGCTTAAAAGAATTGCAATTACCATCGCATGTCCCCAACTAACACGCTTCTTATTGTGTGCTCCTGTTTGAGCCGCTGCAATTACGTAGCATTGGCTTTCTATTGCTCTAGCCCTCAGAATTACCTCCCAATGAGCAGCACCTGTTTGATACGTGAATGCGGAGGGAAACGTCAGTATTTGGGCCCCCATTTTTCTCAAACTCAGAGATATTTCAGGGAAACGCATGTCGTAACACTGTTCAATGTGTTTCAGTTTGTAAGGAATCCAAACAAACTCAAATTATCGGACTCATTATAACCAATCGAAAGGATACGATACTCAAGCCCATTAGTCCAGCTGGAGTCTGTACAGGTGGTAAAATTTCACCACCTCTATCCACATAGTCTGATTCCATTAACCTAACTCCCGTCTCTGGATTATCCATATCAAATAAATGTATTTTTCTGTAGACTGCGACCATTTCACCCCTGTTGTTTATTAAAACGTGTGAGTTGTAAATTTTGTCACGATTCTCAGCGGACTAAAAGCAACGATTATTGCTAATTAATTTTTAGTTTTTTTTTATTTGGGTAGGAGTAAATTTTTAATTGATTTCAATCAAATAAACGAATGGCCATCTAGTTCAGCAGCAAGAGTATACAGATAATACGGGTTCATTCCTAGTTACATACTTTTTCGTGAATTCCTCCTAATGATAAATAGATGTCATGAGTCTGGGCTAAACATTTATATCGCCTCATCAATTCTCCGTCGAGTGGCTCTGCCATTGCTACGATATCCTTCTTATTATCCGCCAAATAATCGCAAGCCTCTGGAAACATGGCAATCTGGGAAAAGTAAGTATTCTTTATGGTGCTGAACCGAAAAGTGAGTAACCTTATTCTCTACTGAAATGTAGTGTTTTGAATTTTCTGCCTTGAGTAAATTAATCCGAGATGTGAGTAAGCAGTTCTTACGCAGGCGTTGTTTCCTTTAGCTTGAGATACGAGGCTCGAGACGACCTCAAAATTTTTTTCTCTGTCCCCAGTAGACGTCATTTGACAAACAGCTACTAATCGCGTGGACATTGTGGATAACGCGCGAGTTGCCACAAATATGCTACTGATGAAAAAAAAAAAATATATTAGAATAGCTTTAATAGCAGTTACCACGGTAGTAACTATCATAAGGATTGAAAGGAGAAATTTGAAACGGTGCTACTTTAATGCTACATTTTGACCAAATGGTTCGCAACATTGTTTATATAACATTAATGATTGTCATTCGCTTTTACCTGTTGCAAGTAAATTGACATAGAGATGGAAGAGGCAGGATGAGCGATCGAATCATAGCTTTTGATCAAATGAATCTTCATAGTATTATTGGCTAGATGCGATCATGTTTTTGGTAAGTTCTACCCAACAGACTGAGGATACAAAATTGTAAAAGATTTAGAAAACACTGAAGGGAGTATCCGGGTCGATTTCATTGTTGACGTATGTATTTCCAAATATCAAAGTCTACGTATTTCATATGCGACAAGGGGCTGAACAGCTCATACATTTTTTTTTAGACCCAAATAAAGAAATGGCATGGATTCTACGAAATCGCAATAGTAACTTCGTAGAATTCATGCTATTTCTTGATTTTTGCGACAAACGAAAATTCATTAGAGTATTGTTGACTTCAATATTTGGAGATATATGCGACAACGTGGAAATCGACTAGGGTTTAGCCTCATAGGCAATTTCAAATATAATAAAATGCTTTGAGCTATCGTAAGAAATTTATATTCCAACCTTGCAAATAATCGTTGAATGAACAATATATTCTGTCGTCACTAAAACAACTAACAAGTGGCAGGTGTTGTAATTAAGTTAGAACGTAGAATGCTTGCAATATTATACATACATATATCTTTGGTTATATAATTCTGATAACGAATGTCAAATCGCACATCGATATATGATCAGTACAATTGGGATTGAATGAAACTCGTATATTTAGTAATATGAATGTACACGCAAAAATATGATCCTAATCTAGATCTGCTTCCTTCTCATTAATTATTCGCTTGATGCAATTTCTGATCGCTGAATCGAATTAATCTCTGAATGAAATTAAAATTATTGGTATTTGTACGAAACAAGAATCGTCAATTTCGGCTGCGCAGAGACCGAATTTTGTTTACTGCGCAATCAAACTCGACGCTACTAAACTAACCTAATCTAACCTGAGTTAAATTCTGAAACCTGAAAATCTTAGGTTAGGTATTCAATGCTATTCAATCACCTCTCACATTGCGCCGATGCAGCTCTTCCTGCGCATTGTTAGTGATCATATTATAAACATGGATTAACAAAGCATAAACAGTAAAAGGAACTGTGATCTCATTGAACGAAAAATGGTTTCGTATTCGTCAATTAACATCGTTGATGTTATCATTGACGAAATTGCCCTCGAAGGTCTGGATGGTATCACATTGGAAGGTGAGTGTGCAACAAGTCGCATTATCGAAATTATATTCTGAAAGTAAAAGAATTGAAAGAAACAACGTTGAAACTTATCACCCAGTTCTATTAATTGTTATTCTAATTATTTAATCATCGTATTTTATTTAACAGCTCTATGGCAGCGTCTTTCGTTAAGGCTTCACGATCCACCGCCGTTGTCAAAGCCGTTCATGGAACAGGTCTGGTCAATTTGTATAGAGGTAGATGGGATCGATTATTACAAGTTAGAAGCACCGAGGAACAAACTGATTATATTTGACAGATACGAACACATCGATCCTGATCTCGGCACCATCTTAGAGCCTGTAAATATTTGGTATTATGACTATTGGTTAGGGTTGGAAAATTGTCAGTACTCAAGAAATTTCATTGAATACTTCTGACTAAGAATGTCATGAGTTGTCTTCACTTGCACGCGGTATATTTTTTAAATTCATCCATTTTCCAATTTATGTAAATACTTTTATGAACATGTTATTGTTTCCATGTTCTTCCGTACCAAGTTCTGTATAAAATGGATGTGTGGTTTGATTCGCACTGTAAATTTTACCACAGTGGCTTGAAAAACGAATGTTGCAATATCAGGAAAACCTAGAAAGTCAATTTCCAACACTAAACATTTAACAACTTTTGTCTTTATATTTTATTAGTTTGTGGGCATTATATTCATAAAAGAATATTTTTACCTGTCCTAGGATGAAGTTCCTGAAGATATCTATCCCCATTGTCCAATCGACGATGTGAATGCAGGAATCAAAGGATCCTGTTCAACTTACAACAGTCGGAAGCAAATCAGTGAATATGTTAGAGCACTGACTGTTCACCAGGCAGCTGAAGAGTTTGGAGAGAGTTTAGTCCTCGTGGCGTCACAAGATATTCGCGAGCACGCATTGACTGGCAACGGAGTTTGTCCTACTTTGGAATTGACCGTGATGCAGTATTGCTTTTTGGAAAGGGTCGGACGATCTCGTTACCAGGGAGAAGTTACACAGGGTAAAATCAGTCTTGCTTCGCTGAAAGAGGATCCAAAATCGTTGTTCTATCACAGAAAAATTTTACTTGATCATAAATTGATCACCAAGCAAATACACCACCAAAAAACCGGCGGGCACAGCTGCAACGGCAGCCTGCTTCACCTGCCACGTTTTTACGTCGAAAGAAAGCCGAAGATTATTTATCTGGCAGAGAAAGTGATTGAAATATTAAAATCTAAGGAAAATTGCGTCGCCGAGTATGACGAGATAAAGAAGGAGCTTCAGATCGAAAATTCGATTAAAAAACTATTCAGAACCAATTTTTTTCTCAAAGTTGTGAAAACTGATTTGGTAAGTTATTTATCTTTCGCTTTGCAAGTTATGAAGTGTGAAGTTTATATCTTCCCGTTTTTAAAATAACATTTGTTGTCTAGAGGGTGCCGTACAGAACTGTATATCCCAAGGCGGAGAAAAAGGAATGGCAGCAAAAGAACAATCCAACCAAAGAGAAAACAGTGAGAGTTGTACAGCTTCAGGATCCGGAAATGGACGTTTCTGAGCTGTGGGGTAAAGATGAAATTATCGACGACGAAGAAACCTATGGTAACCAAGCAGACCACGTACTCCCTATGATTAGTCTATAAAAAGTTTTTGGACCCAGCTGATTCAGTTCAGCTTATTTAGTATTATGTTATCCGTTTTACAGAGCTTGATATATCGGAACTGAAGTTAAACGTTCCGTTGTTGAAACAAGCCAATCGGATTGTTGAACTCAGCGGTCCTGAGGGTATTTCACAATGCCAACTAGCCAAGTGCTTGGGACAAACAAAGCTGCAAGCTCGCACGATGCTTAGAAATTTAGTCAAACTGAAGATCGTCGCCACTTATATGAACGACGTAGGCAGACAGCGGGTTACCAAGTTCGTTTCAAAGAGGTTTGAGAAGACCAGCCAGATGAGTAGACAGTTTGAGCACGAGATGGACAAAATAAAAAAATTGACCAGAAGTATCGATACCAATAATCAAAGTCACAATGATTCTGTAATTCCTAAAACGATAGTCGAGCCGAAAAAAATAGTGAAAACTGAATCAAAGTGCTTTACAATGGAAGACCCGGCAGAAGTGGAATTGAATAACGGAGTTTCCTCCAATGACAATGTAAAAGTTGAGGAGAAGCCTACCGGTAAAAATAATTCCGACATTGATGATTCGTCCGTGACAAAGTCTGATACACGTGAAGAATATCAAATGAGAATAAAATTTAGAATTGTTAATCTATTGCTGTTGAAATATGGTTTGACAAAGGTGAGGAAGAAGTATAAACGAACGTATATTAATATTGCAGAACAAGATTTGTTTTCACGTTATCCAAAATCAGTCCTTTCTCAAACTGTGTCTGTAAAAAAAGATCAGAAATCGATCGAGAGAATGAAGCATCGAATAGAAGAACAAAGCAAAAATGAGCTGAACTCCGCAGTAATTGACCAAACAGAAGTAAACGTGTTGTGCGATAGCATAGAAGTCAAATTAGTCGAGCAAAGACCACAGCATCGTTTGGGAAGACCAACCAGTCAAATTATTGGATTTATGGAAGAACTGGATTTGAATGAAAAGAAAAATATTTCTAGCATCACGTACAGATTGCTTAGAAGAGCTAATATGATCATCGAAGCTGTTAAAGAGCACAAAGTCATTGACGATCTAACAAAATTAATCAAGGTGAGCTTGGAATGTGTTCGGCTTTAAACAGAGCCACTTTATAAGTTATTCATCGTTATTGTTGTAGATGATAAACGAGGAGGAGGACAGAGAGGGATACGACGTAAAGATTGATAAAAAATCGATTGTCAGACTGCTGCAAAAGTTGGTCAAAGATAATGTGGTGAAGAATATTAAGCTCACACTAAGCAACAAGAATAGGGAGAAAAATATAACATTCATTTGCGATCCGTCAATTGGTATTGATCACTCGATAATACAATCTGCGGTTGAACAAGCAAAGATCAAATTTTGTCTAATTGGCTCTCAGAAAGTGAGAGCAATTATGCAGAAACAAGCTAAGGAAGAAGATGAAAGCACAAAACTATCGGTGGAAGACATACAGGGATTGGAGGCTTTCAATCCTTCTAAGAATACAAAATTCGCTCCTGTTAATCTGAAATACGACTTTGTAAGATCTCTCTTTCCTAGTACTAATTTCCACGAAAGAAATTTTCTTCCATATAACGACATGTATTTCTTTAACCCTTTCCAGAAAGCCGGTAAACGCTACGGATATAGTCCAAAATTTGTCCGCATGAAGGAACTGCATTTATTTCTTTTTTACTCAATCTACGATCATCCAGGTGACACCACAGTTCCTAAGGAGATTCAAGTGGCTAACCTGCGAAATTCCGGATACCAAATTGATGCCAAACTCGAGCAGGAGATGAGCACAATTTACAATACTGAAGTCGGATGGAAAATGTTCATTCCCCCATTGACTAGGCATGCAGGTACGATGATAAAAAATCGTGAAAGGTTTAATTAGGGGTTGAGATATTTTTAATTTAGTGTCTAACTGCGAGAATGAGAAACGACGACCTTGACAACGCCAAACAATTGCAGGGTGGCCTCTGGGATGGACGATAATGTGCGACGTCTTGCTTCGCATCCCGTTATCCATCTTCGTGAAAGTCCACAATGTGCCATACTTCATACCTGAACTGGAAACCTACCTGAATCATCCGATCAGAAAGCATTTTCTGGTAAAGAACTTGCCGTCTCAGATACGAAATATCTTGCTGATGGCGCGTAAATACATATACAACATTCATGAATCTGTAACAAGACTCTGCTACATTGGCCTCTTGCAATTTGGACACCAAAAATTAAAAGAAAAGGACCAGGTCTTTATCTACTTGAATCGTCGTAGTGAAATAACCGATACAACTTCCTCAGCGGTTGGTTATCATAAGGTCGAAGAAAAGGAGTATCCGAAAACGAGCTACGTCTTCGACTCGCTGCAAGTTGTGGAGAAGTATTGGTACGACATGTGGAACACTTGCATAAACACCTGTTTAGGCGGTCGAGCAACAGTCGAGGGTAAAGACATTCTGCTTGAAGATTTGAACAAGAAAGTGGACATGATAAAAACGGCCAAGGCTCGCAATCCGGACGAGGCTGTCGGTTTGGATATCGGAGTTGTTCCCGGGGATCGAAAAGGAGCTGCCGGTGTTGATTCAGCTTTTTTTGCCCATTTGAAACGTAACTGGAACTGGGGTGCCTGGTATTCCAATCAGCAATATTGTAGGGGTGAGGAAAGGAAGAAAAACGAGCAGCAGCGAACTGCGCGTTTGTCAAAGATAAAAGCAAAGCCGTTAAAATTCACAGAGTTCTCAGGATTGAAAAAGGTCACAGGTCCCGCTACCCAGCACGCTAATGAAATTCGCAAAAAAATACACCAGCGACAGAAAATATCCGATGAACGCAGGTCCAAGAAGCAAAAGTACCAATTACTCGTTTCTCAGCATGTTACGCGGCAGAAATCGTTCGTTCGAACGGTTTTACCTCGCAAACGAAGCGTCAGACCTAGAGTCAGGTATGATGAGGTGGATTTCTGCGCCTTGCAACAGATGGATAAGCTACGAGTTGACTGGAGTCCTCACGAAGATAACATACTTCTGATGTGCAAGGTGGCAATGAAGTATCTTTGTCCGAATCCGCGCAAACAAATGATCAATTTCACGGCTGTGCGCGACATTCTGCGTACTTATTCCACCCAATCTCATAACAAAACCTCACGCGCCTGCCAGCGCAGGCTGGTCTATATGTTCAGGAAACCGGAAACGGTGAATAGCGTAGCACTTGGAATAGAGGAGATAAAGCAGAACTTTTACATCAACAAACGCTTTGGAGGAATCGTCGAGAAACTGAAAACCAAATGTGAGGATTCCTACGAGTATGAGGAACAAGTTGTCAAGGTATTCAAGGAACTCGTCAAGTACATCGACAAGCGATACTACAACCTGAGCGACATGGAGTCCAGGGGGTTGGTTCCAATGCCTAAAACAATCCAGGAATTTAATCTGGTATACAAAATCAAACAGCCCACACATCAATCTAGCCTGCACGGTTTTACCAAAGACGTCAGGTACAAAAACGAGATATACTTGGCGACGATAAATTCAGTCATTCACAGCTCAATGTGCTGTGGCAAGGACAAAACTTCTTGGGCCTATGAGTTGTTTAAAGTTTATCAACAGTATCCAGAGACGTTGCTCCGCTCTGCCATGACTAAGATTAGAAGCGACCAAATGGTATCGATGAAAAAAAGTTACATGTGCGCGTTCAAAAAGCATGGAAACTATATGCCTATGAGCAGCTCTCAGTACCAATTAAGCACTGGTTACACTTACAAATTTCGAACCAAGTGGCCGTATGAATTATTTCACGAGGCTCGTCACACGATAGAAAAGTTTCTACGCTGGCAGCATGAGAATCAGTTGGAAAATCTTGGTTACGCTGTTCCCGATGACGTTGACGGAATTGAAGTTGGACCTGTCACAGGAGGACTAGTTGTTGGTGTCCACGATTACCTGACCAGGGGTCAGCTAGATTTTGACATAGAAATCCCAGATCAAATAATAATGCTTGATCCGAGATTGAAAGAGAATGACGAAACTTATATCAGAGTTTTACGGCGATACCAGGACATTCTGACAAGTTTGGATCAGCTGAATTTGAAAAAGAAACAGATGGTTAAAACAAATTTGATTGATCCTGAGGTCGAGGAGGAGGACGAACTGGAGAGAAGGGAGTTTGAGGATAAAATAGTGAAGGAGAAACGGGAAAAGGAGGATCGCGACAGGTGGAATTATTGGAAGAGTAGAAACGATGAGATAAGCAAGCGCTTGGAGGAGACTGAAATAAAGGCGCAGCGTGAAAAGGAGGACAAGGAAAGAAACTTGAGGAGGGAAGCGTTTGACAGAAAAATGAAGGAAAGGAAAAACAAATATGCTCAGGTTCTGCAATTGGGCGAGGAAAACGTTTCCGAGGCGATCGTTTCAGAGTTTCGAAATCCTGTTGACGAAAATGCGGAGACTGACACTGATCCGGATGAGAACGACGTGGTAGACGACGATGAGGACAGTCACATCATACGGTTTCAGGATGGCACAACGATCACCCTGAGCAAGGAAGACATCGAATCTGCTTCGTGGAACTCTGACGAGGAAGACACGGCGTGTTTTGCTGAAAAAACTGTTCAATCCTTGTCGATCGAGCAGCAAAGTCCACCCTTAAAACGAAACAGAGATTCTACTAACGAGGAATACCCGGATAAAAAAAGATTCAAATCTGACGAAGATGGGGTTTCGGAATATAAACAATGCCACATACCTGATTCAGGGGTCGAAAGTCCTGCGGTTAGTCTGTTCATATCCAAACAAACTGATGTGCCTCTACAGAGCAACGCGACTGTTTCTCTAACTAAAAGGAGAATAGATGAAATAGACGAAAAAAATAGGCTTGTTGTACAATCACCAAAGCGTGCACGCATTGAGGAATCCTCAAACAAAGTTTCGGAGCACGGGAATGAGGGTCAGAATATTGAATCTCAAAGTGAAATCCGATACAGCGCAGATATTAGTGGGAGAAAAAGCGTCGTCGATACTTTAAGTGCACAGTCGTCGATTGGTACAAGGGTAAATGATTTAATAAAGAAGATGTACTGTCAGCTTGGAGTAGATTGGGGTGATATTAAGATAGAGGATATGAACGACATGCAAAAAAGGTGCACAAGAATAGCGCTTCTATTGATGAGAGAAGAGAATGATCTTGCAGTAACAGACATTTATCATGCTCACGATTACTTCATCGTCAATACTTTCAAAATTTTTTGCTCTCTAAAGTTACGTGATACCAAAGAACCGAGGAGCCTCGAATATTTTTACAACATGGAATTACCCGCCGACATTTTACCACTGAAACAGCAACTGATTGACGAGTTGATAGGAGATTTGAAAAGGTTCGCACTGTTTCCTAAAGATCCGGTACCGTTTGAAGATTTTCTGAACACCGTTGGGGACCAATTAGAAGTAACTGAAATTGACGATCTACGTGCAATCTATCAGTATTTGCATGACAAGAGAGAAATTGGAGCCACTAATAAGCAGATTACAGTACGTAATCATGGCTTCATGTTTATTATCTTAAAAAAACTACATATTGTGTACTTTTATTTCGTTATTGTGTCAACTTTATCATGTTTTTACAGTCCAACTTCAAAAGCACATCCAAAAGTCGACTGCATCGTCTGTTATCCCTACTAACGGAGCACCGTTTAATCCTTCGATCTGGTGTCACAACAACGCGTTATATACATCAAAAGTTTACAGACCCATGGATGATAAAATCATTCAAAATACTCCGCCTGGACAAAGAATCTTTGTCACCTGTGTCCGACAGAATTATATCAATTACCGAAAAAGAGAACGTTGTTTCGGCAACCAGCGATGACTGTTTGGTAAAATCAGAGAATACATTTCCTTCTGTAGAAGAAATCCAAACCACTGGTGAATCATTGAATGTTGCGGACTTGGATAAAGTTTTTTTGCTAGATAAAAACGAGCGACTCTGCGGGCAGACAGATGGCCAGGAAGATGCGACAAGTGGCAATGATCAAACACCTGACAATAAGGATATCGATGAAACAACCGGTAACGTACAGACCACGCGCAGAATGAGAAAGAGGACAGCCTTACTTCAACCCAAGGATATTCAAAAAGCGGCAAAGAAACTTGACTTCAAGTGAGCATGATTCTTAGATAAGATTTGAACAGGGTTACAAAAATCTGGAAGCACGATATCTTTCTTCTTTCCTTCTAAAAATTTCCTACTGGCGTAATAAAATCCATGTTGCTTTGTCAAACGTTGCAGCACAGTGGAGCCGATAAAAGTGGTAATAAAGCCATGGATTCGTATTGATGGAGTTCTTAATCGGCGTGTTTTAGACAGGATGCTGGGTGCGGTTTTAGATTACTGTATCAATCATCCAGGCATTACCTTATTCAAAGTGCAAAAAAGATTTGTTCCAGCCTTACAGCCGTTCCAGGTTACCGAATTAGTCGAGGTAAGGCGGTCTTCATAGAGTCAGTACTTATGAATTATTTCCAACCTCCGTTTCATCAAACTTTCTAATATCAACAGATGCTCTGTAGACTGAAATGCGTGAAAATAAGAATTCTCCGTAAACCAAAGGTCACGTTATTTTCAAAGCCAGCCAATATAAACCTGAGTGAGTAATTGTGGTGTGCTAGATTTTTTTACTTAGCAATAAGAAATTATTATTCTGTGACAATGTTGTTCTATTTTTATTCCGCAGAACCATCAACTGGCTTGGATTCAGAGGATGAAATGATTATCGAGCCCGAAATTGATGCAAGTCTAAAATTCGGCATGTTTTTAGGGAATAAAACTTATAATATAGACTTTTTACCGTAAGTTCATGAGGTTTCGTTTAATAGAATTAATTATAATCGAACAAATATGAAAGTCAGTGTATCATAAGTTACTTATTATCTTAATTGAATCACCTAAAAAGGTGTCATGTAAATATGTCTAGAATAAATCGCAAATTTTTTCAACAAAATATAACGGCTTTATGTTGCTAAAAATATTCCTGAATCTTTCATCGGTTGAATAATTTCCGCATTGATCGGGGTGACGTAAAGCTCGTGTAAGCTGACACTTTTTATTTTAAATAGAAAATTCGTTTACTTATAAGGCGTTTTGCAAGATTGTTCTAAAACTGCGGAACTACATAACGGAGATCGAAATGAAATGAAAATTTATATCAGTGTGACTAACGCGCAGCGCAGTATATACGTATGATAAATAAATAACGTAATTTTCATTCCAATTTGTAGAATACGCGTAGTTCTATGAACTATATCGTATTCTTTACAAAACTTATCGCGGAAGGTATTTTTTTACACACTTTTTTAAACTACTTTTCAACCTTCTTTTTCGGTTTTCGAGCCTCCTCCAGCTGCTTCAACTTTCTTGCAAATTTATCTTTGTCCGTTTTCTTACAGTTTTCTGGCTTCCGACGAACAAACTCTTTCCTCTCTTTGTTTCTCACAGCTTCTCCACAACCGTGAATTTCTTGCATCCCTGTAAGGAGAGGGCGAAACTAATTTGAATCTAGGAAAGCAGTTTAATTTCTTACATAATCATATTTCACTAGGATTATCTCAAATTTTTAGATTAAAAACAGTGAAACCTAACGGTAAATAGTTACCGTGGGTAAAGCAGAACCTAGATTTACAGAATTCGCAATCAACATGCATTAATTGGGTCGATTTCTTGCACCCTGCCATTGCGCAAATGTAGTCATTGGCTGTCACCGTCGCTATTAATTTATCAAGATCATCGTCCGCCGTTATTTCCGAAGTTTTCGGCTTACGATTTTTAGATTTTTTATTCTTCTTAGCTTGCATAGGCACGGGTTGGTTTGAAGCAAGAGGCGTACCTGCAGAGGAAACTGCAAATTAATTCAAACATTCGAATACAGAAACTACAAACACCACCCAAAAATAATACACAACTTATCTCATACCTTGCGTGGAAGTTGTTTCGAGCTGCTTTAAACTCGCGATCAAATTGGATAATTCAATTTTAGGTTTTGATTCCACCTGTTCAACGGATGGCAAAGCTTCATCCATTTCTTCTGGGTCCTCTGTTGCGATTTCTGCCGTGTTCGGAAGTAATTCTGTGTCCTCAATGTCGGAATTACTTTCGCTAATACATTCGAAGAGATTATAATCTTTCCTATTTGCGTTTATACTCAAATCGATTCCTTTGTCTTTGAGAACACTCTTCAAATTGGTATCACCTTTAATTTTATCGCCATTTTTCGATGCTGGTTTCTTTCTCTTTTCTGTCTTACTATCCGTCTTATTGGTCACCACAGATTTCTGTTTCACTTTTACATTTTCTTCCAAGTCTTTCTTGAGGTCCTCCGAATTATCTGGGGTAAATATGTCTAGTTAAGCAGGTTCGATTTTGGGATGTGGTAGGAAAAAACAAATTATTTATTCAAATTTATCCAATTCACCTTCCAAATACTCCTGCGCTGTTTGTAACAGACCGTTATCTTCAATATGCTTCAAAAGACCAGTAATTAATTTGTTATCCTCAACAGTTTCGCTGTTCACGATGACGACAAGCAGTCTTCTTGCCCGTGTAACCGCGACGTTTAGACGTCTAAAGTCAGTGACAAAGCCGAGTGATTTTTCTTCATTACTCCGGACCAAAGATAGTACGATCACTTCCTTTTCTCTACCTTGAAAGCCATCAACCGTAGAAACTTCAGCAGATATAGAACGAGTTGACAGCGTTTTTCGTACAAAGTCTACCTATAGAAAGAAAATAAAACAAAAACAATTTTTAACAGCGTTTCATCTCATTCATCTACGAAATCAACTTCTTTTAATCTCCAGTTCATTTTTTATTCACCTGCAGAGCATACGGCGTTATTACACCAATTTCTCGTTCCGGGACACCAGATTTTACCAATGCCGCTACTAGTCGGTCAACTACGATCGCTTCACCAACATTTCCTTTCGATATTGTCCCACTGCCGATTTGATACTCCTCGCATTCACATCCACAGGTGTCGATAAACACTACCGAATCACCTGAAACGGATTTTTGCGTAAAAAAATAAGAAAGTTTTACCTGTGCAAATAAAAGCATAATCAAAGTAATGTATTCGTACTTGTAAGCGAACATGATTCCACTCCAGGCAAATCTCTGAGTAAGTGATTTGCAACGAGTTTGTCCGCCTTGAGAGTATTTTCATAAAACTGTTTGCTAGACCACGACATGATTTTGCTATTCATTCTGTACTGAATTTCGAGACTCTTATAAGCCTTCTTTCCAAGTTTTTTAATCGCCCTTTCCATGAGGCTCACACATAGTCCGTTTTTGGCTGCTTTTTGGTTCATAACAGCAGGCGGAAGCTGGTTAATGTCGCCGGCAAGCACAACCTTCTCCGCATTTGGAATCGCAATCCAATTCGAGGCCTCCAACGCCTGAGAAGCTTCATCCACTACAACAACATCGAAATATTCTCTGGGCACGTGCCGCATACTTTTAGCACGTTTTCCAGTAGTTGCAGAGTTCAGAGTGCAGAGAATGACCTGCAGGAACAATCAGAATTAATTAGCTTTTTCATCGCCATGCAATAGTGTCGAGAATTATCTGCTTACAGGATGCCGTCTGATTATCTCAGAAGTTAGCTTGTCCATTCGTTCACGGTACTCTTTGCTCAGTTCCTTGATTTTACCCCATGGCTTCCCACCCTTCTCAGTGTCTCCGTCCTTTTCTTGCAATTCTTTTAACGACTGTTTTATCTGAACTAAAATTTCATAGGAGTTATCTTGCCGCACGTTGGCATCTATTGAACAACTCTGTACCTCCTTGGCTATCCTAGCTGGATGGCCCATTCTCAATGGCTTTATGCCAGCATCACATAATTTCTGGGCAATGTTGTCCACCGCAACATTAGTTGGAGCGCACACCAATACCTGGAATTCAAATTTCAATGTTTGTGCAGTGTTTAAAAATAGTAGTCAACTCCGGAAGGTCTGGAAATTTAGTTTGGACAGTCACAATAGATACATTTTACATAAACGATTGATGATACTAGTACGGAATTTAAAAAACGATGATTTATAAGAATTTAAAATGCGGATTATAAAGAGTATCAATGAGAATATTTTCTTATCATTCGACGTTTGAATCACAACTCTTAAAAAATTCTGATTACCTTTTTACCCAACCCCCGCAATTGGCCGATTAATTCAACTAAAGTGGTAGTCTTTCCTGTGCCAGGGGGTCCTTGAATAATGGCAAGAAATTTTTTACGCAAAGCAAATGATACTGCCATGCGCTGATCCTCTGCAAGTTTATCATTGATAAACTTCAGCTGACCATCCTCATTCAAATATTTTTCAGAGATTTCATTGTCCATATCTATTAGCTCCTGAACAATCTTCTCATCATTGTCGAAAAGAATTCTAATGACATTGAAACATCGCCAGGAATATATCTCCGTTGATTCCAGATTTTTCAAAGCTCTGCAACAGTTTGAATCTGCCATTAATGTGGACCAAAGTCTTCAGCCAACCTTGAGACAGAATATTTCGGATTTTTCTCAAGTTCTAATTCTCAGTGTGAATGACATAATTAAAGAGTCAATAAGACTGTCGATTCATGACACTGTACGTTACAACCTGAGAAACGGAGTGTTCCTGCAATTTCTGTGCCTATTTCACTGGCTGGACAAACCTGGTTTGGCAATTGTAAGTGTAATCGGAATCAGCTTTGATGATGGCGAATTGTTCCTCCTCATTGACATTGACAACAGTTTGATCTGAAATGGTGACTGAAATGGTTCTCTGTGAGATGGCTGAAACGAGACCAGGTAGAAACTGGCTGCGATTATTCGATTGAATGCAGGCGACCAAGTCACCGACGGCAAAGGCATGCTTCAGGGGGAGATTGTTCGGGTCGACGAAGTCAATTTGGAGCTGTTTCAAACCACGGCTAGCCAAACTCCCAACGGATAATTTAGTCAATGCATCTCCTTCCTTTTCGAGGTTACGAAGGGCTTGAGCAGATATGTTATTGAAAACGTGCTGGAGATTCTCGTCGCGTTCCGATCGCAATAAATCTATATGTTTCCTGACGAAACTCGATATTACATAGTCCATTTTCTACGTGTTGTGGAACAGTCTGTTTCGATTTGCACCTTCGTTTCAATACCTTCACCTTACTTGCTTTTTCCTGCTCTTTCCTTGAATCTGAAACATACTTGTGCCGACTTGTGGCTGCTTGTGGAATTATCCCGTAAGCGCTGACATACACGTTGTATGGCTAGTAGTGTACTCTGGCGGTCCGATGATAAGTTCGAACTGTGTGATTTCGAAATATTATTCGCATCGACCATGTTATGTGACTATACGCAACGATGCATAGGTACATGTATGTATATAAACATATCCGTATTTTAGTGGTCCTAGACCTCGAGTATCATGGAACAACTAAGTCATTACACATTTGCTATTTTTTGCCAATGCAATAAGTAGGGCTAACCCTTTGCATTTTTGGCGAAAATTTTCGCGATTTTGAAAAGTGCTGGAATAAATTCTTGCATGCACTATTCCGACGTACTTTTGCGGAAGAAATCGGTTGGGCGTAGTCTCAATACGCTGCGATCAACGCATCAAAAGTTAGAGCCTAAAAACGAGAACCTGTGTTTTCGACATTTTCCAGCAGGTGGTTTTTTCTTCGTAATCTCTTTCCTGTTGATCTCACGCTCTTTTCGCTGCGTTTTCTGAGTTCCTGGGGATCCGATCAGTCAGGAAAGGGTCATACAAATCGAATCTGAGACCAAAAATTTTTTGGTCGAAAAATGAAAAAAAAAGTAAGGCTAACCCCTTTGCATTTTTGGCGAAAATTTTCGTAATTTTGAAAAGTGCTGGAATAAATTCTTTCTGGTACTATTCCGACGTAATTTTGCGGGAGAAATCGATTGGCTGCAGTCCCAATACGCTGCGACCAACGGATCAAAAGTTACAGCCTAAAAACGAGAACCTGTGTTTTCGACATTTTTCAGCAGGTGCTTTTTCCTTCGTAATTTCTCTCCTGTTGATTCCACGCTCTTTTCGCTGCGTTTTCTGAGTTCCCGGGGTTCCAATTAGTCAGGAAAGGGTCAAACAAATCGAATCTGAGACCAAAAATTTTTTGGTCGAAAAATGAAAAAAAAAGTAAGGCTAACCCCTTTGCATTTTTGGCGAAAATTTTCGTAATTTTGAAAAGTGCTGGAATAAATTCTTTCTGGTACTATTCCGACGTAATTTTGCGGGAGAAATCGATTGGCTGCAGTCCCAATACGCTGCGACCAACGGATCAAAAGTTACAGCCTAAAAACGAGAACCTGTGTTTTCGACATTTTTCAGCAGGTGCTTTTTCCTTCGTAATTTCTCTCCTGTTGATTCCACGCTCTTTTCGCTGCGTTTTCTGAGTTCCCGGGGTTCCAATTAGTCAGGAAAGGGTCAAACAAATCGAATCTGAGACCAAAAATATTTGGCTCCAAAAATGAAAAAAAAGTAAGGCTAACCCCTTTGCATTTTTGGCGAAAATTTTCGCGATTTTGAAAAGTGCTGGAATAAATTCTTGCATGCACTATTCCGACGTACTTTTGCAAAAGAAATCGGCTGGACGTAGTCTCAATACGCTGCGATCAACGCATCAAAAGTTGGAGCCTAAAAACGAGAACCTGTGTTTTCGACATTTTCCACCAGGTGGTTTTTTCTTCGTAATCTCTCTCCTGTTGATCCCACGCTCTTTTCGCTGCGCTTTCTGAGTTCCTGGGGATCCAATCAGTCAGGAAAGGGTCATACAAATCGAATCTGAGACCAAAAGTTTTTTGGTCGAAAAATGAAAAAAAAAGTAAGGCTAACCCCTTTGCATTTTTGGCGAAAATTTTCGCGATTTTGAAAAGTGCTGTAATAAATTCTTGCATGCACTATTCAGACGTACTTTTGCGAGAGAAATCGGCTGGGCGTAGTCCCAATACGCTGCGATCAACGCATCGAAAGTTGGAGCCGAAAAACGAGAACCTGTGTTTTCGACATTTTCTAGCAGGTGGTTTTTTCTCCGTAATCTTTCTTCTGTTGATCCCGCGCTCTTTTCGCTGCGTTTTCTGAGTTCCTGGGGATCCAATCAGTCAGGAAAGGGTCATACAAATCGAATCTGAGACTAAAAATTTTTTGGTCGAAAAATGAAAAAAAAGTAAGGCTAAACCCTTTGCATTTTTGGCGAAAATTTTCGCGATTTTGAAAAGTGCTGGAATAAATTCTTGCATGCACTATTCCGACGTACTTTTGCGGAAGAAATCGGTTGGGCGTAGTCTCAATACGCTGCGATCAACGCATCAAAAGTTAGAGCCTAAAAACGAGAACCTGTGTTTTCGACATTTTCCAGCAGGTGGTTTTTTCTCCGTAATCTTTCTTCTGTTGATCCCACGCGCTTTTCGCTGCGTTTTCTGAGTTTCTGGGGATCCAATCAGTCAGGAAAGGAACATACAAATCGAATCTAAGACCAAAAATTTTTTGGTCGAAAATTGAAAAAAAAGTAAGGCTAACCCCTTTGCATTTTTGGCGAAAATTTTCGCGATTTTGAAAAGTGCTGTAATAAATTCTTGCATGCACTATTCCAAAGTACTTTTGCGAGAGAAATCGGCTGGGCGTAGTCCCAATACACTGCGATCAACGCATCAAAAGTTAGAGCCTAAAAACGAGAACCTGTGTTTTCGACATATTCTAGCAGGTGGTTTTTTCTCCGTAATTTTTCTTCTGTTGATCCCACGCGCTTTTCGCTGCGTTTTCTGAGTTCCTGGGGATCCAGTCAGTCAGGAAAGGAACATACAAATCGAATCTAAGACCAAAAATTTTTTGGTCGAAAATTGAAAAAAAAGTAAGGCTAACCCCTTTGCATTTTTGGCGAAAATTTTCGCGATTTTGAAAAGTGCTGTAATAAATTCTTGCATGCACTATTCCGACGTACTTTTGCGAGAGAAATCGGCTGGGCGTAGTCCCAATACGCTGCGATCAACGCATCAAAAGTTAGAGCCTAAAAACGAGAACCTGTGTTTTCGGCATTTTCCAGCAGGTGGTTATTTCTTCGTAATTTCTCTCCTGTTGATCCCACGCTCTTTTCGCTGCGTTATCTGAGTTCCTGGGGATCCAATCAGTCAGGAAAGGGTCATACAAATCGAATCTGAGACTAAAAAGTTCCCTAGCTCCGAAAATCTTATAATGTTCGGGCCAACTCCTTCCAAAAATGGCTTAAGAGCTATGGCCAAAATACTTGAGACATGCACGCAGCTCTCGAAATGGCGGGGAAGAAAAATCACAAATCGATAGGTATCAAATTTCAGCTGTTTATTTAATATGCCTTATTTCCAGTGCAAGTGTTCAGGTATCAGTGTATTGTACCCTCACCAAGTTGCTAAATAGTATCGAAGTGAAAGATGAAAGGTATTATAAGATTATTTGAAATTAAAAATTGTTCGAAATCAATATTAAAAATCTTTTATAATCTATGAGTAGTAGAGTGAAAATTTTAATTAATTTATAAATATATCCACACATGAGCCGTCATTAGGTTCAAAATTCATTTATTCATCCATTCCACAATTCATTCATTCCGGGTGTATATGGTTTAAAACAGTGTATATGGTTAAAACTGGTGGATATGCTTGAGATTATAAATAATTGTCAATAACCGTCTTTCGTCAAGGCACTATATTTGTTTATTGCACTTTGATTATTTCTCGTTCTATATCGTCTCTTTTTAAATTTGGGCTTGGGTTTTGGAGTATTTAATTTTTAATTTAATAGGTATGTCCTCGTAGTTCAGATTTACTTTATTATTTTTAATTGGTCGATTTTGGATCGATTACGAGTTCTTTTCAGAGAGGAAAACCTCCACACCTCCTTCCTCCTGGAGAGACGTAGACCAAGCCACCTAATTTTCTCCTTAAATTTGCGACCAGGTGCCCCACTCTTTGGGTCTAACCTAATCCGATCGTGCCGTGTACAGTGAGCGGTTATATTTGAATCATTACAGTATTGCAGAAAAATTATCAAACATTACATAAGAAGTCTAAGCAATTATGTAACGGGAAAGAAGTGCAGAATTACGTTACGTTAAGAAGAATATGAAAAATGTTACATGGGATAGCTGTTAGTGTAGTTTGTCAAGATCAGCCCATGAAATCAGCGCTCGCCGGTCGTACCAAGTAATTATTGTAGTTTGTAAGTATAGTTTAACTCACGGTCTACGTACAGTTGCCATGCACCTATGCAGGATACGATATGTATGATATTGTATCGTTACAAGTTCTTGTAACCTGGAAGAAAGTAAATAATCACTACATTTCTCCACATTTTCTTCGAGTTTTCTTAGCAATTGGGCCCTACGAAGCTCGGAATATATTTTTTGCAATCCGTCGGGGAAATTAGTCTAGGCAAGGTCATTTAATTCGATTCCAAGCCGAGGAAGTTTTCACACTGCCATAATTTCGGAACGCACCTTTAGACATACATTGGTTAAGTTCCACGTTCCGCTCCATTTCGTCTCGGCGGAACGAAACTTGTCCAGTCCTCCATTTACTTGGGTTTCCCTTCGTAGGGAACACGGTATAATAATAAGTTGGGAACTATTCCGATTTGTCACTTGGGTAGATCACTGAAATTTCCTAATTCTGCTAATTCAGCGATGTCCCCTCACTATAGTCTTCACCCGGAACTACAGAAGTTGGTAGACGATTTTACTTCCGTTCGCATGGTAAGTATTTAGGTTTTCAGAGAAATCAACCCTCGGGCAAATTTTCTCGTTCCTGTTTTCATTTCATAAGTGCGAATCTTGTTTCCGAGGTTATCTTAACAACTTCGTCTCTCTTCCAGACCATTATGAATGAACAGATGGAAAATCTTTGGTTAAAGAATTTATAAACAACTTGCATTATTAAACCATTCGCGTTAAAAAAGGTAATTTATTAATTGCAATGAATATTTGCATCATCTCTATCGCATTTTATTAACACTCAGAGGACTGCTGACCTTGTAAAAGTATTTACGGATCAAGAGCTGCAGCTTCAGACATTGCAGACTAAGCTAAAAAATGCCAATAAGGATATATCTGCCATGAAGCAAATCAAAAATGAAAACGACCGCCTTACCAGATCTTATGAGCAGCTGAAGCGTGACTATGACGTGCTTTATTCATCGAATGAAAAACATAGGGACGAATTACGTAAAGAGAATCGGAAACAAAGTGAGTATTCTTGTCATTAAGAATCAGAAATATGAATGCATTCTGAGTAGCATAAACGCACTCAGTTTCATTTAATAGACTCAAATGATTGTTTCTTTTGATCCTTTACAATAGTATAAAACCTCATTATTCTTCAATATCTTCTAAACATGATATTACAAGATTAATATTGATACAACTGATCGTTAAAATGGTACTAAACTCAAAACTCTGATATAATATTAATTGTGACAGTTCAAGATTTAGAGGTAGAGTTGAGAGCAGCAAGAGCAAAGATATCAGAACAGAGTGAGTTGCACCAGAAGAGCATTACGCAGATAGTTGTTGACTATGAGAGTAAACTGCGAGATGCCAATGAGAAGGTTCACTTGTTTTTATTTTCTGCACTTAAAAATGAAATTAATCGATTGACTACAAATAGTGTACTGCATACTGGTATATTTATTGCAACTTCTGTTTTCACAGATTCGTCATCTGACCCAAAGCAGACATGAGACTTCAGAAGTCAGAATTACTGAGGATAATCCGTTCCTATTCCCGAAGAGTCTGACAACCCCACGTAACGTCAATAAAAAGTGTGACCAGTGTCTCATATTGATGATTATTATAATCATAAAAATTGTTCTGACATTAAAATTCAGCTCAGTATATGATTTGAGTGTGATACACACTCAGAGACCTGGAATTATTGTGCAGATTTAAAGAACCCAAATTATTCTCAGGTGGCCAGAGCTGGCGGTGGAGATAAAGTCACAGGGAAGTGCAACAAGAGGTCGTGGAAGGGGAAAAGGAAAAGGTACTGGGTCAAAAAGGAAACTCTTCGTTTCTAACAATGACATACCGATGGATATCTGATCCATCTTATACCTTATCATTACAGCTTTCAAGCGATCAGATTATTCATTTATTTAATATGGAAAACACCTGTTTAACGATCAAAAATTATATATTAAAATCAAATAACAGTCAACAGGGTGGAGCCATTCAAATGTGTGATAACATAGCAATACATCCTTGTGTATAATTTAATAGAATTAATAGAAAATCATTTAATTCAAATCTAGAAATTCACTACCGCATAAAAGTTATATCTTCTTGAGTTAAATGTGCACTGAAAAGCGTCTGCAGTGATTGTGGCTGCATACACATCTAACTCAATTAATAAAATACCCATAGCAAAACAACGCATTCCTATTCTCCAGCTGTCTCGTCGTAAGTCACGAGAGTATAACTTACATTCTCTTTAAATACAGACATACTAAATGTTCATTTCTTCATTTTGCGATGCAGCGAGTTCCAGCTTCTGGCGTAGTCGATCCTGAGGTGTCCGTAGGTGTTCAATCCCAGCTGTTTCGCCTGTTTCACGCTTGTAGCGTCTTTTGCCATCGTGATTTCCGGCTGCAGGGGTCCATGAAACGGACATGGACACTCTTCCCTGAAAAATACCAGCGTCTCGTTTGACAGAAGATATATTTATCATCTCATTCGCGTGACGGATAATTCTCATGTCTTCTCTCAAACATGCAGTTCGGTGTGCTCCGATTTTCGCGCAACTTTCACATTCAAAATTTAAGTCATAAAAGAACAGTCACTTACATATAGTGCGCCATATCTTTGATCAGTCTATTCCGGCGTCTTGGGAGAACATTTGGCACGTTGTGTGGTTCAACTGCGGTTTCAGAATATTCGATATCTGCAAATGAATCGAGCATATAACTAACTTTGCTATAGGTATGAAAACACTACGTGCTGTGTTTATGACGTCTTTTTTTTTTCTTCGAAGAATTTGATGCCTTAGAATTTGTCCTCGAGAAATGGGAATAAAAGAGTGAAATAAAGTTAGCGTCGTGCAAAAAGATGAACGGTTACGTGTAAATCGCTTCAATTTAATCGTCCAATTTAAAAAATCGAAGGTCGCGTGCCAAAACCTGCCTGATTTGTTTCAAGGATATCCTTTTGCTACTCATTTGCCCCTGTAGTTTATTGCCGCACTAATTATGCGAAATAGTCTATTCAGTTTAGTTTCACGCTACGTCATAACTCCATATCTGAAAACAATGGATTTACTGCTTATTTAAGTGTGTCAAGAGTCAAGCCCAATGTTTTCAGAATGATATTGAGATTTTCTTATTACCCGACAACCCTTGCGAAGTGTGCGACTAACGATAAACCGAATATACAAATTAGCTGTTCTAATCGCTAACATATAGATTTAAAAACTTTGAAAGAAAGCAAAATTAAACAACGTATCAATATAACTATACAGCCTCACAAACGTTGTTGCATGTTCTTAAAATGTGGGAGACTTAATCATAATAATAATAGTAATTTAATTGTACGTACAATTTATAAAATTTTCTTCGGTCGAGTTAAATTTTTACGTAGATAAGATGGAATATGGAATTCTCAGATGTACGCAAAGAATTTTGTTTCAAAGTCATAGAAAATCGAAAGTTGTGACGAAGGAACAGGTTGACGTCCGCGTATGTCGAAGGCGTTGCAAAAGTCATATACACTATAATGTCTGGTTTAAGAGTATAATTTTGAGCGAGCGGCAACTAAGCACACCTTACAAGTTCTGGCGACCTTTTAGCGTTCACGATCAGAATTACTCAATTTCTCAGCATATTAAGTATGTGTATTGACCTTTAAGCATATCTACAAAATTCTGTGATCGTCTTCACGCATTTTATACCATACTATAAATATACGCGCGGACGTATAAGCTAGCCTGTTCTACGCATGTATTGGTAGCTACAATACATTGTTGTAAATGATTTGCTAAAAATGTTCACGTTCAAGGTGTGAAAAACTGAAAAATATGTGTTAGAAATTTATTTTATACTAGCCGATCCATCCCAGCTTCGCAAGGATAGACAAATCTAAGTTAAATGTACGCTTAATCCCGTACGAGTTTATCCGCTTCGAGCTTGTACAAAAGATGGCTTTGTATCTCCGAAACGTAAAGTTATCTATCAAATCACACTAATGTTATATTTCACGTTATCCAACCATGTGATCAGAGCACGCCGATAAAGCAGTGAAGCGGTGCTTTTTCTTCCGACTTAATTTACTATTATTGAGAATTCAAACTAAAAACTTATTTTCATCAAAATGAATTATAGCCTATGGCACTCAGGGATAGTTTAGCTTTTTTGTTGGTGATGAATTTTTAAAATCGGTTCAGCAGTCCCAGAGGTTACCCGCTACACACAAACAAACAAAAAAACTTTACTTCTTTATAATATTAGTATAGATGACTCGAGCATGTTTTACGCTTTTTTCCATGCGTGTTTTCCGTACACAAAGTACCCGTTTCTATGAAAGTGAGGCTGTAGAGTGTGCCTGCGAATGCGCATGCGCGGAGTACTGAAAAGACCACTTCTAAGTCCTAGGAGTTAAAAACGGTATTTTCTGTACTTCGCGCATGCGCTGTCGTGAACAAATCTGTCACTACGCGACCCTAACCTCAATTTCGTGCTCTGTGAAAATACGCATAAAATACTCTTGTTATATAAAAAATCATTTACAACAAGGAGGCAACGTTCTTGGCTCACCCACGACTCACATTGCAAACTTACGCTCGGCCCGAAAAGACCGAGTTTGCCTTCTTGTCACACAATATACTATTTTTCCCCAAAATTTTTACTTTATTATCTCACTGAGAGGAAAACTTGAAAGCCCAATAAACCTGAAGAGCTAGTATTAGTAATAGAGAAAATGAGTACAGGTTTTAAAATTGCAAAAGTAGGAGAATTTTATAGGTGTTCTAAACCGTTTTAAAATTCTGTTTTAAAGAGAACTTTTATGGATCAATATATCACCACCTTACACCGTATCACCAACTGCATAAACATGATCTTGATGCAAAACTGCGTTTCCTTTATTCTCGCAATCTATTTACTATTCTGCAGACAATCCCGATCGAAGCTTTCGAATCGTTGCAATAACCACATAGCGAAAGTGACGATGACTCGTTTATCAATAATACCTTCACGTCTCAGCAACTCGGCCTACGTGAGAATAGATCATTTGGTAAATGTGTGTGTATAATGAATTATAAACATGCGTACAAGCAGTTAAGAATCTTTTATATACCAGCGTTTAGCTCTCGCGGAATTGTAGATCGCTAACAGAATACATAAAGCAGAGATAAACGATCTCACGAATTAGGTGATTAGGCAAAAACTAATAAACCACCTCCTCTACTTCACCCGGATGTCATCTGCCGTACATGCCTAATACAGTATAATAAACCTTACAGATATACTCATTCACGCAGGAATTCGACCTTGTGAAATTGACATCTAAAATACCTCATGTTTTCCGAACCGGATTAGCCTCGGGTCAATACTAAAAGAAGCGCCATTAGACGATAAGAAATAAGAACGACTGACACTCAAACCAGAGGAATTTTCCTATACGAACAAAAGTGGCGCAGCGTATTACAGGTGCAGCGAATTGTCACGATCATTGCGTCGCGAGGTTGCGACGAAATTTTACAATATTGTCCAAGGCTCGAGATGGTTGGACCATTTCAACAGGTGAATGCAGATCCTTTCGCGGTTTCGTTCGAAAGTTGTTTTTCATCCAAGAATGGAATTTACTCGCCGGCTGCAGCATAATTTTCGCCGAAATTGCTTTTCGTTAATTCCCCCTTAAGGGGGCTTTCCAGTGTGACAGCCCGAAAAATCGCTGTTTTTCGCGATTTTTTTTTTTAAAGAAAAAATAATCTAATCGGTCTGGTTTTTTTTTTGTATATTAATTGGGTATTGAAGAATACAAAACAATTTTTTAAAGATCGATTTATTTATTAATTAGTATCTATAAAAATGATGAAACAATTGTTGCAGAAAATGCACTTGGATGTGGTGGCCACATTGGGGGTCACAATTTTGATCTGAGACAAAAAACACAAAAAGATTATTGATCGGTATATAATTGGCTTTCGTGCTATGGAAGCTTTTTTCTTTTTTTTTTTTTTTGCAAAAATGGCGCCGGTTTGAACAAAAAGTATCGATTTTAGCATTTTTTTTTGGCAGTTTTTTTTACAAAAAAATAGGAAGATGTCAAAAAAAAAAAAAAAGCTTCCATAGCACGATAAACAATGACGTTAAGAATATTGTGTAAAAAATTCAACTCGATAGCTTTAAAACTCTGCCCTCCAAGTTGGCCACCGTTTTGAAAAATGCTGTTTCGAGAAAAACGCGTTCAAAGTTTCAAGTGAGGAAATTTTAGGTAAATCGTTTACTTACGGTCAATCAGCGATGCCAGGTCCATACAATATCCCTTCTGCTTCTTCGAAAAGATCGTGCTCAATGGATTGTTCAATCCGACGAGCTGTCCTCGCCTCTTTGCTATCCAGGGACGCCCGGCGGTTTGCTTGGGTGATGCGCGCATTCTTGTATTTAGCGGCGAAATCTGCGGCGCTCGGCCCTATCGTGCATCCCATCGTCTCCAAAATTTTTAAAATTGGGTCGTAACCTTCATTGAAGGTGCACACAGCACACTGCGTAGCGATTTCTACTATCTGCTTGCCGCAGAATACGTGCTTTGGGGCTAGTTGCCATACACAGTGATTGAAGCTCTCGTTATTGTTTTGAGTGTTTGCGCCCGTACACCGCTTTTTTTTTGAAAATCGAGTGCGACAAAAAAATCAGTCGCGCGACTAATTTACGGCTAATTAACGGCAAATTATGCAATAGTCCGAATTCACATTTTCGACAATTGGCGAACCAAGTTCATGTACGTGCAGGTAGTAACGAGACAATAGAAATGACGGTCGCACGGGCAGACGGCCGACGCGGCAGCTGTAGCGCTCCGTTACCTTCTTCCAAGAAATGCTGTACAGTAACCGAAATAATCTGAATTTCGGCATGAAAATTTCAGGGAATATTCGGAAGAGTGTATACTATTCGATAAAGCAAAAAAAAAAAAATCGATTTTTTGAAAATTTCACACTGGAAAGCTCCCTTAAGCATTACCCGTCAAATGGAGTAGCAAAAACGCAGTGCAATCTATATAATGACACTGCTTAAGTTATTCGAAAGTGTTCCAGAGCACGACCGTCCGAGTAGTGACTCTGTTTTTTTTTTTTTTACATCCTTCGGTTCATTTATAATACTCATTATGCGCTCGCGCTAGCGTGCAAACTGTCCCCAGCTATTTATCTCTATTATAGGCTTTTTAGAGCAATGTTCAATCCGACTTTCCAAGATAAAAATGAGTAAAAATTGATGAAAGGAAGGTAGAATATTTCTACGCCGTAAGTTGTAAATAGGTTTTTTCTACATGGATAAGTAAAAGAACTGAAACACTTTTAGAGATTTCTATACAAAGAAGAAACATCACATTCTTATATATACTAATGCTTATAAAAAATTACACATCATTAAAACACTTCTATAAAGTCCGTCGACGTTGCCGGTGAATATATAATTATAATATTAATCTAATCTAAGATAACATTAATTTCGATCGAGCAAATTGGAAATAAATTCGGATTCCACTTTCATTGAAATTCGTTGTGAATTAATACCGTGTATACGTGAATCCATAAAAGCGCTCCGACGTACCCAATAAATAATACCTAATGTATAATTTATTTACACGAATTTTCCCATCGCGGGGCTGCAATCGTCGTCTCTGAAATTGCCGAGAAACTAACTTCCTGTCACGTCTATTAGCGCAGCGTTGCAGCCGCCTGACCATGACCTAGCCATTAGAACCGGAAAGCTAGTGGCATAAACGCGTTAGTAGAAATCTCTCTAATCTCACGTTGGAATTACACGGGCTCGTATATGATTGACGACAAGTGGTTAATTTTACAGATGGGTTTCTCCTCCAGGCACTACTAAATAAAAAAACCAACTCAACTGCAGGCAATACTAACGTATAAGTAGGCCGGAGAAAATTCCACGTCTTACAAAGCATCTCTCGGCTATCATATCGCGGGTTATTTGGTCGCGTGACAAGCTTAAGATTCTTAACTGAAACGAATGGCGCCAGGATACAGTCCGTCAGTAATCAGTATCTCATTACCGGCCACCGTCTAATTAATCAAGTTGCTCGGTAATTTAATATTTTCTCAGCGAGATCTCGTGGCTCTATGTATTGTGAACACGATGCATGGTGTACGATCATTTAGATGATGAAATCTATGCGCTGTTTGTCAAATGCCTTTACTTGAACAGATTATACGCTTTTATAAAAAATTTCGTGGCCAATATTTCAGAACGATTCGAATTCCCAGATCTTTACCTAATTTTTCAACTCGCAGGGAGTGTGTTTAACAATCCATCGATCGTTTCGCTCGGATGGATCAGTGACAGCGTTTCCATTTTTTCATTCGGATCACGTTCTCAAAAGCATTTTACGCATGGTACTAGAGAAATTTGAAAAATTTCTACAAGCTGTTAGAAATGATCGATTTAGTGTATAGAATATTGTAAGAGTTTTCCGTATTTTATCTCCAATCACTCGCAACAGTTAAAGTTTTCCTACGACAGAAGTGAAGTGTGCTTCAAATCTCCACTTATACATGACATGAACGTTATTTCTCTGCAATTCTTTTGATGTATTTCATTTTGCCAATTACGGCAACTACCTGCGCAGTGATTTTTTTTTTCTCTCACTATAACATACATTTTACCCCTATTTTATAACGTGTACTTATACTGGCACTATTGCACCTGAATTTTATGTCCCAACACCGTGTTCAAGTGTTATATTATTGCAAGTAAAGAAAAATTTTCTCACGAATCGTAGTGCAGTCACTGGTCTGTACAACAGTAGCGCAGGTGATTGCACAAGACTTACCCGCAGTTACCGTGAGTCTTGCTCATTGTCAGTAAGTCAAGGAATGAATGATACATATATGTATAAATATACACATGAAACGAATAATAAGTTGAATGGAAGAAGATAAATACGAAACGGCGAGAAGGAACATGAGAATATTGAAATAAGCATCAGTCGATTGCAAGACCAATGTGTAATAAAAGCCGTTTCTGGATACACTTCTTAAGCTCCATTCGGTTTCAGAGCTGATTATATCAATTTACTCAGCACTTGTTACAGACTCCTTGAATGAGTTTGAACCAGGTTTAAAACTCGACTTCGAGGACGTTACGTGGAGGTAAGTAAATACTAACCGGAAAGCGGGACGTAGACCGGATTCGACGTGACGTACCGGGCATCTTCTTCGTAGGTGGCTTGTTGCATGGGGTACGAAAGCGGCTGATTGACCTGATGGGATGATCCGAGATTATAGAGCTCGTCCACGGGGCTGGATGAATCGTAGCCTGAAGTTTCCCCCGTGACTGTCGTCATGGGGTACCTGTTGGGCATTTTTTTCTATACATACGTGATCCGAAATGTCGAAAAAACGCGTTGATTTTTAAGCTATCCAAAAATTTATGTCATAAAATGAATTACATATTCGAGAAGATCGGACTTTTTTTTACACTAATAACACGAGGTGAAATTTTTAAAAAATTTTTTTTCAACGACGCTAGGATATACAACAAGAATTCGAAGAAGTGATAAAACTCATCAATGTATTTCTCGTAAAAGTTATACCTAATGGACTAAAAATTGAAAGATTTTCATAACTTAGTAATACATCCAAATTACAACCATATCGATATTTTTTTACCGTGGAACTTTTTAAATGGGATAATTTTTTTTATATCTGTCTCACATTATGCCTAGCTCGCTTCACAATTCTGTATAGGGAAAATGATTTTTATGCAATCAATTATACCGTGTATATGCTGGTCCTCATTGATTACCTCGCGCCATTTACTCGCGATCGTACACGGACAAATATAACTTTCTCAATTTACATAATATTTAATTATTCACTTTACGGATTGTCAAACCGCCGCGCGGTAATTATGCGCGCTTACGCTATTCTAATTGCGGTTACAGGAAATACTACTTTTTGTATAAAAACACTTTTACTCAGTTAAAAAATAACCACATTCACGGTAGTAAAATCTTCTTTATAGAAATTTCACAAGATATTTTCGATTATACGAAAGAAATTTTGTTTTTAGTACCAAATTTTCGTATCATTTTACTGTTAAAATAAAACTTAATTTACATAATCCGTGTACAAAAATCGTTTACAGTAATAAGATTTTCTGGCAGATATTTCATTCGTTCATTTTTAGTTCATGTTTTAGCTTTGGAAATCGAGAGTTTTGAATATCGTGATTATACCCAAATATTCATACTAATAACATGTTTTCTACTCTATCGATTTCGAAAGCTGCTAGTTAAAACACAGTCGTAACGGTCAAACGGAGATGAAGAGTTTTAAAAATTTATGCAAATTCAAATCATTCCGAAAATGGCAACAGTTCACAGCACCCCGATTTCCATCGCCCTTATTATAATTTTCTAATTGAAACTTATTAAATTTCACTAGCTCACCAGTAATATGTGTCACTGCCAGACTCGTTGACCTGCCTTGTCAAATTAACCTTCTGTGTTCCCTCCGCATCGCCTGACCGGGGTAAAACTACCTCGATTTGCCGACGTCTGAGATACGCGTAGTTCTCCAGATCCCAGGGATCGATGTATCGCCGCCTGCCGCCAGAAGTCGAAGAACTTGGCTCAGATCCGTCCGCCGAAGATCTCTGAGAGTCCTCAGAGTTAAAGTATATCGACGAGGCGGCAGGCATTGTAATTTTATTCCCCAACTTTGCGGTTTCGAGATATCCTGATGCGCGATAAATTTTACCTTCTTCACAAATTTGTTTATCTCAAAAGAAAAAAAAAAAAAAAAAAGTTACTAGCGATCGGATGCTAATTTATTTAGTGGTTTAATTTTCTCTTGGTTTTTGTTAAAATTGGATAAATTATTACAGTCACAGTATTGATGTACCAGAAATATGCAAAGAATTTTATAATTTTAAGAACACACACGCGCCACTTTCAACACAAGAATCGGTGAAAAGATTCAATTGATCGATGTTATACTGTTTTCGTTCTACATTAACGTCCGCTAATTTCAAGTTGTTCATTAATATCGGATTTGGGAACACAATTCGGTTGGTATTCAGAGCGGCCCGGAGAGTTTGGTAGTTTCCCGCGAATTGTTGACGTTCGATGAATTTGAAAGAAGAGGAGCTGAGCGCGATCCGCTCATCGCGTGATTGCTTTCCCTTCTGAGACTTCACAGAGCCGGCGACGGCAGGAGCTTCTCTGCGGCCAAGAAGCCGCTCTCTACGAATCGGCGGCTCGAGTGAAAACGAACAACACCGCGTGTAGTTTTCACCTTCGTCGTTTGCCACTCGTGCAAAGTCGTACTGACAAACTACTGCGCCTACGAATACGCATCGATTTAAAATTAAGGAAATATAATAATATTATAGGAACAAAGAGATACGGGAAATTAAGAACAAATAATTTTTTAATGGGAATATAATAATGCGATGTACAGTATTGTTTTTTTCTTTCGACTGATTTTCAAATATCTTTACAGCGTCTCGCGTATTACAGGTATAAACCAATTTCTTGATTTCTATAATTCCGCAGCAGTCTTAGATATACCTATTATGCATATACTTTAATATACGTATTATGTAATAACTAAATAATTCACTGTATGTCATGTGGACGTTCGACTTTGTTGTATTTAAATTTGGCTGTTCTATGGGAAAAATGATAAGTATAATTACGAGGGTGAAGAATAATTCAACTATTAGGAAGGATCATACAAAGAAAATGACATGTACAAATGGGATAAGATTATGCAATATTTACGTTCGCGCTAAATATACATTTACAATTTCGCTGGTGTATATGCGTTGGTGATTTTGAAGAAGAAAAAGAACAAAAACCTAAAGCCCAGAATATTTATTCCAAGTTTAGATATTCGGTCGTGGATATTAATTGATCAAATAATACATAATATGTCTTAAGTGAATATTAACATGCAATTAACTTCTGTTTCCCTTAGCAAAAAACTTTGAAAAATAATCTGTTTCCGGATTCTGCTGTGTTATAACAGTGTTTTATGATGTACGAAGAAAGTGACAATTAACGCGGACACGAGCCCGTCATGCCAAATGAAATCTTACCTCTATTTCCTATTCAGTTTCAATACACGTATCTACTGATGATAAAGACTAAAAGCGTCATGTGAAAGTTGAAAAGGTTTCATTTCTTGCACCTGTCTTTTTTCCGGTAGTTGAGCAGATGAGTAAATTTGAATGTTTGTTATTAAAAGAAATTTTCGTTTAATTTCAGCTTTTCACGTATATTTGGCTTAGATTTTTTTAATCAGACTAACGACCTGACGATAAGCAAAAAAAAGTGTCGGACAGAATGAGTAGCCAGTCACGTAATTTTAAACACGAGAAAATGAATTTTTTGACGCACTGAAAAAATTGCGCAAACTCACCATAAGCCTTGCTTGTAACATTAAATTCATGGTTATTACAAATGATCGTAAGTAATCATTTAGGCTTTGAGTAATACTAAATTCTACGACAGAGTATTCGATGGTAGATCTATCATTCCGCACATTTAGTATTAAAGCAAAGCAAAAGTATTGGTTCGCCTCACCGACTATAAATTACGTAGATCAAATCATTTTGCGAAATACATATAATTACAAGATTTAGTTATCATCGACCAATAGTATACTTATACTGCACAATGGTAGTAACATAGTAATAGTAGTATGTATAATAATACTTATCACAGTAAGAATTTTGAGTGCTGTGTTCGTCACGCTCGTTACTAAACTAAACTAGACTAAGCTAAATATTTAAACTAGACTGAACCATTTCACACGATGCTCCTGTATAAAGTCACTAAAATAAATCCACTATGGTTTTCATATTCACACATTTTCCGAGTCACAATAATGCAGATTTCAGCGTGTCTGCTGCGCATTCTTACAGATACATCAATGTGACCTACTAATAATGGATATAATACATTCTCAATAGCAATCAGAGAGAGGGATTAAAAAACGGGAATATATGTGTGTGTATATATATATATATATATATATATATGCGTTTGATCGACATTTGGATGACGAGTGAGAGTATTTACGAGTGAAAAAATTTATGCTTGGGTAGTAAGAATAGAATACATAAATAATGAAATATGGTCTTTGAATATATCGAAGATATATGTAATAGTGAATTATCGAAATAAAGTTCTTTTCTGGGTACACGCAGGTAAAATCTCAGTCGTGGTACAATTGCAGGGATGAGTTTCTCTTTTTATCTCTTGACTCACCACTGAAACAGCGATTTGAAACTGGTACACTTTGAAAGTATATCTTCGAATAACCAAGGTTTTTACCGGGATTTCTTTATGGGAGTATCATAAAAAAAAAAAAATTCAATCATTTGAAGCTTGATTGTAATCAAGTCAAGACATTGGAAATCGTAGTCTCTAATTATTAAAAAAAAAATCTTTCTGCTCCGAACTTCACTGTTTGTAATTAATCTAACTTCGAAGACACATTTTCTGCAGAGTATCCATTTTCAAACTGCGAATACACCCTTTTATTTCAGTAAGATAGGAAGTTTGAAAACGTTAATCTGTTAGAGCACTAAGATGCGTGTTTACGATTCCGTGAGTACCCCCTAATAAATGTAATTTTATGACCTAGATTACTTACAAGTTAAAACTTGGCTATTTACTCGAATTTTTTCTACTTATTTTACTGGAGTTCTCTCTAATGTAACTGTATCTCCATGTCATTTGGTATGTGTCACGATAGAGGATTTTTCGCGACAATTCCGATAGGTACTGGTACAATTGTCGATCCTATTGTCTACGGAGTTAAGGAAACACAAGACAAAGAGAAACTAAACAAAAACAAAGTAAAACAGCAATTGACAAGGTATTTCCGTGCTTTCGAGATGCATCTTGGCTGTTTGATAATTCAGTTTCATCTAACGCGGTCCAAAAGAAGAGATGCTGCCAATTCCACATCGTACTCAGTCTGTTTTAATGCTCCTTCGCACTGCGGTCTGTCAGCTAGACCCAGTCTGAAAACAGAAAAATTGTTACCTAGTGGGTGAAGTTGAAAAGGATTCAATTTTTAAGTAGTTTATCTGTATAATTATTCCTATTAGCAACTAAATATATTGTACGTACCTAACAAGAGATTCGATCTTGGCTTGTCGATCTTTGATGATTTGTTTAGCAGCTTGATTCGTGTCCCATCCGGTGGCTTGTAAAGCGGCCAGAACTTCCGTCTGGGCGACGTCCCCAGTTTCCTTTTGTACTTTCATGATTTTACTGGCCCTAAATTCGTCGTTCAAGGACATGACGAGCTGTTGGGAAGCGCCTGTTAGCGGTGGGCTGATTCCTGATGGATAAGCCGAAACGGAAGGTGCGAGCTGAGTATTGATGACAGTCTCGTTTAGCTGAGGCAGCAAAGTTCGCGCCGTCGACAGTTGCTGCGAGGGCATCGTCGGCCCCGCCTGAGAGATTCTCGTCGGTGTAAACTGCATGAGATTCGGACTTCCGGTCTGATTGCCGACCACATTCGAGTTGTGCCTGCCTGGCGAATACTGCGGGTATCCGTTCTGCAGCGGTTTCATAGGGCTGTTCCACGTTGTGGCGGAGTAAGCTGGTGGCGGATTGTAGCTGATAGGCTGTTTCAAACTGAGACTAAAATCGCAGGGATGATCCTGGGCGGGATAAGCCCGCGGCAGCGTCTGGTTATAGCGACAACCAGGCTGTGCAGAACCACCAGCAGCGGCGTGTCCTTGAACATGTGCACTGTCGTGATTTGAGCTCGTCGCTTGGCCGTTGGTACCGCTCGACGACGTCTGGTTGCTGTTGTGATAATTCCTCAATATGTTCTGCTGTACCGTTTTGTTGTACAGAGTGTTGAACTCGCTCTGTGAGAGCTGATCGAGATTGGGGACAGTTTGTTTCAGCTCGGCGTAGACCTGTTCGGATAGTATGGCTCCCGAAGCCGTTGCCGCCGGCCGTGGCAAAGTTGAGGACCTGATCGCGGCGCTCTGCATATTGGAATGTAGGTCATTCTGTGCTTGGCTAACGTTGTGCTGTTCGGCGTTCTGACTGGACAGTTGCAAGTTAACGTTTTGCTGCTGGAAGTAGTTGTGATGATTGGAAGTGAGCAGATTCTGCTGTTGCGGATTGCTTTGATTGGAGTTTGAATGAGTCGGTTGGACAGAATGCGTGTTTTCGAGGTTACTCATTCGCCCGTGACTGAATCCGCCGGCCACCGGAACCACCTGAAGCAGATTCGAACCAGCCTGCGAAGTGCCTTGCGCCAATTGTGACTGAGACTGGGTAAAATTTGTCTGTTGAAATTGTTGGGAATGAGTCTGGTGCCAAATCTGTCCAACAATAGCGTCCGTTGTTGCCTCGACCATCTGGGAATGATGACCCAGTTGGCTCCTAGGCCTCTGAACATTGGTGCTCTTTAGTTGCCACGAATTTTGAACTTTGGTAGGCAAGTTGGCCGCGGCAATGCGCTGCTCGCTTTGGGGAGACCTCGGTTTCGCGGACGCCGGTGGGGGCTGGAGAAGAGGAATAGCGGAATTCTCTTCCCTGAGTTTGTTCAGAGAAGCGTATTGCGCGATGGACGTGTTAACCGCGTGACTAGAATTAGTATTTTTGCAGGCCTCTTTTTCGCCCAGGTGTTTTTCAAGCTCGACTAAAAACGCCGGGTCCAATTTTTTCGGAGATGATTGACCTCTCGCATCTATGCTTAACTCGTTCAAACTCTGGGCAAGATCGTGATTCGATTTTGGCTTCGGCGGAGCTTCATAAGGACCGAGAGACGGTGGTGTTGGGGGAGGTGGAACAGCGACGCTGAGACTACGTTCGGCCACATTTGCGTAGGTTTGACTCGTGCCGCCTCGTAGATCCTCGGGCCAGCTGGAGAGACTTGATGGCGTGGGACTGAGCTTATCGATTTCGCTGTAATAATCACCGTTGGCGCCATCGCCGTTCTCGGCCGAGTCTACGTTCACATTTAAATTGGTATTTCCGCTTCTGATGTCCTTGTTCAAACTCAAGGAATATTGTTCTATTCCCATGCCACCGGATTTCGCTTCGTTTTTGAATTGGCTTGCTCCGGCAGTGTCCTCGTCATTCTGAACATTCCCGTAGGTTTGCTGTGTTTTTACTACGGAATGATTTGCCAAATCCGGAGTAACGTGGCTGTAGTATCGAGAGTGTGGTGGATTCATGAACACAAGTGACGTGTCAAACGGATCAGGTTGAGTGGCCTCTACGCCGCCAGGAAAATTAGCATAAGTTCTGGGGTCATCGCTTTGCCAGTATTCTTGCGATTGCTGAGCCGTTGCATCGATTATAGGTTCATCTAGTATATTGACAACTCTTCTACACGTTGTATCAGGCTGTACTGTGCCACTCGCATTGGCCAGTTCTTCCGGTGTCAGATCGATCAGTCGTGCCTCTTGATTAACACCGGTAACAACCGTGCCGCTATTTTTCGCTGGACTGGATCTCAAGTCATTTTGGAGTTTGGTATAGTTGAATTGTTTTCTAGATCTCGGTGTTCCGTACTGAAATCTTTTTTTTGTCTGACTCTCAACACCCGTTACATCTAGAATGTCAGGTGGCTCCATAGGATTCCTCAAGTAGACGTCGTCGATGAAGACGGGACTAGGGTGGAAAACGGAAAAAGAATGTTTGTTTTCTCATTGTTTTTCACATTATTTCCATAACGAACAATCTCAGTGACCAGATTACTCACTGAATGAACACATCAAAATATTATCAAATCTCTTACCTGCCCCACGATTTTCCAAACGGCGCACCGTGGCCGGTATGAATGAACGAATTTTCAAGCGGTTTGCTGATGTCTTCGGCTTGTTTCCGTCTCATCGGATCGACGAGGCAGCGTGGGAAGAGAGCGACTTGGAAGGTGCGTTGATTCTGTCCTTTCCACCAATAATTCTCTGGCCTTCCGTCGATTATGACAATCTGATCGCCTTGTTCGATGGTCATTTTCTCGGTGTCCTCAAAACGGCTCAGGGCTTTCATGACCGAAGGTACCATTCCGGTCAGGGCCTCTTTCAGAGTGGAGAAAGTCGGTCTCTCCGCGGGATCTCTGGCCCAGCAGCGTAGCATTAGCTGGAACATGGGAGGCGGACAAGCATCCGGTTCGTGCAACCTTTCTCCTTCCCTGTCGATCTTCCTGAGGATTTCCGAACCGTTTAATCCAATCCATGGTTCCTCGCCGAAAGTCAGCATCTCCCACAAAGTAACGCCAAACATCCAGACATCCGACGCATGACTGAATTGTCTCGCCTTCAGAGACTCTGGCGCACACCATGGAAATGGGACCTTTTTATGCTCCGTCATGACGTAACAATCCTCCTGCTGAGGCAGAGCTCTCATAAGGCCAAAATCGCCGATTTTAACTTTGTCAACGGAGCTCAAGAGCACATTTCGGCAGGCCAGATCACGGTGGAGGAATCGCTTAGTCTCCAAATAGGCCATTCCTGTTGCCACCTGCAACGCGTAGTTGCAAAGAGTGAGGACAGACATATGGCCACACTGCTTGCGCAGATAGTCCAAAAGGGCTCCGAGCGCTGCCAGCTCCGTCACCATCATCATTGGCTGGGATAAAACAACTCCATACAATCTGAAGAAGAGGAAGTAGAAGAAGATAAGGACATGTTGATGATATTATATTCTGTTCTATTCAGTCTTAACAAAACATCTCCTTTCAAGCAACTTGCTGCAGCTTTACCCGTGATAATATTCTCAAACAAATTCCATAACTCCGTGGGTCTTCAGAATATTCGCGAGAGTTATATGACTGAGAAAATCAATTATCTCTTAAACATGCTGCAAACTATACCTGATCAAATTGTGATGATCCAGAGTATGCATGGCTTGAACCTCAGAGACAAAGTCCTCAAAAACACTGGGTTGGGTGAGTGCATCAGCTTTGAGAACCTTGACTGCGACAGGAAGAGTTCTGCCATTGGGAGAGGTCCATTCTCCTCGTCTGACGACACCGAAACTTCCGTCGCCTAATTTTATAGAAAGAGTAACGTCCTTCTCTTGAATGAGGCAAGTTAACGTTGCGGGACTGTCCAGCGTCTGTGATGTTCGTTTACTACTTTTTGTGCTTTTTATCTTCGTTATCAAGCTTTTCTTCCATTGATTTGCTCGACGCTTCTTCACTGCGTCCATTAACCGTCTTATCCCTGGCTTACCCAATCCAATTTTCTCCAGATCTTCCGGCTGCACATAGTCAAAGTGGTGCAGTCGAGTCACCTGAAGATCGTCTCTGATCCGAGTGAAAAATTGTGTCAGCTGAACGTCGTGCAACAGTTCGTGGAGCCACTCAGTTCCTTCTTCGTCAGCCATTGTTTATATTTAGGTAACGCATCTAGAGCACGACGAAATTATATTACAGAATTGTGCGTTTAGACATGTACGATTTTGTGTAGTTGAATTTTTCCTTATTGTAGCGCAGCAATAAAGATTAAAGGTCTAGTTGTTTTATAAACTGCATTATCGACCAAGTGACATACACGTGCGAGTAGATTTTACAAGCTGAATTCTAAATGTTTCAGCTTTTGTGCGAAGGTGAAATCACAGCTAAACTATTCTTGCCGTTATTTTCTAGGGCGTGAGATAGCGCTGGGTAACTGTGGAGGAAAGGCAACGGAGTTGCATACAGATGAAATTTGTTTGCACGCGAGTAACGGTAGCCATGTTGATTTGATTTTAAAATTCGCCGAATATCGGTGACTAAATGTTCTCCGCCCCTTACCGCAGATGATAAAATATCAATCCTGTTCAGGAAAATGAGAAACTAGTGGTTAAATGGTTAGTTAGCAAAGGCTTTTGAACAAAAGAAGATGGAATAGCTCTGTTTCGCAATCAAAAGTTCTGTTTCTTTGACGAGATTTCTCACGGTATTATTTCAATTTGAAAGAGCACTCGCGAAAAACCGAATACGAAATGCTGACCTTGTCTTGTAATAGTAGGTATTCAAACAATATTTACGTGTATTTCACAAGGCATGTCAACGACATGTCACGATGTTCAATCTAACTTTAAATTCACACGTACGTTGAGACAATGAGTGTGCGTGGTTGGCTAAACCACTTACCGCGGGACAAATTTTTCATCGAATCATACGGAAAGTCCGTTCAATCTGTGGCAAAAAAGATGGAAAAGTCCATGTAATAATAATACGGAGAAATCTGACTAATTTCGAATGAAGCCGAGGAATGTGCGGGGATGGAAAAGTATAACATGAAAAAACGTATTGTATAATTAAGACGTTAAAGCATGTATAACGCACAACCACGCGACATATACCTATGCATGCGATTGCGTACATACGAGGGAATGTTTACGACTGCACAACGCCGTCGCAATAGTTGAACGACAAGAGTGACGTTTGCGTGTAAACAGCTCGATGAAGAGGCAACACCTCTCTTTAATCGCAAGACATGTAACAAGTAATGCATAACGATCAGCGGTCATACGATACCCACTCACCTATAGCAATGAATTCGTGAGGCGTAGAGTCGCGCGTGCGGAGGTCGAGTGTCAAGAGGCATGCTAGCAGCAGCCAGGGTAGGGACTTTTTGGCGGCCCTGCGTTTCCTCGAGGGTAATAAAATTGGCAACGGTATTCCGGGGTGTCGAACAACGACAGGTTGTTCATCCTCGGAGCGTCGATCCAGATACCGAGAGGTCCATAATTAGCGCACAATCTTGCGATTAGCGAATTTCGCCATCGACGCGGAGGAAGTTGTTTTTACGTGTAATGTGTGGCGCGTCTATGAGTTACGAGCGTAGCGTATAACGTAGCAACCGTTCGAGCTACTTTCACCGCACCGATTTTCCCGCAGACGAAGTTCGTCTCCTCAAGTGCAGCATGAACGGCCAAAACGCGACAAAACCGAGCCCTGCTTGCACTCGGCTCTTTGATCACTCCGAGAGCCACCGAGCACCCACGATGCCGTTGCCATTTATCGTTTCTAGCTCTACACAAGAAGCACGCAGCTACGCGTAACTGGCACCGACGTCTCAACCCCAACTATTTCACATCCAACCTCTCGACGACACACGTACGCGGACTTTATTATACATGTAGTCGAATGACCGGCCGTTATCAGCACACAAAGGAAACTTTTTTATCACTCCATTGATTCAAATGTGCGTTAGGGTCAACCGGACATGTGACTATCGCTATAGTATCGTGTGATACAGTGTAGTACGTACGTACACACACATACGTGTATACATGCGTCAATGGGCTAGATTACCTTCACGCACAGTTGTCACAGATGGACTCTCTGCTCCGAGGAGCAGCGAAGTCAGACTAACCTAACATTGAAGCAGGTTGTCAAGCCATCGCCAAGTTAGCGCCACCTCATAGTTCGATTAGTAGTGCCACTTTGCGGCGTTTTTTGTAACTACGATTTGTGATGCATCGGTAGTTACGTAAGTTACCGCTACGATTTTGTAGCGTTGTCGTCGTTACTTTCTTTTCAAATAGATATCGACTACGGTATTAGAATGTAAGTGGAAGGATCACTTTTTGAGAGATAATTATAGATACTTGAATTACAAATTATTGGATTTCTAGTTATGCGTTCCCTCATACCTGCGTGATGGTAAACAGAAATGACTGGACAATTCGAAATTCTTCATACCTATATCGAGATTCGAATGAAATCGGTTTGAAAAGGAGAATTCGTTTTGTAACCGAAATAGAATTCTTTTTGAAATCTCGTGTAAATACGAATTAACCATTCCTATGAGTTTTTTTTTTTAGGTATACATCGTAACGCGAACTTGAATTCTATCAGATTGATTTAAGAAGTGTTTGAGTAACTATAATATAGAGACCATAATATTTTACACGTTCCAAAGAACTGAGATCTGAGACTTGAAATATGCTCGACGTCACTGCTGTATGCACATAAACAGAATGGATCACAGGAGCGAGTATAATTGGAGGTCATCTAGATTCTGAGAAAGAAGGTCAAGGAATAATAGTTGATGCCTACGTATTTACTATTCCAGATATTCATGATTGACTTACTCGTATTTTGTCAGAAAATAGCTCACAAAAGATTTGACAGATTCAATATTCTTCTTTTGCAATATGAGAGAGCAATTGTTTTTTAATAATCGATATACGACAGCTCAATATGAGCGATGCATTCAGCCGACGACAGTAGTTTTGTATGAATTCATCACGAAGTTAATATTACTTCGTGGAGTTCATTTACACCACTCACCAATACACGTTTATCGATTCAATTAAACGGACATACAACTGTTCTGTTACTTGATATTCAGAACTACACAAAGTTGACGCCGCTCTATGTCACCAGTTCAATTTCTGGTCGACAAGACTATATCATATCTTTCTAAACATCGAGAAAAGTGCAGGCTTATCAAAACCAGATACTATTATGTGTTATTTTTCAATCACTCGGAGTCAATTCCAGTTTTAAAGATTGTCGCTGAATAAATCTGAAAAAAATTTAATGAAAATTTGGAAATAAATCATATATGTAAGATGGAAAAAGTAGTCTCACATAACGATAATACTTAAAAAAATTTCGGATGCGATTGGTCAGAGTATACCAACTCCTAGGATTTCAAAATTCTTTCATTTGAAATTGATCCAAAGATATTGTTTACCGATTGATGGCCTAAAAGTCGAAAAACACGCAAAAGTGGTACAGAATATAAACCGCGCAGTACCTCATTCTACTAGTTGCTCCAATTTTTTCCTTTACCTAATATTGCGTGACATTTTTTTAAAAGTATTTACTGAGGTATCGTTTCCATATAAAATAATAAAGACATATGGACTAACCTTCGTGTATTTTTAAACTAATAAGTACAATTGGTCAAGACTACTGCGTCTTTGACTGATTGCGAGAAAAAGTTTTATATCGTGATTCCACTCACAAGTTTTTACCATCTCCAAAATAATATGATTTTGCGGTTTAGAATATAGACATGAGTACACTGTTGTAATATGCCTAATAAAGTGAGCAATTTATTAAGATTTGTATTAAATATTATATATATAAGTGAAAATTTCTACAACTTCGGTCATTTTTGTACTTTTTCGTACAAAATTGTAAATATATTTTTTTATAGAAAATATTAGATATTTATAATTTCCTGTACAAAATTAAAGAATATTGTAGATTTTTTTCGATAATACAATGAATTTTTATGAAAATTCACATTTATTTACGAACAACTATGCATCTTTACAATTTTGAACGAAAAACTTGCTCGGTCCGAATTTCCTTAAAAATTCTCAGAAATTTCTAGAAATCATTTTCACAAGGGCTGTTAGGCTACATTATAAAAGATAGTAGTGCAACTGGTGCAGACGATTGTAAACAAGTATTGCATTTCAAGAACAGTGTTTTAACCACATCAAACTGCAGTTTGGACAATTCTTGTTACTAGCAGATATCTAGAAGATATTACTAGCACTGCAATCACGTGCTGTTCATTTGCAAAATATCTTTCAAAATGCTGTTATTTCTCTTGAAAGAGAGGCTTATACAGGTGTAGGCATGCTCGGTCTTCACGCGCAATACCCAGTCAATCACGACACTCATCAAATCACTGCTCACCCGAGTAAAAGGATTAATGGATCGGTAAAAACATTTTCCTCGGTAAGTTAAAAATTAATTGAAGACCTGACAATTTCAACATAATTTATTACAATCAAAGAGAATCATTCTGCAATATTAGCCACGGAATTTAGGAAAAATGAGGGTACCCATTCCAACAGAGAAATTTGACAAACAGTTCGAAGCGCAGATTTTACCTTTTCAAATGAACCGTAGAGGATGCATGTTCAAATCTATGTCAAGTTACGTGGGGGTATTTGAAATTAAAACAATTTCAGACATCGCCCTGCAGGCCTGTAGTACAACCTCGATTGTGAGAGACGCAGTGGGCTTTAATTCCTCGGGTCGAACTGGAAGCATTAAAAAATTCCCAACCCATCAACCCCTTTCGAGGATTTGGTCGTGAGTGATAGGGCGAGGTGCGTCGATCTGCATCGCAGCCTGTGATAGATAGACTCGTCGGTGACGATCCTCGGGGGGTCCCGGCAGAGCGCAGGCGTGTTATCGACCTGCGGAGTGTCAGCCTAGATGCAGGATACTGGATTACTGGGGCCGACGAATAGCCTCGGGGCTGGATCGCGCCGTACCGTGAAGGTGCGGCAAGGCGCGGCGCGGCGCGGAGAGGCAAGGCGAGGCACGCGTGACACGGAACGTCGAACGCGCAACAAGCCGTCCGCTACGACAAACCGTTTCGCGGCGTCTCGTCGTCTCGAATCAGTCCGTCCCGACGCCCGCCGCCGTCGGTATATCGCCGTCGATCGCCTCGCGCCTCGACGTCTGCACCTGCAGGTGCAGCAACCAGGAAGCCGCGGATCGACTCGAGGAGGACCGGGGATCACCTGACGTCCATGAAATCCCCCCGAGACCGTCGCTAGCGGCTCCGCTCTACGCGTCGTCATTGCTTCAACCCTCGCGCCGAATACCCCGGCTCCTCACCCAGAAATCGAGGCCTACGCAACGGGGGGGCCGCCCTTCGCCCCCCCGAAGATGGGACCGATCCTCCATGAGCGCTGAGCCGGCGGTCCCTTGGCTTCCGACTTCTTTTGCGCACCCCCGCCCCCACCCCAACCCTCGCCGTCGCCCCCACCTCCGATCCCCGCCGGGTGCAACACGTAACCAACGGATTTTCAAGGCCACGTATGGAGTTTGCGGGACGATTACTGAAATGCCGGCTATTCCGCGAAGCTTTTATACCGAATTTAAACCGTGCGGTTTTACCGCATCTTTGCAAAGGACGGAAGTTTCTCGCACTCATGCAGCGGAAGGTGATCGTGATACCGCAACACGTGAGCCATTGACTGAGAAAGAAATTTACAGCGAGGTCCCAATCTACATACCGACCAGTGATTCTGTACTCTGTGGTAATTGGCGGGAAATTTGAAAATTTCTTTTGTTGGCTCGGTGTTTTCAACGGATGCGTGACTCGACGGATTCTGTGTATCGTTGTTCGAATTGACCAATCAGGTTTTGGCGAACGTGGTTTTTTAAGGTGACCGTTATCTCGAAGCATTTATCCGTGGGTAATAGTAGTCGTTTTCCCTCTATAATTTCTGCGTAGTTTTCGTTTCGGCTTCTTTGCGAGTTCTCCTCGTTATTTTCGGAGACAGCCGAGAGTCGGGAGAGCTGGGCTTCCGAGTGATCAGAGGCGATGTGCTAACGCTCCGTTGCACGCAGCGCGCTCAACTAGCCCCTCGTAGATAAACTGGTCCAGCGAAGCGTACAGCGGCGGCGGTTCGGAGCTGAAACGCGGAATCGGCGGGGCGAGGGCGAGAGGGTGAGAGGGTGAGAGGGTGAGAGGGCGAGGGCGAGGTGGTAGGGAAAACCCGAGGGCGCTGCGACGGCGTTGCGTCCCCACCGGCCCCGTGGATCCGCGGACCAAAGTCTCGCTTTCCCGCCTAGTTCAGAAGTGCGCCTTCCGAGAATCGTGCCGCGGCGAGCCGACATGAAGACTGACGGCAACAACGGCTACCTCAGGACCAACGTCGTCCCCGAGGACAGCGAGCTCCTTCCAGCTTCCGTCGGACACCAGGGACCGGCTTCCGGTGTACCGCTTCAGGTGGGATTATGACTAATCGTCTCTAAAATATCCACGTGACCGAAGAGCTGTTACAACACGTAATTAAGAGTGTCGACTCGGCGTAGTATCGAGGGTTTTACGCATGTAGGACAGGGAGCTTTTTTAGACACAAAAAGACGCGCAAACAATTGTTTTTTCTTGGAATTGGGCCAGGAAATTGATTCATATTTTTGGATCCTAGAACTGTTTCAACAACTTGTGTTTTTGTTTGTTGCCCATTTATCTATTTTTGAAAATAATATCTTAACCAGTTCGACATTATTGGATTCCGAATCATTGCGGATAAATTTTATTTCCTGAAGTTGATAGAAAATTTCTACTAAAATGGGTATAGTTTCAATTATAACAGTTCAAATATCGTTGATATTACAAGTAACTGTTTAGTGTAATTTTACGGATATTGCAAAACTAAATCTGGACGTTACCATTTTACTAACTCTTTTCAGTCAAATAAGACCTTGACATCAATTTATTGTTGAACCATCAAATTGTCATGCAACAGTTACAAGAAAGTACAGTTCGAGTGACATTAATGAAAAAGAATAGTATCGCATACTAAATTTTCTGGTTACAATGATAAAACCTATTTTCATTTTGTACTCAATCCTGCATTTTTCAGTAATATGGTAATGACCTGAAAATAGTTACGGACGATATAATGAGCAAAACTATAAATTTCTCTTTCGGTGAACCGTCGAGAAGTCCGACGACGTCACTCAATTTTGCTGCAGAGGTCTACGTTATACAAAAGCAAAAATCAATCTCTAACCACAGATTTCGCTATTGGCTTGAGTTTGAACCGTTAAATAGCAATTATATATTTTCTTTGCATCGCAATTACGAGTGACCAAGTAATTTCGGTATGATCGGGCAACCAACTACACTTGTAGGCTTGGCGAATTCAGAAATTCAGTATCGCAGATAGTCTTATAAGCGAATTATATATAGCTGCCGTTTGAAGGTCCGCGCCAAAATTTTTCTTACAGTTCATGGTCAGACGAAACGATTTTGTTCCTTGACCTTTGTCCCTAGCGTTTTTAATTTCCAGTGAGGTTGAACTTAGTAACGTTACTGTAACGTTGCATGTTTAGGAAACATTGTCCGTACCTTGGCACCATTAGGATTGCCTGAAATTTTTAGTCAAGCACAGTAAACAACACATAGTCATAACTTGATAAGCCAACTTCTCCAAAGTAATTCTAAAATTGTATAACAATGAAAATTTTTCTCATGTCTCGTTCCGTTAACGCTGCTAACCTTTAACCTCGTAATTTATCCAGGTGACAATCGGCCCTCGAGGAGTCGCAGCAGCCAGCATAACTCATCACGGTGGAAGCAATCTTCAGGGTTCGATTGGCGGCGGTGGAGTTCCAAGAGGAAGAAGTCATGTGTCCTTGAACAGGCAGCGACTGCTCGGTGTGTTGGCCTTCACTCTCGTCGCAAGCTGCTTGCTCACTCTTCTGCTCCTCGGTCTGAATACGTCGCGTGAATGCGATCAAGAAATAGGTGAGCTTCGCACAATTTGGAAAAAGGCCATACTTATTACCCTGAGTGAGCGTTACGTGAGCACGCACAGAGAAATTTAGTTTCGGTTATTACACAGTCCGTAACTATCTTCATTTTTTATTATGAACGAAGAATATGGTTCTGGGTAAAAAATGAAAACCGGATTTACAGCTGTAACCAGACAATCTAGTATTTGTTGCACTATTCTCTTTGATCATTGGTATTTCTTGGTAGATTTTTGAATAAATTGATGTCGAGGTCTCATTTCAGTGAAAAAATATAGAAAAACTAGAAGTACAGATTTAACTTAACGATAACCAGAAAATATGGGTATTGACAACTATTACAATGACACTTGGTAGTTACTTATATCAAGCCTTTTTGCTAATCCGAACAATATTCAAAGCGTTTACTGTCAAAATTTATGTAACTAGATTTTTCTAGTAACTATAACCAATGAAGTTATTTTGCCTGTTTTTCGGCCTTCTGTAGCCGTACCATTTCTTCTCGAGTTCCCCAATGTTAGACGTGATTTGATATTGTAGAGAAGGGAGCGAAGGAGAGTGACGGAAGGAAAAGGGACCGAGCTTGTATAGTTTTTAACTAAACAGAAGAGCGTTTTTTCCCAGCCGTGACGCGATACTCCCACAGAGACAAAGGAAACTTGGTAGAATTTACATTTCCCCTAGCGGTAGAGAGTGTTAGGCACATGCCTCGGTATCTCGTTCTTTTCTATCTAGCCGTCAGGCCGGTGGAAACTTTGAATCAAGTTTTCTCGAGTACATGTACAACTCTCGGCTAACTTTCCTCATTCCCAACTCGGCAGAAAGTTATACGTCCACTCGGGCAACCGGCAACGGTAGCTAGATTCTGTACAGTTTCGAGCCCCCGCCCGCCATTTCCCCAGAATTACAGAACTATAGATTTCCTTTCAATGTGGTATAAGACTTTCCGGAGCTAGAAAAAGAAAGAAAAATACTCTCACTTTCAAAATGGAGTCCTTGACAGTAGGCGAAAGTCGAAATTAATATTTTACACGGACGAAAAATATCGATCGAATTTAGCGGGGCATAAAATGAACAAGCTAATAAGGTTTAACTACGGTATTACCGAGTTAAGTAAAAACTTTTGAATTAGTTGAAAGGGCTTAGAGTGGATTGTAGGCTTTTCATTTTATCGGAGCTCGGAAGTTTGTTATAAGAGTTTGAAGATCAAGTGGAGTTAATTAATTTTTCTACCGAATATTTACTCCGCCTAACTAGCGAATTTTCCCTGTTTCGCACTTCCCTCTGCTTTGGCGTGGGCACTTAATTAAATAATTACTTAATTTTCCGGGCAGCGGTGGCTGCGGGGTGTAAGGGTGGAGCGGAATAAATTATCCTTGATAAACTTGTGACGAGTTGGACAACTGAAAATATACACACCTTATACCTGTACCTCTACCTGCGGAAATATACATACATGCCAACCACGAGTAACAACTGTCGTTTCCAAGCGCGCTGTCGCTTTTACATGATACAATTAGCCATTGTCGTAACGATGAGCTTCGCGAAGCGAGTAAATTCCAGTAAATTCTCCCCCTGATTATAGCGGTACAAAATTTCAAGTTGATGTAACATGCAAAGAAAATCAATACATTGGTTTTTGTTAATTTTTTTTTTTTCTTCTTTTCTCTTTTAAAGGGAATGTATCAAAATTCAGGTAATCCGTGTGCACCGCGGTGCCGGTAAAATATCACTGTTCTCTTTTTATGCAGCGTATAAATTAATATTCATTCTAATCCACAGTGCCCAAGGTGTGCATGACCGAGGAGTGCGTGCGAACAGGTAAGCAACAGTTGATACCCTCGATCCATAAATTCAAGCATCATAGGTACGACAGAGGCAATTTATTTTCTTATTATCATTGTACGTTATATGAGTTTCAAGCTTAGAACTCGATGAACTCGTTGAGTAGAAATAAGTATTATACTTAAAGTGTATTAAGACATTTTGGGGGTGGGGGGGATTTTTCAACCACAGAAACTTAATAGCATTTTAAAATAATAATCAGTTTAAAATCTCACTCTCGTAGTTTAGTGTGATTAAAGTAAAAACGATTGATCATATAAATCATCCACTACGTGTTTATGCCGTTTATAATGCTGTCGTGTCGTTCTTATCCTACCGTTAATAAATTTTCTATACCGTCCGACAGCCACTGATAATTATATTGCGTAGATCGTAAATTTCGAATCATAAATCATGAGGCCACACAAATATATCCGTGACTTTGAGGGAGATATTGGCCTCACCTCCAAGTCTTATTTCAGGAATTTTTCGGTTCGGTGCTCAAGGCTGTCGCGGCTGATATCGTTCTCAGATTAGATTAAGAAGATGAGGATTGAAGATTGCGAATCTCGAACAGATCTCTGTGAACAGATCGCGAGCCGCGTCTCGTATAATTGCATCTCCGCGAGCTTTAATAACAGGGCCTCTTATTGCCACTCGCCGCATCGTTACTGCACGGCGTATTAGATTAGCCGAGCCCATCCGCAAGGACGTTAATATCATCCTCCACCGTTGCAATTACGGGGAGCAGCGCCCGTACCGTTCGTAAATTGTTATTAAATAACGAGATTGAGCAACCGCGCGAGAGAGTTTGAATTAAGAAATTACCCGCCAAAATGAATTGTCACCCCGAAGCTCAAAGCACCGTCCTCGTTTTTCCCCAGCCGCCAGCCTCCTCTCGGCGATGGATCAAACCGCAGCGCCATGCGTGGACTTTTTCCAATACGCCTGCGGCACTTGGAATCGCCTTCACGTCATTCCCGAGGATCGCAGCTCGATAAGCACCTTCGAAGTGCTCGCTGACCAACTCCAGGTCATCCTTAAACGAGTCCTCGAAGAGCCGCCGAACGAAGACGACAACGCCGCAACCCTGAAGGCGAAAATGTTCTACAAGTCCTGCGTCGATATCCGTGGGTGAAATATATCGATAATTATAACGATTTCTCATATAATATTATACCTTAAGAAGATGCTGTACAGTCAGTCCTTACCGACTGAGTAAAATTTCACTTTACGCATCACGGACGCAAAGAAGCTCTAAGTAGCACCATTCTACATGCAATACCGAATAAAAATATCGCAACAAAGTTTTTTTCACACAATACTAATGCTGGGAAATATATTTCTGCAATCGAATAACCACTAATTGCAGGAATACACATCGTGGTAGGAAACAAGTTTTTTTTAACGATTTTCTTCGGCATCGCATGTAGAATAGCGTCGACTGCGGTATTTTGACATCAGTGATTCGTAGGCTTCGATGATAGTGGAAACAAGTGATATTCGACTCGGTCGGTAAAGACTGATTGTAGCATACTCTTAATGCGTGAGGTAAACATTTTTTATATGACTTTCCCCAGCTCGAATACGAGAGATCGGTGATGCTCCGCTCAGGACGACCCTTCGGGGACTCGGGGGGTGGCCGGCAGTCGAGGGTACCTCCTGGATCCCTCCGCCGTATCCAGTCGAGGTCCTGTTGGGCCGCCTTCGTGGCGAGTACAACGAGGGAGTGCTTCTGGAGCAGTGGGTCGGACCCGACGACAAGAACTCCTCCGCGAACATCCTCCAGGTGCGCCACCAAAGTAAGACCTTAGTCGATGACCTAAGGTTTCAGCTGATCGGCCGCCCTTCGCAGACTCCTCCAGTTCACATATAAACGTTCAATTTTTAACTTCTGATACCTAGAATAATTACGGTTGCGCCGAGGCCACTTTATCGATATTAATGGGAATCACGATTCTTGTGCGATTTGATACATTTGCTTGTACGCATTATCATTTGGGTATGAATTTGAATTAAAATAGCCGCAGTACCTAGTGACCGTCTCACTTTGGGCTGAACTCTGACCTCTGAATCAATGTCTCTGGATAGGTGCCTGCAGGCCTAGGTAATATTTGAAATGGTTTCACTTTAAATATCGCTTACCTGAAATCCAAAACGTTATGTCGCATGTTCCCGATGAACGAAATCTTTAGAAATATTTTCAACTTTATATTTCAAATGGATTTATTCAGCCCTAAGATCTGCAGGTGCATCTTGGAGTTGTCCCCATGTCTAGAATGAAATATCACAGGAATGGGTAGACAGTGTAGGCATTCTTTCAGCTGGATCAGATGCAGCTGGCTCTTCCAAGCCGCGACTATTACTTGAAGGCCAGCAGCCAGGCTGAGCTGAAGGCCTACCACCGTTACATGACGAACGTCGCAATCCTCCTCGGAGCGAATCCAGAGACTGCGGCGGCAGAATTCGACCAAGTAATCGTCCTCGAGAAGCAGCTTGCTAACGTAAGAAACGGCATGGGGATTCGCTCGTAAAGAAACCTTCAAGGAGAAGAGAAAAGAATAATATGTAAAGTTATTTCCTGTCCACACAGGCGTCGCTTCCGGAAGCTGACAGACACGATACCTCCGCAATTTATCGAAAGCTGACTCTCCGCCAGCTCCAAGAGGAAGTCCCTCAGCTGAACTGGCATGTTTATCTAACGGCCTTTCTGACCGCTCCGATAACGGAGGATGAGCCCGTCGTTACGTACGCGATGCCCTACTTCGTCCAGATGGGCCGCATCCTTGAAAACACCGACCAGAGGTCTGCAGTTGTCGAATCAACAGTTGATCAAGAGCCCTGTCTAACAATTGTTTTCTCTAACGCGTAACTTCCTACGTTCAGGACCCTCCACAACTATGTCCTTTGGCGCCTGGTCATGTCGATAATGCCGCACATGATCGACGACTACCAACAGAAGCGAGTAGAGTTTCGTAAAATCCTCCTGGGAATCCTGAGCGAGCGGAACCGCTGGTCTCAGTGCGTTGAATGGACAAACAAGAAGCTGGGCATGGCAGTTGGCGCACTATTCATCCGGGACAACTTCAACCACGAGAGCAAGGTGGGATGGAGAATGGTCGGATAGAAGTTCGGATAGTAAAAGTTTGCAAACAACACGCGTCTTTTGCAGGAGACCGCGCTGGAGATGATTCACACTATCAGAGAGGCCTTCAACGAACTTCTGGCTGAGAATCATTGGATGGACGACGAGACGAGGGCCGTGGCGAAGAGCAAGGCCGATTCGATGAACGAGCGTATCGGGTATCCAGAGTTCCTCAAGGACTCGGTTGAGCTTTCGAAGGAATACGTCATGGTGAGAATTTGTTGTACAAAGTGCGGTTCGTTGATCGTCCAAGTCCGATTATATTATACTTCTACGAACGTTGCAGCTCAACATCACGGACCATCGTTTCCTTGAGAACATACTGGCGGTTCTGAAGTACGACGCGTACCACAATCTACAGAAGTTGAGGCAGCCGGTAGACAAGGACAAATGGTCGACCGAACCGGCGGTTGTCAACGCTTTCTACAACCCCAACAAAAACGACATAGGTTTGTAGATACATGAAAGGTGTATAACATATATTCACTTAGAGGTATTATTATGATCAATAATATTGCGTGTTTACTTGCACGCGTATGATGTTACAGTATTTCCCGCGGGTATACTACAGCCGTTATTCTATTCGCAACACTTTCCCAAGTCCCTAAATTACGGCGGTATCGGTGTCGTCATCGGGCACGAGATCACCCACGGTTTCGACGACAAGGGGCGCCAGTTCGACAAGGACGGTAACATGATGCAGTGGTGGAACAACGCCACTATCAGGGCATTTCGCGAACGCGCGCAGTGTATAGTTGACCAGTATTCCCGCTACAGACTCCAGGAAATTGACCTTTACGTAAATGGCCGGATGACTCAGGGCGAGAACATCGCCGATAACGGTGGTCTCAAGCAGTCCTTTAGGGTAAATATTTCTCGCAGGGTAGACATGTCGATTTTGAACACCTTGGTGTACCGTATATGGCCATCGATTCATCCATTTTTGGCGATATACGTTACATGTAACTCAGGGTGATCCTTAAAAAGGTAATTTTTGAATTTCGACCGGATCACCGTCTAAATCGGCTTCACATGATTAAAAAATAATCATCAACACTTTTAGGGGCAGATGAAATCTACCGAACGGATTTAGATGAAATTTGGTAAAGGGGAGTTTTTTGGATCGGTGATTAGTAATCTCAACTCAGAAATTGAACATTTAAACTGGCAGATCCAATATGGTGAACCAAAACGTAGGGTAGGGGTACGGGTCTAGAGTTGAGATAGAAAGCTGAAAAATGAAGGAATTATTTTTGAATTACGTGGAGCCGGCTTGGTGGACGAACCGGTCGAAATTCAAAAATTACTTTTTTAAATAATCGAGTGTTGAAAAGTTCCATTTAATATTTACCGTAAGACATATGTTTTCTGATCAATCCAATAACTCGATCCATTTGCAGCATCAGAAGCAATCGAATTAGCCACAAAAATACAGTCAATCACTGATGATGTAATAAAATGAGATTTGTTCAAAAAGTTTGAACGTATAACGTATAATATTCTCGACTTCTTTACGCTCGAAAATATTTTTCCGAACCGTCGAAACTAATCTCTCCATTCTGCAATCCATTCTCTGACAATAATGAACATTCATTTTGCAGGCTTACAAAAAGTGGGTTTCCATTCACGGAGAGGAGCCGCTGTTGCCAGGTGTGAATTTGACGCACGATCAGCTGTTCTTTTTGAATTATGCCCAGATTTGGTGCGGCTCGATGCGCCCGGAGGACGCATTGACAAAGATCCGTAGCAGCGTGCATTCGCCGGGTCCGGTGCGGGTTTTGGGCCCACTTTCTAACAGCCAGGATTTTGCGCGTGCCTTCAACTGCTCACCGGGCTCGCCGATGAACCCGACTCACAAATGCAGCGTCTGGTGAGCGGGACGCTAAACTGCAGGAATGAGTTGCAAACGTATTTTGAAAAACGGGGACGCGCTGCTGATCCTTATAATTCGCATCGCGGAGCGTACAAAAAAAACCGATTCTGTACGGTGAGAAATAGCGAATGATAAAAAAAAAATTTCCACACTGAAGGGGCGGATGAAAGATATACATACCTTAACAAAATCTGGAGAAGAATGACCAGTGTGACGTATTGAATAACAGACGCCTAAAGTCTAGTCCAAAGTAATTGTTTCATTGTCTTTTGTCACTGTGAATTACTTTCATCTTCTCTGGTTTTCTTTTGGACTAGTCAATTGGGTGATCGTGTGTAAATAACATGGATCTTCGAAAGCTCCGTTAGTCCGATAATGGAGGGACAGTGATAAAAAAAAGGAAGACCGTCTATCTGTAAAATTACACATAAGTTATCGGCCATTCTTTGTCAATTTAATAATACAAGTTTTCAATCATCACTCGGTGAATTTCGATTCACAACCAGTACTCTTTCCTTAAAATTGGTCTAGCTGGAGAGATCGGTAGATATAACGTATTGCCGAATGTATAATAAGAAAAAAAGCTGTTCAACGTGACAGATTTTTTTTTTTACTACGGCAAAGATTTACGAATATTTATGTACTTATATTGATATGATGTATGCTAATGCCACCAAATAATCATTTGATGATCTCAGCTATATAATTTTATACTTTGCTTGTGTTTCAGTCGAGTGATTGTAATCATTATACACGGATTGTCCACCGTTTCTTTCTTCACCTGTAATTACAAGTTATGTATTCGTATAATCGTATTCATTATTGCAATATTCCATACGGTTACCTTACTTGCTGCAGTTGGAACAGAACGAAGAACTAGGCGACACTTCGTGGATATGGATAATTGAATCGTAACTTTTTTACAATTGATTCGATTCCCGCATTGTATATTTATGTGTAAATATATGTAGCCGTACGTTCCGTACCCATAGTGCATAAAGTCTACCTTATAAAATTTAATTTCACGTACTAGGATACGTAATATGATAACGATGATATATTTCATTGGATATTTTTATGAAGCCTAACTTGTAAACTAATATACATAAATGTATATTCAAGAACTGCACTTACGGCTGTAAAAAAATTCGTAGCATTGAATTGTTCAAGCGCATGATATCTTTCACAATCAACTTGCCTACATCCGTAAAAATCCTGACAATATTTCAACAATTTGTTCCCTAAACATTGAACCATCTCACGAAACCTTGGCAATATCATTCCGTGTCTTTTACCAGGTTTTCGGATCCTGCGTAAAAAAGGAATATATAAAACAAAAAAAAATATTGATTAAAACGTTATATAATCACTGATTGCACAAAGCGGTGAATTTTATCTTCCTACAGCAGAGATACTTACCTGTCATATGTACATTGTGCTTGATTCGATCGAGGAGATTTTATTTTTTGGGGAACGTGGGAATTTAAAATATACGTATAAACCTGTGCGATGTGTAAAATATGTATGTACATACATATACGGCATACGCAGAGAGATATATGCATATGAAGAATGCCCGTTGGCAATGTGTATTTGTTGAAAGATTTAATCTAATATTGGAACATATCATCCATACATGGCATGGTTCATGCTGATCTTGCGTTTTGTGTAATATAAAAAAAAAAAAAGGAAAAAAAAAACATGGTGGAAATAAAAATAATATACAACAGACAATAGGATTCGTTTCACCTTATGTGTACGCATGTATACGCGTAGTGTACCTACATCTTCACCGCACGCTGCAACCTACATTAATATCCATATAAAAATGTGATTTAGTCAAAAATTTGTACATATTGCACGGTCCAATAAGAATTAATTAATTAATTAATTATTAACAATTAAGATTAATAATGTTATTAATAATAATTAATAATTATAATGATAATATAACATGAGGAGAGTAACTTGGTCAACTACGTCACTTAAATACATGAAATAAAAAATCATCAAAATAACGTATCATGCATAATAATAATAATAATAACAACAACAACAATAATGATAATGATAATGATAATAAAAAATAAAAATAATAATATTAATCGTAATAATACAGTCAGAGCAGCTTATTGTACTCCTTTTCGTTAAATGGGTCATATTGGTCAAAGCGATAGGGTCTTATCTACAGCCGTTGATGGAACGCGCAGCGGGCATGGCTAATGCTTAAGCCAACCTCTGTTTATAATATACAGAGACAGAAATTAGCTTTCGAATATTTATGTATGTAAGTCTCATTGTCAGCAAGTGTGTGCCCGAATTGTGTTGAAATAATTATATTTTCTGTGACGTTACACGGTGGAGCGAAATTGTGGGACATAACGTGGATGTTATTGTTATTAGGATTTGTTTCTTCTTCTTATTCTTCTTTTCATTCTAACCGAAACTTGCGCGAAGTCATCATCTCGAACGTACAATTTTTTTTTTTTTTTTTCGTCCAGCTGATCATTCAATTCACATAATCGTATTCGCCCTAATTTCAGTCAACGGAAACGAATGTCAATCGTCGAGATTAGATTAGACGGTTTATTTCACTTTGCGGACGTACGTAGACGGCAGGTTTTTTTTTCTTCTTCTTCTTCTTCTTCTTCTTCTTTCTTTCTTTCTTTCTTTCGTTCTTATTAGACCGGTTGGAAACGAAAAACGTGACGCGAGATTAAAGCCAGTAGTGGTGATATTGCGTTTGGATCTTCGGTGAATGATTAAATAATTATTATTTTAATAGCTTGTTAAAAATATGGGACATCAGTAAAGCCAATTTACAAAGCTTTCAATACCCTATATATTTCAATCCGCATTTCTCTATATATACAGTAGTATCATCAATATCTATTGCGCACTCTCCTACTCGCTTTCCCACACTCTCTCTCTTTCTCTCTCTCACTCTCACTCGCTCTCTCTCTCTCTCTCTTTCTCTCTCACGCTATTTCTTCTTCTTCTTCTTCTTTTTCTTCTTCTTTCTTCCTTCCTTCCTTCCTTCCTTCCTTCCTTCCTTTCTTTTTTTCTTTCTTTCTTTCTTTATTTCTTTCCTTCTTATATATCATCATCCGTGTTTCCTCTTTATACACGACGTTATATCGCAATCGTGGTACCTTATCACATATGCGTACAGAGATAAATTAAATCCTCTCGAAACAGCTTTCTCATGTCTCTCTCCTTCTCTATCTCTGTCAGTATAATAATATTATTCAATATTGTAGTGTGCTTTACCACTGCTCCTTTCGACTTCTTCTCAATCGTTCATAAAATTTCCTCTTCGCATCGTCTGCGTCTTTTCACCATGTTAATAGTTTTCATTTTATCGAAATAACGACAAGTTCGTTCTCATAAATTTTCACCGCCGACTGGCGTCGTTAAAAAAAAAAAAAAAATAAAAATAAAAAAAAAACGCAGAGACTGATAGATTATAAATGATTTACTAGAGCCGATAAGAGTAGTGGCGTTGTGTAGTGAATACAATACACAATAAATAGCAGTACAGTGCACCATGAGTGTGTCTTTACTACTCAGTCAGTCTATACGCCTCGCCAACAAAACTATCCTCACATCATATCAAATGACAAATACATCATGTAGCTTGACGCTGCTCGGTTTACTTAATAACTCGTTTTAAAATTATCCTACATTAATCGTTACATCGTTTTCTTATCGTGTTATGGTTTTTTCCGTTTTTTTTTCTTTTTTTTTTTCACTTTTAATCTTTTCTTTCTCCCTTGTCTCATTTTTTTTCTTCTTCTTCATACATATATATATATACACATATGTATATCATATTGATGTACACACGCTCCCCTCAGACACGCGAATTAATTAATTATAATAAAATTAATTGAATTACACGCAAGGGCTGGGAGAGTCGCACAGCGTCGCTCTTCTATTTAACCCTAAAGTGCCTAAGCAATATTATAAAATATTCCAATAGAAATAATGTTTTTTTTACCAATTATCCGGAGAAGACTCCCTTTAAAACGTACAACAATTCAGTCTAATATTCCAAAGCACCAATCGTGATCCCAGCCATTCAATTGTGGGCGGATGACAGTGGCGGGAAGATACCAATCAGAGAGCTCAAACTGCTCCGCACCTTGCGTGAGTTGTCTAACATTGTTTCAATGGTTGTTTTTTTTTTTCAACATTTTTGAATTTTTCTTGCCCTTTGTTGTTGTTGTTGTTGTTTTTTTTTTTTATTTTCCATTTATGCCTCATTTTCGTCTTACGTTTCTTGTTTTTTCTTTTTTTTTTGTTTTTCGTTTACACATCAATTTCGATTTCTTTTAAGGTAAGGTATATTTTCAAGTAATATAACATTATTTATTATTATTATTATTATTATTATTATAGACAAGATGCACTTCTCAAAAAAGAGCCCGCTGTGCCGTGCGTGTGTGTGTGTCTTGTGTGTATTTGTGTGAGGGTTTTGGTATCTTCTATTACGCGTTAAAACCAACTCGTTGACAGGTGTTGGCAGGCCAATTACAATGGGATATATATTACGACTGTCAGAAATTTCCACGTAACAATAATAATAACAGTAATAATAATATTAATGACGCGAAGAAAAAAAAAAAAAAAAATGTAGCAGCGCTTTGCTTTTTTTTTTTAAATGTTTTTTCCTGTTTTTAGGAAAAATTACGAACGAGCAAAAAGGTGATTACGATGACAACGTGTACGATGAAAATGACGACGATAAACTTTCCCGAACAAGTATTAAAGTTAAGACACAGACCTAGCGACGACTCTTTAAACACTGGCAGTGTCTCGACCTAAGATTTTCAGTCGCTTACAGCGACAGCAGTAAAGACCATATAACATCATAATAGACGACGAAAAACCGACGTGAACGCAAACGCCTTGGCAGTGATTTTAGAATTGCGATACATATAATATCATATGTAATATACATATCTTCTTTTTTTTTCTTTCTTTCGTTTTTTTTTGTTTTTTTTTTTTGTTTTTTGTTTTTCGTTTTTTAAATTTCTTTCTTGTACGAACTTACGAAACGAATTCGTATCGATTCGTTCGCCAATATGAATGGTGGCGAGAAAAGAAATTGTGCAAAAAAATTTTGTTTCTTCGTTTGTTGTATAAATCGATCGATTGATCGACAGATTTGTTTGTTACATGTACCAAAGGTCGCGGGATTAATGCGTTAAGCATTTGGAATAAAGTAATTACCCGATCGACCTGCCATCAACAATCTGATTCACTCAAACAAAATGATTACACAGTAATAATTAACGTTATTCAGCTTTTTGATACTGGTTCGCTCTGCCGTCAGTGGTATAAAAGTTCTAGGGAAAAAAAAAAAAAAAAAAAAAAAAAATTGGGAGCAAGGGGGAAAATTAGACGTCACTCGCGGATTATGAACTGCCTGTGTGTCTTTGCCCTGTGTCGTGTGTGTATGTGTGTGTGCATTCTCACGTCGCATATTTATTTTTTACATTATGAGTTTAATTATATTATTATGTTATTTTTTAATATATATATATATATATATATATATATATATATATATATATATATATATATATATATATATATATTTATATAATACATATATATATGTATACCTCGTAGTTATAGAACTTACATGTTTACGATTCTTTCTGAACCGAGGAGCTAGTTAGCTAGGCAATGTTTATTCATGGTGTAGTGTGCAGTATTGTTAGTACACGATCTAGAGCTAACAGTTGGATACATATCAGGGTGATGTAAAAGAAAAAAAAAGAAGAAAAGAAAAAGAATATAAATAACTATAATCTTCCTTGCTCAAAGTGAGATTACTTTTTCTCCCCCCTTAAACTCGTTAATCTAGTTACTATTCAACTATTTCGATTTCAACTACACAATTCTAATTCTTCCTTAATTGATTTCACGATTTCACATTGCAGTTGACAGGTAGGAGTGCAATTAATGTTTCTATATTACATGTGAGAGTCTAGATTTTCCAAAGATTAAGCAAAGTAAAAAAAAAAGAAAAAAAACAACCAAGTTAAAAGAGTTGGGATGCGAAGTTGCTGGGGGAACAAGTTATTTAATTGTTTTTTTTCTCAAGTTTTTTTCTTTTTCAATACCCTGAGAGGTACCCATGTGTATTATATGAGGAATTATGAGAGTGGGTTCGATTGATGCAGTTATATCGATTGGTGGTTGTATGAAGATGGTTATAATGGTGTTCTCGTGTTCACGCTTTGGTGTGGCAGTGTCTGCCCTGCGACATTACGTAGTTGGTTGATCTATTGGCCAGGCACCACCCTGATCAGTGGCTAAGACATTGTTTTGTATTTATCAGGGTTTGCGGCCAAGAGCGCAATCCCTTAAATGGGAGGGAGGTGGTATCGAACATGGTGTGAATGCTTAGCCGCAGATGAGGGGAGGATAAACCGTTAATTGTGTAAAACGACATGCCACACTTACATTACATATCTCTCTCTCTCTCTCTCTCTCTCTCTCTCTCTCTCTCTCTCTCTCTCTCTCTCTCTCTCTCTCTCTCTCTCTCTCTCCTTCTCTCTCTCTCTACAGATGCACACATAAACACACGTGTGTGTGTCTGTGTCTGCGCGTGCGCGTGTGTATATAAAAATATACATACATATACGCACATGCACGCGCACACACTCGCACAGAGACGTATGTATGTAGATATACGAAGTAACGTCACTTCGAAATTCATCAAGGGAGACGATTTCACATCCGCGTGTATATGTACACACACACACACACACACACACACACACACACACACACACGCGCGCGCGCACGCACGCACACACACACGCACGCACCATACATACATTTGTGTTTGTATTGTATGTATACGCTTTATGATTATCGTGACGTATTTACTCGCTGGTACTTACTATAGTATAATACAACTGCATACATTTGTGATATAGCATTAAAGTTATTACAGTGTTACAACATCGAGAGAATGTTTTTTAAACGGCTTTTCTTCTTTTTTCTTTTTTTTCAATCTTTTTTTTTTTCCTTTCATTTTTATCAACGGTTTTACGTTTCGTTCAACTTTCGTTCACTGCCGGGGTCTTTAGTATCTCTTGCCACGGATTTCCTCCTGTTATTGAGATAATTAAGTGCGACAATCAGATCGCTATCAGCTTCACGCTAAATCACGGTCAAATATTCATTTTCACGAACGCCCTTCGAATGGCGGAGTTGTTCCTATTTGCTTAATATTACCATCCCCTCGTTTTTATTGTTTATCCCCGTACATCAACTGTTACCTCTTTTTTCCCCCTGTTTTGCTCCATCACGTGGCATCCAGTAAGATAATACGATTTTTTTACTTCTGCATTATAGATATATATGTATATGTATATATAGGTGTACGTGTACGTATAGCTACTATGAATCCAGATCATCATCATAATCATCACCATCATCATCATTATCGTCATGATCTCTTATGTACAGCACATTTCCTCTATCTTTCATTTTCGCTCTCACTTTCGTTCTCTCTCTCTCTCTCTCTCTCTCTCTCTCTCTCTCTCTCTCTCTCTCTCTCTCTCTCTCTCTCTCTCTCTCTCTCTCTCTCTCTCTCTCTCTCTCTCTCTCTCTCTCTCTCTCTCTCTCTCTCTCCCTCTCTCTCCCTCCCTCTCTCTCTCTCTCTCTCTCTCTCTCTCTCTCTCTCTCTCTCTCTCTCTCTCTCTCTCTCTCTCACTCTCTCAATGTCAGTTTCCCTCTCTCTTTCACGCACAATCTCTCTTTCACTAATAATAACATTATCTTATGAATTTTTTCGGATTTATTATTTTAAGATTTTGTTGATTTTATTAAAAAATTAAAACGGACGGTTAAATTTCATGTTTTTCGTTTGTCGGTGAGCCGATGTCCGCTGCTGAAGGCACGGGCTTTGCACTTGACTCGGGTCACCTAGCCTAGCTGACTGACTAAAACTCACTACTTCTTAGCCTTGCCTTAATTACTTAATCACTTACTTATGCCTACTCACTTAATCAATTAATTAATTAATTATTCAGTTAACTCTTTATATTTACTTATATACACACACACACATCTTTATATATATACATACATATATATATATGTATATATATATATATATATATATATATATATATATATATATATATATATATATATATATATATATATATATATAACCGTATATACATATTATGTATACACTGGTTTACTTACTAGATTTCTACATATACTTCTCTCCTCTTCTTTTTTTCTCTCACCCTCTTTCGTCACCCATATCTTGTCCATTTGTTTTTGCCTTTTTCTCTCTTTTTTTTATATATAATAAAACAAAACATACATACTAGCAATATATTATTATGCTATGTGTGTGATATAGACTCTATCGTAATTATTATGTATATCATATTCACGCTTTGCAGTTTTTGGTATCGGCGCACTGCTCTACAGTGCAACCTCACAAAATTCCCTATCCTCTATAGTCTCATACCGTTTTGTTTCTATCCTAAACGCATTATACAGTTTTTTTTTTTCCACATGTTATAATCCATTTACATATTATTATCGAGAGTAGTCGGGGGATATTAAATATATATATATACACGTATATATGTATATATATATGTACGTAATAATATATGTATACATGTGTATGTGTATATCGTGTCGCGTATATGATATTATATAGGTATATACGTATATATATATAACTGTATATAATATATATATATATATACACATATATATATATATATATATATATATATATATATATAACTCTACGTAGCTCCTTAGAGTCTCGGTACTGTCTCTACGTATCACAGCCTGCGTGCCTCGCCACTGTCTCGTCTCCTTTCTAAACCGTTCTCGCTTCCTTTATCGCCGAATTGCACTAAAATACACTCGGTTTCTCGTAGAAGTTGATTTTTTTCAAATCATAGTCCTCCAAAATTATTATTGTTTGCAGGTATCAGGTATGCGAATTAATTCCACGAAACAACGGCACTCAGAGACAGCGGCATTGGGAACGAAAATCTTCTCTCGTCGCGGTATCAACCTATACACGGCGGTAGTGAAGGAATGCAATTTGAAAAAAATAAAAATAAATAAAAATAAAAAAGTGATCATCATCACACCACATTTCACTAGATTGCATACATGTACGAATAAACGAACCCTTTTTTTAGGAAAAGAAAAAAAAAAAAAAAAGAAATATTTCCGCAAAAGTAGTTACATATTACAGTGTAATATGACAATTTCAAAAAACGTGACCTTCGTATTTATTATTCGTTCCCAATAGCGGTGCACTATTATAAAAGTCACGGCGCCGTGGGACGCATACAGTAGTAGCCAACGTGACGGCTAATATTGAGAAGACAAATAAAAATTTAAAAAGAAAGACACTAAAAATCGGATGAAAAAAAAAAAAAACCACAAAACAAACTAAGGTATCACGTCCCAGATCTCGGTAAGAAAGGGAGGCAGCTTCTTGTTTTTCAATTTCAGGCTTGTGCACAACTCGCTGTTCTGGTTACCAAGCGTTCGCAGTTCCGTGAGAACGGATAGGAGCTTAGCAAATATCATCCCCGACTTTGGCCTCCGCCGATTGTCAACATAGGCCTTCAACGCCTCGAGGTAGATCTCCTGTATTTTCTCCACCTTCCATCCTTCGACCAAAGATGGCCTTTCTGTTGTAGTAAGAAAAAGAGAAGCAACGATATTAAAATGTATAATAACGATTTTATGAATAAATTTCGACAAAAATTCAACAAGTAACCTTTTTAAGGGGAAGGGGGGGGGGGGGGACCACCACCTACCGGCAAAAATAACGATGGCCGTAAGCAAGGCGTACTCGGCGTTGTCGACCTTCATCGCGAACATCTGCCGGCAAAATCTTAGGAGATCGTCAACTGTTTCGCCCATTCCGGCGAGGCTATAGCTGTCTTTGCCGTAGGGTTGGTTATTCGCGAATACGATACTGTCAGACACTGCGTCGTAGCTCCTCGCCATCCTCAGCATCATAACTTCGCTTGAGCAGGCCTTGAGGAGGGCTATTTGATCCTCGCGTAATAGTTTGTCAAACCCGGGTAACCTTTTCGCAAACTCGACAATCAGCTGCACCGTCAATATCGTTATCTCGGTGATATGCCTGAACCTCGTGTCACTCTGGTCTTCTCCTTCATTGGGTTCGTTCTGAAATTGGAAAAGTAAAAGGATAAGAAAAATTGCTTACATCAATATAGCAACGATACCCGGTTTCTTTTTGCAATACGTATTTACAATGCGCGTACAGGTCATTTTTTCGGGTATATATTTTTGAATACGAAAATATATTTACCACATGTTTAACAAAAAGAAAAACTTATTCTTCTGGTAAATAAAATGTAGCAGCTTAAAATAACGTACAATTTTAGGTTCGCAATATCAAGGAAAATATTGTTTTCCATGAAGATGTTAGTCGAGCGGATTCGAGCATAGGCGCAAGATCAGAAATCTCACTCTTTCTCTCTCTCTCTCTCTCACTCCTGATATGTAAAATCGGATACGGTGATGATAAATCTTCTTCTTTAATTGTTATATCAAGATTCTTCCGCTTACCGTGATTCGTATGACATCCTCTTTGTTAGGTTGTTCGTACTCGTTCTGAAAGTAAACGAGCCTGTGGATAAGTTCCTCCTGCTCCGGACTGACGGGTTTTATCCCGTTGTGGGAATGGACGTTCGAACTACTGCTGCTCCCGAGCATCGGAAGATTTTCGGTCTCTGCCGGTTCGAGCTTGACCCCCATCTGATCGGCGCCCATGCCGCTGAGGCTTCCGGGCGATCCGTTCATCGTTGTACTGTTTGGTTTGTCCTTTTCCTGTTTCGTACAGCGTCGTGGCGACGCAAATCGTGAGACTTACTTCACAATAAATGGTGTGAAATATATCGGACGAAAATGATTTAGGTACACGTGTACAACAAGGTGACCCAAGACTATCGCCCCATGGACTGCCAATGTATGTTTCGTGAAAATGTGCGACTGAAACATGTTTCATTTCTCGCAGAAAATTTGTAGTTCCGATCACTCGGAACGGAACAAAAATAGGGCTTGCAGATCGTTATTTATGACCGAATTGACCAATTTCAAACGACAAAGGATCCCGCAGAATCATTACGGAAATTGGCTCCCGAACGAATTGCATGGATTTTCAGTATGTCGTAGTACATATCCTCCCGATCCGAAAAGTTCTCATGGACACAAGTCTGAAAAATCAATATTTTCCGAGATACAGGCATCGGAAGAAAGGTGTCGAGATATTCATGAATAATAAAGCTTCAAGGGAGCTTAAATCAAACAAATCACTCAAAAAGCTGTACGGTTGATTCTCAAAGATGGACAGGAAGCTGTGATCGAGACCATCGATGCATTGTTTCCATTCATGAACTCGCTAGTTTACTGGAAAGAGGTACAACATCAGATTTCGCATGAAGAACGAGACCCTCCGATTCTTGCAATAATCGAATTGTCCTATTTTTCACGTGTGTGCCAAGTCTCTGGGCTTAAATAAGCTTTGTAATTCACGAAAATTGCGAAATCCATGGATATCAAAAAATTTTGATAACCTTCTTCCTAAGCCTGTATTTCGGAAACTACTGATTTTTCGGTCTTGTATCCATGAGAACTTTTCATCGGCAGGATATATACCATAACATACTGAAAATCCAGGCAATTCGATCGGGAACCAATACCCATAAGGATTCTGCAAGGTCCTTTTCTGTCAGAAGTGACAAACGTTTCACACCCGCAGATTTTCACGATGAAGACACTAGTAGGAAAAAATTTTTCGTCGGTTGAAGGTCATTTTACATCAGTTTGATTTTATTTACAAAATATTTAAATTCAACGTTTCGATCGGGCCCTGCCGATCATATTCAGGGAATACGTAACAACCTTTTCCGCTTTGATGTTGTTTAAACGGCATGATGGAATGAAGTGAACGTTGAATTTAAATATTTTGTAAATAAAATCAAACTGATGCAAAATGACCTTCAACCGACGAAAAATTTTTTCTGACTAAAATACGACAAGGTCACGAATAATACCTAAAGATGAAGGGACTGTCAGCCTAAGGGTCACCCTGTATATATGTATGTAATAGATATGTAATGTATATCGATGTTTCCTTACCCCTACCTTCTGGGCCTTCTTCTCCTTGCGCTTGACCGCGCATTGATACTCGGGTACGACGCATTCGGGCCGCATTCCAACGGTAAGACACTTCTTCAGCCTGCACTCCTGACACTTTCTACGCATGTACATATCGATCTCGCAGTTATTTCCATACTTGCACTGATAGACAGCGTTCTTCGTTATGCTTCGCCTGAAGAAACCCTTGCAACCCTCGCACGTGAGGGCGTTATAGTGGTAACCCGAGGCTCGGTCCCCACAAACCAGGCACAATTCTTCTTGCTGCCGCGGCGTCGGTCCCTTTTTCTTTTTAGCGTCACAGCTGTCCGCGCTGTACCCGTTCAAAGAACTTGGTGGTGATAAATCGTCCCTTCCTGAAACAGAGGAGAGAGAAAAACAAACGTCAGTAACGATCGGTCGTCGAGTTCCGAATGCACCGAAAGTGCGATGATTGCGACGAAAGCTTCAATTCTAAGCTTCATTCACGAGTTTCCTAATTCATTTCATCAATGTCCTATATCTGTAGCAGCTCGAGTTATGATACCGGTATAGTAAAATGTTGCAACGAGATTCGAATACAACGATAATCGATTCCATCAGTCCATTAAGACGAAGGAACAGTTAACCGAATTAATTGACTACTATTATACTTAATGCTCGGCAGCTTGGACTTGACAGTTGCGTAATGAATCCAAGTAAATGTGAGGCAATTTCGACACCCGTTAGTCTTGGATGTTGCAGGAGAATCGCTAATTACTTGATCAAGTGTAACACCTTCGTTGGGTCGTTTATAACAGTCACCGTGACCCGAATTAATATCGTGGTAACACAGCGCGGCTATGAAAATTTCATCTTCATCGATCGTCGGAGTTTAAAAAGGTCACCACCGTACCAAATGTTAAAGGAGAACCTGTAACGCTTGTAAGATGTGATACCTACGGTTGCAACGAATCGCAGATCATGTAAAAGTTTCACCATAAATATTATTTACACGAGTGTCCCACTTGTGGACAATAAACGTGCCGCCTAGCGCCTCTACGACGCGATGTTGGTGCAGTTTTGCACCGTAAGACAAAGTTGAGGCTTTGATCGTTCACGGGTTATACGAAATGGTTGAGAGGCGCTGTGCCGGTATAATATGGTCGCGCTATGCTGGAGTGTGTACGAGTTCCTGTTCACGGGGCAATACGCATACATAGTAATAAACTCACATGTAGATACTTTCACCAACCGTGACATCCACACGTTCCACCCGATGAGTTAGTTAGTTACATGCGATAAGAGAATAATAGATACACGAGAACGTTCCGCCACGTACTCTACGTACGTACGTACGGCCTAGAACTAGACCCAGAGCAATTACTATGGCCGGTGGATGTGCGTGAAACCTTCTGGAATTGCGATAACGAACAAACGACGGTACTGTTGGTCGAAATTGCGATATCAATGCGCATATTTATAACAAAGATATACAGGTACGAGTACTCTTATACGGTAAACCAAATCGGTTCGTCAGACCCATCGTGCGTCCGTGTCTCCTGCTTCGTAAACCGCGTTACTTTCACCATCAGGTAGTAGGTATACTTTCTTCATCTTATACACCGTTTCATCCTTTCGACTCTGTATTCGTGATTAACGTCGTGTTGCAATCTTTGGCTAACGGCACTTGTGATCAGTGAGGATTCGTTTCTTCCTCGAAGTCACGGAGGTGCTCAATCGGCGACTGTTCAGTTCAGAACGATCACGGATATATTTGGGTTTTCCAAAAGTCCGTCATTTTTCAATGGCTTTCAAACAACAACAACAACAACAACATTCTTTACGGTACGGGATTCTTTGAACTGTGATATATTTGAATGCCGGGACAGATCTCCGTGTGAAAATTTCCAGATTTTTCATGTTATCATTTCGGTCACCTTCATAGTACCAGAAATGAGAACCTCGGACGATATTGTTATTATTGTTAGTCGGTAGTCCTGCAGGTTAACGCGGATGATAGATGCTCAATACCGTTTCACCGAAGAGTCCCATTGGTCGTGTAAATATGCAAAACGCAAGAGATTTACGGGTACCTACGGCCTGTAGGATAAGTTCTTGGTGACCCGAGGATGGATTTCACATATATGCGGCACCGTGCATTAAAGAGAACGAGCAAGTGAATCATCGAGAGCGAGGTGTTGTGCGGCGTTCATAAATTTGCTTTAAAATCCACCGCCGTACATGCTTTTGTAAAATCTATACATCATGCGTCAGTCACAAACAGCTGCTTCTGACAGGTAATCGGCGTCTGTGACATTGAGTCAAAACTCGCTCGGTTGAGAGGATTTCTTAATCGTCGAGGGATCGTTGCAGACGACTGTTTGCCATTAAGTGCCCAAATATATTATATACGCGAAGGCTCTCGGTGTGCTTTGGGGAGACTGATCCCCGTGACATTTTGATCAAGTTGAATCTTCTTCCAAGGTTGATCGGACGGACCGAGCGAGCATCGCTCACTGCGTGAACATTTCGGACGGAGGTGATCGAGGCCGGGTATTTTGATTCGATAAAATAAGACATCGGAGATTCCAGAGTCGAACATGGACCAGGTGTACAATGGAATTACGTGCCTCAATCGAAGGCCATCCACGAGACTGTACTTATACCCGCAGAGTTATACCTCTACACCTATATCGCGATTGCGAGGAGAACAGGATCACTGCCGAGTTTCGCCCCGCAGGTTTCCGTGCTGGTTAGCAGCGCGTTGCGGAGCACTGAGCGGCCTTGACTCTGGTACCCACCTCCATCTTTCTTACTTGCGCAACCTAGCCTAACCACCCGGGACGAATGGCAGGCGAGCCAGAGCAGCCTTCGACTCTCCGCAGATGGGGATCGCCATTAACAGTAGCAGGGGAACGAGTGGCGTCGGCGATCGGCGAGCGAACAGCCGAGCAACAAGCTCGAGAAGCGAACGGAACGGCGATCGGGTTCGCGGTGAGCACTGAGCAGAGTACTTCTGCACGCTATATCCTCGAAGGAACCAACGAGTGTTATTATAGCATCGGAGCAACAACAGCAGCAGCGGCAGCTAGACCCATTTTGCAATCTCGCTCTATCGGTCGGCCATCTTGATCTTGTTTTGCGTCGCCGTCCTTCTTTCACTAGGCTGAAGTTAGTAACGTTAATGTTTGTGCCTTTAGAACACCTTAAGAAGCTGAATTTACAAAATCTCAGTTTGTCAATGCTGTATTAACGGTTTACGAAATTACAAGTAATCATAATGTTACAAAGTAGCAACTGTTTCCCAAGATGCATCATTACATCAACGTTAGACATCAGTCTGATCATTCCTGATCAAAAAACAACCCGATTCTGGGCACAGCTCGTATTATGATTTTGAAAACCCAGCACTCGCGCAGTGTGTTTGCAAATGATGTAATCGTTTCTAATTTTACTTGACATTTTGATCATCGCTATTATACCCTCCTAATGTTTATTCTATACAGAGCCGACTAGTCAGTCTGCAGCTATGTATTCAATGCGATAATACACATATACAATCAAGATTACATCGTCGCGGTTTAGTCAGTATGCATAGTTGTAGAATTTAAAGAAAGAGAGAGATAGATAGATGGATAAAGAACCAGAGTTTAATAAAAGGACTGCGGTATCGAATTGCTGTACAGAGTTTAATCAGTCTTATAGCCCATGCAATGCGACCTCGGATGAAAAGTATGTTTCTCTTTTAGAAAGTCAACGTGCAGAAGAAGCTGCTGTACAAATATATACCCGTGTAGGTAACCCTGCATACATATATTCACATACGACTAGATCCGTATATTCATCTCATCTCAGGTCGTATACAGATCTTCGGGAAAGTTATATACTTAGATCAGGTGACACGCTTTTAGCTGAGAGTCTTATGATTTATGTCCACATGCTATTTGACTTTGAATCAACGTCGTCACCGAAACTCCGCAAAAATTATAACATCCGGATCAAATCGTCGTATTAGTTAATTCAGCACCGGAAGTGACAGTTGCAATTTTAATTTACCGATTGTTTCCTCAAACTAGACAGTCAATTTTACTAGATACGTACAAATATATATACACTCAATACCACTGTAAGCGCGCAAGTCCCGATTTACGAAAAAGACAGTGGAGCGAGAATTCGTTGCGGTCAACTCGGGAAATTTCGTGGTTTCTAACCACGTTTACGGACTGATTATCGCTCCGGAGATTTATACCCGTATATTAACACGTAGCCCATTAGATGAAGAGAATCAAGGTTCGGAATGCACGCCGTGGTATAACGCAGAAATGCAATGGTCCGACTTCCTCCTCGTAAAGCGGTTTGTTTGCAGAGCAGGAGATTCCGACGTTGGATGAAGCGAGCACGCGAGTCTTATGGTATGCGCGTCGGAGTCACCAACACAAATCTCGGACTTGCCCTCACAACCTGCAGTCACGCACGCACGCACGCATCGCATTATAGTTGATATAGCGTAGTGCCAGCGTATACAAGGAAAATTGCGGTCCTCGCGTTGCATCGTAACAGCACAAGTTTGCGCAACAGAAATGCAAAGCTGCGTTATCCGGGTACAGATCATCGTCCATGAGTCATTACGCAAGTGTCATCGTTATATCAATACTACTACCTTCGCTAACGCCGTAACTAGTTGGTTTCTCTGCACTGTACGTGTTACGGATGATTGTGCAATTCGGTGTAATCAATCGAAGATGATTTTAATCTCGCGAGTATAATGTAGGTATCCTGAAACGAGGAACGGTTCTCCATCCGTCGCCATTTTGTTCGACAGCGTGACGAAGCCGATGACGACGACGACAAGATAGGGCATAATATTATACTTGTAATTGTCTAAACCTGACAGGCAAACTTCCGAAGCGCAACAACTATATAAAGCAGCACCGACTTGTCTCGAGACGCTTCGGTGTGTTTACAACCGAGGCAGCTAGCGTAACGTTCAACCAGTCGTCGTTGTCGTTGTTGTTCTTCCAAGTTGCGCAAGACAATTTGTCCCTCCACCGTCGGTTCTCCACCACTCGCCAGCCCTGGCCTTGTCAGCGCGATTCTCGGCTCTCCTCTCGCCTCCACCTCCACCTCCACCTTCGCTTCTTCCTCTCTCTCTCGATCTCGTATCGTCCGTATCCTCCTGGGAGTAAACTTAGCCTCCATTCTTCGATCAACGTGGATTGCTGCAGCTCCACGGCATCCATCGCGAATGAAGGACTCGGTTCCTCCGGCTTGCAGAAAAGAGCAGAGCGCGTCCTTTCTCCTCGGTTCGCGGTTCTGCCTGCACACCTACACACCTCTCCAAGAAAGAGGCAAAAGCACCAGTGGCGGAGGAACGCTCTGTTTCTTCACCGAGTTCAAGGATAAACAGACAGCCTCGCGAGAGGCTATTAGCCTTGCATCTCGTTCCGCCGGTCACCCGTAGCCAGCTGCACCGTCAGCCATCCGCAAAAAGTAACAACGCGGATTGCCAACAAGCAATCGGAGCAGCCTAGTTCTCTCCACTAAAAGGTGCCCGTAGGAAATCTTGCAACGTAAACACACCGTTCGCGACAAACTCGACGTGGTTTCCTCAGCATTTCTAAACTTTTCGACGTCACGGACCGTGTGAATTAACGAGCGACGACGTCGCAGTTCGTAGTCTCTTTGGGTCATGGCCACAATGTGTCGTTTATGGAAAGCCGATGAAGTTCTCAACAGAGAAACGGCACGGAGATTGCTGCGGTTTCGTTATTGCCACCTCGAACGCACACGCACAAGTTCTTACAATACAACGAACGGATACGTGTAGCCGACTGACAACCTTACCGAGTTATCACAAAATTGTTTATCAACGGCAGTTGCGCGTGTGAGACTGACTTCCAGTTAAAACCGGGACACGATCCTTGCCTCTTTGGGGCCATTTCCTTAGCTGGCGTGTACCGCCTTGTATACGTTCGGTGTACGTTCTAAATTGGGTCGAACTTTTAGAGTGTCGCAAAATGTTTGGACAAATAATACAAGTCAAATTGGAAACGGAAGAGGTATAAAGTAACAGCGATTGCGCGATGACCGTACCCTCATCTTTCGTACGCCACGCGATACGAGTATATCTAGTCCAGTTTCAATTGATGCCAAATTATCACGAAACAGATACCATTCGTCGCCATTTTATCATACCCTCTCTCGTCTTAAACGTCGCACAAGCCCGCCAGCAAGAGTGACCTACTGACCTAACCGATGCGCTGACTACACACGCGAACGAGATTAAACACGTATAAAACGCGTTGCGCAGAATCTCGGCGATTCGAGATCAGTATTTAATCTAGGTTCCCAGAGGGCGGTGCAAAGTCGTTCGCGTGTTTCGGGTTGTTTCGCTGATTTTATTGTAACTATTATTCACAAGGTTTATTGTGCTTATTTACAAGGTTTACGAGGTGGGGGAAAACGAGACCACCGAGTTCGATCGATCGATCGATACGTGAGAAAATCTCCATGTGGGTACGCACGGTATGAAGTGTCGGTAATTATTTGCCTACGTCGATTGCGCAATTGCGACATTGGCTCAGGAAGGGTATTACAAGGAACTGGAATGACGAACCGCGCATGAGAAACACAAGCTGGCGCACGTGCATGACCCTTTTCAGCCGTTTAGTTGAACGGCTCACCGTGGTGCAACGGTACTTTGAAGGCAAGAAGAAGGTGAGGGAGCTTCGAGTAACACGGTTCGGCTCTGAGTCTGCGATAAATGAATTTTGAAATTTTCTAGAGGATCGACACACGCGACTCATCGATACAAGAGAGCTCCCATTCGTGCGTAACTCCATTATTCATTCGTTATACTGTCACTTATGAAGCGTATCAATATGCTTTGGGTAGACCACGAGAGAAAAAAAAAGAAGAAAAAAACCGCGCTGTCTTGAGATTCGCTGTTATATTGATGCTTTTACGAGGATAGTGCTAATAGTGTGTACAGTATCGAGTTAAAAAATATGCTAATATTACGAGCACCGTTTCCCGGACGTTCTGTATCTGTACTAGAAGCTTGGTGTACTATACATCGAAGACAATGGCATCCGCCACCGTCGGCAAAATCCGTGAAATTAATGGCGAACGTTGACTAAAACGTGACACTCGGACATGGTAAAAAGTGAACTGACGACAACAAGAGCGCGGCGGTTTCGTTTATTGTTGTCGTGTGCCTGACGATGATCATCGTGTAATCCTGATCACCAAGGGTTCGTGAGTAAAGGATGATGTACCACGCTTCGTCATTGATAAGTCGACGAAGTATGATTGTCGCGAAAGAAACAAATATACACGGAATGAGAATATAAAGATCAGAGCGAATCCGAAAACCACTGCAACAGTGATACACGGATCAGTAAATCGTCGAACAACTCGATCGTCCGTGACGCGCGAAACTTCACCGACCGACCGAAGGCGTTACGACTGTTTTGCGCAATAGCGTAACCTACTTTTTATCACGTTCCAAGAACTACGGCAGCACAGACTGCGGTAGGAGCCAGCGAATCACCACCGAGTCGCGGTCCCAGTTACCAAAAATGTTTCCAATCGTTTCGAGTATAAGGTCGATTGTACGAAACAGAGGAAAGAAAACGAGACGGCCGATGACAATTGGAATCTACGACATTCGTATAGTTATATGAACTGTGAAACGAACGCGCATCGCGACTGTGGATGCCGGTAACTCGCGTTATACCTTCGATGACGGGATCGCAGGAAAATATGGGGTCCTGGGTACTCAACAGGGTCGTTTCCGCCGTGACGTTGCGACGCGAATGATGCAGCGAAGAGCCACGCTGCTGCATATCCAAGTCCCAGAGTTGTAGGTCCTCGGCGTTTACGGCGCACTCTGGAGCCGCAGGGTGAAAATTAGGCGGCGGAGAAAGAACGCCACTGCTGGACACTTCGGGGCTTGACTCCTGAAACCCACCACCGCCCCACCGCCTTTTCACCCCGGCAACAGGGACGCGGGGGACGGCCAGCATCTCGGCGATTTCCTCGACCTTATGGGCCGCGGAATCAGAGTTCGGTTCACCGAGGGTGGAATCCTTGGCGACGAGCTCCGCACTCGACCCTCCGGAGGGCCAAGTGACCAGCATGTGTTCCCGGGCTCGTCTAGTGTTCGAAATTCCAAAACTGATCCTTCTCCTTTTCCTCCTCCTCCTCCTCCTCCTCCTCCCCAGGCACCACTAACTACCGCCACTACCACCACAGTGAGCACAATAACAAGGAGAAACTGCACAAACACCGAAGCACGCTGAACCACTTACTACACACTGTACTTCGTGAATCCTGGTGAAGTGAACAAGACCAGTTTTCGATCCCGAGGAACACATCGGAAGTCAACTCGCTTCTTTATCCTCTACAGTAAAGTTACGCATGATGACCGGGAAGGTGATACTAGTACTCGAAGTTAGAGATCCTCAGGTGCGACCGGTCTCGAAACTGATGTAGCTGGAGCGAGCGCTCGGTGCACGACACCAGCACGCCGGCTGCCTGTCATTGACTGAAGGTCCGCGCGGCGGTCGGTCGGTTGGTCGGTCGGTCGGTCGGCACGAGGACCCGGCGAGGAACGCGAGAACCACCAGCAGCCTCCCGGCACCAACGGCGATACTTTCACTGCGGGCGCGCGCACCCCAGTTTATGGATACCGGATGGTTCTTCTTCCTTACACTCTTGGTCCTCGTCGTCCCGATGTCCTCTCCTCAATCTTCGACGACCCAAAGTCCCGACGTACACTTTCCCCCGTCGCGTTAGGAACACGTCAGACTCGAAATCGTACGCCAGTCGTGCCGCTCCGTGAGGTCCTCGGCGACCTACTGCGGAAGGATCTAACCCGGGAATCCGTCTACCCCGGGAGAGAAGAAGGCCAGTACCGCTGAATGGGTGCGCCGGTGCGCCTGACGAGGATGCAGGTCAGAGGGGAGCGGTGGGGGAAGCGCCCTCGCGGTCGTGACGTCACCCACCTGTTACACCCCGCCGGGTCATGGCCGTCGGCACCCGAAACGGGGCCAAGCGAATTAGTCCGCACACGACGACGCGGGCGTCCTAGGAGTCGTTGGTGTGGCTTAGGTGGGACACACACGAACCCGATAACCGCAGGTACCGAATTGCCATCCGGCCACCGCTGCTTTCCTCCGGACAATGTACAGGTACGGAAGCACCTGACAACCCAGCTTGAACCCGAGGAGGACAGTCGGCAGGTGTCTGACCCCAGTCCGGATTTTGCTCTCCCTATTTCTCTCTCTGTACGGTTTAAAAAGCCGTCTCAAGGTCACGCGCATTCTTGTCATTGCATCATTCCACCGCCCTGGGCACATCGTGTGTAAGTTTCACGGAGTCACCGAATGCAAGTGTAGCACTGCTTCCGGTTGTATCACTCAATGTGACCCCTTATTCATTTCAAGAATTTTTTTTTGCTACACCTTCAAGGGACGATGATCATAGTACTTGCATTCTCTCCTGGACTACCACCCTTCAACGTCAAAGTTATAACCAGTGTGCGGTTCGTAGCACAAATATACCGTTAAGTATCATGTCTGTGTGAAAAAGGTCCTTGTGGTCTCTAATGAATAATTGAAAAGGTTTGTAGGTTTCATTTGTCTCAAACACTTTCTCTACAACTGCTGTGAGGTACTTTTACCGCCATCTATTACACCACGGTAGAACTAATACCTACTACGGTCAGGCAGTTGACTTTTTTCTTCGCATAACTTAAGGACATTCAACGTTATTTGTGCTCATAGAATTTGGACGAATTAATAAAATACGAGTACTTACTAGTTATTCGCAAACACGTACGCGAACTTTCGAGTTTTTTCTTCGGCTGATCTTACAATTAGTCAATTACTTTATTAGACCGTTTTGAATATTTTTATCGCACACTGTCGAGACTGTTTTTTATATTGAAATAGTATGAAATAGTATGAAAAAGTTTGGTTAAAGTAGTTTGGTTTTATGTGCACCGCGCGTCACAGTCGTAGCCCAGAATGATGTAACAGCGAAATTGAAAATTGCACTACTCGTCCTGACATAGTACGCATTCCATTTCTATTGATGCGAATAGTGATCCTGCGAGTTGAGCACCAGCATCTTTCATCCGACCATTAAGAACCCTCAATACAACATTTCTCGGCAGTTCCCTCGACCAGGTGACCTAGGAGCGGGTGAGCGGCTTCTCACCACGCTCGAGTATTTCCCGAGCCAATTACCACGGCTGAGAAAAGTCATGGAAGCCGGAGACGCTCGCAGGAAATGACTGTTATTTTTTTTTTTTTTTAAGAATCGCGCGAATTGAAAGGTCGTGTGTAGAAGAGTGGAGGCTGCCTGGGCCCATCACCGTATACCGAAGTAGGCATTGGTGAATTTAATAACCACGTGTTCAAGACTGTGACGAAAGTCAGAAGAACTGCTGCTGTTTCCTCACACATGCCTCCGGAGGGGCCTAACGCGAGTCTACGATCTCAAAAAGGCGCAGGCCGAGTCATCCATTCCTGAAGCGGACCGGAAATGAGGATTACTGGGATTACGGGGCCTCGTGAAGCTCCAGTGAACACAGCGAGGCTTTTGCCACACGCACCAAGGCCCAAGCTGTGCTCAACACCGAGACGGTCTTTCCCAGCTCCCCTCTATCCTATATTCTCTATTACGGGATAATGAGGGGACTCAGGGTTCATGATTCGCGTATAATTTGTTCGCCATGATTCCGGCGTCGTATACATCTGCGCCATTCTCTTAATAAAGAATATGCAAAACCGCCGTGGTTGGGGGCGCTCTGATATCGTACTACCAACGTGGAAAACGCCATCGAGTACTACGCATTACCATGACAATGGTCTGTGATTAAATCGCAATCACTGTGAATATGAACAATCGACACCGCGGACTACGCATTAATAGAAGTTGTAATTCCCACATTGTTAACACCTCAGGTGCAGACTGGCACCGTATGTATATCCAGATGAACCTGTCAATTCCAATGCCAAGGTCCGTGCGCAGAGGACACAATACTTTTCTGGTTAAATTACGCCTCCATTCAACATCATATATTCAGCATCATATATTCAACGTCTCCTGCCAATCAGCTGGACGCCTATGTCGAAATTCCTTTGAGGGGTTGATTTCCGTTCGCTTGCTGTTGCGTGCTACGAACCCCCGAGCAACGGCTTTGGGTCTTGACCTGCATAGCGAAAGAGCTCAGCTGGGTGAGAAAGGTCACCAATGGAAACTCCCATAACCGGGCGGCTCAACTGAAAGCGTAAAATGTTATTATACCATTCCTACGCAGAAATGGAATTCTCGTGCCCCCGATGCAGGTCAACTCGGCACAGCAAGGCACGCGATCACAACAGGGACAAGTTACGATCGACAACGAGCCAGCGGTAACCTAATCTTCCCAAGAATTCCAGGATACCCGTACATACATACATACATACATACATACATACATACATACATACATACCTACCTGCCTTTTTACCTACCAGTTCTCGACAGAATGTGTTGAGGAAGTATCCCGAGGGGGAGAGTCAGGTATAAAATCGAGGGTTTCTCCCGGCAAGCAAACGTCGGATGGATCCAACCGACGCCACGTGGAATCGGAGAAGGAAAAAGTGCGTGAAACATCCTGTGACTAGGGCCAGCAGGATTCATATGATGATGAAAGCTAGACCCACAGTCGTAAGTCTGACTGAATAAGTAGAATCAGGTCGTAAAGTATTCGCGAAATCCCCGCGTCACCGCAACCCGCAGTTTACGCACTGCGCCCGCTTTCTTACCGTAAGTAGAAACATACCTGTGCGAATGAAACGGTAAGGTATAATGGTCAGAGCCTTCAGAGGTCCCCGAAGGCTCTAGACCACAAAGACAAACCCGACCCTTTACAGGATCTCTTGGAATTTCTTGGAATTTGAGGTTCCCCACTCCTCCAGGGGTTGGTGGTGGTTCGCTTCGAATCCGACGTAATGAAAAGCGGTTGAGTTAATATTCAGCGACTGTGAACTCACGGGGTCATTATTAACTGTCTAAGCTCCAAAGCACACATGCGGGTGCAGTAGATTTCGAACGGTAGGTAAATTTTCAAACGTTTGCTTTTGGCACTACACGCGAAAGAAAGTTTATTAACCATGCGCGCGGCATCGGCGTGAAAGAACTTTCGAAAGGCGGAGCCAAGATATTCGCCGCTTCTTTAAAGCGGTGAGAAATTTGATAGATCCGGGTTTCGCGACAGCGACTCGAACCGTAATTATAAAACTTCCGACAGCTGTTTCTCGTGCCCCGATCTTTAAGTGCAATTTTCTCAGAAACACAGGCGGATAAACAGGTTGCGCGACCTAAATTGGCAAAAAGATTCCACTTCCAGATGTCGGAGCTAACGAAGTAGGGGGAAAAGCACCCTCCAATCCTTGGCGGCACTCGTAAGTCTCCGAAATAGTAGCTCACGATCTAATGACCAGTCCTTATACCCACTTCTTAAAATTAATTCGCTTCCTCTCACTTCCAAGCCTGAATAACACCAAAGATCAAAAATATGGTTACGAGTCCCCTGCATCTGCTGCATGTTCAGGGTGACGACAGTTTCCCGTCGAAAACCTTGAACCATTTATTTCCTTTCTCCCCGTGCCCCCCGGGTTAGCTGGAAACGAAGCGGAAGTAGGGGGCGACCTGAATATCAAGTAGCTCGAAATTCTTCTTTCAACGGACCTAAATACACACCTCCGTCCCTTTCCATGTTTTTTCTTCTTCTTCCTTCTTCCTGCTTTTTTTTCCCACACACTCTCTCGGGGCTCATCGGTAACTTGTGCGGCTCATGCCTTGGAGCGGCCAGGTCGTCTGGGGTCGGAGGAGGAAGACCCGAGAAGAGGGAGCCGGGCGGTGCTGACCTGCGCAACGGTTGATCGCGCTGGGTCAGGGACACGCGCCAGTTAAAAGAGGTCGCCGGGGTCACGGAGAAGTTCAAACCAGGTCAGGCTCTGTACGTGTACGTCATCCGGCTATTGTGCCCAGGAGCTCCTTCCTTGGCAGCTGATACCCTGATGCTGTAACGATGGTCCATGAGTACAATAGATCTCTACGCCTGAACCATTATTCCGCATCCCCAAGGTTTCCCCGTTTCTCATTATTGTTCCATACAACTTGTTCACCGATCTCTCGGCGATGAGTAATAATTCACACCAAGAAATCTGCAGAACTTTCAGTATTTCATGATCTTGCAAGCTTCGTTCTAAAATGGAATACCCTCCTTTCCGGTGTTGGCCTGGTGAAAAATGTGTTCCGCAAGGCGGATATAGATTGGTACATATGCTGCTTGTTTGGTGTTTACATATTTGTTCAATACACTTATACACCACGACGAATAAATACGGTACTCTGTTATATTCCAGCTCTCCATCGCTCTCTCTGTTCCTATTTCTCTGTCTGCCTCCCGGGAGACCGAGGTAAACTAGGTCAACGGCGGCTGGATATCGACGTGGCAACCACCTGCACCCAAACCACTGAAATTGATCGGCCCTGTCGACGAGTCGGGTGGAGAGCTTATTTCTGCACTTCACGACCGTGATATCAGAGCGAAGCAGACAGAGGAGGCTTGCATAATGACGGAATGAGCAGCCAGCGATGGATACATTGTCTGAGCTAACTTTATACACGGTACAGGAGCTGCAGAGAGCGGTTCGTGGGAAAGATGAAAGAGCAAGCAGATTGTCTACAGTCAAGGTCGATCAGCCGATCGTGAGAATTATCGCCACTGACCCAAGATAAAAATAATTATTAATGTTTCGCATGAGTTGTATAATGTCATCATACTGCGAGAAAAAAAGTATTCACCATTTAAAAAACTCACACGGTATAATAACATGCATTATCGCGTCAGCAAAATTTGACTCATGTGGGTCATTCGACGGTTAGGACAGCACGCCAAGTTTCCGTTCGGCCACACTGAAAAACGTTGCGCAATTTGTGCCGTGCTAGCCACTCTTACTATTAGCAACAGAAACGCCTTAGCGAGGGTTAGTATTAGCTACAATGGCGCCGATTGCAATGCTCTTTTTACTCTGTCAGCAATGATCGACCTCGTATTTGCCTCATATTTATCCATAATTACCACTCTCAACTTTTAAACCATAATCTCCAAATGTATTCTCACTGTGCCTTGCCCTCTTCTGGCACTGACGCATTGAGAGTAGTATTTGCTGAAGAGAACACCGAATACACAATATTTTGTACGATGTACTAAAGATTATCTTTTTTAATTTTATGGATGACAGAAAGATCACGCGAAACATCCTTCAAAAAGTTTCACCCGGGATATCATCGTGAGTATATTCGGATCAGTGAAGTGTATGATACCGCGGCAATATTTTGATGGGTTTCTTGAATTTCCCTAAGGGATATACATCGTCGGAAGGAACGTATCGTTCCCTGTTGAGCGACATCGACTATGCATTTTCTCGTAACAGCTGAGTACCAAGTCTAGAGCCGTCGCGATAGGTGATAAATTACTATCGCCCAGTAATTTACGTAACGCGAAGGTGATGATAAAAATGCGGTTTGCGACAGTCTCATTTTCATCACCATTGTCAGTCCGATAGAGCAAGAATCCAGGAGGTTGTGAGCGGGGAAAACAGAGGCAGCCTCGTCTAACTGGTTTGCGCTATGTCCTCATCTAAGGAGCTCCTGGTAGCCTGGGACGAAGTCCACATGGAGGTAAGTACAAACCTGTCCTAGTCCCGGCGATGCGGTCGCGCAAGCACCAGCAGCGCAGCACCGCCTGCGAGTCGGGAAGAAGGGATACGGGTATTGGGACGGGAAGGAAAGGGAAGGGAAGAGAAGGTTGAGGTCTGAGTTCGAGGCCAACCTGCCGTTCGCTCACTTTCCCACACGGGTTCTAGCGCGGACTTCTAGGCATTCCATGGACTGCGCGCGCTGCGCGTTTGCTCCTCGATCACGGCGACTGACGGCACCAGAGAGCGAATGGTGACCAGGGCTGCGTTCACGCCGCAAGAAACATGCACGAACGACACCGAGGACAGCCGAGCGACACCGAACCTGGCCACGGCTCGTGACCTTATTAGGCAGAATATTCATAGGGCGAGTGACAACGACAAGCGAGAGTGTACCGACAACGACGACGACGAGTTTGAAACTTTCTCGCATCGCTATTACAGTGGCTCGATCGACTTTTTTCCATCGCAACACCGCCGGTTGCTTGATTCTTGCAATGAGCTAATACCGACTACTGTGAGGTTTTGCCGTCAGGTTAGTCAAGCGTTACCTACGCTCCTTGTCTGTTGGGTATCTTTTCTCTCGAAGTAGGTACAATTTAAAATTACAAACACATTTTGCTGCTTGGCAAGAGTAGCTTGTTCACCCTGGTGGGTGAAGTAATTCTTGTTTTTTGTTTTTTTTTACTATGGCTGCTCTCGTCAGGGTCTTCCAAATGTTTAATTTCCAGTTGATGGCAAAGATTCACGCGCAGTCTTTCGCAATTACACGTACGATTAGAGTACGAAGTCGATTTGTTATACCCGAGGTCCAATCGACCCTGGGTATCTTGTAGAACAGTCAAAGACTTGTCGCTTAGATGTGTCTCAGATGCGGTGGATAAGAAGGCCGCTTACGCATTATAGTACGATGCCTAGTACGTAGACGTAAAAAACATTGTACGACGAAAGCAATTATATACTAAGAGGTATTTCTGCGATTTCACAATGAATGCGTCGAGAGTCGTATATGAGTAGGTATGTGAATACTGAATTACGACGGTGGCCCAGATGCCTGGATACGGCTTAGGCACCTTTACGCTGCTGGCAAACCATTTCCGTGAATTGTATTACCACCCGACGCTCTGCTCCTAAGAAGAATATAAGTATACATATATATCAGCTTTCTCCCGCCTAAAACTACCGTAGAGGAATAATGAATTTGACTTGGACTAGCCACGTGCTCTACGAAGCACCGTTACGCGGTTACCGAACCAACGAGTTTTTAAAACAGGCTTCCATCGCTCTCGAGCTAGTCTTCAGGCCACCTCGCGCTTATCAAATTACAATCATCTTCGTCTTTCTCTCGGTTCTTATAACTTTTTCGAGAAACAAAACCGGCTCTTGTTCCCCTGTTTTCATTCCTTTTCACGTATTTCACTCCCTTTCTATACCTGTCTAGTCATTCGATATCGTCAACCAAGAATAAAACAAGCTCAAGTCAGTATAGTTGCGAAACTCGTTCGTTCGTTCCCGAGTAATTTTTACGCCTGATCCAAGCGGCCGTTTTGAACGAGTTCCATTGCGTAACGTCTTGGCCTTTAACGAAACATCGGACGTTGTTATACCGAGACGGTATTTCATCGAAAAATTAGGTTAATGGACGTATCGATTCAGTGTTTGAGTTTCTCGTAGGTATGTGATGGATAGATGAAAGATACCTAACATCAGTACGACGACTTCAAACTGCAATGACAATTTTTTCAATTAAAACCTAGACAAAGCTTGATGCACTCATCAACCAATTATTATCCTGGAGTCATGGTGTTGTGAACGGCTACTAGTGACACATAAATTCTCAGCCTCTCTACAACGCGCTACACGATGGAACGCGGATGACGCAGACATACGCGGACTGTGTATCAACCGCACAACTCCTGCCGGTCGTTCTCCGATCCCTCCACGACGAGCCAATGTCGTCTTATCTTAGCCCAACCAGAAACCGGTCGGTGCCTCTCAGCTCCGTGTTGTTGTCGTTATGTTCGTGGAGCTCTCAGGCATAAGTCACGCGGGCGTGAAGACATACCGCACCGTGATCGGTGGCGCCACCTGTTCGCTAAACCAGACATTAACCGGAGTCTTTACGTTCACTCACAGGTGGCAACGCGGTGGCGGCAGTCTTCAGGATCACGGCTGCATCGAGTAGAAAACAAAAACAACAGACATTCCGTAATCTGACCATTCCATTTATTACTTGTCACGTGATCTAGAAAACGATCACTCATCTCGAGAAAACGTAGCGAGTGCAGTCTAATTGCCAGTTAAAGAGACTTATGTACGTTCGAATTAAAATAGGTCATAGGACAACAACTCTCAAGCAGATTGGAACGTAGGAATGTTTTCCGTTTACATTTTCTGATATTATCCTCTTTCCCTTATACGCCATACTATTTTTCCTAGTCCAGATATGACTCGGTTGGAGATAGAAAGGTAGGTACGGAGTCGAAGACGTTTGGCAAGTTACCTGACAGCGGTGCAGATGACGACTACGAGGAGGCGTATCGATCGGCGTTCGCCTTACTTCCAACCTCAACGAAGTTGCACGCACCGATCGCATTTTAATTATCCACCACCACGTAGGATTCTTTGGGGTTGGTTCAAAGTAAGCAACAGCACGATCTGACGGTCGATACAGAGTGATGGGTACATAACATCATGATCGCGATTGAAATTGGACACGATCTGGTTCACGCGTCAGAGACTCCGGCAGCAAGCGGATGCGCCATTCAGATAATAGATATAACTGCGTCCAACGAAGCGACTGACTGACTGACTGACTGACTGACTGAGTGATTGACTGAATGGGAAAGAGATAGCTACATATGCCGACCTACGCCAACGTGATTAGAGAACGACGTGTCGCACCCTCCGCCTTAACGTTGTTCACGGTGTAAATGTGGACCCTCGTTCCTCAAGTTTGAGGTGCATGAAGGTGCGTGCTAAGGGAAACCAGGAGGACCAATTGCCGTGCGCGGTGGGACCATATGACCTTACGATATCCCATATAGACGCATCGATCGCGGATCTGCGGTTCCCACAATCGCGGTCGAACGGACGAATGTAGGTTGTACATTTTATATAGGTGGGTATAACGTGAATGCGCAACCTCTGACGTGAAGCCTATCAACCGCTGCTCAGCCAACCGAGCGAGCATTTTTTAGAGCTATACGTTACTCTCGGTGCAGTGCAGTTGATGAACTGGTTTAGATCTACTGGTTTAGATAATAGCAGGTTCATACCATTATCCTACGTAGATCAGCGTCCTGCAGGGATACAATCTCTCATCCCCTCCTCGAGCATAAAGGTACATTGTACAGCGTGGAAGGTAGAAATTGCAGTGGTCAGGCTCAGACGTACCCTTCGCTCTTTAATTCTGATCCCATGAGACGCTCTAGTCTGGCCGTGTGTAAAACCATTTCTACCAGGCACTCAGTACGTGCATCTAGTCCAATCCACTTTGAGGTTTGCAGGATGGATGGAGTGCAGGTAGGTACCGCTGATCTAAACAACCGTCTTTCACCACTCGAAGCCAGCCATTCCCTCCGCAGTATTAACAAAAAAATAAAATAAACCGCTCGTTCGATGGTTGAAGGTGTTCGTTCCTTGGCCTGTGCCCTTTTGCACCACGATCCTATGTCGGTGAGGCCGGGAAGCAGAGGCGTCACTGCCCGTAGTTGTGGTATGTAGTTACATACGGGTGTTCGCCATTTGCATAGATAACCGCGAGTAGATTGTTTTGTGAGTATTTACGACACGGTTGGTTGTAGGCGGGTGCTGCATGGTGTATTAAAGCCGTAACGCTGGGCGCCCGCATGGGGCCGTCACCGACACGATGAGAATTACGACTTCTGCAGAATGTTTAGCAAACCAATAACTACCAACCGACCGCCTGCACTGGCACCAATCAGCTAAAAAACAAACAGACTGGGACGGCTTATCGAACTTGTGTTGTAAGGCATGCGTGCGCGGACGTTCGATTTCATTTGACGTTAAAAAAGGAACTGTGAAAAATACGAAGACGAGTCTCTCCCTCTTTCTTTCGCATAGGCACTCGTCTATAATCCACCGGATATTTACACCTGGGTTGGTACAGGGTTTTCACGCTTTGCAGGTTATCGTTGGCAACCATGGCAAGGCAGAAGAAATGAACCAGGTTCGAAGGTAACCATAATGTGCCTTAAGCCAGACGATTAGTTACGGGAAACATACAAAAGATATACTATCTTACGGAGGTAAAAAGTTTTTAAACTACTTAAGAAATTTTTCACAAGTGTATTTCAATGGGTACGTATGTAACTAATGCTATTGCCGTAGAATGTAATGACGATACGAACCACGGCAATTACGACACCATCGTATTTGGTTTCATTGGAAATTGGGCAACCATCGATTGAATACGAGCTGCGACCGTTCTTTTGTCACCGTCACCCTGCAGCAGTACGCAATACACCGCAATTTCTCACCACCGCAACAAAAACCGTTTCGTAATTGAAATTCGGTCAAATATTCGTCAACGTATACTGTCGCGATTCGATGCCAAGTCAGTTTTTACATCCAGAATAATTGTTCAATTCAACAGAAATATACCCTCTATTCGATATATATATATATATATATATCTATTGCTGCTTGTCACGCCGTTCACGTTATAGGAGTATAACTACCGACCGGGTATATTCCTCATCGAAGCTGAAGCCGGAAGAGCGACGATCACGATTTCGTTTCCTGATTAACTGCGGTGCTTTGATCGAATATCGAAACTGCGTACGCACCGCGACGCGCCATTGTACGTCGATAATGATAAGCGATGGAGGTACCTGTTCTGTATATTACTTGCGTTATATTCCTTTGAATAAGTTCAATAGACCCGGACGGTACCAACGACACCGAAATCGGCCTGAACCAGGTACAAAGAGGGACGGCGGCGCTCGGTCCTGGACATGATATTAATTCTGTTCGATTTTCTGCACAATTACATTTCATATACCTAATAGAGCGGTAATTAAGTGACGATTTGTCGCTATTTTATTACAGCCAGAATTGGATAATACTGCGAAATATTTCAGTTTCAACTCTAGTTGTTACAGATAAATATCACGGAAGGAGAAATGTTCAACACGATTTCCAATTTTGTATGAATTATCGAAGGAAATAAATCCCAAGATCTCAGTATAGAACGTACTGAAACGGTCATTGACTGACTGGCGTTTAAAGGCCATCGGAAACACGTGCGCGATATAAATTAACGCATCGAAAACATACAGTGCCAACGATTCCGTTCAAGGTCAGCTGTATACTTTCACGTTCAACACCCCATGTACGAATACACTTGAGGTCAGTGATTCTGCGACGCTAATTTCTTGGACAAGTCGGTCACGTTGGCAATGGAGAATCAGCCCGCAGCGCCACCGCCGGCCGGTCGCGAAACAAGCTCAATCTTCGTAAACATAACATAATCCGTGATTGTCGAATCTAACCCAAAGATATAAAATAAACCAAAACACAGAGGTTAAGCCGATTTTTCGCGACCGGCCGGCGGTGGCACTGCGGTCTGATTCTCCATTGCCAACGTAACCGACTTATCTGTGAAATTAGCCGTCACCGAATTACTGTCCTTGAGTGTACGTTCTATTTGCTCACAGGACATTCACATGCCGAAAAAAGAATGTGTAATGACTATATCAAATGGGCTCATTGTTTCTGTACAGAAGAAACCAACATATCGACACGTTTTTTTGAACGCTGCGTTAATTGAAATTAGATATGCGTGTATATCTAATAGCAGTATGTTCCGGTAATAAACGAATATACATCAGCACAATATTGAGCTTCGAGTCTTATCATTTACCATTACTATTCGTACGGGTTATTAAATTTCATTTACTTTTTCAAGATTTTACTGTAGTATTTTCGATCGATCGAAATTTTGGCAACATACGTATATATGCATATATATACATGTCTCAAGTATATAAATTATTCCATATTCACGAACCAAAACAGTTTTTGTACTGCGCATCATAGCGTGTTATATTTAACGTTCAACGTTTCTAAACTAGCATATAAGATACCCTAGTTTCACTACTATTCCATAAACGAAAGTTAATAACCCCGAGACGAAGAGAGACTGAAGGGAGTGGTGAGAGAGAAAGAGAGAAAGAAATAAAGTAAGAAGGAAAAAAAAAAAAACAGTGTAGAAGTAACCGAAAACAAAAAAATCCACGTGCGAAGTCTAATTTACTCACCAATCTTGCCGTTGGGACTATACGGATCGTAGCTGCCTGAGCTCAACGGACTGGCATATCCGTTGTTGTTCGATGCCTGTGGGATCTGAGGCTGTTGTGTAGTCGGTGCAGTCTGTGTCTGAGATTGCGTGAGCGGGGTGGAGTGGGCCAAGGGGGGTTGTTGCTGTTGCTGGGGTACTTGGTACTGGTGATGATGAAGCTGCTGTTGCTGCTGCTGTTGTTGTTGAGGCGTCGCGTAAAGCGGATGCTGGGTCGGCAGGGGTTCGGGGGAATTGGGACTGTGGGGCGCCAACCAGTCGTCGGGTCGTGGCCGCTTATTGCTACTCGCAATACCGGCGAAGAGTCCACCGGCGCTACCGGCGCTCTGTATTCCCGCGTTGTTGTTGCCGCCCCCACCCCCGCCTCCACCGCCGCCTCCGCCTCCGCCTCCTCCGCCGCCGCCGCCGCCGCCTCCACCACCATCTCCTCCTCTTCTTCCTCCTCCTCCTCCTCCTCCTCCTCCTCCTCCTCCTCCTCCACCGCCAGCGAGAGAAGTGCTGGCCAAGTGCTCGGGCGTCTCCGCCTTGACTCGGGGGCCCGCGGGCCCCTCGGAGGTGTCCATGTTAGAAGGCGCTAGCCGGGTAGCGGGGGCCAAAACGACGGCCCCAGCTCCCGCCACCACGGACGCCTCATCGTACCGCACCGCGACGCCGCCGCCGCTCACTAGGCTGGCCACCGTGACTCCGGTTTAACTGGCCGATCGGCGCCCACCGGACGCACCACGGTCAAATAAACGCACACCTCGCGTTCGCCTAGCGTCGATAAGTCGGTAAGGATGGTACCTCCGGCCGAAAAATTCACGAGGGTCATGCGAGGGATGGGGGGTGGGAGGGGGAGGGAGGGAGGGATAGGGGAACGGGGTTTTCGGAGAAATGTCGCTTCGCCTTCCTGTTTGGTTTTATCGTTAAACTCGGCGAAAAGAAGGCCGCGTCCCGGAAACAACGTCGTTTTTCGTCTCACCTTCTTTTCTTTCTGTCTTTCTTTTTCTTTTTTTTTTTTTTCCCCTCCCTTCTTACATACAACAATTGATCGTAGAAAAACTAAACAAACTTTTCATTCTCGGACGTTTACATCCCGCGGCCGCGTTCTCCACTGTCGCTTCTTCTTCTTCTTCGTCTTCTTCTTCTTCTTCTTTTTCTTTTTCTTTTCACTCGCGCCAGAGCCTGATGAAACTGCACGCGTCACTTTATCGGGGATTACCTTTCTCGCACTTCACTCGTCGAATACGTCGAGGGCTGATTCGTGATAACTTTTGTTACTGTTCAACCTCTTTTCGATGTTGCTTAACAAACGTTAGTTTTCTAACGCATCTTTGTCGTACTCGATACCGATGATATCTCCTTAGACCTATACCACGGGTTGCGAGGTAAATACGATCGGTGTATCTGTAACAAAAAATACACAAACGTGGTTAGGAATATACCATAAACTAATTTGCTTCGAATCTATAATTGATGACATCGTCTTATTGTTTCATGATACAATTAATTATTAAAATTTTGCAATTTAAAAACTCTTCACATCAATCTTTACACAATACATACGTGTATATACATATATACGTTAACTAAAAAGTTGTTGGCACAGTGCCTGTCCTATACAGGGGTTTTCGTCCGATAAACTGATAGTGATCAAAAATTGATACTTGCGATGATAGATTTAAATATCGAACTAACGTTTTATACACCAACAGGTTATATCGCAGAGCGTTTGCTTACGCAGCGTTACAGACGTGATAAATAAAATTACTGTTATTGTGACATCATTTGCGTTGATCTTATACAATTCCTCTCCGTATTCAAATAAAAAAATTTTTTTTTAGTTTTTTTCATTTATAAAGTATTTTCATTTCCTGTAATCACAACGGTAAAATTATTCTCGTCATTTTAACGGTAGGCATAAAACATGGTAGAAAAATTTTTTCTCATCGTAAGAGAACAACTACTCATGACAACAGCGGAGACAACGACGAAGGTTGAACGTACATTATAGTGAGGAAATAAACAACTATGAAGTAACAAACGTCTACGTTATCCAATTTCTCGGTAATAACCTGCGGCGTATATTACGTATAAAAAATAATACGACCGTTTTTCGCTAAACTTTTTTGTCTAGATAAATTATCATCGTTCGATGTGTCAACGTGTAATAATCATTCGGTGCGAATTGTGGTGAGCTTGAGTAAAGCAACATATTTACTATATAGTGCATTAGAAATTAATCCGAGTACCTAAATTTGAACACAACACAACCTAGAATATCGACAATATTTGAGAAAACATTTCACAATTAAAACATTCGAAATGATTGAATCCGGGTGTTATTTTTACCACCTTAGCGACATTCAAAGGATTGCCTAAAATTATTTTACTAATAGTTATCTTCCGAGCGTATATTCGATAGTACGCAGAGCTTCATCGGGTTGCAAGTCAGGATTCTAGTCTTCTCCTAACTTTTTGATTCAAACGCTCATGTCGAGTCGATTTGTCGTCAACAGTACCATGTATAAATATTGCAGATGCGCACACGTGCATCCGTATTAACCATGAACGAATTATACCGTGTGACGTGTATAAGAAGCGAGTCAAAAGGGGGAAAATAAACGAAAACGACTTAGGTCGAAATTCTTATTTCACCATCGATCGTAAGTGAGAGATAGTTGGTTTCGATGCGATCGAAAGGATTAAGCGAGTTCCATTCGCCCAAGGGTATAGCCAGAACAGATTTTTACGTTCATGCTAATCACGCTAATTCTGTCGGCGAGAAATATGCTTCCCCTGGCGGCTAAAGAATTTCCGTAAAACAGCTTAAAACCTTAGGTTATAACTGTGGCTGAAATAATTCAACGCACCTGTCCAACACTTGTTACGTATTAGTCCGTTCGACGGTGAACAGCAATTTCAGGTTTTGAAAGGCGAACGATTTTACAACTTTATCGCGAAGTCACCTTGACCGAATCGCGTGAAAATATCGACGTGATGTAAAACCCGCAGGTTGGTCGGTCAGTCGATCCTTTCCCGATCCGAACCGCACTCTGTTATACCGGGGTAAAAATTTCCGCGTCGTTAATTTCAACAGTCGACGTGTCTCTGCGCGAAGCGAACACCGTGACGCAGTTGCCGAAACTGTGGAACCAAGGCCCCCCCCCCCCCCCCCCCCCCTCCACTCGGGGCCCAACTTTCTACGCAGCTATGGGCCCGAAAACCAGGAGTCGTTTACTCCCACCGTCCCTCTCCGTCCGACAGCTCGGAACAGCCAGCGAGATCTTCACAAGGAGCGTATAGTATTCTTCTTCGTCTCGGGTCGTGGGCCACTGCCCCAGTGGTCCCTCGGGTACGTGGGCCGAGGACTGCGTAGTCATACTTTTCGGGAGAGTCGATTCGGAGAAGCGTAAGTAGGTGAGGAAAAATCGAGAATGAAATGTTTCGATTCGATAATTGAATTGAAATTTCAAAAATTTCAAATAGGTTGCAGGTCGGATGAAAATCCATATTTTTTAACAATTTTACTATCATTTTTTTAACAAAGAGATAGCAGTCGCGCATTGAGTATATTTTCAATAATTTTATATTTCGAAGCTACCGCGAAGATTGATCTAGAAAAGTACGAGAACCGAGAATGCTGGAATGATGAAGAAGAGGTCCGATGTCGATGCTGCATTTCAAAGCGTTTCAAATCTCGTGTAGATTCGTTTGATTTCACTCTATCGTGTCTTATTTTATTCGACAAACGTTTTTTGTCTACCAATTATGAGCTGAAAGTATAATTTTCATTTATTATCTTGGCATTGTTAAATATTTCACAACATCGCAACGGCGTCGATTGTGGTCAATACAATAGCAGTATTGAATTAACTATTAAACAGGAATAGAAAATCCGTTTCAGTAATATTGTAGAGAATAAGTATTTTGAATAAAACGAGCCATCGTAGAGTAAAATCGGACGGATCTACTTGGTTTTTAAAAATCTTGAAGAAATTTTGAATGAAGCATTCCGTGGCGATTTTTTTTTTTATTACAAAAAAAAAACTCAAATCAGCAACGTCCTGCTTCAAACGTTGTTTAATTTTTTTGTTTTGCATATCCGTATCGAGGGATTATTGTTTTGATAATTCAACTCGATTAACCTTTCAGCTGCATTTGTTCAACCCAATTATTATAATCTCTTCGTATTTAAATTGTTTTGACTGTACACCTGCCAAATCTCAACGTGGATGGTCCAAGAGCGTCCAGCCGTCATATAACCGCGGGCGTCGTTTTAATTTTTGTGTTTTGTTAGCGGCTGCTGCTTTGACGCACGAGCCGAGAGGAGAAACGGGAATCTTTGGGATTCCGACCTCGTGAGAGAAAGGAAGGATACCGAGGGAGGAAATCGGAGAGGGAAATCGGTCCGAATCTTCCGGGGTCATTGATCGGTTCAGTCTTCTTCGAGATTTCGAGCTTTCACGGCCGTAAAATTGTGTCGAAGTTATAGTAACGTTAACGTAACGAAAGATCGGTAGAGAAGAAAAAAAAAACAATGTCTATTTTGCAACTTTAGTATTGATTTGAATTGCATAATCACTTGAATTTACAAAGTATGAGTAATATCTGGTTAACCTAAATTTTTAAAATCATAATCTTTCATTACGATGCATAGTCACATTAATTAACGCTGCAAACTTTACCCTCGTTGTTCTTCAAATCAATTTGAAATGTAATAAAACACTTTTGAAATAGATAACCATTTGAAATGTCGCCCAAATCCTGGAATTCGGAGGGGGGGTCACAAATTCTCGACTTCAGATTTCCCTGACTTTTCTTTACCTTCTGTCGAAAAGGAATCTGGATTAGTCGAGGACAGTACAAACAGGACGCAACAGTGAAGCTTAATAAACTGATTGACCAACTGCGCATGCGCGATGTCTGATTTTCACGCAGTCTGACCAACTCAAACTTCAGCTGTGAAACTCAGCTTACTGATATTATACAGATGATGAAAGTTTTTTCAAGTTAAATAGACTTAAAACAATCGATACAGCGATTCGATAAGACTGGGCAAACTTTTATTATTAATCGAGTAACCACCGATGACTGCTAAGATTTAATTCGTCAGTCGATACGTGAGAGTTCCGAAAATATCGATATCCCGTTTCGAGTCAAGTTGGCTACCCTGTCTTGCGGGCGAAAACGATAATCTCGCCGACCAATAGAGTTCGATTATTTGACGCATGCGCAGTTTCACTGCTTTCACTCGGGATGGACCGAATCATAAACGGTGCTTCCGAAATTCGAACGTTAGCTTTAGGTTCAAATATTTATAAAGGGCAGCGCACCCGGTTCCGTCCCACCTGAGTGACTCGGGCGGGTGCTTGCCATTAGCGAGTGAATTCCGGGCCGTCGGAAAGGCCGGATAGAACGATAGCCGACGTGCCATAAGGAGAGTGAAAGGTCTTGTCGTCGGCGCCCTTTCGATGTCCTTTTGGCGACCCGTCGCCGCGCTTTGCCTGCCCTTTCCATCAACTTTCACCATATAATCGGGGAGACGACGAAGCCAACTAAAAAGTATAACCGGACCCAACGAACCGTTCGATGAGTATACCTCGTTCGTTATTCCAGTCCACGTAACACCCTGCATTTGTCCTTTAACCCGGCCTTGCAATTTGCTTGTTCTTCTTCCGACGAGAAGGTCCGATCATTTTTTTCCCTCTCCAGATCAAAAAACATGCTAGCGTGCAATCGTTCATCTCCTCGATCTAGACTCGCGGTTTGGCCAACTTTATTACCAAAATAAATATGTCAGTGTTTACAATTTTTCTAGCCGCGATGAGAGTTTCGGTGCTTTATCTTGACCCTTGAATCAATAGGTTGAAGGCAAATTTTACCTTATGGTCTATTTCTCATAATCAGTGTGTAAGAAGAAATAATGACAGAAACTCAATAAATCATCAAATTCTAACAGCAAAAAAGTTTGGATTTTTAATTCTCCGTCAAACCTGCACGATCAAACGAAATAATCATGAAAAAACACGAATACCTTACTTTATAGTCTTTCAAACCGTCACATCCAAACCAGAAACAATCGCGATAATATTTCAGAAGTAATCGAAGATTAAAATTGCACTCTTCCAAGTTCAAAGCTTTACTCTACAAGTCTCACGTTGTTGTCATTGTACTATTGAGCAGCAGCACATTTATTACATAACAAAACTGCTACGTTACGCAAGCTGAAGATAAAAAAATTTAACTATACGTATATAAATGTAACTACTTCCACGCTGATCGTGACCGCAAGCTTACAATACTGCATACATACGTACATTGTAAGTTTGCGGTTACGATCAGCATGGAAGTAGTGACATTCATAAACACGTATAGTTAAAGCAATAGATAAAAAAAAATAAATAAATAAATAAATAAATAAATACTAAAACAAAAAATAACAGCAAAAACACCTGATACCGAGACATTTACTACCGCATTTATAACAAAGCATATGGAAAACTTCGAACGGATATAAAATTTTTATTACATCTTCCCATCTTTACTAACTCGCACACGTGCTCGCGTCAATACTTAGACCAGTTTTTATCAATTAAACTTGAACGTTTTTCTACTTGTGTCATATAGACCCGTTCTCTCTCTGATATCGTATGATGTATACGTGCATGTATGTATATATATATATATATATATATATATATATATATTATCATACGTAATCATCGAATATACAGTATTCAGATTACGTGTATGTTACGTATACAATTTGAACGAGTATGATACGATAACGCTCGACCCCCCATCGTGCAGCTGATCATTAATCGTGACACGTGCAGCTGTGTTCCAGTTTACCCGACACTGTACAAACAGTGATTTCGAATGGATTTGAAAATTTGAGAATATTTCTTGGCACCTCGATTCGCACCTGCACGACGACGAAAAGAAAAGAGATTAAGAACGAGGAAATATCAGATTCCCAAATTTCATCAAGCGTTGCGAGATGATCGTGAAAGAAGAAAAAAAAAAAAAGAAACTGAAAAAAAAACTGAAAAAAGAAAAAGAATGAGCGCAGTCAGGATGAGACACGTGGTGTTTTTTTCTCCGTGCGAGTATGAAGTCATCAACGGAGAGAGTCAATGTCCCCGCAGTGCCAAAAACGCGACGAACACGCCGCGGTTCGCTAGTCGAAGAATAACTGCCAATAAGAGGTACAATAAAAAGTAATAAAATCAATTAACGATGAGCAAGGATCGTACGCCGAGGAGTATGAGGAGGAATATGCAATTGAATCGGCAATCCAACGCGTTTATTCGTGATAAACAATTCGCGTACATCGAACCCGGCATACATGTGCGTACTCAACGCGTCATCGTCATTATTCTACAAGTGATATCCACGTTTCGTGGGAAATCAACAAATCCAGGACAGGCAAAAAAGGATGCTCGAGTAATTTGTGCATCTGATTTTCTTAGGCGGTATATATTAATATAGTCAGAGATTAATAAGCGGTGAAAGAAAATAGCAAACATGTTTGGTAGAAAGGTGTTTTTTTTTTTTATTTATTGCTTCTCATTCTTTGTGCCGCATGCGAAAAACACTTGTTGCAAATAGCAAGAAAATAGTCTAATTCCGTACGATAGTATTTACGATGATTTGAAGTTCATGGTTATGAAAATATTTACAGGATCAAGTTCTTATGACGTACCGAATGCGGTTGAGTGGTATAACAATTTAGAAGAAGAAAAGGATAAAAATAAAGAATCACGCTTCTTCCCAGTGTTATTCCTGGATGACTTTCGTGTTCCAAAAGCGATCTTTCTAAATTGAATTTATTCAAAGAACTTATTTTGCCGAAAATCGATACTCTTTGCTAATTTAATAACTAAGATTCTCGTAAATTCACGATTTATCATTTATTACTATAATCGTGAGCAACGAAAAAATCTTTTCAAGTGTTGAAAGAGAGGGAAAATTAAAAAAACAAAAAAAAAACAAAGAAAAGAAATAAAAATTTAGAAATACTTAAAATTGAAAACGCAAGTTTCATATCGTACGTCGATTCTGAATTTTAAATCTCTGAGAATTGTTAAAAAAAAATATTTACCAGATTCTACTTCGTTATATTTCACTCAAACTTTTCCCAATTTTTCAAAGAGAACTTGACACACCTTACGAATATGAAAAATTTGATCGATACTCAAGAAACGACTATTGCTGATACGTCCGTGAGTATGTCTCGCGAAACAGTAAATAATATTGAATAAAAAACAAAAAAAAAAAAAAAGTCAGCACTAGCATACGGACAATCGTAAAATCTCCTTAACGAAAGAATTCGTTCGTTCTCCGTAACATCTTTCAAATTCCACGTTCACCGGATTGCCCTACCAGCTTTGCTACCGCAAAGCAGCGGTTCGTTTCGAGTTGCGATGAATATCGGTTGTTTGTCCCCTGGACCGGCGCCAGTACGCGTCATCGTCATCAAGTCTCCCAGGAGGCCAAGTCAGCAGGCAGCCTTTGAATGGCGCGTGCCAAGAAGAAGAAGAAGAAGAAGAAGAAGAAGAAGAGGAGGAAAAAGAAGAAGAAGAGGAAGAAGAAGTAACCGGGAGGCGATCAAGGAAGACGGCAGATTTTCTCTCTTCCGCCACTTCCGTCCGCCTGCGACTGCCGCTTTATACGTACACCGCGTCATCGTCGCATACACACCCGCGTTCTAATTAATGGCCGTGTACGTCTCACACGCGTCGCGAGAGCAGACCGCCTGACTCCTACGTCGCGCGTCCTTGCGTTGCGGCTGGGATATCGAACGCTAAAGAACCGCGAAGCCCTGACCCACCCTAAGCGTGCCAAACAAACGAAGGATCGGCGACCGCGCTCTGCCTATACCCCCACCTTCCCGCCAGATACGTCAGATTTTCGTCATGAAGCTCATGACGTAAGAGAAAATAAAGTGTGTCATAAGTTAAGAACGATTTTCGCTCATTCTGGTAAGATCCATGTGAAAGTAGAAATAAAGTCCCTAGAAATTAAGTCACTAGACTAGTAAAACCTAGGGATTTCAGAGTCCATGAGTTGGAGTAAGGAGTAAAAGATTTCAGTTTCACTTTCTTGCTTCTTTCTTCCCTTTCTCCTCGACAGTTTACGGAAGAGGACGTGTGTAACAAAAAAAAAAAAAAAAAAAACTTATTCTAAAATATTGCCAAATATAACCGACAGATAAATAAAATATTACCAGTGTATTACTCAAATACGTCCACAAACATATCCTTCACAATCCAAGATGACGTTATAGAAATAATGTAGATATAGGTTACTTGAGATTGCTTATTCATTTCCGTATATTCTGTTAAACGAAAACGACAAATTTTGGAGTCAAAAGTTGGAAATATAATAATATTGACACTGATGGAGAAAATATCAAGCTTGTATGACGTCACGAGGTTCGTAAGCTTTTTGGAATCTGAAATTCCCTGACTTTTCACAGACTTTTTCCTGCTGTTAGCAATTACCTGAGTTTTTCTGGTTTTCCCTGTGCGTACGAACCTTGCCTCACCTTGGATATGTTTTGCGAATAGTTGAACTAAAGCGTGTGCGCATTGTCTCGTCTTATTTCCTTACATCACGACGAAGCTGAAGTTAGCAGCCGGAGGAGTCCAATCTTTAGAAGCAATGGAACACATGTTGTAAAAAGTTATCAATGATCCTTTTCGTCGTGGTTGTAAGGGTTCAGGTATCAATGTTAAAGGTCGAAAGTTCGAAACCGATTTCTGCAGCAATGTGACAGACTTTCCGATTCAAAATCAGGATGGCAATTCGACTCTGGTTCATACACGAATCGCGATGATGTTCACCGAATAGTAGCAGGACTGTGAGCATAAGTGGCGAATGAACGAACAGCTGAGTAGGCTTCAGCCTTGAAGTGCGTCTAAATGTCACGAAGGGGTTTGTCAGACGGGGGACGAAATTTATCCGTAATTCAAGCTTTCAATCTGAACGATGAAATCAGTCGGATAATCGAATCTGAAATCCGAGTATTATATTCACTCTGAACCCGAAGTAGATAATAAACCACTTCGGTATCGGACAAATCATAACAGAAGATGCGTGAATTGAAGCGCGAAATTGATTCCGATGGACCGTAACGCCGCTTCGTTTTGCACAAGGCGAGAGAAGTTACGTTAACAATAAACAAAGATTTCCCTGTTAGATCCATTCTGTGTCTCGAACCTTTCGCACGTCTAAAACTACGCACAATCTTACTCGTAATCAGTCAATGAATTGAAATTATTCTTGGAGATGGATCAACGGTTTTAAAATTAGTTCAAGACAATGCGAGAACTGCACAATAATTCTGAGTCTATTTTAAACCTTATAAGACATTTTCCGCAAGTCTGCTGAACATCTGCATCTGACATCATCCAGCTGTGCGGTACATGAAAAGCCGCGTGTATTTCTTTCGTGAAAACAATCGTGGAGAAAACAGTGCCATGGAAACGGAGAAGAATAGAAGCTTGTCATTGGCGGAGAAACGGGGTATAATAACGTCACGGTTCGTTCGGTTGCTATCTGGAAATTCATTCGCAGTGTCTGTTGAAGATCATGATCACGTTTAGCTGTTATTGATCGACGAGTTTACACGCTGTTGTTGGACTAATACTAATAAAAAACAATCGACCTCTTTGTTTCCATCCATCCATCCATTCATCCATCTTTCTTCCTCCATTTCGCCAACAGCAACTCTCTACAAGCGTATCGCCCTAAAGTATAAGTTATTTACAAAAAAGGCACTCGACCTTGGTGACATTGCACATGGCACGCTGCTGCATGATGGTGCGTATGCTCGTGCACGCTTATAAGTGTTATTTTGAAACCGGGGTTATTTTTACCGTAACATTTATGCACCGACGTGCAACTGCCCCTGATGACATGCGCAGCTTGCTGGTGCATCGGCCATCTGCTTTCCTCCCTCGAGGATCCAAACTCTAAACCCTGGCCCTGACTATCCGTGACCTCGCATGCTGTTGCGGTACTGCCAAAATACCGAGGATCATCGCCCGAAGTGATGCTATGATCTTGATTTTGCTCCACATGCTTCCTGATCTTCGCCACTTGCAAGGAGAGTATCAGACCTCGAGATCACAGATTCTGCTGAAACCTCTAGGAGGGGGTTGTTTCGGTTTAAAATATGGAGCTTCCGATGTCTGGTTCCATGCGTTGGGTCTTCCCTCGCTCGATTTAGAACACATCGGGTTTTCGAAAATCCGCAACTCAAACTTTACTACGACTTTGAAATGTTATATCTCTTTACATTTCAATCTATCAGAACCCTGCCATTGAATATTTAAGAGAGGATAATGAAAATTAATATGTCGGGCAAAGATACACAGCGGGTTTCTTTCAATAGGTAATTCCACTCGTTAAACTGCTGATATAAACAATTTTAACAGGAGTGAAAAACGGCCTAATGAATAAAACTACGCATCGGAAGCTCAATATTTTAGGGGAAAAAAAACCTACAAGTGTCGGTAAAATCTGTGAACCGGAGGTCTGATATTATCTTTGTTAAGACTGTCGATCTAGTAACGTCAAGGTAACGAAGCATTGGGAATAAAAGCACTATGTGACAATTTTAAAACGACTTTGAAGCGGTCAAGTTTTCAAAACATGCGTACGCACGTTTTGCTTTCCTTCCGATTTACCGAATTCCACAAAATCCCGAACTTTCCAACTAAATACGTTTCCTGAGCGCGCATCGTTGCAACAACATTGCTATAACTTCAACCTTACAGAAACATACCAAGAGTGTCGCACATGCAGACTTAACCGTTATTTCAACCGTATAGCCTCAGTAAAAATTTATCAACCGAAATTTCCAGCTGATTAGCCAAAATTCCAGCACCGGTTGTTGGCAGCATGCAGCTCGAATAAACGCATTCCGAGGCACTCAGCCAGCCAACCAGCCAGCCAGTCAGTCAGTCAGTCCGGGGTACCAAGCACATTTGGCGGGGCGATGCAGCAGAGCGTTTGGACGACGAGTTGTATAGGTTCCTACACTAACTGCAGGCACCAATGCCATCTGGGTCAATGTCTGTGACCGCAGCCTCCAGAGCTGGCTGAACGCTCGCTCCAGGGATTGCGAATCCCGCTGGGTTACCTTGGACCCGGGGTACGGTTGCAGGTTCACCATTGGGGGTATGGGGATGGATGCACCGCTACTCGCCATCGTTGGTATTTTCTACCCCGGTAATGGTGGTGGTGGTGTTGGTAGTGGTGGTGGTGGTGGTGCCGCCGAGGATCGATTCCACAGACCGCGCTCTCGAGAGTGCATGCGCGATGAAACTGGGGCGCACAACCCACTTGGTTCATAGTGCAAGGCTACCAAAAGCCCCCTTTCTCATTTCCTCAGTCACACCCCGCTTCACTCGTTTCCCCCTCCTCAACCTGCAGTTCTGCGTCAGAGTGCATCCGCTCAAATCTCAATCCGAAGCCTTTTGACTTTTTCATACGACGCGTGATGCAGGGTTCCTCATCACCTTTCACGGGAGATACGTTCTCTTCCGAACCATCTTTACAACTGTAATAATCTCACGTAGTTACGTACCTGAACTTTCAACGATCGATCAAGTTTTATCGAGAAATCAATTATTCCCGCATGCTAGGTACATAGATCTGCATCATTTGTGTTTACTGTACCGTCTGCAGTAATCACCAAGAAGTTTACTTTTAATCCCTTCGATTGCTCGAGTCATGACTAATGAAATTCCTGATTTTGAGCAAGTTTTCAATATTTCTTGGTACACTCTATTATTTTTTTAATCGATGTTCACATAGATCGAAGCACCTCTAGTACCATTTGCGATCATAAACTCTGATTACACGTGATGAATCTGACCATAACTGGTACCAAGATGACACCAAAATCGGTACAAGTACCCTACTGAGATTCAATGATAAATATCTGAAGAGCGAATGAAACTTATTTGAGAAGAGTAAGAACTGGTACATGTTTGTGGATGAATATTGCAACGATCTATGATCCGTACGTTTACGATTCTGCCGCTTTTCGGTCAAGCTTGATCGATCGAATCTTCAAGTATAATAAATGAAAAAGTGAAATATTATAAAATTCATAACTGGTAAATCCGTCGACTGATAATTTATCACGTAATTTCAAAAAAAAAAAAAAAAAAGAAGGAGCAGATATTCGAAGCTTCGTACATTCCAATGGATTCCCACATCGAGTGAACTTTTCGGGATGCATTTTGTGGCCGAGTCTAACGGCTGCGGAACTTCTGTTCGTCAGATTATGGAAAAATTTCGTGATTACGTGATTCGAAAACAGACAAGTAAAAGGGTAAATGTTATATTTGACACTTTTCCTTCGACACTTTCGTATACGTGGATTTTCGACGTTGCCGAATTCTCAGACTGGATATTCAAAGTAAACCTGAAGTCCTGATACGTTTCTTCTCGCGGAAATTCCCTGACCCCAAGTTTCGAATTCACGTTTGGCACAATCCTTACGTAATCGGAATATACGCAACCGAATATACACAGTATAATATATAAAACGAGAAGTCAGTCGGATAATTCTTACATAATCGAGTTCGCCTGTATCGCATGATCCGATTTAGGCGAATGTATTATAAAAGCGTGCTGCTTACTGCCTGCCTTGATACCGGGTGCATTTGTGTGAACTCAGTCAATGACATTGTTTGATATTTATGAGAACCACGGAGGTTGAAGAGAAAGAGGGAAGGGGGGGGAGGGAGGGAGAGAGAGAGAGAGAGAGAGAGAGAGAGAGAGAGCGATGTAAGTAGCCGCGACGTCAACCAGCCAAAAACAGAATGTGTGTATAATAACCCAACACGTTGAGGTGTCAATATCCGTTCAAATAATAGCCGAGTCATAGCTAAATATCATTGTCGGCTACGTCCGTCCGGTTATGTCACGAACACGAGATCGGACTTGTTGTAATAATAAAACCACGAAGACACGTGTTCGCATCAAATCGTCATCGTGTCGTTACAATATGTATCATGTTTTGAGTAGGAGCGTGCAAAGTTCTGTCAATGGATACCGATATACCAATCGTAATATCGTTCGTGGAATATGACACTATTTATACCTACACATCAAGCATTTGATAGCTTTATGATGCAGAGTACAAACCGCTAATGGTGTCACAAATAGTCTGAGAGTACGATAAAGTTTAGTATACCAAGTACTTAAACGTTATTTGGCTGTTGATCTTGAGTTTCTGGGATGTATTTTTTTTTCTTTTTTTTCTTTTATTTCGTTTAATTTTCACCATATTACTTGGACGCGGTCTTTTTGTCCAAATGTGTAAGAACAAAGAGAGAAACAGTACCTAACCGGTCACGTGACTTGTAAAGTCACTTAGACCAATCGGATCGTCCGTCGAAGAGACAAAACATCGCCTTACCACGTCTGTCTGTCAGACACTTTCCACATATGGAAAAAGATAGGCCAAGTTTCCTCCAGGTACTCATATGGTCTAATTATAAGCAGTAAAGGTATGAATAATCTCTCGACAAGGTAAAGGCAAACATTACCTTATCAAGAAACATATCTGTGAAACAATGACAGGGCATCTATCCATCTCTTCTTGGTATACGCTGGGCGCTTGATCATCGCGTTCACCTTACTTCTCCACTTCGGGCAGATCATCAATCAAGTGATCCTTGTCCGAGGTCGAGCTCTCGTGTTAATGACATGGAAGTGGCAACGAGTAGCTGATTCCAATGAGTTAAAGCACCGATTGACAGACTCTAAATTCTAAAAGGATTCACTTTTAGCTCAAGTCCAAGAGATGCCTCATTACACCGTGTGTGACACCTTCCCGTTTAAATGACGTGTAAAAAACTTTTAATACTCAATCCAACTTCATTGAGCAGTTTTCCAAAATAATCGTGCGGTACGATCTGACAGTTGGACTGGCTTCATATTCTCAATAGATATAACAACGTTTTGGTTCTTTTCGTGTAGACCTTGAAAAGTTGAATTCGATACATCATTTCGAACGAAAGGTACAAAACGTCCTGATGTTTTCTACTATTCAATTTCTGGTTAATCCTTTCTAGGAAAAAGCTATTAATATTCGATCAGACAATTTAATTAATTACCTGCAACCTCATATCTGTATAATCGATTTTGGATTATGTAATCCGCGAGGAAACTGGATTAAATACTTCCTTTTTTTTTATACCCATGTTATTCGAATGGGGAAAAGTTCTCATCAAAATCTTATACGTCTGGAGGATATTTGAAAAAAGGTTAAATTTGAAAAAAAAATAAACATTCCCCTAATCAGAAACAATTTAGCGGATGTACGATGATGACGCGACCACGAACAAACAACCAAACGATTACTTGTCAATGACAATTGTGCACGTATCGATGATATTCTCTTGCCCAGGGTGACCTGGGCTGACCTGACATAACCTAACCTAACTTGTACTAACTTAACTTAACCTGACCTAACCCAGCCTAATCCGAGCCAACCTCCCGAGTCCGTGATATATGTCGTGTGACAATTTCGATGGTTAAAAAGAGAAGGGCAGGGTGGGGGGGGCGTTCGTTTGGTTGGACGACACAAGAATACATTCGTATATATATAATACCGAATGTTTGATCTCTGATCTTTGATCCAAGCCCTCGTTTTATAACGGCAACCGCGGCGTTTCGTCGTTGTCGATATTTTCACGCCAACGTCCGTTTTAATATCGTCGAAATAAAATGATAACATCACACCCGATGATAACAAATAGGGTAGGTTATTATATTGTAAGATATAGACGTGCGTTTATTTTCGTACGTCGATATCTCGAAAAGTAATCGCAGGATTTTTACGATTTTGGACCCAGTCGATGCGGTTCTTCGTAACTTAAGATCTCTGGGATTTTAGACGATTTCGACGAAATTGTTCCTGAGTTACTTTCGAAATAAGTTTTTTATTTAAACAATAACTCGAAAATGCACGAACCGATTCAGACGAGATTTCGTCAATTGCTTGGATTTCATTTTACTCAAAATAAATCAAATCTCGATCAAAATTGGGCCAGCCATACAGCAATTTGGCAGATTTTTTAGTAAAAATAAAAATCTTCTTATGCAAAACTCTTTTTTCCAGGTGGAACGGTTTTTTTTTTTTACTTGTTTACGAATATATTTGTGAATCGAGAAACAATAACAATAACAAGTTATAAATAGTCACATTATATTATATAACAAACGTTAAACTGCAGCCAACCAGTTCGCGGTTAAACGTTTTCATTCCTGCAAACAATCGCGAAACGATTAAACACGAGCTTGATCAGGCAGGTGAAAAAGATGAAAAAAAAAAAAACTCACCCAACCAAGCTATTCGATTTTCACACTTATAATGATACATCGCTTCTAGTAACGTCGGTGCAGCAGCACTTGCCAATTGCAATTATAATGTACGCAGTTTTTTTTAATTTCGTCATCGTGATTCCGCAATAAATATTACATACATTTAAATCAGTCAATTCAGCAAACAATTAAAACGAATTGACGTTGTATTCTTTATTTTCAACCGCACCGTCCGAAATTGTTATTTTTCGCATAACTCTTGTTCTCTTCTGGAATCAAAAACGATGAACGAAAAAATATTATCAATGCAAATTGCACTTAATATTATTTTAAAGTTTTACACTTTGCTGGGATTCGAATTTTATATTTATTTCTTATTTATATTTTAGGCCAAGTATTCCCTTAGAACGTGTACATCATTTATCGCTCCGGTACAAAAAAAAAAAAAAAAATGTAGAAGAAAGTTTTAAAAACTATGAGAGTACTAAGAATTTTTAAATTTTATAGTCAAGTAGAAGCAGTCAAGTTTTCAATGTACGAAAACATTTTGCCTCATTATAATTAACTGTATGTCAGATATTTCTAAAATTACGAAATAACGATTTCTCCGAAATTTGCAGAATCACTATACAAAGTAACATTACTAAAACTTAATCTTTATCTCGAATTTAATTCCAAACGATTCAAATTTCACTCGATAAAACTTGAGAGAGCGTATATTGAAGAACACAAAAAAAATATTCGTAATTTCCAAAATCTGAATCCACTTTGCTTTTTAGAAATAGATTACTCACTTCGAAACAATCCTACAGTTGGAAAATAACAATTTTTCTTAAAATTGAATCGTATTACATTAACGTTACGAAACAATGAGTTTTCCTCAAATTGAATCGTTACATTAACGTTACGAACTTGACTCTCACTCTTAAAAATTTCTTTATGGAACTTCGTACAATTTATTGGAAGTTCTATTCAGATACGGAACAGTGAATAATTCCCCATACATTTACCGTTCGTTCAATTTACAAAATAACAATAAATTGACTACCCAATTTAGTAAATTCAAATTACTTTTTTCTTCCCGTGTTTTTCTCCAATAAATTTTGGTAAAATAAAAAAAAAATAAAAAAAAAGTGCAATTCTAAATTTACGAAAAATACACAATAATTAACGTCGCTGTACCGAAATTTCTAAATTCGCAACCTGATTTTATAAATTGACAATTCTTTCGTACAGTAACATGTATAGCAAATTCACGATCAATTTTAACAGTGCGCTCTTCGTTTTCCTGGATAACGGTAGAAGAAAAAAAAAAAAAAACACGAAGCAAAGAGCCGATAAATTTTCACCGATAAAAGTGTTTTAACCCAATCGACGAATCGATCATCGAGTTGTAATAACGAGTTGCGAAATACACGCAGCGTGTTATATTTCTTTTTCTCACCCGGTTTGTTCCCCGATTTTTACGCTTGCATCAAGTGGCGGACGGCACACGTTCCTCAACACGGCCAGCCGATTATTTGGCACGAGGCCGTCGTCGTCGTCGTCGTTGTCGGAGGAGGCCCTCGACGTCGTATACAGAGAGAGAGAGAGAGAGAGAGAGAGAGAGAGAGAGAGAGAGGGGGCGGGGGGTGGGGAGCTCAACCTACTTTCGAGCGTCCGCCGTCGACGACACGAAACGAAACGACACGGCACAGACAGCAGCAGCAGCAGCAGATTCGACCGAAGGCAAGAATCTCGCGATAGCGCGCGAACAGAGTGCGTTGATCAACACCGGTTGTTAAAAGTTGTTACTTTCTCCCACCGCAGCGGGTTTGAAACTCGATGCTTTGTTACGGACAACCCATTGCAAAAGAATTATCATGCTAAAGTTTGTAGCGTTATTGTAATGTTTGCATTTTTTTTTTAAATTCGTTATATCGCAGCTTTAGGATTACCTGAAATTTAGCAAACCGTTAATGTATACACTTGGGGAAATGAATCTGAGACGGATAATTTTTTACACTAGACAGTTACGTTGGCAATGCGGAGAAACTTACAGCGCGACAGTCGGCCGAGCGGGAAACTAACTCAATCCGCGGGGATAATGACTTGTTGGATTGACATTTATTCTAAGGTCAGATCCGACGGTCATGGGTTATGTTACGTTTATTGAGATTGAGTTTGTTTCGCGCTCGGCCGACTGTGGCGCTGTAGGTTTTGTCGGTGTTGCCAACGTAACTGTCTAGTGTAAGAAATTAGACGTCTCAGATTCGTAGTCCCCAAGTGTAAATGATCAACAAACTGAGATTTTGTAAGAATTCAACTTCTTAGGAGGCTGAAGTTAGTAACGAAATTACATGGAAAAAATAAAACTGTTATTGTAGAATTTCAAAACGGCTATCAGAGTTGAATTTTCGATATATGAACATTGTTTTCTTTTGTTATTATTTACTAGCTGAATTTCCGTAGATCCTGAAGGTTCGAGTGAACGATTTTTTCTGAACTTGCATTGTTGAAGTAACGTTACCAACTTCAACCTCGCAACATCTTTAGTTATTCTAAAGATGCGAAATATGCAGTAAATTTTTCTTTCAACGTTTCGACACGTTGACGTTACCAACTTCAGCATCGTAAAATATTACCACCTGAATCAAGCTGGCTAATGAAGTAACCGAAAGTTACTAGGACTTTTTAGTTTTACCCCACGTTTGGTAACACAATTTTTTTCGCAGCGCACTCTCTTTTCTTCATATAAAAAAGCAAACAAATTTCCATTGTTTGTTATTATCACAATCAATGCTACCACTCTTATTAGTCAATTTTCTTTCCAACATTTACTTTTCTTTTTCTTTTTTTTTTTGCTGTGGTAATGGAACGTCGTAAGTTTTCAAACAAGAAAGTAGAAGGGGAAGCTTGTGTCAACACGCCACTCTCCTCGTCGTCTGCAGCCTTGAACCAGGCTCTCATGGATCCTGCGCAAGGATCAAGTACAAGCCACATGCGGGATGTGTGTTGAATAAGACGGCAGACGTCGAGGGCGGTTCGAGATTCCCGTTTTTTCCAAATTTCGCGAAAAATCGAGCATTTTTAACTTCCCGTTACTTAATTTTTCTTCGAAGTAAATAAGCCAAGTTCTTATCGAAATCACTTCGGTAATGAAAAGTTGACTTTTCGTTAGATTTTGGACGTTTGAAGGATCTAGAGAACAACCATCAACAATTTTCGGATGTTCGGAATTTTTTGTCCGAATTTGGTCTTAATTAATGCAGATTTTCTTACCTTAAAACTGACTAAATATTAGAGTTTACCGGTCGTGAGTTTTCGAGCTATTTGAGAAATAAGTTTTGAAAAATTAAAGAATCAGACTTGTTTATGTTTTAAGAGGTCAAAACGCGTACAGCGTGAGATTCTTAGGCTGGATCCATCAGGGTCTTGTTTGTTATTTCATCAAATCGCACATTACATTCCTAAGTCACGATTATTTATTTATACATTTTTTTATGCAATTTGAATGAGATTTCGTTTAAAATTACAGTTCTTACTATGCCTATATTTTCAAAAAGAGATCTTCGAAGTTTGAGAATGTAATCGTTCTACGAGAATTTCATTTATGCCGTAACAAAATTAATAGAAAGTATCGATTTCCGACCATCCGACCTCCTTATGATCGGAAAAAATATATTCACGCTTCTTTTTCCTCATCTTCTTCTTACCTTAAGAAAGATTGTTACAGCCGTATATTTCCCTTGAGGTTTTACTGATTGCGGAAGTAAGTTGTTTATACGGTTATAATCGCGATTCGATACCGAGAGGGAAGGTGGTATATAATTGAGAAAAAAAAAAACGGGACAGAAAAACGCGTAAATGATAATAGAAAGCAGGCTCGAAAGACGTTTTATCGAAAAACTTTCGCTGTTCGTACGAAAGAAAAAAATTTTCACACTTCTCAATAATCGTCCGCAATTCATTAAGGGCAGACCCTAATGAAAAAGTCGATTTTTGTTAAGTTATAGTTTAGTATAAGAAGTTTGATCTTCCGAAGCATACAAAATTTTTTATACTGCACTAGTTTCACATTTCTTACATCTAAATTTCCGTCGCACTAGGCTGCAAATCAAAATCTGTAAGTCACTTACTACATTTCATTTCTACAGGCGAATTCCGTACGAAATGTTTCATGATCGTTCGAGTTTTTTGGGCCTCTTATGAGAAATAGAAGTATCGCAACTTTTCCCTATCGTTACTAGTAACAAAGTAATCGCTGCAGTGATTAGCACTTTCCATACTTTCTTATCTTATCGATCATGAAAAGCGTTTTAAAAAGTGAATCGGTAAAGTGTTTAAATGAGAAAAAAAAACAACAACAACACCAAACCGTGGTAAAAATGTTGCAATAAGGATAATGGCGTTCTACGAAGATGTAGAACGAAGACACCTCAGCGATACTTTTATATTCTAGAACATGCAGGTAGGTATTCATGTTACGGTCTAGTACCACACATTTCACGATGTTTAATGATGCATGATTTTCAATTCAGACCACACGATGAATAATTCCAAGAGATTTCTCAACATTTTTTCAGTCTAGGTATCCTTCGACTTGACAATCATACCTATCCATACTTCGTCTATTTCTCTTTCCCCTTCCTTCGACGTTTCCAACATCCGTACCGCACCGTAGCTTTATGACAATACATATCGATGCTTGAACAACCGACCGTTATATTTTTCAAGTTTCGTAAATCTGTGTAACGTATAATGTCCATCGTCGGAAATTAAAGGAGTGAGCCGTAAAAAAAAAATATATATATATATATAGTTATAATAATACGAGTAAACAATATTCAAAATCACTAGACAACGCGACAAAGTATAGGATTCCAAACGGTCCGAACAGTCGCTTCTCGATCCTAGATAAGACAAAGCGAATGGATTACCATTATATAATCTAGATACGTATACCTATTCAGTGTCACGAAATTTGTCCAGAAGAAGAATCGCGATGATTCGTAATGGCCATGTTGGTGTGTGTGTGTGTGTGTGTGTTACGTGTGAAGAAAAGTCAATGATCGTTAAGAATAGATATTCCGCATCGCAGAGGGGTTCGCCTGGTGATACAAAATGATGTTTAAAATATTGACGCGAAACGCGGGTTGAAGAATGAAACGAATAAACGTTAACAACCAAACACAATATACAACAGGGTATAAAATACCGAGGTAAGATTTATTTATTATTATTCCGGTTGATCTTGTCGCGAGATGAGATAAAAGAAACCTATCGTATAAGAGAAACAGCGGAGTTTCTTCTGTCCTTGTGGCGTAGTTTATTTATCTTTTGGAACGACGTATGAATTTATATTCATCGAGAAGGTGGCGTACCTACGTCGTTGTTGACGAGGTGGTGGAGGACAAGTAACACCGATGATCCATATTCAATCGGCATTCGCGGCACCGTCTCCAAAAAGCCTCGACCATAAGCCGCCGTCGTGATAGGTTAAAACGGACCACGTGTGTCACTTATGGTTATCAATACCAAAATAAATACCACCTACAACGATCGGTTTCGCTACTTGATCCACGAATGGTTTACCTTGCGTCAATTTGGCAGCTGTTTTACCTTTAAAGACTCTTAACTCACGACGTTAGGTTCACTCTCTCAAGGAAGTCATTGTATAAACCTAAGAGTCGTAAATGGAATTTTAAAATAAAGGTACTTAAGGGGGGGGGGGATTTTCATTGTTATTCCATAAAATGTTATTATAACATCTCAAGAGTCTGAAACGACGAGACGCGATTAGTTGGTCAGCATCGCTGTAGATCAATATTTTCTATAGAAGCTCGAAAAGCTTGAATACAGAAGCGAATCCGGGAAAATTAACTTTTCCAAGTATCCAAAGGGGTGTTTTATGCCGCCGGAATCGCTGATTAGCCGTCAAGTAACTGAAGTTGTATAGTTTTTACTCATCAAAACTTTAAACACATTTTTCTCAAAATTATATTTTCAATATAATTGATAATAGTGCCAATTCGAGTATCCAACAAACAGAGCTACGGCTCAACCGGTATTCCAAAATACGTTTATGCTCTAATTAGTGGTCACGGAACTGAGCGCATAGATAAAGATTGTTCTTACAATTAAGATATTGCCGTTTCGTGAAGTTTTATTCATTCTCTGTTTCCACACTGCCGTAAAATTACCCGCGACTAATTGAAAAATTCCCTGATCGTTTTTCGAATTCTCTTCAACTTTCCCCGACTTCTTTGATTGTTTGTTCGATTCACCGATTTTTCCCCGAATGTTTTCCGAATTCTCTAACTTTCCCTAACTTCCTTGGCCGTTTTTAGAATTTTCTGATTTTTCCTTGCCAATTTTCGGAATTCTCTGATTTTTCTCGACGTTTCCTCAGCCGTTTATTGAATTCTCTAATTTTCCCTGACTTTTCCTTGCCCGTTTTTAGAATTCTTTGATTTTTCTCGAATTTTTCTCGGCCATTTTTGGAATCCCCTAATTTTCCCTAACTTTTCCCTGACTGTTTTTTGAATTCTCTAACTTTTCCTGACTTCTTCGATCGTTTGTTGAATTCCCCGACGTTTCCTTGCCCGTTTTTGAAATTCTCCGATTCTTCTCGACTTTCCCCTGGCCGTTTTTGGAATTCTCTAATTTTTCTCGACTTTTCCTTGGCCGTTTTTCGAATTCTCCGACTTTCCCCGACTTTTCCGATCTTTTTTCCAAAGTTTCTAACTCATCCCCAATTTCCCTTACCGTTTTAAAAATTCTCTCACAATTTTCCCCGAACGTTTTTTGAAATCTCTAACACTCCCTGACTTTTCCTTGGCCATTTTTGGAATCCTCTAATTTTCCGTGACTTTTCCCCAACCTTTTTTCGAATTCTCAATCTTTTCCCCAACTTCCCAGGATTCCCTGACCATATCGACCACCAAGTACAAGAGATAACAAAGAACGCGACGGGTATTCGTCGGGGGAGGATGACCTTAGAGAAGTGGATTGCAGCGGAGGCGCCCGGGTTTCGACGTCGCGACGCCGACATGGATATAACATACAACCGGAGGAGATAGCGAAGAATTGCAAAGTGTAGGAACGGCGAGTCTCCTAGTCGTCGTCGTCGTCGTCGATGTCTGGAAACCGTCGCGGCGCGGGTTGCAAGAGCTATTGATCCTGCAGTAGCAGGCAGCTCTAGAACCAAGCAGCTGTCCTACATAGCAGCAGCAGCAGCAGCAACAGCGACGAGGCGAAGTAACGTGCCTAAACAGAGAGCGAGAGAGTTTTCTCTCTATTTTCAACCCTTCTCTCTCTCCCTCTCTCTCCCTCTGTTTGAAATACCGCTGCACCGCCATCGATTGCGTTTTGCACATTTTCCCCGCTCAATTTCAATGCGAAATTATAAATTTTTATAAAAAGAATTGCATTTTTTTTCTCTCTCTTCCTTTGATCGATCCCGTGTTTCTATGCTGTACAAAAAGAAGACGAGATGCTGTATCATCATCATTTTTCGAATTGGTTCGAAATTATGGAAGAAGGGACAAAAAAAAAAATTCTCTTCCAAAGCTGTATATATATTAGACTGGGCCAAAAAAATTGACTATTTTTTTTTTTTTTGAAAAATATATTGAGAATATCATTCGGTATGGCAAAAAAAAAATTTCATGAAATTTTAAGCCCTTAATATTAACTTTAAGAGGTCTATCATCGCTATTTTTGATTTTTAGTAATAATTTGATGTTTTACGTCAAAACTGTCGAAATATTGAAGTGAAAAAATTTATGTTCACTTATCCCTTTATAAAATTAAATTTCCTACAAACAAGGTCTGATTATAGATTTTTGTCAGACAAGCCGTTTCCGAGTAATTAAGCTTAATAAATTGATATAATTTCTCGATTTGACTTTTTTAATTTGGAATTTCGTGACTAACGAATCAATGAATGTATAAAAAAGATCATGACAGATTCTTAAAGGAAATTTAATGTTCTACAAAAAAGATCTCTTAATATTTTTGCCTCAATTTAATTTTTCGAAAGTTATTCTCAATTAAAATTGAAGAAAAACTTGAAATTTCAATTTTTTCCATGACCAAATTAAAACCCCCCTGACAATTCCAGGTTTTCCATGACCCCTTTTTTAAATACCCAGACAATAATTTCCAGGTGTGTAGCCATCACCCTGTTGATAAACAATAGCTTATTTCATTTATAAGTTAACAGACTGAGAAGCGCCGGAGACAGTTTTCTTCTTTGATCTTCTCAGTCGCAAGAAACAAAGAAAATCCGATACGTCCGAAAGTTATAATTCGCATATAATAATCTTGTGATTTAATACTATATACCACCAACATTAATACACATTAATTAAAATCTGACGCAGACGAATTACGGAGAATTTATTTACGAATCAAATAAGATACTGTTAATCAGAAGGAGAGATAAAAAATTTTTAACCGTGTCACGAGGACTTTTTCTCAGTTACGTGTAACTAAATTATCTTCTTCGGTTATACGCTTCGCGAGTCTTTATTTTATCACAGTTTCCATTCAACGCATTTTTTCTACCCGACTGTACGTCCCATAGAATTCCTGGCAGTGTTTGACGGTTAATATAAAAAGGTATATTTTTCACATGCAGGGTTAAGACTAGCTTCCCTGATTATTCTTCTTCTCTGTCCCCTCGCCTTCTTGTTTATCCAATGCATATAACCCGCGACTTTAGGCTGAATGAAACGAATTATCATTACGTGCACATGTATGGTATAGTTATTTTTGGAGAAAAAAAATTAAATTTAGGCCTGCTACCAGCCGACGATTCGGGAGATATTCTTATTTTCCGTAAAAATTACACCCATGCTGGGAAAAACGGAACGTTTACATATTTCTATTCGATCATTACGGTTCTAACAAATAAAGATAAATTAGCGTCATTGTTGTCCGAATCGCTGTACAGAATTTATTCATACAAGTATTATATATAAAAATTTCACTGACTCCGGATTGCCGCGCTTATTCGTTACTTTTTTTTCATTTCTCTCCTCTCTTTTCATTATTTTGCGCTTTGAGATGAGATTTTCAAGATTACCGGTTTACAGAATTTCTTTTTTTTTTTTTTGTTTGTTTTTTTATCACCTAACCAAGAAAATCTGAATGAACGAATAGAGAGTATTATGATATATATATATATATATACACACACACATAATATGTATACAATACTTCGTTTCCGAATAAACTCGAATAATTTTCTCGAGTAAGAGAAAAAAAAAAAATTAATTTCATGCCTGAAAGAAATTCTTCTTCGATCTACTTAACAATACGATCTTGACCACAATTAACCAAATCCATCATTCAAATATTTACAAATATAAAGATATATTCCATTCAAATGACAAAGGAATAATCTACCTATTCCGATCAAGATGTCCTATAGCTTACATGATTATGCAAGAAATAAATTACCCGGGAAAAAAAAAAACGAAGTAACACTTTGCGAGTTCAATGTATAATAATAGTTGACCTCGCGTAAAAAAGAACAAGTGTCGAGCATGTAATTAATTGTAGATATAGACGTGAATAAACATGGTTATATAAATAACAAACATCCAATCATTCGGATCGAATGATTTTTGTATGAAATAAATGTTTTTCTTTTTTTTTTTTTAACCAACCGATCGTGAGCATTGATTTGCAACACGTGTCATCGTGCTAACCTATAACCGCAAAATAAAGTGATAAAAAGAAAAAAAAAATTAATAAACGAACGTGTTCAAACGTTAAAAAAAAAAAAAAAAAAAAAAAAAAAAAAACATTCGGCGCAGGGAGAATCGTTTTTAACAAAAAAAATTCTCCAGCCTAATGTCTACTTGCACCAATTAATCACGACAATAAATCGCACGTACGATTCAACAACAGAGTTCGAGTAAAACAACTGTACGATGGTTTTATGGATTCGTCGTGGATTAGGCATCTGGAGAAAGAGTGGGGTTAAAAAAAAAAAAAAAAAAAAAAAAACATTAATATCACACGTTCGAACGCACGCGCGTAAGCAATGATGGATTTTTTTTTTTCTTTTCTCATGCGTACATATTTCACAGCAAGCACATGTACGGACGATTAGGTGAAGAGGGGGGGGGGGGGGTTAATCACGTAATGAGAGCATTTTTGGATAATTTCAATTTGAGAACCACGAGCCTCGAGGTGGTTGGAGGTTGAAGGTTGGAGGTTGGAGGTGGGGGGGAGGTCTAGTCCTGCACGTGCGTCGGTCCACGCACGCGTGCGATTCCGACGAACGACGTGACTCGGCTCCTTGCTTGCCTCGCCTTGCCTAGCGATCAATAAGTGCAGCTTTTACCTTCTCGCATTTACCAAAACGTCAAAAAATATACTTAAATGTATTACATACGTGTGTATATACATGTATATGTATATATAAGACGCAACAATATGTGCGACGATGAGAAAAAAAATAAAAAAATAAAAAAATAATACAGAATGTTTTTTTCTCTTTTTATTTTGTTTATTTATTTCTCATTTAACCGTACAGCTTGTCCAGGCTTCCTTCGGTCACGACACTGTGACAGAATTTGTGATTTAACGTATATTGCACGCACATTTTACGAATCGAATTACAGATATCGAAAAGTAGAGGTAAAGAATATATTTAAAAACTTGTTGTATCGGTCGGTAGATTGCGGCGAGATAAAAAAAAAAATGTCACGCGGATCGATATTCTTATAAATATAACGACACGCGGCATGATTTCTGATGGAAATATAACGGGAGATATACCCTGTAATAATAATAACGTGCATAAATGAGTGATGGAGGCAAGTTTACGCAAGTTTCCCGAATACCGCGAGAAACGAAACGGTGAAACTCGTCAGGCTAATTGTGAGTGATCGACTACGCATGCGCGAAATAACCGAACTCCGTTGGTCAGGGAGGATATTATCGTCTGCAAGGCAGGTTGGCCAACTAAACTGAAAACGGTATGCGTATAAAATGTCAGACTCTTCCGCGTCGAGCGGCAAAAATTAAAATTGCGTTATTTAGAGAACAGTGTTACCGATAACCGGTAATCATTCTGTCGGTAATAAAAGTTTTTCCAAAATCTTTCCGAATCGCTGCATTCACAGTTTGAGATACGATTTAACCTAAAGATATTCGCATCGGTAACGTAGTGACCTCCGTAAGACGCGTTTGACGGGTGACAACAACTTGAGGTGGCAGGCCTGAGTGAAAATTCGAACAACCTGCGCGCATGCGCAGTCGTAGATACGATCTGTTACAAGATCCGTTAAGTTTCGCCGTTTCCTCTCGGTAATACGTATAAACAGCGCAAATCGCGTGCTGATGTCGGGCGGTTAAACCAGGCAGCAGGAACCGAATATAGAGAAACTCTCTCTCTCTCTCTCTCTCTCTCTCTCTTTCACGTGGCGTAGGGATATTAAACACACGACGACCGGCAATAGCGGTGTTTTAAAGTTAGCATCGTCGTCATAGCCACTCATGCGATCGTCGTCGTCCGAGTGTGACTTGGAATCGAGGTGAACGACGCGTGTGAGCTACCGCTCAAGGACTTTAGACCGTGGGATTGACGTTAGCCGCACGTCCACGAGCCAAATTACGACTCTATCGGTGGTCGAAGCGAAGTAGAAACGAAAGAAAAAAAAAAAAAAAAAACAAACTTTTTTGAGGAAGTTACAAGAATCATGTGTTACACAATTTAGAGTGGTTCACCGAAAATAAAAAAAAAAATGTTTCAGATCTATCGAATAAGATTTAGACGTCCCGCTCCCGAGTTTTCGTTTTTACATTCGAATAACGCGTTAAAAAAAAAAAAAAAAACCGACAGAAACTTCTATTTTTTCTGAATTTAATACGGTTATTTTCAATTTTTCCACTTTTAAGTCAAAATAAGTGTCAAAATGTGCAAAATTTAAAAATATACCCGAAGACCTTTATCGCGCTAAATATTGTTGCTAAAAAAAAAGGGTCCCTTCTCGATATTTTTCATTATCGTCAATATTTTCAAGCGAAATCCGCCGTGAGTTAGGTTAATCATTTTTTTTTCCCCCCCATGTGTTATTACAATGTAAAAACGTAAACTCGAAAGCGGGATCCCTAAATCTTTATCCGATCGAGCTGATACTTGCACGAGGTTTTTATTTTTCAACATAAACAACAGTTTTATAAGGAATCCGCGCCGTAAAAAAAATATACATATATATATTTCGTTTTTCGGTTTTTTTTTTTTTTTTTTATACGAACCACTTAATCACGTAGTGACATTTCCCGCACAGCGTTACAAAATTAATCGCGTATTGCGAACATTTTCTTTTCGCACAAGTTACTGCAACAAGTAGTTACGCACGCAGTGGTTATTCGTTGTTACTGTTATTGTGATTGAGAGGAAAACACACACACACACACATTTCTCTGTACACACCGACAAGCAAAATGTAAATTAATAATAAAACTGTTGCAAATAAGAAGAGGGAAAAAAGGGGGGAGGGGGGGGGGACGATACGGTGAAAAGAAAAAGACTTCTTTCACATATTATGCGTCGTCTCGTCGTGACGAAATGGAAGTTGAAGGTACAGAACAAAAAGGTGGAAGGTGGGTGGCAGTCGAGGGGTGTCGAGACGTATCAACGTTTCCCTCGTCATGCATCCCCCCCACCCTCAATGCCGGCAACTATTTCCTCGCTCCTCGGCTAGAGCTGCGGTTGGGGTATTGATTTTCCAGCATAAATAGACTGCAATCTGTATTATTCAAGATGCGCCTGCCTGCGGGATAGAACGGCAAGCGTAATATGCACACCGACTTTAGTTTCTTCGTCCCTCGTTCATTCGTTCGTTTCTTACATACCAACACTCGAATGTATCTCCATACGTAGGTAGGTATAACCTAAACCGATACTCAGTGTACGTAGAAATTCGCGGCAAAGTCCTTTTAAGCTTTTTCGAATAGAGGAAAAAAAAAAAAAAATGCAGTTCCGTTTCACCCCCGTAATCCTGTAAAAGCATTTCGGATTCGAGGTATTTCATAAAAAGTTTTTATTAACGGACTTCGCTACCTTTATACGCGAATGAGAACACTAGATCGTTTGACTGCTAGTTTCGCAACAAGCGGCTTCTACATTTTTTACGATCCAACGGGCTTTTCTAAGCAAGTGCCCAACGTATCCTATATACCTGTAATATTGGTCCATTCCGTGTTTATAAATTATACATGTATATTGATTCATACACTATGGATAAGTAATTTCAAACCAACGATATCGAAGTGTTTTGCAATAGGTGCTTCATGTGTAGGGAAAAAAAACGACGATCGGAATAACGTTAAAGCGCACGATGCTCTACTGTTACCAAAATCGAGTATACAAATTTTTCGTAAAATTTAGTTACGAACAAAGTTAGATCGGGTTAAAATCCTTTCCTTTCCTTTTTTTTTTTTTGTGTGCAATGATTATTCATCAATGATCATTCACGATGTTCATATCAACCGCATATCTATACGTGTATACGTATACGTCTGCTGTAAAAAACTAATGCAAGTACGTGTAAAAGATGTGAATATTTCCATCGACCTCCTCCCCCCCTCTCCTAATAAACTCGATCTTCAAATAGATAGAAAAAGAAAAAAGAAAATACAGGACAAAGAGAAAGACGGAGAGAGGATAAAAAGAAAGTAATAAAAAAAAAAAAAAAAAAAATCCCACCAATTCAAACCTCAAACGAAAACCTCAACTTTCGATGAAAGAAAACAGCGCAATCTGCGCAACCGCATAAGATCATTGAAAATAGCGTACGTTTTGGCATGCAGCAGCAGCGTCTCTCCATCATCGATCCCATCATTCGTGGCAGAGACTCAATTGACCGAGTAATGACCAACGAAGCAACAGCTGCTTCTGCTGCTGCTGCCACCGGACTGCATTGAAGATGACGCCATCATCTCTGCTCCTAGCCGGGGAGTATTCTAGTACAATTACTAATGCCGAGTTGCAGCAGCCACCAATGGACACGCTTTTTAATGCGGATACATGCCTCCGTGTGTGTGTGTGTGTGTGCGTGTGTGCGCGCTGTACGCGCATTATTATTATTATTACTATTATTATTTGTTCTTTTTTTCCTCAACCCAGTATAGGTTGTGCACAACCGTTCTCTTCAACCTACACCCATATAAATGCATCTTCATACATTACCACTACACATGTAACAGGTTTAATAATGTGTGTATTATATATACCCACTGGATGCAGCTGAGTAAATTTATGCATGCATTTCCATAAATTTATTGTATGCGTGTGTGTTCTTTCTCGTTTTTCTTATTCTTCGCGTGTCAATTTTTCTCCATTTCTTTTCCGTAAATTGTATAATTTTACATATATATATATATATACATCCACACATACTTCATCGCGTGTATCTTTTGTAAGTTAACCTCTTTAGAGGTCCGATTTTTTTTTTTTTTTTTTTTTTTTGCGTGAAATTAGATATTTTTCGGAGCAATGATTTATGTATACAAATACAGTCAGCGGACGACCGGCGAAGTTTCCGCGTAAATCCGCTGACTCCTGAAAAATCCATAACGGACCTGCGAAGATTAAATACATTGCAACAATAATATGTATACATATGTACCTTCGACATTCGCCTTAGAGAACAACAAAAAGAGAACCGGTATGGGGGGAAAAGGCAACAGAAAAACACTGTTTGAAAAATAGAGATCAATTATAATATTATTCCACTTTTATAACACCTCTCCATCGACCGATCGACACCTGTATCGTAAATATGTATACAATAATCATAACACATATGCATTTATATGCATACCTACGCATACCGTTGTTATTTTACCTGGTACGATATCAATTTATTGTTGTGTTCGTTCCTCTGTTCTACGTTTTCCGTTTATTTTCTCTATCTTACTATCCCCCCCCCCTTGCCCCTTCAGCCATCTCGTTGGGTATACGTACGTAAGCGTGTGAACTATTCGCGTGCAACTCGATGAATAAATTGTACTATAAAGAAAGAATATATGTACCTGTAGCGCGCGTTACATGCGATAGGATACGATACCCAAGACAACACATCTATCCCCAGAGCCTTGGCGTCAACTAATTCGTAAAGGAGAGCAGGAGAAAAAGAAAAAAAAAAAAAAACTACTACCGCGCCAAGTATATATATATATATATATATATATGCGTGTGTGCGAGTGTGTATACATAAAATATATCGGTTTCTCGATAGCCATTATAATAATACAGCGACGAAACTCGATGTATGTATATAGAATTCACACGTTCGCATAGTTAATACACATATATATATATATTTATATATGCATGTATGTACGTACATGCATGAGAGGCACAGGTATATTTAAAGGTATTACAGGTATACCTGCAACAGCGAGAGATATCAGTTAAGAGATCCGTCCGGCGCGGCGATCGAGGCCGAGTCGAACCGTCCGTCGTAGTTAAGTTAAAAAAAAGTGAAGTAAAACATGTCTGTATATATATATATATATATGTGTGTGTGTGTATATATATAAAAATAATATACATATATACACAGACATATATGTATATATATATATAGCTTATTGCATTATACGTATACAACCGTTCGCTGCGCTGGCAGCTAGGCTAGTTAAAATCGTAGCTTAATAATAATACATGGTATACGTATAGGTAGGCAAGAGTTGGATATCCTGGTCGTAGACTGTTTCAGGAATGGAATGAAGTGGGGGGGGGGGGGGGGGGGGGGGGGAGGACACACGTGGACGTGCGGACACGTGGCGGTGGCGTCGCGTTAAGAGTCGATCGGCTCAAACGCAATAGCAACAGCGAAACTTAAACGAGTTGTCGTAGATATACGTACGTATGCACGTGTATAGAGTGTATGCACGTGTTAACGCGCGTCGACTTAACCCCAACAGCTACAAACAACAGCAAGTTATGGGGTAATATTGCGGTGTAAAAGCGTTGGAATTGGAGGAGAATTTAGTTTGAATTTTGTACACGGGGAAAAAAATGAAGTGATATGCTTTATTGGGATTAAAGAAATATGACGTTGCAACAAGGTTGACGAATGATCGGTTCGAATGAAATATATATATATATATATATGTTTGATAATAAAGGGGCGGGGTTGAAGTTCCGGGTTTTTAAGAAGTTTCGAAAGCGCCCTAATTTTGAATTATTTTGTGGCAACACTTGATTTGAAGAAATGAAACTTCGTAGAAAGAACAAAGTTTCGAACGGTCGGAAAGGCGACGGGTCAAAGTTTCGTGATGCAGGATTTTGACAAAATTCAAGTTTCGTAAGAGTAAAATTTCGTACGATTAAAATATACTCACATACGGTACTTTGATCAACGAGTGGGTGTAAAATATCAGATGAACCGAAAAACAGAATGATTCGGATTACAAACGTAAAGATATAGAAAATCGAAAACAGAGAAATATCAAAGTGGTGAAATTTCATTAAGCCTGAAATTCACGGAACTGAAAATCTTCGATCATTCGGAATTTCGATGTTTCAGATTTTTTAATTTTCTCATTCTCGCACTTTCGGGACTTTAAGACTCGTCGGAGTTATGCCCTTGGAGCTTTGCTGTTTCGAAACTTTGTTGTTCCGTGAAAGTTTGATTTCTTTACATTAAACTTCGGCACGAAAAATTCGAAATTTCAACCTCGTCCCAACGTAAAGTGACGGGAAACTTTTTGCTAACAAAAGGCAGCGTCCCCGATATTTCAGAACCTAATTAAATAAACAACTCTATTGTTCTTTATAATATCTTCGTCTCTGCAATCCAGGGTTGCCAACTTGACTCGAAACGATGCACGAAAGAGAGTCAAACTCTTCTGAATTAAAAAACACGTTTTTACGACATCTCGTAGCAGCATTAAGTCATTAATTAGACGGTGAAAAGTTTCTCTATAACTGTCCCGAATCATAGCAAAATCGCAAAAATTAGATATCCCGTTAACCTGAAGAGAAAAAAAAATCGCAACACTCGGACATAACCTCCGTTAAGCCGGGCGTTTGACAGCTGAACAAACCGAAGTTGGCTAGTCTGGATGAGAAAAAAAAACAAAACATACCGACAGAGCTCGCGCATGCGCGGTAGAACGCAACTAGTGAGTTTCACCACCTTTTCCATTCGTTGAAAGAGGAGTAGAACGCCGGCGAGTTTCAGGTCATGAAAACAAATGTCGCAATTCCAGCTCGCTCTCCGCACAAGGTAAACCCCGGAGCAAAACAACGCGGTGATCTTGAGTCGAGAGAAACGCCGAACCAACGAGAGAGGCGCGTAGTTTATAATGCATGTATGTAGAGGTATGTATATAAAATGCGGATGAAGATCGTCGTCGTCGTCAGTCACTCGCAATCAGACTGGACGTGCCAAAGTCTGACGTATGCGCGCATCTATGTTGTAAAAATACAGCTATTTCAGCAGGAATATAATATTATGCAAAATGCGAAACGAACCGACGAGTGAAATCTGTATTATAATATAATTCGCGGGATAACCGACAAAAGTTAATATTGTACGATATGTAGAGACAGTGATTTTCCAATTGTTTAAAAATTGCTGAAATCTGAACAATCGTTACATGCTAATAAAGGTTTATACCGGTCTTTATAGAATTTATTTTATGTATAACAATATGTTTAACACGATGTTCGCAAAGTACCGGAATCAAAGCTGACGACGAGATTGCGGAAAAAAAGTTTGCTAAGTACGCGACGAAATTCGTGTTAAAGTGGTTTTAGGATACAAATTTTGTACCGCAAATTTTTCGTATTCAAATAGTATGCGTTTAAAACTCGTTTTCAATATAATGCATATCTAGGTTAGGGTGCTTTTTTTTTTCACCTATCAAAGAGCGTCTAAAATAGAATATCTTAGGTAAATATGAGTTCTTAATATTGATATTTAGATATGAGGATTTTATTTTTTCAATTTTCCATTTAAATAAAACTTACAAAAAATTTAAAGTTTTTTTGAATCTTTTTTACTCTCGTAAACAGATCGACTTATAAACCATCTAAATACAGGATCTTGTAGGAAATTTCACGCACTATAAAAAAAAAAATACCGGCACAGAATTTTCCTAACTCTGACCGATTGATAAATATCCAATACGTCTCAATCATTATAGGCAAAAATCTCGTAATCGGTTAAAGTTGGGAAAATTTTACCTCGGTACGTTTTTATACAGCGTGAAATTTCCTATAATAATTTGTATTCCGATAGTTTATAAATCAACCCGTTCGCATAAGAAAAAAAAAAAAATAGATTAAAAAATTTTCCGATTTTTTTTATTTACCTATTATTTAAATGAAACATGAAAAAATATAATAGGCACCTCCAAATATCAATATCATCAGTTCATAACTGCCCGAGATATTCTATTTGAGATTCTCTAAAAAAAAAAAAAAAAAAATCTTTTTTCTAGGCACACCTTAATGTAGATACAGTCAAATGCTAAATGTATAATTATGTATAATATTCGATATAATGAAAAAAAAAAGGCGCATCTTTGCATTATAGCTAGACTTGATACAACGCATGGAGTCTCAGCATAATAGATATATACACGTTATACATATTTACACGTACATCCGTAACTTTCGCACGCGTGTATATATATATATATATATATATATATATATATATATGTATATGTATATACGTATGTGCACAAAGGTTGAAACAGCACGAAGCCCACGCAAGAAATACGCTCGCGTCAATAACCGCGCCAGCAACATACATAAAAAACTTTCTTATTCTCACTCCCAAATTGCCAGAACCTATATCGTTACCTGTACAACCAACATTTCGTGCCCGCTCTACTTTTCCGTATTTTTGTTACGCAACAACCAGATACTACCGTACACGAATTTCGCGTAACAATTTTATTTCACGGAATTGTTGTAAAAATCCTGTCTGCATTTTAAACACATGCGCATATCCTTTTTTGTCACCGCGTATAAAAGGTTGTTGTTATATCCGTGGCGAATTTTTTTTTTTTTATTTATTTCTTTTTCCTTCATCACACATGGACACATCGACGAGTTATCGTAGAAAAAAATTTGAAACAGTAAACAAAGAGCCTCGCGATCTGCGTATCTGATAATAATGGCGTATGGATTTCTATGAAATAAATGATGATAATTTTGGTAAAAAAAAAAAAAAATAATAATTTACACACGTGTGGAGAACGTTAACATCAGAAGTAATTCTATCGTAAGGAATCTTTGATTACTCACCTTTAAGGTAGACCGACGTGGGGGGGAGGAAGGGATGTTCGGTTAACCGAGATTTTTTTCAACGTCATCGATAGTTTCTGTTGTAGTGTTAATTATAATAATAATGATAATATTAATATTAATATCGTTATTCTTGTAGATATATTAAAACTTTAGTTATATGCGTACCGTTTAATACCGTTTACATTTGTTATTATGAATATTGTTGTGGTTTTCTTTCACTGTTTCTTTTTTGTTTGTTTGTTCTTTTTTTTTTTTTTTTTAATTTATCAAAATAGCACGTGTAAAGAATATTGCAACCGGTGTACACTATTTATCATTACTATTAAACCGTTTTCAATAGACAATAATATCGCGTGTTTCTCTTTTTCTTTATTTTCTTTTCTTTTTTTTTTTTTATAATAAATAGATAATCTGGAGGTACTCAACTGTCCTGAATTACGTCGCGGTTAACAACTTTGTTTATTTCATTCCTCTTCAATCTACGACTATTATTATTGTTATTATGTGCTTGCTTGATTATTATTTGTTTAGTATATAGGTTTGTTTGTTTGTTTTCTTTTCCTTTCTTTCTTAAATATATATGATATCTATATATATATATGTAATATATATATAATATATAGGTTTCAACTTTATCTCTGTCTTTCCTCCGTTGAATTTAAACTCTTTTTCATATTTCACACTTCTTCCGTATCCTTGACCTCTTAATACGACGACTCTCTCTCTCTCTCTCTCTGTCTCTCCTATCGCACTCACTCGTACACGTAAGTCACTCGATGATGATTTTGTTTTCAATTAATTTGTTCGTTTCTTCTTTTCTCTCTGTTTAAAAGTGTTGTTAAGACGTTACTAAATTACTATTATCTTTTATTTTGTTGCTTCTTTATTTGTTTTTTTTTTTAATTTTTATGGTTCTGTTTTGTTTTGTTTTCACGTTAGTTACAGGGCCTAGGCACTATTGCGCTGAAGGTTCGAACGACGAGAGGTACTTTGTAGGTATGATGAGGTATTTGTTTTATTTTGTTTTGCTTTGTTTGTTTGTTTGTTTGTTTGTTTGTTTGTTTGTCATTTATATTAACGATTTGTTTTTTTAAAATTTCATTCTTATCGCGCGCGTAAGATTCACCGGTTTACGAATATTGCCGATTTAACACTAACGGGATGAGAGCGGAAAATAGAGTCTTGACGGTCCGTCGGAGAGAAACGAACGACGATGAACGGGGAGAGAGAAACAATTTAACAAAATGTAGGAAGAATAATTTCAATCGCTTCGGGATGACGATGACGATGACGATGACGATGATGATTATAGTCGTCGGAGGGATATAAAAATAACAATAATAAGAAGTAAACAATGAAAATAAACGACGAAACTCGCACACTTTTTTTAATACGCGAGTGAAACTGCGCTCTCGTTACGAACAGCGTGCGGACTCGTCGCGACGATACCGATCAACGACGACTGACGAGGATTGAAAACACACACACACAGACACACACACGCGACGCGGGGGGGACAGACGAGAAACAGACGGAAGGTCAGAAGCTGTTATCACCTCCGCGCGTCTCGCCACTGAGCCACATCGCCGCGAAAGGATGCACTTTCACCCTCCGCCAAAAGCTCAGCTTCCACAACCATCTGGAACAGAGGAGAGAGAGAGGACTGCGATAATTTTACAAAGTTTTTCTTTTTTTTTTTTGTTTTTTTTTTTGTTTTTTGTTCTTTTTTTTCCCCCGCCATTCCAGGGACACAAAAGAAAGCGAAATAATTTGAGAAATGGGATTTTCAAGAGCGCCAATTTTCAACCGCGCTTGTCATTTGATAAAAAAAATTTACGGCGTTAACGTAACACGGAACAAATTGCACAACGTTTTTACTGTCTCGTGGAATCGCCACGCCTGAGAGATATGAGTTTCAGAAAATTTTATTCCAACGCAAACCAAGTGTGCAAACGATTAACGAGAATTTGAGAAAACTTTTTGTTATTTGGTACCTTCGAAATGTAATCCACCCAGTGTTTTATTTTTTTCTTTTTTTTTTGTTATTTCTTCATTTCTTTAATACGATTCTAATGTTTGTTGCCTTGTTCTGTTTGTTAAGAATATTTACAGGTTACCTGTCGAGGAAAAAAAAAAAAAAAACAAAAAAAAAAGCGAAAACTCACAACGAGCCGAAAAACACTATAGAAACGGCAAGCAAGCGCGAAAAAGTTTGCCACCACTTTTGAACGTTCAAATGGTCTCGTTTTTTTTTTTTAACACGCTTTAAAAGATCGCATTCAAGTTTAATTGTAAACTGTTTTTAGATTTTTAATAATACTTCAAAAAATACTACAGTTATCCCTGTCAGTTTTAGACTTCCGACGCATAATGCACGTTCACAGGGAAAATGTAAAAACAGAAATGAAAATATAAAAAAATTGCAATTAAAATTATACATTACATATATCAATGCTGATGACAAAGTGGGTAATCATTTTTTGTTTTTGTTTTTTTGTCATCGAACCCACAGTTAAATTAGTACAATCTTTCATCAAATTGTCAACACCTATTCTTATGTTAGTCGAATATTCTCAGATTCATTTCTACATCGCATAATACAGTAAGATACGTTGTTTCACTTACGTCGAATGCCACTGGCGCCAGGAAAATTGCTAGAGTTTTTTCAAACCATTTTTTTCCCCACAACTTCCCAAACATTCGATTGAAACAGATTCGTCGTTAAATTCGTGAAATTCAAACTTCAATTTGCAGAATGATAATCGAATGAAAACATGCAACGTCAACACAGAGATGGAAAAAATGAGAAGGATGGCAGAAAAAAAAGAAACTAACAAACTTGAGACCACACTGACTTGGCGTGTCATATATATATATATATATATCCAGATCGGAGAATTACCAACATACATGCACGTTCCGTCGTCTGCTAAACGATTAATGCGCACGCGCGACAATCCGAGAATGACTGTTAGCCAGGGTGACCAACCGGCGCAAATTTACACAACAATTCATCGCCGATGTATGTAACCTAAAAAATTTCAACAACCGTCCATTGGCAGTTGCGCTCAATTTACGATTGTCAAAATTTTTCAAGTCCAAGATACAATTGGTCAGCCTGGCATGCAAGCGTTCTCGGATTATAGCGCGTGCGCACAAAATTTTAGCAGACTACCGATTATACGTCAGTTAAGAATTCACTTTGTACATACATACATGTATAATGTATATAAAAAGGCTGACGTTTCGCATGTTGCACATCGCATGGTAAACACACGCGTACTGCATACGATAAATTACACAGAGTATTTACGACATATTAAACGAGAGGGAAGAGTTGAATATTGTTAGCGATTCTCGACGCGGTCGCGGCATCGCGGCATCGTTACTAAACACACATCGCCGGTTGTTGCTGCCGTCGTCCTTCGCCGTGGGATGCAGCAGATCCCACGTTCAATCGAGGCGCGCATAGCTGCGTTCCATCGGGTGTTATACGTGTTATACACGATCGTTATAATGCGTAGAAAACGTATCATATATACCCAACCGCTGCTGCTGCCGTTAGTGCTGCGTTTCCGTATCAAACAATTTTTCTAAATTGAACTACTAAACGAATGGGACACTTTAATAAATTATTATTATTATACATGGTAATGGTAATAACATGGAATAATAACAACAACAACAACACCAACAACAACAACAACAACAACAACAACAACACCAACACCAACACCAACACCAACACCAACACCAACAACAACAACAACAACAACAACAACAACAACAACAACAACTGACGACCAAACGCACAGCTGTGCAAAACAACGCCCCGATTTTTCATTATAAACTAGGTCAAACGAAAATTTTGTTCGTGCGCAATAATATGCGATAATAATAATAATAAGATTAATGAAAAAAAAAAAAACATTTCGTGCGACGATACGACCCGTTTCTTGTAATTTCAGACCTCAAATGATAAGATATACATATGTATGTGCTTACACTTGCGGTACGTGTGTAGGCATTAGGTTTATTGGACCGGCGTGTGCGTTGCAATTTATATAAATAATCAGCATAAGAAGAACGAGTAAGTCTTACAAATGTAAGGAATAAAACAAATAGGTCAAGTAAAATGTTCAAATAAAATATTATTTCCGTCCGTATCAAGAAAATACTTGTCCTCAAGTACAATAACGTTAACTTTCCTTTCTACGCTTACATTCTTTTCACGACTGTACAACGGATGGTTGAAATTAAGGGGGGGGGGGATATATATGTGCTAAAGAAAAAAAATTTGATTCACTAGGTCGATGGTTTTTTTCCGCCCCGTAAGACGATCGGTACCCCCCTCCAAATAATAATCGTAACCTAAATATTATCTATCCATACGTGAACAGGTAAGTTTTGGCTTTAGATCTGACTTGAGGTATTATTGTGATTTCCTCGATTATTTCCGTAACTTTGCGAATGCTTTCGAAAAGACATACATCGATTTTATTCTTGGTATTTTTCTGTTCCGTATTTTAAGGTTGTAATATAGGATAAAAAAAAAACACATATTTCTTTGCTAAGTACTTTCATAAACAGACCGGTTAATATATAAACTGATCGTGAGTCACTGTTAAATCTAAACAATTTTTAATAAACCACAAAACATTCTGCAAGCACGTCGCGCCTTCTTTTCATCTCACTCTATTCCACCCTTCCTCTTTCCCGTTCAAAATTCATACCCTATTCCACCGTTCCTCTTCCATCCCAATTAATTTCCATACTTATATATTCCATCGGTTTATCCCTGTTCCCAATTCCTACTCAATTCCATCGTTCCTCACCCGTAGCAATGAATTTCTCATCCTATTTCCATCGTTTCTCTCACGTTCCATATTCCGATCCTATTCCATCGTTCCCGTCCCGTTCCGCGTTTCCCGCCGGCCATCATAAACGGACACGAACCGCGAAACCGTAAAACTTGAAACATTCTCATTAAAAATTGAACATTTAAAATATCCACGCAATCCAGTACGATTCATAAAACTATAAAGATCAATACCGACGACCATAATTCACGCTATCCATAGAATGTTGAAAGTGTTGGTACTGAGCAACGACAGTGCCTAAAAAATTAAAAAAAAAAAAGAAATGTCCTCCGTCCTTCGCCCTTGTTCCTAATTCAATTCGTCGTCGTACGAGGATTGAATTTCAAAAATATGTCCCGTGTGTAGGAGCGTAAACACGTGTCGCGCGTCCCCCCCCCCCCCCCCCCCCCCCCCCATACATGACTATATCGCGCATATATACGCCAAGTGCAGCAACAGCAGCACGGGGGGCAGACATAAGGAAGGCTATGTCGGTCTGTCGGCCGACCGGACCTGCGTCAACGCGAATTCTCCCGTCGTCCGCGTTGCTGCTCCGTCTTCTTTCGCCCCCTTTCGTTCCCCGTTCCGAAGTAGCCGAGTAGGTATGGTATAGTAATAGTAATAGTAATAGTAATCGCTACCGCCACCGCCGGTGCATTTCTTCTTCGCCTTGTTTGCCAGCTGGGGCTGGGACAGCCTGATTGCCTGGGTGCCCCTTCTTCTTTTGTCCCCCCTCCCCCAGAGAATTTTCAAAGGCGAACCTAATACCGAATGGGGCTGAAGCCTCCATCGCTCGACTACTGTCTCATACTCGTATTATACTCATGCACCTATCCTCCCCTTTCGCATGTGTGTACGTATAATAACTATCTGCCGCCGCGCGACATGTGCGTTTTCCTACAGCTTTAATAAGTGGGCAAAGATACGTCTAAGCGATTATTTGTTGCGCAAGGTCTTGGTGTAACATTTTTATTATTATTATTACTGCTACTATTATCATTATTATTAGGTGTACTTAGTTTAAAAAAAAAATATATATATATATATATATATATATATATATATATATATAACAATAATAATTTAGGACTTGAACAAAATGGTGAGTAGAGATATTAAATACATCGGCGCAATAAGATGTTAATATTTCGTTAAGTAGCTGCACGCGGTATATGAGAATGAAAATCCATAGATAATCGAATTTTGATAACGATATCACGTATTGGTATTATAATATATGGCATTCCAGTAAAACGTCATACGAATAACATTAACAAACACGTCATAAGTTGAAAATTTAACTTCGTTCATACTGTAAAGTAGCATAATAATACTATTTTCTATAGATAAATTATGCATCGTTACATCGACCACACCTTTTTATAACATCAACGAATAAAAATAGCGTCAATTCAAATAATTGTTTCCTTCACGGAAGTAAATAAATGCTGCTGGATCCATTGTACATATGTATAATATTGACTACAATTCTTACGTTCGTATATTCCATCCGTATCCTATGTAATTCTATACGTATATCATACACGCATGTATAATGATTTATTGCACTTGAAAGGATATCGAGTTACGGATGCAGCAGCAGCAACAGCAGCATCATCAACAGCAGCGATACACACGCAATAAGAATGAGCAGTTCGCCATCGTCCGCCGCGTCACCCGGTATATTTCTGTCGTCGAAGTTACTTCCGGACAGATGGCAGTCCTCGCCTCGCGCATAGAAACTATTTACATGAGTGCGGTACATATGTATACATGTATGTACGGTATGCATGTACATAAAATATACATATACACGTTCACATTCAACTTTTCCGTACAGCCCTGCAATAGCAACAGCGGCAGCAGCAGCAACGCGATATTTCTCTACGTAAATACATATGTACCTACCTCCTAGTGCAATAGGGCTTTTGTGTCATGGTAGGAGCATCATGCATATGTACACTTGGTGACAATGAATCTGAAACGGATAATTTTTTACACTAGACAGTTATGTTGGCAACACAGAGAAACCTACAGCGCCACAGTCGGCCGAGCGCGAAACAAACTCAATCTCAATAAACGTAACATAACCCATAACTGTCGAATTTAACCTGAAAATACGTGTCAATCCAACAAGTCATTATCCTTGCCGTATTCAAAGGTTAGATTCGACGGTCATGGGTTACGTTACGTAAATTGAGATTGAATTAGTTTCGCGCTCGGCCGACTGTGGCGCTGTACGTTTCTCTGTGTTGCCAACGTAACTGTCTAGTGTAAAAAATTAGCCGTCTCAGATTCATTCTTCCCAAGTGTACGTATCATGCAGCGCACTACGCTGCGCCGGTGTCCTGCAACCCTGTGCGTTGAAGCAAATACTTACGAATACGTACGTGCATAATGCGCGCATGCATGCATGTATATATGTATGTATGTATACCCATATACCGGCGATACTCGGAGATCCGGATGATCCGGTCGACCGTTTTACTTGTGTATAAATATACGTATACGAATTACATAGGCGCGAACGCACGCACATCCATATCTGTATAATTATATAAATGCATATATCGGCGGGATGGGGGGGGGGAGTGGAGGTGATATTAAGGTGCACCGGCAAGCCGGATACTTGAGAGATATAACGTAAAAGTTGCCTCCGCCGCTTTGTACGAGGTGTGTTAGTAGATATTGTGCACGTATGAATGTGTGTGCGCGCATATAAGATATAGATAGATAGATAGATATAATTATACCTGACCCATTTGATAGGGTAAAATAGAGATAATTCTCATACAGCTGCAGTATTATATTCATTATTATTGTATCATGCGAACGAACTAACGAACGAATGAATTAATGAAATATACACTCATTCATCAACGCAGTGATCGTATATCCTGCACGTTGTTTTTTTTAGTGTATTTTTTTTCAAATTTCTGAGCGATAGAGTGAGATAGGAAAATCACGTCACGTCAATCAAGAATCATCGAACACGACGTGAATCTTAATTATATACAGCGTTCCCTTAGATTACGTCTAATGAAAAAAATTTAATGGATGAAAAACGGAAGAAAATTCTCCCAATCTTTATGTTATGCAGGTAATTACGATTGAATGAATGTTACGGATCAATCTTTGAGATTCATTATCACAGTGTATAGTTACATACATGTGATGCATTTTTCCCTTGATCAATTGATATTTTTTCCTGTATCTGATGAATATATATCCTATTCATCATTGCTTGAACCTATCCGCCAAGTCTTCCTTATTCAAGATGAAATGAAAAAAAAAAAAAAAATCACCATACGAGCAGACAAAGAGAAATTACTTGGACGGCTCTATTTCTCTTTCTTTGTAATAATCCTAGACCGCATGATTTGATACTCTTGTTTTTCTTTATTTCTTTTCTTTTCTTTTTTTTTTGCCGGGGCGGGGTATTTTACCTCGCTTGCCTTTTTTTTTATAAATTTTACTTTTCCTTCTAGTTTTCGACAACCGCGATTGCTCTCGCATCTTCTCCAACATTGTTAAAGATACGAAATAACTGAATCTAACTACATTTGTCCATCCACCTATATTTCAATCTAACTACATTTATTTATCCCTAAACCTGTCCATCTATCTATACATAGGTATACATCCAACATTGTTGAAGATACGAGATAAATGAATCTATCTAACTGTATATATTTTATCCATCCACTTATATTTCAATCTAACTAAATTTATTTACCTGCCTACCTGTCTGTCTATATACCAATGCGTCTACGTCTCGCTCTATCTTTCTTCATCTGTAAACCGTGAGTATGTAATGCGCGGCGCGTCGTTACGCGAATGCAACAACAGCAGAAACAATGAAAACAACAACAACAACAACAAGAACAACAGTAACAGCACCGGAATCAGCAGAGCGTACGTACACATTGTAACACGATAGTATTAGCTGAACTTGAGCTACTTACACATGGCCTTGACTCGTCAAGCAGACTGCAGTCAAGCCCGCGTGTTTACGAGTGTGTGTGTACACCTTATGTCGGTTCGACATACAAATATTCACATGTATACAAAAGCCGTGTCTCCTGTCCTGTCGTACCATATCATCTTCGCAACGTCGATACTCGTGCATGAAAACGGGCATAGTGAAACAAACGTGCTTACGTGCGTGCGTATAACCGACCTCCTAAGTTCACTGATGCGTACGTACACCTACGCTCATCGTATAAACAATATATACATATATACATCGTACATGTACATAACAACGTAGACTTGGTGACAATGAATCTGAAACGGATAATTTTTTACACTGGACAGTTACGTTGGCAACATCGAGAAACCTACAGCGCCACAGTCGGCCGAGCGTGAAACTAACTCAATCTCAATAAACATAAGATAAGCCATGACCGACGTATCTAACCTTAGAATACGTGTCAATCTAACAAGTCATTATCCCCGCGGTTATTCTAAGGTTAGATTCGACGGTCATGGGTTATGTTACGTTTATCGAGATTGAGTTTGTTTCGCGCTCGGTCGACTGTGGCGATGTAGGTTTCTTCGCATTGCCAACATAACTGTCCAGTGCAAAAAAAATAAAGCCGTCTCAGATTCATTGTCCCCAAGTGTACGTAAGCTTGCACGAAAGAAAAATCAAGTAGGTAACGTTCAGAAGACGGGTCAAATATTAAAACTAAACTACCAAAAGTGGCGATTTCGCCAAACACGAATTATTAATTTGCGATAATAACGCCGAGAGAAAAATATCACGGCAATATCAAGGACTAGTTCATCATCGTGCAGGAGTTGCAGGTGCAGCGAAAGGTGAAGGTGAAGAAGAAGAGGATTTATAAGAGCATGAAAGGAGAGGCAAAGGGGCAGATCCAAAGCTGGAGGATTGACTGCAGTGTGTTTGTGTATAGCCGGTTTTGCCTCCTGGAAACACGCGGCAGGCAAGGCAAGGCAGGCAGGCAAGCGCTGCCACTCCCACGGCATTAGAAATTCACCGGGCAGCGTTATAATAAAAATGCATCCTCGGCTATTGTCCTCCGTCCTCCTGTCGCCTCATCCTCCGTCCTCCGTCCTCCTCCTCCTCTTCAACCTTATCCTCCTCTGCATGCAAGGCAGGTACATTCTGGCCGGTCTCTGCCACCGCATCACGTCTGTATGTATACACGTATCGTGTATCTAAGCGCACGCACACGCACGCAAATTCGTATTCATGGTGCGTATGTGTGCGTGCGTAGATATGATATATACCGTGTCCGAATAACGACGAAGAATTGACGGACGGACGGAGAGACGGCGACAAGAAGGGTCTCCTCTCGTCGCTTCCTGTACCATGCCCTAAACACGAGGTGCAGGATATCGGCCATTCCGTGGCAAAGCTGCAGCGACTCCGTGCATTTTCAAATCCCGATTATAGGTATATAATAAATATGATCGTAAATCTTCTTTCGTTATACCGCCATGCGGCGAAGAATTGAAATGTGTGTAATAAAATGTAGAAGAAAAAAGTATGATAAACAAGTTACGAGGCCAGTCGTAGCGATGGAATTGAAATGAATAAAATAACTACGAGCAATAAAGTAATGTGTGTATACTATGTACGAAGTACATTTATTATATTTTCAATAAAGAAGTGGAAACGAAAAAAGAAACATTGAAACACGCATTATCCAATTTATACCTGTATAATATCCAAATGTAGAGTCGAGAAATAGAAATATATAAAAAAAAAAAAACACAACGCAGAATGGCGAAAATAAAGTTATCAAGCCAAAAATATAGAATTGTCAAAATGTCAATATATCTCTTTCTATCGTACGTTTTGTATGTTTGATCAAACGTGGATTTTACATCATAGTTGTGTGCGATATCTGTACATCCGAATAATTTTATACGTATGTAGAATTTTTTTATTCAATTTGATTTTTTTTTCTATATTCTACACCGATCATTCCGTGATCTGGTTCTCTTACATTTCACGATGTATCTCTTATATCACGTAAACTATAGGTAGATTAAAAAAAAAAAAAAAAAAAAGAATTCTAAACCGAACGAAACTTTCTCGTTTTCGAAAATCACCAAGATATTAAAAACTGAATAAATATGTTGTATTAGTGATCAAAAAAAGATCTAACAGAATCAATCAAAATTTGTAGGTCTAGCTAAAGAAATATATATATATATACAATACAGCTGTAGGAAAATTGGGTTTTGATTTATTAATTTTGACGCGTTTGAGTGAAAAATTAGTTGATTCGTACAATTTATCGAATAAAAAATTTCTACTCAAAATGTACCCCGAAATTGTGAAAGATTGAAAAACAATAGTTTCGAGTAAGCTTCTTCGTTCTTGGCTACTGCTTTACTTGTGAATCTGTTATTCTCTAAATTGTGCATTTTTTCATCCACATTACGAGCCTCGTACCTTAGGACAAATCTACCTTCTGATCCACCCAACCCTAAGAAACCAATCAATTCCCTCCCATTTCACTACGAATAACTGAATTCTAAAATTCCGATATTTTCTGGAGGAACGGACGGTATATAACGCCACGCGTTAAACAGATAACACACGGGGGTTGTTCCTCCCCCTGTAGATTCTCTCCTAGTCCGTGGTTGGGAATCTCTCCGTTCGCTTTGCGGTCTAAAGTTACATACCATAGTCGCCGGGTTTCTGTTGTTCCAAGCGATTCGTGCCTCTCTGTCTGACTTACAGAGTTTCTACCATGTCGACGACCGCGTCCGAGCAAAGCCGAGAGAACCCGAAAACCGCGGCCCCCGAAGATACGTACATGCATAGTTTGGCTGTCTTGTTTGGTTGGTTGGCGATCGATGTTTTCGAAACGAGCGATACTCGGCGTGGGGAAAGCGACGCCGATGCAACTCTACAAACTTTTTCGAAAACATTGCGTCTCTAGATTCTCGTCGCATCCTCTGCCATGCTCGCTTCTCTTCTCTTCTCTTCTCGCCGCGTTGCATCCCAGATCGTGTTTTGTTCGTGTGTCCAGAGGGTCTAAAAATGATGCGCGCGGTCTGCGGGGATGACGTCACGCCTATAGATACTCCTTCGCCTTACGGAGAGAGAGAGTGAGAGTAAGAGAAGGAAAGAGAGCGAGAGAGAGAGAGAGAGAGAGAGGGAGAGAGAGAGCAAAGACGGAGGGGCGCAGAATGCAGCGTTGCTCGCGTATCTCGAAATCACGTCTCGATGTGCATTCTCCGCTTATATTATCGGCGTCGGTGAATTATCCTCGTGACATTTCATTGATTTGCAGAACAAACGTAAAGATCTTTTCGCCGTTTCAGGATTATACCGCATATGTATCGACATATTGGATTAATGAATTCATCGCAATGGGGTCAAGTTAACAAAGTTAACTTAACGAAACATTTCAAAACTAAATTTCGTTATTCACAGACACCAGTATTATGAAATTCTAGAATTACTTCCAAGAGGTTGTTCATTTACCGTAAAGTATATATGTTACAACGTTACATATTCTGCTTTGTTAAAAATAAATTAATGTATTTTAAGTCGAAGAGAACGTAACTGTTGCAAAGTATAAACAATTTTTTCTTTTTCCCCAGACAGTGTATCGTTTAGTTCAGATGTAGAACGTAGAAATATCAAAAAAGAGAAGGGTCATATACCTATAATATCGAATCTTTGACAAATAAAAAGGCGGTTAAAATATAGAAAAGTAAAATTATATAAAAAGTAAAAAATTTGGGTAAAGTGTGGAAAAATTAGACTTTTCTGACAATTCTACATTTCGGCTTTCCGTACATTCCACACACATTATACGTTACGCCTCCTTTACATTTCTCGACTTTCTTAATTTTGACAAATTTTTATCATATATATATATATATATATATATATATATATATATATATATATATACTCGTATATATGAAATAGATTGTCGCGTCTTTGAAAATTCAATATTGTAACCGCTCCAATTCCCGATCCAGGAGAATTAGCAGAAAATAACCAGCAGGTAATACGTGTAAAAAACAAACTTTCTGTGGTTGAGCAAACGATGAAACGTGTCTGGATTGTTCAAGGGAATTCTCTTAAGTATATTCCTGGATATTTTATCGTTTGCTTACGACCTGAAAGCTTGGACACAGATTACCTGCTTACTGGCACCTGTTACTTTCGGCATCATCGTTATACGGATTCACACGGTGAGACATAACAATGAAATGAGAAACAGGATTCGTCATTGTTCCATGCAGCAACTACGATGATACCGAGGAGTAATGAGAGTAGTGACGAAGAGAAGAACGACGAAGACGATAAAAGAAATTCCTTCTTTCACTCCTTCTTTTACGGCTCTACGTTATTGCATCAACCCCACGGCGGAAAAACATAAGCTAATCAATCGTGAACCAAAATATTCATATAATGCGATTCCGTGAAACACGCATTATCGTCGATCTGAACACCGATTCTTTCACTTCCTGTTACAAGTACGCACAACTTTACATTTAAGAAATACACAAGATTTATCCCTGTATCGCGCAGTTATAAATTAGATATAGTTATTCTATTCGAATGTAGGTTATTCGTCTCTCCTTCTGATTATAAGCATGATAATAATCCGTGTGTGAAAATGATAATTTTCGAAATACATAAAAAGTTTCAAGGTTTTTTAACGCAAGGTCAACTTCGATCTCGTTTTCAAGCGTGTGTTACGCGTACAAAATTTTTTTTTTTTTTTGTCGTTTTGTCGTTTTGTTATCAATTCTCGACACCTGCAATCGATGTATTATCTAACCTTATCGTCGAATACATAATGAGGTTAAATTGAAAAACAAAAACAAAACTAACGCACAAACCGCTTGTGACTCTGTACTAAATTTTCATACATGTATCATAACAGTGAAGCAACATTTGATAATAGATGATCGGTTTGATGCAGAAATTGATATACAATTGAATTTAATGAGAACAAACGACAGATATTTAAACTGAGTCATTTGTTACTTTATATAATTATTATAATTACATTTCCTCGAAACGATAGTAAAAAAATATTACATACCTATATATTCAGCCAACGATCAATCATTTTTTTTTTTTTTTTTCTACCAGTGTACGAAGTTACCGGATATCAAAGGTTCAATATTTTATTTTTGGAATAATTTCCTCAAGACCCTTTTCCTCGTCGCATGAAGAGAGCTATATATCATGTAACCCGATACCATAACTACCTACTCCTCAACGACGCATTTGGCGGTGGTGATTCTTCTTCCGCAATATTGCTGCGGCAAGACTCAAAATCACGCACCATGCGTATTCGCGTATACTATACGCGTTACATAAGTGTATAAATATCTATACATGTATATATATATATAAACGCATATATACACACGTATATATAGTGAGAAATGTACAACATGTTCGCATAAATTTAAGGTATTTAAATACTAAACCTAATATACGTTTGAATAGACAACGCCACCTCTAATCTATCTCTTTATACAATAGATTGCGTTGTATGGTTAATCGCGGCTTCACTTCCTCAGTGCACACCGCCGCGTGGAGGAGTTTGTGTAGTAATAGTAATAGTAATAGTAGTAGTAGTAGTAGGAGGAGGAAGTGGAGGAGGTGGTGGAGGAGGAACAGGAGAAGAAGGAGAAGCGTCCACCGTGACCTGCGCAAAATACATACACATATACACACTCGCAAGCATGCATACGCAATCAATTTATACCTACAGATAAGAGTCTCAATTCGAGGTGGGTCCACCCGGTTGAGCTTTGCGAGGAGAAAGAGAAAGAGAAAGAGAGAGGGGGGAGAGAAAAAAGGAGGAGGGGACGCATCCTCAGAAGTTCATGCCATGGGGACGAAAGAGAACTTCATTGTCGCGAATAATAGGAGAAAGGTGTTGGATCTGCGCTGCACGATGAACGAGAGAAACGAAATGTAAAAGAGTAAAGAGCAAAGAAGAGTACACACACATATACATATATATGTATATATATATTATGTAATAAATAAACCACGATATGCGGAAATAAATACGAGTGTTTCAGAATTCTTGGTTTTTTTTTTTATATAATTTGAAATTACGCGCGCACATTGTCACGGTTCGTCTTCTTGCCTATTTCATTTCTCGTCTTCCAACACGTGGTTGCAATATTTGCGGTCGGCAGTCTCGAGGTTCGTTACCGTCTCGTAAATGCTACCCTACAATTCAAAGTAAACGTGACGAGTTCTCGTTTTTCATAGTGTGTAAAGATCTTCGAAGCGACGGAGTACTGGAGAGACACCGATGATAATCGAGCGAGATTCGAGGGTGAGTGAAAGAGAGCGAGAGCGAGTGCGAGAGAGAGAAGTAGAGATAGAGAGATAAAGGAAAAAAAGGGCGCGTAGAGGGAACTAGTGATAAACAACACGCGACGTGTTTTGGTAGTCAAAGTTTGTCAGTCGGACGAAGGGGAGCTCGATTACTAATCCGACCGAAAACATCGGTTTCTTTCCCTCTCGTACACTCTCATTCTCTCTTCTTTCAACTTTGTTGGATGAGGAGAGAGAGAGAGAGAGTGAGAGAGGGGGGAAGCGGTGTTCGCGCGGTAGGTATCTGGGTTATGTGGCATTCGGAAGTGCACACACGAGTGCAGAGGAGGACGAATGCTGCAGCGTAGATGGTGGTGGTTCCGTGCATGCGTGCGTGCAGACGACGCAATCGCGCACGCGCACTCTTGCCGCCCGCGCCGCCTCTCGAGGTCAAGATTTCGACGCGACGAAACCAGGAGAAGAAGGAGAGGAAGAAGAAGAAGAAGAGGAGACCGAGCAGAGGCTCGTCGCTGCACGATGTACAATACTATCCGCTCCAACCGAACCCCTGCATCAACGGTACAGGGTAGAATTTCTTTAATTTCACTTTTCACATTTCCCACCATTCTGCAGCGCATTCTCATTGGGATTGCAAAGTTTAGTCAACCAATCAGAATATGCTTGGATGTTGGGAAATGTGAAAATTGACACTAGATGATCACCCCCCAGATCACGAACTTTAAGTTACGTAACGTTATCGTAACGAAACGTTTTTTAAATATCGTTCACATTTACAATAATTCTTAGGGATCTACGATTGGAAAATATGATGCGTGATTATATTTCGTTTCATTACGGTTTACTAGATTTCAAACAGTTTCAAAAATGCGAAATAACGGTTTTTCCTCAGCGTGAATCGTTACGATAACGTTACTAACTTCAAAATCATTACAGATCAGTATCTAATGAGAGAAAATTAACGCGAAAACAACAAAAAATAAATTTTCCTCCATCATATTCTAATCTTACTTCCTCTCCGTCTTGTTGATTTTGTCTAGTTGTAACTTTTGATTCCTCTTTATCCACGTTCCCTTGATTGGCGCTCCTTTTTTCGTGAGAGACCAGACCGACGACGATAATAATAATAATAATAACAACAACAACAACAACAACAACAAGAACAACAACAATAATAACAACAATAATAACAACAATAATAATGACGATGACGATGATGAGAAAAGCAGCCCTCGTTCCCCCTCTCAGCTGCGATCCAGTCGCCTCTCGTAAACAGGGCCACAACGGCTGCTCGATCAAGCCTGTGAAACTTTCCCTGATTTTCATTTGGGGGGGGGAGGGGATGGGGGCATTGCCACGACGAATGGTAGACTTAACATCATCGTTGTACACACAACGGACTACGTGGAACCATTTCGGTTAATTTCCCCCCGTTTCCACGAGTTGCGTATAAAGAATATTGTAAATTGCGCAACGACAACTACAACGCTGCGTGGTAAGTTTGAAAATCGGTAAAAAGCCTTAGAAATAAGCAGGTTTTTGTCATCCGGTCTACCGCTCTCCCTAACTGACAAGACCAAGTGACTGACTGACTAACTGACCAAGCAAGCGATACAGGGAGAAGCAATAATAATAAAACAAGGCTGAAGTTGGTAACGTTGGCTTAAAGAAACATGATGGCAGAAGAAAAACAAAAAATCATTCCCTCGACAATTTTAGAACGACTTTCGAGAAGTTGACCTTTCGAAATATGAACATACTTTCTTTGTCAAGATTTACCAGACGAATTTCACATACAACAATAAGAATCAAAGTAGCGATCCCCCCCCCCCCCCCCCCCCCCCAAAACGTCCGTCGTTAAAGCAACGTTACTAACTTCAACCTCGTAACAATAATACCCAGTTAACCCAACGTGCTCTTGAAGAGGTGGCGGCGAGAAGAGAAAAAGAGAGATGTTCGTGTCCGAGAATAAGCAAGAAAAGGGATCGCGTCGTCGGGGTAGATATGCGACCGAAACAATTACCAAGAGTCTCCGCTCCGGGAGTCGATGCGAAAGTGCGTTACAAAGGCGGGGGGGTGTATGGAACAACATTCCTATTGACGTTGGATGAAATAGCGATCGACGGCAACGCGTCGTGAGTTACGCTATACACACTCGGATAGTAGGTGGGTACATACGTGCGTACATACAAAGTACCTACATATGTGTATGATGTGTGTATAAAGTCAAGAAGCAGCGCAGCGCGGCGCGCGTTTTTAACACGAGGATGAGAAGGCGGCGGCGGCGGCGAGTTTTCGTGGGCGGGAGGAAAGCGGGAGGCGGGAGGGGGGGGGCGGCGGAGTCGGCGGAGGAGGGACAACTTGTTACGAACGGTTAGTACCCAACAACCCGTGTACCATTTAGAGCCGTGTCCTCGTTTCTCCGGCACCACGCACGCACCGACGACGTCGCGACACGCACACAAGCCGGATTGCTGGGTTTCACTGCACATAACCAGTGTACGTGTGCTGCGTCGGAAACCGTGGATGGGTACATAATAAAAGAAAAAAAAACGAAAAAAAAGGACGACGCGTACCGTCCAGTGAGAGAAATCGAACGGACGGATATTATTGGGCAAACGACGGACAGAGAGAGATATAGGGATACGTATAGGTGTATATATTTTATATATATATATATATATATAGAGAGAGAGAGAAACTAGCTAGGCACAACTCTTTGGCAAAAGACGGTATTGAGTAAGGGACTAACTAGATGTAACAATTGCCGATCGATGGAGAGACGAAGGTACCACGGATTGTATTCCAGCGATTGATTAGTAAGGGAATACAAATTACGAATGGGATACACATGATATAGGTATTTACGTGCCTATGATTTTGTACTCACATAACAACCGTTCCTCTCGAGATATCCCAGTCGGTGTGTTGAATTGATAGTCCGTGTTACTGCAAGGGGATGCCGTCTTTTGAGAACAGTTAGTTATTAACAATTCTTCTCGACGAACGTATATAAACCAGTTTCAAAATAAAACCCACACAGATTATTGAGAAGTAAAGAAATACTTGAGTATATTACGATGGAAACAAATGCATCGAAAAGAAAGATAGAGAAAAAAAAAATACAACGATAAATAATAAAAAAAAATTTCGAATAACCACACAACGATGAACGAAGGTATTAATAATACACACGTGCACGTCACTGTATATAATATAACCGACGACGACGACGATGATTATTATTGATAATCGTTGAGAAAAACTCGACGATTCGAAACACACAAGCCCCCCCCCGAGGTCAAGTTTATTGTACGCGTTGTTGTGTGCAACGCGATAAATATGGACGCGTAACGGGGATGTCCAGCCGTTAACCGCGAACGGGGTTAACGTGGGAACAAGGGGCGGGGGTGGGGGGTTCTCTTTTATCGGGCCGGACAATAACGGGGGCGAGAAACAGGTATACGCGATATACGGCAAATAAATGAACTTGTACGACGGGTAATGTTGTCTCCGCTGAGAGTGCAAGCGCGCGACTGCGGCGATCCCTCTGCGCCGCGAGGTCCGAGCCTCGCCGCTACGCCGCTGAGAGGCGCCGTCGTAGCCCCGCACCGCACCTCGCCGCCGACAAAAGACGAGCTTTTCCATGCCTTGCCCGGTCGGCAGCCAATCAGCGTCCTCCTCGGCATCCCCTCCACTTATCGGCGCCTCCCTCCTGCCGCGCCGCAACCCGCAAGACGCCGCGACAACGAGGTAAGCCTAAGGCTTGACTGCCTGCGACTCGCGAACGATGAGAACGAGAGCGAGCGAGAGAGAGAGAGGAGAAGCCGAGTTTCAATGACGAGCGATGCATCCCGGAATGCGCATCTTCGTTCCTCCTCGGATCGTACGTTCGTTTTTGGGTCAGATATTTGGTGACAATATTATCACAGGTCGCACTACGCGTGGATTTGTTTATCTATTGTATATGTTTTCGTATGTACTCTGTACACACGTACGTACGTACGTACACTGCTCTTATCTTCTCCCGGCTTGTAATACACGGACGTTTGTTGGTAGGTGTGGATGCACCATGTTTCCGCGGTAGATAATACACCATTATAGTGTGTGTGTGTGCGCATGTGTCACGTTCGAGCGGGTAGGTACCAATTCGATATCTCTACTGATTACCGACCACAGATCGTTTATCATTGCTCAATCTTATCGGTTGCTTCTTTTACGCATTCGTTGACCTACATTTGCGACTTATCAAAGTCACCCCCTTTCCCGTGCAACTTCAATCTTTGCGCATTACGCGCGTTGTGTATGCAGGTATTTACTGAGTAACTTGTGCATACCTATATGCATATGCGTACGTATAACTGCTACAGGAATTACTGTAGTCCGTCAGGAAATCAGGTCGCGATCTGTGCAGGACGAGAGGAGTCCGCATACGGTAGCTGCACGTGGCTCGTGTGTGTAAATCTTGTCAAACTTCCGACTGATATCTAATGTCAACAGGGAAACTTTGAACCGTGTATACGTTCGTATAGCGGAAAAGCTTAACGGTTTTGAAAAAATATAAGCATACAGATGATTGGTTCTTCACACATTGAGTACAGCTTGGAAATGATGAATACTATTTATAATTTTTAGACTCAATTTTGTGGTACTCGTGAAATTTTTGTTTTTATAAGTTAAGTTGGAATAATAATTATAACATTTGAATAGGTCTAAGGTAAATACATTTGTCAAACAAAAATATTATATACTTTTAAACAAGGTTACTCCGCTGATTTTGTTACGCAATGGATGTGAGGTATAAATACTTGATCCCAAATTAGTTTAAATAATTATTTTAGCGTGAAGGTTTTTTATGGACGGGCTGCGCAAGTTTTGTTTCTTAGTTTTCCAATCTCCCAACATCTGACTTTCTAATCCTAAATCGCTAGGCCCTAATCAAACTGGGAACTCTGGCGCGTTCAACACCTGCAAATCCAGAGACACCGAGTCGAGGCCAGTCTGTGGTTGTAAGCTGCGGCGGCCGCAGCATTATGTCGGTAATCTGTGGTAGGAGGCATGTAGGACGATCGAATGGGGAACTGCACGGGTGGCGGAGGTTGCAAAGCGGAATCGAAAGCGGAGGCGACCGAGAGACGAAGGGACCTAGACTGAGAGAACGAAGGCGGCGAGGGCGGCGGCGGTGGTCTTGTCTCGAGTGAGAAACTCGAAGAAAAAAACAACCCAAACAGAGGAGAAGAGAAGGAAGGAGTAAAACAAAAAAACAAAAAAACACTCGCACACCCACACACACGAAATAACAAATAACAGAAAACAGAAAAAAAGACAAAAGTGCATCGCGCGGCAAGATGGCCGACGACTCACCGACTCTCAAGGTTACCTCTTCCCTCTCTTCCTCCTCCACCGCCTTCTCCTCGTCGTCCCCCGCCGCCTGCTTCTTTCTGTACGCGATATCATGCAGTGTGCGAGAGAGAGGGATGTAGTACAGTCAGGCAAAGAACCGCGGAAAGGAATGCGCGAGATTGAAATGCAAGCGTATTTATATATAATACGCATGCGGCATGTACACACCATGTAGTATAATATGACTCGGTGAATATCCTGCAATTAAGAATAAAATACAGATCGGTGTACACACATCGGGTATTATACGATGCACGGTCACTGAACACTGATGAAATTCAGTGACTGAAATACCGTCGTATTTGCTATTGTAACACGTGACTGTAATAGAAATTGATTCGTCATTCGAACGGTGAGATTTCTCGCGTAGGTATGTGTATAATTATATGTACATACATTTAAAAACAGTAAATAATTATCGCCTCCAGTTGCGTAACTTGCTGTATATTATATGTATAAGGTATAATGTTAGGAAAAAACATTCTCGTTCATGGAAGAACGAAGATCTCTATAAGGGTTTTACAATTGAACGATGAAATGTGTTCAATTATATGCATGTGTCGCGGTGATGTTAACGCGAAAATCTGGCGATTCACGGCTTCCAGCTGTAACTGGGGAATGTATATATACGCTGCCAACTTCACCCTTGTAGCGTTACGCTACTGCGTTTCAAGCGCGAATCATTTCATGCTCGACTATATCGTAAATGAAAGAGATGACCCGACGATGACGACACCCCGTCCATGCAGCAGACTGTGTTGTCAAGTGATAGTCGGGGAGTAATAACGTTAAGTATAATAGGTGCAGCGATTCGACCGCTGCAAAGTGCAACCTCCAGACCTAGCGCGAGAGGAAGAGAGAAACGATACAGACGGTGATTGATTATTTTAAACATTGAGGAGGCGATTAGTCCGTCTATTCCGCGCACGGAATTTCGCGCATCGAATCTGCCTGCATCACTACCTTGTTTATAGTTCAACGTGTTGTCTTGACGAGCGTATGAATAGCCGGGATGATAAACGACACAACGCTGCTCGCGCGATTCGCTCGCTGTAAACAAAACGCGAGAAGAAAAAGGCGGGTCGAAAATTGTCACGAGTTGGGGAGAAAGAGAGATGTGTCAAGTCAAAAATGGGGGAGTCGTAGGGAAAACAAAAAGATAGATCTTGTCAGAAGTGGGATTCGAACCCACGCCCACAGATGTGGACTGCGACCTGAACGCAGCGCCTTAGACCGCTCGGCCATCCTGACAAGTGTGGAAAACTCGGTTAATAAGTGAAAATCATCGGACAAAGACTAGTCCCGCGCCCTGTGATGTAGTCGGCCGCCTCTCCGCCACTCGCATCTCGCCCCTGCCGCCCCCCTCGCGTTCCTCGTAGTAGACCGGTTAAATTTATACACGAGCAAGTCAGAAATAGACGCCACCGTCGAGCGCGGCCACCGAGAGAACGATGCACCGCCGAATTTGTTTGGAATTTCGCGCTAGCTCTATGCTCTGTGCCAATTCAGAAACAAACCGATGCGATGCGCCAAGCCTGCTGCGTCGTCCCATTCGCTAGTCGCTCTCGTTTACTAGCATCTGGTGCGAAGTAAAAAACAAAACACAAAAATAAAAAAAAATGGAACCAGAAGGCGAAGAAAAATGAAAAATTTCCCGCTCTCTGGAACGATGGCGCGCAACCGTTTCTCGTTTTTAACTGCAGTGTGCGTGGATGCACGCGTTTTAAACCATTATTCGTTCTTGAAAAATCCGAATCGTCGAAATATCGACTAAACTTTAAGTTTCCCCATTCTCTAAGCTATCCGTAACGAATAAGGGTTACCAGCAATATGGCGGCAAAATTCTCATCGAGCTACCGACAAATTGTTTTACGGTCAATTAGAGCGAGTACGAAATTAGAGAAAACTTTGCGCAAGCTGTAAGGCCTTAGTTTTCGCACAGAGAATTGATACGCGTTAAAAAATAGTCGGAAAGATGTCTTTTAAAATTAAATATGGCCCAGTTGCATAGGTGCATTATTTTCTCACCAGATGTCGCAACGTTAGATTTTCTTGCGGCTCACCGAGCTACGCTGCAGTCAGTGTTCAGGCACTGTGTTCGAGTTTAAAGAAAAACGTCGATTTCCTCCCTCTCTCTCTCTCGCCCTATCGGGGCTCGCGGTTTAGGCCGCTGATCGCGAACGAGGCGGCTGAGTGCATCGGGCATCGGAACGGAGTAGCATTTGCGAGTGCATTGAGCGTCGCTGTGTCTCAAGGCCGCGGCTTGCCGCCCGCTGAGGACACACACCGAGGCTTGTGGGCCGGCTAGAACTAACCTGCTCCACTGCACTCGCTTACTGCACGCAGTCGCCGCCTGCAGCGCACCGGTTTTGCGCGTTTGTTCGTGTCGGTGCGTCGAGTGGCCCGCGTAGCGTGTTACTTATGCCGTGCACACACGTGCGCGCGGTTCTCTCTGTATTAGGCATATAATAAAATCGAGGAACCTGCTCGAGCCTCTCGTCTGCAGTCTGCTGCACCGCATTTAACATGTACCTACCTAACAGAGAGGAAGAAAATCTACCACTACTTTCGATTGCTGAATAGTTTTATTATTATACCGAAGTACCTATATATACGTATACACACACCTTTGTACGTTGAATGCGATGATGCACTTGCTCTGACCTGTTGCAGCGTCGTTCTTTACGCAGCTATAACGTGCCATAATCGCACATATTTTTTTTTCTATTCACATTCGCCGATGCTCATTGGTATTAATGGAAATTGCACGATGAATATTGTACGACGACGCTACGGCGCCGTTCTTTTCATCATCGCGACGCAAAACATTTGCAACTGTGGGTGGTGTTGATCGCTACGACGAAAGACTCTGTTCTATGCTGCTGCGCCTACATCGTCATGCTGGGATGCAGGCTGACGGCTGCGGATGGACATTGGCTAGGTTGCATATCGCCGACGCGACGCTGCCGCAATTCTGCGGGACGTGACCCTGAAACAATGTCCGAACGGCGACGTAATCTTGGCCATCTATGACATGTTTCCACACCACAATGCACTTCTCACTTTGCGGGAGAGAGGCGGAATCGCGTCGACGAACCATACGCGGCATTTCAAGGGGGGGGGGGGGAGGCGATAAAAGGAAAGAACCTTTTTAGAAATGCTGTAATTCTTGCACATTATATATCCCGAAGACCTGAAACAGCGATGCATTGTAGCTATGATAATATGGTTGCATATTTCACGAACGAGGTTCAAGGTGCGATGATGCGGCGATGTTTTGACCTTCGAAATGAATTCTTGTACCGGTGTTGAAAGGCACTCTCCTTGAATAATTTGCAAGTATTTGCACGCGGGCGATGTTCGAATGAAAGTTTAATGATACTGCGAATCTTATATTCATACGATTAGTAATTATCGCTGTATGCATATAATAATTGGCTGTTTCTTGTTGTAATTGTATATACTTGTATGTGTACCGCAATTAGCAATGACGAACGGGATGTGGGAGGTGAGAAAATGGGATTAATCAGCGTTTCCGCGCAGTTAAATAGCAATCATAGGATTGTAATAGAAGTGCGACAAAAAGGTTGTCACATACTCGGTGCGCACAGTCACCTGAATAACATTTTAATCTGACGTGATCTGTACTTTCTTCATGTGAAGGAATCACGCAGTAGAGTGTCGAGAACAGGCCTGGCACCGAGAGATCAATAAAAGAAAAATACCCCAGCGATGTACTCGTATATAAATTGAATTCGAAACTATCTAACCTGTAACACAATAAAGAAGTTTTGAAAAGCAAACGAAAGTCGCTGCTAACGCTAAAGTTACTTATCTACCTATAATCTCGACTCGTACGTGGCACATGAAATTTAAGAAATTACAGTCAGATTTATCCATGCACTGATGATCCAAACTAACGAATTGAAGGATGCTTCATCCTTGGCGTAACGAAAAAGTGCAAGGGAACTGAAAATCCGAAAATAAATAGATGATTGATGATTGATAGAAAAATATGGTAGGAGATGTTTCTCAAAATTGTCATAATATTTTTCTATCATTTGACTGGTCTGTACAAACGGAGATCGTTGTATCCGCCTTGGTTTAGTATGACAAAAAAAAAAAATCACCCATGCACAGTGCGCAGATATCAGAACTCTCAGGCAGGCATGGAATCAACATCTGCTGGGACCTCTAACCCGTCGACACGTCCTTCTAATCCAAAAACTTCCTCGAGGCGCACCGGTTTCGTAGCCTGCGGTGGAGCCTAAAAAATAAAAATAAAATAAAAAAAAAAAGATTTTCGGTGCACCGCAACCAGTGAATAACACGCTCTTTTGTCTTGGTTCGATTATTCGCCGCAACTCCGCGACTGAGAGGAGAAAATCCAAAGAGTATAAGGAAGGCAGCTAGAGCGGAGAGCTCAGGCATGTGCAATTCGCACGGTTACGCGATCCGAGTTCCCCTGCATGTGCAAAAGCGCGGTGGTATGGCCGAGCCGTTTCTAGCCTCCGCTGCAGCCACTCGTACGGCGATAAATATAGCCTGAAATGGGCGAGCGCAGCGGTTGTAGGTATGTATGTACCTGCGACGAGGGTGGCTCGTGTCTGCCGAAGGGCGAGGTGATCCGGGGGTCGCGGTGGACGAAGGGGGCTACGTACGCACAATCAATACTCTGGGTAAAACCCGCAAAATTCGCCAGACGGGCGAGAGAAGCGACGCTGCGTCCTGGAAGCCGCCCCGCGTGGATTCCGGAACACTCCCCGCCAGCTCCCTAGGACTGCACGCGACGCATCAGCAGCTCTCTGCCTGTCGTGCAGGTGTATTAAGATGTTGAAGATGGCGGCGTCAGTTCCGCCGGAAACCACATCTGCGTATCCTGTGGAACTACGAATTTATATACATGTCGTTTGAACGGTGAAACGCAGTTTTAACCTGATTCCTCCGAATACGATCTCTCGGTGAGACGGATTTCCGAACGGCAGTCAAGCTCTTGTAAGGGCGACGACAAAGGTTCGAGGGAAAGCCGGCCAAGGTCAGGCCGCTGCTTCGTTTCTCCGTCATCTTCCCTCCGTCCGTCCGTTCTTCCTTTCTTGCTTCCTTCCTACCTTCCTTCCTTTACTCGAGCGCTTACCACTGTGCAGCGTTACACACGTGTGCGCATGCTGCTCTCGTGGCATCGTCGTTTCCGCTTCATCCGCTCTTGGATTTTCCCTGCCTTCTTTCTTCGATTATCTGCGTCTCCACCGATATGAAAGTGCGCCTTGATCGGATCATGGGATTTACCTTCACGAGATATCCATGACTTTCATTTGGTGTGTATTGTAGGTTGGATCATTTGTTTTACTTTTTTTTTTCTAAGTTGCCATTCGAAAACCTTGTGACGTATACTAACAAAAAAACTTTAGCCAAGCCTAGAGAAGGTAAGGAAATATTTAGAGGTCGCTACCAATTATTGTAATATTTTTTTATTTATTCTTATGAGCACACCTGACGAACTTATATATGTATTAGTTTATTTTATTTTTTTTGTATCGTAATCCAATTAATCGTTCACCCATCAACAGCAAACTACGCCTAACAATTCCGCAGATGGCAGTTCTCGTATTTTATCCGAAAGATTAATCGTTTCGGAGTAATTTGGATAACAGTGTTTGTTACCGAAAAAGAAGCATCACATTACCTCAATGTCCCTATTTCGTTTTCAGTACTGACTGTTATGAGCAATGATTAATTGGACCACGATACGAAAAAAATAAACTAATGTATACATAAGACCGTAAGGTGTACACATAAAAATAAATAAAAAATATTACAATAATTGGTAGCGACCTGTGAATATTTTCCTACTTCCTTCAGGTTTTACGACAATTTTTTTTCAGTATTTGTCATAAATTTTTCGAGTGGCAGCATTAAAAAAAAGTTAAAAATGAATCACCCAAGTGTACATTTCGTCTTATGTTTGGTTGAACTGTACCCTACACCTGGAAAAAGTTAGGTCAGGTAATAAGCCTTAAGGGATTGCCATGTGATGAGCATTGATTGCTGGAACTGCACATTCTTGGGTGAAAATCATTAGGTGTTGTTTGTTCATTCGGTTTAGTCCCTACAGTATACGTCACGAAAATTGCACTGTCAAAGAAATTCGGTGTAGACTTCTATGGAAGATATTTTGGCGTCAATCTAACAGTATCTATGATGCTGAATTTCCGAATTGAGTACAAAAATTGTTCCACAACAGTCGGTACACGGGCGAATATGATCAATTTCAACCCCGCAAATTTTTAGACACCGTGACGTCGTATCGAAAATAAATTCGCATCTAAAACCATTGGATTTGCTACTGATTATAATTAAAGTAGATCAAGAGTCGAATTTTTTCAGCGTTTCAAATTACCCAAGAACCCTGACAATGATTGCGACTAAAGCGAATATGCACAGAGGAAATGCACAACGCGCGCAGACGCAAGAAAAGTTTTAATTACATAATGGAATACTCGATACTTATTCGCGACCAGACCTTCAAAGTAACGAGTGCGCAAAATAATAACACACCCTTGAACAAGGGTAGGGGCGAGTACAGGCTCGGGTTTTCGACAATGAAAGTCAGCAAGACGTGGCGTGTTTTTTTGTCTCATTCATTCTTCGTTCCTCCCTCCGCGCCATTTCTTTTATGTCCTTCCGCGAGAAACGCCGAGAGGCGAATATCCAGTCATCGTTGTTCTCCGGTTTGTTGTGATGATACAGAAAGGTAAAAGCACCACGATCCGATTCCTCTGTAATCACAATAGCCAATTAGTCCTTTGATCCGGGGACAACGATGCGGCGACGAGACGTCGCCGGAACTCTCTATACGTCGGCAGAACGTAGGTATGTACATACATAATATGTACATACGTATACCTGTCGCGTTATGTATACGCGGTTATCGACAGAGAGTATCGTCCGGTCTCGAGGCTGGTTCGAGTGTAACACACACTTCCGTGAAGAGAAAGTGGGCTGCTGGTGCATTCACGACGTAAATCTACTTATATTTCCACGGGGCGATGCATCGCTGTAGTTAGTTGGGCGAGTTGGGTTATGTTTTCCTCTTGTCAATCTCACATTAAATTTCATATTCTCATTCCTGTTGTATCTTTAAGAGGTTAATCGCCCGTCTGATCCTCCTCCCAAAAAAAAATATTGACAAGAGTTCGTATTAAAACAAGTAATGTTTGTTAACGAATATCAAGCTCTTACATATTTTCACATTAGCCGTTGTTTTTTTACGAACTAACGGCGGTCGGCGCCGGTCATAGAAAAGTTTGTTACTTAGAGTGGACGTCTCGTTCCTGTCTAACTTGTCGATCGAACCTTGTGCCTAACTATTTTCGTATTCAAGTTGAGATATTCCTCTTATCTTATATCTGATATCTTATATACGCATATGATTGACCACCGTTTTTTCCGCGATTCCGGAAAACCGCGCTAGGCTTAACGCGACGTTGCATTAATCGCGGTCGGATCGTGGATCAACCGTGAGTACGAAGTATACACAGATAGAAAACTCGACGGTGATACTCTGTAGACGGCTGCTGCACGTGAACCGCATTATTGATCATACGCTATCCTCTCTTCGACTCGACTCCGTGGCTCCCTCGCAGATTCGCGTGATGACGTTGTTGTAAAGGGAAGCCGAGCGGTCGGCTGACCATCGGTGAACTCTACTTTCAGTGAAAAACGGGGTAGAAAACGTATAAAACGAAAGAAAAGAAGAAAACAAGAAAAAAAAAAATTAATCCGACAAACGAAATTTCGGTTCGCCCGGGGTCCGTTTTAATCGGCGACAGATACCGACTTCACCCCATGGCTCGAAAATGGGTTGAAAACAAAAAGAAGGGAAAATCGGAAAAGGGTTTTTGGATCCTCTCGTTACGTACATACCATGCACGCATCACGCGGGTGTATGTATATATATACACATGTAGGAACACAGGCATCGGGCCAAAGCCCGTTGAACGAGCGACGGGTTATTTTGGCGAGTGATTTACGTCGCGAGCCAGAATGTGCCGGTGTGGACTGCTGCATCCATCGGGGTGGTGGTTATACTTGTGTACGAATATACGTGCATACATATGCGCAGTTTGAGGCGGTGTTCAGGACGATGCAATGCAGCGATCGCCATCCTCTGACATTATAAGTTAAACACGGACTTCGCGCGGCCAATAGTAGACGTATACATAAACGGATGCAACGTATCTCGCGTATAATGTCCAACACACACGTATAACCCATACATCCGTGCATGCGAAAACGTTTTCGTACTATCCATAGTCCCGTCTGGAGAATTGTACGCTTGCACACAGCCTAGTACACGTCGAGGATGCTTGCGGTGTATCTGTTAGTTGCGGTCCTGCACTTATGACCTTGCCAAGCCGTTGCACCGGCATAAACATCTCCCTCTTTTCCTTCGCCAACCGCTCCGACGTATGCGTCCAACACAATTGCGGCTCGATAAGATCGTACGTTATGCGGAGGTAGGTGCAGGCATCCGCCTTATCGCAATTCCTCCATGCGTATAATACGAATGTTGTACACGAACTTTATAGGTATATAAACAATATACACATTTGGTATATACAGTAACGTCGCGAACGAAAGCGGACAAGGTCCGAGCGTCTAACTTTCAGCGTTTCGGAGAAATAAAATTTCGGCAGAACCAATTTGCTGTATTTCCCCTCCCTCCCTCCACCCCTCCATGACTGTTATTTCCACATGCGTGCAGCATTTAGCACATGCATGCGGGTAATACGCCTGCAGCACATGTGATATAATATGACGGAGAGAAATACAACGGTTTACCTAATGATATTGTCATTATTATTATTATTGTTGTTGTTATTGTGTATAGTGTAAAACGCTCGTATACGTGATGTATACATATAATAGGTATGTGTGCTGCTGCAGGCGGAGGAAAAGGCGCAAGCAGAGGCCATGGGCTAATCTATACGCTGACCCCAACATGGGGGACGATAAAATATCCAGCGTTAGCCAGCTCACGTGATTCCTGTAATCCCGGGGATTCGAGGAATAGAAATAACAACGGATGGATACGTATTTTATACACGTATTCTTATATTTTTAAACGTTATGCAGACACGAGACGTCGAACCTTAATTGTCAGCGTGTCAGTTGGCTGTACGTAATACGTATATTCACATCCCGTGATTGCAATGCAAAAGTATGGACTTTGTGGTGTGTAACCGCAGAGTTTCTAAATTCAATCAATTTCAGGAGCACTGACCATCTCGGTAGGTATAAATCATACATGTCATGTATACAACCCATGAAATTAGACGGTGTTTTTTTCCAGTGAATCGGGATAAATCGTGAAGAATTAATTACGTTTGGATACCAGTTCCGGTCAAGATGTTGAAGCTTATATTGGAATTTTGATCGTAAAAATGAGAGATCCTAAAAAAGTGAAGGAATGGTGAAAAATTGTGCCTTCATCTAGCCCCAACCATCGATTCAAATATATTCAGAATAAGAAGACCGACCCGTTCCTCTGCAAGACAGTTGTGCGCAGAAAAATACAACCTTGAAATTCAAACAGCCTGAGGGAGAATACGACGCCATAGTATAAAATCGTGAAACGACTCCCTCCTTCTCTTTCCGTTGAAAGGGAAGCAGGTGGCATATCCGCAAGCCCGATGCCCGGTTATCCGGGGGAAGACTTGCGAGAGTGTCTCACAAGCTTCAGGCGAGGGATGCATCCTGGAGTAGATAGGATACGGAGGGAAGGAAGGAAAAAGTGGTAGAGAAAGATAGACGGACGACACTGCAATGGGTCGTAGGAAAAAAAAATCGGAGGGACGGGAAAGCAGAGGCCATGCACGATAACATTTTGCAAGATAGACGCACACACGCTAACGCGTGTACATGGGACCCTATATAGATAATGGTTTGTTGCATGTTGTTGCAAGCCTGTATCGGGCGCGACTGTTATATACGCGGCGAATGGCGTCGTAGGTGCAGCCTACGCCTCTTTTCTGCAAACAAACAGGTGATAAACGGCTGCACTGCACATGCAGACGCCCACTAACGCTAATAAGACACGGAGGCGCAATTAGTTATGTAAAGTTCATACCGCTTGCACTCCGCACTCCTACTGTGTCTGAGGACATTGGGTCTGCCATCCGTGATCTGGAACGAGATAGTGAACCAGATTGTTATGCAAACTTTTCATGCCTTAGGTTTTTTTCTTCTCAGGTTGTTCGAACGGAGACAAGCATCTTACGTGTCGTATATTGTGACCACCGATGATCTCTTCACTAATTGGATGGCTGACTTCTATGCTTTCAGCACATGGCAGCTTCTGCCGATTAGAAGTCCCAAACACTGATACTAGCGTTGCAATGCCCAAAGTTAAACTAACGGGTCACGTGGGTGATAGCCTATCAGAAGCAGATTTATTAGCATGGTTCTGTTACATTAACCAATGACATACACAGTGAACCATGTGATTCGTCAGTTACATTGAGGCTATTGAAGCGCTGGTGTAGATTTAAATTCGTCCGCTTGTAATCGACTCAGGTCGTGGACGATAGTCAGCAATCCGGTTATACTATAGAGATCAGTGATTGTGATTGTTTCAGGAAACTAGACACCTAAACGCATAAGAATCAAGTGGCATTTCCATTCGTAGATTCGAACCATTCGCGCCGAGTTTTTCAGCTCCTTGTTGGGTTGACTAACTCAACTGCAACCCGACACTGGCTTTCAAACTTCGCAGGCGTCCCGAGGTTATGTTGCGTTGAGAATTTGAGACAGTCAAAACGTCCACTTAACCTCGGAATGATTTCGTATTGAGTTGAGAGTTGGCCAGCCTGTACGAACAGAGAAAGAATTTGGCGCATGCGCATTTAGACGTTCAGTTTTCATCTCAGCAGTTCTCTCGCAATTTCTCGTGTTGAATACTTTTTTCCCTTAATGAATTATTAACGGTTTCTTAGAATGAAGTGGAATTTCCTTCAAATGTACCACAATCAAATGCTGTGTGCAGGGATCAGGGTTTTTCAATTCCATGTCGTTCATCGTTCCAGTGATTGTTTCCGAAAATAACATTCATCAGAACAACAATGAAACGTGTTGCCAAAAATACGTCCATTGAACTTGGATATTATGAAGGTTGCATTTCGCAAAATGAGAGTCACTGTTTTGCAGTACTTTCTGGCTGGTTTCACGTCCATGACGTAAGCCGAGGTCATTCGATCGTTCGAACGCTGGAGAGCAACGATCATTAATTGAGGCATATGCAGTCTCAAGAGATGGAATAAAAACAATTTTTTTTTTTTGACCGTCTCGCAACTTTGCGCGGTCTAAAATCAGACTAACTCCGAAACGAAGGTTATACGTATACCTGTGCTTGTATAAAATTTACCGTGTGTGAATTCGAAAACTGCAATCTTTCGTAGATTGCACTGGTATGTTATTGCCTACGTCAAGTACATCGTGCGCATACGAATGAGCAAGAGACGGAATGAAAAATAGTTGGTAAAATAACCACGAACGTGGCCCGCCTCCGCGAGTGCTACATGCTCTTCCAAATAGAAATTGGCGACGCAGTGCAGCTGCGGCCTGCATGCAGTAATTTCAGAGAAAAAAATCTGACCGCCGCGCGCCGTGCACCCGACAGTCGAGTGCGTCACCGTGTTGTTTGGTTCAAGGCTTCCCGGGTCTATCGGGTTTCCCAGATTGCGCTGTAGCGGTGGCGACGAGGACTAGATCGGCTCGCAAAATTTAGGGGCTTATACTTAGTCAGGAGGTTGAAAAATGCGATTTTTCAAAGATTTTTCATGAAGAGATGTTTCAATTTATTGATATGAAAATTTATGTACATATTGGGGTGGAATTGAATTTCGTTCTGATATTTTTTATTTGTAAAAATAATGGGTTTTATAGCTGCTATAGCCGATCCTCGCAAGCACGTCTAATAAAAAGGCGTCTCGCGATGAGCGAGATATCTCGGGACTGGATTAACCGAAATGAAAATATTATCCAAAAGACATTTTGTTGACATAAGGTATTATCTGGTCATTGATCGAAGGCATAAGGAAAATATTAATTTTTAACAACACGGTGGGTTCTAAAACAATATACCATTTTCCATAAAAATTTTCTCCGTAGTTTCTTCATAAAATGGAAAATATTTGTTGACGAGAAAAAATCTTCGATCAAGGACTGAAGAATATATTCATAAAGCTTGTGTAAAAATTTGAGACTGATCGGTTCAACCGTTTCCGAGAAATCTTGCTCATCGACTTTGAAAACGTAGTTTTGAGAAAAACGCTTTCGAAGTTTCAAAAGTAGTTTCAAACGCTCCGGGGCGTCTTTGCAAATGTGCGCGTAACTTCGAGAATATTTATCGGATCGACATGAAATTTTTTGTGTATATACTCGGATATATGTGCATTACGAAAATGAAATAAATAAAAAGATCGATTTTTGAAAAATTCTGACTCGGTATAACCTCTTAACCATACGAACTTATCCTCGCGTATATCGTCTTGTTACGCCGTAAACATATACGCATATACGTAACATGATCCGACGGAATTGCGAGACGGGTAGGTTTACGATTTAGTAGAAGATTTAAGGGAAAGTCTGTTCCCAGAATCAGTCAGGGCCGCGATACAGTCTTTATTGCCAAAAGCATGAGCTGATACCTACAGGTACATGAAAACAAGGTATTTGCAACTAGTGCGTACGTCATATCATTTGAATTGTCTGCATCTTGTTCTGCGAAACAGGGAGACGATTTCCGAAAGATATCACACAATGGAGATCGAGACTGTTCCAAAAGTCGTTAATACCTCGAACGGGTCGTTCCGCCGCTGAGTGCGGAGCACGTGAGAGATGCGACTCGCTAGCAATGAACTGCATCACGGCCAGCTTGCGAATATTTTACGATGACTGGATTAACGCGGAGACGAAGAGTCTCGAGGAAAGAGCGAGGAATTAGCTAAACACAGGTGATCATAGCGCACGCGCTCCAGCTAGGCGGTACGCGTGGTTAAAATTAGTATCTCCGGCATAGACGTTGCAGTGCTACTAGAGCCTCTCTTCATTGGGATTTTTCGTGTCGCTGACGGGTTATGCACCTACTTAAAATACGAATGTATACACGGCGGTCTTTTGAGCGCGACACGCACACGAGCGTGCAGGAAACTGACGTGAGTCACTGCAGCTTCGCTGATCGTGCTGACGTCTCTGTGTGGAGATGCATGTGTGCATTTGCGAGTGGCGAGTCGGTGCCGAGGTTTTCAGGTCGTTTAATGCTCCTCGAGGTTTAAAAGCAACGCTTACGTCACCGCCGTCGACCGCATCTCGTGATACACTTGACGATATTGCACTTTTTACGGTAACGAGCGTACTTGTCTCTCATTTTATCCTCGACGAATCGTCCGTTGCTTGCTAGTCACTTTCCTCGGCAGGCCGACGCTCCGGGTGGTTTTCAACTACCTGCAAGACGTAGGACACTCGTACTACAATATATGAGCAGTTGTGAATATCGAAGCACGATCATCTTGCCAGGTGAGGGTTTCGTTACCCGTATTTTTATACTCAGTCTGGTGACTAAAAAAACTGGCGATGGAAGTGAGCAATGCACATTAATGTATGTACATCAGGTTACGACTAGAGAATAATCTTTCAATCAGACCAAGTATTTAACTTCTGTGCGAAAAAAAAAAACAAGTTCACTGATTGGTCGGCCGATTTTCAACTGGCTTGAGGTAAAATCATTGACGAATAGTACTTGCAAAAGAGTAAAAATAATAACGGAGTGAGTCTAATTTCTTAATATTTTTTTTTTTTTTGTTTCTCGACAAATGTTCTTATTTTCCAAGTCAGACAACGAGACTGAACGGCGTGACGTAATTATGTTATTGTCAGTAAGATTATCTGAATACCTAAAGTCAAAATATGCCTGTACGACCATATTCAATAGAATAATACACTGGGATATATGGAACGAAGAGATTGAACGTTATTCAAGTATCTTTATCCGACCTTTTTTGTCAATTGGTTATTAAAAGTGCCCGCATGCAGTTGAACTCTTTTCCTTGTGATGTACTTTAGTAGCATGCAACGATCCCAGAGACCCGATAGAGCATGCACTGTGAAAACTTCTGGTCCTAAGATCATACGAACTACCAGACAACAATTTTGACAGGCAAATCGAAATTTCAATATCAGACATGTGTTGGATCGGCACCAAATTACGTTCCATAAACGTCCGTACGCCGTTTACTTAACAGTGTGAGAACTTTGGTAAAGTTTTTCGTGATGGCGTATACCGTGTACTGTGGATGGTGCGAAGAGGGTACCTAATTCAGTTGTTACCGCAGCGGCTCGGAACAAAGGTGAATTTTCAGCGGGTATCTGCAAAGCACCGTAGGATCGAATCTTGGGTTGGTACCGGCGCCGGGGTTGTTAGCCGGGTCCGTGAAAGGATGAGGCGTCTCGACGCACCCGCCTACGCAACAGTCCCCTTCCTTGCACCGCCTTCGAAGCGGCAGTGCCGGCGGTTCCCAATCGTGTTTACGTGAAATTCGCGGGCTCCCGAGGGTCGTGGCGGGGGAGGAATGGCATCGCCGATAAAACGGCTCGGAATTGGGAGAGCGTAAACGCGAGGGTGCGTCGTCCCTGAGCCGGGGATGACGTCGAGGGTTGGGGACGCCTTTTGGAACGGTAATACAAAGCGAACGGCTGTCGATTACAAAGAGCGAGGGGAAGAGAGTGAGAGAGAGGGAGAGAGAGAGAGAGAGAGGCAAGCTGCAACCGCGGTCCGTCCCGCGACACAGGAATGAGTCAGTAGCCCTGGATTGCACGCCATACCGCACCGCTCCGCACCGCGACGGCGGGACCCAGCGAGGGGAGGAAAGAGGCGTCTATGTCTGCGACCTTGGCTGGGGTCGCGCCAAGGTCGCCCCTCGACGGAGGCTCCCCCGGGCGCGACGTGTACGCACCAACACGACGCGCTTCAACACTCGACAACGTCTCGACCATGCAGCAGCAGAAGCAGCAACAGCAGCAGGAGAAGCATCATCGACAGCAGTAGCACCAACACCACCACCACCACCACCTCCACCACCACCAGCATCACCACCACCACCATCATCGGCATGGGGTCTGTCGCTGTGCGATGCGCGATGCTCTTGTGTGAGGGGATCAATGCCAGGGTCAATGTCACGCTCCGAGCGTTCGCACCGAATCCCAACGACGAGACAACTTTCCCGTCGACGACATTCGGCAGTGAGAAAAGACGCGAGGAAATCGGTACCTACTCGATTGCTCGTTAGTGCTACCACTAGACACCCATCTTCACACTGAGAACCTTCAGAACTGGATCTCCCGAATCGAGACGACATTCTTGGCCCTTGCACCACTTCATCATCCGTTCCAAGCATGAAGTCGTTGTACATTCTGCTCTATAGGTCGATGTCTCAACCGAATGCTTAACTTGGTATCAGCAGTCAAATTCTTTTCTTCGGATCCACTCGCTCGCCTGGAACTGCAATTCTCTCTATCATTCAATGAGAAGTTATTTGCTTCCCAAGTACTGGGAGTAGGTACATATGTACGTGTAAGTTTTCATGGTTGTGCAGCTCGAGTTTTCACTTTTACCCAAGTGAAGAAAGAATGGATCGTGACACCTTCAATTACCCCCAAACCTAACTGGTTACCTTCTTCATTCCGAGATCGGAATGTTGATACCGTATCGGCTATAAACATGAATATCCTTATACGACTTCAATGACTATAGAAACATTGACGTGTATAAGATTGTTTTGCAGAAACTCGCCTGGCCTCTGCTTATTCGGAATCTTTTTCCATGATGCGGCGTGTATTGAAAATGGAATTCAAACAAGAGATGCAGCCATTGGCCTTAACCAGCTTGGTTATGTTCCGGCGAATCGATCAGCTTCAGAGCTGACGCCTCACAGAATTTCTGAGGATCGAAGTTAGTAACGTTACTGTAACGATGCATTTTCGCATTTTTAGAAATGTCTGAGATTTATCAAACCATTGTAAAAAAAAATATACTTTAACTTTGAAAAACCAACTCCATGAAAGTCATTTTTAATTTGCCCAATAATGATGATCTCACCACGTTTTTATTAGCTCATTTTCTTGTCTCTGTATGTTTGCTTGTCTATTCGGTGCAAGTCTTGCAATCGATTTTAAACACCCTTCCCGATGAGCTAGAGACTTGAATCTTCAAACATATCTCAAAACTGGACGACAATGCAACATTATTTGCTGGTTTGTTCGGTAAAAATTTTGCAATCGATTTTACTTTTTACTCTGAGGTTTCGTTACGTTAACGCAACTAACCTCAGCGTGAACAGAATTTCGGGTGCATTGACGCGGATTTCGCTTGAGCTAACGGAGCGTCGAACCGACGCATTCCGTTTCCATACCGAGAGGTTGTTGATCAAGCTGCGTCGACGAATGCACTGCGATTTCGAGGATTGCACTCGTGTCAAAAACAGATAACACTGCATGTATGCCTGCAAACTCGCTTGACCCTGTAAGCTGTTTTATTTATAATCAAACCATGATTCACGCCGCGACTCGCCTCTATATCTTAATCAGTCCCTCGTCCCGTTTGTTGCACCATTCTCTCCACGTGTGTGCGTTGCACGATAATGCGTCCGTGTGTGTGTGTGTGCATGTGTGTACGAGCGAGTAATACAGCCATGATCCCAACCCACCGCTGAATTGACACCTACGCGTACATATTAAAAGTGCAATTATTTGCCCATGTCGATGTGGATCCGCGGGCGTATCTTCTGTTGCAGCGATTGCACCTTATACCTCTTACTAACATTATCGTACACTTTACCGCAATCATCTCGCTCGCCATGGAAAATATTTACAAGACTAATAGCGATTAATTCGTTATCTGCCATTCGGATGGGTTGGGCGGGATGGCGCAGAGCGGCATTCGTCCAAGTATTAAGACAAGTTGCTTCGCTTTGCTTTATCTATCTGTATATTATTGCGTATGTTTTCTCCACCAAGCAGCTAGTTGATTGTTCGGTGCATGGTTAAGATCGACCGGCTGTGACAATATTATCTATATAATTGGTATTTCAGGATTGCATCGCTCGATGGCTGTTATGTTTTACTTATAGGCATTGACATCACGCGTACGACTGGAAAAGATGATATAGAACGCCATTGCGAAGGCCCATCGGGTACTATATACCGGGGAAAAGAATATCTTCTACAATTTTAGAACCTGTTTCACCACTCGAGCAAAGGCGTTTCGAAAGATTTTTCTGATCGTTTCTGTACGCCCGTTGCAAGGTTGCATATTATTATTTTTTTTTTTTTTTTTAATTTTATTTTACTTATTTATATTATCATTTCTTGTTGCACAAACACATTCAGTGCTTGAGAAATGTCAGGGTTCCGTCTGCAGTAAAAGAGTCGACATATTTATAGCGCGTACACGAGAGTATAAGTCTGAACTGATTTTCAAACACATCTTAACGCTCTGTCGAGATTTAAACAAATGGGTTTGCTCGAATTTTACGCGCGGAAATTGAAACAGTGCCAGTAAAGTGACAAAAGCTAGAGAGTGAATCACCTTATGCACGATGTGGCGACCGTTCTATGTTTCCGATCGTATATCTCGTACTCCAATAGATTGTTTTTACTACTCTTTACCCGTGGTTGACACATGTTTTACGAAAAAAAAGAATGTGTTTTTCGTATTCTGTGGAAATATTCATACCACGGTTCTGGATCTTTAACCGGGTTTCAAATCGAAACCGAGGGGGAAACAACTTACCGAATGGGTTTGTGAATTGATAACAATTCACCTGAATTAATGAGAATTAACACAGAAGTAACTGAATTGTGAAAAATTACGTCAAGTTTATTTGAATTAGTTTGAATTCGTGCCTAAATTATCTGTTTACAGAGAAAAAAAATTAAATTGAAATAAGAAATTAAGTTGAATTGAAAAGAATAATAATAATAATAATAATATGAATTAAAAGGAAATACAAAAGAACGAATTCAAATTTTTTCAAACTCACTCGGATCGAGCGCATTATCGAGAAAAGATTGAAATTCATGAATTGGTTGAATTAAAGAAATCAATCTGAATTGAAAAAAATTAATGTGAAATAATAAAATTAAGTTGAATGACACGAATTAATTTAAATTAATTCGACTCAAAAAATTATTGCGTTACTAAAATCTCAAGTTATTTCCCCCCTCGATGGAAACCAAATAGTTTTATGAAACATAAAATCTATACCGTTTATCCGTATTATATTCGTACACTGTTTATAGTATATTATAATATACTTGTACGTGACAAAGGGGGTTAAATATCCAGTCTGAGTGCGTATGCAATATAACTCTCTCTTTCTCTCTCTAAAGTAGCCTGAATGCAGTGGCACAGAGCACGCGTTTATGAAAATAACTTTCGACTGCGCAGTTGACGTCGTTGCAGTGAGTTATGTATAACTATACTGCGAAAGTACAATACAGGCGTATACAAATGTCCCGCGTTATCTCTTCGCATGCATGCGGTATTTCGACTCTGAAAAGCGTTCTTCCTTCGCTCCGTCGTCAGTTTCAGGAGAGTGCCGCAACGAGCTTATCGCGCCTCGACTGTGTGATAAAACACAATCCTGATTACCGGACAGCACCTTTTCTCGACGCCTTTATACACAGCGTTCCGACAGTCAGCCAAGGCTAAAGTGCTGCGGAATCACACACTCGCTCGTACGATATAACCAGCTCTGCAAAAAGTCGGCCGTGAGGATTTGATATCAGGCTTGACGCATCCCCACGCGGATGGGATGGCGATAAACAAAAAAAAAAAAAAACAAGATGCACCATTTTTTGATGACGCTGCTTTTCCTCGTAGATTATAACATGCCTCTGACCAAAGACGCGGATGACGGTCCTACGTTATAATCACGTCACGTGAAACCTGAATACCCGGCGTATCACTCCTGTTATTGCTGCTGCAACGTCGGCGGTGAATCGCGAATTTTTTCGTGCGTACGATCCGAAGGAAGAAATCCGAGGAGAAGGAAAGGAGCGAGCAGTAATGATGAGAATAAACCCGGGGAATATTAACCGAATGAAAACAGAAGTAAAAACAAAGAAAAAAAAAAAATTCATATACGGGAGTCGGGAACGGGCGTTAAGAATTGGACGACCTCTGCCGCTCCGGGTTTCTATAAATAGTTTGCGCAAAATTATAATGTACAAGTCGACGAGCCGCGCGATCCATGTATTCGCCTTGTGGGTGAATGCAAGTTCTGTGACTGCAGCTTGAACGAATAATTCCTCCGTCAATAATCTCTTCGTTTATCTATGTATTATATATTGTATAGGTCTACGTAAGCATGTAGGTATAACACATTGCGATGTGCAGAAGCGTGCACGGCAGAACGTTGTTGTAAGAAAGTAGTCATCAATTGAGGCCAAAAAGCATGTGTGGGACTAGTCGATAACTATGTGGATATTTATCTGTACAGTCTCTAAGCGCGGACTGCAGAGATGAATCTCGGTCGTGTTTTGTTGGTCCCAAATTTAATACGCGTCCGTGTGCGTTTGTGTGTTCCTAAAGTCATGCGACATTGACCTTGAGCGTTATCCAGGCTGCGGTGCGCTGATTGTCTGGCGGCACTCGCGGTTTCGTTTAGAAAATAAACTGCTGAATTACGTGTGTAGGTGTCCCATATGTTGCGTATGTGTGTCCCCGGTGTTGGGCGAGTTGCGTGCGGCGACATTGCGGTAGTGTGCAAAACATACACGAGGTTGCGCGGAGGCGGCGGTCGAGCGGCTGTTTGCAAACGTTTGTCGTTCGAAACTTTGGGGACCGGACGAACGCCAAACCACCTTATCAGATAAAATGCCTGACCTATGCACGCGAATCACGCGTATGCTAGGCACCGACTAGACAGTTGGGAGACGGGAGTGACGCCGCAGGGCCGTACGCGGCGAATTCTCTCCTCCCCCCTCCCTCCCTCTCTCCCTCTCTCCTTCTCTCCTCGTCACCCGACTGCGAAAACATTCGGACACTAAAACTTTTACGCTTTCGACGTAAACTCTAGGTGACATAGTATGACCCTGTAACTCAAGTTGGCTGACAACCGGGGTGCAGATATCCTCCGGCATCGTTTCGCTCCTGCCCGTTATTAATAGAAACGATTATTTAAAGGGATCCCGTTAAATGTCCTCAAATGCAGCATCGACGTCGAGGCTTGAAAAATTTTCATCCTTGAAAAGTAGGAAGAAACTTACGTATAGTGTAACGTAATTGCATTGGTGTTACGAATGTCCTTTGAATCGTCAATTATTGCCAGCTATATGATGGTAATGTCGACGTTAACTGAATTAGTAGTGTACATTATTTATTTAACCTGATCAATGCTGCGGGCGTTCTGTAAAAAAAAAAAAAAAAGGAGAAAAGAAAAGAGGATATTACATTTTATGAGGAAAATAAAAAAACCGTGCGACTTTAAGCCTTGGAACAATTAGGGGTTCGAGCCGGAGGCGCGCCAACTGGCGGCAACGTCCGGCCTTCTTGGAAACGGTAATCTCGTTGGTGCTGAGATGCTATTGGCCTATTTCGAAGGGTTAATCACTCTTGAAGACCCACGTACAAGAGTTCGAAGTCCCGCGAAATCCTTGAAGACGTCTGATAAAAACGCGGTGAATTTTCGCCTCGCTCAAAGCAATTACAAAACTTGATGCAAGCTATTTTAAAGTTTGTACAATGTTAAAAAAAATTCAACCAAACATAATGTCCCAATATATGTCCCCATAATGTTACTTGTCACATTTCTATTAGTAAATATGTTGAAAATTTTTGTAATTTCAACATTTAAATTGTCGTATCGGCATTTAATTTGTAATTTGTACTTTATCTTTCGGTGAAAAAAAAAAATACTCGCGAAATCAGTGAAGTCGTCTAGATTTCGGATCAGCATTCATTATATTTTTCGAAATGATTAACGACTGATGGGTGCGTGACCAACTTCGCCCGCGAAAAGTAATTGACCTGTATTAGTTGGCCAGATCATGCCGTGGTAATATTTTCGTCTGCAAAGCAGGAGAGCCAACTTACTTGAAACGGGGTATGACATGTCAAAATCTTCAGTCATGAATTGGAGTTGTGCTTTTATGACGATTCGTATCAGTTATGAATCGACAGTAAGGTAAAAATAAAGGCTTGCCAAGCCTTTCCGAATCGCTGTATACCTAACAACTATTTGAGACCTGCTTGACCTAAAAAAAATTGCAATGCATACATAACCTCTATTAGCAAAAAAAGTTTAAGGTGGCCAATCTGCATGAAAAACCGACAAAGTTTGCGCATGCGCAGTCTACTAACAATAAGTTTTACCGTTTCCTCTCGATATATACGTCCAATAGTCTGTTCCGCAAATGCGTTCGGGAATTATTTCGCTGCATACCACGTATAGCTGGGACGGACGATCGAGCGAGGATTCCGAGTTTCAAGGCTGCTGCAACAGACCGGTCTGATGCGGGGGCGACCGGGAGACCGGGGATCTTCCGGTGACCGGACTCACACCAGATTTGGCGAACCAGCCGTACCGACCTCCTGGCAGCAGACGGGATTATTGATCGTAGTACCTAGTAATCTAGTTACGTACACTAGAGGTGTGCGCCATTGCGACCTACCCGGTGCAGCCGGTAGCGAGGGGGAAAGTCCTCGATGCCACTAAGTCTTCGGGCTCGACGCCGAAACCACAAAACATCCGGCGGGAGCGGCCAGCCGTTGACTCGAAAAGTTGACCGGGTCAAGTCGATTCATGGCCACATGCTGCTGCTGATATCTACTGCACGTTGCTCCCGTCGAGACGAGAAGCTAGAAATACTTCGCAAAAGTGAAATTAAGGAAAGTAAAAATGGTATTGCTGAGCAGAGTTTCGTAACACGTTTTGAAAAGTAGAATTGATCAGCTTGCACGAAACGCCTATAAGCACGGTATTTCAAAAACTTCAATTGCATCAGTTCGCAGGCTCAAATTTGAGTACAACATGCGTTCCATTTATCAGTTGTATCATTGTCTCGAAATGTCGACTTTGCAGGATATAAGAGAATCAAAAGAAGGTGAGAAAATAGCACAATTGTCGAGTTTCAATGTTGAAACATTAACCGACTGAGGCGCTAATTGCTGACAATGAGTCACGATATTGATTGTCGCAGTTGCGAACTCGATTGTGAACTCGAAACACAGCCTTGACAATTTTTGTTTAAATAACACAGTCGAAAGTGTTTTATTTTTTTTTTTTCGAGTTCTAAATTTCGTTTTTCAAATGTGCAGCAAACTAATTTCAAAACGATTACGCAAATGGGATTGAATGACAACCGCTGCTCGTCTGGTGAAGTGAAGCGACTGTCTGGAAGGATGGGGGAAGGTTTTGCATAAACGCGTTAGGTCGGGCCACGACTTTGAAAGCAGATTTGAAGCCTGACCAATTGAGACACGTATGTAGGTATATGCGTACGGTAGGTTAAAAATTCTCCTCGTTATTTTCATTTCTTTCAACTCGCTAATGCCGCTATTCATACGCATGGTAATCGCCGGCCAGAGACACAACAGATTACGTATGCAGTGACCCCATTCCCCCTCTTTTTTCCCCGTTCCCCGTTTCACCACCCGTACCACATCTCTCATTTATGTTTATACCAGTAACCCGATGCGCGATCAATCCTCTCCGAAGCGAATCAAAATCCATGTACACGATGTCGTTAAACGGAAGAAAACGTCTACCTGTACCAAGGCACATCAATCACATCCGTCTATTAACGCGGGTGAAGGACCGAAGGGTTTCTTTGGTCGATGATTGTCATTACGATGCGAGACAGGCTTCGATCTGTCGCGTTTATCTTTCATCTAGGTTCCAATCTCTCAGGACCGATAACAGCAGGCACGTGGGCGGGAAAAGATTGCCATTAATTTCTTTCACGATGAATGACATATTGTGCCTCGTCGGATAAGTGTGGATTTTGGAACACAAGAAATTTATCCCATCGACCGATGATGATAAAAGATAAGAGCAAAGTGTATGTCTTCTACTTTCTTGCCAGTAGTCATTCATTCAAATTGCGGACTTCTTGGCTACGCGCGAACTGAGAAGCGCGATAATTATTGTCTAGGATGGTGAATTCACTGTCAGTGAGCCGTTACCGCAAAGTATTGGAAATGAGAATGAATGTTTGAAGAAGAGACCGCCGATGTTTGTATACACCGATCAATGTGTCTACGCCTCGTGGAGTGTCGAGCATCTGTAGTATCCAAAGAGCATGTTTCCAGTATAGTAGCGGTTCATCTTTACTGACTCAGCCAGTCAGTCATATTTATTTAGCTTGGCTCTTTGTGGCCATTTATTATGTAGAGTTCGCTTTTCAAAACGCTACGCACGCACAATAAGAAATTGAAAACTCACACACCGCACAACTATTCCTGGGGCATTCGTGGCCAGACGCGTAAACGTGACAAGTTGTTGAGTTCAGACGAACGGATGAATGAACTCGGTACTCCGTTTCAACTTTACGGGATTAACTGGAATATAATGAGTTGCTCAACGTTTTCGGACTCGAATTATTACTGCAGGCTTTCATGAGAATTCTGGAATACTGGAATCGTGATGGAATTAGACAAGTAGCCGTAGTGAAAGACCGAAGCACCAAAAAATTTCGAGAGTTTTTGCAGCATAGGCCATTATGAAAGTGCTTATTATATCTCAACTGTCTAAACACTAAAATGACTGTGCACCCTTTAATCATCACCAGAACCATTGAGACGAAGTTACGAGCAGCTGGCTGCGTAAGAAGTAAATTCGTTGCATTTGACTTCGTTTCCTGTTGCAGTCACTGAATTGTCTAACAAGCCGTTATGACTCCGCGGTGTGTTACAAATAGCGCACCTGCAAATTAGTAAATATAATGCCAAGTAGTTGCGTGACTTAACGATGTTGCAGATGCCAATCCTCGTGACCCCAAAGACTGGATATTACCATTTGAAGAAGGTAGCCGAGAGGATTTTTGTGTATTTTGGACATGGATTGGACTCGAGGAGGATAAGATAGCGTGGAAACAATGTCTCCATTCCCCGACAAGTGCCTTGTGGAACTGTAAAATTAGCACATGTTTATTTTCTCCTTGTAAGTAAATTTGTTAGTTCGAGAAGTTGGTTTTTTTCGTAAATAAATCATGTAAAACAATGCACTGTATGAGACAATAGGTCATTTCCTTGAAGCGCCCCGGATGTAGGTTATAACGGCATATAGCGGACCTAAGCGTGAATAATCGGGTACGTATATAAACTTTATACGTACAATACAAGTCGGTGCCAAGTCTGGTTCTTAACCGAGTAAAACACCAACCGCTGCATTATAAGGTACCAGGGGCGTAACTAGGAATTTAGGGGTCCCGGGGCAAGGACCCAAATTGGCCCTGCTCGTTAAATAATGAAACTTATTTTTCTAAAGAATGCATCTGAAAATACAGTACGAAAACAAAAGAGGGAAACATCACGATTACGAATCCTAGCGAAATATTACGATTTCATTTTTTACGCAGCCTAGTTACGCCCCTGTAAGTTTATACCGTGTGCGTATCATGTTGGCGAGAATTTCGTTCCCTTTTACGGGAGGAGTTGAGACGGCTCTGCATCAAGCGTCTTCGTGAAATTGTCATCTTCGTCGTCGTTGTTACGAGTGTATAAATAATACAGTCGCATATATACGAGACGCTCGAGGCCACGAGTTGTTGCACACAAGCTGCATCGGCCCACACGGTGTACCTACATCAAAGTTGACGATTGACGGTCAACGGTTCTCGAACGCGTTCGACGCGGCGTTTAAAAACGAGGCCGAACTCCTCCCCCACCCCCCCGGCCCTTCTTCGCCTCATTATTCGCCGTCGCTGCAGCCGCTTATCGGAAACGGAACTCGTAGGATAGGCGTCACGCTGAACCTCGACAAGGATGCGCGCTGCATGCACAGTAAGAGTGGAAATTCAGCGAAGCGGACAAGTGCAGCTTCACGGCAAATGGCAACGGCGGGCAGCGGTTCAAGGCCTTAGTTCTAGTCCCAGCCCCAGTCCCGCGCACTATCTCTTTGCATTTACAATGCATGCACAGTAGTTGACTGCACTATCGACCGTCGGCGGCGCGACGAGTTGAGGCGTCCCACAGTTGCAAGCTCCCCCCTCCATTCCGCTGTCGCGACGGCTTCACTGATGCGACTGATGCCCGACGTTACATAAGCCCCTCTGTTCCGCATCCGTCGTTGTGCACAAGCGGCGCCCCCTTCTCGTTTCTAATTCGAGGTAGACTAACCGCAGGGTTGCAAGCAGGGCACAAGCCGACAGATAAGGCTTGCAAGAATCTAGATTCTAGGTACACCAATTTCCATCGTTTTTCATGGTTCCCTTGACGGAGATGCGAGCATTGGGCTCCGTTGATAGACGTTGCGGTTTACGACGTACTTGCAAGATTCCGTTGCAATGATCGTTCGGGAACCACGAGGGGAATGTTTCAAGGAGATTGTATCCCCGTACCGTCTACTCGTCGTGAAAATGGCGCATGAAATACGGGAGATTACTTTCATCCCATTCGTGCCAAGGCCACAGCTCACCGCAATGGTGCTTGCATTATAGGCTGGTGTTGGGTACGAGTGAGTAACCCGTCGAGGAATTTCGTATCAAGCTCAGGTGATTTGGGAACCTGCTGCATCTGCAGCTGCTACCTCGCTAGCGTCGTACCGATCGGTAAGTCTCGGTCGGTAGCGTCACCCGTGATCGCTCTCTGACGACTCTCTGTATTGAGCGGAGGGCAGCTGAACCCTACATGTGCTACCATCTAGTTTGGGTAATTTTCCGCTCGGTAAGTGAGAGACGAGTTCCCCAGGTTCAAAATTCGAACGTGATTACAGCGAGGATTGTAGGTTCCAACGGGAAAAGACGAATTTTCGAAGAAACGTGTAGTCTATACGTTTTGACAAGTGAAACTACTTGGAAACGGTTGAAAAGTGCAATTTTGTTACAATTCTGTACCATCGAAATCTGGAAACGATATTTTGACAACCGATGAATCCGTTATTTTAAAATCCGTTTCGCTTTACAAGATGATATATTATATCGATAATTCCCGGTTAAATACAAAAAACAAAGGCTCGCAAAAAGGAACTGCAAAAATCGAAAGCCATGCTAGTGACTGAGACGATATGTTGGTAAATTTTTTCCGATTCTTTTTTAGACTTCATCTCGTTTTCTCGTCCATATGGGTCAAGTTTCGTACAGTATCGATGGAAAATTGACATACTTCTCTGTTTGTCTGAAGTGTAATTTTAAACGATCAATTTATCAATATACGTAGAAGTGGGCCACTGCATGATCCGCATAACTGTGGTAAATAATATATAACTTATATATGTATATACTTTACGCATACCTTAGTTTTATCAGATTTACGGAAAATATACACGTGTATGCACATATATTTTCGCTGATGGAAAGTACGATTCAGGAAGGAAACAGCGTGTTCGTTCACCGTTACTCCTTGCTATTCGGGTCCGCGTATAAGCATATGGTATACATACGTGTTCGTATACTTGTATACATATTTATATACACATGCCCGTTAAATTATGACAATAAACGAAGAAAATTAACCAGGCGTCGAAGTGTGTGTGTATACTTATATCCATAGGCGTGTCCTATCTGCGCCAGAACAGGTAATTTAGCATAATTAGATGGAATGACACGCGGTGAAATTCGCCGACAGTGATAAACACAGTGAAACAATACAAATTTGGTTGTTATATGCATGAGACCATTTAAAAGAACGGTAATAGTGATCGAGTTTTTGACAGATGATTCCGTCAAAGTAGTGCTCACAACTCGAAAGGTCAGATTGAAAAAAAATGTTGCAGTATAAACTTCAGAAAAATAAAATAATGAAAGCAGAACTTTTTTTTTCTTGCAAATCTACTCTTGTTTACGGAGAATTGTTACGCTACGATACAGACGACTTGAGTAACGATGATTAGTTCGAAATCCTAGATTTTCTGCAGGTTAAGGATCAACCATGCTTCATTGAAATACTTGTGGGGAATAAATTATTCGGCATCGAGCGCACCACGTGGCTCGAGTTCTATTTTCGAAGAAGAGTCCGTTAAAACAAACGAACCGTAGCTTAGGGAAGAAAAAAAAAATGGAAGACGAGCGATACGCGCATCATGCAGAGATGGACGAAGAGAGGTTATTAAAATCTCTCGTTGAAGTGCCGCAAATCGTTAATGACTAATATCTAATGGCATCTTCGAAAGTATCGTAATACGCATAAGCATATATCTCGACATGTATGGCGTGCCGTATACCTCTCCACTCCGCATAAGTACGTCTGGGAGGTGATATTCATGGGCAATCGAAGGTCATGAACGATTTGCATAATACGAAATGATCGGTAACTAATATTTAGGCTGCTGAATGAATATCAAGTATGTATCTACGTGTGTTTGCATGGCTATCTATAATATCTTAGACCTCATTTTCAGCGCGACACGCGGTTCTCCAACCTCTCTAACACGCGTTAGAACCGCACTACCGATCCAGGTCAATCTTCTGCGAAGAACATGCTGTCTCCGATCATCGATTATCTCGCGTTCAATATTTTCGGCAATATAAATTATAAGCTCCGTATATTGAATTTCTTTTCTTCATCCCCGCTTTTGATTACTTGCGTTTTGCATTTTGCGTATATTTGCATGTAGGTACAGAGTCTGCAAGGTACTCCATACGTGAGAAGTGCGTGAGGCCAAGTGGGTAAGGATATCTAGAAAAAAATTATATGAAAAAAAAAACGAAAGTCGTTTATGATCGCTACTTACCTTCAAGTGAGACGTTTGATTCTAGGTATAACATAAACATAAATGTATAACGAGTCCGTGAAACCAGTCTCGTAGGCCAGTCGTAAGCTTGCGTAATGCAACTTCGTCGTCGTACTTGCCGAGTATGTGCAACAACGTCGATGGTCTTTGAGTAGGTACGCGAATCGTACAGGATGTATAAACTACATTCGTATGCGTATACATACGTAACGTTTACACGTTAATAAGTAAGCGTGCCGTGTAGCATACTTCGCAGGTGTATAATGTGTGTAATACACTGATACTCCGAGCCTCAAAATTATAAGTGCGTTGTACATACCTGTTCGGAGTCAGGTCATAAAAGCGTTAAGCGCTCTATGTATTTCCCTCGCGTGCATGGTCAATTCTGTGACGTATCTACGCGAACACAGCTTTACCTATGAAAGTTCAGTGAAATTTAAGGAAAAGTAACGACAACGACAATGGCCACAGTTTTCATCAGGAAGCATCAGCAATTCTTTTATTGCTTACAGTAGAACAATGGACGAGATTTCTATACGCTGTCGTCATGTGGTATTTCACACAACATCAAAAGGGCGAAAGTACACGCTCCCTGGCTCTACCCTATGAAGCGATAAAAGTAACGCAGCCACGTTTGAAGCCAATACTCCAAAGAAACGAAATGTTCTTTGAAATGTGGTTTATCTAAGAATGTCGAATTGAATATTATATTATAAACGAAATTGAATACAAGATCTGGAGATGTGTCTGGGGAAAGAGTTGGTTAAAGAGTTAGTGGCGTATCAAAGTGGAGTCGTTCAAAAAAGGTCTTAGCGAAGGAGGGGGTCGCAAATAGCTGAGTAGGTACGTACATTTCAATTATGTACGAGTTCGAGGAGACGTGAAAGATAGACAGGCAAGATAAGAAGTATGAGGTTACAATTAAGAGATAAAAGTAGCAGTCCGGGACACTGCTTGACGTAACATCGCACTACGAAAACTGTCTTGGAGATGATCGCATCGTGGGAGTTGGATACCGCATCGCAGCACTTCCGTCTCAGGTCGACACGAAATATAACTAGCTATAAGGGGAAAGAACACCACTTAGACTCTAGATGGACATATGTTTCAACTGCGTTCAGCTGAAAAAATTTCTTTATTGTTTCTTCGTATCGATTGGTGAATTATTTAGGTTATAAATTCTCACATCTTATTTCTGATTCTCAGAATGCTTTTTTTCTTTTCTATCTGATTACAGCTATGCTTTAATTTGAAATTTCTGTCACAATCAATACTTTAGTTTCGTAGACATACCGCCTGCGGGATCTTACCTACATCGCTACGCGTATATTGCCCGTCGTTATTTAACTTTGGAGTATTGTTCCATACTGAATAATATTTTTCTCGCTATTTCTATTTTTAATACCCGCTATTGACGTAGTGTGGCCGAACTTCTTACAGTCTTTAATATCCTGTCTTATATTTCTCTTTAATCCCCTTATTAGACCTCTTATGCTTCTTAGGGAGGAAATTAAAACATCGATAAAAACTTTAAAAAACCACGTCTGATGGCGCAGAGAACGAAATTCCTTGTTACGTCGCAAAACATTTTTCGTAAAAAGGAAAACCCCGTACTACGCTTTGCTACTGAGTATTGACTCGTATATAAATGATCCCCCTGCAGTGATGATCCCGAATTCCCTCTGAATAGTTATATGACCGGTAGCTTTTCTACTTGAGGCGTAAGCCTCTGGCAACCAACAATATTGTTGCCGTCAAATTCGAAGTACCGAGCCGTAGGGTAACCAGCAAAATCCCTCGTCTTTCTAGGTTAATTTTATCATAGCTTGCTGGTTAAAACGCATGGTGTTTACCACGTGCGCTTCAAATGCAAAGTTTGAGGACCGGTTCACTTTCCAGTGGAATAGTAAATGCAGTCAAATGTCACTTTACGTATGCCGTACACACCAGAGTCTGAATGCGACAGTAATTCTCTGCACCATGCACTCTCTAAGGAATTTGATTACAAGTGTAAATAATTACAGTATGGATAAGAAATGATGTATGATCAGAGACGGAGAAGAAGAGAGAAATTACGTGTAAGCCTGATGAACGGTTGCTTCCAAAAGCACATGCACGTGAGTACTGTGTTTACGTTGGCCATTGAGAGAGAAAGAGAGAGAGAGAGATAGAGAACGCGGAGCGACGGGTTTGATGACGTTAAACGAAGTCAAACGACGTCATCCGGGTAAGTTTTGCTATGGCGTTGTACAACTCTTCACCGAACCGGGTGAAACGAAATTAACCGGATACTTCTCTTCGACGTAACCGCTTCTCGGATTGGATTTTCTTTTTTCTCCCAAGGCGAGCTTTGCACCGGAGAGAGACTGATTATCCGGCATTGCATAACGAGAGCGAGCGGCCGCAGCGAGCACGCTTAGCAGTCCAAAGAAAAATCATGCAGTGGTACTTTCACCAGTTATTGGTTTCAGAAAACGTTCGTGGAATCACCAAATCCTGGTCAACGGCCGGTAAGCATGTTCGTCTCCATACATACGTAATTGATTGGTCAACTTGCGGCCGTAAACGCGTTGCTGATACAGCAGAAAAATTGTTGTAGTCTTGGGTGACCTGGTAAAATGGCACTTATTGCGATCACTATCATCGGCTCTGCAAATAACATTCAAAATAAGGGACTATTACTCGGTCGGTAAGGATTTACTATGCGTTCCCTCGATCCTCCTGGATAGCTTGCAATTGCATTCGCCTCACTGCTGCACCGGCATAATTCAAGCCGGGAGATCTGGATCTGTGGCGTCGACAAAGGAGTGCAAGATGGACATCTTTCACTTTCACGTGCCGCTTGAGGCCGCGCGTTACACCTTCCATGTAGCTATAAACCTGGGTGAAGGTGAAAGCCCGAATCCCCGGAATCGCGAGGCTCGATCGAGACGGATTTCGATGGCGATTCCGCCTCTGCAGCCGCTGGGTGATCACATCGGATATGCTGCAGGCCGACGAAGCAACGAGTCGAGTTGTTTACTCCGAAACAAGACCAAACGGGGAAACATCGCCGCGGCGCACGCCAGGCCAACATAACCTAGTCGGTGATGCACTTGCGCGCTTTCTATTCACGAATCCCTCTCGCCACCCCTTGATCGGCAGCTTTCTGCCCGATTCAAGGGTAAACGCATCTCGATCGGTATGCGAGGCTGCGACACGATTCTTAGTTGTACGGTGATATGCACAAATGCCTTAATTTTCCGGCTAACTTCTTTTCGGTTACGAAACAAAATGTGACTTCGATTCTATACGAATTATGCGACAATGACTTTCAATCTCTCACGTCGACTGCTTCGCCAGTCATTGTCACATAATTCGTATAGAATTGAATTCGTATTTTGTTTCGGACCGAAAACAAGTTAGCCGAAAGGTACAGGTATGTGTGCATTTTATACAGTAATGTTTATTTACAGGTTCTTAGTGGCTCACTATTTTTTTGGAATCAAAAGTGGAACGAATTTCTTTTCTAATCAAATTTCATGTACCGACGACTAACGTCGCAAGTGACAGGAGAAACGAACGATACGTTGATCGTAGACCCGTAAAATTTCTATACGTTTAAAGAAAACTCGTGTTAAAAAACTCTGCAACTGGGTCATGTCGTTGTAACGGAAGTTTTCCGTCAAATTTGCCACCCAATGTTAGAAGAAGGGCAACAGCTCGACGATTTGAAAATTTAGCAATACAAATTTGGGTGGGAAGTTTCACAGTAAACTACAGCAAATTTTTCGAATCAGGGTATCGATTCCGTAATTTCACTTGCCACATTTATCACCATCCAAGCATTCTGTTCGGTTGTCTAAACCTTGCAAATCAATCAGAATGCTTGAACGGTGGGAAATGTGAAAAGTGAAATTACAGAATCGATCCCTAGGTGCAACAATACGAACATTTATCTAGGTACGCTTGATATTTTTAGTTGAAATTTCGGATGCTTAAACTGCAGGCTTCGCATTCGAAGGAAACATGACGGTATAACGTTTGAATTACTTCAGAGCTTGAAACAGTTCCTTTGCGTACTGCAACGCGGATGTGAATTCGGGTGCGATAAATCACCGTGAAAATAATTCATGCCCAACAGCGCATTGTGAAATTGAAGCATCCGTTCTTAAATGAAGTTCAACTACTACTCTACTTATACAGTCATAGACGCGACGGGCAAGTAAAATTAAAAAGTCTGCTTTCCTACGTGACGTAGGTATATTGGACGCGACGGCGGAGCGGCGTAAGCACAGTAGTAGAAATTCCGGGGATCAAGAGAATAAGAATGAAGCGAAGAAAGGTGAAATTGAATTTTTAACAAATCGAAAAACACGCGCGTGCCTCCGTCGAGTTTAATGCATTATACCTGATCGTTTACTCCGAATGCCGTGTGCGATTTGATAAAATGGAAATATGCCGGGCAGTCTTGCCGCAGATATGATCGCATAAACCGTCAATTAATTCTTGACTTCATTTCTCGCGTAGTTTGCGTAACGAACCGAAAGTGAATACACGTTTCACACACCTCGCCGTAAATATTGAGTCTGCAAGCAATCAAGGCGCAGGTGCTGAGCATTCACCGTTTTAAACACCTAGATCAAGCTCCTTGCTATTATAATGCAATTACACTTAAACTATACGGTAAAAAGAAGTTCAGCCGAAGAAACGAGCAGCGTATCCCTAAAGCTAAGCTAATTACGTTTATTACGCCAGATCGTTCACGCTATTTTCAGTTTTTGCAATTCTCATCTGAACTCGTTTGCTACGGTCATCGTTACGTACATTCTTCTTCACACTCGGTATTATAACTATCCCGACGTAAGTTGGTACCGCGAATTTCAGAATTTCATACGGTAAAAAAGATGCGCAGCGAGAATCTTGAGGTACAGGCAGGTATATTACGAGACGACATCCATTTAACCATGCAAAAGAAAGTTGCAGGCTGCGGTTTTACGGCGGTTGGCTGTTATATACACGTTGCGTGAGCTTGTGTGAGCTGGAACTTGAGACCGGGTTATATCACTATTCATCGTCAAAGAGAGTTACGGATGGGCACGTGGTCGCCTATCGTCAACGATCACGGGGTGTAGTATATTTGTCTATGCGACGATGGAAAAGCCGCGAAACGGATGTTGAAACAAGTTTCCGCCTCGCCGTGCCTGCGACACGCAACTTGCCTTGCGGGCCCTTAACCCAGAAATCGATACTTTCCACTTCAATATTATCCGATTTCACTTAACAAAGGTTCCTTATAAACGGAAGATTATTTTCTACAAATTCACTGAAACAGATTTCCATTTTTCATTCACCGGTCAATTTAATTGTTTACATTTGTTAATCACAATCAATATCGGACCAATGTTGTAATATCAGATATCTAACGATGCAAACGTAAAAGAATCAAATGTGCGTTGATGCAAATCTTTAGAAAACAATCTTTTGAACAAAATAAGCCATCATAGAGTGAAATGGAACGAGTCTAATCGATTTTTTTAAACGTTTTTGAAGCGATTTGAAACGAAGTACAGATATCGTAGCTTTTGTTTATAATCTGACTATTATTATTTTTTTTTCATTCTTTATTTTCAAAGAAGTTTTCTCAGCTAGTGGATAAAGTAATGAAATGAATCTCGTAATGAAATTAATAATAAATATTCGCTTAGACCAACCAATCTTCTTAAGGAAGGCATACGTAAGTTTTGCTACAGATATAAGTATTTTTCAAGTTTTCCGATTCGCCCCGAAAGTTTTCAACAGCTTCGAAAAATAGATTGAAATTCACACTTGGCTTCATTATAGATTAGTAAAAATCACAGGCTCATCGTCGGACAAATTATTACAATATTCCTGACGAATCATACTTCTTTTACACCAATGACGCAATGATTGAAGATAATTCTGACCTCCTGAAATGCCGGTTGGTTTATCGTCAATTGTACCGTTTGATAATGGACTATAGTTACGTAGAAACGAACAATCTAGAATCCGGCTATTATTGAAGTAGCTCGGGCGATTAAGATTCGAGAAAGTGGTATTAGATCGAACCGAGCAGGGCTAAGAAATCTTGTATATGGGCAGATCAAATAACGGAACCTTGACAGAAAAAAATTCCAAAAAAAAAAAAAAGTGCTTTGTTTCCGCCCGGGATCGAACCGGGGACCTTGTGCGTGTGAAGCACACGTGATAACCACTACACTACGAAAACAGCGATGTAAAAGGTTGACAAAATAACGTATTTATGTTCTTTCATACCGTCTCAGATCGTCGATACAGCTATCGTATTGCCATTCGCGTCCTTGTCTGACGAATACAAATAATGATATAACAACGTAACAACGGAGTACACACCGTACAGTTTTGAATCTATTTTGCGTGAAGGCGGCCGATAGCCGGTAGACTGCAGCGCATGCGCAGAACGCTCATCTCGAATAAGGCGCGAACTCGTTGCCAGAGGGTTGGAGTTTATCGTGTATTTCTCTTTGAAATTTAATTAATCTCAATTAATATATCCGAAACCAAATATGGTCAACTTGAAAGGAAAAAAAAATTTCCGCTGCTTATACAGTAATTCATAAAAGATAGTGTTTTAAAATAATTAGGTTATAATTTTTATTTATTTTTTTCTTGTCTTATGTTTCAACTCTAATTCCAAATACTAGGTGCAAATGTATTTCACTGTTTTTTGAAACCGAAATTTCAAACTACTATCTCAATTTCAAGCTCTGCCGCAAAACTTGTACGAATGAATATTCTCATTTGAACAACATTATACGATTTTTCGCATTTTCCGATTCATTTTTATCTCCTAACGATGTGTCGAGTAAAAAAATATAGATCCTTGTAGATTTTTTACCCATTTATACAGTCGTAGTTATTATGTAAAAATTAAAGAGATTCCAGGGAGACAAAACCGTCATTCAAGCCCTTCAATTTTTCCATTTAAACAACGTTGGATATTCGGTACTATTCAGTTAACTTTTGTACCCAGCAATTTTGAAAACTGTCATCGAAACTTTCCTATTCCATAAAAAGGGCAACGAATCGCCGCAAATGAATATCGCGCGGAAGGGTATAGTTGAAATTTTTATTCATGGAAAACCGTAAAAATAATTTTTTTTCAACCAGCATGTTTACTTTCGTTCGCAAAAGGCAATGTAGTTTGAATTTTTTTTTCATAATCCGCCGTCGCCGCGTCCGCAGCCTAATTTCCTCCACGAGAATAAATCGTCCAGCTGAGATAGAAGCGTACAATAAGCACGAACCGTGCAACGTACTAGACCCCCGGACCACTAACATAAGCTTGATACATAATTTGCTCGGAGGATATTCCGTGGCATGCGGAGGTGGGCCGTTCAACTAGCTCGAGTTTAAAAGCAGAGTTGTTGTACATAGGTATTATTGTTATTGTAGAGTCGTCCCGAGGAGCGCGGGCGATCAACTCTAATAACTGTAACAACCAACAACAACTGCATGCTCGGATAATGCGGCTATACGAGCCGTTGCGGATGAACCTTAACTTATAATGCGACATTTACACTCAAATCAGATCCGGCGATGAGAAATCCACCGCACATGTGTATAAACAATACGGATTTATTGTGCATAGCTGTTATATGCACAGGATATCCCGTATTTAATTCTAGTTGGACGATTATTTCTTTTTTTCATTTAATATTTTACGTACGAAGATTTAATCTCTATTATTGACGACAAGTTTCCGTATTATACTTTGATCGTAAGATATCGCTTCTGTTTACACAAAACCGTAAAAATTCCTTGAGTATACTAACAGTAATAACGTTGAAAATATTTTTTTTTTTGTAATGTTATCCGTACTGGGAAATGAAAGTGTTCGTATATAGATAGATTTAACGGATCCGATACGTTGACACGAAAATATAAAATTTATCACATTACAACGGTTGTATATCTGTATCAGTGTATAAATCTAACAAAAATACATTTTTCGAATAACAATTGTACGTTATATGTGTAGTCCTAAACGCGTATACTCGTAAATAGACACTACATAACGCATTGTAAATATATTTTTCTTACGGAGTAATTTTCCTATACAATCATCTATGTATAAATGAATCGAGAACGAAATCAGATTCTTTATTTCTAATTTTAGTACACATTCAGAAAACAGCTGTTGGACTTTGTCGTATTTGGACACGTTAATAGCTTCACAATTTAAATATTCTCGACCAACGCGACATATATTGATATATATTACGCAATAAAAGCGTACGTATTATCTTTTTGGCCTGGAGTTACACGCAATATGCATACGTGTGGTATGCACATATATGTGTACGTATTTATCGTCGGTTCTTAACCGGCCATTATCTCGTTTGTATCTAGATCGGTGTTGCAGGCTGATCAGAGAGATTATTTTTAAACCACTTGAACCGGAAATTCGACGTCGCGCGAGTACCTAGACTTCATTGTGATGGCCCCACCAGCTACGCACACGTCGATTATCGTCATTTTTGTAACACGTATGACGGTCCTTTCACACCGACGTCGACGAACGAATTATACACACCGCTTCAAAACCACCGGCAAATTCCGTCGGGTCAAATTCGCACGAGTGGTAATGTAGGTCGGTTTCGAATCTATCGATCAACAACGACGACTTGTGTTGCAGAACAGCCAATTTCATGGGGGATATATATATATATAGGAATAATAATTCGGAGATAATTTATCACCTGATCAAAATACAGTGTAATTGATCTTGGATGTGAATTCGATATTGAGTAATCTTACTTCCGAAGAATTAATCGCACGAATAAATTATTATCATATTCTTATTTTTTCACACAAAAATATATTTCAACTCGGACAAAAATAACTAGCTGTACTAGTGGCAAAATTTTATGTGTTGATACACAGACAGCAAAAACTTTTACTTCCATAGCACAGATTTTGCAAGTCCTTGAGACAGGGAGAAAAAAGAAGATCGTGCAAATTTTACGATTAGTGTGATCGTTTTTATGGTAAACTCCAATAAAATAATAGTTTCATCTACAATCATGCAAATTAACACACCAAAAAGCTAGTTATCGTAACAATAAAATGGGAATATCTTTTCAGGCAATTGTATATTTTATTACTGACAATGAGTTCATTATGTGCCAAACGGGTTTTTCAATTCTACAAGTCGGTTAGGTGAACTGGCCAAAATTCTATAGTTGTTGCAAAAAAATGTTCTACCACCTATGTATCATCATCACAAGACTTGTTGGCCTAAATATATATGCTTTTGCTGATTCTACGACGAATAAATTGACCATTGTAAAATTTATCGACTAATTTTGCAACATTTTCAGGGCGTTATGAGCCTTGGAATACGAATATTATACATTGAAGCCATGAAGGTGGACCGGGGAAATTCACCCCACGTAAGTTGCTGCAGTTACGGATCTCGTTGACAACCGTCGAAGAATTCGAGTGACTAAGAATCGGAGAATTTTGATGAGGACAATTTTCGCGCGAATTCCAGACCAAGGTAGCCTCGTGTCGAATTAGGGTTGATACAGCGAGTGAGCCTTGAGTCTTAATTCATGAATCTTGATTCTGTCGAGATCCTCGCGATTGTCTAAATTTCTTAAAGGCAAACAGTTTCCAGTGCGAATCCAGACGAAACCGTTTATCTCGCGCAAACCAGCCATCCGCCTCCCTGATTCCTAACTTTAATATCACAAACGTGTCATGGTTAAAAAAATATAGCTCCGTACACTTCCCTAATTCTCCCTCAACGACAAAAGAAATTGGTAACGGAAATGTGGCGCTGCGACATCTGGTGGCAAAAAAGTGCATCACTCTGACCGGTCCATATTTAATTTTGAAAGACATTTTTCATCGTATTTTTTTCACTATATCGATTCCATGTGGGAAAACTAACTCCTCGCGGCTTGCGCAAGGTTATCCGCACTTTCGTATCTGCATAATTTAGCCTAAAACAATTCGCCGCCAAAAGCCGAGTCATCGCCGCCATTTTACCTTAACCGCGCCCCCGCGTTTCTTTCCTGTACAAAAAAAATTTAAAAACCAAAAGCAGCACAGTCCTCTGTACGTTACGACGCATTGTAGTCGCGAGTTAAAGTAATAATCCGGATGAACGGCAAAAGGAACGGTTTTTTTCTCCGTTTCCCAAGGCTGTTTTCAAATACGCCGGATGCAACTGACTACACGACAAAGTGACAACTGACCGACTAATTATGGGAATTGCGATTTCATTCTCGTGCCTTGTATCAAATTCGCGCGTGCAATTGTCCGCCATCTTTTTCGTCCAATTTTCTCCCCCCACCTCCTGACCCCCCTATTGGTTTACAACAGTTTTTTGATCCGCTCATCGCGAAAAAAGATCCTTCTCTCTTCGTTATCGAGATTCCGATACCGCGAGACATTGCCAAGGTTGGTTTCGATTGAAGTCTTTTAAAAAAACGGTTCAAGGCAAAGCGCGGAAAGTGGGAACGAGAAAATATGTTGTTTATATACTCCCGGCGCATTTTCTTATTGCTCAATGTTCATACTCCGAGTTATCGAAGTCTACTGAAAACAGAGCTGGAAAATTTCAACGCCGTTCGATCCGCCGACTTGCGGAACGCTTCGAGCTATGAATTCTGCAAATGAACTCATCAGTAACGGATCTTTAATGCGGCATATATTGTAGACATATGTATAAATATCAGTGTGTATACAGGTGTCGAAAAGAAGAATGCAACATTTAAATGCAGGCAATTGCATTGAAACGTTACCTTCACAAATCTTTTCATCTTGCAAGAAAGATTCAAGACGAAGGGCTTTTTCCTTCTTCCCTCAGCATTGACGACAGTGTCCCTAATTATCTTCTCGACCGAGGGTGCAGGTAAAAAATACTCACACACTGATTTCGGGGTTAAACTTTCGTCAGCCACGCCCTGTCGACTTTTCACCTGCAGCTGCGTAGGAAAAATCGTTCCACGTATAACTTGAAATAGTAGGATATTATTCTACCCCTCTTTCAATCCCATCTCAATTTTTTCCCTCCCTTCATTCTTATTTTCCCCGCAATCCCGAGAATCCCAGCCTCTTATTATACGTCATAGCGGAATTTCTTTACCTGAGCAGGTACAACGGGTCCAACCTTGTTTTTCGCCATCGGAAAACCGCCGGGTGGCGAAAAAAGACGTAAAAATGACAAATCCTGGTAATGGTTAGCATGAAAGAAAAAACAAAAAAATTTGTTTGCTGCAAATTTCGGTACGCGGAGAAATATTTAGCAACGATTTTGTTCACAGTATAAATACTATCATAGTGTTCCACAACCAGAGGTAAATAATTTTTATCAAATAAGTACGTTTCTTTTTAATTTTTCACTATCTTATATCGAATGATTATTTAAACGTTTGCCTGAGGCAGGTCAGGTTTATAATTATGGTAGTAATTGAATCGAAAGTCTTGCATTAATTTCAATCCCGTGGCTAGTTTATATATATAAAAAAATAAATAAGAAATAATAATATTCTGTTCTACAATTCTTTTACATTAATCAGGTCTTTGCGATTATACGATTAATGGTTTTTCCAACCAATCGATTGATCTACATACCGATAATTTTTTCCGCGATTAATAAATCGATCAGAAATTCCGATTAATCGTCGAGAATATTCTTTTCCATACATCACAATTTAAGAGTAGCATGCGGTGTATTTGTAAATTTCGCAAATTAGCTCCAGCGAGAATCGAATGGACGCTGGAAGAATAGTAATTGATAAAAATATCTACGTTGACCCCTGCGACCGATTTGCGTATTCGCGATTCTAGGCTGGCCTTTCAATCTGTGACACGAGATGACAAGCCGGAGAACCTGTTTCTTCTTTACGGAGAGAAGCGCGGCGGTGCGTCGCAAGGGCGCTTTACGGTCACTCGCTTCGGGTAAGTGGGTCAGTTTCGACGCCTCGGATTCAGGTGATAGCCGGTGTTCCTAACGGAACCTCCTCGACGAGTTCTCATCACCGCGGTCTCGAGTATCGCTTTATCATTTTAAACCGCAATTAAAAACGTTCTCGAATTCCGAATTCGCGATACACGAGTATACCGATCTCCGTATATTCGCGACTCGGTTACTCGGTCGAAAAGTAGATTAGTCAGGTGTCTACAATGGATGAAAGCGGACGGAAATTTTCCTCGACGCGAGGTGTTTCGTTTCCGATAAAATTTTACACCGTTTGCGAATATTCTCAGCATTCCTACGATGTCGCAGTTGAAACGGACAATCTACATTTTCGAAACTTATAAATATTCAATCTATGCTCTAGATTCTTTTATGTCTGCGAGAATTTTTTTTTTTTTTTACGCATCCTCTCACTATACAGACTTCATGCCGCAGATTTTTCATCCCGAATTTTACTCACCTGTTGAAAATTATGTTTGGACGAAAATTGCGGCGTGCTTCGATGCGATTAAATAATGGTTGGCATAAACGTTCGGAAAATTTGATTCCTTAGAGACTAGTGTCATTTGGTAAATTAAAAATAATTGATGCATCGATCAATCGAGTCCGTAAAAATAATAGATCGCAACTCGACTGAACCGGTAAAAATTAATAGATTTTTTTGAAACGGTGCATATGAAACCCAAATTTCGTAAGTATCAGTACGTAGTCTTAATAGCGGAAAAGTTTTTTGATGATTTATAGTTTCGTTCAAAATATTTTTCAATATTAGGTGAAAATATTCGTTAATTTTTAACTCATTACATGAAATAGGTACCTACTTAGTGAGTAAGACAATGATAATAATTGATACTCTAACCACATAAATTGATATTGTATTGCATTGTTTATGGGAGTAAAAAACAAAAATCGATTGTGAATAAAAGTAATTGAGTCGGTCGATTAATCGAGTTAGAAAAATAATCGATATTTTTGGTTATTCCTAGTTTCGATCTTCCATTCATTTCAGTATCATTTTATTCGAAAAATGAATTTAGAAATCTTATACTGGCTGAAATCAGAGGGTATGATCCTACAGAATAAATAACAGATATGTTCGAAATGAAAATAAAAAATCTCTGTACAAGCAAATAACTTTTATACTCGTAAGCATTCAAACAAGAGTGAATAAAATAGTGAGAAACAAAAAAAAAAAAGAAATTATATAAATATGATCACGTCACAGATGAAAATGTAGGTAATAACAAAACCTTGCAATCAGGCACCTTGTCAGAATTCCTGAAAATACTACCTGACCCAATTTTTTTTTAAAACTGATTATAGCTTCCCAATTGCAACCGGTAGGAAGAAAATCCGGGGACAAAAAAAAAAGCAATCTGGGTAAATGGGTTCAATTATGTCGGACTGTAGAACGGGAGATGCAAGCGGTTACTTGTACTTATCGACACTGAGAGCCGCGTACGAAATTTTCCTTTCCCTCGGTGTGAAACGGAGAATATAAGCCAACTGCGACCCGTCGAGGCGGGGTGTTCCTCCCCTTTCCACAATTCCTTGCATCGGCTCCCCACCGTGAGTATGAAGTAGCCGGCAAAGTGTGGGCACGCGGACTGGAAGCGGTAAGAGAGTTTTGACACGGGGATACATCGTCAGCTAGGTTATTCCGAAGGCAGAGTTCCGAGCAGAGCTGCCAGTGCGCGACCAGACATCACCGAGCTCAGTACAGCTCCTGGACATCGGTTTGGTACCGAAGCGAGGGTGGTGCGATCGCGGAAGCAAAAAACGAACGGTGAACGAGTATCGAAGAAACCGTAAACGAACCCTAAAATTCAAAGTTTCAATTTTTGACCCAAATCGCCAGTGACGGTGCCCGCTTTTGGTCTTGGTGAAGTTGTTGTGCGGCGAGCCGAACGAAGCTGAGGACACACCGTGGGGAACGCGGATATTGTTCGTCGGTGACGCTTCGACTCACTTAAGATATTCTTCCGGGGTTTTCGGCGCGATCAAGATTCCAGTATGACTACATGTGACCCAAAGACGGACAGGTGACAAACCGTGAATCGTGTCGAGGGTGAAGGTGATCAGTTTCCAGCTATTTCGTGGCCTCGAACTGTCCTCTGCATCAGCTGGGATAAGTGCGTTGCTCGATACACGGGGTAAAGTTTTACTCAGCATCGTGAATAAATCATCATCGCGGTGTAGAAAGTTGACGCTGATCGCTGTGTATACTCAGAGAAATCAACGGCGAAATCTAGCCAATATTTAACAGCTTGTGTATAAAGCACCACCTGACAAGGTAGGTCCAAATTTTTTATGTTACTGTTTCTCCTTTTTCTCACCAGATTGATCATCGTCAGGAAATGGAATGCAAAAGTCGCGAAGTCGAAGATCCTTCAACGGGTTTGCGACAGTCCTTTATGCGATTTATTCAAATTAGAGAAACGTCTGGATGAGAGTTACGCACTGAGTAGACGACGCACTGCAAGACTCGATCCTCAGGCGGATTGTTTCTGGCTAGGTGTTGATAGGTCGAAAAATCATTCCGCCCTACAGGCCATGTTGCTGGTAAATATAGTAAAAAATCTTTGGGATGCATGTTTGCATTCGCAAAACGTCCGCGACCCGGTTTCTTGGTCTGTACGATAAACTCTCGATCTGATACGCGTCAGTGATGAAGTTCCCGTTTAGAAAGCTGAATTCGCGGGAGAGTCTGCAGAGTTTGCGCCCGCCTCCTACGAAAGTAATAAATCGCCGATTAAATAGTCGCTGGGATATATGTAGATCCGGAGTCGTATGGATCACGCGGTGTGTGGAATCGATTTCGTGTGTTTTTATTGATCCATTTGATCCTGACCACCCTCGAATCTTGTTCTCTCACGTGAACGAAGCTCTGCATGCGTTCCGGAGAAAGTAGGATGCTCGTGATTCCTTCGAAGATTGAGCGGACGGAATACCTTGGTAATTTAACTCGGCAAAATTCCGATCGTTAGTGGCTAATGACAGACGTAAGGGCTAATCAATATCCTGACTATCTTCACGACGGGTTGTAAATTACTCGAGTTATGCGCTTTCCTCTATCATTTCGAAAGTCAATTTTACGAGTGTCAACCGACTGAGCATCGTTAGCTATTGCCAAACGAACCTTACTCGTCCGACAAAACTGAGCATTGAAAAACACTTACGGCATTGGACGGCTGCAATGTGGCAGGTCTAATTGTTTCCATCGAACAAACTAGTCAACGAAGGGTGCCTTGGTCGAATAATCATCATCGCACGTCTGGAGCGTTGCGTGTGTGAGTGGATGGTTGAAAGCCGGCGAGATTTTACGGCCATCGTTCTTCTCCATCAAGGGATTCGGATGTTGAGCTTGAAACTCTAGGCTCTACATAGTAGACGCTTAATACAACCTTCCCAAAGCTGCGGGACCAGTTGCATTCCAGGTATAAACTTAGAGATTTACCTGCAGAGGTGAATCCAGGTATGTTAGCCAGGGTAAGGCCACCTTTGGTCAGTCTCCACCCCGCTGTGAAATCTTATTCTCATCTAGGGCTAGATTCATTTCTGGACCTCTACACAAGCCGCGCATAGAGACGGGAACAACAACAGGTTATGCTCTCCGATGCAATACCTGTTGAGCTGCTCCTTCACCCTGCTCCCCCCCTCCCGCCCCTCTCTCTTTCTCTCTCTCTCTCTCTTTTCGTCTATTTTATCTCCTTTTTTATTGTCCGAAGATGCATCCATAGTCGTTTTCCGTTCCAAGTTCAGGTCTCTCTGTCTTTGCTGGTTCTTCTTCTGGGAATCGGTGACAAAGTGTGAAAGTTTTGGTAAAATTCTCAGCGTCGCGTTGGTTTATACCTATATATATCGTAGCAGTCGGAGCAACTTTCCAGAGCCTGGAACGAACTTCGGTAGTTTTTAACGTAAACGAAGTTATGTATGTACTAAAAATGTCACGATGATGAACGTGAGTAGATCCGCAATAATTTTACACTCCCGGCCCCCTCAATTATAAGGAAATTTCGAAATGTCACCGTTATGGGAAGACAGGTGAATATGAAATTACACATACCTCGCATGTTTGTAGAAATAATAAATATTCTTAAAGCATTTTACCGCGTGTGAAACTTGTTCTAATTCTTTTATCCTCGGTAATAATTCTTTTATATTTGTCAAAAATTTATCATAATACCAGAGAACAATGAAGACGCGCGTCGTTTTCCATTTGACATGTTGTACGTATACATATGTGAAGGTGTTATTAATTTGAGAAAAATTAAACAGTTCGTCTCGCCGCAACTTCCTTCTCGACAAGTGACAAGTGTGCAGCTGCATGCTACACTTACTGCAATTTCGAAGCAATTGACCTCCGTGACCCAAGCTTCTGTGCGTGGGTGACAATCGTGCTTTACAAGGCCCTTGAATGCCCCCCTTCGGGAATTATACGGTAATGCGAACGAACCGCTAAATATGATTCCAATCTAGACCTTCCGGAACTCGTTCGTATCGCTCAAAGCGTTTCTGGTTACAGTTGAAATTAACGTTAGTGAAGAAAGTGACTGTCGGAGAGATTGCAGGAGAAGGGCGAGTACAGTAACGCTGACGATGAATCGAAAGTAGGTAACATTTTAACAGTTTGGTTCGAGTCACCGGTCATTCCTCCTCATAGTGTCCAGAAAATGAACGAATTACGGCAATCACTGTCTTCCACGGTTGCTTAATATATCGTTAAAGGAAATGCCAAAGATTCAGGACTCGTACTGGGTGCTGATCCTTCTGTAGCGTCATAGACGTGCTATCATACTTCGGCATGGCCTGCTGAAAGTAATCGGTATTCACGATAATATTCATCCAAACATTTTTCAGGCATCAGAGTTGTCCCCTGAATAGTCTTCAATGCCACTGACATTTAACAAGGAAGACTTAGTGATGCGTGGAGGTGTTTTGTAAAAGTCATAACAAGTATTGTATATAAATAGCATTATAGTTAGGACGTTTCGGCTCTATCGTAAAACTCCTATAGTCATTCGACGCATTGTGAATGCCTTTATAATGATATCCACCAGGTGTTGGAGGGTCGACTAAACAACGTAATGGTCTCCATCAGAGGCGCTAACCGATTAAGAGGAGGCATCAAAAACAACGCTAAAACGCGAATGGGACTGGATGATTACCCGTCATTTATATCTGTCACGTTTGCCATTTTTAGTTCATTCGGTGATTTCTGACAAGAGTCAATAACGCGAGCAGTTCAAGGCTCGTTCCTTGCACCTGCCTGATCGTGACTTGCATCACTGCGGTTACGATCTTACCTCACTTTTGCGTGAAAAACTGGCCTTTGGCTTTCGGTTGATCCGAAATGATAACAGTTCACGGATCTGTGCAGTAACAAGTTTGGCACGATATAATCATTTCAGTATTTCCAGTACACACATAAGAGAAGTGAAAGGCTCGAATCATTACTATAGTAAAACGAAATTGAATTTGCTACGCAAACAGAACCGGTGAAAGACACTACCGAATCACGCCAAGGAATTCTTTTCCTTGGAAATGACTGCATCGTGTCCGGCGTGAACAACCTTTCGACAGGATATACCTAATAGAGTGCATGCGGGTGGTGGATCTCACGAATATTGCTGCACAGTATCGTTCACAGACCACCCAAGTACGTGTTGAAGTTTGACGGAATATTCGATCGTTAAAGTAAAAACGGTATCGGTTACGCAATCCGGTTCCACCCACGGCAGGCTGTCGAGTGATCTGATTTCTAATTGCAGCGCTCTAGGGATTTCACGCTATTTGCAGTAATTCGTGACCAAGTGAAATCGCAAGGTCAATCGCTCGGAGCAGCTATTGTCAGGACGGTGTTGTTTGCGTCACGTAATCGATGAGATTTTATCCTGTGTTGGTTCGTCACGCTAGCATAATTTTTTTCTTAATTTTTTTCCCATCATTCATCCCATAGACCGTCACAAAATGGATTCTGTATTGTTAGTGGTACAGAACAACGCAAAATACTGGTTACTTGAAATAGTTCCAAGTTCAGAAATCCGACGACCAAGCTTGGGCATGAAATAAAAAATAATTACACAAGTTGTACGACCTCTTTGAATGACTATGCGTTATGACCCCGGACGATGTCAAAAAAAAAAAAAACATGGTAGAACTACAAACTTGGCAGGAATGTTCCTTTTGCTCCGTTTCACTTAAATCATGTTTTATCCATTAATTTCGAGTTCTAATATGTCCACGACAAGGAAATAGCAGGATATACGTTTTGGCACGATTTTCAGCAAGCTGTACCTAGATCTCAGTCAGAGCTCGAACAGAAATGATCTAGTAGTGTGAACATACGATTGTAAACTCGCTTCCTATTGATATTGAGATTTTTCGCAGACCTTCTGGAATCAGGTTTCTCATGCTGTTGCACACTGGTATTAGCCCAACAGAAAATAGTTAGTCATCGGGTTATTTGAAGTGAAATTTTTCAAGATGTGTCAAATACCGAGCGTTTCCTCCGCTTCATCTCGTTACTTTATGGTTCGAATTCCTGGCAGAGCGAAAATATCAACTCTGGCGAAGCTAATTGATAAGTGAAAAACACGATGATGGGTATACGGTGGTAGGGGACAGTGGATTGGGCAGCTGAATAAGTTAAGCACTTTGATTAACCACCTACGTGACAGTATAGGCGACGCGCCTGCACGTGCAAAACGTACCGGTAAGGATCGCACGTCGATTGCGTGATTATACAACGCCGACTGAGTGTTCTGGCACCGAGGTTGCGCTAGATTCGGTAATCATCGCCGTCGATATGCCTGGACATGTTTGTAATTACAGGTACTGACCGCGTTATAGCATCAGAAAAATATAACTTGTCCATCGGATGATTTTCCTCAGAGCTAAAGAGGTATTCGATTACTGAACCTCTTCGACATCCCTGCACTCTATCTGGAGATCAATGACAATAGATGATTATTGTAAACAGGCTTTAAAAAGACGACCTAGCGATTGGAAAAGTAACGTTGTATTCATTCGAATTTGATATGGTATTACGCATGCGTAGGTACATAAGCGTAAATCATTCGTGAATATATTTGCATGTACGAAGGTGCTGGCTGACGTACACAGTGTATAGGCGTGAAAAAATAATCGTGGTTGAAATAACAATTGATCAGTCACACGGATAGTACAAATGTTCTTTGTTACAGCGGTAAAGGTTCTTCTGACAAATTTTTGCATTTTTGCATTGTGATCTGCACGACGTAGAAACGCGCTCGTCAACTTAGGTATTCGTATAATTTACGCTGATTTTCTTCTCCGGATGCGTGACAGGCCGATGAGTTACGTCCGAGATGTTACGCCAGCGTTTCGGGATTCAATTCTTAACTACCCGTTCGTTGAGGCTTGTAAAGATACCTTGTCACCCGGATTATATATGCAACGTCGTTCATGTTAGCTGTACCAGTAAAGAAGGCCAAGGTTACGCTTCGCCCTCGCTCCTCCGAGAGATTCTCTCTCGCCGTGGCCAACTCATGAATGAACCACAAGCCGTGTGTAAGCCGCAGGCCGCTCCTTTAAAATCGATCCACATTCCAAAAATTCATTCCCACTGTTTCCAATAGTTGCAGGTAGTTGATACGTTTCAGAACTCCCCGAAATACTGTTCTCATCATCTCCTGAGATCAGCACCATGATCAATTGATCAACTTTAGTGACCATAACTTGGTGTATATCTCTCCGTTTTTTTATCAATCCCTCCAAAGTTTCGGGTGTAATAAGAACCGATCGAATTGCATTCCAGATGTCTTGTGGCCTGACTTGCGTCGACGACTTTCTGAACAGGGCGTTTTACCGCGTTGGTCTGGTCGTCGGACGGCATCCCGGCTATTTCGTTATAATCCCCGTGCTTCTGGCTGGCATATGCATAACCGGATACCAGCAGATTCGTTACGAAATCGACCCCGAGTATCTTTTCTCGCCGATCAATGGACCCGGAAAATCTGAGCGCGTTATCGTCGAGAGCTTCTTTAAGGTGAACTACACTAGCCGATTCAGCGTTGGCCGTATCACCCGTCCAGGTATGTTAGAAACGTGTGTATACTTTAGTAAGAAAAATATCCGCAGAGGAGGTTTTTTAAACTCTACTCTTGTTTCAGGGCGATTCGGACATGTGATTGTGGTGCCTAAGGATGGGGATGACAACATGCTTCGAGCCGTTATATGGAAGGAACTCCTCCTGCTCGACGGAATAATCAGGAACGCGACCCTGGAATACGAGGGGGAAACATACTCGTACGAAAACATATGCGCAAGATGGTTGGATCAGTGTTTTATGAACGACATTTTGAACCTGCATCACGTTATCGAGTACGTTGACCATTTAAATTGATCAAATATCTATGTAAACGAGGTCGTGTAAGAATTGTAAGAGCCATCCTTCGACACTTTGAGAGATAGTATTCGTGGAAAATAAATTCGAGGCGATGTTCGCCTTCGCCACCGGAAGTTGCATCATTGACGAGTAATCAAGAGAGCGGGGTTTCGGCGTTAGCTTAGAGAAAAGATGTTTGCCGGCTGCGCGGCGACGTCTGCACAAGTTTATTCTCTCATTATCCAATTTTCAGCGACGTGGAGAGCCGAGAGTTGAACCTGACGTTTCCGGTAATGTTCAATCCGGTTACGTGGGACGCCCACGCGTTCCCTGTCTACTTTGGCGGTAGCATCATCAACGACGACTCGACCATCGAGACCGTTCCTTCGATCCAACTGGCGTACTTCGTTACCGCTGACACCAAGCGCCAAGACGCCATGTAAGTAGCACTCGATGATCGGAAGATGAAGACCACTCACGAAGCACTAGAACGGCGATGTCAACGATGCAATGATCCTCTCGTTTCAGCGGCGCCCTTTGGGAAGAAGCGTTCCTCAATATTATCGGCAAGGCCGAAAACGACGGGATCTTCAAGCACATCAGCACAGCCAGGTTCGCTTCGCGAACCCTGGAACTGGAGCTGGAAGCGAACACGCGAACGGTGGTACCGTACTTCTCCAGCACCTTCGCGATTATGGCCATCTTCTCCGTGGTGACGTGCATGATGGCGGACTGGGTACGGAGCAAACCTTGGCTCGGACTGTTGGGCAACGTGTCTGCAGCAATGGCAACCGTCTCGGCATTCGGTCTCTGCATGTACCTTGGGATCGAGTTTATCGGGATCAACCTCGCCGCGCCTTTCCTCATGATCGGTAATTGCTCGAATTTTTTCTAGTCTCATAGTTTCTGTCCCCGTTCGCTCACCGAGAAAACTCGCTAAGGAGTACCCAGAGTAAAATGGAAAGCCGACCGCGTCGTCATTGGCGTGCATCACTGATGCGGGTTAAATGTATTCGTGACGTCATCGGGGCAACACTTGCACCGGTGAATACAAATCATCGATCGCCGATCGTCAGTGGAACTCTAAACTACCCGATCAAGGCTGTGCGGTAACAGAGTCTCTCTAATGTAACCTACCAACTCCCAACGTGCGGGCAGGCAGAATATTTCGTACAGTAATACGATCGCCGGATATGGTAACATAGGTATTATACGCAGGCTATACCGTAACGTAACGTGTGCATGCGAAATTCTGGTTTGCACCGTATGCACGCGATTCCGAAGGAATGGTGAAACTGCTGCAATGGCCACGGTTGAGTAACAGCCTAGAACACATCGCCGATGCCTGTAATCTTTCAGAGTTCATACTGATTGATCTTAGGCGGTACGGCGATTCTGCACCTTTTGCCGTGCTGCACTTCTACTCTCCGACCGTCATCATACTTCAGATTTTACCCGCTACATCGACAGTAATTCTAAAATAGTACATTCGTAAACCGGTGGTATGGTTTAGGTGTCCAGCTCACACTACCTTACATCTGCGAGTGTAGGATAGAAAGTTTTTCAGTAAGTGCAGAGCTAGATGAGACTTTAACACGACAATTCTTGATTATAATCTAGGAATTTTAATCGCGATTTGTGCCCATGTGCGGTATCATACACGTGAAAGCGTATAGACTCTGCAGGCCTTTAAGATGTGTGTACAAGCAAAATCCGTACCCTGAAGTGGAAAATGATTTTCGAATTTCACATCTGGATTTCCCATATCGAACATGTAGTCACAATTTTAGAAAGCGAGCATTTCTAATCACCGAAATCTTTTCGACTGACGACGGTAGCTCGATGTAAAGTCGGATTACCGTTGAGCAACTCATAGGAACATACCTATGCGTATATAGGTATGTATTTTGCAATTATAATTCGCACCGCATAATTGTAGAAACTTTGGGATTCTTGTGAGGACGATTATGTTTGGGACTCAATTCTCATCTTCTCTCACCAAATGAATTGTTGAATTTTTTTTCAGGTATCGGCATCGATGACACTTTTGTGGTGCTGGCTGCTTGGAGAAGATCCAACATCCTGGCACCGGTTCCGGAGCGGATGGCGGTCACCCTGAGCGAGGCAGCCGTTTCAATAACGATAACTTCGCTCACTGACATGATATCCTTTTTTATCGGTATCATGTCACCGTTTCCCTCTGTCCAAATCTTCTGCATCTATTCAGGTAAACTACGAGTCAACAAGGATCTAGATCGCTGATTAGTTTGTCGATTAATTTTGCACGATTTGTGATCGTTGAAATGAATTTTTACAGGTTTCGCGGTGATATTCACCTTCTTCTTCCACTTGACCTTCTTCAGCGGATGTGTAGCCATCAGCGGTTACTGCGAGCAGAAGAATCTTCACAGTGTCGTCTGCTGCAAGGTGCAGCCCGTTTCAAAGTCGAGTAAGTTTCTGCCCACCATAGAGGTTTCTATACATCGATTTCCTTCTCCCCAATCTCGTTCTCCGATTTTCGTAAGAAGTTCAGAGTTTCGTCATAGTCATTTAATAGATCAAGGTGAAGCCTGAATAATGATGAAGAGAGCCGTCTGGCGTACCTACTTTCGTTCAAGCACAAACAGAGCGGGGCCAGACTAACGCCGTAGGAATACGTAATGGAGTGCAAAAGACGCGTCTCGAGTATCAATAACTTTGTTCGTTATCCAAAAATGATATTAGTATAAATGATGACTTCCGGAACAAACGATCGGGACTCAGCGTTAAGTTACCATATGCGGTCTCTTCTCGCTCTCCGTAAAGACGAAATTTACGGGTATACAAAGTCCATAATTGCTCAAGAGTAGCTTTCGCCGTTGCCGTTTACTGAGAACTACCTATTTTGTTACTATACCATTAATATTATTATTGTTGTTATTATTATTTTTTTTTTTTTTGCATTAGATATTAGTATCTGCTCAATGAATCGCGACTGCATGTTAACGCATTAGTGAACAAATTCGGATTGTTTCAAAGTAGGTTACACTGTACATGTATGTGTTTGTCTGTTTTTTTTTCTTCTTTGAATATTCGTTATCTCCGCAGTACAAATAATTGTCAATTGTCGCTATAGATATTCATAATGTGTCGAAGAAGTTATTCCGAGAGGTGTGTTAACCAGGAAGTCGGAATTCCCGTTTTTGTTTCCGTTGCATTTCATTCGGTTCATGTGATTACACGTGTATGTATACAGCTGACGCAGCGAACGTAGTTATAACAGGTACCGTATAACGCAAACCGACACTTACGCGTTTGATTGTACCTCTCTATAGTCGAATGTCGTAAAATCGTTCGGAATTATATAATTGCGCAATGAATTTATAACTTTCTCTATGTCTTATGTCCGCGTTATAGGTTCGCCTATAATGCAGAGAGTTTGCCCGACGGCATGCAGGCTTGCAGGTTGCAAATAATTGTGCTGCCCACCCGATTTTTATCTGAATAAATTTGCATTTTCACACACGATGACTAAAATTGGCAAATCGTGTATCATAGGCTCGGCGTCGTTTCTCATCGTCCAGTAATTTAACGTTAAGCGCGCTTTGATTATATACCCGGTAGAACATAAAGGCGCAATTGATTCGGTTGTGCGAACGCATAGTAATTACACATGATACCAACAATTAATCACTAAATTACATTCACGTATTTCCGATTATGGTGAGGTCAATGTCAGCCGTATAAATGCGTCAGCCGAAACAATTGACGGCAACGACGACTTCGCACCATGGGAATAATAGAAGATCGTTTTGTCGTTAATCATCGCTCATACACGACGAACAATATGACTGTACGATTCTTTGGAAAGCGTGAAAATACATTAGGCTGATGACAGGTTGAATTGCATTGTCCGTTGACTACGCCTTATACTGCTTAAATACATAGACACAAATGAATGTGCATTCTATAAATGATTGTGCCCGTTATGTACTAGGACGTAAAAATTTTACCGGGAAATACCGAGTAGCCAAACAAACAAATATATAAACAATCATACGAATGGGACTTCGTGGTTACCGAACCTCCGCGTATGGGCAGAGAACGTGCTTGCGCATAAGATAGAAACACTTTATGTATGTGATAAACACCGAAGATTGAAGTATAGATGCGGAAAATAAGATTGAGATTGAGGCGGTAGTTGCTCATCAAAACAATGAGGTGCACCTCAAATTACTAACTAAACGTAGAAATCTTCTTTTTTCAATATGCTGTTTTTTTTTACATGATTAATTACGAAAAATTATGAAATTATCATAACGGCCTCAATCAACAACGCAATTGTTACGCATTTTCAGCTCACCGTTCTTGGTTATACCGGATATTGTGTACTGGGGGAGTGGACCCTGCTGACCCCGACAACCCCTTAGACAATCCGGAACATGGATGTATGGTTTGGTTCCGCGATTACCTCGCTGTAGTCTTGAACAACCGTTTTGTCAAAGCTCTCGTCATCGTTATCTTCACACTCTACTTGTGTGGAGCACTTTACGGCCTCACAACTCTCGAAGAAGGCCTGGACAGACGGAAGCTCTCCAAGGAGGATTCATATTCTGTCGCATTTTACGATAAAGAGGACTTTTACTTTCGGGAATTTCCGTACAGGATTCAGGTCAGTCAGGGCTCAGATTCTCATTCAACCAGTCTTATTCCTGAGCGATCCTCAGTTCCTAAAAATATCAGTATTTACATAAACCGTTTGAAAATGATGTCTGACTATATATCAACCTTTACGCAATAACTGTAAGAATTCTTGTTGTGCCGAGCGAATAACTTACTTTTAACTTATAATGAAAATCGCAACTTAACAATGAACAATAATGCTGCTAAGTCACGTACGCACTTTCTCCCGTGATCGGACGTTGAATAAAATTGTAAACAAGTTACGTCAATCCGAAGGGAACTGCAGCTGAGGCACGCACCGTGTACAATAACCGGACGATGTATTCCGCCTCGTCTTGCGTCACATGGTCAATTCCTTATTTTTGTAACAGCGATTTTTAATCCCGTGTCAAGCAGTAATTACGTAGTTCAGTAAATTGTCATCAAGAACTCTATGACTTAGATGGCAAAAAATTCTCTAAACCAGCCATGCACTAATCCCATTTGTCTTCTGCTCTCAGGTGATCGTAAGTGGCCAGGAGAACTACAGCGACCCTGTCGTCCAGCAGCAGTTTGAGAACCTGACTAGAGCTCTGGAGGCCTCCTCTTACATCAGTAGCCCGATTTATACGGAAAGTTGGATTCGAAGTTTCCTGAGCTACGTGACCCGTAACCAGGACTACCTTAACGTGACCATTGACACAGAGGCTAGTTTCATAAAGGCATTAAAGGACATATGGCTCTTCCCAGCAAATCCGTTTTCACTTGACGTAAAATTCGACGAAACGGGACAGAAGATTCTGGCCAGCAGATTCCTGATCCAAGCTGTGAACATAAGCGGCACAAACGAGGAAAAGGCGATGGTCAAGGAACTCCGACGTATCTGCAATGAGTCTCCCCTCAACGCGAGTGTCTTCCATCCTTACTTCGTGTTCTTCGATCAGTTTGAACTCGTTCGACCTACGAGTATTCAGTGCATGGTATACGGAGCGCTGATAATGATGCTGATCTCGTTCATCTTCATACCTAACGCTTTGTGCTGTTTGTGGGTGGCCTTTTGCATCGTGTCCATAGAGCTAGGGGTTGGCGGTTACATGGCATTGTGGGGTGTGAACCTGGACAGTATATCGATGATAAACTTGATAATGTGCATCGGATTTAGCGTCGACTTCACGGCCCACATATGCTACGCGTACATGAGCTCGAAGAAGAAGCATCCGGACGACCGTGTCAAAGAGTGTCTCTATAGCCTGGGCCTACCAATAGTCCAGGGTGCCGCGTCGACGATCCTGGGTCTGGGGGCTCTCCTCCTCGCCAACACCTATATCTTCCTGGTCTTCTTCAAAATGGTCTTCCTGGTGATATTCATTGGCGCTATGCACGGTCTTTTCCTCCTGCCAGTTCTTCTCTCCATATTCGGACCTGGATCTTGTTCCTCCCACGAGCCAGAAGGCAAAGAGGCCGCCCTGGACCCTGAGGGAAAGCCCCATCGCGTCTTCGTCATTCCCCATCCGTCTCTCCTTTACCCGCCGGGACCCAAAAAACCAGGCCAAGGCGGGAGTCCAGTGACGAGTCTCACAGCTTTGGAAGACCGAGATCCTGGCCTGGGAACCAGCGAGGACAGTAATTCCACCGAGAGCGGTTCGTCCCAAAGCCGAAGGCGCCAACAGCAGCAGCAGCAGACGGAGGCACCTGACGCCGACGTCCAGCGTCGGTACCTCGGATGGCGACGGTCCGTCGGCGTGCCGAACGGTCTGACGAACCTTCAGCCGGCTCCAGCGACTCCGGCTCCGCCACCCGATTACCCCGGAGCCACGCTGGATCGCCCTCTCAGAGTCAGCCTCGGCGAAAATCTTTACTTCGGACGTTCGAATCCTGGACCAGACTTCCCGTCGCGCCGGGAATACAGACGTAGCAGGTCCCACTCTCACCATAACCTCCAATATCCACCGACCAGGTATCAGCCGGATCCTCGCTACCCTTGACACCGACGCATTGTGTGAACTAGGAAAGGTGTCGCCTTTGTCGGTTATACCGGGGTTCGTTTGTTCTGCAGACAAACGACGCCCCTGCTCGTAGACTTCTCCGTTTGTACCGGATATGGGAACGCGTCGGGCTGATCGAGTCTTCTTGATTCTCAGATACGTGTAGGCTTCCGCTCAACGTGAATCAAAAAAACTGCATCATCTTTACGAGATAATTAGGTTAACGTATCTGTCCTCTGTGCCACGCGTGACAGATAATTGTCTTCGTAGAAATCCTCTTCACCGTGGCACGACGTTTACACATATATCGTGCCTTTCATGAGGCCATGTTTGTTTATCAACGACAATTATATTACTTTAAGAATATTATACATTTATCGTCTAATAGTGCCTGAAGTCAGTATCGTCCAACCGAACAATTACATCCAAGAATATATGTATATATATTTAGGGAGTAATCAAATTGTATTCTCGCCCCTAGAACCATAAAATGTGTACGAGTTTTTATATATTGTACGAGTTACGTTGTTCGTTATTTTACGTTATCATAGATTAGTAAGTATGATTGTGTATTTATGAATGTGTATGATTATTCAACGACGTGAACGTCCAAAGGGAGATAATAACACTTTTGGGTGATATGCTGCCGTTGGAAAATAAACAAAATAGTTCAAATATTGTAGTAGTGTAATTTCCCCCTTTACCTTTTTCCAGTTTTCTCCTATAGCATTGCAGCGATCGTAAGGTTCAAGTCTGATCGATCACAAAAGGCTGCAAACATTTAATTGGGCATTTCCACTTACGCTTCCCAACAAACAGTCACAACTCTAGCTGACAGTAACGCGATAATCCGTATTTCAAACTCCAGTTGGTATCCAGTTGGATTTTTCAGCCCTCGGTTAAATGGTTCAAGTCTACAGTCGACAAAGAGGAGAATAACTCAGGATAATATCTGGAACTACTGCAACTGGCTGATAATAAATTTGCACAATAGTATACTTGCAGCTCTCTGCACAGTCGGCTGAAAGTACGAATTCCCAGTCGATAATATCACAAGAACGTTGAGTTAACTTGCGATGGTTGAAAGTTTTCAGTAGTAACAACACAGAATACAGACAATCCTTGTTGATGGAATGAGACTCTATCCTTCTTACTTGGGTGTGTAGAATTTGGCACAGCGTTAGTTCAAACACTGTAAAAAGTGAATTGTGAGCTGCAATCCGACGCCCGATATTGTCGTGATTTTGACGACGTCTGAGCTTCTTAAGGGAGGCGACAGCGTCGACGGCGTGGGGTAGAAATGGGGTAGCGCAATCCGGCGCACCCTCGCGCCAGCGGGTCATTGGGCGTCGAGACGCCGAGACGCACGCGAAACACACCGCGCAGGATTTGGCGCGCCGCGGTCCGACGTCGGGTGTTGAACAGACGTCGACGAGTTCGGCGTCGTCGAGGAGAGGAGAGCACAGCGCAGTGCGGTGTATCGCTTGATAGGGTAATTTTGTCGCACGGAAATCAGTGAATCGCGGAAAGTGTCGCGATCCGGTTTTGCGATATAATTGTGCGCGAAGTCGAGAGCTAGGAAAAATAGTGAGATGAGGTTTGACCCTACGGCAAGAAGGGGCCCTGTGATTAATCCGACGGAATAAGAGCCACCGACACCGTCGCCGACGGTAGAATGAACTCTTGAACCGGTTCATTGGAATCCAGAAAAGAACGGAAGAGGGACTCGGGACCGAAGACAACATGTCACGTGTCGAAACTCGCGTCGCGCGGACGGCGATTATCGCGGCCACTTTCATCTGGGCCTACTCAATGGGCAGCGAATTTCCAGAGAGAGAATGCTGCGATCCAGTTTACCCGATACCCGAACCAACCAGCAGGGCACCGTCGGCCCCAACACCGACCGGAAGAAGCGGTGAGATTCTGTTTTGCACCAGAAAGTTTTCGTTATGATTTGGGGTGGATCGTTGCTTTTTCAAGCGCTGCTCATTCTTTCCATTCGTCTTTTGTCACATTGCCAGCGATCGTTCACGTCACTCTCAATGTCAGTGTGTCTTCCTGTAACGAATAAGCTTGTACGTTTACATCTCCTCGACATTATTTATTACCGCGCTGCGAATGTGGAACTGAGACCAATTCAATCCCAACTCTTTTCATCAATATCTCAAAGCACAGTCAGTAGAAAAAGAATGGAAAATCGGGTCACCTTCTTGCTTCTTGCATTTCATTTTTAATATCATGTGCCCTGGCACCTACCCTGCAGGTTCAGGTCTTGCGTTTTCCATAGACGAAGGTGGGAGCTATAGAAGCTAGAAACGGATCGAACGTCAAAATCGTAGATAGGTCCGACACCTGTCGTGCACGGAATTTAAAGGCAAACGATTGTGTACACCCCGACTCCCAAACAGACATGGGTTCGCGGATGGCATTCTCCTACGGACACGGGTTTCCACTTGACACTGTTTTGCACCGTGTTGGATGTGTTTCTGCCCTCGGGGAAACCAGACCGCTTAACCCAGTCGAGGGAGAGAGAAACAACCGGTGCATTGCATGAAAGTCATAGTAGCGAACTTAAATCAGACTAAGAGATCACGTATTTAGTAAGTAAGAAAAAATAAAAGAACAGAGTGGTTAACCTGGAAGTTATCAAACATACGTGATGACTTTTGATGGGAACAACTTTTTCCGTTTTACTTTCTTCGTAGCTCCTCTGTTTTGTCTTTAGTTTTTCGTTGGCTCACCTCCCCTTTCCGTTTTTTTCTTCCTCCTCGAGGTAATTATCGATTCTGGGCGGCCCCTCCGCAAAGGCGACGCGGGTGCAATCGACGGTGGCGTCGCCTTGTTTTTTGCGATCCCAAGCGATTACAGAGCCGACGAACGATCTGTGGCACGCGATACGTGTTGTGCGTAGAACACACCGAGTTTTCCTCGGATACCATGGACAAAACACAGGGTGGAATAGGGATCCGATTGAGGAGAGGAGATCAGGATCTGTGTCGCTTTGCTCGGAAAGCAAGGATCCAGCTTATCCGAAAACGCGCGGGGAGCCCGCCACAAATCCGGGCGAATTTAATAGACGCTGAAACTGTCTTTCTTGAATCCCTCCTTACTCGGAATCCGAACTTTAATCGAGAAGCGACAACTCTTCTTTTTCGATCAGCGGCAAGAATACAATCGATATTACGTGCACTAAGGTACGGTGGAACTGAACACGATACATTGTTAATACACAGACTGTCTATGGTGGGTAAATTTTTCGGCGATGTCACGGGGCGATGATATACAATCGGGGTTAACAATGAGAGCACCGGATGAAATTGGATTCTCGCCGATTCCGACCCGGCCATTTACCACGCAACGATTTGCGCGATTCAGTTTTGGTTGCATTAATTTTTTTTTTTTCATACATATATTTTTCATCATCTCTTTCTCTTCAAATAAATTTTCCGACTGGCTTCCGCACGATCGGGGATCAATCGGACAGATCGTCTGCTTGACGAATTACGCCCGCTATATCATGCATGAAAAAACTTGGCTAAAGGGCAACGCGGAGGCTGAGCCGGTCGAGGGTGATGGCGACGGTGATAATGACCGCCCCGGTCGCAGGGGGGGCTTCAGATTTGATTGTTGCTGGTGCTAAGTGTCGCGTCGATTGCTAGCTGACCGGTCGACAGCCGGCTGGGTCACGATGTAGGCGGTTCTCAATCCTGGCACGAAAACCAGTCGCTTATCACCAGGTGCCTACCTTGGACTTGCGATCTAATCGCACGGAGTTTTACTACCATGCCACCGACCCACGGTAGATTGGGTACGTATGTACATGAGCGGAAAAGTTATAGCTCCAGAGTTGTATAATAGAAACTCTCTTGCCCCGCGTGCCACATTGCGGCAAAGTACCCCACCAATCCATGACATGCGAACAAATTTATTGCAAGTTTTCATTCGGAGGGAATCCAGATTCAAGTACGTCATTGTAGCCCAAACATCACCGGCTTGTAATTGCCGTCCAATCATCGGACGTACAGTGCTTTTGGAGGCATGCAAATTTAATGACTTTTATGAAGAAAGGGATTATGAGCGAGGAAAGGTTAATGTGAAATTAATCACAGTGGTATTATTCTTATGGTAAATCAGTACTACTGTATTATAATGTTATCAAATATTCGAAATCATTAAAAGTATAAATTGACGCCCACGTATAGCAGTGAATAAAAATGAGTGTTGGACAGAAAGTATTTTTGTTTTTACCTGAGCAAAGAAAGTGTGTAGGAAGTACAGTTAAGGACCGAAGAATTTATCACACGGTAAACGTAATAGGTTCATTCGCGGGCACGTGATACCTCTATTTACCGTGCGATGGATAAGATACGCCCGAGGTGTGAAGTGCTCATCTCAAACGGATCAAAGTTGATCATCAAATCTCCAAGGTGCCCTAGGGTGCGAGGGAAATGAGGTGGAAGTGATGGATAATGGAAGGTTGAAATGGATTCTCCACCATAATATGCCTTCCATCGTTCTCGTATTATTTATACAGTAGGTTGAACTGCATAGGAATATCAAAGGACTACAGGTTCAAAAGAATCTCTCTGGAATACGGATGTTATTTGACCTGAGTTCTTTCGCTATAGCCGTACTTTGAATTACATTATTCCCCTCAGAGAAAGAGTGCTTCCATACTTTATTCCGGGGATCATTGACTTAGCGCAAAATAAACTTGTACCCAAGAATTGGATGGAGGTATACGTTTAAGGAAAGAATAATTTTACCGCTGTGACATGTATGTATGTGCTGAGTTTCACCGCATGAGTACGATGCGACGGATGAAGACTAGATCCGATTTTGCAGCTGTCTAGAATCCCCCGAAAGCTGCCCAAGGAGAGGAAGAGGAGTTTGCTGTTCCCAAGCACTATAGAGGTCATTAGCGACGACAGTAAAACAACGAGATCTAAGACGATAGCAGCTTGTGCTTTTGTTTCAAGCCTCGCGGCGCTAATATGAGTAGGACAAGTAGATGGTATGTAGATGGTGCAGGGTATGTGCGTTGGGCGGGGCGTAGACACGATGCATATTTCATAGGTCCTTTTGGGGTTAAGTCAACCAGCTCGAAAGGAGGGAGTCGTGGGCCTCGCCACCCCAAGTCGTCAAGAGACTGGCTGGGATAAGGGACACAGAATTAACGTGCCCGGAGTAGTACTAATGCAGTCTGGCTCACCCCATTTCGACTTCAAACTTTCCCGGGAGACGTATGGGTGTCGCAAGCCGCCGGAGAACCGCATGCAGGGTGAGGAAAACTCACATGCCGCTGAAGAAAGGGGTCACCTTGAAGAGTGGCTTGCGGAGGTGGGAAAATCGTGAGGGCAGACCGACTCCCGGTACTTGTCGTGAGTGGCTTTCGATTTTCTCGCACTGTCTGGAGTGGCGGGCCTTGATGAAGACGATTGTTCGATGTTGAAGAGAGTGCGGACGGTCATATTGATGACTGTTGCACTGGTGATATCATCGGATGCACGAATGGCACGTTGGTTATTTTCGTTTACGGTTGATAAGTTTTGACATGGTTGCAAAAATTGTTGTGAAAAATTGCACGGCATGTGAGAAGCACGTGTACGTGCATAATGAAAAAGACCGATGTTGCACATATTCGCATCAATGGAATGGCAGGGTTCGTGCATCGGATGTTAGGGTTCGACTCCCAAGAGAGCGAGTCGATATCCTTGAATAATATAAAAAGTTTTCTTGACCCATGGGATACCGTTACTCTGAATTTTCACCAGACTCGGCGATCCCGCTAGCGCAGTGGGTAAATTTCGAGGTAGCGGAAAATTTATACTTGCCGAGTAAATTCCCACGTGTCTCGACAGACATCCACCGTTTGATCCCGTCAAGTTAGCATTAGCACAAACCCGCAGAGATGAAAGGTGCACCAAACACTCCAAGATTCAAGACGGGAGTCGCAAGATCGGAATCCAAGACAACAGAAGCTCGGCCTACGACTTGGGGCTGGACACTTGAACGATCGATTGCGTGTCTTGAGCTAACTCCGAATTTAACGAGGCGTATTCCACTCCCCGAAGGAGCGATGAATGCGAAGCTTGATCAAACCTCACTACGACGACCCCTAGACACGGTTTACTTTCATCTTGACTGCATAAGCTCTCGCGACATGATAGAAGAGACTGAGAGAGTGAGTTTCCCTTACCGAGCTGTGATTTGGTATTTAAATGAGTTAATGCGAATGGAATTTCTGCCGGGTGATGCTCACGACCCGAGAGTGTAAAGTGGTTAGGGAGTACTGAGAACATCGCGCAGTTTCATCAATTCTCGAAACCGCTACATGCACCCTAACGATTCGCTCCCTCGACTGGTGACAGATCTGCGATTGAAAACGTATACTGTAGGGTGAGTGGCGAAGTCTGTCGTTGCACTTTACCGATAGACACTTGTCTCACGTCCGTGAAAAGACGGTGATACTGCAATCCACATGCCCTACGCTACGCCAGGAGAATGTCAGGTTACGAGGGACCCCGAGTGTCCGTAGGGCTGGTGGCAAAAAAGACTTCAAGACGCAACATGAGGCGGCGGGGAGAATCGATATCGCTGCATTCTAAGCGCAACAATGACCTGTCTAACGTGGAGTACGCTTGTCTGAGTATGCTAAGGAGCACCTACGCTGCACAGTAGATTGTCTTCTCGTAGCCTGAACTCGGGAGAAAGAGGAAGGAGCGACATTGTTTATTAATGCGGCGTGTTCTTCCTTTGAGAGGAAGCTACTATCAAATCAATCGGCATGTTCGGTGGAATATGCATGCAGTTAGATTGCATGCATATTTCAACCAATATGCATGCAGTTGGTGCTGTGTCTTGTTTCTTTTGCGTTTGGTCATTTTGTGAGGGCTGAATGCCCAGCAAAATTTACTACAGAACGGATTATGTGTAGACAAGGCAAAGTGTATACTAACAATTCATCTTTCTTATAGTAACAGATAAATTTGATGTTATAATGTCAAAATTAGTTTCATGCTGCATCGAACTTTGATGGTTTTCATTTATGAGTATATTTCGTTGCTTGTACATGAAAATACCGAAGCTTTCTCGGATAATGGGCAGTCCTGAGTTTGTTGATAATAGTATGTGACGTTGAGAAACTAATTTTGATTATCCGAAACAAGTGAGCACCCTTTAATTATTAATGCATAACCTTGTCAGCAGCCGGAACGAATAATTCTCCTCAGGCAATACGAGAAAGTAAACATTGCTCGTGTATGTGTCCCTTGGAAACCCATTGATTAAAAGTAAGTTAGGGTTAAAATAGGGTGTTACGAAAATATAAATAGATTGTTCGACTCGAATCGGAGGTATTTCATAATTTTTAGTTTCTTTAAAACAAACGAAGGTCCTTGACGGCCCTGAAGCAGTAGGTACGTACGTTACTTCGTTAAACAAACCCGCAATAACTGGAGTTGGATAGTAAATTATTGGCATTGAAGAGAAGTCAGGTCTGGTATTCTGGTACCGTCTGCTATCTATCCTGTTCTCGCTGCTCTGCTTAGACAACCAACAAATTGTCTGCGGAAGTAGATTCGGGTTCGGTCCAGCGTATAACGCCAAACATCAGAGCTCCATGCGTTACGCGGGAGGATGCTGAATTGCGGTTTGATATTAGGAGAGATAAAGAGATAGTGATGGATGAAGATCGTAGTGCGGCCTTCGCAACGGTCCCTTCGCCTGCAGAAACGTGTTAAGCTAATAAGGCAACGGAGATAATTTCACACTGATTATAAGAAACCTCTCGCAAGGCGTCAAAGCCCGGGACGCAACAAGTGCCAAATCCTGGTCAAGGCTGACCGTCTAAGGTCATCCCAGGCTGTGACGTGGTTGCGACTTCTTCACACTCCAGCAAGTTCTGAGATTCGAAACCGGAGCATCACGGTGTGAAGATTTAGTTATACTGACGAGAGCATAAAGCCGGATATAGATGATCGCGTTTCTAGTGGCTCCTTTCCGCGCAGTATACATTTTCATGCTTGAAATTCTGTTAGCACCCACTTCCGCGCCCTAAACAAACTGATATATCTTGTTTGGAAACGCCATACGAGAACCCGGAATACCGGATAAAAAATGCTCCTCTGACGGCCCACGACGGGTTGGGATATTACAAAAGTGCCAGACACCTGCATCCCCGCTTCTCAACTAACCCTAACGTCTCCCTCGGCCTAGCCGTTGTCTTCGTACATCATTGAACACTCTCCTGGCATTTCAGTCACTGTCACTCCTTACCAGGAGTGAGCACCCCATTTCAGGAAATTGCAGGTTTAAAACAATTACGACTCAATCTGGTACTTTATTAAGGTAGGACTCTTCACTGGTGGGAGGAATTTGTTTAGGTTGTAACAGATCCTGAAACTTTTGATGCGATTCCGTCACATTACTGCTATCCTCTCAAAATGCCGTTGTTCGAAATATAATTTCGGGCAAACGTCGCAGCTGTTTCTCTGGTGTCACCACCGTCGTATGATTGGTCAGGATTTTGCGCATTCCAACAGCTGCAATTACAGAGAAATCTAAACAGAGTTTTCGTCCCCGTAGTCGAAGTTGGCGTGATAAACCCGCGTTTCATTTTCGTCATTGTAAAATATTTGCGATATTCGTGAGCGTGTCGAAGACGGGCTCGAGCCAGAAACATGGTATAAGAAACAAGCAAACGAGTGGCTTCTACGTTACAACTCTTGTCAGGCTTACTTTTCCAGCTTTAGTGAAGTTAAAGTTGTACCTACACGTCTTCAGATTTGCTAGACCACATCGATGGAATCCAAGGGTGTAAAAAAGACGAGACGAGAGTCGAGCAATATTTGGCACAAATACATTGCAGAGGTGGTATCGAAGACTGGAAGAAGATGGACGGGGAAAAAAATTCGCAGCAAAAATGGATTTGGAAAGAAGGTGGAGAGGGGTGATCTCCGAAGTGCGGGACGAGGATAAGGCTGAAAGACAAACGACGTCGGGATTTAGCAAACTGTCTAAAATCGTGACGACTACGTCTTGTTCGTTGATCTCTTAGGCCCGAGATTTCCGACCTTCTCGATGACTTGGTTCAAGTTGAACGGAAGCCGCGATGCGAGGTGCGGCAAGGGTCGCTAACGTTTCTCCCAAGGATTCTTAAGGCGGAAGCCGGTGAACCGAACCGTGGCGTAGCAGAGCAGCACACCGTGTTCCCTGAGAATGGGTTCCGCCGAAAATTAAGGGCTCGCCAAACTCGGGCAATCAACTCGCAAGTACTGACCAAGTCCCATTCCTTCGCCGTCAAAGTCGCGCTACATAGATTTAGCGGGCTCTTGCCTCGCTTTGCAAACTCGCCTTCGCTCCCTCTAAACGTCCCGCGCTTTCGCGCGTACAGCGTTGTTCAACAAAAGTTGCGTCACCTCGAATATCGGGGTTAATGCCGTTGGTATGCGGCACAGCGGGATATCGCACCATCGTTCCCATAATATCCGCACCGCGTATGCGATTCCGAACAACTCCTCGGCACCGAGCCAATAATAATCTGAGAAACTGACACACATGGTAACACACAACGAACGATCTGTATTCCGGTGCTACTGCAGCCGTATCATAGTGGGTTCATTTTTTTCTATTATTAGCATCACATTCGTGCATCGTTTCACGATTAGCACTTTGACTGCAGAAATGAGACTGATCGATCGGTAAACTTGGGCAACCTTTTCACCCCTCTGTTATTCTTTCTTGGAATGAACCTGCACGCGAGGTGATCGGTGAAGTCCACATTGCACAGACAGTTTGTAGACGATCGATCGAACCTTGTGTTGGCTAGATCAGTAATCATTGCAGTTCTGAGCAAATGCCATCAACGTCAACTATGGTTTACAACAGCACCAGTCGTGCAGGGCGTGGATATTGATTGTCAACACTGTACTGAAGTAAGCAGTGTGGCTTTCGAGTATCAATGGTAGAAATTAGTTGAAATTTTATATGAAGCAATTTAGAAACACCGAGATCACACCCACCATAAAGTAATTCCATGATGAGGCGGGTCGTTATCACTGTCAACAATACCATTTTCACTTGTTACCGGTTCCCAAGAAGAGGTCAGTTACGAATTACAATAAGTCACTTCACCTACCAGTTGTCATAAAGATTCGAGTTCTTACAGGTCGCGTGCGGCAATCGCAGCTTCCGGGAAGAAAAGAAGAAGATGATAAGATGGCAAGGAGAAAGAGCAAAGGGAAAGGAGAAAGTAAAAGGAGGAACGCGATTTCCTGCCACAGATACCGTTGTATCGAGAAAAAGTTACCGGCGTGGGGGGAGCGATAATGCTCTACCTGGTTATCGGCGGGGACTCGGAGAGTTGATTGATAGGTGGGTCGCGTGAGTACCGAGAAAAAGGTTCAGCGAAAAGGCCGGCTGATAATGCTCTCCAAGTAACTCAGGTCCGCCTCGCTCGATGCCAGCTGAAAGTCCCGCGAGCCTCCCAACAACCTCCGGCAATTGGATCACACGCAGACGCGATAATCACGGGGGTTCCAAAGCTTTGAAATGTAAATTTTAAAAACATTTCGCGTTTGGTCCGAACCAGATTAACCCTGTTTATATCATGCTCGATCGAACTCTGCGAGTCGCCCGGCATTTCAAATGGAATGAAGCACCGAGGAATAAAACTCGGGTTACCGGGGTTGGACGATACTTTCCCTGCACAGTCGCAGTCTTCTTCTCTGTAATCAACGTCGATTCTTCCCGCGGGAATCTAGAACGAGGACTCGGCGCTCCGGTGCTCTTGCACCCGAAATCCCCAGTCTCAAACGATCGAGTCGGATGCTGCTACGATTAGATGTGGAACGATTTCGATTAAAAAAAAATTGTACATACTCTTGGGAGAAAATGAGAAGATCCGTGTTTCGATGTTTCACATGAACGGGCAATTGTTGGCAGAAAAAAAATGTCGTAAACTTGTTTTTGCTACACTCTGAGCAACATTGTATTTTTATGAAAGCCTTTTCAAAACGCGCTTGTCATTTTTCTCAACTACCCCGTACACGCATTTTCCAAATATTTTACACTCGACGTAGAAACTTTGATATAACTGTAAATGCTATTAGTACTTATGTATTACCTATAGACTAAAAAATTTTCTTTCCAATGGTAACATTACTCGAAACACTTAAAGTGCAAGCTTGAAGATTTCAACATTGTGCAAAGTTATCTGTAAAGGAGTAATATTTTTTTCTCGCCATCAAATGTGAATCCAGTGAAACTCGGGTCTCTTTATTTCTGACCAAGAGTGTGTCGAGTTTTTCGTTTTTTCTTTCGTTCAAATCAGCCTGTCCTACGGCGTGACCTTTCCTTGATAGCCTCGCAGCGCAACACTCTCCCTTTCTCTGCTGCACTGCAGCCGCGTTGGGGATCGATCGATCCTGCAGCAAACCAGTGCCGTCAGATACCTTGGGTAATTTTCTAATTTCCACGCGACCCAGACCCCGACTTCTCCTCCTCACACCTCCCTTCCTCCCTAATCCCCGTTAATCTCCCATTAAGCGAGTCTCGTACCGTAGACTAATAACTCATCAGCGTCGGCCATAAGCGACGGACGCGTCCTCTGAACCAGGAATTTTTCCGCGCGAGTTTGAGAACCGAATCCACCTTGGGATAGCGGGAAAAGATAAACGGGAGGAAAACAGTTGGCGCACTTTTAGATCATTGGAGGGGTGCAATTAACGCTTCTCCACATATATATACGTACATACGTCCAATGTGAAAAATGGTCTCTATCTAATTGCTCCTCTTGACCTCTTCACTTGCATGCTAATGTCCTCGAGCGTGCATCTGGCACTGGAATATCTCTCGAGCGGTCATGGTTCGAGGTCAGCGGCGTGCCGAGTCCTGGAAATCCCGGCGTATTATAATCTGAGGAAGGATATCCGGCGTGTAGGTACGGACTTGGATCCGTCACGACGATATTACATTGGGAGGACCGGTGCCCAGAAATGCGTACGGAGTTCGGGATGATCATTTGCAGGCGTATTTGTATGTATGGAGAGACTCGGGTATCCCGATCGAGGATATCTGGTATTGGAACCGGGTCACCGTGGGCCAATTTTCTCACCGTGAATAGTCCGGAATTCAAAAATCTTCGCCCATAAATAGAAGGATAGACTTCACCGATCGAGTCACCTTGCGTTTCGTTTGTATTTAAAAGTCTGGTCATGGGCTAAAGAGATGTAAAACCAGGTCGTAAGCTTGCGGCTCGGTAAGAGTATAAAGCTTGAAAAGAAGCCACCCTTAACCGTCCAAAGTGCCGGGGCTATTTGTAAGTAAAGTACGTACGAAACTCAGACGCGCAATGTTCGCACGGCTTTCAGGTGTTCTGTAGAATTTGTCAGAGTAAGCGCAATGCGAATTTGTCTTCCTGTTTAAGAACGTCGTTCTTAAGATATGCTTTGCACAACATTCGAATTAGTGTTAGCACGGTTGGGTCCTTAAAAAAAGTATCGATCCGGTTGATTTATACGAGTTGGATTGCCGCCACGGCAATTTGCGGTTTAATATACAGCCGTTAATCACAAGTAGCTGTACCCTCCCGCCTATATAACATTCCTCCACTTGACGATATGAGCTTTTCATAAACCTGGAAACAGTTTTATAAGGGCCGACGTATTTACTGCGTCTGCTCACGTTATACGTGTGGAATTTTAATGCGCTCGTATAGTATGCATATTGCACGGCATTAAAAGCTCTCCGACTCTCGGTTGATGTGAGTTTTGCGTGCCACTTTGAAAACTGACATACCCCTAGTTCACGGTAAACACGGAGGCAAACACGTACAGCGCCACCTCCGGAGCGCGGGTATCTCCAACAGCTCCCAGCTTCCTCGGTTTGAAACTTGCAGAGAGATCCGTTCCTCTGGCACTAAGGTCGAACCTTCCGTGACCTCGGCCCCGTGACCGCGGTTGAGTAATTATTGACTCCGAGCTTTTGGACGTCCCTGCACTCTGTGCTCTCTTGGTGCGTGTTCATCTCCAGTTTGCTCCGTTGCAAACAACGTCGGCGTGTGGATATCCGGTCATCCTCGATTGGTTCGAGCCAGAAAGTCCGGGAATGAGAGGGGCGGAACAACCGTCTTGAGAGACGCACACACATGCTTGGCTTTTTGGCCATAGATCTTCTCTCTTTGAGGGGAGAATCCTGCCCCCTTTTCACTCGATGTAGAGGAAGATGAGGATGACTAAGAGTGAGGAGAGAGACGACCGCCGCGACAGGATGAGAAATCTTAGTTTCATAGTTGCGGGGGGTTTGGAAAATTGGGCCGATCTAGCGTGAAAAATGCCTGATAAGTCCTCTCCTTCATCTTCCTGGACGTCCTCCTTCTCCACCACCACCACTCACAGCTCGCTGAAAGGCAAACTTTGAATAATTATTGGAAGTATCGGTTTTACTCGTCTCTTATAGGTATAATGTATCCCCTTAGCCGCGAGTTTGCTGAGAAAATTGAAATCGAACCGACATGCAAAATTCGTGTGCGTGTGTGTGTGTGTGTGTGTGTGTGTGTGTGTGTACGAAGGAGGCGAAATAGAGTCGGGAAAATATTCTACAAGTCATCTCTGGAGGTTTAAAACGACCAAAGTATTCACCGTGTCATAAAACCAAAATTGTTACCGTTAATATAGTGTGTCTATTCGGTTCAGTAGCATCCTTAACTAGGGTTATTGGATAATTTGAAATTATTAATATTTTAGTGAGAACATTGAGTTCGACTTTTGATAGTCGCGAATAATTGGTACCAAATCCAATGGTTTTAGACGCGAATTAACTTTCCATGTGACGCAGGGTGCGACTGAACGGGATAAACGAAACTGTACACGATTAAAAAATTGAGGTAACTGCGCTCTGCACATCTTGGGTAGAATTATCCCTCGCATAAACCAGAGGCTCGAGGATCAAGATGTAAAGAATCCGCCTACAAATGGGAACGGCCGAATTGAATAGATGATTACACATTGAATTCCCGTGAAAGAGTGAAACGGTCCTTGGTGCGTTGACGAGGTTGCCGTCCAATTAACCGGTATTCTTCCGGCGCCCCCCCCCTCCTGCAACCCCCGAGGCCATGGAAAAGGTCTGAGAATAAAAGATGGGGTCGAAAAAAAGGGATGGCCGTCGGGCGTTCGGCCGTCGAGGAACTGTAGCGATTGTTCCGGAACGTTAATATTTCGATTCTCTTCTGCGAAAAACTGCCCCCGAAACCCCCGAAACTCGTAACTCAAAGTTTCGCCGCACGTCGAGGACGAAAGTCAATCGAGGACGTTCTGTTGTTTGACCGAGAAAATAGGGGCAGTTCGTTCCTCTCGCCGTTCTCCTACCGCGATCCATATAAATCCATAAACTCGGCGCTGCGGGGGCGGGGAAAATTGGGGCATATAAATATTGCCGAAGAGTCCCTTCCCGTATGGCGTAAGGATTCGGCTGCGACGAGGAGAAAGAGAGAGAGAGAGAGAGAGAGATAGAGAGACCCACCCGAGTCCCGTACGGGATGAACCCAAATCTAGGGGAAAATTTTATCGTATATTCAAGACGTGTCTGGACTCGGGATACCCGCACCCACCTCTCCTCGTCGGAGAGGAGGAGCTTAAGCGTCGGAGTTTCCCCGACAAAAAGTACCCGTTTTATTGCCGTTTTAAACGGTTTACAACCGAACCTCCAGGCCCAATTCCCTCGTTCCCTCGTTCTCTCCTCTTATTTTCCCGCTGGAGCGAGCAGAGGCTCGATCCGAAGATCGATCGATAGTCGATTACAATTACTACCGCGCATCCACACCGCGGGCACGAGAGAACAGGAAAGGCAACCGATTTTGTACGACAGCTTACCCGTAGGCGAATAAATATCCTCGATACTTTGCCAGCGGGTATTTATCATCAACCTCGACCTCTGTGCTGAAATTGCGGTGAAAATAACAATCAACAAAGTTTTTCCCCCTTGATTTACAGATAGGTGAATTTATTGTTTCACTCTTAATTTACTCTGTATTAGGTGAATAATACCAAAGCTGAAATAATGGAGATACACGATTACCATTTTACGTTAATGCACAAGTTGACCCTTAAATCAGGATATCGGTCGCTGGATGGCGCTGCATCCTCGAATTTTGTAAAATTGAATGCTAAGTTCCCAGGTATCCGACGAAGTTGACATCATTGTCAGGCTATCCTTGCCATCATTCTTTATAGGGCAAGATTACGCAGGTCGACTGGTAAGCCGTAGAAATAATTACACGATCGAAATAAAAATTCAAGTGTGTGAACGACGGCCATATTTATTTCGGTTCATCGTTTCAATCCGCCTGCCAGATAGTGACGATACATTCTTTGTTTTTGTGTAATAAGATTTAGAAAAATTTGCACCTGGACAAGCGTGTTTCGTTATTCAATTCACTTTGCGCTTTGGAATTAACGAGCAAACAAAGCGAGTTTTAGAATTTAGTGTTTGACTCGGACTGACCGCGATGGCCTGCGCACGTATAGTCACGCGAGACTACCAGTGTGATCATAAAAAATGTACATGAAAGCGAGAAAAAAGTAACATTAAAAAATATAAAACAACGTTAGAAACTGTACAACGTATACGTCACAGAGTGCAAAATAAAGCTTTGCCGAAAAAGGCACACTTACGTGTGTGTGTATATAGATTATACATGTATATATGTATGTATAACCGAGTCGTTTACATCCTCTGGGATTGAAACAATTTTAGACCCGAACCCGAAAGTACCTACATACGTCAGACACCTTGTAGTAAAGTTTTAGAAAATTTTTCAGGTCAAATATACATATGTGTGCATCGTACAATATGCGGCAACTCGCCGATTCTTCGAAATTTCGCATTTCATAGGCACGCAGGTTGTACAGGCATAATACAATTTGGACTTATTGTGTACGCTTGTACCTGTAGCAAGCTCCGCGGGTTAAATTCTGCATTGAAGAGGTTAGAGGCAAAACTGTGTAGCGCGGCACAAATGAGCGGGTTGAGCCAAAGTGCGGGAGTAGTGGGGGGGAAAGAGGGAGAGGGATGATGTATGAGGGAAGCGGAGTAGAGAGAAGGGGGGGGGGGGGGGCACCAAACTCGGCGGGAAAATCTGTCAAATTAGCGCGCGTGTCAACGACAAACGGTACACGCTTTATCAATTAAACTTTGTGCCTAATCCGATGGCGATAGCAAAGCAGGTTTGTATTCGCCGTTTGCTGATCGTCCCCCGAGTGCGGGGACCACGGTTTATTTATCCATTTATTTGTTCTTTTATTCGTATTGCATTTCGTCGTTTGCGAGGAATTTAATGGGAATTGCGTATTCCGGGAGTTATCTGCGAAACTGGCCGCTCAACATCGGAAAACAGACGACCGGAACTTCACATTGCATCGTTACATATTGAAAATGTAGCCTCGGTTGCTTATCTGCTGGCGTTAAAGGGTTATATCCAGTCGGGATTTTTCAAAAATCCATTTTTTTTTTATTTCATTTGTGCAATGTACGTATATTCAAGTATATACGCAGAAAATTTTACGTCGATCCGACAAATATTGTCGAAGTTACGCGCACATTTGCAAAGAAGATCCGGAGCGTAGAAAGTGCTTTTGAAATTCTGAACGCGTTTTTCTCAAAATTATGTTTTCAAAATCGGTGAGCAAGATTTCTCGGAAGCGGCTGAACCGATCAGTCTCAAATTTTTACACAAGCTTTGTGAATATATTTTTCAGTCCTTGATCCAAGGTTTTTTCTCGCCGATAAATGTTTTCCATTTTATAAACAAATTAAGGAGAAATTTGAGAAGGAAAGTCGATTTTTTTTTTCATTAAGTAGCCACCGTTTTGTTAAAAATTATTATTTTGCTTATTCCTTCGAATACCTTGTATTAACTAAATATTTTTTTGTTTTTTCATTTTGGATGATCCAGTCCAGAGATATCTCGCTTACCGCAAGACTCCTTTTTTTTTGAGAGGTGCTCCCGAAGATCGGCTCTAGCAGCTATAAAATCCATTACTATTACAAATAAAAAATGTCAGAATGAATTTCAATCTTACCCCAGCATCTATGTAAATTTTTATATCAATAAATTGAAATGTCTCTTCATGAAAAATCCTTGCAAAATTGCTTTTTTCGGCCTCCTGACTGGGTATAAACCCTTAAGAGGCAAATTTCAAACAAACCTCCCGACCTCCTGTTTCTAGTTTTTCTACTATCCGATTCACTTTCGCCGTTCTTGAATCCGTGCGCAAATCGTTTATAGACAAAACAAAAGATTACGGTATTTCACGGAGGTGCAAAGAAGGCGAGGAGAACGTATTCCAGCGAGCTTACTCCTCACGACCCTTAATCGACACGATGCAGAAGAAATTGGATCGAGCTAAGCGGAGGATCGCTGGAGAGGCGTTTCAACGTGATAAGAGAAACCGCGGCGAAGACGTTGACGCGAAAATCTACGAGTCAACTCCCACCGTCTTTTTCCATCATTTTTGTTTTTTTGCGACTCCCCCCTCTCTCTCTCGCTCTCTCTTCTCTTCCGTTTCCGTTTGCTCCCTTGGCACCTTTTTTCTTGACGTATACCGCGAATGACGGATGAGGCTGTTGGAATAAATTTTAAAAGGAGAGAAAACGCTCGACGCTCAACGCAACCGGACAGCATTTGTTTGATTAATTATCCGCACTATTCTCTACCCGATTCGAATCTGCGATAATATTGCCACGGTGCACCGTTCAACCACGGTTCGAAAATTTATCACACAGACGCCGCGTGAACATGTGAAAATTTGAATAAATGAATACGGAAAATCTTTGTGCATCTACAGCACGATCGCTCAAGCGGCGAGGAGAAGGGCGTTAAGGTCAGAATATAATTCCGTAATTGACACGAAAAAATAGTTGAGTATGGAATGGCGGGTCCTTTTTAGCCCCGTAAATCCCTGTTTCAAAATGATGCAAGTCGGAGTTGAACCGTGCGCGGTAACCAAAGGTTCATTTCCGTTTCATACATATAATTATTCGACAACCGCGGGGCAAATTAATTACGCGTTAGAGGAACTTTGCAGGGTGCGTACATTAAATTATAAATTCGAGATGCACGTGCGGGCAGTAAGTTAATTTTTCACGTGAAAGGGGCGAGAGGCGAAACCGGCTCGCCGCCGCTAAAAGTTGCGGAAAAGTTTAACGCTGGCCTGCTCAGTTCGGCTCGGATATCTCGTGGGAGGAATTCGTTACTGCATAAATCGAGGGTCGAGAGGACCTGAAAGTTGGGAATATATTTTACAATTTTTTCATCTCCCACCACGTGACAAATTTTACCCCCGCCCTCTCGCTTCTTTGCAAAATTTTTATCTTGTTTCTATTTTATTCTCCACGCCTCGAGTCAACCTTTCTTTGCCGTACTGTTTCACCTAACTCCTTAGTTATCCTGCACAGCTTCTATTGTTCGTCCTTACGGCCATGATACACAATGCCGCTGATTGTTTGTTTACCCGAAAACAAACCCCCGAAGCCACGAGGTAAAGGCTCGCTCGAGACTTCGAACACGAGATCTAACCCACCAGCCGAAATTCACCTCTCATCCGCGGATTTCTATAACCGGCCGGATAATCTTCACCGATTAATCTCCGCTTTCCTTTGCATAAGAAATTTTCTCATGGGTATTCTCTGCAGCTCTTTAATAACCATAATTATACCTCGGATACTCCAACTTGCTGCTGAAACTTACCTGATCCTTGGATGATGCTCGTAATACTCTTTGAGCAACTTCTCAATCCGCAACCATCAAGAACCAGGTTAGTTATCGACTGATCCGGAAGGTGGCAGTTGTTAATTCTTGGGACTGTATAAAGGACCTAAATTTTCCGAAATGAAAGCGAAATCTGACGAAACAGAAACAAGCAGCTTTTACCGACAGGAAATCGTGAGACTTACCAGGCTGATTGATCGACTGCGCGTGCGCAAAATAGTCGAACTCTACTAGTCGGTGAGATCGTACAGCGGTAATATTTTCGTCTGTAAAGCAGGTCAGCCAACTTACCCAAAACGAGACATAAGTGTCAAACTTTTCAGCTTGGAATGGCGATTTGAAATTACGTCGTCACGATGAGTCCTACAACAGTCAACAGTCGTCAGTCGGTTGACAGAAAAAAGTTTGCCGAGCCTTCCCGAACCGCAAAATCGCCTATTCGAGATCTGTTTAGGCTAAAAAAGTTCACGTCACTTACATAACCTCCGCAGGGCTCCGAGTTTGACAGTTGAAGCTCGAGGTTGGTTAGTCTGCACGAAAATCCGACTAATTGCTAAAAGCTCGCGCATGCGCAGTCGGCTGTTAAATCTGCAAAGTTTCACCGTTTCCTCGTGGTATAAACAGGGTCTGAGTATGTGAAAAATTTGTTAATGTTTCGACGCTTCGGAGTTTCGACCATTTAGACTGCTAAAATCCTACGCTTCGGTCAGGAATTGGGGTTTGGGATTGAAGTGGACGCGTTACGGCGTGGCAAAGTGAAACAATTTCGCGTGTAATATCCAGCCCGATCCCCAGATCTGGCAGGTTGTAATTGTGGCTTTGGGTCAGGAAGGCAGTTGGACACAGTGATGTACATACTGATTGTGTAGCATAAGCTGTCGGAGGGTCTAGAAACCGGCTTGTTACGGAGCCTATCGATTAAGGCGATTAGGGTGTCGCGTGGCCGGAAAATTTCTAATCGGTCTTCTCGGTGACACCCGACAGCCCCTCAACTCGGCTCTGTCTTCCGCATCCCGAGGCTCTCGGCTCCCCTTCCGCATTGCTGTCGGCCGGTTTTATTCACGCTTCAGTTCACGTCGGGTCAACGTTATCTGTACCCGCCAGCATCACACCGCGGGGAGCAGCTCGAGTGTCGTTTCGTAATGCTTTTTCCAACGGGTTTTCGGGGACGAGACGTCACTTTCGATCTTCTTCCACGTCTTTACACCCCGCGTAGAAAGCTTCGAGGATGCGGAGGGATCTCCTCTCCGTATTTCCACCTGTGCGCATCGCTATGAATACCCGATTGAAAGCTGCATCTATAATCGCGTGTCTGGAAAGCAGCGTCGTCGGTAACAAATGGATGATACATCGTCGCGGAGACAAAGACGATGCTTATAAGCGTATCGAGTCTATATTTATTTATGCATTCATTTCACATCGACGGGACACGCCCAATTAAACAATATATAATATAAACTAAAATAGCCAAGGCGTTTAGTTGCGATTAATAGTATTACAATGATGGGCATAATGCTTTAAATTCTACACTCGACTTGGCAAAGCTTCACCGACGTTTAGATTTTGTCCTGATGTGGTAAAGATTTGAATTATATACATCAAGCTATTCAGTGTGTTTGTTACAAGCATTCTGTTAGGCATCTATTAGGAACATGAAAGTTGAATGTTGATAACAGTTCTCTGTATTCAATAAGTTTAATCCGCTATTGTATTTGTCATTACAGAAACAATGACATCGAAAATTAAAATTTAAAAAGATAAGATTTTTGTTTTTACTCTAATGCAAAAACTTTCTGTGTCGTGGCAATCGGACACTTTACTATTACTTATTGTTAGACAGTACTTTTCAACCTCGTTAAAAAATTCTTTCAACGATTGGAATCGCGTGCTTTTATTCAAAGTATTTACCAACACAGCGGTATTTTATCCCTCTACTAAATTGAAAAACCGCACGTGTAACAGATACCATTTCGCATCCGAGCTCGAGGCTTGTTTTTTCGGTGAGAAGGGAAAGAATGAAACACGACGGATGAATTGGAAAGGGGCGGTAACGTAATTAAGCGAAGTTAGCCAACTTGATCAAGTGCCCAAGTTTTTTTCTCCTCCCAGTGTCTCCTCGTTCTGTCAGATCTTGATTCCCTCGTTGATCATTTTCCCGCGGGATAAATTTTATTGTCAACCATCTTTGTTTCTCTCCACTCTCAACCAATCTCTCCCGCGTCCAATTGAAATAACGCGATAAAGATCTTCTTGACTCGAAAAAATTCGTGACGCCTACGTAATCTCTACGAGCCGAGTTTGACAGATAAATCTTAAGGTGGCCAACCTGTACGAACACAAGCTCGCGCATGCGCAGTTGCAGGCTCGATCTACCGTCGCGAGTTTCGTCGTTTCCTGCCGGTTCTCACCTCGAGAATCGTTCAATTTCTACCCTCGACTACCGTGCGAGACTCAAGTAAATGTATCGTAAGCGGAATAGACCGTCTTGAGCCGGTGAATTTTTCAACGACACGCGCAAGACTGCAAAGGCTCGTTCGTGGGTAATCGTAATTGTTCCTGAAGGAAATAACCTCGATTTAGTAATATTCAGTGTGTGGGGGAGGGGGGGGGGGGGGGGGGGTAAATTTCGTCGGCACTTTTTTAAATATTCATCGACGCAGATGTACATTCTTACCTCGAGGCGCTTACCGTCTCCTCTGCCATCAACTATCATTTTCTCAATCTCTGTCATGCATTTTTCTTCCCCTCGTTATACTTTTTTCTTATCATCCTACAATATTTTCAAAACTTATCTTCGTTACGTTAGTTCAAATTTTGATTTCAAGTTCTCTCGTTGTTTCGTCTCGTTACACCGTACATTTTTCGTCCCATTGTACCTATTTGAAACTTTCCGCACCGCCCGAGGGGACTCGTCCTCTCAGGGTGAATGAACGCTCTATTATATTATACCCCATCAAGATAAACCCAACTTTCATGATCACGGCTGCTTCCGGCATGAATCTCTGCATGCCATAATTGCCTGCATACCTAAATACATCGCCCCGCACTGACAAAGGACGGATTGATCATTACTGTAATATGCACGCGGCGGGATTCAACCCCGTTGCAGTTATACCGCAGGATCGATTTTCCTCCTGCAGACTTATAATGCTGTACTTATAAGAGTCGCTTGCTCACGCCAGCGATAGCTAGGCACGTTCAGTTTACACTGCTGCATGGTGCAGACTTATCGCCCGCGTTCATGGTAAATTTTCGGACAAGTATAAACGCTGCGGAAATTCACGTGTGCGAATATAAAAAATTTCCAACTCGTACATCGATTGATAAGACGTAAATCACGCCGCGTGTTCGTTAAAAAAAGGAGCATCGAGAGAATTCTCATCTCACAAGACTCGGAGTTACTACGTAACTGCAGATGTTCGCCATATTGTGCCAACTGACCGAAACGCCGAAGGTTCCTCGTTATTGGCGTTGATGGGTATTACCGGATTAGCAGATTACGAGATCCGTAACTCTCGAAGCGAGTTGAGAAAGAGTGAGAGAGACGTATAGCCGGGGCCAATAATCCTGGGAAAACTTTGGCTTACCAGATCCATATAATATAATTACACCCGCTGCAGGGCTCGCGGCAGCGTAAAATGGCGTAGAAAAATCCAGTCAAGTATATTTCTCCTCTTGCTTCCCGGACACGAACGGATAGATATATATTTAATTATATCCTCCATGGCTAAGGTAGGTATACGAGGTATGGTACAGAGAAACCCTTGCGAAGTCTGTACTCCCCCCCTCAGCCCATCGGAAAATGGAAAAGCGGTGGAAATAGAGCGAAAAACAAAGCATAACTTCATCGCGATCCGAGGACACACACACGTGTGGAATATCGCTGGGTTTGCAGTATCGTAGGGAAGTGATCGAATCGGATAGAATGAAAATAGGGCCGCTGGGGGTTCCTTGCGGTTTAAAGAGAATCCGAGAATACGAGAAAATTATTAAACGCTCCGGCGGTTTTCGTTACGCTTACAACGACCGCCTTGACGCATCTGCTGTCTTTTCGCCCGGAAAATATAGAAAAGGTTCGTGAAATCGACTTTCCGATTGCGGAAATGGGCCAGACGTAGAAATTCAATGGGACATATGTGCTCGTTACAGAATACTTCAGATTGGGGCAATATTTTTTTTCTCTGTTTCGTTGGAAGAAGGTCCTAACGTTATCTATCGTCAATGTAAGAATACTAACTAACAAAGTATAGAGTTTTTATCTCAAGTCCAGGAGGTGTCTCATACCCTGTGAATAGTTCCTTTTAAATTAAGTGTGAAAATGTTTAATCACTGCTCAGTTTCTTTACGGAATTTTACAAAAATCGTCGTGCTGTAACATATTTCTTATCGCGTAGACCTTGAAAGATCGGCATCGTGTCGCCGTTTTGGCCAACAGACGCAAAAAGTTCAAATTTAGATAACGTCTAGTTTCCGGTTGCTTCCAAGTAAAAAGGAAGCTAGCGGCGTTTTTTTAACACAACTTCACTGTCCACGCGATTGTATTTACTTAAGACCGTATGTTACGATTATTTTGCAAAATTCTACCGTGAAAATAACAAAAAGAAATATCAACTCAATTTAAAACAGTCCGCCTTCTGTCAAGAGGTTTACTTCGCCTCGACTTGAAGGACGAATCACCTGAACGAAATTGAATTCTCATGAGAATTAATTTATTGTTAGAGCCTTAAAGCTTCGGGAGACGATACTGCGCTGCTCATTATTATTATTATTATTATTATTATTATGCTTTATTTCAATTTCTGCGAGGAGAATATTCGCTGTGATTGATTGCGACAGTTTTAGACGAGACTGTAGATAGGCTTGAAGGGTAACTGCAGGAAACGCGAGACAAACACAGTTGTGGAATTCCATTCAACTAATGGAAACTCTCTCAAACGTATAATTTTCCGGACATCTGCAATATGCCATTCGGACGAGTTAAGTTTGTTTCTTCAAATCGATCAGTCTAACCATTTCTCCAAGTTTTCAGCGGTTGGTATTTAAAATAAATAATCGTTTCACCTGGTTGTAATCGAGAAAAAAAAAAAAAAATGGACGATGCGAAATTTTTCGTCAAATATTGCCAGAGAAATTCGAGGCAAGAAAATGAGGGGAAGCGGCTTGAAGCTGACGCCATTTTGTGTCCTGTTTCAGGACCGAACATTAAGACGGCTGTGGCGATTTTGAACTGCCTTCTGGCGCGGCAGCTGTGCTTCGAGGATCCATCCTGCAGCGCCATTTTGGAAATCATACCGAGGGTCTGCGGTCCGGAATTGGGTGAGTATAATAGACGGCTAGACGATATAACCTCTTTAATAAACCTCACCACCCGCGATGCAGGATCCGGTAGGAGCGATATTTTTTTTTTTTTTTTTTCTTCCCATCGCAGACGCAGCCTCCTCGCAAAATTAAGATTGTTTTAACGCCTCGTTGTGATCGGTGAATGGATTTCTTCGATAAAAAATTCATTTTCCAAGCTCGGTCATTTCGTAAGTTTCATCAACGGTAATGATCACTGTTCGTGAAATGATGTATCGAGCGATTCTTTAGAGTTTATCTCACGTCGCTGTGTGTCTCGTTCTTTCTACTGAAAAATCTCAAGCACCGACACTTGACAACAAACGAATGATTCCGAGTGATTCAATGTCACAAGAAAAATTACGCGGACGTTTTTGTATCAATTTTCTCCTCACCAGGCACGGCACGAATTTTTATCCGCACTGCAGGTCGGATTTTGATCGCGCTGCTCTTCGTTGTTGTTTTTTTTTTTCTTGGCAAGTTGGCCCTAATTACAACGGCATGAGACTGAAACGCGCCTGCAATAATACCGAGAAAAATGTCAAGTTTTTTTTTTTACTATACATACAGTCGTCGTAACTATTTTCATTTCCTACGATAAGCAGAAAAAATGTACGAGGCATTCCACCCGAAAACCACCCACGTCTGACCTTCGCCATATTCGATTTTATTTATTTTCAAGTATAGTATCGATCGTAGCTATTAATTGGGCAAGTCGATCGAGACAAAACAAAGAAAAATACACGACTTTGATCAAAAATATTTCATTCAATTCTGTGGTAAATATTTGCGATTGGTACCTAAATGGCACAGAGACTGGACAGTAAACAGAAGATGTCGGGTCTGAACAAGTTGGCCATTTCTGGTGTACAGTGTGCAAGAATTCATATTCCACTGAGTTGAAATATTTTTTGGAAAACTCTGTGAAAGAAAATTTATTATTAATTTTTTTTTTTTTGCACACTCCACACACACTTTAAACTTACAAAAGTCACCGATGGCGAGGGTCATACGTAGGTCGGTTTTGTGTAGAATAGCTGTAACCATAAAATCAAGCACGTGTTACCATTATTTTTAACGACCACTCGTAGTATATTTTTTTTTTTTTGTAACTATCAGTGTCATTCGATGTCGGTGCAGCAATGATATAATATATTGCTCAACAGTGGTTTTCATGTCCCGGATATTAAAGTGGCTGTGATTATTTATTTCACCGAGACGATTTCACGCGTGACTGAAAAAAGCAATATTTAAACGAACGATTCGTTTTTTTTTTCTTTCTTTTCAAGTTTGAAGTTTACGTAAAAAAAAAAAAAAAAAAAGAACGCCACGTAGCCCAAAAATTATTTTCTCCGTTACCCCGCGATTCATTCGGCGAATATCCGTGTTTGAGAACGTAGAAATTACGAGTCAAATCGTGATTATGTCATAAAACATCCCCCCCCCCCCCCCCACCCTCCGCGCCGCCACCTTCCCTGAAACACTGCAATAACGTAAAGACCAGAGCCAATCTAATATTATAAAATCGTTTGTTCTTTTGTCGAGCTTTTTTGTAACTACCCAATTCGTAACAAGGTCTTGTTCGAATTTTTTGGCCGGGGGGGGGGGGGGGGGGAGGATTCTCGTGTCACTGAATTCTTGCAGTTCGCGAAACCTTCCCCCCCGCCCTTCGCCCCTTACCCATTAGGGCCAAATACCAATCGATAAACAATAACGTACCACTTGTATCTTTCCACCGCTGCAATTGGCTTGCCCGGAATCCAATCCAATTTGCTCTCGAGCGTATAGAAGCAGCCGGGCGTACGCCCGTCCCTTCGCTTTTTATCTCTCCTCTCTTCGCTCTTCCGTTTCATCTATCTCCCGATCAAGTGAGTGTGTGTGTTTGTGTGTGTGTGTGCAGGACGCTCGCCGCAATTTCGATAACCGATCATTTACTCTATAAAATCGTAATAAAAATTCGAATTCGTGAATGTGACATGTAATACGGGCAGACGGGGAAAATAACGAAATATCGGAGATACCTGCAGGTTTTTTGCTGCGGATGCGAATTACGTGAACTGGAAAAAGAAATTGAATTTTTACGAGTAAACTTTGTTTACTTGATTCTTTTACGCTTGTTTCCTAATTCAATAATTTGTTCGATTTCAATGAGACCTGTTGGAATTTAATAAATTTATTCAGATCGATGCAACGGTGTTGTTTGATTCAATTCTTCTTCTTTCAACAACAAGTTGATATATTTGCAAGTCAGTATTGAAATAATCGAAGCATTCTGAATCACCAAAATTTTTCATTATTTTCAATAAAAGTACTTTAATTTTTGTGAACTTTACTTGAATCGAGTAATTATTTTGGGGACTAAACGTCTCGGATTATTTGTATACTACTTGGCCAATGTTTACTTGTTAGAACAGAAGAATAGAATCGAGTAACCATTGCATTGATCTGAGTTGATTTAGTAGATTCTGTTACGTTTCATTTGAACTAAACAAATCATCAATCAAGTAGAATGTATCATGCACTTGTACAAAGGTTATTTTTTCAGTTTAAATTGCGGATTCAATATCATACGCCATTGATCGATTATCTACGAGATAATTTGACATTGAAAATACGTTAAATTTGTATATAATTCGTACTAGGTGGTAGAAAACCAATAAATATAATTGTAAACAAGAATTTAGGTATAGAAATTTTTCATTTTGAATCTATGTCAAATGGTTGGGAATTTGGTAGATTTGTTTGATTTCAATTTATGAATCCGTGTTTTGTTGAAGGGGAAACTAGTGTTCAAAAATTCAATGAAAACAATTTTTGTTAAATCAGATTCAATGTTAGTGCAATCTTGAAAACTTGAATATTTATAGATACCAACATCATGAAAAGAGGTCCTTAGCAGGATTGTAGATAATAGTCTTCTCAACAAAATGAGACTATAAAAGATTTGAAATTAAGAATTGATAGACTTTTTTCTCTGCTACTTTGTTTTACTTTACTGAAATAAGCGAGAAGTAATGATTCTTGACTCACCAACCTCGTACGTTACTTTCTTTCTTCGGTGAAAAATACGTTTCTTATAGCCAACTTTTCGCTGCACGGTAACTTAATTGTAAGTACCTATAAATTATTGCGTTGAATCCCACGGCGATGTTTTCAGACCTTATACGTCGTACATTATATTCAAAAAAAAAATCTCGTCAAGCATTAAAATTCCTCTTTCGAATAACTTCGAAGGTTCTTTTTTCATCCAACAAACAAAATATGAAATTGAAATAAATTATAAAATCAATATCCAAGAACTCAGTGAATACAATCAATCGTAAACAGACAGAAAAATTATCGTATAGTAAAATTTTACAGACACGTGTGGAAGAAATTTCACGTCAGTCGAGAAAATTTTGAAATTTCACCAACTTGTTCGTGTCTCCGAAAAACTACTTGTTCGGAAATCTATCGGGATGAAGGGGGAAAAAAAAAGTAACCAAGTAAAAATTGTATTTTTTTTTTTTTTTTTTATCTATCCCCGCGTCTTATTTAGATGAGAAAACGGTAAGTCGATTTAGACGCTTCTTGGAATTTTTTCACGGAGCCGAGATTTCGAGAGGTAGACCAGCTGGCTGTAATATAACCCAGCATATACGCGATGTCAGGCAAGATTTAACAGATTCACCAGGGTGCAGATTGAGGGGGGGGGGGGGGGGGGGGGGATAGGAGGCAATAACGATTTTTTCTGCCTCTAACTCTGATGTACAGTTTTCTCGAAAATTGGCGCGCGAAGCACACAGCAGGGATTGAGAGAGAAAAAGCGAGGGATGGGTAGGGAAATGATAAAAAAAAAAAAAAAAACAAAACGAATGAAACAATTAAGCATGACACGAGAAATTTGAGAAAAATAGCATAAGGTCAGAGCAGAGTTGGAAGCAATAAAGGATTAAAATGTGAAAATCGAATTACACCGTTGAAAATCAAATCTCGCGGTCGTCGCATCGCCCTTAATTTGACACTGGGGATGATCCCTTTTCAATTTCTACTGTACTTTTTCCCTTTTACTTTTTCTTTTTTTATTCTTTCTTGCTTTTTGAACGCGCTGGGCAAGATTTATCGCGAAAGTTTGAACGCAATGCGCGGCGAAGAAGGACGGAGTAAAGAGGGGGTGAAAATTTAACGAGAAGAAAGTCAAGGGACTTTATACTACGTACGTATATAGTTGCGTATATGCAAAACGAGTGATTACGAATTCGGCGTTTGGGATGCTAATCAAGTATGACCAGATGTTGTTACCCGCTTTGGCATTATACATACCGCCAACTTCCCAACCCCCGAAAATCCCTCTCCCGGAAGACACCCAGCAGCCGACCTTCGGACTGAAAAAAGTCCGGAAATCCTTTATGCATGAACCTGCGTGATATATATTTTATAACAATATGTGTACGTATCTATGTGCGTGAATTATCCTTGTACGAGTTTCAGAGGCCGGTGTTTAAAACAAATTTTTCATACCCGCCGGGCTCAGCTATTCAAATATATATCTGAATTCAATGAATCCGTCTTTTTTTTTTTTTGCCTCTTCTTATTATTGTATCTTCGTTAAAAAAATCGCCGCAGGCAAATCTCTATCTCGCCATTTTGAATATATACGTATAATGTACATTTGAACGTCACATTTTTATTGCAGCTTGGGTTGAAAATTTTTCCCTCAACATTATGTAACACATCTTTTTATCACAGCTTTGCGGTACATCTTACGTCAAGATAAAAACCATAGGAATGAAAATTGCGAATTGATGAATTAATTTCCCGGGAACAAGATTGTCCGGATTATCCAGGTTCGTGACTTTATACAAACGAGCTTTGTGTACTGTAATGTTCGTTAATACTTCGGGATTTCGGCTAACTTGTTTTCGGTCCGAAGCAAAATGCGAACTCGATTCTATGCGAATTACGTGACGATTACTGGCGATGCAACCGACGTGAAAGATTGGTAAGTCATTGTCACATAATTCGTATAGAAACGAACTTGCATTTTCTTTCGGACCGAAAACAAGTTAGCCGATAGCCCGAGGCATTAATGAACATTACTGTAGACAATTTCTCCGTGGAATTTTTCATACGCGAAGCGCAAATGTTTAGCGCGAATAAACATGAAACTCGACATATGCATACATCACTGACATATATATATATATATATATATATATATATATATATATATATATATATATATATATATCATATATGTATATATATATATATATATATATGATTGTAAGCTAAAAAGAAGGTCGATTGTAATCTGTGTGTTACATGGAATTTTTACTTGCCAGACGTGCGGAATGAGAATTATAAAAGAAAAAAAAAAAAAAAAAATTACTCAAAATATGCGAGCAGTCGGGTAACTTGACGGCGCAATTAGAATGAATAAAGTATGAAATCAATGTTGAAATGAGTGAAAAAAAAATTTGTATAACGGAAAAAAGTGAAAGATAAAAATAATAATGCTGGACGTTGAAAGGGGTTGAAATTTCAGCCACAATTAAAATGTTGCGGCCGGCTGTTTTTCCGAGTGAGCGTGAAAAATACCAAAAAGAAAAATTAAAGAGGGAAAAGAAAGAGCCAAAAATAGTGTAATACATCGGCTGGGCAACAGTTCGAAAATACGGGTTAAGAGAAAATTGTATTTTTTTTTCAATTGCCTGTTCAACTAAGCAGTGCGAATTACGTCTGTACGAATGTGTCTACGTATGCACAAAACGTTCGAAAAGTAGAAAACAAAAGCACAAACAGCTGTCGAATGATCCAGTTGGAGGAGGGAAACAATTGATCCATTAATCTCTCACGGCGAGTGATTCATTTTTTGTCGAAAAAAAAAAAAAATTAAAACAGCAAAAAGGAAATAAAGAAATTAAAAAGAAACATGCAGGGTTCAACATTTTACCGAAGCGTAATGAAGAGTTTGTTGGTCAAAAGTCGATACGTTTTATTAATTTAATTATACGAGATGGTGGTAAATTATAGAATGATTCTCAGACTGTTATGTTCGTAAGATACTAAATTAAAAAAAAAAAAAAAAAAAAATACATATACAGATAATATTGGAATTATAAACGAAAATTTAGATATTGATACTTCACTTCAAATCGTTTCGAAATGATTAAGAATCCAGTAGACTCGTTAGATTTCACTCTGCGATGGCTTATTTTGTTCAGAAGATGATCTTCTGCGAGCTTATTGAAATACTAGAGCAGCTTATCATGTTCACTACTAGTTTGAGGAAAAAAGTGAATCTATTTCAGTGATTTTGTAGAAAATCGTCTTCTTACTGAAATGACCCACCGCAGAATGAAATCGAACGAATCTACGAAATTTTAAACAATCATGAAGCTACACTGACAAAAATTTCATTTGTTACAGTAATTAGAAAAATTCAGTAAAACAGGTGTCGTTTAAAAAAACTGTTCGAATATTGTTGGAATTACGAAAAACGAGGTAGGCGTAACCATTTTGCGCTATCGTCGATCCTTTTTTGATAATTGCAACGAAAAATCAGTTTCTTCGGTTTACTCAACTTTTTTAGTTAAACAAGGCTTTAACATCGATTTATCGTTGCACAAGCATTAAATTTTCGCAAAAATTGCAAGAAAATATAGTAACAGTGATCGTAATGTGAAAGAACAGTAGCGGATACTAGACTTTCCGGTAACAGCTAGAAAACTAATTTTCATTTTCCTACCTAGAACTATATTTTTCGATTGTGGTGAAAAATGAAAATAGTTAAGGACCGAGCGGTAACCGGAACTAAAAATTTCTCTCAGTGTATGGCCGACCAATCTTCTCAAGTGGCAAAACTTTGTCACTGAAATTTCGATCGAGGGAAAAATTGCAATTACTTGGTCAGAATCGTGAATTATACGAGGAATTTGAAAGCCTATTCTGTCTGTTTCAGTTGCCTGTTCGACGGTGACTGTCCCTAAGTGTCAAGCGGCTTTGGTGACTCTGCAAGCCTTTCCATTCTTCAAACCGACATGCCTGTGTCGAGAGCCGCACGTCGATCCGGAATGCAACAGCTTTAGGGACTTCCTGTTCGATCATCCGTGCGTTTACGTTCTTAAAAAAGGTGGGGATTGAATCGAACGACTCACAGCCTCGAAAAAGTTTCACCTCGGAAAACGTTGCCCTCGTAACTACCGAACGAGGGTAGCCGGTGGTTTTTTAATTTCAAAGATTTCGGGCTCGCCTAAATCCCTTGCCTCGTCCTCGCTCGCGGTGATTCTCTTATCCTCGAGAACGATCTCGCGTACCCACATTTCACCTCCCGAATGTTATGTGCAAGTATCGGCTCTCGTTAAACCGCTCCATTCGTTTTCAATAGAAAAAAGCGCACCAAAGGGAGAAAGAGAAAGCACAAAGGGCGAATGAAATCGGGCTCAACTCTCATCCCCCGGTGTTTTGTATCTCTACACTCTTTTCATCAGAACTGAGCTGGCAGCCGTCGGCTCGTTGTTTCGTTAATTCTCTTATTTTTGCCCACATATCGCGTCCCTCACGATTTCCTAAAATTGTTACCAGCGGCGCGATGAACCGATAGCTCTGTAATCATTTATCCTCGATCATAGAAGGTGGGAGCATTATTTTATCTATTTTCTTCAACCCCCTCGAAATGATTAATCTCCTTAGAAACCTTGAGCAAAACTATCACCTACGGAGATTGTCAAGCGTAGCTACAACTCAACTTTACGACGGCCTCTTATTGCAGCTCAAACAATAGCAAATACAATTGTTTTCCTTCTTCCTTTCCTTTTATTTTTATTTTTTCTTCTTCAAGGTACACATACAGCCAGCTGTCGTAAAACGCGAGCGCGAGTCAACGAAATATTTTTCCGGCAAACTGTAGGTAAAGCAATTGTACGAAGATACCTGGAGCGCTATGTCATGTAGGTTATGCCCATATTCGCTCTTTGTTAGTTGTACAAATGTACATATACATGTATTCTCGAACTGTTTTAGATTAGGACGATATGTTTTTACGGCTGAAAGCAGATACCAAAATCCTTACGGAGTACATATCAGACTTTTAGCTCAAAAGAGTCACATGTGATTTCAGGCACCTCTTACAAGGAAGCTATCCCAGTTCGATCTTTCCGATTTGATTTCTTTTGTAATACGTTACAGTAGACTAAAAACTAAGCCACACGTATTTTCTTTTTCTTTTTTTTATCTGCCATTAAACAATTTAAGCGGATAAAACCACTCTGCAAAGTAAGACGCAGCCTTACGCCAGTAAGATGTAGCCTTTTTTTCTATTGAGAAAATAACATTTTTCATTTCTCGTTATGATAAAACTCTTCGAGTTGGATTGGTTAAAAAATATTATATTCTTGTGGGTGAAACTGCTAAATCGCCCCTTGACATGCCTTACTTTGGAGGGTGGTTTCGGCCCCGTAAAGTGTTTAACGACAGATAAAAACAAAAAATGTGTGTCGCTCTTAGTTTTTAATTTATTACTACATATTACAAAAGAAATCAAATCGTAGACATCGACCTGGGACAACTTCCTTGTTAGACTTGAGCTAAAAAAACTTTAGTACATCATGCTTCGGGAGAAGTTTTTTTTTGCGGTAATAACTGACGTTTGAGCCTTGTTCAAGCTAAGATAAAAAAAAAAAAACGTTCCCCTAATTTGAAACTATCCAATATACTCTCGGCTCGGCTGAAGAAAGAGGGCGACTCCTGAGGCCAGTTTTAAATTTGATAAAGGATCGAGGATCACCCGATCGATGCACCGTCGCGTGTTATTGGCCCGCGCGAACAGTTGGGGATAGTGAGAAGGAAAGAAAGAGAGAAGCCGTCTCCTCGTACCGGAATCGAATAGAAAACGAAAGAAGCGCGACGCGATAGGCTTTCAATCGTACAGCCACGTTGCTATCGTTCCTTTTCCTCCGCTGCTGGCAGAGCTCTATCGACTCCGAGTGCTTTTGAACGTTCCAACGATTCCCAATTGCGGATAATTCCTGATGCACTTTTTCCACTTCCATTTCCACCCGACCGACTCGCGGTTCCCAAGGGAACAAAGGATCGTTGTACGAGGCTCACCGACCGCGACATCATCCTTGCACACAACAGTTCTCACACATTTTAGCTTCGGGCTGTCCCGGAAAAAACCGGAGAGTAAGAACCAAGCTGAAGTTATCGTACTTGAGTTCGCGATTCTTGTTGCAGATCCGCTTCCGGTGGAGCCACTTCCGACATGCAACCACGCGTTGAGCGTCTGTCAGCGAGGCAAGACCTGCGTCAAGCTCTTCGACGACTTCAAGACGAACTGCAAAGCCAGGGACGGTAAATGCAGAATGGAAAGTAGGTGAGTGGGGTTGCAGCATACGTTCCTGTTTCCTTTGCGTAATGCAGTTTTTCTCACGGAAAACACCGAGCTTTCCTTTCTTTTGTCGACGAAACATCCGGCGGTGATTCTTGGAATTGTTCTTCCTGTTCTTTCTTCTTCTTCTTCTTCTTCGTTTTCTTCTCTCGCCTCTGCCGACTGCACCAACGAAACTGAGCCGGGACCAACTCTGGATTAACTTTATAAACCGTTTAAAAAGTGGTCTTTAAAATTAACCGATGTGGTCTCTCCGGGACGGATTAACTTCACCGTTTTTCTACTACGACACGGTGCTCGGAATTCGACAGCCGTTGATGGCTGATTAGTGGAATCTATAGGAAGACCTTGCTTTCATACGATGATCAATCGTAACCTGGTAGTTAGATAGACGGCACGAAGTGGGTAAGTAATTTCGAAAACTACCCTTCGCCGCACGAATGGTGGTTGAGACAGGCAGTATCCTCGAGTCGCAGCAAGTAGGCAATATCAAAGTTGGAGATACAAATGTGTATACATGTATACATATATGTATATAATACCCGAAGAGTGGCGATTCAATCAAAGTTGGTTGTGTATTTCGGCGGTGCTCGTTCTTCGGCGAAATTAAATGCTATCATACCCCGCCCACCATGTTGTGTAGATGTGTGTCTGGTTGAAGGGGCTGGTTCTTGGCACTTCTGCAGCGAAATACACTCTCTACCTCCCTACCTTCCACCAACCAACCAACCCGCCTCTGCAGCAGCTGTCTCTGTGTTCTATACATGTATACATTGGTATAATGGCAACAGATACAGCTGCACGTTTCCTTAATTAAATGGGAACGCTCTCTCGACGACTTCGATTCCCTGGTGATCGTTCTGATCAATTCACGGAAACAGGGGATAGAAATTAAAGAGTTCCTAACCGAGGGTCTCCGAGTCAGAAGTCATCTAGGGACGCTCTGATCGGGGTCCTGAACTTGCCGTCATTTTTAGACTGAAATCAGCTTCCTCGATCACAGCTCGAAGGAACCTTTTTCCCGTCCTCGGAAGAGTGCCTTAGAGCTGAAGGAGAAGGGACGCGTTGATAGGTCCTTCCGACTGTATACGGTAGCACATCAAAGTCCCCAGTCTCATGAAATTTTATATGTATTTATAAACCAGTCAATGTTAATTTGTTGACGAGGATTTGCAGGCGCCAGTTCTTATTACACTTCGCCCATATCGTCCATCCGCGGATCCATTTCCACTCGACATTGTCACCCACGATACGTGTCATCGGAATAGGATGAAGGATCATAATCCGCACGACACGTTCATTGTCCGTCCTATTCCGGTGACACAATCACTTTCCATCTGGTAATGGAGGTCCCAGAAAAAGCGTCAGCATATTTCTAACTTGTAAGGCAGGCACATCTGTTTTCCAGCTGAAGGACGCGGAGAAACGGCGTTCGGTCTTCCCGCTTGGTATTGAACTTAGCGGTACATATCAACGCGTGTAATCGGGTGATAAATGATCACGGTCTGATGCTGAGTTTTATCGACAAATCATGAAGCAGTGACGGAGTGGGTGGTTGGATTTTAGATCCCGTCGAAATCTCTCTTCTGCATCCATCCCTCGCCTTCAGGCCATGGTTCTTGATGTGAATCTAGGAAAAACGTACGCGCACACACGTTACTCTGCAGCAACTCTTGGTATACTTTATTCACGCGTCGCACGGAATGTCAATTGGTGCTCGTTCGCCCCTTTTCTCGAGGAACGGGGCGCGTATGGAGTATAACGTAAAATTTAGTCAAGAGAGGAAAAGGCGAGCTTTCCACGTCGCGAGGCTACTACGTGCCTTGTTGGAAATTACTTTGATCCACCGTGAGGGCTTACGCCTTTGTCTTCACAGCACTATCGCTTGTCTCGCTCTCACTCTCCCGAACCCCGCACGCTGCATCCGGAGGCAAACAGTTCCCTCCATTTCACGCTTCACACCGTTATACCAATTCACTCAAGCCATTTCCTAGGATCACCCATTAGCGGATCACCGAGATTACAACCACCTTCTAATCTCTATATCCTGTCCAAATTCAACTCAAATACCTCATTCATTAGATGCTGCACCTTCAACTCCAGTGCAGTACGAGTACATGGTCACTGCTTTACAACCTCGCAGGATGAGCCGGCGTCAAATCAAGTTCAGGAAAACTTTGAGTATCTGTTTTACCAAGGAAGTCTAACGAGCTTCTCGACTTGCTAATACGTGTTGAAGGATTTTCTTGCAGTGTATTGTTATCAACTCCACAGTCAAATGAAATGTGATACGCACAATATTTGAATGATATATGCCATTCTTATCATAGAATGTGCCAGTCCTGTCTTAGATATCAACTCAAGCTTCTCCAGCCCACAGAAACTTCTCGGAATTTCATCCAAGCATTCATATCAACTCATCAATGATGTTTGATTTGGTTAAAGCTCAGGACTCGCTTTATCATTCACGGATCAAAAAATCACTTAACAATCTTGTATATAGCCAAGTCAATCGTGATTGTTTAGGATGAAAAATCGAGCTTTCGGACGTTGCCACTTTTCCATCCAAAAGTATGCACTTAACGTCTTCTGAGACCGGTAAGCGTGTCTGTTATCCAATTATATTTACCTTCCAGTTGGACGACCGGCTGTCCGTGATAGTTTAGCAAGCGTGCAGCAAGCACGGCCGGTTGATATTCCGCGCGAACGGATGAGCTCGTAGCTCGGAGCATGTCGTAATGATCAAGAGTTGGCTGCGCGTGAGATTCGACTGCAGCGTTTCGCGTCGGGTTGGCGGCTGGGGCAGTGGGTGGGTGACGTCAAAGCGCTATGTGCGCCGGTTCGATAATTCAAGTCTCGACCGAGCTCGGGCCGACCAACCGTCTCTTTTTACTCTTCCTCGTCCGCGCCGCCTGAGCTCTCCGACTCGCCTGCCTTAAATCGGGTTACCACTCAGCGCCCCATCGACCGGCCAAGCGGGGGTGAAAAGAGCGGGAAACCAAAAGATGAGGGAAATTAACGCTTCGGCTCGTTATACCTGTCCGATGTTGGCAGGTATAGCCACTCCGTGAATCGGAAAGCAGCGAGCCACTGCAATGCGGAATCTCATGCAGACGGAAAACAGCTCTGCAAAACCTTCCCCGGCTGTTATAAGATGGTTCGGGAAAGAGATGCAAATTGATTGCACATGTCAACACGAATTTCGAGTCTGGATTCTAGATGTCAAATTTTCATTTCTTCCACGTAACTAATAAAAGATGATATAATTTTACGGGATAAAGTTTGTTTTTTTACTTCAACGTTCTGCTACCGGCTGCTTGTAACTACTATCAACCGAAACTTCAAGACTTATGTAATAACGTGAAAAAGACAAAAACAAACTTTATGAGTACCAAATGACGATTTTGGTTATTATTCGATGTGTAGAATCAAAATTCATTAATTCGAATATAAACTCACCACCCCGCCCCAAAAAAAAAAAAAATTGTTTTTGTCGACCTGTGTTATTTCACACTCGGTCAAGCACTTTTTAAAGGCCCGGAGCTTCTTTCGCATCCTTTATGAGCTTTGTGAGCGCTGAAATGACGACGATGGATGAATATATGCATCATACCGTTTTCCAGTATACCGAATTGATTTGTAAAATCCTCGTGCTCGTGTTCCGTTGTTCCCCTTTGACCTGTCACATATCAGGTGGAAAGTATGTAGAGGTATTCAATAACCGTTAACGCAATACGAATGATATGCTATTGAATTTGCTGGCTGAATATTTATCGGAACAATTGACCCATTTTTACCGCCTCTCATCTCTCCGAATCGTGAACAAGGTACATCCATATACATACAACGGAGAATATCGATTTGTTTCCTTGCGAGTTGAATTGCATTTGTAAAGCTGTCGGTAGGCAGCGGGACAATTCAATCACGGTACTTCTGAGATATGAAACAATATTTGTACAGCTTCTTAGTTTCAATATTATAAGTATAAATCTTGTACTTACCTCGAGGTAATCTCGTTATGAGATTCTCCCTCTTCCGCAAAGAGAAATCTTCCGTCTCCCATTCATTGCCCGTTTAGTATAACAATGCTCATATCGGGCGTATAAAGCGATGTGAGGAGAAGCCCAAGGCTCTTGCTTCACAGGTCATGCGGAATAATATGTAAGGAAGGAAGCAGTGAATTGTCGAAATTCAACAGATCGCCAATTTGCGTCGACTACTTTCCTTCCCTTAATTCGTGTTTGGGTCGCCGATTTGACGGCTGCAGATTATTACCGCAGGTTACGGTCTTTGGACCAAGCTCGCCTCGGCAGATGGCATCTGGAGAAAATCAGAGAGAGAGAGAGAGAGGAGCAAGTGGGATAGCAAGCAAGGGTAGATATTCAAGAGCTAGCGAGTAAGGGGCAAGTCTTGGGCGATAGCGATCGTGATCTTAATTAACAAACGCAATTAGACGGTCCGGAATACTAGTTACGTGGCAGCGTAACGGCGACCCTGAGGCAGATGGGTACAAGAGACGGAAAATGGTAAGAGGGACTGGTAAGATGTAATTAGATAAATTCATAATTCCAACTGTAACTGAATTTCGCCACTTTTAGACTTTCGTAAACACGATCATGGCCGCAGCTATACCTGCATCTCTCTAACGTTGGTCTGCCTGGGCCGTATATACGAAAACCCCATTTCATCTCAGGTAATCAACTAATGACGTGAGACGTAGACTGCGGTGTTCCTGAACCCTCAAGACTACAGATCCACCGTCTCGGCTAACTTTCGCCGCCGAGTTTAAAGCGATATATGTGTTTGTATAATAAAATTCTCATGCAAATGATCAACTTCGACTTCAGAAGAAACAAACAACGCGAGTATTAAATGAAACCCGTCTCATGAATTATTTCCACATTCCATCTGACGTGTACCTCGCATACTCTACTTACCCCGCGAACCGTGAAACTTTTGTTCCGAGGATCATTTCTTTTTTTTTTTTTTCTTCTTTCGTTCCGTTTCTTTTTTGTGCGATGACTGTTATGCCGAGGCTAAATCGTCCGATTGTGTTTAAACGGAGAGTCTAGTCTAGTAGTTCGGGATGTTTCTGCAGTCGGGACTTGATATTCATTTGTGTAAACTACCCTACTCCTCGAACCGTGCAATTTGGAAATTACAACGGTGTTCTTATCTTCCATTTTTTCCACGAGGAGTGCCCTGACGAGTTAAGAGCCTGGATTTGTCGAGCAAATAGGCATGGTAGTCGGGCATTGAGAGAAAGAGACGCAGTTATCAACTGCATGACGGAGTGATACGGAATCCCACTCATGAGTAAGAGATGAGGACTCACCACGATGGTTATAAATGAAAAGCGTACAGTTCTTTGTTAGATTTCTTAGCGACGAAGTTCAAGGCGTAAAGATCACGAGCGTAGCGTCTGAATTCTGAAGGGTCTTGTCATATCAAAAAGGGGAAAGAAACGCCTGCGTGCGGCACGCGTGAGCGCGTGAAAGGAAGAATTTGTACATCTCTAATATTATTTTTCCGGGTAGGAATCAGATTTCTATCTAGCGGTGAATCGATTCCTTTCCCTCTTCTGCCAAAATTGGGGAACGAGAATCTGAGAGGTAAGAGTTTGAGGTTCGGGTCAAGAGACAGACTTTAACGACGATGGTACGTCCGTTTCCTCTCAGCTTCTCCTTCCCCATAAGGTTCAAGTTTCCTCTTTTCTATTCCACGATGGAAATTCACTTATCAGGTGTTTTTTCACCCCATCTTAAGGATGACAAAAAATACAAAAATCCAGGTTAGCGTTAGCTATAGCATTCACGCGTCAAGGGGTTTTTGCGGCGATGAAAGCGGAATAACATCAACTAGGGCGTAATCGATACACGAATTAGTCGACCTGTGATTATCGCGAGTTCGCCGCCTCGTTAAGACAACCTTTTCGCGCCTGTAACCCATGAGGCATCAGGCAGCTTGTATAGTTGGTCTGTTCTATATGTAACTCGACGTAGTGTACGCTCAACGGTGCAGGTTGTTGCTGTACCCAAACATGCTGGAACTAGTCGATAAACATATTGTAGTATAGACGGGGTAAAATCCGATTGGTTTTCCCAGTATACCGACACAACAGTAGCTGTTTTATTCTCACCGAATTTCAGCCTCAGGGTCCGTTTACGAGGGTCAACTCCACCTCGTGGCACTGTTTACTATCTATTAATCGCGCGATGATTGCTGAATTTGTCGTTATCTCGAGCCACCCTTATCCCTTCCGCCTCCTCTTCCTCGTATATACCTCATTCCCCTAGTCCCTTCACCCCTCCTGTCCTCTGCAGTGTCGAGGCGCCGAGGCTAATTGCCAAGTCAGTGGGAGATGGAAGCGGAATCGGAGTTGAGATTGGGGTAGTGAAGAGGGGTGGGGGGCAACTTTGAGGAGCGGCCAGTTTGCAACGGTATATTCCGATTAAATCCTCCTCCTTCCCTCTCCTCACTTATGTGAAAAGCACTACCCAACGCCAGGAGTACACAGGATAAATACACCATTGAATGAACACTTAAGAAATGCCGCCAGCGATTAAACAACCATCTTAAAATCACTATGCATAGGTATAATTTTCTGTAGTTTGTTTATTTACTGGTTAATGTATATTCACCGGTGTAGTCAACCGGAGCAAACGGAGCTACATTTTGTGTTGTTCCGTATTCAGACTGTAGCTTCGGTTGGCTGTCTACTGTCGTTGAGTGGTGAGTTTTAACAAAAATTCCAGGTATACATGAACACACACAGTCACTCAGATATTAAGACTCTGGGACTACGAGTAAACTTACTTAGTATCCCGTTTGTTCCGCCTTGCCCCGTTTCGCCTCGCCGCTTCGTATCCCTTCAGGATCGACCGCGTAGTGTAGAGACCTCCATCGGCGATGATTCCCCATTGATTTTCTCTCGACGCTCTCTCAACGTTAGGGAGGAGAGGTTGGTAGGATGAAGGAGAAGGGGTATCGGACACCCAACCTCGGAGTCAAGTCCCTCTGGCCTAGGCGCACTGGAGGCGTACACGTGTGCACATATGTACATGAGGCGGCTTATGTATAGACGCCTCTCCGTATGTGCATACATGGAAGAGATATGTATACGTACGGCGAATAACGATTTGGCGAGAGGGGTTCCCTCGGGAGTTGATGTGCACCATTTATATCCATATTCTTTAAACCACGCATCCAGCAGCGGCTCAACTCCCAGCCGATGCTCAGAGGTACGCGAATTCTCGCGTCCATCCCTGGAGTGTCCACTGCGATTGGGTCCGAACCGATTCGAATACGTTCGCATATTTGCGCTGGTAGCGCTCTCTTCAGTTTGCCACGAAGCCGCGAGCTGATCCCGAACGATGAGGACGAGCCGCGTGCGATCACCTCTTCACACTTATGACAGATATATCTTCGTATGACCTTGGTGGATCCCTAAAATCGGTGGCTGTGCCGCTGCTCCCAGAAAAATGAAGAGAAAGAAAAAAGGAAAACCTAAATTACTCAAATGACCTTTCTTTTGTCAATAACAATACCACGCCTTGGATCCAAACCTCAAGATGGTTAACCTTTGTGCCACGGGTTCGGCATATAAGAGGTCAAGTCACGGTGGTCGAACTTTTTGTTGCGTCTAATACGGGTCTCGCTCATCTTCCCTGCACGTTTAGACACTATAGCTTATACCTTTATCTTGGCACGTACCCGCAGGTATAGGATGCTTTCCGGCATGTGCACAACTTCAAGGCGATAATGTTTTCTTGGAATTGAGACGTCGGGACGCACCTAATAAGTCCTGTACATGTTGTTACAGAGGCAGATGTAACCGCGATTTACACGCATTTTTTTCGCTGGTTTATTTCTTGAATGGGGGAAAAAATAAATGTGAATCGAAAAAATGGAAGAACTTTTATGCAGTGTGCAGGTTTTGAGTATAAGAATGGATTGGTTTCTCGAATTTGATTAGTCTCTCCTAACCACAGATGACAATTAGTAGTATGAGCTATGCAGCTATAAGAGTTTTGTCCCAATTGGTACTAGTGCGGGTACGCGTGAGTTATGTTAGAGTTAGTGTATGTATGTGTGTCTACCCTTGCTGTACCGATCGAAGGTCAAAATCGCGCTGCTTTACCAACAAGAGTGAATCTTGAGCTTGCATGAAAATAAGTCAAAGCTCGCACATGCGCGGTCGGACGTTCAGTCTGCTAACTTTCACCGTTGCCTCTGCGCACGTTATGTAAAGGAAATGTTTACACCCGCAGGTTAAAAATACGGTTAGCTCTTACTGTCAAGTGTAGAATATGTAACATACGCATGAAGAGGCGATGGATGAAAGAGTTCCATTGTCTGGGGGATCTGCAGATGAGGTTACACGCGCGGTTTATTCGAAACTGGAAAATTAGCGATAAGGTGAAAGGTGGCGTGGTGTAACTCTTTGGTAAAATTACGTAGGCATGAGATAATAACTGAGATCAAATCTTTTTGCGGGTGCAGATAAGTGATTTACAGTTGACGTGGTGAAAATTTCCGTGATGCGCTTACCACGTCAGACCGACCGAGAGTCGAGGGCCCCATTCACCCTCTTCGATCAGCCGGAAGTTGATCGAGGAAGTACCGGAACCGTGCCTGCAATGCGACGAACCCCGACTTACCTGTAACCCATGCCGCGCGCTGCCGCCTCGCGATAAGACGCGATTCAGATAAATCTGAAGCTCCTACTCGATTCGTTCGGATTTGCTGTTTTCGCACTGCAACGTTCGAAGTGCCCCCCACCTACCGCCAAAGCCTCGGGGGTTTGGCAAACAATTCCGCCGACAAAGTATGGAGGATATTTCAACGAGACTTCTCCTCTCTCGATTAATTTCAGCGGAAATGTTTTTCCTTGAAATGGATTGGAGGATAAATATGTATACATGATGGAAAAAACTCAATAAAACACAAACAAACATTGTAAACGTAACCGTATCACGATAAGCCTAAAATACGGTACACGTTGCTCAAAAGAAGCGGAAAAAAAAGACAGAGACGAATCGAATCGATTTCAAATAAAAACCCAATGAAGTTTGAACAACAATTTTTCATCCACCCGATTACGCATATGTTTAAGGATATACAAAGACCTTTGCCTTGTAAAAATAATTTACTGCTGTACGGGCGTAACATAAGCTGTTCACAAAATAACCGTGTCTCATGAAAAATTTCCCACCACGCTGCACTGCGTCAAGTACAATGAGAATTCCACGGAGATGAATATCACCGGACCCAGGTTGAGAGGAAATTTTTTTCCTGCTTACTCAAGCTGATAATTGCCGCACTTTCTCTCGTCCCTGTTACGTAACCACCCTTTGTTAGAATTTCCCAGTAATTATCACCGCCATCGCTTATCGTTACCTGCTACATCCACCACGACATACGTTAATTCGCACATACGCATTCACATCCCGCGATAGGGGTGCGACCTCGCCGACCTATAAAGTAGCGGCGATAGTTTGGGGCGAAGTCCTTATCGCGTCGTTTTCTTGTCGCTTTGGATATGTGCGCGGAGAGGTCCGAGGGGAGCAAAGCGCCCTTGATATCGCCGATAGACGGTAGAAAGTGACATTAGGTTCTGCCCGGTTCACGTCGTATTCACAGAAGAGTTTTCAGCCGAAGGTAACCTTTGATTTCAGCTACGCCTTGCGTGAGCTTGCGAACGTGTCACAACAATATAATAAACCTGACTCTCTCCCATTCCACTGGTGTTGATGTTACTTTTGTGAAATGGTATGATTGTGTGCGCGGCGTAGCGGTAATAAAAAAAAAAACCGAGGCGAAAAGAAAAAGTCGCGGTATCGCTCGTGGTATTATTCACTCAATCAATTTAACACTGCACAGAATAAGCGTCAACGATACTAATTGGGGGGGGGTCGACGACAAACCTTCGGGGGATTATTCAGCCAGACGAAAAAATTTAATCAAGAAACAATCGTCGTCTTGTGATAAATAATGAGAGGTGGAGAGTTGGAGATCACGTCCTTTCGACTTTGTTGAGCTTCCATGACTGCTAAAGTTCGACTGAACGAAGTTTCAGCAAATAGGTAAACGCAAACTTTCTGCGGAATCACTCTGAAACGTCTTTGTTCTCTCAGTAACATTGTACGTATATAAAAAATGAGATTGTGTTTGTCTGATTCTCCGACAAAGTTTGTTTAAACTTTTAAGTAGACATCTTCCGAATAAAGCTATAGATGCACTGCAGGTATAGTTTACCTCTCATCGTGTCAAAGCATCCTTGCAAAGTCGGATAGACGTCCTCCGTGGATGGCTTACAACTGATAAGCGTCTTTCATTTATGACTTGTTGTATCTTGACCTGAGTTTATCTCAGTTACAGCAGCTGCAACCCGCGTCCAAATGTTGATAATATTTGAATAGACAGTATGAAGTAGTCCACAGACACTGTACTTACGTTTCCGCAAAACGAAAGCTCGCGGAGAATTGAACCCTTTAACAAAGCGTGAAGGCCAAAGGCTGTTGATAGCAGCGAGTGGCAGTCCTTCGGTAACAATAGAGCACAACGTCGCTACATATCAGAGGACAGTCATAATTAACCCCTTTGTCGAGCGAGCGTGTCTCTGTGCGGTATTGTAGGTATCGATTCCACCATGCATCGCATGGCTGACGCGTACAGAGCGGTTGGATGCACGGTGGTTCGATCGGAGTTGTGTTGACAGTAAGCTTTTGAAGCAGGCTATCGACCGTGTGATGACAGTAAGAACGCGTTGGGTGATCGAGAGAATAGACGGGAATAAGGGTTATCAAATAACCCAGTTCATCGAGGTTTCGCCCGTGGCTACCGCCTCACTTACATCCAAATCCGACGCCGTCACACTTTGGAAAGCAATTACGTGTAAGGTGAGTGATTTTACGAGCAATACCTCAAGTCCCTGCGATAGACTGTGCACAAGAAGTTTGCACGAATCCCGGCACTTTTCCATTCTTTAAATTCCACATCTCCCGCCCTCTGCAGCCTTCGCCTGGTTCGTGAGGTTGTTGCTTCGGGCAAATGGTCGATTAAAGATGAGGAGAGTATAAAAATTATCATGCCAAGCTCTCGACTCGGTGGTAGCGTTGGATATTTGCGGTACATCAACGACGTAGCGGATAACGAGGAAGCGACGGTAGCTGCTTGCGTCTTCGTTAACGAGCACCTCCACCTCTGGAGTAGACAAACAGTTGAACCTCATCGATCGACTGACGTGTGTGGACTTGGATACATGAGGTGAATTTCGAGGAAAGGCCAACCAAGGTGCGAGGAAGGTGGATTGTAATTTTGCCAGGTCTTTGGACGTCGTAAACTCCACCGTCATGCGAAACGTGAACGTAGGATACAAAGTCGTGTAAACTGACACTCTAAATGAGCCCTGTTCAAATTCGAATGCGTTTCATCACCCACTGCGATAAGTTGCCAGGTTTCAACGTCCCAAAATCGTTGGAGTATTCATAGCGGGTGTGACAATTCAGATGAAGAATTTTCAGGCACACCTGGCAGAGGATCACTTTAATTCACGCCGTTTTTCTGTAAGCTCGCCTTGAAAGCCACCGCGACGGAAGAAGCCAATATTGTATTGACAAATTGAGACCAAGCGACGAGGAGCATAATTCTTACCGGTGTTTGACAATCGAACAAGACGTGGTTCAACTTCTAGACGTAGTTCAATTTACTACGCATCACCGTGAGTTAAAGAAACTATTTTTCATCTGAAGAAAACTCACGTGACACTCGACGGCTTTCCAATTCAACTTATCCCACGTTAATTTCTGAAACCAACAATTTCAGCTACAGTATAAATCACGAACATGTGTCTGAACACTCCGGGTTTCATTGCACTTAGTTTTTATCGCAACTGTGATTTACGGAGCTGTTAAGTTCAGACGATTTCGCTCTCTTTTTCTTCATCTAACGATGGAATGAGTAGAACACAATAACAAAAAAGATGAGCCGTGTATACGTCTTAAACAGTTTTCCAGTCCGTGCGAAAAATATATACGAGTTCACCTCAAGTTGGCGAATTAGGACAATCAATGGTTAAGGAGAAATCGGATGAGGTAGTATAAGCGTTGCAGTTCATCAGGGTTAGAAAAGAAACTACGGTATAAAGCGTCCGCGTAAAGTATAAGGTACACATACATCCAAGTTTGCACACAGTGACTATGAAGTGGAAGGAAAATCTGTCGGTCATGACAAGCTTATTTTTCAGTCCCCCAAATCGACCCGGTTGCGCCGTTCCTTTCGCCTCTACTCATTGCGGAGTGAGTTGATAGGGTGCGAATACATATTGAAAAGCGTTGAGATGGTGCGAGAAGCTTCAAGGCATCGTCGTGCTGAGGGAGAGTCGGCTACTAATTACCAATTACTTACAGTGGTTCCAACTTCACTGCGTCGTCCTAATTGCGGTCCCGTCAGTTTGCCCTGATGATATAATTTGTGGTATTCCTACAAGAACGTTGCCCAGATTTAGTACGAATACCCTCAAGTTACTTCGAAAGAACTGTGATCTGATCAGAACACCAGGTTTGAGTAGATAATGAAAACGGAATTTAAAGACAGACAAAATAGCGGTTTAATCTGGGTTGAGTACCTACCACATCATCAGTTGCATGCTCACCAAGTACTGCATCAGAATCCGGATTTCAATACCGCATAATTAACATGGACCACTGCTCTAGCTGCCACGGCACTGTAGGGGATTTTGAATGGACGGTGTGAATTATTTTCGAAATCCAGGTACTGGACGTAGTGTTACGAGGGTGGAAAAATTTTCAAACAACTCTGCACTCGATGGTAACTGCATTCAATTATTGATTTCCGTCGGTCCTCGAGTCAATAATTAACCTATGCGTATAGCCAAAAGAAGTAGGTCGAGATAAATTACAGACACCGGTGGGACCAACTGAAATATACGAGGTTCGGATAACTTGGAAACAGTTAACGGCATGTTTCATACCGAATAGGTACATATGTGCCTGGTGTATTGGTTTGTAGAACGATTCGAGCGTCTGCAGGGCTTTGGTCGGAAATGGGTTTCCTTGGGGAAAGAGGACCCGACCGTTGTACTTTTAATCGAAGGTTCGAGAGGCAAAAGAAAAAAGAGCTACGTCGACGTAACGCACGGTTCGCGTGCGCATTTTGTTGTCTTTCGTTACTCACTCTCCACCCCAACAACGCGGACCACCCGCGTTTCTCTACGTGCTCGACTGGATTGCGGTCAGATGGACTCGCGCGTGGTTCTGCAATTCCCGATGGAAGTGGACAGTGGTGACGGTTTACCTGTCCAATGTGATTTGAATTTCGAACGAGGTATTTGGACGGTGTCCCGAACACAACGGTGGCTGGTTTTTGATTCCGAGTGCAGCCGGCGCTGCAGAGTTATCGATTCGCCTTGACATTTCCACGCTGAAGCAAGTCCAGCAATAGCATATGCTGCCGCAATCCTTTTCACTCTAACTCATATTCACTTGGGTATAGTTCAGGTATAAAGTTGCTCTTGAAAATTACTATCACCTCCACTGTTGCAATCTTTAAGCATCGTAGACTACACACAGCATCATCGATCCCTTTCGCAAACCCGTTTGGACTTTCATCCTTGAAGATGGGAATTGCTTCACAGGAAAACATTTTCGAAGGGGAGGCGGAACGAGGACGAAGTAGAACATTTCGTCGTCCTGAACGAGCGAAGGCCCACGGCTGGCGGTATAATTTAGTTTGCATCATGCCGGTCATCGATCGCCAAGCGATCTTCACATGGGGCAGAGTAACACGGAGATGACGTACGATCTCGAGCACGCGGTGAATAGTTAGTGGAAAATTTCCCTAGCTGGGCAGGATTAATCGGCGTCTTCCGCCGAATGTCTTGACCATTGTTTGCGGTTGACACCAGCAATCCAGTTAGCCCCAGCCCTTCAGATAGCCAAGAAACCCGAGGAGAGAGAGAGTGAAAGCAGGGAAACGTCTGCACCTTGTTTTACCGCGTAATCCATTCACCGAGGTTCTAATCTACATCCATATGATTTTCCACCAACTTTCCTCGCGTTAAATTGATTCCCACATCTCGTTATGAATCGTTCTGCAATCCCGTATCACAAGCCCGATGATAGCACACGCCATCTAGATAATTAATTATTAGCGGAGTCAGAGTTTAAATCACATTAACGAAGTGTTTATTAAATGAAAATGGTTAGATAGAACACAATAACAAAAGGTGAGTTCAAATATTTGATTTAAAATAAAAATTTAAATGTAACTAGTTTAAAAAAAAAAAAAAAAATAATATAAATTCGCAAAACCTAAATGGGACGTAGAAAAAAATTTCACGTGACAAAATTCTAGCAAATTACACGGTTAACTTTACTGATGAAGAAGTGGGAGAATTTTGAAGAACTGCGTTAATCGAATGCAAAAATTGAAGGGAAGTCTCTTATTGAACAATGTTTTCCTTAGAGGTTGGAAAAATATTGACTAACTCCCTGATTGGCTCCCAATAATTTCCAGAAAGCCGAACCAATCAAAAAGAAGGAACAATTTTTCGCGCCTTTTAATTTGCTGATTCATTTCTACCCCCTGGACCCAGGGTAGTGGGACAATTACGCCCACTACCACTCTTCTCTCGGGTGTAGGTAAGAATCCTCTCTTGTCTTTCGTCAACAGGCCGGCCTTCCTAGGTTATCGTTAAGATTACTTCATTCTACAGTGGAGGAAAAAAAAGGACAAATCGCACAAGCCGTTTGAAGTAGGAATAACCAGAAAAATTTCCGCAAGCGGTCAAAGAAAATGAAACAACCCATGAGGTAAAGAAAAAGTATGAAACAATTTGGAATAAACTGCAGAGTGTACCTAATATCTTGGGGAAGATGACATCGAGGATGTAACATAGGATAAAAAAAAACGATCGGTAGAAATTGCGTCGCCCTCACGTTTGGCCTTGCCGTAGTCATCCTAGTGGTCTTAGTTTTCGTTTCCTCACAATTCTCTGCCGGACCCTTGAAATAAGCAGCCGCCTCTTTCCCGAGCTTGAATTCAACTTTGTCGGTTCCTTTATTGTTGTCATTTCGTTAAAGAAAATTTCTCTCTATTGTCCTTTTTGGATAAAATATCTTTACCGAAAGTTTGTTGTACTTTCATTTGGTGATTTCTAACATAGCACTAATTTATTGTTAATGTCTTATTGTTATGTCTGATTAGGTGGGGGCGAAACTGCGAAAAATTAAGAAAATAGACGGGTCACAACATCAAATTTTCAATGACGCGAAAATTTAATTCATAGAATTTCAAAACTTAAAAAGTCTCAGTACAGAAACGCCCAAATAACAAAAGGTCAAAATATTAAATTTTGACGATTCTACATTTTGGCTTTGTATATTCTTATTCCTCCTGCCAGCGTCCGATTTTACATTTTGACTTTCTTATACTTCACTTTTCTGTAATTTAAAATACTATGAATTAGATTTTCACATATTTGAAAACTGGATATTGTGACTCTTCTATTTACTGATTTTATCTGCATATTTTTCTCCACCCTAACAGATTATATGCGCGATGGAAATCTCGATTAACCAGATACGTGGAATAAGCTTAATGATTATTCCAGACCTCGTTAAATTATTTCAAGACTAACGACTTGGGCGAACCAGTGAAACTTTTATCATCAACCGTGTCTACTATAGAACCGTGCGATGCGTAGAGATTGTCTCTACAATTTATCGTGGTCTTCTGAGTACGCGCAGAATCCTGAAGTCCTTAACTCAAGCGTGTATTTTACGAGTTAAAAATGCTGAAAAGCCGAGCGAGTCGTAACGCAAGATGTGGATCTTGTTGAGGGATCAGGAAAAGTCGACATTGGTCAAGCAACGAAATGACATTGTTGAAGATGTATTCTCCGGAAGCGTTCCAGCGATATTTCGGAGACTCCTTTCCAAGGATGACTGCACTTGCGTGAGATTGGGTCGGGTCAGGGATCTGGGTTCTTCTACGCTACGAGAGCGAGTGAGGAAGCCCGGGTGCTCATTGAGGAAGGATCAGAAGTCAGAGAGGCCAATGCGGGGGGACGGGAAATTGCTTGAAGCCACCCAGTCTCGGCTTGCGTTAATTCAGCTGGAGCAACTTCTGCAACGACGTCGCGTGCAGGAGATTCGAAAGTCAGACCATGGCTCCCTGTAGAAACAACGTAAACCATGTCCACCAAATCAATTAATCACGATTCCGAGAATCCAGAACTCGGTAACATCTGTCCGTAAAGTGAGTAGAAAGGGCTGACGGTGAACAATGTAAAATATATTTCACTGACTCTTTAGGGTGAAACAGGCTCTTTGCGCTGTGGGGAGGGGGTCAGTTTCGAGACAAGGCTTCACAACGCCAGTCGAGATCAGGAGGTGCCGGAGGTCGGTAATTTTTGCAATTCCTTAGGGATTATCGACCGCCGCTTGTGATGGGATCTGGCTCCCCGTTTACTCGGAATTTAATTACAGACGTTCGTTAAAGTCCTTCCGGCATTGTTTCCTGCTTTATCTACATCTCCCGAGAACTTCTTGGAAAGACTTCGTGGACTCCTCGTTCACCCGGTTCACACTATCGTTTTTACATCCTGGACAGCCGTCGCAAAATCCAACTTCTGCCGCGGAGTGCTTATCTCATTGGTTAGAGAAATTGCAAGTCTTCCGGAGGCTAGGGATCGCACCTTACTTATCGCCTCAACAGTCCCCAACTTCCTACCTTGTACCCATCTCGCATTTCGTAAATTCAACGAATCGGCTTGCCTATTCGTTAAATGTTCCCCAAAAAATTGAGAGACCGCGAGAATCAACCAGCGATGAAAGGGTCGCTGAATGCCCCCAAATTTTGGGAACCAGGCTACCCTGTTGTCATCCCAAATTCCACGCTAATACGGCGTAGCTAGATACTCGTAGAAGTCGGGTACACGCCACATCCGCTACGTTAATCTGCTCCCCATCGCGAAGTGGGTCGTAGGGTTGCAGCTAATGACGGTTACGTATCACAGCTCATGATCAAACGTCGCATCAACCTTAGCCCGCCATTAATAACAACTCATAGTTCAAGGGTTGTTTTTGCCATCCCGAATTTACATCACGTTCTTTTTGTCGCAAATGCCATTCATCGACATGAAACATGCGTTAAAAATCCGATAACTCAATTTGCTAATTATCTATTTGCTCGCAATTTTTAACACATGCGTCGATGAGGTACTTTCCCACCAACCTAACATGTTCGTTGAAACTGCAGCCGTAAAGGTCCTGGGATGATCAGTGGATGTCGGGCAAGTAAACATCCTACCTAGGTGGAATAATCCGGTATTCGGCGTGACACGCAAGGTGATTTGACGGCACGTCGTAAGGAACCTCTACCCTTGGCAGGCCAGTTAAAATTCATAAGATGTTGGCGCAACATCCCTTCACACACCGCAGTCCCTAGTTTGTACGCAACCCGTGGATTATACAACTGTGTCGGGTATGACACTGTCGAGGATTCCGCCGGGGACTAAAGTCAGTGCTGCGAAGTTGCGGAGGTTTGATTTACGCCATGCGCATACATGTATAACAACGGATCTATGGCAGCTGCTGAGCAAGCTGCTTGCTGGCCCGTACCACTTCCGAAATGGTTATAACAATTTGTCTACAAATAATGCAAGCTTTCTCTGTTAATAACATGAAGGACCTTCAACATTTACTCCGAATAACTTACTGTGTGAAATCTGCGGGTGTAGGGTATCCATTGTAACTTGGATTTTCAGAGCAGAATGTTTTCCAAAGTTATTCAGTTCTGTTATGTTCACAGGGAAACCTGCCATGATGCATGGACACATCTGCGGCTATCTCCGATGTTTGGATGTATCTGCCCCAACAATCACATGAAACGTAGATGCGACAAGATCTTCTCGATAGTGAACCACAACCCGTGCGTCGGTGAGTGTGCTGCAGAGATGATTGCTCATCTCCTTCCAGTCGAGACTGGCCAATTATTGTTGCAGTATTGTTATTACATAAATACAGTTCAATTACTCACTTAATGTCGTCACTTACCAAAATTTTGTATATAACATTCGTTATATCGTACTCTTGGGTGTATTTGCGAGATTTATTTTTTCAAATATTCTTTACCGCCGTCTCTTCACGTTCTAGCTGGGTAGGTCGAGGCTGATGCTAATTGAGTAGCATTTTCGAGCGACTGTCGGTGTTGTGGAACTTATTGTGTATACATACTGAACGAGCTCAGGAACACACACAGAAAGACAAAGACACGCGTTTGCATCATGTTGCAGTAACGCCATCACACCGATAACCGACACAAATCCACCACCACACGTAAAACACAATACGTTATACCATATTACTATGTACCTAAGCCGTTTGAGTCGAATTTTGTCTGTGTATGTTTGTGCAGAGTTGATCTTTTTTTCACAACGATTAGTACTTAACATGATTACCCGCCTATGAAACGTCGGCCAACGGGTAGGAGCTGGGGCGACATCCTCGTCCAGGCTTCATGCGCATAATGGAGGTCAGGAATGAGCCCGTGAATCTTTGACAGCGGATCACGGAGCATCCTAACAGGAGCGAGTCGCAAATCGATATCCTTTGAAGCCAGTCTTCTGGTCCGTCAGTCCTACCCGTATATCCGACGCTAGGTTGTAGACTGGCTCCCAAAAGCGAGCGTGTGTCTACCGCGTAGGTACGTAATCATTACAAAATAACACGCTGTGTCCCGTGCTGACTCCGGTGCTCCACTGAGTTGTCTTAATCACCTTGGCGCTTGCCTCTCCTATGGAGGCAAGAAAAATTCAGGCCCGGCGCGTGGAGCACGAGAGAGAAAGTCGGAAGACGTACGTATGCTTGAGTGATCGCGGCTTGACTGCAGGTTGACATGACCACAGGATCTTTCGATAGTTGACATGACCGCCATTCCGCGTAGCAGCGCCGCGGCGGGGTGTGCGGATACTACAAATTTGAATTTTGAATCGCGTCTTTGGCCAATTGGCGAAGGCGTGCATCGGCGCTATCTGACCTGTGGACGAACAAACGAACGTCGAGGTCCGCAGAGGACGAGAGCATCATCTGAAATTTCAAAGTGATCGACGCGACGGCCGCGCGCTGCACGTGGCAACACAGCAAGCATGCTCACCGCATGATGAAGCAAGTCCGCATCATTGCATGAATTGACTTTCCTCGATATTTGTTATTTGTTATTGTCACAGTCTTGGAGTTCTATTTTTCCCTTTTTCATTCTAGCATGAGGATTGCTGCACGAACGTACCGTGCGTACATTATACTTTACAGTAGTTACTGTTTCACTGACTTCTTTGTATCTTTTTCCTCAATATCTCTGTCGTCTGCCTGTCTGTCTATCTGTCTCTGTATTTTCCATATTTCTGCATTCGTTTTACTCTACGACCAATGAGAAAGTGTTCCTCCTTGTACGTTTACCCTGCGTTATATAAACGACGTACGGTTTCGCGTTGCAACTGAAATGGCTACGGGGAGTATCTCGCTCTGCTCCCTTGTATCCTTCTTCTTAATAACTTGACGCGGTCTTCGTTTATCTCTCTGTCCTGCTTTCACATCTTGGGCTGAGTCTCTTCCTCAGAATTCTTTCTTTCCCCCCGTTGTTCTTCTCATTAATTTTCCGCTCTCCTTCTCTGTCTCTTGGATAGAGAGGAAGATGAAGAAAGGTAGAGAAAGAGAGGGAGAGAAAATGAGTAACGAAGAAAAACACGATGAATTGTAAGCCATTTCGTGGGGCATCGCACGTGCGCCGAGTATTCGGGTTTCATATGCACATAACCATGGGTATTATACCTATATGCATATACGAAATGGGTGGGCGTGTCTCGAGGAAACTTCGTTGGTGTACTCTCGAACTCCCGCCACCACTGCCATCACCCTTTGACTAAAGAAGCCCCCTCCCTCCGCGACTTTTCTTCTGTGTTTCAGAGTTTCTGCCCTCCGCGACCATTGACTTATCGGGGACCGACTCCGCGCTCTATCCGTTCGACCCCCACCAGGAGAACTTTCAAGAGTTCTGGTTCCCCCCGACCAGTATGTACCCATATTTTCTCTTCCCCGCCACCGCAACCACGCGAACATTCAATGAGATCGAGGCCCGGTACCGCTACCACGAGGTGCCGCCGCCCAAGGCTCCCGAGGTCCCTAAGCAGCGTCACGGGAACCTAGGCCATCACGCGCCTGGTACGATCCTTGACCACTATCAACACCACAACAACCATGGTCTCGATCTCGACCCAGATCCTGGCCCACGCCCCAATCCAGATCCTGAATATCCTCGACGCCGACCCACCTTGGACGAGCACAATTCTGACGACCTAACCTCCACCGGGGGACGAACACCATTCTCTGAGCATGACTACGCTTCGAGCACCGTCACCATCTCTGAGCATCAGCAAAAGCACCTTTCCAAAGACCGGCATGAGCAGAATCGCAATCGCAATGTCTATCCGCACGAAAACAATCGGCACAGCCTAGCACCGTCATCACCGAACTCCCCTTCAGCTGACTCATCCTCTTCCTCCTCCTCTAATCACTCGAATTCCGAGATACAATTCCGTCATCAAAACCCTAACCAGCACCAGCACCATAATCACCGCAATAGTCACGCACCATCACCGGCACCGGCACCGGCACCAGCACCAGCACCAGCACCGGGTCACCAACACCACCAGCACCACCATCATCATCACGATCACGATCAGCACTACCATGGAAAGAAATTTGCACCCAGACCGACTTATGAGCATCGGAGTGTCGTTGACGAGATGATCGACCTTGACGACAACGAGCTACGGCTCGGCGGCAGACAGCCCATTGACCGGCTATTCGGTCTCAGCGAAGCCTTCGAAGGGTTCGTCGACAAAGGTTCGTAGGTAGGAGGTAGTTAAGCACACTCGCGATTCGAAGCGCGTCCCGCACCAGCACCACTGCACCCACTACCGTCGTCAACAGATTATACCTACCTACATGTGTCAAAACACAAGCCAACTAGCCTCCGTGCTCTTCGATTCTCGTCTCGCTCGCTCGGTCCCTTTACATATCCAACGAAGCGCACATGATGATGAAAAATACAATAACTAAATACACTGTTATAAACTACCCGATCAATGTCCCACCCCAAAGATTACAGATCGTCGCATCACGAAGCTTTTCCTCTCCCCATTGGTAACCGGGTAAACTAACAATAAGAAAAGAGAGACAGTAGTAGTACAATTCGATTGAATAAAACTACCTCGACAGACTCGAAACACTCGGAGAATGCTAGCTTACTCTTCTGTCCATTCGTCGACCCTCCGCATCCATCCTCCAATCATGTACTAAATCGATAATTACAGTGAAGGTCATTTCACATCCCGACAACTCAACGAGCTTTGAGCTAATTGAGTCTCAGCTGGAGAATCCCCTTATCGATGCTGATCATCGCGACCTCCATGCCCTTAAGCAGATACCGATACCAGACGTACCCAGGCGGAAGATTCATCACGGAAAAAATCATTCGAAGAGCGAGCAAAACTCGAAAGGAGGTAAGAGATGGTTGGCTTACAATTGTTCAATGGATTCAAGTTATCGCGGTTTGACTGATTTTAGGCGCTGGAAAAATTTGCGATGAAAATTCCATATTGGTACCAGTTTGTCATCGGGGTAGGTATATAAAGCAATGGGTAATTCTTGAGGGGGTAATCAATTTCCTGATGTCGGACGGTCAAGTTAGCTTTAATCGTCACATTGCTACTTCAGAGGAAGCCCACCACTCGTGCGATTTACCGGTGTCGTTGGCGTTAAACGCTTCTACTGCTGGTCTTTCTAAATTTTTAATCTCGCCCCCAAACCTCAATAAATTCCGAGACACTCGCCCTCTCGTTCTCTCTCTACCTATACTGCTGTATAAGCTTCATTCTTTGCGGTGCGGTGCGATGGGTTGGCCAGAATTCTCGCCCGGCGTTCCGAGGTCTCCATCGTCCGAGACAAAGAGTGACGCGAACAAACTACCATCCCACCAACTCGCAGTTTAACCGCTAAATTTCAGACCCCAAGGCTCGCACAGGGCGGATGTACCTAGGCAGAAAAGGAAGAACAAAAGGGGGATGAGGGTGAAAAAATGGATTTGACTCGATACGGACGAGAAGGGCTTCCCCTAACTTATGGCTACCCACGAATCCCTCGCGATACTGGGCCACGGTTTTATTAAGACAAACGAGCCACCCTTAGCGTAACCACGTGATATCCCGTCCTCAGCCTTCGGACTCCATCAAATCTCATTTCTGATGCTGTGCAGGTAAGCCAGCGGTCGCACTGTCCTCAGGATCTAAGGCGAAAGGTCATCGGGTCGTGCATCGTCCTGCAGCGGCGGTAACCTTGTCTAGCACCTGCCACCAAGCCTACACTTCTTGCAGGTGAGTAGATATCGATATGTGTAAAACAATTGTTCCTCTGACAAGCATCAAAGGAATTTCAAATTCTCGTCATCTGTAGCAATGACCCAGACTGTAAGACGGCGTTGCAGCCAGTCCTGAACCACTGCGACCTCGGAAACTGCGCTAGGAACGCCTGCATGGATGCTCTTCAACAGTTTTATCGAACAGCGAGTGAAGCGCACACCATGGAGATCGCATTTTGTTTGTGCAGGTGAGCACTGAGGAACGTGGCCAATCTTTCATGGGATTGGTATAAGTTTAAGGTCGAGTTTGAGGAAGTGTAATTTGTTTTCCACGGTTGTTTTCATCCGCTTGCACAACCGAGCGAAACCCACCACGTCAACTCGGGTGTCTAAACTGAATCGGGAAAAAGTTTGTATCGAAGAAGGCTTGTGAACTCAAGGGCGTACTCCTCTCCTTCCTTCCCGTGTACGCGGAATGAGAGAAGAAGAGACGTCTTCTTTTAAACGATAAAGCTGTTTAAAACTTTTAAGTGGCTTCACCTCCCTTCACACAAAACAACGCTCAAAGTTTATTTTATGGAGTTATTTGCCGGGCGTTCGAGCCCACCGTGAACATAACAGCGTCTAACCGACTAACAATAAGCTATAACCACACCTGATAACGTTAAAGGAAAACCAACAACAAACGGGACGACTGCATCATTGCTCAAGAAAAAATGCACCCCGCATGCGCCCAGCGAGTCGAGGGGGTTGAAATGCCCACTTGTCACAGCCTCGCCGAAGTCTGCAGGGAAGACAAAGCATGCAGGTAAAAAACTGTGCGAGCATGGTCCGGTTCTAATAATTTACTTTGTTAGGCAAGTTCGAGCCGACATTGACCCAGAGTTTGCGTTTAAGGAAGAGGCTCGAGTACTACGAACAGAGTTGTGCGGTCGACAGTGTGACGAAAAAGTGCGCCGGGGTAACGAAAGAGTGTCGTCGAGCAATGATCGGGATCCTAGGCACGGAGCTGCGTTCAAACTGTGCTTGCAAAGGGACAGACCTAGCACAAGTCTCCGACTGCCTCGGCTGGCAGCGACTGCTCTGGGTTAATCCGTGCGTGGGTAAGTTTAACCCCTGATAACTTACCCGTGTGCCTAACTGTGATCCCTAGCTTTAGGCGCAAACACAGATGACAAATTTCCTTGACGAGAGCAGAGCCCTCAAGGTATGATTGCGATTGTATTCGGGATTCAGGAAGGATTTATCGCGTCAATCCACGAGTCTGTAAGCTTCGAGAATTATAAATGTCACGTTGTATTGATCCCGACAATACGTTTCCGATGGTGTGATCCCAAATTATCTAATCAAGTATATTATTCACCTATATACCCGAGGATCTTCCGAAGCATTATTACTTTGTTAGGCTTTCGTTTTTGACTTGGGGACTGAAATCCCTAGATTAACGGCACTGTTGTACGTTTTCAACGATGGAGTTTGTGCCAGGTTTCTTCCACTGCTGGCTAGCGTTAGAGCTTGTGGTGAAATCGAAATGTTTCTACTACACTTGTACGTATTGAGGATTTGCCCAAACGTATCGATTGGTCAAGTGTGATGTCAAAAGAGCCATTCCGCAGTTGCTTGAAATAGAGCTGCTATGTGGAGAATTTGTCAATTTCACCTGATTTATGATTCACCTGATTATGATTAATGCCCATGCTTCGTCGAATGATGATTGATTCAAGTGGTGGACAAAGGACCACCTATTATCCGCACTTGTGTCAGCTCTCGCGGCTCAAGTATAAACGCGATTAGCGATTCGTCGCGAAATAAAACAGTAAAACCGAAATTTGCGAAGATCTTCTAACAAGTTTGATCAATTCCTCATTGACTGGCTACAGAGGCGAGCTGTTTAATTAGGACTATCTTCGGTGCGGCCTTCACTTAAGTTAAAGTAGATACCAAAGGTACAATTCCTGACAAACGACAACCGCTATTTATACTCTCCTGGGTCGATACACGTCCTGAATGTATACTACAAAGGTTGTCTCGCCTATCCGCAAGATCCAATCACGTTAAAGGACTGAAGCTAGCTTCGGAAACTTGGGGAGAAAATTAATACTGCTCTTCAAAATATAGTTTTTGATCAATAAAATCGAATGTTAGTCGATGCTATGATTACGCTATTCATCCGTTCGCCACCTCTTTGAATTATTGTAGTGTGCTTACATCAATTTACCGGTTCGATTCCCACTCATAGGGGGAGTATAACATATCCACAGTAGTGTTGCCCTGCTGTGGCACAATGCACACAGCCCTTCAATCATTACACTAGATGCGGCCACGCAAGCTTGGATGAAATGCAACCATTACGGCCGATTCGATTGATTCTCGTTCATTAATTCAATTCACAAATAGATTACTGCGAGTAAGGAAAATATGCATTTATTCCGGATGACATTAGAGTGGCCACTCTCAATCTGCCAACCACATTACTGCGTTCCTAATATGATTGTGCGTAACTCGACAGAATATAAATGAATATCGATGGCAATAAAACCGAAGCGATAAGTTGGCCCGTGTAATAGCAGTAAGAATTTATTGAGGTGGCTTATCTTCTCAAGCGTTTACAATAAGAAGCGAGTTAGAACGACTCTGTAAATTAGTTCGGTCAAGTTGACGAGTTCTTACATTGCAAGTGCAAAGGGTTTTGGATTAATTCGGTGACGTTTCGCTGCGTAGTTGAGTCGCAGAAGGACTTTCACGCGCGAAGAAAAGCCCATCGTCAACGTACAACAACGGTTCTAACCCTAACAACGGAAGTGGAGGAAAATTCGAGTGATCTGGCTGAGTCGCACTCGGTCGAGCCAATTTCGAAGGTCACACAGGTTGCCGATTCCTGGGACTCAACCACCACTGTCTCGACGACGTCGACTACCACCACCACTACAACCACCACTACTACCGTGCCCCCGAGTAAGTCCCAAAGCTCTTACCAGTGACTTGTAAGTTCTGCGGTTGTGCGGGCTGAACGTAATGCGATTGAGCCCGGTCCCTCTGTTCCAGGATTCTGCATCGTGCAAAGGCCCAGACAGACGCATCAGTACATCAGGGAAGGCCGAGGGAAGAGGGTGAGTAGATGATGAACCGTGAAATGGTTATGTACAAACCTCGGGTGTTCTAGGAATAGAGAAATAAAATCGCTTGAGATAAACGACAGAGTTAAGTTTCGAGGTCTACCCCACAGCTCTACAGAGAGGACGAACCCGAGTGTTCGGAACTTTGCCAGTGCAGCGAGGGCGAGGTGCTTATCTGCAACACCATCTGCGTCGAGTCTTCACCCTGTAAAACCGACTTTGCATTCTACAACCACGCTGCTCCCGCTTACCAGGCGTACCGCGGTCGCTGTCTCTGTTACAGTGGACGCTTCATCTGCATGCGGCCATTCCCAGGTCAGTTATAGACCCCGATGATTCACTATTCTAAATGCATTTTTTCTCTAACGTCATTCTTCATCGCACTGCAGACGCGTACAGCATCCCCCACGGCATCTTCATGTTTCTCGGGTATAGCGAAGCTGATGAAAATCTGCTCAAGCAACACAGCAATCTCACAATTCTCGACGCTGTTTCATCGCTGGACAGCTTCGTGCGACAAGAAATTGACAACCAGGTGCTGTTTTGAATACATTAAACAATTCCACAAATTTTCGAACGTCTTAAAAGTACCGGAATCCACCCACTCCCTATACACATTATGTCATTATCTGAACCCAGTTTACCTCATTACAGACTGTCTGCACACTGCTTCTGTACAACGTGACTAAAGAAAATGTCATCGCCATTGCTCAAATAAAGTCGGACACAACTCTTACGGGTAACACGAGTCACCAGTCTCGAAGTCAGGCCGAGCTTCAAACCCAGGTACAAACATTGCAGCAGTTGAAGCGGGTAAAGGTGAGTAAACAAACCTTTAGTATTTGCCAATGGGATCTGAAGGTAAGCTTTGTTCTTCAAGATCCATTGGTAAATAAATTTCCAATTTGATACGAAACACGCTGTTGAACACTCTGCGTCTTCTTTTTTCCCCTTAGGATGAGTGCGCAGAAATGCTTCGCGATTTGAGCGAAAAGATCAACAACAAACATCACGAGGTCTACACGCATCCGCTTTTGTCAATATTCAAAATGGCGGAAGTCGAAGTCAGGCTTCCACAAACAAACAGAGGCAGTCCGTCGCGATTCGTGAAAGATCCGCTTCAGCGGTTACTCTTGACGTTGCTACTCGTCACAACGAGTTACCTCGTGACTAGAAGACCCGGCATCTGTATTCCAACTGTAACGCCATCAGCGTTCGTCAAAACGATGCGCCAAGGCTCGTGACAGAGCATAACTCGCGATATTGTAGAATTATCACCACAACAGAGACTCACGTAGTGAGGAAGGGTGTATAATAGCGTTGAGCCAGGTAGGAACAAGATTCGCTTCATTCTTCGGTTGTGTACGCTACGGTTTCGTCGTTCTGTATACACATCGCGTGCGCAAATCGCAAACCATAACAACTGCGGAATCTTGGCGAGACTGTAGTATTGTTTGCTTGTTATTTTCTTTGAAGAAATTTATATAGTAAATGCATTTTGGTCGAATAAAATTCGACGCTAATCAGTGATAGTCGTAATAAGACTCTGTCTGATAAAGTCTCACCCATGATGAACGTAGAGAACGATGGAAAACAGCAGCGTTACAAGTACACACATATATATATATAATATTTATATACATATTTGTGTGTATATATATATTATATACTACATATATTAAGTATGTCTAAAGAAATAAGTCCTCGCTCATACTGAAAATTATTATCATATACCAATTAAGAAGTTATTATTATAGTTATGTGGGGTTGAAGAGATGATTGAAGCCCGAGCGAAAAGGAAAGCTTGCCTCCTCCAAGACACACCATATTGGGTTCCAGTGAATTATTCACACCTTGCGCGTTATTTTAGCACAAATTTAATCTGGGTTGATTTATTTTTTTACGTTTACCCGTACTTCAAATGTATAGTTATATATATATATATATTGTACATCGAATGAAAAAGTCCGCGAGATTGCCGAAAGAAAGATAGTCATGAAAACCCTGTCGGTACAGAGGAGGGAGGTAGAGTGTCAAAAAAAAGAGGGCAAGCAAAAACTCCCGCCTCTTTCAATGCTCTCTTCGACCCCGTTAAGCTCTTTACAATTAGCTCAATACACGGTTGAACAAATTTCGCGAGATCCTTGCTGCGGTTCAAGATTTTCAAGCTTTCAACCATGGGGTCGGACTGACTATAAAAATATGTGACGGAACGGGAAAACATCGAGTATTCCATGCGAATTTCACTACCTATTGAATATTGGCAGATCGAAAACAAAAAACAAGAGAGAGACAAACAACTATATATACCAACCAATCCATCAAGCACAAATAGGAATAGGGCTACTTTATATTTTAGGTTAGACTAAGCTCAAAATCGTCACTAAAGCTTCTCAATTATCATTTTTAACGTTGTTTCAAACTTTTACAAATTGTTTTAAAGAGCCTCGTGACGCCGGCGCTGGCGCCATTTAGAGGTGACAAGAGATTAGAAATTTAGCGTGCGATTGTAAGATATCGTACTGAAAATATGGTAAAACATTGATGACTAATTCTCTACTTTCGAGTACGGTTGTCGCTCTAAACGATCTCAAGAAATAGATTCGAGTACTCAATTTCCGACTGCATTGCACTCACGTGCCTATGTAAATAAAATTTGAAAAAAAAAAAATTGAGAATTAATTATTGATATGCCAGAAATTGGCAAACCTTCCACGGTCAACGTGAATCAGTTCAAGAATTACATTGTGAGAAAAATGTCACTTGCCAGGATACTAGCAACTGTTATAGTATTTAACGTTAAAGTCGGTCTGGTCTTGAATTCACTCGTGCAAATTGTTATTCCGACCTGCTGCTATCGCTTGTAATATGTAAGCCTCCAAAGTTCCCCACTCAAAAACGCGGTAGACAATGTAGACAAAAACAATAACTAAAATAGAATTCTATACATATACATGTAGGTATATTGAAAAATTGAACAAAAATATATATGTATATATATCGTATAGACATGAGTAATAAATAGATACCCGTATAGAAATAGATGTGTACATATATATTGCATTGTAATTAAGAGGAGAGAATTAATCATTGGAAGTCGAATTGGGCAGTTGCGGAAATTTATTTTCGTTCGTAAAGCCGTTTCGTATATAAATGTTATATAGTATTCGGGGCGTTACGTAATATTGAATACAATTACTTATTATACCTAGGAAATACGAATGTTTCTACTATTCATTTGACTTTCAATGGATTAAATGATATACATACATACATATATTACATGTATAGTACGTAATGTGAAAAAGGCTATACAGTACTGTAAAAAAGTACCACAAATAATATATTGTTTGTATATGGGAAAAAGAATTCTATTTAAACAATACTTGTAATAGAATAAAAATTGTTAATCTATAATAACGTAATTATAATATATCTACTTATTATATTTATAGCCGAACGAACTGAAAACGAGATGGTGGAACACCTCGCACGCCCTTGATCGTCGATACTTGAACTGATGCCTGACCTAAAACTATAATTCAAGTATCGAAGATCCATCGAGAGCTTATAAAATAACGATCGATAATTATGTGGCATAATAAGTGCGTGCGAAGCGCGGCCAAGACTCCGCACAACAAAGCAATAATGTATAGAGAGAAAAATGAGAGCGAGGGAGAACAATATAGAAAAGAGCGAAAACGAGATATCTGAGAGCGTGAGAGTGAGAGGGGAAAATTTTTACTGAAAAGAGATGACAAAGAAAAAAAAAGAAAGGTTGATTTAAGATTTAAGTTTATCTTGTACTAAATCACGTACCTAACGTTACAAGTTTAAGGCAATTCCATTCTACGTATAACAATGCCAGACGCGGAAATCATTAGATTGTGTCTCCACTGCGGTATAAGTGATCGTGTAACGAAATCGAAATGGACCCGCAATTCCATATAACTATAGATATCGTCGAGTTTCATAAATATCAGATTTGAGATTTGAATCAAATTCGCCTGTACCGGTATTTGGCGAGACTTCATTATGCAAGTTATTTATTGCTCGGTTTTTGAAGTACGTACCTATACCGTTATAACTTTCCACCACGTCGCGGCTAAGGGCAACCTAATAGCTGTTTAAGCATTAAGGCTTATTTGTTCGTCCCACGAAGTCGCAATAAAGTACGGTAAAGTTGGTTTCAATAAAGCTAAGAGCCGCAGGGCCCAATTACGCTCCTTTCAAACGTTGAACTATAGTTCATTTCCGAATGTTTACCAGTTTGCAGATAGATTCCTTACGTATTTTTTATTTCTCAACTCCTCATTGTAGTGAGTAAAAAACTTATCAAACCTCGTTATTAGATTTTATTTCAAAACTTGTATAATTTCATGAAGCCGGGATACCTACCCCCGGTATCTCTTAAATCAGTTGATACACAAGGGGCGCCGGAGACAAATTAAAAATGAGCGTTAATTTCCCCCGCGCTGTTTGAACATATCAAGACCCGGCGTGACCGGGTCAGCCAATATTTTTATTACCATATACTATACTTGTTCGCCGGTTGAGAGAATGTACCCGCGTACGTCCGTATAACTGCAGGTCAAAAAGGTAACTCGGAAAGAGTTACGAGAAACGGGCCGTAGACAAGCGACGTATGGCGACACGGCAACCGGCAAGGGTCAAAAATCGATCGTTTTCGGTACTCTACGGTGCCTCACGTATGCTTCCATATTGAAATACAAATATAAGTATGTACGTGTATATTATACATACACATATATACATGTATTATGTAAGAGGTTATATTGTACATAAAAAATACATGTATACCCTAATGTACATAGATTAAGACACTTACCGATCGAGGCTGCAATTAAATCCATGGAATTTGTTTTATTGGCCGTCGGTCACTCTATTTTATCAGCACATGGTACACTCACCCACATGGTCAGATCGATTTCATGAAATCTACATTGTCGACCGTCGGTTCGGCGATTCGATTAATGATAAAATAATATACGCGGTGAACCGAATAGATTTTTTTTCTCCGTCACTCGGACCAATTCTTCATTCAAATATGAAGCAGGTAGGGTAAAAAAAAAATTACCTGAATAATGAAAGGGAAAATGTACCAATATCCCAACCAATGTATACTCGACTCTAGCAAGTCCGCTGATTGACTGTGAATGCGTTATCGTTCTTCTCGCGATGTTTCACATGCGGCAACACACACGTGCGCACGTTACCTCACCTGGAATAAATGCGAGGAACTGACATACGCCACGGATGTGTCGGTGCTGCGTACCAGGGTGAAAATGTTGTACGACACCATTTCCTCCCTCGAATTGCGTTTGCGTGGTTCGTTCAATACTTAATAAGCGCTATTCCGACCGGGCTAACACGATACAACACACAACGTGGGCACGTGCATGCGTGCATGCGTGACATATCTATAGCTAGTGGGTACTCAAAGTCGAGCGCAACGTAAAGTAAACTTTGCGCAAATTATGCAAACAAATGATTTTGGTACACGTGTACGCGAAACGCGACGACCGTAAACAACGATAACGTTACACAATGCATACGTCAACGAAATAATCTATGCCCAACTTTGATGAAACAGAAACGGAATACGTATACCGTGGCGTGTACTACATATTGCAATAATTGAACATATTATAAAAAGTCTGTACGAAAAAATTAAGATAAAGAAAAGGGAAACGAAACCTGTTGTCTAGGAATAAGCTGTCATGTACATTGTGCACTATACATTAGGTTGTAAGTATTATAAATTGAATACAATGCGAAAGTTGTAGCGCGTTGTTTAATAAAGAAATAATGTCTACGAACTATGTGTAGATAAGCATTACTTCAGTCGAGGTTTTCCTAAGTAACTCTTCAACAAATCTTTGGACTTTTGTTGTTTCCGTCTGCTAAACTTGAACGCGAGGTGTGATTTTAGCGCAACCCATATGCATATGGCATAATTGAAAATTATCGTCAAAAAAAGAAAAAGTCGAGCTTGAATCGGCGAACTCAAATCGTGAACGTGATGTGACTTGGGCGAGGGCGAATCACCGGCATGGAAGAGCTACAAACGATGAGAATCGAGTGCAGCAGCAACTTTGGCAGGCAAGTTGCTGGTGTAAACAGGCGGGGTATAAGGTATATCTGGCACAACGCGATCAATAGCGAATCACCGTTTTATTAATAACGTTAAAAGTGACGAGGGTCTTCTCAGCTGACAAAAATTCTGAAATAAAGGGAACCCCAGATACGGAGTAACAGGGATAAGAATAAAAGTAAAAATCGAACTGCATCAGCGATCTGCAAAGACGAGTATCGCACTGAAACTATGCCATCCCCACTGAAATTTCATCACTGCTCTAGTCTTAGCGATTTTCTGTCTTATACCCTTATCTGCCGTGCATGGCACCCAAGTATCTAGTATTCATAATTATCCTTCGAGTGCATCAGCAGAGGCCATATTCATCGTGCGCGAAGAAGCGTAAAACGAACATAGAACAGGGATAGAGGGTGAGAGGGGGTGGGGGGGGGGGGAGGCATCTAGTCGATGGTTTTTATACCCACAAGCGTGTCAGAGGCGACCCCGCGACTGCCCCTAGCTTAACCCCACTTGCCCCCCACCCCCCAGATCCCTGACACCGACTGCGGATTTAAAACGGTGCCTCCGCATGCAGTAACGAAAGGGTGCGAGTGCCGGGCCATTTTTCACTGCGAAAGTAAAAACACTCACCCTGAAGCCGGGAAAACATTCCCTGGAACAATCCGCGCGGAAGTTCGTTTTAGTCACTGAATTCTCCAGAGTATCAAAAAAGGGAATTAAAGGAAAAAATAATCCCCAGGGGTACCGAGCTATGAAGGGCCCGCAAATATGACGCATCACGGAACCTCGGCATGGTACAGATTTGTCCCGATGGGTCGAAGAGTAGGGCTTAATCAGTTAGTCGATAGGCAAATTGGCTTATGAGTCCGTCAGCGATGTGTGGTTTAGAACGGGCGGTCCCTCGCCGGTGCTGTTTCGCGATCCGTTAGTCGTTGGCCTCGTCCTCGTGTCCCGTCGTCGGGTGTTTTAGAAGTTAATTTTAATAAGTAATTGAGTAATAGAAATCCGCAAACAGTGAGACGAAAGGATAGCTCTTTTTGATTTCTGAGGACCGTTTTTTCACGAATCGGCGACGTAGGGTAGGTCCAGAAACCAGCGGAATACACAAGTTGACGATCGTGATGTCGGTTGGAAAAAAGTGCGAAACTAAGACTGGCCGAGAGCCGTGAATTCCTAAACCGGAACCAAGCTCGTTACAATTACGTCTGATAGTATCGAAGCCTCCTGGAGAACGGATCTGGAGAACCTCGATCACGCGGTAAAACTACGAATCCCCCGTTACCGGATTGCGGGAAAAACGGTTACGCCGAAGCTGCGCAGGGATGAGGAGTCGATCCGTTGTAGTTTTGTGCTGCTACCTTTACACCCTCTTTGACATTGCAGCGTTGCACTTTCCGTAAGTAGGCGAGAAAAGTTTCAATCGGGTCAACTGCATGTGCAGCCATTTAAAAACGCACACCTTCTGAGTCGTTGCGACGTTTCAAGGCTTTGCGAAAACGCGGAATTGTGTATAATACAGCAAATGCCGAGTCAATATCACCGAGAAAAATCGACCGTCCACGATATTTGCTGGGTTTTAGAGTATTTTTGTCTCATCGACAGAGACCTGGAGCTAGAGGAGTACGGTAGGAAAGAGGCGTCTTTATCCCTAAGAGACATCCTGCCCCTGAATCCGAAACAGTACGACAAGCACAGGGCACCCAAGTATCTAGGGCAGCCAACTGTGGTGTATTTTCACGTAACTGTACTGAGCCTGGATTCAATAAACGAGGAGTCTATGGTAAGTCAATTCGTCCCTCCCTAGTTACCCGCAGTATAAATTACGGTTGATGATTAACCCGAAGTTGGAACCGGGCTTAACCCGTCACACAGACGTATGTTGCAGACATATTTCTGGCCCAGAGCTGGCGAGACTCACGTCTCAGACTGCCCGAAAATATGTCAGAAGAATATCGAATCCTCGACGTCGACTGGCTCCACAACATTTGGCGACCAGACTGCTTCTTCAAAAATGCGAAGAAGGTCACCTTTCACGAAATGTCCATACCCAATCACTACCTTTGGCTTTACCACGACAAAACCCTCCTCTACATGTCCAAGTGAGTACGAGCCGTCGCTGATCAATTATAAACTCTGCAGGGTATAGCCTCAACAGCTTCTGAACATCACTAAAATTTCAGACTCACCCTGGTACTCTCGTGCGCCATGAAGTTCGAATCTTACCCGCACGACACGCAATACTGTTCTATGATGATCGAGAGCCGTGAGTAGATGTCTGATCCATACCTTGTGCTTTAGTGGTGAACTGTAACGAACGGATGTCCTTACAGTTTCCCACACGACGCAGGACCTGGTGTTTGTCTGGAATATGACTGACCCGCTGGTGGTGAACCCTGAGATAGAGCTCCCACAGTTGGACATATCGAACAATTACACAACCGACTGTACGATCGAGTACTCGACCGGGAACTTCACCTGCATTCAAATAGTATTTAATTTGCGAAGAAGATTGGGTTACCATCTATTTCACACTTACATACCGTCCGCCTTGATCGTCGTCATGTCCTGGATCGCCTTTTGGATTAAGCCTGAGGCAATTCCGGCCCGAGTCACCCTGGGCGTTACGTCGCTTTTGACTCTGGGTAAGAAGATAATGTAATACATACCGAGAGGAAACGGTGAAACTAAGCAGATTGAGCGTCCGATTGCGCATGCGCGAAATTTGTCCAAACGTGACTTACGGAGGTTACGTAGGTGACGCAATTTTTTTTCAAGTTGAGCAGATCTGAAATAGTTAATCTAGCGACTCGGAAAGGCTTGACAAACTTTTATTGTTTAATGATCGATGATCGACGACGGCAACGAATAATCACGACAACATAATTTCAAATTTCCAATCGACGCGGGCGAGCTTGGCATCCCATGTCCCATTTCAAATATGTTGGTTCCTCTCCGTTACAGACGAAAATATTGCTGCTGCACGATCTCGCCGACGAATAGAGTTGAATTTTTTTTTCGCAGGTGTAGTCTGTCGCTCAAAATGCTAACCTTCACCGTTTCCTCTCGGTTAAAGCGAATGACAATGCGGAAATTAAGCCTCGCAATTGATTGCTGACGACAGCAACGCAGAATACTCAGTCCCAGCAGTCGCTGCCTCCTGTTTCGTACGTCAAAGCCATCGACGTGTGGATGTCTTCCTGTAGTGTATTCGTATTTTTATCACTGATGGAGTTCGCGGTAGTGAACAACTACATGGGACCCATTGCCACCAAAGCGATGAAGGGCTACTCGGACGAAGACCTGCGAGAAGCCATCGACGAGTTCAAGGTGAGGAGGAGAACTGTGGCTTACCGTTCTTTACACAAAATTAAACTGGGTTATGCTTTGTTGCTAATTCTTTAATTAAACAGACGCCAATGCGGTCGGACTCGGAGAGAAGCAGAAGTCCGGGTCGGCCGCCTACGGTGCAGTACGAGACTTGCTGCCAAGGTCGAGCGACTGCTATCTACATCGACAAGGTGTCGAGGTTCTTCTTCCCGTTTTCATTCTTCATCTTAAACGTCGTATACTGGAGTACCTTCCTCTAGCCCGAGCTCCTTGACTTTTCTTAATCTATTGTCATTACTCTGCGGCGTTTTTAAACTACACTTACCATTGCCGAGTAAGCGCAACAGTGGTTATACGATCAACTTACGTATACTTCTACTACATCACCAACATACGGCGATATATATTTAATCATACAATCATTGATCCGGCAAGTTTGGACAAACTGTAAATTATATGTAAAGGAGTAGCAGACTTACCGATGTGTTCTATAAAAGTCCAGGCTGATTATAAATAAATTGCTTGGATTATTTTTACGTTTCATGCATTAAAATTTACGTCAAATTTACGATTCCTCCACTCACAAGTTTTCATAATTGCGTACAAAAATATTATACAATAATTCTACCAACGTTGGAAAGGACACGAAATGCATGAGGCGTGGATATAGACAATACTTTATTTCCATGTATATTCTTCTTGCCGGTTGTTTATATATGTATAATATATATACACATTTATAATTTATATAAATATGGATGTATAATATATTTATATAAATGATAATAATAATAATAATAATAATAATAATAATAATAATAATAATAATAATAATAATAATAATAATAATCTTAATAATAAATATGGTGACGATGGGTGAGGATGACTATGGCGACGATGATGATAACGATAATGGTATAATTACAAGAATAATAAGAGTAACAATAGTGGTAATAATTAATTAACGGTAATAGTTGTAACAAATAATATAACTTTGTTAATATAATTGATAAATATGGTTCCATTAGTGCGCACCATCCCTGCATATTTGAGACCTGTGACACCTGTGGCACCTGCGCCCCGTCGAGATTTAATCAAAGACGGCTGGTCCTTTACCCATGTATATATATATATATATGTGTGTGTGTGTCTGCATATATACATATAATATATATATATATATATGTATGTATATATATTTCTACGTAGCCGTAGTTCCAGCTACCTTCGTTAACCTTAATAGGTATATATTATGTATAATAATTATTACAGTCTATCGAACGAGATTACATGACGTTTCTCGTTCGCCCAGGCTCTTTTTCTTCATCACCTCGAGTTCCAGCTCGAGTTTTGAATTTCTTCCCTTTTTTTTCCATTCTCTTACTTTTTTGCTCTTTCTTCTTTGCCAGTGTATCGAGACTCTCCGTATAGCATAAAAACAAATGTTGAGAAAAAAAAAAAAGAAAATAGGAAAAATTAAAAATAAAACAACACCAAAGAAGAATCTTTACAACCGGTTTCCGACGCACTGACATATAATTGGCCCTTACGGTGCTTTTCGTACAATTCGAGCAGGTAAATAAGATGTCCTTGAATCTCAATTGAAATAAAACAAGTATAAGTTAAGATTGATTTTTGTATGAGGAATGAAAAAGATACTTTTTCCCCGATGTATTACAAAATTTGAAGAATTTTAAATCGCAGTGCAGATTGTAATCATGAATGTTTCTAGTGAGATGTGAACAGTGACTTTGTTAAGTTTCAAATAGTTTTCACCGCTGCCCCGAGACATGATTTTTGTGAATTAGTTAACGATTCTTTTCTCACTTGGATATTGCCTTTTGGTCAGAGTCCGTTTCACGAAGACCTAATAATTTTCATTTATAGTTTGAACAGGTATTTATAGCATGTTGAAAAAAGAAATCAACGGTCGCGTTCGTTACATTGCGAGACTAAGGTCATGATGAGTTATGATTCAACGAAGAGAAACAGTCTTGCAAAAAACGCTTCATGTTTCACGATAATAATCGAGACGCTTCAATTTGGCACCATTTTACGATCACACCGCGAATCTAAGGTAAGATAACGCAGCTTGCTTTCCAAAAGCTTAAGAAATTCCATTATTATACCTAACGTGTTGACAAGTCGCAAAAGAATTTGATTTCCTCGCAACTGGAAGAAATATCTTCTAACGTGAACTCTGAACCCGATGATTTTATGAATTCATTCCAAACCCGAGTTCCAAGACATTTGGAATCCTACCTCCGCACTCAAAGCCAATCTTACTCTAGCAAACTTTGTGACCGTTTCAACTAAGTCCTCTCACGCTCGTAAACGCCTGTAAAGTACGCAAATATGCCCGGTGCATCTCCCATAGAGCTAATAAATTTCCCATAACCGGAGGAATAAAAAAAATATCCCAATATATCCTCAGGGTCTGGCGAGTAAAAACTATCTAACGCCATGATTTGATCAAATGGTTTTCGACGTGTACGATCGATGATCGTGGCAGCAATGGATTCATTTGTCATTCTTTCGATTTTTTACTTTGTTCCAGGTGGTCGGAATAAGTTTTCTTATAATTTTACATGGCCGGTCCCGCAACGAGAGTACATAAAGAGTAACAGCGAACCGATAGGAGTGATTAGGTGAGAAAATGAAGTCGAATCAACATCGACAAGAGAATGATTGAGACATATTTGAATATATCATGAAAAGACGACAAGATATTCTGGCAATTACTGTTCTATTTGGTGTTGGATAGTTTTACGATTTATTTATTTATTTATTTATTTATTTACTCTTTGTATTTTTTTTTTTAGTATATTTCAATCCTTTTTCTTTCTAATTTTTCATAATTAAATTTGAAATCGTATATAGCGACAAAGCAGTATTACGGAGAGAAGGAAAATTGAAAGAAGGATGTCGATTGATTTTATCGAAGTATGAAAAGAGAAACTATGGCGACGATGATAGTAACGATGATAATTCAGATACGCAGTCAAACGTTTTTACTCATTTCATTCATTCCATTCACCCTGGTTACAGATTTATTTATTTTAGAATATTTTCAGTATATATATTAATATACTATATATGTATGTTATTAGCTTTAATTTACGCAAATGCGTGGACGGTGGTGATTTTGGGGAGGATATATTTCTGTTTGCTTGCTGTGAATGTGCCGATGTGCTTCCACGTTTTTTCTCTCTCATCATTTCTCTCTTCCCTCCCTCGTCATGTATCTCGCCACTTTCCTTACCTCTACCATTCATCTACCTATAATAGTTCTCTCGCTCTCTTTCTCAATCACACCCTATCACTTTGCGTCTGGGGATTTTTTTCCCACCACATTTTAATCGGCAGTTTTCTATATATACTTGGTTCAAATAAACCTGCGCCACGTGTCTGATCTCATCATTCCTTAACCAACTTCCTTCAATTTTTTTCCCTAAAACTCTTTCAATACGACGTTGTTCTTGATATACCGAAAATTATTGTGTTTCTGCAACGAAGAGATGGAACGAATGCCGAAAAAATGCGGTAAATTAAATGCAACTTCAAATTAAAAAGGATCCTCCTTTGTATTACGAAATAATCAACGAGCTGTATGTTATGTACCTACACTTCCTACCCTTTTCGAATATTGTATTGCCAACTTCGACGAGAGAAATAACAAACTCACGAAAACAAATCTAGCGCTGGACTTGATGATGGCCGTAAATGACCGTGTGTGTTTCCTTTATTTTTTCATCTTTTAAATAATTTGTTTCAATTTTTTCCTCCCTTTTTTTGGTTTGTTATTGTTGGCTTTCTTGCGGTTAATTATCCAAAGACGTGTTTTAATTATTATCACTGTTTTGGGTGATCGGGTAATCTATGTACGTACGAACGAACAATCTCGTTATCTCATGATTAGTTTTTTTTATTTTTTTTCTCATAAATCTTTGTTCTTAGTTTTTTTTTCTTGCATTTTTAATCTGAATGATAGAGTACGACAGGTATGTATTTTTTTAATTAAATTTTTTAGACTTCTTTTTTCTACCCACGATTTACGTTCATTATACGTCACACTACTATCTAGTCTATAATTGAATGTTTTAGAATAATAATTTCTTCTTCCCCATTCTTCAATATTGTTTTACACAATCGGTTCTAACAATAAAATAACCCATATCCAACTTATTTGCCGATCAAATACATGATGTAACGGATGATCTTAAAACGTTATAATCAATAAATAATGTATTGAACAATTTATTTATTTGTATATAATTATATATATATATATATATATATATATATATATATATATATATATATATATATATATACATATTTCCTCATTTCTTCATTATTCGTTTAATTATTTATTTAATTTTTACCTATAGATTTTATGTACAGCTAAGTATATATTATAGACGATGCGACGCGAGTCGAATTTAACGTACACACGACGCAAGTTTTAGTATATATATATATGTGTGTATGTATATATAATTCTGTATCGAGTAAATTTGATACGAAATTTTGAAAGAACAAGGGTATCCTCAACTAGAAATTGCATGTTAACGCGCAAGTTTATTACTGCGGTAATTATTCGAGTGAACTTTGAATCGTCCAATCATCCGTTTGTGCACATGACCGAAAAATCGCACCCGTAACATCCGACACATAAGATATTTTCAATAAAGTTTGCCTTTGATAATTGGAAAGAGATAATTTTTTTCATTCACATTTGAAATGATTACGTAACTGATTGCAAGAACGATTCCTTACTTTATATTTATGTAACAATAATTAATTCGACGGAACTGCGAAACGTCCGATATACAGTATCATAATATTATATGTTGGATGACATTACAGGACAACGATTTAACAGCTAGGTTTCCGTGATTTGGCAAATGAGCGACGCGTTCGGTCTGCACGATTGATATTCCTCCTAAATCTCTTTGTCTTTCATCAATGTCGGTTGTGTTCTATCATAATGTGTATTGTATATGCGATATCACCAGCTATATGACGTGTGTATATGTAATGTATGTATACCATATACGGAATGACTGGACTGCAGGTTGGGCAATTTGTTTTCTTTCTCTTCTTTCATCGTGACAAAACCGTTATACATATCGAGGAAACGGTGAAACATGGCGAATTAAACTTCCGACTATGCACATGCGCGACAATTTTTCATGCAGACTAGCTAATTCAAGCGTCATCTGTCAAACTCGATTTACGGATATTACGTAAAGGTGTTGCAAATTTTTTGCAGGTTAAGCGCATCTCGAACAACTGATGTAGTAATTCGGGAAGACTGAGCAAGCTTTTAAAGCTGCTAAGAGTCGTCTTTAACGCGCGAGAGTTCGACATTTCACGCCCCGCTCCGATTAGGTTGGCTCCCCTGCTTTGCGGGCGTAAATATTGCCGCGATACGATCTCGCCGTCCAATAGAGTTCGATTATTTCGCGCATGCGCAGCCGCTCGCTTGACTGCAAAGTTTTACCGTTTCTTCTCAGTGTACAGGTATGAATACATGCGTGATGTGAAATATTTATCACTTGTGTATTGCCTGGTGATCAATTGAAAATTCCGCATGAAGAAACGATTTTTCCTTTTTCGCCGAGCCAACTCGACGTTCTCAGTCACGAATGATGACTGCACGGGACTATCATAAGTATGTGTACAATGGCTAACACCGTTCTACATAATCGCACTACGGTGATATACGATCAACTATATCCGTCACCCGAGCGTTTCACATTTACTGCATATCGTCGAAGTGTCAAAAAAACTTGTAAATCATGACAACGTAATTATTATCCAACTTCCAGAGTGCCTGGTTAAATAAATAATTGCATTTGATTCGTCCATTGGAAATTTACCAACTTCCTGAAGACCCGGAGACTCCGAAGACCATTGAAAACTAATTTTCGTTCATATTTTACGTCAATTTCAATTGTGCCCAGATTTTCATGACGTTCCGAGGCGAGTGGTTAACGTGGTTACACGTCATGGTTAAGCTGAAGTTTAAGACCTAGCCTGAGCTAAACGTTTCGTTAACGACGCCCTTAAATATACCAATAAAAAGTAATTCTCGAACGAGCTTTTCAATTTATTTTAACTGGAAATAATGTATATATATATATATATTTAATTTTCAGTTCATGTTTGCGTCGATATTAAATGTGGCTGCAGCAGAAGCTTTAAAAATCAAAGTACCCGAGAAGACCGATCAGATAGGGCATTGCTATATTGCAGTTATTTTTACGGGCAATCAGCGTTTTGATTTCATTACAGGGCTGTTCCCTTCGTTTAGATCTCGAAAGCTTCGCCCAGTAAAACCCTTCAAAAGATGACAATCAAGGCGTTTGTTGATTCAAAGTAAATTTACACCCGCAGCGGAGACGATGACAGCCCGGTGACCGATCTTATAACAAGGCGACACAATATGGTGTTCCTAACACGGTAAGGTAAGGACTATAATACACATTTAATCGATCCTGTAGAAGGTCCTGAAGGACTGAGAGCCCGTTCCTGCGCTAACTACTATGCAGCTAACATCAATTCAGAAACAACGAGAGGGGCGGATGAATGGGGGGGGATGAGGAAGAAGAGGAGGATGGAGGGGTGGGGAGGGGGGGCGAAATTCTCTGCGACGGGTTCTTATCTTGGCCCTTCCATCTCTCCTCAATTCCCTCCTCGTCTGATCGATATCTCGGTCGTATTGTCTTCCAGAGGGGGGGGGGGGGGGTGGTACGCAATTCGTACGCTAGTCTCTAAACTTAGGTACCGAGAACTCTCTAGCTCCCGTTCCTTCAGAGTACCCGGATGATGAACCGTAGGACGGGGAACGAGAGAGTAACTAAGAACGAGAAAGCATTTCGAGAATGGAAGCGTCTCGCCACCCCCTTCCCATTGCTGTCTATTTCCCGGATGAAGTGGCCGAGAAATGGGCACGAGCCTCCTTGTTGTCACCCTCATAACTCGTCTCTTAAGCACGAATCCCATCCCTCCCCCCCCCCCCCCCCCCCCCCCATCATATAACATTACCGCTATAACATATTATATTTTTCTGTATATCACGCGGAGTTTCCTTCGTATATTTCTTACTTTTCTTCTCTCATGTATGACAACGACGACACCACGAGGTGTTTCCACGAATATCCTGGGCCGCGATTTTTCGTCTCGATATCGCGTTAATCGAGGATTCGATCGCAAGAGGCTCGGGAAGAAGGGATGGATGGACAATGAGGAACGTCGTCTTGGTCTCTGGTCTTTGATCGCCGACTGTGTAATGTCACCGCGTCAACTCCACGTTGCTTTTCTTAGCCGGCAACGGCTCAGGCCGGTTCGGACAGCGAGGGCTGACAACCGGAAGTAAGTGCTGGGACGGTTCCCGAAGTGGTTCCGGCGCCGGTGCAGGTCGAGGTCGCTGTCGGGACCGAAAGTGGCTGAAGTGCCTGCATGTCGCAGGTGTGGGAACCACGCTTCTTAAGATCCTGAAACAGTTCGGGAAGCATATTGGCATTGCGAAACACACATATATACCGCACCAATTTCGACGCTCTCTTCCCCTCCACCGCAATTATCTTCGTTCATACGTGACTGTATCTTTACCACTCGGTACGCGAAATTTAATCGAGGGGAAGAGAGAAATCATCCCGCCTTCTTCTTGAGCTACAAAAGTAGACATGATTCGAAAAAAACAAAAGAAAACAAAAAAACGTAGGTATCTATTGCTTTTTTTTCACCAAGTGAAAGAGTTTCAGGAATTTGGTGTTTGAATTTTTATTCTTTTTTTAATTTATAAGAGCACACATACCTATACAATGCGGATAGATGAAAAGTGGAGTAATTAGCAAATCTGCTCTTCGGTAGTGTGCAGGTGAAAACAAAGGGGGTAAAAAAACAAAGGTAATCACAACGAGGGATGTAAAACGTAGACCTAAAATACTACTTAGAGGTATAACATGTGTACTTGTATTAAAACGTATAAAGAAAATATATACATACATATATATATATGTACGGCAAAAGGTAAGAGTACTCTAAACGACTCTACAACAAAATAAATCTCTATTGTGCACAGAGTATGTATAGTATAATATACTGGAAAGCGGTGCGACAGGCAAGGTAGAGACACCTACGTCAGGTGTGGATATGACGCGTATTTGTCCGGGTGCGGTGTGAATCAAGTGCATGTAGGTGGGAGAAAGAACGTCAAGCGAGAGGTAGGTACCTAACACACATACATATGTCTACATATAGAGAGAATATATAGTTAGACAATAAGCGACAACGACGCACCGAATAAAAGCCAAGGCGATGCAGACGATAGTAAACTACTATATGCGTATACATGTATACCTTACGGTACCGTACAATAGATATATATAGCATTGGTAGTGGTTAGTGGATAGTAGTAGCAATGGCAGCTCGAAGCAGTAGAGTGGTGGTAGCAAGTTTAAAGCGATGCGAAATACCGCACGTCCGTTTTCAAACAAAAGCTATACGACGAGGGCTGGTCGTCGGCGAACGTGGGCAAAAGTTTTAGTATATGTATGATGTGTGTGAGATAAATACGAAGACTGGGCTCCAGAGCAGGTACATATGCAGATGCAGATGCGGCACCGAGAATGCAGCTGTGCGGATGTATGGCACGTAAGTATAATATACGTATAAGCAATAGCAGAGAGACAGGCGATAGGCAGCTCAGGCAGATGCGAAGAGGCTCGCTTGCAAAGTCCAGCGAGTCCCCCCATATATATATATATATATATATACATATATATATATATATGTATATATATACATAATAGTGCGGCTGGAGAAGAAGAGTCTCTTCTTTCTTTTGGTTTTACCTTTTTCCGCACTTGTATACGGTCGCCGTAAACGAGGACCACTCTGTCCTTGCTCATGTTGGACGCGATCCGGTACGACAAGCTCTTCATGGGTTTCAACGACGATTGTTCGTTGTTCCGAGACAACGACATGTTAGTTCGTGTGATAATTTGATTGATTTTTCATTTTTCAGTTGTTGTGATTTTTTTTTGTTTTTTTTTTCCGTTACGTTGGTTACAAATGAATCGTTCGTAATTCGTATTCGTGTTCGTTACGGTTAGTCGTTGTACACATGTGTATGCATATGTATATACATTTAATCAATGGTTAATTCGGGGCGACGGCGATATCGTCATCGTCCAATGCGATCAAGCGTGTGAAACATATTTTTTGTCGTATTGTTGTTTTTTTTTTTTTTTTTATCGTTTTGTACGTGTATCACACCGGATAAAAATCGCGTACGTCCATCGTCGTTGTCGTTGGGAGGGAGAAGCCATTGCGGGGCAGGTTGGACAGTTGTTCATACGACGTTCACGCACACGAGATCAAGTGCACGCGGAATTTCCCATCCGTTGTTGTTGTTGTTGTTGTTGTTGTTGTTGTTGTTGTTGTTGTCGTTGTTGTCGTCGTCGAAGAAGAGAAGAAGAAACGGGGCGTTGTCGAGTCCAACGGCGTCGTCGAACGCGGGTGGCAGAGAAATAGGGAAATAGAAGAATTGATTGAGTGAGGTGAGGTGCGGTGGTTTGCCATTTGAATTCTTTTTTTCTTTTCGTTACTTGTTTTTTTTTTTTTTTTTTGCGTGTATCTTTGAAATTTGTCATCTGTATCGAGCATTCAGAGTTTGTCGTTCGTTTGAATGTTGTGTGTTTGTTTGTTTGTTTTTTTTTTTGTTGTCTCGTTGCAATGTTCTAAATTTATTACGTTATGCAACGTCTGCGTGTCTCCGCACATCCGGTCTCTCGGTTTTCCTTATTTAATGAAATTTTTAATCGTATCTTCATTTTTATTTTTCGTTATACGTATACATGTATATGTATGTATGTATGCATGATTTTTTGGTGTCGTTATTTTTTTTTTTTGTTTTATTCGAATGTGCGTACGTGTGTGCGTGTATAATGTGTGACTCGGGTGTATTCGTTGATCTGTGAGTGCATGATGTTTCTTAAAACGTATAATGTTTGTACGTGTTCCTGTAGTTTATTTCTTTTCATTTGTTATTATTTTTTTTTTTTTTTTTGTTTTCAAATCTTTCCGTCTTTTCGTCATTCTTTTCTTTTCTCTTAGGCGGTGGGATTTACGAGGAAGACGTGTCTACGAGAAGCGCTCTCCTCGTTCAAAACGAGGCCTCGACCAGATACGTGCCGTCCATGGCGACCCCCGTCTGCCCGCCGCCTGGGCCGCCCGAAACCTGGGCCCTAGTCGCCGGGATGTACTGACTGTACGCCTGCTGAAATCCACACCCAAAGCACACGCTACATTGTCGGCCGCTAGAGCTTCGTCGGTTCTCCTCTTTCTCTCGCATTCCATATTTCCCACCACGTTCATCCCCCCATTCGCACACTACCTTCCTCGCCCTTTCGCACACTCTCTCTCTCTCTCTCTCTCTCTCTCTCTCTCTCTCTCTCTCTCTCTCTCTCTCTCTCTCTCTCTCTCTGTCTCTCACTCTCGACTCGTCATTCGCTCTCTACTGTACATACGGTGAAACATAGCGGGTTGAGTGACTGACCGTGCATACGAAAAATGATTAGATCTATTTGCGGGTAAGATCGTATCGCGGCAATGTTTTTACCGAGTGTGCAAGGCAGGAGTGCCAACTTACTCAAAAAGTGGTACGAAATGTGAAACTCTCCCGCGTTAAGTGGTGACTTGAAATTATGTTGTTCTAGTGACTCGTACTTGGCCATCAGCCGTAATTCGGTTAACAATAAAAGTTTCCCAAGACTTTCGGAATAGCTACATGAAGCATGAGAGATCTACTTAACCGAGCAAAAAGTTCGAATCACCCTGCACACAATCTTCGTAAGTCAATTGTGACAGCAGAAGCTTGAGGTGGCCAGCCTGCATGAAAATCCGATAAAGCTCGCGCATGCGCAGTCTGACGTTCAATCTACTAACTTTCACCGTTTCTTCCCGGTAATCATTCTCCTCGATCCACTATAACTCGGCCCGATTTCCACCCCCCAAAAAACTCGCTGCGCCTAAATGATACGCCTAGACCTACACTACATAATCTTTCTGTCGTGAGGAGCTCAGACAGTGGTAAATGATGAAAGTGGGGTGGAATGTTCGAAGAAGTGAAAGAAGTTGATACTTCTTTATCCCCTTCACGGGGCTCCAGTATTATTACCTAGGTTAGGAAACAGAATTTGATGGCCGCGCGTTGAAGTACCGTGCGCACGTTGTTCGGGAGGGAGGATGGCGAGATATGATTTCCTACTTAATTCAATTGGGACTGAAAGGACCCATGGCGAACCGAGCAGCAGACTTTATGTCCACCCGGTCCTTATCGACGGATGCAAAGGTAAAAAAGACCACGAGGCGGATCTCATCTTTTATTCGTTGGTATTATAGTGTCCGGAATGCACTAAGTCAACTACAATTAATATGACAATTCGCAAATTCCCCGCAGATCCGTCTTTATCGTGGAAACGTTTCAAGTCCATTCCGTTCTGACGACCATCGAATGGCGATAGTAACGCATCACCAATGACATCACAACGACAATAGCTGAAAGGAGAGGATTATATGGGACTGTCTCATCTGACGGTAAAGAATGACCGGTGATCCCATTATCCCTCCTGCTATATCGATTTCATTCGCATCCACGTCTAAAGAGATACTCCTCGTTTTTCTCGCCGAGTCTCTTTGTCCATCGCACAGATGGCAATTAACGTCGGACCCGATGAAGATGTCTCTCCGTTCTTGACTGTGTAATTGGCGCGTCGTCCTCACGTTTCTGAAATAACGGAACCCATACGCTTTGTCGAATGACGGAACCGGCATGTCAGATCAGACTTCACCCTGTGAATTTGTAGGAGAAAAATAACGTTAGAACGTATAGGTCGCTTGAACAGAGTCAAAGAACTGCATTCCTTCTACCTATTTAACCGCCAAAATTGGCTTTTGAGTTACGCCAAAGCACAGAGAAGTTAACACAGAAGAGACTCTGATTGAGCCTGAAGCACCGTGCCGATGGACGATGACGTGAAACTTCGAGGTACGGTCAACGATAAATCCGGCTCCACAACGAGCATTGTGCACCGGACCGAACGTTTTAGCGTTCTGCACGATATTACTCACAACCAGCGGTGTTAATTTTCTACATTCCGAGTGGTTGCGCCTCCATTGTGACGAGGTCACAGGTGACGGTAAAGTTTGACTGCTGAGGACGGGAAACTAGACAAACATAGAAAGGCCAGTCTGCGAGTTTACCTGAACTCACCCGTAAACAAATCGTTTAGCTTTCCCGATCCTTGGTCACCCCTGTCAACATTAACAATAATTGTTATCAAAGCCACAGCTGCAGCAGCACGCCTCGTACTCGAGAATGTAATTAGCTTTACGAACATACTCACCTGTGACGACCACACGTATCAGCTTACATCACCGGGCGCAGAACGCGTTGCCAGTCACTTTTTATCACTGGTGACCCGAAGTTGTACGATTCGAAGATAGAGGCGATGGCCTACTTTAAATAAGCCCCCGGGAGGGAGCCGCCTATAACTCGATAGAAATCAGTGGTGCGGTAGGATGGGCACAAGTTTGAAGAGAGGATTTCAATGCCCAGAATTCCGGGTCACAGAGTGGACTCGAAGGATTGCAAAACGGGTTAGAGTAATCCTGTAAGGATTGCCGTGAAACAATCCCGGGGAATAAACAGTGTGTAGATAATGTCACGTGTAAATTTTGACTGGCGAAGTGTTGTTGCGCAAATAACGCGGATGATCCAATTCAACAGTTATCGAATATCCTACGGAATTTAGGGTGTATAATGTGTCCCAATATAAATTATCACCAGGAACGACGTGCTAATTTTGGGTTAATGCTTAGGTCTTCGATAACTGCCCGTTAAGATAGATACAGTTTCTTATCTCACCTGGGTATCTCGAGGGTGCGCTAAGCCCTCGGTCGATTTTAGTAATTATAGAAGTAATATGATAAATATTAGATCGCTGTCGATGTACGTAAAGGAACTGTGAACACAGACGTATACAGTGGAGTGTACAGCAACAGTTGGACCAAAGACAGTGCCTGAAGGTTTCTGGTCATTGTATACACTTTAATGTTTGTCTGCACACCGAGAATGAGGAATGATACTTGGATACTAGCGCTACTTTATAATTTATTATTATTACTTTGCCTCGCATTGAGTACAACGTACGATATGCAACACGTATGGCTTACTGGGAAGGTGGCTTTTTCACAAGAACAACATGACACTGTGAGTACACACATCGTGATCATCTGTTGCAGATCGCGTGTCGACATTTACTTACGCGACGTTCCTTCCTTCCATCCTCGGGTGACACGCGTCGATCCTAAGCGCGAACAAATCCGTGAAGGTACGATAAAAGATGTCACGAAGTAGAAGAAGAAGAATAGAAACAGAAAGAAAACTGAATTAATAATAATGAAAATAATTAATCATTACCACAATTGTATCATGGCACATTCAATCTAAAAGTTTTTCATTTGTGTAATGTTCATTAATTTGTGAAATTTTTTTAATATACACACCGAGAGAAATTTATAGTCGCGGTCACCACTTGTACGGTCCTTGACTATTTTTATTTTTTACAATAATCAAACAACACAGTTCTGAGTATGTATAAAATGAAAATGAGTTTTTCAACCGAATCAAGAAAATCTAGTATGTAGCATTGACAACTACGTACAATCACACTAAACATCTACTTGTACCACATTTTCTTGCGATACGAAGAATATTTAAATCGTTACGATGCCCCGTTGACTAGAATTTTCAGGTAACCATAACAAATGAAATTTTTCTCAATGCGTAGTGTTAATCTTCTTCGTAGTTTTTAACTTTCAAATGTATGCATCTCTGTTCATGGTAGGAAACGAAAAGGCGTAAAAAATGAATATGAGAAGGCAATGAAAAAAATGATACGGTGATCTTAAAGGTGGACAGGTGCCAGACAACTGTTTTAAGATCCGTCGATCCTTCCCGTTCGGTGGCGCATGAACGACTGTCGTTTTAGCTCCCCCCTCCCCGATCGGGCGCCACCTGCGGTCGAGAACCCAACTAATCGTAGTAGTTTCGAACGGATTCAAACTGTAACGACGGACATTCGAAAATTTGTCTGAAAATCAGAATATACCGGGCAATTTAATTCGCAGTTAGATTGCCTAATGAAGGGCTGTAAGGGCGGGGCCGAAGTAGTTGAGAAAACCGCCCCTGCAATTATCGACGGAAGTGGTTTGCCCGGCTGAACTTCCTGCAGGCATTGACTCCACCCCGTTATAAAATGGTGCTCGTCCGGTTACTCATTCTGAGATACATTCAGAGATCTGGAATAAGAAGGCAGATCTAAAATTCTTTACGGCGCCTTTTTTACCCTGCTTCTTTTCTACAAACTCCCCTTCAGTGATTCACGGCGGTAAATCGCAGCCTGGCGGATAAAAAACCTTGGTTGGTTCACTTTGACCCGCAACTGCGCGAATCTCAGAGGTTCGTTATATTTTCTGAAGAGATCTTGAGAAACGTTGAGAGGCACAGACATAATGCCGACCGGGCGAGAATAGTATCGGCGGAAAAAAAAAATTCCTTGGTGCGATAGAGTGATAATAAATATAACAATATTGATAATAAAACCGACAACGATGATGGTAATGATAATAATAATAACCACGGAGCAAACAGTAAATCCCGACCCCATAAAATGAGCCATGTCTAGACAATGAATATATCGATCGTACAATTATCTGTCATATGCAGTTTCCGATGCGAGGTATAAACTCTATACGCGTGTACGTTACGTTAACGACGTCGAAAATATGCGGAAATGAAAAGCCTTACGGATGGTACAGTTCTTCTCGCGTATCTCGATCCCCTGTAAATTATGCAGCGTATTATGCACAAGCTAAGCTTTGCAAACAATGACGATGGGCGAGCTTGACTTTGAATCGAAATGCGGAACTCGTCGGGCGTGCACTCTAAAAATCTGCAGCCAACTAATTAATTGCCATGTAATTAAAAGTTGAGAATGCCAACGCGCGTAACACCAAGATTCGTTAAAACATGACGAGAATACCTTCGTTAAAAATTTTATTATATATATATATATATATATATATATATATATATATATATATATATATACGCGTATGATACGGAAGTAAAATATTCAAGTCTGCGTGCGTGAAATCCGGCGATATTACGCGATTGAAGAAGACGGTGAAAAAACGATGGTAATAAAATGTTCAAAAGTATGTAGCATATGGTTTAACTTGACTCCATCCACGGGATACTGATAATTAGGTTTAACGTACGTACAGTTAGCTTAAAAATGTATTGGAACGAAAACAAGAGTGAACAGTGAAGTTTACCAAGTTTCACTGAACCATATCAAATAAAATATAATTTAAAGACAAAGTACCTGTGATCCGTTAAAGAATTTTTCAACACTGAATTTCAACCGTCATAACCATATTATTAACGAATTTAGAATAATCGCATTATCCTTCTACTTTTTTTTTCTGACTCGATAATAACTACATAATTGCTGCCCAAAATATAACTCATTCGCATACAAAATGAGCTGTTACTGATCAGAATTGGTCACAAGCAATGTTGATTTTTCGTTAAGAAATTATAAAATAATTATAACGTTTTTGTTTCAACCATTTTTTCAACCCGACTGTACGTCCGGCAAATCCTTAAATCGTGGACACTTATAGTATGATGCAAGATATGCTGGCATAACGTTCTGTAAACGGTTTAACAACCTATAACACATCGGATAGATTCTATAAACAAAAATTCTTATCGCACATACCTGTCCTATGACGTAAGTTGTAAAAACATTCCCCTCTTACACTCTCTCAGTCTTCCTTTAGCCCTCTCTCTCTCTCTCTCTCTCTCTCTCTCTCTCTCTGTCTCTCTCTCCTCTCTCTCTTTCTCTCTGTCTCTCTCCCTCTCTCACTTGCTTCCGTCTCGCTCATCCAAATCGACTGTGTTGTATTGAAAATTTTTTCATCCCACTTCGTTACTCTGATGCGATATTGTTAGAAAAATCTAAACACCACCAAATATTTTCATCCTTGATGCCAAGTGACGAAGAGTTATGCAACGTATTTTTATTTCTCTACTCATCGCGTTTCGATAAACAATCTTTCATACTACACAAGTGTTTTTCGTTCCTGTTTCTAGTTATTCAGCCTTCCTGGTGCATATTTTTATCCAAATATTCTTTGGAAAAACAGAAAAAAAAAAAAAAACATCAATCTTGAAATGAAAGTGAAAGTAAGATTACGCGAATCAAACAAATATGTTCATACTCAAATCGTGAGGAATATCACTTATTTTTGTCACATTTTTTGTATCGAAACTTTTGCGTATCGAAATTCAAGCATCTCAGCAAAACATTTTCCATTATTCTCATGGAATATTGAATAAAGATTTTCACCAGGATTATTTAAGATTTTTATCTTTTGAAGACTTAGCCGACTGTTTCTCTTCTGTTCTCCATATCTCGCTAGCTTTTCTCCCTTTGATTCTATTTTCGAATATACATGTAATAATCGATCAGAGCCCAACAGACGTCTAGAACAATACGGCGATGCGCGATGATAATTGGCTGTTTTCGAATTTATTATTTTTCGCTCGAATGTTTTTTTCACTTGAAATGAGTTTGACAACTCTGGGTATATTATACTTTTACCGCAGCCCGCTGTCATGGAATGTTTTGATCGTAGTTATATATTTATATATATGTGTAAAAGCCAATAAATTTTAAAAACAACGTTTAACCAGAGACGTAACGATGATAATCGAAAAAAAAAAAAAATCAAAACCATGGATGATGGTATATAATGTGTTAACGAAAAAGTTTCATCAGTCACGTTTCTTTTTCACGTTTTGTCTTTCGTATTCCTTATCTCATGGGCATATTTACGTAAGATTACGATAACCTCAAATTTTCAATATTTTGCCCTGCGTTTTCAACTGATCCCGTATATATGTAATATATTTTATATAGACGCTCAGTTGTACTATTTTAATGATATTCTCAAATTGGTCCATGATGAGATTATAGCTGAGAGTTTCTAACTATTTTAAGGTATATCTTTATATATAATGTATAATTTAAATATTAATATATCTCGAGTTAAAAAGGCGTAAGATATTATCATTTAAATATCATGGGCTTAAAGCGTCACAAATGAATTATAGTGGGAAACATCACGTCATCGAATATGTTAAATATACACACACGTAGGTATGGCTAGATATGATCGTTTAAAATTAAAACGCAGCGATTATCTATGTACACAACATCGAACGAACGACCTGTACACGATTGTCAAGGGAACGTTTCTTTTTTCTTTTTTTTTTTTTTCGACCTAAGTCTAAGCTTTAACAATACCTTCAAGTATAGTCGTTAAGCCTATTTATGTCGTGATAATTGTACCTTGAATTTAGGCGCGATCTAGCTCCGAGTAATTTACTATTTATTTATAATAATATCATCGTTTATGCACGAATAAAATTTCATAAGTCAACAAGATAAGATTGATCCTTTCCTTATCGACTAACTACGTATACTTAATTATTATAAATTTATATATATGCATATGTATTTAAATATCGATATATAAATATATATATATATATATCGAGTCTTAGTTGTCGCTTCATTACCTCCTCTTACTTTTGGGCTCCCCCCCCCCCCCCCCCTCCTCTTTTTTGCCTTTTTCATTGCGCCAATTGATACTAATCTGATAGAGTATCGTCGCACGACCGAACGTCGACCTATCACGTCGAAACAAGCTTATTTAATAAATGTGCGATAAACGAATGAGAAACCATCGAAACACATTCCAGTAGCATCGATACAGGGTATTACTAAGAAAAAAGCGCCCGTCAACTTATCCCGCCTGAACGTCTGCCACAGATTGTCAAAAATGCAAAAAATCCATTGATCTAAAGTGACGATTAGTAACAAACTATGTGTGCGTACGTGTGTGTGTGTGTGTGTATGCATTTTCTCGTGATTATTTACAATAAATTCATTCAACGAAATGTTTCAGGCCCCATGCATTTATACTGTCACATTCGGTTGTAAATACGATACGGTAAGTATGTGCGTGCAGGATTTGAATTTTAAACAGACGTTTCGAAAACAGTGTTATCAAATTTTCTAGCTATTAATCTGAGGCCTCAACTCAACGAGAAATTTATCCTTTCGTGCAATATACATTTTCCAGTCAAGTTTTCAGCCATTCCTCATAGATTCTTCGACTTTTTTTTTTTTTTTTTGGCAAAGCTGGACGATCGCGCTTCGGTCTACGTTACCGACAGTCGGTATTGGCCGGTAATGCGGAACGTGTAAAACCTAACTCGGTATACCCTGTATCGACGTAAAACTAGCGAGACAAGATTCGATTGAAACAGCCATTATTCCAATGTCTATAATTCCAACGTTTCGATGACGTAGCCCCGCCGATCCGACGCAATGATCCGTCTATCCGTGGATCGTCGTAACGTTACATTAAAGAAGCGCTAGCGCGTACGAACCATGAGATAAAGGCGATACATCGGTGAAATGTAACGTAAGGTAACGTAATGGTCGAAGATCAAAGGATCCGAGTCTGCGTTTCAGGCTACGGCTCCGAGTCGCTAGACGCATATTTCACGTTTCCTTTTAGCGTATCTATAACGGCTTACATACGTATAATCAAAAAATCATCACGTCCTCATTATTTTCTATATCTCTGCACCCTCGCATAATATATATATATATATTATCACATATATATAACGTATAATTAGTAATATATATTCTGGGGTAAACACCTGATGTCTATATCATTATTTACGGGTGTTCGTATAAATTATTCGAAGAAACCTTTTAAACGGTTCAACGTTATACAAAATATCCCGACAAGGTGATTATGTGGGTGGATATAACAAGGTAATACGCTAAATTGAGGTACAAGGGAAATTCTAATTAACGGGGAGCGGGGGGGGGGGGGGGGCAGGAGGATAGGGGGGGCGAAGCCACGTGCAGTTTCAACTCGACAAGAGGTATTCAAAACGATATTTTCATGCAGCGACGAGATGAAAACAAATATATTGATATGTGAAAGAAAAATTTATAAAAGAGAAGAAGAAGATGAAAAATCGAAAAAAAACAACAAGGAATCACCACCACCCCACATGGAAGACGAGGGATTATTATTTACTTTTTTTTTTTTTCCTTTTCTTGAGAAATTGCGATAAGGGGGGGTGGGGCGGGGTCTCCGAGGGTCAAGGGGTAAAACAATTGAAAGCCTAGAACGCAAATGGAAGACGTCTCTTAACGTGCGATTACTAATATGTAATATACTATGTTTATACGTATTATATATGTATATAGCGTTTTTTTTTTCTTTCTTTTATTCATCACGGTCGAATCTGATCTCTTGGTCCAAAAATTTCTTATCCATTTTTCTCTTCTTCTTTCGTTTCCTCGATTCTTTCTTTATATATACATACATGTATCACACTGCGACACTGCAGTATTTATACATATGGTATATTTTCCGTATGCATAGATTGTAATACATATAATATGTATACCTATATGGAGGTTAGTGCGAAAAGGGTATGTAAAAGACAAGTTTGAATAATCCGAGCTAAGCATGGTTTCGTACACTTAAAACCGCTCTGTTTTAGAGAAAAAATCGTTAACGTCAGTTGAAGTTCGACTGCGTCATTCATTTGCGCATCATTGTAGCTTGTAACTAAAAAGTTCAGATCGCTTGGTGTAAAAACGGTACAAGTGCACTCGAAGCGTCTTTCCGTAAACCGGACCGAGCTTATAATTCTCGATCATTATATTCTTAATGAATTGTGACACTGAAATGGCAAGAAATATTTGTGAAAAGGGGTATAAAATTCAAGGTATTGTCAGTATAGGTCAATTATTGTAATAAAGAGAATTTGGGTTACAAAATAATATACTATTTTTCTAGACATTCCAATATATAAAAGCGTCATACCACCCTAGCTGGGAATTTCGAAAGGATTTATAATTTTTAACGTCAATATTTCAGATTGAGCAAACATGCACTTATACCATTTTTGCACTAACCCCGTCATATATGTATACATATTACATACCTACCTATGAACTCCCGCATGCTACTAATTATATTAAACTAATTAGCCATTATATATGTATATATATAGTGATATATCTTTCTCTGTCGTAACTGAGAATATACGATCAATTTTCACAAACTTAACCGGTCACTTAATAAGAATCATGTTAAGTGTGCGCGCATGCAGTGAAATTGTTATTTTTATTACTGGTATCTATATATTTTCATATTAACTATAGTAATATAATATTACCGAATATGTTGAATGACTATCGTTAATATCCTGATCAAGATTATTGTTTAAATTTTATATATATGTTTTTGATTCCTCGTACCGATCTTTCTTCTCATATTTTATATTTCTCTATTTTTTACCTGTGTATGCTGCATATTGATATGACGCTTGACTCGTGACATTTGCATTATACTCGTATATATATATATTCTTACAACATTAAATAATATTTTCAGAATTATGTGAAGCCGTTGTGAAGAAAGGCCCGTGGTTTAGAATACCGTTGAAAGTCTTTATATTCCTGCAACTTTGGCACGAAGTCTTGGGCGTGATAAAATCGCACACATTTATATATATGTATATATTATAATAATATACCTATAACATGTAGAATTGAAAAATTCACGGTACCAAAGATGAAATATTAAATATACTTATATATGATAATTTGTTGAATACCTAGCAGATTTTAATTTATGTATCTAATGATGGATAATTTGATGCTCCTATACACTATGGATCAGATATGTGTGCTGTGTAATGTATACGAGTTACACATTATACGCGATAGAAAAATTTATTTTTTCAAGATGAAAACACAAATTTCGTCCATTCTCGTAAATTATACTCTTCTGCAAAGTTATATGTATACTGATAATGGAATAGTTACCCTTAACACACGCGTAAAGTCGATCTCAAAGCATGATTTTTAAACGAGAAATATTTGTTTTATTACATGTAGAGCGAGGACTGCGTATTCGGAAAAAGAGACGGAAACGCGCGCGGCCAATATCTGTTTCTTTCTAACCAGAAACGTAACCCTGATGTGAGATTATTCTTTCCAAAATTGATAGAAATGAGATATTGCGTGTTGAGTACGGAGAAAATATTTTTCCTTTTTAAATTTATCTCATCAAACAACAGTTTCTTTCCTCTGTTCATTGTATCAATTAACTATTAATGTGGGCATGTTTGAACACAAGAAATTAACATCACGTTGTGACATTTGATTTGTTTATGAAACGATCTTCGGAGGTTTTTCATCTCCTCGCAGTTATAAACTCTTTTTTTAAGCCTCATAAATTCTGGCGAAATATATTGCATCGATTCTTAAATAATTATCGTCGTATGCCATCGACCAACGACCAATGTCAAATGCTTAGAAAGAGACAGACATTGGGCGTGTTTCCTTCTCTCTCACTTTTGGTGTTACCACAGACAGTACAGGAAATGCGCAGTCCCATGCTCTGCGTCTATGGTATATAGCAGGCTTGCGAAGTGAACGAAAGCCGAAACAACTGCCTCTTGAAATTTTTGGAACTGTGTTAATTAGCGAGTCTAGAATTAAATCCGATCAGGAATTGAGATTATTCTCTTGGTGAACCATTTGTTTGCATCCGCGGTGGAACCGTGTAGTGTGCCAGTTAAATTCTGGGTCATTTGGATGAAAAATCGTTGGTTCTGATTGCGGAAAACACATTTGTATACACGTCTGTCTCCCGGATGGCGTAAACAAATGCGGATAAAATATAACGTTTGTATAGTTCTGGACAGCTAATACGCCACTCGAATTTTTCGCTTCTCGTCACGAATCGCTGTCAACATTCTCGCCTCGTGATATGCAATAACGATCAGAACGATTATTACTTACACAGTAACAATAACCGTGTCAATAATTGGGATACTGTTTGTTATACGATACTACACTATCTATGTTATGTATTATATCATATGTATATCATTATTGTTATTAAATTACCAGTCTCATACAGACGTGCAAAGTACGAGCCAATCTATCTATCTATCTATCTATCTATTTACCTATCTATCATCTCTAGGGCATAGACTGCATACTTCCAAGGCGACGCTCGGCGTCAAGCCACGTTGAAACAAAGCAGAAGATAGAAAAACAAACACAAGATACGAGTTTTTTTTTTTTTTTCTCCCTCTTTCTGTGAGTAACGATATTATTGACCAGCGTCGATTCTTTATATTGAAGGTATGATAATAGTGACGTAAAAGAAAAAGATTTTCGTTTTCAACAAGGTGGTTTCGATAGATAAAAAAATAACAAAAAAACCTCTAAAATACGAATGAATGATTGAGTGAGTGAGTGAGTGAATGAGTGAGTGAGTGATTGAGTGAATTTGAAAAAGAAAAGAAAAAGATTCAGACGGGTGTCTCGTTGTAAGAACTGCACGGGGCACCACCGATTGTCTGGGGACGTCGAGGATCGTAAAAAGCGACGCTCGGTAAGGTTGTCGTCGTAGCGACGGCGATGGCTTCTGAGCTTACGGAGTTAGCGGAGTCTAGGAGATGTGACGGTGGGTGATTGGCGGTCGGTAATTGGGTGAAATGCGGGGAATTGTGCGAGGGCGATGACGATGACGGGGCGGGAGCTGATTGAAGGTCGCTGATCGAGGTGGTTGACGCGAGAATGTGCTGCTGACCGCGTACCTGATATCGCTGAGGGTAACACCTGCCGCAGCAGGAACGCAGCAGCCCTCCACGTGACGCCGTGCTGTGAGCTGGCGACGTCAGCGGGGACGGAGATCCGGGCCTCTTCGGGGCTCCGTTGAATGGCACCTCCATCTCCACGAACTCGCGATCCTGAAACGCGCGTTGGGTATAGGATAGTCGTTGCTAGAGTACCTTCGATAAGAGTCGTGCCAACACGCCGCCATTGATGTCCGAGCCTTGGCTGCGCTCTTTGAATCACGGTTACAGAACGAACGATGCGCTTGTAAAATAAAACGCGACTAATCGTTAAATGGTAGGAGATTTTTTCTGTCTCTGTACGTAATTGATTGACGAACATCAAGGCTGTACCGTGATAATCTCAGGAAACTGAACATCCGAATACGCATGCGCCAAACCATGTGACTACTGAATCGGTAGATTTAACCAAATCGCGCCTTATTTTCCGTCCGCTTGTTGCAGGTTGACCAACTCATTGTCAGTCCCGGAGAGATGCTGGCTAGAAAATTTCTCAAACATTTAAGATGGCAAAAATGCGACGGATCTGCATTCGAGTCAAGGTAGCATCGAAACTGTTGCGCAATCAGATAGAGTTGGCTAGCCTGACTTGACGGACGAAAAGCTTGAAGCATGCGCACTTGGTTATTCAGTTTTCTAAAACTGTTATGGTACAGTAGTTACAAATAAATTCATCAACCTGAGATTAAGTCTTCACGTAATGTATGCCTGGTGAAATTAAGGTCACTTCAGTTTGCAATAACGGATGAGTTACATTGTTCTTGGTATTTCTATCCTGAACCAGGAACATCTATTAAGAAACATCGTGTGATGTACAGTGAGGTTCTTTACCTGCGAAACGATGCATGCCCTTTATTCAAACAACCCGAGTTAAAACTCACTTCAAGTTCAGCAAACGTTGTCAAAACAAATGACATTCAAAGTTGTCGAAAAAAATGACTGTATAACTCTGGCTGCTTGAATAATGCGCATGCGTCGTTCCGCAGATACAGGAACTCACTGCATTTTCGGATAATCTGTAATCTTTGGGAAAGTCTGTGGTGCAAAGGACCAATAAATTGCAGGTTAAAGTACGTTTAAGCTAGTTTTGATTTTTCCGCCATCGAAGTCCGCGACTAGTTGTCGAATCCGGACAGCCATTGAAAACTGGCTATGCGGTGGCACGACTCTTATTGAAGGAACTCTAAGGGAGTATACTCGTTACCAAATACCAGAGCCAGAGATCCTCCAGTTGGAGTCGAGACAGTACGGTGTTGGTTTTTGGTGCTCCACCATCTTCTATTTTGTGTCAAACCGGAAGGCCCGTATCGAGTTTCGCGACAAGGCATTTGAAATGTAAAATTGGGTTCCAGCTCGACGCGAAATATATATCGCACTTGCCGGACTCTTACTCGAGGGTCTCTTAGATAGTGGTAATTTATCAGCACAGAGTATAAATATTCATTTTGATACAGGATGTATATGATACAAATGAAAATTTTCAACAAAACATTATCAAATACTATATGCAACTAAGAATTCATTATCGCCTGAGTATTATATTGGGATAATAATTTTCTGGTGAGTCACAACATATTTTATGACAAGCTAGGAATAACAATAATAAGGTTTCATCGACAAGGTTGATCCCCCCCGACTCTAGTCTTGTTCACATTGCGCGTCGTTGAGCGTATGTACATACATACGTAGGTACAAAATTCGCGAAAAGCACTAACACAGTAGACTGCGTACAACTTTCTGCCCCGTGGCTGTGCGATGAGCCAGCTGCGTTAAACTTCCGAGAAAGCGAAAAGTTAAGCAGCATCTTTGTTATTCCGATACGCATACAATGTACAGTAAATAGGCATGGAGGCCAAGGCAGAAAGTTGCAGAAAATCTGCTACGCATGAACTTATGGATAAAGTGTTTTCTATAACTTGTCAAGTGAATTATGAACAATTAAACGAACCGTCATACATTCTATAAAAAAAACTGTCTTTTGTTACCCCTATGGCCATCAGAGGATTAGCCTCCATTGAATAAGAACACACTAATATTTATGTGGTGGCTTGAAAGATGTGAAGTGTCAAGTTTACAATTCAACCATGCGACGTTTTTCGCTCGCGCACAGACGTATTGAGGTGACCTGACCGGGGGGAATGATTTTGTTTCATGTCGTCCAATGAACAAAGGCATCTATGTACATGATGGCAAAAGTATGGGCATGACCCACTGTAATCCCTAGGTGTGGCTATTTCGAAAATACTGCAGTGGACGCGATACCCGCTGAATTCCCTTGAGACAGGAAAATTACGACATTTTGATCCAGAAAATTCGTTCTCCATCGTTTCTCTCTCTCTCCCTCTCTCGCACACTAGCTCGACTTTCTCTGTTTACCCGTAACGAGAAAACGAGGGAGAATTGGAGAGAGCACAACGAACAGTGACATTTATTACACTACTAAAAATTGGCCATTAAAATCTGGTCTGTGTAAAGCCAATTTCGCTCCATTTTTGGCCCGTTGAAGACTGCAACTGCACCATAATGGCGTTGAATTCTGCGATTAGATAGAATGGGAAGTAATTATAATGAAGAATTGAAGCGATTGTTTTGTACATCGACACTGTAAAATTCCGCGAGAAACATATAATAAACGTTTCAAGAAGAAAGGAAAGAGGTAAAGAAGGAATATTGAAAGTAAAGAAAACGAATTGGAAAGTTAAAACGACATTGACAAGCTGGTTTGAAACAACGACCATAACAACGGTAAACACAATAATAACCATAGTATACATACAGTGATATTGTATGGTATATCAATATAAACGATAAATATAAGCATAAAGTGAGAGAAATTTTACCGTAGTTTTTTCCAGGCAGCGTAACAGATGATGATGCTGTAGTTCGAAGATGTCCTCCTCCCTGTAGTTGTCTTCAAGATCGAGTCCGCTTTCCTGGGCGGCGAGGCGAGCCTCGGCGGCTTTCTTCTTGCTGACAAATGCCGCTCCGCTGGAGGCTTTGGCGATGCGAATCCTGGCCAATCTAGCTTTCTGGAAGGGCAAATGATAGACGGCTGTGAGGTGACGTGAGCTCAGAATGAAGCGATGTGTTCTGGCGAAAGATCCTTTTAAGAACAGGTAGTGCGGGGATTATATCCATCCCACGGAAGTTTACACTTCGCATTTCGCGACTCCGTGGCTACACAAGTACCCGCCTGCTTACCTACGGTAAACAGAACTTCAGACTTGGTTATTAACCCCCTTTGACTAATACCGAACGACGATATATCTTCGTTATCTCCAGTCTACACAACCGAAAGTGTCGAAAAGCGAAGAGGTTAACATGCCTTTTCGGTATGTGTATACATGATATTATAATAACTCCTCGGCGTGACCGGAAACCGATTGATATGTGAGTGCGTGTGTGTGTGGATATGTTAAGAAAAAAAAATTCGAGCGTAAATTCAAGTTCAAGCCTTTTTCCCGCTTCAACGAGTCACTTCGACGGAGTCGTATCGATTCAATTTCCCTCGAAATACACATCATGGGTTATTTACAGTCCGGGTCTCATACGTATATCCTCGTCGAATACGTGCAGCGGTGTCGCTTCCGGCCCCAACTGTCAACGCAAGAATAAGAGAGCACCCTCTTGGCTGGGGCGTGTAGACGAGGATTTCTTCAAGTCTCCAGGTCGGTCAAGAACCTACTATACAAGAACACCTAAGGATACACCTGAGGCTAGACTACCGCGAGTTGTCGGAACAAGCCAGCAACTTGTACAACAGAGGCACAAATATGCAGGGATCATCTTGAATGGGGGAAACCCAACTTTCCTCTACAAATAGTAGGCATAACCGCCTAGACGAAAGTTGGGTTCTCAGTCCGAAGGCGGGATTTCCCTCTCAAGACAACATCCGAGTGCGAGCATTCCTCGCCAACCTCCCTAAATCATGAGGCCGCAGTGTCTAATTTGAAACTAAAACAGTTCAACTTCCGAATGATGTATACGATACATATATATACCTCGTAAAAACTTGGCACTAGATTTTCAGCAGCAAGAACTTAGACGGGAATTGACCAATCGGGAAACAGCTGCGCCTTTACTCACATAAATCATCTTTCACAATTAAATTTCCACCAGTTAAAGAGCCGGGAGAGAGTGAAGCGAGGTAATCGTAGCTGAGGCTGCTGATGAGGGTGTTTCCAAGGATGTTTGAAAAGTTCGGAACGATTACAGTCGTCGCTTTAAAACCGTTGTGCGCGTTCGGCGTTCGTGTTTGCGTACATGAGCGTCAGTGAGCCAGGGGCCATAACTGTTGCCTCGTTATTTTGCGCAGCGCCTAAGGGAGTCCGGTTCTCCGACAACATCGTATATACAACACCTTTATACAGTAGCTGCACTAACCTCTCGGCTCGTGGAGCCCGACAAAGAGCACGACGCCCATGTGGCTCGAGGGTTTCACCCGGGGTAGGAAAAGGGTGCAGGAAAACGACGAAGTCAAGTAAAGAGCGCGGCGAGTATATACAGCGACATATAGCGAGAGGCGCACTACAGAGCTTCAGCAGCCACGTATCAGGCAGGTAAGGGTTTTTTTTAAGAATAATTTTTACCCGTGTAAGTATTAGATGTCGAGGGCATAAATTCGGCTGTACCGAAAGGAAACAGACTTAGCGGACTGAGTGACGATCTGCGCATGCGAAAGATAATCGAACTCTATTGGTTGACGGAATCGTACCACGGCAATATTTTCATATGCAAGGCAGGAGAGCCAACCTAATCGAAGCGAGGCATCCAACTTAAAACTCTCCCCCATTAAGGGGTGAACTATAAATATGACCAATATGACGTTCCGATGACTCGAGCAGTCATCAGTCAGTTAGCCGTAAAAGCTTGTCCAGCTTTCACTGTGTCAACCATTTGAAATAATCTTAACCATTGAACTAAACAAACTCACATCACCTACGTAACCTCAATGAAGAGTAAGGTGGCTGTCCTGCATGGAAAACAACAGAGCTCGCGCATGCGCGGACGGTTATTCAATCTACTAAATTTCACGGTTTACCTTCGGTACATAATAACTTTTCAGGTAACGGATGAAAATCAAACAACGATAGCATTTTTCATTCGCGTATCTGGTGAAAGGAAAGTAATATGTTTTTGCACGTAAAGATCGTCTGATTGTGAGATGGCAACATGCTGCAGAGTTGGCGGCTCCGATTACCTGTACGAGAGTGCATGTATCGGAACCTAGCTTAACCATCATTAATTTATTATTCGGCAGCTATTGGCACGCGAAAATTACATCGCAAAACTCTGGGTTATAAATAAAACCAACGCCGGATGTTTACGATATTAATTTCCCTGCATGCAGGCGCTTTCCTCGCCCGAGACCCGTCAGGGCAGCAAATTTGTTTTAGCTATTAAGATTTATGGCTATTTGTAACCCCGCTTCCCTGCCCCCTGTAGAATATGAAACTAAACGGCCTGAATCGATTCCACAAAGCTCCACTTGATTTGATCAAGTCAACGACCCCAAGAACTCTCGCTAGAAATTTCAAGATTTTCGTACAATGACATCACCGGGAGGTCGGATTTCGGAGATGAATTGCGTTTGCAAAGTCGAAATGACCACTCGAAATCTGGGGACAGTATTCCGCATTTCACTGCTGCACACCATTGCCATCGATATGTACTATTTCATGAATTAAATAGGAATTTACAGGCCGTGATACCCTGCGTGCTGCGTACGGCGAAACGAATCGATACCGGAAATCACGCGCACTGCTCGAACCTCGATCGTCGTGAGTTATTTCAAACGAGCAATTGTTGATTTCTCTTTCTTTTCCAAAAATACGCGTTTAACACGAATAGCGGATACCAAGAATAAATAAAATGAAAGGCGTATCGCGAATTGACGCAAGAAAAGTAGGTTGAAGATATTTCTATTCAATCTCTGTTTTCATTATAGCGTATATAATATCCTTTTTCCTCTATACCAATTTCTCTCTATAAATCGCGTTCATTCTATATCAATATATTCTATACCCGGTATGACCCAGTAAAAACCAGGCACCAAGGACAGAGGTGATCAAAAAGAAGAAGAAATAAACGCTTCAAATAAATTTCACTTATCTGTTTCTATATGTATATATATATATATACATATATGTGTACGTAATATTCTCGGCAGTATAATAATATTTACAATATTTCCGACACTCGATACTGACGCCTTAGATCTAATCAAAAATTTATCATCGACAGGCTGGACTGTATTATTGCAGGAAAAAACTACGTCCGTGGATAATTCTACCCAACAGCGGGCACCTAGCTGCTTGCAATGCAAGAAAATCAACATTTGTTTAGTTATTTTTTATATTCTCTCTCTCTCTTTCTCTCTCTCTCCCTCTCTTTCTCCTTTTTCAAAAGCAGTGGAAAGACAGAATATACAAGGGCAGAATTTGTTAGCCGTTGAAACCGTGATGAAATCACTGCGGCAAGCGTGCTCGACGGGTGGTGGGGAAAAACATGAAAAGAGTAGGAAAAAAAAGAAAACCATTGCGGGATGGTGAGGGGAGTAAACTACCTCTGCGGCAGTCAACTTATTATTTCTCCGGGGGAAATGCCGAAGGGGGAGAGAGGATGAGATTTTTGTTTCCGTTTCTTTCTACAGAAAGTAAAGAGGAAAGTTATGCCGGTACGGCATGAAATGGCCTGCGCAATAATCGGGTTGGAAAAAATGCGGAAGGAGGGTTAAGGTCGTAGGAGATGAAGCAGTCGGTTTTGCACTGGCATTAAATCGTCGTATCAATATGGCGTCCGAATGAAAAGTAAACTGTGTATATAGATGGGAAGACGTGGCCCGCGCAAGGGAAGACAATAACAAACTGCGTGGAGCTGGAATTAACAAGCGGCGCCGGACGGTAGTTAAATGCAGATTTAAACCGCTAGAGTTAACTATATACATATATATATTTATATATATATATATATATATATATATACATATATATAAATCCAATAGCATACTATACATGTATATGTATAATGTATAGTACATAAAGGATAAATATACCTCTCGACACATAAGACATACCTGTGTATTTTCACGATATATACAGAGTGATTATCTAACGGCCGAATGGTCCGTCGTCCGCTGCAATGCAATGCGCATGCGCTAGAATTCAGGAGCAACTGTTTGTCAGGGCAACCAATCGTCATAAATTCGGATGACAGATCGCCGAAATGTGTGTAACCTAAAAAATTTTGACCAGCTCTCGGTGTTGAGCACAACTGCCAGTGACAACTATCCAAATTTTTTAGGTTACGCTCACGACGGTTGGTCGCCCTGGCAAACAACTGCTCTTCGATTTTAGCGCATGCGCGTTACAACGTAGCAGACGACGGATCATTCGGCCGTTAGTAAACCACTATATGTGTATATTAAATATATATATGTATCATATATACAAAAATATCTCCAGGGCTGGTTAGGCGATGATTCGCGTGTCGCGGAATACTCCCCATCTTCTTCGCCTGTTTGTTCGTACTTTCATTTTTCTTCTTGTTTCTTTTGTTTTTTTCAATCCAACGCAACACACGCCGGGAATGGAAAATTGTGTGGGGTGGCTGTTTGGCAGAGTTGAAGGTCAATCCGGACGAACGGCTTCTCGTCATGATCGTACAAACAAATAGCGTACGGTCCGGACACCCGAGGTATGACGAAAAAGACGACGCCGAAACATCATCGAGCTACGGGGGAGAACGAACAAACAATGCCGTTTGCCAAACGAGATGATCATATTCGCCGAACGGCTCGGAAATGGGCCGAAGTTTTAGTCCCGTCATTTTTTAAAAGCGAGACACGAAGTTTCATTTCCCTCGTTTTTTTCGCTTCCTCATCTTCGTCTCCTTTCTTTTTGTTGAAGGTGAGGGGGACGTATCAAGATATTGTCTAACTGCTATCACGATGATAAATTCTGGACAATTTTTTATATTAATCAAACACATATACGTTGAGTTTTCGGGGCAGGGATCGAAAAGTAGAATTGGCCACACGGTATAAGGGTAGAAATAACGAATTCTCATAGCGTCGAAAATCCAGTTTACAAAATTTCAAAATATAAGAAGGTATAAAGTATAAAAACGCGGAAATACGGAAAGGTGAAATCGTAAATTAAGCCAAAATATCAAATCGTCAGAACTGAGACCTTAAAATTCCGACGATTCTGTATTTTAACTTTCCACGCTGCACACCTTTCTACACTTTGATTTTTATAAACATATATAATTTTAAATTTCTACATTTTTAAATTCTCTGAAGAAGAAAGTTTCGCGTCTTTGAAAATCCAATATTCTAACCTTTTTATATTTTGGCCCTTCTACTTCTTGACATCCATTCCCGGTATAGACCTGAGCTTTTTTGAAGTGGCTTATACATTACGGGTCAGAAGTCGAATTACAAGGTACCAGATTCAAATGGCTTACCCTCTGCGCTTTTCTCTTGTCAGCACGCTGATTCTGGTGATAAATGCGACTGAAGTTGCTGACGATAACCGGCACTGGCAAGGCTATGACCAAAACTCCGCTGAGAGAACACACGCCTCCGACGATTTTTCCAGCGATCGTTTCCGGTACCATGTCACCGTACCTGAAAAAGTGATGAAACAAAAAAAAAGATAAGAAAATTTCTTATTAGATCGATGCGGACACATTTTTTTTTCTCTACACCTAGAATCATTGATGCTATCTGGGAGGCCGCAGTGCGTCCTTCGGGAATTGACACGCGTTAAACCGACACGGACTCTCACCCACAATCCTTTAATTATTAAGTGCCGCGTCACTGCGGGAAACACGGATTGATACACGTCAATCCTTGGGATGCAGAATGAGTGAGAAATTTACACAGAGAATTACAGACACGTTATACAATATATCGCACGTAATGATTAGTAATTCACTTTGTACGCCGCATTATCGTGACGCACAGTTTATCCCCTGGGATAGAGTCCCGAAATATATTGGACAACCAGCAGAGAGCAGAACATGGCGTGAATCCGGTACGTGCATGGTTTCCTTCATTCGACCGCATCGGTATATGTAATGAGTAAAGCGGAAGGTGTCGAGATTTGACCTGATCCTGTGCTGATCCGATTACAGTAGCTATGATCGAAAAATAAAAGTAAAACACGCCATTGTGTCAAAACTTAGTTTCACGCGAGAGTTCGAAGGAAGAAAATATAAAACGGAAAAGCTTTTATTCATTTCATTCCGCATTTCGATACGCAAGAATATTCGCACCTGCACAGCAAAGCACCGACTTTCCGTCAGTAATAAATTCCTTCGCAATATCTGTAGTACACGGTAACGTGTTGAATATTTCATCGTGCAATGATATTGTTATACATATACTATTTATTCAGGCGTATAGGTATGCGTTGAAAGGCGATACACCGATATTTGAAAATCAATATTGGGTAGACCGTAGCATTAAGTGGTAATGCGATGGGGGGTGGGAACGGGGTAAAGTGAACTTTCTGAATACAACTTTTCAACCTCCTCTGAGCGAGCAAATATAGGTAAAATCAATTCACACACCCCTGCGATCATCCATAATTCCGTTCTGTAACCCCGTTCGACGCGAAACGAAAAAAAGATTTTTTACAGGATTTATTCCGGCAGGAAGTATGTGTCAAAAAAAAAAAAGAAAAAAACATTTTCGAGTCTCGACTGTTCGGGTTACAATAAGACTCTGAAAATATATAGTCCCGGACAGAATAGTTGGCAAAAGTATCGCGTGTTTCGGGAATAAAGTTGAGGTACGTATTTTTCTACCAACATGTATGCCATTCCTAGCTACCGTACTGTACTCTACTAGAGTATAGTTTTAAGATATTATTCATAAAATTCACTTTACCAGAGGCGTATGAGCTCTACTTTGCCCCGGTGTTTCGTGCAGCTCAGCAATAATCCAATAACGTTACGTTTTCAAGGCGCTATTTCACAGACAACGGCGAAGCGACCGTGAATAGATAAGGCTCGTACAATTCCGTGTACGAACGATCCTAGCAAATTTCAAATGCGCAGGAAATATTCGTCGGGAGTACAAACCCGTCAGTTGGTACCCTTTGTCTTTCCCTTAGATCAAGGAAGTCGCGAATGAAATATGCCTAGCTATAGACACGGAGGACGGTAGAGGAGAAAGAGGTAATAGAAGCGGAGAGCGAGAAATGGGGGGGAAAAAAATAGAATGAAAGAAAAATAATCGGGAAGAGGGCGGGAGGGGGGGGGGGAGGAAGAGGAGGAGAAGGAGGAAAGTCTCACGACGATATTCGCCCGGATTTGCCCTCCGCATCGATTTAGAGCGTCTGGTCCGACGACCATGCGCGCCGCGAAGCGGTGCTCCGGGTAGGATTCCCCGTTGGGTTTTACATGGGATTCGTACGGGTTCATATCCGTTTCGATTTTTCCATATGCAACAATATTGTCACAGATAAGGTGGGACTTATGCATCGCGTTTTTTGCCGCTTCGGTATCGTCGACAGACAAATCATGCCGTGTACAGAGACATTGTAAGGTAAATTAGGGTGTTTCGGAAAAAATTATTTGTCGTTTTCCACCGTGGCACCTTCTAAAATGTTTGTTTGGGTCAAAAGAAAGATTGTGTAAAAAGATGAGCGTTCTACGTTATGTGGAAGATCCCACATTTGATATTTTAATTTTCTTTCACACTTTTTTTGGAATTCATCTGGAATCACGTTGTGGCACTTCAATTATTACTTCTTTTCTGAAATTTATATTCAACCCAAAGATCCATAACATAACGATATATTGAACGGGAATCTTAGTTTCTTAAACTAAAAGTTCATATTAGATTACAACTATTTTACGAGATTGAATTAATAATGAAAAAGTTGTCAGATACATTTCTCAAACATCAAGTGGAGACTTAAGATTACAACTTTGGATCTTTTTTGTGGCGTAAATTGATGTTATGATTGATGTAAACAATAAAAAAAAAATTTTTGATCCCGACTCTTCATAAATTCAAAATATGTAAAAAAGAGAAAAATCGAATGAGCGCGATATTTCACAAAACGTAAAATGCTCATCTTTTGACAGAATCTTTCTTTGAACCTAAACAAACGTTTAAGGGATGCCACGGTGGAAAACCGCTTATTATTTTTTTCTGAAACACCATAATTTACGTGGAAGGTGCATGGAAAAAGTGCAAATAGAAAAGGGAGCAGCCAGTATTAAAATTTTTTCAAGACTCGTTTCGACATCGTTTTTCACTCTCAACCTTCCGACCGTCCCGATCTTATTTCAGGTCAACGATATCGTGGCTCGAATTTCCCCCTACAATTTGGCAACGACTACTGGAGAATCTCTTTAAAGGAAATTCAAGCCAGTCTTCAATCGCCCAGCCCTCGACAAAAATTTGCGTGGCAAAGAGCGATCGTTAAAGAAATATGTTATACATATTTTAAAAACAAAATTGCGGCCGCTCGATGCTGGTAATATCATGCACAATTTCCGCTTATTATAATTTAAAAATCATAAAGGGTTGAACGAATTAATAAGCGCAACGAAAAATCCCGTTATTCCCTAATTGGGCTGGTATTTCCGTCGCACGCAAGGGTCGTCGGAACGCCGAAAAAAAGCGGAAAGCTAGTGATAACACATCCGAGTGAGAGAGAAAGAGAAGGGGGGGGGGGGGGGGGGCAGGTAGAAAAAAGGGGAGAGGGATAATTCAGGCAGAATAAATAACCGAGACTTTATACAAACGAACGCGCTTCCGTCCGTCTTCTTTTATCCAACCCTTACTTTCTATCTCGTTCCTTATCCCTCTTGGAGAATAAATAAAAAGCTTTTCTCTCTCCTTTTACGTACCTAGAGACCACTCGCGCATATGCATAGGGTATGTACTTATACGTATGCATTTACAGGCACAGTGAAGAGCGCGCGACATAAAGAGGAAAAAGCAGGAGGACCTACCCCAAGTAAAATATCCACCTGCAGAGCATCGTCGACAAGCGCGGCTTTCTCGGCAAACAAAGCGACTTCTCGAGCTGCGGTGGCGCCTGAATAATTGAACAGGTACAATTTCCTGGTCGGTGAAGAGCGAGAAAGAGAGAGAACAGAGCACTAAAACTACGGCTCAGTTGGTTGGGAACGGGTAGCAGGAAATTGGAAACAAGGTTAAAAACGAGTTCAAAAAAAATCTTCCACCGCGTTGTCGTTGAGTATGCGAATTAGTCAATTATTCATCAACTGTGTTTGCTTTACACCGAGACGATACGGTAAAACTTAACACAACGAACATTCGATTGCGCGTGCGTGAGCTTTGTCGGATTTTCATGCAGGCTGGCCAACTCAGGTTCCGGCTGTCCAACGTAGCCTATGGAGGTTATGTAAGCGATTAGACTTTTTTGGCTAAGGCAGCTATCAAATAGTTGATGCAGGGATTCGGGAAGGCTAGGCAAACGTTTGTTGCTAACAGACTGACGATCGACGACTGCTGCGAGTTATCGTAAGAACGTAATTTCGGTTCGTCACTTCACGTGGGAGAGTTTGGTATTTTGAGTAAGTTGGCTCCCCTGCCTTGTAGACGAAAATATTTCCCCGGTACAATCTGGTACACCAATAGAGTTCAATTATTTTTCCCATGCGCAATTCGTCACTCAGCCTGCCAAGTTTCAGCGGTTTCCCCTCGGTAAATACGGCAACAGAACGCAAAGTAGGATGGAGGAATTATGCCCAGAGAACAAGATCGAAGAAGGACGACGTCCAGCTAACCATTTTTCTTTACCAAAGTCTGAGAGATGGATCAAAGTGTCACGGGGATTTCCCCCGAAGGTCTTTTGACGGTCTGGACGTTACGAGGGAAAAAAAAGGCAATTGCGTCCATCTAAGCCCGCGAGATTAAGGGGGGTAGCAGCCTCGGACTATGACCCGAGCACACCATTGATGAAATATTTGTCCACACCCACTACAACTGACGAAGAACCATTTGAGAAGAGGGACCATCGTCCCGAAAAAAGGGATAAAGTTTGGCACCTTTCAAAAAGATCAACGATGAGCAGGTCACGTTCTCAAAGCAGAGTCCGCGTGCCTCCTTTTCTGTATCTTTTTTTTTTGACTCTATGTTGGACTATGATCATTGACGCGAAAAGGCTTCGTCCCGATTCCAATGCCACAGCTTTTGAGGCATGAATGAAAGGAAAATGTTTAGAAAAATGACGTCTGTAGGAATGTCTTCTGCGTATAACATGCAGATCAGCCGTTAGCATATCTTCTGAATGCTGCAGCCAGTAGATCCCGAATAGCATAGATATGTACTATGTTCGTAGCTATACAGATTTAACAGTAGAAGCACGTAATGCCCGTGTTCGAGAGGATTTGCCATGAACCGAAGCCAGTATCTCCGGTTATCAGAGCGTGGATTAGTCAGAAGCCTGCATGGGCTCCTTGGATTTTATTGTCGTGTACCGCACGCAGTGGATCTGTGACATAAAAGAAGAATAAGAAGAAGAGCTTGTAGAAGGAGAGAGAAAAAGTCAGGGTGCAAAAATAGCTGGTGGTCGATAAAGCGTGTAACCCACTCGCGTGAGTAACTGGGTTTATATAGGATAAAGAGAGAGGCGATATGGTAGGACGAGTGGAACTGCAACGGACCGCGCTTCGAATGCCTCCGATCAGGAAATCTATCTTTAGCTCTGTGCCAGGAATACTCGGGGAACTTAGACGCGGGTCGCCCTCTCGTCTTCAGACGGGCGTAAAGAGACGCTGTGCATCCCGCGACACGCGTCTCACCGACAGGGAACACCTTGAACTTGTCCCGGACGAGACTTCTCGTCTGGTTTCGTGATAAAGAACAAAAAGAAAAAACGTAACAACTCCACGCAGGATCAAGCGCCGACCAAAAATATACCCGCGTGTATATCGAATTCTCGATTAGTCTGTGTATTCACCAGATGGGAATCCACTGTTCCGATCTTCGTTGCACCATAACGATGCTTTCATAACCGCTAAGAAGAATGCGTTCCCTTTCCATACAACTCTACTCCGACAAGTAAAAGTAGGTCCTATTAATTTTGGAAAATATCAAGATGAATAATGATCACCAAACTGATCGTGAATTATAGTTTTCATATCGGTATAACGTCAACCTTTACTAGCAATAGCGTTGAGCTTACTCCAAAAAACTTCATTGCTGTACTCTGAAGGCGGTAGAAGAACATCTACGATTACTTCCACTGAGGAGCTCTAACGTTCTGTCACATTTCACCATCTGTAATATCAAGTTTGAGAACCATCGTACGTAAGCGCTTTTACGATTGTTCTAAACAATTCTCTTATTCCTCGTATACTCGTAATAATCTAACAATCAATTACGACTATCTGACTCACGAAACGTTAACGTTTTCAAAAAGATATCATAATGGAAAGAGATGCTCTGTTTTTTGACAAATATGTTCACCACGGCGTAAATTTCCATTTAGAAGTTGTCTCTTGACCTAAGAACTGTAGTTCTAAATCTCGGTCCCAAATCCCAAGAATTACGGGATAAAGAAAACTTGGAGGGTGAACCTTACCTTTAATTGATAATGAACTTTACTAAAACACGAACTGTTTCACCCATCCTGGATGACGTAATTGAAAGCGGCGCTTTTCGGCGAAGATTCTCACTAAAGTATCACGGCTAGCTTTGGTTAGAGAGAGAGAGAGAGAGAGTAAAAAAGTATAGAGTAAAAGAAAAGTTGGCGCGGTTGAATAGTGAATACCTTTACCCGAGGAGCACGAGTCTAAAGTAGACCGTGGAGATGGTCGGACGTGTATTTATTTAGAGGCACACGGGAGTCGTAAAACACAATTAAGTAATAAATGTTGACGGTTAAGTAACTATGCTGTATAAAATTCCGGAGACTCTGGAAATGACGGTCGGTGGTAGGAGAATTCAGTACCAGCCTTAGTTTACGATCATTCGTTCTTCCTTTGTTTTCCAAATTCTCGCTGGTCCGATCTATTATTCCGCGGGTAAGATACGCCACACGTTTGTATATTTAGGCCAGACTAAAGCCGATTCCTTCTATATAATACGTGCTTGACTCCCGAGACAGATTATCGACCGTCGAGATGCTGACCGTCTCTCTGCAAGTTGATTCACGGAACATTTTTGGAACAACTCCTGGCTACGCGACCGAATTCGACACTCCTTAAGCGAGGGGATCTTTTTTAAAATTCGTGGACCCAGCAGAACTTTCGTTACCTTTTGGTTGCATAATAGGACCAAAGATATAATACTGTAATGTGACACTAAATCATTGCATGCCTCCATAGCGTCGAGCAAAATAGAACATTATCCGGACGTTACTGTTGCGATAGACCGAGAGTCTTCCACGTTTAATATTCAATTCACACATCTCATACAGGTATGTGCACTGACAATTCCGGTACCAGTTCTAAAGGCTCGGAAATGCACGTCCAACTGCATTGAATTTATTTGCAGTTACACTCTCCGTGCCTCAGGTAACTCACATGCATTATTATCTTCTACCTTTTCTTCCATTTTTTTCCCTGCTACCACGTATTTAATTTTTCGCTCATAAAAACGTGTATTGTCCACATTACGCTACACAGCGTACCATGCATATGGAGCAGTGTAACATGACGAGTCGTTCGTTAAACAGGCACGCTTAGTATTCCATTCATCTGCTCGTACCTATGTACATGATACACATAAACGTGCAGTGTAGAATCCAATTTTTCTATCATCAAATTAAGAAATCTACGCGGCCATGGAACTCACGTTAAAATATCATTCACTACCTCGTCGTCGAGACTCAGGCTGGAATTGGCTTCGACGTTAACCACCGCCTGCTCGTATACCAACCCACTACTACCCACCAACTCGTGCGCGCACCTGTTGTCCAACGGTAGCAAATTTAGCACGGAAGCCAACCAAGCAATCGCGCGCCATCGCCACTTATCGACCCGCCAACAACTCGACCCGATCTTGAGGTCTTTTCGCTGCTGTTATAGCAATCCACACATAAACTAGTAGTCTAGTTACCCAGACCACGGACTTACATACAGTTCTGGAAACTCCAGCGGAAGGGATAGGTCGCTTATTGAAAACACATTGGTAGTTCACAAGTCGCCAGTAGGTTCGTTGCGATCTTCATACCTTCGGTAGCGCGAACCAGTGTCACCAACTTGGGAGTCTTACCCTTAAATTTAGGGGCAAAATAACTGCACTGGGGTTTTTTAGGGGGGAAAATGTTGAGAAATTTTTTTAGGGGATTAAGAAATTTTTCCCAAGAATATGGATACTAGATTTGCCATTGTAATTTTTTTAATATCTTTTTATAGGTACGACATCTGGGCGTGTACCGCATGGAGCCCAAACAGTTTACAATCACTTGACAAGCTCCGTAGTTGTTTGACACAGAATTTTTTTTAATTTGACGTTGTTAATAATTCGTTGTTTTCGTTAATAATTTAAAAAAATACTTGCCTACAATAGCTCCAAAATCTAGATATTAGAATAGAAACGTGCATTTCCTACCTATGATATATTTTTCAATGTATCAATATAGGGGGTTTCAATTTGATTTTAGGGGTTTTTGAAATCGTTCTTAGGGGGGGAAAAAATTCAAATGTTGGCGACACTAGCTCGGGCAGACCCGAACGGGGGATTCGTATAAAAAATTGTGGTTCAGACAAGGACAGCACTAGTCACCAAACGCTGTTTGAATCATTATTGAGGTTATGTATATCATGATCATGGTATTAGAACCGCAGCGATGACTAGTGGCCTCGCTATAATCGAAACTTCCCCTTGCTGAACAACGCTCATAATCGTGTGCTCCCAGCATAGGAGTATCCAGACTTGTATGTAAGACCGTGACCCAGAGACTACGTTGCAGCAGAGCCACACTTGTGGTATACATAGACTGCAAGGCCGTATGAAGCGTAGTTGAAAAGACCTTCGACTCATCGGCAAGGAACCAATGGTCATGCGCTGGATAAAAAGAAGAAACTTGAAGGACGGTTGATCGAGGAAAAGCCCAGAACTATCAAATAATTCGTTAGAATAACTGTCATTACGTAAAACCTGATGGTCAGAGCATTTAACTTGACACCCACTTGAATGAAAAGAGAAAAGTTTCGAATACGTGATTGCGAATGTTTGAAGCGGCAACCTCCATCCTAATTGGATTTCCTGCCGCGTGCAGGCCAAGAGCAGTAAGACCGAGAAGGTGGAGTACGAAGCGAAGACAGATTCGTTCAAGGGAAATATTTGCGTACTAGGTATTGATCAGGTGGACTTAGAAGCCACTTGAAGCTCGCAGGTTTTTAAATTCCACAGCTAAATATAAACCGCAAACACTAACCACAGCACCTGGGCTAATTGGATATAAATAAAGATACATCGAAATGCCAGGGGCTTGATCCATCATTCCAGCAGCTAGCACCTGCTTTGGTTTTGATTGAAAAAAGAAATAATTTGCCGCCGCCACTGCTGCCGCTCTATTGCCTTCATTAAAACTAAGAAATTGAGGATATTAATACCGTGCCGCTATCTCTTTTTAACAATTGATCTAGACCTTATAAATAACACGTCAGAGTTCAAAACGCGCCTCAACTGGACGATTGATTGAATATAAACCATGGCGGATCAGAGAGTACCTACAAGCCATGTTTACCATTTTCAATAGCCAGATGGCTCGATTAACTTTCATAATGTCGATCAATGGCCCAATTCTCATAATCAGGACCAATTATCTATTCTCTGCATCAAGTGTGGCGAAATACGGTAAGAACAATGAATGCCAAAAACACTTTTCCATCAACTGTCATTAAAAATAATCGGAAAAGTGTGTATAATCCAAATCGATGCCGAAACCCTCACTAACACTGACTTTTCAAACCTTCGAAACATTGAATTAACTCATCTCAGTCACCATAAAAAACTGATTGCCTTATTTCAAGATATGGTCTAACCTACTTGAAGTCGGGTTATCGCTCAAACAAATTTCTGATCAGATGCCAGCTACCGGAAAATAAATGGTGGACTGCTAATTGCATGGACTTTCAACTTTGCGGCTAATACATCGCTACGATATGAAAAAGGAAGATTAACGAAATTTTTTCACGATACTCATCTTATCCCTTCCAAGTGTATTTAGGTACATAGGAGTTGGAAGTCTGTGTATCGGGAAACGATGCACTCATGTTTTTTTGTCTAGAGTTTGTCCACTTTCGGCTTCTCCACCGCCTGGCGTTTATTATCAGTTTTTGGCACAGCCTCACCAGTGCAGCAAGCGATCCATCCGGACAGTAATTCTTCAAAGTAGTACAAACGTTGAAAAGGATAACACAAGGTAATGATTTATGTTCAGTAAACAGTCCGATCATCTTTTGAACCGTATCTGCAGAGAAAGACTCCAAAGGATGATAAATTCTATAAATACACTCGAGATCCTCACTAAACACTTCCCTGCCGAGTGCGTAAATAGTACCGGGCATCAAAAGTGCAATCAAATTGATCTCCTGCCGATAGAACCTCTGCAGATGCTCGTAAGAGCTTCTCAAATAAACTTTTAACCAAGTGAATGTATCGAGACGTTTGTTTATTATAACTACGGTGATCATAAGTCGTAATTTAATCGTCATCGTTATAATACAAGCACGCGATTTACCAGTCGACGAGCAGAGCTTATTCATCGATTCCCCCCACGCGTGGCTTTACACTCCCTAAATCGTTTCTAGTCAAATTTTGTTATGTGTAATAGCTTCCGCATGCGTTTAATTGAACCAATAGCGAATGCCTTCTTGGTTTCGTTTTTCCTAACGTAACTATTCCCTTTGAACAACTACCAAACGTATCTCCATATCACCCCAATAGACATTCCAAGCATACTTGTGATCGAGAAACAGTGTTCCTTTTCTAGCCAACTGTAACATCAAAGGCCGGCTGAGCCGGCTGCGGAAGTGAATTCACACTGACACGTGACCGTAGACTATCGAGGATTGAAACTAGACCAAACCGAGAACAATGCGTGATGTTAGTAAAAAAAGAAATGAAGATGTATTAATGTTTTGTAAGTTGACGTTTCAATGCAGTTTGTATAGATATATATCACCCGATAGGTATGTTTGTACAGGCAGATTTAATAGGAATTTAACGAGTTATTCACTGTATTCTTTCACGGCATGACGATATCGCGGATAAAGTGAACAGAAAAGATCCTTTCACGCTTCATTCAAATACTCACAAAAGTTTTGGCACGCTCGTGACTGCGCTCTGTCCTCTGTTTCTATAATGTTGGACCACGGAGAAAAGCTAATGATAAGGTCGATCAATCAAACGAACGGGGTGAGGGGAGGACCGTGAGAGATGGCGGGTTGACGGAAGTGACGGTTTACGACGGAAAGTGGTAATCAAATTTGTAGATTACGAAGAAGACGAAGCGGTCGACCAGCCCGTTTTTTGGTACCATAACATGTATACAACGCGATGGGAAAGAGTCTTTTCATGAATACCTTCGACCCTCCTCTGAGCATAGGAAAGATTTTAGATTATGAACGTTCCGTGCAAACTTTGCCACAGCGTAGAGAGGTAAAACCGTAAAGAACACTCGTGAGACCAATTCTGAACAGTTGACAAAAAGAAGAATCCAACTTCTCTATCCAAAATGACTCACTTGCGCGGTGGATGGATCGTCTAATAACAAATCATGTCCCAAGCACATCGTTCAAACCTTGTAAATAACAGGCCCGATTCTCTACAATTCGAACGTTCAACCCACGATCAAATGAACCCATCTATATTCTGGGATAATGGCGATCGACCTGCACAGTGTCGGAGGCGCAGACCATTACATTTGAAAGCTCGTAAACTTGGGACTATAAAGTACGAAAGAAGAAGACGAAAAAGAAGAAGAAGAAGAAGAAGAAGACGGAAGAGGAAGAAAAAAAGAAGGGGTCTCAATCCGTGGTGAAAGACATTGTGATCGGAGTGAAACTCTATACTTACGTTGGAAGCTGACGTAAGGAGTAAAGATATTGTCGAGGGCCAGAATGGAAGTATCATAAGATGAAAAAGGAGCGAAGCTGGGAAATTTTCTTTGACGGTCTTGATGAGAAAATATTATCGCGCTTCTTCCAGGAAGAAGGGAATCGTCTCCTCCGGTTATCCCATTCAAAGTAGGTACCGCCGCCACTCGACTATCCATTGTTCCGTCCGGCAATCAGTAGCAAACTGCGCCACATTCTTATCGATTAACGGTTACTGGCAGCACCAGCATTTCTCTTTTTAACCGTACCGTATATTGCGAATCCTCTCTTTATCCTCTTGACAATAAGTAGCAAGTGCGGAGCTGAGCGTAAAGTTCCACGGCCTAAGGCTGTTATTACGGTACGTACTCCAAACACCCTCCGCTCGATCACCATCATGCTGATATTATCGCGATACACTTGCTAAACCGAATCGGATATATGGGCATTGTTTGTCGATGATGGGTCGGAAATTGAAGCTAGAAGTATCCCCATGGTTTTCACTTCTTGACATTTCAACGTTTGCCGCAGACTTCGCAAGGGTATAAGGGTAAAGGTTTTAAGGTACGCCGTTAAAATGGACAATAACCGTTCAGGGGTTGGGAGTAAACGTTCCAAGTGGCATTCAACGTGCTTGCGTTACGGTCCAAAGGTGTGGACTCGTTTCTTTCCCCCCATGGCGACGCTTACCGACGGGGAGGATATAACGTTAACTCCATGGCGTTCGATTGATAAAGGGACAGCTCGTGTGCCGTTAGAAATTGCGTATTTGTAGCCTGGATACGATGGGAGGAGAGGGAATGTTTACTTGGCGACGATCTAAAAACTGACCACGATACCTTTCAAATGTTTGGCTTGGACTCGAGCCAAAGTTTAACTATGTATTACGGTTTTGCGCTCTGGAGTAGCCCACCTATGTGTGTGCATCCACGTATTATTTACTATATCTAACTATCCAACAACTCCCGACAAAGCCCAGAGGCCAGGATTAAACGAACAATTCTAGGCACATATACATACATACATACATACGTATCCGCAGCAAACGCCGCAAAACAAAAGGTATACGGTTACTTTTGATCTCGTATCTCTAGAGCCCTCGCAATCGTCAAGTAAAATATCATACAGCCCAGCGGGAATAACGATTGAAAGCAACTGGAAACGCTGAAAGGTTCTCTAATAACCAGAAAAAGTTCACTTTCGGAGTTTTAGAGCAATTCTCAGCCCTCTGCATCCCTCTTCCCTTTCACTCTCTCTTTTTTTCTCTCTCTCTCTCTCTCTTTTCACCGCTGCATCATTTTCTTTTTCTTTGAAGATTCTCTACTATTATAATACTTGGTTAAACCTAAGGTCCCTAGCTGTATACTTGATGCCGTTCCAACTTTTTTGCTCACCTATAGGAAGACCCGTAGCGTTAAAACAGACCCGTAATCTCTCTTAACGAACGTATTCAAAACTCACCGACTATTAAATGTAGAGGCGTCAAGAAATAATCGCGCCCAGCTTTGGTTAAAGTGACGCCGTCAGTGACGTGGGAAATCCGCTTTCAAAGCTTAGTGATTATATTGTACGCAATGCCGAAGAGAAGGTTTTAATAATGTGCAAAACGTTTCAAATTTCATTAGACCAAAATAGATGATCCCTTGTTATTTCCCTTCCGTAATCCTGTTTTGTAAAAGAAATAATAAATTCTAAAACCACGTATAGATCACACATGGTATACGACAGTACTGCGTATAACACGTACGCTATACGCATTTAAATATTCCAACGACCTATAAATATCTTATGCCACGCGGTGCGAGACATACATATTCTGAAATCATATTTACGAATGTATACGTAAAATGGATGGAGAGAACACGATTTTGCCGCATTTCCATATTTTACGAGTGCTGCAAGGAAAATCTCACGTCTTTACTTGAGATTGGAAGAAAAGTTAAATCCATATATGGCTCAACGTTGATAATGTCCAATATCCTTGCATCTTGAGTCAATTTTTATAGACAGAATCGGCGAGACGACATTGCCAAAGATTTTTCAAGGACAGTTTATGGGTAGGAGCAAAAGGTGCGACGTGTGGAAAAACGATGAAGAGGCTCTTTAAAATCTGTCGCCGGGTACACGGCAGAGGCACTTGAGAGATGAGAGGAAGAGCGTCTCAAATGTGGGATAACGTTACATGCATATTATAAGGAAGAAGATGATTGAAGCGTTTTTTGATACACTTTCTTTGGGCACGGAGAAATATTAGCGAAGGACTCCATCATATTATATTGCGACAAAATATGTTCCGCAAGATATTGATCTTGGAAATAAAATCCTCAAGAATCGGAACGTCAAGCATGTACACACATCCGAGCAACGATGTAACATCTTGAAACTGCTTTGCCTAAACAAATTATGAACGAAACTTCTGGTCGTATCTCATCCAATACTACTTGAGATACGACTATTTCACTTTCAAGATGAAGTTCAAGAGCCGAACGTAAGAATCGTACACTTTGCGTTGTGCGTTAATTTCTTCGCCCTTTTTTCCAATAAAGTACTAATAATTTGTGGACCGACACTGACTGAAAAAAATTGTATTAAAAACCATTTCTTACCCTCACCAAAATATGTAATACCGACCATTCTTCATGGTTCGTTGTGACTTTTATTCTCCGTTTTCATTCTTCATTTTCCGTTCTCATTATTTTACGGTGTTACAAAAAGGGAGTGAGAAAAAAGAAGAGATAACACAGTCTTATACATTCTCCTTGAGGATAAAAGAAAAAAAATAACTAGGAAATCAGAGAGAGAAAGAGAGAGTGAAAGAAAGATATTGTAATGAGATGATGTAAAGTATATCATTTTTCTTTCTCCCTCAATGTCGTATGATTTCTTACGAATTTCAAACCACGCGAGATCCTCTACTTTTCTGTGTTTTTTTTTTCTACTCCCCTCCTTATCCTTGCGTCTTCAAAAATAGTCTTTTCCACGAGTTTTGGAGCACTGAAATTCCTCACCTTACCGTAACGTGAGGTGATCTCAATCCCAAAATGAAACAACTGCCTTTTTACATCTACACATACATACATACATACATACATACATATACATAAATGTACGTAGACGCACACCAGTGATCATTTATTACTACGCGCCTCTTTTATAATAAAGAAACGACGCACAATGACGCAAATGTATTGTGGCGAGAAGAGAAGCCTTTGTCGTTTCGTACTTAGCGAATAACCCAGAGGCTCGAGAGACGCTTCGTTAGCAGAAAAGCAGGATCAAGAGTTTTTTTTTTAAATCCCTGCAGCATAAGGTATCGCGCAACGATCAATGCTTTACACCCCCATTAAACTCCCGAATGCACGCAAATTTTCACACTTGCCTTATGCATAAGTATGTGTTATATTCTACACGACTATCTTTGTAATAGATATAAGCTGGCAGAGTAATTGATCGTCCCGAAAAAGGTAATTACGAGCCACAGACTACTATTAAAATTACATTCCCATTTAATGGTAATCTGGGATTCGGGATTTATCCTTCACTGTTAACTTCGATAAGGGATGATATATTGCACAGATACCGAGGTTGCGGTTCAAATGGCGAATCAGGCTAAGCCAGCGAATCTACAGCTCATTCCCATAAGGTTCTCTCTTTTCCTCTCTCTATCCGCATAAACTATCTCTGAACTATTTTCGTTTCTTTTTCGGTATATAACAGCCGGAGGAGACTTGTTCGAAGACCGAAATGAAAGCATCTATCTATCCATCCATCTTTTCTTCTACGAAGCAAGGAAGGAAGGGGTAAATTGTTTCGAACATTTGAAGTTGAACATCGAAGTTTCCTCGGATATGAAAGTCTAAAAAGAAGGTTAATTGTTATTCTCTGTTTGTGAAATTTTTTCCATCTTGATACGTACACACAGATTGAACGCATTCGGCAATTCTCGTCAGCTAATTTTCCGGGCAACTGCGTTTGCAATTTCGGGTCGTGCAATTTAGCTGCGGGAATTTGCTGCAAGCAGTGTGGGGGATTATCGAGTGATCGTTAGCAGCGTGAGAACGAGTAGTCTAGAGCTTAAAAGTGCGAAAGAGACCGAAAAGAAAGTATAACGATCTATTATTTGTGCATCTAGTGCGTGCACAGACGGAGACACGTATATTTAAGTGTATATTTTACCCAACACCGGTTTGCCAAGCGGAAACTACACGGATCGTCTGTACACAAAAGTTCTACAGGTATATTATCTATGAATAAAACTTAAATCGAAGAAAAAGTCACCAATCAGCCTAGACAACGTGGCAAAATAATACGACACCTATATAGAACCAGTGGAGAAGGGTGAACTAATCTAGGTTAACAATAGGTAAAAATAGATCACATGGAAGATAATAATAGATTAGCAGACTTCGAGATAACGAACGGGGATAAAGAAATCTTTACAAAAATGGATCCTGACGGAGTAAACTGGTCACCGGTAGAACGATAAGGTCAATAACTAAAAACGTATCAAAACGCGACGTGTGGGATGAAAGGACTAGAGACCGTGTCGAGTAGAGTCGGATCGTCAGGGGCTACCAATCAGTACTTGAAAAATGTCATATAAGGTCGGTGAAAAGAGGTGAAACACGTAAAGAATTCCATGAGTGGAAACGTCGAGTGATTAAGTTAAAAGCAACAAACTCTCCTCTCATGACGTACGGGTAGGCTTCTCATCCATGACACGTCTAAATGTGCCTACTCTCTCTCGTCACCCGAGCTGCTAAAGCTCACAAGGAGAAAAGGGGGAGGGGAGGTGGGAGCTCGGGAAAGCGGGGGAAATGAGCTTTACCCAGTGACCGGAATACCAACGTATGTACCGTACGTATGTACATACGTGGAGAGATGTGATAGACACTCAGAGGCGTTATAGCTTTACCTTCCCCTCCACGTAAGGGAATCTCTATCGAGTTTGCCAAACTCTCTAATTGTTTGTGATCTTCGAACTAAGGATCCAACCAAATTATTAATTCGGTTTAACTTTTTGCCATTGAGAATGAGAACATATAAGTCGCTTTGGAATGGCGGAATATTTCACTTCTACCAGAGGATAGGGAATTGTCGCGCATTTCACCGGCGTTGAGAAGGTACGACTCGAACGAAACTACACTAGCCTGACATTGTTCGATAACGTACGTATAGCATGGAAAAAATTCCAAAGAGGTCCCCAATAATGTACATGGGAACGCAGGGCGTACCTGTCCGAGTAGCGTGGCGACTTTTATACTATGAAGAAAATTCATGGCCCACGCGAGTTGTCGATTTATTTATAGCCAGCCCTACGTACTGCGGAGAGGCGTAGCCAAGTATAGTCGCCGCAAACGTGTGACGCGTGGCTCGAGAGATCCGTCTCTCTACAGTATGCCAACACCATGCATGCATACCAACACACGCACATAGTCAGAGAGAGACACGCTGCGCCGAAGAAGAGAGCCGAAGAAAATCGCGCACTGGTACCTTCGAGGTGACAAGATAAATACTCGCCAAGGTAAGAACTCACCCTAGGGTCGTCATGGTGACAATGGTGTACCAGAAGGCGGCTGGAATCGATGTGAAGTTTGTACCCTCGACATTTTTCTCGGCGTAGAACATAACGGTAGCGAATATGATGATGGCCATAGCCAACGAGAACACCAAAAACCCGAGTTCAGAGGCACAGGATTTAAGAGTGTAGCCCAGGATCCGTAGCCCCTGGGAGTGACGGGAGAACTTGAAGATTCTGAACACCCTGAAGACACGGAGGGTAACGAACGCCCCTGAGACGTCATCGTTGTCGGTTATACCGAGTCCAATGTAGTACGGCAGTATAGCGACAACGTCGATTATCGACATCACGGACCTAACGAATTTGCACCGATCCGGTGCCGCGAAAAGCCTCAAAAGATACTCGGCGGTGAATATCATTACGCAAGCAGTGTCCAAGCAGAAGAAAACTATCTTGTACCGTTCACCACAGGGCAAGGTACCGGCACGCCCGGGTCTGTGTCCGCAAGGTACGGTCTCAACAACGTTCGCCATCACGCTGACGGCTATGAAGAATCCCGTCACATAGTAAAACACAAGCGCAGCCGTTGATGTATGCGGATTTTCAAAAGCCCGCCACATTTTTTGCCGTAGGTTCGTCAACTGTTGAAGATTTTGGTCACCGTTCTCGCTCAGTTTATCGTCCATCAGTCGTTCGGCGTTCTCTCTTTTACGGTCCCTGTAATCCTCGTAGCAACAATCGCCGATAACGTCCGGCAGGATACCAAAGAACGCCAACTCCTCGTCATAGCTTGTGAGACACTCGTGCTTGGGATAATGGAGCTTGCCGGTCCTGTAGTAGTTCAATATATGCCGGAATATGTCCGGATCACGGTCGAAGAAGTACTCCTTGGTGTCCTCGTCGTAGAAGAACTCCCGCTCGTTAGAACCGAGCAGGGTGTCAGGATATTTCTCTAGGGTGTTACGCCAGGTCTCGAACCGTCGGCCGCTCACATTTATCAGGAGCTTTTCGTCGTCTGCTTTTCGCCGGTCTTTCGGTATCGGCGGAGGCGGTAAGGGGTGCGTAGCGATCGGCACCCATCCTATGGCCGCTGCTCGAGCGAACGGCAACCAGGCGGCGACCGATGCCATCGCGATCCTCGAACCTCCTTCACCCTCACGGCCCGTTTCACCCTTAACTTAGCCGGTCGGGAATTACCAGACCTGGTCGCTGGACTGCAGAAGCCGGCCCGAAAATTTCCCGGACGAAGAGCCCGGCGACGTGTACGACGTTGACGTTGCCCCAGACATATCGGAGAGGATCGTTGAAACACACACGTGGGTCGCACCACCGTTGTTCAGCAGAACATACCGCACGAACAACAATTCCGCAAGCCTATTACGTGTACGTATGCAGTATAGGCGTTCCTGTACCTTACGCTACGTGTAAGTCTGACTCCAGGACGAGCATTAGCTTCTATCCATTAGGGTGTATATTGTATCCAGAACAAAATCACAGCGCGTCGAGGTGGTAATGACGCCACCGATGATCAGTGACACCTCAAAACCCAGGCAATCCTCATAAACGGGCATTTCCGCGTAGCTATCACGACGAACTACATCTCTCACGGTTTTGCGGAATAATCTCTCTGCAGCGTTGTGATTTAAACTTTTTATTATTAATATTACTGGTATTATTATCGTTATTATTATTGATAAAAAATCTTATTAGGGCAGTGTGTCTTTGTATATTGCTCCTGTGCAATTGCTTTATACGGAGCTTCGATCAATTCAACCGAGGCAAATTGATTAGAAGTTAGAAAAGCAGCTCGTGTTTTGAAAAAACATAAATACTAGAAACGAAAGTGAATAATGTCAAAGGACTGTATATATCGGCAGTTGGGTTTTCACACCATAAGCACCACTTTATCGCTGATTAATCGAAAGCAGGGTTTGCTCTCATCTTCTGTTTTATTTCTTTATTTTTTTTTTTATTATCAGAGCACACCGGTAATCAGAGGATCCCACATGTTGTGGTGGTGTGACGATAACCGTCGATTAACGAGCCACCACCTCACTAATCCTCGATCCTCGTCATCATCATCAGTTTAACATCCTCTCTTTTTTGGCGCGCCGGAATTCAATCGATAGAGCAACGGTGTAAGCAGCTAAACCGAGCGTGGTTATTGTTTGGCCACGAATCCCTTCCGTGAATAGGTAGTCCTTTACTGGATAAGTATAATAGTAAAGTGTAATAATTATTGTACGAATCGGGGCATCTGCTGTAGCCGTCGCTCAAAACTCGCGCGCACAGTGTCTAGGTGGAGAAGAACGTTCAACACCACATAAAACATCTACCGTAGGCAAACTCTCTTCCTACATTATAAAGTCTTGCAGGTCCGTTATGCGACCACCTCAGCTTTCTTTCTTCCGTTCTTCCGTAACTAATGGGTTCCTTAATCAGCGAATTCACCCTATTCCCCGTCGATGGTGCAGACTCAGTCGGTCCTTCGCAGCGGGCAAACTAGCTGCAACTGACAAGTTTCCTCCACGTATATCCTTATCACTTCGAGGACGACCTTCGACGATAGAACACCGGACCTTCCTCCAGTTCTCGCGCGCATCGTCCCAGACACTGTTTCTTCTTCTTCGTCTTTGTCTTCTTCTTCTTCTTCTTCTTCTTTTTGGTAGCTCTTCTCCCTGCAGCACTTTCCTCGAATGAAACAACAACAACAACGTCTAAGTGTAGTTCTTGGGTAGCACTACGTCGGGATAACGTCTTCAGGGACGACACGGAATCCCCGGCTAAGTTTGACGCGACCGTACAACGAGTTGGCGACTCGCGACTAACCGAAGAGCTCGGCTCGACTCGGTTCGGCTCAGCTCAGCTCAGCTCAGCTCAGCTCAGCTTGGCTCAGCTTGGCTCTCACGAGAGCTCCAGAAGCGCGCGCGAGCCAGGCGACGCTAACCAACCACCACCTCGACGAGCACCAACCACCGCCACCGCCACCACCACCTCCGGCACCGCCACCACCTTTGCCTCGCCGAGGTTCAAATTGATTTTTACCCAACGGCGCAAGTGGCGACGTCAACCGTGCGGAATCGTACCTCGGCTCGGCACCGTTGCTCCGGGCAACGGCGAGACGTGACGTCACTGAACCGACGTCGCTCCGTCAGGTGAGCTTGCAGAGAAGCGAGGAGGAGAGAGAAAAGACTAAACCTGGCCTCCCAGCTTCCCACCACCCGAATCACGAGGGAACCAGCTCGCACGCTTGCACTAATGACCAAGCTAGCTCGACCGTCGACGAGAGGACGTCGCGGAAAAGAGGAAATAAAAAGCGGGAAAAAGATGAATAGATGCGAATGTAAACGGGGGGGGGGGAGGATGAAATAAAAATAAAAAGCAAAGAAGAGATAAAAAAATAAAAAAAAAACATACGCAACGCAAACCAAACACTGCAATTGACGCTGCATCGGGGGGGCGTTTTGCGGGTCTCTAGCACAGCAAGGCTCGGCACGGCGGCAAGATCGACCCAAACCAGCTTTTCAAATCTACCGACGTACCAGACGTATGTGTACATTTAAACGAGCTCTCCCGTCGTATACCTAACGTACCTACCTACGTGCCTTTGTGTGTAGAAACATGCAAAGTAGGTAGACACAGGGTGCCGTTGTGTAGACGTGTACAACGTATATATACCTGAGGCAATAAGGTATTTTCACGTCAGTTGGTACGCGCAAGATAAGTTTTAATAGATCCAGGCCATTTACTCCGGAAACGCGATGGTCAAGGGACAACGTTTTGGGCCTCGTACGCATTGCAAAAAATTTTTTATCTGCATCCGAATTGCAAACTGTTGTCAAACAATTACATATTTCGGGGTTATATTAGTTCGTATCATCCAAATTTGCGGGTTTTTTTCCGAACCGGCCCAAAATTCAAATTTTTAAAATTGGGTTTCTATTAACCTGTAAACTAAATCGGTAGATGTGCGTCCGTAAGTATTGATATCTGTATAATCATTTGGTCAAGCATCTAAATGTAATATGTAAAATCTGTGATAAAATCTTTAGTAATATTCTTTCGAAGCGTGTAATGGTAGGTAATTGAACGTCACTGGATTTGCTTCCATTCGACCATCAGCCATTATTCACCCTTTCCGTAACGAGGGTGAAAAAAAGCGATTGATTTGCATCCGTGTAAAAATGACGGTGAAAATTCGAAAAATACCTGCCAATCTTGTCCCGTATACGTAGAAAGGGGGAAAAAAATCAACACCACAATCCATTTACATTTGAATCCAGTTCTGGATATCTGTCGTCAAATGGACCACATATTGCACAATACAGCATACATGTATGTATACGTATAATCACTTTCTGGGCTACATTTCCACCGCTTTTTCGCCGTAAGCGTTGCGGAAAAATATTATCTTTCACGTAAGAAAAGTGAATAGGAGGAAAAGGATCACGATGAGATGAAAACAATGAAAAGTAAGAATAATAAATTTAAAAAAAAAATATAATATATATATGTATATATATATATATATATAACAACGAGGGAATGTACAAATGGTGTTGGTAACGAATAAAATAACGTGAAACTGTTAATAAGTGGAAAGACTCGGCATTCAAATTGTACATATAAAGACGATGTTTATTTTAAATACTTCTTGGACACCGATATTTAGTGTTTTCTTATTTTTTCCCCATTTCAGCCACTCTTCTCTTCGTTACACTTCATTTAGGCGCTATGCATTCGTTTTCTCCTGCTCTCTTCGCATTCGAACGAGCTCATATAATCACTATTATTATTATCATTACTGTTTTTTTTTTGTTTTCTTTTTTTTAATCATTGTTATTACCATTATTATTGTTTTGTTGTGGTTATTATAAAACGGGAAGTAAGTAAGCGTGATGCGTACGATGCCATTTTATAAATACGTTCCGGTTACGATTTGTTACAATTCCTTTATCTCTCTCTCTCTCTCTGTTTCTCCGTTCGACGTAATAAATCGAATACAATTCGAATATTTTCATTATTATAAATACAAACAATGCTATAGGATAAATTAGCGACAATGATTGTGAAAATGATAATGACGATGACGATGCAAATGATAACGACAGTAATGACAATACTATTAATACTATTAATCACAGTGCTAAAGAAAGCGGAGTTACGTATGTATTATATAAAATTTTTTTTATCCACAAACACTCAGCCAACGTTGAACAATACATATAATTTTTTTAAAACAGTTTTCCATTTTTTTCATCACGTAAATGATATAATTTAACTTGGTAGTTCTGTTTTCTCAAATACATTTTTGAAAATCCCAAGAAGTAGATGGATAGCAAAAATAAAAAGTTAAATTATACTGCACTCGATTTATTTGGCCATTTGAACCTACTTTCACGTTCGTTATTTGCTTCTAAGGAATTTTTTTCGATCACGGTTACGGTTACTACATCGGATCAAAAAAAGAAATTGGAATGTACCTTCGTTCAGGTTTATGGTATCGACGTTAGAGGCCGCTTACTAATAAATCGAGAATTCACAATTCGTTTCTCTCGAGTATGAGTATAGTGGATATTTTTTGCCTCGTTTCACCGGAATTCTGAAAACGATGCAAGTTGTATTTGATTCGCAAAGAAGAAATACTGTTCCGTTAAACTATAGGTATGAGTGTCTGTAAGTGTGCAAGTATTGAAACTGAGCACGAGTAAATATCGCAAGCCGAATAGCCGATTTTTGTGCATTCATGGAGGATGAGATCATAACGAAACTATTCTTGCCATAATTTTGTTCGGCGTGAAGTAGCGTTCGATTACTGACGAGAGCTGTGAATAATAATACAGCCGAAATGAAATCGCAAGCGTGCCAATGTCGGCCATGTTGATTTTCCGTGGCACCGTTTCACTTCGCATGTCAAAAATATTCAACAAACATTTTTTTCACAACTTAAACCAAGTTTGCAGCTGATCTGCGTTACTTCACGCCAACGATTTTCATCTAAAGATCATCAGTCTTTCAACATATTCGTTGAAATATATCTTTTCACTTTCGATAATTCATCTTGATTTATTTACTCGTATGTGGGTAGATACATACATACTCCTATTTCCGCTGAAATCGGCATGATTAATTCTTTAGAATATATAAAATAAATAAGAAAAATAAATAAATAGCAAAATATGCAAACACTGTTAACGACAACATTGAGAAATTTTGATGTCATAAATTCTGTCCACACATTGTTATGGCAATAATTATAGTGGTGATTTCATCAAGAAATAGAAAATAATTAGGGATGCCCGAGACACTTACTCCAGCTCTTCCCAATCAATTGCCATTAGCCCAATATCTGAAATGACGCACCGTTTGGAAATCATGTTTTTTTGATTTTCTTATGGAACTACTTTTTTTTCTCAACATTATATTATTAATTCTGTTTTATGCTTCTAGATTCTTACAAAATACACAGTCAAGCATTGAGAAAGACAGAGACAGACTTAGAAAGTTATATAAATATAAAGAGTTAGACATCGAGAAACGACTCGCGTTATACTCAAACTTCCTCAAGTTTTAATAATAGAAAAATAAAATAAAACAAACGCGACAATGATCTAGTAAAAAATAATTATACATATTATTATTAATAATAATAACAACGATGATAACGATAATAATAATAATAATAATAATAATAGTAACGACAATGATATTCTAATATGTATCCGTAGCCAAATATACATGATGGCCGAACGTAAGCGGCAGCAGCAGCAGCAGCAATAGCACTAGCAGCAGCAACAATATATACACATTAAAAAGCATATAGTTACAAATATTATTTTTGTTTGTTTTTCTTTTTCCTTCCATTTTCTCTTTAGCCGGAGACACACTCTTTCCTATAATTAATTATTATTACTATTAATCGTAAGATTAGCACAAATTACATTTAAGACTTTTAATTTATTGTAATAATCGCATTTTTTTTCCTTGATCGATACAATTACACTTCTCTTCAAAATAGGGGAGGGTCAGATAGATCTCCTCCATCTTCCACAGTTGTTCAGTTGTTATGTATTCATATTTATTTTCGATAGCTCCGTGAAAACATTGTGCTTTTTAGTATTCTTCAATTCCTGCGTCTTCATTTTTAAGCTTTGCATTTTATACCATCATTTCTGTTTTTTCATCTCTTAACGCCGTTCATCTTCCGTCTTCTTTTCTTCTCGTTACTTACGCATAAATACATACATTATACATACATAAATCCAATTCGCATTTCTATCATTCTTGAAAGTGAAATTACCATTACTATGATTTTCTATTTTTCATCCTTCTTTTTCCTTCTAAGAAAATTACAACTCTCTAAATCCACCTCCTCACATTCTCATCACACAATACTCGCGCGCACATATCGTATCATCGCAAGTAATATTATATATAAAATAACGTTTTAGAGGCTAACGTCGCTTTCAAATCTTTCAACGAATCGAATCATGTTAAGTATTATGTATCGCTTTTTTAACGGGCATCGGTTTGGAAAAAAATTGAAATAATGCGTGTGTGAGAAAGAAAATATTTCGTGTATCGAAGTGAAAAAAAACAAAGAAACAAAAAAAAAAAAAACCACACCGTATAACATTGATGTAATTTTTCCCCCAGCCCATAAAACGCTGACTGATATATTGCGAGTCTACGCGGTGAAATTTAAGGGGATGAAAAACAGAATAGTAATAACCGAAATTAAACAAAAACCGATCTACTGTCAATTATATCTATCAAGTCATGTGAACTCTCTAAGAAAAAGATGTTGATTTTCGTTTTTATTTGTTTTTCAGTCAAAAATATTCGTGACATCGTTGATAGAAAAAAAAAAATAAAATGTTCTGCAAGAATAACTGCAATACCTGATAAACCAAACAGTTCGTACAGAGAATAATTGGTATAGAGATAGAGATTCTTGTTTTGAACAAAAATTCGAATAAATAATAAGGTTTAACTGCTTAGTCTACGGTAAAAGATTTCTCTACGCATTCTATTAGACGTGGTACGTAATCCGGATAAAATTTATTTTTTTATTAATACCGTTTTAGACATCGAAGATTGTTGGAAAGTGTTTAAATATTCAAGCTGAAAATGTTGGTTGGATTGTGCGGGTTTCACTTAGTTATTTATTACTTCGTTCATTTTTTATATTATTTTTTTGTTGTTGTTTCTTTCAATCTTCTTTTGCCATTGATTTGTCGTCAAATGGGTTTCCTTTTTTTTTTCTATTCTTCTGTTTTGCCGTTACTATTATCAATATTGTTATTATTAGTATAACTATTATTATTATCATCATCATCATCATCTCTCATCGCTATTATTATTAGTATTATTAATATCATTATTATTATCAATAATACGAACTATTCATTACCATTACGAACGTACGAATGTATAAAATCTTATTTAGTATTCGGCCTAGTGATCACGTATGTACGTATATAGTATGTATGTAGCCACGTAAATACAACGGATACTGGGTACTATTATTATTATTGTTGTTGTTATTATTATTTATTATTATTATCAAATAGTAAGTGAGAATATTAAAGAAAAATAATTTTTAATTCATTGTCTATTGTAGACTACCTCGATCTAGAAAGTCTTTAGATGATGTATGAAGGGAGGAAACATAGAAGAGAAAATCAGATGTAACGGACATACCGAGTGCAAAAAAACAAAAAAAAAAAAAACAAACCAGTAACGAAGTTCGAATTTATAAATCTTTTTAATTTGATCTTTCGTATAGTGTTTAAACATTGTGTCAGGGTGGATCAGTTCAGCTTTAAAACTGCGAAGCGGTGAAAAACAAAACAACGTTTTCTTACTTAAATGTATAAATAAATAAATAAGAAGGTAAAAATAAATATACAGTTAAAGCTCGATGATACACGGCGCGCGGTGAGACGTTAAACGTTTCAAGGAAAAGAATAGAATAAAGAGAAAATTGTTATGCTTGTACAGACAGGACAGCCGTCTTCTTCTCTATCAACTTCTGCTTCATTTTTCTATAGATAGGTAACTAATTGGCGGAGAAAAAAAAAAAGGAATAAAAAAAAAATCACTACCAAAGCGAATTGAAACAGTCGTTTTGTTGAAAGATTGTTTGTAACCGACAGACACCTCAATATCTAAGCCATCAATTGTTATATGTATATAAATTTGTTGCAAACAATTTCGAAAGCAATACTTTTACAATACTTTATACACAAACTAGACTTTTGTTACGTTTTAGCGCAAACTCCGTTCGCGCTTTTGACAATTATTATTCTCATTATTATTATTATTATTATTATTATTATTGTTGTTGTTATCGTTATTATTATTATTATCATCATAATTATTAGCATTAGTGTTACTTATCAGTTAATCACGGTCACTAAACCATTACGATAGCTTCTTTCCCACAAAAGAGGAACGGATATTGGTCGATCATTGTCTGAACTACGTCTTCTAGGAACGGCCTCATCGCCTCGAACCTTCCCATGTCGTTGAATTCAATTGGTAACAAAGTCGGCCACCAACAAATAGCTAAATTTTTACTATCCATGCTATTCGATTTGCAATTCTCAGCTACCCTATAAAATTATAATCATTATTTACGTCAGCCCATTCGTTAATATCTCTTCGCTAAATTACACGAAATATATTATATATCCGTGCATTGTATAAATATATAATATACTCACTTTACAAAATGCTGAAAAATATATTTCAGAACGTCAAAATTTATCGGATTTAATTTTTTAAGCATGTGTCTCAAAGCGAGAAGTCTTCCGCTACGATCTGAAATTTTGAAAATTAACAATGAATTTTCTAACGTCGATCAAATAACCAAATGTTTAAAAATATATTTTGGTTAATTGTTTTATAAACTGACCTTCCATGTTCATGCAAGTAGCTGACATTGGTTTACTGATCGCACGTGCCCCTGAAATTTAACGCATGATGCTGTGAATAACGTTTAGAAACGGAAATTCGTAACAGAAAACAAATCTCGCGCTTTCAGAGATTTGATCATATAAAATAAAGTGTCATTTTCTCACACTTCTTTTGTGAAAACTAAAATGTTTCATACTTCAGGAATGTTTCAGGAATTTTTCAGGAACCCAAAGTAAATAAAAGTCAAATTTCAAGATCGCACATTGTTCAGAATATTTTTGGCAAGGTGGGACGACATTTGAAATGTGGTATCGATTGAGAAAGATCTTTTATAAGATTATACAACTCAAATGAAATTGCTCACCAGAAATGTCCTCAAGCTCGCTCATTCGTTCCTTGTCAATAAGAGGTGGTAGCCTCTTTGAAAAGAAATCTTTAAGAGCGGTGGCAACTGCATTTACCGGAATATCGAGGGAATGAATGTCTATGTTGCCATCTGCGAAAGTAAAAGCACAATTCATCAACGACATTGTATTTATGAATAATCAGTGGTTGGTATTTCGTCGCTAGGCAAAAAATACCGACCTTCCTCAAATTTCTGGAATAAAAGTTCAACGTGTGCTCTGTTGCCTGGCACTCTATAGATACCCTCAGAGTCCAACCCTTCGTCTTCGATGAACTGTACGCATTTTTCAAGGAAAAGTGGAATCCGATTCGTCTCGCTTTGTGCAAAGTCCTCGATGAGAAGCTGTTGCTGAGATTGGCCGGATATCGTACCAGCGCTTCCGCCCTTTGTGTTCTTTTGTTTTTGCTGTTTCTTTTTCTCCCGCTCCTTTTCCTTCTCCGCGTTCCTTTTCAGCTTCTCCTCCTTCTGTCTTCTCTTCTCCAATTTTTCATCCTCTTTGGCCTTTTGTTTGTCTTTTTTTCTCGCCAATTTATCGCCGTCCTTACCTTTGGTCAATATGCCGAACTAAAAACGAAAATTATACACATTGTAATAAAGGAATACTGATGGAGGGAAACAATAAGTACCACTAATCGCTACTAAAAAAATTCTTCTACTCGATTTACACTCACACTTGGAGAATTTATTTCCCTCGGGGAAGAAACTTCCAGGCTAGACTCGTCGTCAGGCATGTTGCCGTAAGCATTATCCATCCTCGGTTTATCTGCACAGAATAAAATAGAATAATAAAAATACATTGAAATACGCGGCAATAGTACAATTAAATAAAATCATGAACTCACAAGGTGCACCAAGAGCCTCTTGAGACATGTGCTTAGTGTTCAGGTGGTGCTGTAACATGGTGGATGAATACTCTTGTTGTGCCGAAAGATTACCAAATCGCTTTCTCAAATTCTGCACAGCCGATTTGCGCGGTTTAATTCGTGGCCCGGACAGATGATCAGGCTCACTGGACTCCGAGCTGTCAGGAGTTTCGCTGGAAACTAATGTGGGGAAAATGTTGAATGAAATTTAAGATGAAGTAAAAAAACGAGCTTTATTAATAAACATTATGAGAGCCATTTTTTCTTTCTGTAAAAATATCCGATATAATTACTGCAATGGATTTATTGAATAGAAAATGTGTACCTCTCTCCATGGTATCATGTCGCCAATTTTTGTCCTCTTTAATCGTATAATTGAGTCGCGTTATGCCTTCACCGCCTCCCAAACTTGACAATAACGGAACTTTTGGGGTAGCTACAGGTATAGCTGTACGTTTTTTGCGTATTCGTTTGTGCGTCAATGATTTTTTGTTACCTTTACCTAAGAATTCCATTGGCCTTTGCCGCTCTGGAGAACTCGAATCCGAGTCAGACTCGCTGAAAGCTATAAGAAATTACAAAATCATAAGTTAGTTGGTTATTAGGAGAATTTCAGAGGTTTTGGATCCCTATGAAATAAATACGAGACGTTAACCATTCTTGAGTTCGTCTAAAATTCAACAAGGGAACAATTAAGATACAAAGTTGTTTAAAAAAAGATGTGAAAAAAAAAGAAACTGAAAAAGAATCAATGTACAAAAACGAATAAAAAAAAAAAAAAAAAAACAATGAAAAAACTAAAAAAAAAACAAAATAAACGCTCACATGGCTGTCCTTTTTCTCGCCGATGTCGTAATTTCGATTTATTGTTGCCAAGGGGATCGTGAACTAGGGTGTACATGTAATCACCCTCGTAAGGCGTGTACAAATTTGGAACGACGTCTTTAACTTGTGCGTATTCTGAACCGAGATCAACTAATTCAGGTGTAGCTAACGGCGCGTGACCCAAATTAATTTTTGAGCCGTGTTCGTCTTTTTCACCTATCTTCATCCTTCCAATGACATCCGTGACGTTTGAAAAGTCTTTTAAATTTATTTTCCCAGGTTGTTTCAACGTCTGACTATTTCCCTTCGGCCGAGGTTTTGTTTGAGATATATTGCGACGACCGGTTGTAAACGCCCGATGAGAATATCTGTTTATTCCCCCGTCTTGAGGCATAAACGTCTCTTTCATCCACCCTGGAAAATCGATGTTTAATTTAACATTCAAATGACGATGGAAGTGTTGTAAAAAAAAAAAAAAAAAAATTGTACATACTGTACGTTGTGTGAAATGTGAGTGCGATTTTACCAGTTAATTTGCTGGTCACGTCTGCGCCTTTTATTAACAGTTCCCTGTCCGCATCCTCTCGATGAAAATCAACGTGGCTGTAAATATCGCTGTCGTCGCTCGGTGTCGCTCTGTTATCGTGGAAATGTTCAATAAGCCCCGACTCCCCAAGATCACCGTCGGGTGTAAGTTGCTCGTAAGATTCAGACCCACTCCTAAAAGTAACAGACATACTACTGGAGGTTAGACATACAATTCAATTTCTCATTGGCGGCTGTTTTTCGTTTTTTTACCCCCCTTCCTTTCAGGGAGAATTGTATTAAATACAGCTCCATAAAAATTGCACGCGTATTTTAAACCCACTTACCCGTCGTCGGGCGTCTGAAGGTGATAACTTTCATGCCTAGGCGGTGGCATTGGATGCAGAGCGGAGTATTCCAGCGTTCCTTCGCCACTGTCGTTTAAATTGCCGGGTTCCTCCATGTTGAAGGCCTGCTCAATCTCCGGTTTTTTTTCCCAAACCTCCTTGAAGAACGGAGTGTAGAAAGCGGCTAATTCGTAAAAACACATAGTTAATTGAGAACGATAAAACAGTCAAGTTTCAAAAATTTGAAGACAATATTTTTAATAATCTTCAAAACGTGGCCTACTTTTTTGTTGACAACTCGAAGCAGAAGTCATGAAATGCGCCTGCAGTCTATCAGCAGTCGCGTTACCTTCAGTTATCAATAAATGACTCAGATCTGAATTGAAAAAAGCATTTGCTCCGCCAGTGTCCGTCACAGCCATTATTTGAATTGGCAGATTTGGAATGTTCATTGAGAATGCACTGCGAAAAAATCGATAAATAAATTAATTTTGCTGCGAATAATTGATAGTATGTCTCAATGAAATTTACAGATGTAAAATATATCCGAATCAATTATCTCCTTACTTTAGCGTAGCAAGAGAGGCTTTCCTTTTCGTCGAATAGACGAGTATAAAGCCGTGAACTAGTTCGTCTCTGAAAGCGTTAGCTCCGTGAAAGCTAGATATAATAACAGCGACGCGTCTTTTAGATTCGCCCAAAAATGTCTCCAACACGATGGAGCGATCGCCGCTCAAGAAGCAGCATTGATGACTAAGTAACGGGCCGAGAACATTTTCCACTGAGTACGGATCTCCGCAAAACATGCACATTATTATTCTGTTGATGTAAAAGAATGAATAAATGCAAAACGTTTCAACGATCACAACTCGACGACGTCATTTGAATATATCTCACAAAAAGCCTATCATCGTCGACCCACCTTATGTCCGGCTCTAAGCACTCGATTACGCTTTGATATATGTTCAGAAATCCTGCTCGATGATTTATAGATTGTATCAACTGCTGCAGGGCGTCTTTGACCAGCGCGGCGGGAAACCTTTTGTTCTGTTCCAATTCTTCGACGCATACATCGATGAATGGACATTGTAAGCTGTAAAAAATATCCTTCTTTTACTACAAATTGTGGCAGTTTCAAAATTTAAAAAAAACGATTCCAGCGCCTGATTTTCCCGATTGTATCCTGTTCGAGCTATCAACGTAAGAACTTATTTAATGGTAATAGATTTCTAGGAATCGAATTTTTTCCGTCTCAACAATTATTTACCTGTCAGCTAAATTCTGTCCTTCTTCGCGAAGCCTCAAGGCTTCCATTTCGTCGATACAGGCATCTGCTACAAACATGATAACGATAGGGAGACCTTGAAAGGGAAGCCTGTCTTCCTGTTCCAAGTTGGACAATAAAGTCTTTTCAAGAGAAGATCGAATGTATTCGAAGGATTCCTCGTTTGAGTAGATACAAAATGATCCTGAAATAAAACGACATTGAGCGGTATCCAGAAAACAGATTAAGATTGAACTACCAATCGAAACAGAAGAAACAAACGACCACTTACCGTGAGGCATGAAATCTGAGGTCGTGAAAGAATTGTGAGGAAGACCGACATCACCCTCGATAACTCTATAACCGAGAGTGTATATTTGCATGTCAATTTCAACCTCGTCGTCCTCAGTCTGGGCTTTTATTTCGCATGCAAATTCTTCGCCCAGTCCATTATACCCCAAGATAACCAAATTCAATTGATTATTATCGGAAGTTAGCTGCCATTGACTACTGTGGTTCCAAGAAGATGGCCTGAAAAACGAGCAGTAATTATTCATTGACACCGCTAAAACTGTTGTACGAAAACAGAAAAAAAAAAATCGACTCGTTTGTGGAAGAATAAATATTGAATAGAGTTTCTCTTTCCAATCTCTGAAATTGAAATAAATAGATTGCTAGTAAAAATTTAAACTCAAATAGTTAAACTAGAAATATTAATATACCATTGACAAAAATTTCTAAGGCTAGTTAGTAGTTTCAAGAGCAGCTCTATCAGAGCTATAAAAATATTTTATAAATAACCAAATGAACTAACGGTATTGATAGGAAGTAAAGAATATTTTAGAAAAAAACTTAAGGAATGGATAAGAGTTTATATATAAGAGTGCATTGAAATGAAATACTATATCTGGTCGAAGTGCGATACTTAGGCGTCTTAATGTTTGCAAATTAAATGAATAATATATATTAACTTTTTGTTTTTATTGTTCTCTTATGCGGATATTTTGCAAAATTATATGTCTAGCTTTCAAGTTATTATTTTAAGTATATGAGTGCCAGTCCTGCCTACATGTAACTCTTATTACCTCTGCAGTTTACTACTACTATTGTAAAATAACTGGTGATAAAACAAAAAAACAAACAATTCAATTTTACCTGTGCGCTTTTGTTCCTAAAATACGCTCGATCAAAGCATCCATACAATTTGGAAACGCCGGACAGTGTTCTCTGATCGGACAGTGGACGAAACCCAGATGTTGAAACAACATTAATTTTCTGTCTTGATCTAGCCTATCCAAAGCCTTATACCTGCATAGAATGATATCAATGTTATCTACGCGCCTTAAAAGGGTTTTAAAATCACTTTTCGCGAGTTTATCCTCCGTTACTTTCTCTCTATTTGTACCATTGACTTGAAGAAATATTAGCATTTATATTTATCTACTTGTACTCAAGTTTCTCGTTTTAGTTTCTGCAATGTTTTACCTAAAATCATCGACCAGGGCATCGGTTATTTCCTTTATATCATCCTGAGTAATTGTTCCAGACGGTGCTATACTTTTGAAATGATAAAAAAGATCTGCGTGTTCAAGAAGCAGCTCCTGTAACCAAGAGTAAACTGTTTACTTTTACGAATTTCACTGTTTTCCGTTTGATTTTCATCTCAATTGAATTGTGATTCAAGGGTTTAGAAGATCCTTTATTTTGTAATCGACGATCTATTTTAATTACCTGAAAATTATGCTTCGCCTTTTCGATAATTTCTTTCTGATGCTGATCATAAATTTCTTGGCAATCGACGTGAGATAATGCCTCGAAACATTCTCTACCCATGAACAAAACTCTGACTTCCGACAAGTGTTTGCCCGGTGTAACGTACCCAGTTTCTTCAAGTAGCTGTTTGAACTGTTTCTTCCATCTAAAAATGTAAAATGAGGATCAAAATTGACGATCAAAAATTCGAATATTAATCAAACAAAACCCAAACACTTTGAAGGACAGTTAGGAGAAGGTAAACGAAAAAAAAACACACATAACACAGAAGCGGCTGAATTTAGTAACGTTAACGTAACAGAACATTGGTAAGAAAAATCATCATTGTGTAATTTTAGAAAAACATTCTAGGAGTTGGATTTTCAAAATATGAGTATGATTGTTTTATCATAGCTGACTAACTTTCGAACAATCTTAAAAGTGCAAAGTAACGATGTTTCCTAAACATGAATCGTTACAGTAACATTACTAACTTCAACCTCATTAAAACATTACAACGGTTAATCGACACCAAACGCATGTCATGCCTTGATTAAATATGTTTCACTTGTGTAATTTTACCTTTTCGGAAGTCTGCGTGGAAAAAGAGAAAAAATAATAACAAAAAAATAAATAAAATACGCCGCCCAGAACGAAGCAAAGCATTAGTACATGTGATGGTAACGTAGATAAATATGTAATGTAAGGTAATTCAATAATTTCGTTACATGATTTCAATATGTAAAAATTTGTCAAGTTCGAAACTTACTCCAAGCGTTTTTGCTCTTGTTGAAGAGCGTTGACGTGATTTTTAAACACAGTCTCAGCCTCCGGCGTCTCTAGAACGTCGTAGGGTATCTTAGAGCCGTTATTTTCACCAAAATCATAATCTATCCACGGTATATCTTCGGGACATTCGTAGAAATACTGATGAAAATCTGGATGCTCTTTTATGAATTGTTGAACGGTTGACCACTCTCTGAAAATAATTATACAAAATGTGTTGAATACTGGATAAGAACGTTCGCGAAATGAACTTGCCATTCTATTATCTTGAAAAAATCTTACTCGTTAATCAGATTTGCAATATCCGGACAAATTTCGTGAAGTACATCCGGTAACATATCCAAATAGCCTTGAATTTTCTTGGCCATTTGTTCGTCTTTCAATTTCTTAATATGCCGCCTGAACAGCCTCTGAGTAGCGTCGATGCCAAAGAGTTGTACGAAAGCAACGAATTCCTTGTGTTGAGATAATTTCTTAGATGCCTGAGACCAGAGGGCACGGTAATCGGTAACGTGAATTCGTATTAGTCTCTGCAGAGATTCTGTAGATGCGTCGAGGAGCTCTTTTCTGGCTCTAGCGGCTTCGGCAAAGGGAATAACTTTGCTGCGCATTTTAGTTTTGTCGATAAGTTGTGCCAGTATCATAAAAGAAAGTTCAATGTTTATATTTTCGTGCGCCGAAGTTTCGACTATAAGAATTCCACCTTTGTACTCTTTCCTCGTTACCAGCTTCTCTGCTTCCTTGACGTACTGTTCGTTAGCGTCGTCATTTTTAGTAGTTACCAACACCACAGGCTTCTTCGTCTTCACCAAATTGTTCAATATATTCGCAACGATTTCTACCTGCTTTTCTATCGACCTGTGAGGCACGACGCTAACGTCGAATACACATATAAATCCATCGATGTTAAGCTTTCCATCCGGCAACACTTTCTGCTCGTATTCTTTCTCTATGCCGAGCTGATTCTTACATATATACATCAGCTTTTCGGCACTGGTTATCTTTGTGGCCGCGCACCGTTTAGCGTAAGGCTCCATCTTCCCACCTTTGAACGGCTGGAATGACGCGTCGTCGATAAATTCTGTGTGCTCAATAACTTGGAACTGAAAATCTGTGCCGTCTTCGGAGGACTTGACAACCTCGCCCCAATATAGAAAATGATCGTTGTTAACAACTCGACCGCTGAAATCCGACTGGAATAAGGAAAGAGTAAAAAAAAACCAAAATATAGATCATTTGTGAAGAATATTTTAACTTACATCGTATGAATATCATCAAAGAACAAATACTGTTGCGCAATTTAGTTATCCCGCCTGATTTGTAATAAACTCTCAAGAACAAATATCCTTGAAATTATGCGTAAAGTTGAAGGAAATCTGATACATGCAGCAAGATGAAAATCTGACATTGAATTCTTGAAAAATATATGTATAATTTCGTTGCTTTTTACCTGCGACAATACCGATATATGATCAACACTGTAGTCGTCGCTAAGTGATCGCATAAATCGATTGCAGAGACAAGATTTTCCGACTCCTAATTGCCCCTTGTCTTTTTCAGTCCCAGAGAGTCCAACAACGGCGACATTGATGCCTCGAACATTATCAGTTTTTCGTGCCATATTGACAATTGAAATTAATACAAATATTTTTATATTTATTTAAAATTATGCGTATTACGATTTATAAAATTATTAATTTAAGTTCTTAACTCTTTCTTCGTCAAGAGATTAGATTCCGGTGATTTAGAAATTGGTTTTTTTTTACTTCTCAAATTTACTCCCTTTATTCAATTTAGTTACTGAGAATTTTAATTCATTTTCATTTCTTTTGTTGTTTCCTAGTCTTTCTTTCCCGGTTCGCATCCGTCTTGTCTTTGATTTACAATTATTGATGATTCATTTTATAAATACAAAATTCATTGTTACATGTTTGTTTCTCTCTTTCTTTAACCATATCATTGTTATGGCAATAATGTTATGGAAAATATTAAAATAACAATAATAATGAAATAATAATATAATAATAACAAGAAAATTGTTAAAATTAAGATTAGTTTAAAAAAAATGACATCACAATTCAGCTTTCTTTTGACTTATTGGATCGTTTCTTTTTCAATATATTAAATATTAAATGGTCACGTATAAAAGACATTCAGTCAAATCGATTCAAATCTATCCTGATGCGAATCGTACTACTATTAATTAATACTCTAAACCTATATCATCTTATTTAAATTTTTTTCTACTAGTTGGTTTCTGTGTGAATGTAATTATTATTTTCGTTTTATATTAATTTTTTTTTTTCAAATCTTTGTTTCGTTTAGCTTCTATGTTTTATTTATTTTATATATCTTGAATCAGCCTCAACAAGAACAAGAAAAAAACGACTGTGGTTGAGGAATTAGTTTAGTGCGCTTTGGTCATCTTCGCTTGGACCGACGATTGTTGACTTAGAAAAAAAAAAAACAAATTTAACATTCGTACTTAAGGTTAGATTTAGTGGCGTTTTTTGCTTATTTATTTATTTGTTCATTTGTTCAATCAATTATTTTTTGATTGTTTTATGTTTCTTATATTTTTATCACGTCAATGAGCAACTGTTGCGTATTTGGAATGGCACGATAATGATATACGCTATACGTATGTATCTGAAAATTGAAAATACTTGTTGTATAATTCGTTTCATTTTACAGTACGTGTTCGTTTAAGTAGCAGATGAAAATGTGACAGATTACCAAAAAAGATTCTACCGATGAAAAATAAGAATGGTATTCAAAAAACGGAAAAGGAAACTGACGCAAGAATAATTCTTATTTGTTAAATTTGTTACGACGTTTTAATAAAACGGTAGGGTGAAAAAAAAAAACGAAAAATGGGCGAGTTGATTTTTGCGAGAGAATTGTGTCTGTACAGTTCGCTTTTCTCTCTCTTTCTATCCCTCTTCATCTGCACGGTTTTGTATGTTCAGAAAAGAAACGAGAAACGGGACCAAGTTGACTTCATGCAATTTGTGCAAGGCGAGGCGAGTTTTTTTTTTTTTGTTTTTTTTTTCTCTGAAAACCAGTTGAAAAAAATTTAATTGCAGTGTTACATTTTAATGACAGATGTACAACGAATATGAGATCAATATGGATTGTATACAACAGCGGCAAATTTAATAGTGGCTATGTGTAAAAGTTTAATTATGACCACCCGTAACTCTGATCAAAATTTTACACACTCAGGATAGCAATAAATTAGAAGAAAAGATACACATGTATTTAACGTGCCTCGTAATAATGCCGACAACGCGTTAGACATCCGCGCACACACACACGTAAAACACAAAATGGAGAGATTGAAATCAATCTCGAAAATAAAAATCCACGGGTGGTAAACATGGGATAGAATTTAGGGTGGAGGGGGATGAAGGGCGATAAAAAAAATTCAATACAAACGAAATAGCGATATTTTCTCACCGATCTGTCTGGCACACACGCTCTTTCACCGAACACACTTAATTTCCTTTTTTCTCTTCTTTTTTTTAATCAAATATATGCGAGTGTGTGTGCGCGTCTGTCTGTGTCTGTCTGTATGAATAACTATATATTTTTCTTGTATCCTGTAGCTTGAAAGTTTACGCCCGGTTCGATCCGATTATCACGCTTGATCTTCGCGAGTATGTTCAAATAATCGTTGACGAAATTACTTCGCGAAACCGTAAAAATAGCAAGCATAGAAGTAACTTTACGTGAAATACCTAGTACAGCCCCTTATGGGAGCCATCTTTGTAGGTGGGCTCGACAGTCAGGGGAGCAAGCCTAATGTTTCTTGAACGTGTAATATTTATCGTGCTTCGCCCAGAAACGCCGGGTGTTACCAACCAGCTACCACCTTAAGGTTCCATTTCTGTTCTACTTGGCAAAAGGACTATCGCTATCTGATGTCCAATAGCCGTACAGCTTTAGTTCGGAAGCTGTGTAATGATCAGATTTTCGTTGCCAGTGGCAGAGTTTATAATTTATTTTGAGGTGGATTCGGAGTATACACTCCAATTAACCGGAGCACTCAAATCCAGTTATACACGCCCAAATCGACGGTCCCTAGTTAAATACACTGAATTTTAGATAGGCTGATTTTAAAAAACCTAACTTTGTCGTGACGATACCCTGATGATAAAACAATCACCTTCTATGCTTATTCACGGGAGTTAACTGTTTTATCTTCAGACTCCGTAGAGTTGTTTAGATTATAATCGACACGCCAGAGATCTGTGTGAAATTGGCCCACAACCTTGATTTTTTTTAGAATTACTTGCGTCAGTTAATTGCTCCCAACTTTTAAGCTCCAAAAACCTATTTCACATCACAAAGCGCTACTTAAATCAGACTTTCAGGTTCGACCATGGACTGTATAGTTTGTCAGGGTTTGAGAGAGGGCGCCAAAACATCGTGGCCGTTTTTCATGTACGGCTAGACAAAGTCGCAACGACACAACCCGATATAATTTCTGTGTTCCGATAGATCCAACCAATGATATCACTGTGAACCGAATCGTGTCGCAGAAGTGGAAAACGCGCTCCTTTTATCAAGAATTTGAACAAAAAAAAAAAAAAAATACATTAGCGTCAAAGTCGGCTGACGGGGGGTTTGGCAGACTCATTCGGAGTCGTTGATCGTCGGTATCGCCAACATGACATTAAAGTCGTTTATTTGAAGCGGCGAGCTCGTGACGTGACGTCGTCCGTACTTCAGCGCAAAGTCGGTAAATTTGTTGGAGCATTTAGCTTCAATTAGCATTCGTCGCTTGTTATCAACAGCGTATACAGCACGGATAACGGCGTTTCGAAAGTCTTCAGACTGCGTAATCAGTATTCCGTGCGCCTTGAGGTGCGTAAGTGAGATCCCTCGGCATTCGGAGGATAAAATTTAATCGAGAGGTGGTCAGGTGGCATTGAAACCATTGGATAAAAGTACATAAATAAAAAAAAAAATACATAAGAATCGAACAATCGACCAGCAAGTAGATCAGTTCAAAATGGCGGACAGCGGTGACGGTCCCGACAGTACTACCTCTGGAAAAGATGCTAGAAATCGGGTTTCCGATTGTCCAGTTACGGATCCGGGCACCGTAACGAAGGTAACAACATCTGACAAATGACCAATATGTATTTTCACACAGCCTGATGAAAATCCCACCGGATTACTTTAATTCATGACCGAAAAATTTCAATAGCGCGACACTTTTGACTTAGCCAACAATTTGTAGTTTTATTATAGCGTGTAAAACGTCACGACCCACATATGCATCTACATAAGTTGATATCGATGTCGGAATAGACCGATTATTGAACTGCATTTCTCTTATCTTCTTTTTTTTTTTTCTTTATCCAAACTACAGACTTTAATTCTTAATTTTCCCGCACATGAAAGAAAATCCTAGAGTCAATTGATCTACAACCACTAAACAAAATTACCAAATCACTATGTGGACAGTCCGTCTGCTGAACTCCCTTTTTTTTTTTACTGCCTCATCTCTGAAGTATGCATATATACAAAGTCGTGAACTTTCCAAATAAAGGCTGCAAAAACGCGCCAAAACTTGAATGTTTTTGTTATTTTTTTTTCTTGACTAAATTGTCTAAAGGATGACTGCAAAAACCGTCTTTTGCCCCCCCCCCCCCCCCCCCACATATAACAACAGTTTTAGAACTGTAAGGCTCAAGCTTAAATGTGTCTTATTTGTACAACCATAATTTTGGAGTTTTCCAGAAAGAAAATGGGGCAAAAGAACATTCTTTGTCGAATCAAAATTCGAACCTTGCAATCCAAGAATGGAGGGTAACAATTTTTTACAAAACTCTCAACAGATTCATAACATCGTAGAGTTTCGTCACAGTGTAGTTTTAGTATTCGGACAACAGTTAGACTTGAATTGTTAATTTGAACAATGATTTATCGATCTATTGATTGATAATTAAAACCCGTAAACACTGGAGACACATATTTCAGCACAAATGTACAAAATAATCGGGTTAGTAATAACCCAATGTTATTTTCTTTGCTTTTCAGTTCCGTACAATTTTTTTTTGTTATTTTTGACGAATATATTTATAAAAGCTCAAGACGAAAAGAGAAATTCTCTTTTTCTTTTTTTGCACAATTCACTGGCTATTTTTGCCACTTGCTCTTTTGCTTACCTTGACAATAATAATGTTTGGTGGCTGTGCCAGATACAGGCCTGTAGTTAGAAATTTTGTTTTTTCCTTGTCTTTGCTTCACTTTATTCAACGCGGTAAGAATTTATCATTTTTATTGATATAATTGTAATGTAGGTCAATCTAATTAATCTACACCATCGTTGTTGAGAAAAAAACGGGTATTAGGGTATTAGGAAACTAAGACCCTATGTTTGTTACTAATCAATCATCTGTAATCGTAGATCAATCAGATCGACTCTTCAAAGTACTCATATATCCTTTACTGTTATCAGACGCAAGGGATTAGTCTAAAAACATGTTTTCTCGTGTTATTCGTTGAGAGAAAAAAAAAAAATAAATAAAAAATAATGTAAGAAAACAAACACTATCTTCTCATTTGGGCAAGGAGAAGAAAAAATATGTGGTCGATATGATTTGAAAAGCAAATGAACGGAAGTAAAAACAATTTTCATTGACAATTGTAAATGTAGAGAAGAAAAGAAATTTATACTCTCGCAACGCCCAATGTGTAATTTAATTCAATACACCGCTACACTTCCCTTATCTTTGAGCGCATACTCCTCCAAAGCATGGCTGTAATCAATGCCTTGAAAAAAAAAAAAAAAATTATCGTATTGAAGGAAAATTTTTTTTGTATAGGCAAGAAAAACTGCAAGTCATAAGATTTGTTTGTCCAATTGATTTATATTGGTATTATTTTTATTTTTGTCTAATCGGTAAAGAAATAGCAAGAACGCAGAACAATATTTGCAACTAAAGTGTAGGGACAATGGATTATTCGTCACGAGGAATAGCAGGAATATTTTTATTATATATTCTTTTAGACCTTATTGTCATGTTACTTGAGAAGAATGCTTGTAGCATATGTTTCTTTATGGTGCTGTAAAACGCATGCAACTTGTACTAGGTGTAATAAGTAACAATGAGCATCAAGAAGGCCGTTTTTTTGTTCCCAATCTTCTAGTCATTTAAATTAGAAACGTCGTTGCTTTTGAAGACCAATGATTATATAAGAATATCAACGATAATAGAAGATAAAATTTTCTTCCGAATAGTTGAGCTAACAGATTGTTCTTTTTTCAGGTAAAACGCAATTCTATTTTAATACAACAATAGTTTTAGTTGTAAAAGATGACTATAGTTCGCTTGGCTTATAAGAAAAGAAAAAGAAATGCACGTCGAATGGTTTTGGTAATAGGTAAAAAGTAAAATACATGGTATAAAGGTTGATAAATGATGCAAAAAAGAATCAAGATATGTGAAAACATTTCTACATGGCTTTTCATGCATTATAATCACAGCCTATGATACAACGATCACATATATTCGTGCGTTATGTATATTAATTATTTGTTTATTTGTATGTTGCCATTTATTTTCTCTCGTGTTTGAGAGAAAAAAATTTGAACAAATTCGAGGTAAAGAAAAAGATTTAAAACAAAAACAGAACATAACAATAATGAAACTTAGAACAATTCGATTTTGAGGTGAATTATGAAGTGCTCGTTGTTGTGATTTCAGAGCCTAGAGGCTTCAAATAATGCCTTTCACGGCCCGAGAGCAAAATTAGTAAGTAAGACTGTTTGTCTACGAATCTCAACAATCTCTAACGCTGTAGTGTTTATATCTGCCTTAAAATCCCAACCTAAACTGGATCGTGTGTACGGCTATTTGTGTTGTTTTTACATTATATCTAATGACAAGTTTTAGTCTTTCAAGTGAAATAGAAAAATTAAGCATATAGAAAAAAAGACAACCAGCATGCCGATAGTAGTGAGTCACCAAATGCATGATATGATAAATAGCAATCAGGTAACACGCACTTAGATTAGTTGGACGGAATATTTAGATTATTAACCCTTTGAGTCACACATTATCGAGCTGAGGCAACTTTTATAACAAGATAGTATTCTTTGGTTTTTGGAGTGAATGATTACAATCCCGATATTAAATTTCAAAAATGCAAGATGGTGGATTCAATATGGTGGAAAAAATTTGAAATTTTATCGCATCCGGTGAAAAAAACACTTTATGCAAGAGTTTTCGAAATCGCTGATTACGAATCTGAAATCAGATTTTGAAAATTCAAAATGGTGGATCCAATATGGTGGACGGAAATTTCGAACTTGATCGAATTCGGTAAAAGAACATTATGCAAAGGTTTTCGAGGTCGCTTACTGGATTTGCCATACTGAATTTTCAAAATCTGTTTTCAGATTCGTAATCAGCCACTCCAAAAACGACTGGACGGAGTTTTTTCTTTGTATTCGATCGAATTTGTAATTTTAGTACGCCATATTGGATCCACTATCTTGAATTTTTAAAATCCGATTTCAGATTCGTAATTACGTATGTCTGTAGAGGAGTATCTTTTTCGGAAAGGAATTATTCTTTCAATTTTTACGATTTTGTTTAATCAATTTGTTTCTAACTATAATAATTTACATCATATCGCAATAATTACTCTCTTAAAAAACTAGGAAACAACTGCACAGAAATATGTTGAAAAGTTCTCCAAATGCACAAAAAATGGTTATAAAATAGCCGGTAAGAGTACTTACCACTATGACTCAAAGGGTTAAATACCATCACCCAAACACATCACCAAAAACAGCATCAATCATTCTCTTGTACATTTACAACTCATCAATTGACTCCATTACGTTGTATATACACCTATATATGTGTATACAATTCAATTCAATATGTATATATTCGATTTAGGAAAGCTGAATTTACTCGTTCTGCAATTCAATTACGATCATCATTTCATCAATTTCTGACATCAATTTTGATCGTTTGTAAAAATGCTTTAAAATATAATTTTTCTTCAACATACTGACGTGTTTGTGACTTTTGAGTGAAACGCGCCAAGTTCTGCAATTTCAATTAATTAATTAGCTGCGCTACAAGATACGTCAACACAAAGACGTACAACGAGCAATTGAAACTGTTAATTATCTCCCTCACAAAGAACGGACAAGTTGTTATATTGAATTGTTGATTAACTAGTTCTGATGTTGGCATCGTTTTTATTAAACAGATACTTAGTGCTGTTAGAAGTTTTAGTAAAGCACCGCTGTAACGGCAGTTGTTACTCACTTGTAGTGTAAGCGTATTGAATTATATCCTAAACAATGGAAACCGCTGTCTGCACGGTCCAGTGTGATTAACAGGAAAACGACATATTCTTTCTTCCCTATTTATATCGCAGCGGATGCTTTTTGAAGTTTTCTTAAGCTTTTGACGATAATACCCTCAGCCGCTGCGCTGTGATAAAATGTATCATCCTTATTATAATAATGTCTATTAATTTTTCTCAGTTTCTTTTATCTAATAATAATAAGGATAATAATACAAATCATAATATAAAAAAAAAGAAACAAAAAGAAAAGAAAAGATAAATGAAAAAATATGCAAGATAATGAAAACAGAAAAAAAATTTTCCTCTCAATTATTATCTATTATTATTACTTTCTGCTAGCAACACAATGCACAAGCACTTTTTACCCCGCAAAGCAATTGCTAATGATCGACATTAAGAGACTACTACTGACACGAGCTTTAAGAAGATAAAGAAAAAAAAAATTGACTGACAACGAACGTAATTCGTTGTCTACATCTTTCAACGAAAGTTTATGACCCTACGTCAGAATTTATTTACTTTATCGCCTTGAAACCGGATTCAACTAGTTAGGAGATACCCTCAATTTACACCTGTTACAGTAGGACAAACAGTTTATGTCTATCAGTAGCATGCGTTATTCTTCCTTCGGCCAGGGCGCCCGCTCCTTTGTCTTTTTTTTTTTATGAACAATAATTTAATAAGCGCCATTGGCGTTGTTTATTCTTTTACTGTTCGACGTTACCATTATATACGTTTCCTTGGACAAACGAACGTAACTCTAATACTTTAACACGTGGATGAATGGAATTTAACCGACATAAATGAAAAATTTTTAGGAAACAAAGTCTGGTGCCTTGAAGAAATCCAACCGATACAGAAGCCGATCTCTCTCAGCCAGCAGCACAGATAGCTACAGCTCCGGTATGAGTACGTTGCTCTTTCATTTCTTTTCTTTTACATATATTATATGAATTTTAGTTATACTTTCGACTGCTTAAGCATGGAAAAAAAAAAAACAACAAAACAAGAGCGGCAAACATCCTGGCTCTTTCATTTCCTTCTTCATCCATTCGCCGATTCTGCACACTGTGTACCTTTTGAAATTTCACAATCGCATGCGAAACAAACTAAATTACGTGGTGTAATGAGTTTTTTCATCATATGACTCCACTTTGCTACATCTAAATGTAGGAAGTTCATCGGACGAGGATGACGTATCGCCGCGTGAAAAAATCCAGAAGACAGAAAAAGGATTCTCAGATTTCTGTGTACGTAATATCAATCAGTACGCGTTTGGTCGAAGAGAAATTGAAATCGCCGAACAAGAAATGCCGGGAATCATGGCACTGCGAAAACGCGCCGCGGAGGACAAAGTAAGGAGTCATTTTGTGAAATTATCATTTCCATTTTCGTGCGACCGCCGAAAAGCTTGTAAAAATTTTACATCCGGAATATCGATCTGTTCTGAAAAATAATTCCCTCTTTTTAAAGCCACTCAAGAACGCCAAGATAGTTGGTTGCACCCATATCAACGCCCAGACCGCGGTCCTCATTGAAACGCTCGCGCAGCTGGGTGCTCAAGTGCGATGGGCGGCGTGTAACATATATTCAACGCAAAACGAAGTTGCCGCAGCTCTGGCTCATGCCAACTACTCTATATTTGCATGGCGAGGAGAAACGGAGGAGGATTTCTGGTGGTGCATCGACAAATGCGTTGCGGCTGAAAACTGGCAGCCTAACATGATACTGGACGACGGTGGAGACGCGACGCATTTAATGCTGAAAAAATATCCCGCCATGTTTAAAATGATTCAAGGTGATTGTTGACAATTGGTAATCGCGATTCAAATGAGTTATATCGCCAGAAGCGAGGGTTAGATCACTATCTGAATCGGGTATCCCACGACTCTTTCCTAAAAACAAAAACCTTCACACATTTCCTTTTAAACTTTACTAGATTGAAATTAGTAGCGTTAACGTAACGAAATTTTTTTCAAAACCCATTTTTGTTAACTATTTTGAATTCTTAGGATTACTTTGAAGGAGTTTAGTTTACAAAATGTAATTATATCATGCGGTATTACCGTTTACTTAATTACAAAGAACTTATCGTTTCTTGTAAAAGAAGGTTCAATTTTTTTCTTTTATTTCAATAGTATTTCATTTTTTAAATTCTCTGTATTTACAGGAATTGTGGAAGAAAGCGTCACCGGTGTACACAGGCTTTATCAGCTTTCCAAAGCCGGTAAACTATCGGTGCCAGCAATGAATGTCAACGACAGTGTTACTAAAACAAAATTCGACAATCTTTACAGCTGTCGCGAGAGCATTATTGACAGGTACAATAAAGCGGAGGGAACACTGCTTCAGGGGGTATAGATATATTAAGTCAATATTTTTAAGAAACATCAAACATCTGAAGATAAATTTATATCTCCGCAGTCGCGTTGTAGAAATGAAAAAAAAAAAAAAAAGTATCAAATTTAAAAGGCTGACTGAAAATTAATCGAACTCTGTCGGGTGAAAAATCTAGCGTTTAGAAACGGCAAAAAACGGGAATAATTTGTGTCGTAGTGATCGTTCAAATTGTTCTTTCTACCGCGTAACTCTCGATGGAAATTTTGTTCATAGTATACGTGGCAAATTACGTAAGTTATATACCAGTGTAAAGACACGTTATATCAACGACCATTTCTTGCGTCGTTTTTATTGTCGTGAAAAAGATATGAGCCAAGGCTAAATTCAGAATAGAGTTTCAATGAGAACATGGAACAATTCAAATTTCTACAAAGATATTACGTCATGATTATTACCGCACGTATCCGCGTTCCTTACGGTATATCTCGCGCATTTTCTTGGCAGAAAATTACGAAATCAATGGATATTGAATGGATAAACACCTTTTACATAACGTGCCAGTTTTTTCTTACGTTTCGTAATTCTTGAATTCGTACGAAGTCGAGAATACGAAATGTAAAAATGAACGTAAAAAAGTTTGCATTCATAGATTTACGCGTATTTATAGCTTGAAGAGATCCACCGACGTTATGTTTGGTGGAAAACAAGTCGTGATCTGCGGATATGGCGAAGTTGGAAAGGGATGCTGTCAGGCGCTCAAAGGATTGGGTTGTATTGTGTACATCACAGAGATAGACCCGATTTGCGCTCTTCAAGCAAGGTAGAGAATTCAAAAAAATATCCCCTCATTCTGAAACAACAGTTTTATCCAAAGTTTACAATGTCAGTGAAATTTGGTAAACTTCGAACTCGATAAAAATTCGAATCCCAATATTATATTCTCAGCATGGACGGATTCAGAGTGGTGAAACTTAACGAAATTATCAGAAACGTTGATATCGTTATAACTGCAACCGGTAACAAAAACGTTGTCACCCGAGAACATATGGACAAAATGAAGAACGGATCGGTTGTCTGTAACATGGGTCACAGTAACACGGAAATAGATATCGTATGTATTTTTATTATTCCGATACTTACATGATTGAACGACGGTAAAAGTTTTAGGCTGTTGTAAAAAAAAAATTAATTCTCAAACACAGAATAGCTTGCGAACACCTGACTTGACATGGGAAAAAGTCAGATCTCAAGTTGACCACGTGATTTGGCCCGACGGCAAACGTATCGTCCTCTTAGCCGAAGGAAGATTAGTCAATTTATCGTGCTCCAGCATCCCGTCCTTTGTCGTATCCATAACAGCGGCTACTCAAGCGCTTGCTTTAATCGAACTCTTCAATGCCCCACCAGGACGATACAAGAGTGACGTTTATCTGTTGCCGAAAAAGATGGGTGAGCTTACGGCGAAAATATATGAAAAGTTGTAATGGAGAAAAAACAACCAATTCATCACGTTGTTTTTCAATTTAGACGAATACGTAGCATCTTTGCATCTGCCAACGTTCGATGCTCACTTAACCGAGCTTTCAGACGAACAAGCGAAATACATGGGCCTTAATAAAGCTGGTCCTTTCAAACCCAACTATTATCGGTAAGTTTTTCTTCTAAATTTTTCATTTGCAGATATAAACTGGAAGTTTCTAGGCTTTCGGAATCAAAAGGTGAAAAACCAAAAAAAATACAGTAGAAATCTCGACTCGTGTTATAAAATTGGTAATTGGTACCGTCTTCATTCATTTCTTATGCAGCTATTAAAGACAGTACGTTTTGTCAACTATGACAATGGGCTGGATGAAAAGGCACTGCCAACTCTGAACGAGATGCAGGAGGAATCGTGAAAAAAGAAAGAAAAAAAAAAAAAGAAAAATTGAGTTATGAGGATAGAAATAATAATTGTGCGTAGATAAATTCCGACGTACTCCGGCCTTCTTGGGAAGAAAGGAGAAAGAAAGAAAAAGAAAAAGGACAAAATTCCAACTTGCCTAAATCCCACTTAAGAATGAAAATTGTTTTTATTTGTTCTTAGTTTTTCATTTTTCGTATTACATCTTCTTTTAGTATCTTTGATATCTCGTTTCTCGCAACATGAACTTCAAACAGAGGAAACTGTTATCCAACGTACATAAATTATAGAATTCAGTATTACTATCTACTTTACGATTAGTGCATTATTCTTCGGGTTTGTTACGGATAAAATATATGACAAGTTGGTGTCTGAGACGAGTAGAAGTGTCGTTGAGTATTGTAGTCTTATTGTTAGATACATTTTTAATCATGCTGTTATATATATTATACAGAAAAATTTAATATCAGTATTCACTTGTTTCTTTTGAAACGATGATTCGTGCGTGAAAAAAAAAAAAAAATTAATTGCAACAGGTTCAATACTTTCCAGTTTTAATTCCAGCTTCGACAACGCTATATTATTTCGAATGTAAAATTAACGCAAGATTCCGTTCACCCTTGTATTAATTTATTTGATTTTCGCCTGTAGGTTTTTGCTTTTTTGTTTCCTCCAAAAAACTTCAATACTGTTGAAACACGTGATACAGACATATGTATCCCATTCACATACGACTATAAAATCGTAATGGTAAATATTTGATGATAATTTGAATAATCTGATGGCCTAAATCCTAACTGAACATCGCTTTGAAATTTTCGCTTTATACCTTATACATACATACGTATATGTTTGATAGGTATGTACAATAATGTGATTGTCTAGTACCCTTCTTTTTTACTTATGCTTAATGTTAGGCACGATCATTTTACGCTCGATAGTGCCTTATAAATTTGTTGAAACTCAAGTCTCAGGATTATCAAACATCAAAAGAAATATGTAGATAATTTAGTGTCAAAATATTACGACATGTGGCGCTAATCTTTCGTTAAAGCATATTTCGGTTTTAAAAGATAAATTGATAGCAACGCTTCTCACGTTTTCATCAGCCTACTAGTTGCCGGTTTCTAAGAGGAACAGCTCGATAGGTTTCGTTATTTAAAATTTGTTTATACATTTATGACCAATCGTTTTCGTAAGTGATGTAAAATATTCAGACCAAGAACAGAAGAACGAGGAATTAGGGCGTATTTTTAAAACCTATCTAGGACTAATTTTAAAATCAATTTACAAACAGATACAAAAGTAAAAAAAAATGCAAAAATTAAAAACGTCCTTGTAATTCATATCAAATGTTGTCATTATACGATTTTTGCAGTATCAGAATTTAAGTTTTATTTGATTTTATCGTATTCCGTGACTCGTGTCATTTCGATATAAAATATCGGATATCAAGAAGGTATATTTAATTTTACTACTTTATACCTGCACAAAATTTTATTGCTACTAGTGAGAAAGACAAAAGAACAGAATGTGAAAAACCAGAAAATACTGATCAACTCGAGTGATATTCACTGAACGGATAATGTATGAGCGAAAATGTAGTAAAGGATCAACATTCAACCCTATTAATATTTTCCAATCGTGTCTAAGCGACACGAAGTACTCCAAGAACAATGTCGGCTGTATTTTTATAAAGGTATTAAGTATAAATAAATACGTACGATGTTGATTATATGTTTAATACTTGTAGATTCTTTCCGCTTTCTACATTACCGAAAGTTTTCCTATCCTCAAAATTTCTCAACCATATGAAAAAAAATTAGAAGTCAAGAGAGATACACAATTGCTTATCAAGAGGACATGTATAAGGAACATTCACGTTTTAATTAATACTTCGAATAGACATAGTCTGTACTTATCTGATCACAATCGAATCAGGTACTTTATTCAGTGGTCTAGAATAACAATTATAAAACTCCTCGTAGTTTCAATCGGGCTTCAACGTCTTTTATCGATTGTGCGTCGAATTTTTTTCTTGGATCTACTGGGCTCAGTCCTGGACACTGTTCAGCACCGTGAAACAAGGGGAAAATTATTCATTACAATAATTATTGAATACTATTATACAATGTAGGATAATAATTCAATTGAATGTATTTTGACCTGATAACTGCCACGTAAAGCGATAGCTTTCGACATCAATCCATTTAAATTTTCTGCGCGATCCTTGTGATTCGGGTGTGTCGAGAGCCACGTGACGTTAGTAGGCTCTGCGTTCAATTCTTCGAGAGATCTCATCATTTTCCAAAAAACAACAGCCTCCCGAACATCAACGCACGCCTGAATAACGAGAAGGATAAAAAGAAAAACCAGAATTCGGAAAAGGTCCTCATTTTTCTCAAAGCTGAGCTTACTTTGGCTGATAGAGTCAGTCCAACTTCATCAGCTTCACTTTCCAGGGCTCTGTTGTAGGGTAAATCGTGGAAAATGTTAAGAATCTGATAGCCCGTTAATTGAAGAATTAATGCAATTGAGTCTGGGAATAACGCCCAGATAATTACTATTGGCAGGAGTAACAAGACATCTATTATGAATCCATTCGACACTTGTTCCATCTAAATGACATATTAATCAACTATATTAACTGCAAATTTAAGATATACTTGTGTGTTTAACTATTTCTGAAAAATTCTTTGTCACTTGTGACCATTATTTGTATTTTGAATCTTCATAATGTATTGTTATTCTTTATTAAGATATATCGTGCATTTAGCGCTCACGCAATATTAATTCTTACCGCATGTTTTAGCAATGAGTGCGCCATTTCATGGGCTATTATGAACGATAGTTGATCCTCATTTTCAATCATCTTAAGGATGCCGGTGAATATAAAGATATTTCCACCCTGGTACAGTGTAATTAAACTTGAATATCAAGCAGCTTCTGTCTATTGGTAACATTATTCAATTTAATTTTATAAAAGCATTATATTATACAAACAGGTAAAACAAAGGCGTTGTTTTCTGGCAAATCAATAACACTCAAAGTCCAGTTTTTTTCTTTGATATATGGTAAATCTTTGTTCGCATTTAATAACCGAGTTGTTACTTTCAGTAACTGCTGATAAACCGGATGATTATGAGGAAGGATTTTGTCCATATGCTCCTCCAAATGCTGTAATTGATGTAAAAAAAACAGTTACAGTCTTAATTGTAGGTGCGGTCGCTTTCAATTAACACAAAGATAAAGGCACTCCATTTCTGACTTTGCAACTGTTTCAAAATATGACGATGAGATAGCACAGATAATTCTCAATCACAAAAGTCCTAAAAAATACACGGACAAGTCGAAGTATCGTGCACATGAAAATTGTCACCTCAGGTGTAAATTCGAGTCTTTGAATTCTATAGCTTGCTTGTTTAATCAAAAAAACGTTGATACACTGACCATTTGAAGCAGTCGCGTGACAATATGTAGCGGAAGAAATTGCATTGTTACAAATTGCAAAACCCTACATCTGCGATTTGTTACAATTTACTCTTTAATATAAGAATGTATAGATACCCTTCGCACATGAATACCTTCAACGTTGAGTAGTTATACGTACCAATTCTAATTGGAATTTTTCGAAGGCAGCCTGCTGTTGTTTCGTGAACATTATAAAGCGCGGGCGATTTGTTATTGGAGCATTTTCGATGTGCAATACATAGTATATCGCAAGCATTGAGAAGAATGCTCCCAGGAAGCCTGAATATACGCAGATTTAATAACTTAAAATTGCTTCAATTTTGATTCTCATCTTTTCAGAGTAAAAATTAGCTGCGTATATGAATTTCAATTCTAAACTCACCATATAAATATGGTTTCTTCTTTCGTAAAAACGCTGCGTACTGTTCGCGTTCGCTTGGATCTATTTTTCCCCACCATTTTCTCAGAGTTCGTCCAAAAATAAAAGCGCCAATACGCAGTACAGGTCGCAGAATTAGTGCCAAAACCGGGGGAATATCACGTCGGTTGGTTGTGTGAAATTTGCGATTCGAAAGTTGAATTTGCGCGGGAATATTGAGGCGCTTCTCACATCGCTCTACCGGAACCTTGGGAAAATTCTTTACCGATCGCGTTGGAAAACTAACGAGCGTGACAATTCTTGTATTTCGAAATTTAGCGCTCGCCGAGCAAACACCACGAAGTGTAGAAAACATTTTCAATTTATCAGAGATTGACTAGAATTTATTTAAAGAATATATTAATGACACTGTTAAAAATTTAGAGACTAAAATTGTCTCAAAAATATACCTTGAAACATATTAATTTATAATTTCTTTGTGTCAGTCTGGGATATTTAAATTCAACCGTGGGTTATTCGGCACTGCACATACACTGATTAAAACATATTGCATACCTATAAGAGTTGATTCGATACCGAAATAAAATTGAAACAAGAAAGAGTACAATGCCATGTAACTTAGTCACCGGCAAGAAATTGAATGGTAAGAAGACGATTACTATTTCATCGATCGCATAATGTTTTTAATTCGTGATTACGTCAAACTAATGATGGGATATATAACCTAAAAGAAATTACATTTCCAGAGATTCTCGAAACAATTATTATGCTTGACGTTGCAATGTCGAATGTTTGAGTACAAATAATTATTAACTTTGTGGTGAATCAGATCACATCAATAATATTTTAACAAAAAAACCGACGATTGATCAATTTATGCACAAACGTTTGGTGGAAACATCAGTAACAGTCTCCATTTTTAGTTTATACTGAGGTTAGGTGAAGTATAAACTCGTGATTGTATAATGATACTGCTATTAATAAAAAAAATTAGTTGAGAAATACCGTCGAGGGTGAAAAAAGCGAACTATATAAATCATTGAAATGATGAATTCCGTTCACACATTATCTTTATTCTTTTGATATGACCCTTTTTTATCTTTATAATTCTGACAAGAATACTAGAGAAAATATATCTAAATAGATACCAATGCTAGGAATTTTATCAAAACATTTAATTAGCCTTTCTTGGGAGAAACTGACCAATTTTTTTTACAACATGTTTCTTAAATAATTGCAACACGATAAAAATACTTAAATAGATTTAAGTTTAATAAAAGTTAAAAATCAACATCATCTACAAGTCAGTATTTACAGATTTTTCTTCAGATTCATTTGTACTGATATCTTCGTCAGAATTTTCTCCACTGCCGATAAAAGTTTCTTCCTCGTTAGATAAGAATGAGGGCAGCAAAATCGGCCTAAAGGGCACTAAGGGAATAAAACATCTAGATTTTTCATTTTCATTTTCAGCCCCATCTGGTTTTATTTCCACTCTTGGCTGATGAAATTTAGGTTTCATCAAATCAGGAGGAGGGGGTGGTGGAGGCGGCGGAAGAGGCGCAATTGTTTCACTTTTTGATATTAGTTTTTCCTTCTCTTCCAATGTTTCTTTTGAATAAGGAATAGAACTTCTAGACGCCATTTCGTTGTCGGAATCTGAAGAGTGATCCTGTTTTGAATCATTAGCAGTGGGCGATTCATTGGGAATTTTATAACCCATCCGTTCCATCGCACGCAATTCCCGTTCCCTAGTATCCTTCTGCTTTTCAATCAAGGCTTCTTTCAACTCAGACATAAGATTACTAGACAGCATCTTATCAAGCTTGGAACATTTCTCCAAATAATCATCCATGTTACAGTTTACCAGAGCATCTGAATAATTTTCACGGATATATTCTTCAAAAACTTCGTCCATTATTTCTGGATCAGTGTCTTTGACTATTGGAACATCCGATCGCAAAGTTCCACTGGAAACATCACACATTATATCATTACCCTTTTCTTGGTTGTAATTCTTTTGATTCATTCGCACAACTATTAACGTGCTTAATTCTGCTAGATCCCTAGCTTTCACAGCATCCCTGTACACGTCGTCAAGTTTTATTTGCAAGGCTTCGAGAAGCTCAGATTCGTTAGTTCCTCTGTCTAGGTGGTTTTCTATATCTTCCATTATCGACGTTAACTTGTTATAGGCGTGTTGCATCTTATGAGAAGTGAGGTGCAAACGAACATAAAGGTCTTGCCATTTTGATCCAGTAAAACTTCTCCTAAAAATTAATGAAATAAAATGTACAAATTATAGAATAAAATTACACATGTCTCACGTCTCTTATTAAATACCTGTACTTTTCTTCGACAGAAACTGATCTGTAATTGTGAAATTCATCGACTACTTTTGCCAATGATATTCTGTGTTTCTCTGTAAATTTGAGAAGCTGTGAAACAATTTTCTCCATCTTCATTGCTCTTTTTAGTTCGTCGCATACACCCGACAGGTCGCTGTGACCAACATGTGCTAAAGTTAACAGCATCTCTGACTGAACAAGAATGAATCTGTAGAACAATTGCTGAAAATATTAGAATGGCTTTAAGTTCTATTTCACGGGTCGTTCTTGATTACGAATTTTATACCTTCAAACTTCCATACGTTACTTCACCCATATTTACAAAACTGTCTCTATTTAGACCTGCGATTTGGAGATCAATATTTCGCCGATATGAATCTGGCAGAAGATCAACCATATTCAAAGTTGTCCTGTAGTATAAGTCGGATATAATTTGTAAAGATTTCATCGTATCCTCAGTTACAGGTTGTAATAGTTTCAATTTCTCTGGAGCAAGATCACTGTTGACATTAATTAAAATAAGAAGTGAGTAAATGATGCGATATTCAATCAAACTTTTTGCTGATTTGTCTCATATGTTCATTAGATATCGTATTACGATCTTACTTAAATTTCATTCCAGACTGTTTTGCACCAGCATTAATTCTGAAAAACTGATTCAAGATTCTCAGACTCCTTTTGAAAGTGTAATAAAGCTCCGTTTGTTCTGATATAAGTTTTCTCAAATCGCGATTTGTTCGCCAGTTAATATATTTGTATCGAGCAGCTGTAAGTGCAGAAAAAGTTGCCAGCCAAGTTAACGAATTCGAACTATGCTTTACTACAAGATAGTATCCTGCGACAGTAGCTGCTGCGTATTTCAAATAAGATAGTAAGCCATATGCTGGCCTGCAATTAAAGAAAAAGACAAAACTTTATGAATGATAGATTACGAATCATGATCTATAATTGTAAGTGAAATCCTTGCCTCGGTTCTATCTCTAGATTCGCATCTAAAAGGTTTTTAATCAATGCTGCATGATCATCGAGGAGATACCGTGCCTCTGATATACTGGTCAATTGTTTTCGCAATGCTTTGGTATCCTAATACGAAAATTGAACACATAAATAATGGGACTGCACTGTTGAACGAACAATAATTTTATTACAGCAAATCAGTTTCCTCTACATTCTTACCTTGACTAAGTATTGATAAACACGCAAAACGTTTTTGCATAAACCTTGATAAATGCCAATATATGCCTGGATATGGAAATCGAAGAACAAATTACAATTAGGTCGATTGTTTTAAAGTACTTTCTAGTGGCTTCAGGATCAAGTTTTTTTCTTGTTCACGAACTTTTGAATCCTGCAGGGTGTTTGAGATTGGGTGTTTCGAAAAACAAATCCCAAGAATATCAATTCATTTAAAAAATAAAAAGAGAGAAAGAGGAACAAATATCGGACGATAAATGCAGGCAACAATCGAATAACCTTCTGAATATGTTTGTCAGTGACGGATGATAGTTCTTCAGTGCGAACTGAGACGACTTCGTAATCCGAATATCCCATTTTGGACAGAGCTTCATGCAGCTCGCTTCCCTGAAATTTCATGGAACTTGAAGTCAGTATCAAATCATTACAGACGTATGATTTTTTGATTTGTTATTGTTTGTGGCTTTTACACATCGAGAAGTTATCATTTACTCCGTAAATACGTATAACTTACGGCAATGACAACATCTTCATCTTCTTCGTCACATAAATCTGTATCACCATTTGACAACATAATTAAATACAAACAAATACACACCGAGGAAAAACAAGAATAAACATAAAAATTTATAGGTTAGTTTTTTGCCACAATTTTAAGGTTAAGTCTTCGAACTGTCGTTATTTGAGACTTACATCGCGCTTATGGCCACGAAATACGTAAAAATACAAGAGGAGATCCGTCACTGAGCAATTACAAGGTGCTCAGTTGGTCCTCAGAACTAAGAGGCGCCAAGTCTACGCACAAAACAAGCAGTAAAATTTATAGTGCAATAATAGATCAGTAATTGAAAAAGTCCCAGATTTATTATTTTTAAAGCATTCGTAAACTGGACGCGCTAGTACATACAATATGAATTTAAGGCTGCATACAGTGATTGACTTATCGAGAATAATGCGGAAAAATGCAGATGTTTATACTCTCGGTGCCACGTTGAGAACGTTCGGTAGTATTCGCTTCAGGCGACACTTCGATTCACTGTACTTAATTTTAGTGATTCTTAGCTTGGAGAAATGTCTTTTATGCATATACGGGTAAAAAGTAGGGGGGGGAAGATTGTTTTTTGAAAGCGTCAACTTCTGCAGACATCATTACAATCTTTAATTTTTCACCAATTATTACGATAATATTTGTATAAATAAGAATGAAAATGATAATGATAATGCTGAAATTCATGTATTTGGTACTAATCATTTTTTTCCTTCTTTCTTTCATGCATTTAAAGGTGACTACATAAATAAAGTACCTAGTCCTACAACATAAGATATTTGATTATTCAAATAGTTGAATCAGCATAATCAGTATTCAAATAATCGTTAATCATTACACACTATTTATATTTACAACGCAGCATTCTTAAATTTAGGGAACACAAGATCTGCTGAGTGAATACCGATATTTACCGCCAGTAAATTACTGTAAACCAAGAACTGCAATCAGCGTGGTATCAAAGTTCATAAACTCAAGAAAGAAATAAGCTATTTAAGGAAAATAATATTTGACTGGAAAATAAAAATATTCCTATTATCCATAAATCAATAAACGAAACGGAAAAAAAAGTATTGAAAGTACAAGGGGGCAGTGTAAGACCTACGTATTTGACGGCGGTTTTAGCTGGGTGAATTTCTCTTTTAAAGTCTCATTGAACACGTCAAGGAGTCTTGTCGTATCCAAATTTTTCGCCACCACTTTCAACAGCTCTGTTAATGCATCATCGGATAAATTTTTCTCTTCTATATGTGTCGCCAAGGCCTGAATGGTGCATAGCTCGCTGAAAATACGATTTCGTACAGTGCTTGGCTGTCCTTCTAGGGCCGAACATATGTCAGCAGGACTGTTGTTCTGTAGGGCAATGTCCAATACGATGAGTGGGGAGATGAGTTCCTCATTGGCGACTGTGTGACTGATGATCAAATCTTTGGGCATACGTTTCAGCATCGCTTGAAGGCTGGACAATTCAGTCATTGGTGTAGTTATACCAGCATCTGCCTCTTCCTTGAGTTTTCTTGAAAGCAATTCCGCAAGATCTGACGACGTGCAACGCTTGTTGATAGCAGTTTTAATCTCCTCAAAATCCAACGCCTGCATGCAGTCTGCAGCTTGGATTTTACGACGATACGCTCCCAAAAGTTTCGTAAAGAAATTTTTGTCATGGCTGAAAATGTCCGGCAGTCTACCCAGGACTTTTTCTAATCCTGAGGCTCGACACGCAGTTTTTAGATGCGCGTCAACGCTAGTCTTTGGCTGTATTCCAAGCATTTTTATAGTTGCACGTTCAAGGTCTTCGTCAGCCATGTTTTTCATCTTCAACTGGAAGAAACAAAAGATACACAAATAAATCAACCAATAATTCTTTAAAGTAAATAATTTTCAATCGTATCACTTACCCTATAATTAGCGATAATATTTTCCGCCGAGCATCTTTTTATCGCACTTTTAAGTGTAACCGAAGCATCAACCTCGTCCAGAAGTTCCTCAATCGACACTTGAGTTTCTGTAGATTTAGTCAGTTTCTTAGGACATGTTACACAATCATTCATTGAATTTCTAACTTTCAGTTTAACTAGGGGTGGACAAAGGGAGGAAGACTGAGCGATAGGCGTAGAGCTAGTCAATGACAAGTCAGGAGATGTGGTAGGGGTAATGCCGACCGACGACTGCGATGTGTTGTCCATAGTTCCGAGAGATGGCAAGCTGACGACAGCCGTCTTTTCGAAATGCTCTAATACACTCTTAACAAAGGGGACCTTAGGGCTCCGTTTCACCGGTATCCAATTAACTTCACGCTCGCTTAGCTGAGCAAGATTTCCCACTGTTTCAATGCCCTTTGTTTGAAAGTAGTTAGACAGGTGTGACTTCCACAGAGGATCGGCAAGATATCCTACGATCGAATCGATTGGTTCACTAGACTCTATCAACGTGGGGAATATCGGGCATGCAGAATCCAGCAATTCTGGCTGGTCAAGTTCCATAGTGTCATTGGTGACCTGGCTGCTCTGGCTGAATGGTAAATTGGAAAAAACTGAATCTGTCACAGGAAGAGTGTCAAATTCAGCTGATTGTCCGGCATCATTAGCATGTGTGCTGGTCCTGACGGGTTTGCTGGCGAACAATTCCTCGGAATTAGTAGTCGAATTGAGTCCTGTCACATTTTGTATGTCAACTGTGTCCTCAAGATCATCTATGCACGAGCTTTCTTTTCTCGTTAGACATTCCTGGATAGTGGGATTCGTCGGTACGTTCATTTCAATATATCTCAGACTGCTGTCGTCTTGTGAAGTCTTGTTCCCCAAGGTGGGGCTCGTCTTTTGGTCTCTTTTTGGCAAACTTTTACACTTGTCGATGACTGGGGCAGTATTGACGATCTCAAATATGTCTTGCTGGGTTTCAGTCTCCTCAATATTTTGCTTCTCCAACACGTTCACATCTTGTTCCATTATATCTTTGGCATCTTTAGTTTTGAACTTCGATTTCGGAGATCCGGCTGCTATTTCTATTTCCATCGTCAAATTATCAAGGGTCACTCTTGCGGAATCGTTTCCGCGCTCTGACAGTGAAATCTGATTGTTACTATTGTTGACAATACCTAAAGTCTGATTTTGGGTTTCCTGAGATGTTACTGTCAGATTATCAGAGTCAGCCTCGGTTTTCGAACTACATTTGCCCTCATTTAATATCCCATCGATGACCTGGGAATCGGTTGGATTTAAAGATTTATCAACTTCCATTTCCTGTTCTTTATCAAACTGTCCAGAACTTTGGAAGGTTTTAATCTTTGTCTGCTTCAAGCGTATTGGAGAATCCTTGCGTGGGACGAAAATACGCGATCCTGAGGAAAGTTTGCTCATACGGTGGGGGGATGTTGAGGTAGTTATCTCGTACCCCATTTCTTTAGAGACTGGAGGATCGGCAAAACTGACTCGTTTTCTCTGAAGTCACGAAAGTAAACAAGAACAACTCATTGTTTTATCTGAGTCAATTGATTGTCATAGGTAAATAAGAAAAAAAGAATTCTGCTTACCTTGCACGCAACAGTTGGACTCTCAGCATCATTTTCAATCTGTAGCTGCCGCTGTCGTTTGAGAATGCTGGCCGATGGCGAGGCAGTTAAGGATGGTGGATTGGCGCTGGACCACTCAAGTATGGGAAGTGCCTCTCTGTCTTGAGCGAGCGAGGCATTGTTTTCTTCGTCAGTCTTTTCTCTGTTCGAGTCACCAGTCCGATCAATTAGTGTACCATCTGTACTAGTGTGTTCCATGTCTATTATCTTTACCAGTGACGATTTCTCCCCGTCATTTCTCAAGTTACCAAAATGATTCGTCATTGTCTGTGACAACGCATCCTTATCTGGAGTGGTTCTCATCTTGTTAAATATTTTTTCCTGTCTGCTACCAGACGGACTTCCAAGTCGTTCCGGTTCCTTAAGAACAAAGAACCGATCTTTTTTTCCTGCAGCAGGCTCCTCTTCGTTTTCCTTGACCTTTTTAGAACTCGAAGCAAGATCTTCATCCAGCGAAACACTGGACTTGGTCTCTGCTAACGCTTGTTTAGTTACAAGGCCCAGCATGTGAGCTGTACGTCCCTGTGGTGTGACTGTTCTTAGTTTAGAATATCGTTTCTGACAGGTTTTAGGTGAGCATGAGCTTAACAGCGAGCTAGGAAGTCTAATTGGTGACAAGGAAACGTCAGTTGCCAGGGATGGTCTCAATTCTGGCGACGTAGTTTTCGCCTCAGCTGTCACAACAGGTTCAGTCAGCACTATTATTTCTGGAGTTGTAGTTGTATCGTCAATTTCCTTAATATTTTGCAAGGCAGTATTCTCTTTCTCTTCCTTCTCCTCTTCCATCTTTTCTGCATCGATGTTATTCTCGCTAACAGACTAACAGATAAATACAATTATTACTCACTGCACAATAACAAGAAATGTAAATTTACATTTTAAAATTGTAACGGGCGGTAAAAACCGAACAAGGAGAAGCAGGCTAATCACATCAAATGAGGAGTAGAGCCTTATGAGATTGTTGAATTGACAAAATCGAAATTAATTGTACAATTCTGATTTTATTAAATGAAAACATAAATTTTACCGAACATACTTCTCTCAGTGAAACCTCGGTTGTCTCAGATGTGCATACTTTGAACGGGCTGTCAGGTTCGGGACCCTTTATGATCTTAGTTTTTTCATTTCCAACATCAAGTTCGATTGTTTGGCCAGGTTGTAAGCTTTGCATTTTGTTGATCCTAATAAAACATTGCTTGTTGCTATATTTTTTGTCCAACATTGACGAACCACTGGTAGAGGATGCTTGCGAACTTTCAACAATTTCTTCCGAGTCACTGGTTAAATTCTGAGAAGCTGACTCTTGAGACTCATTTTCCGTGATATTAAGATCTGGCTCTTTTGCCAGCTCCTGAATCTCATTGCTATCTTTAGATTCAGATTTATCACTCAGATTTTTTTTTGTAGTATTTTCATGAGAAACAGGGTTTGTCGAGTCTTCAGAACTGGGGCTATCTACCAATTTTTTCTCTAATTTCTTTTCCGATTTTTTTTCCACCGTTTTCTTCTCCACTATATTCTTTTCCATCGTTTTCTTTTCCACTGTATTCTTTTCCATCGTTTTTTTTTCCACGGTTTTCTTTTCCGTCGACATTTCGTCAAGTGCTGAGCTTTTCGAATTTCTAAGCTTCCGTTTTTGCGAAGATTGAGACCCAGGGTCAGATTTGATTTCCTTTACCGTACCTTTAGCGCGAATGGTTTTGCTGTTTCTAGTGGTTTTGGATGTCTCACATGACTCGCATTCATCCGTCTTTGCCTCCCCCTCGTCCTCATAGTTTACTTTAGATCGTCTGCGACCAGGATGATTGAGAAATTGATCATTCCCAAATACCATGTTGATCCTGAGACGTGACATTTCAGTTTTTGTCCTCTTGCTTAAGGGCTTTTTGTCCTTCTCACTCTCCGTTGACTGAATGCTATCAGAATCACTCTGGGTATCACTGACTATCGGAAGAATTGATTTTCTGAGTTTTCTGCTGATGCAAATGTTTCCTTCGCTGTCGCTGTCCGACCCTGTAGTTTTCCGCTTTACTCCTCTCTTAGTGGCCTCTTTAACGTGCTTAGACTTTTCCTCAGACGTATTTGGGTTTTGCAAAGTTGAAGGTGTTTCGATCGATTTTTTCTCAGAAGATGCCTCCTTGGGAAATTCAGTCAACGATTCGAAGTTCAATTTTTTTGCTATTAATAGATTGGTCTCAACATCCTTAGAGGACTCGATAGTTGGCGAAATTCTCTCACAGGTCGATGGATTTTCAGTGATTTTTATATTCTCTCCATTCTTAATTTTTTCACCCTCAACTTCCTTCGTCTGCACCTTACTGGAAGTCTCACTAGTTTCGGTAACAACTGTTTGACCTGGATCAAGTTTGTTTTCTTTATTTGCTTCTCCGATATTTGTATTCTTATCACCTGCACCAAGGGCATTGGTGCTATTCAATTTACATGTTGTATCCTGGTTAGCAATCTTGCTCTTCTCTTTGTCAAACCATTCTTGGATCTTTTGTGTGTCTTGAGAGTAGGACTGTGAAAGGTCGTTATAGAGTGCTGGAATATCCTCCCGTCTTCTCAACAGCGACTCTTTCTGATGCTCTGTAAGCCGATTGGCGTCGAATTTAAAGTCATTTTTTATAACAACGTATTCCTGTAATGAAGAAATCGCAGCTATTCATCTACAAAGTCAGTCAGGATTAAATACTGGTTGTATATTAAGATAATTAGACAAAATAGTCACGTACCTGTGAATCAGGGTCAGGAAAATATGGACACTTCGCTGCATTTTTAGATATGTGGCTTGGACCAGGGCCAGGTGTGATAGGCTTAGGGCTAGGGATTTTGCGGTTGAGAAAGCTGCCAGTCTGTTTTGGGAATTTGGGAGTTTGCTTATCTCCATTTTCTGGTAGAGTTAAGCCAGTAGATTCTTGTTTAACTTTATCCGATTTGGCATCATTTATAAGTTTTTTCACCAAAGGTTTGTTCCTGTACTCATCCAAGTCGAGACAAGAAAGCGTTTGAGACACGATTTCAAATTCTTGGTGACGGAGGGCCAGTTGGAAAGCTTTTTGAAATGACACGATCATCGTTGACGATAAGATCGCTCCAAGCCCTTTGAAAATGCTCATGATTGTTTCCCAGGTACTCATGATCTAGAATTACAGGATATCAAGTTCTACAAATACCAGATGAAAACAAAATGGCTTTACATTTTATTAATATTAGATACGAGTGTGTTTAAGTTTATGATTTACGATTTCTTTATTCAATCTTTATACTACATAAAATCTATCAGGGATGATTAAAAAGTGAAAAGAAAAACAATATCTCAGGTTTTGCTCTCAAGTTTCATTTTGAAATATGTTCAATTCTAGGTATTAGCTACGATCACTGACATTGCGAATTTTCCAGGGTTCTGAAAACTGTCAATATTTAATTTACACTGCCGATAAGCAAGTTCTGATTACCTCTTTCACTAAACTCTCTTCTTTGCAAGGTCCCAGCATGTGTTCAAGTGCAGGCCGTACTGCTTCCAAGCATGTCGCTACTTTGCTGGGCGCATGTCCATAAAGGGTTATCAATACAGATGATAGTTCTCTAAGCGCAACCTCAGTGTCCTTGAAATTTTTCACTCGAAAGTTGATTATGCATAAATTGTTGATAAGTCTGACTATGGGCAGGAACCCATTTGTGTCTAAAAAAAAAAAGAACACAAAATAATATTGAATAATGCTTAAACTCGTTTGCAAATACGGATATCAAATTTCAATACTCATTGTATGTACATCGGGTACAAAATGGGATCAGTCTAAAACGCGAATAAGTAATATTTTCTTTTTTCCTACCAAGCACGTGCTTGTAATTCATTGTTGTCAATATTCCGTCCAGGCAAGATACGGCAAAGCCGGCGTATCGTTCATCTGAATCAATGCCATCTTGTATCATAGAAATTGCTAATGATACAAATTCGTTGGGCTTTACTGTAGAAACTAGATTAGCTTGAAGATCGAATTGTCCGTAAAGATTTTTCCACGTAACTGCAATCTTCTTGATCTACAATTACCGTATAATTACATTAACGAAATAATAATAAACACGAACATAATGGGTCTTTACTTTCCATGCTTTCCTGAGTCTTTTTTCTTCTTATACGCTTTACCTCAACAGATACTTAAAAATATTGTTACAGTAAAAGAAAATCTAACATTTTGGCACTATAAACTTGAAACAGAAATCAACTTTAAAGGATAACAATCATAGGATCACTCAACATTCAAGTAGAAAATAAGAAATAAAAACAAAAATGAAATTAATTTATAGCTATCAAAGATGAAGCATAAACAAATTTTTTCACTCACATTCCGTACATCAGTTACTAGATTACGTGTAAACGGGAACTTCATCAAAGTTTGAATGGTTTTAAAGTCATGTGCTGCTGCATCACCTTCGTTCACTTCCTTCCCATCATTCATGTATTTAATTACCATCTCACAGAGAATACACCATAGTACAAACAAACCATTTCTGCAGAAATAAATTTCCGTTATAATAACAGATTATGCTTGAATAATCCGATTCTAATTTTCTTCTTCAATATAAACATAACTTACGAGTTTTCAGGAATAGTATTTACTGATTCAAGTTGCTCAACTAGCTTTTTAATCACTTCAAATGCGTTTGGTACATAAGATATTTGCTCAGATGGTTTGACTCCTCGCCAGAGCAGGTATTTGATTAAATCATGGTGCGTCCTTTAAATAGATTAAAAAAATAATATATTGACGATCATATTGCTGTAATCAGCAGAAAGAATAGTTTAATGTAGTTTAAATTTATTATTTTAAATCTACAACGTCGTCATGTAACAGAAATTTCTATGATCTAGACTTATATAAAATATGTAAGATGTTACTTTCAAGCAAACACGACACTAGTCTTTTAGACACTAGTTAACGAGATATATCCTACGTACCTGTCGATTTTACTCAGCATTGACGGTTTTATAAAAATAGTCATTAGATCGACCATTGTGTCAAAATTAAATATATAAGCCGGTAGAGACTCAAGGCTCGGTATAATAATATCCAGCATGGTATCCCTGATGATTGGTTTAGTTTCGATATACTCCCCCAATGCCATGAAGAGCAATATAATTTCTTTGTGTATTTGTGACTAAAACATATATATAAAGGAAAAAAAAAATTGTTGAAGAGACTGATTGATTTTGCAACCAGTTGTTATTTTCATTTTACAATGAGATATTTTGTAATCACATAAATAGTAACCTACCAGTGCAGCGCCATCTTCGATATCCTTAGTTCGAGCAAGGAGAGTTTTCCAAAAGACGGCAATTATTTCACCTCTTGTTTCCAATTCCATGTGAGTCAAGGCAAGCATTGCCTCACCAACGCAGTGTACAAACGTTTTGTAACATAGCTTAAATACTTCGGCACTGACAGGAGATGGAAGTTTTTCTTCTAGTGAAGATTTCGTTAATTCCAAATCTTTCTCATTTGCAGACAAAAGTTGCAAGAGTGCGTCAATTGCGATAAATTTAGTTTTGTAAAATCTCTTGCCGGGCGAAGGAACAACGTTGAATTTCGATGATAAAAGTGGCGTGTCACCAAGTGGACCAAAACAAAAGTTAAGGAACTGAGTAAGTACTGGGCTAGTAAATTTTTCAATATGCTTGAACAGCTTGTAGATCAGATGCCACCAAACCGTAAGTTTTGTCATAGTCATCATCTCAGTTTTACTGTTCTTAGCATTCAATGGTATACAGAGTAGCTTAATTCGTCTGACAGTAGCAAGCTCCTGTTCGTCAAGGGCAAAGTTGTCCACTATCAGGTTCCATGATAAAAAAGCTTGCCTGTGTAAAAAGTATTTAAAAGTTTAGAAAATTGTGTCACTTGAATAATACTGACTATGTTGCAGTTTCTTGTCAAACATTTGCCGCGCATTTCACTTTACCTGCGTACAACCGTATCCACAGATTTAAATGCTTTCTCCTCGACACTAAGCAGGTTATTTATGAGACCAGCTCCGCGATGAAGTTCTGTGCCGAGGAGCTGAATGCTAGTAGTCCAGAGCACAGACCAGTCAGGTTCACAGGCAGATACTAAAATTGACATGCGTTTACAATAAGTATTCTGCAACATGGTTTTGTAGTCTTGCCATACAGTAGGTGAACTAATGCGTATGCGATTTCCCATGTTAGGAACCTGGAGTACTTGTATTGCCGGACCTCGCTGTCGTTTGTGACCCATGTAAGCCAAGGTTGCCACTTTGTCCAAAAACATACCACTGAACTGAAAGAACATTATTAGATAGATCATCAAGTCATCAGAAAGGGTCAGTGGTCTAATAAACGTTGCACCAGCTTGACATGGTTAGAATGATGAAAATAGCAAGACCCACCTTTGCACATTCATCGTAAGTGGTGGAAGTAGATAATTTGTAAAGTCTATACAGCAAATTCAGTACACAGACGACGATTTTTTCCTCTACCTGTTCCATAGTGGACAATGTTTTATACTCAACAATTTGCAGGGGTTTTATGTTATCAACGCAAGCGTCTGGAGCAATCCAATCCATTTTTTCAGCAGTTACTGAGTTCATGCAATCCTTGAGAAAGTCGACAATGTATTTATCAGAAGATAACGCCTTCACTGCTTCATCCTGAAGCCCTTCAAAGAGCTGGAATATTTTGAGCCTGAAAAATATATAAAAAAATGACGAACTGAGCCATAAAATGGTCACACAGGAAACGATAGCTGATTAGTATTCATTGGGTAATCGCACCTCGCCTCAAAGTTAACGCGCATCAGTTCACTGAATAAATTGAGCTTGCGATCTCTGCATGATCGAAGAATGGCAGCCAAAGTGCAACTCGCTTCAGGGTAGAGAATTTCCTTGCCACTGGTGAAAGCTGAGAGAACTAATTTGCATATTTCCTTCAATTGTCCCTCGGAAAGAGAGTCCACAGCTCCAGGCCTGGCAACGGCGCTAAAATCACCGATCGATTAAAATTTCCTGTCGTTACTTCATCAACAGCGGTACGGTTAATGCGAGAAAGAACGAGTAAAGTAAGATAGTTTGAAGATTTTATCACCTCTGAATGCAGGTCAACGCCTCGCATATTTCTTGAGGGTCCAAAGAACCGCGTAGAGTCCTGACCGCCGTGAAGACCTGGCTCCTCCTAAACTCTGACCTGCTGGACGACATTGACGCCGGTTGTTTTTACTGTATCCAGATAAATTCACGCGGCAGTTGTCTGACACATCGCTCAATGACTCGAGGAAGCCGCGAATGCCGCCCGTCCACGTGACGGAAATATGACACTTTTCTCCAAGGCACTCGGTCTCTTGGCAAACTTTTTTACGGGGATTCGCTTCGACGCCGGCTTGTGTGCGTGAGTGCACGAGTGATTTCGAAATCGCCCTAAATCGTGGTCGTGCGTAAGTTGTGTAAGTTCGTGTTTGTATAAACAACAGAACGACGCGCAGAGCGCAATTTTTTGCCGATAGTCTCAGGACCGTTGCTGCTGAGACGTTTGCTGTGCGAAGAGGTTGAAAAATATTTGCTCTTGTCAGCGGATTGGCTCCGCGTCCATTGTCAGCAGAGTGAAGTCTCTCGCCTGCTTCGCGGTCTTTCAGCTCGCTCTGGTTTATCAAACTAGAAATAATCACTGGTCGACGTTGCCCCCGGTTTGTCCGGCACAAATTATTACGACGACGGCGCGAAGAGATCTTGGTTTGTTTTGGCGAAATCAAGGCGCGTAGCGAGCTTTGCGGGGGGAGGGCTTAGGGCATATACTACTGGAGGGAGCTACCCATCCCATCGACCTCGCGACAAATGCAGCCGAAGTGATGAGAGAGATACATATATTTTGGGGTTACTCCGTCCCTCTCACTCTGCGTTTGATTGGCTGAGAGGAAACGTAACGGCCAATCAGGCGTAGAGCGGGAGAGATAGATCATATACCAACGTATACCTCTCTTTCTCTCTCTCTCACTCCTCCGCTACATTTTATGTGCACGCGAAGCTACCTCCAGTAGTGTATGCTTTAACCATAAAGTGGAAAGGTCGGGAGCGGGGCGGGGGGGGAGCCCGTGACGACAGGACGAAACAGGCTAGCAGGTCGGGACAGGTTGTGACAGTACATCGCACGTCCGCTGGGCAATGTCCGATGGCCAGTGTTGAGGAGGATTAACGAGGTATCGGGCGGTTTGATCAGTTCAGCTATTTATTGTTAGTGCCGCAACGCGGCATCAAATCGAGTTGACGGATACCGGTCGTGGTCATCTAGGCTTACCGAACAAAACGAAGGCGACAGAAAATCCCGCGAATGAGGTTTCAGGGCGCTACTTGTCGAGTAAAATTACCACCCCGAAAACACCTTCGGCGCTATAGACTTTCACGTCAGTATTTCGCCCAGCGCTTTTGCAACTGCGCTAAAGTCTAAACGATTTCTTGAACACTGGCTACTCGATCAGGGCTATGATCAAACGAATATTAGAGCTTCCGGATGATCCCGTTTGGAAAATAGTTGGGTCAATAAATTGATCTGGATCACTTCCCATTCCTCACTCCCATTGGCTTCCTACCCTCGTCCAACGGAGTTGACTAACTACAGTAGGAACTTGAGGTAAGGTTGGGTTAGGTTTTTAACTGCTAGTATTATCATAGCTACTACACTTTTCTGCGCTTTCCAGGCTAAGAAATATAGTACCAATCCAAAGTTATGCTCTTTCGACTAGTGCAGGAAGTCTGGGAGAGTGTTGTGGCAATAAAAAGACCTGTTATGTGTACTATGTTTTTCTTGACATAGGAATTAGAGGCATGGTAATTAGAGAGCAAGAGAATCGATATCTTGTGCTTTTTTCTGTTCCATTCAATGACTATTGGGTTCTATTCAAGAACCCATGTCCCACGATATATTATTCTAAAAACACATTGATACAGTTCCATTTTGGGCACTCACGTTTCTAGTTCTGAATGTAAATACTTTCAATATGGCAGTCAGTTTTTGACGTAGCCATTGCTCTAAATCGAGAATAGGATTAAGAGATTGTAATTGTCGGTCACGTGTCCAAAAAGACATACATTGTATTTGGAAGTCTAATTCACAGTTTATGTTTCGAACTTTGAGCTAACAACGCGAAATATACAATTTTATATTATGTAATCAAGATATCAGCGTCATATCATGGTTATCTGGATGCTGTAGTTTAATCCAGTCCACGCCGCTTTGCAAGACATTATCGTAAATCTGAAAAGTTGAATAAAATCCTATTAAAATACTTGAACGTATTACTGTCGGGAAGATGCGCGGGTTTGCTTGAGAAGTTCAATATTCAACATCTGATGTACCAATTCAACACATGAATCTTCACACGAATAATCTAGTGTTAAACAAGATTTTTACATCACAATCTTAGATGGCGCAAGCATAGCTAGCTCACATCTTCATTTTTGTCTTGACCGTACGGAAAATGTAACTTAACGAGGTATTAAAATTTACTTCGTCACACGTATATTCGTAATTTGCGAGAAGTGATCGGAAAAAATTTTGTTACAGAAAAATAAATTTGCAATTCAAGACATGCACTGTTACCATTTTTCTGAATGTTTTTCTGCAAAAACTAATTACAGATGGCACCACTCGGGGATTCTAGCGTGTTGTCTAGCTTGTTGCCAAGTGTCAAATGTTTAATTTGCCCAGAAGAGATGCTATGTCGAGGTCGTTGTTAGACTTGTTAGGTTAAGCTGGGTAACGATTGCAATGCCCAAGATCAAGTCGATTTTGAAATGGGTTAGAAAAAACCTGATTTTGCTACTTATTCGAAAATGATCTTTTCACTCTATCTGATGTGGTTGGATAATCACTACATCTGGCCTGCAATTACATATTCAGTCCGAATAAAATAATTGCATCGGTATAACTCCGAGTTACTTTCAAGGATATGGAATGTGATTTTTGTGCTAAGACTGTAGCCAGCCAGATGATTCTGTTAGAGATTGAATCACCCTGTAAAGGATATTCTTACCTACTAATGTTTTGATATCAGTCTTATAGTACTAAATCACTGGTAAGAATATTTGATAATAATGCTTTTTTAAGAAAAGCTAACGATACATATACTCGAGACATTAGAGATGTGCATGCATAAATTTCCTTTTCAAGATTAATTACGTTGAAATCAAACTGGGCATTGTAGCTTGGGCGACGAATTTATTTATTCAACAAATAACTCTACATATTGTACATGTCAGGGTATTAGCAGGACTACCATCATAGTTAAACTACAAGTAATATAGATTCCGTGATCATGAGCCGGTTAGGTAGCGTGTACTTGTTGTTTTCACGATGTTCTAATTAAACAAACGTATCTCTCACTACATTACACCTGAAACAAAAAGAAAACAAAATCTTGACGATATCCACTGCTCTTTGCAATTTTCTGCAATATTACTAAACAGCTGTTCACATGTAAACGTACCACATGTAAGCAGTGTTTAATCTACAGATTCCAATTTGTTATTATATAAAATTTGATTTATTTGCCACATCTTTGATTGGCTTGCATTTACGTGTTAATGGTTCACTATTTCAGATAAAAGATGCTGTAGTTTTCTTGTTATTTCTTGCACAGAATTTACACATTCCTAATGGAGTATCAAAGAAAGACTTTACATTGCAAACAGTTTTACTAGCGTTGCACTTGCAATCTTTTCTTGTCCTCTATTATTTGAAATTACATTAAATACTAACGGTTTGAAACTTTGCACTGGCGAAGGGCCTCGTTGAAGCCCTCACACAGAGTCAAGTCTGATTGACCCTGTGCACATTCGAGGAACTGTTTAATCTCCCATGCGCAAGGTCCGCTGGGTTCGGCATTGCCTGCCACGGAAGCTTGAGGCGCAGCTGGAGCAGCGGCCGCAGGCTGGTCTGAACCTCCGCTAAACATTCCAGTCATTGCGTGTCCAATAGTATGTCCAACTGCTGATCCAATTGCCACACCACCGGCGGTTGCTGCCATTTGTCCCATCAGAGATGGACCTTGGGATGGAGCGGCCATTGGGGCTGATGGAGCAGCCTGTATAGGTGGCTGGGCTGGAGGTGGTGCAGCCCTCGCAGGTACCGTCGCCCTGCAACAGCATTCAGATGATCCAGGATTGATCAAAAAAAAAAAACAATAAACGGAAATAAAAGTTATGAAAAAATTTCGGAACAACATGACTCGTTGAAATCAATAAAAACGTGACGACGGAAGCATGAAGCTGACTATTGCACGAAATTGCGTTTTTAGAATCATAATTATGAGTATAATACTCGTGACAGTGATGTAATGCGTCGATGAAATTACTATATTTTAATACATTTCTACTACCTTCGGGGTGGTGGACTTGCGGAACGTCCTCGTCGAGGCATGTTTGAGTCTTTATTCTTTGCTCAGTCAATATCACTTTCACGAAACGCTCTCTTGCTTTGAACTGACTCGTCTGCTCGGCACTGGCTGAATGTATGTCTAGTTACACAACGCAGAATATTCCGGAACAATGATATATGTATGTATATATGTGTAAAAATACACGTTCAATGTCGCACGACAATCCGCAATTCAGGTAAATGACGTCGAAATTGGAAGTTGGGGCATGTGACTAAAAAGGCGCATTTTCATATAAGTCTAATCCTAAGAGCAGAAATACTAGAGAGAGAAATTCAAATGATCTTTATTACGGACATGCGAACCTAGTGGCAGGAAATTGAACTCAGTTGAATATGACTGTTGACTCACTTAAAAGATTTTCTCGTTTATAAATTTGCCACAGTGAAATGATATACTCCCAATAATGTATTCACGGATCTTCTGAAACATAGTTTTCATCAAAGAAAACGGTTCCGAAGTATGTGGAACTTTGGACCTTCATCGGCACGGAACTGGAAACCAGACTTGAAGCTCAAGAGCGCATGCGCAATTCATTCAGACTAGGAATCTGATTGGATCACGAATAAGCCCGACTGAAGATGTATAAAGACTGCAGCCTTACGGCTTAGTGTTCGGGTAACAGCTGCTAAGGGGCAAAAGAGAATTCTACTATGCTGTATTAATTTTACAATGGAATCCCACGAGACGAGTGAGTAAGCGCAGGATCGTCAAATTAGCCCCAAACCCGGCAAACCATTATGAAAAATAACCTAAGGTTAACAGTCTTCATGTGACTGTCAAGCCTCACGTGCCAGATTTGAATAAAGGCCCGTGCAGATTCAGTAATGTGGCGATTTCGTAAGGTTCCAGCTTTACTGCAGTTTCTACTTTTTTGATTGTGAGTCAAAAATATATGCTAATTTTCACGCACAAAACGTTGCACAAGTTAGGAAAAAAATATGTGTAGATGATTAACGCAGGAGAAACTTTCAGAGAAAAAAAAGCATAAACGCATTACTGGATTAACTTACGGTCGTTGAGATATTGGCGAAGGTGTTTTGGGGTCCTTGCTGGCTCTATCTTTTGCTCTTACCTGATTCCTTGTGGCCAGACATTTGCGATATGAAATAACTAAATACTGAGAATTTCTAATTTGAGGTTCGAATTTTCGAGGTTGTACGTATATTGTTACAGAGTAACGCTAACTAACTGCAGAGATACTCATTTCTTCCGTTGCCATGACTGTAATTACCATGATTACAGCGAAGTATGCTACAAACCACGTCAGAAACACGGGCTTCTTTTTGACGCCAATGACACCTTTAGTCCAGCGTCCGTTTTTTTTTCTTTTCTCAACTCTTCTGCTTATGTAATGCTTAGTCTAGCACAGCTCAGGCATGAGCGACTTTGCGAGTGATTAGTGACCTATCTGATGCAATAGATTATAAAATTTCCGTAAAGAATCATGAGCAGTTGACCCGTAACGTAACAATGACTTCCGATCTTTAGATGTAAATAAAACCGCGAAGAAACGATTAACTGCAATCACGCGAAACTAACTACGCACGCGTGGATTATTAATATCTGCCTTAACCCACCAATCAAGTTTCTAGACTCTAAGCCCGACTTGGGTACATAAACCGTACTGTACGCGCCGAGGTTGTATCAGCCCGCCAACTTCATCATCATTGCTTCTTTCGCACATTTAAATGATAATTGATTCAATACAATCGGCTTGAGACTCGACCGTGACGTCTCTACATTTCTTTTATTTACCGAAAGAGTGAGAGAAAGAGAGATTCGAGGTTATCTCTTTAAAAAATAACCCCAGTAATAATAATGAAGACTAAGAAAAAAATTGTCGTACGAATAATAGCTTAAAGCACCGGTTTTTTTAGTACTATAAACACATTTTTTCTTTTGTATGAAATGTCTTCAACTACACCCAATTCGTGTACCTAAAATTGAATTTGAAATTGTTAGATAGACGCAAATTATATGTGAATTATTACTATCAACATTATTATAACAAGTACGATGCTGAAATCGTTTCTCCGTGTCGAATTTTTCTTTCGCATAAAATTAGCGAAATAAAATATTAGTTCTTCACTGCACTTGTGTTTACCAATGTATGTCCAGTTTTCTTTGTCACTTCGTAATTCTTTTTTTGTTTCATTGTATTTATATTTATGTTTGTGAAACCAGAATCATCTGAATGTTTACATTTTCACGTTCATAATTTCTATAGTAAGCATCAGGGCCATGTTGACGGTATATCAATTCGCCAATATCAAATTTGAGCATCTATCTCGATTAATCGTCTGCACTAACAATAAGTCTGCAACTTATTACAAACATCAATGACTGTAGAATTATTGATTTATGGCAATTACTTCACTGAGAGATAAATATAAACTCAGTACAGCTTTTTATCGCTTATTGATTGAGATCGAAATCTGACTGACCGATAAATTTATCGATAAAATATCTGCCTTCCAGAAAATCAGATATTACTGTTTTAGTACTATTATATATATCACTCTGTTAATTATGATTATTGCTATGTAATATTTTCGACATTAATGCAAAGTGTGACTAAACAAAAACAAAATTATTAGTTAGTGATTAGATAAACTAAGTAAAAAAGAACCTCTTTTGTCCATTATGCGTTGAGTCATCGAAAGACTGTTTTCGAGTTTCTTGCACTTTCAACCCTAAGTCGTGGAACAATGAGTTATTAAACTCGACGATCCGTTTGCCATTTTTCTCGATAGGTAAGAGAAGATATTTAATTGCGTCGTAAGAGTCCCCGTAATATATCGGTGTTTTTAGCGCGTAGAAATGACAATGAACGTTAAAGAGATCGACCTATTATTGACTCTATATAATTATAACCACAGCTGTCGGCTTCACAATCTGTTTTAATTTAAAAGAATTGAATAGGAAACTTGTAACTAGTACTCGTATCTCTGCGCCCATCCGGAAGAGTGCGTGTATAATGGATTAGAAATAAATCTGAGACTAATTTCATGTTTCACAGATCGCTTTGGCGAATTTAGGTGTAAGGTACAGTTAAGAGTGATATGATGCATATACTTACACGTGCGCATCTCTTTCGTTCAATCGATTGATTAAATATTGATTATAAAAAAAAAAAAAAAGTTACATTGTAAACAGTGCGCAGTTGTTGTCTGGCCTGTACTATATATACGTATATGGCAATGATAATGATAATGAGACCAACCTTCATTTCAAGGAGTGTAAACAACTGTGTGGTTCAGCAATACCGTTTAGCAAATATGTCGGGTGAATCAACTACTTGTTAAAATCAGTCAATGAATTCAGCAGTGTAGAAGTTGCTAAATTCAACACCAGTTGCTCCTCGCTAATTTAGATGAGGCACGAGGCAGCCCAATAAAGAGTGCAGAGTATATAACAAAAGTCGGGAACACTGACAATGAGAACATTCAATATTAGTTCAAAGATACAGCGGAAAAACGTTGTATTTTCTCAGCTGTGGATCCTATAATGTTTACGTTGCGCTTTTTGAGTTCCTGGGGTGCCATTTGCGAAGAAAACTTTCTTGGAGTGCATATACTAGACCTGGGAAATTCAGCAACAATGACCGTTGCAAAAAGATCAGATTTCCATTATCGCGAACGGACTTGGGTTACAAGTATCGATAACCTGCCGGATCAAAGTATAAGCAAGTAGAAAAACGGCAGAAAAAGTACAACCCATTGTCCAACCAATTTATCTGTTGCGACAAAGCACTTTTCACTGATACAGCATTGTGGTAGCCTTGATCAAGCACGACCGAGAGATTATGGAGACGTGGTTTAAATGGCCGCACTATCGCAGAATCAATGAAAACGTGCAAAGCCTGGACTCTGATGCTGCGGCACCCAGACTGCAAAATATTGAGTATAGATACATTTTCGATCAATCACATCGAGAAATGATGATCATACATATCGACTTTTGACGAAACTCATAAGCGAACAATTTGAGAGATGGGAAGGCAAATCTTTCAAGCAGTCAACGCTCCACATGCCGTCGAAGGACGTCCGAAGCAGACGGCTCAAGGAACTCATCTTGAGTTTAAATTAGCTACTCATTGTCAGTCCACAACCTGTCCGAAAATTATTCACCGTCGAAGATAATCGAAGGATTTCCTTGCTGCGAAGCCTTTGTATGCATTATACATATCGTGAAAAGTTGGTTATAGTCGTGATTGTGAGGAGCATGATCATGCAGGGTCAGAATTACTGTTTCGGTAGAAACTTCCGTTGAATGGTTGTTGCATAGCTGCCGCTGTGCTTCGCGAAAAGTTTTGGCTACATGAGATATTCAGAATATTGATACGACATATGTCCCAGCGCATACTGTAAGTTGACAATAACGATGGCCAAATATTTTCATATTTCACCTTGAGGAAAACATGTTTTCACGTGGTAAAACGCGTAGATGTTTGCAGCACATGCAAGGCAGTTTGGCTGCAATGGGTTCAAATAAGGGGAAAAAATGTGGATATTCTATTACTCTCTAATATATGTATTTGAGGTATTCTCACAGCTGTGGTATGTGACATATATGATGTACAAACCCTTGGATTAAGGTTGAGAAATTCACAAGGCCACCGGAATAGTCTTACATATACTTCTTTATTTTGGAAGTATGTACAGTGCACCGGCTGGCCAAATTGATAATCAACTTCCTCAAGTAGCTGGTAGGTGAACCGGAAGTGAAAATACCACGACGCATTACCACGTATCGTGGAGTTCCGCTCGAATTTTCTGTGACACGAGTAGATATTCGATCAGGCCAGCATCACGTCCCAACAGGTCTTGATAGGGTGGAAATCAAACGTGTCTCATTAAGGTACACCTGACAAGGCCCTGGGCATGTCGTTCCCAGGTATCACTTATCAAAACGTGTTTGTTGAGGCTCTCATCAGGTTATCATCAGGCATCCGTGACTGAGGCCTGCAGAGCATGTCTGATCTGTCCATGAGCAGGCTCAGATCAGGTAAACTCTACTACGGCGCACCTGATCTGACCATGACTAAACCTAACACATTGTAAGTTCTCAAGTAGCCACCAAGCGTTATGGAAGTCGTTCTCATGATAAAAGTATGAGATGACTTGTAACAAAGTGTGTCCATTTACTTACTAAATCGTACGACATATCATTTTGCAGTTTATCATTTTTGTAGATATCTGCCTAACGATACCAGCGACTCACTTTTGGTAGTCTTCACTTTGCATCTATACAATACTAAATAATTTGTTACGTTATTTTAAAAATCAATCAATCTGAACAATCTTTGCCCAAGCCTGATCAGGTAAACACCTGATGAGGTCCTGATCCAGTTGTGATCAATGATTAAACATCGTGCCGGAACTCAGACTGATCAGGGCATTCTGGAACGACACGTTATATATTTCTGGTCAGGCCCTGATTGAGTAATCTGATGTATACCTGATGAAGAGATACGGCAAGCCTGATCAGGACCTTATCTGAGCCTGATGAAAATTTCTCCTCGGGCACATTACTCAAGGAAACGTAGAAAGAAGGAGAAAAGAGAACGACAAGACGTCGAGGTAAATCGAAACTACGCGATTGTATTCGGGTAAATATATTCGGTCCCTATAATACGACAGTGACGTATACAGACATAACCTGAAGTAATTCTTAACTGTGAGATTTCTTATCATTGATAAAAGTCAAGAAAAAAAAGAAATATCGGTGTACGAACTTGCGGTCAAACACTTGCGTGAATCCCTTGTAACTCGGGGCAAGATCCACAATTCTACGTAAGAATAAGTAGGCCAAGTTTGCGCGCAGATCTAACCAAGTCGCCGCAGGACAGGCGGTTGGTGTATTGTTAGTATATTGCCATTTGGAAAATTGATTCGTCAGGTTTCGATGTTATTATTCCATCCATTATCAGACTCCTTATCTTTCGGGGAAATCGCACACCACGATAATCGCGTGTCTACATCATTGGTGCATGCGTGCGTCAGTTCGCGTCTTTTAGTGTGATGTGTTCTCTCTTTGATACACGTGTGTATAATAAACCCGAAGACGTGACTCAGAGCGGTGCAGAGCTTGGAGTGTCCCGCGATATAAGCGTACGGCGTGCTTCTTAGTACAGACCGCAGCTCCGAAGCCAACTGACAGTTGAATCGTATATTATTTCACGCCAAAGAGTCGTGGCGGATAGTCGCCAATGTCTCGTCAGTTATATTTGCATTCAATTCTTTCATCAACACTCGCTCATACGGGTTACGGTTGAACGGTAACGATTTTTCATTTCAAAATTCGAACTTGCCAACGGATCCAAACTTTCGCGCGCAAACGCCGCGTGCTTGTGTTTTGTTTGTTGTCAACCCTGTGAGTGATCATTGAAGTTGATGCTGAGAAGCAAATTTCTACACCCGAGGATTCAATCTGAATAAGAGTACCTAAACCTCATTGAGGAATTTGGTAAGCATTGTTCTTTATATTCAATAACGTAGAAAGTAGTTTAATTGCTTTTACCTGCTTGATCATTAATGCGAGAGTTAGTTCTTTGTTTAACGCGCTTTAGAGAATTCCTCCGCAACTGTGCGTTGCTCGTTCAACAAACGGGGACTACATAGCTTAATTGACTTAAAGGTCGTTCATATAATGATCAATGAAATATTCTGTACGGCTTTTCACCTGTATAATTATATAACTAGGTTAGAATACATGAGTAACGTGATAATGGTAGACGGCCTGTGGACCGTCCAATCGGTAACAACGCGTGATTCGAACGATCGTTTATCTTCCATCAATTATTAGTCTAAAACAACAAGTGATTATAGCTGGTCGTACCGTACACTATAGCCAACCTGGTGCCACTTACACACGGGTGTAACTTTTTGAAAAATTTTAATAACCATCTTTGACTTCGGGCTCATTCAGCCGGCGAAAACAAGACGTAGAAAATTTCTTTATGCATACAAATCTTGACATATACATGCATACGCAGCCATACGTACGTTGCGGTCGTGACTCCGCTATTTTGATCTTCACCAAGCGGTATATGTCTATGCATACAGCGAGAATAGCTTATTGCAATAGCAGGTTATTTTTTGCAAAACGAAAGAGAATTGTATGTATCTAGAAGACGTCACAGGGCGGGGATGGGATTCACGAAAAAAAAGATACACGATAACAGGTCCCCACCTCGTATACTTGTTATACGTGTTGTTTTATCGTAAGCTCATATCGCAAAAACAATAACATATTTTTGTTACACGGATGTACGAAGAGTTTTTTTCATCACGTACAGCACTGTCTCACTTTCCTTGAACTTATGTATGTACGTAGGTACGCATACTGGATCCGATGGAAATCGTCATATTATAGATTCGTTTGCAACGATGCACCGTCTTACGATGATTGCAAAATGTGTTTACTTATTTGCAAATTGTCAACTTGACGCTCAAACAGCAGAGTGTAACACGCGTAACCCAAGGTAGCGGGAATCATCAGCCAATCAAATATTGCACTGCATCATCTTATTTCACCTGCGGTTGCGGTAGAAAGTTTCGTTGAGCATAAACAGCACATCTCACAGTGAAAAGTCTTTGATTCGTAAAGAGTGACCCTCGGCGATCATTCTCGGCCATATTTAACCGCAGTCTGTCTTCAGCTGAGGAAGATCGAATTATAGGAGGTCTTCTCTCCGACAAATACCTTGCAGAAGGACCTTGGAGGAGCAGTGCCCGGAATATTTTTCATTGGGACTGCGACTCGAGTAAGCCTGCGTTTATTTTTCGCGCCATAAAATAATTGGGGTCATTCAGTGTCGTTTCGATGTTAACGAACCTGCGTCTCGTTCAGTCACGTCGCAGTTTCTGTACCGAGGAACGATAATATACATACATATAGTGATGAAGCATCGAGGGTTGGGGGCTTTCGCTTTTATACTTATCTTTATACGCGTTTCACTTTATATTCGTATCGTTGACCCGTGCAGCCGGCAACGTTTTTCACACCGCGAATAAAATTTTATTTTTGGTCCCCCCCCCCCCCCCCCCCCCCCCCCCTCACCATGCGGCACTTTTTTATATTCTCAAAGGTCACGGGGCATTAGGTATCTGAGAAATTGACATTAAATTTCATTTTAACGGAATTAAGACGCACTTCAGTTTTACACGTTAAAAATAAAATTTCTGACGAAACACTTTGCGTGATGTCTGTATACATGTATATGTATTACCATATGTTCCGATCATCCGCTAGCTGTAAGAGATTTCTTTACCTACTGCGAAAAACTCGACAAGACACTGCTTTGATTCTCGTGTGAATTTCTTTACACAAAGCTTTGTATGTACCATGCTGCAACTAGTACGAGTGTCGCTGACCTGGGGACAGTGCTTATACACTTTATCTCAAGGTCGCGACGAGGTGTGGCGACTCAATGCCACTGTCATTGCGGGGGCGCAGACGGAGACGAATTGCATTACAAATGCAAAAAATAAATACAAATAATTAACGAATAGACTTGCGCTCAAGTTAGGTGGGCTTCGTTTTATCTCATTTATCGTCTCACGTTGATGGTTATAGTTAACAATAACGATCCGCAACGACGACGAGCATGCAGGTTGGCATACCTTTACAGCACTGGAGTGCGGCGTCATCCAATTAGGTAACACCTTGCCCTGCTGGTTGGACAGTATATTTATCTCAGAGCCGCGTGTCGAATGCAGTCGGGGTTCTGACCCCAATCGTATGTGGAAAAATAAAAGAAGAATACACAGGCTTGGAGTAACTACTTCTTCGTTATTTTTCTTATATAAATACAGGGACGACGATGATGCGACCGAAGGATAACCCCTTTACCGGAGAATCTTATCTCTCTTGAAACTTGATGCGATATATCTAATCGATGTCTAGACCTACTGATAAATGGAGGGAACACTGAAAGTGTACACCTACTCTTCATCCGCTTGTACAGCGAGGTATTATTTTTAGAACGATGGGTTCTTTGTAATTCCGTTCTCGTCGAAGTCCGGATCCACAAAGGTCAGAAGCCTCGCTCTTCTTCCCGTTGAATACAGCTTGCTCTGCGGGATATCACATGCACCATATGCACAGAAACCAAACACCATCTTACATTTGTACGATATTTGTCGGAATGATAACACGTCTAGACTGTACCTCTTTGTCGACAAATTTTGGCACACGATATGATTGTTCGAACGATACTCCTTAGTTCCTTTGTGAAAATTTGATGATTACGGACTTAATATTGTATTGAGAGAATTACGAAATTTGTCACTCGAATGACATGATGTTCGAGGAAATGGTAATACTTCCAAAGAGGAGAAAACCTGAACTATCTCGATGACCTTTCTTCTCAGTATAATACACTGTAAACTTATGAAGCAAAAAGAAATCCGAGAATTGGGCATGTAGGAATAAAAAATATTTAAACATTTTATGAGGAAAGGCTTGCGTGGAAGATGTTTTCCAAGGATTCCAATTTATTACTGCCAAACAGGACGGTCATTAGAAATGATCATCAATTATACACGCATATCACCCCGACGTGTTTTTCGACTCGAAATTTTCCATTCCGTATACTCAAACATCTCCAAACCGGCACCTAGAACTATTGGATTGTTGGGACGTAACAAAATAACTTGGGATATCCGGTACAGCTGGTAAGCCAGGAGAGAGTGAGAGGTGAGTGAGGGTGACCGAGACAGCAATAGACAGATGAGCAGGCAGATGCGCATTTCATTCGAGGTATTCCTTTTAGAGAGCTGATCTTGAGCGTCTCTCTCAGAATCATACATTATGTATAGTAAAACTTCCTAGGATAGCTAGATTATTATTCATCCAATTAACGGGCGAGTTTCATCAGAGTTTGAAATCACTCACTGGGATCTTTCATTATACACTGTTGGATGACAAAACAGTCTAGACACGTGGCAAATACAGTTTTCTTTGCTGGCACTACGTCAACGACGCATCGTATACGTGTACTATATACCGCACAATAATTTTCTCGGAACCGGTACATATTACGGTTTATACCGCGCTTCGTAATTTATTATCTAACAACAAAACCATGTCGTCGTACCGCTTTGGCTCAAATCATCACTCGACGCGCCAAAGATTGAATGAAGCGATTGATGAGCTTCTTCGTTTCTTTATTTACTTATTTATTTACTTCTCGTTGAATGCGGAACGAACATGGACTCTCTGGCCGCATCTGGACTTACAATTAGGCAGGATATCGAAAGGAAGTGAAAATTTGTGAAATTATCGGCTATCAAACGTGTCATCGGTGGAATAAATGAACGTAAACTGGTTCCGTGATGTAAGCCATATATAAAGCCATGGGGGTCCGTCGATTGACCCTGCTGGTCATGTATACCTACCCATATTGAAATTGCAGGCGTAGATAGGCAGAACCTGTTTCCTGACGAGCTTACTGTATCCGACTCTTTAACAGTTATATGTATGGGTGTATTTTCCCCCAAGGTCGTCCGACGCGTACATTTACGTACGTTTATACAGGTGTGTGATCGCGAAGAGATCGACATTTGAATACGTGTACTCAGTTTTTTCTGTACTCGGGAAACGTGCGAAAATAGAAGATGAAAGTGCAAATCTACAGCGATCAACGTTTATACACTTGGCGCGTTCAGGGCGAATGAAAACGTCACGGTGGTTTCATGGAAAACCAGCAAACTTGCGCGGATTTGAATAAAGATAACAAACAATACTTACACATGGCCACCATTTCTGCCATTGCGGTAAAAGACGGGAGAATATATTACGCATAAAAAGTTACAGGACGTATTCAAATCAGCATACATTACTAAAGACGCTGTACACGTCATCGGTAATCGGAGAATTGATTACGTTCTCGCAGGCTTGCAGTAACTGCTAACCACGGCCAGAACTGAGTATAATTTCAACGTCGTTATACTTCATGAAGTACATCATATGTTGTACATAGCCAATTTGAAGCAACGGCTAGTGAGCGATTTCATCATCCTTCTCCGTTAACACCTGACTATTCATTATTATACCGGTGCCGCGGTCGTATAATGATAAGCCGAAACGAGCCGTCATTACATGAGACTGCCGTATCAACAAATACCGAGGATACCATATTAATCATTTCTAAAAAGGTATCAACCATGTGAGTCACGGAGGTGACCGAGTTCTCTGTTTGAGCACTGTAACCCACTCAGGATTCGAAAATATGTATGTATAACTTTTCGCCCTCTGTAGCACCGCCAACCAATCCATCGTTCACCAGCACTTGAACCAGGTACCGAATGACGCAAGTCGGCCGGGTCACGGCCGTGTCACGCGTGTCCCGCAACTGACCTTATTCAAGCGATTTCCCATAGTCCGCAGGACTCACGAGTAATGAGGAATCTTGCCGATACCTAGAATCCCGCATACGTTATTCCTGGAAGTGAAATTCCAATCTTACGCGTAACCAGCGCTCTTCGCGCCGAGTCACCGAGAGGTTCGGGGAAGGAGACGTATCGTCCTGGTAGCCTGCTCTAGCCTCTGAGAAATATCAACGCAACGGGAAAGGGATCACACTGATTTATCGCCGACTACGCGCCGGCGCAGTGGGCGAAGTGGATGACCAGGTCGGTCGGGACGGGGAGCCCCGCACGAGGAGAGAGGGACGAATCTCGCGTGGCTCCGTTCTGCCTCCATGTGCTCGTGACTCCTTCGGCGCCACGCGGGGGCTCGACCGCTGCGGTAATGCGCATGCGCGGGGCCTGCGCATGTCTGCAGTCAGCGCCGTATTAAGGCTTTGGAGTACCCCGCGCCGCGGTTCCCGCTGAAGAAATGACGGCTTAGGGTTTAAAGAGGTTTGGTTGACCGAACGTTGACTTATTGTTAATTTTGTTACGAGGGAATCGTGCATCGAGTATTCAACGAATTATAATAATCGCGAGCTAGAAAGAACCTTTCAACGAGACGAAAATAGAAAATACCGGAATTTAAAAGCAAACGCTTCGATATCGAGGATTCGTTTAAAATCGTTTAGAAATTGTGGTCAATCTGGTATTAGTACGTGTTCACTCGACGATGAATTATTCCATTCAGAAGACTATTTTCTACAAATTGAATGGGATGTTTTGGTTCTTTTTCATGCTGATATTGTTAAATATTCAATTTCACAGTGTTGGATTGATACTGATTATGGTCAACAAAATGGCAATATTGGAAAAATTAATATCTGTTTTAGTGAAGTGAGAAGAAAATGAGCCATCGTAGATTGGATTGCTTAAATATACTAGATTAAAAAAAAATATATTTTGAAGCAATTTGAAGTGAATCATAGATATGTAAGCTATTGGTTATAATTCCAATATTTTTCATTTTTCTAGCTCGCAAATACAACAGTGTCATACATATTCAACATACGAATAATTGTTAATAAAATTGATAAGAAGTAGGTATCGATTTTTAGCCAACCAATCTCCGTAATTCGCTTGTAATGCAAATCTTCTGTCTTGTTGGAAATCCGTCATCAGTTTTAGCAACACAAACAGCTGATGACATGAGACAAGTTCTTCTTAAATTGGAGAGGTTTTAAGTAAGAGGGAAAGCTTATAACAGAAAACAACACCGGAAATCTAGGAAACGAGTGATTCAAGTATTCCAACTTCCTAGAATTGAGGCGGATACTGTACGCGGGTGCTAGAATCGGTGTATCACGATGTTAACGCGATTAAAAAATGGATGGAGCCAGACGTTCCGATCAGCTGTGATGATAACGAAGTACATACCTTGTATTATTCATGCGATGATAACGATGAAATGAATTGAACGGTTCTTCGCTCCGAAAAGTTTTCACGAATACGTTGACACGTGATCTTTCTATTTTTGCCAGATTCAAACTGACCGTCACAAATTGAACTTTCGACATATCAATGACTGCTATATGATTCGATAGCTGGCGGATCTTGATGGAATTTGGTGAGCCAATATGTCTTGAAAATAATTGTTGAAAAATACAAAAACTGAAAACATTGAGGATTCATTGCTTAATTCACAAAAAACAAATCCGGCCACTTTTGCACATGATATAACAGAAGAAATTACCGATCTTTTATGCCTCTCTGGTTTCTTCTATTTTGCGTTACCACTGCGTCAAGGGCTCTGTTGCATAGCTGATGAGTATTTGGCAGCTTGCTTTCCGGGTGCTCCGAATGTTCCACTGTTGCGTAATTTGTTTGGCAATATCTGAGGTCAGGTTGTGACCGCGTTATCGACTCCGGGGATGGTAAGTCGAATACATCAATATAGTTTCGCGATCGATACACGTACACATGCACGTGCACGAATAACCTACCTGTCCACTTACAAGTTACCACTTGATCAGTTTAAAAATAGTCAACGAACCTCTGCCGATTGATCGCCGGATCGCTATCAGCTACTTTCACAGGAATTCGATAGATATCGAACGGGGTTGGCGGCTGGAGGCGGCTGACACGGTTCGACGTATCTGCAGGCAAGTTTCAAAATCAATGGCTTTTCCCAACAGCGTGCACGATACACCAAACCTTAGATGAGATATAAAAAATGCAAGATATTATCACTTGATGTATTTAACTGAAACTGCAAAGTTGGTGAAAGTCCAAATCAAGTCGAAATGACCGCGCGCTAGACAAATGACGAAACATGTTTCTTGTTTTCTGTTCTGTGTTTTAGTTAAAAAATTTTTAGCGTAAAATCACGTCCGATTTAAGACTGTTTTCGGGAATCCGTTACACTTTTTCGGATAAGAACATTGATGCGACTTGTTATTTTTCGTGTCGTCATCCTTCTGACGTTAGGAAATGCACTCTGCTCAGCTAGGATCGGTAAATTATGATATCATCAATCGACAACTGAATAGTTCGTAAAATATAACCTCAAAGCTCGTTTCGCGGCGAAATAAATCAATGAATAATCTGTATGATATTTATTTACTTTTGGCTGACCAGCGTGCACTTTCCGAGTATGGCACGGTCGTTTTACGAATAATTCGATATCGATTCAAAGTTGTAAGAAAAACTCATCCCGATTTTCGTGGTTTTTACTCTTGAATCGGTCACGTGACATCGTGCTCAAAACAGCCAAAACCAATTGGCAGTTCTCCGAGTTTTCCCCAACTTCCGGTGTCAGTCGACCCCGCATCTCGGAACCCATTAATCCCGGCTAGACGTACGTTCCTGACCCGGGATGCTGGAGAGGGCAGCGAGACGCCGGTGTGGTAGCCCTACGCGGGAAAAACCGTAAACCACGAGAACGAGTCGGCGCGTAGTTATTGCTTCTTCGGCTTTTGGTGCGCGCGCGCACGCAACGTTAGTGCAATTTAGTTCGCCGACGCGCTTCGAAGTCGACGTACATACATTCGTATACACGACGATACATCTCGCTCAGCCGAGTAAAGGGTACAATAATTATCACGTAGTCGGGCAGTGCCGTGATAAATATCGCCTGTTCCTGGCGCCGTTACGTAACCCGTTGGACAGAGTAACTGGTTGGTCCCCGGGTCCATTCATCGAACCGACTTCGATTCCTCGCATCGCGAATTTAAAGCAAGCCAGACGCGTTAGGCACGCGCCCCGAGATACGGTGCGAGGCAGGAAGAGGGGGGGGATTGAAATGCGTAGATCACCGCGTGGTGTACTCAACAGTTTTCGATCGCCGACTACGACGACTACGACGACGACCGCAGCACCAGCAGCATCAGGTAGTCGAAACGCGGAGCTGTCGAAACACGCGGATCGCGTCCTAAAAGGATCGGAGAGCATCAGCAGCGCCCAGCTTTTAGATTCAGCCGCAGTTGGCTCGAGTGCGCCAGTTGAACGGGTTGTGTCGGGAAAAACGTTCGTCTTTTGTCGCGTCGCGGTGTGAAGATAACTGAATACGTGATTTTAAATAAACCCCGCCCCCAGCTGCCGCCGCGGTATTGAAAGTGCCCGTTGTGTTTCTTGTGCCGACCTCTTCTTAACGGACAACCTACCGGACGGGGTCACCTCAACGGACGTCTCATCCACCAGAGAAATCGAGATATGGCGGACCCTGAGATCGCAGCCTTCGCCAGCGTGCAGGCTCCGCTCCTGGTCTGCGGGATATCGATAATACTGGGTGTCATCGGTCTCGTCGTTGCCTACCTCATCAATCGACCCAACGAACGCTCGGAGGGGGGCTCAAAGACCGTCGATAGTAAGTCTCCGCAAGCCGTTGTTTTCATATTTTATGACTCAACCCCCACAGCGTGACGTCCGCGTCGCCACCCCGTCATAAACGTGCCTTCGTTATCCCTCGAGAAGGGCAGACAACTTCTCGCAGCTCGAAAGTACGCGAGGTTGCCGCTCGGCGGGCGTACGAAATAGCGTAGATGCTTCGTCGCGTCACTTCCGGCCTACTTTTCAACACGGCACGCGGCTCTAACCTCGAACTTAACCCTCCCTCGTTTTGGGGGGCGCCATATTTGAAAGCACCCCGCTCCCAAAAAAACCGAACGAAAGATCGGTGGGATTTTTAATGAACTATATTCACGTCTGTGCATTGTGTGTATAAGCGGACGGATTAACGGAGTGTGAGCTTAATTAACCGTGTGATATGCTTGTCCGTGTTACTTGTACAGGTAGAAGAAGAAGAATGAGAAAAGCAGAATAACTTGTTTGATGTACTAATTAAGTTTGCCGAACGTTCCAGACCTTGCTTTCCGTTTTTATTTTTTCTTATTCTCGTCGTTCTTCTTCTATTTGCAAAGATACACCAAAGATGATACCATTTTATACTGAAAATTACTACACCTGTTATAGCAGGGTAATACGAAAATTATCTAATTTTTACGGACAATTACGCGGCTCGATATGGCGAATATTGTAATCTTCCCCTTGAACCACCGATAATCACGATTCGTGTCAAGGCCAACTGTTCAATCAAGCGATTAATAAATTGCCAGCACTTCGCACGAATAAAATCCTTCGTCGAGTCAGACTAGTGCCAATGTGCATATCTGGTACAATATGAACTTTAGTTTCCTTATCATATATTCCACGAAGTCTTATATTTAGATTTATTTTTTTTTTTCTCTATTATCGTGTACCCATCCCCACGTGTTCTCGATATCACGTCTAGCCGCTGCTGTTTCTCTATTATAGAACTGAAATTACGAATTTGTTGTATATCAGGAGTGTCGATAATGAAAGAGGTGAGACAAATGTTTGACGAGCGATTCGTTTATAATACATCGCATGTTTGTATGACAAATATAAAAATGATTTCGTATATTGTGTTTGCACCTGTAACCGGAAGTATAATATAATTTTGCGATAAATGTAATTCAAGTTAGATGTGATGAGGCGAGGCATATGTATTAACAACGTGCATGTATGAACAACGTTTACACTGTGGTAACACTGTCAAAAAATTAATATTATTTATCGTTCTTCCGTATGTATGTATCGACGTTTCAATATACACATAATTGAACAGCTGATGATGATGATAATGGTAATGATACATCGCGACGAGGTCGCGGAGTCGAATTGAGCGTGCAAAGAATAATGGCAGTTTTGGAAAAACAATAGAAAGAAAATAAAAAAAAAAGAAAAATTTTCAGCTTCCAAAATAGCGTACGCGTACAATATAAATACGCGGAGCGTATGAAAACAAATTGAGGATTCCAAAAGTTTTAAAAGATAATTATCGCCGCACGTATGCAGGTTAAATAACCGCGCTGTAAACTGTACAGGATTTGAAACGATGTTGTTGGAAATCTGACAATTAGTTTAGACTGTTCGCGAACGGAATTGTTAACGAATGGAATAAACAGGACCTTTTTTTTTTTTGTCTTTTTCTCATTTTCTCTTTTTTCATTTCGGTATGCCGCATGCGTGTCCGCCGTTCGTCATTATTATAGACATAGTATGTAACAGGTAGACGTATAATAAAATATGCGATATTGACAGAACTGAAATTATTCACGTCGCATAATGTGGAACAAAGTTGTTTTGAGGAACGATGGTAAGAACCCGATTATTCAGATGTGTCTACCACCTATGTAGCACGCAATTGTCGCTGCAGTATTTTTTTTTTTTCTCGTCGTTTTCGTTTCATTTTTTCCCCCAAGTTTTATTAAGGTTGCCAATTATTTTAGGCTAGTGGGGTCTGGGGGCCTTATAGTTACGCATCCAAACATCGACCTCTCCGATCGCGGCGACGATACGACCGGGCCGTGTTTGCTTCAAATTTAGGTCGTATACTCGTTTAAATCAAGCGATAACGAACATCCCGCCTCAGTCAGATGCGCGACAAGTTGATATTAGGTGGTGAGTCGATTGAATTGCGACTCGATTTTCGGGTTTTTATTCTCTCGTAGATGTTGTTTGTTTCGTTTTTCGATTGTTAGTTGAAATCTGTACAATTCTTATCGGCAAATACATTCGATTTTTCTCTACTCGAGATGAAAGATTATATGTACGTACGTATTTGAGTGAATAGTTCAAGTGGATATATGTATATGTAAAAGTATGAAAAACGTTCGTGTAAGTGTAACGAATTATAGGTACGTGTATTTTATGTGTACATAATAGAATTATTCATTGCCACGAGGGAATTTCAATTCTGCCAAAATGTTTTTACGTGATGAATGAAAATAGCAAATCACTAATTATTCTAGTCAAAGGCAGCTGAACTCGGTTTTTTTTTTTTTTTTTTTTGTTACCAGTGACACACTTTCTACGGATAAAATCTGAAACTTATATCGCATCTAGATAAGATATCTGGGAAACTCGAAAAAAAACTGTCATCAAACGTATGACTTATGTATCTGATGTTCGTACCGAACGTATTAATCAGGAAATTTCTGTTTACAGTGTAAACAATCGCGTGAGGAGAGAGTTTGCCTTAATATCTTGATTTTTATCTTTTCCTAAAAGAATAAAAAATGTGATTTTATCGCTGCTTGATGAGGTTAAATCGATCGGTTGAAGTTTGTTGAAATTTCAATTCATTCTCGTTGAACGAATTTAAGTATGAAAAAATGTTACATTTAAATGTAACCTATCGTTCGACCAATTGTATAAACAAATTACAGGCCGTTGAATGAAACTACCTCTTGGTATTATGTATTTTACAAAATCCCCCGATAAGATACGCGAGCTTGCTGTTATTTCCTTCACACGCGTTTATACGACACTGTAATTAAATTTCGACAAAACCGAAACCTACCAATTACCTTATATCGGATATATATATATATATATATAATTAGCTTATATCCGTCGTCTAAAAATATTTTTTCTAATTATTGTCGCATTAAGCGGTTGCCTTTAATCAGAGAACCGATTTTTTACGCATGCCTACGTAATATCCTTCCCACAATATGGGACTTAACACTCCAACCTTACACGAAGTTACAGCGATACTCCGGACGTATAAGCCTGCTTGAGTAAAATCGCGGTAAACATTGTATTTTTATTTTTGTTCATATGAAATCATTCTCACTAAAATGAGAACATATTATCTAATAGAATTGATTGGAAACTTCTCATCATAAATTCCGAACGCGGTGAGGTCAATAATGATGATCTAACAAGACGGTTCCTATACATCCTCTTGAGTGCGTCATCATCGATACTTGTTATGCCGCGAGGAAACGGTGAAACTTGTTGATGCTGAAGTTAGTAACGTTATTGTAATGATTCGTGTTTCGGTATACCCGTTATTTCGTAAGTTCAGGAATCTCTGAAACGCAGATAAATTATAATAAGGCAAAAGTTATTCAAATTTTTAAAAATTAATTAAGGATTACCGAATCTCAAACAATCTGGAAGTTGCGAAGTAAGGTTTTTTTTTTAATATATGCATCGTTACATCAACGTTACAAGCTTCAATCTCGTTATTGCCGACTAACTAACAACGCAACTTGCAATTCGCCACTTTACGCGGAAGAGTTTTACGTCTCGTGTCACGTTTCGAGTAAAGTTGGCTGACCTGATTTGCGGACGAAAATATCCCCGCGGTACGACTTCGCCGACCAATAGCGTTCGATTATCCTGCGCATGCGCACTCGGACGCTCAGCCCGTTAAGTTTCACCCTTTCCTCTCTTTCTTGGCAATGTTGTTTCACAATCGATCGCCTATAACATTCGATGACCGCATCACGTCGTCGTCGTTCTCCTCGTTATTCTCATTATCGTCGCTAAATCACATCGATGAATTTTCTCCCTCTTAGCCGCGTTTCCAACAGTCAGCCGATCGTGATGCATGCTGGCTATTATCAACCAGGGCCATCCTGTGATTGATGGAGATGATTTCCGTTTCAGGGTCTGCCTCCCTTCTCCTTCTCTCTCTCTCTCTCTCTCTCTCTGTCAGGATTCGTTTCGGCTTATTATTTATTAGGATAGGTGTATTTTTCTTTTTCACTTCTAACATCTCGTGTGATCTGGATATTGTCCGCATGTATGTGTGTGTTTATTTTTTTCTTCTCCAATCATTACTCTCCGTTGCTATAATAATCGTATTGTAATGTGAAAAATGATGTCTCAGCACGTTTATAAATATAAATATATATTACCTATATATATATATATATATATATATATATAGGTAATGACTTCCGCGTTGAGGAACTCTGCATATTACACGGACATCTATGCTGGCCATCGGTACTCTGTACCCACTTTATGCCTACCTACATATCCACCTATAATGCCGTACGTTGCGTAACTCATTTAAATGCGAGGACCATAATTATGTGGGGGACCTTGTACATTTATACGTTTCAGTTCATTTAGCAACATGTTATATGTGAAACGGCATAGCAGCAGCTTGAACGCAATTATATGCAAGAGGCAAAAAGGGTGTTTGTTACAAACGAATAATTATAATCAATCAAATATATGTGTTACTCTTGTTCCTTTTCTTGTTGCGGTAGTTTTCTTTTTTTTTTTTTTTTTTCTGTCTGCATTTTTTTCAACACTTACTTGATCATCTCAACAGAGTTTCTGTATGCATGATTAATACGATCGTTATATTTACGTGTATGCAAGAAATTATACAAGCTATACTTTTTTTTTTTCAAACCAATGTTCTTCCATTTTCGATCTGAATTTTCCTTGTCAAAGTTATAGCTTTAATTTCAGATATTCAGAAATTTTGTAAGTTATTGAATAAAAGAAAAGAAATTACTGCCATCCTTGGCAAGTTAAACGAATTCAAATTAGATTTCCGGATACCTTGTTAGATATGTGTATCGGACGTTTTATATGAAAAAAAATCAGTCGGATCTCGGATATTTTTTTAATTTTGATTGCAGGTAGTCATTGGGGAATTAGATTTTTGTGCTAATAAAAAAAAAAATAATAATAATAACAAAATATCGAATCTCAATATTCTGTTATATTTAACAAAACCAGAATAAATACAGAATACGTGCGCTCATTCCAAATTATTTTGTTGCTACATTTAGTTGGAAATATAAACATTGTTGTCAAGCATCGTATTGATTTTTTTAATGAAGAATTTGAAGGCTAATTACGAGAATTAAAAATGGTTGTTCCAAAAAGTTACTATACTATTTTTTGAATTCATTTTTGAAATTCCATTTACAAACATCCGTAAACCAGAAATAATTTCTATTCAGATGTAGAAAGAAAAACTCGTTCTTTCCATGAAGCTGATGCCAGCAACCGAACGTGTTAAACTTTTCGGAAATAGAAAAATCCAGTTCAGTTCTATCCTTAAATTCCATATAAAAGTATTGGGGGTTCAAGATATGTCACAAAATTGTTATTTTCGGCCTTCACTACCTTATTCGAATGAACATTAAAACGTTTGTCTGCTTGTTTCAGCATCGTGTTATTTCGATTGGCGTCAGTGTTGAGAAAAAACAAAAAAATAATTAAATATCAGTAAAAAATAAAATCATAAATTGTACGAGTTACAGGTTAAAAACCTCTGTTTTTTATCAATTCCTTTGTACAAACATTCACTTTTCATGCGCCAACTTTCTTCGAGCATACTTTCCAAATACATATTTCAGCTGCATGAATAAAAAATTTTTGCGAAATAATTTGATTACGAGTACTCGTTTCCAAATTGGAATTCCTTGTTTACTGGACTGTTCTGCATCAATCTATTTGATCTTAACCCTGCGTGTGAGATCATTGAATCTTTTGTAAAGCAGTCGTTTTCTGAATATCAATTGTTACGAACAATAGTTCCAAACTTTTGATTCAGTCAACTTTTGGATAATGTAGTCAGCCCTGGGTACTTTAAAAAGAAGCTCTGATTTTTTTTTTCAATTTCTTGAAAACGTAGAACACTTCGGCAAAAGTGTACGAACGAAAGGTGTGAAAAAAAAAAGAAAGAAAACTAAATAGAAAAACAAGCGTTCGCACGAAGGGTCAACGTATTATCATTGCTTTTACTGAATGCTTGTTTTTTCTTTCTCTTTTTCATTTCCTTCACATTTTCTTTTGAACCTGCAGACATTGGGATATAGGTGTATTTATAACACTTGTTTATTAAGTTAACACCGCGGGTTGTCGGCGAGAATAAACAAATTAAAAAAAAAAATAAAAAATTTCCTTGTATACATTATAAATACGGTCACATTGCAGGGTCAAGATGATATTAGCTCTGCGTGTTTTATATTACATTTTGTTGTTTACTTCGTCAACTTATTGCAATGTCATTGTACCGGACTACTTGTTGCACACGATTCTTTATGTAACAAGAGTATGTTACACGTTTTTTCACAAAGCACGAAAATGAGGTTAGGGTCGCGTAGTGAGAGATTTGCTCGCCTCAGCGCATGCGCGCAGTATAGAAAAATACCACTCTTACCGTCACAGAAACGGTTACTTTGTGTACGGAAAACACGCGTGAATAAACGTTTGATACATGCTCGCGTTGTAAAAAGTTATACATCGAATCCAGACATGTTTATTGTCCAGAATATCGCAACAATTGAGTTGAACACCGAGACGAGTTACAGACAGAAAAACATTCGTTTTATGACAATACAAGCGCAGCGGCGTGTCTTTACCTGATATTGTTAGGTATAGGTCGTGCAATAAACGAATGGCCGAGCGCATAAAGCATCGAGTACAACCATCACCGAAGAGTGTCCCGACTAATTTGTTTGTTTTTGTATTCGGGACACACGACGCCGTTCGCTGTTGTATATATATGTATATTTAGTGTATATGGAGGACAGTGACACAGTTTTATTCAATCACTCATTTATTCGGTTTTTTTTTTCCTTCCTTTTTCTCTTTCTTTTTTTTCTTTTCTGCATCTTGGATTATCTTGGCCTGCTTATGCCGAGAACGCGCACTTACATGCACTCCTTGCACGTACATACGTCGGATTATCGATTTTTTTTTTTTTCACGCTTCTCTCTTTCTTTATCTTTGACCCGATCACGAATCACGAAATCCTATAAGTCGTGGACCCATTTTTGTGCCATTGTAACGAGATTCGGTGTATCTCATGATGTTATTTTTGTTATGCTTTCATTTCATATTATTATTCAACGTTTTTTCTATCGTTAACAAAACCGTGCAGCTTATTGTTAGATTTTCTTTCTCCTCGTGAGGTTGAAGTTTGCAACTTTAACGTAACGAAACGTTTTTTTTTTTCTCGGGCGGGGTCACTTTTAGCATGTTTATAAAGACAAACTAACAATTTTTTTTCGAAACGTAAATTATTGCAAAAACGTTGCGAACTTAAGCTTCGTTTCTCCGCATAATTGGAAAAAAAATTCTTCTTCATTTATACATTAGTTATTTAACAACGTCAAACTGCGTAGAATTTGCACGTCTTTCAAGTTACCGCAGTGACTGTAATTATAACCACATAAAGCAGGTATAATATGATATAATTTGAGGGAAGTGTCTAGTCGGTATAAAAAAAAAAAAAATGCATACGTCGTATTGTCTGGTGCAGGCAAGTTGATTCCAAAACGAACGTCGCAAAAAATAAAGAAACTGATATAAATATAGGTGTACCTGTAACAACCTACAGTTGAGATCAGCAACGTATCTTATGTACTGTGTATTTATAAAGATTTATAAGACGGAAGAACAAACTGCACCTTGTGATACATTTGAGCATGAGGTGATGCTCGTGCAGTATGTGCTCAGAACAACGTATGGTGATCGGATATCACGGCGAAACTTATACACCGCAGTCCTGAAATGGAAGCCAAGATCGTGTCGGTGATAAGAGAATCTTCATACGTTTATCATTATTTTGAAGGTGTTGCGGTTGCCGATGTTTACGCAGACGTATATACGAACGTATTTAGAAAGTGCAATATTCTCGTTCTGAGCTCGATTTATAGAAACCAACAATATGCCGATGACGCACGTTTTCATCCTCCTACCACGATCTGCTTTTGTATACCCCGTCGTAAGTTCTACTTCAACGTATTATCCTCGATGCCCGATATAGGCAGGATGTTGTGTTTGAGTTGAGCGGTGACTATAAAGTCAGGTACTTTGACCATCGACAATTAGCCACAACCTACCTCGAAGCCGGTAAATTCTTAGAAGAAAAGGTTCAAGTTTGATTAACGGAGGTGTACCAAATACAATATACCCTTAATCCTCGTTTCGCTTTATGGGCCTGTGTACATTTAACCATATAATGGCTGTGTGTACACAGTGAATAGCCAAATGGTCTACGGAGCATTCGTTAAAATTCCGAAGAGCGTGAAGTTTGACAATCAGACGAATTGCGGTCGCCAACTTTTGGCCTCAGTCACGCATGATAGTTGTCATAACAAGCGAATGAAAAATGGTGGAGCTTTTCGCGATAGTTTTGCGTGACGCGTGTGGTCAATTTCTTCATCCTAGGGACGAAAGTGATTCCATGCGCGAACCTTGTAAAAAAGCAGTTGTTTCGAGAAGACGACCATCATATTTTAGGTTACGTACGTCGCGGCAACCTGTAATCTGAACTTACGACGGTTGGTCAACCCATGACGTAAGGAAATAAGGTGAAACGATGTAAATACGCTTTAGTTGATACAATCAGAAAACATATCCAGGGTGACGTCATAAAGACAAGTAAGGGATGTTGGCCCCCGTTTTCAAAATTTTCGAATTTCGAGAGTTTCTCTGGTTTGCTCCGAAGTTGCTCTACATTGCTCCGGAAAAGTATTTCGGCAAACCCAAAATTGAACAAATAAAAATTTAAAAAAAAAAAACATTTTTCACACCAGCCCCCCGTTTTTGAACAAGTGATTTTTTCGCGGTTGCTCCAAGCTGCTCTAGTTGTTCCGAACGTTGCTCCAGAACCACAATGCTGTCAAATGAATGGTGCTCAAACGAAAAACCAAAACTGGACGGGGAGGTTAACCCCCATTTTTTTACATAAAAATTTCTAAAAATGATTTCGGATAGGTGAAAACTTGCTCTGCATTGCTTTTGAATTTTTAACGAATCACGCGTCCATTACGCATTACTTTATTTATTTGTAATGGATAAAGCATTCATTAAACGTTACTTTTTTTATTTGTAATCGAGCACTCATCCATTTCACATCAGGCAGTGTCATGTGTAATTCGAAACTCTGGTCCCCGGGTAGGCTTTCGTGGATCCGGGAACGATTCTCGGATCGCAAGATTATTTTTCTCAATAACAAATTTTCCAGTACAAAAAGTTTTTCCCTCATTTCCGGAACGAATTTTCAATTCAAAATCCTACGGCTTCGGAGCCATGCAGAGCAAGTTTTCACCTATCCGAAATCATTTTTAGAAATTTTATGTAAAAAAAAACTACCCGTCCAGTTTTGGTTTTTCGTTTGAGCACTATTCATTTGACAGTATTGTGGTTCTGGAGCAATCTCCCGCACAACTAGAACAACTTGGAGCAACCTCGAAATAATCACTTGTTCAAAAACGGGGGGCTGGTGTGAAAAATGGTTTTTTTAAATTTTTATTTGTTCAATTTTCGGTTTTCCGAATTACTTTTCTGGAGCAATATAGAGCAACTTCGGAGCAGACCAAAACAACTCTCGAAATTCGAAAATTTTGAAAATGCGGTGCTAACATCCCTTACTTCGCTATGTCACATTTCTGTGGCGTTATCTCGGATGTGCTAAAATCGGTATTCATTCCTGACTCACCCTACTTCCCTACATAATGAATTGAGGTGGTAAAATAAATGCCTTTGGTTTAGAATTATAACGACCACGATCTTGACGGAAAATCATAAACTAACAACACCAAAATTTTATGTTCATTTTATACTAATTGTCTATCCTGTCGTTTCCGGTGTTTTCAATAGCAGGAAATTCGACATTGTGGCGCATTTAATTGCCCTAAAATGAGTCAAAAATTTTGGTACACTTAGTTTTCGGGTCGAGTAATAAAACGGATTCGTCTACCTGAAAACCGAACCGATCAACCACTAATATTTCGAGTTCTGAACAAGTGCCGCCCTCCAAGGGACGATCGGTTCGACCACGCGGCGTGATTGGTCGTTTGCAACCGGCAAGGGCGGTGTAAAGGTACCTGGGGATTGAATCGTGCCTAAGAAGGGGTGCATTTGCTTGACCAACCACCCCTACCACCACACACTCGATTTGCATAAATTCCGTGAGTTCGCAGTCAGCGACTTCAGTACGAAATTTTCTTTCGACCTTCGAACAACTTTTCGTCCTTGAACAGTAGTAGAGTATTGAGAGTGATTTCGGTTTTTAGATAGTGTTTTGTAGCAGTTTTCGATTAACATTTTGTGGTGAAGTGAAGCAGTTACATCAGTTCTGTTTCACCATTGCGGTTCTTCGAGAAGATAAGCCGATCAACTCGCGATTGTCGCAGGTGATTAAAAATTTTACTCCGTCTTTCATTGATTTTCATTCTGTTCCATTTCTCACTTGCTATTTGTTCGAAAATTTGGTTTTAGTGTTTTTCGCAGTAGTGAAAAACGAACCCGTGGTTCAAGAAATCTGAAACTTGGTGATCGATTATTTTTTTTTTTATTTCTTGTTTTAATAAATAAAATTGCCGATTTTGAGGGTCGTACGTAGATCGGTTTAGGGTGGCACGCCTCGTGCACACAGGTATACAAGTATCGGTGATTACTTGCTCATTCTGAAGACGTTCATGGTCGATGACGTGTTCCACTCGTATATACATTACGTACCAAGCCACTCGCTCATAGACACGTCACGCTTGCGTTACGTCATTATAGGAGGCTTACAATCGAGTTTAACCGAAACGATCCAATCGTGGCTGTGATACATAGCGATTGGTATGAGCAGGATTTCCGATATGTTCACATTGTTTCAGTTTATCGATCATCCTCGTCAATTTGTAACAAATTATCGTAAAATTCGTTGTCTGCAATCATATAAAGAACGTTACTTTTACACGGTTCGTTATCTATCAAAGATTTCTTCAATAATATATTCTCCAAACGAAGCTGAAGCTGGTAGTCAGAGATGATTCTGAAAACTTGATATTTTTCTTCAAAATAAATCGGTCGAGCCGAATGATCAAAATTTTGTCAAACCTTGTGGAAAGGCGATGTAATGTAGGGACGCTTTTTCGATTTTAGGTTATGATATGGAAACTTTTTCAACATTTTCATATGAAATTGGTATCGTCTGAAAGAGCAGCCTTTCCATAACGAAACGTACTTGCATTCATTTGTTCAATCAACTTGATTTTTTTTTTTTTTTTTTTTGTGATTAAATTTGAAAAAAATTACAAATTTGAAATTTGCACCAAGGTGGAAAAAAGTCGCTTATGAGACCCTTAAAAATCGACAAAGAAATCACAAAACAGTTTCGGTTTTCGGTGTTCGAATATTTGAATCACTTTACACGTCAAGATGACGAAGTAATTAACCAAAATTTAGATTAGTAAGACATGGTGTCCGACTATTGATGACAACGTATCGTGTTTTTTTTTTTTTTTTGTCTTTTTTTTTCGGTAACCAACTTCACCACACGTCGAAATCCTAAACTTTTCCCTACTTAACGAGAATTTTGGGCATCTAACCACATTACGAATGATCGTCATGTGTTTATTACAAGTCAAGTGAACTTAGTCGTTAGGCTTTGATTTCTAACGTAAGCTTCGCACGGTAAAATTTTGTGCGAAATACTCTGTTAGAGAATATCGTCTAATTTTGTATTTGTTTTTATTATATTTTTTAATCCTTCTTCAGACTTGACGAGTACCTGCAGAAGCCAAAAAGAGACCGTCAACGAGCCAGGGGGAAACGTGACGGCAAAACGTGGGAAAAATAAAAAACGACGCGAAGCTCAGCAGGAGTTTACACACTCTTGGATGGTTGGAGCATTGAAAGGACACACCGCGCCTGTTCTGGACATGGATTACTCCAGTAACGGGAAGTTCCTCGCAAGCTGTGCCGAAGGTAACTAAATAACATAAGCATTATTATCTTTGTTTGAGAGTAATCGGTCAAGGTCGGATTATCGTCGATCATTACCCGTGTACGTTGTTATTGGTTCCTTGTTGCATTTACGATGAGGAATTTAAAAATCGCTGTAAAACCGAGGCCGGAGGTGAACGAGTAGGTTTTTTTTTTTATAGGCTCCTTTCATCCGCGGGTATTCCCGTCCATTAACGGAGATAACGACGAAGTTTAGTCATTCCAAGCTTTTCCCGGAAAGTAACGATAATAATTAATTAACGACAGTAAGCGCAAAGATATACTTAAACATTTTGCTATAAATACATGCGTTATGTATTGTTATGCGGATACCATTTGCTGCTTTGCCAAAGTCGTTTGTCAACTTTGATGTTGTAATAATAATTTGAGGTATTGTTTTGAAGTCTCGGACAGCGTCGTTATTTAATCTTCGAATATAATAATGTATTCGGTTGTCGTGTGTTTAATTCGAATCATTCACTGCTCGTGTCAGTGTCTTCAATTATTCTCGGTTTCACATTTCGTCTCGTCGATTAACAGACTTTCATTCTTCGTTTTAATGATTCATTGGGAATATCGTGATTTCTTGAAATTGGGATATAACATCGTGCATGATCATTGGTATTATATCGAAGGGGAATAAAATTATCGAAAGTTTATTGCATCTTTTCGTGAATTAAATTGGCGCGTTACATATGTTGTTTGATTTTTATTTATTTTTCTCGTTTCCACGCATCGTTTGAATAATTGTCGAAACTTTCATACGGCGTAAATGAGAAAAACATGCGAATCAGTCATGCGGGGTGGCCACACACCTGTAAAACCTGGAAAACCTGGAAATTTCAGGAGATTTTTAATTTGATCAGGGAAAAAACTGAGAATGTCAGTTTTTTATCATAGTAATTAGAAATAATTTTTTGAGGTAACAAGTTTACTTTTATTTCGTCGTGAAAACAAATTGGCTTAAATTGACTCTTTTCTACATTATATTTTTCTTCGATTCGAATTAAATTTGAGCTGAATATAGAATCAAGAAGCTGAACGATTTAGGTTTTAGTAGCTCGGTAGAACCGGAAAAATCTCAGGGAAAACTGGGTTTTGTAAAAAAAACTTGAAAATGTTATGAGATTTTTTTATTCCAAAAAATTTTCGACCCCCCCGAGCATGATACAATATAACGAAATTTTTTGAAATTCTTTGTATACCGTGAAACTCGACGATATTTCTTACGCGTCATATTATAATATACATCTGCATACGTATAAAGTAATTTTAGAAAGTCAGAACTCACAATACGTTGTTGGTAACCGCGTATTAATATCTTTGTTTCAAATCTCTGAAATAATAATAAGAATAATAATTACAATTCTTATTGTTATTATTTCTCTCGTAAATAAATAAAATCGTTGCGCAATATCGCGTGTGCCGAAACTCGTTATGGGAAATTTTTTCACGCTGCCGGTGCTGTTGTCGCTGTTGCTGCACAGTTTCGGAATCCTGAAACATTTCTTTTTCCGTGACCCGTTCGTCGGTGTAACTTTGGAGTAATCCAGTAGCGACCCCTCGAGACCGTGACCTGAATTTTTCACGAGCGTTCCGTAATCGGACGAGATCGCCTCTCTTTAAATTGGGCAGATTGAAACGCGGCGGAAATCAGCATTCCTCTAGTCTAGGGTCAATGTCAAGTAAACTAGTACAGCGATAGGCATGACAGGCATTAGTCACTCACCGTTGCTGAACGGTGAACTATACATACGTATGCTGAAATTGATTCCGGAACGCTATAAAAATAATAGACACTTATCCGCGTGTATATATAGGTAACCTATAAGTACTAACGGGAAGCGATTCTTTAATCGATGATACTGTCGGTGAATCCGGGGTGAAAATTTTAACGATCATCGTATTACCATTGTCATCATTGTCGTTATCGTCATCAACGGATTCCGGTGACATTTCATACGGGAGATTTCTTTTTTCGTGGCTGATTGCTAATCTGGATTCGAGATTTAGAAATTGAAAATGGCGGATCCAACATGGCGGACAAACATCCCAAAATTCACTTGGTATTGCCGTATTCGATCCGTCATTTTGAATTTCGAAATTTCGAATCCGGATTCGTAATCAGCAGAGTTGGGATTAAAATTTTAAAAAATTATGGTATTAGGTTTGAATTATTTGGAATCGATTTAGGGTTGGATAGTCGAAATTAAAAAATGACCGCCGCTCAATTTTTTTGTCCGCGTTTCTCTTTTACCTCCTTATTCTCTGGTTAAAGACGTGTTTTGGACTTACCATAGAATTATTAAAGACCTGCGGTTCTCACTTTGCGAATTTCTCAATGTTTACGCCTCGTTTAAGCATATATAATAATCTGTTATCATGCTGCTTGGCGTGGCAGATGTTTTTACGGTTTCCTTTTCTTTCTGCGTACATGTTCGTCAATGGTTGTTTGTCCCTGTTTGTTTTTCTGTTCTTTTTGTTCTCTCGGTTTGGACATTTGTTTATCTATTCATTTATTTATCTCTCTGAAAACGTGACTTGAAAACAGCTGTGTCGTGCGCGATCGAGGTTGTTCAACGCGGTCGGTCGGGTGTGCATGCGACCTCGAATTGATTCGCTTGCCGTGTTTATTGTTTCTTATATTTTCTTCATTTTTTTTTTTTTTTTGAATTTTTTGAATATTTTAAATTTTCTTTTGCTTATTCTTTAATTTGCCCCCCCCCCCCCCCCCCCCGTGAAACATCGAAATTAAAATCTCCCTGTCGTGTACAGTGTTTCGTCAGCCGCACATTTCTGTTGTACAACAATGCTTTGAATACTCGCGTGTACAGGACCGTCAAAAAAAAAAAAAAAATTTGGGGGGGAGGAAGTTTTTCTCACGGCTGTTCCATGTCTCTGTGAAATAACGAAGCTTAGTTAGCGATGTGAGGCTTTGATGAGAAAAAAGCAGAAAAGAATTCATAAGAATAAAGAAAAAAATCACTACCATTTTGCATACGCGACGAAATATTAATAGATGTCGGTCATGTGTTATTAAGGTTAAAAATAGACGAAAGGGAAACTTAGTTACGATTACAGGGATACGATGGTAACGTTAAACTCGTATCTATTGTGGTTTTTTTTTTTTTTTTTCATTTTATTCGGTCAACTAATTTTTCTTTCTAATATTATTACCTTATCTTTATATTCATTGATAAATTATTTTTAACCTTTGTGACAACGCGAGTTGTTCTTTTTTTTTTTCTCTTTCTACGTACCGCTTCAGTGCTTCGTGCGTTGATATAAACATAATTGTACTGATACTACGAATCGACCGACAAATATTATAATAAGAATCGGGACTTCTTGAAATATATTTAGTATAAACATCGAATATATATCAACGGAAGAATTGACACATGAAATTGTTGAAAAATTTATACGGTCATTCCACCAACAACGTTCTCGTGACTGAAATTATAAACATTGCACAATTTGGGCTTCTTAGAAAAACATCAAACGATGAAAAGGGATTCGTGTTTTATAATACGAATAGAGTAAAAGCTTCTCAAACTTTGTTTAAAACAACACGCGAGTTGTTTCTTGGTCCGCCAATTTTCACCCACGATGAAACTATACCCAATTAAAATGACAAGGATCTAGGGTTGATCGTGTTATTGTACATATTTTCAATCGTTTGGTACAGGTATAATAGTACAAAGTACGAAGTACAGCCCAGCCTAAAGCTGCTTATCAGAAACTTACAATACAGATTGTAGACTTATCTGTATATTTAAGTTCTTATATTTTACCGACCGAGCCACCCACCCAGATTAAGTAGATATCACGGGTTACCCATCAAACAGAAATCATTTCAATTGCCGCGTGCTTGATCCAGCTAATGACGCGACGAGGCTTGCGCGACTTTCATTTGTTATACCTATATCTCTGATTTTTATCATTTCATTGCCAGCCAGACAATTGATATAAAACTAAACTTGCTGATTGTGAGATTACCTGACATATGCTTGTAATCGTACCTCATGGGTTCCCGGATTGGCATGATGTCGAAGTTGGCGATGAAGGAGAAGAGACTGACATTATCTTGAGAGATGTTGTGCATTGCACATACATACGTATCGTACAAGTTAGACGCGCCGTAATATCTCGTTTGTAACGTTGAAAAATCTGGTTCGAAATTATCAGTACTATTATTGTTATCATTACAAAACTTCTTGTTTCTTGGTTTTTGTTCTTGTTCGTTGCGTTTGTTTGTTTTCTTTCTTTATTTTTTTCTTTTTTTTTCTTCTTTTTTTCCATACGTATGTCCAGATATATATATATATCTGAGATACTGGACGAGTTTCGTTGATGGAATAATCGCGATTAGGTACATATAACGTCGTCATATGTCAGAAGTCATACGATCGCGAATGATGCGATATATCTACGTAAATAAATTTTGCAATCATTAAATTATATATTCTCAGTGTCAAATAATTCAGCAAGCTTACGCGTCATCGGTGATTTTTTTCCCCACATTATCACGTGCAATCATTCCGCATGTATAATTCGTGATCGAAGATCTTACGCAGCAGCTTTCGTATGCATGTAAATATCTCTTCCTTTTAATGGCATTCTCATTTCCGAGTAGCAAAATATCATACGACGATGATACGCAAATGTTTTCTGTACGTATTTACATACCTTGGTATACTTTATAAGGGTCACTTTAACCCTGGCCTACGAGATATACGACCGTCCCGTTTTCGCGACGTTTCGTTCCGTTTGGCGTTTGATATAAAATTTGTTGTCGATCGATCGCTGTTATGAAAGAACTCATAATCTGGCATTGTATGCGAATGTATGTGCAAAATACACAAGGAAGGATAAAAAAAAACTTAGAAAAAAAAAACAAACAAAAAAGATAAAACTTGTACAGACGAAAATTTTAAGTCATTAATTGATTAGACGAGGCGAGAGAACGTCAACGATTATAATTAAGTGCGGTGACCAATAGTATTGGAAAATTTTTCTTCTTTTACCTTGAGTAAACTTGATTTTAAACTTGAAATCTTGAAACAAATATGTATACATAGGACGTTTGTCGAGCCGTCGTGTATATCAGTTTCTTTTAAAGCCTTAGTCGTCATCGCATATTAAATATATTTGCCCAAAACTAAAAGTGACGTTTCGATATATCGAACGACAACGGTTTTTTTTTTTTTTTTTTTTTATATTCATTTTGACTCCAGGGTCTGCAAGTCTTCTTTCTTGTTACCGTGCGCCGAGTATGAAATCTTTGTTTCGTTGTCTCTTGTCGTCTCTCAGGCCTCCGTATCTCTTTCTCTCGTTATATCTCATCTATCTTTATCTTCATGCGCATTGCGGTATTGTCTAATATGAAAGACTGATGGTTTGTCTGCCGTTGGCAATGAACTCAAGACGACGTGATGAATTTGTATATAACAATATATATACATATGTATATATATTCGCAAAGATAGTTGGTAATGGATTGACCATGAAGAACGTTTGAATTATGTCTATATTCGCAGTCAGCCAAGCACACTTAACCTATTATAATCAAGCGTATGAATATTGACCACGAATTTGTATAACAAGTTACACAAGTTATACCTGAATTGTACGACTATAAAAAGCTCTGCAGTAAGGACATAATAATTCACCATGAGGTGAGAATCTCTGCGATAGTAAGAGCAAAACTGCTTCAGGAAAGAACAGCTTTCAGCTCCCGTGACGATTTTTATTGAATCCCGAAGGCAGTTGGGTCAAGTAGGCATAATTATTATTAATCATTGGTTTGCCGAGAACGTGTATAACATCTGTATCAAAAATTTATCTAAGAACTCGATCTTCAATGATCTAGAAGATGAAAACGTTGAGGAACTTGAACGTCGCGATCGGTCTGCTTAACGATACATGCCTTGGAATAGTCGCATTGCGTTTTAACGTCATCGTCGAGTGCATCCAGAGTACTGATAACGGGAACAGGAAATCGGTTGTCGGAAAAGGGGTGGTGACGGGGAGAAGGAGGAGGAGATCGTTGGTAAGCATCGCGGGTCGAGGTAACGCGGCCGAGTTACGGGAAGAAAACCGTTATTGGATCAAATGAAATCGGGCACAAAGAAGAGAGAGTCGACCGGTCGTCGTCTTCCTCGCGTCGCGTTACACCCGAGTAAACGTCGTCGTCGAAGCCATGTCGAGCGAAGCAAACGGTTTTGCTTGTCGTCCCGTCCACATCGGACAGACAACGTTCATCGTCGCATCTTGCGCTTTACCGACAGGCCAAGAGCCGCTAGTCTATAGAATCGTTGATTACAAGGTTAACAAGGTGGCTGACCTGCAAGTACCGATAAAATGAAAATCATGAGAAGAAGTGCGAGCTTGGATCGAAACGATATAACGAACCGTATCAATCCTTGTTACATTATATCAGACTCGCGAGCGGTCGTCAGTTTATACAGTTATTCAGAGACACGAGTTACGTGCCAGACCAAGAAAGATGTTGTACAGGCCTAATAGATGTGACGTAACAAGATTTAGGGTCGTTTAACAACGGTGAACGAGAAGGGAGGGAGGGAAAAAGCATCACGTTCCCAATTATGTAAAGTCCGGGGTATAATAACACCGGTACGAACCATCAGCTTATATATATATACAGTACCATAACGAGATCGTTAGAGATTGAAAGTCCTTAAAAGGATCTGGTAACGTGGCACTCATCAAGCAAGCTTATTTATATCATGGATGGAGTATAGGTAAAACTATCGCGGTGTGGGACATCGATGCGGGAGTCCTGTGCAGTTCCCATTATTAAACGTTGAGCATTAGTGTAGATACTCAGTGTTAGGTCGGCAGTAGATAGAAAGAGCTCAGCACGTGCTCATTCAGAACCGAGAAGCAGAACTCCGAAGGCCGTTACCGTATCGCCACGCGAACCTATCGGATCTCTCGAGCCTTCCATCTGCACCGATGGAACGGGCGAACGGTGCGGAACTATAAGGTGCCTACAGAACACCGACCTGACTGGACTGGTTGCGGTTACCCCCAGATACATGTTCTGAACTTGAACTTGCTCTCACCTCAAGCCGACATCCAGGGACAAAAGAGCGGCGACTACAAGCCCATTACATCAATCAGATTATAGTTAGTACCAAGAATTATAGACACTATGACATCATTTTCTTCCATTATGATCCCGGCGGGACATGCGATTATTCTGGGATTTAGTCTCCTCTCAATATGAGATCATTCGGATCGTTCGATAGTATCTGCGAAGTGTTTGTTTGTTTCCTTTGCGGTGAGGCGGCTAAAGTCTTCACACGATGCAGGCTTCGCGGTAATTATAGCCAGTCGTTGGTACAGAATCATTCTTCTATGTCTGCGGGATACTTACATACGTACGTGAGAAATGTCGAGGAGTAGGAGGAGGAGGTTGGTGATGCTGGTCTTATTCGCCTACCCGTGATGGGATCTAGGAAATTGACAAAAAAATTTCCTTTTCAAGTCTCAAGGATTCGCGAACGGAATCACCTACGTGACTTGCATGACTCTTAACCACTCAGCTGAATCAGTTGAATTTTATTTACATAAGTATGGGTATGAGGTATACGCGTTTACTTCGTGAATCGCGGAGGCCGGCACCGAACGGTTTCGTAAGAACCGATTTTTCGAGGCTGTATGATCGCTTGTCGTATCAGAGACCGTCAAAGGCGATGCAGGTAACCTTGACTATATCGAGGAGTGAAAATTGCTCGGTACACCTGCAGATCGTCAGTGCCGCGATCGCTCAGCGTATCTTTGGAAATTGACTGATTGTCACTTATGTGCGAAAATTATAATGCCTGTCCGTCTCCGGGTAAAACGTATCCTTATATTTCACCATATATGTACAAAGTGTGTACCTGTAACAAGTGTCACACGATCATCGATGTGTCGATTCACTAACTACTCTGCAAATCTTGCGAACGGGGCAGGAGGCCTTTGGTCACGCTAGATGTGTTCCAAGTTGGCTCCTTTTCCCGGGACGAGTGGCAACAATGATTTCGTAATTATGTAACGGTATTGAGGGACTACCAGTTTACCGAGAAATAAAACTACCGTTACGTTTGTAAGCCTTATAGACGAATGGGTTGAAATTTTATCAAAAGTATTTTTTTTACTAACGTTACCGCTGCCGCCATATTTTTTCATGAATTTTACTACTCGGTTTTGGTGTTACGGAACTTGAACACGCTTCGAAGAGACGGTAAAATAGGATGAAACCAAACGATTCATTGGAGGTCATTTCCAAAATCCATACTAACTTCTTTTGCAGAATCGTTGCAATCGTTGTCATCGATGTGTGCTGCGGGTATTTTATTGCGAAGGTTACAGCGGATGACTGGGCACGCGGTGACAAATTTGAGATCAAACGTAACCTTCAACCTTTTTCTTCTTACTTCTGGGGGTGACCTCCTTTTGAAGGCAACCTCTATACCCGTCCACCTGAACGCTCGTGCCATCGATAACGAATGACCGGTCCGTTGGTCATGAGCAGAAAGGGTTCAAACCATGATACGAAAAGGCGTGACTGGAAGGTTCATTGAATTAATGAACCGTTCTTCATTGCCTGGCTCGTCACTGATTCGCTAGAGCAGCTGATGATCGTTTCGTTATACCAACAGTAATTTCGATCCGATTGAAAGCGTATCTAGGTAAGATATCGATAATTTCCTTTCGCAACGATTTGTTTTTCTACCCTGTTTCATTTGTACAAGTATATCATGTACGTGTGCAGTAGTTCAGACGCGTCTTGATGTGTAATTGTGAACCGGTTATCGCCGGGAGTTTTTACAACTCCATTTGATGGATGGATGGATGGATCAATGCAGGCTGCAAGAATTCTTCTAATAATTCATACGACGAATCTATGTCATCACTTCAATCGCTTCGGTCCAAAGATCTTCGTGTTAATATCGGTCTTTCCTTTCGATCTTTGTCAAACGAGTAACGTAACGGGTTTTGAATCGATGATTTTGTGTAAAAGTTTCGAACTGTCCACTCTGTTGAGGTCGGTGAACCAACTACACACTGATTCCTGCACGGGCGAGATCATCGGCCTCAGCCTAGCACGATCGAATTCCAATCTAATCCTAAATCATTTGGTGTTATAAGTACTTTTGAGAAAAGGCTGTGCCGAGGATTGGCCCGTGGATTCACATGGTTCACTGTGCGCGGCATCATTGGAAACAGTAATTATTCTCCGGGGATCAAGGAAGTCTTGACGGACATTATTTCGTCATCATTTTACGGGGGTTAATTATATTTTCATTATACATACGACACCAGTCTGCAGATTTCTTGGCTACGGGCGACATTGACTTCAATCTTGTGCCAGTACAGCCTTAATCTAATGATTCTTATAAATATAGTCAGCGATGTCAGCCGAAATGATCTACACCGACTAGTACATTCTCTTCGATTATAATACACCGCGCTGATCGCGAATCTCATCGTCTCTCCGATGGTCGATCTTTTTTTCTCTTCGTTCTTTAATTCTTTTTTTTTTTTCATTTTGTCTTTCGCGCGCGCCACGCAGATTCGGGATCGATTTAATTCGACAGGATATTGCCATGCTAGACGGGAGATTACCAGATGCAAAGGTTCATGGACGAAAACCAGAGTTCGTTGACTGTACGTCTGAGAGGAGAATGTTTTGGTGGATGGATGCTGTACGGGCGTAGGCAGACCGAATTCTCACAATTTTTGCAATTTTTCGACTAGCGTTGACGATCTGCAGGCCTAGCATCTGACAGTTGAAAATTTGCTTTATTGTACCGATACTCATACGAGGCAGTACCGGCATTGATTACTCTCGAATTCGGGCATGTCGTTCCAGATTTCTTGTACAAGTCAACATACAGCCGGAAATTGCTAACGTCATGATTCCTGTAATTGTCCACTTTCACTGGAACGGGTTACATTCATATGCCGCCGTACACTTTCTTAAAACTTTTTTCTCTCTTACTTCCGGACCAATGATCGTTTGGATAGTGACATCTTAAAAATGCAGTGGAAACTTTCTCAGACGTTTGTTGATTCACGCAAAATATGCGGATATAGTGCTAAAATTCGAGAATACAAACAGTACCGATGATTTTTTCATCTTTTTTTTTTTTTTGTCTTCTCATTAATCATTATGTACGTAACTTCGGTACACACTTATCACAGGTATTGATTGAAACGTCCCTTGTCTCATATATCGATGAGAAGTGACAAGGCATTATATGAAGATTGAACAAGAGTATACTCGAAATGGATGAGTGAAACGACGATCGCTTTCTTTTATGATTTTAATAACACGCAGTATATACGTATTGGTCGAGTGGCCTGTCCTACTCGTGAACAAATATAATGACGGTTGAGATTTCTAATAGAAAAACGATGATAGTTGGCAGTTCGTTGCGTGCAACAAGCGGGATTATAGAGTTAAACTTGCATGCAGGTACATTGCCTGTAATGGTGTGTGGTGTGTATTTCTGTAATTAATACCCATATCGTTTCACCGTTCATTAATCTTGACTGCACTAATAGGTGTTCGTTAATCGATCTGTAGTGTCTGTAGTAAAATACGTTCACTCCGCGTGCCTAGATCTGTACAATCCCTTGACATATGTTGAACGATGATAATGATTAGCTTAGAAAAAAAGAAATCAAAAAAAACACAATCTATAGGATGTATAATAGTGGTATACGGTTAGAGGCGGGTTTAACACTATTATAAAAAGCCAGCGAATACTGACGAATATATATTTTGTGTGTGACATAAAGATTGCGAGTTCGACCCGGAAGAACTGGACCCTGGCTGTGACTGCGGTGGCGTCGACAACGGGAAGGAAGGGGTCCGCATCATCAGCGGCGAGTCTCAATCGGAGTGCATCGGATCTTTACCCGCATCATCGAGAAGTATAACCGGAGACGGTGATGTCGCATCGACAACGCCGGTTCAACGAAACAAGAAGGTCCTGAGCCGTCGACAGAGGAAAAATCGAACTAGAACGCCGCGAGATGCGGGAGTGGCCTCTACGATCGCCTCGAGCAGCAGCAGCAACAGCAGCAGCAGCAGTAGCAGCGGTAGCAGCAGCGGCGGTGAAACTTCTAGCGGAAGTCCAAGCAACACGCCTCCGGGGGTCCGGAGAAATCGTCCGTCGGGCGCGACTGGCGCTGGCGACGCTAGCGGCGGTGGCGCTGCAGGCGGTGGTAGAAACGGGAACTGCGCCTTGGGAAAAAACCGAAAGTCCCAAACCGCCCAAGCCGAGGATCGTCACGACGCCAGCAAACTCTACGAGAAGCTTAACATCAGCGACGCGGAACTCGAGGCCCTTTTACGACACTATGTGGTCCCATGTGATCAGCTCATCGCCATGGGCTATCCGATCGAGGGAGCCGCCTGCCCTGGTCGTGCTATCATATTTAAAGATGAAATCAACTACCGGGCTTCGCCGAACCTCGACGTCAACGCTCGTGAATTTGTGCCAGCCCGCGGTAAGACCTACAGCGAGATCACCGCTTCATGGACTGCGGAGAGGGCCGACAGGTCGGAACGCAGCGAGGACAGCGGACACTGCAGTGCCAGCTCAATCGAAAGCTCGGATGTAGAACCGGAAAGCTCGGACTGCAGTGATAAAGCATCGGATATTGCGGACGGTGGTTTGCCGCTGGGCAATTCGTCTTCTTCGGCCTCGTCCTCATCCTCGGACATAACTGCCATTGGGTTGGAACGGACCTGCGCCAGGTGCTACAAGGGCTTCCAGGTGAGCTGGGATACTGGGGAGTACCTGAGCACCGAGGGGTGCGTATACCACTGGGGGAAGTTGCGTAATCGCAAATGGGGATGCTGCGACGCAGGGGAATACGCCGGAGGATGTACTTCGGCCAAGCTTCATGTCTGGACGGGGCTTACCCCGGGCATAAATGGACCCATTTGTGGGTATGTTCATACAAAACCTAGAAAGACGCCACCGCCAGATAGATGTTATGGTGTATACGCTTTGGACTGCGAAATGTGTTTCACAAGGAACGGTCTAGAACTCGCTAAGGTCACCGTCGTCGGGATCGACGGTAGACTCGTCTACGATGCCCTAGTCAGACCTGATGCTGAAATTATTGATTACAACACCCGATTTAGTGGTATAACAGCCAAAGATTTGGCACACGCACCAAAATCTCTTCGCGATGTGCAGAGTGACATAATGGGGTTCGTTAACGCGGATACCGTGCTCATTGGACACGGTCTTGAAAATGATCTTCGAGCCCTGAGGATATTTCATTTTACTTGCATTGACACCGGTGTTGCGTTTCCGCATCAATTTGGGCTACCCTTTCGACGCAGTCTTAAATCGCTAGCTAGGGCTTTACTTAAACGAGACATTCAAACCGGGCATCATGACTCGGCAGAGGACGCTAGGACAGCCGCCGAACTAATGCTATGGCGGCTACGACGTGATCTATCCGATCGCCTAATCTCTCGATAACTTAAAGTATATCTTACTTCTACGGTGCCCGTCGTCCTACAGCGCGGACATAGAATGGGGAATACGTTAATTTATTTTTACTTTTCCTTATAAATGATGAATTTTTTTTACGTTTTTTTTTTATTTATTTTTCATTTCGACCCCCCTTGAAAAACTGGGATAGCTATTATGTACAATTACTGTGATACCTACACCCCATCACCATCCCCCATTATATCCTCATCATCTGTTGTATTTGTATGCTAGAACACGATATACTTGATGTTATAATTTACAAAGAGGAAACCATGAAACTTTTCCTCTTTGCATACCATAATACCTTTCTTCTCGAGTGTATTTATATAACAAGATAGATATGTGCAATACGCATATGTGCGTGGTATATATTACATGTATGCATAATTACGTGCGGAGGAACTGCCCATGGGTCGAAGAAAAAAAAAACATTGTAACGAAATGAAAATAAACATTGAAATTTGGTACTTTATAGCAGACGTTTCGGAAGTTTTTTTTTTAAATTCCTCGAAACAATTTTACGTCACAAGCTCTTCGATATTCTGCACTTGAATTTCGACGTAAAATCTCGTTCGATATTGTATATATTAACATAATTGTATACGATGGAGTTCACACGCAGATGTACAGCTATTAAAGTCTTCCACAAAATAATACGAGATTTCTAAACAGGTTTTCTCCGTCATACTATTTCGAGTAAATCATTAAATTGATTGCTGTTGTTTTTTTTTTCTTCGATTCGTTTCGATGGAATTTTGCATGCAGTTGGTGTACAAACCGATATACGTGTACAAATATACATATACAAACGGAATTATAATCATTTACGAAGAAATTCTCGTGTAATTGACTTACTTTACCATGAAATTTAAATCTGAGCAATATCCTCAAATTGGGCGTATACGTGCAGTAAAATCCCGCGCTTAAATGCGTGGGCGCATATATTCTTGATTATCGTTCGGCGTCATTCCTTCATTAGCACAATCATCGTCGCCGTCACCGTCATCGTATCATCGTATCATCGTATCATATCGTTTTATTTATTGAAGTGACCTTTTGCCATTTCTTAACACTATACCCGTGTAATCTAATCGCGACACTGCCCTCACATTTTTTACCTCTCTCCATTTTCCTCTCCCCGATCCGTTCGGTGGTTCGCATTATCCCTCCTCGCTATATACACGATGCACATAATAGGTATGCACACCTACATTTGTAGAATCTAGACTTTCTTAGATACACGTATCGCACGAGGGGAGAATAAATTGAGAAGGAGGCGAAGGAGAGGGAGAGAGGGAGTTACAGAGAGATTAGGATGATGGATCAGGAGACTCGAGATTCGGTAGTTTAAATTCAATCTTAGTTTTTTTTTTTGTTTTTTTTTTTTTGTTTTTTGGGCTACCGAATTACCCCGCCGAATTCGAGCCATGTATATGATACATACGTAGTAAACACTGAATCTCAATACGTAATATTATTATTATACACCTTGCGTGACCCATTTTGAAATCGACGTTTAATTTATATGATTAATACTATTATATTAGACTTATATATACTTATACATGAACGTGTGATTCCTATATACGATATTCTATATATCAAGTCTCTTTAAGCACAATATTGTTACTACTACTATTATTATTATTATTATTATTATTATTATTATTATTATTATTATTATTATTAAAATTATCATTATTGTAATTATGCGTTTGTTACGTTCGTGATATACATACACGCATACATGTTTTGCGGGACCTTCTGTCCAAATTTTCCTCACATCATGTACGACGGAAGATGAAAAGTACAAAAAACGGAAAAAAACAAAAAGAAAGTGAACAGCTGAGAGAAAGAAACAAACTGGTGAAAATCTATAATTGATTTGTAGAAAGGTAATAAGGTACTTAAGTTTATCCCCCCCGATCTAGTACCTGCAGCTCCACATCACCGTGGATGTGTATAGTGGTTATATTTTACTCTTAATTTTTAATTTAACTTGATTGTAACAACATTGACCGTGATTATTATTACCATTATTATTATTGCTATTTATGTGATTAAATTTTCCTCTTTTTTTTTTCAATTTGCAAATTTAAAAGTACGTCAACACAATTTTACCACTCACGTCGTCGTCGTCGTCGTCGTCATTACAGTAACGATCATCATTCGTGGGTAGTAGATTGATATTAGTGTATATAGTTATAGATCTAATAAGTATCATTTATACATATTTACGTTTACGCACGACCATTCGTAGGGTGGTATTCTTTTGGTACCTGAGCGTTTGGTGCGGTAGGTAAGAAAGGCATACATATGTAATATATTATGTAATATATGCATATACAATACATTGTGCGTATAGTTGTGGGTATGTAACAATCAGCGAAACCTCGAGATATACTTTATACGTGTATGTATACATACGTCTAAACGCTGGGAAGTAATCATCATAATTATTTTTATCGTAACATTATAATATTGCACACTATCATTATTTATAACTTACGCAAGAGGTGTATGAATATGAAATATTTGTGAAAATATCAACGTACGTAGGTATTTACGTTCTCGGCAACGTGACGATGACGTCGCATATTGTGTACATATATTACAGTGAGATATGATCGCACATAACGTAGACGAATATACATATATGCATGTGTATACATATATGGAGGCGAAAAGGGCTTAGAATGGTTAGGGGGGATAAACCGAAATGTTTGAAGGAACAATTTGAATGAAAATATAGAAAGTAACGATCACCGGTTGTGTACATCTACTACCCCATACATACATACATACATACTTACATACATACCGCGCGACGGGAAAGTAAACTACGAGAGTCGCGTCGTCGTCGTGGCGAAAGATAGTGACCGTGTTAGATCGGTAGATAAGTGGAAAAAGAAAAGATGTTCAAAGAAAAAAAAAATATATATGTAATTATAATGTAAAAAAAAAAAAAGAAAAAAAAAGAAAAGTAGTACAAAAACAAAGAGAGAAGGAAAGAAACGAAAGGGAAAGAAACAAAACGATGGAGCAAACACAGTTGGCGAACCATACTCCGAAAACTCGGCAAGTTCTTTTTTACCGGTTTAGAGCTATACACGTTACAACCATTAATGTGTTCTTGATGTGTACAGTCATATTTTTCGCTACACGACCCCGTTTCCAGGTTGATTCTCATGTCACGACTTGTGTGAGTATTTTTATAACTTGAAATTTTATTTATTTATTTTTGTTTTTTCTCCTTCTCGTTTTCAATTTACATCGTTTCTCTTTGTGTTTGTTCCCTTCAATTTTTCTTACCGCACGTTGTTCCTATTTTGCCAAGTGCCAATATTATTAAACATCGAATCGTGACCCAATTTGCGTAGTTCGAGCGTTTCGGTTCGTCAGGTTTTTCTTAATACGTATTTCTTGATATTTTCTACCTTTTCTTGACTACGTTTCGTAAAACTTTTTACCACGATGTGTGTATATGTATATATATATATATAAGCAATAATCTTTCATATAAGCAAGTACACGTTCACAGCAATATTCAAAATTGTAAATACTATGATTTATTATGGATGGTTCCACGCACACATGTATCGTATTACCTACTTTTGAACACGCTTCCGTAGGTATACACTATCGGTATATAATGCGTGCACAACACGGTTATGGTATTTTTGTAACTCGTGGGAAATTTCTGTTAGTGAATACGTCGATGCTTTGTAACAATTATAAGTATTTGTAAACGTGTGGGGTTTTGATAGAATGTGCTCCACGGTATTTTTTTATCCGTGATTGTAAAGAAATTAAAAAGAAACAAACAAAAGCACAAACAAAATAATAATAATAATAATAATAATAATAATAATAAGAAAGAAAAAAATTGAACGAAAAAATGGGTGAAACAAATATCGGAAACTTTAGACACTCGATTTCGCCTTGTTTTAAATTGCTGAACAAAAGTTCCACCGAGTCCTAAAAATATTTGAAATAAATACCCGCCTGCACCTCGTTTATCGAGCATGTGACATATATTATAGTGCATACATTGTACAGCATAACAGTACGTATGTAATAATGCCTACGAATATCACTGTTACCTTTTTTTCAATGTCGAAAAGCAATTATACATACGCATACGTATGTACCGTAAAGAACGGATTATCTTTAAACTGTTTACAGAAAAGCAATACGTTGTGCCTGTCTGAGTAAAATTAGGCATAAATAACGATACACATCATCAGACTTTCAGACACAATTACATAGTATATACATACGTAATATATATATTACGTAAGTAGGTAATATATGTCATACACTGATTTACATGTACGTGTACAAGTCGCACGTGTAAAATATAATGAACATAATTTGTGCGGTGTAAACAATGAAAATATAACGTTATCGCGTAACGTGTATAATATACAACGATATCGAAAGCAAAAATATATATATAATCTAGGTACCTCGGTAGGTACGCACACGTATAGGTGAATACATACATACATACATACTCTCGCGTACGTAGATTGATAGGAATTACTCTAGTTTCGACTATATCTAGTGCCTAGGCTATTTTATCGATTTTATGCCTTGTTACCGTTGAACATATTATACCCGTATTCGCTCGGCAATTATACCGAGTGCCGTCGTCGTCGAGTATAAATTGCTGAAGGTTTCTTACTCACGTCAAAATATGTCGCGTGCCGACGCTATATAAATAAATTTTTTACGCAATATACATATATATGTATATCTTTACTGTTAAACCTTATTCATTGATGCCCCTTCCCTTCTCCCTATCCTCATCTCCGTTCCGGTTTCTCAATTACTAAAAAAAATACCATTAACGTAATAATATTAATAATAACAACGGTTGTCCTTAACGGGCTCGTATTTAATAACAAAAATATTTTATTCTCTTACTCTTAATCTTACATCATCTTGAAACAACAAAACAAAGCCCCCGAAGATGGCACAAGGCTTTTTGTGCTTTAATACTTGGGTAATTGGCGCTAGACGATCAGCTGATCACTCGACTCGCCGCCATATTGTCTGTGCACAGCGGTTCTCCGACGGCCTCGCGCATGTCAAAAGCGGAAGGTGTTTCCGCAACCGATTACCACCTGAGCGATCGCGACTTGTGTACATATAACGTACTTTACACGTCTGAATTTGCCTGTATATTCGCTACGGCGAAAATAGGGACAGGGTTGCAAATAATTGTAAAAATCGCTCACGTAGAGACTATAAAGGCTTTTCCGTTCGTTGTCGACGGAGGTAATAAGGTTCGTTTCCTGCACGTTGCGCGAGCAGCAACGCGGGTGTCTCTCACGTCCAAGCATTAGAACTCTAACGATAAAAAGCGGTAATTAATATTGCCAAGGCGCACCTCGAAGCCTTTTCTCATTCGCCAGGACGCAACGTCGAGGTCGTCGCTGCTGCTCGCTGTGTACTCGATACAATCATAAAGATAGGTCTCTTTTTTATTTAGTATTATCATTATTATTCTTCGCCGTTCCATATTCAAATCTTCTATATACATGTGTAGAGAATACACCGCGTCGTCGTACCTGTTGAAACTTTAGTCCATCGTAGCTTGTTTGCTCAGAACGTGAGAAAAATAACGACAACAACTATATATACAATGAAGAAGAAAAAAGAAAAGCATCATAAACGGTGGACCATCGGCTAAACGGTAAAATCAAATATGCATGAAATCAGTAAACATTAACTTTCTACCAGGTACTGAAAAAAAAAACAAAGTGAAAATAAAAATGTCACTTCGCGGTTCTTTACGAACAGCTCAAGTTATTTCCTTTGCATTCGCATATTACATTTGCCTACAGGTACATATATATATATTACACGTATTCGTATATAGATATATCAGTGCACGAGTTTCACCACGGTTGACCGGATATTAAATCGACTGTCTTTTTATGAAGTATAATAATTATCTGGGTTAGTTGAGCTACAAAAATAATGTAACGAAGAAATAAAAATGTACGTATATGTATACGTATACTAGATCAGTTTTTTTTCTTCCTGCAATATTATCATCGCATAATCGTTAAGTACAGCGTTCAACATGTCGTATGTTTCTTTTTTCTTTTTTGCTCAACTTTGACCAAGCTACGTGCAGGATGATAATCACAACGAGTGACGAGTGATCGTTGAAACGGGACCACCGAGAACAACCGGAATAAAGATTCGCGGAGAAAATTTCATCTCTTTTTGCCAGTCAACTACTTTCTTATCCCACACATGCTCAGTTTTATCCTCATAGGTGTGCTGAGCTCGCGTTTTCTCGCAGACGCGTTGGGGGCGTATATTATACGGCCGTGTTCGCCACGAAGGCTTTCTCTTCGCACTTCGTGCTCGGCAAAGTCACCTTTCTGCCTCGGAAACGTGAATCAGACGTCAGAATCCCGCCGTTAAAAATCTGTTCCATTTACTCCCCTTCGTGGGATATTCATATCCTCGGAAATCATTTGCATGTATCTTTCTGGGGAACGATTCGAAAAAGGGGTCAAGAATAATTGAATCTTAGATTGAAATATGTAAGAATGTCGTAAACCTAACTTGAGACGGATATAACGATAACGTAAAAATGACGTATCTTCAGTCCAACAGATTCATAATATAATTAAAAATAAAAAAAAAAAAAAAAACTTAACGTACGGTATCACATTTAATCTAGCCGATCGAATCGAAAGAATTACTTCGGTTGCGTTTAATTCTCTGGTAATAAATAACTGACTGATCATTACAAAAAGAAGGTTAACAGCCTACAGATAAAACAAGTAACAAATACCTACTGACAGGAATCTATTGACATATATTTATTTTCAACCGTCGCCGTATATTTATCAATTATACGTGTATACACGTGACCGTCGCTGTTTACGTCTCTTAGTCTCAACGTTGTATTTATTCGCTATCCTTTTTCTTTCTGTCTTCATCTTCGTAGACATCTTTGTGAATGAAAATAACAGATTCCTTCGGCGAGGTTGGCTCCGATTTTATGCAAAGAAACAGAATAGGTACAATTTTATGAATGGTGTGATAAGGTGTGTTCAAGGATGATGCCGGCGCTGAGCGATCACGTGAATTCCGAGCATTTTATTCCGCATAAGCCGAGTACTGTTTTGCCTTCTATGGCAACAGATAACGCTCATCGTCTTCTAACGTCACAGCTGCTTACAAAGCAACCCCCCCCCCCCGTCCCGTCTCCTTCTCAGCGCGGTTTGAACAACAGTTTTGCGGTTGTGGTCGCTACTGCGTTTATTTATACCCATTATGCACGTCAAATCGGTTATACGTAGGAACGTAACCACTGTTATTTATTCGAAGCCACTGTTTACGCGAGAACGAAATTCACTACTTTGAGAATGAAAATTCTAGCTCAGGAATTGCCGTTAACCTATACCCCGAATGTCGTTTAGAATTTATTTTTGTCACCTTCGGTGCGGTTGCTTATGTCGCCTGTGCAGTGACAACGGTGGCTTATTTTAGAATCGGTCATCTGCAGCGGTACAACATCGCAAGTGATCGGATCTTATCGGTCAATAATAAAATATTCGCTCGTCGATTCGCAAATATGCACAATACCTCCGTGAATTTTAACAACGCATATATTTGATAAATTTTGGACGAGAATAGAAATGATCGAACGGTTGTTATTATATCGTAACACGCGGGAAGTTGTAGAATGTGACAACGACGAACGATCAACAAGCGATACTTATTTTTACGACGGACGAATTACCGACTGTGCAGGGAAAATTCGAAAATTGAATATCGTTTCTTGCTTCTTCTTCGCAGGTCACGTGGGTGATGAACGATGTAAGCCATTCGCTGATACGCGTGAAACATATTCCATGGTTTACCTAACAATAATTACATGTGCGTGACCATTGTGTAACACGTGGTACACGAGTTATTGAAAGTTCCTCCCGAGACATTGTCGCGTTTGAGTAGTCACTCATAGTCGCTGATGCAACACGGGCTTCAATAGAATATGTTGTGTGACAAGGGACGAAAGTTGGCAATTGTGACGAGTTTGATTACCGCCCTCGCTTCGTTAAGGCGCAAACTTCACACTAGTCCCAATCGCCAACTTTTGGCACGAGCCACACACGATAGTTTTTTTAACAAGATGAATAAGTCAATGAAAAGTGGTGGGGCTTTGCGTGGCAATTTTTCGGGACGCGACTGGCCAATTTATTCTTCCTAGGGACGAAAGTAACCTCCCAAGGGACGAAAGTGATGCAGTCGTGGACTGCGCATGCGCAAACCTATCCTTACAACAGTGAGATGAAATTAGTCGCTTTCGTTCCGCTACACTGCTACGCAAAGCCCCACTTTTCATGCACGTGTGATAAAAATGAAGTTTTTCGCAATTATATTCAAATGGTAATTATTTTTTGCGTATTTTCCAAATATCAATATCCACGTGTCTAAAACGCAAAACAGGCTTAACCGCCTTATTTTATACCCAATTCTCAACAAAAACATTCCAACACATTTTTATTTCACGCAGAAATGAAGAAATGGCATGAATTCTATGAATTTACTATTACGATTTCGTAAAATGTGTGTCATTTTTTTATTTCGGCACAAAATGAAAATGTATTGGAGTGTTTTTGTTCACAATTGTATACAGAATGGAGCTGTTAAGCCTTTTTTTGCGTTTGATATACGTGGACTTCGATGTTTGGAGATATACACGTCAATGTCGAAATCGACCAGAGAACTCCGTTAAGCCTAATTTCCGATTATAAGAAAGTAGACGCGTGATGATTAACCCTTCATCTCCACTGTTATTTTTTGATACACGGTTTCCACTGTGGACACTCTGGCGATCGGATATTATTTTACAGGGAAATCTCCGTCAAAAAATTGCGAAAAAATTCTTGAATACAGAAAAATATATGTATTTCATACCCCAATCTGTTTTGGATCGAAATCTTTAGTGACTGTTTGAAATAAAATCTTACAGTTAGCTACAATGAGAGCTTTGCAATATCCGCCTAGTACTAAAGTGTACACAGTGGAGACGAAGGGTTAGCCATCGTTTTTGCGGTACGAGCTTAGTGTAAATTTCTGTATTACAAATTGACCGACAGAAGAAATGCACATTGTGTACAGAGGATTACTTATGCATAAAGCTATGACAGCAAAATTGTTGTGACAAGCCAGGCTTCGAACTGACTGGCTGTGCACTTGTTGCAACATACACAATGAGTGGCGTTCAATCGAGCCGTTGTACAGCTTCGCCGGCACGCACGTGCTTCTATAATATACCCTACTTAAAAATTTTCGTAATTCTACAGCGGTTGACAAATTCATATACAGTGTCCATAAACGGCGACGAAACGCAAACAGACCAGTTTGTCATTGCGGTATGGGCAGTTTTTAGATGTGACCTTCGCAAAACTTTGCCGTACGCAGGTATCGTTGTACCTACACGCCTACACGTGTATCTTACCTGCGGCTTAAAAGACTAAAAACGCTCATTTATCAGCCACAAACATGTCCGAAATAATATTATGATCGTGGTACATTTTACGTACATGTCTGTAATTATATACATACATACTCGCTTTATGCATACGTCGAGGTGACAAGTCACAAGATGAAGACACGTGTATACATTTACAACGTCATATACGTACATATACTTGCATATCTATAAGGTTGACAAGGAAAGAAACAAAGAAAAAAGTATGTAGCAGGATAATAAGCTGAATTATATTGAAATAAATTTTCCCTCTTATCAAATCAATAATTATCATGTTTTTTTCTCGCCATAAAGGAAAGCGGAACTTGTAAAAGCAGAGATCGGGTTTTATCCCGACTTATGACGTGGCGCAGCATGATCGATAACAAATTCTCGCTTATCCTCACACACGCCTGTATGCAAATACGATGTTGAATTCCTGTGTCGAAAGCACGAAGCTTAAGCGTACATAATGCCAACAAACTTTGTTTCGTTATACGCTCGGATGTCGTATACGTGGTTGCTTATTAATAACTTGGGCACATATAGAGGATATAGCGTTTCGTGCTCTGCGGGGTGTCACACGCCAAAGCATCCACTCTCCGTCAATTCTCTTCTCTAATGAAGTATGAATCCGGGCTGAGTGGGATTATTTAAAATAAAAAAATTCCTTTCGCTAATCTATTCAGGCCTATGAAGTGTTTGAATATCTTAATAAAATCATCGATTGTTTCACGCGTCAGATTACCACCCTGGCAATACGAATACTGCATAATTCCGATGACTTTTCTATTTCTCTCTCTAATTCCTATTTTGATGTGACGCCGAAGGTGGTTGACTAAGCTATTAGCCTCTTTCCAGGGACGAATCAGCCCCATTGCGCCCCACGGTCAAATGTTTTTTATTCGTACTAATTAATGGCTCGAAATACGCGGGAATTTGAGTAAATAATGTGAAAACAGTGTGCAAATTTTGAAATACGAAATAAAAGGTGTGGTCAATGAAAACAAATTTCATTTCTGTATTTTTAACATGAGCTTATCATGTTCCGCAGCATGTAAGCTTATTCAAAATCTTTGAAAAAATTACTTCTAGTGCAAAACAGACTTGTGTAAGTTTACTAAAGGCACTGGACCCACTTAATTGTTTACACAACTCTCGAAGTGGCAGTGAGTGAAAAATAGGGAAGTTATTCGCGTCACGCAATATATGCTCTTATCATGCTGGAGCGTTTAGCTAATAACTCTCGAATAGTGTTTGGATGGAATATCTCCGCACATGAATTGCTTGATTTTCTATACAATTTTAAAAACAACAGGTAATTACTATTCCAGCGTTGGTTCAGATACTGTCGCCAATAGGTTTTAGAATATGAATATGAGTGGGCCATTTTTTTAATTAGGTATGCGAACATTTCTAGATATTTTTGCATGGATACCAGAACTGAGTAATTCGACATAACACTCAGTATCCGTCTAAGTCTTGAGGATGTTTTTTACTCTGAGCATTACACTTAACCGTGTAATTTGTTACGTATTCGATCTTTCTCTCGGATCATTAAGGTGTATCATTATGCTTCATAACTCGCGCATGAAAAGGCGACAATTATTTTTTGGATACAGAGATCTGATCTTTCATTATTATTATTTTTTTTTTCGTCCTTAGCTCGCCTCCGTGTCAGTGATTACATTGTCATTAGCAGTCTTGGCGTGATCCCGACGAAATTATGTGGCTAGTTAGGACAGGTTCTTTGTCGCGTGTATTAGCACTAGCCTTGCAGCAGTCCAGTTTCATTTTTCAACAATTTATAGTTGTCTCCTTAAATCCATCGTACGCCGACTCTGCGAAATGGTAACATATGCATTCTGGATCATTCCGCGATCGATTGGATAACACGAATGTTTACATAATATAATTATGGAATAAACGGACTTGATACACTTATTTATCATCGCGTATAGCTGAGTAAACGTTGTGTCGTCATGTTGCATAACAATCTTGATTTTCTATTTACTTTCGGTACTTATCATCTTTTTCCTCGCACCGTGACACGGTTATCTTTTTGCGGAGAACGAACCCTGCGGTACATATTATTTGCACTTGTTATACAGTTTTTTTTCTTTGTCATTGAACGCAGATAATCGAGTTTCTATACGCATTATAGTTAGAGGTCAGCCTGTGTAGGCTCGGGCTTAGTTCCAGCGACATCAATTCAGTTTGTAACTAGCAAAAACTGACGACTATATGATTTCACACAAATCGTGACTTTTACATCACTTTGTGTACGCAAAAGGACGGACGAAACAAAAAGATGGCAAAAATCTTATCGAGAAGAAATAAAATTAATTTCAGATTTAGTATGTACATGATTTTACCAAAATAACACTTTCTTCAGCTTCACGTCTATCTGATTATTTTTTTGCAAAAATTGTTATAACTGCAGTATTAAAATATTAGAATTCGAATTTTCATATGATTTGAATTAATATGTGGCGATGCGGCCCGCCACCTATCGTCCTTCGCATCAACATTGTGAAAACGGGTATAGAATGGTTAGTCGCAGGCAGCCGTAGTCGTGTAAACGTAAAATGCGTTAGAATTAGAATCAACACGTTACCACATCTGCAACGTTCATCTCGTAACCGTTTACGCAATGTATGAACTTAAAATAAATGATATTACGACGTTATCCCAGAAACCGAACGCCTTCTGTCGTCTAACTATACAGTTATACTGCCTATGTACGAAAAACGATTCAAGCTAGCGCTCTATCGCATTTCCGACCAATGGCCATAGAAGACGCAATGGCTGCCGTCTTCTTCCACTGTCAAGTCTACATCTTGTCAGTTCTTGTTAAAGTCGTCGAAATCAAACATTGGTTGTTATGTGTGTGAGATGTTAAATGTGTAGAGTGCCGCGGCTCTCGACGTTTGTACTAAAAGTTGGAGCGAAATTAATCAGCACATCGGTATAATCTCCGGGGATCGAGCTTCTCCGTTATAAATCGAACGAACGGCATACTTGGCGAAACCAGGTTATGTGAAGCTTGTGTTGATTCCACAGTGGCGAGATATTTTCAACGTCGTAACAACACCGTTCGTGAAAGGTAAGTTTAACGTTATGGTAATTCATTTCACCTCACTAATAACTGCAGTCTAGAGTTCGCATTTGGATTGACCAATCGATGAATCAATTTTCATATTATTTTCACGCTTATGTCACACGGCCTTCTTCTTTCCCACTCGTTATTTAGAATAAAGGAAAGTAATGTGATTGTTATTCTTGTTCAGATGTCGAACAGAAACGACGGCAGAGGGGATCCTGGCCCAATACCGCAAAGGTGGCTGCACTGTCCTAGAAAGGCGGTTAAACTGATACAGAACAAGTTTCTGGCCTTCAAAACGCCGCTTTCGGGTCATTTCGACGAGCAGGTGCCGGAAGAAAGTCGATTCTCCATAGACATGCTATTCGCTTCGCTTAGGAGTCAGAAAATAAAGCTCGGCTTGTGGATAGACCTGACTAACACTTCAAGATTCTATGACAAACGTGAAGTCGAGGCAAACGGATGTCGTTACTTGAAGCTTCCGTGCAGGGGTCACGGCGAGACGCCATCCGAGGAGCAATCACAAACCTTTGCTCGGGTCTGCAAGAACTTTATTGCCCATAACCCGCTCGAGATTGTTGGTGTTCATTGCACGCACGGATTCAACAGAACCGGGTTTCTCATCATAAGTTATCTTGTGGAGAATGATGGTACAAGTGTTGATGCTGGCCTCGCAGAATTTGCTACTGCCCGACCTCCTGGTATATACAAAGGTGATTACATCAGAGAGCTTTTTCGGAGGTACGACGACATAGAGGACGCTCCTTCACCTCCCGCTCGCCCTACATGGTGCCTGGAGTACGATGACAGCGACGGAGAAGACAGAGACGAGGGCTCAAGTGCTGATTCTAATGCAAACAGCAAAGGGTCAGGAAAAAAACGGAAACGAGAGCACAAGCACAAAGATCCCACCTTCATGGCAGGGGTTCCTGGCGTTAAGCCACTTGCTGAGCAGCCAAAGTTGTCGAAAATTCAGCAGAAAGTTCAGGAGATGTGTGGCTGGGAAACGTCAGGCTTCCCTGGGTCTCAGCCCGTCTCTATGGACACTGAGAACATCAAATTGCTCCACGAAAAACCGTACAGAGTATCTTGGAAGGCTGATGGCACCAGGTTAGACAGTTATTCCTGTCTTTTGCCGCTTTGCATTACATTATCGTTGTATATTTATGCAGGTACATGATGCTAATACAAAGCAATGGCGAGGTATTCTTCATCGACAGAGATAACTCCGTCTTTCAAGTTGACGGACTTACTTTTCCACACCACAGAGCCAACAACAGACTTCTCAGAGATACTCTTTTAGACGGAGTGAGTAACAAATGATTTCTTCCACCTTGGTCGAAATAAACTTTTATTTATTTATTTATTCATATTAAACGGAATAAATCCCTTACTGCAAAGTATACAATAATGTTTGGCCTTAGTAGAGCCAACAAATGCCGTAGTCTAGCTACAGATGTAGCATGAATGAACATTAACAAACATCAGAGAAGGAACAAACAAAAATGAAAAAAACTTCATATTCATATTTTATTACATTTCTTGAGATCCTATTGATACAATAAAAATTACTATTGTAAGGATCAAATCATTCATTGCGGTCATTGCAAAGTAGACAGTCTATCCATTGGGAGATGTAAAACTAAAATTTGCTCTAATGAGAAAATAGTAATCGCTGTGACGTAGTTGTAAAATTTGTGAAATGTTTCGTCCTCAACTCTTTGCCAACCATCGAGTAGCTTGAAATTTAGTTTGCATATCATTGCAGGAAATGGTGATCGACAGAGTCAACGGCAAGGAGTATCCGAGGTATCTCGCCTACGACGTCATTACTTACGACAATACAGACGTCAGCAAGTTATCCTTTTATCCAGATCGTTATAACATCATAGAAAAGGAAATAATGGCTGGACGATATAGGGCACTGACAGAGGGAAGACTGCGTAGAGACCATGAACCATTTTCCGTCAGGCTAAAGCAGTTTTGGGACGTGACACAGGCACCGAGTTTATTGAGCGAGAAGTTTGCGAAGCAACTGGGACACGAACCAGATGGACTTATATTTCAGCCAGCTAAGGAGCCCTACGTTCCTGGGCAAAGTCCGGAGGTTCTTAAGTGGAAGCCGTTGTCAATGAATTCTGTGGACTTCAAATTGAAAATTACCACCGAATCGGGAGAAGGAATTCTGCCGAGAAAAGTAGGCCAGCTTTTCGTCGGCGGGACAGACGTACCCTTCGCACTTATGAAAGTTACTAAGTTAACTAAAGAGATGAATAACAAGATCATAGAGTGCAATTTTGAAAATGGGCAATGGGTATTCATGAGGGAGAGAACTGACAAGTCGTTTCCCAACTCGTATAAGACTGCTCAAGCCGTGTGTCAGAGCATTCAAAATCCCGTTACGACCGAACGGTTATTCGACTTCATAAAGAGGCATAGGTTCCCTCAGGATGACGCAGATCTAATGCCTCCGCCGAACAAGAAACACAGATGACAAAATAACTAGGCACATTTAATGCGTTATTCAAATTTGTTATCTTGTCAACACGAGCGGGGAGAGGCGTAGTTTTTGGTTTTTTTTTTTTTCATTTCGATTTGTTTCAACTGTGGTTTTTCGTTAGCCAAAAACTGTGCAATTTTTCCTGCCAATTTTAATCGAACTTCATATTTGGCACGTTCACTTCCTGCTACCATTAGTTAGCTAATACAAATAGACAGATGAGTAAAGGGTCAACTTGGCGAAAAAATTACATTTAAAATTCAGTCTATCTGAATTCTTAGGAATCTGGCTACTGTTAGTGCACACTGCCATATTACCTTCGGCTTACATCAGTGGTTTCATGAGTTCACTTAATCGGCCTAAGGTTACATGGCAGAAACATATCAAAAAAATGCTTGGCCCTAGAACTGATTATGCTATCTGTATTATTCGCTACCTACATGAATGTAAAGGAGTTAGTAAATATTTTTACGCGATCAAACACCGATATATTAGTGATCGGAAATTGCAAGATTTCGTTAACTTAAGATTATATAACACGTCTCAATAGCACGACTGAACGAAATGATGTATTTTTTTTTCCCCGACCTCTACATTGTCTTACAGATATTTTAGAATATCATGCAACTGAAATTTGTAATAAATAAGATATTCAGAATTGTACCAAATAAATTTATTGGTAGAGTAATATAAACCTTAACGCATGGTTTTTTTCAATCTTTTTTTTCCAACACTTATAGGTATTTAAAATAATTAGTTAAATTTATATTGCAGGTACTTTGGTTTTTAGTTAAATCAAACGACAATTTTGAATCTTTTATTGTACCAATTATACTCAATTTAGAATACAAATTGTTATCGTATTTTGAGATACCCTTGTGTATGTCTTGTGTAACGTCTCCATTGCATTATGTTTTCTATTCTGAGCATAACAAGATAGACATGAAGTAAAGTAAATTGAGAATGGAATTCGGAATTTCCCTCTTCAATGTTTGCGGTTGAATATTTCACCAATTTAAATATCGTCTCGTAAATACAAGATGATGCCAGTTAAGAATAGTGATTACATTACACATGTTATTCTGTCCAAGCGGCGTATGTATTATATTATAATCTAAAATATAAATAGACTAATCATTTATGTACTCAAGGGATTTATTATTTTTTCATCCTATTGAAATCAGTAGGCGATTGTTGTTTTGTTCATTAACAACTACAATATATACATTGATACGTACTTGTCCTCAAATTTTTTCATCCTTTCTCTACTAATTACCAATTTTGTTTAAACTATTATTACCTTTGCCAAACTCCTCTACGTTTTTTTACTTCCTCCATCAGTTTACCGCCGTTAAAAATAAACCATCGCTATTCATCCAATTGGATGAACTACTGTAACATTGAATTAATACAACAAATGAGAACAACGTTATGTAAGTTGGAAGAAAAAAATCACTGCTGATTCAACTTCAATCTTAATTTTACAGACAGAACGGTGATGATATGGTGCACAAAGGATCTGTCATCAAAGGATAGAAAATCGTTGCGTGTCAACATCGAGTACGATCATGCGTCTCTGTTGCGCTGGTCACCAGACAGCAAGGCTTTCATGATACACAAGGCTATCGCAAACACCGTAGAAGTATATAAAGTCACGAGAAAGCCTGACGGTTTCCCAGCCTCAGTTACAAAGGCGATTGAATTTCCAAAGGTAAGAAAAATTCGTAGCCTATCATAAAGTAAAGTCTGTTTTGAGAAATATCTTGCTTATATTGTGCTAAATATATGCATTGGTTCTAATAAATCTCTTGTAAATATTTGTTTTAGCAACATAACGACGATGTTGTTGGTATGGACATAGCATGTAACGGGCGTTACATTATGACCTGCAGCAATACGACGCAGCTACTCGTCTGGGACTTGAAAGGACAGCTGCTATCAACGATCGATACTTATCTGATGACAACGCATCGGGCTCGAATATCTCCGTGTGGTCGTTTTATTGTTGCATCAGGTACTACTGTTGTTCCAAAATACTGTGTGGTCAGACTATTTCTTTTCCATTTATGCGACTATGTCTCATTAGGAGATTTTTTCTACAACTGAGAGATTTTAGCGATATAAACATTTTATTTTCTACCGGTTAAACAGTATGGAGCAGGTACTATGGATTCAAATACCATGATTTAACGTTCTTGTAGGTTTTGCGCCGGACCTAAAAGTATGGGAAGTGGAATTCACGAAGGCAGGAGACTTCAAGCAAGTATCGAGAGCCTTTGAACTCAGCGGTCACAACTCCGGTGTTTATGATTTTGGATTCAGCGCAGACACCAGTCACATTGCAAGCGTTTCTAAGGACGGAACATTCAACCTTTACGATACAAAAAGTGAGGCTCGATCATCTACTTTTTTCTTGATTCAGGATTTAGTCTTGATGTTCCAATCAATTTCTACACGAGCATTGATGATTCGAAACAAAAGCACCTCAATTCTAGCCCTGGGAAATTTTTTATCAGTACTATAACAACGATACCCGGTTATTACACAGTTGAATACAAGAAAGGAGAGACTCCGCGTCTCCTGTTAACTGGATCATGGGCTGGAGGTTCTAATGCTCGACTCGCACTGTCTCCAAACGCCGAAGTCATTGTTATCGCACATGGTACATCATTGTCGTTCTTTTCTGCTTTGACCGGTGAATTGGACCTTACGATCACGGACGTTTTCAACGGTGAGTCGTAGTGATTTGGCATTGAATAATTTAAGCATTAGTGTACAGAAAATTCGTTGGTTTCATTTTTATACACCGTTCTTGAATCTTTCGTTGTTTCTTTGTTACCAGCTGCGCTAATGCGATAAAAATTTCGAAGTAATAACACTGATCTGAATTTCATTTCAGGACCCGCAACTGGCCTCCTATTCGACGCTCTTGGGGAGCATGTTTTGGTATCTGGAGATAAGCATATAAAAATATTCCACAATGTTACTGGCTACAAGACGGCGATTGCATCCGCCCGCGAGAAGCTCAAGCAAAAAATTTCGTCAGCCACAAAAGAACGTCTGGAAAAAACTATTGCCGACAGTCAGAAATTTCTTGAAAACATAGCTCAACGCTAAATAAATCTGGTAATAAGTTCCTTGCCATCAGATAAGTTTCTGGGTATTTGATCGGCGATTGACATTATTTTCTTATATGAAGCTGTTCATTGCTTGAACACTACTTGCATGAAATTCGACAAATATTTTACTGCAGAATTTTTTCACACTATTATCCCGAGGGTTTGTAATTGATCGTGGAGTAAAACGAAGAAAATAGAGCGTTCTAATCAATCCTACATTCCATATAAAGTCCAAGGGAACGTTAATACATATTCATTTACTTTTTGTAGTCCCTTGTCTGCTTCTATATCAAAAATCACTTATCAGTCTCACATCAATATTCAAGAAAGTGATACGAAATGTATCCAAACCTATATTGTATACTAGACATTTTGTATGTAAAATAAGTGTTTTTCATGTTGGTACAATAAAATAATAAAAATTATCGCCATTCTATTATTTGGCTGGATTGCTCGGTACGGGATTGAATCGAACAATTGCTCATTAAAAATTGATACTCCATGGCTGACTCGATTAGACATGAAACCTTTGACACGTTGTCAATTTTGATCTTAGACATAAGCACTTTAACTGATCTTACCAATAGCTGTAAGCGTTTGCTTGAGAATGGAGAATTAATCGCTGTACTTTGTGAACATGACCAAGTTTCAGGATTTCGAATTCCTGACAAAGCAGAGCTCGAACAATTTGGCTGACATACCAGATAACGAAGACCTGAGTACGTAAATAAATCACAGAGGTCTGATCGCGGCATAATTACAACTTCTGAAACAGTGTAAAACTTCGCCATTTCAGTCGTCAAATATCTTTTGCTCCGTTATAATCAAGGGAAACTCTACACTTGGGTTGGACCGGTACTATTGGCGTTGAATCCTCGTCAGCCCAATTCAGATCTGTACGATTGTTGTCGTCAGGATCGCTTTATAAACCCTTTGAACAATGCACGGCCAGAGCTACTAGAACCGCATGTGTTCGCAGTGGCAGCAAAAGCTCGTTACAGACTTGCTTGTGGTCTGGGCAAAATGCACCAAGTGATCGTAATCAGCGGAGAAAGTGGATCAGGAAAAACTTTTTCAGCATGCAAGATTTTGAACTTTCTAGCAGCAACTGATCTAAGCAGTTGCGATGGAATGGAATCAACTATTTCAAAAATTGGCAAAGCCTGCTCGGTTGTATCCTCATTCAGCACTGCTAGCACCGAACGAAATCAACACAGCTCTAGGCACGGACAACTCGTCCAGTTACAGTATGTGAACGGATCCATACACGGGGCTGTGATAAACTCCTTTCTCCTTGAACAGAGCAGAGTCACTGGGGCCTGTAATAACTTTCATATTTTTGGTCAGGTCTGCTGTTGGATTAATCAATTTAATGAGTTGTTCCAATTTTGTGGAAACATTGACTTGTAAAGAATTTGATTGAACAATTTAAGAGTTTGAAAATTAGGTTTGGACAATATTCTCACAATTCTAGATATTGGCTGGTTTATCCGATTCGGAATTGGGTACTTTGAAATTATCTAGAACCATTCTTTACGAGATTATCGCAAACGACAGTCACAGTATTTTGAATGAGGCTTATGTCAAAGGGTTCAAGGAGACTGTCGAAGCAATGAATTACCTACGGATTGGGGAGAACCAAAGGAATGATATATTCAAAGTTATCGCGCTCCTCCTCCACTTGCGAAACATACAATTCCACGAACGACTATCAGTTGGTTGTGATGTCGACGTGCAGAAAAAAGGTTCTCTTTCATAATCACGTTTTCACTATCTACCTCTCTCTGTTTGTAGATTTTTTTATTCAAAGATCACTTGACAAAGGACTTCCTCGACTTGAATAAAATTTCCCCCAGAATCATCAGACGCTCTTGAAGGCGCCTGCCACTTGCTTAGACTGCCGATTCCTGATCTGATCAAACTACTAACTACAAGTATGATCACACCTCGGAGCAGGCTACAAAGGCATTCGACATATTACTGCACCATAACTAGCGTCGAGGGGTGTAACACCAGATTACACAGTATAGTCAGATATTTGTATTTTCAACTGTTTTATTGGCTGCTAAATCGTTTGAATGAAATATTAACGTCTCCGAAGGAGAAGCCAAAATTATTAGGTAATGCAATTTCGATCCTTGAGACTTTTTAATTTCAACCAGTAAGGAAAGTTTAACGTCACATGAAAGCATCTCATTTGTTCTAGGTGTACTAGATATTTTTGGATTCGAATTCTTCTCTGTGAATAGTATCGAACAATTAAGCATTAATTATGCGAATGAAAGACTGCAGCTATATTTTGTCGAGAAATATTTAGAAGCCAGTAGATCAGAGCTGGAGAGTGAAGGACTGAGTTTATCGCCACCTCCATCCACAGCCACAAACCACCAGGAACGTCTTGCTGCAATTGAGAATTGCTTATTTCCAGTATTAGACGATGTAATACATCATACAAAAATAGTGGTGAAAGTTCAATGTCCTCTCTCCACAAGCCTGATACAAGTGATGATATTTTAGGCTTGTTTGATCGCCAGAATACAGAAGTATTCAAGTTTTGATCAGCTTGCGCTTCCGACTAGTTACGCCAGTACAAATTTCATACATGACAAAGGTGAAACATTTGCGATCCGCCACTATTCACATATTGTAGAATACAGCACAGTTGACATACTTCGTAAAAATACGGACAAGGTATTTCATGAACGAATTAAAGGTCGTCTGAATGGTATAAATGTGAGTTGACAATGTCGTAGGTCCCTGCCGAGCTGGTATCCACGCTCAGCCTTTGTCAGAATAAATTTATTCTGCTCTTATTAAACAAAGAAAATACGAATAAACAATTCCACCTTCATCAAGAGCCAGAATTTGATAGAAAAAAGAAAAATACGACCTTGGGAAAATTCAAACATAGTATGGATGCACTGATGAAAGAACTCGACAAATACGATTTACATTATATTCGCTGCATCAAACCTGCTAACCAGTAAATAATTGTTAATTCTTTCGTTATTATTTTCATTATTCATCCACACTTTTTTTATCAGTATCGACGAGGGTGAAATGATGAAGGATTTCAAACAACAATTAGCGTGTAGCGGTATAACGGATGCTTTGACACTAGCTCGATGTACGCTTCCAATTCAGCTCAAATATGAAGAGTTTATAAAAAGATATTCCAAGCAAATAACGGGTTAGTCGATGATGATGCAGACATATTAAGCTTACGCTGTGCGTACTGCATGGTAGTCAACGATTAATACATTCGATATAAGGGATTGAGTCTAAACTTCAGTAAATTTTAGCAGAAGTCAAAGATCCGATATGGATTTGTAAAAAGATTTTAAAACGAGATTTGAATGGCGATGAATTGCAATCGTTGGTGCACTTTGGTAAACATCTGGTTTTCCTGACTGAAGCAGTATTATATAAACTGGAGTTAGTAAGGGATGAATTCCGATCCCAGTGTGCTTCTAAAATACAAAGCCTTTGGCTAAAGTACAGTGAGTGGAACCTGATCTGATACTGTTTACAGTTGTGCAGATACTTATTTTTAATATTATGCATTTTCTAGAGGTGAAAAAACGATCCACTGGTCTAAAACTGTTGAGTGCATGTATTGATTCAAGAACTAGCAATCCTGAACAGGTATGAAAGAGTCAAAAGCAATGACTTCAATCATTTTATAACATCAAGATTTTTCGGAATATACAGAATTATTTTTAAAGGTTCCAAACATCAATACGGAGAAAACGAACCTGATCACAGCTAGCCGAACATCCGGAATACATGATGAATTTACAGTAATGCAAAGTAAACGCGCAAGTGATTTCTCAACTTACATAAACGATGACCGTGCTTTTTTTTACCAACATAGAATACTCAGCAGAAGACGAATAGCTGATGTAAGTACTGGAATTCGTTGATCTGTATTTACCAATGGATTTGGAAACAGCAGCAGATTTTATGATCAATTCGATACTAGTAACAATTTTTTTGAAAGTAACATATTAATTCTGCAATGAACATTGATGAGATGTTTGAACGTTCGTCCAGATTCCCGTTAGGTTTCATACAAGACTGACTTGCTTGTTAGACTCTCATCGTTTACCACATTCCGAATTACCGCGTGGGCTTCAGGACTGTCTTTGATAAATGTAACGGTACGTAATTGATTTATCAAAGTTTATTCCAAGTGTAATATTACAACAATGTTTAGTTTTAACGAATAAATACTGTAAACTCGAGTATTGAATTATTTAAATTATTGTGTTTGCCAAGTCGTAAGTTCGTGGCAGAGAACTTTTTTTACTTTTAACAACAAGCAGCCTCCGTGATGCAACGAGAGCATATGTGGCTCGTGAGTCACTCCTCAAAATCTGGTAATTTGCTCGCAGACTTGCTCTCCTCAGACTATTCGGTGGAACTGGGCGACCCCCGGCAAAAGCGAACCTTGAAACGAATATCGTTAATGTGCCAAAATGAGGAATGAGATGGTGGCGTGACGAATTCAATCTCAATCGCAGGTACAATTACCTTATTTCTCGCCGAGACCCTCGAAGGGTAGAGTCGGTGAACATAGTTTGCTTATCTCCGGATATTTTCAAACCAGTCAATGGCTTGATGCCAGCATATTTGATCTTGCTTCTCACAATTATTGGCAGTGTTGCGTTAGTCTTCTTAATTGCTTTCGAGTGAGTTGGAGCAGAAATGAGGTATGGAAGTATAGAATCTCCAAAGTGTTCAATAATCATCGACAAATCTAACAGATGTCGTCCCGATTTTGAGAGGGCACAAATCGTTAGCTGCAAGCATTAGTTTCAACATAATTGCTTAGTCAAAATACCATGATTAATTTGAGGATTAAAAGTGTGAAACGTCTATACTTACAGCCAGCCTGTGCCATAAACTAGTTCCAGGCAATGCATATTCTAAAACGTTTTTGTAAAATCCTGGAACATTATTATCAGGCTGGAAGAAGTAAAGCGGCTGTACACCTGCCATTATCTCCATGGCCATTTCTTTTTTTACATCCGGCTTCAATTTCTCATTATCTTCTCGCAGTAAAATCGTTTCCAGCATTGGCAAGAACCTAATAACAATGAGTAGATTATTTCCAAGTGATCTGAATAAGAGAACTTGACAACTGTGCGCAACCAAACTGCCTAGTGTATCATTTAAGATATAACTCAACGGACTCAGTGATCTGAAAGCAAAATACAGTTGCTCGATGTTTGTACCTATGAGCCGTTGTCGGCCATCGTAACATTAGCTTCAAAACGCATTCCTTGAACAGTAATCCCAGGTTTTGGTTCAGCATGCTTTTTCCAAATAACAATTCCAGCAACAGCTCTGTTAGACTATCAACCTGTAAAAAGTTGGGAAGTAAAGTTGATGATGTGGTAAATGTGTGTCAAATCGTCTAATCAATTCGACGTATTGACGTGTATCTTACAGTTTGTAAATCTTGTGGATAAACGGTTTCACTGTTGCATGCAATCGATATTATCAGCTGACATGTTCTAGTAGACACTCTTGTGTATTGAGCACTACTTGATATTATGGAGGAACGAGCGATGGCTATCAGTCTGTCAACGACTCCCGCTCCTCCGAGATGCGCATTGGTTGAACAGTCATTCAGAAGAACCTAGAACAGTCTTGATTCACTTTCAAGAAGTAACAAAAAGCTCATCCACTCTCAATCTGTTTACCTGAAAGGTTTTCTGCGAGCCATTGAAAAGTGTTTTTAAAGCCCGTTTCGTGTAATTTTGGCGAGCCTCTGTTATCCGTGAGTCATTAATTTCCGTTTCTAAGATGATGAAACAAGAGAAAGAGAAGATGAAGTAAAAGCTAGTTCAATGATACACAAGTCAACCACAAAAAAAAAACTAATTAAACAGATACCTTTCAACAAGGGTAAATTGGTCTGCGACAAATGTACCGAATTATTTGCATGTTCAACTAGATTAACAAAGCGTTCGTGAGGCACAAAGACCCGTGCCTCCGAGTGATACTCAGGAAGCTGTTCCGGTGCTCCCATCACAGGATCGGTGTTGTAAAGTGTGGTCAAAACGGCATTTACATCGACTGCAGTGAGACGCTTGCGCCTGCTGTGTTTCAGTCTCGTCACGCATTTCTATGCCAGCAGAATATGGTTTATGAAACTAATTGAATTATATAGATTGACACAGCTATTTAAGGTCTTCTTATCATCATTAATAATGAATAATCTTTGTTGCTTGCTCCAAAGAATCAAAGAAAAGACGAGCTGAATGGCTTATTAATTCCAGGGAAAAATGAGAACTGGTAATTAGAATAAAAACCAATGGTAAAACGATGCAATAATACTTACATGCAGAACTTCTCTCAGGCGATAAGAGGCGTCCTCGGCAAGTCTACGCAGCAGTGGGTCTGGGAGAGGATGCATACCGAGCTCCTCACCCATTGCGCCCATCCATTTAGTGCTAAGGACTGCGTATCTTCTGGTGCTGTTATCCGGTACAGGATTATCACCGCTGGAGTCACCATTGTTGTTGGCAAAATAATTATTGTACTCTGGAGTAGTCCGTGTCGCTAGTACCTCCTTCATATCGCACTACCAGGTCCTGGAACAACCTGAATCTGACGTGATTTCGTAAATTATTAATAATTCTGATTTCATTTTTCATCTAAATCAGGACAAGTCACAGGTGTCATCGTCGTTCGCTGCTTGACACTTTGGGTTGAACAGCTGACTGACTAACCTCACATAAATAAATTAATTGCGTTAATCTTTTGAATAAACGCATCGAATCATGGATAGTCAGGTCCTTTTGATTCTCTGCTTACGGTCGCTTCTACCCAGGTGATGTCTATTCGAATTTACATATCTTGACCGAAGGAAGTTTTGTTTTAGTTTAGGTCGAACTAGGTTAGGATCTTTATTGCTTTTAGGTTACTGTCGGCTCGAGCATTTTGAGTGATGTGACCATGGATGGTAAGCTTGAACCGAAATTTCTTTGTGGCGATATCGCCACGCGATCTGAATATCGGAGTCGTATCATTGGCTTCAGATAACCAGAGCGATACGGTGCCAGCCAATTACAAGCCCCGTCCGATCTATCGCCGGAAGGTATCACTGCATAGAAATGCTGCGAATTAGCTTTGCGCTATATAATTTGAAATCAAGATGAAAGGTGGCAGCACAATAAGATGTTCAAACTGCCATACGAAAACTCAGTTGATCATTTCGGCGGTGGTCACTGGTCAGTACGAATCGTCTGGACTGTGGTGTTTATTTTTCATTGTTGTCGAACGACATGGTTATTCATAGGGATGCTTACGACGTCGGTACGAAACTCACGAGATCGGTATGCGGATAGCGCGTTCGGCCTTTGGGACGGCCCTGCGTGGGCGTGTATTTCTTATTATATGCATTTAGAATTTGTCAAAGCATAGTTAGCGATCGGTGTATTGTACACGATATTGCCAAATGCATCCTTGAGAGTTTAATCATCGATTGTTTGTCTGCAGTCAAATAAAAGTTCAACGACATTTCATTGCTACCGACTTACTTGCACAGGAGTCGCCGATTAACCGACGTCATTCTTAATATAAAGTATATATGCCAATGTTTGTACCCGCCTACGACGGCGCGTCTTCTTTGAATGTTAAAATGTTTACGATATGACCTACAATAATCACTTGTTGTTGAGTCACCCAGTTTTAAAATGTATACACGTAGTTGCGGGGTTGATCGTGTCCTCTGTACCTGGCACAAACGATATTCTTTAAGCTGTTGATAGCTCCTGTATTATACCCAACGCATATTGCAACCAGTCGTTACTTGTTACACAGCAATTATGTCTACCTAGAAAATTCTGTATACCTTTTATCGTCTAATGATACAAGAGAATAATTACGGACTGGTAATACGACGATTCTATGAAAAATATTTACTGCACACTAGAATCTCAACGATTAGAAGAAAAAACTGCTCGAGCTTTTATGTTGGAAGTAGTCAATTGGTAAAAATTATCCGAGGATGATTATTTGAATGTTCGAATGACCTCGCCATCATTGCCGACGTCAAACCAAACGGAAAACTGGCGAATCTCATTAGCGTTGTTATCGCAGCCTGATGTCATTTGCATCGAACGAATCATTCTTAGAAGCGTGCAGGAAAGCGGACAGATATTTGAATTTCGATGAAAGATCCAACGCAACGTGAGTCTTCTTCGGCAGAAGAATTTACCGAATCACTCTTCAAAAGAATAGATATTTGTTTCGAATTTCAAAACCCTGTTATCCGTAGCAAATCATCATCACTCTTTTACGTGACTATACAGATATATCGAGCACGTGCCGACTGTGTATACATGTTCGTGAAATCACCGTTACGACAAGGTTGAAAGAACAATTCCCAAGCCCGATTGCAGGAGGTATACAAAAAAAAAAGATCCATGAATTGATCGAGATTGATTTTTCAATATTGCCTTCGCCGTATAAAATATATGCAACCTAGATAGTTGAGAAATTGTAAATTTGAATAAAGCATAAGGCAGGGATGTTGTATTGTTAGATATAAGTATAATAGATTGAACAAAGTTCAGCGAAAATAGCAGTCGCATAATATTTATATCTGCGTATGACAGCCGCAGTTGGCTTTACACCATCGCCGTAAATTATTATAAGGTGTAATGATCTCAATATCCTCTGCACCGTAGACACTGTCAAGGCCATAAGAGTTTTCACAAAGCGCGTTTCACTATTCCGCTTTCATGAATTCATCATCGTACCTAATTACGAGTAGAACGTGCAGCCTGTGACATATAAATAATCGGATTTTGTGGTCAGTCGGCTTTGTGCACACGGTTCGATTGATATTTGGTGAAACTTCTTTACAAAATAGTTTTTCATTACCGCATAATAACGTCTTTTCAATGTGTCATGCCGTGTGACTCACGTACAACGTTTGAAAATAAACTTCTCGCTGATTAATAATTTCTCTTACAACGTCACGGTAGATTTCAGTATACAGTCTTACGGTTATCACAAGGTACTTAAACATTGTTTTTACGGCTAATTGATCTTCGTAATTGGGCTGTGGTCGTTAACTTGTAATAGAACATTGATTAAACATATTCGGTATAGGTATAACGGGATTTAAGAAATTTCCATTTTCAGACATAACTGAAGCATGACCGCGTGAGCCGCCTCGAGACTTTTTCCACCCAAGTGTAAAAGGATGAAACCCTGTTTGAAGTCTTTCAGACAGGTATTCCGAGGGAGAGTTAAGATCCTGTAGCGTGGGCAAAGGGCGGCCCAAAGAATGCGTAAGGAATGCTTGGTATTCTATAATGAATATACGAACGGCTCGTGATTCCAGTTGGGAAAAAGTTGCTCTTCTATACTTAGCTGCCCACACATAGCTCTTCAAGGGCTAAAAAGACGAATACGCTACAAGCTGACTTGAGAATCTGACCGATCCTTAAGTCCTGCAGTTCTGCTGGATACATAAATATATATCATGCTTGCAGAGTGCCGGTATAGTATTCATTACGTTGAACGTATATTATCTTTGCAGCACTGGATTCAGCTACTTTAAATAATTAGCAGTGTTCGTGAAAATATGCGAAATTCGAAAAATCAGGCACGCGGTTAAAGCAAGCATTGCAATCTGTTGTGCCGTTAAATTCTCCTTGAAAAAAAAAACTCAATGTTCTCGATCCCCATTTCGTTCAAACCAGTCGAACATTTTCGATGAGAGTCGATACCGGATTCGAACATTTATCGAGAAATTCTTTGCGTTGAAAATAAGTCTTTTAATCGATGGACTAATTCAAAAATTATGCGACGGTGAGTGTACAATCATGAGAGACTTCGCGTGGGTGAAATTAAAAATAACGATCAGCTCTCGTTGGATGTATCAAATAATCGTGCGTTGCGTGTTGCGTGCTGCGACAGAACGCGAATTATATATATCTGAATAATGCTTATCGTGAAATTGCACGATCTGAACATTTCGGAAACAGTCGTGTATCGCTTGTCTTACTATTTGTATGAACGCCCGGAATTACTGTAAAATAATATAAAATGTACGTATGCTTTTAGCGTAGTGTATCTATAAATTCTAGACCGAAGTAATCCTACCACAAGCCAAATCAGTCCATGACCCCAGCTCCGCTCTCCCAGATATCGACAAAACGATTCGTCGATACGGGATACTTATATTCAGTGTGTAAACAAATTTGAGGCATGAATTGTTGTAGGATTACATGAAGTTTCTGTAAGAAGACCGTCACGTTATTCCTGAGCTTTGAAATTTTTTCAATTATAACCCGGTTGAACGAAAAAGCCTGCAATTTGAGCGATGTTTTCTTAAGATTCAAATGTAATGGAATGTAACGAAAAGAAGTGTACAATTAATTCTATTTCTTAATTTTTTTCTTTCTCTTTCTCGTTCAATTTTCGAGCAACTCATACCGCAGGAATGGCGTGGTTTGTAATAAAAGGTTTTGGAGAAAACAGCGAGTTAAAAAAATTTCTCACTGCCGAGAATTGAAAATTTGCGGATGGTCGCGAGAGAGTCGGCGTCAAAAATTCCTGCGACACATCCGGCGAGGAGCGTGCAAAATTCCTCTGTACGGTAGGACCGATTGGCTCGTGCGTAACAGGGGGAATTCCCCTACCATCGTCGAGTGAGCTGGCGCAGGTAGAAGGAACTCCTCGACTGAACCCCCCACCGGTGTCCCGGTGCCATGCCGGTGCTGCTGCACATTCAACAAACACACAACGGTGAAAGAAGTCTGAAATAGTCTCGTGCCCGTGAACAGAGAAGATTCTACCTGGTACCTACTGTACTACCCACGTTCACTTAGAACTGCTTCATTCGACTCATTCGACGCAGTGTTACTCGGGGCTCCTTCGAGTCAATCGGGCTTTGGTCGCGCTCAGGGACAGCAAACGGATTGCACGAAGACGGAAAAATCGTCCCGGAAAGACGTCGGGCATTAAGTAACGCGAATCTCGCCGTTTCGTCCGCAGACTTGAACGGCTGCAACTAACCGAACCGTAATAAAAAGTCCGTCAGGAGCGCAGTTGTTGGTATTTTGTTGAAAAAAATAAATAAATGAAATTAACAACAACGATAATTGTTTTTTAAATTATTAAAGAAAAATAAAATTATGTTCGGTTATGTGCACAATATTGGTTTCGTATGTCATTTAAATACCTGTATTTCAAATTTCTTCTTCAAGCCGCGTGTAACGATATACAATTGTCATATTGAATAAACAAGTAACTAAATTACATACAATTTAATTTCAATAATAATACTACGCTCGTCGTATTTTAAATTATTGTAATTGTTGAGAAAGAAAAGAAGAATATTCAGTTATTTTCGTACGTTGTTTTGTTTCTCGTTGAAATTTAAATTTCGAATATGCAACGAGGCCGACTCGAATGATCGTTGAACACAACGCCGAGACTTATCGATATCTTCATTATAATCGTATAATTGTTATGGTGATTGTTGTGCGAAATAAATGTGGAGATATCTGCTAGTGAGTAAATGCGGCAGCCGATATTAACGACGTATAACGATATACGTGTACCCGCAGCTCATGATAGTGCAGGTGAACTTGAACCTAGACTTTACAGGCGTTTTAAAAGCAAATGCTTGAATGTTTCGATTGATGTTTTAAATTGTAAATATAAAGGTTTTAAATTATTGAAGTGAGACGGTTTTCTTTAAACAATATAACTGTTTATTTTTTCACACATTTCACACGTTTAAAGTATACCATATAATCCTCACAACGATGAACATTGTAGTCTCTTGAAGTTTTCATAAAAAACAACGTCTTCCGCGCAGAAGTATAATACGTAAAGAAGTTAAAAAGTAAATAATATTACCGCGATGCTCGTATCCAGGTCGTTAATCAACACCGGAAGGAACGCTGCTAATTCATCATCTGCGAATCCTCACGCCAAAATGTATTTGTTTCTTCTGATGTTGGCTTGCGCTCTACTGACGAATAATTCATTGGGTGAGTAATTGTAACAATATTACAGTAGGTATACTTGACTGGATGTTATATCACACCGGGTATTAAATATCGATGATTGAATGATATGATTAAATAATCGAGTAATTATCCAACCATAGAAGGTGTGCAAAACAAGGAGAGTATGAATACGAACTTGGTTGAAAATTATCGAAAAATTTTTAAGCGCAACTTGGTATTTTATTTCACCGATTACTTATGTGTTTGCAATCGAAATCCCCGTTTAACTTGGCGATAAATTCGTTGTTCGAAGAATGTTGCGTGTTGTATACACAGAGAGTTCGATGCAGGCACAAATGACTCATAATTATGTCAAAGTGATAAACTTGCGTGACGTGTGTCGCGGATACGGAGTACACTTGTTAACAAATTCACACAATGCGGTATTTTACTAGCATATTGATTGACAGCATATATACATCGTTTACGTTGTGTACAATAAACTCTGCACTATTATTGTTTGCCATGCCTACGTTTGCTCTTCTTCTTACGCAGCGCTGAGCATGCCGGTTATTTTATTTCTACACTTATGGTAAAATGCGTAAATGCCTTAACCTTTCGGCTAACTTGTTTTCGACTTGAAACAAAATGTGACTTGGATTCTATACGAATTATGCGACAATGCATCATATTTTCTCACGTTAGCTGCATCGCCAGTCATCGTCACATAATTATTATAGAATTGAACGCGCATTTTGTTTCGGACCGAAAACAAGTTAGCCGGAAGATTTAAGGCATTCGTGCATTTTACTGTAAAATGTTTTCATTTTCACCATGATGTTTGCCTCCTTTTATTGTTTTCATTTTTATGTATCGATCGATTCATGTAACACTCAACTTCGTCTGCGTAATGATATATCTACGAGAGTATACGTATACAGCTCGAGGGAAAAATGGCAACTATATTATAGTTTCATTGAATTATTTATATGCCGTTTAGCAATTTATTCGCATTGTTTCTTGAGAGACACTTGCAGCTAGCCGCATGTTCTAACAGGTACAGAAATTTTCCTTCAAACGGAGACGGAGATGTGTGTATGTAACGCGGGTTAGGTATTACTTGCGTAATTATAGTATATTATTGTTCGAATGACTAATTGACATTGTAACTGTAGTATGTAACGGATCTTACGTAATCCTGCATCAGGATAAAGGATACATACTTTAACGTGCTTCTACGGTATTTCCTCTTGGCTGTTGCAGAAAATTTAACGATAAATTACGCTCGCGCTTTTGATTGTTTATTCTAAACGTATAAATAAGTACAATACATCCGTAGGTATTTTTGCGCGCCATAGCAAAATTGTCTTCAAGGTATAGAACGAATTATACCACGAAAAATTTCAGATTTCAGATGAATAGTGAAATAGTGAAATTCAAATGGGTCTTGACAAATTACGCCCTTTGACTTTGAAGCTTAAAGTAGCAAAAACAATATTTTTATGAAAGCGCGTTTTTTGAGTTTGACGGTATCACGTTCGAAGGCTGACACGCGAACCGGGAACTCATCGTGTATTATGAAAATTTTAATCTTATAAACGCACACTTTTGTTTTCATATTTGACTCACGTATTACCACGAAATTCTATCACCTCGCTGTAATATCGTGTGTGCTGAAAAAGCTGTCAAGAAAGTATATACTTTAGGAAATGAGAATCACACACACACAAACGGACATACGCTGACACTGCGAAAGAGGAGAAAAAAAAATGTTTAAAAACCATTAGTAGATCTCACGATTAGTATCAAACTAGAAGGTTGACTCGGGGCGCAGGAATATTTACATGAATTCTATATTTAGAAGATATACATAACGTGAATAGGCTGGCGTCTGACAGTGTTTGCAGCCATAGAGACTTATTGGGTATTTATAGTCGGTTAAGCGACTTAATAGGGCCCATCATTCTCTGCTATTACTGTTAGAGTCATAAAATCGTTGCGACAAATTCTATTCTGTCTCATATATCGACTGCAGTATTTAATATTGAATTATGCAAATAAGCGTAAATAAGTCTTTCAACGTGTAGTCAATGATACAGCATCTGGTTATCGAACCTGAACGAATTGTTTAAATAATACCCCTATTTAAGTGTATGTTGTTTAAAGTCGGCCTTCCACTGATAGCGAATTGTTAAATACTGGTGAAAAAAAGTAGGCGGCTCTATTTCCCGATGAGAAAAATTTTTGGATTACGAAACTTCAGAGAAAGTTTCGGGTGGCGTATAATAGCTTTTTGGTGAAAATCAAAGTTGCTTTAATCAACGGACCAGAGTTTGATTGACTTTAAAAATTATCTGAATGTGCAAAAGTATAGTGTAACAAAATATTATACGATTACCATTTTCTCCAATAAAAAGTATCACGGTCAAGAGTTATGACTTATTAAAATCAAATTTTGTGCGTAAAAAACTCTGCGTAGAGATCCTACGGTAGTTTTCACAGAATTATATATCATTTGTAATAATTTGTCGTCAGTAAAGAGATTCTTTTATATATGTGCATGTAGGTATGTACATGCCTACAGACATCATAGCAGCGACACGAGCCGAAGAAATCTAGTATATCAGATACTCCTTAGGCTCTTTAAAAGAGCCGTTTTATTGCCTCTACAAAATTTATGTTAATCACCAATTCACTTTCATCCGAAATGCCTGTAGAATAACAAGCAAGAGAATTATCCAATTTCGCTTCGCATCACGCTGCGGTCTCAAGTTTGTACGTATAACATACATAAGTGTATATGAGTACGTATATATATATTTATATGTACCCAACCAACGGTATCGCATATGTGAATGTTCATATTTTCTTTGACGAAATTGACAAATTGTGGATATTAGTACAAAACGACGATTATGCAGGAAAAAAATAATATTCAATTAAATTTCGCATAAAGATACATGCGCAATAAGGTTAACGTAGGTATACGAATGGTATACAGCAAGAACATGATGATAAACCAAAGGATGAGTCACGAAATGTTGCCTTCTGTCCGAAACATCATAATCAACCAATTGCGTCATCGGCGCTAAAATCTGCAATATTTCCAGTTTAATTTTAACCACCTATGGACGTTACATACTTGCGCTCACGGATACACGTGTATTCAATGTGCTGTATATATTATGCATATTATCCTCGATGAGAAGAGGGAGGAGGGAGAAAGAAAACATTTTTGCTTGCAAAATTGTTATTTTATAACTTGTCTGTTATCGGGTGAAAAAAAAAATGTAATGTTTCTGACAAAATAGAAATCACCTCCCGAATAAATGTAATACCGGATATAAACTGTTCCATATTGTGCAATACAGGTACCGTTTTATGGATAATAACGCAGAATCATGAGTCTAGCAGATAGTGTAAAGTAGTTTTCGCTCCGCAACCGCGATCCCGGAAAGTATCATTTCGGGATACAAAGAATCGAAATAATCGAATAAAAGTTCCTGGACTGGAAACTATACAGTTTAAACGACTCTTGAATGAGTGATGATCGATAAGCTAATCGTTAGTCAGTGTATTCAAAAGTTAGACAGTCCGCGAGCGCAGTGTATAGTCAAAACTTTGCACGTAGGCATCGCCTATATAGACACCACATGTATGTGAATACCTATTCGTAAATCTAGACGTACGCGAGCCAGGCAGCCGCTGGCTAAAACGGAAGTTCGGTCTTTCCGTTCGCTTCGCAAAGAACACCGGTTGAATACTAATGAAAATTTGCGACAGGTTTAACCGCGACGAACTCACAGAACCCACCATGTGCAGCAGCGGCAACGTTCAATCCGGTCCACTTTTTAACCGCGAAAGCGGATCTGTGAAAAAAATCTTACTACTTGCGCTCGTATTACGTGTGCGAGTGAACCGGCTGGAGAGGTAAACGAAAATGAAAAAGAGACGAAGATTTGGTTGGAGAAAAAGAGGGACACGTTTCCTGAATGAATTAGCTCATCAAGAGAGAATAGTAGAAACTGTCTCCTTTCTATCTCATTCAAATGGAAACCGGTGCCCGCTCTATTCTGGCGCCATCTAAGATCGGATAGTTAGACAACCCGGATCAGGACAATTTAATGGATTGGCGTTTATGCTAAACGTGTATTTTCTTCGGTGTGGAAAGTTGTTGGATAACGGCCTGATGATGTTGAATAAATTATCTAGAAAATTTTCGATATCATCTCAAATCCCGGAATTAATGAACCGCGTTTATTGGTTTTTTAAAAAATTGGACAAATGAGAAAAACTTTTGGGGTTCAACCCAATTGTATGTACGTTCTTTCGTCTTATAGTTGAAAACGTTGCTGTCGAACAGCTTTAGGAATCGAAAATCTTGTCGTTGTGGACATAAAATACTGTATACATGTACGTTCACACGTGACCTGAAATTTACTGGCGGGAAACTTAAAAATTCCCCGCGTGTTTTGGCATTGAACAGTTCTCGGAGTCTCGTGCAAAATAGATGTTTAGGCATACATACAATTTATGATGAATCTTTTCGATAACAAGTCGGCGGCTTACTTCCGGGAGCATTTTACACATCGGTCAAGGACTTTGGAACGATGTACGAACATTCCGTCATACGTTCCATCCGCAAAATAGAACTCGAGTTAAACTTTTTTGCGCAGTGACGAAATCTTTCAGCGGTTTTTCTAACCTGTCAGTTGTCCGTCTAAAGACAAAATTCTACGACGTGATTTATATAATTATTGGTTAGAAATATTATAAACCCGAATTCTATCGCCGTAATGCGTGTATTTATCACCTAGTTATTACTTCTTAGAACAATCGCAGATATTTCTATAAGTATTCTCAGAATACGTCACACCTCCGTCGAATCATTACCGCGGTATGTAAGACGCGAGGAGATCTGTGACGAAGATTTTCCACGAAGAAGAAGATTCCTGGTATACAGAAAGACATTTCAACAGTTGTTCAAATCATGCACACGCAATATCACGAGAAATGAATTTCACCGTATATCTCGCAGGTTTATTAGTCAATTCTAGTGAATTCACAACCAACCGTCGACACTCCCTCATTATCTGTTGAAAATTTTTTAGTTTCAGAATTTTTATTCAATCATCTCCAAATCCAGTTACGTGTATGATAAGCTTAAGTGGTCCATTTTTAAATCCGAAAGTTAAGAACGAAGGAAAATTTTTCGCCTGTCAGAATTGATGATAAGTACGGAGACGAAACATCAGTTTTAGTTTTATCATACTCACTGTAATATAACGCATTTTGTACAATAAATTATTGTAACTGTCTATCGTATACAAGCGTCATTTAATGCGCTTCGCTACGGCGACGGCGAGGTAGCGAACGCGTCGTAAAGGCTGCAAGAAGAACAAGAATGGATTTCTTAATGAGAAGTGAGAACGACCTTACGACGTCACCGACCAAGTCACATAACTTAAGGACAATGTCGCTTGTGTTGTACGTATATATGTTGCACTGCACCTATATAGACAAAGTGAAACGACATCGACGATGGTGCATATTCAGTTTCGGTACCCTGACTCAATGCAATTATTTATACATTAATATACATATGCCTGTGTACACCGTTGTAAAAAAATATGTTAATTTTAACATTTTCGGCAGAATGTTCCGCGGCAAGGAACATACGTTGAAAATGAATAACAATAAATTTTTAAAGACAGATAATCTTCTGCATAGTCAAGGTGAACAGAGTCAATTTTATTTAAAAAATTAAGATTCACCTGAAACAGAATTTCAGTAAAATTTATTATCAATATACAATGCAGGTGCAATATACATACGAAATACTTACCGGCTTATACACACAAATTATTTTCAACATTGTGAAAGTTTAGTGTATTGGATATACCGAGGTGAATATGAGCCCTGTATGTATGTTACACTGTCTAGCAATAGCAACAAGACTAAAACATTTTTCCTATTTTTTGAACAATGAGCTACGTACGTGCCACATATATCCAAAGTTGCTTTACACGGCGACAATTGGAACGCGTCATAAATTCGTATAACGTGAAGATACTTGCGTACCTACCTCAATGCTACAAACGATTTTACTGACACACATATTATATCGCGCGATACGGTGTCACCAGCTTCTTTCAATCGCACCGTAATATGCGATAATTAAGTTGTACCCAAAGGATTATTTTCACGTTGACTCATTTCATTTCGGCCGTATCAATACAATACCTAAAAGAAGAAGCTGCGGTGGTTGTGGACAATTTTTTTTGAACGACCACTGCAAACAATTGCCTGGTGTCTCTGAAGTTGCGAGGCTTTTTCCTTGACCCGAAGTGCGATAATTGGCACAGTGTTTGGTCAGACATAAAATAATCCTCAACAATGAATTCTGCGAAATCCATTCAAAGAGAGTTGCAAAGAAAAATTTGCGCAATTGGCTCAAGTAATTTTTCCTCGCCACCTATTTGCTGCGCAGTGGCGATGAAACGCAAAGGAAATTAGTCCAAAATTCTGTTAGCCTCATTCTTTACATGTAAACCTGAAGAATATTAAAAATAAAATAGCACGAAATGTTTTGCCTCACTTAACCATACATTGGTTCTTTTCTTTCAGGGCATCCGATGCCGGAGGAGGATGCTTCCGCTTCCGGTACTGTGACGATCGACAATCAGTCTACGACGCAGTCGCCGAGTATACTAGCGATAACAGAATTGATCGCCAGTATTATCGACGACATTAATCCGGCAACTGACATACCGCCTGTGCAAATATCCTTTTCGGATGTCCCTGTTCACACCGAGAGTAAGCTTGGATCGTCGGTACTTCTTCCATGCAGGACTGTAAATCCGGTTGCAGAATGCCAATGGTCCTGGCAGCCATTACCGCCTCGACATTTACCGTTGCCCGACATGAGCGAAATACCGACAATATCCACCAGTGAGTAGATTTTTCCTTATTATAAGTATGCTTCGATGCGAAATATTGATAAGGAGAATCGATGGGATAAAACGGTTTATTGGAAGCTGAAAAATTATGGCTTCCCACGGACATGAGGCCAGGGATGTGGCAAAACGGGTCCACGGATCGACTGATTGTGAGTGAAGTTAGAAACGGGTCACTCCGTGAGTACGTTATCGGCTCCCTGCAACCGGCAACCAGTAGAACAACTTCACGCTATTTATAAACCGAGATACCTTGAAACAACCTTGATTCAGTCCTTAAACGATCATCGAGGGAATTGTCAACGACCCAAAGACTCACCCGTGCAGGATTATGGTGCAATGAACTAACGAGTTTTAGACCCATGTATACCAGTGCGCATAATACCTATGTAATACCTTACATCTATACTTCACGAACACCTGCGTGGCGAACGAGGATGTCAACCGATTGTCATTTTTTTTTTTTTATACATTTCATTCTCACCAACAACTATACATCACAATCTTAGCATTCTATAGTGGCCGTATATCCACGATATTACTGTACTGACAGAAACCCGTGAAACTTGGCAGATTGCGCATCAGACCGCGCAAGCGCGAACTTTGTGGAGTTTTCATGCAGGCTGGCCACCTTGTTAAACTTGAGCTGCCAAATACGGCTTATGGGGTATTGTATCGGCGGTGCGAGTTTTTTTTAGGTCAAGTGGATCTCAAATACTTTCTGTTTAGTGATTCGATAACGCTTCGGGAACTTTTATTCTTAACTGACTCATGACCGATGACTGCTATAAGTCATTTTACCAATATAATTTCGATTTGATTTCAGTCGCTTGACCCAGGAGAGTTTGACATCTCATGCCTCGTTTTGATTAAGTTGGCCCCACTGTTTTGTAGATAAAAATATGGTCGCATTGCTATTTCGCCACCAATAGAGGTGAATTATTTTGCGCATGCGCAGTCGTCAACTCAGTCTGCTCGGTCTCACCGTTTCCGCTTGGTAAACATGTCTTGAAACTATGTATCTTTTTCAGTAACGCCGGATGATCAAAATTCGTCGACAGCGTCAGCACCGTTGACGCAGTCTCTACCAATACGAAAATTTCCGGCATTTGGAAACAACAGTAACGATTGCTCGGTGCGGTTTTCAAGCGCTAAACACGAACAGGCTGGATACTGGACGTGTGCCGTTCGACAGTCAAACTCGGCAGAACTTATAAGCACGGAACCAGCGAAGTTGACCATAATTAGCAGCGATCACGGTAAGCTTGTTGAATTTACTTCATGTCCGTATACACGTGACACGATAAACGTTTTGTTGATTTACAAAAGTCGATTAAACAGCACTCAATTATACACGCGATAAAACGCGGACCATGCAATAAGAGGTATCCTCACCATCTGGTATTGAATGTTCGAAACAATTTTCACCCGTTTGTTTTCGAATTAACAGAGCTGCCGATTACTTTCATCCAGCGCCCGACAGTCGTTGAATCCCCTGTTGGATCTTCGACCCAAATAACGTGCAGAACCGAGACCTCGGTAAAAGAGTGTCAGTGGTCGTGGCGACAGCTGAATCAATCCCAGCCGTGGAATTTGGAAGTTAAAAGGTTCCCAGCATTCGGCGACGACAGCCGTGACTGTAGTATCAAATTCAAAAATGTGTTACCGGAACAGGAAGGATACTGGACTTGCGGCGCACGCGTCAATCCAAATTCAACTTTCGCGCAATCGAGTCCCATTCGTTTCCTCATCTCGGAAGGTACGCTAACATGATTTAAAGATCGTATAATATCGCTGCACAGTGACATTTATGACGTTTTTAATTCAGGTTGAAGAAAAAGAAAATCATGTCATTTTATGATTTACAGTCGAATTTGTCCAACTTTCTCGCGACATACAAATAGCTGCCGGTGAAACCGTACTACTCAGGTGTTCAATAAACAAACCAGTTGTGCGGTGCGAGTGGTCATGGAAACCGAGCAATTCCAGCAAAAATCCAATCACGGTAAAGAAATTTTCACCGAGCAAAGACAGCGATCACGATTGTTCGGTGAGGTTCAAAAATATTCTTTACGAAGAAGAGGGTCTGTGGACTTGCGGGGTCAAGTTAACACCGGATGGTGTTTTGCACGAGGCTCCTCCTGCAGTCGTGACGCTATTACCACCAGGTAAAGGAGTACAACTGTTTTAGTAATGTTGCGTACGGTCTTGGTCAAGGTTTTGAACAGTATTTAAAAATTCGACTCCTCGTTTTCTCTCACTCTCAATCAGCCAAAGTGAGCTTCGTTGTGACGCCGGAAGACACGTCAGTGCCAATTGGTACCGAGGCAAATTTAAATTGCATTACGAATGTCAGAGTCGAGAAATGCGCCTGGACTTGGAAACCACTCACTGGTAGCGACGCTGAGACTGTTGTTGAAGAATTCGCAAGCAAGGGGGACTTGGGTCGCGATTGCAGTCTTTCGCTGCCTCAGGTCTACAGGGAGCAACAAGGCTTATGGGCTTGTCAAGTCTATCTACCATCGCAAAACGCAATGCAGTCTTCACCCTTGGTCAAACTTACCGTATTCGAAGTTGGTACGTACTACGTTGCAATGGTTCTTCGCATAGTCGTGTATCGAATAGCCTTTTTTTTCTAATTCTCTGAGCGAATTCATTCTCATATCATAAATTTTGTTGCAGACGAGGTGAAGTTTTCCGAGTTGTCGCAGGACATTCAAATATCCTCCGGTGGTAGCGTTCTCTTGCGGTGCGTCACCTCGTCAGGGGTTGAACAATGCCGATGGTCGTTGACGCCGGAAAATTCGAATACAACAGTGGTCGTTAAACAATTTCCCGCGGCTGGTGTCGAGAGCAGAGATTGCAGCGTGCGGCTCAGTCACGCCCTTGCCGAACAAGAGGGACTTTGGACTTGCGGTGCGAGAATACGTGGCCGTCAAAATTACACGGATGCACCCCCAGCGAAGCTGAGCTTACTTCAACCAGGTATCATTGAATCCTAGAGAATAATCCATTCCCCGGGTTTATAGAGAGTCAAACGATCGTCGTATATGTACAGGTGTCGACTGGAGGTTGATTTTAGAGTTTAATACCGGTAATCAGGTACCCGTACCTGAATTGATTTAATCGAAATCGGAAGATCGACACGTTTTCAGATGAAAACGAATATGAGATACTTCTCCTAACCTCTACCCTCCATAGATTGGACGGTGCAGACGTTTTCACATAGAGGAAGAAATTTTAACCGTAACTCCGTGTGATTACCTTACAGCTTGGTTTAAATTATTGTCAAAGTCGGGGACAAAATATGCGTGCTAAAAATCCAGATTTAAACTATACATTAAATACGCCATAATGGCGGACCGATCCAATTAACGGTCCACCTCGCGACTTTAGTCTCAGCAATCTTCAATCCGCGACTAAAATCGTTGAAAATTCAGAGTTTTCCCATTTCTACAGTACTGGCATAATCGATAAATGTCGATTCATATCCTTTGGTGTATAGTGCGTGTGCATTCGTGGTGAATGTAAATAAATTTACGTTTAGTGAAAAATCTATTGCTGTCTGCTCTTATCACACGTTGAAATTGACACCTGCATTACGGCATTGACATAAAAATAAATTTATTAAAATGCCGTTAATTATTATTAGTTAAGAATAAAACCGGATTTTTTTTATTATACTTTCGAGTATGCTATCTCCATTCTGGGTTGTATTATAATCTTCATTTTTTTTTATATCTTATGAATAACGTCGTCTCGATAAAATATCTCAAGGATCAATATTCTTGTTTTTGTGATTTTTATAGGTTCGTTGATCAGCGTGGCAAATTATTATAACGCCAAAAGTAAACTTCCTAGACTATTGCCATAAATGATTAAATTTTGCATTTATTATTATTATTATTAATATTACTATTAATATCCCTATCATTATTATTATTGTTATTTTATTATTATTTGTATTAGTATCGTCACTACTGTTATCGGCATCGTTTCATTATTGTAATTCATTGTCATTATTATCCATACGATTTCTTACTAGTTATTATCGTTAGTAATTGTCAGATTGATTTTTGCATTTACTATTATTAGGAGAAAACTGAGATTTTTGCGGATCGGCGTTTGGACGAAAAAAAAAATAAAAATACATACAGATACATGTATGTAATTAGGGTATTAGATACATATTTATATAGAAAAAAAAATCGATTTTCGAATGAATTTATGATACACATACTTTATACGTATAGTGTAGATATACAAATATATATACATAGACTATACATGTAATTATCTTGCCGTGTTAGAAAAAAAGGGAGACCTTCATAAATCGATACATAGATCACCAATATTGCGGATAAATGTGTTTTTTCGCACTTATATATGTAAATAGGGTACATTTATGCATCACAGTATTGTTGCAACTCGCAAAATAACTATACAGATATACATATTTGTATATGTGTACCCTTCTGATTATCATTAAACATATCGATTGTCAATAGTTTGTGTCTCCGTGTCCGGTGTCACAATGATAAATAAGAGCATTCTTTATTTCAATTCGTATCGCGATGTAGTCGCAATGTAGCTATATTTTATCAGAACGCGACGAGTGATAAGCGATTGAAAGTTTTTGTGTGTATAATAGATAATTATTTAAATATATATAGTTTTCTTTATTATATGCATCCATATTGCATGGACGTATAATAATCACTATGTTGTATTTAACGGCAAGGGGTTCCTAGTCGAAACTATATATTATTGTAAACTAATTATTTTGTCGAATTATTCGCATAGTGAACCATGAACCAAATCGTTTCTATTACAATATTATTAAAAAAAAAAAAAAATTCTGCGCTTTTAACGCGTGATTATGCATCATTATGATGCGAAAAAACACAGATGCTTATGACAAATTAGTTCTATTATTATTGTTGGTATTATTGTTTTACATTACCGTATAAGTGATATTTAATCATACGTTAAATTCAGTCTTGTGTTAAACATCCACTGAGAATTAATCTACTTTATACATAACTTGTAGGTTCCCAAATCTGATCAGCGAGGTAAGGTAGCATAGTGAATACATGAATAATGATGGTGCAGTGAATCGGGTACATTACACATGTATGTGTACATACATATTGTAATGACATTATTCATACATGCAACTATACATCACAGATTTGCGTCAGTCATACTTAAGTGCGTCTATTTACTTATCATTTTATTTCATTTTGTTTCTCGTATTTATTTAATCTGTATTGATTATGACGTCCATAATGCCGGTAGGTATAAAATATACATCGGTTAGCGTCATAAATGAAAATCTTCATCGTTAGCATGTTGCCGTATAACAGTTAAAACAAAGTTCCAGTCTTAGAGTTTCGACTCAATAGTAAATATCGTCGTTTGTATGGGTGCATTGCGACACGGATTATCTCATTACATTTGTCACAATATGTTCACTTTGCCATTTGCATGAGTAATCACCATGTAAATAAATTTTTGCTTAATATTAGAGATCAGTAGATGCGGATAGATTCGAGTATGATAATCTTAAGGCAATAAATTTTTCTGGTGAATTATGATATATGTTTTTGATGAAGGAAAACCACTGATTGGGAAATACATATGTGTGCATAGATACGAAAACCTTTGATGGAACTAATTTTCACCAAAGTGACTCTTAAGTAAAAAATACTGGCACTATTAAATGTATAAGATACACGTGTCAATTGTCAGAAACTAATTTTGTTCATGTTGAAGTTACGCAGGTGCACTCAGCTGCAGTTTGATCATGCACCACGCACGTATAATGTAAGACTTGTTTCTGCAGACATTCCACAACGAAACACATACCTATATTATGTATAAAAAAAAATACACTTTGCACGTTGTCGAAGGGATGGATATCAAAACTTTGAAACAACAAATAAAGGAAAACACAAACTCGGGATCATCACATGTTATGCCTATAGTTCAGTTCATGCTTGGCCACAAATCTGCGGTACAGATATATAACATTATTATATAACACATATCAATATGATCCAAGGATTTTAATCGTTAGTTAATTCATTTCGTACAATCTCAAGGGTATAACGAAATGAGAAAAGTGTGATATGCACGTAATGTTCTAATAAAATGTGTAATGTAAAATACTGAATATGATAGTTAATAAACATGTGGAAACGCTCGTCTACTATCTTTTCATTGCTGCAACTTCATTTACCTGTTTAATGTATAATTCGTGCGATATTCGCGTAACGTAGTTGATCATACATATTGCTTTCATCACGAACAAGCACCATGGTATACAATGGTTTCTGGGTATAGGCGCAATCAGTAATCCGTATGTGTACACATTTATGTATTCATATCCATGGCCATGAAGAAGAGCTGGGTGCATTTCAAAGCTTTCTACTCGCGGTGACTGGGAATATAAAATAAGATAAGTACGAACGATGATGGTATGTATTTAAATTGATTCGATTTAACGATTGTCATTTTTATAGAACCAGTGATGATCGCGCTCTGGACAACACCCCATGAAAAGATTAGTCTAGCTTGCCGATTACGACCGGTGCCTCCGAAAGCTCAATGTCATTGGCTTCATTCCCCAAACGTCCATCTGCGACAAACTAACTCATCTAAAAATTCAAGGTAAGCCGTTCTGATCGCTGAGCAAAATATCTTGCAAGCTTGAATTAATCGTATCTCTGTAACTATTCCATAGGGATTTTTATTTTTAAACTGATTCATCTAAAAATTCAAGGTAAGCCGTTCTGGACGGTGAGCAAAATATCTTGCAAGCTTGAATTAATCGTATCTGGGTAACTATTCGATAGGGATTTTTATTTTTAAACTAATTCATCTAAAAATTCAAGGTAAGCCGTTTTGGACGGTGAGCAAAATATCTTGCAAGCTCGAGTCGATCGTATCTGTGTAACTATTCGATAGAAGTTTTTATTTGAATTGGAAGAATCATGACTAAGTGACGAGAATGAAAAGTATAAGCTTTTCACTTTCTAAAAATCACCTCGAGTGGTTGATATATTTTTGTTCAATTATGCTAAACGAAAACGAAACGTAAACCTAAAAACGAGTAAACAACTGAGGATAAATTGTGTCGACGATCACCGATGCGGTAAATTGGCGTTTTATAGATACGCTGTTCAGATGAATTACACCAGCGGACTTTGCGTGTTGCAATTCAAGCTCGACGATCATGACCTCGGCGAATGGACGTGCAGATTTACCGGCGGCAACGCGCACGGAAATACAGAATTGGGATCAGCCACGGTTGTGCTTTTGAGCACGTCAACAGGTGATTATGCAAAAAAATATAATATTAGTTACGCAGTTTGTCGCCACTAAATACATTGAATAGCTACAGCAGGCTACGATTGTTTCGTTGCAGATGCAAGACTCGGTTGGATAGTCGGCGCGTTAACGTCGCTGATATTGTTCTTGATGATCATAGTCGTCGTTTTAGTAGTATGCCGAACGCATATATTCATTAAACGGACGCCGAAAATACTCGAGACGATGAAAGCTGATCAAAGAAATAGGAACAACAGCGAATCCGCGGAACGCTACACCGAGGGACCCAACAAAATCAATTTTCAGTTCAGCGAACAAGGTTTACAAGATTTGGAAAGCATAAATAACAAACTAAGTTCCGCATCAAACGAAGGGCCGAAACGACAAAACGAGATATACGAAAACATTGCGGAAAGTTGAAAGGTTTTTTTCACCTCGTGTAATAAATAAATTGTTGATGATTTGTCGAAAAAATTTTATTATCGTTATTGATATATATATATATATATTAATTTTCCATTCAATTTCTTAAAGCTATGCATAACGCAACGTAACCATTGTAAAATTGGTCGTCACTATTGTAATTGGCAATTTTTATTGCTGTTAGAAATATTTTAGAATTTTATAAGTGCATAAGAGAGAAGGAATTGTTCTTTCAATGTTAATACGTTTTAACTGTCTAATAAGTACGTTTACATCCAGTCTAATTAGAAATGATGTAAGAGTGTAGCGTTGTGTATAGGTCGCATGGGTGAAACCGCGCCAAAACTTTTCCTGCTTACAAACATTATTTAGGGTATTTCCTATTATTATCATTGTATTGATATAAAATATAATCGTTTGTTTTTGTTCTAATATTATCATTATCATCGTCAACACTGTTATGTTGAATTAAATCTTATTATACCTAAGGCACGTTTACTTCCCTCGCTCTCTATTTGTTATTTCTTTGGGGCAGAGGGGGAGGAGGGAAGGTGAGAGAATTCAATATGTGGACGGAGATGAATCAAGCCGAAAGGCGAGTCAATTAGGTAGTTATTTTCCACTATTCTAAATTTTAATTTCATTTTTACTCGTCACAAACTCTTCGAAAATAACGAAGTTGAACTGTGCACTGTGAAGGGATTAATTATTAGTTCAACCGTTGATAGAAAATTGAAGTTTTTTCTCATCAGAATGAAATAGTTTTGGTTTGTTTTCAGTTTGTTACGTTTTTGAAATCCCTTTGGAGATAATATTCTCTCGGGAAGACGCGTAAAGTGACGAATTTATAAACAAGCACCCCAAAAAACTAAGTTCTTTTGTCTTACAATTAGACACAACGGATCGTTTTACACGTAGTTAGTCATAAATAAATACATGTCTATAACGTTATAAAAGATTTTCTATTCTGCCCTACACTAATGATTTCTTCAAGGGGAAATAGAAAACGAAGGTTGAAAGTTAAAAGAGAAACTCAGTATTGCCAGATTTTAATCCGTAATACGACCGCCTAATGTCTAATGAAAATTATTACAAATAAATCACGAACCCGTCGAGTAATATACATGGTAAAGCTTATGAAAATAGAATAAAATAGAATCTCATTACTCTGAGAAACAATACCGATTGGTCACACAAATCGAATATCTAGTGGTTAAAAAAAGCGGTCTATAATTAATCAGGCGCAACGGGAAGTAAATAAATATATTGAAAATTACCAGTTTGTGTTATAAAAATATGGAAGCTATTGGTGACCGGGCGACGACAAACGCCTTTGAGACTGGTAAGGGTTTTGCAATAATCGGGGAGAGCTTTCGATTACGCGAAGTAAAAGGGAATCTATGTAATCTTCTAGGTCACCAAGCCTTTTCTTCTTGTCCGCAACTTCTCTCTGTAGCTGTAGCGTCAGCTCGATCAAATCCTGACAGAAAATTAAATTAAACATTTCAACTTAATCATTTAATTGGAGAAAAATTTTTTTAGCATACCTCTCGAGATTTTCCGTCGAATTGGCTCAATATCTCGTTAGATAATCGGCTTTTCGGGGCAAGATTTCTTACAGAATCTTCACCACCGATAATGATTCTCTCTGATGAGAGTCCGCAGTCGTTCGAGTCTTTGTTCTTCTGTTCCTTATCTTTCTTTTTATCTTTCTTAGAATGTTTTTCCTCCTTCGGACTTCGGGCTTGAGACTTGTCATCCTTCAAATTCTTTGTATTTAACACCAGTTTTTCATCTTTTTGCGATTTGGTAACTGGCAGTTTTTCTTCCTTGGTATTTTTTGTAGTTATAAAAATGTCCCTTGGCGCAGGGGATGGAGGCTCAGTAAACTCCTTGGCTTTGAAAATGTTAGAGGATATATCTTCCCTCTCTTCTCTTGGCTCGTCGATTTGTATCTTTGGTTTAGTTTTTTCTTCCCATCTGTGATGAGATATAAATTTAAAAAAAATTTCAATGTTCACAAATACTTGACTGACGAAAGAATATTGATCAAGGTTTAAATATTTACCTTTTCAGCGTACTGCTTCCGTGCTTTCCATACAATTTCTGACCCCATTCATCCTCATTCGTATTTTGAGGAAATGGAGGAGGCTGAGCTGGTGCAGTGTAGCGGGGCGGTTTGTTTGGCGCTGACACTGCCGTAATTGGAGGTGTTGTTTGTGGCTCGCTAGGTGCGCCATTGTTAGGAGCATTCAGAGACGATGCAGAACTTTTGTGGGACAAATCGTCGAACTGGGAACATGAGAGATATTCATGATTCAATTAAACAGATCGAAAAAATTGATGAATGTGTGAAACAAAAGATGCAGTCTTTATTACCGTGAATTCGTCCTCGTCTTCGCTTATCACACCAGGATCTGCTTCTCCAGGTTCCTGTTTGGATGGTCGTATTTCATGTTCTTCACTTTCATCTAACCCGTTTTGGTCAAGCTTTGACTTGCTCTTTCCTTTTACTTTGTTGCCGATTGATTTCGCTAGCTTTTTCAATCCCTTGCGTTTCTCCAAACTTCCAATACTCAGCAAACTACCACCGATCGAGTGAGCTGCCGAAGACAATTGGCCAAGGGAACTTTTGTGCCTTTCCTTCTTACTCAGATCCATCAGACTTCCTGCTTTCACTATAAAACCGATTTTTACCTCCAATTCACCTCTCTCCTTTGTATTTTCTTTACCTGGCTTTGTGTTAAGAACATACCTAAAATTCAAAGTTAAACTTAGCGGCTCGTTACAAAGAACGACTAGATTTCATACAGTGTAAGTCTATTTTCTTGTGGGCATAAGATTGTGCAAATACACACCATCTATTTTTCGGTCTTTCGTAAACGTCAAAAGTCGAAAGTGGTATGTTGACCATACCAAGAAATTCGTCTACTCCTAAAAAGTTTCTGTGTAGCACTGTGAGGACAACTTCGGCCGTGTTGCCCTGCTGGGGTATTTGGAGTTCGCATTCTTCGTGCCATTCTACGTTATCTGGTACCTTCTCCTTCACCGAAGTCTGGTACTTTTCCTTTCCAAGCGCAATAGTCACGAAGCAGTCGTTGGTTTCTGAACAATTTATCAAATGATGGTTATTCAACTACACAACAGGGTTAATTGTGGGGTCAGACATGGTGCCTTATGCTCCGCTCGTGTTACGGGCAATTGGTAATCTAATTAAAGTATACATATGTATTCATGCATGTGTATAGTTATACACATTGAGGTTTCCAATGAAAATACCTTGTATGGTAATGAACAACTAACAGTCATTACGATTATAATAATAAAGGTGTGGGGATGACTTCAGTAGCAAAATATAATTAAAAAAAAGAAACAGAAATATTTGAAAATAAAGCATGAGATAAAAATGAATGTGAAATAAAGATAGCGCAGTCTTACTGTTTTTTCCTTTAGTGAGTAATCCTTTGGCTCTCTGGACTGTGGAATATAAAATAAACATAGAGTTAATTAGAGATTATAATACGGGTAATAGGAGATGTGATAAGGAGCGTCTAAATTTTACAATATTCTCACCATTTATACTAAGCAAGAATTTAGATGTTAGTAATTTTGCTCGACCTACATTATCGTGCCTACGGTATACGGATGAGTTAGGAATGCAGCACACAAGAATAACTCGACGTATATTTAATCGTAGAGATCCCGAGGTGCGTTCAGGAAGTAAAGCTTAAAAACGTTACACGCAGACGTGTAATCGTAAAACAATTGAACGCATAAATGATCGAGAGTGATGATGCACAAGCGGCGGTGTACGACAATATTTCCATTCAATAGTAAATAAACGAATGAGTTAACTAACAAGTCGAATACCGTTAAACGGTGACGGCAGGCAGAACGGCGCATTCTTGGAACACGGCGTAATTGTGCGTTGCGATAATACATTCGAAATTCAATTTTACATAACAGATAGCTGACAGTGGAGATATGTATATATAACGGTGTGAATTATCATTACGGTAAATGCGATGATAAACATGAAACGCGTTTGCCTGACCTACCTGTCACTTGAACGTGCGTCGGACTCCACATATTGGCGATACTTCGACAGGCGATTACTCTGTTATTAATCTCACACAGCTGGATCACCAGTCATCGACGCAAGCACTATTATTCGAGGCAGCGATATTACCGGGACAACAATTGAAACCGCAGCATTGCGATTGCGAACGAATCCTGGGCTCGGCTCGAGTAAACGCGATTTCACACACACGATTGCCTGCCAGGCCGCTAACGGTGGAAACTTTACAACGAAGCGACGACGGCCAGCAAGTGAGAACGCTCATATCCAGTCGAGTTTCCCCTCCAACTACCGCTCGATCATCGGCCATCGCACGTACACCGATAAAGCCGTGAAACAGCATGGGGAAACCAGCTGTTGTGAACACGATTCCAACCACGCTTCCGCCTGGATGGAGTTTAGATGGTCAGGCGCAGAGCATGTTTCATAATGTGCCTCTCTGAATTCAAAAGAATTAGTGTATAAGGTCGAATTCGTCCGACGTTAATCGAAGTTTAAACTAAGTTCAGCCTATCGCCAAACTATACTAACAAAATTGAACGCCGTTTAAACTTTGTCGGAGGAAACGGGCGTAAGACTTTTCCATTCGTTTTAATTGAAGTGGATTTCTTTTATCGACGTACTCAATTTTGTCGTTTCGTTGCTGTATACAGGGATGAAAATCAATTCCAGTATTAAAAATTTCCCCCCTCTTCACGGAGAGCAAATGAGTGAGATTCTTGGAGTTTGTCAGTCGAAGTTTGGAGGATTTTGAATAATACTGGAATAAACTATTAGGTGAACTACATGAACAAATTGTTTCGAGAGAAATCGATTGGACGCAGTCCCAATACGCTGCGATCAACGCATCAAAAGTTACAGCCAAAAAAAGAAGAATTTTCTTTGTTACTTCTCTCCTGTTGATCCCACGCTCTTTTCGCTGCGTTTTCTGAGTTCCTGAGCGTCCAATTAGTCGGGGGAGCGTGTTAGAAATCGAATCTGGGACCAAAATTTTCGGCTCAAAAAATGAAGAGAAAGGCTAACCCCTTTGCATTTTTGGTGAAAATTTTCGCGATTTCGAAAAGTGCTGGACTGAATTCGTTCTGGCACCATTCCGACGTAATTTTGCGAGAGAAATCGATTGGGCGCAGTCCCAATACGCTGCGGTCAACGCATCAAAAGTTACAGCCAAAAAACGAAAACCTGAGATTTCGACATTTTTCAGCAGGTGCTTTTTCATTCGTGATTTCTATCCTGCTGATCCCACGCTGTTTTCGCTGCGTTTTCTGAGTTCCTGGGGGTCCAATTGGTCAGAAAAGGGTCATACAAATCGAATCGGAGACTAAAAGTTTTTCGCCCAAAAAAACAGCAAGGCTTACCCCTTTGTATTTTTGGCGAAAATTTTCGCGATTTTGAAAAGTGCTGAAATAAATTCTCTCACGCACTATTCCGACGTAATTTTGCGAGAGAAATCGATTGGGCGCAGTCCCAATACGCTGCGATCAACGCATCAAAAGTTACAGCCAAAAAACGAAAACCTGAGATTTCGACATTTTTCAGCAGGTGCTTTTTCATTCGTGATTTCTATCCTGCTGATCCCACGCTGTTTTCGCTGCGTTTTCTGAGTTCCTGGGGGTCCAATTGGTCAGAAAAGGGTCATACAAATCGAATCGGAGACTAAAAGTTTTTCGCCCAAAAAAACAGCAAGGCTTACCCCTTTGTATTTTTGGCGAAAATTTTCGCGATTTTGAAAAGTGCTGAAATAAATTCGTTCACGCACTATTCCGACGTAATTTTGCGAGAAAAATCGATTGGGCGCAGTCCCAATACGCTGCGGTCAACGCATCAAAAGTTACAGCCAAAAAACGAAAAACCTGAGATTTCGACATTTTTCAGCAGGTGCTTTTTCATTCGTGATTTCTATCCTGCTGATCCCACGCTGTTTTCGCTGCGTTTTCTGAGTTCCTGGGGGTCCAATTGGTCAGAAAAGGGTCATACAAATCGAATCGGAGACTAAAAGTTTTTCGCCCAAAAAAACAGCAAGGCTTACCCCTTTGTATTTTTGGCGAAAATTTTCGCGATTTTGAAAAGTGCTGAAATAAATTCGTTCACGCACTATTCCGACGTAATTTTGCGAGAAAAATCGATTGGGCGCAGTCCCAATACGCTGCGGTCAACGCATCAAAAGTTACAGCCAAAAAACGAAAACCTGAGATTTCGACATTTTTCAGCAGGTGCTTTTTCATTCGTGATTTCTATCCTGCTGATTCCATGCTGTTTTCGCTGCGTTTTCTGAGTTCCTGGGGGTCCAATTGGTCAGAAAAGGGTCATACAAATCGAATCGGAGACTAAAAGTTTTTCGCCCAAAAAAACAGCAAGGCTTACCCCTTTGTATTTTTGGCGAAAATTTTCGCGATTTTGAAAAGTGCTGAAATAAATTCTCTCACGCACTATTCCGACGTAATTTTGCGAGAGAAATCGATTGGGCGCAGTCCCAATACACTGCGATCAACGCATCAAAAGTTACAGCCAAAAAACGAAAACCTGAGATTTCGACATTTTTCAGCAGGTGCTTTTTCATTCGTGATTTCTATCCTGCTGATCCCACGCTGTTTTCGCTGCGTTTTCTGAGTTCCTGGGGGTCCAATTGGTCAGAAAAGGGTCATACAAATCGAATCGGAGACTAAAAGTTTTTCGCCCAAAAAAACAGCAAGGCTTACCCCTTTGTATTTTTGGCGAAAATTTTCGCGATTTTGAAAAGTGCTGAAATAAATTCGTTCACGCACTATTCCGACGTAATTTTGCGAGAAAAATCGATTGGGCGCAGTCCCAATACGCTGCGGTCAACGCATCAAAAGTTACAGCCAAAAAACGAAAACCTGAGATTTCGACATTTTTCAGCAGGTGCTTTTTCATTCGTGATTTCTATCCTGCTGATTCCATGCTGTTTTCGCTGCGTTTTCTGAGTTCCTGGGGGTCCAATTGGTCAGAAAAGGGTCATACAAATCGAATCGGAGACTAAAAGTTTTTCGCCCAAAAAAACAGCAAGGCTTACCCCTTTGTATTTTTGGCGAAAATTTTCGCGATTTTGAAAAGTGCTGAAATAAATTCTCTCACGCACTATTCCGACGTAATTTTGCGAGAGAAATCGATTGGGCGCAGTCCCAATACACTGCGATCAACGCATCAAAAGTTACAGCCAAAAAACGAAAACCTGAGATTTCGACATTTTTCAGCAGGTGCTTTTTCATTCGTGATTTCTATCCTGCTGATCCCACGCTGTTTTCGCTGCGTTTTCTGAGTTCCTGGGGGTCCAATTGGTCAGAAAAGGGTCATACAAATCGAATCGGAGACTAAAAGTTTTTCGCCCAAAAAAACAGCAAGGCTTACCCCTTTGTATTTTTGGCGAAAATTTTCGCGATTTTGAAAAGTGCTGAAATAAATTCTCTCACGCACTATTCCGACGTAATTTTGCGAGAGAAATCGATTGGGCGCAGTCCCAATACGCTGCGATCAACGCATCAAAAGTTACAGCCAAAAAACGAAAACCTGAGATTTCGACATTTTTCAGCAGGTGCTTTTTCATTCGTGATTTCTATCCTGCTGATCCCACGCTGTTTTCGCTGCGTTTTCTGAGTTCCTGGGGGTCCAATTGGTCAGAAAAGGGTCATACAAATCGAATCGGAGACTAAAAGTTTTTCGCCCAAAAAAACAGCAAGGCTTACCCCTTTGTATTTTTGGCGAAAATTTTCGCGATTTTGAAAAGTGCTGAAATAAATTCTTTCACGCACTATTCCGACGTAATTTTGCGAGAAAAATCGATTGGGCGCAGTCCCAATACGCTGCGGTCAACGCATCAAAAGTTACAGCCAAAAAACGAAAACCTGAGATTTCGACATTTTTCAGCAGGTGCTTTTTCATTCGTGATTTCTATCCTGCTGATCCCACGCTGTTTTCGCTGCGTTTTCTGAGTTCCTGGGGGTCCAATTGGTCAGGAAAGGGTCATACAAATCGAATCGGAGACCAAAAATTTTCGGCTCGAAAAATGAAAAAAAAGTAAGGCCAACCCCTTTGCATTTTTGGCGGAACTTTTCGCGATTTTGAAAAGTGCTGGAATAAATTGTTCAAAATGATTAAATTCTTACTGGGGTTTCAAGGAGATGGAAAGGAAAAATCACAAATTCATAGCTACGAAGTTTCAGTTTCAGTTTATTCGACATGCCCTATTACATATTAGTTGCAGTACAAGTGTTTCAGAGTCAGTTCATACTGCTTTAATAACTTTCTGAATAGTGTAATTACAATATGTTTTACTTACACATTATACTAATAACGATATATTATACCAATAATTATGAGATGATACTGATTGATACAAGTCTTATAGATTTTATTTTTTCATTTATAATATTATGGAAATTGAACTGTTTGATACAATTAGTGTAATACTCCTAATGGTATATGAGTGCAAGGCAATGAAAATGCCATTCAGTAAACGAACATTACGTAAGAAGTCCGACTACTACAGAAGGAAAAAATACTGTGATATACATTGCAGCAAGTAGAAAATTAACAATGTTGTATGCGATAGTTATTATTGTAGTTTGTAAGCGCATTTCAATTTTCGGCTTGCGTACAGTTGTAATGCACCTCAGTACGATATAAGATGTATAATTACTATTTTATGTAACCTGGAATAAAATGAATAAGACCTACAAAAATTGTAACGTATTTTCTGCGTATCCTCTCAGGTGTTTTTCACACGATGCTCCAAATACGTTTTTAGGAATCCTTGGGATCTCAATAGTGCAGAAGGAGTCGTTTGAATGGATTCTACGACGCAAAGTCTTCGGCTTGAAAAAATAAGGAATGTTAACCCTTTGGATTTTCTTAGTCGAAATTTGACCGGTTTTGAAAACTAGTTAAAATAATTCTTTGATGCACTATATCGACATAATTTTGGGGAAAGAAATCAATTGCGTATATTCTAAAAACGCAAGAGCGGGAGAAATTACTTTAAAGTTGAAGCCGGACATCGAAAAGTTTTGTTGTAAAAGTGACGCATTTTTTTATTGGTTGGTCCCACTATGTTCTTTATACCATTTTTGAATCATTTGGGGTCCATCCAGTTAAAAATAGTTCCTGCAAGTGTTGGTCTTCAAACGTTATCCGTACTTGTACCACAAGAATTTCGGATTTGTTCGCTCTAACCATTCTAGTGCTACGAACGGTGGCCGACAGAGAAATTGCGGTTTGTGAAAATGGCAATCTGCTGGGCAGCTTAGTGTTAAACCGCAATTCCATGATGTGATTCGTCGCCGTAAGATGGCGCCTCCTCAGCACCGAAATGCGTCACGAGACTCATCAACTGTTTCCAACGATTTGAACTTTTACATTCGATGCAGTAAAAACCACACCAAAGCCAGCCCAGATTGCAATACTCAAATTAAATAGGATGAAGAGAATTTATCCAAGACTGCCAAATAAGGTGGACATTCACAACGAAAATTTCGAATAACCGAATAAGGATTTTTTAACAGCTAATTTTTGACGTACTGCAGAAGGGTTGAAAATTACAGCCTTGCCAGTTTTGTCGGAAAATGACACGAAAAACGTTGAAGTATGGCTGCAAGATCACTGCAACGTCGTTTAGTAATCACATGAACGAATTGTTGCGTTCGTTTCGTTCGATTGTGTCTTCTAACACACACACATACCAAGTAACATGTCGGCGAACATGCAGCGTAGTTCTTAGATATGATATATGAAAAATGATGGCTAATTGTGACAGAACCTCACAATTCGCTACCATGCAGTTACTTAAATAAAGAATGTACACGTAACTGCTGCTGTTTGCGCAATTTTAAATACCGCTGTTCCGATTTTATAAGGTCGCAATAAATGATTGCGAAAATATATTTTCATTGAAGTAAAAGTTTTGTAAAGCCTCGAACTATCGAAATTTTATTGCTAGTAAATATTATAATGTCTCCATAAATGTCCTTCAACATCCTTGAATCCTCCACGATCAAGGTGCAGGTAGACATTGGTGAATGTATTACGCTTGCGTATAAAAATAAGTTTAGCACATCAACAGGTACGTGAAAAATTCTGGTCAGGCGGATCGGTTGAATCATCTTGTAATACAGAGTCAATAACGACCTTCTGAGTCACGCACATGATGTAGGTGCTGTTTTAAAAACTCTGCCACAAAGATAAAACAAAAGCAAATACCTGTGGGTAATTATACCTGTATTTCACATACCTACGCATTTATTGTTTAATGTTGGCTATTAACGTAAGCTGATTACAATCCGTGATCTCAACTATTCAACTATTATACACGTGTCACAGCGAGTTATTACAAATCAGTGAATAAGTACACACGTATAGTAAAATCAACTACATAGTGATATTGTCAGCTGTATAAAACGAACTGTCTTCTTTTCTCTTGGTCTGCTTTTTATATCCTTCCACTTTCGTACCTTGTCGCTAGTAGTCCAGTCAAAGTAGGTCTGAATTAAAAATATTCGGGATATGGCTGCATGTTTGCGTGTAGGGGTTTTCGACCCTCAGGAACTTAAATCTGAAGTCATTTTTGAGCTGCATAGGCAACGTTTCCAGGAAACTGCAAATTTGAGGTTTTTTGCATTTTCCTCAAAAACTGCTATCGGTATATGAAAATTGATTTGATCATCGTGTAGAGCTAAAAATTCCACATCAAATTATGCCCTCGTATATCGAAAACGGCGTCGGGTTAGCAAATTAATAAAAAAGAAATTCTACTTATCGACGATATCTGGGGAATTTTTGAGAAATATTTGTTTTTTTCTAAGTTGTTACTCCGACTTCGTTTCCGACATATGAGAACATGATTCGATGTAGAATTTTCCGCTCTACACGGTGGTCAAGTCATTTTTCATCTACCAATAACAGTTTTTGAGGAAAATGCAAAAAACGTGAAATTTAGCTGTTTTCTCGAAACGCCGGCTATACAGCTAAAAAGTGACTTCAAATTTGAATACCTGAGAGTCGATAACACCAATACACAAAAATGCAGCCACATCCCGAATATTTTCAATTCAGACCTAATTTCGACTGGACTACTCGGCTATTGTTCGCTCGGTCCATGCGGCTTATCAGCGTCGAACTATAACAACGAGATAAGCGGGGAACTTAGATTGTAGAGAAATTCTGAACTGTCACATGTATTGCACCCATGTGTAGTAGGAAAATGGATTGAGAACGTACCTATCAGGTGTCTATTCCATTCGTGACAAATTCGACTCTTCTTACGCAACAGGTTTCCGCTGCAGGTGATTCTCATTTCTGTGTGTCTGCATGTAAATCCGTAAACCGTACATATACGTATACGCTCTTTCTCAGTGACTGGCACAGGACGCGGTGCCAGCGTTGAATGGAGTCGGTTTTACTGATAACCTTGCCAGTTTCCTTGTATACACAAACGGATTGCAATCTATGTATCTCTATTATATCTTGGTGTCGGCCTCGAACGTCAATAAAATTTCCTCAAGCTACAGTGCCGCGTGTAATATTTACCTGTAACACGTACCGTGCACGGTTACATACATTATATACATACAGTTACACAGATACACACCGAAACGCGAGAACGATAAAAAATTTCTCAACATTTTTCGACTAAAAGGTAAACAGCTTCAAGAAATGATAGATTTGCAACATTTTCATTGTTTGCCAAATGTTTTAGATACGAGCCAAGGTTGATTGCACGTATAGCTTCATATTTACAATGTAGTATGTACAACGTGACAAAAATTCTACAAATTATTCGTCACAATTAGCTCGAATTTACTCGTACGGGTGAATTGAGAAAGAAAGAACACTCGCTAGTTAAATTTACTATTTGGCATCAAAAGTTGTTTGCGTGTATGCAAAAACCGTGCAAAACGTTGTAGGGAAAAGTACAATACGGGTAAACGATTTGTCTTAAATTGCGGGTGGCAGAGAAAATCGATTTACAATGCCATAATGTGAAATTACCGCTCCATTGAATGAATATATTTACCCATATTTTGGCAGAGTCCATGCGAAATAAACTGCGGATATACGCATTGTTATACCTACCGCATAACTCGCAATAAGAATTCGAATGTATGAAGCGGTCGTGACCGTTGAACCGCATTGATAGCGGGAAATCAAAAGGAACAAGAAATGTGCAAAAATAATTATCCGAGGTTTCTTGTCGACCGCGTGTCCCAGTCGCTTGTATAAAATTTTTGCCGTAACACTTGTACAAACGTTACATGCATGCGATACAAATACATACGTGTACAACGAAGAACGTATAATAGTGCACGCTTAGAAGAGTTGAACCAAAAATGTCACGCAACGTTTCTGCAATTGCTCCGCTAAATGATCGAATTTTTTTTTTTTACATATAGGGTGGGCAGTAAATGACTCTTCAAAAATTTCCTGATCCCCTGACCGAATGACTTACGTCAGGGAAAAAGCACGAACTTGTTACAACATATTGTATTCGAAAATAGGTTTTCCGTATTTGTTAAAACGTTGCAATAAAATTGTTGATGAATAAATAGCCGAAGTTTTGACTTGGAGGATGTACATATTCCCATTGTTAATAATACATCACAATTATAATTTTTCCAGATAAATGTAAATATAAGGAAGGAAGCGTAGCGATTAAGAAAAATTATTAACCGTAGTTATTTCAAGGTTTTGGTTGAAATATTGAAATATCGCATTTAAACATGACGTTTCACGTTATTTACTATTCCGAAGAAATCTTCAAGTATTTTCAAAAATTCCTTGACATTTCCTGGTTTTTCATTAAGTTTACCACGTCTATGGATTGTAACAATTTCATCTTGTAAAATGTACGCTACGAAACATTTCTCGTTTACGATGAGCGATCTTGCATCGCAATAAAAACTGGAAAAAAAAACCGGAATATAACGTTCAAGCCTTAAACTTGTCAATAATTAGATCATCTCATTCTCGTGCCGAAACCATCCAAAGCATTCTGTGAGGAATGAGTCTATGCGACGAGTCGTGGTTTTCCTGTGCAGCCAGGGCAATATGCAATTGATAATCGGCCGTAGTTTAGTTCTCTCACCTGGCGCCAGAGGCGCGCGTTTTACAAAAGCGTACGAACGACGACGCTGCATAACTTCACCCTCTCCTCCAACCTGGTAACCGGTTCTCGACGCACGATGACGACGTAGACGGTGTAGACCGAAGAGGTGGCTGTTTGCTCGGCTGGACCGTGTGGTGGGGCACCAAAGTCTCCGAGAAGGGGGCGAAGTAAGGAGAGGGGAACGGCTTAGCCCAGCCATCGTCAACGGGAACGGATGCCTCTGTAGATTCGTGAAGTGTTCGAGCACCTGTTTGCGTCCCGACACCGCAAGCTTACGTACGTTACAACTGAAAGTATATAACAACCGGTACCTACCTGCAAGTATATATTATACGTGTAACCATATTTTACGGATCGAACGAACGAACAGCGACAGAGAATACACGTCGCGCTAACATACCTAATAATATCATCGTCTATCAAAGAGCGAGCAATAATAATTGAATTGAAAAAAAATTCAAACTAATTCGTACACATTACGAGCACTTTTGCCCGGTAAAGTATAACGATAAAAATAATAACAACAAAAGTAATAATAATAGTAATAATAACCGCGGTAATATTAATGGTAACGCTGATAAGCACGTGCGTATAATATTAAAAGTGTAAAAGGAGTTTACGCACGTAGCTGGATTTTACATGTGAATTAATTATAGGGAAAAGAATTCGCATGAACTTAGGTATCGTTAGAAGACGTAAGGAGCAAGAAAAAATAATCGCCGGTTTTACGTGTATATTGTAGGATTGTAGTTGTATAACACAGATGTACTGCAGTTGAGTATGATGCACCGATAATAATCTCATATATACATGTATAATATATGTATATATATATAACGGAGTGTTTGTTGTTCCGTGATTAATATTGTATAATACAATAAGGAATATAACATACTTCTATCTGTCTACATGTAATATTGTATACCCCTATATGCATATGCGTTAGACGGACGTAAAATTCATTCCTATGTGTTTTTAAAATGAAAAAAATCTGTGCACAATTTTAAACGCGAACCGCTGCAGTTTTACCGCCTTTGTTGTTTCTTTGTTTGTTTGTTTTTTTTTTTATCGTAGTTTATTTTTCTCCCGGTCTCTATATTATTGATACATAAAAACGAAGAAATAAATCAGGAAATAAATCTACGACTGAAGAAATTTATTTATATATTTTTGTTAAGGAAAAATTTAAAGTCGTACACTTAAAATTACATCCATAAATACGTATAATATAATTGGTATCTACAAGGAAAACGTATGAGAAAGACTTAGTGTGTACCTGCCACAGGCTCACCTGTAATTACACGCGCGCACACGCATATATATATATATATATATATATATATATACATACACACATAAGCATTCGGTACGCAGATACCGCATCGTCGAATCAAACCGTGGGAGTGTGTGTATATATATAATATATCCACATAGCGATGTCGCTAAGTAATGATAATAATGTGCCGCAAGCGAGGCTCTGCCACATTGTTAAATGGGAAGACTTTGACGGATATGGATTTAATTTGCACGCCGAGAAGGGTAAGAACGGACAATACATCGGCAAAGTTGACGAAGGCTCGCCCAGCGAGGCTGCGGGCCTTAAGCAAGGTGACAGAATCATCGAAGTGAACGAGATCGACATATCGAACGAAACTCACAAGCAGGTGGTAGAACGCATCAAGGCGTTTCCAAACGAGACCAAATTGCTCGTAGTCGATCAAGAGGCCGACGATTACTTCAAGGCCAACAACATCATCATCAAAGGCACCCTACCTAATGTCAAGGTCGTAAAAACTCCCGAGAAAAATCCCGCGTCCGAGGAAGATCAGACCACCGTCAATTACGCTCAGTCCATTGGCAGCAACAGCAGCTTCGACGAGGTGACTAGACAACACACTATACAACACCTATTCTTACAATTAGATCCTTTATTTATCACGATATTCGTTACAATACGCGCGCGCATTTTTTGTTATAATTACGATTATATTTACTTGCAGAGACAATCGATGTCTTTCGTCTCATTGTCAAAACTACCCACCCACTTGTTATCTGATACTAGAGAGACAATATATGTCGATACATCATTTACTGGCTACTGCACAATCTATAACGATAAACATGGAATGTGATTATTTTTTTTTTTCTAATCAGTAGATCATGCAATGAGATAGTACAAGTTCTTCGCTTACCGATTTCGTTCAATTCTCACATTGATATACATTACCTGTGTATGTACCTGTTATACCGGCCGAGCTGTGAAGAAGAAGTCTCAATTTTCTATCAGCTTAAGAAGAAACGGTGATAATACGTACAAACATATGAGAAACACACGACGCGTCTATAGATCTATTTACATATAGTGTACATATTCTGTAATTTCGTTTACTCACGTGCTGATTGATCAACTAATTGGATGACGTAATGTCATGGCGGTTTGCGTTGCGTCACCATGTAGGTATTACCTGGATGCGAACCACTGAATCGAATATTTGAATGTCGGTATTATTTATTCTTTCAATTGTTTTTTTCTTCCCAATGAAATTTAACTTAAATTGAGCTTGAATATCGGTTACAGACAGGCAGGACATCGAAACTTGGGGATCGGCGTGGTACTCGCACTCTTTTAATTTCTCTCCAGAAGTAGAATATTCCTGGTATTATTTAACGGAGGTATAGATGGTATAAATAAATTTGCAAACTGCAATTAAAGTCGTGAATAAGAACCACTGCTCGCCGTCTCGTTTCATTGGCTAGCACGATATGACGCCATCGAATGGCGCTCAACCGTTTCGAACAAACTATACTTTCAAATTCGTTTTTTTTTCTTCTTCAAATATTCTTAGTAAAACGAGCGCGTTTTCTTGCGTTGTTGAACCGGATCGATGTGTTCTTAGAACCCGTGATCAGGGCGCGAAATCGCGTCGTCGAATATCGTGGAAATTGAAAGTCGATAAAGAAGGTGTTTGTTTGACTGATAAAAACAAAAAAAAAAAAAGGTGAATCGGTACGAGTTAATTTTTTACTGATTATCTTTCGGTTTAAAGTTTCTTCCAGTTATACACATACATATTATGGCAACCTAAAAACAAATGCGGAATCGAGGCGCTGTTCGAAATACCTCGATGGATGGCACACTTGCGTATATCGAGTATTTAAATTCGAACGCGTTCGTAACGGATTTGTGACTCGTGTATAGAGGTATATAAATTGACCGTAGTAGGTATGCCTGCAGCATAGATCGGTGTATGCATATACACGCTGGCATGCTTATGATTCTATTTATAAATACCTGAGGTTTACACATACGTACATATTTACGAATATTTCGCGATAGAACGTATTATAAGTAACCGATTTCAGATATTCGTCTTCCCTCTGGGGTATTTAAAACGTGAATTTCTCCAAACTTGGGCATGCAGGGTTCACGTGTTACGTATATATGTACAGAGCTGTATCATATCTACGAAACGTATCAACTCCGCATAGCTAAACATCGTCACCTTAACACCTGGTAAATGGTGCGCGAGGCAGGTATTCGCCCGATGAAGAAAGTCGCGCATGCTGTTGCTTTCCAAAAATTTTATAGCCCCTAAACCGTAAATTATGTAGATATAGGTCATGGAATCGTTTATAATTATTCTAGTTCCGTATAAAAGTTTAAGAACTCAAGCTAAAACTATACATTTTATACCTTACCAGCAGCTTGTTTTTAATCCTTAAAACGAACTTGACGTAATCCTACTATACGCAACATGGATTTTCCTCATTGCGATAAGATCCTGATAGCATATTTGTTTAGAGATGATAATTTTATATTCAGCAGCGAAGAGAAAGTCCTTGGTAGTAGATAATTCAGGAAATTCTAAGGCTGCGGTTGTTTTGATGATGAATTTTAGTTTAGGTCCGCAGGCTGCAGGCTACAGGCAGTACTGAGAGACTGCGTCGTACTTACTGTCATAATAAATTAGTCTAGAGCCTAGGGGAAAAAAGACGAGCATTGAAATATGATTAAAAATATATATGTTATGTATACCGCATCACCCTCACCAACGAGCATTTCGTCATATTCGTAACATCATATACTACAGTATACCAATTTGTACCGTGATGTATGAATTTGCAAAAATGTACAAAACTTACACATACGTATTACGTACGTGCACAGAGTATAGTACAAATTATCCGCTACGCCAATCATAAAAATATTTCAATTACATTCGGATTAGATCTATAGTGATGCTTGCAGTATTATACATAGATGTGATCATAAATTTAATTGGTTCTCTTGTTTCTCTTCTTTTTTTCATTTTTTTTTTCATATATTTGCGTAGGATTTGTTTGTATGATTTTGTACATGCGCACTATGTAAACCAGGTTTACAGCAGGCTTGACAATACTTGTTATAGTACCAGAAAGACTCATCCGCCTACGTACGTTTTTTTCCTTTTTTTTTTGAATCTGGAGTTAGGCGGATGTAACTTATCTTTAACCGCGTCGGGCTCTGTAGATAGAAAAGCGACATTTTAGTCATAAGTACGTTTACACATGTTACGTATTAACGTGTGGAAAAAAAATATGAGCAACACAACATGTGTCACGTTTACACGTTTGATAAATACGAAGGACGCGCGTACCTGCAAAAATCCCCGTGCATATAAAGTATAATAATTTGAACGTTATAAAAATTAAACAGTGCGATTTATAACTTCTCTTTAACTACATAAATGATCTTTCATTTACCGAATCACGGTTGACTAGCAGCGTTTCGGTTTATATAACAAACTCTGTGGTTTTCTCTCCATCTCTTCCATATTATTCCGCGTTGCCTTGATTTTGTATTTTTTGTTTCTCTTCAATCGTCGCCGCGTCGTATTCGTCTGCCCTTGTATACATGATATTATAATTCTTCGGAAATATGAGAATTACCAAGTTCTCCTTATTTTTGTTTGCGTATTATTTAAACGTTTTCGTTTGCACAAGAATATTATACCTGTAACACGGTCTAAATAGGGGCTGGAATTGAAAAGATCCGTCAGATAAAGAGGATATTATACACTCGTATACAACTCTTAGAACTCGGAATTACGTACCTACGTATAATTATCGTATACAATCGATGTGGTAATTACGTCTAAAAAAAAATATCTCTTTTGTTATCTATATTTTCCTCTTCTCGTTCAAGTATACAATCGATCGTAAACTTTTGCAAAACTGCAGGATGAATCGCTGCGTGCAAAGTAGTTGGAATGTTCACGCTCTGTGTTACCGTCCTGTCGCCGCTATTGTACTGGAAGGATTGATTTCCACGTCTTTTTCAGCACCATGAAAATTCATTGCGAAATTCCAGAATTTCTCGGGTATCTGGTGGCAGATAATGCTGCCTTAATGACTTCGTATTAAACGACGAAACATGTTTATTTCGTATTTTTTATTCCTTATTCTCATTTGAGAAGATGCTACAGTCAGTCATTACCACAGATCGCGTCGTTACCTACGGAGTAAAATGTCACTAATTCAACTATTGTCAGCGTCTATTACAAGCTAGTTGCGAATTTTTCACGTCAGCGATCTGTAGCTTTTGGTAACAGTCAGAATAAATAGTTATTCCTACAATTCGAGAAGCAAAATCATGATCATGAAAAATTGCATATCAGAATACTGCAATTGTTACGATGAAATATTACAACAGAAACCCTGCAGTATTTAGAGCTGCAGCGTTAGCTGCGACCGTAATTCTGACTGCTGTCACGCCGGATGCAAAAAGCGTGAAGGTACATATTCACTCACACGCGAAGACGCTCGCTATCGTGAGAGACGATATTTGTCAGGAGCTGTTATTCCCGTGTGAAACAACGCGAAGTTTGCTATAAGAAGATGATAATTCTTCACCGTGTGCTCGATGACGCATTCCCATCAGGAGAGAACCGCATGACTTTAATACACCGAGACGATGCGATCGCGGCTATTCTTATACATATAAGTATGCATGTATGTGCTGAATATAATTCGAAACGTACATAAAGAATGTAAATACCTACGCATGATTCGCTTCTCGGTATGTCGTTTCCACAATCGTTACTTATCCGGCGGCTGCTTCTCGACGACTTACCAGATACGACGAGAACGCCAGCTCAAATGTGTACAATATTATGCGAAAATATTATGCTGATAATACTCGTTACACGTCATTACAACGAGTGGAACGAACAAAGAAAGAAAAAACGTACGACGCCTTCTTGCGTTTGTTAATATCTTTGGAATTTATACACAAGCTAGAACATATTTAGTCGATCAGCGTAAGATTTTTTGCTTAAAACAATGGAAGAAAGTTTAGTTGGTCTCTAGTTTTCAATTATTTGAAAGTCAGTCTTTAACCGACCGAGTATTGTATCACTCGCTTTGACTGTGCTCTGATAATAAGACAGAAATAGGTGACATTTTACTCGGTCGGTAAAGACGCATCGCAGTACCTGCTTAATGAGAATTGCTATGCAGCGAACGATTCGATTGCATATAATATGCGTCGTGCGGGTTTCGCTGCACCGCGTGCGTGGTTTAATAAATTTAAAAGAATCACATCGTCTCGCATCCGTAATGCCAATCTCGCGGTGACTCGCTAGCTTTAAAATAATTCAAAGTCCACAACGGTGCTACATTGAATCTCTCCACCATCGCAAAAATTACCCAGATCACGACGATATAACTGTTACAAGTTAACTGTCTCCGTGTCGTCAAGAAAGTAGAAAGACAGCGGAATAAAAAGGACGACGCGTGTACAATGAATATATCCGATAGAACTAGATCGCGTTGTCCGCATTTCGAGGATATGTGCTCGGTAATCCGGGAGAGCAATGGAAAAAAATAATTTCTCCATTTTCAAACCGGCGACTAATTTGTCCGAATAAGCGAAATTGCATAATTTATACTCATGAAAAGTAATCAAGAATTATTATAAATTATTCTCGAGTATAATTTCAAAAATTTCCATTTCTTTTTTTTCACACTTTAAATATTGATTGACTTTAATATTTATTCGAATGCAGAAATCCATCAACGATTGTTGAGGAAAAGGATGAAACTAATTCTATGCGTCGACGTATACAATTTAGCTGCACTAATGCGGCTCTGTCAATTTATTGTCATGGTTAATCCGATAAGCAACGACGAGATTATACGGACGCGAGTCAGTTACGAATGCGCCAGGCTATTTGTACGTTATATATTATTTATGAACATTACAGTTTGGAGACACGGATAATATTAGTCTACATGCATGTCAGCAGTCAACAGATCGACTAACAAGTTCAATTGCAAGATCTCGTAATGACAGCTTACAATTAGCCTATAGCTTGGAGCGGTGAACGATGGATAGGAAAGTGACACCCGATAATCTGGTCTTAGGCGTTAACCATACTCGTTTCTTTTTATCAGAACCTGTAAACCCGTAAAAGTAAGTTATTTTTTCGGGCTATTGTGAAAAGAATTGAATTATCACAGCATCATACTTTTTTCTTCTCTTCTCTCGTCTGCAACTGTGTAAAACTTAGTAACATCGACGAATGCATAGATATATAATATATATACACGTATATTATTAATGATTTCACAACGAATAGTTGCACAACGATCGGTTCACGATCAAAATAATTGCGTCCGCTCGGATCTGTGTCGATGTGTACGTATGATTCGACAGAATATTATAGTTATTCGATACACGGATTTTAGCGTTCTTTGGATATATACATACACACATACCGGCAGCCAGGTATTTCGTCGATAAGAACACGTCTGCAACAAGCCGGGTTACGTTACATTACGGTCGTTTTACCTGTAGGCCAACTTAAACAATTGCGTAATCTCTTTCAAGGTAGTCAACGTACATTACACGACCAGCAACGGTATGTAGTACGTATAATCGTGCATACATACCTCCTCTATGCACGAAGCCTTGAGCCAATCAGCCGCGCTGACACATCTGCCCTGTCGTTTTAACGTTGAAAATATATGCTGTAGGTGTGAAGATTTTTTTCTCTCTCCTTAAACAGGCAATACAAAATGTTGTACTCGTAAAAAACTCGGATGTGGATACAGCACACGTCGTGCATTACAACTGAAACAAGGGAGAAATTTTTTAACTTACTTCTGTTTATCGCAATATTATTCTTTGTCCTTATCTAAAATACTTGCCGTATATTCGTCTGCGTCAGCGCGTTTCTTAGAACGATGATTGCAACAAATTTTCAATAGTAATACATGCGTGCGCGTGTTTCTGTTTGCTTTTTCTCTTCTGTGAAATTCTCACGAGCAGGTACGCGACTTGCAGGTATAGGTACATACCTATTTCTATTATACCCTACTTGTGTGACTACGTATTGCGTTTACGTAATTGACTCTTCTCTCAGAATTTCGTAAACCTTGCAAATGCTGGAGAGAATGAAAAAAAAAAGTGAATTGAAACATCTGCGGTGCATTATAAAGCTGTTATTATATTGTCTGTGCTTTGTTATGTGTATGAGTACGACATTGCAATCAAAAGCCACTTGTCTGCGTGTACGTATTTGAAATAAGGCTAACGCCTGCTAACTTGCAACCTCGCTAACCCGCGTCTAATGGCGAAATTTGGGTTGCCTAAATGCAGGCGATCGTTTCGTTTGAAGCTGATCTTTTGCAAAGTGAGCGAATTTCCCGGTATAACATTATATAGCGACGTAAATTTTTCCCACTTTGTTTCTTCCAAGTAATTCTTGAAATAAACCAATTTAACAAGTCAAAAAAATCTGTACAGAAAGTATAACGTTTTTTTTTATAAACTCTTATATGCAAGGTATGTTATTCACGCTGTGTAACCTACATGAATGCATGCTACAGGTAAATCATTAGAACGTAAAACAGGCATAATTCTAATGCAATTAACACTCTACAGACTCATGGATATTATGGACATAATACTGATACATATAATAGGCCGGTGCTGTTTGCAGTTGACTGCGATGATTATGCAATTAGATGTATACCTTGCAGGTACTGCAATGAAAAGCAGATGTAGAAAATGTGCTACTATAATACGTTAGTTAGCAGCTATGACATAGAGCAAAATATCTATGGTCTACATTATAGTTGAAGTTTTACGAAAAAACATATGCGAAGAGAAATAAATCGAAAATGGCATGTTCAACGAATATTTCCTCAAGCGTTCATATATTCCCAGACGAGTTTTTATTCTTATACACATGTATGACCGTATTAAACGTGTATACGAGACGATTAATTTATACCCACAGTAATATAGCTGGTTTAATGCCGATACTTCGATATCCGAGCGCAATAAATTTTTTATCTCCTTGTACAATACACGGATTAATTACAATCCGGCCTGAAATTCGAGGGCTTAACTGCAATACGTACGGATATAGGTGTACACAGTGAGTAGATAACGGTCGAATGGTCTAATGCGCATGCGCAAAAAATTCTAGAGCATAGCAGTTGTTTTGTCAGGTCGACCAACCGATGTAAGTTCAGATGACAGGTCGCCGCGATGGATGTAACCTCAAAAATGTTGGTTATGCTGACAACAACTACTTTTGCTGCAGAATTTTAGCGCATGCGCGTTAGATCATTCGAGCATTGACTATACACTGAGAATTGGAAGATTTGACGCGTGGACGAATTGGGAATTAGATGAGTTTACAGGCGTAATACAGCTTATGTTCCAAAGTTGTTCGTAAATTTTTTTATCTGTTTTTCCGAGAGTTCTAACGAACCCTTGTTGATTTTTTATTTAATTTCATATCATCGTCGGTTGAAACTGTATGTCTATTTTTCATTTTCAGAGTGCTCACAAATCAGTCAGCTCAACGGACAGCGGCAGTACAGCGCCGACGGTCGTAAACAACAATTCTGGCATTGAACAATCACGGGAAAATGGTAACAGAATTGATCAGGACGAGAACAATGAAAATAATGGAAGTGCCGGAAGCGGTAACGGAAACGTTCCGAACATCAGCGGAGGTGAACAGAAGGGTTTGAACTTGAAAATGAGCGCGAAAGAATTGCGCGCAAAGTTGGCAGCACGCAAGAAATATGATCCGAAAAAAGAATCGATGGATTTCAAATTGAAATTCGACATTGTTCAAAAGTTGTAATATAATTTAATTTTTTTTTTGTCCAATTTGTTTTGTTTTTCCCTACCCCTCTCTTCCCAATTCCTCTATAACACGCGTTTCTTGTACGGTATAACCCATTGTTATTATTGTTTGTACACACACACACACACACACACACACACGAATATATACATATTTGAAAATGCAGACAAAAAAAAAAAAAACAAAGGTAAAGAGATGAAAATTTTTTTTATTTTACGCGATCTAAAGATTTTAATTTCATTATTTTACCGTTAATTGTCGACGAGAGAAAGACGGAGAGCCGAATTGACGATCAGATGCATATCATAGTATAATAATTGCAAAAGAAATTCGAGCGCATATAAAGAAAAATCGACTTATATCTATATCTATAAAAATATAACATAACCATAATAATTACTTTGAAATATATTGTATTTCGCAAATAACTATCCAAACAACACGTGTAATCTCTCAGTACTGTCATTTTTTCTGATAGATTTTGATTTTTTTTTTACAAGATTCGATTTCGACTGTTGAAATGATTTGATTTCGATTTTTTTTTTTTTTGCTGTACTTGTTTGATGTGTTTAAATTTTGACCCCGTTATATCCATATACATAGATCAACGATTAGTTGGTATAAGTAAGAATTGAAGAATAAGCAACATTGCGAAATAATGTGAGAAACGAAGAAGGAAAAATATAATGAATGGATCAATGTGCAATGGAATATAATTATGGTTATAATCTACCCGTAAGTGACCGAAAATAAAAATACAAAATTCATGAATTACGTTTTCAAATTACTTGCTAGTGTACTTTGTATATCATGTATATTGAGATTGTTAAATTAATCGACGATATATGCATATGTATCTATTTGTTTAGTATGTATTATATATATATATATATAATTGTGCCATGAAAAAATTATCTGCAAGAATCATTATACAATTTATACTATGTCGATCTTTCATTCAACATGCAATTTCTATTACCTTGAATAAAATAACGAATAACCTTACCTTTCTCGAACTTACGTGATAATAATTCTATACACATTCATGATCAAATTAAATATATATATATAGTGTTTTGACCAAAATAAAATTATGTGTTATAACAACCTTCGTACTGTTACAAAAATTTCAAATTAGCGGATAATTTATTATTCGTTTCTCGTGGATTTTGAATACTATATGTATAATTAATGAATTTTATGCCGAATAAATGTTACATAGAGATTATATTTGGAAATATTTCTCAAACGATGATTTTTTTTTCTTCTTATAATCAAAAGTTAAAATCTTGACACGTCTCACTGTCCACTGACTCGTGTGTAATTGATTATTATAGTTTTCCAGAACGTACTTGAAAAAAAAATATTCACTTTATAATAAACATAATTTTTACTTCGCGTAAATGTTGAGAAAAGAAAAAACAAAATGAAAAGTGAACATTGTTCTTTTATAGTATACTTTAAATTGTTTCATGTGACGAAATCTTTTTTTCCTTCAATAAAATTATGAAATGAAAAAAGAAATAACAATGTAACTATAAAATTAGACGCATAATGCAAGTATGCGTAACCGGAGTTATTTTAATATAATTACGAGTGGAAAAATCTCCTTTACGTTTTACTGTATCTTTCTCAAATAAATCGTATACACGTAATACATGTATGTACGAAACGTAAGCACGTATTATGTACGTTTAAAAAAATCCAGCGAATGAATTTATTTTATTCTTCGCATAGGTGGACCTGATGATGCATACGGTAAAAAAGGAAGAGGAGGTTATAGAAAAGGTGATTAAAAAATTAATAAGATTGAATGAGTGAATAAATAAATAAACTGACGATTGTATTATATACATTATCATTATTATTGTTATTATTATTATTATTATTATTATTATTATTCTCTTCGCAGCATTTGATTTTTGATTTTTCCTTTTTTTTTTTGCGCTTCTATTTTTAAACACTTGATATACTTTATTCGTCTCTGTTTAATAACGGAAGCAGTCTTCAAACAGATATATTATATATAATAATCATTTTTTTTTTCTTCTAATCACATCATATGTATAATATGTACACATTACGATGGCATATACAATACGGAATTATAATATATATGAAAATATCGGTCGTAATATTAAATCGCGATTTTATTACAAACAACGCATCGAGTCTGTATGATTGATGTTACTATAATGAGGATGCTGGAGACTTGAGTGACGTTACTTTTTCATCAAATCGCGTTTTAATCTTAGGCGAGGATTTTTTAGTGCACATTATTATACATATGTATATGTGTGTACATAAAGAATGCGTGCGCGTTTAAGTAAATGATAAATAATAATGAAATAATAATCGCGTAAGTTACGTATATAATATGCAACAGAGATTAAAGCTCAAAGTTTTTAAGCTCAAAAGAGGCACCGTTGTAGGTATTACATTCATAATATTTTTATCTTCTTCATTCTTTACGCGTACTATATGCATATAATGAATTGTACTATCTATTATGTATATGTACGTATATAATGTATGTATATGTATGTTTAATGTGACATGATCATATTATGCGGTTATGACAAACACACGGCAATAAACACAATATATGATAACAATAACAATAATAATAATCGTAATATTAATTATAATTATTATATATAGTAATAGTTTATACAGAAATGATGGTGATTTCTACGTTATACTTTCATTCTTATTTTACTTTTTTTCCTATATTTATCGACGCTTCATCTTAATCTTTTCCATTTTTATCTATTTTTATACATTATCATATTATAACAATTTAATAAGAGCGTCAATCAAGTACCTGTAGACAGGTTTGATTCTGAGTTTTCATTCTTGTTCGTTCATTATTATTATCATATATAGGTATATGTATAAGTTAGAATATTCGACGTATTTTCAATTATTTTTCGTTTTAATTTTCGTGTTTCTTTTTCTCTTTTCTAATTCAATTTCTTCTCTTTCTCTCCCTTTTATTCGTGTTCTCTCACAGACTCTGTAAATGAAATAATTACAGCTTGTAGAACAGTCACTGTTAAATTTCTTCTCGTATTATGTATTCGCTGAGTGAAGCTAAAATGAAGATAAAAGGAACTAACGTTACTCACCTTACATATTAGCAATAATCTTCGTCTAATAATGTATTAAAATAATTTTTTTTTCTTAATTTTTTTTTTTCAAACGTCACCGGGGTTGGTCACGTTGAGGGCAAATGCTGCGCTTGTCTCGCCCTTCTTGCCAATTGCTTTAGCTGTGTATTGGCCGACGTCATCATGCGCACACGACTTTATTTGAAGGGTAAATGATTTTTCACCGTCCGAACTGAAAAGGTACTTGCTGCTCTTTTCGTCAATTGGTTTTCCATCCTTCACCCACGTTACTGTAACGAATTTAATTTCTCATTTATCTCAATTCTACGTTCGTCAATTCCATGCAAAAATGTAAATATAGTACATCATTATTATTCTACCTTTAAGGGGTGCGGTTTCAGTCTGGCAGGTAAAGCTGGCGCTCTCTCCTTCGCTCACAGTTGCTGACTGCGGGAATGTCGTGAACACTGGGCTTTTTGGTTCCTCGTTGGGCACTGTGTAGGGGGGACGAAGAATATGTAGCATATTATTGTTTTTAAATTCAACGTGACAGATAAAGAGAAGAGAGTAGATGCTCGATAGAAAAAAAAATCTAATTCAATATACGGATTTGGAGTGCTTACCAAGGACGTTGAGAGTACAAGACGAGAAGCTCTCCCCGGCATCGTTGAAGGTTTCGCAGGTGTATGTGCCTGAGTCCTCAGGGAATATTTCGGCGATGTTGAGTTTGTATATGTTGGCTTCGTTCGAGTATTGGAAGTCCTTGCTCGGTTTTATTTCCTTATTGTTATGTAGCCATACGACGTCAAACTTCTTAGCCCCGATTATACGGCAGCTCAATACAACGGGTTCACCATCCTTCACGAATTTGCTCTCCAAATGATCGACTATCTTTGGCGCCTTGTCTCCCGTTCCCTTCTTTTTACTGCTGCTTTCGCCGTTTGCCATAGCTAAGCGAGAAGATGGCGAAAAAAGTAAGTACCGGTACATAAAGTTTATTTTCATAGAACTGAATGTTTCCTAAAATCATTATAATTACGTTTTACGGTGAGCTTGCATGATGTCGTCGCTGTTCCGATACTGTTTGTTGCTTTGCAGGTGAACTCGCCCTCGTCTTCGGGGAATACTTCATTTATTGTTAGCGTTGCCACTCCGCCTCTGTATTTCAGGTCCAGAATTTCCGAAGAGCTCAATGTCTGTTGGGAAAAAAAATAAGTGTAACCGAAATCTCACTGAAATTATGTTTTGCAAGCATTCAACAGCAATGTTTAAATCCTTGCGCACATTCAATATGGCCGCCACCTCTTTGACACGCTTGCGATTTCATTTTGGCTCTAAGATTTATTTCAATACTCGTCGGTTGGTTGTCGCTATTTCACACCCAACAAAACAACGGCAAGAATTTTTTAGATGCAATCAATCCCTCTTATGAGTGCTTAAAAACTGAGAATTTGATTTACAAAATTTAGACATTTTTCTATAAGCCTACATATAAAATTATCAGCCGCAAGTTATTTTACAAATAGATTTAACCTTACCTTTCCATTTTTAGACCACGTTACTTGAGGCTCAGGATCACCCCTGATTTTGACTGACAGTTCAAGTTGTTCACCGTCATTTACTGTCAGGTCACTCAACTTCTTGATGAACTCTGGCGCACACATCGAATCGTCAGGTGGGACTGCAGAAAAAAAATGTAATTCTTTAATCTGTGTCTTGCATATGTAGTAAAAACGTGTTTTTTCATTCTTTTTATTTCGAGCATTAGACGTACGGATGAGTTCCTTGGTCGCACTTCGAGATCGGGAAGGACTGCCAGTCGTATCTAATCTGCTGCCGTATTTCTTCACCGTTCTTTTGTCCGTGGCAGCTGTTTCATTTTTGTTTGTGATACTGGACGTCTCCAGATTAGACTAGGTGGAGAAAATTTCGTTTCACATGTTAATTTGATAAATACAAGACTCGTACAGGTGCGGCAATTAATAATTTACAGCTTTGCTCACCTTGTAAGAGGACGAGTTTTGCCGAATATTGCTCGACGAACTTGATACGTTATTATAAGCGGAGGAGTGTGACGTGGAGTTGTAATTTGAACTTGACCGATTCGTTGACGATTGGAAATTGCTGCTCGAATTGCTGTAGTTAGACTTTTGTACTATCACTATCGGCGGTGGCGCTGGTTTTATCGGTTGCTCTATGAACCTTCGATCTATACGTAAAAGTTTTTCATTAAACAGAGGAACAGATCAGCCATTCACTGCGCATGGACATTAATTTTGTTGGTCAGATCTTAGCTTTAAGCAATAAGCAAGAAACCAACAAAAACCTTGATAATGTTAGTAAATTATACGATACGGCTTACAATTATTAAACGAGTTATTAGAATTATACAAAATCATGAAAGTAAATTCTCAGGCAAGTTTAAGAGGTGGTTATTACTATTAAGAGCAATACTATTATGAACATGATTGGTGAAACGGCGATAGATTTCATTCTACTTGTAAGTTTTGTGATATGCATACAATGGAGAGAAAGACCTCGAAAGAATTAGAAGAAGAGAGATTTAGTTTCCTGGTGAAAATATTTTCCTATACTATAATATGTGTCGAACGAGTTATTACTGAAAAGTAAATGACCTGGATTTTGAAATTCTTATCATCCCTTAACTGTGATACTTTGTACTAAAGAATGAATATTTTCACCAATGTAAAATACGAAAACTAGGTGACAGATCTACTGTAAGGAGAATACGTTCAAAATTCTACGAAAATTGGGAAAACGAATACAATATGAGGTAATGAAAAGTGCAGAACATGAGGATATCGAGTTTCACCCTTCAATTCAGGTATGAAACCGGAGAAAAAAAAACTTGTAACTACCTCCAGAGTATAGGAGGTCGTGCGCTAGTTTAGCTTGCTCATCAGTCTCGCCAGTTCCTATAATAAAAGAAAACGCAACAAACTCATAATCCAGCCATCGTTAAAACGATATTATCGATTACATAGACAAAATAAAAAAATAAAGAAAAAAGCACGGAGCTGCTGTTGTATTTGTTCATATGCAAATTTTTGTCGCAGTAAGCGTATCTTAATTAATACGATATACATGTATTTACAATCGCATGTCCATCCATATCTAGTCACGACAATTATGCTTATAGCTGATGACAATCAATGAAGTATTTTTCGTTTGTTTTTTTACATAAACGGCAATCATGTACAATTCCTTAAGTCTGTCTATATCAGACAAATACTCAAGGTAATCCTAAGACTTGAAGCATAACAATATGCAATAGAGGATATTCGTCCCAAGATATTTACACCCTCGAACTCATCCAAGCTGTTTAGTCAACGAAAACGTCGTTCGACTTACCCTCAACAATGACAACACACGTGGTTTCGTCGGTGCCGTGACAGTTGGTAGCTATGCACCGGTACTTGCCGCTGTCTTCAGGTTTGCAGTCAACTATTTCTAGGGTTACCACACCGTCGCTGTTTGTCATTGTGTACTCGTACTTAGATAGCTCGTGTTTGTCCTTGAACCACCTGACCGTCGGTGGTGGTTTACCGCTCAGGCAACACAGCAGTTTGCATGCTTGTCTGCTCTGGAGGACACGAGGTCTAAGAAGGAAGGTGAAGCTCGGTGCGCTTTCGCTGACCTCTTGCCAGAAGTTCCAGCGAAGAGGTTCCCTTGTTCGTACCGGTTGTACTTCCGGTTTGTATTTTGGAATCTCCTTGGGCAATGCTGTGGAAGCGGTAAATAATGAACGAAATTGTAAGTCAAGGACTGACAGTGACACGGGCGAAGAACTAGTCAAGTTCGAAATGTGATGAAGTTTTGGCTTACGCTGAACATTCAAGAAGACGACTTCTTCCCTGAAACCGTAATGATTTTCTGCCCGAATGACGTACTCTCCTCTGTCTTCTAGTTTCACCCTGTTTATTATGAAAGTGTAATCGTCACCGGTGTAACGTTTCATGAATTTCACCGATTGCCGGAGCTCCTGGTTGTTGTGAGACCAGGTCAGCGTTGGTGTTGCTACTCCGATTACACGGCAATAGAATTTCACGCTCTGCCCCTCGTATGCAAACGCGCTTTGTGGTCTGATGACAAATCTAGGCGCCGCTTGTCTGCGATCTAAAAAAAAAAAATTCATGGTCAACAGATTCAGGAAGCATAAGAGGGCTGCGAATAATCCTGAATCGTCGAGATGTTGAAAGAGTAAACTTACCGAATGATGTGTCGTATATTTTGTACTTCTCAATGAGGAGTTTTCTGAGAGCAGAGTATTCCGCAAGACGACCGATCGGGAGAACGTATTTCTCCCAGTTGTCGTACTTGGCGCGAAGCTTGTCCCTGAAACTGACGTAGCGGCTGCTTGCAATTGGTGTTGTGCGGTTGCTGTGGTCCCCGGTGAGCCAAGGATGTAGAAGACACTCGTGAGCGTTCATACGTTTTCTGGATAAAAAATGAGTGAACGAAAGTGAAATTAATGCATCCGTTTCATCAAAATTGCAATATTTCAAACAGTAAAAACGAGACTTACTCTTTGTTCTTAATAAGCAGTCTCTTGATAAAGTCTCTGCCTTCTTCGGATACGTCCCGGAAGGCTTCCTCGTCAAAGTCCCAATCACAAGCCTTGACGTTCTTCAAAGTCTCGATGTCGTTGTCACCAGCGAATGGTGACAAACCGCTCAATCTATTGGTGAAAAGTATTCTTACATATTTCTGAAGCGCTCTTGACCCCATTAATGAAATCCTCGCGTATGCTCGATTTCTTATCATTACGAAACGTAGATGTACTTACAGAACGTACGCGAGGACACCACAGGCCCACATGTCTGTGTAGAATCCGACAGGTTCGCGTTCGACTATCTCTGGAGCAGCAAACTCTGCCGTGCCTGTACTGATCTTGACCACTTCGTTAGGATCCAATCTGGTGGCCAGTCCAAAGTCGATCAGCTTAACGTTCGTGCTGTTTCGTGTCTGGCACATGATGTTTTCTGGTTTGATATCTATGAATGCGAAAAGACGAAACTATGAGTATGATATGAGAATTACAGTGAGCAGCCAGTAATTAAATCACAGCAGAAAAAAAATGCGATGGATAAGATTTTGAATCGTATCATTTGTACCAAGATGAATTATGTTCTTCTCGTGCATGTGTTTAACAGCCTCACAGATTTGGCGCATGTAGTTAATGACCTCAGCCTCTGACATGGAGTAACCTTCGGAGGTGATTCTCTCGAAGAGTTCACCACCAGACAAGCTAGAAGGGAGTGAATAGATTAATCTCATTGGTGTCATAAAAGCTCGAACACGGATTGAGGCGATATGATGATAATACTAACAATTCGAATATTAGGACCATCTCGTCATCGTCTTCAAAGGCATCGTGGAGATTGATCAATTTGGGATGATGAAGTTGGTTCATGATGTCGATTTCTTTCCTGATCAGTTCCTTCTCCATAATGTGTGAAACCGGGATAAACTTGGCAGCAAATATGTTGCCAGTAGCTCTCTCACGACAGCGATGAACAACGCCGAAAGCGCCAGTTCCAATTTCCTCGAGTATATCGTACTTGTCGTAAACGGAGGTGTTCTTTATTTCCACTGGCTGCGGCACGTACTTGCTGTATATGTCAAAGACGTACTGGTCGTAGTCCGTGACCTTCTCGTCGTTGCGGCCTCGGATCTTCTTTCCTGTTTCATCCACCTCGTACTCTTTCTTCTTGAACTGTTTCTTTACAGAATCCTTGGTTGTTATCAAGCCCGTAACATCGCTTGGATCGCTTCGGCCGTAGACGTTCTCTGCCGAAATGCGGAACTCGTACTGATGACCAGGACTCAAATTGGTGACGGCCATCGAGCAGAATCTTGTGTTTCCAACGCGTATCCAGCTCGTCATTGGATGTTCGCGCTTTTCCACAAGGTAGTTTGTGATGTTGCTGCCACCGTCCCACACTGGGGGTTTCCAAGTTAGGGCAAGAGAGTCGTGACCGATGTTTTCTACCTGAGGGAAACGCGGAGGATCCGGACGATCGCTGATCTGTATCTTTATTATAGCTGAGTCCTGACCCAGGTCATTTTCTGCCGTGATACGGTACGGCCCAGAGTCAATCTTGCTGCCATCCCTGATAGTTAAAACGGCGTGTCTCTCCTTGACCTCGACCGCGTAATGGCCTCCAGCTTCGATCGTCTCTCCCTCTCTTACCCATGTGATCTTGGGCTTGGGGTACCCGGTGAACGGAATTTTGATTACGACGTTCTCACCCTTGTCGAAGAAGGCGGTATCTCTGAATCTCGGTGGTACATTGAGCTTTGGAGGTGTCATGATGAAGAGTTCTCCCTTCGTGGATTTGATTCCACCCTTGTTAGATGCGCGGCAAATGTACTCGTCGGCATCTTCACCAAAGACGTCGTTGATCACCAGGTTGCAGACGTCACCCTCGGTGTAGATGCGGTAGCGACATCCGTTTACTATCTCACGCGCGCCCTTGAACCATGTGATGGTTGGTTTTGGGGAACCTGTAATGGTGCACTGGAAATGGGCGTTATGGTTCTGCACACAGTTCGTGTTTCTGAGAGGCTTGACAATTTCGGGCGGTGTGGCTTCCTGTGGGTCCTTGATCTTGACGGACGTCGACGCGCTGGATTCGGGGCTGAGGCCAGCCTCGTTCTGCGCGAAGACCCTGAATTCGTATTGACGACCTTCGATGAGGTTGGTAATGTTCACTTGATTCGTCAGGCTGATGGAGACGTTCACGCGCTGCCATGCCAGCCCACCAACCTCGCGCTTATCTATCCAGTAGCCCTGAATGCGAGCACCACCATCGCTCTCAGGTTTGTCCCAAGAGAGATTAACAAAGTCACCACCGATTTCGATGACCTTTGGTTTTCCAGGTGCCGATGGTGGATCGAAAGGTGCTTTTGCCTTGACGGGATTAGTTCCCTCAAGTGGTGGTCCCATGCCGTTATCGTTCACAGCCATTACACGGAACAGGTACTCCTGGCCCTCGGTTAGACCTTGAACAGTGAAGGTAGTTTCCTTGCAGAATGACGAGACGATTATCCAATGGGTGTGACTGATATCACGACGCTCAACGACGTAGTGAGTGATGCGAAGGCCACCATCGTACTTCGGTGGGTGCCAGCTCAGCGTGCATGTGTGCTTGCTAATGTCGGACACATCGAGAGGTCCAATAGGTGGTCCTGGAAGTCCAGTAATGTAAACAGTGAACGAAGCACTAACGCTTCCGCTATCGTTTTTGATTGTGAGGTTGTAAACGCCTCCGTCATCCTTGACGACATCCTTGATGAATATGATAAGATACTCGTCGAAAACTGTGTACTTGATGTGCGTGGATTCAGGGATCTTTTGTCCGTCTTTAGTGAGTGAAACTTCCATGGGCTGATCTCCGCTGTAATGGATCTTGATCTTGGTGTTGTCGCCTTCTGGTAGGTAAAGGTCACCCGGCATGCGCTCGATCTTTGGTGGTGTTCCAATCTTCAGCCGGGCGGTCGTCGTGGTAAGTCCAAGCGGGTTCGACGCCTGGCAACTGTAGTCACCATCATCGGCTTCCCAGACCTCGGATATAACGAGTCTGAAAATACCACCGATAACCTCAGTTTTGAATCTTCCTCCCAGACTGATTTCGCGACCGTTCTTCAGCCACCTGGCAGATGGCAACGGTTTTCCTGTTGCCTCGCACTCGAACACGTGAGTTTTACCAAGTGGTACACCTTGGGTTACAAGAGGACGTATAAACTCGGGTTTCTCTCCACCCTCGACTTCGCATACCTTCACCGGCATCGTGCATGAGCTGGGCTCCGATTTTCCTGCTGCGTTTACCGCGAAAACGCGGAACTCGTAGTCTCCGCGCTCGATTAGGTGTAGCACAGTGTACTCTGTGTCCATAACATTGTAGTCGTTGCATTTCGCCCACTGAGCACTGCCAACTTCTCGCTTTTCGACAATGTATCCAGTGATTCGGCTTCCGCCGTCGGATACTGGTGGCTCCCATTTGAGATCCACATAGTTCTTTCCTACCTTGACAACTTGAGGTGTTCCTGGCGCATACGGTACGTTGAATTTGCTCTTCAATTTGAATGGCGATGATGGTAGACTGGGTTTGCTCCATCCAGCAGCATTCTTTGCACGTACGCGGAACTCGTATTCCTGACCGCTCAGAAGATTGTAGCAGATAAAGGCAGTGTCTTTGCAAAGATAGTCATTCGCCACTCGCCATTGTACGTCATCGGCCAGGTCACGGAATTCGATCTTGTAGCCCTGAATGCGAGAGCCACCGTCTGTCCTAGGTCGATCCCAGTTAAGGCTGACTTGAGTTGTGTCCCAATCGCTGACCCTGGGTTTACCCGGAGGATCGGGTACGGTGAAGGGGAACTTGGCCATAATAGGCTCATCCGCCTCAAGCGGTTCAGATACGCCGTACTGATTTTCGGCACGGATTCTGAAGCTATATTTCTTGTTCGGTTCGAGTCCAATCACGTCGTAATGAGTGTTACGTACAAAACTGCTAACTCTAGCCCAAATACCTGATGGGTCCAATTTTTCCACGATGTAGTTAGTGATCGGCGATCCACCATCGTCAGTTGGTGGTCTCCAAGAGAGTGTGCAATTCTCTGGCGTGATGTCGGATACGTCAAGAGGTCCTAGTGGCGGCGACGGTTTGTCGACAACAAGTACTTTGCAGGATGCCGAGTCTGTACCGACCGTATTTGTGAGATGAATGGTGTAATTACCCGTGTCGCTTCTCTTAGCCTTCTTGTTTATGTACTGTGAAGCAACTTCAGTGGTATCGAATTTAATTCTGTCACCAGTGAGCACTTCCTCTCCGTTGATGGTCCAGCTAGGTCTTGGTTTCGGGTGCGCAATATAGGGCACCGTGATGGTGAACGGTTCACCTGCGATTACTGTCATATCCCGGATACTGAGGTCGCTGGTTATCTTAGGAGCCGACGATGGTGCGCTGGCTCTAATCGCGTCAGAACCTGAGCTCCATGGTCCTTGACCGGCGGCATTCCAAGCCGCAACGCGGAATTCATAGTCATGATTTTCAATGAGACCTCCAACTCTGTATGTTGTGTCTGGTACATGGGCCTGGGTCGCCTTGACCCATTTGTCCTCACCAATGAGGCGTCTTTCAATGACATAGCCAGTGATGGGTGATCCTCCATCGTGCCGTGGCTTAGTCCATGAGATGGTAATGCTGTCCTCGGTGGTATCAACACCCTGCGGTGTACCGGGTGCTGCAGGAGGATCGAACGGATGTCTTGCACGGATGGGATCAATGGTAATGGCCGGATCTGATGTTCCGTATTGGTTCTCAGCCATAACACGGAACTCGTACTCCTGTCCAACGGTGAGGTTCCTTATGCGAACGAAAGGCGTTGTAACATAACTGCTGACCTTCGACCAAGTTGGAGAGCGCGGTTCACGTTTCTCAATAACGTAATTCGTTATATCAGCACCGCCATTATCCTTGGGTGGATTCCAGTAAAGGGTAAGGGCATCACCAGCAAATTCATCGGCGCGTAGGTTCCACGGTGGTGAAGGTCTGTCGAGGACTTTGACATTGATAGTTGCTGTGTCAAAGCCGGATGGATTACGGAGCTGCAGCCTGTACTGACCGGTGTCAGACCGTTTCGAGTTCTTGACCACAAAGCTGGCGTAATCGTCTGCCAATTGCTGATGAACGCGAGAATCTGACTCGTCCTTGATAGTATCATTAGCAAACCATGTGGCAGTTGGTTTCGGGAATCCAATGTAAGGCACATGTATAGAAAAGTCCTCTCCCGCACGAACTGTGATATCTCTGACTCCACCCAAGTCCATGACGGGCTTGTTCGGCTGTTCCTCCATGAGGATATTGTTACTTGGTCTGCTTGGTTCACTGAATCCAACATCGTTGACTGCAACGATTCTGAACTGGTATTCTTCACCTTCGGTCAGCTTGGGCACGGTGAAAACAGTCGCAGGTACTGGTACCCCGTTAACATCTGTCCATTCGTCGTCACCCTTGGCCTTCTTCTGCACCACATAACCTCGGATCTTAGCACCTCCGTCGCTCCTTGGTGGTCTCCAGGACAGAGTAACAGAGTCCTTCGTAATGCGATCTGGTTTTGGAGGCTCGGGAGCATCGGGACGTCTACGTTGATGTCCCGCAGTGATGGGCTCGGTCGGTTTGCTTGGTTTCCCAGGACCAGCCTCGTTCACAGCCATAACCCTGAACTCATACCTTCCTCCTTCGCGGAGGTCTTGAACGGTGAATGACGCATTTGGTGTTGGGTAGTTGTTCACCTTGAGCCATTCTCCGCCACGTTCCCGTTTCTCAACGTAGTATCCGGTTATCGGCTTACCGCCGGTATTGGTCGGCGGCTCCCAAACCAAGCTGCAGGTATTGGGAGTGTAGCCGGTGACTTCGGGCTGGCTTGGCGCATCTGGAGGATCGAAGGGGCTCTTTGCGACAACCGGTTTTCCGTCGAGAGGCTCAGATACTCCATACAAGTTCTCAGCGCGTACCCTAAACACGTACCGTTTTCCTTCACTCAAACCTTTAGCAGTAAAGCTAGTGTGAGTGCAGTAGCCAGGTACTTGGCGCCAGTTCTCTGATCCAAAGTCGGCGATCTCGACAATGTAGCCGGTGATCTCTGAGCCACCATTGTCCTCGGGTGGAGCCCAGGACAACGAAACCGTGTCGTGTGTCGTCGCGGTATACTGAAGGGGGCCCTTTGGTATTCCGGGCTTGTCGACAACGATTACCTCAATGTCTGCAGAGTCTTTGCCGTGTTCATTCTCTGCCGTAATTGTGTACTTTCCAGCGTCATCACGAACCGATTTTTCGACGAGAAGGACCGTATGGTCGCTCTTCGTTTCCGTCGTGATTCGGAAGTTGTCCGGTAGCCTGGCTCCATTCTTTGTCCAGGTTATCGTAGGCGTTGGCACTCCCGACAATGGTATATTCACATTTATCGGTTCACCAGCTCGGACCTTGATCTTGCGTCCGAGTAGGCCATCCAGGTGAAGCTTGGGCTTTTCTTTCATCGGTCTAGCAGTGATTACAGATGAGGCCTCACTGGGCTTTCCAGCTCCGGCGGCATTCACTGCTGAAACCCTGTACTCGTACTGGTGTCCCTCGGTCACGTGTTCGTCGAGGTACTCGGTGCCCTTCACCGGTTCCTTGTTGACCTTTATCCACCTTCCGGTAGCACGATCACGGCGCTCAACATCGTATCTGCGCAAGAACGGGTAAATATTATAATCGAATATGAATAGTTACCCCTGCATAGTTGACAGGTTCCACTTATTGTACAAAATGGTGTATAACAACCGAATTAACTTCTTTTCTGCTAAGTATTGGCCCTGGATAGAAAACGGCTCTACGTTTTTTATAATTCTATTTCATATTGGCGCTTAATAAAGATTATTTTTGAAACATTGATACATACCCAATAATGGGTGACCCTCCGTTGCTGATGGGTGATGTCCATTTGATTTTGATATGGTCTTTGTCGGCATCGATGCACTCTGGTTTTCCAGGTTGTCCAGGAACAACGAATTGGTTTTTGGCAACGACTCCACGATCGGTTGTCAGAGGTTCACTGCGTCCTTGAAGATTTTCAGCGCAGACGCGGAACTCGTACTTTGTTCCTTCCAGTAGACGTGGAACAGTGGCATGGGTGTTTCTGGGATTAACATAGGTCACAGCAGGCACCCATCCACCGCCGTGGGTGAGGTCACGCTTCTCTATAACGTAACCGGTAATCTCACTGCCACCATTGTCCTTAGGAGGCTTCCAAGACAGCGTAACCGACTGGTTCGTGATCTCCTCGTAGATCAAAGGTCCCTCAGGCGGTCCCGGTCTGTCCAAAACAATCAGCTGGAAGCTGCCTTCGTCGATGCCGCTGCTATTCTTCAGCAGAAGATGGTACAACCCCGAGTCGGTGCGCTTCGCATTCACGGTATGAACGATGGTGTGATACCCGATCGATGTAACGGTTGTACGGTCGGTGGTCATTAAAGGTTTACCAGCGGCTGTCCATTCCACCTCAGGTGCCGGTTCACCAACAAAATCGATGTCGATGTGGAAAATGAGTCCGGCCTTGATGCGGATGTCTTGCAGTGGCGTCTTAATCTTCGGCGCCAGGTATCTCGCCTTCGCTGTTACCGCATCACTTGGTTCTGACGGCTCTGAATGACCAGCCGAGTTGACGGCTATCACCCTAAACTCGTACTCCTGGCCTTCGGCCAGATCGGGTACCGTTGCATCGGTCTGGTTCTGCGGTACATGAACTGCGTTTATCCAGTACGGGCTTCCCTTCTCCTTCTTCTGTATTATATAGCCCGTTATTGGCGACCCGCCGTCGTTCTTCGGTGCTGGCCATTTCAGGTCCACGTGATCCTTGTCCCAGTCCGTAACCTGAATAACGTCATTGATTTTTAAATAAAAAACAGTGATCGCATTGTTCTCGAGCAAAAGATGTAACAGTGATCTTCAAGTTCTGAACTAGCATCACTTACAATCAAGAACTTTTGGAAATACGTAATACATCATTGGTACAATACATCAAATCATTGGTACAAAGTTAGTAGTAGGACTTGAATTCAGCCTTATTTCAACTAAATGTTCTGGTTTGACTGACTTAACTCACGAATTAACTCACAAAAGAAGTGAAAAAGCGAAATCCTTACCTGGTTTATCTAACAATTTACACGATTAGTTAAATACGTGACTCTAAAAATCGTATAACTGTTCAATTTGTTAATCTAGTAAGTACTCTAACTAAGAATGAAAACGTATTGCTAACCTGTGGTTTACCAGGCGCGTCGGGTTCATCGAACTCGTTCTTAGCAATGATGCTCTTCGGTGTCTCGAGCGGGTCGGACTCTCCGATATTGTTAACGGCCCTAACCCTGAAGAGATATTCCTTCTTGTGAACGAGCCTTACAACCTCGTGGTTCAAGGTCGTACTCATTCCAGCATCGGACCAAGTGCCGCGAGTCATGTCCATCTTTTCGATAACATAATGGAGAATGGGGCTTCCTCCATCGTCGCGAGGAGCTCTCCACGCGAGATGACAGCTTTCCTTTGTAATACCATCAACGACGAACGGCGATTCAGGCGGAGCTGGTCTGTCAAGAACGGTTACAGTAGCGCTGGCGCTGCAGCTTCCAGAATCGTTTTCCAGGGTCAGAGTGTAGCGCCCAGTGTCCGAACGAACGGCGAACGGTATTTCAAAGGTGGTGGTAGTGTTGGTGGTGTAAATATCGTGCCGAGCATCAGCCTCGACCGGCTTACCATTGATGGTCCACTTCGCGGTGGGCTTGGGCGATGCGTCGATCGGTATGTCGTACAAGATCTTGTGTCCTGCCTTGACAACGAGGTCCGTTAGCAAATGCTTGTCGAACGTTGGCGCGTAGAAGCGGGGTTTAGCTACGATCGGCAGCGAGGCCTCAGATGGTTCACTCTGGCCACCTTTGTTAACAGCGATCACTCGGAACTCATACTCCTGGCCTTCGGTGAGGTCAGGAACGGTGCCATTGGTCTTGTTCCCAGGTATTTCAACGGCCTTTTCCCACTGACCGAACTTCGGGCGCTTCTCGATAATGTAACTCGTTATAGGAGAACCTCCGTCTCTCTTCGGCGCCGGCCACTCCAGATCCACGTGATCTTTGTCCCAGTCCGTGGCCACGGGGATTCCGGGCTTGTCTGGTTTTCCAAACGGATCTTTGGCTGTAATTGCTTCCTGCCCGGTTAGAGGTATGGACTCACCCTGTTTGTTTACCGCGCGTACGCGGAAGGTGTAATCGTGGCCTTCGATCAAATGGTCGGCCCTGATTCTCGTCGATGGTGCTTCCCCGACTGGGACCCATCGCATCGAATCTGTGTCCATTTTCTCAACCGCGTAGTAAAGAATCTCGGATCCACCGTCGTCCTTCGGCGGTCTCCACGCAAGGTCGCAGCCATGTTTGGTAATGTTTTCGGCCTTCAAAGGTCCTTCCGGTGGCAGTGGTATGTCCAGGACCGTCACGTTTACTGTGGCAGAGTCCTTTCCATTTATGTTACGCGCGGTCAGTGTGTAAACCCCTGAATCGGACCGTTTCGCATCTATCAAACGCAGCTTTGTGTTGTAATCCTCGTTCACAATCTTGACGCGGGGGTTGCTGTTTACGTCGTCTCCCCTGAGTGTCCATTCCTTGGATGGTGGGGGTTCACCGATTACTGGTACATCGAAGTCGAACAAACCTCCAGCTCGGACTTTGATATCCAGCAAGAAGGTCCTGTCGATCTTTGGCGGCACTATATGAAAGATATGACAAAGTGGTGTCAAGAATACAAAGCGAAAATATATCTGGGAGACAAAGAATATTTTACTCACGGTTCTTTGGCCGCGCGATGTGTGGTTTTGTTGCATCTGACGGTTCGCCAGGCCCAGCTTTGTTCACGGCTCTGATACGGAATTCGTAGGCTGTACCTTCAATTAGATCGTTTACTCTACCGCGGTTCACGTCTCCGTCTACTTCTCCGCACTTCTCCCAGTTCGGGCTGAACTTGTCACGTTTTTCAATAACGTATCCAGTTATGGGAGATCCACCGTCTTCTTCAGGACGATCCCATTGCAGTTCAACAAAGTCCTTATCGTAGTCACGAATCGTCGGTGTTCCGGGCTTGCCTGGCTCGTCTGCGGAAAATTGGAATATTTTTATCAAAAAATAGTACTCTAATACTTTCACAATTCTCAACTTCCGGAAAAAAATCAATTCTCATATCTTACCGAATGGATTCTTAGCTTCGATACTCTGCGACGCGGTGAGCGGTTCGGATTTCCCTTGCTTGTTAACAGCGCGTACCCTGAACTTGTACTTGTGTCCAGGAGTGAGGCCGTCGATTTCAAGTGAGGTCTGTGGTCCCTCGGTTTCACCGGCTGGTACCCATCGTCCAGAAGCTTCATCCATTTTTTCAATAACGTATTTTTCGATCGGCTGTCCTCCATCGTCCTGTGGTTCCTTCCACGACAGTTTACAACCCTCGGCATGAACATTGGATACTTTAAGAGGTCCCTCGGGTGGGCTTGGCTTGTCAAGGACGGTAACCTCGACGTAGGCGATATCCTTTCCGTTTATATTCTCCGCAGTAACGGTGTACTTTCCGGATTCTTCCCTCGTCGCCATTCGGACGTTAAGAGATGTTCCGTAGTCAACGTTCTTTACCTTCACACGATCCGAAGTCCTGACGTCCTTTCCATGAAGTATCCATCTTGTGGTCGGCATCGGTTCTCCTGTTACCTTTGCATCGAACGAGAAATTCTGTCCTGCCTTTATTCTGATGTCAATCAGGTATGTGCGGTCGATCTTCGGCGCCAGGTTGCGTGGCTTGGCAATTATCGTCGGTGTTGCATCCGACGGCTCACCGGGTCCGGCTTTGTTTACCGCACGAACACGGAACTCGTACGGCTGACCCTCGATCAGGTCTGGCACCGTTGCCTTGGTCTGGTCAGCGGGCACCTCCAGGGCTTTTTCCCACTCGCCATACTTGTCCTTCTTCTCCACTATGTAGCCCGTTATCGGTGATCCTCCGTCGTCTATTGGCGGGTTCCACTTCAGATCGACGTGATCCTTGTCCCAGTCTGTCGCCTTCAGGTTTCCGGGCTTTCCAGGCTCGTCTGTGACACACAAGCAGAATTTACTTATATATACTTTTAAAAAGGTGTACTGGTTGTACTTTCAAAAAAGTAAGGAACAGTGTGTCACAGGGTCTGATAGACATTCTTACCGAATGGATTCTTAGCGACGGTCGCGTGCTCGGTTACCAGCGGCTCCGATTCGCCCTCAGCATTTACTGCGGCAACGCGGAACAAGTACTCTTTTCCAGGAGTCAAGCCGGTTACTTCAAATCCTGTAATACATAAACAATAAAGATTAGCTTGGATAAAGACAATGAGATCTCCACTTCCAATCTTACTCGAAGATAATACTGACCAGGCTCAGTGGAGCGTCCACATGGAACCCAGCAACCACTTTCAGGGTCCATTTTATCGACTTGGTAATACTCGATGGGGGTGCCTCCATCATCCTCTGGGCGTTTCCACTTGAGTTTGCATCCCTCCTTGTGGACGTCGGAAACTTGAAGAGGACCTTCTGGTGGCGTTGGTTTGTCGGTGACTATAACATTTATGGTCACACTGTCCCTTCCCGAGTTGTTGCTTGCTGTTACTGTGTATTCCCCAGTATCTCCACGCTTCACAGGTCGGATTGTCAGTTTAGTGTTGTAGTCCGCGTTGTCTACAGTGACGCTCTTTCCACTGTACAACGGGATAGCACCGTGACGCCACTCGATGTGTGGTGGAGGTTCACCGATCACGTTGGCATCGAACTTCAGGGAAGCTCCGGCGGAAAGAGTTACATCGCGCAAATTGCGCCTGTCGATCTTTGGAGCCACTACAGAAAGGTTGAGATTATCAATTTTTTGTCCCTTGAATTGAAGAGTATACAACTATTTCACAGGCGATGAAGGTTTAGAGAAAGACTTACGGTAACGAGGCTTGGCGGTGAATGTTTTGCTGGCTTCACCGGGTATTGATTGTCCAGCTTTGTTCACTGCTATAACGCGGAATTGATAGTCGTTTCCTTCGATCAAACCGTGGACTTGAGCTGCGGGATGTGCACTGCTCGTCTCCAGAGCCTTTTCCCACATGGTACTGTACTTATCCTTCTTTTCGATTATATATCCTGTGATCGGAGATCCTCCATCTGTTACTGGCTCCTTCCATTCAAGATCAACTTGATTCGCGGTCCAGTCAACAGGCTCTGGAGCACCAGGCGCTCCTGGCACGGCTGTGGGGAAAAATAAATTAGATACACAAGTTCCAACATTAGAATATCTCGTTAAATTATAACTAACTAAGCCAAACTATTTAAGAAACTCACTGAACGGATCCTTGGCGATAATGGATCCGAGGGTTTCGAGCGGCTCCGACTCTCCCTCTTTGTTAAGAGCCTTGACGCGGAACTTGTACTCGTGTCCTGGAATCAGTCCGTCTACCTTGAGCTCGGGATTCACTGTTTTGGCTACTGGCAGCCATATTCCTGTGTCAGGATCAAACTTCTCGACCAGATATCCCTCAAGTGGTTCTCCACCATCGTCTTTCGGTTTCTTCCACTTCAACGTACAACCGTCTTTGTGCACGTCAGACACGTCCAAGGGTCCTTCCGGTTTGCTTGGTTTCGCTACAAAAATAGATAGGCTCAGAGATTTCCACCATGAATTTGTAAAATTCATAAAGAATTTTTCGCAGAGTTTGTGGGCATGTGTTGTAAAAAGTAGCGTAGCAATACTTACAGACAACAGTTACTTCGACCTCAGCGCTGTCAGAGCCGTATGGATTAACAGCGGTGATTTTGTACACTCCAGTGTCCTTGCGTTCGGGTTTGTCGTTGAAGAACTTGGAGTTGTAGGGAATATCCTCGATTCTGCGGTAGGTGGTTATTTGTATGCTCTTACTGTTTAGTACCCACTCAATCTCAGGCGCTGGTTCTCCGGTGATTTTAACGTCGAAGTAGAACGGCTCGCCTTCGCGCACAGTCAAGTCACGCAAAGTGCGTCTGTCGATCTTCGGAGCCACTGTAAAGAACAGGCAAGAACATCAAAAATTGATCTAAGGCAACGGTAACACGATTATACTGCATTATATAGATACACACATCTTCTAGGCTTCGTGACTATCGATTTGCTGGCGTCTGAAGGTTCACCGGGTCCAGCGGCGTTGATGGCTTTTACTCGGAATTCGTATTCTACACCCTCATCGAGGTTGTCGGCTCGTCCTTTGCACTCGGGCCCGTGTACTTCACCGGCCTTCAACCAGCGGCCGCTTCCCTTTTCTCGCTTCTCGATCAAGTAACCGGTGACTGGAGATCCGCCATCTTTCGTTGGCGGAGTCCATCTCAGGTCTACATGATCCCTGTCCCAGTCTGTTACCTCGGGGCGTCCAGGCGCTCCGGGTTCGTCTGCAAAAAGACAAATCATTACAAAAACCTGAAAACCAAGGCAACGATTGCGAACTCTTTAGACTTCCCAACCTACCGAACGGATTCTTAGCAATAATTCCGTGCTCGGTTTCAAGCGGCTCGGATTCTCCCTCAGCGTTTACAGCAGCGACGCGGAATTTGTACTCTTTTCCAGGCACCAAATTCTCGACGTCCATTTTTGGCTCTTTGGTCCTACCGACGGGTATCCAGCGGCCGGTGTCGGTGTCCATTTTCTCAACGACATAATGCTCGATGGGCGATCCGCCGTCATCTTTGGGCTCGTTCCACTTAAGGCTACATCCCTCCTTGTGTACATCAGAAACCTTGAGCGGTCCCTCTGGTTTGCTGGGCTTATCAAGGACCGTTATTTCGATCCATGCCTCGTCCTTTCCGGAACTGTTCTCCGCCTTCAGAGTGAGCGTTCCGCAATGAGATCTGGTTGCTGATCCGATAACGAACCTCGTCTTGTAGTCTTCGACCTCGATGCTCACTCCGTTGTCACCGTCTTGCAGCTTGACCTTCTTTAAGTACCAGGTCTTCGTTGGTGGTGGTTCACCACTGACTTTAACGTCGAGCTTCACGTGGTTTCCAGCCTTTATTGTCAGGTCCTTCAGCGTGCTGCGGTCGATCTTTGGAGCCGCATAACGGTCCTTTGCTGTCAGGGTCTCACTGGGCTCGCTAGGCTTGCTCTGACCTCCCTTGTTCACAGCCTTGACTCGGAACTGGTATTTTTGACCCTCAACCAGATCTCCTACTTTACCCTCCGTCTTGTTGCCGGGTACTTCAGCGGCCTTTTGCCACTTTCCATATTGGTCCTTCTTCTCGATTATGTACTTCTCGATTGGAGCTCCACCGTCATTCTTTGGCGCCTTCCACTTGAGATCCACGTGATTCTTGTCCCAGTCTTTGAGCTCTGGCTTACCAGGCGCGTCGGGTTCGGCTAATGACAAAATCAAGGGTCATTTGAAATTTCTTATAGTTCTTATACAAAACTTTGCAACTATATCTCAACCACGTTTGAAAGCACATTCTTGCACAATACTTACAGTATGGATTTTTGGCGGTGGTTGGGATCGTCGTTTCGAGAGGCTCAGATTCTCCCTCAGCGTTAACGGCCTTAACCCGGAATTGGTAGTCCTTTCCTTCATTGAGCCCTGTCACCTCTGCCTCCGGAGTTTTGCTCGTTCCACATGGCACCCAGCGACCTGATTCGGTGTCCATACGTTCGATGACGTAGTGATCAACCGGCTCTCCACCGTCATCTTCGGGCTTGTCCCATTTCAATTTACAACCCTGCGCTGTTACGTCAGAAACGTTCAGTGGGCCCTTGGGCTTTCCTGGCTTGCTCAATACCTAGGGAATACAAGTTGACAATGAATATCCGGCTGGTCGGACCTTCCAAATTATTTTACTGTTAAATACGAACCTCAATTTCGACATCAACTTGGTCTGTGCCACTGTCGTTCTTAGCAATTACGGTGTAAGTTCCAGTGTCAGAACGTTTCACTTTGTTCAAGATGAATGTGGTGTGGTAATCCTCGTTTTCAATCTTCAAACGGTCCAAGCTCTTCAGCACAATGTCCTTGAGCTTCCAGGTAACGACTGGCGCGGGTTCACCCTGAATGTCAGCTTCAATACGCAGTAGTTGTCCAACTCGCATGGTCTTCTTTTGCAGATTCTTGCGATCGATACGCGGAGCCACTGCAACGAAAGACGTGAATAATAAAAATTAATATTCTGTATTCGTCATGAACAAAAAAATATGCATCTTCTCGTATCAACGAACTGAACTTACAGAATCTTGGTTTAGCGACAACGCTCTTTGAAGTGTCACTGGGTTCACCAGGTCCGGCTTTGTTGACGGCAACGACACGGAACTCGTACTCGTGTCCTTCCTGAATTCCATTGGTGACTTTAGCCGCCGGGCGATCTCCAGGAACAGTTGCAGCATCAACCCACTGCCTGCCTTCCTTATCGCGCATTTGTACGATGTATTTTTCGATCGGTGCTCCACCGTCATCAGACGGAGGAGACCAGGCAAGGTCAACGAAGTCTTTGTCCCAGTTCTTGAGCTCTGGGCGACCAGGTTTGCCGGGTTCGTCTGAAAGTAGAGATAAATATCGTTAGTCTTACAGTGTTCTCGAGTCCTCCAGTGACCTCTTTCACTTTTTGCAAGTAACCAGCCGCAACTTACCGAACGGATTTTTGGCGATGATTGGTCTTAGGGTCTCCAGCTCTTCGGACTCTCCTTCCTTGTTCACCGCCTTAACTCTGAACTTGTACGGTTTTCCTTCTTGAAGACCCGTCACATTCGCCTCAGGTTCAGTCGATCTACCGCATGGTATCCACTGACCGGTCAATGGGTCCAGCTTCTCAATCTCGTAGTATTCGACCGGAGTGCCTCCGTCATCTTCTGGCTTCTTCCACTTGAGCTTGCAGCCGTGCTTTGTGATGTCCGACACTTCGAGTGGACCCTGAAAGAGAAGGCGAGTGTGTATTTTCTCGAAACAGCATTCTTCAACTAATGTTCAATCCAGATTTTCTACAAATACATTACCTCTGGTTTCGAGGGTTTGCCGAGAACCGTGATCTCAACTTCGGCTGTGTCTTCGCCGACCTCGTTCTTCGCTTTGATCACATATTTTCCGGTCATTGACCGATTTGCTCGCAATATACAGAACTTGGTGTTGTAGTCGATATTATCGATGCGGAGTTGATCGGCCGTCGTAATTTCCTGGTCTTTGAAGTACCAGGTAACAGTCGGGGCAGGTTCACCGATTATATTGATGTCCAGAGAGACGGTGAGACCAGCCTTCACGGTGACCGGTTGAAGGTTCGTTCGGTCGATGTGCGGCTTCACTGTTGAATCAAATCAAAGTTTTGAATCATCACATATAGCTTCCCGTTAAAGTTGGATATGCACTGAACAAGTCGATATCATCATATTTGAATTCATCAATTCTACATATTCTATTCAATATGGTAAAAAATCTTACGCCAACGAGGCTTAGCCGTGTGTGGGTTCGTCGCTTCGCTGGGTTCTCCTGGTCCAGCTTTGTTTACAGCTCGTACGCGGAACTGGTATTGATTTCCTTCCACAAGTTTAGGAACAGTACCCGTGCAGACGGGCCCCTGGACTTCGGCAGCCTTGACGTAGGCAGTTCCAAATTTATCCTTGACTTCAATCACGTAACCGGTAATCGGTGCGCCTCCGTCTCTTATTGGTGGTTCCCACTTCAGTTTCACCATGTTCTCAGACCAGTCGATGATCTCTGGAAGACCCGGTGCCGATGGAGCATCTTCAAAAGAAAATGGGGACATTATTCAGACTTTTTTTTTCTGTGGTTCATGATCAGTTGATCGTGATATTAAGTTCTAATTACCGTATGGATTTTTGGCCAGAATAGCGGCATCCGTTTGAAGAGGTTCAGACTCGCCCTCCTCGTTGACGGCCTTTACGCGGAACTCATACTTCTTGCCAGGTTCAAGTCCGGTTATTGTGTGCTCCGGTTTATCGGGGTCAATGACTCCAACTGGTACCCAGCGTCCACTGGTGACATCCATCTTCTCGACGATATATCCGGTCAGAGGAAGGCCACCATCATCCTTCGGTTTCTTCCACTTGAGTTTACATCCCTCCTTGTGAACGTCGGTAACTTCCAACGGACCTTCCGGTTTTTCGGGCTTGTCTAAAGAAGAATTTACACTTTTGTATACCGCAAGGAAGACGTGGATAATAATCGAGAAACTACGAGGAAAAAAAAATACTTACCCAGGATGGTAACCTCGACCTCCGCCTCGTCAGCTCCAGAGTCGTTAACGGCCTTGACAATGTACTTGCCAGTCGCCTTGCGGCTCGTGTTCGAGAGCTGAATCTTTGTGTTGTAGTCCTCGTTGTCGACTTTCACGTTCGCACTTGTTTCGAGGACCTTGTTCTTGAAGCTCCATGTGATTGTTGGTGGAGGTTCTCCCTTTACGTCGGTCTCGATTTTCACTATCTGACCCGCTCGCACTTTGATGTTGTGCAACTTCTCGCGGTTGATATGTGGCTTAACTGAGCATAGGAAAACAAAGGGCAGTGGTTAAAATCAACTTTATTAAATAATTCTTCTCAAAGTGATGGGAAATCCAACTCTTGATCAACTCACGGTATCTAGCCTTCGCCACGTGCGGTTTTGTTGGATCACTGGGCTCCGACGGTCCAGCTTTGTTAACGGCGCGAACTCGGAACTGGTACGTTGATCCTTCCTTCAAATCTGGAACCCGCACTTTCGTCTCCGGTGTGTTCGTCACCACAGCTTCCTCCCAGTGACTCTTCAACTTCTCCTTTTTCTCAATTATGTACCCAGTTATCGGTGCTCCACCGGTGTTCTTCGGAGGCTCCCATTTGAGGTCAACTCGGTCAACGTCCCAGTCTTCAATTTCGGGTGTACCCGGCTTTCCGGAAACGTCTACACAAATACAAAAAAATCGTTACTTCCTATATACTTCACAGTAAAGTTAAACGTGAAGGCTTATAAAGATGAACTTGTTACTTAATCTTCAATAAATTTGGGAACAAACTTCCTTACCGTATGGATTTTTCGCAATTATCGAACCGTCCGTCTGTAGCGGTTCAGATTCTCCCTCTTCATTCAAAGCCTTAACACGGAATTCGTATTCGTGGCCATCTTGCAGGCCCTTTACTTCCAGTTCAGGCTCTGAAGTGCGACCTACCGGTACCCAACGACCGGTCGACTTGTCGAGCTTCTCAACCAAGTATTCTTTGATCGGTTTACCGCCGTCATCATCTGGCTTATCCCACTTGAGTTTGCAGCCGTTCTTCGTTACGTCGGACACCTTAAGTGGTCCCTTCGGTTTTCCTGGAGCGGCTGAAATCATCGGGGACAATTGAAATGAAAACTTTCGAAAGATATCGATTGGTGCATTGTCTACAGCTAATTGCGATCTGCTTACACAAAATGGTGACTTCAACTTCGGCCTCATCCTGGCCATGAGCATTGACAGCGAGGATCTTGTAGACACCGGTATTCTTTCTCACGGAATCAGTGATGGTTATTTTGGTGTTATAGTCTACGTTCACGATCTGAACGTTTCCTCCCGACTTTACTTCGGTCTTGACGTGGAACCAAGTTATCTCCGGTGGTGGTTCGCCTCGCACGTCAACGTCGTATTTTATCATTTTACCAGCCCGAACAATTATTGGCTTTAAGTTTGTGCGGTCAATTCTCGGTTTCACTTAAGGGGGAAAAAATTGAGGATTAAAATTGGGCTGAAGGTAGGTACGTTTAGAATTTAAAACACACAAGTCCAATGCACACTTACAAGCCTTGTATCTGCAGATCTGCGTCTTTGAAGCGTCCGAGGGCGGGGAAAGTCCGGCCTTGTTCACAGCAATGACTCTGAACTGATATTCCCCAAGTTCCTTGAGGTCCGGTACTTTTCCCGAAAGCTCAGTGCCGGGTACTTCAATGGCCTTTTCCCAGTCCGGCTTGTACCTGTCCTTCTTTTCGATTATATACTTCTCGATCGGCGCACCACCGTCCGATTTTGGGGCAGTCCACTTCAAAGACACCGACTCGTTGTCATAGTCGGTGACTTCCGGTGTTCCGGGCTTCAATGGCTCGTCTGTAAAGCATTAAAAGGTGTTGTACTCATATAGTTCATCTACCTTGTGCCCACATTGAATGTAAATGTTGATAAAAAATTATTACCGAATGGATTCTTGGCGATTGTTCCCTTCTCTGTTACCAAAGGCTCGGAGTCACCCTCGTCGTTGACGGCGGTTACTCTGAACTTGTATTCACTGCCGGGATTCAGTCCCGTCACGTCGAGCTCAGGGCTTGTCGCATTTCCGGGAACTTTGCCAACTCGTATCCATTTCCCAGTTTTGGTGTCCATCTTTTCGACCTCATATTCTTTTATCGGCGAGCCTCCATCATCCTCCGGTTTTTCCCACTTGAGCTTCGCCGTCGTGTTTGTCACGTCCGAAACGACCAGTGGACCCTTTGGCGGGCTTGGTTTGGCTGGAGTGAAGAAAATAGAAGACTTGTCAGAACTTGATGAAAAGAAAAATCTGAAATGCAGAGAAGTGGAAAATCTCAAACTTACAGAGCACTGTCAGCTCAACTGTCTCCTGGTCCTTTCCGTTGACATTCTCGGCTATGATGGTGTATTTACCAGTGTCTTTCCTCACTGCATTTATTATACTGAAATCCGTGTGATAATCAACGTTGTCTATCTTTATACGCTCCGTATTTGTCAAAGGTATATCATCCCGCCAAATCCATGTTGTTTTTGGAGGAGGTTCGCCAATAACGTCGACCGACCATTTGTGCGACCTTCCCGCCTTTATGGTCACCGACTTCAAATTTGTACGATCGATGCGTGGTTTCACTGAAAAAGAGAATCGGAATTACTCGATGTTAATTTGAATTTTGTCCAAAATGAAAACATCCAATATCTACTCACGGTTCTTATGCTTGCAAAGGTGATTGTCGGTCGGTTCGCTCGGTTTTGAAGACCCAGCCTTGTTGTGAGCACGAACACGGAACTGGTAGATCATTTTCTCCTTGAGCCCCTCGACCTTCGCCTCGGGGTTGGCATCTGAGGTTTTTAGAACCTCCGACCAATCTAGAGCGAACTTGTCCTTCATCTCAACGGTGTAGTGACTGATTGGTCGACCACCGTCATTCTCGGGCTTTGCCCACTTGAGGGTAACGCTGACGTTGTCGTAGTCAATGATCTCCGGTTTACCAGGACTGCTAGGCTCGTCTAGAGGACACGCACAAACAAAAAATCGATCAAGCACTCGGTTAGAATCTCGGCTGCAATAAGCCGACAACTTGAAATAACCGTCAAATACAAACCGTAGGGATTCTTCGCGACGATAGCTTCGTCCGTTTCCAATGGCTCGGACTCTCCCTCTTTGTTAACAGCTTTTACCCTGAACTTGTACTTCTTCTTCGGGGTCAGACCCTGGAACGTAAACGTATCCTTGTCCGGACCAACTTCTCCGGCTGGTATCCATCTTCCAGTTTCCAAGTCCATCTTTTCCAATACATAACCAGTCACATCGGTACCTCCGTTGTCTGCTGGCTTCTCCCACTTAACCTTGACGTGATCGGACCGCACCTCTTCTACCTTCAACGGTCCCTTGGGCGGGGTTGGCTTGTCTGTAAAATCCCGTACGTGTAATTAAAAATAAATCCGAAAATAAAAATGACTTCCTTCCCAATTCCGAACACGTTATTCAGCCATTGTGTCAGACGAAGTAGCAGTACAGCACTTTAAATTCAAGTTTCAAAAAGCTTACCCAGAACCACGACGTCAGCGACGCTTTCGCAGGTGCCGGAGCCGTTGGTGAGAACAATTTTGTACTTTCCAGAATCAGGTCTGGTTGTCTTTCGAACGGTCAGTACGCTATTGCGTTCGTACTTGTCGATTGTAAGTCGCTCGGCTGAGTCGGGAATGAGTTCCTTTTCACCGAGGAACCAGTGCACCTCGGGTTCAGGCTCACCGCCGAATTTGATGTCGTACTTTATGACCTGGCCCTTCTTAACGATCAGATTGGTCAGCTGGTCCCCGATTATGTAGGGCTTGACGAAGCGAGATTTCGCTATTATCGGTTTGGTAGCGTCTGATGGCTCTCCTGGTCCAGCCTTGTTAACCGCGCGGATCCTGAACTCGTACTGCGTGCCTTCCTTCAGCTTATCAATAGTTGCCTTTGTTATGTCACCCTCAATCTCTTTGCCCTTGACCCACTCCTTGCCGAACTTCTCCTTGTACTCGATAATGTAGCCAGTTATCGGGGCACCGCCGTCGCTCTCCGGCTTCGTCCACGTCAGGTCTGCATGGTCCTTGTCCCAATCGACCACCTCGACGTTTCCGGGCTTCCCGGGCTCGTCTGTTATCAGATGATGAACATTAGAATAGCAGCATTGATTCCTCGTTGTCTTTTGCAAAACAAAGCTTGAAGTTGAGTGTACCTGACTTTAAGACTTCAAAAGACTTTATGATTTCAGTTGATTTCATGTGATTTCAGGTATCTTCAAATGATTTTACGTAATTTGGAGTGATTTCAAGCGATTTGACAAAACTTTTTTTATAGTGTTCCTCTGACTTCTGGAGTAGTTATAAGCCGCTCACACGAAACTGTGACACACAAATTTGAAAGTATGCAAGCAATGCTGAAACTTACCCCAAGGATCCTTGGCCAGGATGGGCTTGGCAAAGTTGGCAGGTTCACTGGGGCCAAGTTTGTTGACGGCAACAATTCGGAATCTGTATTCTTTTTTGGGTACTAAGTCCTCTACTTTGTAGACACACTTTTCGCCTGGCATCACCTCCCCAACATTTGCCCACTGCGATTTCAAGCTCATGTCGAGACGTTCGATAACGTATTTCGTTATCGGAGAACCACCGTCGTCCTTCGACGGTTTAAAACTAACCACGCAGGAGCTCTGGAAGACGTCCTTGACGTCCACGTCCGTCGGAGGCGATGGGACGTCTGAAGATAATTATTGAAAGTTATTGTAGAGTATGAAACCAGTGTAATTGGCAGTATCCAGTCAAAAGTATAATCTCCAATTAGTCGGGCTACCCGTTTCGTAACATCCTATTTTTTCTTACCTTGCATATTGATGTGTACATCCTTGACTTCCTCGCCCTGTCCGTTTCCAATTTTGATTTGATACGGTCCGGTTTGATCTCTGCTCGGTTTCTTTATCTTGTACGTTATTTTATCGTCGCCAACGATGATCTCGACGTCCTTAAGTGGCAGTGGCTTACCGTCCTTGAGAAGTTTCGCCTCGACTGGTGTCTGCTTGGTGCCATCAACTGCAAAAACAATATTTCATTTTTATGATTGAATAGCAACGTAGCTTATGAACTTTAAAAATGATAATTAGCAAAACGACTCACTTTTGAAAGGCACTACGAATACGAGAGGAGCGCTGCAAGCGCCTTCGATCTTGTCGGGTACGTCGATGATCGGTTTGCTCTCTCCTTTCTTGACGGTAAGGTGACAGGCACTGGATAGTTGCCCACTTTGGCAGGTGATCTCACCATCGTCTTCCATTTCCAGTTTGTTAAATACTAGCTGGTGCTTTCCTCCACCCAGATTCTTGATCTCAACCCTCTCGCTTGGCTCGATTGGCTTTCCGTTAAAGAGCCACTCAGCCGGCGCCGTTTGGTCCTGAAGCTCAACGTCCAACACTAGCTTCTCTCGCTCAATGGCAACCGTATCCTTCAGCTTCTTGTTGAACCGGTTCAAATCTGTTTTTGAATAGGAAAAAAGAAGGTTCGTGATTGCGGTTAAACTTATAATCGTGATGGAATAGTTATATCGGTTTTATTTTGCTAAGACACAGTTTAAAAACTCACAGTTGACAGTGATTTCCGCCTCTGTCTTATCCGCATTACTGACGCACGAATACATCCCTGCGTCTGTCACCTTGGCATCCTTGATGATGAGCTTGCGTTTCCGACCGTCAACCTTGATTTGAACGCTGAAAAAGAACATGAAAAACATATACACGGAGGTGCGCAATTTTCATTTTCAAATTCTGTAGGTACGAGTTACAAAATTTTTTGTAAAGCATAGACTCTGCGCCTTTCACCAAACTATCTCACTGGTAATACACGACTAACCGTTTGTCGGGCTTTATTTCCTGGTCTCCCTTGAACCACTTGACATCACCAGCAGCGTCGTCCAGTTCACAGGCCAAAGTGATGGTGTCTTTTTCGACCATTTGCTGATGCTTAAGAACCTTGACGAATTTGTAGGGATATTCTGCGACGAAGATAAGATATTGATTAGGTTGACGAATGAACCCATGATCTCAACATCACTAACATGGTATTCAGTTCTATATTTTGACCTTATCCTCACTTACCGACAATCGTGAGAACTGTGTCTGTCTTGTCGGTCTGTTTCTCGATCTTACAGCTGTATTCTCCGCTGTCCGACAGTTTCGCACTTTTTATAGTCAACCGACAAACGCCGGACATGTCCTTCGAAATGCTCATGTTATCGTCGTCCTGGAGGAAAATCTTCGTTCCATTAGTTTCTTTTCCAATTTCAGATCAATGTGCAATTCCAACGATGGATACTCACGTCTAACTTGACCTTTCCTTTCCACCAGGACACCTTGGCCATGCTGGAACTGACCTGGCACTCCATGTAAGCTTCGTGTAGAGTGAAGCCACTCGTTTTCTTCGACAATGGCTTGGTGAATGAGTAGGTTGGATCAGGTTCTGGAAATATGTGTTATTCAATTAGTGCCAATTGACTTTCCTCCTCGTTTTTCTGTAAATTTACCATAAAAAATAATGTATAACAATTACCTTCGACAGTAAGGAAGGCGGTGCATGAAACCCCGCTAATATCAATCGTATATTTTCCAGTATCGTCAACTTTCGGTCCGGTGATGATGAGCTGATACGAGTCGTTTTCATTTTTGAACTTGTACTTCGCGCTGGCGAAGAGTTCCTGTTGTAGAAAATAGAAAAACAGGTGCGTATTGTGTCAGTGGAAACAGTAGATTTATTCCATTTACTTTTGGCAAACAAATTATCATTTGAAAAAATCAGGTCTTACATCTTTCCTGAAAAACCATTTCGGCTTGCAGTTTGGTTTAGTGAAGTTTGCCTCGAAAACGACCTTCTTGTCTTTTCCTTCCTTGGCGTACTGATCGACGAGGGGCTTCAGGAAGGATTCTGGTTTCTGTACGTTCGTAAAAAAGAATGAAAAAAAGAAAAATCACAGAATTAGTTCGGCGCATAAATTGACCTATGAATATTAGAAATATACATCTATATATAAATATATATATATCAAGTAACAATGATGCCGATGAAACAGTACATAATGCGTGAGAATTGTCGCCAAAATTTTCTAAAAAATTCCACCTGTAAAAACGATGAAAAAAAAAAACTTCATTTCGCTCGCTTAAGATGTATAACAACTCGTTGCGGTTATTGCGCATGTACGCAATAAAATTGGGTGCGTAATTTGAAAATTTCTCATATACGCAAAGATGTTGTAGGCTTGAAACAGTCCATATGCCTACAAAAGTAAAAGTGTTAAAAATTGTGATAAAAATTAAAAATTGGAAAACGAAGTCCGAAATATGGATGAACGTGTTCCGGGGATGGTTTATCTACTCGACTATTAATTGTTTTGCGAAACATCCAGACAGAGGCATGCTCGATTTTGTTAGATCGATTGTGGAATGGTGTGACCAGTCGTCAGAATAAATATGTACGAAGTAAATATAGTTTACAATATCCATATCGATGCGGAAGAGATGTTATTGAATAAAAGTAAGACAGTGACGATGATGTTCCGATATCGTTTAAAAAATGTCAAAATTGAATTTTGCTGTTCAGCAAAAATTAGGGTAAAAAAAAAGAAAAAGAAAAAGGTAAAAGAAAAATCGACAAGTGGATTTGAAAATTCAAAGATCTCGTTCGATTTCGATGCTGAACAATAAAATTGACGAAATGATGATCTGTGTTGTGGATATAGAGATACATCGATTATACCATACAACATCGAAGACAATGACGTTAACTGAAACAAGAAGAATAAAAGGATGAAGAAGATGACGAATACGATAAAGTTGAAATAAAAGAAGAATAACTGTGAGGAAATACGATGCGAAAGTAATTGTTTCGAAGACAACGAAAGAATTACGTGAAATAACGATGAAGAGCCGGCTGACACATCGTATGAAAAGTTTGAACTTTGAATAACGTGTGAAATTTTTTTATCACAATAGAAGAGAAAATAAGATTCGTGATAAATGGACGTAGAATTAGAAGATGATGATGGTGTGATTCTACTGCAGTTTACACAGACAACTGACGATGAAACAAAATGTAATATCAATCGTAATCTAGCGATGGTTCGTCCAACCTCCCGTTTGTCGAAGTGGTGCAGGATTGGCCAGTCGGGTATTAATTCGGCCAGGGAAGGCCTACGACATCCAATTACAGTCTAGAAATAAGAAACACACTCCCAGTCACCCAAAACGTGGTATATATACGTCGTGTAAGGACTAGACTAAAATTTATACCGTGTGCAACGAACAACAGTTCAAAAACGAACAACGAATATTCGCGAACCATCTCGACACACTCTCGGCAAAATTATTTCTACTAGATGCACAACAATGGACGAGCATACACACGATACTCAACATTAACGAAGAATTACAAAAGTAAAAAGCGTGACAGATTAAGAAATGTCCGAAGTTCGGTTACGTTGTAATTGTTCTATAAAAAAAAAGACACTGCATTTATTTGGCCAGCGAAAAAGTTCAGCGGTACAAGAGGTTTGGACTTTCTTGAAAAATTGTTTATTTTACCGATATAGTCAACGATCGATGATTAAAACAATTTTTTTTTTTCTTCAGTCTGAAAATGAAGCTTCTCCGATTACAACCAATAGTAACTGAACCTCGTCATTTATACAATAATTAGTTTATTTATTTCATCTTGATGCAGTCACGATATCGAAAATAATTTTTGAATAAATTAATAAATATACCAACAACATGCGACAAATCTCTTTTACACATATCGTTCGTATCTTATCTAAAAACGTAGACAACCTATGTTGTAGAATATTTATATCGAAATCACACCAAATTATAAATGACATTATGTAATAAATAACATACAATATACGAACATGGAACTAAAGACAGAAATTAATCGAAAATGAGAAACTGAAAATTTATAAAAAAACGAAATAAGGTAAAATATGGGCAAAAAGTTATTGAAAGATGCTGAAAGTGCAGTGCAGAAAAACAGAAACTCAAAATGTGAGTCGTCAAGTTTAAAACGCGACCGCACAACGAGAGCTGAGGATTACAACAGTACGATTCCTCATGACAATAAAACTGTCAACGAAGCAAGAAAAGTGATTCAAAACCTATGCTGTGTAAAATTGAAAAATTCACTGCAGACGGGAAAAAAACCGTGTTCTATTGGGGCGGAAATATGGCGTCCTGTGATTTGGTGCTAAAAGACTTCAATCGAAACGTATTTAAGTATATGAGGGATTATTTGTCAAGTTCTTCACTCGATGTAACAAAATTACTGCACAGCAGCTAGCACAAGGTGTTTGATAACTTGGTACTTGCATAATTTACAGAAAATGATCAGCTGATTGTCTCTTCAGCGCCATATTGCCTTGTCTTGTTCTGATTTTTGTTCCCAATAGGTTAGGGTAGGTATATTCAATTAGCAATAGCAGAAGGAGGAGTTAGGTATTTAGTAATTCGAAAAAAGCCTTAACCCGCATCCCAAACCGCGGGAAAAACGGTTCATTGTCTGATAACGTTGCCTAAATAATTTTACACCGTTTTTTTAAAATCGAAAAGAACAAAATTTAACCTTCAACCGAAAAAAAAAAAAAAAAAAATTAACCCGCAGCGAACAATTTTGCCCTAGAGGCTTGAGACAAGGGGATCTGTTTTTTTTTTTTTTAATGGGTTTATTAGCTGAGTGAATTAGTTTATTGTTAGTTATTGACACCGATATTATCATTGTCCTTATTATGATAGTTCGAAACATAAATTGGTATAACGTGGTGATAAAAAAAAAAAAACAAAAAAAAATGAAAATGAAGCTCGAAATATTTAGCCAATTCTTATTTATGTTTTGTTTTATTTTTGATTCTTGTTTCTATTTTTTTGAGCGAACCTTCTCTTTTTCTCGTATCATTAGCGTTGGCCAGTCATCACCAATTACCTCCGGCAAGCTCGGCCTGCGCTGGATATCGAAGACGTCCTACATGCGCGATATACACACACACATAACATGTTAGTACATACAGGGAACAAAAGTTCCCATATTTAAAACCCTTGACGAATACCGATTTGCCGTGTTCAAATCGCAAGTTATTTTTATATCACATTGTCAACTAAGTTAATTTCACTTTCAAGTTCAACTCGATTATAGTAAGTTTTTTTCAAACGAAAGAAAATCTTTCGTTATTCGTTATCGAAACGGTGATTCGGTATTCCAGGGGACATTTTACTGCGACATTTTTTTTTTTTTTTTAAACTTATAGGTAATGCTTTCATTTATTTATTTGTTTTTTTTTTTTTTTTTTTTATGCATAAAATAATTTTTTTTATAGATGGTTTGTTTATATTTTATATTGGTATATTTTTTTTTAATTATATGAGCGATATTAGTGCTTTGTAATTGGCGTTTGCACAGTAAGATAGGCTTAAGTTGTATAATCGACGTGATTGTTGTGATATAAAGTGTGAATTGTAAAAAGTTTATTAAATTGATTTACTTCCATTAATTGCTTTTTTCTTTCGTTTCAAGAATTTGAATACGTACTTGATATTTCCTAATTTGCCTTTAACGTAATTCGCAATTTTATAAAGAAACTTGAAAAAATACTTTTAGAAATTTTCGGTGTGAGAAATTTTGATGAAACAGAAAAAAAATTTACGCTACGCTGAACATAGTGACCGGAACACAGGTACAGGTATTTCATGAAAAGGGTGTTTGACATCAAAAAATTTTGTTCTCGGAATGAACATTATCACATTTGACTATCTGCCTGACTGACTGTGACAACGTTAATGGTAAAAATAATTTTAGAATGAGAGATAAAGAAAGAAGTGAGACGAAGCATTATCTGTAAGTATTATATACGTATATATACATGTATTTAAATAATCTGACATGAGAAGAAAAACGTATTATATGTATCGTTTAGTTAGTGACGGACAATTTAGGATGCGGGACTGCACTTAGTTACTGCCGATACAATCTGCTTCGGATGTTCGTTGTATCTATTTTTTAATTTTCTATAGAAGAAACAAAAGATCGTTACCAGAGTAAAGTTTTAACCATACAGTAATGGTGAAAAAGAGGCGGCGACCAGGTATTATCAATAGCAATAATATTAGTTGTTTCGAAAAAACCGGACATTCAACCCAAATCGATGAAATCGCTCAGTTTGTATCGGTCAGCGTTCAGTGATTGATGGTATGAAAGATCAAAATGAAAGAAAAACAAAAAATTGAAAAAATGTAAGTGGAATGAGCCGGGGGTTTTTCGTGGCTATTAAAGATGAGCCTCCATCACGGTTAAGCTCTTAGATTCTCGTATGTAAATCGCTCAAAATCAGATGCATCAGCTTAAAGGCGTAACGTGCATGCGCGACAGCTCGAATCCGAAGTATCGACAACCAGAGAGAAATATGCTCACACTGTAACCGGATCGTAATTAACTGGTAAAGTCGTTTTCGCACCACATCTAACTCCGTGTGAATAGAATCTAGCACAACGGACATCTAACAGCTTGCGTGAAATTTTTTATGTAGCGATATTCGCGTAATTGACCGAAAACCGACGTCAGCTGATCGCCCAGAGCGCCGCCATGTTGCATCCCAAGACTAGCACGGCGTTCGATATTTGAAATTTGAAACCGTTCTTTGCTGGTCTATGGATACTACCGCTATCTAAAAATTTATGCAAAGAGCAGCAGGGCTCTTGATAAATATCTTGAAGGTACCGTCTAATGTTCGTAATACTCGTTTTAGTGTGTAAAAATCCAAAGCTGTAAAATGATCCGAGTTGTCAATTTTTAAAAATCCGCCAAACTTGGCGTTCTTAATACATATACTGAATGTATAATAAAATGTAAGTAAAAGTCAAATGTTTCTCCGCGAATAAGAAGCTGATACGTATATTATGTACCGATTTTAATCTACAAATAAATCGTGTAGGAGGTACTTCGTTTCCTGTTGCTGATGGGATTGAAAAAGCTTCGATTTCGAGGCTCGTCGAAGCTTTGTCGAAACCGGAATGAGGCTAGCTGAGGAAGCTGATCACTTATTGAAAAACGCGGCTTCTACCAAGATCGGAGATGCCGTCTGCACATGTCGGCCTCATTTCGCTGCCTGAAGCTGCACACTTAATCACTCTTCACTTCGCACACTCTCGGTTATAAATTCTTGTTGGGTATTAAAAATTAATTGATAATGTCACAGGGATTATCAGGTATATAATATCAGGTGGTCTGCACGATGGAAATTATATTTGTGTTAAGAGTTAGTTGCAAAAAGTATAAACAATCCAATGACCCTCCGTTAAGGAGGTGAAAAAATTTATTTTTCAATTTTTAATTCACGTACGTACCTAGCTGAAAACGAAAAAAATAGTATCAATAGGAAATTTGGACGAGGGTGCGAAAAGTAAAACAGACGAAAAAAATCAATAAATAATAGAAAAAACGATTATACATTTTTGTAAAATAAAAAATCGTTAGAACAAACGAATAAACAAACAAATTGTAAACAGTGAGAAAATAAAAGTTAAACAAGAAACACAATATGCAAAAGCTTGTGGACAATCCATCATTCCATTTCAGTTACGACGATGTTGCGTATAGATTAAAGTGACGAGAAAAAAATTGAATAAAAAAAAAACAAAAAAATTAAAATTAAAACATCAACGAAAAGGGTGTATAATATTTTCTTGCCCATATCACGACAGAACGCCAACGACCTGACGAATCTAAAACTCCAAGACAAAGGACTAAGAAACGAGGAGAAAAACTGCAAAGAATTATTAACTTTTTCCCGTTATTTGAACAAAACGAAAGAAACAATTCTACTCCAATGTTTTAATTTCATTTTTATGGTGTGATTCATTAGACCGAAGATGAGAATCATTAATTGACGAATTAGTGTAAAGGTAATGTGCGTATGTATAATAATAATTGGTGATTATATTTCTTAAATTTTTCTCTTTTTTTTTTTTTTTGTTTCTTTCTTATGGGAAGTCGACAAAGTTTCGTGTGAATATGTTTAATTTAACAGTGGTAACGTTCAGCGTGGTAAGTAGGTAAAGTATGAGTGAATTCGTCAATCTACTGGATACTAAAAGTTATAAAACTTGTATTAAGAGTAGAATTTGAAAGAGCACTATACGGTTGTTGGTGAGATAAAAAAAAAAATGAAATGGACTAATATCAACGCCAACTCTTTCATGGAGGCTCATCGTTTCCTATAGCGATACTTTTTAAACCCATGATATGATTGCGTTATTTTAATAATCAATTTTTAAAATCCCTTATAATCCGGGATAATGTGTTTAAGGAATGATTATTTTCAATTTAAACCAATTTCGAGTACTGATAATAAGGTGTTGAGAATTAAGATGATGAATCTTTAGGAATATTAATTAGGAATGTTTATTTAAATCGTTTTGCAATTCGACTGGATTCCTTCTACTAAACAATCGTCAATATCTTTCGTTGAAATTTTATTTTGAAACAATTTCGATAACGGAATCTCGAACAGATGTAGGACACAAAATACGAAGGGGAAGAAAGATGATTTGTTAAAAATCACCCGAGTACAACTAAATACAAATATCAACGTAGTCGGGTAAAATTTTGATGCAAAAATGACACAAATCACAAGTAACGTAACGAATAAAATGTGAAAAAAAAATAAATAAATAAACAAATACCGAGTATTTCCAGAAGAATTGCAAAACTGCATATATTTATCGATTTTGTGTTTAATTTCGTTGATTAAAAAACCTTCAACCAGCTCCAGTTAGAGTCCATTTTCTTGCCGATAGGAATACGAGCGACTTCCTCTCCTTCGGCGATGATCGCTATCTCACCATCGTCCTCATACCAGCCAGTTTCATGCGATTCGCTGCCTTTCCGTGGCTAATACAGACAGGCTATTTGACATTTTCACCCTAAGCCCGCATTGCGGTCTGCAATTTTCACCCTCAGCCATTGGCCTCAAGCGGACTGCTTGTCCTTTCAGTGATTGATAATAACGATATTCGACGAATATCACGCGAGTTCTCTTACAATAGACAATAATTTTGTCAAAGTAAATTTTGCGACACAGCGATTGATTTATATACATAAATTCGCAAGCGTCGGTTTTAAAATCCTGGTAATTTTACTTAAGGATTTTCAGCCATGTGTTTTAAATTGCCAAGTGCATTGAATTTCGATAGTATAAATTAAACCCTCGAGTAGATAAGTAATTCCCGTCACTGATATAACGAGACGTTTTTGCATACGATGCACTGTTAGTTATACGAATACGTCTCTGTTGATATGTAATTTACAACATGTTACATAGGGATTTATATACGTTAATATTTACAATAATGAGTCATCACGTTACATACACAAGGTGCAAGATTAATCAACGTATACTGTAATATGCAAAACAGTAATAACGACCAATTTTTCCAACGATAATATACAGAATTCATATGTTACCTGCCAATTTTCCTACATATTTATGTATCATTTACATGTATACATATATATGTATATTTGGATGGATCATTGTAAGTTACACATGTAGAAAATTTACATAGACGAACATCGATGCGCTTAACGGGGTTATTACGTAATGTATGATAGTTTCAGTTGGAAATTTATTTCAACGCCTCAAAATATCGATTTCAGACGTATCGTTTTTTTTTTTTTTTTTTTAACGGGGGCAAAAATAGTTGCATCGAATCGAATATAAAGTCACAAGATGAAAAAAAGTGTGGTTTGTCTGACGCGCGAGGAAATTATTGAAGAGTTTTAAGACGGCGTATGCTTTGCAACTTGGGTTCAATTAACCGTAACTTGAGTTGCGTGAGGGTTTTGGAATTTGTAATTTTTATTTTTCTATTCACCACACAGTAGCGACTCGATTACGGGGGATAAGTATAAATCTGCGATTTGGAGCAATACCGAAACGATATGAATAGTAAAAACGATGGCCGGCAGCGACTTACCTTTTCAACTTTCTTCAACGCCGGAATTGGCTTCTCGACTTCCTTGAGGTCGACTTTCTCCTGTTCGCCCTCGTCTCTGGCCCATTTTTGGTACTTCCTCTTCCTGAGCATGGCTCGGAAGTCGTTTCCACTCGCGTCTGAGTGAGAGAAAATATAGCAAATGTTTTTTTTTTTTTTTCATTTTTATTTGGATATGAAAATTCAGCCTAGACGTAGCGAAAAATCGGCGATATCTTAATTAATTAATTGATTAGTTAATTACCTCCGACGTAAAGCTGCATCTCGGCCGAATCCTCGCCGTGGATGTTGCTGATGACAATTTTGTAGGTTCCCTCATCGTTCGGCTTCGCTTTTCTCATGCAAAGTGTTATCGTGTTCGTTTCGGAGTCCGTGAGGAACTTGAAACGACCGCCTTCTATCAGCTCCGTTATTCCCTTGTAGAACTTGAACGTTGGGGCCGGATTACCTTCCACCTGTACGGTAAGGTATGCCGTCGAATCTGGAATAACGTAGTCGGAATGTCTATAAGTCGAATAACGGAGGCAAGTTGGGGATGAAACCCCGATAAACGAATTTCATTATGAGAATAAAAATTTCGTTCGTTTTCGTAGCATTTCGTTACGGCAGATTCGAATAACAAAAGCAGCGCGCTGCGGTTACTGAGCAACATGGCGTCGGACTGCATGATCAGCTGATCGATTCCGGCGAATTATGCGAACATAGAGCTAGAGGAAAATCTTGTGCAAGTTGTTAGCCTTTAATCTTCGTTCGACAAATTGATCCGGGGTAAAAAACACGAGGAGTAACTACTTTTATGACTAAATACGGGCCAGCGAATGTGGCGACGCTGCTTTGCAGGTTCGTGTGAGCAACATGGCGCCGGTCCGCGTGATCAGCTGATCGATTCCGGACAATTATGGGAACATAGAGCTAGAGAAATATCTTGTGCAAGCCGTCAGCCTTTAATCTTGGTTCGACAAATTGATCCGGGGTAAAAATCTTGAGGCACAACTACTTTTATAATCAAATACGGGCCAGCGAATATATATATAGATAAAAGTTCTCACCTTCACGGGCGGAATACGAGTCCTCGACATGGACGATTTGCGGGGGTCCACCTGGACCGATGTCTCGCAGAGGAGTGCTGGGTTCATTGATTCTATTCTCGAGATCCGCCACACTTGGTCTTCGGACGTCCGTGCTTGGACGACGACGCTGTACGCACGAACAAACATCGTTGTAAAAACCGAATAGCGAGTTAACGATTAAACGCGAATGCTGTTGTTGAAGGAAGCGACAAAAATTTTGAAAAACCAAATAAAGACATTGAATTTTCAAAGTTACATGTTTACTCAGATATTGGAAACGTTATTCACAGCTCTACGTGATACAAGGTCGACTATATCATTCAAGAATTGTATTGTACACAAAATACGTAAATTGAACAAGTACGAATATTATTTACAAAAATTGAATAATTGCAAGTATTGATTTTACTTTTAGTTCGTACAGCAGACAACAAAAATTTATTTACGAATTAAATTTTTTCTACAGAACTTTAATACGTTACGAGCTGTGTTTCTCAAGCAATTATTATATACACCTAATAATAGTATTGTTATTATTATTTTTGTTGTTCTTACAGTTGTTATATGTAGTAAATATAATATAATATAACATAATATACTGATTAGCACATAGCGATGATTAATTAAATTTGGAAGCATGTTTTAACACGTTCAAATCAAAGCTTGGTGTTGTTGTTTAGTTACAAAATGTCAGGTTTAGTCACGTGAGAAATATTTTATATATGTCGTATATTTTACATATATATAAATATTGCCCATATTTATTGTTTTGTTATCACAGCTTTTTATCGGGGATTGTGACACTGCGGATTTGTGTCACAATTATTATATTAGTTACCTCGAGTTAATTGTTTTATCATTATTATTACATTACTAACATTGATAAAAAAAAAAAAAAAGAAATTCATTAGTGACACTAAACACCGATTTAATTTTCATATACGAATCCAGAAATAAAACACAGAAATTAACGGCTTTCTGCTAGATGATTAACAAAAAGAAGACAAAAAAAAAAAAAGAAAAGAAACTCATTAACGCATCGAAAAAATTGTTCTTATTTTTCGTTCGACTGCGTGTTATCTTTTTGTGTATGAAATTCTACACTTATAGTTGTTTTGTAGTTACCAAATTTTTTTGGCTCAAGGTAAAAGGGCAATATTACGGTCATATTTTAATTCCATTTACTTCATGACGTTTTTGTTGTCGTTCAAGGTACGTATATATATATATATATCGATATTGCATAGCGTGCAAGTTGTTTGACCGTGATTTGAAAAAAAAAAAAATTTGATATGAAAAACCGAAAACTATAATAACAATTTACAGTAAGAAAGGAATGTACGTTGCCTATGATATAATTTATTTATACCGCGTGAAGGAAAAACATATATATGTAATAGTATGATGGTTAAGAAACATATAAGGTATGTTATGTAACAAGAGGATATTTTTGGATTTTTGTGAGAACATATAATATATATATATACATCAGATTTATCATGTAATATATGTTTCGATAAATATAAAGAAATGTGTAATGTGAAAGAATATAATGTATAAGTGTGCGAGGGAAAAAATGAATAATAGAAAACAATGACTGTTCTTTTCTTTCATGTGTACGAATTTATGTGAAAAACATAAAATTGATGAATAGATGTAAAGGAAGATGAAAAAAATAAGAAGAAACGTGAATAAAACGCGTGTCACATATGAGGAACAAATTCACGATTAAAAAAAAATCGTAAAATCCTCTTCAACGTATGTTAGAATGAAAAGAAATATGTGTCGTATGAAAATTTATGATAAAATATTTCGTACAATCTAAAACAATATTCAATAAATACATCGACCTGTAACTCAAATGTGACGCGAATTTTCGTAATGAATTGATTATTGGTTGTGTTAATATCAACACGGATTATATGCTTCAAATAGAAAATGGGGGAAGAAATTGTGAAATAAATAAATACGGACAATTGATACGGGTAGATGATTTATACAGATAAGAAGAGAGAAATTGTGTAGAAATAGGAAATGGCAGAATGAGAAATAAAGAGATCTGAAGAAATTAAATAACGAACGAACCGTGTAAAAATTAATTGAGTAAACAAAAATAAAAATAGTTCATTTATGTGTATATGTAGGTATATGGGTATGTATGTATTGTGAATAAGAGACGAAAATATAAGAGGATATACGTAAATAAATAATAAAAATATTCTAATCAACTGACTACGTAATTTTGTGTTACCACAATAAATACATGTAATGAATTGCGCATTTTGTGAATAGAATTGTATTATTTACGGTCAAATTTTCTAACTAAACACGTATCTGTACGATGGTTTTTTTTTTTTTCATCTTAGGTACAAGGAAAACATTGAATTAGGGTTAAGAAAAAAACAAAAATTAACGACTGTTCCTTACTAATTTTCTACTCACTACGTCCAGCAGCTAGCTCTAACATATATGTATAGGGTATGTACAAATATGACGTGTAACAGCGTGTTATCCACAATAGTTGAATTCTAATTTCGAATTTTTTTGGTGTCTTTTTTTTTTTTTTTTTTCTTTTGACTCTTCCAGGCTCAAGTCTACACATGTGCACTCTATTAAATATGTACACAAACAAAGTATCATACGTGAAATGTATTATTGACAAGAAAAAAATGACAAAAAAAAATAAAATAAAAAATGAAAAATCAATTATACTTGACAGAAAAAAAAAAAAAAAAACATATTTACAATTCTGACAATGACATGACAAAATTCGAAGAAGACAAAGAAAGAAGAAGAAGAAGAAGAAAATGTCGAACGATAGAAAATTACAAATGTGTAATAGTTGAATCATTTGTTTTTCTCGCAAAAAAAGACAAGGTAACGATTGACATATAATTCAAATCGGAATAGAATGATGAAAAAATTGTCATGTCAAAACAGTTTTAACGTATAATATCTACCAAGTCGACATACAAGTGTGAGCACGAGTATACAGGTAATATATAACATGTATACACATATAATGTCAATATTTCTGTACACCTATAAAACAATAACTAATAATATTCAATTCAAGTTCGACCATATAATTGCGTAACTATAGCGGCGAGATTGCTGTTCGATCAGTTACATCTGTAAAAATAAAAACCGTTTACAGAATAAAAAAAAAAAAAAAAGAATCGAGGAAAAATAAAGAAACACGTTCACGGGACAAATTTGACTTGATTTTAATATTGAAATATTGAAACTTGACATCGAATTAAAATGAGAAATGTTTTGATTTTCATTTAACAGCATTGTTCGAAATCTCGATCCACGGATTGTTAAATGTTGTTATGTATTTAGGTATGAGAGAGAGAGAGAAAGAGAGAGTGAGAGACAGTAGTTACGCCAATGGTAAAAACCGAATCGTAATATTACCGTTATTGTATATATAATATTTTTAAAATAAACAAGTAACTTGACCGAGAGAGCGCGTATATTTGAGCTAACCTGTTTTTCGGACTGTAGTTCACCAGGACGCCCGATCCTATTCTGTATATCCGAGAAAAAGAAGGATGAGATAATAATTTGTAATAAAAATTATAATAAACGGTGTAACGGTGGCGGTGATGGCGGGGGGGGGGGGGGGGGGGGGTGCCTGAGGATGGAAAAATGGAATGAAATAATAGTTCTAAAAGAAAATTAAACAAAAAAATAAAAAATAATATGCGCAGGTTGCATAGTGATAAATGATAAAGGTATTATATAAATTGTAAAGTATATAATGTGACCAAGTAACATATTGCATCATGGGGAAAGAAATTATAGCCTGAACGTAAGACTAAGAGATTATAAGTATATAAAAATCGCAGCTCCAAACCAATCAGCTAAAAAAAAGTTTTAGGATTATTATTATAATTTACCCATTATTAAATCATTATCATTATTATCCTCGCATTAAATCGTATTAATCCTTGCTCAAGCAATCGTATGATAATTGTGAACGCAATTTATTTTTATGCGCAAACAGGTAAATAATGTTCAAAATCGCAAAAATCGCGTTATTCGCCAAGCTTGATTATATTATATATTGCGTATGTGAGGTAGAAGTTTAAAATTGTTTTTTATTTAATTTATTTTTTTTTTTTTCTCGAATTTTGCTTGCTTTTTCCGTTGCTTTTATATTTTATTTAAATGTCATAATGCACGCCAGCTGTATGAGAATAAAACGTGAGTTTTTTTTTTTAATGTGCTTTACGGTTAAGTAAACGAATTAAGAGAAAAAGAAGAGAAAAACGCTCTTAGCCCGATTATTGCAGCCTGCAGCTCAGTCACTCCGATAATTATATTATATATAGATCCGACATTGGCAGCGAATCGTATATATATAATAATTTTACGGTGTGCCGATATATTGTGTTGTTAATTAAGTAATTATATCACCGTCTCGTTGATTCGTTTTCGCGTGAAATATTTCCCCGTCGCAAAATTTTCATTTCATTCTTATTGCAAAATGAGTTGATAATTACTATATTATTACTATGTTATAATATAATAATTAATTGAAAAAAAATCATTTTCATTTTCGTATCGATTGATTCTGACAAAAATTGACGAGGAAATAAAATCACAGAAGAAGAATCGACTCGCCGGTCGTGCTGATGTTGAGTATTTGTCATTTTATTGCAATCAAAGTGAAAAAAAGTTTGGTAATTGTTTTGGTGCAGGAGGTAAGAATAAATAATCATTTTTTAATATGAATTCTATAGAAGCGAAAAGAAAGATGATGACGAATGATGATAAAAGAGAGTGAATAAGAGATAGGTAGATAAATAGTGTGAAAAAAATAAAATTAACAAATATAAAAGTGATGATGAAAATCCAATGTAAGAAAATTATAAATTGCAAAAAAAAAAGGATTTTTCATTTTTCTTTTTTTTCAAACTGCAAGTGATGATAATATAATAATGATATTTATATATATATTTATTTATATATATATATATATATATATATATTTCTTCAATATATATGTATATATAGGTCAGTTTTGTGTTAGCGAACACAAATCTCACCTTGGCGTCTAACACCTCGCCTGGACGTAATTTTCCAACCTGCACAAATCAGATATAACGATGAACCACCAATGTAAAAAGAATGTGATTTAATGGTATTTGTGTGTTTAAAATTTTTTTTTTTGTTTTTTTTTTTTTTTTATTTTAAATTTGAAAAAAAAATTTTGTATCGTTTTTTTTGGATTCGTACTTTTTTCGTTTTTATTCGGTTAGTATAACCTGCCGATATCATCTCCGTATTCATACCTATTTCGATAACTTATTCTGTTTTTTTTTTTTTTTGACGACAATTATAATTTAACCCAACCGTCGACGAGGTGAAGTGAACTATAATCGAATAATTTTCTAACCGCAACTGTGTGATCGATTCATTCGGCAATTATTAGAAATTGCAATGACCGTATAATTAATGATAAGCATTTTTTTCTATCTTTTTTTTTAATAGGTATTGTATAAGTGTATATATATAACGGATGCGGATCGTTGGATTTGAAGGGATAAAGAGACGTCACAGATGATTTGATATAATAACGGCACGATGGATATTTCGATATTGGGAAACGAAAGTTATGTGCATAGTGTAATGTGAAGATTACGATTTTAAAACATTATACAGAGTGAGTAGCTAACGGTCGAATGATCTAACGCGCATGCGCTGCAAATTCTAGAACAAAAGCAGTTCCTTAGTCAGGTTGACCAACCGTCATATGTTCAAACGACGGCTCGCCGCGACGTACGTAACCACAAAAATGTTGGTCATCCTGAAAAAACAACTGCTTCTGTTGTAGAATTTTAGCGCATGCGCGTTAGATCATTCGTCCTTTAGCCACGAACTATGTAACACGTAGGTAGTATAACACCTACGTAAACGTACCATCAATACCTGTGGTTCGCTATTATGTAATTTACCGTACAATATTAACAATGTAACATACAAGGACATGGACAATAATTATTATTATTGTATATACCCGCATGAAAAATTGGGTGATTATATTTTTAATGCAAATCGCATAACGTGTAATTTGCAGTATAGGTGCATATATGTTTCAGGCATTATCTGCTTAGTATCATTATAATTTTATATCAGTCCATAACCATAACCATCGCCATTGCACGAGACCATATTATCATATCTATATAAATTTCACTTTCGGCTTCTCTCTTCGATCGATAAACGATTACAGAAAATTTGTAAGTTTTTTTTTGTTTTTTCGCTTTTTTTTGTGCTGTGAAACAGTTTTGTATAATTGGCATTATTTCCGATCGAACAGTTTAGCCGTGTACACAATATTTGTTGTAAATATAACATCCATTGACAAGTGGCACCGTGTTTGTCTATGGTGCCAAGTGGAACTTTGCCAAAAACCATTGTCAAAAGGGAAAAATTTATTTCGTATTACTCATTTATCGAACTGCTAGATGAACCAGCATTGAAGAATCTGCTACACTTGGCACCGCGGACTCTCACCATTTATACGCGTCATGCAATGAGACATTAGCTGCATTAGACGAAATAATAATACGAATAGTGAAAGTATATCAATAAAAATAGTGTAGAGTATTATATAATTGGCACTGCAATAACAGCAAACTTTTTTTTTATTCTTATACAACGTCCGTAATTTTCGGTAACGTATAATTTAGTGACGATAGAATTTTGTGAAAAATTAAACAGATAGAGAAACGTTTATATGCAAAGTAAAATTGATGATGTAAAATGCGAAAACATCTATTTCGTTAAAAATAAGAAATGGTAAATGAAAGTTTAAATAATCATTGATCATATACTGTATACACATTGTGTAAAGTATACGGGAAAAAAGCGTGGAATATACTGTTAGATAGATTATTAAAAAATGCTAACCAATCGGAAAAACAAACGAGAGAAATTCATTCAGAAAATTAAGTATTGCTGATATTGGAGTAGTCGATGTAAAATAATAATCATGATTATATTATTATGCATAACGGAATAAAAAACCCCGAAAGATCGATGAACCTGTGAGATAAAGTCGGTTGAAAAAAGGTTACTCCAGGCAAAAATAATCTCTTCGTTGAAACTAATTAGAGACATTGAAAAGGAAGAAAAGTTCATCGTTCAGTTGTTGGGCAATTTTTTCCGTGTCTGTGCAGAGCAATGACAATATTATGTAGCGAGTGGCAGCTGCAGAATATTACGGATGAAGGAATACGTATTTAATATAGCTGAGATTCTGTAATTTATGGTTATCTCACCTTACGTTCCTCCACCACTTCACCAGGGCGCAGCTTCCTATTCTCCTATGGACCAAACGGTTATGTACAGAGCCACAGCGTGTAGTGTTACGAGTGTGCGTGTGTGTTTTCTATGTTAACTTGGACAAGAACTGAAGTTATACTATTATTAAATCGGGATATACTTTGTCTACAGGGGCGGCGGCGTTCGGGGTTTTCGGGATTATGTAGAAAATACTTTGCCTGCAGCAACGAATCGTGAAACTTTCACATCAATCTATCGAAAGCGGCTTGAAATTCGGAAAAATGCGATCAAAATTGATTGGCAGTTCGATTCGCGTTTGAGGAGTAAAGTAAACACAAACATGGCACCACGACACTGCACGAACGAGAATTATTTCCGCGTAACTCGGAATGGCTTCTCTCTCAAATCCGACGTATGTAAACATTTTCAACCGTGCCGGCACCAACGATACGGCAGGAGTAAGAATTTCCGCTGAATCGAGAATCTGTCGCGAGCAACTGAGAGCCAAAGTGACGAGGTGGACCGCGCTTCCGAAACTGAGACGGCCGAATCAACTACTAGCGCCACCATTGAACCGACGGCTTTGGTGCTCACTAAATGCCGTCAAACGCATGATGTGTAGCTATTTCTCCGATTAGAACTTATATACAATAGTATAATATTTGAATTTCACTAGGGGGTGAAAGTTTTACGATGCGGTTGGCCAATACAGGTGTGGTAAAAGTTTCGTATAATGGTTTTGCGGCACTGCACAAATGACGTCACAACATATATGTGGATTAAGTTAAAATCTTCAAACTGACGAATCATCGTCAGTGCAAACTACAGTACTGTTTCTTTTTACAAAAGAAATGTAAAATAAAAAAAAAAATATATATATATATTCACAATCAATGATTATTCTAAGAACTTGTAGAACACGAAACGAAACGAACACAAATCATAAATCCGTATACCAATTGTATATCCTTGAGAGCGAACATCGCACAGCATCCGGAACTTTTCAGCGTTCAGCTTATAGCGTACACCTATTATACGTAACCTGTGAAAATCTTAAATCTATTTTACACTTGTGCCTTGTTGAAGAGAAATTGATTTTTCGTCTCTCTGTAAAATTCAACGGTCGAAGATTTCTTGTTTTTTCATTGCTTTTGTTCTTCCTAACCTCTTTGATATTCTGCGTGTGGATTGGGTCACGTGACACGGACAATACTGTTTTTCACGGATAGCAATGACGTTACACACTGTGACGTAATAAATGGTTGATCAGGTGGGGGGGGGTTGAAAACAGGATATCAGACGTGGGGCAGGATAGAAATTTCTACCGACAAATATAACAAGGCGAAGCTGGATCTACGATTTTTACGACAAATTGGACAAATTGGACATGACGACCTATACGATCCACTCTCTACAATATTTAACATTCAAACTGATAATTACAAATATATTATTACACTATTTGGATAGATCGTGAAAGCTGTACCTTGCCTTAAACTTCACTTGATTTGATTTTTTACTTTTCTGTTTTCTTCGGTTCGAATATTTTAAAGGTATGATCCTGTTACCATTGTCATTGTTATTATTATTATTATTATTATTATTGTCGTTATTTCATTATTGGTACAGCTTTATAACCTTTTTTCTACGTTATAACAAAAGTTATAGAGTGGGTACGACGACGTAAGATTAAAAAAAAAAAAAAAAAAGAAAAAAGAACAGAATACAAATGGAAAACAGGGTCAACGAAAATACGGTCGAAATCGCATACTCTACAAAGACAATTATTAACGGGTGAATAAAAAATATTCAATCGCTTACGAGCTCACTGCAGTCTACGGTATGTAATAACTCAAAAAAAAAAAAAAACAAAAAAAAAAAAAAAAAACGATCACAATTTATGGGGGCTGGGTACTAATCGTAATAAATTGAATGAAAAAAAGTGATAACGATAACAGTAATAATAGTATTGAAATACGTTATGCTGGTAGTTGGTAATGTACGATTTGACATGTTTTAAATATCAATAAAAAGAAAAAGAAGACGGATGCTCTTTCATTATGGTATAATAAATCTCGTTCCGTTGTTTATTTTCACTTTTCCTTTATCCTGCCTTTTTTTTTGTTTTTTTTTTTTTTTTTTAAATTTGAAGATGAAATTCGCGCCTACCAGCGTAACTTTTTCACACCTATAAACAAATACCTGTAGGAATTTTTCGGTCTTTCCGTAACATACCTCGTCAGTGATAATAAGACTGGCTCTACGTCCCAATTCCTCTGGAGGAATGAGCGAACCTCGACGACTGTTCGTCCCACTTCCGGGTGCCAGGGAGCCTTTCCTGCTCGCGTCTGGAGTCGAGTCTTTGATGACCTCGATTTTCGGCGCTTCCGGTGCTTTGATTTCCGGCAGTTTTGGCTACAATTTCAATCAGACAATCTCGTTTTTTTTTTTTTTTTTCGTCTCACTTTAAGCGCAGACTGCTGACGATGCTGACGCACACGGTGCGGAAGCGTGTTATTGCGAAAAACTGCAGAAATTCATTCCTATACGTTAGTCAATATCAGTTGAAATATTTTCGATCCATCATGGATTCGATGAAAACACTGCCAAAATAATTAAAAATAATAAAATAATAAAAAAAAAAAAAACCAAAAGCTTGATTATTAATAGGGTTGTTTATTATTTTTCGATTCACTGGAGTCGTTACGTTTCCGATTTATTGTATTACGTTTGTTGATGAAGTATCAGCTACTTGAAATTTTTTAAATCGAAGGGAAAATAAATTGAGACTGCAAATCGAACGGTGTTTCATCGAGCTGTCTAGTGGTTGAATTTGTTGTAAGGACTTACATTCAGTATCGCGAAACTAGGAGAGATAAGAAGAAGAAAAAGGTGCAGAAAGTGTGTTTAGAACCGCGCGGTTGAAGACACAAATATGATCTAAGCTTACCGAGTTAATGCCGACCCAAAAATAATCTTCATTTTGACTGGTCGTAACCGACAACCTTGCTAAATTTAATAGAACGCAATCAGTCACGTAAGTGGAAACATTAAGGATATCAGAAATAGACATTCCTAGGGTCTATTCATACCTTGCCAAACTGCACGATTTCGGATTTGGGTACTTGCGATAATTCGCTAGAATCATGAAACCGTGAATCATCCCATTTGGCTTAACGCTATTTTCACCCTTTTCGCATCTCAAGCGATCTCGTATTTCCCTCGTTGAGAAAATTTTACGTAAAATTTCGAATTAGAGGAAAAATGTTTTCGTCCCAGCGTTACGTTAGAATGAAAAAAAAAAAAAATAAAAAAAAAAAAAATTCAAAAATGAAAGGAACATAAAATCGACACCAATTTCACTCAACAAAGTATACACAAAATTACGAAGCGGCCAAGCGAAGATCTGGGATATAAAATCCTCAACTATTCGGCTTACCTTCGTATCCAATTTCTGCTCGATAGAACAACGCGCGCGCAAAATACAGAAAAATATTATTATTGGTATAAAAGATGTCCTTAAAGTTAAATCAATCACTTATTACAATAATATTTATACGTTTAAAATAATTTCAGTATCAATTAGCTAAGAGAAACTTGCTGAAATATTTAAGTACGGGAATAAATTTGAAAATTAGAAAATTGTGTAGGTATAGTCTTATTTTTTCCTCGCTTTGTGAAAAGCTTTTTTTTTCAAAAATTTCGTTTCAATATTTTTCTTAAGCTTACCTGACTCGCCGGTCTGTCCAATTTAGTTTTATCGCGAGGAACATGATCGCCAAAGTCGAATTCCTGCGGTTTTTCCAAAACAGCTCTTTCGTAATCTGGAATTTCGGGCAGCTCGTAGCTCGATGCCTTCGATTTTTCGGCAGCCTTGACTTTTTTCGCCTCGAGTTTTTCCGGTTTCTCTGTTTTCTGAATAAAATTAAATTTGCACAATTGTACGATTATATTAGCCTCGATGTATTGAACGATAGAAAATTAGTACGCTGATTTCTTTCTTTTTTTTTTAACCTGAATCAAAATAAAATCAATTTGAAATAGAAAAAATACAAGGAAAATAAATCGTATTAACCGTAATCAAAATTGTACAAAAAACGATCCGTCAACGTATGGTAAGAAAATTAAACTGGATATAAATAGATAGAAAAGAAATTTAAATTATTCATTGAACTCGAATTAATTGACGAAATGATTATTTTAAAAAAAAATGTTGATTCTCATGATATTTCGAATCAGCGAAATGTACAAACGATGTTAATTTGAAGCTAAAATCAACGCGCATAAGATCAACACTCATTGATAGGGAAGATGAGAAGAAAATTTAGCTATAAAATTATAGCTGCTTTAGAGAGTATAAAAGAAGAATAATAAGAGACACACGAAAGTATGAAAACGAAGTTTGTTAGCAGTTATACGATGGCCATCAGTAATTACGTATAATACAGACGGCATGATAATTACGTATCGAAATAACAGGCTTTAACAGATTGAATAAGAAATATTACATTATAGTATATATACATATATATATATATATATACACATAAAGTATGCATAGACGTAGAACAGAACATTAATTCAGATATAAAGAGTGAGAAATAGAGAGCCATATATAATAGAATAGATATGATAGATTATCCACAAGAGTATAATGATAATAACAATAGTAAGAATAGTAACAACATTACGCTGAAAATAGGATGAAGAGTAATTAACGGTGAACAGCGAGAGAGAGAGAGAGAGAGAGAGAGAGATAGAAATGTGTATATGCAGTACGAGAGAGAATAATTGTTTCATTGCTTACATTATTTACAATTTAAGACAAATAATGGATGGGACATAGAGTAACAGAGTAAAGTACATAGGTATAAAGGTATAGAGATCAGCGCGTAGAATTGGCAGAATTACAAATAGGATAGATCAGAATAGTTCGTGTGAATATAGGTGGTGTATACATTATATATGTATAATATAAATGCGTGTTGGTTGAAAAAGTAGAAGTATATACAAATAAAAAAAAAAAATTAAAAATTCTCTGCCGATGGGAAAAAAATGTTAAGCAATCGTAGTGAGAAGAAAAAAGTATAGAAGTAGATTGAGAATGTATAAAATATGGTAAAAATAATGTTGGAACATTTGGAAAACATGATCAAATTTTCCAGCGAGTTTCGTGGCGTTTTGAAAATGAGACGTAAAAATTGGAAAAAAAAAAAAAATTATCAAATCGCCGGTAGTAAAATTGTTTGTTGACGTTCTCTGAAAAAAAAAATCGTGTTTCATCCAGCTTAGCAATTTTGAACCGAATGATCAAAATATTTTATATTGCGCAAAAGAAAGAGACACATCAAAAATTTCCTAAGGCGTCAAAAAATCGTGGTTCAAAATCCTCAGTAAAAAAATCACATTCTTCGGTCGCTTGAAGCAAAATTCGCTTGACAAGAAAAAATCTTAGATCATCAAATTCCAAAGTATGGAGTTTTCAATTTCTTACGTAGTGTGTTTTCGCGTTGATTTACAAAAATTCAAAAAATTCGTAACGAATAAATTAGAAATTGAAACTTGTATTTAATGATTAATGCGAAAGATTGAAATTGTCATTGCGATTTGTTGTTTGATATTATTATTATTATGCAGAGAGATATATGTATATAAAAGCGCGCGATATATGTTTAAATATTCGCGTAAAGAATAATTAATTGACATAAGAAGATAGAGAGATAATTGTTTCACTCTGATTTTTATTTTTTTGTTTTTTTTTTCAACACAGAAGTGATAGAGGATAAAATATATAACCCCTGCCTCTGGGGATACCTTGAGCTCAATCGTGTCACTTTCACCTTGATCAGGCTTTGATCCACGCTTAACAGGTTTAAGTTGAAAACCTATGAAGGACTCATTTTTAACCGCTGATTTTGGCGGTATGCGAAATTTCGGTTTCACCTCCGCCGGCTTTGTTTCCTCTGTCTACATATTCACACCAAGTCAGATACATACAAATACATATAATATCACGTCGTTTCATTCGGCGATAATAATAAATTTATAAATATCGCTATTACACCTATATACTTAAATTTATAATACACGGTATAATATCTTTTTTCTTCTCTCAGATCATATGACTTTTCAATAGCTGCACGTCAAAATTCTCTTTGTACAACGCGAGCATGTTTTACGCGTTTCTTCACGCGTGTTTTTCGTACACAAAGTACCCGTTTCTGTGGCGGCCAAGTCAGTCTGCAAATGCGCATGCGTGGAGTAGAGAAAAAGTCTCGTTTCTGTACTGCGCGCATGCGCTGTCGCAAATAAATCTGACATTACGCGACCCTAACCTCAATATCGTGCTTCGCGAAAAAACGTGTAACATACTCTTGTTATGTGAAGAATTACGTGCAACAAGGAGGCAACGTTCTTATCGGGCTGAGCTTACCTACGACTCATATTGCAGACTTGCACTCGACCTGAAAAGACCGAGTTTACCTCCTTATTGCACAATATACTATTTTGCAATCCGTCGTGATCTCAATTTTTGTCTTTCTCTCTTGTGTCTCTCAGTTTTATAAACTTATGCATAGAATATAAAACACGGTGAAAATCGTTAAAAAAAAAACATACTTTAAGGATGTATGGGACGTACAGTCAGAACAAAAATGTATTGAAACATAAACATGACTAGTTGTAAATAAAGGTTTAAAAAATGTAACTAAGCTTCGCAAAGTTAAATATATGATCAAAATGAAAGTAAAAAACATTCGGTACGAAGAGAAAATAAACCGATAAGAACATATTTCGCAATTTTTCTGTAATATAACACAGAACGAGCGTGAGACGAATGGAAAAAACAGAAAGCTTACCTTCAACTCGACCTTGTTCAGCCCCTTCTTCTGTTCTTCGAGCTGTAACCAAAAAGAACAAAGTCATTTTTCGTCAAATCTTCAAGTTTTTTTGGCCCAAAAAATCGAAAAAATACCAAAGCTAAACGCTTATTTGATCTTTCGCAAAATTTAGATCGATTTTGAAATCCCCTATAATGGATTGTTTGATAAGGATCAATTTTGCAAATTAAAAATGTTTTTGTTAAAATGAAGCTGTATAGTTACCGTCGCGGTTTTTTGCAGGCCCAATTTCTTTGCATCCTGCTCGGTTTTCTGCAGACAGAGAAATCTCGATTATTATCTAATATTACTTGCATATATCTAATATTATTTGATAATGCAGAAGTTGTGAAAAAATATGTGTCAAGTGTGAGTGTTGAATAGTGTAATGATAACAATGTGCCGAGAGTTATTTGTTCGTGGACGAAGATTGCCAGATTAGGGTACAAAGAATATGGATATAGAAATGTGAAGATGTGACGAAACTCAAGAAAGAAATAATGAAAAGCGAAAAGTAAGCGGTAGCTTTATTGTAGTAATGTTTCGTTTTTCTGATTCAATTTTTGAGGATAATAAATCGTCGCAATGAAAAGCGTGGAGAATGATACGGTTATTGTGATTCAGCAAAACAGTATTTTAAGAAAATTGAAGAAGTAAAAAAGGGGGGTGAAAAGAAAATGAGGAAACCCAAAACAAAGAGCCAATTTCAATGACCGAGTGACGTCGAAATAAAGATAAGGAAATGAGAGATGCGAAAATATATGCGAGTTAAAAAAAGAAGAAGATTAAAAAAATAAAAAGAAAATATCGAAATTTCGGAAAGGTACAAATTTCGTTGTACGCTTTACACCGTCTCTCTACCTTTTCATCGGGTGTAACACCCAGAGTTGTTTTTGGCTTGGGTTCATCGGCAGGTTTCGGTACTGACTCGACCTTAAGTTCAGCTTTGGGCTCAATTTTGGGTTCGGCTTTAACGCCGAGAGTTGATTTCGGCTTTTCCTCAACCTTGGGTTCAACTTTAACACCGAGAGTTGATTTCGGCTTTTCTGCATCTTTGGGGACGGTTTTTGGCCCGGCTTCTGCCTTAGGCTCAACCTTAGGCTCAACCTTAGGCTCAACCTTAGGATCAACCTTGGGTTCAAGTTTAGTAGCAGGGGTTGTTTTTGGTTTAACTTCTTCTTTGGGCGCGGGTTTTGCCTCGTCGACTTTTTTCTTAGGCTCCTCGACCTAAGGATATGTGAGTATGACTGTATGGTGTAGTGTGTTGTTGAGTGTGCTCTGTGTTTGTTACAACACGTATTAAATCGACAAGAATCGGTGAAACTTAACAGGCTCAGCGACCGACTGCGCATGCGCAAAGCAATGCAATTCTATTCGTCAGCGAGGTCGCACCGCCACTATATTTTCGTATGCAAGGCAGTGGTGCCAACTTAACTCGAAACGAAGCGTGAGACGTCAAACTATCCCGCGTCAAGTGGTGAGTTGAAATTATTTTGTTGTGACAACTCGTAGCGGTTATCACTCATCAGACAGTTGAAAATAAAAGTTCACCAAGTTTTTCCGAATCACTACATCAACCACTTAAGATATGGTTAGCCTGAAAAAAATTCACATCGCCTGCATAACCTCCGTAAGCCAAGTTTGATAGCTGAACCTTAAGGTGGCTAACCTGCATGAAAGCCCGAAAAAACTCGCGCATGCGCAGTCGAACCTTTTCCTATTAATACGAAGGTGTTCATAGTTGATTATGAATTTGCATTAAAGAAATATTTCTTCAAATTTCATATACTTCGAAGCCATATCCTAATTTCAAACTAAGAATCGTGGTGTTTATTTTGTTAAATTTTTTGTTCTCAAAAAGATAAAACTCACCTTTACGCCAATCGTCTTTTTGTCTACCGTAGACGAACGACGGCTCTCGGATTTCGTTTCCTCTTCAACCTGATCAATACCCAAACGGTTAAATTCAGTAACAGTCCTTTAACTTGATTAACGATTCTTTTTCTTTCACGTATAATGTTGCGTAACATACCTTTTGTGTAGAGAAACGACGTTCCGGTGTCTTGCTGCCATCTCTTGTAATCTGTAATGAGGAAAAAAAATTACACATCGACGAAAACACGAGTTTGATTTAAAAGCAGAAATTAAAAAAATAAGGCTAGAAATTGCGTGTACTCTTCGATTTAAGAATTTAAACAGTTCCTTACCTCTTCTTCGGTCGTAACAAGAGAACTTCGACGACTTTCTGTGCGAAGTTCTTCGACCTGATGAAAATTTCACGAATATAATATGCATGAGAATTAATAAAATTAACATAAATCAGTGAATTGAATTAATTTAACAAATTGAATTTATCAGTTGATTACCCTGCTGATTGACTGCTTCCTGGTTCCAGTAGTTTTTTCCAATTTTGGTGTAGCCTCACGTGAAGTGTCCTTTGATTCGTCCACAGGTTCTTTTTTCTTCACGACCTTCTTTACCTGTGCATTAAAAGAAAAAAAAACAGAATTAAGTATGTTTATTTTCTTTTTCTGTAAAGTCGTCAGTTTTATTTTTCCATCCTTGAATCCGTATGTATAATTTACCTTGGTAGGTTCTTTCTTCTCCTCTGTGGTCTTTTCATCAACCTTTTTCTGAAAATATCAATCCAAATTTTACCATGTGTCATTTTTTTTTTGCACAAAAGATGAAAAAAATGATTTGGATTTTTCCTCGCTTACCTTGACGACCTTTTTCTCTTCGATCTTCTCAACGTTGTTAACTTCAGGCTCGTCTTTCTGTGTAAATAATTTTGTTGCGTCACAATTATCAAATACATTTTGGAATCAACGTAAGATACAACGATACTCAAAGAAGCTTTAACAAACGCGTTCTAGACCGTCTTTGAATATTGTTGTATTCGCGATGTTACCTGTTATGATTTACAGTAAACCAGTAAAAAAAAAAAACCAGTAAACAAACGAAAAAGAACGCACACAATTAAACATGCAGAAACAAAAACACCGTATGACGAAACAAATTTACAGAGATGACGCAACACGCAAATTATATAAAAGACATAATAAAAACAAACGATACAATTACGTGACAATTCATTCCACTTTGTTCAAACTCTGACACTTTACAATTATCTTAGAAGTAACATTCAAACAATCGTTTATCTAACCGAATGAAATACGAAATTGAACGATGAAAGATACAAGAATAAGACAAAAGGAAAACAAAGGATGTATAAAATATTTCATAGATTTTGGGGGATCCAGCTTCGTTGGGAAACGATTTTTTCATTATAGAAAATTGTGTTTAATGTAACTGGTATTGGTATGTGTTTGTGCAAATAATGTATATCGTCATCGGTGTGCCAAAACGAAAACTGAAATCTAAGCATATTTAAGAAATAATAAATATTAATATCGGCTTATATAATGTAAATTGCAGCTGCAGATGATTAGAAAAGCCTGTAAAGCTGAGAAAGGAAAGAAGTATGATATACATGTTAATGATACATATAGCAGCTAATGCCCAGTGTGATCGGAAATATGAAAAAGCGAAAGCGACGCTTTGTTTTTTATTACACATTGCGATTCAGGAGTTTGGTTTGTTTTGACGTTAAAAGAATATTCCCAGATATCTTCATTAAATTGATGTAATGGAGAGATTATATTATTTGCTCAAAAACCAATGACCAAATTCGATTATGGAATTTCTGCATCTAGAGTTCTTTGAACGTCAATTCTACTAAGCGTATCTGCAAATCTGAAAACAATCAACGGAAAAGAAGAGAATGGAGAACTGGAATAATAGAATAATTGAAAACTCACCCTAATTTCGATTTTCTGTAACAGAAAGAGAGAAAATATAAATTATCAAACGATCGAAAAGGAATGGGTAATTTAATTTTAAATACGAGCAGTTGCGTATAATAAATGCGAATATTATGAGAAAAGGCAAGCAGGCTCAGAATTCTACATCTTTCTGCTATACTTTGTCATTCTGTATTGGTTTCTTTTCCTCGTTTACCAAAATATCGATAAGCTCGTACATTTGTAGCAAGCGAATTGACTGTCCTAAAAATTTCTTCTTAAAAAAATTACGTCAAGCAATATGAGGAAGTAACATTTTCATAAAATACAAGATAATCATGGATAGTGTTAATAAATCATAGTTAAAACGGACAGGAAGAGAGATGGAGAGAAAATAAATTTTCTTCCACAGTAAAGAACTTCGATTTTTGTGTAAATATTTGTTTGCGTGTGTGTGTAGGTGTAGTTTTGTGCCAAAGTGCAAAAAAAATTATTACAAGTACGAATAAAGAAAATGTTGGAAAAACTTGCAAAAGCGATAATTCAAAAACGAATGATACCGTGTATCGCATTTACCTTCTTCAAAATCGGTTTGTCAATACCGTTTGCTTTCGTGTCAGCGGGTATATCCTTGAAAAAATAAAAATGTACAATGTATATTGTGTTGTTGAAAATGTGATTTTTCCTAATTTTCAGCAAAAAGGAGAGCGATAAAAAAATCTCCTCTTATGTTGGATGAAAAAAAAAAAAAAAATAAAAAATAACGTGTACTTGTGTATGTCGATGTATATTGTTAATTGCGTGTACCTCAACCTGAGTTACTGGCTCTGACGATGAGTCTGCGTCTTCGACGACAGGCTCTGCGACACTCGATTCTACCAAGCTAACGGAACGCTCTTCTTCGTCGGAGCTTTCCTCCAGCTTTATATCCATGACACAAAAATTATTATTCACAAACGGACAACGAAATTAGTCGGGTGAAACAAAAATTGCTCCGGATTCCTGATTAATATTACAAGTATAAGGAATCGTATGCGTAATTTTGAACAATGATTGAAGCGGTATTCACATTTAGTAGCGAAATTAGGAGGTATTTAAACGAGTAAAAAAGGACACGCATGCATTGAAAAGCGGGGGACAAATGCTTGTAGTTCGTTTCTCGAATGATTTTTTGGAATTTTTTGGGAAAATATGTTTTTGTACAGACTCAATAAAAATTGACTTCGTGTTTTGCAGTTTGTGTATTACCTTCTTTTCCTCCTTCTTCTCTTCCTTCTTCTCTTCCTTCTTTTCTACCTTCTTCTCTTCCTTCTTTTCTACCTTCTCTTCTTCTTCCTTCTTCTTTTTCTTTTCGACCTTCTCTTCCTCCTTCTCCTCCTCTTCTTCCTCCTTCTTCTTTTCCTCCTTCTTCTACGATGTGTTGCCGAGCGTGTGTGTGTGTGTGTGTGTTTGATTATCACATCGTAACGAAAAAGGAGGAAAGAAAAATCTCATTTATACGTGCAACATATCGGGGCAAATTGCGATCGACGAATTCAAGATGACGCGACAATTTAGAGGGTAAATTCGATGTTTCCATGATTAAAACATACGATTAACAATTCAGAACGTTCGAAAGGGGAACAGAGGGCGATTCTTTGAAACAGGGGGATGCACAGAATAATAATACTCAAATGATTTGGGGGGCGGGAGAGTTTTGGAGTTTTGCTTGGCGTTTCCTATTTTCACTTTAGATCACTGAATCCTCAACGAACTCACCTTAATTATAAGCTCGGCTGACGATTCGTCCTTGCCGAATTCATTGGTAACGACGAGTTTGTAGGAGCCTGAATAGTCGGTTGTAACGGAATTTATTGTCAACTTGATGTCCGTACCGTTAAAAGACATCTTGATGTCCCTCGACGATTTCACGATAGTAGAATTCCTGTGTGAGAGGGGATGTGCATAACATTTGAGAAAAAGAGAATGAAGAAATTGATGATCGATTTTATAAGGAATATTTCACAATTTTTCTGAAGAAACGATAATGATATAGATGTATGTAAAATAAATGTATTCTTTTGATTTTGAATTTTGCCGCGCTCCGTGCGAGTAGAGTTGGAACCGCATTAAACGGCAGGAGAACTACGTGCACAATTAGCTATATCATGTGTGATATAGCTAATTGTGCATAGAAATTGAATAATAAACATTGGGAAAAGGAATTGACAATTTAAACAAAAACTCAAATGTTCTCCTGCCATGTAAGGCGGTTCCTACTTTACTCGCACGGAGCGCGGCAAAATTCAAAATTATATAAATACATTATCTTTACATGTGTATGAGATATAATTTAGGATCACTCACTTTGTCCACACAACATTGATTTTCCTGTCCTCTTTGGCGAGTCGAGCAATAAATTCGATGGTCCTGCCTTCTTCGGCAGTCTGTGAAAAACAAAAACGGGTTAAGCGGTACGAAACAAAGTTAAAAAAGAAAAGAAACAGCGGTTAAACAGCGTCTCTTACAATGGATTTGAGACCAGAAGCGAGCTTTGGTTTGTCACCCTCCTCGGCCGGGATCTCGGTGATTTCAACAACCTGAGAAGTGGCCTCGCCCTTCTCATTCCTAGCGACAAGCTTGTACGTTCCCTTGTCAATCGTTGATACCTGTTCGATTTCCAACTTGACGGCGAATTCTCCCTGAAAATGTAAATCAGAGGATATGAATAATTCCAAGAACTGAATAATATCGAAAAACAAGCTACCGGAGTGTGTTTTTTGCGTTGGTATACCTCTTTGACTTTCTCGACGTGAACAGTATGCCGGGAATCTTCCTTCACTGCCTTCGATTCTTTGAACCATGTGCAGTCCGGTGCAAATTTGGACAGTACTTGACATTCTACAATGACGGTCTTCTTCTTGACGATCTTGATCACTTTCGGCTTCTCCTTTATCACCGGTATTACTGTAATTCGAGAACAGCGTTAGCGTCACCTTCCCTCAACCAACTCTGTAAATAACGGATGAATAAGATGAACAAAAATGTGCGATTACTTTCGACGTTCAGCGTCAAATTGGCGTTCAGTTCTCCGAGGGTATTTCTGATGTTGCATTTATAGAGTCCCGAGTCGTCGGCGCCAGGGTCGTTAAGTTCAAGTTTAATGTAGTAAACATCCTCCTTCTCCTTGGTTATACTGATGGATATTTTCGACGATTCCTTGACGACTTTGCCGGCGTGGGTCCAAACGATATCCGGCTTCGGATCAGCCTTGACTCGGAAGTCCATGATGACCAATTTTCCTTGATTCTGGGACTGGATTCGCGGCTTGTCGACGAAGGTCGGACCGTCGCCCTCCGGTTCCGGCTCAGCCTCTATGTTCAAATTCAGGTTCGCGTTGCTCTCGCCATATTCGTTTTTGACGTGGCACCTGTACGTGCCTCCGTCCGGACCCGATGGATCCTAAAATTTCGAAATGGAATCGGTTATGGAATCCGATTATTAAGCTTCGTTAAGGGTTTACATACACCTGGGTAGGTCAAAAAAATCGATTTTTGAAAAATGGTGCTCATTCGCGAGCACTATCCTTTTGAGTGTCTATGAAATTTCATAAAGAAGTTCGAAGTAATGGCGAAGTTATGGCGTTTTGTAACCGACCAGCTGAGCAACGACTAACGGTTGGCACGACAAAGACATCAAAAGAAGAAAGAACGAGATTGACACGGTAGAAAAAAAAAATATAATAGAAGCATCGACATCTCAGGAAGAGTCATCATATGACCCTGAAATCGACGATTTCATGTAAGTTTGAAATAAACCAGTTACTTCAGCGTAAACTGTACGCAAAACTTCAAACGCGTTCTTCTCGAAATAGTGTTTTCAAAATCGGTACCAGAAATATCTCCGCGACTACTGGACCGATCGGGATCAAGTTTAGCACGATTATGTTTCACACGATAATCTAGTACTTGTCGACCCATTTTTTTCGATACCTGGCATAGTTTTTCTTTTCATCACAAGTACTGAACAATTTTGAGGCAAAAAATCGCCTGTTCTATTTCAGAGACTGCCGTGATCCGCAACAATTTGATTTTTGAATTCCAGCTCGGTAAGTACTACTTTCATTTATCTACTTTAAGAAGCACACATTTTTTTTGTAAGATGCAAAATAGCGGAGACACGTCCGGTACCGCAAACTCTCAAACTTTTTTACCGTTTGATATTTTTCAACCAAATTTTCACACAATATATATAAAATGTCATACTTTAAAATATATGCAATGGTTGTTCAATAAAATTCAGTTTTATACACGAAGAAAATTCTTAAACATAACTCTAGTTTTAGCCGTCCAGGGTGTATGTAACCCTTTAAATGCTCGGCGAAGGTCGTACCTTAATTTCGAGTGTTAGTTCGTACACGTCTTCCTCGACGCCGGAACTTCTGATTGTGATCTTCGACGACTCCTTGACGACGGTTGTGCCCCGGAACCAGGTGACGTCCGGTTTCGGCTTCGCTTTACACTTGCACTTCATCGTTATCAGAGTGCCACTTTCGTTTGGAATGATACGCGGCTTCTCGATGAAAGAAGGCGCGAATCCTGCTCCATCATCTGCACCTTTCAAATATTAACCATTAAACATACAGCCTGGATTACTTCGCTACGAGGTAACGGTTGAAACTTGACATTCACTCAAGGAAGTCACGAATTTAACTTTTGGAAATCAAATTGCTAATCAATGGTAGCCGAATTACTTAAATCTGCTTTGAAATAACGAAATGATGATCTCGAATCAATCGAAATACGTGAAATCACTTAAAATCAACGATTCTAACGTTTATGAGAATAACTTTGTCCATGGTCCACACTTGTTTTATCAAAGTATTCTCTCCCTGCGTAGTCACGCTGTTTTTGGTGTTCTTTTAATCTTTGAGATGAAGTTTTTCTTAATTTTCAGACAAGCGTTTAACATGTATAATAACAATGAATGGTACAGGATATGTATATTATGATAATAATTGCAGCACACAAAGCAGCGACAAACAGGGACTCATCACGACGTGTTAAAAACGTTAGGCTGAACCTACCTTGATTTATAATCATCATTTCAAACAACAATGTACAAAACCTTTTCAACGTCTTTTATGTTTAACATGATATGTGATTGGTTTTTTTTTCGAACGATTATGAAAACCAGAATCAGTCTTTACACCTAAAGATTCTCTTGAAAGGACCTGCTCGACTTTCGCAGCCGTCTAGTTCATACGCACAGCCAACTTTATAAAAATGTTACTAGAATGGGCGACTGTCAACTTTCTAACACAACACGACACTAAGTGATTTTGTTGATCTATTCCGTTAGCTCCGACTAATGAAATCTCTCAGTGTCGATATATGTCAGAAAATTGATGTAGAAGAAAAGCGCTCCGTAATATGCGAGAGGTTATGGTTAACTGTCACTCATCGACCGGTCGATTCTAGGGAATTTTGTCTTTCTGAGTTGAAGTTCGCTTCAGACGGCGAGCATGGACGTCAACCAATCAAAATTAAGCAGGTCCTTTCAAGAAAACCTCGCAGTACAATAGAAATGAAATTGGGAAGATCATTTGCATAAGACGTGCGAAGGAAAGCAGATATTTCCCCGAACTCGACTCGATATTACGTAATATTTTTTGTTTTTTTCACCATACGTGAAAGTACGAGGATAGATAATATACGTATCAGTGTACATTACATCGGCGATAATATACGTATATCGTACATTATATATAAAGTTGAATAATAATAAGGTGAAGATGGGTATAAATACTTTTGTGCGTGTGTTGTCTTTTTGTTTGTTTGTTTGTTTCTTTTCCGACCTCGGTCTTTTTAAAACGGCTTATCGTCACAACTTGCCTTGGAAGTTGAGGGAGATGTTGGCGTTACTTTCGCCGTAGCTGTTGAAGGCGTTGCACCGATAATTTCCGCCGTCAGCTTTGGTCGGATTCGATATTTCCAACGTTAATAGATATGTGTCCTTGCTTGTTGACTTTCTCAGCATCTTGACTCGCGGACTGTCCGTTATTGCTTTTGTCCCTTGGTACCAGGTGATGTCTGGCACCGGATGTGCCTCCAATATACATTCCATTATCAGTACTTCGCCGTCTTGACGTATCGTTGGCTTTTTTGGAAATCGGGGCGGTTTTCCGTCGGGTATTCTAGTCGAGGGGGAGGGGGAGGATTAATCAGTATAATCAATTCCTATGACTGACTTATTACTTTTACTTCGATACGTTTCGTTTTTCCTTTTAACTTTGCGTCAAGATATAATTATGCGCTCGTGATATTTCATTGCTCGACGATTAACAACTGCTGTTAATCGAATATATTTACAGAAAATACCGCGTTTATTATCGATAAATGGAAAAGACAGAAGTTCGTGTTACTTGTTTTATCTATATTGAAGTAACTGTTACACAGATTGAAAAAATTGACTCATTAAACGAAAATCGTTTTAATTTATAGAACTCTTGTTGATAAATAGTCGTTGTCTTTTTCTTTTTTTTTTACTAATCAGACATACTAATTCGACAATTTGCCAAAATCGGCAACGCCGCACGAATCGGTATTCCAATAATTTACTCAAACCTGATTTCTAGCCATGTCTTTGATTTACTCTCTAATACCAACGTCGAAAAATTGATGGCTAGGTAATCGCGAAGCAATGAAATAAGACAAGCAGATTGACATTAGTGTTGTAATGTGGCATACTTCGGTTTATCGCCTCCCTCAAAGTTGAGATTTATCGTAGCAACGCCGTTCCCGTGTTTGTTCTTGGCGATAGCTTTGTATTCACCACTGTCGGCCTTAGCAACGCTGGTGATTTGCAGCCTGGCTAAATGGTAGAGCTTCTGATCAAGTTCGAGGGAAGTTGTGAACCTCCCGCCGTCTTTTATTTCGTCGTTGCCGTGATACCTGTTGCCACACATTATCATGTAGATATTCACTCGTCTGACATCCCATCACCGTCACATTTCAAATTTCAATTTATTCACTGTCTGCTTTTTTGTTTTTCTTTTTTTATCTTTTTTTCTTTCAAATATCGCATGCTTGTACAATGTGTATAAAAAAAGAAAAATCGATCGCGCCTGCTTATTGCGAAGTAAGGAAGAAAGAAAAAAGAAACAAATTGTAAGGAAAAACAAAAAAAAAAAAATCGAATGTCACACGCGCTTTAACACCGGCGTATGTTTTTTTTGTTTTTTGTTTTTTTTTTTTTTATTCAATTTTATTATAATATTCTGTATCTTGATTTCTTTTGCGATTGAATTTGCATGTATATACGGTGTTGAAATTATTATGTATGTGCGGTTGAAAATTGAGAATTTGAAACTCCGTTGTCAGGCATGCACGTCTCATTATTATATACGTGTAATACTTTTCGCGCGTAGGTAAATCCTCAATGAAGATTAGGGGCATGCTTTTGTTAAGTCCTTACCATTTGACAGTCGGTTTCGGATCGCCGACTAATCGACATTCGAAAGTAATAGTGTTGCCATCGTCTGACTGTCTGATCACAGGCCTCTCGGTGAAGGTTGGCTTGATTCCGTCGTCTGGGACGGGCGCCTCGTCGCCTACATTCACATAAACGTAATAACGTGCCTCAGTTCAGCCCTCTTCCATTCGCGAATTCATTTTTTTTTTATACCAGCCGGGATTATTTATTATTGAATTTTTTTTAAATTAGTGTGATATTTTTTTTTTTCTTTTTCTTTTTTTACCCACGTTTTTCTTTCTCGCCGAATCAATTACGAACGCGTTACAAATAATACAATATACACAACGTCGTAATTGCACAACTCGTTATGTTTTATAACTGTTTTTTTTTTTTTGTTTTTTATAGTTTTTACTTTCGATTTTTCCTCCTTTCAACTATATCTTAAATTAATCGCAGTTCCTGTATATCCATATCAATGAATTATACAGTCATTTACATCGCAACATATCATGGAACACAATTCCATTATTTGAATAATACATATATGTATATTTTTTCCACCCTCGACACACCGCGTTTTGTAATTATCAATAGTCGTTGTATTAATTACAATATTATCACATACACATACGTGCGTGAACGTGTTTTCGGTGTTTTTTGTTCCGTTGTTTGTTTGCTCGTTTGTTTGTTTACTTTCTTAAAGTTTTTGTGATCTGCCATCCTTTCTTCTTTTTTTTTTTTTTCGTTCTCGATTTTTCTTTTTTTCTCTTTCTCAGTATCTTGTCTAATACTTTTACAGGTGAATTCAGCGACATTTTTATAAAACAACTACGTCACAATTATTGCCAAACACTAAATGAGTTAAGAATATTACGCTACATGTGTATATAATTATAAAATAATAATTAAAACCCTGGCTCTAGATCTGGTTAGTGATCCATGAAATGTTGTGTGTTCGTGTGCATGTGTATATACATGTATATATATATATATATATGTATAATATTATATGACAAGTAATGTGAAGGAGACATTGCGTTAATTGTTAGATTGAAAAAATAACTATCAATGTATGTACACGCAATTGTCTATAATAAAATTACAATTTCGTTTCGTTTTTTTTTTGTTTGTTTTTTTTTCATTTGCACGAAAAGAATATGTGCATATATGCACAAAATATTATTCAACAGTCACTTTGCTGTGTATATCGAATCGATACCTATAACTCGTTGATACACAGTATTGTTAATCACTTGTTAATAATATCGCCAATTCTTTAGTCACATATACGGATATGATTTTGATCAAACGCTTCGTTTTTTCGTGTAGGTGCATACATGTAGATAATGTTGTTTAAAATTTTTAGAAAAATTATTTTTGTTATTATAATGATTATTATCATCATTGTCGTTATAATTACTATTATTATTATTATTATTATTATTATTATTATTATTATTATTATTATTATTATTATTATTATTACACAGCAGCGACAGCGTAAGCGAAAACAAACTATGTTACGATAATACGTTAATTCAAATTCATTAGATTCATAAAAATCCGTTTATCCGTTATACAGGGTGTTCTCCCCTTTTTACTGTTTGAATAAATTCGTAAACGTGATTATAATTTTAGCGCTCGAGATGTGATCCGAATCTTTGTTTTTATCTTTTCATTATTGAAGAAAACAAAAACTCACCTAAAGCGTAATTTTCACGAATTTATAATCAAAGAAAGATTAAAAATTTTACGCATGTTTAATCAAGTAATTGGCAAAATCAAAATACGCTACTTATGCTCTTCGTTAAACAGTGCATTTTTGTGTCTACATTTCGCTATTTTTTTTTTTTTTTTGTTCCCATCACAATGTAGTCTAATAAATTTTTCTATTCGTATAAGTTATTTTTTTAATCCACGGGTTGATAAGACAACTTCTTATTTTCTCTTTTATAATGATAAATAATTTTTTTTATGTATTAGATAATGAGTTATGATCATCCTATTTTATTATCCTACCTTGAATTAATTATTAAGACGTATTAAATAAATCATCGAATTTACAGTGGAGAATGTATTTATTTGTATTCAACGAACAGCTCGAAACTTTTTTGCACGTCTGAAGTCTAATTGTAAATTAAGTTAAATGCAAACTGTAAATTTCCACTGTACACCGATGTGCGAATGATATTAAAAAAAAATCTTTCTCTTTTTTTCAAATGAAAAGTAAAGAAAAGAACCTAAAATACTACGGGTCGGGAAAAAAAGATCTGTTCAATACTTACTGTCGAAATTGAGTGAAATCGTGGCGTTGGACTCGCCGAGTTCGTTCTTTGCATTGACTTTGTATTTTCCAGCATCCTCAACAGTCACGTTCTTGATTTCTAACGTTGCAAAGTACGAGTGGCCGTCCTTGTCCACCGTTAACTGAAAATCGAAACGAAACGGTAAGTAAGGATAGAGAATAATCGTTTCAAAACCACGTAAAAGTTATAAAAAAAAAAAAAACATGATAATTCTTACTTTGTGGCGCGGGGATTCCTGGACCAAATTTCCGTTGTGAGACCAGGTTACTTTGGGGGTCGGATCCGCGGTTATACGACATTCGAATAGTAATCGTTTTCCATCCTCTTCTTGTCTGATCGCCGGCTTTTTCGCGAAGGTTGGAGCAATGCCGTCGATTTGTCTGTACACGACAATAACGTATTCATAGTTTTCATCATCTGTCATGTATATAATTTGACTCACAAACAGACAAGAACACACGACAAAAATTAGCGTTTTTATACCTGTATCATTAACCCTCGGCGAGCCAACATGGACGATATCGTCCACCCTTACTTTATCATTTATCGGTGTCCGAGGAACTTTTCATTGTTTAACAACTTCTACTAATCAACTAGTTAAAAATTTTGTAATGAAGACTATTAGAATATCAAGTAGTCACCCGAAACTGATTACCCGAATATTTTGGAAATTTTTGATAATCCTCAAGTGGGAGAAAAAGAGTCCAGAACGAAATCGTCCATATTGGCCGACAACGTCATTAAAAAATCACATGGTCGGCGGAGGGCTAAAACCGCTACGAAAGCAAAGACATAATTTCAAATGTAAGATTAACTGTACCAAGGATGTACAATAACGTACATACAAATAAATTCTTAATTCCGCGTCTATGGATCAAATTACGTTGTGAAATAGCAGACAGATTTAACGGCGTTGGCTATCTGAGCCGCCATCTTGAATTTCGACTCTGAAATACGAGGACTTCTGCGAATGTTCAAAACGATCTCACAGCCCCGATATTCGCTCTAGTCACATCAACTTGAACGCAAAAGCTTCATTACTTCTCGGAGAACGCAAACCGGCTTCACTTGAAGTAAATCGATACTCAAAAGCTATCAAAACATTCGCTTATACACGAAAAGTCATCCGCTTTTTGGCTACTAATTTTTGCCCAATACGAATTATTGTAGAATTTTGAAACTGTAGCTCGGATAGCCATCGACGCCGTTACCGAAAAAGCGATTATTTAACAACACGTCGTTCGATTTCAACGAGAATTTACGATCGCAGAAGCAAATACAGTATCTTCGATTATGGTCGGAAAAATAATTTTCATATGTTCTGTGATCAGATCATCGAGCGATCAATTCTTGGTACAATCCCAAAACTTCGATTTCGACGTAGCCGATCAGCTGAAATCATCGTTACGATTCTATACTTATTATTTACCATTCGACAGATATAATTTCGGTAATAGACTACATCGTGTGATACATTCGGGAAAAAAAAAAATTGTAACGCGATCGTGTCGAATGTGACCGTTTGTTGAACGATCTCGCCTATATGCCCTCTCTCATGTATGGCATCGTACCAAAATATTTGATATTGTTAGACCCGCTCTGCGAAATTAGTACATCGTGATGATGAGCATAACGGTTAAAAATAAAATTCGAATGCTGCAACAATTACAATGTACGCTAATAATAAATGTATTCCGAAAATTTCTCCGAAATACCATTCGAAATGACGAAAAATTGAATTGAATGTTTTTTTTTTCCACGTTGAATAACAGCCGATTTTATGGTGCACACCGAAAATCAACAAATTTTCGAACAAATCGTTGCGTGCAGATGCGACTCTCTGCAATTCAGTTCCCTATGTGTATAAATCTATTTAATATGCACGCAATTGAGTAGAATAAAACACACGGCGAAAACGAGAGCTAGGAATCCAACCGGCATGAATGTAAAATAATCGACACTAATGATTAAAGAGATCTGGGTTGTTCTTTTGAACCTAGATAGCCCGGCGTCCAAAGCCAAACAGTACAACGGCCATCAAACGGAGATGCGGAGCAATGTTCGAGATTCCGATATACTATGTTTAGAGAAGTAGGTTAGGGCAGCTGTTGGGCTGATGTCGGCTTTCTTTTTCGTCGGGCGTACCTGACCAGCGCGTAGCAACGCGTTAAATTATGCTCTCTACTTCAGTTTTAAGCATGATTTAGCATATTGAAAGAAAAGAATTCACTTTGTCCCGCATCTTTTCTCTGCTCTCTTAGAAGTTAGGTCGTCTACCTTATAAGTTAGACCGTCCAACGCGTCATACCCGTTTTCGTTAGCCGGGGAATCCCCGGTCCGACGTTCAACCGCGATACCGTGAAGAGCGTCTGCGATCACATTGCAAGTGACGAAACGAATTTGGATCAACCTGTTTCGCCGAATCGCGGCTTGCTGCCAGTTCTTAGATGAAACTTTGCAATATTTCGACAATTTCTCAGAAAACATTGACGCTAAGTACAAACTTTTGAAACGCTGTTACTCCGCCTGCTTATTATTGATAACGTAAAACACTCACGAGCAGAACGATGAAAACAGGTGTTATTTGAGGTTGGTAATTTATTAGTGTTAATAAACAACAATTTTGAACGTCAAACGCGTTACGTAGTTAGTCCGTAACTTTTGATTGTATTATTCAGACGATGCACGGTGCTTGATTAGCGAAAGCTTCAAAGGCAAACTTATTATCATGGAGGTACTTGGATGTGGAAATCATATACCAAATAATAAAAATAAATTCAATAATAAAACTCAAATGGATGGGTGGTTTTTCATGTTCCGGACAATATTGGAAATAAGGATTAAGAGAAATAAAAAGCGGCTGGAGAGTGATTTGATTCTGACTGATGATTATTCGGAAGGCTGCTTTTATATACATATCTACATCATATATTAATACTGAATTGAAGATTTTTCGTTAGTGATTATTTTATGGATAAATATATGAAAAATTTTATAGAAGAGAGTTTAGTGAAAATTGCCTTTCTTATTTTATGTATGTATAATTTTTTTTATGTCATTGTAAACGTTATTCGATTAATTGCAATGTAACAATACTATAAAGTAAAATTATTTGCATGTGAATTTATATAAATAAATAAAAATATATATATATATATGTACACGGTACGATTATTACATGTGACGAATACGAGAACGGCAATAAACAAAAACAGTTTAAACCGGAAATCACAAACTCACCGCGCCTTTTCTTGCTCGGCCGCTAAAATCATAAATGGAAAATAATATAAAATATAGAAAAGGTGGTTGGTGATGGTGGTGAAACGCAATTAAACGATAATGTGCGGGGTAAATAAATAAACAATATGATAAAATGATGAAGATAAATGGAAAATTTGAAAAACAATAACAGATGGCGTCGGAAGAAGTTAGTTTTCCTTGCAAGGTGTACACGAATAAAATCGAAGCAAGAGCCTTCAGGAGCAACATTCAATTCACTGTTGGATTTTTTCTTCAATTTTTTTCAACTCATTTTAATCTACCAATGCGACTTACTTCTCCCTAGGCTCATCGACAGCTGTAAAACATACAATGCGAGTTATTAATCGAACTAAATACCCGCCATCGTGTCAAATCTATATGTATCCGATCAATTTTACATGATCGGAATTCAAATATAAACGAGAAACGGATCAACAACAGTCGCCACCTTTTTCTTTCCTTGTGATAAGCTTCGCCAAGAATTCCACTTTCATTATAAAATTATATCGATGAAAGAAACTTTTCGTTGTAAAAGCTTGATAATTTCACCCCACGAATAAATCGAATAATCTATAAACTTCTCGTCTTCGGAGTAATATTTTTTTTTTTTTTAATTCGATTTATGAAATGATATTACGAACATTTTTTTTTTTTCTTCAACAATATTTTTTCAACGCCAAACTTACGGCTGAAGTTGAGATTGATGGACGCGGCGACTTCTCCCATCTTGTTCTTCGCCTTGACCTTGTAAAGTCCGGCATCGGTCTCTATTACGTCGTCAAGCTCGAGTACAACGAGGAACTTGTTAGTCCCGATACTTTGTATCTTGAAATTCGTCCTAGCGTCCTCGTTCAGCTGTGTCTCTCCGCGAAACCATGATATTTCAGGATTTGGGGAACTCAACAGCTGACACTCGAATATCAACCTGTTACCCTCGTCCTCCTGTCGCAATTGCGGCTTCTGCGTAAAGCTGGGGGCAAAATCTTCGGCGACCCCCATCGTGCTGGGGTGCCTGTACACATCAATTTCATCAATGTTACAAAAAGTCCGGTCCTTGTCACGATAAAAAATATCTCAATGGCCTTTGTCATTTTTTTTTTTTTTTACCGTTTCACCCATTGGATTCACTGATTAGATGAAAAAAAAATCCCCTTCAAATGATCATTTTTATACTCACGCCTAACTCCTGTTCCTGCCTTCGCTAATTACAGTCAGCCGGCACCATCTACCTTATTTAATTTCGCACCGATCGATATACACCTAAAACGAAGATAAGAAAAGTTATGAGTAAGACGAAGGGACGACAAATATTATCAACAATTTCCATACCGCATTCCATTGTAATTTGACTGACGTTTGAAGCCTGAACATTTCGAATTTGAATCACATTTGTTAAAATTATACATTTGGCTCTATAATGTCTGCTCTATTTTTTGCATCGAAAAACAACGTGACAGCAACGATTATTTCGAACCATTTCGAACAGATGACATCATGTTTTCTATTTATTCAAACGATTTCGAGAAATTTTATCCGGTAATCATACATTATTTATAACTTTTCCCGTGATTCACACAGCAAATTAAAACAGTTTTTACTTTCTTCACTTCGGCATTGAATTTGTTAATACCGTTCTCTCTTCAAAACTACACTAACGCAAAGTGCTTCGAGATTCATTTCCTTCATTCCCGAATATCAAGATTTCGACAATTTTCAAAGTTTCTAAAATTCATTGTCAAATATCGGTTCGACAAGAAGAAGAGCCCGAAAATAAATATGAGTGCACTTTACGAATCGATACAATGATCTGATAAAATCTAGCTCGAATCCGAGATGTTCAGGGTCAGACGTTGGTCCAGTTGGCGTGGAATGCCCCACATATTTGATCCAATTTTCAAACTAGGTGCGTGGATTTAAAACGATGATTAACCGTAACAGCTGGGCTCGAGAACTGAGCAGTCTATTATTTGCAAATTAGGTAGAAAATACCACCCGAATGCCATTTGATCTGCGATCTCGCATGATCAGGGCAAAAAGAATTCTCTAATAAATAATAATAAATAGTTAATTGGTTGGTGAGAGGTTGCTAAATAGCGTTGTTAACGACTGTACCGCGTCAGGTCAAACATCGTTATTTCGCAACTGCAGTATTACACGTGTATAATTAACGTCACACGAACGTCTGAAGATCGGGGTAATTAATGCCCGCCCAATTAAACCGAGCAATGTTTTACGCCGTATTGCCAAAACCGTCCTACGCTTCAACATTTAACACCGATGTATCCAACTCGCTCAGTGACGCTAAATTTTAAATGACCGGAAATTTATCAGGGATGATAAATTATCACCCACGGGATTTAATGAACTTTGAGTCATTTGTTTCCTCGTTCCACCCGCTTTCAACCTCTCGTGATTTCAAGAGCATAATAAAGTTGATCCCTACAGATTAACTTAGATGTTCCAGACCCGGTTTACAAGCGGTGAAAAAAATGAACGTCAATGACGACCGGAATGAGCCGATGGCCGCCATGATTCTATCCATGGCCCACCTCACGACTTTAGGATCTGCGTTCAGTCGACGAGGACTTAATTTAACAAACCTTTATGCTGTTAACGTTTCTTTCGCGTATGCACGATAGAAAAATGTCGGTAATTTATACTTTTGAGAAGGCAAACGAACGTGATTTGCAATGAAAGTGTCCTCGACTCTCTGACGTCGCAGCGTCACGTACGCAACATTGCATCATAATACGCTGAAATAACGTTAATTATCACTCGAGTTGGTTATTTCTTTCTTCACTCAAGTCGATACTTTGTTTTTTATTTCATTCGATCTCACTCACTAGCCGGCTATTTATTTACCGCACGTTTACTCAAGTATAATAATACACTGTCGGATAATTTTATACCCCAGATTTAATTTACGTCACTAATACTCGTCCGAGGTAATAAATTAGAGATCGAAATACATATAATCCCGCGACACGGAGTCATATAGTGTTAAAAAATTATAGCAGAATAAATATGTATGCGTATACGTAAAAATAAAATGAAATCCAAAGCCGTGTCACGTGAGATGGTGGATTACGCAAGGAGATCTATTTCCATCCATACTTCGCGCAGAATTCTTCCAGTTGTACAACGCGTCGAGGTTCCCCGCGTGCCTATGAATAATCTCGAAAAACGTTAAACCCCCGTTTCCATTACCAGTTTCTCATATATACGCAATACGAACGGTAAGGCGGAGTATCGAATCGGAATTACGCAAAATACGAAACGTTGCAGACTGCAGTTCGCTAGAATTTCCCCGAGTCTATGACTGAATTAGAACGTCGATGCCCTCTTTCTCACTCTGCAGACCGTGCAGCGAGCTATTCACCGGATACTTACGCTACTTTGACGTATAATCGAGCAGCTGCTGCCGGCGCTTGCGTCTCGATTTGCACGAAACCGGGAAGAAGCAGAAATCCCCGGATAATGAAAATCGGTAGAGATGAGACCGAGCAAAGAATGTACGTAACGGGAGTTTTCCGTGAAACTCACCACTTGACGCCGACAGATAGGCAACCCAAGGGCCAGCTTGCATATATGTAGCTATACAAAATGTATATTCGGTTGCCTATCTGCCGGCGTTTGACGGTGAGTTTCACAGAAAACTCCAGATACAAGCGATGGAAATTCGTTATTTCCAGCTGATCACAAAAGTCCTCGACTTTGACAGCAATCGCCACGAAGATTGTAAATTTGGCTAGATACTTGGCCGAACAGTACCTGACGATAAAAATTTCATCTATAACGCGCTAATCGCGTTTCGAGTAAACAAATGTGTTATCTATACGCGTTTATTTCGACCTAGAAGTTATAATTACAACATGAATGATGCATTTAGAAACTGTCTTCGTTCTCTGTTACTCATACGACTGGTTATTATTAGATACTGAGTCAAAGAAATCAGGAGCTTGCTAAATGTAATCTATATCTGCCCTGATGTAAGCTTCTGCAACGTTAAAAGCGCTTTCGCTACCATCCGCTTGTTTTAAACAGTTGAGAATCTCTTTTTCGTCGTGTCAAAGTAACGCGATTGGACCAACAAAGGAAACCGGAAATCGAATCGCATTCCTCGCCCATTCATCTCGTCACTTTCCCAACAACAAAGAGTCCTTTGAACGTCTTGAATCTGTGAAGCTCAAATTCCACCCAACCTCCGAAACTGAAATTTGTGCAATATATTTTTCTCGAATAATTTCCCGATGATTCGAGGTTCGGAGAAGTTTCTGTCTTGTAAAAGAGAAGAAAACAATCTGAAATTATCTTTAACGAAGATATCTTTTTCAAGTACAGATCGAGTGCGTTCTCCAAAACTAGATTTCGAAGGTCGATTGATCGTGGTCAGAATGCAACGACGAATAGTGTCCGCTATTTATGCCAGAGGTTTCTTCTTCGAAATGAAGGGAAAAAAAAATAAATTGTTGGGTCATTTTTAGAGAATGCCAAAGCCTGCGAAACCAAAGGCCGACTTGTACTCCGGCATCTCGAGGTATTTCATAAGTTTGTGTAAGAAGGGGATTTTTTTCTGGTTTTCGGTTTGATCGGGCGGTTAATTTGGTTGAAAACTCGTGGAACGCCGGGTATTTTTACACCTCGAGAATTTAGCTGTTTCGGTGTAGTTATCGGGGCGGGGCTAAGACATCGACTGCCACCTACGCCACTTCGGGGCCATCGCGAGACGGAATCACGAAATAACTTTGGGGAGTATGGCGATATCCGTCCAACAAAGCGCAGAATCCAGTTCAGAGTGCTACTTCGCTTTACCTCCACTCTCTTCTTCCTCCTCACGTTACGCTCTCTAAAAATAATCCCAACATCGAGCCTAGATACCTAGACCAGTCTACGAATAGTTTTTCACTGGCTATCTGTCGATCGCGGACTCCGACTGCTTATCCTTATTCTCATTTCACCCCGTTTTATATTCACTCCCGTACCAATTTTTCTTTTATTTTCCTACTTTTTTCTTCTTGTTCGACCATAGAAAATTCGAAAATTATACACGGTATAACGATAATTGAGAACTATTACAGCTTCGATTACGACGATCGTGACAATTACAATTATCCCATCTCACGTGAAAATATTTTATCTTCAATTTTTAACTCCGAATTAAACATAACGCGCGTAATTCTCGTTAAAATTCTTTTTTTTTCTGTATTCGTTACTATTATTAGACAGAGTTTTAGATTGCGTAAGTTGTCGCAACGGGTTGAAGAAAACTTGATATTCGTTTCAATTTTTGGTATCGTATATATGTAATTTAAAATGTGATTCACTTCACGGGGATCGATCACTTTTTACGTGCGTTGATTTATGTTATTTCAAGTAAATTGAACGAATAAGAAGAATTAATCGCGTTTCCGTTTCACTGCGGGCGATTTTTTTTTTCTTTCATTTCATATTTCAAATAAATATAATCGTTTAAATTTTCATCACCATGCCGTATTTTAAGCAAGCTGTAATAATTTTTCCGAATTATATTTTTGGTCACTTTTATAAACGAGATTTGCGCATACGTATTTCATTCAAATTTTCAACTTTTATACTTCCTTCGACAACTCGCTCATATCTATGTATATAGATGATACAGCGATCCTATTCAATTTCGAAACGATCCGCGCACTGATCGTGAAATATTAGGTACAGCTGTATCGTCATCTCGAATATTTTTCGTAACATGAATCACCAAACACTTGATACCATCATTTGCAGCCAAGGACGTGAGGAGAATCATCCTTTTTTTAAGTTTAAAATCCGGACACCATTTTTTTTTTGTTCTTTAATAGTTGCTATACTTCAGTTTAAGTATTTTTAAATTTTCTCGTTGCTATTTTTATCCTTAGCTTCCGTTCACTGAGATTGCGGTAAATATTCGACGAGAACAAAAAAAAAAAAAACCTACGCTACCCAAACGCAGAAACGATAATCGTAATAATTTCAGCATCGATAATCTAGCTACGGCTAACGAATTGTTAAATCGGTGCTGTGACGAGTTTTTTGTTTCCTCATATCTTGCAATGACAGAGCGTTGGAAGATTGGAAAGACAGAGAGAAGTACCGAATCGAAAGAAAGTCGAGTACCGTAACCGTAGTCAATGGTCAAGGTCGGATGAGGTGATGCGAAAGACGATGGAAAAAAAAAAATAATTAAAAAATGAGAGCCAAGCATTCTACTCTTCTCGAATTTTACATTTCTCCGAAGAATAATTTCATTACGAACTGATATATGAAATCGCGTATATTATCGTCGCGCAAAACGTTAACAAACTGACCTATAAATAATATCTTGTAATACCGAGATGTTTTCGAAATACGCGGATATTCTATGAAATAAAATTAACACTAGCGCAAAGTAGGTAGATATAATAGACTGCTGCTCTAGCTGCGCATACTTAACTAGATAGACATTACGTATTATACCAGGTATATCCACGCACTGACAATCAACATAAGTATGTGCGCGCGCGTGTGTGTGCGTGTGTGTGTGTGTAAAATTTTCTCGTCTTTTCGGTAAAGTGCACAGCGATTTCGAGGAGAAAGATCTCTAGATTCTACCGAGCCTCTTGACCACGACTGTAACTGATTCGAAGCACAGAGTTTCAACATACTTCGGATATAATAAGTGAGACATTAACGTGTGAACATTTTACACACTCAAACACATACACAAACGATCCATTTCTGTATAGATATATAATGATTAATCCACTGTTCGCAAAGAAGAAAAAGAAGAAGAAGAAGAAGAAGAAGAAGAAGAAGAAGAAGAAGAAGAAGAAACAAATGGAAGACTAGAGAAAAGATCTACGTTACGAATGCTCGAAGTACGATACATGATTGTCAACGATTTTAAATCAGCATCGTTACAACTTACTTGGAAATTTTTTTTTAATTATAATCTTCTTTTAGCAGTTCGTGCTTCACAGCTATAACAATAGTAGAAAAATCGTAGAGTATAAAAGGAAAACTAAGATCTCGGAGTTTAGAATTGAAACTGACAAGTGCCGGTAAAACGTACGATTTTTTTTTCTTCCAATTCTTCCTGTTATTCTTTTTCGTGAAGTGCGGCTGCTCGTTCAATTCGAAATTAGATCAATTATTTTGTTGCCATTCTTGTTTTTTTTTTTTTCTTTTACTTCTTCTTCCCCTTTATTCTTGTTTTCGATATTACAAAAACGACGATACGTATGTATACACATAAATGTTACACAGCATAATATCAACCGTACAAAGAGTAACGAGGAAGAAGAAGCAGGAATGAAACGAAAAAAAAAAATGAATAAATAAATAAAAAAAAAAAAACGTAATTAATTTACAAAGCACCCACCACAAGTAAAATTCTCCAAAATTTGTTTTTCCTTATCCTTTGTTTCTATCTCTTTCTTTTCTTCCTTTCTTAATGCGCCGATATCGTCGCGGTATAAACGAGATTTACAGCACTTTTACAATGTACGAATTACTGTTTAAGAAATACGGATAAAACTGCGATATAAAATATGTGTGTATAATACAACGTACAAACACGTCCGGGCTTTCGAACAATTCGCGCAAACGATAATTTCTCGACGTTGTTGTTATTTTTTTTTTTCTTTTCCCCCTTTTTCTTTATATTGTTTCAGACCTGGTTTTTTGTTTTTTCCTTTCCTTTCTATCCGTCTCTTTTCTTTTCTTTTTTTGCGTTTTTTTTTTTTTTGCCTATTCCCCCTTTAACCTCTTCGCAATATTACAACGTGTGCGCGTATTTTGGATCGTCGTATAATGTCGTTCGCCTCGTTTGAATTGCCCGTCGTCCCAGTCGCTGGGGCCCCGCGCACGAACTAACCAAACTAAATCTATTTCTTGACGGTCGGTTCTCGGCCGCCAACCGCCCTCGCCCAAACCAATCCCCTCCTTTTCTCCACCTTTCATTCCGCATCCCCTCTACTTCGATATATAGACGCATGTGTGTGGGTATTCCGCCTAACTCGATGTCGCACAATTTTCACTACATGTGTTCTTCCCCTGTCTAACTATACGTGTACCTAACTACACTGTCTAACTGTACGTATACCTAACTAGTGTGTCTATCTATGTTTAAATAACCTATACGTACGCAGAACGTGTAATATTTTAGTACGTCTCTACACGGTTGTACCGCATATTTCGAAGTCGCGAGTAATTCGTATCCGTATCCTTGACGCGTTTTTTGTTTTTTCTTTTTCATTCCTTCCTCAAGCCCGCTTTTCAACTATGTTCCATAACGTAAATTGTACAGGAGACTCGGTGGAATAACTCGGAGCAATTAGCTGCAGAGCTTGTATAGCTAGCGTAATTTTTTTTTTTTTATTTTCAACGTTTTTCATTTTTCTTCGCCGTTCGATGAACGCCGTTAATTCCTAAAACCGTGAAAAGATAAATAAACGATGATCACTTGACGCGAAAGCTCGATGAATATTTACGGCTTGAGGTTGTTACAATAATACCTCTGCATACGATTCATCGATTTCTTTTCCGAAAAGCTCCTCGAGCATTTTGCATCGTATTCACGTTAAATTTCGTTAGTCAAATCTTACGTGATATTTAATTGTTGTAGTCCCCCCCCCCCCTTCTTCTTCTTCTTCTTCTTCTTCTTCACTCCTCTTCGAGCCAAAAAAGTGATCTGAGAAACGCGAGAAAGTCAACGAAAAAAAAATCGATACAAAAAGGCAACATCGTAGCCAGAAATATAATTATCTTCATTGCAATAATAATGAAATCACACTCGAATTGAAATGCAGTTGTCGCTGTTTAATTTTCCCTCACTTTGCCAAACTTTCCAACGACGAAACGCGCGAGATTAATTGATCGTGAATTGAACGTCGAACCGCGTTGTCAACGGCGGTTATGTTTAGTTCCGCTAGAATAGACGCGTATAATGAGGTATATAGATAGATTGGTCATACGTATAGGATTTTCAGGGGAACGTATCGCCGCAAGTTCGGCCGATCGTTTCACTCTGACAAGTTCAGTAGTAACGGTCAACGGGCATAAAGGACACAGAAACACGTACGTCGTGCTCTTCCACACGTTCGCACAAACGATACTTATCTACACGAAATTTGACGTCACGCTTACATCTAGCTGTCAGAGGCGCGCGGCTGCCTGTTGATGTCATCGTGAAGAAGCTCGCGTTCTAGGAATGCTCCAATTTCCCCTGTGATTTTCACCTTTTATTTTTATTCCCGATTACAATATGCAATTGAAATGCAAGTAATTGCATCACGAATTACGTTCCCTTTCTGTAATTGAAATGGAATGAAATAATATGCACACGCTAGATTTATATTTTTTAATTTCAATGTAAAATAAAATAACAAAATTACATCCGCATTTTGTAATTAAGAGGGGTGAAATGAAATACGAATCAAGTCCGTTCTTAGTGTTTCAAAAAAACAAGAAATTAAATACAATTGCACGTTTGTGTTTCGTAACTTGGGCGAAATAAAATACAAATTGTATTACAATGAACGGAGTATTTGATTTTTATTATTTTAGCAGTGTTTTTTTTTTTTTGTTTTTTCTCACATCCACGTCGACTGTTGAAATTTGAAACCAAAATTATCAAACTGAACTTGAGGGAAAATTGTACAAAGAGTGCGGAATGGTTCTGTTTTCGATTCTAAGAACATTTCGAACGGTTTTAAGTACGAAAATTCAAAGATTTTGTGCAAATAGTCTGAAACGGTTTAAATACGTTTGACAACGAATTCTAAGAACGATTTTCCAGACCGACGAACGGAAGCGCAAGCATAAACTTTGACAAGAAAAATTGGCAAATAATTTTTCGCACAAGTTCTCGATTATGCTTGAATAATTTCTACATATGCTGAAACTCTTGTAGCTATTATCAGCTCTACTGACGTTATTAAGGCATAAAATAAAAAAAAAAAAGATCGTTGCATGGAAGAATTTGTCATCGCGAATGAGTAAATATTTGATGAAAAAAAAAAAAAAAAAAAACAGCAAGAAACAAAGTAAATATTAACACAAGACGAAAGAATACCGCATGCAAGCTTTATTTAGCCCCGAAGAGTCGTTAAAACGGCAACTATAATCTAACAAACGTATAAGATAGAACTTTATAGATAACTGTCCATTGTGTATTATATACAAGACTCTAAAAATTGATCTCGGACTGTCGTAGGAATCGGGAATTATACTGGCTGACTAAGTGATGCCAACGTTTAATAGTCATCTGTGTCGTCGCGAATGACAACCAATCAATTTCAATCCGTTAACAAATGTATATACATGCATACACATACATACATACATATATATATATATGTAATGTATATAATACAGAAGTTAGGCGGCGAGTATATACCTAAATTATATATCATCTAGACGTAAGTATGTACATACGTGTATACCTGTGTACATAAGTATCTATGAGGACCCGCGGTTAGTCATCGCGGGATGCTCGAAAGTCATCAACCGGACGTGCCAAAAATAGTTCAACTTATAAGTTTGTACCTATTCGTATATTGGACAGTAAGATGTGTATAATGTATGGATGTAACGAGGCGTCTATAGGCACTGTGCATTGGCAAGTGCCCTCTTATTATACAAATTTATCCCACGGGTTTAACAGTACGATGAAATTGAATGTTATAAGAAATTTTTTTTTTAAAATGGACACTAAGTGTAACCGAGTAACTGGGCGAGAAACAAAACTTTGAAACGAGTATCTTTTTCGATTGGACTTCCGAAAGAAATGAAACGTCAACTGTTACATACAGCTGTAAACATAATCGAGAAATATAGTTCAGAGTACAATACGAAATTGAGTTTCTTAGTGGCAAAGTAGAAAATCTTGCATGTGTACGGTTAGTGGGTTTTTTCATTCTGGTCACTTGTACTCTATTTTCTTGTAACTATGACTACATTTTTATATTGGTGCATTAATAAATTGATGTTAAGATATTGTTTGATTGACGGTGAAGAAAAAAGAAAATTTTATCACGTTTCAAGAACCGAAAAATTTAGTACAGACGACTCTAATTGCAATAAATTGACCAAATCGTTACTTGTAACAAATTTTCTTAATATTACAACGGTATTGAAACCGTTACTGTAACTATAAAAATTCCCTTAGAATCTTCTATTTAGTAACTATAAGAAACGAAATTTTAATTGGTTAATATAACGATACAAATTCCCCTAGAATCTTCTATTTAGTAACTATAACAAACGAAATTTTACTTGGTTACTATAACGATAGAAATTCCCCTAGAATTTTATATTTAGTAACTATAGGCAACGAAATTTTACTTGGTTACTGTAACGATACAAATCCCCCTAGAATCTTCTATTTAGTAACTATAACAAACGAAATTTTACTTGGTTACTGCAACGATACAAATTCCCCTAGAATCTTCTATTTAGTAACTATAGGCAACGAAATTTTACTTGGTACAAAAATACGAGTATATCGATGACGCTGAGGAGAATCTGGCCTGCGGTGGAATTTAAAAAAATCTGTATATATTTAGTGCTCTATTATCGTGAGTTTTGAGGAAGCGATTTGTGATTTTGAGAGGCGAAAATGTGATCCAGGATAGGGTCAGGTTAGGATCAGGTCTGGCAAGCAGAACGGCTATTCTATATATAACCGGTCGCCCCTCACTCGTGAATCTATCTTTACATATTACAATCTATACCGCCGAGCCTCCAGCTATTTGGCGGCTGCCAGTGGCCATATTGTATACCCACGGCTTCGCTGGGTTATGTAATAATCGGCGGGCCGATTCCCGCCATTAAGCTGTCCGTCAAAGATCATCGCGTTTAAACAACCCGAGGGAAAGACAATTTTTATCGATATTTCTTTTTTTCTTCTCATCCTTTTTCTTTCCGCAAATCATGTGATTGCAAATTTTATCGCATCGACATACCTGTAGGAGGGAATCTATAAATTCATATACCTAGATATTCGACTGTTTTTATCTTTAGAAACAATCGTGTGGTTATAATATTTTAAGGGTGTTCTTCTTTTTCAAAATCACGCGTATTCGGCATTATATTACTGCATTATAAATCCAACTACCGCATCGCGCATGTTGACATGTATACCTACATACATATGTATATTTTGTATACGTGTACAGGGTTGTATGCATGGTATATTCCGAAATTAGATACGGCCCTAATGCGCAAGGTCGTTTCTAACGTGCAAGTTATGACCTTGACTACTACCACAGATATACGTATATAAATGTAACACAAGTGTGGCGTTCCACTTCAGGAAATACTTTGGAAACCGGTGCATTATAATCGGAGGTGTATAATATAAAACCGCTTCAATTTTTACGAACCCAAATCTAGCTTCGCATCTTGTTACATTCGACCGCGAATATAATGATAGTAATAATATCGTGGCCACATTATTTTATTTTTCATTATTTTTTTTTTCACATTTATTTATTACTCTTTTTTAAACCGAACGATTTTTTTATCCAACTAATTATTCATTCGTGAAAATATAGTGGGACAAAAAAATTTCTCAAATATTTACAATATACAACTTAAAAGTAAGGACCTATCACGTTCTTATTCTACGTAGTTGAGATCGAAGCGAGGTAAAGAAAATATGCTTGTAAAAATATAAAAAGTGAATAAGTAAAGTAGACGGATTCGGACCACTGCGCGAATCAGATAAGCTTTATAAAGCTTCCTATATACTCAGCTTCTAGATTTATATGACAGGTTATAAGTACTGGGGTAAGTGAAAAATCGTAAAACCAGAACCCGTGTTTATTGGTAAAACGTGAAACCCGAATTGCGGAGCGGCGAGTGATATTTCTGTTTAATTTTACACCAGTCGGATTTATCGAACCATATAAGTTACAGATACACCTATAACAGAAATATATGCTACGGAATGTTGTATCGCTGCAGTAGATAACTCAATCATTTCATCAACGATACGATGTATGTGAAATATATTGAGCTACAGATACCGGTATAATATCTTTGGTGATATATAAAAATAAGGATACAATGCGCAAAAAGAAATAAACATAAATTCGTGAAAATATTATTGCATTTTTCACCCTGTGCGTGAGCGGTGCAACGGATATTTTTCGCAAGTATTTGAGAAAAAAACGAACATGAGTATGGAAGAAAAAAAAAAAAAACGAAAAATTACGAGCAGACCGGTTGATTAATATCTCACCGCGGAATAAAAATAATCCAATCCACGAATCTCTCCAGAATTTTTACGGACAGAGACACAGATTGTTTGTACAAAATATCGCGTATCTGTACCGGAAAAAAATTATCGTTTCTTCTGAACTCTGATCGCAGTTGAGAATTTTTATTAATTTCAACAGATAGATAGAGATCTTTTGACAGTTACACAACGTTTCCTCGATTAATACAATCGCACGATTGTGCGGAAATTTGATACTTCTTTTCACTTTCCTCTTTTTCTGGAGAATTGCCGATCAAGATCGCCGCAAATTTCTGACTGCCAGTAATATGCAAATTGTCATAAATCAATTTTTTAGGGTATGTACTTCAGTACGCTAAAATCGCATCTATATGCATACGATTGCAATCAGCTGTTGGAACAGGTGCAGATGTACAATATATTGGGGTGCTTTACGTTTAAGCCAACAATATGAAATGTATAATTATAGACCGAGACTTTGATGCCGGTATACTAATGTATGGATAACTTTATATTACGTGGGATAAAGTAAATATGACATAAATGCAGTTTGAACAAAAAAGAAAATGGCATGGTAAAATATTCGTTAAAAAGGGTTCTTTTCGAGTTGTTGTCCAGTTTTTAGAAGCGTTAATTGGGTGTTGAAAAGTCGGGGTTAGACAAGAATGCGACATTTGTTTAAAATCGGCAATCGAAGAGCTAACGATTGCGAATAATTTCGATCTGGATAGATAGGCGTTTTAAATATTCTGCATTATCGACGAAGGTTGCATTATCTTGTTTACATTATTTTTTCCCCCTCCGCAGCCTTTCCTTTTCAAACGTCGATTGAGACAGGATCTTGAAATTTTCTGTCTATGCTTCTTCACTGAATCACGACGGGTTAAACAGTTCTCGGGAACGCGTTCGGTACGATGTTTTCAAGCCAGTTCTATAATTATTGCAATGGAAATAGGGTCAGGTCTGTTACCGACCAAATACACGGCGAGGAGCGAGAACAGTCGAGAATTTCCATCTTTTTTTAATTATTTACGTTAGGACGAAAATAAAGCGGGGGAATTTGGCAACCCGAAATCATTAAACCGTATCTCACTTTTTTTTTCGTTTTTTTTTCTGTTTTTTTTTTGTTTTTTTTTTTTTTTATATCTACATTGCCTCAAATCCACCGTCGCAGAGTGTCATTCGATGTTACAATCGGGGTTACACCGACGAGTCAAAAATCGATATCAGGATAAGGATTACGATCTGAGATTTGTTATTGGAAAGTGTCCTCGTGACGTCAAAGCATGGTTGCCGGCGCCATTTTATCACCACATAACCTAAGTTTTTAATTTCAATGAAGGCAAATCGTAATTCTTGGGGTTTCAAATTACTCATGTTACATAAATTGATGAAACGTAACGGATTAATGTACATGTTTTACCATCCGCACGCGAAAAAACACGGTCAACGATCAGCTGTCAACCTAGATGCATTAGTTTGACTTTTTTTCCACCATGTGACGCATTGCAAAGTGACAATCCCAATAGACGGAGAATAAGTATGATGTATACAATTTTTTTCGAAACGGATCCAAGACGAGTATTTAAAAAAAAGAAAAAAAAGAATGTACAAGTCGATATGAGATAGTCACTTTTATTTGTAGGAAACGACAATTTCGAATTTTACTCGTTCCAAATTCACGTGCAAAACGTTTTCTGTGATCGTCTAGTGTTAGCCGAACAGATCATACGTAACGCTTGTGTCTTTAAGAGGTTTAAGAGACCTCCAAAATGGTCTATTATGACAAGAGGTATAGATTGTACCTATATTAATACATCTTCTCGATGTGCTGCGCCAAAACGCGAGGCTACAAATTGTTTACACCGTTGCCCTGGCTAAGGGATGAGTGAAAAAAAATGCCAGAGATGTCTCTGGCTATTTGACATATTTCTTTATTCTGCAACTTCTGCCAAGGAATTTTGTGTCCGTCACCCTGCAGCGAAAATTGAGGCTTAACGAAGAACACGCGCAATCGTTTATGCAAACTGTGTATAAAATACATTCGAAGAATTTTTACTCCGCGACAACTTCATTATTATTATTATTATTATGCGGAATAGAAATTTGTTCGTATAACTTTCAACACGTAATACATATGATTGAATTATTTTAAAACATACTCGTACCGGCATCAACTATTTGTAGTACAGCCCGATCTGCGGCTAAATATCGAAATACATCGTTCACGTTTCAGCGGTGAGATCAAGAGCCTATTAAATGTCATGCTTAGACTTTCGGTTTTAACCCTATTTTCATATTTCTATCACAGCTCTTCGCCAACGAGAATTATATGCCACGTAGCGTCCGACGCAGGAACAAATCTTTAATCGTCGAAAATGGGGAAAAAAAAAGAAAATAATAAATCCCTAGAGTTAGTAAAATTACCAGGGAATTAGACAAATCCTTTGGAAATGATCTGAAATTAAATCTGGAACGGTAAAGTCATTTTTTTTTACCTATTCCGGTAACGGGGGGGTGAAAAAGACCCCATCTTGTAAATTTCATATCCCGGGTACATCGTATCGTTAACGGTCCAATAGGGTATCATTTTCTTAATTTTTTTAATAAAAAATCACATGTGCTAAAAAACTTTTTGCGTAAGTTCCAAAAATGGGGTCAGAAATTGATGTGTCTCGATTCGAAAACGTTAGCTGTTCTTTTGCGGCGGGAAATTTAAATTGGTGTTGTTTCACACCCGGTTACCGTTCTAGTGTTAATATACCATATATTTCGTGGCATATTGAGAACACTGTTGTTTGCAATTATTTGATTTGGAAAGGAGAAAACTTTGCTGATAATTGGTTCTACACATTGGGAAACGGTCTCGCTTCTCTGCACGTTTTATGCATAAAGTTGTCAAAGCGCCTATTTTGAATTGAGTTATTCTGTGACAGAAGATGACTGCAGACATAGTTAACGAAGGCTGGGAACATCCGGCAATGAAAGTGCCCGAAAGTACGTGTATATGTATATCTGCAGGGTTGGGATTTATACATTTTGCACGTTTTACTCGAGGTAGTCTCGCAAGTATGTCGAGTCTTGTGTATATGGAACAGCTGTTCTAAACATAACCGTTGGACCATTCTGAAAATAGATATTATGAGTATGAGGACAGGACAAGACAGCAACCTATTATGCTGCCCGGAAAAATTGTGTTACAAGCAAAATACACGGGCGATCATACCGAGGATTCGACCATTTTTCTATTCAACATTTACCTCTTTTTTTCCTTCGATCGTTCGATCTACTCGCCAATTAATCATTATCTATGTAGTGGCAACTTATGTGAATAGCAAATTGAAAAATCCTCATCCATCACTAACGATAATAAATGTACGATTTTTGATATACGATTTTTTTTTTTGCCTTCTGTTTTCCATTCAAAGATTATAAAAAAGTTTAATAAAACGGCGCATATTAACATGAAAGGGGAGAAAAATGTAGGGCACGTGGACTGGAGAAAAATTTTTAAATTGAGATAAACACCGTTCCATGGCAAAGAGCATCGTTGATATTATATATATATATATATCGTTAAGAGCATCGTTAAGATATATATATATATATATATATATATATATATATACATAATGTTATTACAGATTCTAAAAGTCAACAAAAATTGTGTATATTTATAAATTGAAAGTAAGACTAAGCAGTGGAAGGAAAAATTTCATCTCAATAACAGAACCAAAAAATAACAAGTCGAGACGAATATTAAGTTATATATAAGTCGGGCTTATCACAGGTATTTTGTAAAAATAAACTCGGCACGCTAGTATGTAAAAAGAGACATCAATCAACTGTATAAAGCATAACAAATGAAATAAGAATTTCTTTCGAAAGAATTGAAAAATAATGAACGCATGCATTCTGCAGTGACAAATAAGTTACATGTGACACGTATACGTATGCATATTAGTGTACAGGCTTGCGATTGACGAAATTTTTCACGCATGTTGCATCACGCTCTTGGCCAAATAATGATCGTTATTCACCGATCTAAATTCGTAACTAAGAAAATAAAAGCTCGTCTTCCTCATATTTATTCACCCGCGATTTACGAGGAAGAATTATTTTTTTTTTCCCTTTTTCTTTTTTCTGTTACTCACAATACCACATGTAGGTATACTGCAAGAGCAAGGAACAAAATCTCTGTGCGTGTTTGAGGTTCTTTTTTCTTTATCACCAGAAAAAAAAATCGGACATACGACTCATCCGAAAAAGAAAAAGATTCTTGTTTGTACAATATATCGAGAACGAAGTTGCAGTGGAAAGAAAGTGAAAATAGAGAGGAAATGAACGTGGAAAAACAAGAAAACAAATGACGTCGTTTGGATATTAAATTTGAAGAATCCTCAACTTTTCTTGCGATATCGCGATCTCGCGTAAACAATTTGCCAATTTCATGTATTATCGGAAATCAGAATGTAGTAGACCGGGAGAAATCCCTGAAAATATAGTTTTGGGTACGAAATACAAATTGGTTTTATACCTGTAAGCAGAAAATCTAGCAGGTGCTACTATTCTTTTCGGTTACATCGTCACTCGTACTCATCCCGATAATTCGGTAGAAAAATAAATTGATGTTAAGATCTTGTTTAGCGACGAAAAAAAAATACACAACAGTAAGCCAAACAAACAGATTTAACGTTGCTATAACCAAAAAAATTTAATAGAAGCATTGAAAACTGTATACACAGTAAATAGTTACTTGAATCAAAGTTTCTTGCGATTCCGGAATAATACACCTATAAATCCGTTACTGTATAACGATACTCTCGAATACATGTACCCAAAACATTGGCCTCGATGCACTGATAGACTGTAATAATTAGTAGCAGGCAATAATTTATTTTCGACAAATGTCACTATCCGTGACCTATAGCTAGGTGCGACTAAGGGTGGGTTCCGAAACTATCTGGCAGCGCTAAAAATTCCCTAGGACAGAGACATGGCTAGTCACAAACTCCGCAGCGCAAAAGAGATGAAAGATTGTTGACAGCACTGGGAGCTAATTTTGCAACGCACCCTAAACCGAATAGAGTGCAACACACGACAGACGAATATGTGTGTGTGTGTGTGTGAATTAGGGTGGGGTGGAGGAGGAGGCGGTTGCTTGATAATATTGAAATAAGGAAAATTGTGGGTGGGTATAAGATGGGATTGCAGAAGGTGAGGATGGGGATAGATGGATGGATGGATGAATTGCCCAGAGCGTTTTCCACTTGTTGTTCAGACGCGAGGTATTTTTGGTAGCGGGCGTCGGCGTCGACGTCGGCGGTGGGCGCCGTGAAACACGGCGATGCCTCCGCTTCTTCGGCTCTGGATCCGCTGCTGCTGCTGTTGCTTCTGGCTCCGCGCATCGGGAAAGAGGATTGAAGGACCGAAGGCAGGCGCAGACCCAAGCTGCGATACCAGCTGCGCCGCGCCGGCTTGTAATTCGAGAGCCTCTGGCACCGGGCCGACCATATATGTCCGCTGCCACTGCTCTCAGTCCCTCTCGCTAACTTTCCATCTCTCTATCCCTCTCCGAGAGCGCAGGCTAGCGCGGACTGCCAATTACGAGACAATCTCTTTCTCTCTCAGTCTCCGTCATTCCCCGATACTTCAATCATCTATGAGACAATATCGGCATCCATTCACCTCGCCCATTTTCTCCCTATTCATGATTCGTTTACCTTTTGTTTTTCACATCGCAATTTTTCTTCAAATGCACGAAGCTAAAATACTTGCCGAATGGATATACCGATTCTATTATTAAAATCATTCTTACTTTTCTTCTAATTACAAAATTATATGATAGTCAAATTTTCAACAATTGTTTTATAGTTGCGCCGCCTTTCTCGCAAGGGCTATTGGGTAATTTGAAATTCTCAACATCTTGCTAAAAATGCGGTTCTACTCCTGACGGAGTACAATAATTTGTAGCGAATATGACGATTTTAGATTCAAATTCATTTTTAATATGACGTCATTTTCCTTAAAGCAGGGTGCGACCAAACCGAATAAATAGACTGTATCATGTTATTGAAATTCTTTTTCTAATCATTGTGACGCACCTCATTTCACATCAATGATTGTACTGTACACCAACGGTTGTAAATCTTGCATTATTATCGAAGTTGTATTCAAGAATCATCAACAACGCAGCAATACGAAAACATCGTGAACTTCACACATTACTTCAGAGATTGACAAGATAACGAAATATACCATAACATGTTATAAACGACCTTTACAATTGTTAAGAATCACGTTACCTTGACTGTAATGAGACTATCCAAGGGATGTGCGTCACTGGCTGGGTCTCGTATTCGTCTGACATCCGTGACGTAGACAAGGTCATACAATCTTTTGCATGTTACTCCGTATGAGGAAGAGGCCGGCAAAATGAGCCCCCTGTACAATCGAATGGGATTTCAAAAAATGCCGATAACGGTTGGAATATATTTTTAGGCCAAAGACAATAAAATAGTGTTGTCGAAATTGGTTTAACGTCATTCCTCCCTTAATGGGATCCATTTTGTCCGCTTCTCCCCTACATATAAATATATTGTTGTCTACCGTATTTTATAATTAATCATTTTTCTTGACTATCAACAGACGTTCTAGGGTTGGCTTACAATTAGTTTTTCTCTCTTTTGCCTCTTGATGTTCTTTTACCATAATCGTGTCCTCGTTGGTTGGGGAAAGATTTTTGTTAAAGACACTGTTGTTACTCAATAGCGCGTTTAGAGTGTGACAGAAACGAATGCCAAGTGTCCGATTCCTTGCGAAATCGGATAATATTTTAAGAAAACTGAACCGCGGCATTCAGTTTTAGTTGGACTTATGACAATTATTATACTTGCCGTTATACTCTCCCAGGCGTCTATATATTACTTTTTAGAGATGATAAATTATTATACCCTTGACTGTAACGAGCAGACTCCCCACGGTTACTTATAATATAATTGACGGTAAGCAACGGAATTTTCACCATTGACTAATAAACCTTGGTGTAATCATTAATTCGTTGGTTACGTCTGAATGGATGAGTCGCGATTATTCTTCTTCATTTTCAGAAATTTTGATTACACGAAAAGATTCGCTAACCTTTGAAGATTTCCTGTTTTTATGTATGAGAAATTATTACAGGAAGTGGAACGCGGATTACATTATTTAAAAAAAGAACCAATAACACTAATCGATCTAAGTCGCAAAGATATTAAGCAATAAATCAGCAAATCTTTGAAGGCAAAATAAAAATAAAAATTCTATGTTCACGATGCTTAATGAATTAATCTTTATATTACCCGAGGAATATTCGCAAAACCGTTAATGTGGAACTCAAAAAATTTAGAAAAATATTTTCGCAAAGTTTTGTCTTACCGACTACGTAAGTTTTATTTAGTTTGTTCAAGAGTATCGTTTCCGCACTTTTATGTTACTCATATTTATTTTTATCTTTTGTAAATTTTGGTTTTCAAACACAATAATGATTCGTATTGACGAAGTTCGTGCGAATAATATTAAAATTATAAGTATATGGAAATTTCTCTAGAAACAGGTGAGTTTTTTTCATTTTTCCCTTCCGAAGTCGACGAATATCCCGAGTGAAGAAAAAAAAACCGATAAAATTCTACACTGAAAACATCCTAATTACCGTAAAAATCTATGATTACTTTTCAACGGCATTGTTAGCATAACGGAAAATTGCACCTTTCAAACGGGCCCGCGATTTGCGAGCTTGATGTTAAATTCTCCGTTTCGGGATAACAGAACGTTGTTTTAGATTCTCATTTTCTGCATAACTTTGTACGCAAAACAAAGCGTTCGGTTTACAAACTTGACCGATGATCCCTGAGCCCCCCGCTGTTATTATTCGTTACAATTAAATATTTATCACTCGAGACAATTTCTGGACTCTGTTTAAAAGCAAATCTCCTTGCTTAACCATAGCTTGGTACTGCCAATTTTTGCTGTCCGGTCGATTTGTCTCCACGACACCGCCAACACGGTCGACTTTACAATGCAGTCGTCCGGCGGCTATGAAGCGCGAAAGTTCCCTGGGTGACAGAAAAAGTATACCACGGAAAGTAGTTGAGCAGATCTTGCGATGCGAGTCAAGTTAACATCACAAACAAGAGTAATACTCACTGGTCGACATAATCCACTGTGACGCCGAAGGCTTCAGCCATGTACTGAAGCGTAAGCGATCTGTAGGACTCGAGGAGCTGAGTGTAAGCTAAGATACGCATTTCCCTAACATAGTAACGGTAATGGGGAAAAACGAGGTAATCTCTGCGCAACAATCCCTCAACTTGGGCTGAAACATAATTTTAGAAATGGATAACTCTATGAATCATGGTTTGGGATCTAATTTCTCATAACGGAAAATATGTAGTGTGAATCTTACCTAAATTTTTGAAGAAATCAGCGTAGTGGCAATTGTACAAAGAAAACAGATAGTCCTTGGTGTCGGGATTGGTGTGGAGAACTTCAAGAATTTCAGAACCTTTAATAATTTTGTCTCGAAGCTGGTTACGGGGCAAACTTATCATGCTCAAGTAGACCGTGTATCTGACGAACGTGTTGTAGTCCATCAGCTCATAGCTGGTGAACGTGCTAATTGTGTCCAGGAAGAATGTCGCAGCTTCCTTGAAGTCGCGGACTGCGATGCAGTAGGTTCCTTGGTAGACTTTGAGCCTGTTCCTTCTGTCCCAGTCTCCACCTTCCTCGATCAAGCTGTGCAGATGGAAATAATAAAGTTATGAGTAAGAGAAGTGAAAAAAATTCAGATATCTTTACCTCTTAGCCTTCTCTATGTTTCGTGTGACGAGATCATGGTCCATATAGAAAAGGCCGATCCTAATATTGTGGAAGACAATGTCGAGTCTGTGACCCAGAGATACCGTCTTATCGTAAGTTTTTCTAAATGCAGATATCGCTCCATCCTTGTCTCCGATTCTGCACAGATGTTCAGACTTCTTTAAATTCGCTTCTCTAACTTCCATCTCGCCTAGATTCTGCTCCGCGTCTTCGATCGCCGCATCGAGCACCTTCAGCTGCTCCTGATTCGTCGCTACCATCTTTGCTAGAAAGGCCTCGTCTACAGTCCAATTAAGGTCCTGGCAAACTTCTTTGTAGAACGGCGCCATATCTGGGAAGAACAGCGCGAAAGGTCAGTTGGATTAGCTCGAAGAGAGGCGGGCTGCAACAAAAGTGCAACACGAATCGGCTGACGCTTTTTCAAATATGGGGTTAGGAAGCACTTTTCAAGATTTTCGAGGTTATGTTCCCGATGAGTTGACGATAACCGCAAAAGGTAGAAGAAAAGATCTATGGAGTGATTACGGGACTGGCTGGTATTTTGATGATTATTTTTTTTATTTACAGCCAGTAATTCCCGCATGCAAAAATAATACCGTGGTATTGTCTTACTTTCCGCTTTGATGGCATCGAGGAGCTTTGTCTTCAAGCTTATCTCATCTTTGTGCTCCGGTAAACCAAGCAGGAATTTTGTCTGGGCCAATTCCAAATTTGGATTCTTTTCCAGACCCTCTTCTTCCAAATTTTCCAACGGCATTTTTCTTCTTGACAGCTTCCTACAACTCAGCAATAAAGGAACAATCCCACTGTTAAGGACGGGAATGAATTTACACTTTATGGTGACATGCTTCTCTAGTTGGTCAAACGGTTCACTAACCGCCCCAGAGACAGCGCCACAAATCAACCTGCAAAGCCTCAAAAGCCCGTCGGTATTACAATTCCCGGTCGTCTCTTGTTTTCTCTCTTTTGCTTCGTTACTTCATTCTTCCTAGTGTTTGCTATTCCGCGACATCGATGCATTTGAATGTCAACAAATTCACCTACAGATATTAATTGCACAAACGTTTAACCGGCCTGATATTCATATAATATATTTGAGATGATTGGCTGATTACTCTCTTTCGGTACCAAATTCCTCATACATACTCATTCATCGGATTGATTCCAATTTTGAGAACAAAATTTTATGGAAATCATATCTTGATTCTGGCAGAATTACTGCAAAAATTTGATTCCAATTAATCTTCAAGTTTAATTCCTTTAATGCGAAGCGTCTTATACGATGTAATATTTCAACGATGATTATACCGAGAAAGGAACTGCAAGAATATTTGTAGAAAAAAAATTGGAGGCAGGGAGCACCTGTACGATAATAAATAAAATCCGCGTTTCGATTCCTATTAGTAATTATATACAATTTTAAATAACTCCAGACATCTACCGTATTAATTGTGAGTTGGGTTTTTTCCACACATCTTGTTTATACCCCGACGACGGTTTTAAATACCGACACAGAAAATATGTATCTATATGAATATATATATATATATACACCTATGTTTAGAATATACGATGTTTTAAACCATATAAGATTGAAACTCAATCTCACAGATCGAAACTGACGATCAGTCTTACTCACCGTATAGTAAAGAGCTTTTAAACATCAGAAGCAAAGTTTTTTTCATATTTTCATCTTCTCTTTTTCCATAACTTGATTAATCGTCAAACTAATGTTCATTTCCATCAAGTACATATTTAAATCGAGCCGAAGACATCTTCGTATTCGTATGCGGTGCGAAATGATCTTACTGTTCCATCTCTGCGATAATTTCTGAATACGGGGATAAATTAAACGCGGCTTAATATCATCATTATATTGGTAGTACTAATAATGATAATGATAATGGTAATAACGATCATAACAATAATGATAATAGTAGTAATTGATATCGAACAAATTATACTGAATCATTCATTCAATCCATATTTATCGTTTACAGTTAAGGTATAGTCACATTATATTATACGTAGAACAATAGAGATTCGAAGCGATTAAAAAATATGTTTGGAGGCCACTGGCCCAAGCTCTCTTATATAAGATTACTTTCCACGTGGTACTAGAGACGAATTTCAATACTTTCTTACGGTTAATTCGTAGAAATTAACTCTTGCGTCATTAGTACATAATTGTTATTTATAAACCAGCAAAATTCGATGCTACATATGTAACCACATGAAAGGTAACCGTTATATGTACTTAATATGATTACTTGCTCCGTTCAACAGCAATTTTCTTTATATGTGTATATATATATACTTAGTTATTATTTAATCCAATAATTTACAATTAAGTATAATTATATTCAATACGAATTAATAAATCGTAATCATTTACCTCATTATCATCGGCATCATCGTCAGTTACTTCGATAGGTTTACGTAGTAATTAACATTAACATTTATATTTCAATTTTAATTCTGATAATTATATTATTATTATTATTATTATTATTATTATTATTATTATTATTATTATTATTAGCATTAGGATTAGCAGTAGTAGTAGTAGTAGTAGTAGTAGTAGTAGTAGTAGTAGTAGTAGTAGTAGTAGTAGTGTAGTAGTGTAGTAGTAGTAGTAGTAGTAGTAGTAGTAATCTATACTATTGTATAGATTCTCGCAAAGAATTATACATCTATTAGTTGCGAATTGTTTCAAATTTGTTAATATTACAGAATTCATTCATTTCTTTAAATTTATTTTTATCATTATCATTATTATTATTATTATTATTATCATCATCATTAATAACATTTTCAGGCCGATAATTTAATGAAAGAACATCTAATAATTAGACAGTTATTGGTTTTTTTTGTTGTTGCTGTTGTTGTTATTATTATTATTAACGATTTCATCTATACCCTGTGCATCATATTAATATCTCAACACATTCTATTTGATTACTTGATAAAATGTTACGTAAAATTATTAGTATTATTATTATTAGTAGTAGTGGTATTGTTATTATTATTATTCACTCATATATATATATATATATATATATATATATATATATATATATATATATATATATATATATATATATATATTTATTATATATATGCACGCGTTTTATGTATGTTTCCAGAAACATTTAAAAATCATGTATTATACCTAAGTACTTAAATTTTCTTATCTGTACACATATATCACGTATTATAGGTATTTATGGTGTATGTGTACTATTTTATACCAATATAATTTGTTATTTATCATGCTAGTACTGCAGGTATTCGGGTATATTTATACGTGTATGAATATATAATAATGATATAATAATATTAAAATTTATTTCATATTATGGTATTATACTAATAATAGTATACTAATATCGGTATTATTATTATTATTGTTATTTTTGTTGTTATTATTATTATTATTATTACTACTATCATTAATATTTGAAAGTAATAAAAATAATATTATCAATAAATGTCATAACAGATTTAACAAATTTTAAGTCACAAGAGAGTTAAATAATAATTTGATCAAACGCAACGGTGAAATCAGACGTGAAAAATTAAACTTGATAACACCATGGACGAATTGAACATGACGGGCAATATTTTATCGAAAATTTCATGTATTCCATATTTAATGTGAAATTTTTTATGTCAAGCGGAAAATTTTATGACAAATTTCAAACAATGGTGGCAAATTTCGGAAGATTAATAATTTAATACGTTTTATTTATATACCCCTATATTTGTCGATTCGCATCATATTTTATCTTGTTTAGTCGTTCTGTTCGATGATATCTGTTCTACATTGAATAATATTTATAATATACCATATCAAACAGATATATCTAACAAACTGTTTAACTATGTAATATGTTTATAATCCATGGGGTAGCGCACCGTAGTTCTTCTTATTATTTTTATTTCTTTTTCTCATTGTAGCTTGAATGATGAAAGATAAATTATAATTTAAGTACATAACACAGTTAACGTGATTGATGTGTGTGTGTGTGTGTGTGTGTAATCATCACCGTACGTCTTGAATAGTGTATAACACGGATAGAGGATAACCCAGAGGACAAGGAACAGTTTTAAAATCCATGCAGAGATATCATAATGGACCAGAAAAAAAATGAGATTCGTTGCAGGCTATTTTTCTGTGTTAAGATTTATACAGTGTACAATAAGTATAATAGGTAATGCTATAGAGGTACCTGCGATCAAATTATGCGTATACTTAAAAAAAAAAAAAGAAAACAAAAAGATATTACGTATAAATACGCACGTATATACCACAGAATGATGTACAAGCTCAACGGCGGGTATAATTGGATCATTTTGACAATATCATATAATTATGTATAATAATGCACATACCGACAATTCGAATTTAAATATGAAAATTACCTAGGTCGCAACGTCTTCAGAGTTTCCTCTTTGCCGATTAGCCGATTAATAAGATATTAAAATATTATTGCACAGTTTTATAAGCAAGCCTAGATTACGCTTTATATTTCTCGACGCACAACCGACATAACATTATGGAACCGGAGGAAGTTTTTTTTTTCCTGTTCAATTACATCGCATTAAAAAAAAAAAAACGGCGAAAAATCCGGCTCATAAGTGACTATCTAAGATTTACTTACAGTCGGCCCAAAAACGCAATAGCAATTCCGAAAGCCCCAAGTTTTAAACCTGATGAAAACAAGATCGCCACTTTAAGATCATTGACATATATTTAATTGATATATTCAAGGCTTAGCGATACTGGTTTAAACATAACACTGCAGATGTAATTCAGACATAGAGAAGGCAAAATTCAATTTGCAATTCACGGTTGAGAGAATGTTTGAAAGTGAAAAACATTGTTATTGTAACATAGCTTAATCGTGCAGGTGCCGATGATCCGATGAAATTTAAAATTTTTGTCGATTCACAGAATTGGTGGAAAATCCTGGAGGCTAAAGTCGCGAGGTGGAAAATTGAAAAAGCTTCGCGGCCATTTGCCTTCCATTCCCAGAAACTAGACCTAACCTCGAATCTAATATTCCTCTATAATCCGATGGTAAAAATATGGTGCGTTCTATCGCTTTCATCCGATCATTGCCAAGTCTGCGTTATATGCATTGCAACCGTCTCGACTAAGCCTTATTATAACTTGATATGGACAAATTGCAGGCAACGATTTCTTGTAAATTTAAACTATATATTTACAATCTCAACAATAATAATCTCTGATCAGATAATGCTAAGAAAAAAATTTGCATTCACTTAAAATAATAGAAAAAAACAAAAAACTAAAATCATCACAACGCTCAAATATTTCAAATTTCGGTATTCGAGATATAATATGTATACCTAATATACATATTTTTACGCAATCATTATATTTTCTATGTTTCGAATAAAGAATCATTCTTAAATTGATTTCCACCTCTTCCCGGACAGAACGGATTCTATTATACACATATATACATATATATGGATATATATATATCCATATATATGTATATATGTGTATAAGTACAGTATATATACAAGTATATTGCACGCAGGCCAGATTTTACACATGAATTAATTTCGTTTGACATAACAAAATTATCACATATAAAAACTGTAATTTTAATTGCATTTCCATTTATAATATATATATATACCACCTGTTTACCGCTATTATACTCGCGTTTTTTAAGAACTAGCATTTATCGCCAGTCAATTATATCTTTTCTCCTAAAATAATTAAATTAATATTATCCCTGGTGGAAAAATATTTCTGAGTCACAGTGTTCCTGCAATTACTTGAAAGAAATTAGAATATTTTTAGATATAATCAAAGATTATCAGATTTTTCACAGAGTTTTTCATACTTACTCATTATCAGACTTTTACAGAATATTTCTGAATAAATCTGAAAAAAAAACTATGAATAGTCTAATAATCTCTGATTATCTACGAAAATATTCTAATTTCTGTCACGTAATTGGAACACAGTGAGTCAGAAATATTTTTCCACCATGGATGTCCAATAATATTTCTCTAATTAATAATAATCATTAGTTAATAAAAGATAATATTAATAATAATAATTAATATTATTATAATAATGTCATACCTAAAACTGAACAAATATATAACAATATGTATAAACAATAATAATTAATTATTGTTAATCACCATATCGCCGGGACACAATTAAATCTCCTATATACTTATAATACGTATGATAACTATATATCATGTACTCAACCATCGTCGCATGTTATAATAATAATAATAATAATAATAATAATGATGACAACAACAACAACAATAATAATAATAATAGCAATAAAATTATTAATATTCATAATAATAATAATAATAATAATAATAATATTAGTATCGTATGATAGGATAAAAACCTGTGCATTTATACAGTAGCATACGATGTTTTTCTCCTTATCGCAGTTTTTTTTTTTGTTTTTTATTCAAATGGCACCATAAGTGTCCCGTTGAAAGCCGAGGGTCGGGGTAACACTTCGAGGATTTAGTTTAGATTTGAGTTATAAGTATACGCGTAAAAGTTATAGCCAGGAAATAGTCGTGATTTTCACCGCACTACGTAGTGGATAGGTAGGTAACATACATATAATAATTTTGACTATTGTTAGTTTAGCCATGTACACATACGTCTATTATTAGATGCTGATAATATAATTATATAGAATTTCGTTAAGAAGAAAATAAAGTACATAACTAGTATAACTCACAGTTGTTAGAGCGCATATAGGATATAGACCAGGGCAAAGTGGATGATAATATTATGTGAGTTATTCTAAAATAATATTGTATACAGTTTATATCAATTCGATTTCACTTTACCCAAATATTGGAAAGAAAAGGGAATTGGAAAATTGCACTTTGCCCCTTGATGTTACAACTATGCGCCCTGGTCTTCCCTATATAATTACCTATTTATACTTACTTATCTTCAAATAAGTAAAAATCAAAATTTTACCTACAGAGCTGATTGCTTTGAGTCCGTAACAACGCGTGATTATTACCGATATATCTACGACACATTCTTGGCCACAGACTTTGCGAGCAACCTTTTATTCATTCGTCTTAAACTTGTAGCGTCGATGTTGCGAAAAATGTGATTTTGAAATTTTAATCTTAGATAAAATAAAACGAAAACGGCGACATCGTCCACGGATCTCGGAGATAAGGATAGAGAAGTAATTCAATTCTGTTCCCATTGAATATCTTTCACCTGTCTCATTTGTTTTTTTTTTTTTTTAACACCGTTCAAAGTTTTTTCCGGATGTAAGTTATAATTGATTATTATCCACATTACAATGAGTAAACCATAGGCAGGCAGTACGTGTTTTGACGAGTGAATTTCGCAAGTTGGATTGTAAGTTCATACAATTTTATCAAGAATATAACCGTAACTAAACATATCTTGCTTTGATTTCGTTTCGCGTGCTATAGCATGCGATAATTGGCGAGTATTGAAGATTATTTTAGACCCAAAATGAAACTACAAATATATCAACGGCTACCATTTTTAATCTATATCAGCATATGAATTTACCTTTCAGGTATTCTTCACCATTTGATAACGTTTTTCACTTTCAAAAATCTACCCCAAATATAATTCACTCTTTATACATTGTATTTGTGTACTTCTATCTATACCGAATAATAAGTATCAGGTTTACTGTTGATATGTAACTAAAAAAATACTGCAGTTTGTAATATTATTTATACAGAGAGAGAAAAAGAGAAAGTTTCGATTTTTTTTCTTTTCTTCCAAAATCGTACGTTAGCGCCGATTTCGCGAAAGTCTATTAAAACTAAAATTGGACAAACTTTATATGATCAACATTTTTTCTTCGTCATAAATAAATAATCAAATAAAATAACAATAATAAATAACCTCCTTATCTGAGAGAAAATAAATAAAAATCAAATACCGATAAATAATTTTTCATATCACTCATCGAGGCTACGAGATATAAAGGCGAAAAAATTCAGATCGGACAGTAATAATAAAAATAATAATAATAATATAATGTAATGTAATGTAAAAATAGAAAAAAGCGAGTAATATTATATCGATTACTTTGATTATCATACAGCGTCGTAGGCGAGGTCGACGGGTGGCCTGTGATGTGACGAAAGGTAGGAAGTCGCGGAGCTCCCGGGACCGGGTCCACCGCCCCCAGGATACCCTGGATAGTTGGCACTAGGCGCGTGAATCCCGGCGTGGGAAGGTGGGTAAGCGTCAAAGGAGCTGGTGTACGACCCGTTATAGGGATAGGGATTAGCCATGGGTCCTAGAGAGGGATGCATGCCGCCCATCCCACCCATGCCGCCCATGCCGTAAGTGCGTTGCATCAGGCTGGGATCGAGTCCACCGAAGAGATATCCGTTCGTGGAACCCATCGGGACAGGATAATGGGGTCCGGGTATGATGTTGGGATACGAATTACCCGGATGGGGGTGGTTCATGCTCGAGCTGTAACTGTTCGAAGTCAAATTTTCCACGGTATAAGACTTGCTGTGCTGCTGGGTCTCCGGGTGATGCCGATTGTTCATTCCGTACAACGAGCCGTAGTTGTCTGCCGGCGAATGATGGAGAGAACCGGGATAAAGTCCGGCGTGAGGCGGCGCGGGAGGCGGACTGTAATTCGACATGCTGGATGGCGTGAAACTTGGTAGATACGAGGCCTGGTGATGGGTATCCATCTTCTCCGCGAGAGACTCATCGCTCATAATGCTCTGCGAAGGGTGACGCTGGTTACCGCTGTCCGCTATGCTCGGTATCTGGTCAACCAGTGACTCCAAATCGCTGAGGCTCTTCGACGAGACGTCCTGGCCCCCAGTGCCACCCGTGTTGCTCCTCTTCACCGTATTGTACTGCTCATGGGAGTGCGGCGACATTGCCGGGTGCGTAGGGGTGTGCGGATGCGTGTGAGGGGGCGTCTGGTGAGAGTGGTGAGAGTGCTCGTCGTTGCCGAAACCCTGCTGGCTCAACGGCGTCGGCGTCGTCTGGTGGGGGTGGGTGTTATGAGACTCCGGTCGCCGGTCGTGGTACCCCATGTAGCTGTTGTAGCTCGAGTGTGACGGGGTTCCGGGATTGCTGTGGTGACCGTTGTTGTCGCCGCTGCCCGGGTTGTACGATCTGTGATCGCCGGCTATATTTTGCTGGGCGATGCTGGTCGGGGGTTCAAAGTCCGGGTGTTCGACGCTCGGCGATGTCAGGGGGGACGGCTCAAGGTTGTTCTCCGACGATATCGCCGTGTTTATCTCCGAGGACAAATCGGAGTGGGTGAACGATAGCGACATAGACTTTGGACTCTGGCTGTAATGATGCATGTGGACAGGGCTCTGCTTTGCACTTATGTTGTACGGACTGTCGTTCATACTCTGACCGAAGAATCCCGAATCCCCCATCGACGGGTACGGCGCCATATGGGGAAAACTGTTTGGCGGTGACATTATCGGTGGTGAAAAACAGTTTGGCACGGAATTCGAATAGTTGTCGTTATGATGATTGCTGAGAGTTTGATGTTGTTGTTGTTGTTGTTGTTGCTGTTGCTGTTGCTGCTGCTGTTGATGCTGATGATGGTGTTGCTGCTGGGTCTCTCGTTCCCTGCTGTCGCTTTCCATTTGCTGTTGTTGCTGTTGTTGTTGTTGTTGTTGTTGTTGTTGCTGCTGCTGCTGCTGTTGCTGCTTCTGTTGCTGATGTATTTTCTTCGGCCTACCACGCCGTTTCTTTATCACTTCACCGTTAGCATCAAGCTTCTCTGGGTCTGGCGCGGGCTGTTCTTCGATACTCTTTATCTTCTTTGGTCTTCCCCGCTTTTTTTTACCCGGTATCACACCTGTGCCCGGTTCTTGCTTTATCTGCACCGTGCTGCTCAAATCTGTTATCTGGTTTTCGCTGTCTGGTGTAAATTCGTTATCGAATATCGGCTTCCTGTCCTCCACTGGCTCCACCTCCTTTTTCTTCAGTTTCGAATCGGCGAAAACTATGTCCGATTCCTCAAGGTGGCTTATTGCACCATTCAAATAATCACGGAACTTCTTCAATGCTGCGTAGTATGGAACTTTGTCCGCCGCTCGTGGCAGCTGTGCACACCTCGCACTACTCGACGGCATGACCCACATGTGCTATTAAATCAAACAAAAAGTCAGTCAGAATACCCCAGTTTGAAATATTATTCTATAATTTAAAAAATTAGAAAAATGCGAATGTGTGATTGAGGAAAAAAAAAACAACTAAAATCAAGAATACGGTAACTGTTCTATTCGATGGAATAAAATTTCTTAATCTTTGGATCCGATTTCCTTGTGTTTTGCGTACTTTTTTTAATTTATTTGTTCATGTTTTTCAGTGTCATTAATTCAACTTTACCGTATTAGTTCCATCGACGAGAGTTGGTTGCCTGCCAAATCCGAATTCTTTTTTGCCAGAAAATACTTCGTAGATCAATTTACCGTTGAATACGGCTATTTTGGGCTTATACTTTTGTAATTTTTCGAGTAACACGTGACTTCCTGAAACAATTTTAACAACATGTGTAAATGTCAGTTTATTTCGAACATGTACAAACATTCTATGAGAATTTTTAACGTTCACGAGATAAGGAAAACGTTGACACAAATTTCTGCTAGTACGAATTGATATCTTCTTAAAACTGAAACTAATAATAATTGTGTCAAAGTTTATAACGTAAATAAAATTAGAGAATCAAAGAATATCGTATAGGTTTTTCGTGGTAATTATCTCATACATAAATAATCGATTTGAATTCGCATCCTGTGTTTTAATAGCCCCAATCAAGCAATAGAACGTTAGCACGCGAACCTATAAACCATAGAATGTAAAAATAATACGTAGATGGATTTCACGTGGGTACATTTTCAAGGAACTAATCTGGAGCGTTTCTCAATCGCCTGAACTTTGACACAAGTTGAACGGCGGCAAAATAATCCCAGGATTTTGTCGGGTACAGGCAAAGATACTAAACTACAGAGTTAAATATCCGTGGGGTACAGGGTCAATTACGTCATTGCCGAAGTGGCAAAAATACAACAAAAAACACAACTGGCGTGTGTGCGGCACTACGTACGTGGTGTATTTACACATGCAGACTCGTAGGTTGATCGCCATTCGCCATATTCTTTGTGTTCGACTCGAAGTGATCAGATTGAGTGAAATGTAACTATTGTCCAGTACAGAGTTTAAAACTGGATAAGTGTTTTCTGTCCCGTTTAGGCGTACAACGTGGTCCGAGAAGCCATGCAGGTTAGACATCATTAAAAATCAAAGTAACGAACGAAGAAAGTTATAATTGTGCCGGTGTAAAATTGTGAATTGTCACACCAACGCAACTGATAAATCATTGAGTATTCTCCTCGATTAACCTCCCCTGGGTAAGTACGCATCGAAAAACCTAAGCGTGCATCTTTCATTTTGTGCAATAGATCAAATAATCTGATCAATCTACGCGATCGAACAATAAAACAACACCATAACCAACAAATCTAGTGATTTTCTCGCGGATAAGTCTAGCTTTATTCGATTGTTTCGGCTCTTCGGAAACTTTCTAACACAGATCAAAACGATGGGTGGTTAAATTACATTAGAACCACTACAATAAGATCGCTTTATCTCGAATTGTGTTTAAAAGTTCCACGAAAAGAAAAGGCGGCCGCTATGGAAAAAAAAAATGAAACAAATTCTGGGATTCTGGTAATAGATGGCGGAAATATACGCATGTAAAATTGGACTGACCTTCCTTTATTTCCTTCCGCGTGAGATCGGCGCTTCCTTTGGTCGCGCGTGCCACCATATTCGTAAATCCTATTCCAAGCCGTAACAATTTATAATCGTCATCGGCTGTAAGAGGTTCGGGCGTTAATCCGCTCAGATGAAGACATTTCCCTGAAAGAAGTCACAGTTTTGACAATTTACTTTCGACCCATCGACGATTTTTTTTATTGCGATGTAGACGTATCTTTTCGATGTAGAACTTTTTACTAGGGGGATTCGTAACGCCTTCCAACGAAATCCGAAAAAACCGTTAACACTATTATCGTGCGTCGTACAAGAGGCGATAGATAATAAGGCAAAAAATCGTATCATTAAATCGCGGAGTCGTGAAAAGGGATCGTATAAAAGTAAGATCGACACACTTTACACATTTTATGCTTATAGGTGTAGCAGAGAAAACAAATGAATTAACTTTTCCGCTATCGAACCGTTTGTAATAAAAACTGCCATATCACATTCGAAATTCGAATCACGATGATCCGTTAGCTTTACCAATCGAGTATACTGCATAAACATCGTCATATCTGGTACCGGTTCGGTGAAATGCATTAAAAAATCGTGACTACGATGATGACGATGATGACGATGACGATGATGACGATGACGATGACGATGACGATGATGATGAGAATAATAATATTAATCACATTATTATTGTATTCTCGTTAACGAAAGATTACCTCGTGACATACGAGGAGGAGAACGAACAACGTGTGGGATATAATCGATCGAGCTAAAAAGTAGGACGAAGCGCGTACCGTACGTATAAACGTATAAACGTACATACATACATGCATACATACGTATGTACGTACATACGTAAGTATATTATAAATACGTACACAAGCCGTAAGAGATTCGTAATTTTCCGCCATGAATCTGTTGTAACGAACTAAGCATTTGTAACGCGCGTATAAATCGCCGTTGGCGCGATGCGTTTAATTGTAAATGAAAAGAAGGAAGTAGAATGTCACCGGAGGAGGAACCGAATGAACGAAAAAGAAAAGTCCATTAAAATACACGTGACGGAGGTCTATTAAAAATATACATGTTTGTAGAGAAAGAAAAAGAATACGACGGGACGGTGAAAAATTAGGGGCAAAGGGGCGAGGGATGAAAAGAGAGAGAGAAAACAGGGAGTAAAAAATAAAGAGAGAGAAGGATAGAACGAAAGAGCGAGAAAGAGCACTGGACTAAAGCTGCTATTGAACGGATAGGCGTGGGACATGAACTCACCCACACCTCTTCATTCCACCCACATTTTCCACCCTCCCGTCGTTCTCTGGCCTTTTCCTCGTTCCCCCTGCCTGAACTCCTCTCCCTCCCCCTTCCTACCCCCCGTTTTTCCCGCTCACGTCTCTCCTCTCCTCTCCTCCCTCATTCCCTGGTCCCTCCCTCCCTCCCTCCTACCCTTACCATCTTCCTTACTCCGTACAGTCGTTTTTATATAGTTTATTTATTTACTTTTTTTTTTTTACCTTGTTATTTTTTCTTCCGTTTCATCAACTTTCTATAAAATTCTCATTATGTTAGAATAAAGTAAATACAAACGATTTTTCATCTTCCCATTGATTTAAACGTTGTTTATTTTTTTTTTTTCTGCTAACAATTTTAGTTTCCTTTTTATCTGTCATTTGAAATTACTTTTAACCAATATATAAATAACATAATTATAATTGCTGACACTGACAGTAAATTTTACACGCATTCTAAAAGCACACCGGGATAATTATATTTAACATTCGTTCTTGGGTAAGGAAAATTCGGATAGTAAATTTTGGAAATTAATTGCTACTTACAGAAATGATTTCCAGGTCCTGCGTAATGATGCCCTTTGTAAGCGGCAAACAATCCTGGATTGATGCCAATCTATAACATAAAAATATGAGCTGCTTGAAATTATCTATAGGAATATTTTATTCTCAAAATGAATTTTTTTTCATTAGCCACGATTGTTGAAAAACCAAAAAATATTTGCGTCTATTTTATATATATATATATATGCATTGTACATGTTTCTTGATCACCGAACACCTGATCCAAATTTGGCCCAAATTATTACTTATTTATTTCTTACTTTTTCTAGAACAAAGTATTCAAACATAGATGCACACATCATCTCAAATAATCGTCTAATAACTGAACTTTATAATCAAACATAGAAACAAAAAACGAATCATGCATCCAGGAGGATAATAAAAATAAAATACAAAGTATTACTGTATGAAGAGATGACCAGAACCAATGCAAAAATAATAATGGATGTGTAAACTAGTGATAGATTTACGAAGAAGTCTATTCATCGCAGGCATATAATAATAACAAAGTTACTTTTCATGCAAAAGAAATTAGTTCAACGATGCTGGCAGAGCTTTTTAATTCCCTTTTTGGTTGTATTTGATGTCATGTTTGACCAAACATGTACTTCTTGGAGGATTCTCTCCAATCTTGGTATCAGCTTCAAACCGATTTCTGGTCTCTTCGAGTCACTAGATGTTGTATGGCGAACTCCAATTGCAGGTGTTATCCTCCTTGAATAGTCTAATGCTCCTTATCTTTCTTTACTATTCTGCATCTCATCCAGTATCGTCTGAGGACTCGCAATAACTTGATGATCGAAGCTGGTGTTACTCAAATATTGTTTCAGCTATACTCTGATCAGTACTAATCACTGGCTCACTCATAGCTACAACTTGAACTTATATAAACGTTGAAAGAAATATGTGATAAAAATTTGTAGATCCGACAACTTGACGCTGCTAAAAGTTTTCAATTAATCTCAAGAATCAAATATTCAGAGAGTTGATGTTAGAGGTAGAAGAAGCAGCTAAGCACCGTACAATCAGTACTCTTATTCAACTGAGAGGAAACGATTTAAACGCACCAGTTGGATTTGATTTTCAATCTCTCCGACTAATTCGATGCAAATATTCTTCTACCTCCAACTCATTACAAAGATAAACAATCTTCAATTATGACAATGCTGTTCCATTTTTCATCTGGTTTGTTTTTCCCTGTTTACAAATGTTGCCTCATTCAATTACTTTTCCTCTTGACTTGTTCGATTGCTCATATATCAAATTTCCATGAAACTTTAGACTTTCTCAATCCACTTTAATGATTCATTCAACTTTTGTGTTTAACGTTTTTCTACGTATCTATAACTTTTCAATTGTCAACAGAGAATTACTTCATCACTACCAATGTTTGCCGAATGAACCAACAGTTAACCACCGAGTAATCATTAAAACTTACTATAATAATGTCGAGATTACTCGTCAGGTGATCCGGCAGCACTCGTTTACTAACTTCCTCTTCCGGCATCCCATCAAATCTGTCGTGCTTTTTTCGCTCCTTGTAAGTCTTTGCCCGTTTCTTGGCCTCTGCCAGTTCGGCTCTGTAAATACAATGAATTTCAAATGAACGGGGGCAATTTTTATATTGACCAAGTCTATTTGAGTCAGACAGAGAAGTAAAACCAAGTAAGACTCCTACTTGAGCATCATATTATTTATGGGCAAAAAGAAGAGCGTAGTTCTTACTCCTCCGGCGTCAGTATCATCTCAGACTTCTTCTTTCTGCCTCGTTTCTTGGGTTGGTGCGGTAACTGAGGATTCGTCCCATTCATGGCGAGGCTCATCTGAAGCTGACTCGTGATATTGCCAGGCGAATGGTTCTGCAGGTGAACAGGAGGCGTCGAAGGTGTTCTAGATTGAGCTCCTCCAGGACACGTCATACTTTCCTGATTGCTACCTGGACTACTCGCCGCCCTCATACCGCCTCCCATCGACATTTCCTCATCGACAAATGAGTAAGGATCGACAGGTGTTTCGCACTTGATTGTGACCTGCGATAGTTAATCGTACATTGGTTAGTTTTTTTTTGTTTCTCACTCAGAAAAACCTGCAGAGAGTGTAGTTATCAACATTTGGAAGTAATAACGATTCCCAACTTGAAACCCACCTGATTGAGATTCGTTGTGTTGCTACCTGGCTGTTGAGATGTCGCAGACATCGGTGTGAGCGGTGTGTGAGGTGTGTGAGGTGTGTGTGGTGTGTGAGGTGTTAGGGGTGTATGATATTGTTGACTACTGTCGCCACCCGTACTCCTGAGTTCGAGATCCGGGCTTGTTTCGTAGCCATCGTCCCTGGCTTCCTGCTTCACCATAATTCCACCTGAAATAAGGAAGTCAATGATGAATCGTTACCACAAGAGAAATCCTGATGACTCAATTATTTCCCGTTACTTTCTTGTAAATATATTTTTATAGTTTTATCATTGGTTTTATTCGAACGCAAGTAAGTTCAAGAAATTTTTCAGCGAATGCGAGTTTACTTCTGTGATTGCAAACCGTCAGTTTTAGCATTCAACCAGGAAAACCGTCGATGCAAAGTTCCTTGTTTACTGAAATGATTCCACTGTGTTTTCTTTGTACAAACCTTGTGTGTTTGAGCAATTCATCGTCTGGCCATTGGGAACTCCATTTTGAACCGGAGAAGGATATGACCTGAAACAAATACCGGTTTAGTTAACAAAATTCTGAAACAATGCTGCGTCATGTCACAAGAACATTAGTTCTCTTGCACAAATACGCTAGAGATTAAGTAGAAAAAAAAAATATCTAAATGTGTTGAGAGCAAAAACCCACGTAATTCCGACTATATTCAATTAAGGGTCTTGGCTTTTCTATGATCCGTGTACAACGTCAGTCAGTCCAGCTGTCATATGGCTTAGGAGTATTAAAGGTTTCTAAAGATCAGAGGCCAGTGCCAGTCCGACAACATCTATTGTGACTACAGATACATAAAAATTTATCTGATGAAACAATCCATAGGTGAATTTTGCAATTCAAGATTTTTTTGTGCATGTTTTGAGTTTAAGACCTGAAAAGTTCAAATTTCTGTTATGTTGTATCTACTGGTACTAGTACACTATTGAAGTATCTTCAATCCTATGTTTCAGCAATAGGCGAATGACACAAGATTGTGAAAATGGAAGAGAAGCAAAGGACTGGTGGAGACTTGACTTCTACAAAACAGGTATTTGAATGATCAGAAGGAAATTGACGTTGATTATTGGAGTAATTATGGAGAAATAAACCGTCAAAACAAATTGAATTTCCTGATACAAGTAATGATGATTATATTATTATTCGTCATGGCTGATTGTTGGGGAAAAAGAAAGCTCTCGCGAAACTTCAATTAATTCTTATATATTCGTCAAGATTCTGTTAATGCTATTCTAACCGTCCATCCATCAATCAACTAAAAAGTAGAAAGAGGAGCATCTTTTACTTCAATCAGAATTCATCCCTCTTCTATTACCACCGACATCTGTCCGAATTCTTACAACTTTTTTTCCAATCAAGATATCAGAGTAAGATGATTTTTCACGGTGTGATTTACACGCGTTTACGACCCTGCAACTTTGCAGGGTTGTATAGTCGTTACTCATTCATCAATAAAGTGCGAATAGAATCGTTGGCTTATCTTGACTGAATATCTCCCCTTGTACAGGATTTTAAACGTCAATAAAAGGGACGTGTTGTACAGATAAACGTAAACGAAGGATTGTCCCTCGGTTTAAAAAAATAATCAACTAGACGGTCTCATTAGCGGTGTCAGTGGGTCGTTCATCAATTATCCAGCAGTATCCGTTTTGCTTATCGTTTATACTTTCATTAATCACTAACAATAAATAAGCAGTACAAAATCCCTATAGAGTAATGACTTTTAAACAAAAAATCTTGAAACTTGGCCTAGTCATTTTCGGTTAAAAAAATAAAACTGAAAAACTTTCTACCCGTTGACAATAGCACACCAATTTTCCATCATCAATCCGTTTATTAGTGTAATTCGTGTTTTTTCACCCTTATATACCTAAACGTTTCAGGAGGTATGACGAAATTCCGTGAAAAATTGTTTCATAAACTATCTATCATTAATACTATCTCAACACCGTCTTACGGAGACGAAAAAAAGTTATTGTGTAACATTTTGTTCCATTTTTGTGCAACATGACCTGCATCGCAGTTGCGGTTGTACTTTTATTTGATTTCACGTAGCATAGAATAAAAAATACGAGATTTAAGTTAGTAACGTTATCGTAACGAAACTTTAGGGAAAAAAATCACTATTTTCTTATTTTTACAATAACCGAAGGAACAAAGATTTCCAAATACAAGTATGTTTTGTTTTACTACGATTTACTGAATTTCAAACAATTGCAAAATCACGAAATAACGGTCTTTCCTCAGTCTGAATCGTTACGGTAACGTTGCTAACTTCACCACGGTGAAAAAGACCACCATTCTTATTTCAAATCGTGACTCGAAATCTTTGATTTATTTTTTATTCCCTGTATATTCCCTCCATAAATTATCGTCGCCGATTATCGCCACAAAACATGGCGCCACCTGTGCTGCTGGCCATCCGAGCGTATATAAATAACGTGAAAGACTTGAAGAAATTTGTGAAAAAAAAACCCTAGATGCAAAAAATGGGGGAAAAAAAAATTCCAAATCACAGAGTAATCATTGACAACGGCGCAGCAGCAGCAACAGCAGGTGTATATAACCAAGGTAAGGCAAACCGAAAGAACCCCCCCCATATATTTTGACATGGAGTATACTTTGTATATACACGAGCGTATGTATACTTATAAATGTATGTATATATACGCGTGAGTGCACACACAACGCTATGTATGCGTGTAATATACTCTTACATGCCCCGTGGTGTTTATATACCTATATATATGTATAAGGTATACCCATCTACCTCCTTCCACGTGTAAATACATAGTGCCGATGTACATACATATACCCCCGGTATACCATGTTCAAGGTGGATACATGCGTTGGCCCCGAGTGTATATGGCTCTCCCTGTATCTACGTACCCTAGGTATATACGTCGGATCGTGGTACGTACGTGTATGGATGTGGCGTACATGTATTATGCTTAGCGCGGTGTTTGTGTCTGCGTACTTGGTTGAAACGACTGGCGGGGAGCTGGTTGCATGGGATGAATGGGCTGGGGGGTGACGGGGGAATTGGAGGAAGAGATGGAAAAGGGGGAAGAAGAGGTGGAGGCGGAGGTGGAGGCTACAGTGTGAGGAGGTAGCGATGGGTACGAAACAGCGTGTGATAAACAATTTCCGATTAAAACAACTCGGAAAAAATTATAAATTATACAATGCGCTACGACTCTCTTTTATTTTTTTATCCACTCCACTCTATTTTCAAGGTGTAGAACACACGTGGGTGGTGTAGCGACAAAATTTAACTCCTCTTGTTTGATGCAATTCTGTAGAATCACCTACTTGACACACTGGGGTCGTTTGTACCCCAATGACATAAATCGTTATGAAACATCAACTATTAAATATTTTCAATTGACTTTTTTTTTGGAAGATCTTAAAAGGGTACTTTTTTGAAACTGTATAGGTTGAATAACAAAATATCAAAATGCCGGATGGCGCCACAGAACCGATGTTTCTAGATTTAGGTACTTTAAATTAATGAAGAAAAGGCGTGGAGTTTCTTTGTACCCCAGGGTGTGAAACAAGGGTTAAATTTCACAGTCACTTTTTTATTCCACTACTTTCATTTCATTATAATTGATTATAATCTGCGGTTCCGCAGCGAAAAAATAAGTTTCCACAAGTTACGATGAACTTTTCATAAAAGTATCATAACTCATCTTCAAATTAATTCTCTATTCTCTATGTTTTTCAACACGTGTGATATCATTATTCTTCAAAATTTTCATTCATTCATTCATCTTTTTACTTTATATACACGATCGTAGTACGTATAAAGAATTTGAAAACATTCGCAGCTACTTTTGCCAAAATTTTAACAACTATTACTTTCATCGATTCATCAGTAAAGTCATTTTAACTTATAAACATTTAATAGAACAAAGAATGTATATCGAAAAAAAAAAATTACTTGAATATCTACAGAGAGAATCGTAACAACGAATAAAAAATACGATATCGCGAATCTGTTACGAACTAACAGAAGTAACGTAAGACGTATAATATAATACGATGGGAAGATAATTTTTTTAAACGCAAAGCGTGAACAAATTACGGAAAAAAATAATAATAATAATAATAATAACAATAATGGACGAACTAAAGCAAAAAATTAACGTTTCTTTCAAATTCACAGTTTCATCCCTTTTCTTGCACGTGTATTTTTTTTACGCCATGGGGGCTTGTAGCCATCAGTTAATCCAGCAGGGGCTGCTTGTTGCTAAGGGAGACCCCCAGAAAACTCTTCGCACACAGGGAACAACATTTATATATGTATATATTTATATGTATATGTGTGTGTGCGTGTGCGTGCACGTATGTATGTGTACACTATATAATACACTGTATACATACACCCAAGTCGCACGCGCGCCAATATATATTACGATATATATAATGTAGATATACTGTAGAATACATACGTGTATATGTGTATATAGATAAACATGTATTGGCGTTTACGTGCAAGTGCGTATGTATATGAATTCATGTTCGCGCATACAAACAAAACCCCTCCGAGCCTCCCTCGTCCGCATGAGAGACAGACACGAACGAGTTAGGTGGTGCGATGCCCACATACATGTGTACGTGTACATATATGCACGGTAATGTATATGGATAGGTATACAGTGTTATACACACGCGTTGCTAAACAGTGAAAATGTCGATAAAGGAAAAACCACAGGGCTAGCTAGGGTATAGGCCAAAACGAAACTATCCTAGCTCTTTATCCCGTAGCGTAGTGTTTTTGAATTTCCCGGGGAAAAATTTGGGCTAATGCGTTCGTGAAACTATCGCGTGGTAGAAGGGAATAAAATTTTGAATCTCGTTCAAGTTTTGATGAACAAAAATTGTAGGGAATTGTAACATTGACGAATAATCGAGCTGATGCATCTTTGTGTAGGTGGTGTTCGTGGATATTACGAGTCGCATTTTAATACAGAGAAGAAGAAAAAAAGAAGATCGATGAATATACGGCGTTAAAGTATTATCACAGTTTCCCACTCACAGAGCGTTTGCGGTAGAATAAGAAGAAAAAGAAAACTAACGTAAGAAAGAAAATAAAGAAGGAATGAATGAATCAATCGAAAAAAAGAAATTGGCGATCAAAACTGTATCAATATAACTAGCAACAGGCTGTTGATACTTTGCCAGCCTCTCCTCACCGTTTCTGCTGCTTCTTGTCACTTAAATCTTTCACGGCTGATATATTTCAAAAGAAACAAATGTTATTCGTGAAAATAATCGAACAAAAGTTCCACGCTCGGCGAGTGTTGACAAAAACAAAAAAAAAAAAAAAAGAATATTAGGAGAAGGGGAAAAGGTGCACAGCTGTGAAGATCGGGGGTTGCTGAATTTAACGTGGGATTTAGTACAGAATCCTCTTTTTACGCACCCTGTCAACGCGTATAAGGATGTTTATGTCAATAAACTGTAAATCAACCTGCAATACGCAGAAAGAGTACAAGTTCTTATACTTCTCAACATCCTAACCGAGTTTTTGGATGTAAATTAGGTTTATAATACAACAAAGCTTACATTCGATGATGAATGATCTTCGAATCGATATTTTAACTACAGCAAAAATATGATTATATAATTTACTCTCAACAAGTTGTGTCGGAAAGAATAAATAAATAATAAACAAATGTATGCACTCGTGAATGACCGGGGAGAAGTTGCGAATGAGGGCGGGGGGGGGAGGGGGGGATTTTCGACGAACGAAAAACGTGAGGGAATTTCACGGACCAGCTTCGGAAAGTAAGAGAGCAAGAAAGAAAGAGAGAGAAAGTAAAGGGGGGAAGAAAAACGGTGGATGAATGTGGATACTTTCTTCGCGAGGAAGGCAATCAGATTTTATGATGTGAATCAATCTTGGCTCTTTCAAACCTTAACCTTACCCAACTTGGCGAAAGGAAACGAAACGAAAAACCTGGAGTCGAACCTGAACCTAACATAACTTGGATCTCATCTCCCGGGGCACGTCTGCAAGTATCCTTGTTTATTGGTTCGTTTCTTTTCTCCCCCTCGCTCTCCGCGGCTCTTCATTTTTACTTATTTGTTTGTCAAATTTGTTGTGTTGTTTTTTTTTTCCTTCTTCTTTTTATCGTCATAACTTTTCTCTTCCCCAACCTCCCAGTCGGCAGGAAACTTTTCAACGTCGAATTATACTTGTATTTCATCCCATTCTGCAACGGCTATATTTAACGCGGTACGAATCGTTGACTCCTTTATTTTCTTACATGTTTAGATAATACCAAAACTTTTCCCATCTCTTTCCTCTCTTTCCTCTCTCTCTCTCTCTCTCTCTCTCTTTGCTTTTCTCTCAAGTGTGAAGCAGAGCTTTCGAGATGCGAAGAAAAAAACCTCGGGTCTCTTGAAACGTTTTTCTTTTTTAAATTATTACCATCATTCTTATCAGTCCTTTTCTTTGTTTTCTCCCCATTCGGACCAATTTATCGTCAATTTCATTCGAATGAAAAAACTGCGTCAACTGCAATGAAATTAACATCTATCTCTCCTTTAAAATTGATATGGCAAATCGATTCACCGTATTAATTAACTAATTGATTGAAATGTACGTGTAATAATTACACCCGGAAAGTTATCCGCACAACAATTACAAATAAACGATTTTAACGGTGTATACAATTCAAGCAACACATGGTATATTTGTCCATAGTCCTTTTTATAGTTCAATATCACTTTTAAATTGTTTCACGCACGGGGATTCCCCGATTATTTTAACGCTCCGCTTCGTCCGCTCATTCCTGCCACTCTCCGTCACTCTCTCGCTGTTTTTTTCTCACTCTTATACAAAGTATATTTTCTACGCAAGCGATTCCCCTTTGATAATGCCATTTAAGATAGGGAGCTCTTGGAGGAAGAGGAGAAGGATGAAAGTTTGCGGGGGAGAATTACGAGATATCTTTTACTCCCCGAGCCAGCCAACTCATAGGAGGCATTCAGCCAGGCGACCCTGCAGCAGTAGCAAGCAGTGAATCCCAGAGAGTTGTAGGAGGTAGTAGCTTCGCGACGGCGGCGTCAAGACTTTGACCGAGTTTTCATCCAACTACTAACAAACTGTAAACTCAGAATCCAGAACCCCGACCTGTGGCATCGTCTTGCCCGATGTTTTTTTTTTTTTTTGCATATTTTTTTATTCTGTTTTGAATTTTGTTTCGATTTAACGCGAGCATTGACATATTATCCACGAGTATCCTTAGGCTTTTTATCGCCCTTCCAGCAATCAGCTTAAATCTCAGATTTTTCCCTCCTTTTAATAAGCGTTACATAAGAAGTACGAAAATTCAACCTTTAGTTGCGGCTACTGAATTCGAAAAATCGTAAAGAGGACGTCGACCTGATTTCAACGATACCCATGAACACGTCATTTCGTTTCAAGAGTCCTAAAGTGCAACGGTGGATATCCGTCGTGCGCTCAAGAATGCGCAGCAATTAGCGCTGCGCCGTCTGACTTTAAACCGCAATATCTTACGATCGGGTGTGTCGAAAAATACGTTGTGACGTATCGTTTTACTCGGCCCTGAATACTCTTCGCGTATTCAACGCCGAAATGATCTTTGTTGTTGAATTGTAAATTGGAAAAATTACAGTAGCAGAGAAACATGACTTCGTCCGCGCTTCCTCACCCTGAACCTAACATGACTGAGTGTGTTTCAACGACATTGTCAAACTCTGTCTGACAGTTTGCCGACTCTTGTTCGTGCCCAAAATATGGACTGCTTATCACGTGTTACTTATCGTTTCCTGGAATTTATCGTACACACATTTCTGCGTGGAATGTATACGGTGGGCTATATAGTCAGTTAATACATTCTCAAATCACTACCAAAGTTCAAGCGTGTTATATAAATATTATGAACGTACCGCGAGAATAAATATTGCAGAATTAATTACAAGTATGTAATATATAATTATATATAATATATACTGTTACAAACAAAAATTTCGATTAACAAAAAAAATTTAAATACAAAGTTGGGAAATAAGCTTGTACAAGGAAAACTGAAAGAAGTAACTATTAAGATCGGACTTTAACATCGATAAGATTAACGGTGTAACAAAAACCCGCACGTATGTATATAGTACCGAAAAAGTTTCGCTCCGGGTAAACTGAATCGTACCCTTTCACCCAGAAAAAGTTGATCCAAGGTCGGAGCCTCATTTCTCATTCGTATACGTGCGTATATATATATATACATACGATCCCAAGTTTTGGCGCGAGTTTCAAACTTTTACTTCCTACTTTTGTCTCTGTTAATGATGCAAGAAAAAAGTTTGCCAACTTCCTTTTTTTATGGTTAATTTTAGTTTTATTTTTCCTTCCTTTCTTTTATACCTACACCTATCCGCGCGTAAAGTTGGCGGAAGGAAGGTCATGTTTTGTCATCGATTACCTTATATCATTGTCTGCATTTAACGTGTAAGGGAAATGGCTGGTGTACGTGTATAATGTGTGTTACATACGTGTACGCTTGAAATTCAACGGACCTCATGTCGCGATTGTTAATTTCGATATACCTGTATAACAGTGTTGCAGAAAAACTGCATGTCGGGAAATCGAGTGTCGTCAACGTTTGTTCGCACGAATCAACGTTAGGTTTTAACGGTCAATGTTATATATAGGAAATAATTGATAAAAAATTAACAAATATTGATTAGATTTAAGTTTGGAAATATTGGGAAGCATAAAAAAAAAAAAAAAACAAAGAAAATAATGACGTTTTCTTCTTGTACGACCAACTCTTACACAATAGCTATGCGATATTGAAATCGACGACTCGAAACTTTTCACCTGTCGCCGATCTAACATAAATCAACATATTCATCGGGTCAGAGTTCTTGACCTCGGTGAAAAAAATGTGATTCATGCGAAGCGAAGGAAAAAACAGGTGAAGTTTACATAGTGTGCGAGAGGCACGCAAGCGCGTAAATTTTTCCCATTACGCACGTACCGCACATATTTTATATGACGATAACTAGAAATGCGATAAATATTTCAAACGAACCGAAACCCGTGGTGGAAATTATGAGAAAAATGGTTTTCTTCCAGGAAATTTAACCGACTTTCGAAAATCGAGGATTCTCAATTTTTCTTTCTTTTTTTATTTCGGCGAAAAATACTTTATCGCCCCTTTCTCTTTGTTGCGCAAAGCAAAAGATAAAATAAAATAAAATAAAATACCGCGCTTCGCAACGCCGTCGGATAACGACGATGCGTACTGTTGTACTTTCTATCGATAATGATGATTAGTCGATTGTCCAACAAAAATGGAGACTATAACGACGACGATAACAATGAAGTAATACCGTTTAACAATAAGATAAACTTACATTTTGTAATGGTGTTGCATGTGATGATTATGTCCAAGGTGTAAGTCGGCATGCTGGTGTTGCTGCTGCTGCTGTTGTTGTTGTTGTTGTTGTTGTTGTTGTTGTTGTTGCTGTTGCTGCTGTTGCTGTTGGACCTGCTGATGTTGGTGTTGTTGTTGCATGGGTTGGTGATGAGTCTGTTGGGGTGGATCTAAACTCGATGCTCCCAAAAGGGTAGCACTTTCCCGGAAGAGTGTTGCAACCTGCATTTTTCCTTCCCTTCTTTATCACTCTATATCTTCTCCTCTCCTTTATCTATACCACTTTTTCGTGGTCTTCGACCACTCACTGGCGGTCACTTGTTAATTCGAAAAGAGACCACATCAATACCCCTCTAATTTATTCCTATACGGGGGTATTTGTCCCAGGGTTTTAGATTTATCGCCCCAAAAGGCTAGAGTTTTATTATATTCATGATTGAACAGATCTCCCGACACCGCTTCACTTATTTTTTTATTTTTACGTTATATCTTTTATTTTTTCTTTCGTTACAATTTACCCGTTTATTCTCGATTCTTCGAAATATGGTACTCTTGACATCCACCAAACACCGATTTATATTCCACCACTTATTTATCAATATTACCTATTACATTAATCGTACAAGTTACGTTTTAATGGAAATTAACTTCCAACCTCCTTTAAAAACTGACACAGTTTATTGCTGTATATGTAATACCGTTTAACATTTATTAATCCCTGTCTCCCTTCCTAAGTATATAAACTTGACGAAACAGAGAAACACACTGAGAATTAAACTCGATGTGAATATCAAGTGTTACCCAATCCTCGACACCACCGTGCAGCAGAGTACCTCTACCTACTACGGTTATATTTTCACACCACTCAAGGTTCAGCTGTTGTATTGTGCAGCGCACGAGCTCCGTAAAGAACTTCCAGATATCAGTGAGGAGTAATAACTTTTGTAGATTTTTTTTTAACGCAACCAAACTCACTCGCTCTCTCACTCTCTCCCTCTCTCTCTCTCTCTCTCTCGCTCTCTCTCTCTCTCTCTCTCTCTCTCTCTCACTGTATAGGTATGTTTGTTGCACCGCAGCTTATCGCTAGGTAGACTAAAGACAGTAGTCACAGAAGATATACCTCCTATTTTTGCGCGCAACAAACTTTCCGTACGCACACACAGGCAGACGCATACCAGCCATAAACGTTGTTATAAACCTTTCTTATCACGAACTGTATGCACACAATAACGCTGCGGCGAACTCGTAGATGGTCAACGTGTGAGCTTGTGTGAATGTAGTTTCCTCGTGCATACAGGTTTTGCGTGCGCGTGTGTGATTTTTTTTTTCTCCTACTTTTTCGTTTTTTTCGATATTTTTTTTTTTATCTCACCGCTTCTTTCTTTGTTCCTTTGCTTCTTATTCCTCGGAGAAACGTAAGCGCTCGGTAGATGTATACTCTCTGCCTTTCTGTTCTTTTTCTTTATATATATATATACATATATATATATATATAGATATATACTTCGTGTTTTTCGTTTCTTTTTTTTTAAATATTTTTTCTCGTTCTACCGTGGAAGAAAAAGCGCGTCCTTCTCAAGAGCTGGCAATGTGCAACTCTATGAGGTATGTATACGTGTAATACCTCAAACTTCTTGGTACCGCGGCGATGTATCTTGTTGTTCGAAAACGACGAGGGGGATCTCAAGAAGTTTTCTTCTACCGAGGTAACTGGACAAGATAACCTCGTCACAACGCCTACAAGATCTGCGAGACCGTGTTCCGCACCAGCAGCACCACAACCAACACGAACACCACCACTAACGTCTTACACAAACTATAGTTATAGAACGAGTACAACACCACCTTCTTTCCTCTGTACATGTTCAGCACCAGCAGCAGAGCTCATACCCTCCAACGTCCATGCACACATACAATGAGTGTACGTGGTAATGTATATGTACACAATATATACGTACGCACACGGAGAGAAAAACACCGACACGAATATGTATACGTATATATACGAATTTTGTATATATAGAACGGTGAATCCTCTACATAATCCAAACCCCGAACAACTCGAAGTGAGCACCCGAGAAGTAATAGCGAAATCCGCACGGTATTATCTTATATAAATAATTTTCGGTAAGTCAATGACGGTGTACACCGTTTGTGTAAGGTGTTGTTGGAGGTAAAGAAAAAAGAAAAAAAAACGAAATAAAAATTTTAAGGTAACCGAGAACAGGAAAAAAAAAAGAAAACGAAAAAAAATTTAAATGAAAAAAAAAAACAATGGAAACAATTATTTTGTCACATGAACAACATCACTTTTCCCCATCTCGCGCGAACCGTCGGTCGTGACTTGTGTAATTAAACTTGCGTAGAAGAATAATTGAAATACGGTATTTAATAAAGAAAGTAAAATGAATTAACAACAATAATAACAACAACAACAACAACAATAACAACCAACAATGATATCCAGCGTAGTATTTAACACACCGCGTAGCGAGGTATATTTAATTTATAACTATATAATAATACACGGGTTAAACTTGTTCTTGGCAACCATGTTCGCTTTTACCACGAGTGCAAATGTGCGCTGTGCCTGCCCCGTCGCTGGTGTTCACAGAGACCTTCTCTCTTACTGAGGACGGTGCTGGCGCGGTGTGCGTTTGTGTCGGTCGGTGACTGGTGTGACGGTGATGGCGGCGGCGATGGTGTGGTGGTGGTGGAGGAGGAGGCGGCGGAGAGGATCGTGTAGCAGCTAGCTTTACGGTCGCGTCGGGAGCGCAGCGTCGTCGTGTAGGTTCACGGCCTCTGAGTGTGTGCGCGTCGCTGCGCGCGCAGCCGCTACGAGCGAGCGAGAGAGAGAGAGAGAGAGAGAGAGAGAGAGAGAGAGAGAGAGAGAGAGAGAGAGAGAGACAGAGACAGACCTCCCAACATAGAGAGAGGTTCTCCTATCCGATCCTCCCTGCCGCGGCTGGCTCGCTGGCTCGCTGGCTGGCCGTAAAGCGCAAACCGTTTCCTCCTAGCGCGGTTCGCCGGCAGGCAGAGGCAGCTCGGCTCAGCTCAGCTCCGCTCGGCTCCTCGCTTCGCGATCGCGAGCCAACAACCAGAGCCAGCCTATGCGCAGCGGTTGTGCACGCTACTACTTCAACTCGGTCGCCTGCGGCCTGCCCGGCGCACAACCGGTGAGTATCCTCGTCGTCGTGGTCGTCGTCATCGTCGTCGACGTCGACGTTCCCGCCGCCGGTTCCATCGTCGCAGCCGCGGTCGCTAACATTCCCCACCCATCCACTCAACCCACCCACCCCCCTCCTCGCTGTCTCTCTCTCTCTCTCTCTCTCACACCCCCTTCCCTCCGTCGTCAAAACTTCCACGGGGAAAAATCAATAGAATACAAGAAAGACTAGGAGACCCCCCCCCCCTCCTGCCCTTCCCTCACCGACCCTCACCTACCACCCCTGACGTCCCAAGCCCCGTTTCGCGTTTGCCAACGGTTCGTTCGGCTCTGTGTGCGCCATTGCGCGCGGCCAGCTACGACGCGTACGTGCATACAAACCGCTGCGCCGCGCAAACCTGCTGCTTACTGCTGCTGCTACTGCTGCCGCCGCCGCCGCTGCCAGCCGCCTCCGCTTCTTTGCATAGGGTGGGAAGTACGGAGAGCTCTTCTCTTCCTCTTTTCGCGCCGGTTTCCTCCCTCGTTTTTCTCTCTTCCTCATCAGCGCGGCTTACACTCTGTCGCATCTAGTACCTCTCTATTCTGTTGTACGTATACGTACACGCGCTGCCCACGCTCTGTCTCTCTTTCTCTTCCCCCTCCTCCGCCCCTCATTCTCGTGTCTCTCTCTCTCTCTCTCTCTCTCTCTCCCTCTCTCATCGCTTTTCCTTCGTGAACACGCGCGCACACACACACTCATCATCCATCCAACCCAATATTTGTGAACCCGCGTGTGAACCTTACTTACGTTCATTTTCCGAGCACTTCTATGCGTATATGCACGGTTCGCTCTTACCCGTATTTCTTCATTTGCACTCTTCTCTTCTAGATCATCGGTCTCTGTTTTATCTATATCTCTGTCTCTCTTTCTGAACGAGGAAGAAGCCTTCGTTTCTCTCTCGGAGATCGGTTGTTTTACATCTCTTATTTTCAACCAATAAATAACCACCGCTGTTTAAGTATGCCTGTACTACTACACTTGATATTCGAATGAATGGGGAGGAAGAATGAAGGTGCCTGAAACCAATCGACGGGTCAATCAACGAATCAATGAACTTGCCGCAGAGACAGCTGGTTACCAAGATATGAAATAAAAAACTTGAAATTTCCGAGCGAAAGAAAAGATACAGGATGATTAGAAAACGAGACAAAAAATCTTTGCTATTGTTTCTTTTTTTATTCTTACTAAAATATTGCTAAAACTGTGTTCATTAAATTAACAACTATTAAAAGACAAAACGTATAAGAAATGATACGAAATTTATGCAATTCAATGGCCATCATCTGCTACGCAATTTCTATAAATAATTCTATGAGTAGGTTTGGGTATAATATGAATGATGTGAATGGAAATAAAAGATTTTTTATAAATTTTGCAAATAAAGTCTTTCAGTATGACACGACCCATAATAATCGTTAAGGCTGTTCCTGAGTTCAATTGCACTACGTACGAAGGTCGAGAGATACCACGGGCAGACGACAAAATTGCGGTTCACCGATTTTCCTGGATCTTGTACATAAGAATCAAGTCTGGATATCCTGGGCCTGAGGATGGAGATGTACACATGTGTAATATATGTACACATGTATAATATATATACATACATATATGTACACGCATTTTATCTGCCTACGTGCGGATACTGGTATAATAGCACATGAATGTATTTTTTTCCTGTATAGAAACAGAGAACTCTATATCACTTCATCGTACAGAGGATGTTGTAGAATGTTGATAAAGCGAACTAATTTCCGGATGAAAGAGTATAACGTATACGGGAATATGTTCATATCCTCTCCTGATTTTGATAACCTAATCTCTAGGGTGATGATATAATTACAGAGCTTGAACGTGTATCAGAAACATTCCACGAAATATTTTGCACATTATTTTTTCCTGAATAATTTATATGCATGTAGCTGATGTGATTTTTTACTGTTGCGTGGGAAATGGAAGATATTATTTTTAAAAAACATTTTAACGACCTAGCGCAGCTTCGAATTTTGAATGATAAGAAAAAAAAAAAAAAAACAATCAAACAACAAATCAAGAAAAAAAATATATCGATGAAGAGACAGTCCTGCACTCGAGACAATCCGCATCGGAGTAGAGCAGCGCTCGAACTAACCAGAGGCACAAGAATTACTCTTGAGGGTTGCCCCGCGCCTCGTTCCCTCGACAAAACTCTGTCAACAACTTTCAATTTATGCCGAAAGTTGTTACGAGGAAACTTTGTGAACCACCTGACCTACGGGTCATCAAACCTATTACTTATAGTTCAAGGCTTCTTCTCCATTCGTTTTCTTCTCGTTTTTTCTTTTTTTCTTCTTCTTTTCACACCTCTCATTTCATTGATCAGTTCTGTTGTCAATTATCTTCTCTGTTACTTTTTTTCTTCGCGTTTCAAACACACGGTACCACTTTAAAATCACCAAATTTTCCATATATATCGTTGATTATAATTTGTGGGGAAAAAAAATTTCCGTTCCGCATCTGTATGGGTATGCGTTACTGAAGCTTGAGTAATGTTCATTTCTATTAAACGAATTTCGTTTAAAATAACTAATTCACACCTGCTCGATTATATTATTTTCTATCCATGGATGACCAGCTACAGGAAATATTGTCATTTCACTTTCGAAACTCTTAATTATAGCACATTTCGCCTTGATTCTATAATCCATTCGGAACTGCCATGGCTTCCGCCAAAAACATTCCAATTCTTGGCAAGTCGTAAATTGTTTTATCGGGTTAGTTTCAACTGTCGCCATCTGTTGGTCGCTTGGTAACTTTACGTATATACACCTCAGAATAATGTTTCCATCAGTGGTTTTCATCGAGAATTTGCCCCACTGGATAAATAGATATCGATTAGTCTCCTCGACATCGAATTCTCAAAAAAATTTCACTGAATTCAATCTATTATAATACTTAATATACACTTTAACATACGGTTGAAAATCTTTGTCCCTGAATCGCGGAAGTAAAACTATCTAGAACAATAACTCTAACAAAAATTTGCAGTCTGAAATTTTTCATGCTATCAACAGTTTCCACAAAATTTGTAAAGAATTACAGATATAGGTTGAATCGTATGTTCCAGAACGAAACTATCGTCCGAACGTCGAGCGATGAATATTATTCGAGTCTATTCGTCAAGAGTGAAGATGATCCTCTTGTAGAATGGGAATCGGTTCAGTGTTCCATGATGTCTAACAAACGATCAATCGGCGAGTCCGGTATCCTAGAAGATCATTGTCTTTACACAAAAAAGCCATTTTTCAAAGCAGAAAGAACCACGTCGTCCGATGGTTCCTGGCCAAAGTCCAAAGGCGAAACCGGTAAAGATGTTATGGTAAGAGTTGAGGAGACCGATTACGGAGGGTTGTACTATGACTTCGATGACTCGAGCGAAAAAATCGGCGTTGCTTTCCTGAACCGCGACCACGATTACTATTCAATCGAAAGCAGCAACAGCTGCAAGGAGGAACAACCATCTGCCGAGCAAAGTTTCTCCAGTTCATCGAGCACAAACGACGACAAATCGGTCATCATTCGTAATCTTGAAAACTGGCTCCACGCATCCTCCGAAAATCAAAACGCTTTTGACGGTCGCATAATTGCCACAAACGCTGGTCAGGATAAGGGAAAGAATTTATCTAACACCCGCGATGACTTTCCTCGGAGTAGCTACACTGGCCGGAATCAAGGCCAAGAGTCCTTGGAACAGAATCTCTTCACTTACGGAATCAAGCCGTATCCTTCGGTCCGGCAAAGATACCCGGAGACCCGGAGCAAAAGGGGAGAGAAATATTCATCCGCAGATGTATCAAAAGTGAAATCTATCCAGAGTAAAAAAACGAACAGTGTTTCCCAATTCCCAGAGGTCGGAAGTGGCAATCACAACTCTCTGAAGGAACAGTCTTCGCACAATGGTCGCAGGATGACGCGAAGCCTCATTAAGAGTATCGAGAACGTATTTGGGTCTGAAAACGCACGCAATCAAGTAGGCAAGTTCGTTTGGGGACGGATCAGCATGGCCTGGTGGCCCGGTAAGATATCACTGACCATTTCGTCCGTTGGACGGATGGTGTCTTTTACATGGAATAAAAGTTTAACCGCTCCTATCACATCGAATTTCACGAAATAGACGGCCTGCAGACTTCTTCATGGGTTTCTCGAAAATTTCATAGATGTCAAGAGGTTTCAGTGAAATTCCAATAAATCAGTTTCTTAGGTACCCTGTACCCTTCACGGTTGTCCATAAAATTATTAAAAATTTTACCCGCAATCGGATTCATTTCACGGTATAATGATGCGTGGAAGTTCACGGATTTCACTGAAATTTCATGGATATTTCTTCCAGAATTTACTTCTAGCTTCGCTCAGTTCACTGGGACTTTGTAGAACATTGTATTACAGAATGCCAGGTACTTTTGAACACTACAGCATTACGGAGGTGTACGACTTCTGCGTTTTAAATAAACATTATTTTATGGAGATATTTTGAATTATTATTTAAACCAGTACAATCGGTTTTTTGTTACCTTCTGCGCTTTTATCTTTCAAGATAACTTGCATCACGTTCCGTATTCTTGACCTTTTCTAGCAATAGTGGTTGCCGCTGAGGATGTTGGGATTGAACCAAAGGTGGATAAAGTTTGTGTTTATTGGATAGGCGAGGATCTAATTTCGCTGGTAACATAATTGTTGGATTACATACAGACGATATAAAATTGTGTGATTCCTAATATTATTTCCCGTTACAGCTAAACGAGAAAACTCAAGTTGAACCATTTTCAAGTAGTTTAGATAGTAGACTGCTCAGACATCTCGAAGACGAAAGAGTACCAAGAGATAGGAAGAAGGCCTGTTTCGTAACTTTGAAGGTAAAATTTTTTATCAGGCATTCGGGTATAATTTTGCCGAGTTATATCAAAATTTTGTGGTTCTCCGTACAATTTATTTTTTTGCTCTTAGCTTTTCTCGAAACGTTTGAACATCCCTTTGATCAAACCTCACGTAGCCTGGGCCCAAAAGCATCTGATGGGAAAAAACCACCGTGAGTACTATATTTCCATATAAACTAACATCTGGGTAACTAAAACGCAGGTGTGATACTTCTACCATATTTTATAGTGAATGATGTAATATGCAATCCACTTCCAAAATATATACAACAACGGCTGGCCCAGTTAAAGCAGGAAAATACTAAGGCAAAGGCAAAGATTGAACGCAGTAAAGAAGAAGCACGTGAGTTTGGTCAGACGTCGAGGACGTCCACTCGATCGATATGATCAAACCTTCGTTTATTTCAGGTTCACCAAAATCGCCCAACGACTCGAGTTCTTTAAGCAGCGAAAATCGGGACAGCTTGGACAAGAAGCTCAAGGATAATGGTCCTTCTTTTCTTTGACACTATTCACACCATCTTTTATTTTTCTTCTCACCCTGCAATCCATGTAAAAAGTATCAATCCTCTTTGCTTAAACCCTCTGATTTGCTAAATCTTCTCTCACTTTCTTTTCTGATCTAATACGCGTTGTTTAGAATTTTTACGTTCTTATCTGTTCCCAAACCACCTTTTTGCTTCGGCTCACACATCAATTCTTCAATGCAGGATCACGATCCAGTAAATTTCCCAAATACTTGGTCCGAAAATCGGCAAAGGAATTGCTTTCCAGTTCTGCAGAAGATCACGTATTGCCACTGATGGATCAAAAACCGGGAGTTATCGTGTGGGGAAAAATCAGTGGGCATAGCTGGTGGCCTGGTAGGTTTTCAAATCAACGATTTGGTACTCCACAACCTCGGATAGAACTTGATTAATAATTTATCGTTATATCTTCACCGGCAGCGATGATCATTCATCATCACGACTGTGGAACAAAGGAACCCAACTTTGGCTGCCAATGGATCCTCTGGTACGGGGATTATCAGTTATCCCAGGTAATTGGGCAGTAAATTATTTTAAAAACACTATCAAGAAGAGATACATATAAAAACTTGAACATTCCTTTATCCAAATTTCCAGGTTCACTATGAGAATGTAATGAAATTCGACGAGGGAATAAAGAAAATGCAGAGCTACGTAACTCAGTGTAAAAGACAAGTATACACGAACGCTGTTCTCAACGCCTGCAAGGTATGCTTCAGAGTTTCAGCCCGTCTACACCGTTCTACATAAAATATTCAACACTATTTTACACGCAATTACTACTGACATGCATGACTGAGAAGTTTCTGATTCTTACTCAGGATTATTGTGCTCGGCTTAATTACGATACCAGCAAATGGACGATGGACGATGTCTTAGCTTGGGTGTCAAGTTTGAGTACCACTTCGAAAATGCCAATAATTTCCAGGCCAAATGACGAGTCTTCAGAATCAAGATATTCGTCTCACATTGTGGAAAAACTTAATGAGATGAAAGCAAATCAGGGTGTTGCAGCTGAACGTGAAAGCCAAATTGAAAACTGCGGTAAAGCAAAGATCTCGTTTAGAGTTGATAAAAATTTAGCAGCATTCTAAAATAGAAATAATGTAACATCTAACTTATCGTTAGTCACGTTTTAGATGCTTTGAAAGCCGTATTTGCTGGGCTTTGTGACACTCTGGAAGTTCTGTGCATTATTTGTCTAAAAATTCACTGCAAAAATTTACAAGAACATCCGTTTTTCAACTGCGTTCTTTGCACAGCTTGCTTGGTCAGTTATTAACGATTATTAATATCATTGATGATACTTTGTTTCACATGTACTGTAAACAAAAATTTATAAAGAATTTTCATTACAGGAAGACTTCAAGGCAGCTATATTCGCTTACGGGGATGATGGAAAATGCGTGAGTACAATGAACGAATGTTCTCTAAAATATTAATAAAACGGATTGTAAATTTTATTGTTCATAACAATTTTTAGTTCTACTGCACTTTGTGCGCCGGTTCGGACACAATCGTCATGTGTGACAGTTACGATTGTCCTCGGTAAGTGAGGTACCTAACATTATTCGATTGTTGATGAGCTGAACAAATATTTCATCCATACTTTCAGAGTTTATTGCACCGCTTGTCTTAAGTATCTGATAGCTCCAGCGGGCTATGATGAAATTCTGCTCAAGGATCCATGGCTCTGTTTTTTATGTGACGACTCTTACAAACAAGAGAAAAGTCGAATATTCAAACCACGAGCAGACTGGAAGAAAAGGATGGGTCAACTATTTCACAAAAACATTGACACAAGTTGGAATAAAGTATGGGATAATAGTAGAGAGAGAAAATCAATACGTGTACTGTCACTCTTTGATGGAATCAGTACAGGTAATTGAGTTCATATTTTACGAAAATGAGCTACCAAATCAGAAATAAAATATCTGTTGTTGCATGTTGGATATTAAATTTTCAGGACTGCTAGTGCTAGAAAATCTGGGCATAATAGTGGAAGATTATTACGCTGCAGAAATCGACGCCGATGCGCAAACCGTCAGCATGGCACATTTTGGGGACAAAATATACCAGCTTGGTGATGTCAGGAGTATAACGCAGGACGTTATAGACTCGATTGCACCCATCGATTTACTCATCGGCGGTTCACCATGCAATGACTTAAGCGTAGCAAATCCAAACCGATTGGGTTTAAACGGTGAGTTGCATTTCACATACTTTCATCACGCTTCTGTCTGAAGAAGGTTTTTTCGTATTTAAAAATACAGGTACCTTGAAGCTGCGAAATTTCGACTTTGCATGCATTTTCTAGATCCGAATGGAACTGGAGTACTCTTTTTCGACTACTGTCGAATAAAGAACCTCGTCACTGAAGCAAACGGAGGTCACCACTTGTTTTGGCTTTTTGAAAATGTTGCTTCAATGCAGAGTCGATACCGAATTGCAATTAATCAGTAAGATTGGTGAACTTTTGAATTTTGTACTCAAATCAACAGCTTTTAGAGCTGGAAGATCCAGGTAACAATGATGTTTTTTTTGTCAAAGGTCCCTCAATTGTGAACCATACCTCATAGATGCCGCAGATTTTTCACCCCAACATCGACCAAGATTGTTTTGGAGCAATCTTCCAATAGGGGTAAATTTTCCGCCTCCAGACCCCTCTCAAAATCTGCAAAGCGTATTGACACCAAATTGCAATCGCCATGCTTTGGTAAAAAAGATACAGACAGTCACAACGAAAGTAAATTCTTTGAAACAAGGTAAGTAATAATGAAACTGATATTGTCCATCATGCAGCATTGCCTTCAAGTTTCCACTAATTATTTACATTTTAATCAACGCATCTAGGTGTATCACTTTTGAAACCAGTTCTGATGAACGGAGCGCCTGATTCTTTGTGGATAACAGAATTGGAGTTAATTTTTGGCTTTCCAAGGCATTTTACTGACGTTAAAAACCTTTCTGCTACAAAACGGCAAAAATTGATCGGTCAATCATGGAGTGTGCAAACGATCACTGCAATTTTACGACCTCTTTGCTATTTCTTTTTATTAAAAACGCCGGAGTAAACCTTATTGACTTCCGATAAACGTACTGATATCTCTACGTTTGTCGATTTTACATTGACGCAATAAAAAAAAATGAACGAACTTTGAAAACCGGTCATGAAAATATCTTCTATACTTTATTCTAAATAATTTAGAAATATTTTACATCTAATCGTCAGAGGAACCTTTAATCTCTAAATATAAGTCATATCTAACGATAGATATACGAAAAGTGCAATGGTAATTGTTGTCTTGTTTTTACGCATGCTCAAAACACTATATGAATAAATGATAACCGCCCTGTTATTTTATTAATATAAACAGTCTATTCGTTATTTATCAAATAAAACATGTCAACTATACTTCTTTAATCCAATAAGCGAATTTCAAACAAAAAATATATCGTCAAATCGAACCCATTGTGCCCTCCTCCCCCCCCCCCCCCCCCCCCCATTGCACATAATTCTTGTTGTTGTTTTTTTTCCCCCCTCGATTCAGTATCTATGTACATAGTGACGCCTCATTCGGAAAAATCTGCGATTGGTGTCTCTGCTCGTTGGTAAATTGACCCCCTCACTCACGTAAGGCGCATTACGATGACCCAAACCTCCGATCAATTTTACCGGTAACGGAATGCAACCGACGAAGGCATTTACGGATTGTAACTCGCTGATAGAGAGCGGAGTGTTGACATATGCCTTTCCGGTCTTCACGTCGACGCCCCGCACGATTCCTGTAACGGAATCACGGAATCGTGAGTAATAGTTTCATGGGCGAAAAAATGGAATCGAAAAAATAAAAACGAGAAAACAGGAAATCTTACCGAATCCGTAACACGTCGATAACGGCGCTCTCGGCAAAGTTTTCGGATAAACTTCCTCCGCAGCACGAGCCTCCTCAGAATTCTCTTGGGTCTCATCGATCCCGCATAAGGCGACGATGTTTCCGTTCATTGTTGCCAGAATATGGGAAGCCGGAACTACCGGGCGCATCAACGATATCGTTAAACCTGACAACGGTACCCTGCGAAACATCGATAACATATGAGTAACAATGAAAATATAGCCTCGAATTTTCGCAAAAAAAAAAAAAAAATTGGTAGGGGTACAAATATAGAAGGATTAAAAAATTGATGGGCCGCAATATCGAGTTTTTAAAGAACCGGAAACTTGATTTATAGAATCTTGAAATATTGAAAGTCGAAGTGACATAGAATACCAAACTACAGAATCGTCAGAATTCCTCTCGATAATATAAAATCGTATACAGATTCTCGATTTTGCCGTTCTACATGTTTAGACCTTTCTATATGCTGTCTTTCTGTACTTCGATTTGCAATATTTTAAATTTTCTATACTTGGACTTTCCACATTTTTAAATTTTACGACTAGGACTATCGCATCTATGAAAATTCGATATTCTGGTTCTTTTATCGATAGGCAATTCTAGTTTTTTACCCCTACTCAAAAATATTACTGATTTACTCACGAGTAGGGAACTGCATCGTTGATTCGCAACGACTGAGTGAATCTGAAACAGTGTGAAATTAATCGAGAAATAATTTCACAACTTGTAAAAGAAGCAACAGACTCACAAAAATTTTTCTCCGAGCTCGTCGTACTTCAGAATTTTACTGAGGTACGATAGCAGTGTGAGATCGCGCTGTTGGCGTGGTCCGATTTCCCACAAATCTCCGAATTTTCCTTTCGATTCGGCGAGCGTCGGCACCACGTGTAAATCGTGATCGCAAGCATTATCCCAGAGTGAATATTCGTCCTCACGACCGGCTAAACGATCTGGTGAAAGAATCGGGATCTACGAAATAAATTCATCAATTGTGCAAAGTCGGACTCATTTACACGATAATTCATACCGAAAGATAGAAGAAATTTTTAATAAATTATCCAAGAATTATAAATACCTGCTCGTTGATCACTTTACTGCTCAACGGGCGCAAGAAGTTGTTTTTCGGTCTATGGCTACCTATTTGCACGACTGTTGAAGGGTGAATTAGTTTGATAATGTAGACTATGATGTCCCATCCGACACCGGTACAAAATCCCATCGTGTTAATGACGACTGTGCTGTTCCGTAATCTCGTCGATTCGTTCAGGTATTCTACCAATTTTTTTGCCGCATTTACGTAGCGTGGAATGCATCGGGTCACGTCAACTTCTTCGATAAAAAGCTGGTAAAATGGGGTTTTCAGGTGGGTGTAATTCGGCCCGATTAAAGGCCGGTCGATCAAGCTCAAAGAAATGCATCCAGACGGCGTGAATTCCGGTTGACCAGGATCGAAATCTACGACGACGATTTCCTTGCGGGTGGGCAACAAACCGTTTATGAAATATCGCAGAGTCGTCGACTTCCCGACGCTCTTGCCGCCAGCAATCAATATTCGTTGATAATCGTTCGGATTCTGGTTCACAAGTCGTTTCAATACATTCGAATCGCGATAACTGTCTTTTTGTAACTGCTTTCCCTGCAGATTGTCGTACTGAAATACCGCTTGCAATAATTTTTCCGCCCTTTTTGGATGCAAGTTGTGATAATTTGTCGTATCTTCGACCTTCGGGAACAGTTTGAACTGGTAATAAGTGTCCAAAAATTTCGTCAGAGTGTTTTCCAAATTTTCCAAAACCACAACTGCTTGTCCGCCGGGAAAATTGTTCAGTTTCTTTGCGAGATTTTCCGCTACGTCGATGTTGATTCCCTCCGTTCTCAACAAATTGCAAATGCTTTCTGTGCTCGTATTCTCATTGATCTTGTCGCAGACAGTCTCTATGCTCACCAAACTCACCCCTCTCGGGGAATAAATTTCGGCGGGCACGACGGTTTCGCTTTTACTAAAAACAAACCCGTATATTTCTACCTTGCCGATCAAGACTTTGATGCGCAATTTTCCGTTAAAGTAAAATTTACAAGACGGACTCATTATGGCTATAACCTTATTTTGAAGACTGTAAAATTTTGGCTTTATTTTTGACGGGGTTTCCAATGTTATTTCCGAATCCTGAAACGGCAGTTCTGCCCTGAAATCGTTTTTGCTCGGAGTCGAGGAAGAGTTTGGATGTGATTTGTCCCCACTCGAAACAAGCGATACGTCCGAATCATACTCCTTGATATCTACGGCTGTATTTACAAACAGATTCGCAACGTCGTCGATATCTTCGTTAACACCTCCATCAATTGATTCAGTATCCATTGTAGCATTCTCCATGATCGTGGGTTTGCTATTGGAATTTATTAAATTTGTGTTCAAATTCGAATCTTCCGCGTCAGAAAAAAAGCTGCAACCAAAATCATCCCGCGAATTTGACGCCGTAAAATCTGTGCTTACATATGTAACTGATGAATTAAATATTGACAAGTTTGACATGTTTAATGGAACTCCATTTATTACCGTTGGATCTCTAAATCTCTTTCTTCTTTCCAAAATTGTTAGTGAATCATTTATGGCGTAACGATTCGTATTCGTCAAATTATCGTTCATATAAGCATTATCATGATCAGTATTCTCCGTAAGATGTAAATTGTCAGTCGGAAATGTTAGCAATTCTTCAGATTTCGAAACATTCTGTCGCAAACGCTTTGAACGTGCCTTTTCTTTTTTCAATATACGATCTGATTGAGGAGTTTCTTCTTTTTCAACTTTTTGCTTTTTTTTGTGTATTTTTTGTTTCTTTGTTGTCTCGCAGCTGTCTTCGCTGGGACGTTTTTTACGTTTTTCTGATTTTAATTTTTTGTTAAATATTTCGTCAACATCTTTCGTCGAAACTTCAGTTGAATACTCATCGTCTACGACGGTAATTGTTTGTGGTGGTTTTGAAATAACGGCGCGTTTTCTTGTAAGACAATCAATCACTTGCTTTTGTTTTTTGGAACGGGCCTTCGATATTTCACCTATTTTATTGGTCAGCAATTTTCTGAAATCAAATAAAAGAATTAAAAATCAAACGAGGCAGTATCGAAAATCCATTAGCAGCAACTCGGATCGCATGTCGTTACGCGAATAAATGTAAAAAAAAGTCAATGAAATAGAAAATCGGGATGATGTGCAGACGTACTACGCACTGAGAATGCGGTTAACCTCAAAACTAGGCGTTGAAAATTCATTGCCACTCACCTGACACGATTTTTGAATTTCCGGTCATAGCCGTTTGTCGTCATAGTGAAATATACCACCCGTTATGGATTTTTGTTAGTCACGTTCTTGTTTCAAATAGTATTTTCACTCATTGTGCAAAATAATAGCGCGCAAGAAACGATCATCCTGGGACTTCAAAATATCCACGCCGCACACGTGCGTTTGGCAGCTTTGACCATAGATTAATAAAGACCCAGATGCGGCGCTCTCCGAACATTTCGAGGCCCGCTTCGGTCACTGTTCGAACTGAATGAAGGTGGAAAACGGGTTGTCGGGAAAAAAGTTCGCTGCTTACCGTCACAATCTTTATTAACAGATTTTAGTCAGTTTTCATCATCGTTTTTGCCAGTTTCAGTTTCGCGGATACTAGACAAGAGTTTTCATCGAAGCAGCTTAGCAGAAGGACAAATAACGGATTACATATCAAAAATAAACATGTTTCCTGCTCTGCTAGTTTGATAAAAAATAGTCCACAGTTCCGTCCTTCAACTACTTGGAATTTATCATACATGATTGCCACATTCTGCAACTGGGCTCTGTCAACTTTTCTAGCCGACACAGTTACCACCGCTTTGCTCAATGCACTCCCGAAATGTTTGTTCTTTCTGGTGAATGAATGACTTTGTTGTCTCAAAGCACAGGATGATTTACTATCCAGTTTCCATGTAGCCAAGGAAATTGGAAAGGCAACAAGCTTCCTGACCTAAATAAATAAACACATCAATTAAGAACAGTAAAATTAAGCAACGATTAGTAGAAGTATAAAACTTTGAATCCCTATGGTCATCAAAATCTACTAACCTTTTTCCAGTCACTCGGTGATTTAAGGAAATTTCGTACTTGGTAAGATTCGTCATTTCTTTCATGGGATGACGAATGGTCATTCAATCTCAATTAGAGCACCTCTGTCGTACAATTCTCATGCTCAGGTTAATTCATATATTGCCTAAAAATTATATACGTATGTTAGTAGATTTTCTTGGACATGCTATTGAGTGATCGTTACCTAATAAGTTTCTAAACGAGCATCAGTAATTTGAGATAAACATCACTAGACTAAAAATAGAATTCGAATCTGAAATTGGGTTCAAAAATATTATAGACAAAACAGGACGGAATGACACCTACCAAAAGGGGGACAACCAGCTAACGAATTCCACCAGTAATATTTTCAGCGGGAAATATCAGCTGCGACTTTCCCCTAACCTAAGTTACCAATGAGTAATAAAAAGAAATAAAAGCAATAAACAGATTTTCTCGGGCATCAGTTCAGCCACAGAGTGTCCAATGTATCCCATACAAGTTATCAGTACCAAAAATTGATCGAAATGAATCCTTCAACGAAGACCTTTGCAATCAGCATGTTCACCACGATTCGGGTGAAGAAGGTTCACTTTTAACGTCACATAGCTCACTGTTAGCTACAAACAAGGGGTCGATTTCCTCAGAGGGAGGAAGTGGTTCGACTTTCACTCCAGGCATTTGGATGTCTGTTGTGGAAAACGGTTCGCTTTCATCAATGAACAGTGGTTCGACTTTCAAAATCAGCAGTTCAGGCTCGACAGCGATTTCCATCTTTTCCTCATCTTCAGACTTATGGGGTTCTTTCTTTTTTCTACCGCCTTTCCGACGCTCGTACGGCCCCATCTTAGTTTGTTGGAGAACCCTTCGCGCCGTAGACTTGGCGACACCAATTTCTTCAGCGATGTGAGAGATGGGTTTGCTCGGGTCTTCGACGACTTTGAGACAGATGTCCAGCTTCACTTCATCCTTTAGTCGCTTCAATGGCTGGATCACTTTTACTAATTTTCCATTGAGGTTACCCGTCTCGCGAAATTTTTTTATCACGTTTCTCACCGTTGTCGAAGACGGTATCGGCCTGCTAGGATACGTTGCCGCAAAATGATCCGTAATGCTCCTGTAGCTCAATCCCTGCTCACGCTGCAACACCATCTGTATTTTTTCGGCTAACGAGTACACGTAATTCGGCATTTTTATTCTTTCATTGATATGTCAAAACGTCAACGTGTGGATCAACAATTATCGAGATAACTTTGTGTCCGGAAGAATTCGCGATACTGCCCTTATACGAGTACCGACTACATCTGGAGATAACCGGTCCAACGTCGGTCTAACAACAACTGGAGCTAAGTCTGTGGCTCAAACCTACAATTCTGTCCGCTAAAGACGCTGCGCTGTGCGGTGATAATTTGGCGCGTCTTTTGAACGACAAAGCTTTGACGGCTGGAGGTCTTCGGTCAACGGCTCAAGTATTGACTGAAGAATGTACAAAACTTCAACCAATTTTCATGAGCTAGGGTTCATTTTCTTCGTTAATTAATTTCCGACAAGGTAATGGTGTCAGATTTTCTGTTACGACTCTAATTTATTCTGAAAAAAGCATGATTAGTAAAATCGTTGTTGTTACTTGTCAGGGTTAACTGAAGAATATATCTTTAGTCAACGTTGCCAGACAGTGACGTTAATGTTATCACTTGCGTCGACGGAAGAATTTATTTTCATCAACGACATTTATTATGAATAGTAAAATTGGAAAATGCGCACACGCACAGAACAAGTCTGAATTTACCTGAATTATTCGCATTAATAATCAAACTATCGAGTAACCATATTATTGTACCTGCTATTCGCGGTTTTCAACTTTCGTCCTATTTGCGGGGATATCGTTCCAACTAAATTCAAATTACTGAAATTCCTCAGCTGCTCGATAGTTTCATAACATTTATGTCACGACGGCTATTTTTTCAGTTTACCTCGTTACCGACTGAGGCTGCAATTTTCTACCTTATCGTCGAGGGGAGGACAATCGGTACGGCACGTCTGCCGGCACGTCTGTAATCACCCTTTCTGCGTCTCTCTCTTGACGTCGTGTATAGTGGGGGGAGCTTTTACACGAGGTGGTCTTCTGTCGTGAGTGGTGTTACCCAAGTTGAGGATATTTAGAGCATTATTTTTGCAACGTCAGTTGTGATTTTAATGCATTTCTCTTGATAATCGAACGATCCAAGGTACGTGTTCAGACGAATATTCCCAAGAATTCAATGTTCGAGTTTCACCCGAATGAAAACTGTAAATCCGAGAAAACAAATTGGGAACCTCATACATCTATTGTTTGCATGTATATTCTCCTCGTTTGTTGTTCTACGGTATCAGAAACGTCATTGTTCCCAATCATAATCTGAATAATAATGTTTTATCTATTCTTGCAATAATTAGGACCGCAAGAAATAAACGGTCTCCACAATTTGCCCACTGTACACTCAGAGCCTTGACGAAATTTCGTAATTTTTTTCGTCTCCATTCCCTCTCTCACTCCAACTCTCTTAACGTATTTATAACCCCGATTCATCCTTATATTCGAGAAAAGAACAATCATCTATTCAGCTTGAACAACATCGACACTGTTCCATCAATTCATGCAAGCATCGGTAAAACCAAATTGATCGCTAATAAAAATTCACCATCCTAAATCCCCCATGTCGAACATACTTTTGCCCTGAAGAGTATTTTTTCTCAATCATATTTCGCTTGAAAGTTATTTGTCAAACTTGTCCCTTATAACCAAACAGTACGTTAACAAGTTTGCCATTTTTTCATCCTGATTTTGTATATACCATGCATTTTTGGGATCAAAAGATGCAGCGATACTTATTTTCAATACCACGCAGATGTCGGGCGAAGAATATGAGAGCGACATGGATTACACGGATTCGGATTGCGGCGATCCAGGATACGACGATTATTACAATAATCAGCAATGGGGCAGCGAGGCAGACAACGACATTGATTCAGAGCAGAACAAAAAAGATCCGGAATATGCGATTCACGAGTGCCTCAAAGTCGAAGAGGTAGAAAGACTTTTAAATGAGAATGTCGAAGAACTGAGTAATAGATTACAGATCACGCCATCCCTAGCCAAAGTATTGTTGCATGCCCATGAGTGGGCGCTTCAAGATATTATCCTCAAGTATCGCAACGACGCCTCCGGTCTTTTGGTTACTTCCAAAATCAAATCCTCCCATGAACCGGACAGCAGCATAGCCCTCAGAGGTGCAAGGACTGGAACATGTTTGGTTTGTGTTAATACTTTGTCCCTGGAAAGATTCGCCGCTCTAACATGCGGCCATACCTTCTGCAAGGACTGCTGGTGTATGCATTTCGAAGTTCAAATTATACAAGGCATTTCAACCGGTACGTTCGTCAACTTTTCATAGGTTTCATTACAGACACAACAAGATCCATTACTACTCGTTCATACAATCGTACTATCGTATTATTGTTTCATTTTCTCTAGGAATTGGTTGCATGGCTCAGGACTGCGAAGTACTTGTGCCAGAAGATTTTGTCCTATCTCTCCTTACCAAATTGACAATGAGAGAAAGATATCAGCAGTTTGTCTTCCGTGATTACGTCAAGTCTCATCCGCAGCTTCGCTTTTGTCCAGGACCGAATTGCCAGATAGTCGTACGCTCCAAAGAATTGAGAGCCAAAAAAGTCATCTGTTCCTCTTGTAAAACACCATTTTGGTAACTGCGATTATTGATTGCTTAAGAAAACGTTTTTTTATTCTCTGGCAAATTTGGTATTCATTTCTTGTGGGATTTCAAATCTGTTTATCTTTCTTGTCCAAACATTTCCAGCTTCAGGTGTGGTATGGATTATCATGCACCAACCGACTGCGGTACGATAAAGAAATGGCTTACTAAATGTGCAGATGACTCAGAGACTGCAAATTACATATGCGCTCACACCAAAGATGTAAGTGAACTGAAATGCTGGCTAATTGTGTGGGTAAAAAAAACGCCTGCCCTTATTTAAGTGACTCGTATATTATGAAGTAGACCAACACATTCGTAATCGATTTCAGTGTCCAAAGTGCCACATTTGCATAGAAAAAAACGGCGGGTGCAATCATATGCAATGTTACAATTGCAAACACGATTTTTGCTGGATGTGCCTGGGTGATTGGAAGGCACATGGCAGCGAATACTACGAATGTTCACGGTATAAGGAAAATCCTAATATTTCTCGTGAAAGTGTCCATGCACAAGCTCGGGAAGCCCTGAAAAAATATCTACATTATTATGAAAGGGTAAATAAATAAATACTTATCATATAATATTCAACTCAGGCGAAAGGTTGTGGTAAACTGTTTTACTTTACATCTGAGCGTGAAATCCTGTAAATTGCTCGTTTTTAATCGACCGAAATCTTATTACAGTGGGAAAATCACAGCAAGTCGCTCAAGCTGGAAGAGCAAACACTGGAAACAATAAAATCTCGCATCCACAAGAAAGTAATGCATGCCAGTGGAACATGGATTGATTGGCAACACTTGTTTGAAGCTGCTTCTCTTTTGGCCCGCTGTAGGTATACGCTCCAGTACACATATCCATATGCTTATTTCATGGAGGCAGGACCGCGAAAAGTACTGGTAAGTAAACATAGAAATTCTTCATTTGTCCATTGAAAATCAAGTCTAAACGTTCATTTCTGATATGTGTGCCAGATAAATTAGATGTCGCGCTCAAACTGCAGAAGTTTTTTTTCTTTATAGAAAATTCAACAGTCTCCTTATCTTTATTTAACTTATAAAAGTTAGAGAATTTTTTTGTCATTCGTTTTTCAATAAAAGAGAAAGCGAATGTTTTATTCTATTCTGTAACTATGTTTTTTTCATGCAGTTCGAGTATCAGCAAGCGCAATTGGAAGCAGAGATAGAGAATCTATCTTGGAAAATTGAGCGTGCAGAAACAACGGATCGTGGTGATCTTGAGAATCAGAAGGACATAGCCGAGAAACGGCGTGTAACTTTGCTCAAGGATTTTTTAGAGGTCTGATCCGCGTCTGAATCAGATCGCGGTTTATTATCTTCCGATTAAGACATAATTTTCAATTATGTCCGATAAATCATAACCAGGTTCAAAAACTGGCAATAGAGTCCCCTCTGCTCTTCACGGCAAAGTAGGTGGGTAAAAGAGTAGAACTGAAAGAGAGAATTAATGAATTACTGATGAAGAAAACTAAAGAACCTAGTGATCTCTGCAAAAATACTAAAACACAATTATCGTACAGTTATTTGAAATTTAACGTTTTTATTAGATTGTGCTGCGTTTCTCAATGCAAATTTCCATTATCATACAGGTCATTCGTACTTTTAGCTAATTATTTTTAATCTCCCGAAACATGGTAAACATTCAACAATAAAATAACCTCGAAAATATTTCTGAGAGAATAAAATAACCGAATAAAAAATGGAACATCAGCTATTTCATGCGAAATTTGATTTAACGGTTTGCAAAAATTATTCCATTTACATTTGGCTGTTGCAAAAAGAATACTACACTACACAAGAAAAAAAAGAAAAGAAAATGAATAAGTCAGAATTTGATTAATCATAATTGAAACGAAAACAAAGTAATAAGGCCGAGAATAAGATATTGTAACCAGCGAAAAATTACATAGTTAGCATATTTCAGATTATTCAGACCGTCGTGGTTGTTGTAACGATCGTGATAAAATGAATTTTAGTAATTGAAATTAAGTTGTGCAAAACATTTAAGAAAGTTTGATTCGAGTTTTTGAATACGAATCGTGAGTTATCGTTTGTTGAATATATGTAAGCAAGTAAAACGACATCAAACGGTACAATGATACATGGATATTTATTTTTCATATCAAATAATTAACTCTGTATCTTCGCACAATATTTCCTTCCGAATAAAATATCAGACATTTGACAAAAATGTCTTACACGTAACGAGGCAATTTGTTTTGATCATATACTAGTTAAACCGTTTGATATAGATTTACTTATGTGTTAAATTGTTTTATACTAATTAGTGATTACAAGTTGTATTGCCTGTTTAATGATTATATCATTTTTGTTTCTGAAATTTTTTTTCCCCATTATTACCATTATTATTATTATTATTATTATTGTTGTTATTATCGTTAAGTACAGTTTGTAATGTTTTTTCGTTTCTCTCATCAGTTAGTTACATAATTGTTTCAACACAAAACGATTCAGAAAATCCGAACAATTACTGACTCTCAATAAATGGACACTGATCATAGTAATTATTTCAATTTTAATTTAACACAAACAAATTGTACTCTTGTAAAATTTGAAGAAAAAAGAAAAAAACGTGAAACTTTGATTCTTATGAACGTATGTATGAATATTATGTATATTTTTTCTGGTCTAATCATTTTTTATTTATGTTTCTTATTTATACGAACCAGTACAATTATTAATAATATTCAAACGTACAGCAAATTATTGTCTGCTTAAAGCTCGTTATATGAAATGCAGTAACATCCAAGCCAGGGATTATATTGTAAAGAAAGTCGTTCTGAGTCTATGGGCAGTGAAGCAATAATTCATTTTTATTACTGTTTCATGAAAGAAAAAAATCGCAACGATAAAGTCAGCTAAATGTGAGAATTTGCAAATAAACTTTATGTATTTTTTTGGCGGACGCGTGCGTGCGTAGTTTATCTTGCAATAATCGTCCAGGTCAGTAACAAGATAGAAAAATGGAAATGAGAATATGAATTATAGGCAATCGGTACTCCTGTATAATTGTATAATAAATGAATTTTGGCTTTTGGTTTTTTATTTTATTTTTTTTTTTTTTATCTGTTCCGATAAAGATGTTACGAATTTTCAAACTTATACGACTTAATTCTTGGACTTGGTCACAGCAAGTATATCGTTAATAGCGATTAAGTAAAGTGGTTGGGTGATTTTTATTACCGATCATAATTGTTATATTAATGAAACATAAAATAACGAGTACCTTAAATGAGAAGAATAAAAGAAATGAGCAAAATAGAGAGGGTTGATAAAGAAAGGAATCTAAGATAATTTCAGAAAACTTTGAAAATTAGAGTAACTGTACTGTAAATATTATTAGATTAGTGTACGATTATAATGTGCGCGAAAGATTGTGTGTGACGTTTTCTATGATTACGTGTAAGATTTTAGGGAATTAATAAACATTGTAATTTGTAATTAACGCTTCAATCTACGAAGCTCAAGCATAATTTAATATATTTCTGGTATTCCAACGATAATTATTAGTTTAAGATTAATTATGGTCCACAAGTTTATCGCAAGAAATAAGAAATTTAGGAAAAAATAAAATATCATTGTAATATTTTACGTGGAAATAAATTCGATCCTCGTTATATATGTACGTACGAATTAGTCATTTTATTTCATTGCTTATAATATTCGTCTACTTAAATCAAAAATACTAGTCTAATTTATCCCCCTCCTCTCAATGTCTAGAAATAATCGAATCATAGTTCAGAGCCAATGCCGAAACACTTGATGAACAAAAACACACATAAATGGATTTTAAAGATAAAATTTTCCCAGCCCAACAGTTTAATCTGCAGATACAACAAAAGTGGTTGAACTCGCTTTCATCGCTTCTACCTGAATTATAATTTCCAGCAAAATAGAACAAAAGTATAAAAAAAGGTTTTGTTTATTAATTAAAATTTACACACTATAGTGTATCATTGATAAATTTTGCAATATTTATTATTTAACGCAGATGATAATGTACAATAATTCCTGCAGTCTAATGTGTTGAAAAATCATGATTTTTTTTTTTTTTTTTACTCTTGCACAATTATTCTCAAATTTACAAATACGCGATAAATATTTGTGCACATTTTATTTTGATATATTTAATGTAAATAATAATAAAATTGCATCAAGTTCGTTTATGTAATGTATACCTATATTGAAGTACTTGAACGTACATACGTACAACGTTTTGGAGAAACGTATAGATTATGAAATATGAGAATACTTGTTTTAATTCCGTCCTATGCCGATAATTAAAATATATATATTATCGAACGACGATACTTTAATATTTAATCTGTAAACACAATGCTGTATGCGTTTGATGCGAGACCGTTTTTCATTTCGTAAGTGCAAAAATTGTTCAACGTTGTTAATTAATTGACCATTCTCTAGGTTTTATCAATTTCATCTCCTACTGAGCACTGATATTTATGTGCGTATTAAATTATCCATATTTTTACCATCTCAACAATGTCATATTAAATGTTGAATAACTTTGTGCAATTTTTCTTCTTTACTATTTAAAAAGTATTCACAGATCATATTTCAATGTGTATTTCATGATTAAAATTGTTAAACTAGTTAGGTATTCAAATTACACTTGAATAAATTTTTTAATGATAATTGTTTACCATTTCTTATTTGTTTTCTTAAGATTCATTCGTTTCTCTATTCGTATTATTAGTTTTCATTCTTCATACTACAAAACATATCCAGCTAAATATTTTTCTACGAACAACACAAGTGCGTTGTTATATCAATTTTACCCTACCGCTTTAGTTTGATCGTAACTTTTTTTATCATTATTCATATTACTACATCATCATCATCATCATTATTAGTAATATATAAACAGCCAACATTATTATAGCACATATATTGACATTACGAAGTCGTTTAATTCAGCTTTGGTCAGTCTTGCATCGATATACGAGCAGAGTTGCCTTCTCATTAGCATTTGAGTTCATTCATAATTTATATGTATAAATTTAGGATTGAGTATAATTTTGAATAATGTTTGTAATAAAAATGGACTTTAAACTCTGATCAAAATTATTATTCTCTAATGAAAACTTTTCAATTTTTTGTCATTATTTCTTAGTTATCGTTCGAGCAAGAGATTTTCTACTCTTTATATTTATCTTGGAATAAAATTATAACGATCTTTTTTACTTTAATGGCCATAAAATGTTGCTTGTAAATCACAATTAATAGTCACGAAAGTATTATTTATTACATGGGTAATGTTTAAAAATTTTCAAACCGTCGCTCGCTTCTACTCCAAATTATCGTCTCAAAATTGTTTATTAAAACTAAATCTAGGAACGTACTATTATGCTTTGACTAAGTTTCATGTATGTACACATTGTACAAGTGTATATATAACATTTATGTATAACATTACACTGATATAAGTCATGCATGCATTCAATGGACCTGAACTTTGAGTAAAAAAAAACGAGTTACAAGTATTTGGGATGATTTCCCACATAAAGTAAGATGGTTACAATCGTAGCATAAACTGAGAACAAAGTCTCGCCGCCATAAACCGATCTTTACATATATTCGATGTTAAAACAGGGCATCAAAAAGGCAAACAAGAAAGACTTTTATGAATCTTGTCACTGAGTGCGATGTATAATGATAAATGGCAAGAGAGATTTGAATAGTAATATTGCAAACAATGTGAATAACATAAATATTGAAGCTTTGTGCCACATACCTAATATTTATGATAGTATATACATGACTCAATTGATTCGTATCAGCAAATTATACAACGTTTCAAATTCTAAATTCCGAGTACTACCAAAAACGTAATTGTGCAGTGCTTCGGATCTCAGGCTAAATTTTCTCCATCGAAATTCGAAAAGTCTCTGAAAATTGGAGGCTAAAATTTTTACCACCTGATTAATCAAACTTTTCTTCTTTGAAGGCCAGATCAATCGCGCATTCTACGTCATTAACTATGAAAGCAGGTTTGCACAACGCATCTTCGACCGGTAAAAAATCCCTGGGACTGTGTTCGGATATAAACTCGGAATCTCGTTTGTGTACTCCAGTTTCGACAAGAATACTTATACAAGCTTTGGCGCAACGCTTCAGACCGTTGTTGCCTATCAGCGTCTCCATGCTGCGCGATTTACTGCCTTTTCCGTTTGCATAACGAGCCAGGTACTTGTCGTATAAATTTGCCCCAAAAACATCCGTGTTTATGTTGTCGCTGCAAATAAGTGAAGATACATTGTGTTATTATTATCATTATTATTAATATTACAATTCTTCTCCCCCCCCCCCCCGCCAGATTTTATTGAGTTGTCAAAAAACTATGCATGCATCCAAGAACGCCGTCATTTCGTTAGAGAATTTTTAATAAGCGTCTATTTGAAATGGTACGGTATTGTTATCTCGATTTTTTGACGAGTAATAGGATTGTTTGACAAGTGAAATAGATTAAACAGTTAATGCACGGCAATGATAAATGAAGCAGACAGTTTGCTCGTTTAAACTTTTATTTTCATTTCATGAAGAAAACATGCTTTGTTTTGAATGCATAGAAAAACAGGCAACGTTTTAAACAGCTGTAAAGATATCGATACTTGAACCACTCGAAATGATTCTCCTCTCTAGATAAGCTAGACTTTCCTATTCTCAAAGGTCAATTATCATTGAGTGTGGTCAGTTTTCTACAGTAAATAAACCTGGGTATGTTTTTATTATTCTGATAAGATAACACGGACGAAAGAGCCTTGCAGTGATTCTATTTTAGCAATCGTTCTGTAGGCTCAAGTAAAAATAAACACGGCTCTTTACTCCACCCAGTGGCTAACGGTTCAACAGAAACCTTCGACATTGGAATAGATAATAGTGAAACATCGTATTAACGTCTTGCGTAATCAATTAATGAAATGAAGCAACCGATGACGCAATAAATTATCGAACTTGGGTTGTTTTTGAAAACAAATCACATTTAGTAATGGCATTTTGAAAATGGACGTGGAGGAACAAGAAGCTGACTCACCCAACCGCGTATATCGTTTCAATGTTGTGATTGATCCCGATACTTTTGGCGTGATTTAATATCATACGATTGGCGTGGTGGTATGTTACTTCGCTCGGTTTACCGACAAGCGCGGTGTAGACCATATTTTTACCGGTAACTTTTTTGTAGACATTTTCAAGGCATAATAAAAAGGCGCCATGACCGAATCTTGGTATCGGGGCCTCGGCCACCCACAGAAGATCCATATTGCAGGCCAATACTGGGATATGTGGGTAAGGAATGGCCAGAGGTGAAGCAACGGGCATTCCGTCGGTCAACAAAAGATCTACCATCAGTTGTAAAGAAGTTTCCCAAGCCTTTGGCTCTCCGAACATGACGATACCCTCTATTCTCGGAAAGTCAGGATCTATCGGACCGCAGCGTGGATTCCTTTTGGCCACATCTACGTAATCTAGCGACGGAAAATTCTTGGCAAGCTCGTCGATCGTTACTGTTTTTTTAAATCCTAGTTCCTTGGCTATATCTTCAATTGGACCTTGGCCTGATATTAAAAATTGTTTTTCATGAAATTGTTTAAACATCTGCAACGGCGAGTGCGCCATCACCACCTGCTCCTCTTTCACTTGGTAACCGATCCATTTGGACAAGTCTTTCGCTTTCTGACTGCGAAGCGCATTCCCGCTGTTTGTAACAAATACTGTCGGTACTCGAAATTTGCCATCCGAATCTCGTAGACGTTCAAAGGCTTTTGGCACGGGAGGCAGAACCGTTTTACCGCGAACTATGACCCCGTCAATGTCAAAGAGAAGACCAAACTTTGGCTTTGTACTTAAATGCTGAAAGATTAAAGGCAGATGGTTTGAAAAATTGAAATCATGAAGGTGTGCTTTTTTGATTTCAGCATATTTCACAATTTAAAATGTCACTCAAAGAAAGATAAATCCTTTCCACTGATTCAATCTGATTATGTACGATTTGCAGATTATAATATGATTAGAATATTCTATGACCAGCGATTCCAGACGTGGATAGCTTCTCTTGATAAAATGCATCTTTGATATCCAATAAATTTATCTATGTATTGATACCCAGCGATTTAACAATTATGCACATTATATCTGAGAAGCAATTCAATTTATCAGGAAAAATTGTAATTGCACAAGAGACTATTTTAATCGGAAAACCAAACTCTTTGCGATATTTCAGCTACAGCATTACGATTAAATGAATAGTTCGTGAGAAATTTCATCTAGACACCGATTAGGTATCTGGCTGTGAAGGAAGTTATTCAATGGAGTTTTCTGGACATGATTTGTGATGTGGAATTGGAACAGTGAACATGGCGATTTTTTAGTGATTTACCAGAGCGCTAAGAAGTGCAAACATAATTTAACAACGCAAAGTGTGTGGTGTGTGAATTAAAAGTGAACATAGTTAGAATACGCTAACCTTGGCTTGTTATTTTTAACCATTATATATTACTCTAAGGTCATGATTATTGAGCAACACGAATAATAGTGAGCGTAAAACTATGAATGCGCTAAGAGTGTTCTTTCGTTCAATGAAGTACAAACAGGAATAATGAAATTTCTAACAATAATGATAAACAAAAATTCACACTTACTCTAGTTCCATAGAATCTGTTCACTTCTGACAGTCGTTTTAATAAGCTGACGATTGTCATTTTACTTAATAAGTTACTGTTCAACGTGTATGTAATCAACTGGTTCACTTTGTTGCTATATTTAATTTTATTAGATTTATATATAAGTTAAATACTTGATTTACGCACAACTAAACATACGTACGAAACGGCGTACATGGTGCTGTACTGACCCTTCTAAACGGTCTCTGATGTGTGGATCGCAATTGTTATTATGCACCAGTTGAACCAGAGGTCAGGTTAGGTTAGCTAGGGTTAAGCTAAGTTAGGTTGGGTTAGGTTGGGTTAGCAGCTCATGTATGCTGAAGAAATAAGCTGCGATATACATGGATGCTTACCGAATTGCCTTAGCACGCGGGCTCAGGCGTAAACTTGAATTCTCCAAGGACTCTAAACCGAATAAAATATGCATTATAATTGAGAAACAAAATTAAAATCGTAAATCTCGTATCTTCTCAATCATTGAACGTAGGCAGAATTCAAACTAATAAGATGATGTTACCGCCAAAACTTGTCGACAGTCGTAGCCTGTCAAACGTGTCTAGTAAATTGGTCGTCCAATTTTTCCCCCCCTCATTCGAGATATATTTAACGATCAGTTTAATTTATAATAAATACTACGGAACGCGCGTCCTGGAAGTCGAAGGTAAAGGACCTAGAGCGCAGGATCCAGGAGGTAGAGAATTTGGTGGTCGAAATTTGCGGAGCGCGATTCTCGATCCCACATCCGAAATTTCCACCTTCGAACTTTAATAATATATGTATAGATAATGTATAGATCGTTTCTCCGGGCCGTAAGAAGTGAAGATTTTTTTGTGAAAATCGGAGCACTCTTTTTTGAGTGCCGTCATTTTGGCAATATCTTCTGAATTTATACGCGGTTTTCTCTGGATATGTTACACTGTTTTCACTTGAATTGTTGACGTTGACATTAAGTGATGTCGTATTGTTATTGCATGCTAGCCTATCGATAACCGGTTGCTGTAAACCTTGCTGATTGTTACGACTCAGAGTAATAGTATCGCGAACTATAACCATATCTATTTGTCGCTTCTCACACGAATACCTGTCTTTCACATCTTTCTCTGGCTGCAGAAAATTTTCTTGAAATCTTTGACTGTATTTAATTTTTTTGCATCTTCTTAATAAGCTTGATACTATTACTTGCTTTTCCTGCGTTTTATCTATTGGATACGACCCTTAGAGCATGTACTAAGATACGAGCCCTCGCCTCTACCATTTTTTGTCTATACTGAGCGAACTATGTAAACCTTCGTATAGAACCTAATCATATCTTTCCTTCTCTTTTCTTTTCTTTTAATTACCTAAAATTTGACGCTAATGCATCTGGCGCCCAACTATCCTTATCGTTTGCTTGTGGGGAAAAATGGGCGACTCACTCGATCGGTAGAGTTAGGAGTACTACATAACCTTAAAATAATGTCATAATGGTCACAACCCTACTTAACCGATGGAATATTAATTGAAGAATTAATTATCCTTTTCACACTGGATCTCTGTGGCGAATAGAATTACGAAATGTATAGACATGCATCGACCGAACGAGAAAATTGTTGAGCTCGGCAATGCCACATGCGCTTTTCAAACGAATCTTGCAATTACGGTGCAATTATATGTGCACGGTTATTCAATGAAATTACGAACAATTTAGAATTTTTGAATGATTGTAGCGAACCAGTGCGTCTGTTATCTAAGATTGTCGTATTTCATCACGTTCAACACGTTCACCTCCTTGACTTGAATTGACCATGTGACATATCATTTATATTTTAGATGCAGATTCCTGATCCCTTCCAAAATAATAAAAATAATATGGACCGATTTTGATTCGTGTGTCAAAATAAGCGGAGCGACACTGAATCAATAGTGAGCTATCATTTTCAACAGAATGACGCCCCATGAACGGAGCAAAAGAGGTTAGCTCGTTATTGCGATATTCGTGTACTCTCAAACCGCGAATAATCAACTTTGCCATTGATATAAATTCTCAATCGATTCTGTAGTGACTGCGCCGCACTTTTATTCAGAAATCAAACTCATCCACCGTTTTAGGAATAGCTGGTGCATGCTGGTCTTGAGAATTCATTCAAAACCTACGACAATCATTATTGTTATTATCACCGTATATTTACCTACATGCCGTCATGAATAATTGCCGAGTAAAAAATTCTCTAAAAAATTTCGCAGTATTTTAACAACTCAAAAATTAGCAATCTCTGAATAGCTGTCTTCTTCCAGATGGAACGTCACGATTTTCCCTCGACTGCTGTTCCTTGTTCTATGCGATGTTCGTCACCCTCTTCTCCGCTCTGTTATTCCTGTACGGCTTCTTCCCACTGCAACTTCTGGATGCTGGTATCGCCAGCTTTAAGGACGTTCCAGATCATGTTGAACATATCAGGTAGACAATTATCAGTGATAGAAATATGTCTCTTCATTTTTTTTGCTGGCAGATTTTCACCAACTTAATGGAGCTGAAATTTGAAACATCTGTCTCTAGAGTGAACAACGAGCTGTTGTACAAACCTATGATAAGTAGGTTAATTTTCATGGTGATCGACGGAATGAGGTGGGATTTTGTTGCTGGACCCATCGGACAAGCCGGTATGCCAATCACACGGAGCTTGATACAAAACGACTCGGCGTGTCTTCTTCAAGCTAAGGTCGGCTCTCCTACAGTCACCATGCCCAGGATAAAGGTACCGGCGTCAGGCGGCAATTCGCTCACTGATAAAAAGTGGTAAAACTGACTTACAGCATCAGGAAAATGACTTATCAAATTTTCAGGCCATAACGACAGGAACTGCGCCAACATTTGTGGATGTGGTATTGAATTTTGGCAGCACGAGCATATCGGGTGACAGTCTTTTATTGCAGGCCAAAAACCATGGTCATAAATTAGTATTCTTCGGGGACGATACCTGGTTAAGGTTGTTTCCTGGTATATTTGACCGGCATGACGGAACCACGTCATTCTTTGTCACAGATTATACAGAGGTGAGGATGAATTAGTGGGTTACATAATTATTTCGTGTGTTTATGCCATCCTTTTGGTCAAGAAACCAAACTGTCTCCATTCAATTTTTGGAATTTCTTCTTCTTTCTTGAAGCACACACTGATTCGTTCGGAATACACAAATTCGATTAAATTCAGGTAGACGATAACGTGACACGCCACATCGATGGCGAGTTGAATAAAGACGATTGGACCATTATGGTGCTGCACTATCTCGGGTTGGATCATATCGGGCACATAGGAGGGCCTCAAAGTCCTCTGATAAAACCGAAATTGAGAGAAATGGATGAGATAATCGGTAGAATTAACGCCAAAGTTGTGCACTGGGTACGTCTTTATAAGTAATCGAATCTTTCGAGCTAATCACTCATTTATCTTCGCTTATCACAATTTTGCTGCAAAGTTTTCTGGAGCAGATACTGTTCGATACTTATGCTGGTATTGTTTTTTAATTGATAGATGATATTTTAGCACTCCCAAAATGAGTCCACGTTATTTATCGTTTGCGGAGATCACGGGATGAAGGACTCGGGTGGTCATGGTGGAAACACACCTCAGGAAACTCTGGTACCTTTTGTAGCAATCGGTGCATCTTGTCCTGGAAACGATGATCAGCCCGTTCAGATGGATCAGATAGACGTAAGCAGTACCCTTGCAGTGATGCTGGGTATCCCAATACCGGCGTCGAGTCTAGGAAGTATCTCGTTGAATGTCTTGAGAGAACTGTCCACGTCAAGAAAGCTCTTCAGTCTTTACTACAATGCCAAACAAGTTTTCAATCACTTTAAAAGGCTTACTGGATTCCAAGCTTCTGGTAAGACACCTTCAAATCATTCCTTCTTCATGTGTTCTAATCTGAAACTAAAGTGCCCTAAAATTGGCGGCACGTAGTGATAATTTTGATCCTTGACTCGATTTTTGCCCTTTTCAATGCGGTTCGAGAATCATTATTGAACCTGTCCGAATTTTTAAACACTAGTTAAGTAGGGAACAGCAAAAAATCATTGGAGATTCATCAAATCTTGTTTAATACGAATTCAACTTTTCAGTTCAAAAGTTCGAGTCGTGCTCTGATAATGAAATGGAAAATGAAAAATTTGTTTAATATTTGAAGGATCGGCTGAGATCGTTGATCACACTTTTTTACATTTATATAAAATTAATACATAGCGGCGCTAGTAACAGCTTTTTTGTAATATCTTTTGTTTCTTTTTAATATTTCTGTTTCACTAACAACTTGACTAAATAAAAGCTTATCGCAGGAGCTTATGAAAAATATTCAAATGCCATAAAGTTACATACAGCTTGGCTGGAAACAAATGGACTGACAAATGAAACCGTGGATGAAATCGTATTCTTATATACTGCTGCTCTTAGAGGGATGAGAAATAAACTTACCAGCAGCATGACCAAATATGACCTTCACGTCATGACAATCGCAATGTTTTTCATGTTTCATGTGAGTTTTTCACCAAAAATATTACCATCTTCACCACCAACAAAACAATTATATTATTTTTAACAAGTTCTCTTTAATTTTTGTACAACGAATAGGTGCTGTACATTATAACGAATACGCAGCAGGATACGAGTATTACTCCTAGAAAGATATACGGCTTTCTGATAATCAACGTAATTCTTTGGACATCAGTCGATTACTTATGGGAAGGTTCAAGCGAATCGTTGCTTTTGTCGAACGATACAAACAGTAACTTAATTCTCATGGTCATCGTTGTAATATTATTTGGAAACTGTTACTTGTGTACAAAGCGCAGGTTCTCTGCTGATAGTTTAGTACAGGTATGAAAGTTCATTCCTTTGAGATAATCAATCCGGTAATATGTCAAAGTGAACAGTATTACGTGAATTTTTAGGTTCTGAAAAGTAAAGGAACTACACAGTGTCTATTAATAATGGGTATCATCATTCATGCTCTGAGTTTCAGTAGCAGTAGTTTCGTTGAGGAAGAACACCGTACCTGGTACTTTTTTTGGACTACGTTCTGTATTCTATTGTTGTACAAGATCGGTAAATCCCTCATTGCACAATCGCCAAGGTAACATATACAGGCTCGCACCATTGAATAGAGTCTATATCTGTGCAGATGGCAAAGAAGTTAATTACTGTATTGCTACAAAATATTTTCAACGTTTTCGATCTTCTGAGAAATCTATTTGCACCATTTACAGTCGGTACACTGATTTACAAAATAGACTTGACTTCCACATTTTGGATTGTAATTCGTCCAATATATTCTTCATTTAAACATCAGCCTGATAATTAATGCAAATTTCATGTCAACCACAGATATTTTTACAGACATTCTCTCCAAGCAAATATTTCTATGAAACTGTTCCTGTGTTTATTGGCTCACTCGGTACTCAGGCAGCTGAATAGCACCGGAGATATGTATGCCCACTTGCCCGATATCGCCGATTGGCTTCAGCAACAAGAAAGCAAAATAAACATGTCCGTGTTGCTAATCTCTGGTAATCATTTGTTCGGTACCAAAAAGCTTCATTACCAATTCCTAGCATTGAGTATAATTATATTTTGAACAAACAATTTTAGCCCTTTCAATTCTCGTTTGGATCGGACACACCCATGAGGAAATAAAATATAAAACGTACTCTTTGACGCTGTATATTGCTCTCGCTGTTTGCGTGTATCTTCGGCACATGGGAACTGAAGCAGTATTGAGGATTCCATTCTATCCAACCTCCAAGTGAGCAAGTCTTCTTAAATTATTTTTCACTAATGTAAAGAAAAGGGAAACACAACGGTAATAATTATTCATTTTGCAGGGGAATTGTTGAGGCGCAATTTTTCTGGTGCTTGATGCTGGTCTTTTCAACTTGCGCTGTGTTTAGATTGGGGAGTACGATACGGAGAAGTAGAAGAAATTTTTTGTCCCTACTTCTGCGGTTCGTCATAGAATCCTGGGTCATGGCTTCAACAATGTTACACAGACCGTATAACGTCGTATTGTTGCCGATTCAGATATTGTTCAGTATTGTGATATACGCTGCGTTGAGGGGCTATCAAAATCGTGATATCATTATCCACATTTTTTACTGGCTGGGCAATGTGTTCTACTTTTATCAGGTACGTTAGACTATAAAAATTGGATTGAATTCGTTGCATTATTTATATCAGTAAGCTGCAAAACCTTATGCAATCACAAATGAAAAAAAAATATATTCACTGTTCCCTTCTTATTACAGGGTAACTCCAATAATTTATCCACTATTGACATTGCTGCGGGCTACGTGGGAGTAGAATCGTACAATATTTACATTACGGGACTTTTTCTAGTCATCAATACATATTCTGCACCAGTTTTGGCCTATCTCACACTTCTGTATGTCGTCACATGTGAAAATGAAAATCCGTGAGTACCTGTTTAATCGTAAAAATGAAAGCTGTTTCATTTGAATAATTTGCAAATATTCACATACCTTTTATTTCTTTAGAAAATCGCTGGACGACGTGATTGAGATAAATAGACTGTACGCCGCGTTTAGATTACTTCCGTTAGCTGTGTACACAATAGTAGTTAGTATTCAAAGATACCATTTATTCATTTGGACCGTATTTTCGCCGAAACTTTTATACGAGGCGATGTACTGTATGGTAATGTATATTGTAATGTTAACAATGAACGCTACTTTTATTTTACATGACAAAATTAACGAGTATTAGCCGATTTTGTGCAATATTTATATGAAATCTGTAAATATGTTTATATTTATTATCTGACGTACAATTTCAAAAGACTTTTACTGTTATTAAGTAGATTGAATTACGCCTCTAATATCGTTTGTACCAAACCGTTACCTCAATATCTACATGGGTTCTGTAAAAGGCATGCGTAGCTTCACACTTAGATCGTGTAACAACCCGGTAACTTGAGCACTTATCATGACGAAGGCAATCAGAAAAGTGTAAACTATTTCGTAGAGAAGCTTTGGACTCAAAATATTCCACAACCATTCGTTGTGACGATGGACAAACATTCCCAGGAGGTATACCGCCATCAGAAAAAAACGACAGTATCCAAAAATCATGTTTACCTCCGAGATTCCCTGCGACGTGCTGTGAAGGTTTACAATTTTTTACATCACTTTACTCCTATTATTCATCTTTTTTAGTCTGTGATTTGCAAGAAAAAAAACTTATTCATTGCATTGCCAAATTAACAACTCAGTATTGTAAAAGTTACCAAAATATAAATTAGTTACCTAAGAAGTGAAATTAATTCAGAGCTCCGAGAACCAAAGACAACGAATTACCTGATATGATGAATAAAAGAATTTTCTTCTATCATGAAGCGAACTTTCTTTTTACTGCGAGTTAGTAGCAAGATGGTAAACATCGCCATAATGTAAATAACATAAGTGACCAAAGCATAAACTATTTTATTACCCACCTTGTCTTGGAATTGTTACTCAGCATTCCATGGATGCAAATGAGGTATGATAGAACAGGTGCAGAAAAAGTATTTATGACCAGAAGTACTTCATACATCAAAGTGCACATCTTTTTTGAAAATAACAGTCCAGTAGCCATATCGATGCTATCGAGGCTGTATGTGTATCCCTAAGTGAAACAGCGTCAGATTAACATTCTCGGTAAAATATAGACGTACTAAATAATGTAACTGAATGATTCCTATTAGTTAATGACTCGCCTGATGGTGAAAAAACAAATGGCCCAGCCATACGTGAGAAAGAATCGAACATTGATTGTGCTTTTTAAAAACATCGCTTATTGCCTGGCCAAATAACATCTCCACGGATATCAGCAGCACTTTATGAGAGCGAGTAAGCAAGGCTGTAAAACATGCCCAGCATGTTATCGCTACTGCGATCAGTTGTTTGCTATTCGACATTCCTTTGCAACAGGTTTGTATCGTACAGAATCCAATCCCATACCCCATGATGGATATCCACGTCAACCAAAAAAACAATATCTCCAGTGCGCCACTGAAAAAAATTACACAGGGCAACAATAACGGCAGTTTTTTTTAATCTTATTTCATTTTGCATCATTAAATGGACACTATTCGACGCAGTCTATGTATTGTTAAACAAATTTAATTAAAAGAAACCTCACTCTGATTCTGGATATTTTGGGAGAAGCACATTCCCTTGAGCAGCGTTCAATGCGTATATTGAACAGCATATAAGACCGAGCAGGATGCATGTGATGAATTTATCGACTGCAGATGTGAAGGGCTCGTAATAAATGCTACAAGTAAATCCTAGCAGCACAAGACCTGCGTCAATAATTGCAAAAACTTTTTGTTAATTATTTGTTTCTCGTAAAAAGTAACGGTGAAGTTGTATAGATACGTTCAAATGGCATGTACCTAAAATCAAGCAAAGAGATGTGCACAAGCGATTATCGTTATGCGACACCCAATTATCGACTGTCGTGTAAGCCATGATTGTTCTGTGCATGATTAAAATGGAAGAAACTACAGTGATAACTCCGTGTTTAACATTTTGCGATTCGTTCAAGAGCTCGTGACTTGTTTCAGGAGTTTCGCTTTGATATATTGTTCCAATGTGCTTGTAGATGATGAAAAAACACATGGAAGTCCACAGAAAGAACCAAACCCATTTTTCTTGCTTTATGTAACTCAGTTCGAGCAAACTTGTTGCGTGAACAATTGTTCCTGACATAAGAAACACCAGCAGCAAATTCATGTTTTTGTGCTTGGATGTGGCCAATTGAATTCTTGACGATATGGTATCGATGGACTCTTTGGAATTCTCCGCCACTTCTGTACTAGCCTGGATTATTAATCGAATAAAACAGTAGCAGGACAATTAAAAGCGTTATGGGAATCAATTTTGCAAAAGCATTACTCACGGAAAATAATCTCGTCAAAAAGCTCTTCTGTGTACCCATAATGTAAGAGTTGCAACACATTAGCACTGCAACATTTGCAATGACAAAACCCTTCGCAGTAGTCATGTAAATAAACGAAGTGCCTCGCTTAGACATTCCTGTCGCTAGTACCCAAGTCAGTATCATCAGATTTGTTATGAATATGACAAAAAAGTTGAATTTTCTGTTCGCAGTATTTTCGTCCATTTGATTTACAAGAATAATCACAGCCTGTAATACAGTAACTATAATATCATTTGATTCCGATCTGATTTACAGCTGACAAAAGTTCATCACAGTTACCTCAAATATCAAGACAAATGCCAAATATTGAATGGGTACATCCGAGGTGTTTAAGAAATCATTTATACGTTCGGACAAGTATTCCGTTGTTTTGGTGTATAAAATTCTTATTGTATTTCGTAACTGGAACTGGTTGCGCAAGTTTACACTTCTCAAGTACCGTCCATGCTGTTTAATCGCATTTTCAAAAAGCACATAAGCAGCTGATCGGAAAGATAAATAAAATAAAAATTAAATCCTGGGAGTGATTTTACAATCATTACAGGCATCGAAAAATTACTTACGGTCATCGATATATTTTATGCCCAATTTTGATGTCAAGTTCATCAGTCTGGCAGTGTTATAATGCAATGCATACAACAATTGTTCGTCGCTCAACTCATTCAAGAAGACAGAATTTAGGGAGCCATAACTCGACGATGGTATCGGAAGGCCTGTCAGTACTGCAAGCGTTGGCGCCAGATCATTTTCGCCCATAAATTTCAAAGGACTGTGCAAATGCGATAAATAATGTAAACCAATTGTTATGATCGGGTTGATTGATGCATACCCAAAATTTCGACAATGCGTTCCGATCACAATGTAGGGAGCAAGTGTTCCGAGACTTTCATTTGGATTTGAGGGTACGTTAAGCATTCCCATGCCTGTATCTCCAACAATTATGATTCTGTAGTTACTTCCCTGTGACGAAAATGGGGCTTCATTTAAGCAATTGCGCTCGGAGTGAAAGTGAAGGTAACGTTGCGAAATGGTAATTAGGGAGAGACGAAAGTACTTGAGCAGTCAGCTTTGAGTGTGTAAACTTGATGGCAGCATCCAGTTCTCGCAACTTGATTGAGACTTGTTTTGAGTTTGAATTGCGATTGAACCCCAAAGTTTTAAGACCCAAGTAGTGAAGCAGAAGCCAATTCCAATCATTTTTATCCACCTCAGCACCCAAAGTTTTAGTCACATTGGCATCAGCCTAGCAGAAAAATTCGAGCGACTACTACTATTCATCGTTAATTATAAGACGAGTAAATAATATCCTTGATCTTAACTAGATTCTGTCTAAAAATTATTTCCCAATTTTCACCTCAGAGTAGTCAAAAATTAGGGTATCGATCGTTTTGAAGCGGAGAAAAGAGTCCGGAAATAGTTGTTTCCAAGTTTCAGGTCCATGCAGGATAAGTTGAAGCTTATTGTCCATTGCCTGACGGAAGATGCTATCCATTTCCAATTCTTCCACACTGAACGTGAGAATCGATTCTATGAACGAGGATCTCGTGCCAGTGGCAAGAGCCTAAAAAAAATTGCAGATTAACGATTACTTTTTCTACATTTACAACTTCATTCAATTACTAGAGATTCAACCAATTCAAACTTTAATCTTTCGAATGGTTGTTGTCGGTGAAGGCACGTTGTATGGAACGAGGCATGCGTCTCCCCGATCAATGAGTCGTGTAACGTGAGGTAGATTCTTCTTGATGCTATAATCTGTGAAAAAGTCGATGCTCAAAGAGTCAATGATTAGTATAACCAGCTTTTGGACGTCTGAATGGTAGATGCGCTCTGGGTCGATACTGAAAAAGGAAAATGCCATCAGCAAAATGACAATATTTATCGATCCGATGATCCATTTGTTTCAGGTTTGGCTGATCTAACTTTTGTCGACACAGAATGAATGCAAAATTATACAGGATCAGGGCATAGTAACCTTGAGCCATCGATTTTAGTTGGCAAATCTTGACGGCTAGCTGCGTTAATCTGTGATGAAAATACCGGCACATAGCCATAAAGAAAGATGCACAGCGCTATCAATCCGGAGAATATCGTGTAGAGAAACACACATTTTTCGTTCAACATTTTACTGTAATAGGACTGTCGAACAAGGCTGTTTAAAACTATATCAATATTTTCATCAGTCAGTCAACGTGCCAGTAACTGTAAATTGAGTATAACCAAGCTGTTTAGAATTGTTAAAAGTATAAATGACAGCTGGATAGCAGGGACATCAATTGTTAATAAAAAGATATAACGTACAGCGTGTTGATGAATTAAATTTCTCAATAAAATCGAACTTGTAAAGAATATAATTTGGGTGACACAAATTCATACACATACTTTTTTTTTTATTTACACAAGAATTAAATTATTAATGCAGTGTGTACTTTGAATAAATGCCGCAGATCTGTTACGATCCTGTGAGATTAATTAGATCGTTCCAAATGCATTGTGCAAGATAGTAAAACTGAATTGTTGTACAGTTTTATGGCGGATTTAAAATTGGATGACTAAGGGTGGAAAAAAAAAAAAGAAAAGTATGAAATTAAGTAATAAAAAAATAAACAGATTCACAGAACCCTGTCAGTATCTAGATAGTATACAAACTAAAATTAAAATTGTAATCATTGTGACCGAGGAGCAGAATAAACTATAATTCCTATTTTACATTCAGTAATTTCATGCCTGCAACAAGAATTAACAAACGTAAATTATAACTGTGAACAACAATTTCATTTAGCGCCACCTATATTCCTTATTATACGGATCACGCTGATTATTAGACCTAACAACTGTTTGATTAATACACAAATTGGTACACAGTTAACTTTGGCGTCACTCTCACACTTAGTTTTTTTTCTTTGTTAAAAAAAACTTTTTCACTCTGTTTTTCTTCTACTTATATATTATATACAAACTATAAATTAAGTACAAACATGTTCGCCTATCGACAAAGTATAACGAAATGTCAAATTGATCGCAAGACCAATACCAATCATACCCCTAAAGTATAAGTGCTAGTGATTTTCATTCGTACGAAGCACGGACTAATATGACAAAATGTAATGGACGTAATCGTCCGTGAAATAATATCAATAAAATATCCTTGAAGTGATTGTTCAGCGTAAATAATTACCAGATGACCTCAAGATAAAATATTTATATGTTGCTATGTATATTAATATGTAATTTAGAACTGTTGCAAGTAGTATCTTATATATCAGGCATTTCGTGACGCGACGCGGCGGCAAATGAAAATTGTGCTGAGCCTTGAAAAAAACATATGTGAAAAAACTAATGCCAACAGTTCGATGTAAAAGAAGGTCGTTTGCTTTTGTACCAGAATTCATTTTATGTACGAGTATGTTGTACAAATTATTTAATAGTATGTATGTATGTATATTATGATAGTTAAATAAATGAACTCACTGCACTAAGCATGCCAGCATTGTCAAATCTTCAAATGTGATGCGGATTATATAAAAATATAAGTGTACAATTATCTTCCCTGTTCATGTTATTCATTTACTATTATACCTAATCATGACTGGATAGGTATATATACTTATTATTATTTTACATATATTTTTTTTTTTTTTTGTTACTGAAAGAAAATCTATGTAAATATTTTCCCTTCGCACATGGGTCCTTCTGCCAGTAATTTTGATATTGTTTTACAATTTCTTCAAACACAGCCATTTATTTTTATTCGATCATTACCTTTGTGAAAATCTTTCAGATCATCTATGGGAAAAAGGTCAATTGTGCAGTTTTTATTATATCGAACGGGTGTATTTCGATAGAATAAGGATTCTGGAAAAAAAATGCCAGGCAAGCTTGAGTCAAGGTATGCCGATATTTCTTCGAATTACGAGAAAAACGCAAACCGCAAAGTCAGAAATTATGACGAGAATTGGTGCGAGGACCCCGCGGATATGACGCAATCCTTGAAGATTACGCAGTATTATGTACAGCTGGTAATTAATTATTTATAGAAAGACGGCAGTATGTGGTTGGTTTGGAGAAAAGATTTGCAAAAATTTTCGAAATAAAATCGATCGCCCGTTCTGAGGGATTCAGGTAAGTACTTCAGAACTTACGACACTTAATTGGGTACCGTATTTACAAATTACAAAAAAAAAAATATTATAAATTGGCAATATTCCATTAGAACGGCGAATTCATCCCGAGTTTTGTTCCAAATTCCAATCTGGCCCTCTTTTGATACCTCACGTTCGCTCTAAAAGATTAAAAAAGAATTGGTGATCATTTTAATTTGACGCATTCATATTTTGCGTAAAGAAGAAAGAAAACTTACTTGATTTCTTGCCATTTTACTAGTTCATTTATCGCGAAAATGAGGGGAACGGAAAAGAGGAAAAATAGTGGCAATTGAAGTTGAAAGTTATCAAACCTTTTGGACTCTTCCGTCCAAAATTGCCAAAATATTATTCCGGAAAAAATGGCCTGTGCGCCAAGTCTGAAAAAAATGAGTCAATCTGTTGATACTGCTAATATTAAAAATCAGATGGTACGGAAAAAGTGTACAAATTGTTAGCGAGTCGGAGTAAAACTTGACTTTGAATGCACATGTGGAATAATGCCTCGTATGCATAGATACCATTCGTTTTTACAACAACTTAAACAAGTGGAGCACTTACACGATGAGGGTGGTGAGAACCCACGTCCAGTTTTTTATCGGCTGTTTTCTCCAAACGGAATATTCACGGTGCACAAAACTGATAGATATCGTAACTGCAAGGATAATACAAAACGAATTGTAAATTCTGTTTGGTGTTATTCAATGCCGAAAGCGTTGACACAGGCATCAGATCGAACGATTCTTACTCACCAAAGTGTAAGACTGCTAGTACCAAAGCAAAATGCTGCGCGAGCAGAATAGCAAGTGGTTCTGAACCCCAGCCACCCCATTGTACAGGCATGTCAGAGTCAGCTCCGAGAACAGGAGCGGGGGTAGGTTGTGGGTAGACGTAAACACACTTGGAATTGATATGCCAAAATTTATAACACATATTGGCTAGTAAAATACCCTGAGACAAAACCACTGTTATAACAGTTGGTAAGAATTTACTGCCGTAACACCAGAGGACGAATAATGCGACCTGTTAATCAGTAGAAAGAAAGACATTGCATTGATCTTACGTTATAAGAGATTTAATTTAGTGCTGTGCAATTAATCGATAGCTTCAATTAATCATTTTTCCGAATGATCGATTAATTCACGGTTTGGATTAATCGATTAATTGAAGTTGCCTCATAATAATTCAGCAGGTCAATCGGTATATGAATCGAAACCGTCGATCATTAATTGATTAATCGCACAGCACTATTTTAATTATTCATCCGAAAAGGATTCTCCCGTCTATTCTCAAAACTTTGCTAGCGGAATTTTATGGGACTGAGAGCTCTCAATTAGTTGTGAAAGGTCGGTTGGCTTACTTGTCCGTTAACTAAGCATTGATTCTTTCCCGTAGCTCTTTGCATGATTGTCGGATCAGTAGGAGTCGCAACCAGCGATACTGATAACAGCGGAATAATCAGACAGCTCAACCACAGCACTTGTCCTACCGAAAACAGTGGCGGCAGCATCAAGAAGCTGGACAAAAGTTGTGCCATCGACAGAGTGACTACGCAGCAAATCCAAAATTGTACGCAATTCCAGACACATTGCATATAGTGGCGGGCCTAGGAGAAAAAATAATTCATCTATAATCTAGAGCCAAGATACAATAACTTAGAATTAAATTGTTAGTAGAAGAAAATAGTGAAACTGTCACGTGTTTGTTACAACAATCCTTTCAATCGTACCTCCATAACTAGATGATACAAGGCAATCGGATCCTCACGTTTAATGCTGAGTGAACAAGAAATGGAATTTAGAGTTCTGCTGAGGTCGACAGGTGACGGACCCTGATCTTCCGTCGTGGGCATCATAACTGGCACTTTCTGACAGACTTGAGGATAGAGAGGTTCTACGGCGACTCTAGAAATGTTGTAATGTCAGCGTGGTAAAACATTGACGAAAAAATTAACGTCGTATAATTTACACAACTGAATTCAGTAGTAGCAAAAAGATACAACACACCCAGCGTCAGCCTGCATGAATATTGGCATGTTTTCTGCGTTAGCAGAAGAACCGAGAACGCAGACAACTTCTCCATAATCCTGCATAATATGAAGCATTTCTCGGGTAACTACGGTATTGCAGTCTGTGAAGAGAGACACGAGCAGTGGAACGTTGTCGATAAGTTCGATATGTGGCCTTATCTTGTCTATGCCACGAGGTAGTTTAGCCTGATCAGGAATTGCAAGTCACAGTTAATTAGCAAGATGACCAAATCCGTTTTGTACAGTTTATTTTACTCATCAACTATCGCAACTTACTCTGTTGGACATATCAAAATTGACGGGCGCACTTTGTTCCGTGCTATCAGTCAGACAGCTCAATGAGCGCCAAGCTTCTTGCCCTGATCCCAAATCAACACTCTGAACGAGAACACTGTCCTCACTTTGCATGGTGTCCTGCTCCCTGTGAAAGTTTGAATTTAAGCAAGTCTTCAATATTAATCACAATTGAAAGAATGTAAAATTCGTAAATTTGGTGATTTCGAAAAATTAACGACGGAGCCAGGAATCGAACCTGGCGTCTAGAGATGCTTTACTGGAGACTTACTCCACTAGACCACCTAGCCGCCCTGACTCTGTTGTCATTAATGTCTCTCATCACCAGTGAGTTTCGAATTTTGTTTTCATGTGCCCGGGTATGTATGTGTTAAGAAATTTTCGTCTCTTCAAGAACCAGTAAGAATATAATGTGTAGGTGAAATGTTTACATCTGAAATTCTTGCTTCTTGACGGGAAGCCACGTAAGACAAGCAAAGCCGTCTAATGAATGATATGCGGATGTGCAAATCATTTTTTTTTACGAGAAGAATATTGTTGAAAGAATGTAAAATTCGAAAATTATTAATTATTAATTATGAAATAATAAAAAAAAAAATGATTTGCACATCCGCATATCATTCATTAGACGGCTTTGCTTGTCTTACGTGGCTTCCCATCAAGAAGCAAGAATTTCAGATGTAAACATTTCACCTACATATTATATTCTTACTGGTGCTTGAAGAGACGAAAATTTCTTAACACATTAATCACAATTATTTGGAACGAGTTTTGAGAAGGAGTCAAAGATACAAGTACCTATGACTCATTGCGCTCTTGGGCTGCATTGGCTCTGCCTCATTGCACTCGGTGGTTTCGTCATCGAACTTGACTGTGGTAAATTCCGTGTTTATGGCACTCGGAGCCGACATGCTCATTGCCCGACTGTTATCCAGGTTACTACTGCAATTGAAATATATATCATAAGGTGCTTCCGATTACGGAGACCATTCAAAAGAGCGTAATTTTGAAAGCAAACAGTTTTTACAATACCACGGTATTTTATACAGGCTCGGTAAATATAAAGAACTCATTTTTCTTGCGAGAAAATCCACAAGTAAAGATAAACGATAGCTGGAACGCGATTTCAGAGCGCTTTTCATAACGCAATAATGGCACTGTTGTTAGTTTATGGGAATGTGACAAAAAAAAAAATCGTTATATCGAAGCTGTGAAGGCTGTGTGGAGAGTTTCGTGATGGCGAATTTTTGTCTTTTCTACTACAGGCATAGTGCAAAGCCTCCGATTCAAGGAATTTCGATAAGTTCGATTCTTACTTTTTACTTTAGTACTGTCATTGAAAACCGCTAATCATTATCAGCAATTTGAAAATTGACTGTTTGATTGATAAGTAACTGGTATGTAGGGGATAGAGATGACATACCGAGGGGAGATATGGTTAAGCAATTGGCTGGCCTCGTCCATGCAGGAATGGTTATGCTGGTGAGATCGAGTGGAGGGTGTGGGTGAGAACATAGCTGCTGCTTGGCTCACCCAGTAACCCACAGGACTATCCGACCTAATATCGGCGTGTTATTTACGCACATTGAGACACTTATTAAAAACGTAGAAAACAATTATTATATAGACATCTAGAGGTATGAATTTGGAACAAGGCTCTCGAGTAGAATTACTTGACTATAAATATAAAATTGATAAATTGGTACGTTGTTGTTGTTGTTTACAAACGAACAGTGTGGTACTACTCAAGTGCTTTATCCTGTACTATTGTATTGGATGTCTCCGTATGAATGCTTGTGTATGTTAATAAGTATGAAATTATGTTTCAAAAGTGGTGAATATTTGCGACTGGTAAAAAACAGTGACTAAAATCAGTTTAACGATTGCAAGTAGGACAAGAAAAAATTTCAATCAACAAATTAAAACTTTCCCAGAGCCTGATCGTTTGTTGTAGAAAGTTCTTAATATATATTTGACAAATTTAGATACGTTAGTTTGAACACAATTGAAAACAGATTCAAGGTAACGATTTGTTAGATCAATTATTTTCAATTGATTTTTGAATGTACAGCATTAGATGTTTGAAAGACATATTACCTTCAGTTTTATACAATTCAAATTCCGAACATACTGGAGTAACATTCTTTTAAATAGAATTCATAAGTGGCTGTATATATAATTGGCAGTGACCGCTTTTGATACAATTATTGTTAAGGTAAAGTTATGCAAATGAAATTGAAAGCAGTTGAAAAAATGAAATTGAAGCACAATATGCAAAATTATGTATTAATAATATGACAATATGACGGTATAAGTTGATTCCAGTACCTGGTCCTTTCACTTAACAGTGAAATGTGACAATTCCACCCACTTTCGAGTCCCATTTTCTCTGAAAACACCCTCGACCTCAATTCATTCTCTTTGCTAAAGTGAACAAATCTTATACAGGCTCTTTCTAGTTGTTCAATTAATTGTACCTGAAGAAATATGGATAGCAAATGAATAGTTTACGGAGAAACGTGCAATTAATGAAAAGAGTCGACGTGTGGAAAATTATGATTTTACCATGTCTGTTTGTGCTTGATATTGCATTGTGACCATCCCAATGAAAATCTGGTTACATTGAAGATCAAAACATCCTTCGATGTCGTTCACTTCTTCGTCTTTATTCTCGTTGCACAAAAGCGAATCTGTTAATTGTACCAAGGTGTTATGTTAGTCAATTACATTAACCATGCATACGCTTAAGCTTCCTTTCCTTTATCGAAAACCGCCTCCCGATATAATCACGTGCAAGTCGAAATGTTTTCTAATTTGCAAACACGAAGTTTCTCTATTTACTAAACGCATTTAGAACTCTGCCGTTTTACTTATACATCCAACGATTCAAGTCACAGAGTTTCAAATGCATCTTCGAAGTCTGATATCATATTTCTGAATCTGTTACCTGTCGAATGAAATTGCCCAAGGACTCCCCTAACTCTTGGGTCTAGAACATTCCTAAAGTCCCAAGGGAGCGGAGTTGGGCTTCGATGCGGCGTATACAGATGTTTACTGTCTGTAGGAATCTCCAAATATATTTCCGACAATTTGCTGTTAACGCTTCGCGTCAGCGGTCTATAGGCAAACGCGGTACAATAGGACGTCAAGCTCGTACGCTGATAGAAGTCTTGCACCTTCTTTCTACAACGAAACACGACAACGATATTCCGATTTATAAAAACTGGTTAAATTCACTGCAAGATTGATCGAATTTTTCAGGATTCGCGTTACACTCGTCTATTGCATATTACCTATCGCTAGCGGACAAGGGACACAAGTCGTGACCATCCCAAAATTCGATGCACGAGTCCAAAATTATGTCCGCTGTTCCTTGGGCCAGCAGTTGCAAACCTCCGCCGCTCCTCTCCCTTACCACGACGGACACCATGTGCGGGAATGGGAATTTCAACTTTGTCGAGAGGCTCAACGATCGAGCAAATTTTATATCTCTTCTCACCATTTCAGGCTGCTGGTAACATGGCGAACATGCGTTGGTTTAATTGTTATTCAACATGATTCAACAACTTTCAGTTTCTCAAATCTCGCTTAAATGTAGCTGCCCACCCTTTCTTACATTTGTAACATTTCGAGAACATTCGATTCTTTCTTAACTCTAGAATCCATCTCAATACTGATACTCACTACATGCTTGAAAGTCGAAAGTTGTTCTTCAAGCTTGAATATCTCCTGGGCTTGATCTTGAAATCCGATTTGCTTGGCCAGTTCGCACAAGCATCTATCGTGCGAAAGGTCAGATTAGCAGGATTGAAGATTTTATAAAAATCACAGACGCAATTTAAACACTTCAAGAGCGTGAACACACACCTTCTATTAGTAACAGGGACAAGATTTTCGTTGTAGAGAGCTTCGCAAGTGACGTGAGAACAGAACTGAGTATAGTGTTCTTGTGTGTCCATATTGCAGGTATTGAGAAGAATAGCCAAGCCCAACGGTTTGAGCGAATTTATATGCTGCTTCCAAGCGTGGTCGTCGAACTCCAATCGAAAAGGTAGAGCATGATCATGCGTCAGATCTAGAACCTCAGCAACTGAATGTGACATGTCTGAAAAATTGGATTATTGAGAGAAATTAATGAGAATAGACTTTGAGCAATGTGAGAATACAAAAGTTATTGAAGAAAAATTACTGCCTCACCATGTTGCGCATAAGATATTCTATTCGTGTCCTGTTTTCCCTGTTCATTGTGAGATGAGAGCAGGTCGGCAGTTTTCTCCATGCTTTCGTTACTGTGGTGGGAATTTTAATGATTAAAAGTATGAGTGGAAAGTGCTTCGTCAAAGACGACAATTGAATGGAACAGAATAACGACTCACCTAGATGTTTGAGACACAGTGCTGGCGTTACGAAGGAAAAAAACTTTCTCTGCTGTTGGATTCGGCCATGACAATATCCCCTTCTTGTCCACGCAGCACAATGCCTGGATACGGAAATGTGGGGAAAAAAATTCTACCTTACATAGCGATAATAACTTAAGTACAAAAGTAAGATTAACGTGTCAAAAGATCAAGACTCGTCTATGTGGGGGAGAAAAGTATATGGTTCATTTTTATCGTGTTTCACTTAACCGTGCATAGCAACATACAGTGACCGATCCCAGGACGTGAAGTATATTGGCAGATCTGGACATCATGTGTTCTCTGCCAACAAAAATATTGACGAAGTACTGCCTGACCTCTGACCAGTTGTAAACCACTTCCGGGTTGCTTGGTCCAGAAATATCAGCATCCTCAAAGGGATCTACAAACTAAAACGAAACTTCATTAAATCTCAATTAAGTCTTTCGCCGAATCGTTCATGAGTAGTAATTTGCAGACGCACATTAATTACATAATCTAAAAGTGTACATCAATGTTTGTTAATTTTTCTCAGAAATAAATGATCAATCATTTTGTACAACGTGATGTGAAATTCATTTTATGAGTAAGATAACTCTCCTAGTATTCTAATTCGCTTAACGAACCTGCATCTTTTTTGAAGACTGGTATAACTTGAATAAGGCCTTAAACCTGGCCATTCCAAAGCAGTTCAAAGCAAGCCAAGCAGCGGGAAAAACCAGCGGTAAGAGAGGAAGTGTCACAGCGATCGGTTGAAGTAAAAACATTTCAGTCCAGTGACCGATGCCGACGTCCTTCGATAGATACAAATGACGTAATAAGTTGACGAGTAATACGATGATTAAAATAATTGGGTAGGCCAACTGCTCGATGCAACAAATCATGACTAGATGACGTTCTCGATTATGATATGTAACTGGTCTATCCAACGCTTGGTCCAAAGCCATTCTAAGGTTGGTCAAGTAAGGCGTTTCCTGAAGTTTGTAGATCTTGTTTTTCAGAGGCGTACGAGCCTTTGGATTGGAAAATATCTCGTTTGCGCTGTGAACAGGTGGGCTGTAAACCTCCTTGGCATGGAGGATCGGCCCTTCGTCCTGAAATCATTAGAATTTTCGTCATTTTATCCGGAACTCGACTCACAGGATGTAACAAGGTTTCCGATACATAGAGATGATTGAATGAGATATTTCTATCTTTTAGTGATAGTAATTTTTTATCTCTTTGTGAAACGGAAAATTCTTCATTCATATTTAATTGTTTACTTATTCTGAGGTTCATAATTAAACGAGACTAAAACTAACAGCTAGAATTAGCAGCTAAACATTCTAATGTTCATTTAAATAAGATAGCAAAGTTTGAAAATTAAAATTTTATGAAACATCTTGAACTCCTGATACTTTTATACAACGATCAGGATAAAAGTGTAACGCATTTTTCTATTTCCAAAAAGTTTAGCGCGTTTTGCTGGTAACTCTGACTGCTAGCTTCAGCTTCGTCATAATTAACTAACGTTGTAGGGAATGCAGTGACCCGGAACTTGCTGCCCTGGCTTAATCACAATCACATCTCCAGCGACGAGCAGTGCCCAAGGCAAGTTTACAACTTGACCATCTCGATATGTCCATTGCAGGGTGAGGCATGGTGAAAGAGGACTGCATAAATGAGGGTAGTTTTGTATGTTCCAGTTGCACACGAATTGGGCATCTATAAATTAGTGGATATTTCAATAATCAGCCTTTGTAGTTGATCATTATTGTTAACGACAATGAACAAGATGAATTACATCCATCATTTTAAGCTCACAAATTTTTTTCTTGCGATATCTGAATAAATTAGATATTCATCATTAATTCAAACCTGATCAAAATACTTACTTTCAATTTGTTCAAGCAAAATCTTCACCCTGTTTAATATTTCATGATGACGAAGTTTATTGTCGCAAGCGACTAGAAAAAAATTAAACGACACAAGGCAGCAAACTATTATCCCAGAGGGTAGAAGCGATCTGGACCTGGATGAATATGAAAAATGTTGTTATTCGTTGAAATTTCATTACACGATTGGCAAAAGTGAGAAAATTCAAGGCTAAAGTGACTGGAACCAACCAGAACTCATTTTCAACAAAGTAGAGCGCGATTAGCGCAACAGCGTTCAATAATAAAGCCAGGGATGATGTCCAGCAAAGCGTTGTGTACTGGCTACAATGGTGAAGTGAATCCTTAAGCCAAGCCATGTACATTCTGTACGAGAAAATCATAATAATAAACATAAGTGATAAGATTCAGACGAAAAATTCCTACTTTGTATCAATTTTCCATATTTGGGACTAAACATTCGTTCTCGTATGACAAACTTTGCTTCGCTTTGGGTGCTTTGAGATCAGAATAAGTATGCCGATGTGGAGTATAATTAATCCTGTAATTTTTCCACTACTGAGACTATAAATTAATGATCTATACTTTTGTTTCAGACACTTATATCTGTACCTATTTTTCTTGTAGTTTGCCTCATATTCATCAACGACACGCCTGATATCGCTTCCCAATATTTCTAGAGCCTCGGTTGTCGTTAAGCCCAATTTATCCTTGGCAAAGCTCTCATTTTTTTCTGTTTCCATTTCCATCCCCGCATCGACATCTCGCCTATCACCCTCCATATCTGAGAATATATCGATAATGAAAATATTAAAGATAATGCAGGATTCGGTCATGTTAGTTAAAGTAATTTGACAAATACTTTGAATACTAGTATTACTAAGCTGGATAGTATATGTCGAAGCTGTCGTTCTACCGATATTCCGTAAATTTATATGTTGAACAATTTCAACTGGCATCAGTGAAACCAGGCATAAAAATTCAACATGGAAATTTAAAATATGAGCAAGCATGAATTCAGATTTGAATTTTATTTCCAATTGCATCGGGCACGAATTTCCAAATCGAATTCCAAATTCGAGTCAGAAATCGTATCCATGTATGTATATTCAAATTCGAATTGAGATAAAGCTTACAATTAGACTATTAGTGATCTGGCAGCTAAAATCTAGAAGATAATGAATTCCGAACAAATGTTTAATGAAATTCATTATCAATGGATCGATCATTCATCTTCATTCCGCTCAGTTAGTAAGCAGAACAAAAGAAATCAACTAGCCGTAACCACGTGATACGTCTTTTATAGTTCGGCGCCATTCATGATCACGAAGAGAAACAATTGACGAGCAAGTTTGAAAGGGAATTTTTCAACAGTCATCGCGCTGATTATGATGCCTATACAATGATGCGTTGTTCTCGAAATTGAGATAAGACATGAATTAATCGTAACCATGATAAACAGGCAACGGAGGGAAATAAAAAATGCGTACTGATGAGTACTCGGAGGTATTTAATGCTCTCAGCAATGTATTATCGTAAGCGGAAGTGCAGCTGATTGCCAGACAGCTGATGCAATTTTGTCAGTAGATCAGTTCAAAACAAACGAAGCGAGGTTAAGGCGCTAAGAACGCAAGTTACGTAACCCACCGCCTCTACCTACCTTCGTCGTTTCATCAAAACAGAATGTAAATGCGTCCGATATCCGAGAGGTATCAGTGGACGTAAATTGTAGCGATTTTTCTTTTATCAGACAATCGTTTTAGCGGGGTTAAAGACATGGTCGGGTCGCTCTACCAGACATCGAGATGCTTCGGTCACTGCAATTCACTTGATATTTTGACCCCTTTTCTGTCCGTCCACCCCAAATCACAAACGGATGCTCGGCATACGCGCATGCGATTTTGTGCTTAGTGCTTTCTGCCGCCCATCGAAGCTATAAACGCGAGGCAAGCACGTCATAAAATTTGTCACGACTTTAGGCAAGATCAGGAATACAAACTGGACCTGCATCATCGGTCCGTGTACCGTTAACATAATTTCCCATGATTTGCAAAATTTTTATATAACCGCGTATCTGGCTAATTTCGAACTTTTGTCGAACTTGATTGCGATTATATAATGAAGTTTTTTTTTCAGACAACTTGCGATAGCTATTTCTTAACAAGCATAAGGGTTTGTCCAAATTCCTAAATACATCTATCGATCTAAAATTTTCATATCTAACTGTAACATCGAGTATTCATGAGGTCAGATTTTATTGCCGCGAGCTGATTTGAATAAATATAATTTTATAAAGCAGCAATACTGGATATGCACGAGGCTGAAGTTGTTAACGTTATCGTAATGATTCACGTTTCGAAAATCCGTTATTTCGTAATTTCAGGAATCCTGAAATGCAGTAAATTATAATAAGGCAAAAAAAAAAACTATAAAATTGCAAAATAGTAATTTATTCCCCCAATCTTCCGTTGCGCTAACGTTGATAACTTCAGCCTCGTGGATGTGCTATATTTGAATTTCGAATAAATAAATTGTGGATGGCGGAAACGTAGGAAACACACTTTTTACGTCAATGACTGCGTAAGTCTCGTTAGAAGGTATCTGCATCGGGTCGCGTGCATATGAAAAACAAAGAGAAAGAATGACTATGATTACAGAATTCTGTTTTCACAATGATTACAGACTTGAGCCCATGCGAGATACTTTGCTGTGATGGACACATGCCGGTATTCCAATGCAACAACGATTGTTAATAACCACGATTATTAGCCCCCACAGTTTGATCAGTTCCTCCCAACTCTCGTATAACGGCATACCGACTGGCCTGGTTAAAACATTGTCTACGTATGTATGGATCCATGTACCTGTATGTTGCAAAACATGCATACAAACAAGAGATATTCTTGTTTCACGGGACCCGTTAACGATCGAACATCCGGGATAAAAAAATCCTTGACCATCCGCTGAGTGATTTTTTCTCGCAGTTAATTTTTATCGATTGACAATATTGTTCCCTCTATTTCCCGGTTGTGATCCTGTACATAATTCAAGTAAGAATATGGTGAAAAAAAATTCAAACTCTTGTAATAATTGGCTGTAACTAAATTGAAAGGTGTAATTTCGTTTCATTCTCTTTTCAATGGGTGAAAAAGTCTCTGACATATATTCGCAACAATAGCCGATCGCAGAATTGTTATGCAATGAATCAGACCGAGAATTAGGGCCAACTTTTTCATCATTGGGTTTTCAGTCGTTTTTTCCTTATTCTTCTTCTCCTTCTTCTTAAAACATTCAATTTCGAGCACCTGACGACACACATTGCCCGATGCGGAGGTTGAATGTGGATCAGGGCATCGGTATATGCTTTATCCATGCTTATTTCCTCCCCGAAGAATGCTCGAGGCACTTGTTAGCCTGAAGTGAACTGCTAAAACGAGGTGGGGAACTGGTTGACCGTAGGAACTTGCTTGAGGAATACACATCTTCAAGTTCTTAGTTCACTGCAACTATCGCCACATGATCTGAGCAAAAATGGATATGCGACATTAGTTTCGAACATGATTTGTGACGGCGTTAAATTAAATTGTAATAAATATCACGTCGATGACAATGGGATAGTGCAAGTTTTTTCGGTTATACGAATTCTATGTAATTAATCTACAATTGTGACAATCAATGAAACCGTTCTAAATTGTAGTACCAAACCACGAGTAAATAAATTGCTAAACAGTGGACCGTTGTTTCGTATTGAATTCAAAACAAGTGTTGAAAATGTTCCGAATTTTGAGGATAATTTTTATAATGCTCGGCCCGATATTACAAAAGGAAATTATGATTCGTGCGCAATTTTCGAGCACCGAATCCAGTGCCGAGTATCTTTTTAATGTGATGAATCAGCTACAGGAACACAATAGACCATCGCCTGTAAGCGCGGATAGAACAACTGGTCCTGGAAATGATTTCAATTACTTTAATAACGATGGGCTGCAATCGAACTCTAACAATCAGCAATTTCCAAAGGAGATTCTGCAAACGGAGAAGCCGGCCGTTTATGACTATCATCGATACACCCATGATCAGAAAAAAAAAGTTCTTCCCGATCTTTCAGTCATAATGAACGATGATCAACAATTTGCTGAATCTGTTACACCTTATTACCAGGTTTGATAATCTGTAGTGTGGTTTACATTAGTTTCAAGTTTGGGGAAAAATGAATAAAATAAACATACTGGCTGCTAGAATTATTAACGTTTTCACACGAGATTGAAGTTATTAACATTATTGTAACGACACATTGAGGGAAAAAACACTAATTTCTTATTTTTACAATGAGTTTGAAGAAACAAAGATTTCAAAACATGAGTGCGTTTTGTTTTATTACGGTTTACTGAATTTCAAACAAATCCAAAATCACGAAGTAACGGTTTTTCCTCAGCATGAATCGTTACGATAACGTTACCAACTTCAACATGGTGTTTTCACGAGAAAAATAAAACTATGAGCAAATTTTTTAATTAAAGACTTCCGATATTTCGTGATGAAAATTTTTTTATAGCTTTTTCCAATGTACAAATAGCCTTAAAACGTGTATAAAAGTGTACAAAAAATATAAAAGGTATTCTTTTTGCTTAGTCATGATATACATTCTTGTCATAGTAATTCACCATCTTATTTATCGCTATATCTATTCATTTTTTTTTTTTTTTTTTACGATCACAAACAATTTTCTACCTGCTTATTTTTTTATCTCACTCAGGTTCCGGCTCCTCAAACAATTTTGAAACCCGTTCAAATTGTCAAAGAACCCGCCCCGCTTGGCTTGACACGCAAAGATCTTGCAATACTCTACAGTAAGGCATTACAGCAGGGTTCTCCACTGAGTTTATCATTGGTAAAAAATTCATTTCCTCATGGGCAGGTGCCTCAGATTATTGGAAATCAACTTAGGCTAAATTCTGGCCCACCTGGATATTACTACTATTTTTATCCACTGAAAAGTTTTATGAATGAGCTACAAGTCAATCATGCGTACAATACAATTGTGAGTTATAATATTGACTAGTTTTATCTGTGTGCGTAATGTGCTTTGAATCTATGCATGCTGATTTACAGTATAAATAATAAAGTAATTTTTAGCAACACAATATTAAACCGCAACATGCAGACTTAACTGCAGCATCGTCGGAAAAACAAGTCGCAAATCCACTGTTCATGGCCATCAGTGGATTCATAGGAATGGCGTTGATATTCATGGCATCTGTGCTGTTTTTACCAAAAATCGAAAATTTCGCCTCAAGGAATTCTTCGAATGAATATTTTCAACTTAGTAAAGTTGCTTGGGATGCGATCGAAGGTCGCGATTGTTCGGAACGATTCGCTTGCGAATTGAACAAACTTGTGGTAAACTATAAGTTCTCAAAAAGAACTCGAAGGTGAGTCTGAATCGAAATATTTTATATCAATTTAATGATGTATGTAGTAAGCATTATGATCCATCGAATTAAAAATGATTTTTTACAAAATTTTAGGTTCTTAGAAAATGTAGTACCAAACAACCTCAGAAGACAAATGATCAGACTCCGAAAATCTACGAAAAACCGCCCAGAGTGTAGATTAATAACGTGTAAGTGTGATTAACCTCAGTTTCTCTAGCCAAAAACTTCATCTAGAAATTGAGTTTCTATCTGGTATACCGAATTAGTTCAATAATATTTATTGCAATAATTTATAAATTATTTATATATTTATTTGTTTACTTATTATAGAAAAATCTTATTTTTAAGATGAGAATGAAAGAGTAATGTGAGGTGAAATTGAAACGGTATGCGAAAAGTTAAACGCATGTGTTGAAACTCACTCGTTTGAAATACCTACCTACGTCACTATTGCGGCATGTATAAGTTTTCACGATTTATTTTTTGGTGCATTTAAATATTTAGAAAACATATAAACAGTACCAATTCGAAATGTATATAATGTAATATAAATTATTTTCTTAATGTTTTCGATTTTCAAAACCGAGTCTTGCCAACTTTCTACAAATCTCAGATTCCGCCCTTTTAGTATTTTTACGTAAATGTACAATTTCATATCAGGCACAATTATAAGGCTGCGTGCGTGATATAACATACAATAAAAGCAAGGAACATTAAATTAGATATTCCTGTCTCCAGTTGTTCCGTGTCCTGAGATAGCCGTGTCGATTTGAAATTATGTAGAAATCTGAATTGTAAATTCATGAATGAATCATTGATATGCCCGTGCCGATAATTCAGGCATCTTTGAGACGCCTGTTGCTCCTTAAGCTGTCCAACTTCAGTTCTTCCAATTCTCGTGACTCTTGCTGTCGTCGTATCGCCAGTCTTCTTGAAAAGCCTGTAATACCAATGTCCGTAAATAATTTCCAACTACTGCAATTTTATTGATTAAGCATAACAAGAAGGCACCAATCGAAAATACTCACGAACAGGTTTTTTCAAATCATGCAAAGATTTCAACTGATATTCGATTCGTTTGAGAGTTTTGGAATTTTCCAATTGTTCGTCTCTGTACAGAAAGGAAGTAAAAATCAAAGTGACTGTGCAAAATGTTAAAACAATCTTGCGAAATATCCAAGTAATGTGGGAGAGTTCAATCTGTAAGTCCAGAATAATTGTTAATTAATTTTAAGCATGATGGACAAATAAAAAACCTTGTAAATAATAAAATTTTCAAAAGTAGTAAATTTTTAATAGATTTCATCATGTCTATATCACGACGATCACATATCCGAAGATACCTTGGCATTACCTTGGCATCATCCGAATTCCCTTTGTTGTAATATTGTACTAACATTCGTTCCACAACTACATTCAAGCTCAGTGCAACAAACACGGTAATCCTGGCATCAGCTGTTCTTTTAGAAGATGTAAATAACCCGCATAATATACAGCCAACCGTGTAAAATATTATAGACTGAAACCACGAAACTTCGCCGACAATCCAATTTTGAAAAACATGTACGTGAGAGAATATTTGATGCAGGAGTTCTCTCTGTTCACTTGCATTTTCTCTGGAAGAAATTTTAAGACTTGAGAATTAAAAGAAAATAAACACATTTCTCGTCTTTATCAATAACTAATTTTAGTCAATTTTAGATTGTACAAAAAGTAAAATTAACCAATCGTAAGCTTACTTGAAATCCGATACCATGTTGGTAACAGTTTCAGCCGATGACTTTATAACTGTGCCTAATTGTTGTCCGTGATGCAGAAGTTCATTTTGCAGCATCAGTCCTTCTCTTTGACTCTCCAGCATGGCGCTTTGCATAGCTGAAGCTTCAAGTAGTTGTTGATTCATGCGAGACGAGGCACGATACAACCTGTACGATAATTTCAAATCAACTGATTAAGGTCATTAACGGTAAAGCTCACCTCAAACTGACTGCTCATACTCACTGCTTTATGGTTTGGTCAGTTTCAAATTGCCACACCTCTTGATTCAAGAAGTAGCAAATGTTTGTCGTCTGGGTAAAGAATGCGTTGTAAGCACCAAAAGCACGGTCAGACATATCGTGTATGCATTTTCTGTATAGAAGAAAAAATGGGATTATTTTTTATCGTAAATCAACATCTAATAATAAAATTGTGGAAATATTAACACGACAAGAGTTTTCTCATGAAAATATTGTGGAGTAGAAGAAAGCATTGCTTATGATTGACCGTCGTCCAGCCTCTTCATCGTTGAGAAAGCAGTCATAAGTGATATGGCCGGAGTCTTCGAGAAAACAATTAGTCAATTGCAATGCAAGCAGAGAATGTTCTCTGTCATTTAAATTGTCGCAGCTAGCTTTAATGTCCTTAAGCGCATCGTGCCAGCATTTACCATGTTGTGGTAAAGTTGATTTAGCTGAAAACAGTAAAGAAAATTCACAAGTTATTTAGATTCGCGAGTAAACAGAAGAGAATTCTAATCAAAGGATTCCTTACAAAATAACTCATCACCTTTTATTAGAAGATATTCTTTTTCGCCAATCTCTTTCAATGCCAGGCCAGCATCGTACGCGATGCTTCGTGAGGTGACATAAAATAGAAGCATCATTTCCAAGATCATTCTGAAATTTGAAAGAGTATTAGGAATGTTGATGGCGCGAAAGTGGCTTCGATACATGCAATATAAAGGAGTTGAACGAAAGCGGGAAGAGTAAAATAGAAAAGTCAAAAAGCAAATAATGAATGAAATATAAATTACGATACGATTATAGGTTATGTTCTGTTATTTAATCTGGTATCGTTGCAAAGTAACTCTTGGCGTAGTGCATTGTTTAAAATCAACTAGAAAAATTCATTGTTACTATCAAAATAATGATTCGATTGCTTTTAGCTACCACAGTAGACGTAAACAAACCAGTTTATGTCTGTCAACCATTACAGAAAATGAGTTTTAATGTAAAACAATTACCTGATTAGCCGAGAGATTCGTAGGAAATTTTATCGAGGGTATTCAACTTGCAAAAATCATGCATTCCAGCACAAAACTAACTCCGGAAATCATTTTAGCCACAAAATGATAGCCGTTAAGAAATGCGAGAAACGTTCGTTGCAATCGAACGCTGTGATTCAAATATACTTGCGCTCGATTCTGATTGGTCAAGGCCTGTGGTTAGTTCCACGCTAAGGCCGTGTTCGAAAATTGAATGACAGTACTGTCAGCAATCTTTTATCTCTTTTGCGCTTCCAAGTTCATGAATAGCTCTGACTCTGTCATAGGAAATTTTGAGTACTGTCAGTCAATTTACGAACATGGCCTAAATAATTTATGTACACGACTAGTAGCGCCATCACAACATCGCCGGTGAACAAACAAAACGTTTCAAACATTATTCTGGATCGCGCGTCGTTTTGGAACAGTCTAATTCGAAATTAATAATCTCACTACAAGCGATCGCATGATTTCCTCCAGATTTGCGCGTCTGCAATTTGAAGCTTATTTCAAATCGGTAAAAGTTACTCGGAGATGATAAAAGCTTGATTTACAGACGTAAGGAAAATTATGAAATGCATCAACTTTCAAAACCGTTGAACGAAAAATTTCAAAAATGGAACAGAAAAACAGAATGATTGTGAACGTATCGAGCTGTTCTTGTTCAAGATAGTATCGATATTGCGTGTCGTATCATGTATTCAGATGGTATCGCTAAACCCAATTCGCATGCCTCGATTTACCTCTAATCAGAAATAATCCAGGAACCGCTAAAGTCGTAAAAACGTTTCGGATTAGTAATCGCGTTTGGCACTCAGTCCTTGAGTGTTTCCGGAAAATGAAAAATTTGTCATCGATAGAACGAGAAGTAGAAACGTTATCCGGATTAGCGTAATATAATTGTTTATAAAAGCCTAACAAGACTCATCGAGCGGATTTATCAATGATACGTATACACTCTGGATGGATTCAGCTGTATCTATCCGATAAGTGGATAATCGCTTTTACCTTGACTAAGTAATAACGCGCGAAGTAAAAACTAAAAATAATCGATATCTGAAGGTTGAGCGGCGTGATCAATCGTTGACGTAAAAGCGACAAAAATTTATTCTTAAATTTATTTTTAGATACGAAACTGATTCGCCTTATGCTATACGATCATATACGATACTTGATAGAAAAGTCATGTCTCGAATCGGTCACCCTGTATACACCTACGTATGTTTACATAAAAGGAAGAAGAAGAAGAAAGAACACGATCACTTCAAAATAGAATGGGGACAAAGAAGGAAATTGCAGATCGTGGTTAAGATGCGAGGGAGTTCCACTGGATGAAGAGTAGTATAGTACAATGACTTCGTCTCTCGTATCCTTCGCCGTTCGACAATGCTTTATTCGTCCCAAAACATTCGATCAACCCTGTATAAAAATGAAGCGATGATACCGTACAAATACAAAATGTATAGATTAATGTGTTGTACATATTGGTATAAGCTCTGAAAGAGTACGTTGAATCCAGCTAGCGACCGAATTGAATTGAATTCCGAACTGTTGTTACCCGACAATTATCATTTCTATCACAGTGTAATTACCGATGCAAACATGTTATGAGCTCGAAGTTAATTACGAACGCAAATTAAATCGTTCGTCTTTCATTCGAACAAACAATCAATCAATTGTTTCGAATTCAATTGAACCCAATTGCGGCTCTCGTTTCGAATTGTTATCCTCCCCGGGGTTACGGTGAACGTACAAGTACAGGCATTGTAAGCACCTATCGAGTAATTCTGAAAGACAGCTACCGCGCGCACTCTGGAGTTCCCACCCTGAGACTCCGAGTCTCTGGCAAAAGGCCAATTAACTTGCCATTGAATTTCTACCTCTCGAAATAAATTGTCAGCGATGCACTGCAGGGAGAATGAAGGAGGGTGGGAGAAGGTCTCTGTAGACCGTGAAGAGTAAATACGATTAAACAAGACCACTGCCACTAATTACCCGATCGGTTTACCAATCCCTTTATAAGATCGTTCATCCCATTCTCTTTGATCGTTCTGTCGCGACAATTGCAAATTATTTAGTCGAATAAATCGCCAGTCTCACCCTGCCGAAGAACTGTTAAATCAGGATTGATGACCAAATTTTTTCAATAAAAAACTTGTTTTCGTGTCGATAATTGATTTCGTATTTGGAAAAATATCTCTTTGTGCTTCATTCGTGTTTCGTTCGAAGAAAATTTATCATCTCGTTCTCCTTTTTCCCCGCATCGTCGCAAGTTTCTGTACAAAAAGTACATAGTCGCTCGATTCTTCTGACTGATTATAAAAAATCTCGACCTTGGACCCAAAACGGTAGTTGCAAAGAGGTCTTCAACCAGTTACTGAAGCATATTTTTTTAATTGATCTATCCGCACAGACCGAGCCGACAGATTAACGGTTATAATTTGAGATGACACTGTCCTGCACGCCTGGCCTGTTTGACGTCACTCGCGGAAGTGGGTAAAAATAACACCGCAACCCAGAAAAGCATTCAATGTCAGAAGCCCGAGGTAACGCTATAATCCAGCTGGATGATTTTACATTCAATGGAAATAATTTATCCATTACCTCGACCGAAGATTCAATGCCACAATGATATCGATCGTACTGCCCAGTCTCAACTTCAACAAGTTTATTGAAATTGTTCATATTTTACATAGCTTGTGTTATGTTCGAATTTGGTCTGCAGATTCTATAATCATATGGCAATGATGTTGCAATATCATTAACGCGAATAAAATCAACGGAGATTTTTTTTAAATTTTCCTCTACTCCTAACTCTTTATTAAAATAGTAGGACCGATTCTTCCTTGCCGTTCACTTTTCCGAGCTGATTAGGTTTAAAACCGACAAATAACCGTCGTCAGTGGTTCGATTGTTCGAAAGTGCGACGGTAGCGTGAAAGTACGATATAGCCGAAGTCTGTGAATCATTAAACGGCTATTATTGGCGATCAAAATCGGTGAATCTTGTACCATTTTTAAAGCGACCTGCACTATTGGGATTTTCACTTTGTAATGCGTCATCTGGTGGAAAAAAATCAAACTAATGCAATCAGGCTGACAGCTGACTGTTGACCGTGTTTTTTGCGTGTGGATGGTAGAACATGTCTATTATTGATTACGTTTCATTAATTTATGTAACACGAGTAAATTTAAACCTCAAGAATTACGATTTGCATCCATTAAAATCAAAAACTTTGGTTATGCGGTGATAAAATGGCGCCGAAAACCAGGTTTTCGGCGCCTCGTGACGTCACGAGGACATGTTCCAATGGTTCGGGGATTCCCATCGTCGTCGGGGGCATGGCAGGTGTCTAAAAATGAAAACTGGCCAATTAAATGCTTCATGTTCGCTCCTGCGCCATCTGGCACTAAAAGAACGCAAGATGACGATCGGTTTAATGATAAAGTTTGCGTGTATATACATAACCTACCACTCTTCCTTTGGCTTCGATTTCTTGGCCGGTTCCCAACGGTCCTGTCTTCCGCCCGTTTTTAGCATGATTTATAATCATCGACTACCACCGTCATACTTCCATTCCTACATACATGCCCAATAAGTCAACAGTGTAAACTACACAAATCTAAGCAAGTACTAGTTCCCAACAATTAACGTCTCCTAATTTTGAATTATAACGTATACAACGGATTATAATTCTTAGTTGAGAAAAAAAAAGAAAATTACATAAAATTTCATATTCCCATGTACGCATGTTCGAAGACAAATGTAGAAAAGACGGCTTGCTGTAACCGTATAAGGTTATGCAGGTCACTCGAGTTTCTTGTAGGAGAAAAAAAAAGACTAAGAAAAACGAAAAAAAAAGAGAGCCAGACACGAAGACGAAGAAACTGTTTTAAGCAGCGTTTATTCAAGTTTATTCCTTATATTCACCTGCGCGTCCGGACAGACATTTTATATATTTATATTGTTTTCCCCTTTCATCTTCTCATATCTCAAAAAAACGAAAAATATATAAATTTGACAATATTATAAAATTCGCAATGAAATTTAATTTCACATTTCGTATTTAAATTTAACAATTTTCATTGAACCTCATCGTTTTACTTCACACTCTCTTCTTTGTAACTACACGAGTTATAATAATAATAATAATAATAATAATAATAATAATAATAATAATAATAATAATAATAATCTCCGTAGTATTGAAATCATTTTGAAATTGCGTTTACGATATTCGAATATAAAGGATATTGCGCAATGTACGAAGAATTTAGAGAATTAAAAGAGAAAAAAGGAAGAAAAACTAACATAACATATGCAGGACGTACTAAAATATCATGCGAATTCGTTAAATTATATATATATATATATATATATATATGTATGTAAATACTTATACACATATATTTAATATATTGTTATGTACGAGTAAAGAGATCAAACATCTTAGCATTGTCGCTTAAACAATATTATATAAATGTAATTTTAGATACTTATTAAATAAATTATATGTGCAAAATATATAATGTGTATAATAATGTAGAGCATATAGTGTATTCCGTTGTAAAATTATACGTACACAATATAATATAGGATAAGTATATATCTATACTGTGAAGAACGCCACTGCACCCAACGATCATATCGAATCGATTTTTTTTTTTCTTTTCAATTATGATTATCCATTTTTGAAGTAAATGCAAATCGTTGTTTTTCTCTTCAATTTCTTTTCTGAATTTTAGAAAATCGTACTCTTCAAACATGCGCGCTAAAATAAAATCCAAATTTTCTATAAAATCCGCTCAATTTCCCGTCGAATCGGTGCATAATAATAATAATAATAATTAGAATAACAATAATAATAACAACAATGTTTCAATTCACTCTATTATTCATTTATTTAGTCAACTGTTTATGTTTTTGTTCCTACATTTAGGATACGGTTTCGTTTATCGACCGAATACCGTAATGTATTACTTAAGCTCATCAAATTTTCACATCCTGTAACATTTACATACCTACGATAATTATCTCCCTGAATTTACGTATATTTTCAGGAGTCAAGAATCGGGGAAAATAAAATTAAAACAAAAATTTAGAACAAACAACTAAATTTCTGAGCATTGAAAACGAATTAAGATGAAAAGAGAAACATCCATCTATCTCGCTGGGTCGCGGTGGCAATTTATTACGTAATAAAATATGGATAAAAACTTAAAATAAATAAAAAGTAAAAAAATATCTGATTTACCTACAAAATTGATCTTAAAAATAGGAAAAATCTGTTCGGTCCGTATTTCGTTTTTTTTTTTTTTTAACAATACATATAAGTGACATTATTGAAATACCTCGTGAAAAATGATGAGCGATATAAACAGAAAGTGAGTGAGTTTTAAAAGCTTGTGAATCGTTTGGGTAAAATATACGTATAGCTTATTTTGAACTTATATATAATAATACGCGGGTAAAAATCATTCGACCAGACGATGAAATTGCAAAGTTTTGAGCCATTTCGTTGTAGCTTTGGGAAACGAGCGGATTAACGAAGAAACAGTTAAAAAGTAAATATTTGAACAAAATAAATATGATGAGTAATTCTAACCCGTTGTCATTGAAATATAATATACTGTACGTAATACGCATGTTATACACGTGCGGTGAGTAAACGTAATTTTGTCACGTGCTTCACTATTTCGATATTTCCGCTATAACTTGAGCTCCACACGTTTGCATTCACATTATACGCGATAAGAAACAAAAAGTAGAGTGCAACGTAAAATAAAACGAGTATATTATTGTTACAAAGCGGAAAATTAAGAGAGGAAAAGGATTTATTTTGTGACGAAGCTCTCCTTTTAAAGTCTAAAACAAGTCTGTTTTTACAATAATGTTGGTTAACGCAGCAACCTTATTCTTTTGAAAGACATAAGAGGTTTATAAACGTTTTTTATCTATGATGACTACTGATCATTAAAAAGGTGACAAAACAATTGTAACAATATATATAATAAACATATATATGCGTCGTTTATAATTGTTTTTGGCGAATTATGATCACGTTATTGTAGTTACGTACGAGGGAATTCAAAAAAAAAACAATATTACAGAATAGGAATAAAACGAAAAAATTTTAAAATTAATGAGTATAATAATTATGATATTAAAATTAAAATTAATAATAATAATAATAATAATAATAATGATAGCATAAGCTATAGTAATAAAGAATAGTAGTAATACATTTTAAAGGACACGAACTGTGCAGAATTAACGAGAGGCAGTCTTTCGCGGAGATTATTTAATCGTTACTTCGCACCTTTAGCAATGTCCGAAATTTAGTAAACCATGATAAGGAAACAAACAAAACAAGAAAAAAAAAAGCGTACTCTTATTTTGAAAAGGCAATTCCTTCCATCCCATTCTAATTTTTTCCCCGATGTTTCGTTACGGTAACGTTACTAACTTCAGCCTCATGAGGTATTCACACGTATGGTTAGAAAACAAGAGAACTAGAGGAAGAAAAAAAATATTTAAAAAAGTCAGAAAATTATTATCCTAAAATGCACTGCTTGGTTGTTTTTTTTTTTTTTGTTTTCGACTTCTTTCTTTTATTCAATTTTTTTTCAACTTTAGTTTCTTTCTTATTCATTTTTTCCATGTGAAATGATGCTTTGCTTTATATGTATATATACGTATTTGTATATAATAATAAAATACATACATATATATAAGTATTCAGCTTAGAACGTTTATAACACAATTTGCGGTGTTATAAGCGTAAATCGATTAATTTAAATAAATACATCGAGACATGATCGTGACTAAACAGCAATATATATATATATTATATATATATATATATATATATATATATATATATATATATATATATATATATATATAAATGTATATATGTATAATATACTATTATGATCTATAAATTTTTTTCCTTCTTTTTCTTGTCTATAAATTGTAATTATCATTATTTCACTAATGTTTACCTCAATTACTATTACAATAATTACTTATCGTTTAATCCGATATTAGTTAACTATTATTATTATTGTGGTTGTCGTTCTTATCATTATTATCATTATTATCTGGCATTCAATTCGCATTCTTCTTTTTCATATCTCGTTATTATTTAATTAAACGTTTTTTTTTTTTTGTTTTTTTTTCTCCTCCATTTCATAATCTTTTTCAGGCTACGCTACACAACGCGTCGTATACATATAATAGCAGCTTGACAACGCGTTTAATATTTATTCATTGTTATACGTGTACAAAGTATTTCAATTGCTACGCGTATTTTTAAGTAATTATTTTATATTTTACGTTAAGTAATACATGTATGTATATACATACAGATAATCATCAGCGTCATCATTATCAGTAGACACAGGGTGATTCAGAAATTTATTCGTCACGTTTGATCCATAGTCGAATCAAAAAATTGGATCGAATAGATTCCCCCCGCCCCCCTTTTTTTTTTCTTTTTTTGTCAAACTTGTTTTAAATAGTTTCGTTTTCAACTCATGTCCATTATTTTGCTAACTAAAAATTATTACAGCGACGGTGTGCGAAAAATTCGCTTGTTTTTTTTTTTGACTTTTTTTTTTTTTTTTTTTTATCGAGATTCGGAAGAGGAGAAATTGTCTTCTCTCGGCAGTTTTCACTTTGCGTTGTTGGGAAGATGAGAGGAACAAAGAGAAAAAAAAAAAAAAAAAAATTCAACATTTACGATCCTCGCAGCGTCGTTATTATTAGATAAGTATAAAATTTTATACATTATGCTTGACGAATAAACTGTGAAATACCCTGCGTTTAATTTGAATATATATGGTATATATCCATACTTTATATTATTACGAAATATATCATACAAACGTTTACTATACATATGCAATAATATTATACTAGAAATGTAATACAGTCTCACATCAGTTCAATTGTTTCTTGTATATTATATAATTATTTATATTATCAGTTGTTGTTATTCTTGTTGTTCTTGTTGCTGTTGCTGTTATTAATGTTGACGTTACCTTTTTAGTGATTAATTTGTCTCGTATAATAGGTATATTAATATGTATGACAGGGTACATGTGTTGTGTTGCATAAGAAAATACACTTGATTCCGATGATAAAATTAAAAAAAATGTTACAGCATCGATTCGTTCCTTTCCTGTTGCGTGGTACTTTTCTCTCTTTTGTTTTTTATAAGTTTATGTTTTTCATATTCCTCGGTTACGGTATTCCATTTTTTTGTATTCGTACTATATATATGTATATATATATATATATATATAATATATTCGTAATTCAACGGGTAGAAATGTATATAAAAAAGTTGCCGCGGAGAAATTTAATGACTATATTATGTACGTACGACATTTATATAATAATGTAGCATCGTTATTATTTTTGTTATTATTATTATCATCATTAAAATTTATACCCCGGAATTATCTCAAGTTGTTGCGCCAATATAATATTATCCGCATAGGTACGGCGGTATATTTATACAATATACATGTGTATGTATATATGTATATTTATAACGCTTACTTAATGTTATAGGACCTATCAAATCTCTTTCGTAAGCATATGCATATGTCAATATGTGTAGGTAGTTGAACTGGTTTAAGAATTTATGCCGTTTCTGTTTCAATTTCCGATTTCATTTTGTTTCTTTTCTTTGTTTTTTTCACCACCCTTTCCCTTTTCCGCGATGATAAGAGAAAAGTAACATAAATAAATAATTACGAAAAATAAAAATTTCTTGCCACTGTAGCATTTAGGCGACATACCATATATACATATACAGAGTGAATTTCTAACTACTGCATGGTCCGTCGTCTGCTAAAATTTAATGCGCATCCGCTAAAATCCGAGAGCAAGTGTTTGTCAGTTCGACGAACTGTCTCGAAACTCAAAAATTTTTTACTGTCGTGAATTCACTGCAACTGCCACTAACAACTTTCAAATTATTTGAGGTTAGATACACAGCGGTGAACTACCGCTTAGTTACAAAATTTACGACGGTTTATCGCCCTGCCAAACAACTGCTCTCGAATTGTAACGCGTGCGCATCGAAGCGTAGCAGACGACAGACCATGCAGTTATTAGGAATTCACTTTTAATTGGGAACTCTAGCACTCGGATACGCTATCTGGTGGCGATATTCAACATTTGAGCGAGTAGGTCGAATCGCATCAGCTGATTTGGACTCTTCTTTTTTTTTGTGTTTGCTAATTTATGAATTTCTTGTAATGAAAGTTACGTATTATATTTTAAAATTACAAAAACAAAATGTATTTTAATAAAAATACACTTGTCTGCATTTGTTTACGTACAGCGTGACCACTCACTCTAGTGCATATTTTCACCGCTAGGTGCAATTTCTTGAGCCAATCCTCTGCCAGAGATCCTAATATACGTACACAGTGAGTTTCTAACGACCGAATGGTCCAACGCGCATGCCCTAAAATTCTGCCGCAAAAGCAGTTCTTTTGTCAGGTTGACCAACCGTCATAAGTTCAGAAGAAAAATCACCGCGATGTATCTAACCTGAAAGGTTTTGACAGATGGCGATGGCAGTTGTCAATGTTGTTCAATTACTGCAAAAATATAGCCGATATCTGTAATGGATAAAACATTTTGGCCGTCCCAACTGTTTTTGAAGATCGAATGGGCAGATTGCGAATGTTTTTATTCGTAAGAATTATTATTCGACGAGTGACCGAAGTGGAGCACAACCGCCACTGACAACTGTCAACATTTTTTAGGTTACATACATCGCAGCGATCTGTCATCTGAAATTATGACGGTTGGTCAACCTGACAGAAGAACTGCTTTTGCTCTAGAATTTTAGCGCATGGGCTTCGGACGATTTGACTGTAAGCTACTCATATATACATATATATGTAACACACAACACCGTATAATTAATTTAAACTGAAAGTTTTTGTTCACGAGTAATTCTTGCCTCTTTATTTTCCATTTTCGAACATTTTCTTCTTCTTTGTCACGAGCTCTACACATATCGTATATAATATATTATTTTATAAAAGTAAGGGTGTATAAATGTGTCCATGTTTGTATATCGTATATAACAATAATATTGAAAATGAGTTCAACTTTTCTGTTGAATACGAGGGTCGATATAACACTTATACTTATACATACCACCGGATTGGATTAAACATGTGTTACATAACATGATCCTCAAGTATCGATCTGCGGGATGAGAGAAGAGTGAAATGGAGAGAAAAACGGGGAGAGAAGAGAGATAAAAAGAGAATAAATTTATGGTTACGAGTGTAATAAAAATTGAAATTTCTCTACCATCGTCTTTCAACCGTATTCACGTGTATACGTTATACCGTAAGAAAGCACGAGAGCATTAATTCCGTAATTTAGAATAAGTAAGAAAACACACGGAAACACAAGCACAACGAATTAATATGCATGTATTCATGAGACTAACGTTCCGCTTCCCGTTTGACTTTTTTTTTTTTTTTAAGATATTTTTTATTAGACAGAGAGATTAACTTCGATATACGATAGCGGTGGAGAAAAACCTTTTCTACAACTTTTCGAATCGCTAACCATCGGCGAAAAACGTTCGATTGGTTTTACTTCGCCATTTTTAATCTGCCACTTTCAATTGTTTTTCTTTTTTCTTCCTGAAAGCAAGTCTGCAGTCGGACATATCGCACCAAAGACTCTGAGGTTGGTTAGACTGCGTTCCAATTCTATGCTAAAATTTAGTTATGAACGTTATTTAAGACTTGTAGAAGAGGGGGAAAAAAACAAAAATGTAAATAACCATGAATCACCGCTTAATTACTCGCTAGCGAAATAATGTCAGTGCCCGGAGTGACGCAATTATATTAAAAAATGATGTAAAAATTACGTGTACCATAACTTAAACTTTCAATTTCGAGATTTGACATATTTTGAAAACTTTAAGAAAAATATATATATATATATATATATATTTCGAAATTCTTATTACTTTTATCACATTGAGTTAGATTTTTATTTTTACTATATATAAGAAAAGTATTGGTTTCGGTCGAAAATAATTTTTTCTAATTTCAACGAATTTTTACGAACCTCTAGAACCCGACAAACATGTTTTTAGAAAAATGTCGCCGCGGATGTCGGTACGTCCGAAAAACTCTTGGCGACGATCTCGGAAACGGAGCGCCGAAAAAACTTGAAACTTACAAGATTTTACAACCAAATGTTGGGCATGAAAAATTGCCATGTCCCGTTTAATTTGAACTTTCGGTTCTACCGGAAGTAAATCGATTTTCAATGTTTTACCGACAAATCTATACTTTTTTCTCATTATTATTATCTCTAAATTGTCATAAGAAATAAAAAGAAGGCTTACGTTAAACCAATATCACAATATCATATGCGCACGAAAGATCTTTGTCAATTGATTAAATTTAATTCATGCAGCTGCTGGTCAATTTCAAAAAAATGCCAAGAGCTCATAAGGGAGCAGTCTCGAAACAAAGAGAGTGACAAATCAAAAACTAGCACCAAGCTACAGACTCAATACGGAGATGATGAATAAAAAAAGAATGTTTAAAAAACTCAACTTTTTACCATATACAAACAAAAGATGAAACAAAAAATTTGTCGACTATATATTTCGAATAAAAATTCATACTATATGTGTATATAGGTTATAACGTATGCATAAATAAAGTAAAAAAAGTAAACTATATTTCGTCCAATAGTTCACGTATAATTTGTATATAATACGATACGCGCGTGTGGGTGTGTGTGTGTAGATATTTCATGCTCAGAATTATCGTATTTTTTTTTTTCTATTTGTTTAAGGTCTGTAAAAACCTATATTTTTCTCTTTATTTTTAATCGTTTAATTTTCCGCGACAAAAGTATTCGAACTGGAAAACACCCCGCCGTGTTGCGAATCTCTCGGTTCGTTATACGTGCTTATACGTACATCGTGTAATACAAAAGCGTAAAAACTCGACCGAATGCAAATATATCACGCAAATATTCTAGATATATCAATTACAATATAAATACGTCTACAATTGCTAATCCTATTATATATCACTTATACGAAACGACACATACATACATACATACATATATATATATATATATATATATATATATATATATGTATATACCGTGTCCATGAAGAAAGTGCGCACCTTACGCGCGTGCGTCAAGTCGTTCGAATTTTATTGGCTGACAGTTAGCGCCTGATTGTGAGTCAGCAGCCGACGCAATACCAATCGCGACAGTCAGAAAATGTCCCTAGGAGCCCACCGTTACCTGCGGGCAACTGCTGTCGGTGTTGAATTTTGGTTTCTTTCTTTCGTTTCATGTTTTTCTTTTTCTCTTTTTCCTTCTTTCACTATAATTAAAATTAATACGCTACGACACTTCAAAAAGACATGAATTGAAAACTTGAAATTGAAAAGAATTTCAAAATCGTTTTGTTCGTTTCTCCTGTGGAGATGGGAGATAAAATAAAGAAAAAAAGAGAATCAGCCTCATTTACTAAACACTTCTTTCTCTCGTCGGTCTTTTTACTACCATTTTTACAGTACTTTCAAGACGCAACCGCTGCTAGTCAAACTCTTATTAAACAATTTCCATTCAACTCGTAGCGTATATAGCCTACTATCGGATATAAACTATCCACGTAATATATAACAGGTGGGTATGCACCATGTGTGTATATACATATATGCCTGTGTGTGTCTTTAAGTTCCATATCACAAAACAATTACTCTGTTCCGTATATCACGGGGCTCAATTACTAAACATCCTCATCGTCTATACATATAGGTATGTAATAATGACTTCTTCAACTATCTGTGTCAATATATATATATCTACATAATTTTGTTTCATTTTCATTTCTTTCTTTTTTCACTATTGTAGATTTCTGAACGGCTTTGCATCTCAAATATCGCTCACTTTTTTACCTCATACAATTTAACCGCAATCTCAGAATTGTTTTCGGTTCATTGTTTTTTGTTTTTTTGTCTATTTTTTTTTTGTCTTCTTACCGGAAATTAATTTGAGTCTTCACTTCTGTATGAAAAGACGTTATATCTTATTGCATGTAGTCTTGAGGTCAAGTAACCCAGCAACTTGTTTTCAATGGTTATTAACATGTTTCTTTTTCCCGCATCTTTTCTCATGCTACAAATCATTTCAAGTTGATTACTTTTCCAGATTTCTTTTTTTTTTTTACAGCGATTCCGATTGCAAAACGTAATAAAAGCAAGGACGATCGTGCAATTCGAAATTTAAAAATTACACGCACGTTAGAAATTATGTATATACTTATACATATGTAGCAGCCGTTGCGATATCTGATGAAGAATATAACGTTGGATGTGGATACCCATTCCGAGAAATTGTCAACTATAGGAAATTAAAAATTTGACTAAAAGTTTCATCAGTTTAAGATGGTTCAAGTTTCAATACGTCGCTAACGCGACTGTAACAACATCGAGATATTTTCCCCTCAATGTATTACACATTTAAAAATGAAACAATTACAAAGAAGAATAAAAAGTAGGTAAAAGCTTTTCTCGCAATATATCTATCTATCTATCTCTTTCTCTCTTTCTCTCTCTCTCTCTCTCTCCCTCTCAGATTTCTAAATTCGAACTGTCATGGCGGACTAACGAGCCGGCCCACATGTAACAGTTTATCTATTTGTTCCTCGGACGTCTTCCTAGAGACGTATGTATTGTATCGCGTGTGTGTGTGTATGTATATATATATATATGCACACGAATAGTTATGTAGGTCAGAAGCTATCAGACGGAACTAGCTCCTTCACCTGTGTCCAAACCATTCAATTATGCCGATTAACAAAGGAAAGAATCATGCGTGATAAAAAATGTACGAGAAATGGGGATCGGTAACAGTGGAATAAGAATAAATGGTTACAGAATCCTGTAAGTAGGTAGTACTTAAAAATCGCGAATTACTATCGTTACAGGTATAATAGTTTGAAAAGGACTAGACTAACTCAATTGCCTTGAAATATTAATCTTACTACCCGCAGCAGTTCATCCTTATTTCATATTCCTATAATTACCCTCCCCCCACCCCCCTCACTCTCTCTCTCTCTCTCTCTCTCTCTCTCTCTATCTCTCTTTCTCCCACCCTCCCTCCCTCTCTTTTTGTCTTCTTCTTTCATTGCATATAATGAAACTTAACGAGCGTCACTAGCATTCACGGTCTATTTTATTACACCACTTTATATTCGCACAGTCAACCAGCAACAAAGTTTACTGCACTGAATTTTACGATAAAATTTAGTTAAGACACCTGAATTTGTAGCCTCGTCAACGCAGCAGCTAAAAGATATCAAGTATCAGGACAAGAAATATCTTTCGAACTTTTTCCACGTTCCATGGAATGAACAATCCTCCATCTCGTTTATCTATTGACAATTAAAATGACGTTAAACATTCAATTGTACCACATTTTTCTGCGATGTCAACGATATCGACAACCGTTGTCGTAGTAAGAAATATTTTTTCTCGGTTCAACGTTGAAGCTAATTTTCTCTTGCTGAGTATTTTACTTACAAAAATACTTTACCCCGGTCTGTATTGAAGGGCCGATTTCGGTCGAGAATAAACCGACCAGTCGGTTCATATTAATTGCCATATAACTTAGGTGTTTACTGCACATGTGACGTGATGAGAAACATGCATTACAAAAGTCTGGATATGATCCAAGATGGCTCAAAAGCTGCAGCAGGTCAGGGCATTGAGATTTTGAGTGGTCCGTTTGCAATGGTCGGGTTTTAAGGAAACTCTATGCATACATATATGAACGACACTGGTTTTATGTTCGAAAAAGAAAACTGACCCAAGTTGAAACTGCTGCCTTAGTCACGAAGCCTTCTGTACCTCTCTTGGCAATTTACAGACGAAAGAGAAACGCAGATGTGACGGCGAAGCGATCTCATCTCGTTCAATATTAAATTCACCTAACACAAGACATCTCGAGAGAGCGAAAGAGAGAGACATAGATAGATAGATAGATATTTTATTTATGTCAATCGCAATATTAGACAATATGTATTAGACCCTGCACAATCACTGGGTATAACAAAAAAAGGGGTAGAGAGAGGAAGAAGAGAGAGAGAGAGAGAAATAGAGGAAAAAAGGAAAACGATATCCAGCCTCTTGTTAATTGAGTTTGTACTACCGCCAGCACGCTGGAGTTAGTCAAAACACTAAAATCCTTAATTTGGGTCGAGTCTAAAATAAACGTCTTGTGTTTATTTTTTTTCTTTTTTAGAAAAACGCAGAGACAGTTAAAATTCGAATTTGTCATTCGCACGTAGCCGCCGTTCATCACTTAATCTATACTACTCGTCTGACGGACGCCGTCCAAACAATTGTCACATGTTAATGAGGGTGTAAAGAGTCCAGAGTTATACCGTGCAGACGTACTCGTCAAGTTCCCATAGTCTCCAAAACGAATCAAGAAAGAAAGAAAAACTAGTCCGCGGTATTTTTTTCTTTCAATTTTTGTTTTGGTCATGGCAGTACGACATTGTATAAGCAATGACCCGATAATGATGAACCGACGTCATATGCAGCAGGTATGCAACGACGATGATCAAACATATCGATGACATAATAATGACAATAGTAACAACCGCAACTATCCATAACTCGACTGGTAAATCTCGTACTATTTGTAATTCTTAAGCATAGATCGTAAATCCGCGTCCGTCCGCCAACTTAACGGTGGAATCGACGTTGTTTTGCTAGAGTTTCTACTTCCGGAAGCGGGTGTCCTCAGTCCGGAAGTTGGCGCTGTTACCGGCACAGCGTTTTGCTGCTGTTGCTGTTGCTGCTGCTGCTGCTGCTGTTGTTGAGAGTCATTTTTTTCACCAGGCGGTTTGGGCAGCCTCCTCCTAAGCCAGTTGTGCTTCAACGCCTTATTCGGCGTCATCCGAAGCTCGGGATCCCACTCTAGGCACTTTCGTATGAAGTCGAGAAAGTAGGCGTCTTCGCATCCCTTCAGCGCCCTCTTCAGCTCCTTCGATCCTGGAGGACCCCTTCTTTTCCCCCGACGCGAGAGGCCGCCACTGAGCATTGTCGTCCCGTCGCTCATCGTAGTTGCCGTGCAGTACCTCGGGTACCCCTTCGAGCTTATGAAGTTCCGCGACCTCTTAGCACTGTCGAGCAACCTCTGAGGCGGCATGCCCAGCAGCTCTATTATGCAGGCCAGCTGATCGGCCTCGTCTTCGCCTGGTAGGAGGGGGAAACCGGTGAACATCTCCGCCAGTATACAACCCAGACTCCACATGTCAATCGGCATCCCGTATCTAGCTCCCAATATCACTTCGGGCGCTCGGTAAAATCTGCTCTGTATATACGTGTACACTCGTTGGTGTTCGTAACAGCTTGAGCCGAAATCAATCACCTGGGAACAGATTATACAAGGAGAGGTTAGATACATTCGGCATTTTTCATCGGCAACTTAGACGGATAAACCAAAGATTTGGTTTGTTTTTACACCGAGAGCTGAAACAGTGAAACTCGGCATGACGAGCGATCGACTCCCGAACACAAAATAATCCAACTCTACTGGTGGGCGAGATTGGAACACGTCGCAGGGTTGCCAACTTGGATCGAAACGGGGTGTGAGATGTGAAACTCTTCCGCGTCAATTGGCGAATTGATGATAATAAGAGTTTTCCTAGCCTCCTTGAATCACTACGTCAACTATCCGAAATACGGTTAACCTAAAAACATTCGCGTCACCGACGTAACCTCAACGAGCTCCGTTTGACAGCTGAATTATTTTGAGTTGGCAAACCTGCGTTAAAAGACGATAAATCTCGCGCATGCGCAATGAGACGCTCGATCAGCCAAGTTTCACAGTTTCATCTCGACAGACCTAGAAACAGTAAATTCTTAGTCTTCGTATACCGGGCCGCGATTTCCCGTTTAACGAGATTATTATAACTACTCTGACGCTGGTTCCATTATTAAGGCATGTCTATCTATAGTCGAGAAGAAAAAGACGACACTGTGCGTATGTCGCGAAACAAATTTTCCACTCGCCTAGCCTGCGTGCGCGACTCGGAGGGAAGAAAATCTGTACCAATTATAGCATTGGAAGCAACAAATCATTGCTGATGGTTTGCGCGTGGGTGTACATGAGATTACACGTTTTTCACCACGGAGTTATGTCACGACTGTGTTGTAACGTGTTTGAAGAAATCTAACGGATCTTTTGCAGATTAATAGGTCGTTAATTCCTCATGACAAGTTCGATTATTTTTACTCAACAACGAAGGTGGCTGATTTTGAACAACGGTAGAATTAAGTTTTACAATATTATACTATTTTACCTATCGAATTAGTATTTAAATTGCAAATGAAAAACGATCGCAAACTATAGTCCGAAAGGCTGCGATCAATGATTCGAAAAAAGATCACAGCTCAAAATCGTATAAATCTTTTTTACATTTCCTCAGCTGGTTGTCCAACAACTTTTTAGATGTCTGTTTTTAGTCCCTGAGATATTAGGTTGGTTAGGAAAAGTTTAGTATGAAAAAACATGTACAAATTAGTGCTATGAGATTAATCGATAGCTTCGATTAATCATTTTTTTCGATTAATCGATTAATCGAAGTTGCCTAATAATAATTCTGCAGCTCAATCGGTACATGAATCGAAACTGCCGATTAATCGATTAATCGGTAAAAACGCTTAATCGAAACCGTTGATTAATCGATTAATTAGAAAAACGACCAATCGAAGCTGCCGATTAATCGATCAATCGCACAGCAATACTACATATAACTTGGGAGATAAAAAAGAGTTTATCAAACATCGTATCAAACGGCAGGTCAACATCACCTTTGGATTTCATCGAATAGCGCCTCTATTGATCTGGTGAAATTTGGCTAGACTTCATCCACACGAAATAGATTCAGTAAACTGTACGAATCAATATATTTGAAGCTACCAGATGCCGCTCAATTATTTAGATAATATAATTAAACCACTATCTGCCTGTTATTTCTAAGCAAATTTAAGAAACCAACGTCGATATTTCGTACATGGGTAAAGTATCTTTCGTTAGTATACATATATTTGCAATGAAGGATAGTGGCCTCCTTAAATACAAAACGTTCCTCTATTAAAGGGGTCTACAAATTGGTTCTGTTAAATAAAAAAAAGCTAAGAAAAAAAAAAAAGTTTTCACAGAGCGTCGTTGCACGTCTGCCAAGTTTTCACTCACTAGATGTAAGCAAAGGGGGGGAAGAAAAAAAAACGTGGAGATATGTCTACGGGTCTATGATCCCGTCGTCGAGGTGGAGAAGTACACCACGTGCGAAAACTAGTCCAGACGCGATATGTATTATATATTTTCGCTAGTTGTTAGAATTCTTAGATGATGCCAGTGGTCGTCGTTCTCGTGTTTTATTATTAGGTATGTAGGTACAGTCTTACATTTTCTGATGCAGGAGATTCGCACGGTGGGATAAAACGTAACTATAATACTTCAAGTATAATAATCCCCGACATTTTTTTTTTTCTTTTCTACTATTACACGCCCGCAAAAGTTTGTATGCAAATTTTATTACACTTGCAAACCGTTATTCACTTTCACCAGAGCTTGCAAGCTCGAAGGTTATACATATATGTATATTCGGATATTGGCGAAAGAAATGAAGAAATATGCCTGTGTAGGAAATATTAGAATGTTTCAAATTGGAGCAATATTTTTATTATCTTTTTGCCGAAACGAGGTCTGAACATTAGTCTTTACCACCTAGTACATGTGAAAAAAAAAAAAAAATTGCACCTTATCTAAAACGAAGTCTAATATATATATATATAACATCAACACTATTATATTCATGTTACACTTTATGTCTATTAATAACCACAAGAGATTTCCGGTTCAGATGGAGAGGAGAAAAGAAATAATAAACGATTGAAATAGATCGGAGGTCTAACAATCAACTACGGAAGTTGAAATTCACATGGTGGTTTATCTTTGTGTACAAAGAACCAATTATGTCAACCGGAATAAATAAACCTGAGTATTACGTCAAGGACGTTAAGTGATTATTTTTTATTACTTTTTATTTTTCTCTTTTCCAAGCCCTAACTAAAATAGTTGATAATTCAAACTTGCCGAGTCACGGTATACACAACGTAAAGAAACCTTACTTCGCAAAGTCTAATCATTAAAATGGATCAATTAACATTTCTATTAAACTCTTTGGCTCTTGTATTCAAGTTTACATATATATTTCAATAATAATAATAACAATGATATTAATAATACAATCAATGAGCGATAAAGGGATGGGAGAAAATGATCGGGTCATCACAGTGCCGGTTAATTACTGTTTCTTTGAATCCAATTAGCAAAGCCCCTCAATTTCCAATTTCTTCATTATAACAACAACACGAGTAAAACGAAACGTGGATTATAAATATTTTAATTTTTGTTTCCATTTTTACCGTTCAATATTCATGTACGTATTACGATGCATGTTATTAATATATTATATGTATGTTATATGCATTCAGCTCACAGAGCTTATTACTGAAAATAATTTACCTTTATACGTGGCAAACGGTATACGCAGGCATAAGTCCGAATGTATTATATATATATATATATGTGTGTACAAATGTATATACATAAACGCACACACCGTTACCTTATGAATTTCAAGCACAGTTATTTTCGTGGTCCCACATTGATTTTATCGATTCGACTAAAATACGTATAAATGTGTCCCTTCTCAGTTGAAATATATCACAAGTATATAAGATACACTGTATTGAACATAGATATGAGTGTATACCGTATATAACTCTATGTACGTATGTAAATTATTTTATTGTTTCAGATTAGAGAAATATTTTCGTCCCCCCCCCCCCCCCCTTTTTATGTTTTTGCTTTTACAAGATCTGAAAATTAGTTTTTTGACGAATTAGAAAATCACCGCGAATGCGAGGCATTTTATAAGACTGTACGATGAAAATGATTGTTTTGCAAGATTTTACGACAAAAAAAACTGGAAGCTTGAATTAGTGAGGACGTTTCTTTTTATTTTTAAAAATATCAATTTTTCAACAACGTAACAATTAAACTATATAAAATAAATCGAACTGCCGGGGGAAAGTAGGCTGTCTGAGGATTGCAAACACGGTATATATATATAAATATATGTATCAGAATTGTAAGTATATGATATGTACACTTGGGGACAATGAATCTGAGACCGCAAATTTTTTACACTAGACAGTTATGTTGGCAACGCAGGGAAACCTACAGCGCCACAGTCGGCCGAGCGCGAAACAAACTCAATCTTAGAATACGTGTCAATCTAACAAGTCGTTATCCCCGCGGTATTTTATCTTTGGTTGCGGAACTGATTCGAGAAATTGTGTGGAATCCTTTTCATCGTTCATCTAGCATATCCAGAGATTATAACGATCGTTCTACGATACGATAATAAATCCGTTATAGATCAACACTCATTTACCTTATATATGTTCCGGAATCTATATAATTCTATTGACATATCTATAGATAAGACACGGATACTTGAACATACATAGTAACCCAAGATAGTCAATATTCAGATACTTGAAATGTCCGTCTGCAGCAAATCTCTTGCTTTTGATAAGAATAAAAATATTAAGTTATAACGGGTACAAAATTTGTTTCCATTTAATAATCAGAACTGCATTAGATTTTTCGGATATGTTAAACATTGAAAATATGTTTTAAAAAACGGTATATATATATATATAAAATTTAAAAAATTAAAAAATATAAAATTTCGTGTGTATAATCACTGCTGACGGAGAGTAAAAATACTGGAGAAAGGTCGATGATTGGTTGCTATAAACGATTAGAAAACCGTTTAGATGTGCGAATTGAAGAGTTTTATTAAACGCGGTCCAACCGCTAATCTTTGTGATTCTTCTCGTCTTTTGTATTACTTCTTATCCGCGCTGCTCGATTGTCCGGCAATTAATTAAGAATTGTTCGATCAATCCTATGACGAATGAATCGAAAAGAAGACCGCGAATAATATATTGTACACGCGGAAGAAGAAAACTTATTTAAATCCCAACGACGATGATAATGATGAAAAAAAACAAAAAAAACCAACAAACATGTTTTACAATAACATGGAGTACGTTATACTGCGTAGTGTTAATCAAACCTTGAGTGTTATTATACACTATACAGATTTATAAAGCAATGACTGTACAGTGTAAAGCGATGTAGTATCAAGGTCATCGGTCGCGTACTACTTGCAAGAGTAGCAAATTAATAAAAAATTAAAAAAATAAATATATATTCGTACACAGGCTTATATCGTAGGGTATACGAACTCTTTGAATATGGTCTCATACGCAACATCATCGAGTTGAATGTGTCTCTTGTTTCACGTAGCTCATTGACGACCGATGGATTGAGTTATTAATTTAACTAGGTCAAAGACAATGCAGGGGAATTTGAGAGTTAATAAAATCCTCACGTGCATAATTATTATTAGTCCGGTATCGCGATCCAATCGTCAAGGTTAAGAAACCGGAAGAACGAGTAGAAGAGGTGCTGTAATGGTTCATTGTTATACTGTCCAAAAATAGAAATTATTCCAATTTTTCTGTTCAATTAGTTCTTTTTCCTCAAGGAGAAAAAAAAAAACAATTGTATCGATTTTTTTTTGTTATTCTTACGTGTTACAAGTATACGTAAACAATTGCACAAGGTGAAACGAAAATGAATCCTGTAGATTAATACATTTAACACGTTTCAAATGAAATTCAATTCTTAATGTTGTGAATTAGAAGAATTATTTACTATCAGTGCGCTATAATACAAAAACTCGTCAGCTAACGGTAGAAATCATAACTGCATTAACGTAACTCAGTTTTGTTTGTATATACAGCTGTCTTAGCTTAGCTTTCAATGACGCGCGATAATCGAAGGAGAGAATGTGGACTATAAAAAAAAAAGGGGTGTAAAAAAGAATGAAAATATCTTTACGATCGGCAATTTGAACAACCTGAAAAACTGACCGGAAGAAGCGTCTGTAACAGACGACGTTGCCAGGCCAATAAAAGCAGAAGTTGACGGAAGAAGAAGCAAAAAATTAGCCTAACTCGAAACGGAAAGAAGAGATTCTAAATCCGTCGCGCAGAGAGTTGAAACAAATTTTACGATAACCGCGGCATTAGGAACGAGTATTTTTACTCGTATACTCTTGAAATTTGTTTTATATACAAGAGAAGAACGAAAGAAAACACGAGGAATTAAACACATCGAATAATTGATTTGCACGAAGAGAAACGACAGTTAAAAAAAAAAAATAATAATAATCATCTAAATTGAAAAAAAGCAAGATTGCAACCTGTTTTTAGTTCTGCGGCTGTGGTATTAAGAGGATGGTATAATCAATGTTTACCGACCGAGTATAACATCAGTTATTTTGACTACTATCGGAACCTATGTAATTATACATCATGTAATGCTGGACAGAAGACGAAAATAATGCCATAAAATGTAGTCCTCTGATCGAATAACTGCTAATTGTAAGTAAAATATTTCCTGCCGTTATTCTCGCAACATAACAATTTGAGATTTATTCTCAGTCGTAATTTCATGTCAGTGATGTTCAGGTTCTGATTATAGTAAAAATAATAGATATTCTACTCGACCGGCAAGGACTGACTATAGCCAAAATAAGGGACATTTTTCTCGATCGGTAAGGACTGTCTACAACCAGAATAAGGGACATTTTACTCGGTCGATAAAGACTGACCGTAGCCAAAATAAGGGATGTTTTGCTCGGTCAGTAAGGATCTCGTCTAAAACCAAAATAAGGGACATTTTACTCGGTCGGTAACGAGTGCCTATGGCATCCTCTTAACGGAACACGTGAGCGCGATACTGAAACACCCTGTAAAAATATAAGTGACATATTATATATGTATACGCCAGAGTATAATATACGTTATAATTTCTTAGCCTCGACACTATATCCCCGGCAGTGTTGTGAGGTCACAACAAAGTTGTCGGTTACCAAGAGGACTGGCAAAACCAGTTTGCGACAGTAATCTGGAATTGAATTTAGCAAAGAGTCATAAGGGCAGCTTTGCAGCAGGCAAGGCAAAAGATGTGTACAGCAAGCAGCAGCAACAAAACATCGCCGTCGAAGATTGACGACTACCGACCAAGCAATAAATAAACATGACAAAAAAAAATCATTATTTCAAACACAACACAACGGGACATGTACACGTGTCCATAAATAAATTGTGTAAATATGACGGTGAATATTAGCTTAAATGCGCGACGATAAATGTCAAAGGATAAAGAAAAATGCAAACTTATACATTAATTGCAAATATTTACTGCATCCCCAAATCATAGAAAATAAAATATAACGTCTTACAGATGTTAATGTGATATAATCAAAATTACTTTGAAGTAACTTAGTTTCCAACGAGATATACGAGCGTCATAATAATCTGTACTACTGTACTATGGTTTGCTAAAGTTTCAAACGATCTTTATAAATTTGAGAGATAAAAATATTTCTCAAAAATGCATCGCGACATTAAAGTCACAAAGGTCAACCTCGTCATTCTGTCGCTTCAAATTGATTCGATAAACTTGTATTTGACACTTCACGGACAAATCGGCCGTTTATTAAATTTTATTAGGATTGGGCAGCAGCAACGGCAAGCGTATTGGATTTAAAAGAAAAAGAATTTTTCCGCGCTATAGGAATTGAAAGCCAGCGGACATGCAGAAGAGGAGTAATTCCGAGTGCAATAAATAGAACTGTGGATATATTTTATCAAGCCGCTTTCTATTGCCAAGAAAAAATTTCGGGATTTTGAAATTGATAAATTGATGCAAAACTTAGCAGAAAATACTGTATAGAATAGAATTAACTTCGATAATGTAATAAATTTAAAATAGCAACGACAATATCGACGATAATAATAATAATAATAATAATAATAATAAAAATAACAACAACGACACAACGACAAAAATCTAATGACGACGAAACAAAATTAGGATAGGCCAATTTATTCCCAGGAAGTCTTTCATCCGAAGCTGTCTAAAAATATAACATGCATACATACATACAGCAGTTAAACAACTCGACCGTGAGTAAGTGTGTATGTATAGGTATATGTATAGTTAAACATAAAGGAGAAGAATAAAAGGAAAGGAAAGAAATGAGAAAGGAATATAAATAGATGGCTGTCAGAATTCAGTGTTTTTTCTTCAGTTACCGGAAAATCGTTTCTTTGTTCTTCGCTCGCATCTTTGCACACAGGTTTTACTTGTGACTCGTTGTCTTTTTCCGTAGAGATATTATAAAGTGTATGAGAAATCTTACGTTGAAAATGATAATCATACTTGTAAATTCGAACACCAGTAAGGACAAAGAAGAAAATCTAATAAGATAGAGGTGAAAAAAAAAATGCTTCTTTTAACCCTCGAGTCACGCATTATTGTGCCGAGTCAACTTTTATAACAAGATGGTATTTTACGGTTTTCATGGTCGCTGATTGCGGATATGAAATCAGATTTCACAATTTGAAGATGGCGGACAAAAATTTCAAATTTAATCAAATCCGGCCGAAAAACTTTAGGCAGTTTTCGGGGTCGCTGATTACAAATCTGAAATTAGATTCTGGAAATTCAAAATGGCGGATCCTATGTGGTGGACGAAAATTTGAAATTTGATCGAATACGGTCAACACACTCCATGTTTGGATTCGCCATACTGAATTTTCGATATCTGGTTTCAGACTCGTAATCGGCGAACCCAAAAACTCCTGGACAGAGTTTTTTCTCCGGATTCGATTGAATTTCAAATTTCCATCCACCATATTGCATCCGCCAATCTTGAATTTTCAAAATCTATATTCAGATTCGTAATTAGAGGCCCCGAACACTGATACATATTTTCCAATCAATTTGTTTCTAACAATAACAAGTTACATTATATCGCAACAATCACTTTCGAGTATTGAAAACCTATTAGTATACTATCAGAAATAGAAAAAAAACCGCAAAGAAATGTGTTGAAAAGTTCTTTAAATATACAAAAAATGGATATAAAATAGGTGGTAAGAATACTTACCACTATGACTCAAAGGGTAAAGGACATTCTCGAAAGATGAGGTATAGATAACTTTTTTAAGTACGTATAGTAGATATATATATGCATATATATATATATATATCTATATTACTCGGGAAGCTTTAAGTACAGTATATTTATAGAAGTGGTACACATTTAGACGGGAAACCCGAGGAAGAAAAGAAAGAAAAGAGAAGAGAGGGTGCCATAAGTTTTCCCCTAGCCTAGACCAAAGATTCACCCAGAGCACACTCTATCTATATTTTGAAAGGAGAAAATAATACTTTTACTCGGAGACAGGAACTCGGGAGGGTTCATTTCTCAGCCAGACATTCGCGGTCTGTTCCTAAAACGGATTAACTTGAAGCTCTCCAAGAAGTCGAAAGAATCATAAAAATTGGGAGACAATCGAATCTCAAGCGTCGATAAAGTAGATATTCGTTTTACCAGGATTCTTTTTTTTTTTTTTATCGTACACCTAACGAAGTTGACTGATCTTTCAAAGTACTGTGCATAATGCGCACTATTGAAAAGACTCTTTTACCAAACATGAATACCAAAGAATAGTTAAGTTTCATTAGTAGATCGGACCAATTTGTGCAAAGTATTTTTCAGATAAATACGAGTACGATTAACACAGCATGCAAAAATAATTGAAATTGTACTGTCAGTGTTAAATATTCACTAATTATTGAATAAAATATCACAGTACTTTTCACAGATCAGCACAGTGTGTCAAATCAATATGACGTCAGAGAACTTCTTACTAGAGACAAATTGAGTTATTTTTGTTATTCTTTCTCGTTTATGGTCAAACTTGAGATGAGAAGAAATATTGTAATTATTGTACAGAAGTAGATTTTATCTTGAATGAAAATTTTGAATCCGAAAGATGTAAAATCTTGAAATGACTAATTCATCGATGACAGCGTCGAGGCGTAAAGAGACATTATCCATAAATTCTGATGCTTGTGTGATGTCACTTTGAAAGACTAAGTAAGTAGTCTACTACCGCCTCACTGAAAGCATCTTATTAGAAAATCTGCTTGAGTTGAGTTCTGCTCTTTAAAGATTCCCCCTTTAAGGTGTGCATGTTTCTATATATGCAACCACTCGCAGACAGCAGCCGTTCATTAAAGTCACCGTCGTACAACTGAAATCCAAGGTTTTATTTCTTCAACAGTATGAAGAGTTTATTTCCGGGAAGAATTTTCATTTCTTTACTCATTGGCATTTTTCAAAATATACTGCTTTTTCGAGTATAAAAATAAACCAGCAGCACTATTCGTGTCACACGCACGGTGGGTAGTTAAATGTGTTTTTAAAGAGTAGTTGAACAAGGAATCAAGTCAGTTTACACCCTCAACCCTTAATTTCAGAATCATCGTTTCGCAACAAAGTTACCATTTTATCGCTTTGGTTGGATGTTTAATTCGTGATTTTGCAAAGCGTCTTCAACGTCAAGTATATCTCTCCACTTTCATGTGAAATATAATACAATTTAATACAAAGGGCTTGATTGAAGAACCATAGACAAATTACACAAAATAACGACAGAGCGATGGATCGAATGTGAAACTACAACAATAGTCGGAGTTCGAACTTGACTGTGAGAGATACATCCGACACATTTGTACTTGAATACAATTGAGCCAATCAATAAAACAGTGAGTACTGTATAATATGAATATAAACTGACCTTGATACCGCTGCGTCCCTGTTGTTTGAGGAGGACGTTTTCAGGCTTCATGTCGCAGTGAATGATTTTGTTCTTATAGAGAGCGTCGAGGCACTGTAGCAGAGAGTGTGAAAACTTTCTAACAAGAGCGAGGCTGAAGCCTTGAAACTTGTTCTTCTTAATGAGTTCGTAAAGATTAATACTAAGCAGTTCGAAGGTGATGCACATATGATTTCTGAACGAAAACGAATCGTACATGTGTATAATGTTCATTGTATTGTCCTTATCCTGTTCCTTCAAATTCTTCAATATTCTAATCTCCTCCTGAGCCTGTCGATAGAATCTCTTCTCGTTCCTGACCATCTTAAGCGCGACGTGTTCCTGGGTCTTGTGATCATAGGCCTTGACGACCTGACCAAACGAACCCTTGCCGATTACCTTGAGTACCTCATATCTGTAGGCTACGTGATCGTGAGTGATGTGAATGTACGATCCCTGGTCGTTGTCGTACCCGTTGTTGTTAGCAGCGATCCCGATGATCCCCGGTCGCTTCTTAGCGTTAGCTCCGATGTAGTATATCTGCGGATAGTTGAATATCTCGTGATGTTCGTGCGGCGTAAGGTACTTCATGTAGAGTTTCATAACTGTGTCGGGAGTCGCGATTGTTGTCGCAGGCTTTCCGCCAACCGTAGAGTTTCCTTCCGTCCTGCCATTTTTCACCATAGGACTGCTCGACTGGCTGTTTGGTTGGGAATGGGAATTGTGGCAGCTAGAATTGTGGCTCGTATGGCTCGTGTGAGAACTCAGGCTGATGTTCAGGCTGTCCGAATTGCTAGGAAGGTTTTGCAGGCTGTTGTTAGCGCTCGAACCCAAACTTGGCAAGTGCGTACTTCCGTGCGCCGAGTGACTCTGGGGCGATTCACCCTGTTTCAAGACTAGACTGCCCCCTTTTAACGGGGGCAAGTGGTTACTTTCGTTTGTCGAGATGTATGTCTGCGTCGATATCGCGTTCGATGGTACAAACGCGTTCGGTCTTGATAGCGGCATCTCGATAAAACTACTAACTAGTGCTAAGCTAGTCATTTGTGCCCATTTAGAATTGTAATTTTTTTTTTGTAATATTTAATATTTATCGCGTTCTTCCCTTCGGTTAGTATTTATTCTATCCTGCTCATATTTATTACAATGATTTTTTTTTTTTTTTTTTTTGTTTAGAAAAATTATTATTTATTTATTTTATTTAATTATATCGTCGAAGGGAAAAACTTTTTACTTCGGCTTATTTAAAACGTGATAGAGAGATTTGTTGTTAAGTTTTCAGTCTCAATTTTACGGTAATATATTTGTTCGATTATTATACTGATAGGCGAGACGCGGATGTTCACTTTAAATGAGAAGAAAAAATAAAACAAAAAACCGAGAACAGAGCTTTTCTATTTTTCTTTTTCCTCTTGTTTCTACACCTGCTGTCTTGCGATATTTAAGTTGTGTGACTGTGGTTTATTGAGATCGTCGATTGCAGAGGCAGTAGCGTTGGTTTATATCACGATTTCAAAAGTGTTTCTTTCCCTCTTTTTTTTTTGGAATTTCTTTGTTGTTTTCTTTTTACAACGAAAAAGAAAAATGAAGATGAAACGATTGGACAAGTACTTTCAATGAAATAATTTAAATAGAGAGAAATAAAACGAAACAAAAACAAGTAATGAAGTGTCAAACGAAAAATAAAACGATGCAAAAAATGTGGTAGACTAGACGAAGTTTGAATCTATTTTCTTCAAACAGAGATACTTGCGCGTTTTTATTATGAAAATCGTAACGTATAAAAAGATCACGGAAATCGGTTAGTGTTAGTCTCAATTTGAAATACAAAATATCTATTTCAAATTGCCCGCTTAAATGCAGTAAGGAACTATGGAAAACGAGTTTCTACACTCATATGAAACAACACTTTGAAATAGGATCGTCGATTGTTATTAAAATGTCACTTATGATTCACTTATTTATTTGTTCATTTATTTGAATTAATATTTCCCTTTATTTTCGTTAAACAACAATTAATAAACCGATTGTATTACCTATCTCTTTTGTTTTGTCCGTCGTATATTTTTGAGAAAAAATTTCAAACGTTGATTCGAACGTCTAATTTTATACTCTATGGTAAACGAGGAGGACAAACGCATTATGAGATGCACGCGTTTAGCCGAGAGGTTGTTGGCACGAGGCCGGCCGACCAAGTTTGATGACTTCGCTCCATTCAATTGTTTTTCATTGTTTTTCTCAGTCTCTCCCGCTTCGCGCTTTCTTTATTCTCCTACTATTGTGGTTAATATTATTATTTATTACTTTTATCACCGTCGGAGAACGAAAATAAGTATTCGCTATTTAATCGTATCAAATCCGGCGCTCACTTGTTTCTCGGTTTACAGGTAAACAGCAAGAGTGGTCACACTTCCACTTTACTTTTCAATCACGCACACCGTTGAGAACCTGTATCAATATCGATCATTTCTCTTCTCCGCACACAGAGTTACGCGTTAGCGTACGTATAATTTGAAGTGTCAATATGATCATATGTATTCACCTTAACCCTGGCAGTGCAATATATGTTTCAGTCACGAATTAGATATCCTCCAGTTTTCATTGGTTAAATCCAACAGATTGATTTCTCCGACTTCGTACATCCGAAATTATACGCACGCACACAGACACTCAATCACTCACTCATTCACTCACACACACGCACGCAATATATCAAACAGCATATGTATATTTATGTATGACTGACAATTCAAGTTACGTGCGTCAAATCTGTTATCATTCGTTCACGTTTTACTTCAGCGTCTTATCTGAGATCGTCGTTCTTCTTTTCGAAAGTTTCGTACGTCGATTATGATTTTATTTATATCATATATTCTTCACAATAAAATTCCTTTGGGCAGTTTTATCACGACTTGAGGTTGAAAAACACCTATCACCATTACCGCGATGATTATCATCAATTGTCTTTGTCTCCGTGTTTCGTTGCGGTACGATATTTCACTTTGCACAATTTTCTATTCGCATATATAAAATTCGCCCTCAAACCGGCGTATTTATGCAAATATATACACATATATATATATTTACGTTAAAAATTTGCTGTATTAATTAATCACATAACGCACACAAAATCGCGTATCCATGCGCGTACTCGAAAAGTTGATAAAAAATTTGAACAATTCATTCGTAATAATTATGATAGATGGACGACTGAGGCCGATTCTTTTGTTTATTTATTATTCATCCCAGACGTCGAATTTCATTCACAGCCGCACACCACCACCACCACGCACTCTATCCGGTGTTAAAACGATGTTCGCGATCGGCATATCTGTGCAGGTAGCGGATAGACTTTTCATTTGTCGATTAATACGGATGAGACAAAGGCAACGTCAGTAGAATGAGCATGAACCAGCGGTAGAATGAGAAGGAGGCGGCTTCTTTCTTTTCCTTCTCTTTTTCGATTTCCACCTCGTCGTCGTCGTCGTCCTCGTCATACAACGCACCTCTACTATTATTCAGATGGTCGGGGTCGTTTCTAGCTTCCGACCAACGCCACACACAGTCACTGTCTGCCGTATGATTTCTTGGCCCCTCGTCGAACCCGCGCCAGTTCGCTAACCATCACGCACACCATCCACCATATTTATACTTTTTGTATCCCCCGTAAGGTGTTGGGTAGACAGAGAGACGGGCGTACGAACAGGGTGTATTTAAGCCCGTTGCGAGAGCTTTCCACGTTGCACGAGAACATTTATTTGAAAATTCTCCTGTGTTTTTTGTGACTCTTTTATTTCAAACGCGAGACAATATGTCACCACTCTTCTGTTGTTTTTCCCTGTTCAGTCCAGCTCTCTCTCTTTCTATACATCTATCTTGATCGAATTTCTTTGTTTATTCTATCGCTCGGTGTGTTATTGCGTGAAAAGATAATTAATTAACTATTTATTTGATCTTCTTTCTTTTTTTAATTTTATTCGAGTCACTCGAACAAAAGAGGGGAAAACAGACCGAACACGAGTGTAGTGGAGTATCTTTTTTTCTATTCGAAACGTCAAATAGATGTGTGCAGGTACGATATGCATGCATATACGTATACGTATAACCCTAATTGGTCATTATTCTTATTTTGTTTTGTATACGACTCGCGTGTAACTGTACATCCGGCACAGGTGCACTATCTTTTGGTCGTTCTTTCACTAGTTTATTGTGGGGGTGCAAATCAGGGGTTTTCGCGTCTAGTGTTCCTGTTTCGAGTCGGATATTTCAGAGGTGTACCCGTTCTTTGTCGGGTACCGTTACGTGCGTCAATTTTTATACTGGGTATTGTCACGTTACACAGTTTTTCATATATAAACAGGCGAAAATTTGTTAGAAATACTCGAGGCGTGCTCCTTCGGACCGTAGGAAAACGCCAGCTTAATACACCCACGCACACACGCACGCGATCACCGAACCCCGAGGAAGGCCAAAAACCTACTAATGCGATTGCAGAACGTCGCACGAACCCGCTATTCGGTCTCTTCTCCGCTCACGGCGCCATCTTGCCGCAAATGTTGTTAACTATACGCGCAGGTTAGCATCTACGTATACAGTGTAGCTGTACATTTTGATGGTTTCTCGTAATATACTATGTACAGTAAAATGCATAAATGCCTTACCTATACGGATAATTTGTTTTCGGTCTAAAACAAAATGCGAGTTCACTTTGTGTGACGATACAAACAACGTAACATGCAGATAACGTGAGATAATAAATCAAAGTAGCATTCTGTTTCGGACCGAAAGTAAGTCAGTCCGGAGGTTAGGGCATTCATGCACTTTCCTGAACAGTAATGTTCATTAATGGGTTTACGCTGACTGACTATTTTTTTGTCATGAAAAGTAAAACGAGTGTTCTTTCTATAGAAATTTTACGTGTCTTAGTTCAACGCATCGTTTATTTCGAGTAGTTTGCCTCTTTCTGTTACTTACGTCGCTAGTCACTGGCATATGAAATTTGATTAGAAAGGAAACTCCTTACAGTTTTTATTCCAAAAAAATAGTAAGCCAGTGAGAATTTATTAACGAATATGACTAAACTAAGAAATGCTTTAAGCTTTTGCACAAATTTTGCAACCATAGCAGTGGATTTAGAAGTAAGAGAGACGCGATAAACATGAAGCATGGTTGTAAATGCAAAAACCTTGTCCGTACAATTTTCGTACTAACGGCGTGCAACTGACGTCGGCGTCACAAGGCTTAGGTATTCCAAATTGGTTCAAGCATCAGTGCGACAAGAAGAGCAAACGTATTCTGTCTCCGTTTGTAGAATATCCGAGGCGAAACTTATAGCACGGTCTTTCGATCTTATCAATTTATTTACTTCGTGGCGTGTTGTTTGCTGCCCAGCAGTAGGGGAGAGGAGACAAAAAAGTCCGTTAGGAAGCGAGGATTCAAGAAGAAGTACAGCAAAAAGACGCCAAGCAGCTAATCAAAACAAAAGAATAGTTGATGATCGCACACGATAGCGCAGATAATCGTTAGTTTGATATATCAACACTATTACAACGAGTGGAGCTGGAATCGTCGCAATAATCACTAAATAAATATTTACATACGTATGTATCATAACTCCGAGTGCATTGGTCAAAATTGATCGTGTTGACATTTCGATCAGCCTACCAATCATTAGCATTTTATTTTTCCCACGAGAATCGGTAACGTCGCATTGACAAGATACTTACTTTTGAGTAATACGCTAGTTAATGCGTGCGACTTGAACGCGCAAATTGTAGTTCGTACAGATATTTACATCTACGCACGAGAAATACAAGGAATTGAGTCGCAGTTCCAGTACCCAATACCATAAAGCAAAGCTCAATAACCGTGAGAAAATGAAGTCCTCATCAAAATCGTTTAAAGAAACGCGTCCGTTCGGTAAGTAAATAAATGAATAAATGATAACATCAAATTTAGGTTATTTAATCTACTGCTTAATGCGTATAAGGCTATTAATTTCGCTATTCTGCACGTATAATTATGGAAACAAACAAAAATAATAATAATAATGATAACCGTAATCATAACAATGAAAATAATATGCGATAAGATGTTTCTTTTTAATCCTTGAGAGAGCTAAAACCATTTTTATTATATAAATAAACAAATCGAAAACCACCTATAATACTTCTTGTTCACTATTTTCAACTTTACTTTGACTATTTACAGTGCAGCGTGTCGCTGAGGTTGAATTAATTAGGCAACAACATCCAAATAAGATTCCGATAATTGTCGAAAGGTTCGCCGGAGAAAAACAATTGCCAATTATGGATAAATTCAAATTTTTAGTACCTGATCACCTGACTGTAGCCGAGCTTATAAAAATTATTAGGTGAGTCGCAATTTCACAAAGGAATCATGTTTCATTTTTATTATTTTTTTTTTAGTGTTCTTACTAAATTGTACCTCATTCAATTATTTCGAATTAATCCACTTCTTTATTATCTCTCTCTGAGATAGGTCGCCAGAAATTTTCTTTTATATCTACTTTGTGCGAAACAATTTTCTGAACATGTTGCAGTAGTTTAGTAAATCAAATGACATAAAAACTCTGTTTTGTCATGCTTGGAAATAGGCGCAGGCTACACCTTCATCCGACCCAAGCATTTTTTCTGTTGATTAATCAAAGAAGCATGGCTAGTGGAAGCTTGACAATGGCGCAGCTCTATCAGCACGAAAAAGACGCCGATGGTTTTCTTTACATTGTTTTCGCTAGCCAAGAAGTATTTGGTTGCTAAATTGCGACTGGTGTGATTCTAGGTGAGTCTTCGGTGATTATACACAAATTGTAAGAATTACCTATATAATATGAAATTAAAGAACTTGGCGTACTTATGCTCTGTGTGTTGCAAAGAATTCATAGCTAGTGCCAAAAACTGCTGCGTGAACATTAAAGATGACTAATATCCAAAAGGAGGATGAATTGTTACACATATCTTACTTTTACTTGTATTTACTGACTTTTAATGGTATCAAATACATGCAAACAGCGATGTAAATTATATTCAAATAAATATCAGTAATTTTATCGAATTATAATACAGTGTATAGAAAGCTGGGTTTTCTATTTGAAATAACATTTTCTTGAAATATTATCCTATATCTGTTGTTAAAGTGATATAAAAATTAATAAAATCAATTCACTGCATTGTTGTTGTTGAGTAAATTTCAAGGACACTTTACCTGTAATATTTACTGTCGTTTTTTTATTGTATTTCATTTACATTAGGATACATGAATCAGAGGATGCCTCTGTCTTTTCTATACATGCATGCGTTACAAATGTCTAATACTGAAAACCGACTTATTGCTATTTCAGATTTAATTATTTTATACAAAAATATCGAACGACGGGTGATAAATACTGTTGAACTTATTGCAACTGTGATTAGGCTGTTGCGTGTTGTGTGAGAATAAGTTTGAGAATACATGAGGGACATGTTAAATGCAAACTGAATTAAAGAATAAAAAGGAAAGTAAACAAATTATATACCTCCAGTAAAAAGAGAGCTGATAATCCTAGTAGTTGATTATTCTTGACTTAATTATCGTTTTATTGTACCCATTCATTGTACTGAAAGTTTAATTATCACGTCAATCACTATAATGTTATAACAAGTCGAACTACTAGTGTGAAACAGCTCAAATACTTGATGAAAAAATACTACGAAATATCATATTTTTATTTGAGCCTGAATGTTGACATTGAGATTTCTTTATTAACCGTTTTTGTTTAAGCGTCATATCCTATTGTTACTTATTAATTTGTATTAACTACACTCGCACATGTATAATTATATCGTGATAGTTCCTCAAATTGCCTGCTGAAAAATAATTGTTTTGTAACAATCTTATCCTTATTCAAGAAATGTTACAGTAGAATCTAAACAAATAATCTCCTTTATGATAATATTGGAATATATTTACAGATAAAATGTATTAAGTAGCGGTAATAGTATTTTGTACGTTAGTAGTTAGTTGAGGAAAATGGCAACAAAATATTCTAAAGTTAACAGATTTTGCAATATGTTCGTACAAGTATTTTTTAGTAATTAGAAGATTGTAAGTTTTTCTCATATTATAATTATTAATTTTTTTGAGGCTGATAGTTTTTCTTAGTAATATCAAAATTCATTTGTTCGTAAGATCTTCATAAACCAATCGAAACGAAGTGTTTCGTATTTGCTATTTTTGTTTATCTTAATCAATTGAATTTTCTTTGATGATAATTTCATCTTTTCGGTAGTTCAAAGCATGGGTTAATAAAAAAAAACTGTTAGTTATTTAAAATATCAAATGGCCTTCTTGAAAATAATATATTTTTTGCTTACTCTTTCCTTCAAACTAGATGCAATAAACTGTCATTAATAACGTGCATATAATATACTTATTCTATACAAAAAAAAGATAAATTACAATTCGGAGGAAAAAATACTCATTGAATTCCTATGTCAGGCAATTACGAGTGTTTTTGAAACAATTCAGGTAGAATCAGCTGTGAATTATTGATTAATGTAATTATCATGTAATGTCTCCTTTGTTTAAATAAATATTATTACTTTATGATACTTGTGAATCATTTTCTTTTTTTATAATGACTGATGTTTTTCCACGGTATCCTGACTTCGATCAGATATCTTTACGTTAAGAATATTTGTTCGCCGTGGAATTTTATTTTCTTTTAATGATTTTACTGATGTATTTAGAAAGATAACATTTGCAGTTTCGCTCACAGTATAGAGGTAAACATATAATTTGAAATAATAAAAATACACAACAGAATATCGATATTGTTGTCCTTTCTGCCTCACATTCGTTTTCGAGTTTTAACAATGATTCCTTTACTGGTAGACCCATTCAAATTCCATCGTTGTTTACAATAATTTGTTCTTGTGACCAAAGACCTGTTGCTAAAATTGATGAAACTTCTGTTATACGTATTATTATCATTAATCGCACATTCATACAATTCACAATTAGTCTAATGGTTTTTACCTATGCCAAATTTAATCAGGGATGAGAATTTGAACAGCATTCATTTTCACAATCGCTGCAATCAACTGCTAATTATAAGGCTTTAACGCAGGTACAATTCAAACGGGCAAAACTCAATTCGTATACTGGGCTGGATCTACCAATGAGATTGGTATTGTCGAGCATAAGGACGTGGTGTTTGTTTACTCTCAGTTCATCTGATGTTTACCTTCACAGAGGACACCTTGACTGGCTATACTAGCTGTGTTTGAGGGACGATATTTATTAAAAATGTAAAAGTTTTACTTGGTAAATGCGACGTTAGGGTTCGGAATTTTCATGGTAAATGAACTGATTTTTATTTGTGTTGATTATTTGATTATCTACCTTTCAAGATACTTAGTACTTTTTCTTTTTTAATATATATCTATATTCATAACATTCAGTTCGTATTCTCTTCTCATGTTCTTTTTTTTCTCGTCTGTACCAATCTCACGGTTCAACCTTTACCGTCAGTAGTAACGAACATCCTACATTGACCGTAATTTTGAAATTAGCGCGGAACTGTAAACAGCATGTACGGAGTACCATGATTGGTCAACGATCTTAGAATAAGAAAAATAGCGTCAGATAAAACAGAGCGTCGTCCATGTTTGTATGTACGTGTTCAAATGTGCAAAGCAGAAAGAATATATTTGAAAATTTTACCCATCAATCGCATGACAATGTAAAATAATTTCAGTTCATCGTCGTGGCTTTAGGCTATTACAGCATCCATGAAAAATATGACAATGAAGAAAACCTGAGTGGATAAGAAAATCCCGAGATTCAATCGATCATATGACGCCATCTTGAATTGACATGGGCAAAACATGGCGCCTGACCCCAAGTTCCGAACATCGGGTAAGTTATTTTCAACTTTGCATTGTGATTGGCTGTTTAAAAGCAGACATAAGTTAAGAGAAGAAGGGTGAAAGGTAGGGATAGGTTAGAGGTAAAGGGGGCAGAGCGGCGACAGGGGAAGCTGCGAGGGCAGGAGGGAGGGGAATGGAAAGGTAAAGTAAAGGTTAGAAGAGGTTATGAACTCTAACCCATGGATGGGTGGTGAAGTCTGGTAGCAGCTGTCAAATATTCAAATGTCGCGTAGTTAAATCATTTCTCTCTGTCGGCTTACAAAGGGTAAGTTTTACCACCGAAGTCTTAACAATTTATCTATTAAATAATTCACATCGGATTGCGTCCATTTAATCTCCCCACTCGATGAGAGTTACGATCTTTTGCCGCGAGTTCGTCGTGTTACGCGAGCTCAGGGCTAAAGTTCGCCCACATTTACCGTTTTACACGCATATAAACCCCTGTAATAACCGAAGAGATGCGTCATGCACACTCAAAATACATTTCTCCGCATACTTCGATACCAGTTGATCACACATTTGAAAACTATCACTGCGTGACCCTTTCGCTTTTATTCCGTGAAAAAACAATACTCACCTGTCGACATGAACATAACACATCCACGGACTTATCCGAGACAATCGGTCACGTGATAAAATCACGTATAAGTTCTTGAAAGTCCAAAATAATTCTCAAGCGTACACCTCGATCGTCGATTTTGCTTTTCCAACGAATTCGTCACGACTAAATGGTAAGATTTAGAAATTGTGGACAGATTATTTTCCGACCGACCGCAATGATTTGTTGATATATAAACAGTAAACGCGACACGCTAATTGGCTTGCGATCATGATAAATGAATATCACGTATATAAATTTGTCTCGATCGTTTAATTTTTTCTTTTTTTTTTTTTTCTTCTCATTTTAAAATATTTCGTTACATATATTCCATTTTCTTTCTTCGTCAGCGAGTCATTAAATTTTATGACTCACTTTTCAGTCGAAACATCAACTCTAGCTATGAGTAATCTGAAAGATAATATAAATACGAATATGCAATACCGCGTGCGCGGTATTATTATTGCACGGTGAACATAGTTGGAAGAGATTTCTTGTACAAGTTCGACTTTCTTAATTCGAATTTTTCTAACGCATCAGCAGAAAAAAAAAAGAAAGAAGTTCGCTTGAAACGTTACTTGTTTTTAACGCGTTTGCGTACAGCTACAGAAGGCACGCGGCAGAGATAATATTATCATTTCTCTGTTGAACGTATGTACGTGTCAATTGCACCTGCGCTGCCGTTAACACCAGAGATATACGCCATGTCGGTCAAGTAACCTTCGGACCTGTGGCGACCTTTACCTGCTGCTGCGTGCGACCATCCGTTGAATGTATGCTATGCCTTTGCACGTATATGCTTACGAATAGGTATAATAGGTATACCTGTATACTTGTACACCTGACATGACTGGCGTCTACGCAAACGTAAAATCGCTTCTAAATGACTCGCCCCGTATGTTCTTTTCCATTCCGTTTTGCAACTTCGTCGTCTTGTTATACACATGCGAGCATCATTATTGGAAAAGAAAAAAAAATAAATAAATAAAATACAAATAAAAGAACACGTAATTGTCCTCCATGTTACGTGGTGTACCGTCGAATCGAACAAACCTGTGCCAAGAAAGACAACAATCTTTTCAAGGCTACATAATATGCATAAGAGTGCGAGCGGTATTTCTGCAGGCGCAAAACACGAGAATTATAACGGACCTCTCGCTTTAATTATATACTTGTAGACATATTGTTTGCAAGAGTAAATCGTTCGGACCAATTTCGTGAGCATCGGTGTTCCGATGTCCGATTACGCGAATCTATTATCTATGGCACAGGCTCGGCAGATACATGCTTGCGGCATCGCAGGTGAGCTTAGAATGCACCTGGCTGCTGCTGTCGTTCGAAAATCGGAGTGTCGAAGTGACCCGCAACCTGCCAACCTGCCAGAGCAGAGAACGGCTCGTGAATGGTTGTGTACCTGTACAAGGTTGAGTTTGGGCAGTCAGTGGTAAATTTCACGTGGTACGTTTCGCTCTTATTGAGTAGTGGATTCGTGAACCTGGTGAATTCTCGCTTTATAATAGTGTTATTTTCGTGCGCGTTCGTCGCTACCGGGTTTCGGATCGGTTCTCAAATCATGTGCCGATTAATGGCTAAGTAATAATAACCCTGTCACGAAATCGGATACCATATTCCTATACGAATGGCACTTCCAAACCTTCGTCGACGTTCAACTCTGCGATTGCTCACCGTTTCTGCATAGATACCTATGTGTATAACACCTATATACGTATGCTTGACCTCATGATACGAATACCAGGTACAGTATAATATACCGCACGGTAGAGCGTGTAGATGTATTTTACAACGCATAAGACTTCTGTAATAGGTGGTGTCCGTTTGTCATTACTAAAATTATTCCAAGTCGTCGAACGGTCGAAGGAATTCTTGCTAACCTTTGTGACTGTGTACACATTCGATAGCCAGTTGTTTCCGTTGGAAATTCAACGTGTACGAGTATGAACGTGCCTCGTTGACTTCAATACACTTTCAACTCACTTTGACCTTTGGTGGCCATGTTGTATAGTCGTTGTCAAAAATCTTCGCAGTTGTATTTAGTTGACGTATAGTAATACCGTCTGGAGGCCTTCTTCGATTTGTTCTTGGCGGGAAAGTAGTACGTGATTATCATTTTTATTTTCTTTAAATCGTTTTGTTTTTAAGGTTTAGGTTTTTTTTTTTTTTTTTTAATGATTCATCACTTGAACCCACGAGTTCTTATATAAGCAATGTCAAGACGTGCTTAATTAAATAGCAACGATTGCCTCGGGGTTTGAAAAATAATGGCATCCGCGACGGGTAAATTGTGAGGTATATTATATTATGTTTCCGAGGTAAATTTCAGGTCGTTCACTGCAGTCATGCTGCAATTCATTCGAAATGTTCGTATGTCAGCATGTCAGCTTCGAAGACGTTACACATCGAAGGTTTCACGTCATCAGCGTATCGCGAAAGCTATAATATTTGTTGTATATAGCGTGCACCTTAATTCTATAGAAGAAGGAATAAAGCATACATAGGGATAAATATGTACACGGATAGAGATATAATGTAGGTTTATTCAACCGTCGATGTTTCTCGGAATATTTAAATAATCGGAGCCACTCATTTTCACGTTGTTTTGTTAATATGAACGAATCGTTCTTTCATTCGTGTTCAAATTTTAAAATTTCAATTTTCCGCAGTTTTCGTGGATCATTACAAGTTAGGTGTAAATACAATGTCGTCGGTAATATGAAGTACAAAATTAATGACATAACACGGACGTATATCATGTGTACATTTAATCTTGGAAAATATAAATTTTCAATGAATATATAACAAATTCTTGACGCTGTTCAATCAACCAATTCGTGCCGTTCTATTTTATCCAATTTCGTATTTCGCCGTTTAAAATCAGAATTTGCTATACTAAACTGGGACGTGTGGATTTCGCAGTCTTCAAAATTTCTAAATCCACTTCTAATTACCTCCGAAATCAGCGTGGCATGTAAAATAACGCGTCATCGGAGCTGGGAGTATGATTTCTTAGTCCGTTCGAGGTTTCGATTTTTTCCATTATTTCAAAAACAGTCGAATACCAAGGAAAAAAAATAGAGTAATTTCAAATAAAATCCCGATCAGGATATATCAATTAACTAATGTATTTTGAGGAATCGATATAATGCACGCGTAGTTGGCCCCGTCTACGCGTTACAAGTATAATGCATGAAATTTTTGTCAAACGGTATTCGCTTCTCTTTCTCGTTGCCACAGTTCAAACGAAACAGTTTCGAACGTGAATTCCGTTGCGTCAGGTTCGTCTTCGATTTCGTCGGGGACATCAATGACGAATTATAGTGCATATGCTGTACATAATACATACGTAGATTGTATAATAAAATCAAACTTTTTATGACAGGCAGGTAGCTTAGGTCATGCACAACGGAAGGTGAGGAATTGTAGACTCTGTTGCGGAGATGAGGACCATCTTTCACTTCTTAAAATGGCGCCCGAAGAGGATGAGGTTAAAGGGGGAGGGGGAGGGAGAGGGGGGGGCAAGAAACGGAAGGGGTAGTGGAGGGAAGGAGGCAGACGTTCGAACCGAACGATCTAGTTTACATTCCTGTGCTTTGACCGTGCCGAACAGGACCTGGAATGTATTAAAAATAATGTCGAAAATTCGTACGCCGCAGCGAGCCCTTTATTATTACACACGGTTTTCGAAACAAACCGTAATCCCTGGCTGTTCTATATACAACAGTTTCTTTACTTGACATATATATATATGTGTGTATTTTTAAATTTATTTACACAACTCTTTTATTCTCGTTCTGTCTCATGTCGAGAATTAGTATTTACCTCAAGTGTATTTTCAAACGAATGGTACATACAATTAATGAATAAAAGATAATAAAAATTTCTTCCGTTTATTAATATTATTGTTATCACTATCAGTAAATATTATTATATTCGTAATATTTGCAAATTGATCGTAAAATTAAGCCGTTATACGCATATGTACTTCAATCATTCATTCTTAGTATTTGAATAATTCTTGCTCACATCACAGGGGATTTTTACTTACTAGAATTTATAGTTACAATTGTTTAACAATCATAAATTGATTCGATCTTATTCTTGTGGCGATATCGCCATTTATGCTTGATCATTTGAGTAATTGGTTTCAGGGGAAAAATAAGACGCGATTAACTATATATTAATATAAACTACAATACTGATATTTGTTGTTATAAATAGGTAATTTTTCAAATAACAATAAATTTTTTCATAAATCATTTCAGAAAGACATGGACAGAAATCACGTTGAGCAGAGCGATCATGCAAACAATTTGAACAATAGTGAAGCAGATGTTAAACTGGAAAGAGATTTTTGCAGTCTGGTACAGCAGCCAGGCATGGATCATATCGGGGACATCGAAGTAGTGGTAAGAATCATATAATTCACTTACATACGTCAAAATGCATAGAAATTTTTTTTGTCAATTGTGAAATTACTTACGGACATTGTTCTGGTTTTTATGGCCTGACGACAGTATTATTTTGACCAATTATTTATTATATTTTGTATCATTTCAGCTCCCATTTAACAGAGACGCTCGAGGCCCTCTTGGTTTGGGTTTATCGTTGGAGTTGTGCGTCGTTTGCGGAGATCGTGCAAGCGGACGGCACTACGGTGCGATAAGTTGCGAGGGATGTAAAGGCTTCTTCAAACGGAGCATTAGAAAGCAGCTCGGGTACCAGTGCAGGGGTAGTAAAACGTGCGAAGTAACGAAACATCACAGAAATCGTTGCCAATATTGCAGACTTCAGAAATGCTTGGCGATGGGAATGCGCAGTGACTGTAAGTCCCATTTCACTGGATGGGAGTAAATTACGACTGTTAAATTTCAAAATCAATCCTTTTAGAATCGAAATGACCTCGGACATTAGAACGAGCTTTAAATTTTTACCTGGTTCACTATCGAACGATGATTGTCAGTGAAAAACTTGATGGATGTAATAAACATAAGCAAGCTTGGGGTGTTGCAGCGGTACAGCACGAGAGGAAGCCTGTTTTGGGGGACTCGGGTAGCGGAAAAGTCGGGAATCGTAGTCCCAGGGTGAAGCCAGAACCACAACAATCGATCCCTGAGACACCGCTGACTTGGGAACAGCCAGAAAGTCCGAGTATGGAGGAACAGAGCAATGACAGCGATCTCAGCGACGTTTTGACCCTTGCCAGAGAGCGTTCTTTAATTTCTCACGCCCTGGACAGTATGGCCAGACTTATTGGGGAGGTAAGCGACACTTTTTAACAAAAAAGTGGCGTTTCATTTGCTTTGTCTGTTTATTGATTTGGCGACCTGGAAATGAGTTACTTCTTGATATTAATTCTGTTGATGATTCTAGAGCGTCAATGGCACTAATGAATCCGAGGAGGAATGGACAGGCCAATTATTGTACGAAAAACACACGCAGTTTGAACTCAAAGCTCCTAGTCCAGCACCTGCTTATCTTTCGGTACATTACATATGTGAAAGCGCTGCTAGATTGTTATTTTTATCTGTACACTGGGCCAGAGGTATACCAGCATTTCAAGCATTACCGTAAGCTTTTCTTTTACACAAATTATTCGAAGGGCTGGCAGCAAGTCACTTTTCTGATTTCTTTCACGTTCAGAGTCAAGCTCGCTGCTACCAACCCCGTTATTACGAATTAGGAGGTGGTCTAACTCAGATTTCGCTTATGCGATACAGACAGACTGCCTCTTTCGACTAATATACCTAATCTTCGCAGTTCAGTCCAATAAGATTGAAAACATGTATTCTTTTTTTCACAGCTCCGAAGTCCAGACGACACTGGTGCGTAGTTCTTGGGGTCAACTTTTCACCCTAGGCTTAGCACAGTGTGCTCACACGTTGTCTCTTCCCAGTATTTTAACATCAATTGTTAATCATCTTCAAGCTAGTATAGCCCAGGAAAAAATAACAGCTAGCAAAGTTAAACTTGTTACTGAACACATATGCCGTCTTCAAGACTGCGTCAGTTCGCTTCACAAGCTCCAAGTTGACGCGACGGAATTCGCCTACTTGAAAGCTCTCACTCTGTTCAGCGCCGGTAAATAATAATGATGATAGCATTAACAACAACGGCAGTGGAAAACTTAGTAATGAGCAAATTGTCTAATCAATATTAGGATGAAGCTAAACCAAATTTATATTTTTGTTTTTTGTCAAGAGAAATTTTTCTGCCCCCTTCAGATAACGTGATGTCTGGCGTTTGGCGTAAGAAAGTTGAGGTCCTGCAAGAGGCTGCCTGGAACGAGCTGCAGCGGTGTGTCGGGGCTGAAAGATTACCCCGTCTTCTAATCAGGCTTCCGCCGTTGCGTTCCATCGACCCACGAGTACTCGAGGATCTTTTTTTTGCTGGTCTTATTGGCAGGGTAAGCGTTGCCAGCGTAGTGCCTTACATTCTCACCATGCCAGACTGTAAAACTGAGCCCGAGAACCACATGGGATGACCAAGTTTAATTTGCCTCCGTCGCAGTTGTTTAAGTATTTACGATGCTATAAGACCATGTGTTAAATAAACTCTGGCCAGATCAGGTGAAAGTGGTTCGCGACATTTTGAAAATGCAACGTACCACGAGAAATTTAATGAAAAAGTTTCGCTGTATTGTCAATATTGTAGTAATATGGGTCTTGCTATAAAGTTGTAGTTATAAATAAGAAAGGATATAGGGAGAAATAAAAGTTTATTGGCCTGTAATTTCAACCAGTATACAGTAGACATATTCTAAACAAGGACATGAAAATGATTTCGTGGAACAGAATTTCTTATTAAAAAATACAGTATTTATTTTTCTAACAGTTGGAGTAAAGTTTCGTTTACGATCGATATGCTGAACTAGGATAAAAAAATAAACATAGTAACTGTAATACGTGATCAAGGATGAATCAAAATAAGAAAGCTCTAGCCAGAGATTGGAGAAAAATATATTCGTATATGAGAACAAAACCTTTTGGATACAAAACAAATACAAATTTTGAATAGCATAAAAATAGTTAAAAAACGTTTTGCGTTTCCCGTATAGTATGTGAAACGAGCCAATAATGAATTTTTAAACATTGTATCGTAATAATAGGTATTCCTTTATTGCGATTTCACATGTATTATACATCCTTGACGTGTGAAAAAGGTATTAGAAAATTACAAGTATTTGAGACCAAGCATATTTGTAACGAATGAGAAATTTGTATTTTTTATCTGTTTCGCCCTCTTGCGAAAAACGTCAATATACTTAAATACTATTTTAAGTTTTCAAAGAGTTGAAATAAAAACGTTGACTCGACTAAATGTACATTATATTTAGGTTAATTGTTAATAAATAATAATCAACTAATAATATTGTATAATATCAGTTATATAAATGAACTCGTAAAATGAGAGTATTTTCACAAAAATTAGAAATGGATTACTTCACAATTTTGTTAAGCTGCAGTGAAACATCGAAAATAATTCACGCAATTGACGTTCCTCGTTTCGAGAAAAATTCATTGTACAAAAAAAAGTTATACATATACGTATATATATGTATATGAACACATGTATAATGTAAATCATAAATGATACGTCAACTTTGTCGGGTGATATAGGAATGACATGTTGTTCATAAAAAAAAAAAAAATGATTCTATTCAGAATTGAAAAATCCTATAAATGTATGAAAAGCGCGCATTCATTTCGTTGAAAAATTATCTCACTGTAACCTGTATTAGTGTGATGTAAATCATAATGAACTGCATTATTTCGTGAAATCTAACTGGACTCGATTGGATATTCTCGGATACATGTATTCATTTTTAAACTCGATGATTAATTACGTTGCGTATCATTTAGACTGTGACGCTAAAGCGTTACGTATATTCGTTGTTAATTGGTGTGCGGGCTTTCTATTTAACAAAAAATATTTGCATTGTTAAGTATTGAAGAGAAAATAGAAAACAATCAGTGAAAAAAAAAATAAGGAGAAAAAACGAGCCATGGCTCAAGATTTTTTATAAAATTTACCACTTTATAGAGTACAATATACAATGCGGAAGAAGTATTGCGGTGGTTTACTTTACTCTACTTGTAAGACCAGGTTGAGTACTTGAATGTATTTTGGTCATGTTTAGACCAACGAGCGGATAAAAATAGCTAAACAAAAAGTAAACATACGTATAAATATTTAGAAATAGATAAAATATTAAAGGGAAAACTGCAATGTATATAACAAAAAATGTGCCTATATTAAACAAATATTTATATTGATAATAATTTTGTAATTAGCATATATATATATGTATATATATACACATATTCATGTATGTACGTGCATGTACATCCGTGTATATATATAGATGTATAAAATCTATATATACACACACTAAAAAGAGAAATAAATAAATGAAGTCTGAGTATGTGTATGAAACGTGATAGTTTATAATTTTCGTTTTTCCTTCCAAAATTTTCCGGCTTGGTGCATAAAGCTGAAGTAAAAGAAAATCCAACAAACGTACAACAACTTCCCAATCAAGGTTTCTACTCAATTGTATTGCAGATCGATCGCGTGGCGAAAGATTAGAACAAAGCAACAGACAAAAAGTGTTTTGCAACGGAAGGAAGATGGAAAAAAAATAATATAGGCTACAATGAAGGTGTGAGCTAACAGAGAAAAGACAAAAGACAAATGAGTCACATTTATATCCGAATCCTACCTACAAAAGTCTCTGTTACTAAACGGCCTTCGATTTATTCACAGAACGGTTGAAAACCCTGAATTTAAGATTTTCATGAGATCTTTGTTATACTTGGCACGATTTTGGGCTGTGTTGCAATATCCGCAACGGTAATTAGTGGATAATTACAGTGATTGAAATTACAAATTTCCCGTTACCATTAGCAACGGAAAATTGCTTTACAGTTCAATAACGTTACCAAATTCTACTGAATAGCTTATTCTTAAAATAGAGTTACGGTATAATTTTAAATTGCGAATCAATTAGTGAGCATATGTAATTAGTAATTAACGAACACGGTCCGTAGCGAAACTGAGACAGCAATAACTGATTATAGATCATCAATTACGTACTAAAATATCAAGGAAAAATAACACCGTTCTACTAAGCATCGGCATTTTTCCGTTAAATTCATAAGTTGCGGTGAAAAACATTAACTAGACGGTGCTGCCCTCTGTGTGGAAAGATCCTGATCCCGTGAACGAAACAGATAATTAGGCAGGGAGGAGGAATCGGAGAAATTCGGCGCCGGAGGGAGCGACGAACCTAAAGGATTTAACGGAGAAAACTATATCCGTAGCATAGATAGCAAGACACAATAGCCTCTAATCAGCTGTGTTTAACTAATAGCCCACCACCTTTCTTCATCCTTGTTTGATTTCGTCGCGTCGTTCCGTCCATTCGTTCATTGGTCGGTGAGGACTTTGGAATTTGGTTGGGCCGGTAAGGTGGGGGCGGGGAATCGTGGTGGTGGCGGAGAATCGTGGAGGGGGGGAGGAGGAGGGGAAAGAAAAATTTCCCAGCGAGACTGTAGCCTTACAGTCAGAGTCGGGAATTCGTCGAGGTCTCTTGTCCGGCAGACGCTCTCTTTTTTCGTAGGTTAAGAGAGAAAGAGAGATGGCCACGGGAATACAATAAACGATATAGTATATTATCCATAGTGCATCGTCCAAACGAAAAAGTCTGTTGGGGAATTGAAATTTTTTTTTCTAAACGGAGTAAGGATTAAGGATCGATCATAACTGCGCGCGGTGAGGGAGAGTGATAGACACTGTAGAGTGAGTGATTTGCACGTTGTAAATTTGCCACACGGAGTGCGCGTGCATGTAGAGATCCAATTGTGAATAGCGCGATACGTGTGTTGGTACATACGTGCACACTTACACCCGTAGGTACATACCTACCTACAATACCAACATCGCATAGTACGTCCGAGGTGGAAATTGTCGGGGTTATAACAAAAGCTGTACGTTTCTGTGATGGAAGTAGGTTCTTTTGCTCGTCGGTAGGGGCGGGGGGGGGGGTTAAATGAAAAGGATTGAAAAAAAAAGTGGGCACGAGTGACGAATGACGACGCGTTGCCTTTTCTATTTGCCCATATCGCGAGACTGGATGTGTTTTATTTGACACATTTTGAAAACTAGAGAAATGAAAGACTGATCTGATTGGTTGGTATTAAAAAATCAGCCAATCTCCAGCTTTGTCGAAACTATTCCCTTCCGAAAGTTTGAAATTAAAACGCGTCGACTATTTCCTTACGCTTACCGACCGACCGTCGAACTCAACCTCCATATTTACGAACCTTGGCGTGACACACCTTCTGCAATACGTAGTCTATGTATGTGTGTTCGCATAGGTAGATATGGTGCCCCTCTACGTCGAACCGCAACTCGTGGTTCCTTCTGATTTCTGTGATACACGGTTAGAAGCACGAGTTATACTTACGCGAACGTGTGCAATCATTGGTTTGTGAACAGAAAGAAAGCACACAACACGGCTGCGTGTCGCCTGACTGATAAAGTCTTCACCCGTCCAATCGTTTTAGAAAACAATCGAGACCGGTTTTATGAAACAAAAAAGCACAAGTCAAAACGGAGCTTAATACAACTTCACAACATCTATCACGCTTCACTTAACATGCGGAAGTAGGAGTAAACGTGTTTCATACCCGTCGATCAATCGAGTAGTTATAAAAAAAAGCTGTTTCGACTACCATTTCTTTGTATTTGTGCGTATTTTTTAATTTTTTTTTTTTTTTGTTTTTTATTTGTATTCGGTAGACCGTAGATTGTCATACGTAATAACTGTTAAGTGTTGACGGAAAAGGAATATAAATATGACTTGTTAATATACGATGCGGTGTATTTGCAGAATAATTTTTCACCTAGCGCTAACTGCATACGCATACATTATAGATCATATATCCATACATCATATTATATTATGCATACGTTCGTAGCTGTATAACTTGTGATACCGGAATCATGTATGTGAGGCCGTAAATTTCAAATACCTCAAGCTTAACAGTATCCTCCTGTGCAAATGGTTTTCCCGAAACTTTTTTCTCTCAACCACCGCTGTCACTACTTACTTTTACCGTGTGGTGTTCTGGTTCTAACCGATTTTCACCAGGATGCGATTCGCTTCGTCGTTTCGTTTTTCTACACTTTTGCATTAATGCTCTTTAACAATCTCAGACAGTAATATCTGTACGTTTTTACTGTTTTTTACATTTTATGACTATTTCGATTTTTCTCCCTCATCCGTACTTATTTTTTAACAACAACAAAATTACGCCTGTCTATACCAACCGTATTGTATAAATATTATAACATACGTGGTGTTCCACAGTTTTTTGGGAGAAACTTATCGAGAATTGAGCTGGGTCAGCAATGCCAAAATCGTCGTCTAATAAATGGAAGTTTTGGAGGTCTCGTGAAATTTTAATTTTTTTTCTCCCCATCTCCGTTTCACTTACAACATTATTAATAAATCGCCTCCCTTTTGTTCTTCAAAATATACTGCAATTATGTCACACACACACACACACACGCATCCCATGTATGCCCTTCTTTAGTTTTGGGTCATTCGATTATTTTTACTTTTAAATCTGCGACTGCAGTTGGGCACGCTTCTTGTTTATGCTGTTTATCGATCATATTGAACTTGGTAACGTTATCGTAACGATTCATGTTGAGAAAAAACCGTTATATCGCCATTTTCGAATTGTCTGAAATTCATCAATCCGTTATGAAACAAAACACACTCATATTTCGAAAGCTTAGTTCCTTAAAAATCATTGTAAAACTAAGAAAATAGTAAGTTTTTAACCAATGTTTCGTTACGATAACCTTGCCAACTTCAACCTCGTGTCTATTATCGATCGCCAGTGCTTCTTCATATACACTGATATTTATTCTCGCGAATTATTACGTATCGACTTTATACATAATACATGCATGCGTGGTGTAAAAAACAGTTTAACGAAGCCCGTCTAATAAATCACGCAATTCAAATTCAAATTCAAATTCGTCAGTTACATTACGGGATATCTCCTACTTATTTCTACTCTTTTCTCCTTCTTTTCTTCCCCCAATAGAGAATTCGCATCTTACCGAAACGTCTGTTGTAACATTTGAAATTTCTCCTCAGACATGGCATTCCTATACCGCAACCGATTTATCCTAACTTCTCATACTACAGAGCTTTATCACTTCGACGTTATAATTAAAGTGACAATGATCGTAACTACTATCGTCCTCTAGTATCATAATTAAAAGTTATCAACGGCTATATTTGTACACATTTCAATTTTTACAAATATTCGTATTAAGTATATTATTATAATTAAATTAAATCAACACGTGGCGATGGCATCCGTGATAGTCAAGAGCTGTGTTATTTTTAAATATCTCTCTCTCTCTCTCTCTCTTTCTCTACTCTCCTTTATGCATCTTATTCTTATTATACGCAAGGAACTTTGACAAGGAAAAAGTTTTTACCTCATGTTATACGTTACTTTACATAATAATACTTTATTTCTGCAGCAGTGTTTCCAGTTTATAATGAAATTTTAACTATATTTATTTGTAACTGTATATTCTAATCTACGACTATCACGCTTGTAAATTGTTTTAGAAAACGCATAAGTATACATGGCAATAAACGATTAACCAATCCTTATAACTTCTGCTTTGTTGATATTTTTTTTTTGGTTTTTCTTTTCATTTTAGAATCTTTAATCATTCGTTACGTTGTCGATCTTTCCTCTTCTTTTTACGAAGCTTTTAACACATAATTGTAGTAATATTCTTACTGGTAATTCTAACAAAATTTTGTAAAACAATTATTATCAGCTATATACGCACAGTTTGACTACTTCCCGTCAGGTTGTACAAGATTATCACTTAAGGTTTAACCGTTGTTTTTGCTTCAAATTGTTTCAAAGGACTTTCCGCCGAAGCTACGACGAATCTACGGACTTCTTATTTTTACGTTCTTCAATTCTGCTCGTATTTTTCTAATTCGAAGAATATACACTGAAACGGTTTTTTAATTTATTCCTTTTCCATGTGATTTACGTTTTCAAATTATTCACCCAGCTGTAGGTGGAAAATATTTGAATATAAATACCACGCGGAAACAACATAACGAGTGATCAAGCAAGATTTCTGTTTGGGAAAAGGGTTTTGTGATTGACGCTTATAAAAACTATGTTTAGATGTAAATTGTAAGTTCGATGTATGCGTATATCATGGGGATCATATGAAATTGATTGTATGATCTAAAAAAAAAAAAAAAAACGTACACATCACATTTCTCACTTCTTTATACAATTAAGTAAATTCAGAATCCCCCCCCAAATGTGATATAGCCTTTAAAACGGATTTGGTGTGAAAGTAGCGAGAATGATCTCACGGCTAATAATAAGTTGGTCGGCAATGATTGTTTCGTAGAAAAGCGGAAGGAGCTCGAGGAACCACCAAGAAGCAAAAGAAAATCGTCAAGTCGAGTCTGAGTGAAACTGAGGTCGACGTTCGGTCTGATAAAAAGAATAAGGAAAAGGAAAAAGTCGGTAAAGGAAATCCCTGCAGCAAAGCATCGAAGAGAAAGACAGTCATGGAGTGTCCTATCACTAGAGGGGAAACCCGTCTCCCAAAATTAACCCCCATCGTCGACGACTACGAGATAAGCAATCACGTTCTGGGACTTGGGATAAATGGAAAAGTCGTTCAATGTTACGACAAAAAGACTCGAGCTAAATACGCGCTCAAGGTGAGTGACCCTTTTCGAATAATCGGGTGAAAAATAGACGTGGAGAAACAAACAATCCGTGTTTAACACCACGTCTCAAGTTTATGGATAGTGCATACATGTGCGTACATAGGTATGTGCCTACGTCATCTGCGAATGACTCATTCAAACTGGGGTCAGTCTCTTCCCGATTGCAATTAATGAATAATAAAGAGAAACAAAAACATTCCTGCAATGTTTCCACAGATTTGAGGCGAAGTGTTATTACACAATATGTCTGAAACTCATTTTGAGAGAACCTTGAATATCTTTCCAAATGACAGACGACAGTATCGGAATCACGATCTAGATATCTGTAATTCATTATCAATCGAAATTGATGATATTATATAGAGTTGGATCAATCACGGCTGAATCACCTTATGCGAGAAAGGCACCGCGCCATTCCAAATCCATACTTGCTGAAAGCAACATTCCGGTATTGCGTAAGCTGTATGATATTCCGAGTATTCCCTGATTCCTGCAAGTTGAATAGTTATTTTGTGGCTTAGACTCTGACAGCCTTGAAGTAGCATTAATTTGGGAGCTGCGGTCGCTGGGCCGATCGAAAGAACTGCGCACGCGTTGCTAAAATAGCGTGAAATACGACGACGAGTATGATAGTTAAGAAAATCCCCGCCCGGCTCCCACTTCGCGTTTTTTAAGGCCCGTTACGGTCTTTTTTCGTCACATATCACCGATTTTGTGATCGGAGAACCAGCCCACTAACTGATAGAGAGATTCACTGTCTCTGGTTATTGCGAAGATGCAATATTTTAAGATCGAGACGCGGATTCTTCGGTTTCAAACAAACATGGCGGTCCTAAAATCAATGATTTCCTTTTTTCCGCCGCAAGGGCGATATTTTATTGATAGTAATTACTCTCCAATTCGTTGCAAATAGTAAGAAATACCTCACTATAGTGACGGTGTTCGGTTCTGAAAAGTCTGATGAAGGAAAAAAAAAAAAACCGGAACGACGATTCAAATGATTGCGGAACAGCGTTTCGCGGCAAAGCAATAAATATAAAGGTGAACGGGACCAAACTACAGCGAATCTGATCCGCTGTCAGCAATAATTATATTTTGTCGTGGTCTCGTTGAGAATGTGCTTGAATTACAAATTAGGATGGTTTGAAGCGTGTGTACGTATGTACTAAGCAAACAGTCTCACGTAGGAATGCAACCTTCGTATTTCATACCAACTTATAGTACATTATATGCGTGTATTATAACGCAGCGTATATCAGTTGTCACAGACAACTCATAATGCCCACTAGTAATCGTCATGAATCGTTTATATGCTGCTACGGACGGATAAACAAAAGGATATGCCGAATGTATCGACTGCCATTTTATTGTTTCTGCACCAGTTACTTGCTTATGTGTAGGTCACGTGAAAACGGTTGACGTCATCAGAATAGTTGGAGGGATGATACACAAACTTTTTCCGCGCACCGTAAATATTAATTGAATGATTGTTGTTTGGACAGAAGATATATTTGTGTGCTTATATAAATATTGTAGATTCGTGGAATTAACTTGACCTTTCACTGCAACGGAAAGAATTATAAGAACTATCTTGATATCTTTCCGTTCACATTGTTTTTCTGTTCTTCGATTCGCCTGTGTAAACATTACGAGTCATTGTATTCTTCTACGTTTTTCTTCTATTTCTTTAATTGTCTTTCTTATCTGCGGTACGTACGTCAATATTTTTTTCGTCCGTTTTATCAATCGCCGATTTTGAGGAGAAACAATCATGTCCGCGAGTATCGACTTACAAGTCCATCAAGTCACGGTTAATTTCTAGTTTTAGAATAAAGTTCACGGTCAATATCGAGAAGGAAAAAACTGTCCACGTCTTTTTACGGACTTCACGGGAACTTCCAAAGTAGTTGCATGATCGTCTTCCGCTCGAGTAAATATCTTGTATGCGGAACTTCCTTGTACCATAATGATACAGGGAAAAAAAATTGTCATACATTGAAATGATTTCAATTGGGGAAGAAATTAGTGAGAATTATATATTATTCGCCACACGTGGCAGGATCGTTTATGAATGATTATACAAATGAAGTGTTGCAGGAACAGTCTGTTAATGCGATTTCGCAATATATGCGTTACTAGCAAAAAGTAATGCGAATGCCCGAAGCTCCACGTGTTATAGGTATAATCATTGCAAAATCGTTGAATCGATGTTGTACAAAAACATGAACAACAAAAATCAGATTACTCTATTCTTTTCTTTCCCACTGAACTCTTGCCGCCGCATGTAGTCATTCTCGCTCTGTTCCTCGGTGGAAATAACCGTGTGAGAATCCATTATGCAAATTGTATTTACTTTTACAAGCCTATTAAAGAGTATTATTATAAGAATCTTCGAGTTGAATATAGAATACGAGAAGCAGGTAAAGAAACAGGAAAAGAAATCATTCAATCCGATACAATCATTGCTGTAAAATTTTTTTATAATCAGATGGGAATACAGCAAAAGGTAGAGAGTAACATGAATGCTGAAAATTTAACTGAAAATAAGTCAAGACGCAATCTTTTTGACATTCATTGCGTATAATTTGGCTATTATGGAAAAATTACTGTCAACTCTCCTTGTTACGTAACATATATCGGCATGTGTACAAGTTTACATTTATACATGCATATCCGTACATATTATACATACGAATATCTATGTCGAAGAGTGTGAGAACATTATCGCTGTATCCTCTAGACGTAAAACCGTAAAGTCGTAAATGGTATGTGGTATGTGGTTATAGACATTTGCGTTGACGTCGGAAAAAAAATCGCCCATGACTGCAGAACGTTTAATACTTTTCAAACACGTCCAATCCATCTATGTATGTATAAATAAAACACAGTCTTCTGATTTACCGTCACTTGAGTCACGTCTGTATAGGTATAAAGTACACAATGTACTCACGAAAGGCGTACGATCATTTCGCGAAAATACGGTATTGGAGAATGACGTTTTCGCAGTCGCCTTGAAATTTCAAGAAAGAAAATACAGCATGCCAAGATATTACCACAATGCACGCCATGACGTGTATTATCGATAAAATTCGAGTGAATTTGTAGAAAACAGTCGTCTGCATAAAATGAATTATCGTTAGTTGGAATCGATCGGAATTACTATAGATTTTTAACAATTTTAAAACGAAACCTTAAACGAAGCTTCGATATCTAAGCTTTTGTTTACAATAACAGTATTTTCTATTTTTGTATTTTAAATAGATCTGCCCTGCTTACGAATACAATATATTTTATAAATACTCAATGTACGACTATATCTCGTATTGAAATCAGTAAAAAGAGATCGATTTTTGGCCAACCAAAACCTTCTTAAAAACGTGCCCATTATCGTGTAATCAACACTACTTGTACTCGTACGTCATTTCTTTTATATGTCTATTCGCGAAATTGCACTCCACGGAGATAGCGTTATCGTGACGACAGAGGAACCAACATGAAGAAAAACAAAAAAAACTAAATAAGCGGAAACCACCGCGATTTCGCACGAGCGAACGTGATATCATCATGTGATTCCCAATAACTTCGTTTTTACCCTCGATTGATTCATCATTATGGACAGATAAAGATCGATTATTTATAATATGAAAGAGATACATACGTGTGTAGGTATAATGTATAAAAAAGAAATTCACTCTAACACGTAAACTGGCTGTGAAATTTTAATTGAAAAGTAAACTTGCTTGCAAGGTGATGATTTAGGTATAAACCGCATGGGCTGAGGAATGCTCGGAACGTGGTCCAACTTTTTTTAAACCAAGCTCAAGTCCGATGCATATCGACCAAGTCTGCGGTCGTTGCTTTCGTCCGAGTTCATTCAACGCCCAGATTTTGTACCCGGATCTCGAGAACTGGACATTTCTGTCCCGTTTCCCGGAAAGATCGTATGGTTAAAGTAACGTTGACCTAATAAACGTTAAAAAAAAAAAAAAAAAAAAAACAGTATTGTGCAACTTCAGAATAACCGAAGGAGTTGAAATTGCAAAGTATGATGGATTTGTTAATGCTATACTGAGCTTTACTGGATTTAAAAGAATGCTGAAATCTGTAAACAATATGAATTTTCGTGAAAATGCTTGTTAAAATAACGTACTTACGAACTTCAATCCCGTAAAAATTATTTCTCCGGTGCTCTATTGTCGGTGTCATGGATACATAACTAGTTTATATTTTCACCCGATTCTCATTCTTAATTTGTACTCTGGTCGTAAAGCAAGGAAAACAGTGTCATCATTTATACGTGTGAATTGCAGGTATTGCACGACTGTACGAAAGCTAGGAGAGAAGTGGAATTGCACTGGAGGGCCTCCCACTGTCGTCATATAGTACAAGTGAAGGATGTGTACGAGAATACGTACAGCGGTAACAAGTGTTTACTCGTCGTGATGGAATGGTGAGAAAAATATTACAGATCTTGTTAGCGTTCTGCCGGCGTTATACGGTACACAAACATGGCCGATGTCCCATCAAGATCGAGGACAGAATTTGTTACGCAATTTCCGCTCCCCTTAATGTTTCGACGTCCATAATACCGACGTTTTTCGGTCGTGCAGACCTTGGATAAACCTACGTAATAAATTTTTTCAATGACTTCTGAGCTCGCTAAGAAAACGCTGCACCTGAAGTTACGAGGTGGACGTTCTCGTGTCGCCATTTTGTCCGCTCCTTGCATTTCTCATAATGTAAGATATTTCGCTTGCCGTTGAAAATTGTTCATATTTCATTTAATGACTTTTTTTTTCTTTTCAGCATGGAAGGAGGCGAGTTGTTTCAGAGGATACAGGATCGACAGGACGGAGCTTTTACGGAAAGAGGTAATTGTCAAAGTTTTCATGATCTTTGATGTTTTTTGCTGCGTCGTAATATTAACAAGGAAAAAAATAGTCGCGCCCATCTTGTACGGGTTTAAAACACGATTTAAAAGGCTTGCAAGCGTCGTATAATAGTGAGAGAATTTATGTGTTTCTATAATGTGCACGATTTGAATACTCAGCTTGTCACGCTCAGAAATAAATACGTTGGGATGTCGAGTTGCCAACCTTATTAGAGTGATTGATTAATTATAATATGTTTCAGAGGCGGCACAAATAATGTACGAGATATGCATAGCTGTGAAACATCTGCACGACATGAACATCGCTCATAGAGACCTAAAGCCGGAAAATCTACTTTACTCGAAGCCTGGTAATATTATAATCGTATTAATACGTAAATATTATAGGTATAGAGTAGAAATTTCCACACATTCTTTGTGTTTCCTCATAAAAATATTATATAAACTACTCTTCTTCCTGCCTTCTTCTTCATTTATAACACAATTACGCACTACTCAATGCATCATTACTCTTTCATTTACCTTTTGATAATATTTTCAGACATCACAGGAATTCTCAAGCTCACAGACTTTGGTTTTGCAAAGGAGACACATTTGAAAGACACTCTGCAAACTCCGTGTTACACTCCTTACTATGTCGGTAAGTCTCAAAGAACATGACTTGGATACATGATATAATAAGAAATCAAGTAGCTTATGAAAAGTAAATGTTTCATTGTCAAATTTGTTTTTCTTGCAGCTCCAGAAGTTTTGGGACCTGACAAGTACGACAAGAGCTGCGATATTTGGTCACTGGGTGTGATCATGTACATACTGTAAGTAAGAATTACAATAATTCGATTTATCATATTACTCCTATCTTTGAATCGTTATAAATTAACACAGTATAACTACTATACTATGCTATTGCTTTGTACAAGGCGGGCAATCAACCTCCCTATCGCTATATTATCTAATCAGAATGCTTATGATTTCAAAGTGACAACACAGATGTCTGTGTTGATCTTGATATATGTATCCATATATTTTTTCCCTTAATTCATTACATTTTCAGGCGAAATATTCTATCACATCGACATTTAAAACCATCTTTAGTATTACTTAAAGTCTAGGAGAAGTTTGACCACGTTGTTTTCTCGTTTCAGGCTCTGTGGTTTTCCGCCTTTTTACAGTAACCACGGCTTGGCTATTTCCCCTGGAATGAAGAGAAGGATCAGGCTTGGTCAGTACGATTTCCCGGCACCAGAGTGGTCGAACGTTAGTCAGGATGCGCGTGATCTGATCAAGGAAATGCTGTGCACAGATCCTGCTCAAAGGCTACACATCGATCAAGTTATGCGGAACAAGTGGATTTCGGTAAGAGTGACGAAACAATCTAAAAAAACATGGTTAAAAGGCTATGGTGATCTTGCTTTTCATATCTCATTAATCTCTGTTTATTTTCTTCTTCTTGGCGATGTACAATAGAAGCACACGGAAGTGCCAGCCACTCCGCTTCACACTGGGCGAGTGCTTCGCGAAGGAGAGGAACTCTGGCCTGAAGTGCAAGAGGAAATGACCAGATCCCTTGCTACGATGCGAGTCGACTACGACACTGCAGGGTTGAAGCAATTGGACAACACGAATAATGCTTTGCTGGACAAACGCAGGCGTGCCCGGCAGGCTAACACCGTAACGCCACCGTCGAACCCGACGCCAGCTTCCTAGAACAACGCCTTAATTCGCGCCGGGATAAGAGACGACAGTAATCGCAAACGTATTATTACGTTTCTTCCTAGGTTCGTTGGTTACAGTCTTTTAACGGTTAGGATTATGTTCTAACAATTTCATACTTTAGTATAGAAAAGAAAGCAAAACAACTGAGGAAAGGAAAATAATAATTATTATAATATTATAATACGAAGCTATATTACAACAAGAGCCGACGAACAAATTATTATTTCAAACTTATAACGGCGTGTTCTTCAGTTAGTTGTGCACACCGTGGATAAAAGAGACTAAGTGAGAGTTAATACACAATCGAATTTGAGAACGAAATTTTTATACATGCATATACATATTTTTACATATTTAACTGCGTGTTTACGTCTATCGAGACGATAACGAGATACGGGCTAACCGTGTGCGAATGCTAAATATTTCCTTCAACTCTCTTTGATCGTGACTGGAAGATGGAAGAGACGTATCGATTTTTGCGTTTTGACTGGTCGCGAGGGATATCCTTGAAGAATTATATTGTAAGCAAAATTTCCAACATTCTAAGACTAGTCCAGACCTCGAAATCTACTTTTTTCCGCTGTCCGATCGTCGAGAGAACATTATCGGGTAATTGGAACGGGAAACTGGAAGTCACATGACGTGGAATCTGGTGTAAAGCAATTTTTATTAAACTTAAGAAATATCTCTGATATCATTTCAAATAACTCTCGAGAAGATTCGAAAATCCCGTCCCGTAGATTCAGAGTTTTTTGGAAAGTTTTGATAAGCTAGAAAAAAGGAATTGTCATGAGAATTTAGAACTTTGATATACGTGCAACCGAAAGAGAACTTCCGTTTTGAAGTCTTGATCGTAGGAATTATTTTCTAGGTGTGAGTAATTGTTAGAGTAACAGATGAATGAAAATATATTAGTCAAACCGAACATTAAGGTGTTTCCGACATTTTTCTGTCTTTGACAGAGCGAGTAGTGTTCGGAATTCTGACGCATCAGGCTAACTACAAACGAAACTAATCATTGATTTTGTGTAAATGATCGCATTGTTTTCACGTATTCTAACTTTCTTTTTTGAGAAATGTACAACTTTTGGGGTTTTCCCTCAATTACATACATTTCAATCTTATTAAACGTTTAAGATAAAATAAAAAATGACGGATTTCAAGAGCTCCGTGGTTTTTACATCACTAGTGAATTCGAGACTCTTCTTAAAAGAAGGGAAATATCTTTGAGGTACCGAAATTTCTCAAGAAAATTTTTAAGAGGCCACTGATATTCCCTATAAGTACGAAATGTCGAGGCGAACGTATAACAATTAGCATAATGTACTACTTGAGTATTAATTCAGAACGTCAATGAGAACAACCATTTGCAGTAGAAAACCGCTTTACACTTGAATATTATATTTTACGTATTCATTCATACATTGAAGATTCTTATCCCACAGAATAGGGAATCAGACAGATACAAACATACACGTATATACTGAGAGATAGTTTTTCTGTAATAACAAATAACGAGAGCCTAATAGGTGATATTTTCAATTGAAAAGTATTGTAAAGCGAGGAATATATCATTCGGTACAAACTTTTGCTAATGATGGAGGTAGAGATAAGGATAAGCAAAGAACAAACTAAAGGAAGCAAAGAAAAACGGTGCTGATATTAAAAAAATAAATTATACTTGAAGATACATTGTGAAATCGTTACGAATGCGAGTTACAGAAGTGCCTAAACTGAATTTTTTCAATCTGAGAGTGCAAGGTACAAAGGAAAAAACAAAAAAATTGGAACTGCTTTTCAATGCTTATAAATAACGGTGACAGTTTCATTTCAATTTCATAAAGTAAAATCGTGTTCATTAATAGAAAAATAAAAACCTTGCAAAAAAAAATCCGGAAGACGATTCTGTAGGATACCTCAACCTATATATCTATCTAAAAAGCCTACGCTGCGCTAAGTGAATCCGTTTAGAAGTTAAAGAGCTACCGATCAATCGAATCGCATAAAGGCAGTGCTTAGAATATACTATCTAGGTATATTATATGTATATTTTTTAACCGTTCTTATGACTGAGGCTAACTACGACTAAGCTGTCTAGCGCATTTAATTATATACATACATTATTATAGTCGGATATGCTCACACGTCAATTTAGGTAATAATCGTAATGATAATGATTATAAATTGTTTGTTGAAAATATAGGCATATATCTCTATTTGTCGTCAAATACGATCGTTCATATATAATATTATATCCTGTTACTGGTTGCGTGGTTGAAAATAGAACAGTAGTATAAAATCTATATAAGGAAATAGGATAAGTGATAAAGAAATTAATAATAACAATAGTACACAATGATTAATATTTTGCTGAAGTTACAATATCGATAGTATGCTAGACTATTGTTTTTTTATTTCTCTCGATAGTCCAATTCACCAAACAATAATATTTTTAGACTTGCGTGCATGAAATACATGAAGTTTTCATAAACTGAAAATAACGGGTCACAAATTGAAGATTTTTCATTTTTTCGTTGTAGTTTGCCGTTTTTTACGGCCTCGCGTTCCTACACGGCATTCCGCTTGTTGCATTTGGTAGAACGAAGAAAAAATCCAGAAACTCATAGCCAAATACATGGCTTTCCATCTCTATTTCAACTTTGGCCAAACTACTTAATTTAATAACTTAGGTGACTATATTATTCTATTTTAAGTTGTTAAGAATATAAATAAATACTAGTAGAATTTAACATCATCCCTTTCAATAATATTATTTTTATTTTATTATTCCTCATTTCTCCTTTGCTTCATTCTCTTTTTCTGCTTGACCTCGTTTATTATTATTTTTATCAATGCGAACTTTGAAGAATACGCTGCATGGCAGAAGTTTTGAATAATACTTTGCGAACACTTAATACTTCTACATCGACCTACTTGTACCCCTCGAAATGAAACTCGTACGGACTAATTGTAATGATTTGTCGTACTCTGTGCGAGTGTTATTTTTTGCGGATCAAGACTTGGGTTAGAGTATGAGAAAGAGCTATACCTCGAATCTGTAATTAATATATATCTGCAAATATTTTAAAACAACTTCGAGATACACATAATAATATGATTAGTAAGAATTTGATATGAATAATAGTCTGATGTAAACTTACTTGTTATCGATTACTATAATAATGTATTAATCTTTGTGATCATCACTTGTCTAATATTATAGAAATATATAGGTATATATTAATCATTACGTATCATTATGTAGAATGGAAAGATATCACGACAGACGACGTAATCAATGTCATTGCAAACAATTAATTTTCATGCAACTGAGTTCTGAATACAACACAAAAATTTTTCCTCGCATTATTAATCGCGCCAAAATGTTGACACTTAAAAAAAGGTACACAATCTTACGTCTGTAGTAACCTTATCCGTCGTCATAGCTAGGCTGTTGGATTATTACTTATACAAATTATAATATTATACTTATACTTTAATCAAGAATAATAAAAATGCATTTAGTATGTCATATTTATTTTTGATTTTTTTTGTTTCGATCTACCATGACCTCAGACTGTAATATTGTACCTAAAAACTAGTTTTTGAAACGCCAGTGGATAGGCAACAAAACCGGCCTAGCCGTAATTTATTTCTTGATTGCCGGTCCACAGGCGCATACCTAATTTGTTAAAAATTTATTCTCTGTATAAACATTTTGAAAAAATTTCTGCTGTTACTCTAAACGTATCCAGAAATTATTTCGATAATAACATCATACGCTTGACTGTAATCATTGGCATATTGATTTGATCAGGCATATTTATTTAGCCGAGTTGAAGTAAAACGCCTGTGATGCTGCAAGCGGAGATACCGGAAAGCGGACGAGCGTGAAGCCGCATATCCGACTTCTGCGCAGGCGCCGACTCGTTCCATTGATGTGCAGGGATTCATTCATCGTCGAGCTTACGGGCCTCTGCCGCCGCCGCGCGCCGCCAGACGAAGAGAAGTTGACCTGGCACCCCATGACCCGATCGCTGACCCCCCGCGACGAGGCTTGGCTACGGTACTTACCGCATGTATCCACGGTATAGAACCCTATTCGGTCAGTCGGAAGCGTTCGCTTTCGTTGCGATTGATTTATAACGGAACTTGTGTGTACACGTGCACGTATTTTCACCGTCCACGCCACATAGCTTATTATATATCTAATTAACAAACGGTTTGTCTTCAGACAATCGTTTTACCTGTAATTGGAATTTTTTTTAAACAATAAATTTAAAAAAAAAAAACCATACGAAAATAAATATCGAGATATAACTATACGAACTTATAATATTTGTACGAGAAGTAACATCAAAGAACCTATTATAGAATCTTGGTGATCGGTCAATTAAGTAAACGTATTTTTAGTTAACGTTTCGACCCGGATATGGGCCCTCCTCAGAACGATTTATTTATTTAACTGTCAAGAACAACAAAAAATTTTTTTTATAAATAATAATACTAGAAGTAATCAGACATTAAATATTGTAGATGTAATACTCTTAGGGCTATTATATATTATTGGTTAGTAAGAACATTTTGAATAATTGAAAAAAGAATGGCTTTAAGTGTTATTTACCTTTTTTTATAAGTAAGTGGACTAAGATGTAGTCGAATTCACAATTTACAATTAGTGGAGACAATGTTCTTTGAGTGACGGTAGTCAATGTCAATCTTCTAGTTATTTTACATGTAGGAGTTAATAGTTGGAACTCATTAATTAAAAAGATTAAAGAACTATGTTTCTTCACAGTCAGTATGTCAACAGGTGAATAACGACTGATGGGAGAAACAAATATGATCCAGAGTGAAGGTCACACCAATTCCGTTAATCTTAGACAAGATGTTGAACATTTAAGTAATATTTACAAACCTCTAATCTCCGCCCACACAACAAATATTGTTTAACCTTAACTAGATACAAAAAAATTTTTTGTCCCCATAACACAGTTCTTTCTACATAATTTTTTTCACAAAATATTTATTGTTTTTCTGTATAATTGTTTATATTAGGTTCACCTTCACTCTGGATCATATTTGTTTCTCCCATCAGTCGTTATTCACCTGTTGACCCAATCGGTTCAACCAACAATAATTTTTGGTTAGACATGTGGAACATAGTCATAAAGAGCCTACCTCCACTTCTTGGACACTTGCAAATTAATTTTACTGCTAAAAAGACCTTCTTTAAAAACCTTTTAACACAATGACATACTGACTGTGAAGAAACATAGTTCTTTAATCTTTTTAATTAATGACTTCCAACTATTAACTCCTACATGTAAAATAACTAGAAGATTGACATTGACTACCGTCACTCAAAGAACATTGTCTCCACTAATTGTAAATTGTGAATTCGACTACATCTTAGTCCACTTACTTATAAAAAAAGGTAAATAACACTTAAAGCCATTCTTTTTTCAATTAATCAAAATGTTCTTACTAACCAATAATATATAATAGCCCTAAGAGTATTACATCTACAATATTTAATGTCTGATTAATTCTAGTATTATTATTTATAAAAAAAAATTTCTGTTGTTCTTGACAGTTAAATAAATCAATCGTTCTGAGGAGGGCCCATATCCGGGTCGAAACGTTAACTAAAAATACGTTTACTTAATTGACCGATCACCAAGATTCTATAATAGATTATATACGAGGTCGAGAATTCTTATTCATCAGTATAACATCAAAGAACATAACAATCCTTCTTAAATTTCAATATCCCGTATTCGTAAAACAGTATATATTGTATAACAAGGAGGCAAACTTTGTCTGTTCGGTCCGAGCGTATGCTTGACGAGCCGAAGACGAATATTGCAAATAGGCGAGACGAAAAGACCGTTGTCACCTTGGTGCACGCGATTTTGTATACAACGAGAGTATATTCCGCGTTTTTTCACGAAGCAAGAATTGCGGTTAGGGTCGCGTAATGTAAGATTTGTTCGCGACAGCGCGTACGCGCTGTACAGAAAGGACCACTTTTAACTCCTAGGACTTGGAAGTAGTCTTTTCTATACTCGGCGCACGCGCATTCGCAAACTCACTCGACCGTCACAGAAACGGATATACCTTGTATACGGAGAACACGCATGGAAAAACGCGTAAAACATGCTCTGGTCATATACATGATATTATATAACTCAAGCATGTTTTGTACAAGTTTAAAATCCCACTCGCCTTTGACCCGTACGCCTGTTCACCTACGACTAATATTGCAAACTTACGCTCAGCCCGAAAGACCGATTTTGTCTCCTCGTTAAACAACATACTATTCTTCCCCTTGAATATCAGAGGTTCCGCAAACTTCGCTGCGTGTATACGATGAATCAGACTTTCGGTGATTCGATCAAGCTGCGGGGAAGTCACAGTTAGATGAAAGCTGATAGCGAGAAAAATGAGGATAGAAGAAACAATGGTAATTATTTTCGCGCGCATCATTATCGACGGAGGTGCGGGGAGGAGTGACACAACCAATGATCTAGCAGTCGGTCGAGGGGGAATATCGTTTCGCGAGGCATCGCGGAAGGTGCGCAAAAGGGCCACGGGCGCGCTGGGGGGGGGGGAGGGGGGGAGAGATACGGGTCCACCAGACGCATCGGTGCTTGAGCCGTGAGCAGCATGGCATGCCGGCAGCAGGCAAACAGCGTCGTGCGTCGCTTCGCGCCGGGGAGAGCGTGACGAGGAGCCGAGCGAAGCGGCAGAGAAGCATCAGGCGATAGGTATTTCGTATTCGGTCTCCGGCTGTTGCAGCGAACGGACGTGTGTTGATCGCGCGACGGGCATCACGGCGTTCGATAATTTTTTTTTTTTTTATCATCACTTCCTTATCCTAAATACTTACTTGCACAAAATTTTCAAACAGCCTCTAGTTGGATCTCATCGCTGTCGACGATTGATTCTTATCAAAATTATTTTGTCGACAGTCACACGTGTGTGCGATGTGTGTTTTTTTTTAAAGAAGGAGCAGTTTTTTTTAAATCGCAGTAATCGAATCGTACTTTTATTTTACTTACCTTCAACGTTATTCCAAATTGGATTCCCTTTTTGCCAACCATTTTATTTTCTTAAAATTTTGTTTTACCCTTGCTTCTGACGTACATTTGTGAAATACGTATAAGTTGAATAATTTTTGTGGTCAATCGGTCATTCGCACATTGTGTCCATATCGATGAATTATTGTTACATACTTACAATATATTTGTTAAACTTGTGTGTGTATAATTCATAAATCTGCAAGAAATTGAGAGGCACGTTACAATAGACATGCGCACGTGGTAAATATTATTATTAACATCAACTGTATTCGCGTTCTACTATTCTTTTATACGATGGTTATTATTATATTTTGTTTACTCAAATCGACGATACGATTATTACTCGCCTAAGGGAGGCTGCGTTATTTGGAAAATATCTGTCGTGTTGTTTATTGCAAGTATACTCGGCTACTCGAATACTTCTTGACTTTTGCTATATACCATTTATGTACACGCGATTTCAAGAAGAAACAAAACTAAGATGTTTACGCCTCGCGGCCGAGCGTTTGTTTACGCTCTTCTTCCATTCAGACCGATCTTTTAATACTTCCTGTTACTTGTTTTTTGTTCCCTTCTTTTTCTGGTTCACAGTACGGTACGGATTATTCTCCATCCAATTTTCTTTTCGTTTTCTTTATTTAAAAAAAAAAAATTTTCCCCCGAACCTCGAGACGATTTGGAGTTTATAGATTCGCCGACAGTTTTTCCGTTGCTTGAAAATGAGACGAAAATAAGAACACTTCTTGTTCTGTCGCAAGTTCAAGTCCTGATAATCAAATACTTTGTCCTTTCTTCTCTCCTCTCCTCGCTCAGCTAACACGTCTGATTAACTCCATAATTACAGATCGATTCGTTATACGGGATTGCAGCAACGATCCGTTGATGATAACAACGACATAAACGAGACACTTGCGGTGCAGAAAACTAAGAATAAAACAAAAAAAATAACACCATAAATAACGATAAACAAATAAATAAATAAAAATTAATTAACGGCGAGAGCGCTCGTCGTTTGGTTCATTCTTTTTTTGTTGTTCTTCAATTTCTCCCTGGAAGAAAAGTGTCAACGCACCGCGTTCGTTGGTCACCGCAAGAGACAATTGAGTGAATATTTCGTGCTTCGAAGAAGAGTGAAGAAAATTTACTCTCGTCATCATGGGGACCAGAACTTTGCTCATTGTGTATTTTCTCCACGCCGTCGCAGCGTGCGGTCAATGTGAGTATGAAGACGTTACACACATCTTACCTCTGATATAGGTACAACACTATATTCCATCTATCAATGTCTAGTTCTCACCCTATACGTCCGTCGCATAAAACCATTACTCAGGATTTTTGTGCATGACAAATTGTTCGGTTTTGAGACGTCATATATCGCGATGATACAGTGCGAGGTGATTGAATGCAACATGTGCAGAAATTCATTTCACGTGAAATCAAGAAGCTCCAAAAAAAAAAAAAACAATGAAAACGAAATCTCAGCAACGTGCGGTTGAAAAAATAAGTAATCCCCGTTTCAAAGATTCAAAGATATTTGTGTGGTACGGTATTTAGCGATGTGAAAAGAATTGATTCGAAATTCTGATTTTTGTACACTCGTGTCAGTCATTGCGAAAGATTGACGTCATTCTTTACACCGATGACGTCACGTTGCGTCATTTTTCTTTCACTCATATTTTCAAATTCGCAAAAATACCGTAAGCTATGCGTATATGCGACTGCATACGTACGATCTTGTGTAACAAATATTGAACACATCGTATATACAGGAAATGCAGATTCTTGAGAAAAATTTCATGCCTATTATTACTAGGAAATTGTAGCGAAACGGGTTATCGTTACTGTAACGGTTAAAATGTTTTTGGAATTGCAGGAAAATGTGGTAAGAGTAACTATTCAGTATGATTGTCGTAGTCGTCGATACCATATTTATTTCTGGTTATTGCAACATTGAATCCATTCGTTTTTTGTTAGTGATTAAATTCGTTTAGTTAAATAACGTTCATACAAAAATATGATTCAAAAATATATATATATGCGTTTATAATGTCGTTTGTAGAATTACGATAGGTTACGATTATTATTATTCACGTTCAAAATTCGAGTCACCTGTGCACGTTTATTCGAAATCCGTCCCTCAATATATATACGCGTAAACTACCGCGACTGAACTTCCATTTCCGAAAGTCGTTAAGTTCAGAAGTATTTTCGGAAACGTTGGGAACCCAGAGGCAGCGCATTTGGGGGCTCGTCGATTAAGAAACATCCCTCCCTCTGTTTCCCCGCGGCATTGATCAAACATATTTTTACATAAGCATATAATATAGCACAAGGTATAAAATCGTGAATCCGTGAAGTAATTCCTATCCTCTTATCGGTTCTCTTATTTCCCCGAACTGCACTTGGATATTATAGATCATATTGAAGTTAGTAACGTTATCGTAACGATTCGCCATTTTGGAATTGTCTGAAATTCAGTAAAATGTTATAAAACAAAACACACTCGTATTTCGAAATCTTAGTTTCTTAAAAATCATTGTAAGATTAAGAAAAACCAGTTTCTTTACTCGTTTCTTTACGATAACGCTATATTAACTTTAACCTTCACTAACGCTGCAACTTCACAATGATTTCGAAGTTGACTTTGAGTTTCATGTTTATTTTTTTTTTTTTTCATCTCGGATACGGTTTACATTATTTATACGGTCCATTGGATTTCAGACCATCCAAAACCTGCGGAATAACGACTTTTAACGTTACAAACTTCAACTATGCAGAGATACGAATTGTGTGTAAAGAGAAGAAGAGAATTGAATGAACTAAAGAACCAGTATATATACATATATGTATAGGTTAGGACGTGTATACGTTGAAGGGAAAGGGAATGACAGAAAAGTGAACGGAAGTGGGGCAAGAAAGATTTGAAAATCTGAATGGAATTCCGAAAATCTTTGTCCTCTTATTATACCTGTTCGTAAAAACGTTTATAGAGGCGGGCGGTAGAAGCGTTCACTTCAGAGTATAACAAGTATGTATAACACAGCGGCATGTACATACCTATTACAGGTGGATTATGGGTATATGCGAGTTTGAATGTACGTATACATAGAGAGTGAGAGAGTGAGAGAGATAAAAGTAAAGGCAAGGGAAAATACTACTTGATCTTTCTAAACCGCTTCAATGGCATGTCTGTGTGTACGCCCCTGTCGGTTTGTGTCGGTTGAAGGGACACAGGAAGTTTGTCCCTTGAGGGCTGAGGACGAAAGGACGAAAGGATCGTAGGACAGGTCTCACTTTGTCCTCTCTCTCTCTCTCTCTCTCTTTGGATAACTAAAATTAGACGCTCGTAGAAAAAGGAATTATAAGGAGAGGAGAGGAAAAACGTCGTTAGGGCCGTGTTAGAGATTTCGGTTTTTTTCTTCACCACTCCTGCGGCGAAAGGAGAAGCCCAGGATGAGGGGGAAATGGGAGGAGGCGAATTCGTCCTTCTCCCAGCCGGAATATCTCAGGTGTATTTTCTACCTGACCCACACAAATCAATGTCCGCGTGAAGGGAAGGGTCGTTTCTCTTTTCGAAAAATTCACTCTCTTTCCAACGTTCTATACAGGCGAAGCACGCCGTGCAACGACCATTAACCTGCATTAGTCCGGTTTACCTACTCCATTATATCTATCACGCACTTGTTGGGAAAATATGTATATTTCCTTTTTATCCTACACTGCATTCTGCACCTGACCTTCGGGAATTTACCGCTCTTGTGTATAATATCGTACTTTATGTACCTAATGTATGCTTTGCTGAATGGAATGAAACTCCGGTACCTGAAATTCAGACCTTTGCAGGTCTGTACACGGAATATTTTACGCAAGGTGTAAGAACGGCGCATCGCTGTTGAGAAAATTTCTTACATTCCAGAAGCTGTCCACGAAGATCTCGTTAAAAATATTGGAATTGTAAAGAAAGGCTCGTACGTCGATGATTCGTTTGAAAAATCTTTTCGAAATATCGTGAAAATCTACGGTAGGTTTGTTCAAATTCACTTTACAACGGTTAATTTTATTAAAAAGATCATTTTCCGCAAATACACTGACGACGAAACACTTTCATTTTTTTTTTCCTTGTATCAAATTGGCACCGTTGAATACTTTATTTCACAACAATGTACCGATATTCATTATCGTTTAAGCTAATGCAGGCAACGTTGAATTGACTACTGAATAAAACAATTAAAATAAAATTTGTTTTGTCAGTGACTTTGTAGAAAACAATCTTTGCAGCATACGAATATTACGGTTCGACAAATATTCTCAATGCGATTACCCGCTAATAAGATTAATAAGAGATACGGTTCGTAACAAAGCAACCTGCTCAATGAATGTGAATATTTAAAGAAATGGGATCGGAACGGGGAAATTATACACGTGCCGTATGATGACTGTAAACTTGTTTTTTGAGTCATAATAATATCGACTACTGCGAATGACTCACTGTATAGTAATCCCCGGGTTTATTATACATGTATATGCATATACGTACACATATGTGAAAGATACCTGTAGATTGAAGAAATGATAATTCGCGGTATTTAATTACGACCTTGACCTCGTCATAGAACCTGTTAATTGAAAAGTTGGTATTTACAGGTGTATTACTCACCATTGATTCTTCTTTATACAATATCGGGTTATACCTGAGTAACGATATGTTACAGTTGGAAGAAAAAAGAGAATAGAAAAAGAAAAAAAAAAAAAAAAATTGTAGAGATCGTTTCACTTCGACTACAAAAGAAGAAGAAGAAGAAGGAAAAAAAAAGTAAACCATACTTTGCGGAAACGAAAAAGTAGACATCTCTCGCGCCGCGCAGTTCTGAGTCATTGTCGCGTGAATTTTTGGCAGAGAGATGTTTTTTTTTTTTTTTTTTCTTTCGCCGACGACCACCGAGATTGCAATTTAACCTAATTTTCGCGCTCCTCGACTATTGTCTCAATGTGCCTGATGAAGGTGGGAGACATCCTATGTGTATTTTAAACTTTCGAGATATGTGCTTGAGTCTCGCGGTGCTTTTGAGTCGCTCAAATATCAGTCCTATGCCTGCCCAACCGCACCGAAATAAATCTCCTAAGTCGCCACCGAGACGCTATTTATATACACACATGTAAGGTATGTCGGCGTACATATATATATATATATATATATATATGTATAAATACAGGCTATTGTAGGAGGAGAAAATAAACGGGGTGACGCGATTTAATTAACCTAATTCATTACCGCAATTACAGTCATCTCGCGAATAGAACACCTCTCGTAAAAATGTGTTGTACGAAATTATTATTATTATTGTTGTTATTGTTATTCGAAATTTTTAAACCTCGAAAATAAACCGGTAGAAATTTTTATAATTACGCCGTTGTTGTTTCTACATGTATAATACGATACAGTTCTTAACTCTTTTGAGTCACACATTATTTTGCTGGGTCAACTTTTATATCAAGATGTTATCGTATGGTTTTTCGGATCGCTGTTTACGAATCTGAAATTACATTTTAAAAGTTGAAGATGGTGGATCCAATATGGCGGATAAAGATTTCAAATCTTATCAAATCTGGTCGAAAAACTCTATGCAGTGGTTCTTGAGGTCGCTGATGAAAAATGTGAAATCAAATTTCAAAAATTGAAGATGGCGGATCCAATATGGCGGATAAAGATTTCAAATCTTATCACGTCCGGTCGAAAAACTGTATGCAGTGGTTTTTGAGGTCGCTGATAAAAAATCTGAAATCAAATTTCTAAAATTGAAGATGGCGGATCCAATATGGCGGATCCAATATGGCGGATCTAATATGGCGGATGAAAATTTCAAACCTGATCGAATCTGGTCATAAAACTCTATGTGGGCGTTTCGGGGTCGCTGATTGGATTCGCTGTACCGGATTTTCAAAATATGATTTCAGTTTCGTAATCAGCGACCCCAAAAACTTATACTTTATGTAAGACGTGTATATTCGTAGAGAGGTAACTTTCTCGGAAATGAATTATTCCTTCAATTTTCACGTTTTTTTTTTCAATCAAGTTGTTTCTAACAATAACAATTTACATTACATTGCAATAATTACTCTTCAGTATTGAAAATCTATCAGTATACTATCAGAAATAGCAAAAAACCGCAAAGAAATATGTTGAAAAGTTCTCTAGATATGCAAAAAATTGTGTAGAAAACAAGTCAAGTTGTATTATCATTCTTTATAACCATATATTGGGTATAGAAAATGAAAATTAGTTTCGTAGCTGTACAACGAAAAAATATAGTACATCAGTAAAATTTGACTCGGTAAACATTATAATTCAAATTGAAAATTTTTTTTTTTTATGTTTCCGTGGAAAAAGCGACACAGTGAATGAATGCTTACGTGTTGAAAAAATTGTCCACTCATTTGCATTCAGTGTACGTATATATGTGATATACAGACGCTTATCGTGACAACGTAATCTCCGAAACGCTGCAGGAGTCCTTTCGTTGCTCCGTGGAATATGGCGAACGGATGCTGGAGTAATTCGAGGATCGGGATGATTCATATCTCTCCATTCTATGCGCGTCTTGGGCGTGTATAGGTTTAGGTAGAGGTGGGCATACGTACAGCAGACCGGAAGGACAGATGTGCCACGGTTTAAAACGCTTCTCCTTTTCTCCTTTTTTCAATTTTTTTTTTTTCAGCCCTCCGCGCACGTAAAAATTCGGGTCATTCAATCGATGAAGATCTCGATTATGGTATACTGCATATTGGACAAAAACGTATTATGTGTTATACTATAAAAACTTAATCAGGCCTAAGTTTGTAACGTTATCGTAACGATGCGTGTCTAGAAAAGCACGTTATTTTGCAACTTAAGAATTACCTGAAATTTAGTTAACCGTTAATAAAGCATCGACAAACAATTCAAATTTTGTAAATTCAATTTCTTCGGTTATTATAATGGTACGTAATAGTAATTTTTGTTTTCTTACTAACTTCAGCCTTGTAAAACTTTTTGGAGATTGATGAGTGAGATTGATAATGAAAGAAATTCCTTCGTTTTCCTTGTGTCTAAATTTGTATAAGTATTGTTAACGCTTGAACAACATTACATGTATTATATATGGATTTAAAACAAAAACTTGAAGTGTAAATTATATGTCAAGTGGGCAAAAGGTGTTTTCAATTTAAACGTCGATCCAATTGTTTATGAAATTGAGCTTTGAAATTAAACTTTAATAAAATCGAAATATGCACGCTTTGCATGATATCAAATTGATATTGGTTAATAACATCATATAGCTAATATAAAATTACCAATAACGATACAAAAACGCCGTATAAACACCGTGTATAAATAATCTATTATACTGTGAAATGATCGAAAGATTATCGGTGAGAGATTTTTCGTTCGGACGATCAAAAGAAGGATCGAGGAGGGGCTTTTAATCCCGTCGGGTCTCCAGATCCGTAGCGTGTGGTCTGATGGGTGTCTGATTACAGGAAGTACTTTTCCTTCTATTCTATACCTACCTACCTTAGACACTTGCATACATATATATATACACATATACCTTACATCGTGTCGGAACATATTCTTCTACACATGGCCGAAGATACTCCGAGCCTTGAGTCGCGTTAAAAAAATCTCTTTATCGGGGATCGGATCGATGTATACTTTTTATTTCTTTCCTTCATTTTTCTACAGCTTAGAATCGATTTTGACACGAAAAATAACCGATTGTAATTACATAATAATAATAATAATAATAATAACAACAACAACAACAACAATACAAGTAAATATATAATTGATGTAATGCAATTATATGTACGGGTGTATATATATATACATATCGTTTGTTTCGCGTCTGCAGATCGACGCCATTATACTGTTTTAGCAGTGGTAATAACTCGAGAGTTAACAGACTGTTAAGAGCAGGTATATACATAAGGAAGTCTAGCGCATTGTTCTTTAGCTTCGCCTGCAGGCGGGTATATAAGCGGTAAAAGTAGACCGATAATATTTCTTCCTTTATTATCCGCGGATGATCTTGATCGTTGGGAAAAATTAGAACCCGCAAAGCAGTACACACATTTTTCAACTTGTATTCTACCAATCGCGATTTCGATCTTCGTTTCCTTGTAATATCATGTTTTTTTGTTTTTTTTTTACGGATATTTGTACGGAAAGAATACACAAAAAAAAAAAATTTGCCAAGCGGAGATGAAATATTACCGTAGTTGAAGGAATTCATTGATCAATAAATGTAGAATAACGCCCGCGAAACGTTGTAGAATAGAATAAAAGTATTTGAACTACCCATGCGGAGAGATTTTCTGTTAGGATGTGAATCCTCGTTAAATTCTATGCTCAAGGGGATATACATTCGAGGGTTTATTTTACATCCAGGGGGACGCAGAGACGCGACGACCCTCAACAAAGAGGGGATATTTTCTGCAGAGGACGCACAACAAAGGCAGCTATAATATATCGCTCTTGGATCAAGATGCTTACCAAGTATCATGTATAAATTACGAATTGATCCTCGAGGTTGAAGAGACCAATGCTTATTGGGGGGTCTTTTGCTGAGCACGGTGTGGTCCTCCTCCGACAATTTAATTTAAGAGAAAACGTGAGATTTTCTTTTTTTTTAAATAAGGTTGAGAATGGTGAAGATATTTTTTCGGTGCTTCTTTTTTCACGCAACTTCGAGATTGACATGTAATACTCAAATTGTACCTTATACGCGACTTGCCGATGAAACGGCATAATGAGCAATTTAGCAATTTAGTTTTTCAGCTATTTAGCCGAGGCATGCACAAGCGATAATTTATCATCAGTCAACGATACGTCATTGTTGTGTGGGCTGTGGTCTGTTATTGATATGCTAATGTGGTCGGCATATTACGGTCCGTATGTATTTAGTAAATCTACGCATAGGAAATTATCGCTGCAGCAGTAACACTTGCCGATTTTATTTATAGCAATAAACGCGATAAAAGGTATAAAACGAAAAACAGAAATATTGATATAATATCATTTGATTTACAGGTGGTGATAATATCGTAATCGGTTGAATTTAGTTATAAAACTAAAGATGGTACTAAAAAAAAGAACGACAAAACATTATCTACTTGATTATGTATTCGCATTTCGTATAATATCTTTATCTCGATCTTTATCCAGCAGGTCAAAAATGAGGGTTTTTATTAAAAATTCCCAGCACTCTGTTAAAGCTGACGTGATAAATTCGTTTAAAACGAGTACAGAATTTTTGTGGGTACGAAGACGTATAATGTATAACGTAATTTATATGTGTGACACGGTGTATGTATACCTATGACACACGTGCTCACATAAGTGAAATGAAAGACAATTTCTTTGCCCGAGCTTGCCAACTCCTTAGTATATAGGTATAACGTATTCCACAATACATGGTTGTTTGTTATTGAACACACAACGTCGATTCGAACTGGGACTGCGGGGAAAATATCATATTCGAAAAAAAGACGTTGATGCCGGTGTTCGAAACATTTGAATTTAACGTTATCCACAAAATTGTATACACTTATCGTTGCAGGTCCCTTCTTCAAATTCCAGACGACAGATGTTTCATTGTCGGTCGAATAACTTTACCGCGAAGATATGTTATAAAAGTAGGTATTAATGGACGATATGTATGTTAGGTTAGGTTGTGCTAGAATTATTTGCGCACCTGGGAGGAATAAATATTAAGTATACATCATTTCGCACTTATTGTCGAGTCCCGGGGATTCGAGCCGGGATTTCTACCAAGAATTTCGATAAAACTACCGAAACAAATCTTAGATGTAAAAAAAAAGAAACAAAACAAATCAGAAGGAAAAATGACGGTTAAATATGTACTGTGTAGCATTAGTTTTGGATTTTGAAGTAGTATGAATTAGGAATATGTGTGCGTAACCATTGTGTTTTATGGTTCGTTTAGTCTGCCAATTCCTGAAAAATTTTCCTACGGATACTGTAAGCACGAAGTAATTTTAAAAAATTCCAACGACGCACAGAATGACTCGAACTTGTCGAGTCAAACCCAACCCAACCTAACCTGTATGCCGCATAAAGTAATTCCCTGGAATGTGATTGAATAATTTAACGGGGCGAATAGGGCGGTGAAATAAGGGGCGAAGGGTCCTAGGAAATGATCCGAGGATCAGAGCGCGGATAACAGCGCCATTCATCTTTCCGAGTAAACTAGACTGCCGCTGCTGCTGCGGACCAAATGCACGAGCTGTTTGGGGTGGCGAACGAGGCGAGACGAGGGCTCATCCCCTGAAAATCGTCGAGCCTTTTACATTCGGGTCGCAGTTTTGTCGCGCCTGCAGGATTCTTTACCCGCATTTCTGCGGACAGATCTATTCAATGCCCGGTCACCTACAAAGCCACTTACAATTATTCCAATCGGAATGTATTGTACACTTGGGGACAATGAATCTGAGACGGCTAATTTTTTACACTAGACAGTTATGTTGGCAACACAGAGAAACCTACAGCGCCATAGTCGCCCGACGGCGAAACAAACTCAATCTCAATAAATGTAACATAACCCATGACCGTCGAATCTTACCTTAGTAGAATTGACGCGTCGATCCGACAAGTCATTATCCCCGCGGTTATTCTAAGGTTAGATTCGACGGTCATGGGTCATGATATGTTTATTGAGATTGAGTTTGGTACGCGCTCTGCCGACTATGGCGCTGTAGGTTTCTCTGTGTTGCCAACATAACTGTCTAGTGTAAAAAATTATCCGTCTCAGATTCATTGTCCCCAAGTGTACATACATACATCTGAATCCATAATCTCTACCAGATTCTGCAGTAGTTTCGGCCGCCATCTTGAATTCAAGGGGTAATTTGTTATTGTCAAATATCTCGCCCATTTTCAAATATTCGCTGCAAGTGGTCATGACTAAACTTGATTTCAACAATTTTTTGTCTACGAGCGGTATTTTTCGACTTAAACTATGAAATCAAGATAGCGACCGAAGCTACTGCAGAATATGGTCGAAATTCTGGATTCAGACTATGAATAACCCTCGCCAACTATTAGAAAAACAAAATAGTTGTATCGTAAAGTTATATATAGCGAATCGGCTAATTGCGTAGTCTATGGTTGTGGATGTGCAGGCTAACCAATTATTGCGATGGGTTAGGTTAGGCATGAGTCGGTGCAGCATCAAACTTTGACGCTCATGCGCTGCCGCTGAACTCACATCGGGTGCCGACCCCCCGGGACTCGATAAATCGCCTCCCCCCAGAAACTCCATGAGTTGAGCCTGCATTCGCCCCTGAGTGCAGGCGTAATCGATAGGAAGTTGGCCTCGCATCATCGCCTTTACCCCGGGTTTTCACAGACCTGCTGCGTCTGCTACCGTGCGGCAAAGTCAGGTGACTCTGATTGAAAAGTCTGCCTATTTTCAAATCGTTCGACAATCAATTCCCAAAACCAAATCATGACACTTATAAGTTTCTAAAGATAACCATTCAAGCTTTGATACGATCATTATTGGCCATATATATTGACGCTTACATCTGATGCGAGTTTGTTGTTTCTAACGTGATCGATGATCTGCACGATGTTTTATCGGTCGCGTAATTATAACCTGGGGTCAGTTTTTTTATCATGAGAGGAAAACGTGTTGGAATTTTTCTGTCACAGTTCAGATGGCGTGCCAATTTAACACGTGTGTATCCGATTTCTTCTTATCAACGCGAGCTGTAACAATAAGATGATATTATAATATGCGCGTACAATGTAATGCACGAGATCCTGATAACGAATCGCGTATTGACTTCATTCCGCAAGTATATCGTACAGTGTCGTATTTTTCTAACGGTACGAGATTAAATGCGAGAAAACAGAACCTGTATTTTGCGCTCATTGTCGGCGTACTGTCAGCGTACATTATTTTATCATTTATTAATTCGGTAAGAAATAGAAACATGGAGGTGTAGATTCTGTGTCTTTGTTTCTTGAGTTTGTTCATTTTAATGCAACTTTATGTAAGCAAAAATTATAAAATTTTCGAAACAATAGCGCGTGTTGTTCGAATCCAGATAAACTCGACGTATTTTCAATTGTTTCGACCAATTATCGCAATCGTTATTGTAAAATTTCAACAACCCGAACTATATTATTTAATCTCTTGCACCGCGTATGAAATAACATATACACAGATGTACGAATGTTTTCATTTGCTAATCATTCGCTTTGGCAAGTTTCATTTTTCGCCGATATCTATAGACGATCATACAATACGGTATAATTATAATGTGTATATTTACATTACACCGATGATAAATATCGGCGTAGGAATATAATGACAATAATAACGATATAAAGAGTAATGGCAAGGGGTTTATCTTTGTTTTCTATATCGAACACACAGCTGTTCTACTTCGAATCTGACAATGGATTGACGAATGGATATCCTTATAATATGCTCCGTGACGTGTAAAAGGAAAAGAAGTTGAAAAAACACGCGTGCGGCGCGGCGGGTCGAGGGACCAGGTGGTGGGTCTTTTACGAAATTCACGCGTGGTTTTCTCTCTGGGTCCTCTTACGCACACATTCGATACACACACCCCAGCGGTATTCTTTCCGAGCTGAAATATGTGTATTCGTATCGGAAGTTGTAGTTTTTGCTGCAGCCCAACAGCGAAACAGATGGCTCTCGCAGGCATGTTCAATATTATTTTACAAAAAGACCTATAATATTGTTGAATCAATCATACCACGAGCATACAGGTACATACATTGATAACTGTATAAATTTCGTATATACCCAGGCACGTTAAACACGTCATGCGTGTTAGTCGTACGAGCATAAGTAAAAATGTCCAACCATAAGTTTGCTATAAGCTGCTTGGGGTGATGTGATCACATCTACGAAAAATCTCCTCATTTATATTCACCTTAGCTCGCCGACTGTAATATAAATTCACCTGAAACGTGAAGAGAACAGAGATTCGGCGTCGCAATCATAACCTCGTAACAATTCTATTATTATTATTATTATTATCATAATATCGTCGTATTCAAAAAAGACAACAAAAAAAAAGAAAGAAAAAACCAAGAGATCTTTCTTAATTCTCTTCTTATTTGTATGCACACAAGTTTGGAATCAAAAAGTTCTGCCGTCATGTACAATGAAGCGAGTTTTTTCTTTCTTTCACAACCTTCGTTAAATCGATTGTTCGGAACTTAATTGCGCGGCGTTTGCGGATTTGAATTAGAGACGGTAATTTTCAGCGAGATAGACTATCTTTGGGGGGGAATATAAACATGGATGGTTACCGTGAATGAAAGACGCGTGCATAAATAGTCGGTACCTTATAACCTCCGCCAATAACCAGGGCTCTTGAATGGTTGTTGGTCTTGGCTGCTGCAGAGCTTATAGAAACAAAAGTGTGCGTGAACGGCCGAAATGCCTGGGGGGGGCCGAACGGACGAAAATCTTGGCCACCAGATGCATTCTTGAGCAATTTAAACGGCCAGACGCCGGCTTATTCTGCCTTCGCTTGATTAACTTCTTTAGAAATAAAGAGGAGTAAATAACCGCCGAGTGGGGCAAAAGGAAAACGAAAACGGGATGAAAATAAATAATAAAAATTACCGGGGCTCGGATATTGCGCATCGTTACAAGCGATATACATATATATATTAAAGTTTTTGCAACGTTATTCTCTCGTGTTATAACTGCATAATGCTTCCTTCAATTGTACTTTATATACACTATTCATTCGAAATTACGCATGTACTTTTATATAATAATAATGGTACGAGTAGTCGTTTGAGAGGATGTTATAGTCAGTCTTTACCGATTGAGTAAAACGCCCATTTATTTTTATTATTATTAAAACCTATGCATAAGTTACAAAAACTATGAAAAAACCTTTTTGCATGTTTTATGAGAAAATAAATCCAGAAAACATAAATCCTGCAATAAATGTTAATTCAATTTTTAGGGACAGATTTCATGGCACTATTGTTGTGGGAAAAAAACTTCTTTTTCGGATATTTGTATTCGATATTGCAGCGTGTAGAATTGTGCTGACTGCCGTATTTTCGATGATAATAAAAAAAAAGGCGTGAAATTTAACACTAGAACTATGAAACCAGTAAAAATGACTGGTTTAACAATTTCATTTTGAAATCCCGTTTCAAGTTAAAAGCACATGGCACCAGATGTAGAAAAAGTTTGAACACCCTGTAGATTGAGTTGCAGCTCCGTGATGCTGCTCATTGACTGTAAAACCTAAAACCCCAGGAAACAAGATATTCGTTATAAGCATGAGGCAGGTAGAACGTACATCATATGCGGTGCATGAAAAGAAATTGAAGACAGCATACGGCACACGCTCTCTGTGCAATTTATACTCGCTCCTACCGCGGACCGCATGCGTAACGTGCGTTACCATTTTCTAGGAGAAGTCTGACAACCCAGTTTATGCAGGGTGGATTATTAACGACCGAATGGCCCGTCCTATGCTATAATTTAATGCGCATGCGCTACAATCCGAGAGCGGGTGTTTGCCAGGGCTACCAACCGTCATAAATTGAACCTAAAGTTCGCCGCGATGTACGTAACCTCGAAAATTTTGACAGAAATCAGTGTTGAACACAACTGCCAGCGACAACTATTAAAATTTTCGAGGTTGCGTTCACGACGGTTGGTCGACCTGGCAAACAACTACTCTCGGATTGTAGCTCATGCGCATTAAATTATAGCAGAGGACGGACCATTCGGACCTTGGCAATTCACTCTGTATATTACATTTATACCTATATCCATAATTGCAACATTCTAGTTTCGTTGGAAAAACAGAGAAGAAAATGAAAAAAATTAATAAATTAATAATTTTATACAAACTTTCACTGCACACCTTCGAGTTACATGTTATATGCACTCGCGTGATAATTATAATCACATTACATTAATTTATGTGCATATTATATTTTATAGTTTGTAAATTCTTTACAACACGGTGTCGTTACTACAAATTATGTTTAATTTCCATTACTTTCGTCAGGATATAATTATTGTGTATATACATTTACTGTGAATTAATTCCTTTGTTTCGTATTTTTTCTCCACTTCCTATTAGTCATCGTTTTTCTATGATTTTTTTTTCTTTGTTTTTTTTTTTTTTTCTCTTTTCTTGTCGAGGTGCTTACTGTGACGTATAACGGAAACAATGCAAGATTGCATCGTGAGATGTTGATCTAGGGAAAATGTGAAGAAGAGTGCAGTAAAAACAAAGAGAGACTGGAGGATAAAAATGGAAGTGAACCAAGGAACGACCTCCGCAAAGTTGTTTGATTTTCCCGACGAGATAAGCTAGATATGTATGCACGAATATATATATACACATAGGTATATGTGTACAGTATATACCATTATTGCGACAGACTTGGCATACATATCGCGAGTTTATCTCGTTCGGGATTTTGGCGGGAAGATCTTTGAAGAGAGTATCGTCATTTTTTTTTTATTTTTTTGTTGTTTTCAATTCTCCTTTCGTAAATCGTTTTTCGTACGTTTTATCTTTTAAGTTATTACGACGTAAAGAAATTAAAATAAATAACAGAAGAACACGTAGCCCCTTTTTGTCTCGTGGATTTTAGAAAAATTGAGCGAAACATTGAAACTTGGCAAATGATCGAAACGGTAACGGTATAATAATCGCCGGTATACCAGCATAAGATACCATAATACCTGGTATCTATGCGAGCAGTGATGTTACGGTACGTAGTTCCAGTACTTGCTTCTCACTTATTCGACTCAGTGTTCCAAGTTTGTGAACAAGAAACAACAGTGCGAACCAACCGGTCGTTATACCTATACCGAGAGTCAGTAAACTCTCTGGATAACTTATAACCATAGCCTCTCGTCTGCGAGAGTATGAAAACAACAAATAAATAAATAAATAAATAAATAGAAGCAAATGAAACATGAAAGTGTCGAGATTTTTCTCCTACCCGCATATTTTCAAGTCAATTTATACGAAGAAGATGAAATAAAAAAAATATATATATATTGGAAGATTCAAGTAATTTAATAAAACATTTCAGCTCGAGCTTTAGCCGAAATTTTTATTTTTTTTTCCTTCTCTTTTCACGTCTCAACAGCTGCTCGGATATGTTTATCTTTTTTACAGCCTGTTTACCGTTTATCGCAGTATACATATACATAATGCGTAAAATATACGGTATAAAGGTGTTATTTCAGTTTGATATTAACAAGCTGCTGCATGTTGCTGATGAAAAGACATCGACGTATGCAGGTGTAAGAAGAGCGAAACTGACGACATGCCGAGGGACCGAAACCTTTCGGAGCTTACGGTGTCAAATTTAAAGTCAGAGTGTAACAGTTGATATCCGTATACAGTCTTCTGTATACACCTGTATATATCTATGAATTAGGTATACATGACAAATTTTTAGTCATGTACTTACCTGTAAGAAGCAAGATCTAATTTCTCCAACTTTTAATCGATGATCCGATTTATGTTATGAGAAAAAAGCATCCTCAAATTCGGGGTGTGAAAAAAAGAGCAAAATTTGAATTTACATACTGTTACCATTTTTGTTATTTATCAAATACAACTGCAGCAAATAGAGTATTTTTTAAAATTACTTTTCCTCTGGCATGCGATAGATGCGTATGTGGTATGCGAAGGCTGAAGGCTTCAAAAAAAGAAAAAGACAAATGCAAAAGAAAAGAATCCTACTAATCGTCGCGAGCCAAGATTTCGGTAATCTTGAGAAAATTTTTCTAAAGTTGTTATGCACGATGTAGATGTGTGCATATGTATATACATATATGTATATATATATATATATATATTATACGCATTCAAGTTTGACGATGGCAACTGTATGGTTTATATTTAGAAATTTTTTTTTTTTTGGAACTTAAGATCTAGGCTACTATACTGTCCCTGCACAGCTTGTCTTCCAACCCTCTTGTATATCATTTACAAGAAAAATTCTATTCCCGTCTCGTTACCGCGCGGGATGAACAACCTCTAAGTGCTAAAGGTTTCGAGGCTGCGGAATCGGATACTGGAAATCGATGTGTCGAGGTTCGATTTTATGGCTGCGACACCGCCGGCTTCATTTGAATTTTGTAACCCGAGCGTCTTGGGAGCGTGCAGGAATCGCCGGAAACGTGGATGAAAAAATCAAAGTCTATAATGTAATTCGAATTCTTTTGCGTTCTCTCTCGATTTATCCTGGCAACTTGACCAGGTATAAAACCATCCGTACACCTTAGAAAAATTATATCGTCTGTGTTTTTAAGTCGAATTAAATACAAGTATAAAATGAAATACGAAAACGACAGAAAAAAAATGAAAGAAAAAAAAAAAAGAAAGACAACACTACTCGAGTCGAAACGCTCTCGCTAGGACAGTCTTACCGATGAGAAACTGATGTTCCGCATACTAATTTTCGTCTCGTGCTTTTTGAAACGCTAAAGAATTCACAGGCCGCATGCTAGCTGATTTACTTAAAATGTTGATAATGATGAGAACAACAACAACAATAAGAACAATAATAATAATAATAAAAATAATAATAATAATAAAAAGGAAGATTTCACGGTGTCATTGCTTATTTATGTTTTGTTTTATTAACATTACGTGTAATGTTTTTAATTTTCTGATTTCGAAAATCTGGTGAACTGATTTTATTCTTATTTGTAATAATAATAATAATAATAATCACTCCCATTTAGGGGGTTGATTTCCCCATTTAACTATTTTCAAGGGAGCAGTAAATCTACCAAACGGATTTCGATGAAATTGGATGTCGAGAGGGTTTCTTGGATCGCTGATTACGAATCTCAACTCGAAATTGCGAAATTCAAAATCGCAGATTCAATATGACGGACAAACATTCTAAAAGTCACTTGGTATTGCTTGATATTGGATCCGGTTTTTTGAATTTCAAAATTTCGAGTCCAGATTCGTAATCAGCGATCCAAGAAACCCGTCGATATCAAATTTCATCGAGAACCATTGGGTAGATTAATTACTGTTCCCTTGAAACTAATTAAATATGGGAAAATCAACCCTCTGGCGGCACGGACTAGAGTTGAGATAAAAATTTGAAAGAATTGGGGAATTATTTTTGAATTATTTGGAACCGATTTGCGGAATGAGACAGTCGAAATTCAAAAATAACCTGCTTAAGGACGACCCTAACGTGCAAAGTAATTGGCGATTTGTAAAAAAATTTGTCGACGGCAACATGTATATATGTGAATTCTTTTGAGAAGACCTCCACCTTCTCGGAAAACCCTGTATTATACCTATAATGTGCTCGAGAGTACGAGTCGAGAGGGCTTCCAGTCGATTTGTTTTTTTGATCGTGGGCCTAATTCTGTGGCGATGGTGATGGTGGGTGCATTCTGGATGAGGAGGATGAAGAGGCTGGTATAAAAAAATTTCTTCTTTTTTCACGAGCACCGGATATGGGGCGATTATATTTAGAAAAAGGCACCGCACTTATGTGTGTACATCTTATACACTGCCACGAGGAAACATAAATTGAAAAGAGGATAAATAAAACGAAAGAATAACGTTGAATTTTATCCTCGTTTATCGACGTTACGCGTGGTTGGTTATGATAAGTGATAATTAATTATTTTCTCATAATCCAATTATAATTTCCGGGAATTTCGAATATATAGCCCTTGCGGCTGTTAACGATCTATCGTTTTTATAGAGTTCTGCAGATCGTGCAGAGTTTACGAATAATCGACCTTATGATTGGAACACCTTAACCGTTCTCTGTCTTCTTCTATTTTTCACTTAATTTTATTCTCCTTTTCATTCTCATCCGCACCGTTTTATGATACTATTATTGGTATGCAGCGGCTCTTCTTCGATGTTTCGCAGACATTTTCATAAGAAAATGCAGATAACATTTTATTTTTCTTCTTCTTCTTTCTGTACGATACATCGACTTAGGAGAAACGAAAAATAAATAAATTAGATAAAAGTTATGTTCGTTTCATCTGGTTGTTGCTCAGAATTCAACGATACATTTATTACTTACGAACTCTGAGCAGCGGAACTCTGTTGACTTTTTTTTCTCACATTGCCGCGAGATGGTTAACGTTTTTTTTTTTTTTTTGAATGCAAAAAGATAGCAAACTAATTATCACTCCCAATTACACGGGGCAAACTTCCTGCGACGTCTACTTAACGATATTCTAAATCCTGTCTCTTATCTCCCGACGGTTTCCGGCTTTGAGTTATTTTCGCAAACGATCACGCTGATCGTCCTTGTGGACTAAATCCTTTTTCTATTCCCACGTGAACATAGCATTTTAAGATAACCCCGACGTTGATATTTTGTTAATTTTTTTTCTCCTAAAACCGTATATAATTAAGTAATCGTACGTTATGGAAATATTTAAACCACCCTGTGCAGATCCGTGAGTACGGATGTATGTAGGGTAAACACAGAGTGCAGCCACGGTGTCGTGAGAAACAAGAAGATAAAGCGGTGGGTAGAACCGAGATGAAAAGAAAATATGAAAAGTGACAAATTTTGTCTACTATTCGTCTCTTCCGGTTATAACTTTGAACAATTTTTTTTTCCCCTTGTCGTCGCGGTTAAATAGGTTTGTTTTAACTCTTGTATTTCGGTTTCCATGCACCGACTCTTCGAGTGTAATTATACAACGATATGCCGCGTGCTATATGCTTCCGTTGTAAAAATAATCCTATTTTAGGTGTTTGAACGAACTGCTTGAGGTTATTGTTGTACGAAACGTATACACAGAGCCGGTAGAGATACGATAATCTTATCTCAACTTAAAACATGCATTTCCGTTCGTCGCTGTATATTTTTCACTCGCTTAAATCGTTTCACATACCTATATCTATGCAACCCAACGTACAGGTGGGTATATTAACAAATAAGAATCGCGCGAGGCGCCGACTCGACTTTCTGTCGTAACAAGAGTAAATTACTGCACATGCGCCAAATAATCGAATACTATTGGTCCGCGAGATGCAAAGCAGGGGTGCCAACTTGACTCGAAATGGAGAATGAGATGTCAAACTCTTCTGGATCAAATGGTGAATTGAAATTACTTTGTTATGATGACCCGTAGCAGTTATCAATAAATTAACAACAAAACCCTGCTTCACTGTTCCGAATAATTATAGTTATAGCAACTATCCGAGATATGCTGGAACCAGATAAATTTTCGTCGCGTACGTAACCATAACCTCTGTAAGCCGTGTTTGAGAGCCGAAGATTCAGGTGGTAAACCTGTATAAGAATTCGAGAACTCAATCTGTCAAGTTTCACCGTTCACTCGTGAGTATTTAAGGCATAAATACGTGTCTTGTTTTCCCAAATATCCGAATCGGTTATCCGAATTCGCAAATTACAAAATGAAAAATTACAGACTCCGATCGCGTGAGAATAAATGTCAGCATTCACGCACTCGGAGAATGCGTGACGAAGTGGTGAAAACGCAAAAAAAAAAAAATGATACAAAGTCAGATAAAAAATACAAAGAATTGGCAAATCACTCGCAGGCATTCCATTCGTGATGTAATCGAAGAGAATTCTGGCGAGTCTGTGCCTGCATGGGTCTCTAAGGACAAAAAGACGCGTGCACGACGCTCGTTCGTCGTATATATATACATATATATATATGTCGGTACATACACGCTGGGCATGATGATTCATGAATAAAAGATTACAAACTGTGAATAACACGATGTCGAACTCTTTGTTTTGCGATTTGACTACCTAACGGCCGTTCTTTTACCTCTCCCCCCCCCCCCTTCACGCCCTTTTTCTCTTCTTCATTACCATTCTTCATCCTCTTTACATCTCTCGTTCAATGTTTTGTCCCAAGGCGACGATAGAATCCGGCCGGCGTTATTTAAACGACAGGAAGTGATTAGGCACAATTTGCTTAATGATTGATTCCCGCGACCACATCGTCATAACTTGCGGCGTGGCACCACCTTGGCCTCTTCTTTTTATCGGTGGTCGTGGTCTCGGCGGGAGTCAGGTTCGCAAAGAACACCGTCGTCCCTCTATTCGCCCCCTGCAATTGATTTCAGTATGCTGTATTATATACCCACGTCCTGGTCACCGACGTTATCGTTAGTGCGGTAATTTAACATCTTTCACTAATTAGTCCAATAAGATTGGTCTCGCTAGCCAAAGGAACATCCAGAACTAGTGCTGTGCGATTAATCGATTAATCGTTTTTACCATCAATCGATTAATCGTATTTTCGATAAATCAACGGTTTCGATTCATATACCGTTTGACCGGCAGAATTGTTACTAGGAAACTTCGATTAATCGAAAAACTCGATTAGTCGATGAATCGCGAGCACGATATTTTTCGGTTATGGTGTAGAATGAGAACAGTCGAGGACCGTCGTACGGTAACCACAAGTTGAAACTCTTCTCGTTGTCAGTGCAGCTTTGATAATTGGTGATGACTTTTGCAGACTTTATAAATAGACAATTATTACGACTACCCGATCAGATCGTTGAAAATGATCTTTTACCCTTTGAATCAAAGAGAGTCGGGAGATTGTACCGGTGCAGCTGCACTATCGGTGCAACCGTTCTCGACGCTCCTCGTAGTCGACGGAAATCTCATTGCTCACTTCTACGTAAGGTGTGTTTGTACGTGGTTACGTGTGTTACGGATGTATGGCATGCACAACTAGGGGTCTCAGGTTCCTGAGAACTAAACTCTGGATCTTGCTTTACTGAATCCCAGCTATGTCATGCCACACCTTTCACATAGTTAGGTATACGCGATGCCTGTACCTCCGTTACATATACAGAGAGCTTGTCTCACTCGCACAGACGAATCGCTTTACGCGCATACAGCATGCAGGGAACATCTTTTACGGCATGAGAATACGTTCGCTTTACAGATAGTCTCTTTCTACCGCGACTTTTACCGCATAAACTACGATCCGTTGTTATATCCGTATGTCCGCCCGGCGGAAATGGGCCCCCTAATTGGGTCCTATCACTTTATCGATTTTCGTAGATCTCACCGCATCGGACCCATACAATTTATTATACAACTTTATTGTTTTTTGATCGTCAGGCGCACACGCAGCCACCGCCAAAGAAGTGCTCCAGAGTTTCGAGGATCCCGAACACGCGGTACAGGAAGGATGTTACTTCTCCGCCGAGTATCAGGGCGAGTTTATCATGCAGGTTGGCGGGGCTGGTTCCAAAGGTTCAGGGAGCATCGGTGATCCGGTGCCATACTCCTCTGTCCGCATAACCTTCAATTCGATACCAGTGTGGGGATATTGTCGGCGACGAGTTGGCCAGAACGTGCTTTTGGTCAATAGGTTGGTATAAGTTCGTTTACATAAACCGTTCGATTTTAAGCCTTTAATTAGACGCTGTTTCGGAGGCGGTTCAAGACCATGGATTTGACCAACTGTTGAAACGCCAACTGTTCTTTCTTTGGTATTAGAATTCACGTTTTGATTATCGTTTCCTGCATTAACACCTTATATTCCCGGTGGGAAACCCGAAACTACGATGACTCTGTGAAAATTATTCGTTATAATTGGTTCGCTGAACGAAAAAACCGGTAACATACGGAGAGAACTCGCACCGTCCTGTTGATTCGACAGTTTGAACCTGAACCTTTTGCCATATGTTCGTCATTTCGAGATGAGACGAGACCACGATCCATCCTTGGATTCGACGCGACGGTTGAGCAAAAAAGGGGAAAGATGAGGTGGCGAGGCGGGGGGGGACACGAGCGAATCAGATTGCGCAAAAGAAAGCAAAATGCATGTTATACATGCGCGCTTCTTAATGGAAGTTAAATTGCCATCTCCCAAGAGCTATTTATACACGTTCACCACCACCACCACCATCACCATCAGAAGGATGGACGGATCCAGGGATATGCCGCGCGCTCCTTCCTCAATTTTTACCATTTCCATATGCGTGCGGATGCTGCTGGAGAGACTCTCGCTGCAAAGTCTGATCTTCTTTTTTTTTTTTTTTTGCTCGGGAGAGAAAGAGAGAGAAGTAAGAGTTGTAAGAGAATAAAAAATTTTTTAAATGAAAAAAAAAAAAATAAATAAAAATGCGAAACTGCACCTCTCGTCTGAATAATGTTCCGTGGAGAGCTAAATGTGCGTATATAATGCATGCTCCTGATACCTTCGTGCCTACGAATTCTCATCAACTCTCTTACGCTGCTGCGCACATGCTCTGCAGCGAATGATATTTAAGATCTGATGCAGCTGTAGGACCACCTCGGATGTAATGTTAAAATTGAAATAAGAAGGTAGTCTTCTCGTGAGTGTCTGTAGTACCTGCGGACGGGATCGGGAACTGTTGTTGCAGGATGCGGGAAAATTAGATTTTTCGAACCGTAATTGGGTGCGCTTCTTGCTTCTATACCTTTCTCTTCGCGTTTTGTTTTGTTTTTTGTAGTTTTTTTTTTTTTTTTTTTTCGGTTTTTCGTTTTTCTGGTTCTTCTGATTTGCAGGTTTCCTCGTCAAGTACGTCTAAAAACTGATTGGCCCGTTGCCCGGTGTTGAAGATCTTGCTTCTTTTTTCTTTTTTTTTTTTTTTTCGTCTTTCGTTTTTTCTTTAATACCGTTTTTCTGGTATCGAATACCGCAGAGATTTTTATCTCTTACACGATCGGGTTGCCCTTCTTCTTCGTCGTTAAACTGCCCGGCGGATGTTTCCTCAGCCGTGACGTAGTTCTTGGGTCGTCGTCTTCTTCATCCTCGTTGTCGTCGTTGAGGCGCGATCATCGAACGAAAGAATTCTTCTCGCCTGCACAAGTTGCGGTTCAGCAGTGATGAGTTCCGATTGGATCTTCGCTACGAACGAAACAAAAAAAAAAGAAAAAAAAAAAAAATACAACACAACAACGCTAAACTATATATACTGAACCTTGAGGATAACCACAAAGCGCGGCGTCGATTCTTCTGAAAAATATAATTCCCTCGACAGCGTTGTAAAATCTTACAGAAATTCGATCGCATTGTAATTTTTTTTTTTTTTTTTTTATTTTTTCTTTTTGCACTTCGACCATAATTATATCTCATCGTGGGACCTCGCCGCAGATGTGAAAAAAAATAAAAAAAATTTGTCTTTTAGATATGAAAAAACGTTATTGAATTATACATAGTATATTGCACTTTATATTGATTGTTTTTTTTTTAATATTTTTTTTTTTCACAGATACAACGACGATGATTGCATCCGATGTTTCCGATTGATAAGGAGATCGCGAAACATAATCGAAGTATTCTCAGAGAATTTGAACAGATGTTACACTTCCGAGATTGCCGCGACAGCATCTTGTGATACTCTATACTCCAAGGCTATTTTATACCGTAAGTATTTTTTTTTTTTTATACCTTCAATACTTTTTCTTCATCTCAAACCTGTATTGTGTATAATGACAAACTGTGTTATATCTGCAACACCATAATCGAATGCATCGAAACGTAACAGCTCCGATAAATAATGACTTTTCAAATTAAATGCAAAGGAAAAAAATTTCAAAAAAAAAAAACAAAATTGTACAGGCGTCTATTTTTTGATCATCTAGGAAAAAATTCGCGAATCACGCATATCCACATTCACAAGTTTCGCGGTTCATTGATCACTTAAATATATTACGTTGATTGCATGTGTATGTGCGAAGCTAACGTCAAATAGTTACTTGGCAATTATTGCTGTCACACCGGCGACGAATAGTCCGCGGAATTTATAATCACTGATTCATTATAGATATTTCTTTTACGAAATGTGACTCACGCGGGATTCCGGTGTGTAAGGTGTTTGCCTTTCCGTTAGCCTCTCTTTCTCTTTCTCTCTCTCTCTTGATTTCTCAGACACACATGAGGCACTGTTATATACCTATGTTGGAATTGTGATTTCAAATCTACGCGGCTGCAGAATCCACGTCGTAATTAATGGAGAAAAAGCAAAAATAGAAACGAAATCCTTATATATCCAATTAAGAACGCATTATGTTCTAGTTAGAAACTTGTATCCTGCCTGATGCGTATAATGTATATATAAGGTTGTACCGGCTCGTTAATGATTAATTAGGTAATTCGGTATTATGATGTACATTAATTGTAAGCCGACGCTTTCTCACCTGCGTAAATATGTAAATATATACGACGTTCGGTTTCCTTTCCTATTTTTTTTTTTTTTTTTTTCAAATTCTTTACTCGTTGTACTTGTAAAATTAGCGTGATTGCACCTTATTTACATGTTATACAGTATAACTCAAATACTCGTTATCATGGGGCCGATTTTGTTATTACAGGTGTATAAACAAAGCGTATGAATATTTGTATTGCATAAATTTATACCAATTAATTCGCCTCGTTTCCTTGTATGCGTTGCATTATACTGACAGCAATGCATCGACGGTACGAAGCAAGTGGAAGTACACCTACATACATACATATATATATATATATGTGCATAAAGACACACGTAATGTATAATAACTAGAGGAAAGGAAGTGCGGAGAAGATTGTGTAACACTTATGAAAGAATGTCTTAGACAGCGGATGCTACCCGTTTTTTACTCGTGTGTTATACGTTTACATACGTGTACGTTCATATCTCTACGCGCGTATCCGAATACATTTTGCTCGGTTTTTGATCCCCACACTTGATACATGCCTACCTGCCTACGTGTATATATTCTTTACTTTTTACCTTCGTATCGAGGTACATTACTCATGAAACGACGCCCCTGCGAGATGCCTAGATCCAGTATGTATAATCATATTAACAACCTACAGTGTATCTCTGGCGCCATCCAAGACGATTCTGCACCGCGCGACGTTGATAGTTTAGAAAACCTGCTAAAAACACGACGGAATATTACGAGTTTCAACGTTTGATGAAAATTTGTTTTTTATCCTCGTGGTATTTATAGCGTACATATACTACTTGCTTTTTCGTTTTTCTCAATTTACATGTTAATTTCGGTCTTACCGGTTAGACACACACCTATTTCACGGGTATACCTGTGTTAATCTATTTCCACGCGTAGGTATCACATTTTGATATTGAGCAACATCTGTTTGGAAAAACATTCTCTATTATCTTACGAAGGCTATTATACCGATGTCGATTCTTTGGTAACTGTTTCGAGGGTATTAATTAACGATTGGCAACGCTGAAAGAGCCGTAATGCTATAATTATAAACTGACCTAACGTAACGAATTATAAACGATCTGGTCACGGGTGTCTATATGTATATATATCTATACACACATTATATATCCATGCCCGCATCACCATATTACGTATGCATTGATACATTATTATACGAGCTTCGAGACACGTCTTTGTAACTTCAATTGATGCAGCGTTGCAGCTATCACTTTATACTTGTATACATGTATGCGTATTCTTTTCACACGTCCGTTGATCTCGCCTGCGCGCACGCCTAATTGATATTCATCATTCATTGTAAATTGTTTGTGAGGTGTATAATTGACAATTGTTGTATGAGAAAATCGAACGCATGGAACGATCGCGAGATGAGCGGAAATTGGTAATTTTTATTGTTTTTCTATTTTTCCATTTTACTTTCTTTTTTTTTTTATTTCTCATCCCGCTAGACGAGGGCTAGGTGTCTATTATACATCTTATCTTATTATACCTACCTGTCGGGTTTCTTGGCGACAAGAAATCTGAAACGAAGTATTATTCTTCCAGCGTATAATGAGGCTGAGGCTCGTCGTGTAAAAAATTGCCGCAAGTTGACCCAGCATTCGTGGTGTTTACGGAAGCGTGACACCGGCCATCTTACATTTATAGTTTTACCTCAGAATTATACGTGTATATAATACACGTGGCGTACATACCTCGTACACAACAATTGAATTTAAGTCGATGTCATCCACACGATCAGCGATCGAGGGTAGTTCTTCTATATGTATTATAACAGTCGGGCGTGGGACTCCGCGGCGATCTCCGCCTCGAGTTTCTGATCTCAATGAGCTCACTTTTTGCTCTATGCTCGGTAGTTTTTTTTCTTTCTTTCTTCTTTTTATACATCTTCGTATACGAAGAAGAACCATCGAACCATGAGATGGAGAGGTGAAATAAATGCGTGAAAAAAGAGCAGTGAGAATGAAAACAATGCAAAAACTATCGGGATCCACGGTATTGGGTGACGCCATTTTGCTCTCATATTTAATAATAAAGATTGTTTTTCATCGTATATTTTACTCTGTATCTATTTAATGTATCAAAATAGTCGTATGAACGCTTGCACGAAGGTTTTTGTGCATCCATGTTCGTACAATATACATATTTAATACGAACAGCTGATCACACCGCATGACGCCATATTGCAACGTTATAGCCATGCGCAAGTGCAATTACAGTAGATTTATACGACGGTGTTATTCATTTTTATTACTTTCCAAGTCTTGGGCTCCGTTCTTCGAAAATATGTTCACCAGGCGATAATACGGTACCCCATGGGTATAACCTCTTTCGCCGTGTATCGTGAATTTATGGTTAACAGGGAAAATTGCACATATTTTACATTAATGAACGCAGCTCCAGTACGTGCTATGAACTACTGCCAACCTATTTGACGAAATGGTTTATAACCTCTTACGTGACGCCAGTCGTGCCGTTGTGAAGGTTAGGTTGGCAGCAGTTCGTGGCACACGCTGGGCTGCTTTAACTCGTGTAAAATCTGTGGATGTGTTGACGCATGCGTACTCGATCTTTCCTGTTCACCATAAATTCACGGTATACAAAGCTACCTACCTGTCGCTTCTGGGTTTTCCGTGACTAAAGGAAATTCGTTACGCCGAAAGAAGTCATCTCCCAGAGCTGGCTCACTGTCCCATGAAATATTCAGTGAATACGAGTCAGAATCAGCTGAGATCACACTAATTATCTCGCCTGTATTAAGTTTGAAATTTTTTTCCGTTCACTTTTTACGAGGAAATATTTTTTGACTACAAACTAGACATGAATAAATTTTACCTGTATTCTTAAACACGTGATTCGTGTTGTTTCTTTCTTTTTCTTTTTTTTTTTCAAATTGCTAATTCATACCTCAATATTTTAACCTTAGGTTCGTCCTTAATTCATGGACACATGTGAGGATTGAACAACGCATACTAATTCACTGTTCATAGATTTAAGTATTAATTTCAGTCTATATTAAATCAAGGGTAACAAACTCTATCTCAAATTTCCCACGTGTCGCGAGGGTAAACCCGAGTCTCGGAGAATCCTACAAAAATATTTACGCATCGCCAATATGGGTATACATATATATAGGTATATCTATGTGAGCACAGGTAGTAGAGTACATTTACAAAAAAAAAAAAAAAAGAGGAAATAACGAACGGAAAAAAAGAGAAAAAATACCCTTGAGGGAAAGTGGTATGGAATTACCAGACTTCCGGTGGGGAGGATGGATTCCTCTCTATTGTATATTTACCTCTAGCTGTTTTGTAGTTTCTATCACCGGTACCCATAGATATCGGTTATGCGAGTTATGAACCTCGACGAACTTTACCCGGTTCGGAGCTCTAATATACTATATTTATTTTGCGAAAATCCGTAGTGATACGTCTTCGCATAACATACATTATATATCAGAAAAAGATATCAAATGCCAACAAATGATATTCGACTTCCGTTTCTGACGGTATTTACATATTGTATATGGTCGTTATTAAAGTCGACTAAAAAGTTCAGTCATGATTATCCACGAAACGCCTGCCGATATGCAACTTAACATACCTACTTGCAACCTGCATTGCTTGAATTAGGAAATTTCGCCGATTACCATACGATTTATTGGTGAAAAATTCCTTTTTTTCCTCAATATTCAGAGAATATTGTTCTTTTTGCGAAGAATTTTGCAGGGTTCTTAAAAATTCTTTGAACTAACGATAGAAAAAGGTTTAGAACAAGCATCCGCCTAGAGTATGTTGGGTTCAAGGAATAAACTCGAATTTCGCCTGACTGCAAGCAACCTAACATGCACCGAATAACGAGTGTCATTTAAAATAAGGCGCTGTATTGAACACCAACTGTCAAATTTAAAAAAAATTGTGCAGTTCTATAGAACTGGAAATATTATTTCCATCCTGTTTTGATACGTGATAAGAAGTCATTTTTCATTTCAGGTACTAAGGAATTCGCTGGGCAACCGATAAGGAACGAATATTGCCCGATTGAAGGACGTTACCATTTTACGTACAATATAAACGACGGTTCGGAAGAAAAAATTGAATGTAACACGTTCTCATCTGACTTTGGCAACTGCCCGGACGGATCGGTGTTTCATTTGAAATTCAAACGATGCTCGTTCGAGAATCTTGGTAGGGATGATTTCATCAGTCTGTCGAGAAAGGCGTCTCGCGATCAGATAATGAGTGAGCATAAGTGTTCTGTGTTCGTGATGGTCTTGTCGCATCCTCGTTATTCCTTGTTTCTTTTCGTTTGTTTTTCTTTTTCATTTTTTTTACTTCTCTTCCATACCTTTGTACTCATCATACGTGGTCGCAAATCATGATGGCTTGAATCATCGTCACCTGCGCATCCACATTAGTTCGCTTTGTTTTGTGACATTGATCAGAATCACACACGCACTTAGCAAAAGATCAGAAAAATGAAAATTTAGACACGTATCTAACGGTAATTTCGGCAAGGATCAGCATGAAAATTAATATGTGAACGCTAATACTTGTTCGTTAAAATTGACTTGACATTTATACTTCGCACTAATTTGTAAGACCACTTATGCCACAGTATCTCATATCACGTTTTTACCGATATATTTTCTAACAAGTCGTTGTCTATTTTTTGTTTCCGGGATAGAAAATATCAGAAATTCATATTTCTATGTTTTTCAATGTGATTAACAGGCATTGGGTATAATTTGAGAATTTGATTTTTGTCTACCATTGCAATATATCTTCCTCTCCGACAGATATTACATTCAATTGTCTCGGTACTTGGGACGGGCCGAACGGATCGAAATACTTGGCTCTTCTGGACGCGCAAGGAGGCGAAGAACGTCGACCCCAATATCGATGCGGTGTAAGTTTCTTGTTAGAAAATTTCAAACGTGTACCTCATCACAAGGGTACATATGGGTTTTGTTTTGAGAACGAACAAATTCGATGCAAAAATGTACGATTTATGACTTAACGTCGCCAATTACCTTTCAGCTTTATCATGTCGATAATAAAAAAGGTAAAACCTACCTGGCATTCAGCAGCGACTCGAGTTGCACACAAAATCTTGAAAATTCAACTAGCGGATACGAAACTCTGGTACTGAGCAAAGCGACGAACCAAAAAACGGTACCAGACTACGTGAGAAATCATGTAGCATTGTAAGTATCCGTAATCTGTGCGTTATTTTCTAACTATATTTGAAAAAATGAACTCGGGTAAAGTCAAGTTTTTCATTCTTGGTTTTAAGATTCCCGAAATGGTCGCACGGCGAGTGGGAACAATCGTTGATCGTAAACGGCACGATGACGTTTACGGATACAAATGGATATAAAAGTTACACTTTCGTAACTGTCGATTCGAACGATCAAAGCGGACGTTATGTCGTCTATTCGAAGGACCAATGGTAATTATAATAATTTTGATAATTTTCTATTATCCATGAGCACGGAAAAAAATGTATAAAATGTAAAAATTCCCTATATCGGTAATATATCATTTCCTTGATCCTAAGAACTATCATTTCATTGAATGAAAAGTTAGTCGTTCTAAAATTACAAATCAGGAACTGTATTCTCATTCTTTTACAGTGAGATGGAAGGTTACGTGTGTTTAATGATGAAACAACGTAGTGAAAACGTTCTGGAATTCACCACAGGTGAGAGTAAAAAACATGAAATAATAATAGTAACTATAATAAATGACAATCCTTTTCTTATCGAAATTTCTATTCTCTACAGGTACGGCAACGAGTCTTACTTACAAAAGTTACCTCTGCGACGATCCGAATCTCGACAAACCCGTTTGGATGACACAATCCAGTGAGTAGACAAATAAAATTAATTGATTATTTAATAATGATGATCGAAAGAGAAAATAGAAGAAAAAAAAAATTTGGACTCATCCATGTAATTTTTATTGCCCCATTCATCTGAGATGTGGAACAATTTTTTTTTAAGGAATAGAACGCGTGGTCGAATCTCCTTGCCCAATTACGGGCCAGTATACGGGAGTTATAACCGATCTTCCTGGAATGTGCGCAGAGTTAAGTAGTAATTGCAACACGCGAGAAATCATGTATTACAAAGTCAGTGATTGTAGTACCGGTGAATTATACGAGGGTGCGTAAGAATTTAATTTCATCGTTGTGAATATATTTGCTTTTTCTATCTTATCGTTTCTAAATTTTCAGAACGCAGTTATTTGTGTCTTGGACAGTGGGAAGAAAATGGCGTTATGTATACGTACACGAAGAGAAACGACACTAGTACAAACGAGTGCTTCGTTGGACTGATAGTTAACGACGAGGAAATCTACATCAAAGAAGCTGGGGATCATTGTATAAGAAATATCGATCCCAAAACGCAGGGAATGCGTTTGTACAAAAAAGGTAGGAACATGGGACAATGATTACATTACCCATGGAGAAAAAAAAAATAAATTATAAGAATCTAAGGCTTCTGCGCTTTCTTTTCTTAGTTCGCTCTGTTCACAATATAACGAACTACAGTAAAACCTCGTTCTTCCGGCCTTCGCTCAACCGAGTCTCCGCGTTATGCTCGGATAATACGGATGGAGCCTTTACTTTGTTGCTTATATGTAGTAACAATGCTTTCTACCCCAAAGATTAATCTACGTTCGTTAGATTTTCAATTTAATATACTTCTGTGATTAAATTTCATTTTACCATTTCAAATACGTAAATAATGATTGAAATTTTCAAAATTTTTATTTCTTCCGTGTTATCCGAGGTTTCGCTTATCCGAGGTACCTCCTCCTCACGTTATCTTGGATAAACGAGGTTTAACTGTAAATAAGACTAAGAAATACAAGGTTGTCACTTTTGATCGCTATTCCAGGACAATGTTATGGCAACTCTCCGAGTCCCGCACCCACGCCGCTTAAACCAATTCCGCACGATCCAGTAATGCGGATTACTTCCACACCTCGATCAAACGTTGGAGGTAAGACGTCAAAGTACGAGTAACTATTCGCGCGCTGAAAAATGTGACTAAAATTTTCTCTGTTTACCAATTTTTTTTCGTGTCTTTTACCCTACAGATAATATGATCAACCAAATTTCAACAATCACGGCTGGATCCAGATGTATCGGGAAAACCGCAAATAATCAACACACTATGTTCCTAATTATCCTTTTGGGGTTAATTTACTTAAATATGTATTACTCGAAGTCGGAGCGTTGAAGAATTGTTTTATAACGGAGATATAAATATAACGCGACAAGCGATATTCTAATTGCGATAAATAGACTCTAAGACTGGACAATGTTTAGATCTGTCGCCTTTTTTTCAAGATAAAAAAAAAATAGGAAAGAAAAAAAAACAAGGACGAGGGTAAAAAATTTTGTGTAGAAAGTGTAGAATAAAAAAATACTAGAATAATATATTAGACGTATATATATATATGATATACGCGTATTCGTAATCTGAATATCTCAACGAGTGTTTTAAATATTATACATATATACACAATATACATATAACGACTGAATTTACGATGGTAAGTTTGCATTGTGAACATTTCACGAAAAAGAAAGAAAAAGAAATAACAAGATTTGGCAACGCCCGGCCAAATTTTAACTGAATCTTGTTAACTTTTAACATAATATGTATTTTATCTGACGTTAAAATGACAAACATTGATAATGACTCTCGTGAAAGTGATTAATTCGAAAGCTTCACCTTGGTTGGATAAAATTTGAATGCTGTATTGCATTTTTTTTGTTTTTTTTATTTATTCCATCTCATTCAGGTCCCTTGGACATTTCCAAACTGTGACTAGCTTTTCATTGTGTATCTCTCGCAAGTATTTTGATTTCGATTTTAATTTCAATTTTTTCGGCATATTTCTTTCGAATATTTCTTTGGTTGTGTAATTTGTTAAAGCAATTTTAGACTGAGACCGTTCCAAAAGCCGTTTCTGCATGTTTTTACAACTGCATGTACGTTTGTCGCACTGAAATATTTTTGAACGTGGCATATCAAGCTGTGTGGAAATTTTTTTTTTTTCTTATATAAACTTAAAATTATATATACATAAACACGTGCCTTAGAAATGTGCGAACAATGCGTGACTAATGGCTTCAGTGAAAAAAAATTTAGTATACGTATAATTGAAATTTTTATCTTATTTAGTTCAGAGAGTTTACAATTATCGTATACATGTTAAGATCAATGTACAGTTTGCCAGAAGGCAAAACATCATGATGCGGCGGTAGATCGAGCCTTGAGTTAATTGTTTGCTTTTTGCTTTTCGGTTGGATATAAGTAAATCAAAAAAGGAAGATTTCCATATCTTCTTTGTAATTCAGTTGCACGGAGCCTATTACAAAAAAAAGAAAAAAATTCAGTCCACAGTTTACAATAAATTTTAACGATTGACTCAAATCTTACGGAAACTACCACGCTAAAAATCAAATGTAAATATAGTTTATTGTAATCCACTTTTTATGATTATTTATTAGTAAACATTTATGTAAGAACTTGAAATGAAGTACCCCAGGTTATTGAGGAATGTAAAAATTGAGGTTCGTCGATCAATCGGAAAATATTTTTTATCATTTTTTTTTACTATTATCATGAGTCTTAATTCAAAGTTCGTGTTTTGAAAATATTTTTCCACACAAATTTCACCGAACCCCAATTAATCGATCCTCGTATTTTTGGAGCAATTACCTTGTGCTTTTGTCAATTTAAACAATAGAGGTTCGAGTGAGTACTTAACATGGCATATATTTGATTGGTTTTTAAGATTGTAGATCAGATTACATTTTTAATTTATGCCTCAATACCAAGGTTCTTGTGCATGGCTAATGTTTATTGTAATTTATTTTATCCAATTATTAAGACATTCAATCAGTTTTTCTTTTATCTCATTCGAAACTTTATTCTATATTAATTCACTACTTCATACCGACTGTAAGCTAATATTATTGTAACGAAGTGAGTTCACTTTCCTTAAATTTCTTCCTCAAACTTGCGTGCTAACAATAATTTTAAGCACGTTGTGTTTCGTGCAACAGTGATGTAAAATATTTTTGTACAAAAGACAAAAAGACAGGATACGAAAAAAGCAATAAGAAATACATATACGTATGTTTTTTCCATACATGCGCGGTAAGGCCGATTTCGCTCCCTGTAATGCGGGAGCATAGCATGTGAAAAAGTAGACAAAGGTGTGTTCCTCCGACGGATGCATTTTTGTTTCGGTCTGCGCAGACCATATTTCAGTGGTCAGCTGTTAGCCCAATGGAAGCCATCTTGGAAATCGCTAAATGATCTCGAATCCGATTGGTCGAAAATCCAAGATGGCTTTCACTCGCAGCGGGACGCAATTGGTTCTAAGAGATGGGCTGCGCAAGAGATCGCTTACAAAATAACGCCATCGGACGGCATGAATCTTAACCTCGATCGCACCAGCGTGATCGATGAAGCGTTATTCCTCGCTACAGAAAGCAAAATCGGCATTCGCGCACAGTGGAAATCGAGTTTACCGCAGGAGTGACCGTTTCGCTCCCTTGGTGTACAATATACTATTAATTAGTCTAAGCGATTGAACGAGACCACGTGTGTCGGACGTACTTATTTAGCATACGTTTTCTTTTTATAAATCATAATACCGATATACCTTCTAACGAAAAGAAATTATTTCCTATAATCTATAACTATGTTTGCCAAATACATTTTTTAACACAAACGTGCGAACGAATATTTCTATTCGCCAAATTATTCGAAAAATATATTTAGCAAAAACTCGTACCACCTTTCTCAATTTCCTAGTGTGAAAAAACTGAATTTTGTAACAAATGTATCGGTGCGTAAACTTCGGATTCGGTGCGGCGATCACAGCAGAAATTAGTCGAGTATTATTTATCATGCACCGTTTATAGTTCAAGCTGGCTGAAAGTAGGTGATGATGTTGAGCCTAGAACGAGCCTGACCCCGAGGTCTAGTTGCGGCGCTATCGCATTCTAGGATCTGTGAGGGTACGAAGACGTGCTAGATTTAGGAGTCGAATTGCAGCCGGTTCACAGTGGAGAGCACTCAAGGTAATTACTCCAAAGAGACATTAAGTAATGTCGTAGATCTTGTCAGTGGGTAATGTGCGCATTGTGCACGAGCTTGACGCAAGGTAATCATAATTTAGGAGAATGTGAACTGCACAGAATTAACTCTCGGCACTGTTCAAGGTCACCTCTAATGGGCCAACGCACAGATAAGGAGAAGAGATATCTTCCGAAGACGCGAACGGCGTTCAGAGCTTTGGATGATTATTTTCTGCCATTCTTTTCACGTCCATTAATGGCTTAATTGTCCTGACAATGCAAAGACGTTGTATAATGAAACGAAAAAAGTTGATTATGGATTGTCGAGATTGTCAGGATTCGGTTCTTGAGAGAGTCGATATGGAATACTGGACGGAAATCTTTCTTTATCATCCTCTTCGCGACCATAAGGCATTATTGTTAAACTGTTATCGATGAAAAAGAAGACCATGCAGCTGCAGCCGGAAACCTAACAGCACAGCGATGGTGATGATAATAATAATAATCACCTTGTGATAAATAAAATATTATAGAAGCCCAAGACGCGAATACGAGGAGAGTCTAGAGCGCAGGTCCTTACGAATGGAGTTTACTTCGAGACGAACTCAGTCACGCGATCTCGCTTGGCAAGCTACCTTGCACCATCGGAAAGCCCTCCTCGGTCGCAGCAAGTCGTCAGTCGGTGGTTAAACACGATGAAGAACAGCACGAGATTCGCCTTCACTTTATCCTTGCTGGCTTTGTTCTGTAATGGGATTCCCAACGTCGATTCCCAGAGAACTCATGCTCGGCAAGGCGTCGGTAGGGAACCACCAACGATCAAGATACCCCTTCAGGGTAGTCTGGTCGGAAAGGAGGTGAGGTATTAATATGCACTGGCTTGTTATTAAGCACCAATCCTATTACAACGCCTAAATCATCGTGCATTATGAAAGATGCGACTGAATGTTTCGTTCCACCGCACATGTTAAACACATCCTGCAAAGCGCAGAGTCAATAATGCTGTGCAGGTATTTTAGCCATCCTGCCAATTTGTACCTATGTCAATTATTAATAGACTCGCATGCAAAATTTCAAATAAAAAAAATTTTCCAGTATTCATCGAACGTATAAACTAAACATGCATTCAAGTGTTTAAGATTTTGTATCTAGTTTGTCAACCATTGCGAAGAATTCATTCATTTGACTCGGGTGCTTATGTACGAAAAGTAAAATTCAGTATTTACAGTAAACTGTCATTTCTTTGAGTCGAATATGATTTCTTCACGGCACATAAATTATTTTCAAACAAAGCCGTATCATTATTTCTGAACAATAAATATTTTCTCAAGGTGTAAGGGGAGGGCAATTGTTCATAGTCACGTGATCCGTGTCGGCAACAAGCCTATAATCACCGGACTCTGAAAGAGTAGCTGTAACATTTTTATCGAAACTTTTTGGTGCTCGTGACACAACACGTCATTTCCTATTTCGCATATAATCAGAGGGTACATTGAGCGATGAGAATCACTGTTCACCAAATTCTGTTACTCTAGCTTTTGGTGATTGAATTTGTTATTAGATGACGTGGATGCGGACGCAGAAGGTTTTCGCGTACCTTGGAATACCATATGCAAAGCCTCCGATTCGTCAGCTTCGATTTGCTGCGCCTGATACAAACCCGCTTCCATCCTGGTCCGGGATCAAAGAAGCCACCACCTACGCTCCATCCTGTCAGCAAGTAGAGGGTGGACAAAAGCTCCATGAACGGACTTACCTCAGACTTCTGGCCATCAATGATGCCGATGATCCAGGAGTCAGCGAGGATTGTCTTTACCTCAATGTCTTCGTGCCTGATGGTGAGCTCTGATAAACTTTTCCTCATTTAAGTTATTCGGCCATCGAGATATGTATCGCTTTAGAGTAGCGCTGAGAATGACAGTAAAAAAAATTGCGCGGAATTTTTTAATCACCGTGATGATATGGTAAGTTCGCCGTGATAACGGTGCGATGGAAATATCCGGCGGAAGATTGCAGCGGCGGAAACGAATGAACGTCACAAGTAGTTTAACTTGGGGGTGCCTTGGCATTTGAATTGCTAAGGTGACAAATTAGATCCTGATTTAGAATTGCGGATTAACAAATGGTGTTCTGTAATTAAAGGCAAACAGCAACTCGACTTAACTTTATCTATTGAAATGTAAGTGAGACTTGGATGTAGAGTAGTTCCGATACAAAAATAGAATGAAGAATTTAACCTCTGCCTATCATTTTATTGTGAAAAGTACGGGTGTAGAAAAATGCAGGAATGAATCATGTTGAATAAAAAGAAAAAAATAGAAAAATTGAGACAGAGCCTTGTGCCAACTGAAATTGGTTTTTCTCGTTTACAATTTTTACCACCCAACGACACGCGATATTACTGCAGAAAGTTCTTTCCGCAGCAACGCGAAGTTAAAGTTCAACGTGACAAAGACCTTACAAGCCTCAAGAGTTGACTAAAATTCAAATCCATTGGTGTTACAAAATTTATTCACAAGGGCCTCTGTTATATAATATTCGCAGACCCTTACGGAAGGATTTAAACATATTAAGTAAACGGGGATGAAATTTTAGAAATACGTACAGCCGGATGAGTGCCGAATATTACAATGTTTTCAACGAGCGAAACTGTGAAAAACTAGAAGCGAATTCGAACCGATCGGAATACCGAAGTGTGGATTTGTTTCGCCTATAACTGAGATTATCGATTCCGGATGCGAACAATCAGTCGGTCAATGGCCAAGCCCCGAAGCCTTTGTGATAAGTAAATTTCAGTATCGGTGTGAAAACGAGCCAAGTAATTTGTCTACTTCTTTAACCAGATCATGTCGATTATACGTGATGAAATTTCCGGCAGGGTAGTCAGCCCGTCAACTTTATACGTCTGACTTACATGCAACCCTTAAATCAAATCCACGATTTACTTCTTTACGACTCCAGCATCAAGGTGCCTGTATATAACGAGAAAACTTTCCAAGGGCATATAATATCGCCTCGGTTAATGGGCTTTCAGTTTCCTTGAAGATGATGATAGTAATCGTTGCGATAAACAACCCCGGGTATACAAAACTAGCCAAAGCCACGATACTCACATTATAACGTACGACAAGAACGCAACGCTGACATTTTCTTTGTCGAAGGTGGGGGAAAAAAAAAAAAAAAATAAAAATTATATACCGATCAGAATCGCTCGGACCGTCGCTGGCCAATCACCTGCGTATTTCGACAATCCGTTTCGACGCCTGCGACAAATCGACTCTGGGCACCAAACTAACCAGAGTTGCTGCACTGTACTCCAAGTTTGGCACACTTATGCACCCATGAGCAGTTAGTCCGGACTGGGGCACCCTTACAGTCAAACAGCAACTGGGTTGACGGGAACAACGACAAAGAAAGAATTGCCATTTGGACATAAGCTGAACGGTCCTGGATCGATAAGGGAATAAAGTATACGGTTTAAAGTGTTGGTGAAGAAGAAGGGATGGTTGTGTTGCAGCGTTACGGTGCTTTGGACACGCAATCCGTTCGCCCTCCTCGCAGATGCCATGATACGGTGGTAATAGTCACGAAGCCCTCTCCTCCACCCCTGAAATCATTCCATCGCCATTTCTAGCTGGATTTTTCGCTCCCTTCGTGTAGGTACACATCACGACGGACCTTGGACGCGGGTTTTAAACCCTCGAAAATGCGACTGGGCCAATGGATCGCCGTTGCGAGATTCGTGATATTACCGCAATTCAACCGCAGGCTCGATTTTCCTTCCAACAATATTTTGTATAGTATAAGTACTGCAAGGAGTGAAAAACTCGGCAAACTCTTACCGGAGCTCGTACGTTTACGCCAATCAAACAGAATTATATGGAAATGGTTACTTTTCAACGGTCTTGTGTTTGAATTAGCGCCATTGTGCGGACAGCGAAGCAATTTGTACTGGTTCAATTGTAAGGGTTTAACCATGTTTTAAGGGTGTGTATAGATCGAGATTCACTCAAGTATTTTTTTACTAGAATCAATCAGTAGGAAGCATTGTCATTTAGAATAACGTTCACCATTTCGCGGCTCGTTTTGCGGAGCCATGAATATCTCGAGAACGGCTCGACCGATTCACTTCAAATTTGGAGTCAGTATTCTTGGACGTATCGCGTGCCTGGTGTTTTCGCGTCATACTGACCAGCTCAATTTCTTTCAGGCAATCCACCGGGCGAGGGCTGGCCGGTGATGGTCTGGTTTCACGGCGGAGATTTCAACACTGGGACTCCAGCCATTTGGGACGCCACAGTCTTTTCGATCAAACAGAAGGTAAGCTTTGGACTCAGCGTGATACTGCGATTCGGAAGGTTCGGAACGGCCTTGAAAGGGTCGCAGGACTCTCGTCGAAATCGATTCATAGCATGCTATTGATAGTCGTGTATGAGATTACTGTCATTAAATCTGGATGTTTCGCGTGTTTAGGAGACATGCATAACGACCCCGAGTCTTGCGCGTGATAACGTATGTCACGGTTTACATGCACGAATTCGTCCGAGGTGGACCTCGGGCTTGAAAATAGAATGCGAATAAAAGTTCGAACGTATTCTACAGGTCTTATAACTTTTGTTTTCTCAATTCAGTACCTGAAATAAGCTGGACTGGGAAAAGTGCTGCAGGAGTTACTGCAGGTACAATACACGTCGCGTGAAAATATATAACTCGATTCTGGGATTTGGCTCAATGTTTTTTTTTTATGGCTTGATAAAGATCGAGTAATCAACAATACTTTCTGTGCTGGTAAATATGCCCACGGTCTAAGGTTCAAGATATGACTTGGAATTTGACTTATCGCAGGGGATCGGGGTTCGAAAATACGGAACAGTTAGAGGCAGGTATGTGATAATAGTTGCGTAATTGCGTGGTCACCCTTACACCAACTTTTAATACATTTATACATGCCAGGACCTGAAATCTCGGATCAGGACCTTGACCGTGAATTTTTAACCAAGCGTGATCGGTTAGAATTCGGAGATAGTCACACTGATATTATTCGGCAAATTTTCGTTGAGCAGAATTATTCCTGAACGCAATCTCTCGTGCAATAAATTTGCTGTTTTGTCGTGTGACTATAAAACGAATTCATTTAACCTCTATATCTGTATGTATGTCAGCTGCGGTAAAGATATTTTTAGAATGATGTTAGATCAATGAATCGAAGCGCAACGGACCAACTGACGTGATATTCGCGTGGAGGATAGGAAATTTATGCGAATTTGCGATGGATTTGAATACTGAAAATAGTCCTAGGGTTACTTTATGTATTGGACGGAAGCTAAAATTGTGTTTCGCAGGTTTTCACCAGAGTAATAACTTGCAAATTGATTAGTTTTTGCACAACCTAAATCTGTTAATAATCGCCAAGGTTCTCATGTTGTCTAAGAACATTAATTATGCGTCCTTTTGTGTCAAGGATTTCCTAAATTTAACAGTAGTTGGACATCGTATTGTCAATCATAGGAACTCATAACGACTTAAATGTTCTTCAAAATCACGAGGAATAAACAGGGAAAACGGAAATTGTTTAGCATCACTCGAATTCACTTAAAATTACATGAAAGTGTTGAAAATGATGGAAATCTTTGTAAGTTTTATGATTAATGGTTTCAATTTATCAACACTGATGACGAGTTTTTCCTATTGATTTCCATCTTATTACGTGCTTTCGTTCTTTTCTAGTTAACCGAATGATTTCCATTGATTTCAAATGATTCCTCAGTGTTTTAGGTGATCCACAATGATTCTTGTGACCCCTTCCAAGCCGTTACGTTTTCTGATAGGAATGCTATGAAATCCTTACAAGTCAAATAGCAATCACTCGATACGCTGGGAATCAACGAGGATCACACAATAAGATACGATATCATACACTTGTTTTCCAAGTAAACTTCCCCCGAGTATTTTTATCTCTTCTATCATATATGCGATCCCAACTGACCGTGACTTTTACGTACTCAGATGCTGATCGTGACGGTTGCGTACCGGCTGAACATCCTTGGATTTTTCACATCGACGGACGCGGAGGCTCCTGGTAACTACGGAATGCTGGACCAGATAGCGGCGTTGGACTGGGTGCAGAAAAACATCCAGTACTTTTCCGGCCAGCCGGACAACGTGGCGATATACGGTCACAGTTCGGGAGCGATAAGCGTGGGTCTTCACATACTGAGTCCATTGAGTCGAGGAAAATTCTCCAAGGCAATAGCGATGAGCGGAGACGCTATCGGGTCTGTCGGATCGCCGAAGACGGAGACGTCGGTGGTAGACCAGATAGCGGAAAAGTTCGGGTGCAATCGTCACCCGACAACGGACCTCATCAAGTGTCTCCGTAACGTTAGAGCAGAGATCCTGGTGCAGGAATCCTCCCACATAGAGACGTGGGGACCGATCGTCGACTATGAAACGAACAACACGACGGAGCCGTTCCTGCCAGAGGACCCGCTGGTCACCCTGGAGATGGGCAACTTCAACGCGGTTCCTCTGCTCGTCGGCTATTCGAACAACGAGCAGGCCCTGGCCTACATCGAGTCTATCGGCAACGGGCGGGACGAAAACGCTGACGGGGCGTTGAGTTCGGATAAGTTCGAGGCGCTGATAGACAGCGAGATAACCGCCGCGGCGAAGAAGTTCGAGGACAACACCACCTGCGAGGTGGACTCCGATATGCTGGTGAAGTCGGTGCTCTTCTACTACAAACCCTACCCGCCGACCAAGGACGAAATGGTGCTGAGAGACCGATACCTCGACCTTCAGACCGAGAAGAACTACGCCGCTGGTCTCACTCTTCTTGCGGGAAAAGTATCGCGGCAGAAATCGGCCTTCGTTTATCGTTTCGACTACCGGCCGCGGACGGCTATGTCCACGGAGGGTGTTCCCGACTGGGCCGGAGTCCCTCACATGTTCGAACTCCAGTTCGTCTGGGGCCTTCCTCACGCCGCGAGCTCCGTGCAGTGGAACCCCGCCGACAAGAAGATGGCCGACGTAATGATGACGCTCTTTTCGAACTTCGTAAAGACCGCGAACCCTTCGCAGGCGAGCATGGGCGTGAAGTGGGAACCTTACACCGAGGAGAATCCCGGCATTCTACTGATCGACAGGACCATCAACATGAGCGATCACAATGCCGTCGATTACAAAGCGCTCGCGTTTTGGAACGAGTATTATCCCATTGTTCTCGAGGAGGCGAGATCCTGTGACTGTAACAACACATCAGCCGCCCAGTCTCTCACATCTGCTTCGTCGAATTTCCACATTGTCTTTTTCACCGCGGTGCTGCAGAGTATCGTTGCGGAGCCGGTGTTCGTCAGGAGGTTCGGATTGTTCTGACGAGTAGGATAGTCGAAAACAACTATTGTATTGTCTCTGCAACATTGCTAAGTCTGATTTAGGCGCCATTGTAATACTAAACTGAAAATGGTCAATGTCGGATGATTAATAGATGCGATATTATCACTCAAATTATCATTCAAATCAAATTTAACTATCGTCGTTCTGCCATGTCTTTTCATACGTATAATTGGCAATATTGCGAAGTACAAAGAAATTGCATAATATGCGAAACGTTGCGATAGAACCTTCGAAAATGCCTGATGGCTTTCTTTTTTTTGCAACGTATTGTTGCCGCTTTGGTAATAAGCCAGAGTGCAGAGTTGCAATAATTAATTAATAATACACTCTCTTAGTCATGCCAATGAGGAAATTCGAAATTCCACTGTCGCTTCTCGGATGTCCGAAAGGAAAGATCGAACAAGTTTCCGTCACTGGTACACTTACACAATATGTTGATTGGCAATTTCATAAAACTGGAAATAAATCTTTTCACACATCGTTCTATAATAGACGTGGATCATTTGAAATTGATTTCTCCTATAATCTTTCTTACAAGTCAGCTAACTTTACATATACGAATGTTATGAAAAAAAGAGTTCTAAAATTATAGAAAACACCGAGGAGAAGTTATCGTCAAAATGGTCGATCCATGTAGTTAAGAGTTTGACTGAACGAGCAGTTAGTTGAAAGCTTGAATTACGCTTAAATCTATATTTATCTCTTCAACTTGACAATCGATATTCAGCAATCTAATATCTATCGTAGTAAGGAAAGGATCCAACCATCTGTAAGAGGTTGCGAACGATTAAACCAACGTTTAACATTTATTGAATTTTTTTTATTATTGGCTTCAATACGGATATAGAAAAAAAAATTTTAAAAAGAGAAAGAAAAAAAAACCATAAATCGATTTCGAGAAACAAACGGTTGATAACTTATGAATATTTTGATGCTTTGATAATATAATAATAATAATAATAATCATTAATAATAATGTATGTACTGTCTATGTATAATTACTATTATATTATATAAGAGAGATGTACGTCGAGCGATGGTGCATGAGGGCTTGGCCAACACCGGCGTACACCCAAAACATGTTTTTTTTTCTTTCTTCAGCATAATAATCATTATCATCATCATCATCATCATCATCATCATCATCATCATCATCATCTTCGTCATCACCATCATTATCATCATCTCCTTATTTGTTTATTATTTTTTTTCTTCTCCTAAATATATAATATTATTAATTAATAATTTTTATGCAAAACTCCTACAGTGATAACCGAAGTCACAGGGTAAGACATCGCCGTTGTACGCCTATAGCCGCACCTTTGACACGAGCCACCCCGGACCAACGTATATACAATAACCCTCTCTGTCGCTCCCTCTTCTCCACTCCTCCCTGTGATCAGTGCTTGAGAAAACACTATTTTCTTCGAATGTCTTGCTCTTCTCCTTTATAGTCATCTTCCCCATCTTCCTATTTTTAATCGGTTTCGAAGCTTAGAGTCCCGCCCCGCCCCACCCACCTGTCTTCCTTGCGTCACTTGTTTATTATACTCTCCCTCCGTTCGGTTTATTTCCCTATTCCCCATTCTGTATTTTATCCCGTTCCTCTGAAACCTCGTTTTACGCCCCCACTGGTATGTGTGTTCAAATTCAGATATATATTATATATATATATATATATGTATGTGTGTGGATAGATGTGTACACACATATATATGTATATATATGCATATGTTCATTTGTTTATCTCTTTCGTATGTATTTTCGCGTACAAGGATACGATGGGGGGTTTAGGCCCATTTCTCTCTTTACAGAAGTCGGCATAGCCCTTTCTTTTTTTGCTTTATCTTTTTCTCCGGTGACTTCTTGTTGATTTGTCGCACCAGGTCGTAAAAGATCTGAAACGAAACGGCAAGAGGATTAAAATTGTACTTAAAGATGCGTCATATGATATTTTTTGTTTAGAACTTTGAGGGCGTTTTCGGTAATATTGCAGAACACTCACGTCGTTAACGTTAATTTTGGCTTTGGCAGAGGTTTCCATGAACGCGCAATTGAATTGCCTGGCCAGATTGACTCCTTGGTCCTTTCCGACTACTCTCTCATCCTCCAAGTCACACTTGTTGCCTACGAGTACCATTGGCACGTCGTCCGTGTCTTTTACCCGGAGGATCTGTTCCCTAAGATCCTGAAGGTCGTTGAATGTCGACTGTGCCGTTATCGAGTAGACCAGTACGAAGCCCTGACCATTCTTCATGTAAAGGTCCCTCATGGCCGTGAATTGTTCCTGAAAATATCAATCAAAAGACCTGTCATTCTTTTCGGAGCTCAGGGGAATCAGCGAATGGGGACGCGACTGAAACAATATGGCGCCGGAACGGTTATCAGCTGACCGTTTTAGGTCAATTACACGAATATCAAGCGGCATATTGCGTCGCGCAAACTGCCAGACTCCTATTTTGTTACATCGAGTAACGATAGTGAAAAATGCGGTATATCAAATGACATTAAAATTTAAATACGACGACAAAATGGCGTCGCAACGTACACGTAAAAATTACGGTACATAGTTTAATGTGCTAATATTGAAAGAGTATTTCGTCGAAAAATTAATTTTGCCTATGCAGCAGGTTTTCATTTACGTAATGAATGAGTGTAATGAATTAGTGACAATGACGAAGCGTATATGTATAGTGATAATCGTTCTTACCGTGCCAGCAGTGTCTAAAATTTCGAGCATGCATTGCTGCCCGTCAACCTCCACCTGTTTACGGTAGCTGTCCTCAATTGTCGGATCGTATTTCTCGACGAATATACCTTGGACAAATTGGACGGTGAGGGCAGATTTGCCGACACCTCCGCTACCTAGCACGACTATCTTGTATTCGCGCATCTCTCGGCCTATCTATCTGTGCTCGCTGTCACAGCCGAGAGGTCACCGAATCCGCCACGTCGTGTCTTTGGTCTCTTTCAGCGAGATAGATCTGGAACAGGAAAGAAATTTTATTTATTAACCCAAAGTGTTATAATATTCGATTTAAAATTTTCGGTGCATGTTTCGAATTTGCGATTTCAATATGTATTTCAATTTTCATTTTTCACCCCCCCCCCCCCGCCCCTTTCTCCTCCTCCGCAAAAGAAAACCGCACAAATATTTTTCATGCATCAGCGATTAGCCAAGCGAGAAAAAGAGAAACCATTATTTATTGCCGGGGTTACACAAACTCCCATAGATTGACACATCGGTCATAAAAGATACACGAGTGCGAGTAGAAAAAGACTACAGCGACGTCAGCAGAAATGACAGCAGATCGGATCGCTATTACGACCAAATGATCAATGGTTCGGAAAAAGGAGAGGAAGGAAAAAAGGAACATTTTCCTATGGTATATATGTATAGCGGTGCTAAAATTCGACCAATTTATTCGCTATAAAAATACTTTGCAACGGGTATCAAAGACGGAAGACTAGATGTACGGACACTGGAAAACAGTGTATAAATAGAGCTGAGGATATTGCCTCGGCGATTCCTTGGTCAAACGATAGTGGAGCTCTTCTCGGATACCAACAGGGCGCGGAGAGGTGTAAGCTCACAATCAGCCCTCGACGATATCTGCCAACGCAACGACCGCCCGTCGTGTTCACCACCACCATCACCATCACCACCACCACCATCACCACCACCACCTCTTCCACTACCGTCGCCACGTCGAGCAGAGAGTATCGGTATGAGTTATCTGCTCTGATGGGTACCATCGCTGCGCTCGAACGAGCCAAGCCAATGGTTAGGGTCTCCAACAACCCCTTTCGCCAGCCACTTTCTCCTATGCAGCGATACGAACACGGGTGCAAGTCCGTACTCGTTGCACAACGTAGACGTCTAACGTTTTTTGGGATGAAAATAAACGATGTCCTGATTAATTTATAGTAAATACGAATAACAGTGACTGTCAATTGTGAACTGTATCAAAGAAGAAGACGTATTCCAAGGATTTAAATATCGTGTTGCTTAGGTTAATCTTCTACGTTATACGTGTTTTTTCAACTTTACTTCGTTTTCATAACTTTCTTTGCACAATTTCCAAAACCCCAGCAGTCCTCTGACAGTTGCGGGTGTTTTAAACTTTTTTGCCTACTATCAATTTTCTAACCAAAAGACGAGGAAGTTCTGAGATGTTAGCCAGAGTTTGAGGAACAGACGGAAGCACTTATTGGAATCGTATCAACTTGATATTCTGAAACCGCTTAATTCTATTTGGATTATATTATTGGATCGTGAGTGTTATATATCATGCAGGATGAAGACGGAATAAAATTCAAAACTTGTGACAATAATCATGATGGGACCAAAAACTGAGTGAAGAAGATTATGATAATGGTACTTAAAGATGGAAAGCGGATGGAAGAGGAGCGTAAATGACATAGTTTATAACACAGAATTCAACAGTGGAGAAGAAAACCGCTTGATGAGACAGCGATTGGTGTGCGTGTGTGTGTGTTAATGTTTCTCTTAACGTCCATAGCGGCCCGAGATTTTCCGTTGTTGTCAGACTCGGCAAATAACGTTTTAATAACAACCATAGAAGAGGCTTCAAGTGTCGAAACTTCTGACAGTAAACCTCGCCTGATTATCGATCCATTTTACCCGGGAGTGTAAAATCTTATAGTGCGAGAGATAGAACAAATTAGCTTCACAATGAATGATAATCGATGTCTCTTCTTACTTATACCGTTGACGCGCGATAGTTCTAATTGAGACCCATGGACAATGCGCACTTTCCGGGCTTTTTGTGTACGAAGCAGGTCATTATCGACTTTGAGGAAAGTGATAAAACTGCGAAACGACCATTCGTATCAGTTTTTTTTCCTTCGAAATTCATATCTAAACGTGGATTTGAACGTCAAGTGAATTTTCGTTTAATGCCGGTGCACTTAATTGGCGAATGTTCGATTCGAACGGCGGAAAATACGGTTGAAGATTAATTAAATTTCGTGCCAAGAATCTCGGCGTTTTCTTTTCTTCAATTTGTATAATCCCTGAACATTTGACGACAGTGTATAATTCTTATCTGAACTTGAAGGTCCAACGAATCTGCCCGTTCGGTAAGAATCATTTTCCGAGTTAGTTACGTTCTTGAAGGCTCTGGGAAACCAATTTCAACCTAGATAATCCGTAGTTTGATCGCATCGACCGAACAGTTATGTATCTATAGATATAATGGTTGATATACTCGGAGTATACCCGGCATCGGGTTTTTATTCGCATATAACGAAAAATGGGGCAAACTGGCGGACGTAGATATAGATATTGTAAACGTATAGGTATATACGCGGAGAAGAATGACGTTTGGCGGTAGATCCGTTGCTGCATACATCAGTGTTCGACTTTGCGGGGCTATTGTTGCAAAAGTGTGCCATCATCATGGTCGCACGCTCGTATACCCTGCAGCAGATATTCTATGGCCTGATCCCCAGCCAGTCGCTTCGCTCTTCGCATATATGCACGTTGGTGGATTATACGACGTGATTTCATGCCCATTATTATACTCCGCAATTAGGGTGGTGGCGATGAGGTTTAATTCTCATTATACCTACCTACATACGGTGGGATTGCAGTTAGTTATAGAGTGAAAAAATTAATTAAACGAAAGATTCGAAACGTCAAATTTCTGTAATATAACCGAGGATTGGATCGAGGTATTACTATTAATGAAAAAGAATCCCATCAGCATTCCCTGGTATCGATGAATGATATTAAAAGCGTGAAGCGTTACGGTGACGGTGAAAAACGCCCACGTTCCGCAGGGTATAAGAGTCTCTAGATTACGTACACTGTGAGCGCAGTATTGTTGTAGATACCAACCACGCCACTTTGCTCATCGTCGTCTAATCGCAATGAGCAGCTGCTGCCTCAGACAATGAGCGTGAATGAGCGTGTTACCGCTCTAGCATAACCGTATAATATATGAAGTGGCAATTCAGCCCTGCTGCACAAACTCTGTGATCGAATTGATCAAAGATAGAGGTGGAAGTGAGGAGTGAGATATAAGGACAGTTATTGGCCGTTGGACGAGAGTATATAATCGGACAGCATTTGTTTCGTCGCAATGCGAGTTTCATCCTCAACTTCAGATCTAAGAGGATGGTGTAGTCAGTCTTTACCGACCGATTCAAATTTTCCAATATTCATTAACGCCGTCTGTTTTTCCGGCTAACTTGTTTTCGATCGGAAACAAAATGCGACTTCGATTCTATGCGAATTACGTGACAATGCATCTAATATTATCACGTCACCTTCATTGCCAGTCATTGTCACATAATTCGTATAGAATTGCACTCGCGGTTTTTTTTCTTACCGAAAACAAGTTAGCCGGAGGGGAAAGAAGTGACTAGTTATACGCTTGACCCCTTGATGAAACTGACTTCGCTACTTCAGTTTGCGCTAATAACATTAAGTCGATTCCTATTATACATTGTTGAAAAATTGAAAACCCGTAGACGCGTTGTGCGCTGTCTATAACGTATCAACGGTAGAGCCTCGATCAATAATCCAGAAAATCCGGCTACCGTGGGCAACTTCATTTCCTTTATCACGTTATCTCTCCGTTGCTCAGTTTTATCCGTCTGCATGTTGCGGTGAAACGATTGCACGAAGGCTGTTTCAGTGTCGGTGCGTGATTATAACGAAACATTGAATAAAATTAACCATCCATGTGTTTTCCGTACATACCAGAGTCGGTCTGGGAGCTACATGTATACTATATGTATAAAAGATTGTCCCCAGACACTAAATTTATGCGATAAATCAAGGATAATATTTCCATATAAACATCGTCGAATAAATAACAATTCATGTTAAAAATTTTCGTTTCAGGGTTAGAACTGACAGACGCTGCAGTTGAGACAAAAATACATACTGCATCGCAATTCGTGCAGTATGCGCATGTCCAATATATGAAGGATCCCCCTGTGATGATGAAAAAACACTTCGTCTCATGTGTAGCGGTAGCGGTTCGTTATATCGTACGACCGTACAACAAGTGGCGGACATTTTTCTACTGTTCTTTTTCCTTTCCTTTGTTTTTTCCTGCACTAATTCAAGTGCAAAACAACTTTGTCCCTCAGCCTGTGTGTGTTTGCAGCAGTAAATTTTTATCTGGGATTTTCATATGTAATCACGACCAAGTGCAACGCAGTGAATATTTCGGTTGACTATATTTATACGTACATATAGATGTATGTGTCTAATGAAAAAAGAAGACAATAACTTTGACGAATGACTCACAATCAGTCTGATTAAATCGGTCTGAAATGATGCACACTGATCTTCATCATCCGGTGCTACAATTATAATCGGGGCACGTTTGTTCGCTCAGCTTGTTATCCGTGATGATATGCAGCAGAGATGACGTGTGTTCCACAGTCACGTTTACAATAAGCGAGGATCGTTGTTTCGCATTACAACAATTATCGGCGAAGATATTCGAAGGTAGCCAACGTCGTGTATGGCGATCTGTTGTCCTCCGAATTTCGAGACTTAAAACGCGGGTCTGCTTGGCGACAGAGCTGAACTCTTTTAGGTACGCATACTTACGTACATACCTATACTGTATACACCGCGTCGAAGAAAACTAACTAAAAATACTCCACTCCGTGCCAGGATGCGACGGAAACGAGCTTAACCGTAGGAGTGGCAATTAAGGGGGTTCCAACAGTCGTTGGGGGCGCTTTGAACAACGGGATGACGAAACGAAGAGGATTTTTTTTATAATCGATCGAGAGGTAATTGTCGATGTCGCGAATAGGCAATGGGGGGAAATTTTTTCACGACGATGAAAGTTAATAAACTTGGCAAATTCGAAAAAAAATTCCTCTGGAGAAAATTTGACTGGAAAATTGGCAGTCTTACAATTAGAGTCCGTGAAATGACTTGTATCGATCGGTAAGAACGGCTCGTTATCGGCTACCGGTAAAGAGGATCAGGAGTAGATAGAAGAGTCGAGGGATTCACGGAACGTTCACGGCGGGGTTAAAAAATTGCTCGAAGCATATATATATATATATATACATAATATTGCGAAACGTGGTTATCGCCGGAAAACGCAATATCCATTCATACTTATGAAGTTTATCCTATTTCGAAATTTTCCACCTCTTATAGCGAGGAAAATTCCCCATATAATGGTGAATTTTAGATAACAAGCATGACAATAGCGAAAAAATATAGTAAAATATGAATCTCTAGTGAAATTGAGAAGCTCGTGGTTAATCAATAGGTATTAGAATATTATTTTACCATACGATGGAACAAATCATCGGCTACTGATAAAATATTAAAAAGATATAACTAAACCTCTTCAAGTTGAATGTAGTTAAAAACGTCTTTGTGATTCAGAGAAAATTTCTTTTACTAACAACATTCTGTTACTAACAATGACTCAGAGAAGTCACATTGTTCTAATAAATTTTTTTAACATAAAATCCATACAGTTCGTTTGAGTCTAATGAACAATAAATTAGTTTATCCGTGAATAAATATGCCTGATACAAATCGTCCGAGACAGAAATTCTTTTCGTTCAGCTTATCGATTGGTAAAAATAAATCCGATGTGTAAAATAGTTAAAAATGAATTTACAGATGTTAAAGTTGTGATTTAACGATACAATTGCATTTTTTTAAATTTAATTCTTGCAATACGAGACAATTATAATTAGGATCTGATAAGCGACATGAATTCGTAAGCAAAAAAATGCCGAAATAAATAATTGTTGTTACTAATATCTGACACTGCAAACATTGATACGCTTTAAAATAATTTCCTGTGTAACGGGGACTTATTTACAATTAAATACATATAACATAACTAAATCAACCAAAGCGAAGTAATTTGAAAATTCTAGTAAATTTCATTTCCATTGCAGAGGTGAAGTTCGTTAGCAATACGAGTTCCGTCCTCTGTTTACACTGATAATGAATTCCCCGATGCGGGATCAGGAACGAATTACACACGGCTGGGCAAACGGCTTGTGCAACTGTTCAAAAGACGACGAGTATGCAGGTATTATACATAGAGTCAATCGCAGCATGCAGGTGAGTTGGCGCTGAACACGTGGTGAAAATTTTCACCCCCTTTATGTGCCTGCATACCATGACCCGTTTCGTTTGCCTCGTTGACGTTGGTCGTCGGTTCGTCTAGTCGCCCGCCTTTAGTAGCAAGCAGCAGCACCACCAGCTCCTTTTGGCAAAGCCGGTTGATGATTAGCTAGCTGGTCAAACAGCCTCTTCTTACAGTCACTCTGGCGGAATAATATAACCCACATCGGTAGCAGACGCAGTCAGGGTTAAAATTTCATCAAATTTTTTACACCAGCCGGTATATTTTTAATTTTCTATTTTAGTTGCTACAAATTTTTTAATGCAATATGTTCAAAGAAATATAGAAAATTATTTATTGTCAATTACTAATTGCTCTAGTTACGCGGTTCTCTTGGCGAATCTTTGCCCTTCGAAAACCAGTCGCATTGCATGTGATGCATCGTTATTTAAAAAAAAAAAATCTTTCTCACGAACTAACTTTACTTTTGCTATCTTTAATACAGCATGGGTGTGGTATGGCTCTTACATAGCGGTTATGTATACGTGGATCATGGATGTAATAGCGTTAATTGTTGTCCGTTATGTAGACATAACCGGGATATAACCAAGTTATGTTACGGTAATGCAACATGGATTATATAATTGAAATTTTATATAATGTTAGAGTGATTACAGCAAACGGGAATCGCAAGTTCGAGTAATGATATGTACTATATCAGTGAGTGACTTGCTATATTGATATCATCATTATTTCACATACATTGCGAATTCATACGTGATATAATATATTCATGATCTCGGTTGAGTTTTTCCGTAGAGTTTTCATTTCACGAATTATCAATACGGTTTTCTTTTTTTTTCTTTTCTGCCAGCGAATAGGAGAATCGATTAAAACTTACTGAGAGGAAATGAACAAAATACTTTAGGCGGAAAAACGCGAATGAGGCAATAGCAGTGAAAAACCAATAAATTTTTCCTCTATAAACACGTACGAAGCGAACCCTTCGCCACATCCTGCAGTAAATAAGGTCGCTAAGAATTCACGATTACATAAGATTGAAACGGTGATTTATTGTATCCGAGGAATGTTTGTTCATTGTTAGATATGGATTTTCATCCTCTCGACAAGTAAAAACGTTGTACAATCATTGAATATTTGAAGCCAGACTGAATTCGTACATTATGTATTACAGTAGAAATTTTGTCTCAGGATAAAATTGAGTATGTATTATGTATATATAAACTCGAGTTAAGTACGCGATGTTTAATTTACAGTACAGATATATGTACATGTGTATACACATATACATACAAACATACTTACGTATAACAGACGTATAAAGTTCGTTGCTGATGTAGCGTGCAAAGGGAAAGTTTGGAAATTTAATTAAACCGTGATGCCTGTAAAGAGCGAGCGGGCGAAAGAGAGAAAGAGAGAGAAGCGCAGTTTTTCCGGCGAATGAACGAAATTACGGAATTTAGTTTATACCCGCAGGAAAGTGTCACACTCTGTGAAATAATCAACGCCTCGTATTCACGGTATCGTTCGATTTTTAAAATTCGAACAGACGAAAAACGCTTTGAATACTTGTTTTGCAAACGACTTTCGCCTGATATAAAATTTGTAAAACTCTCGACAGGAAATTTTCATCACGAAGGCTAATAATGGATCGAATCTTTTTTCTACGGAATTCTGGCCTTGTCTTAATCAAAGGTAATGAATCTCCTTAAAAGTCAAGGCTTGAAGTTTCCTAAGAACGCTGCAGCAAACGTCGCAGCAACGTCACAGAAGAAAAAGGGATGACGTCAGAACTTGCAAGATCGAAACCACAACGGGAGAAATGAATAAACGGTATGGCTCAGCCTCTTTCCTGCTCCACTGAAAATGCTGAGAAACGTCTGGAACAATTTGGAGAAGAAATTGTCTGATGAAGTGGAAAACCGGCGGTTTTAGAGTCCGTGAAATGATTTGTAACGATCGGTAAGAATAACTCGTTACCTGTTGCCGGTAAAGAGGATCGGAAGTAATAAGAAGTTAAGGATTCACGAAACGTGAATGGCTGAGTCAAAAAATTGCTGCCAAGCAAAAATGTCATAAGCCAGAGGCTTACAAGGTATCACTTGTGCCAATCAATAGTTACACGTATAATAAAAAAAGAAATAACCTAATAAGGAGGAGGAGAGGAAGAAGAACTTCCTGAACCTGGACGAGCATAAATCGACCTAACTAGTACACAGTATCTCACGACCCATGATTCACGGGTAAGTTTTCTTTACGGGTAGGCTCCTTTTTTCACGCCATATGTAGAATGCACCTAAATTCGGTTAATTAACCAACCAGTGCGACATCGTCCCGAGGGGTCTGGCACGAATATCATCGGCGCGATGAGTCAAGTCTTGGCCATGGCCGAACGAGAGAACGACTCTTGGAAAGTTCGATGTCACGAGCGAGACCGCGAATTGATCGATTTTATTGTGGACCTATTGGGTCGATAAATGGAAGCAGTAGAGCCCGTATTTTTTCGCTGACGAAGAGACTCGGGTCGAGCAGTTCGATTTCAATGCTGCAAGCCGAGTTGGCATATCGCTTAAAAGATCAGAGTATTAAATTCTTTGTACCAGGAGGACTCGGGGCGGTTCTTCTGCGGTTTTTCTCTTATCTAGGTTCCTGTCGGTAATTCTTCGAAGCGGAGCAAAGTTTCGCATAACGTGTAATGCGGTGGTAGTTTTGTTCGATAGCTGACCGGGTTTTACGCCAAGCAATTCAGTGCAGTGCACGAGCAGCGAAGAGAGGAATTGGCTCGTGGGAAGCTGCGGATGCATGACGTAACTCGAGGATCGAGAGCCACTGCAACTTACGGAACAATGAACGATGAGCGCTCGAATTGCTGCCGCCGACGAGGGGACGAAACAGGTGTTCCATTTAGGTTAGAGAACCTAATTCAAAGCCCCTGACGATTTTCTCTACCATCGACTTGCTCTCTTCACTTTTTGAGGTAACCGTTCAATCGAAGGTGAATAATTCAAAGGTCAGGACAAGGTTGATCAAGCTTGGTCGAAAACTAAATTTTGCACTTAGTCTCATTATTTTACTCTCCAAGGCAGTCATTATCGGAGTTTTTAATCAAGCTTGACGGGTCGAAATTTGTGCATGTATAATACAGGAAAAGAAATTGGCTGTTCGAGTGGAAAACCGGCGATCTTACAGTCCGTGAAACGACTTGTATCTATCGGTAAGAACGACTCATTACCTGCTGACGGTAAAGAAGGTAAGAAGTAGAAAGTAGAGTTAAGGATTTATAAAATGCATGGCCGGGTCAAAGTATTGCAAAGAATCGAGCCCTGTGAAATATACTTAATTCTGAAATTCTATACACGTTTATGTTTCTCTTGGATTCTGATTCGACTTGATTGCACCGTCATCGGTACCTCTTATACAGGTATAATGCCTATAACATTCTAGCGATTCCTGTTAGATATATGTATAGTTCTTTTTATCTCTTTATGAATTACTGGATTTCGAATTCCGACTCGATCCTTTCATTATACACACGTTTATGCATTGTCAGAGAATGACCTAATCAGCGTCAACGAATGAATGACTAATATTTTTTCGTCACCGAAGGAATAGTCCAAGGTATAATGTACATTAGAAGAACTGCGTTAGCAATCTCGCGGCGCGGTTTTCGCAGAATCAAGAGAGCGATCGGAAACGGTTTTCTTTCTTCCACTGCCAAAAGAGTCACGTACCAAAAAAGGAAACGGAAATGAACGTCATTCGGAGAGGAGATTGAGTAAATTCATTGCGTTGTAGCCATCCTTATAAGGATACAATTATTATTTCATTCGAACTTCTCAAACTTCAAAGTTCTGAAACCTGACAATGATATTGAACGAATAACGAACTAGGATTGTAAAGGGAATTTGATCCAAACCGTTTAGAGCCACGCAATTCTGCCGATGAGTGAGTTTCCTTGCTCGTTATATCGGTACGCATGTAATGAAATCCAAACTGATTGTGAGTGAAAAGCATAAAGAAAGGAAAAGCGGCTTGTGTATACACGCGACAAGCGAGAAACACCGAAGAGCATTGAGAAGGAGGTGGAGGCGATAAGGAGTAACGACGCGTGACTGGAAATCACAACAAAAGTTCTTCACCAACTTGACTCAACAATAAATCCGTTTATCGGTAGGCCGTGTGTATCAAGCGATTATCGATTCGCATCTATTTCACCATCAATATCGTTGATTTTCGATTGACAATGAAATCAGCTAGCATTCCTAGACTTGGCAAAGTGTGTAAATTCAATTCGTGCATCACGCGCGCATACAATGATGTATCTTGAAGGAGCGCGTCGCGAACCGAGGACCCCATGCGACGTGATATTTTAAATATAGATACCGCTAGATGCACAAAGCAACCGTATTATATACCTTGTACAAGTTTTGCGAGGAGAAAGAAGAAGCCGCGCCTTTGTGGCAGGAACAGCGGTGTTTCCTCAAGTTGTTCACTCTGTGTGTGCTTGCAGCACCGTTGCGTTGGTGCTACAGCATTCAACACAGGAAGCTTTCCTTCGCTTATTCTCTTTCTCATATCGCGATGCCTCCTCATACATCTTACAACCTAGTCGTCAGCCGTCCGTAAAGAAATTGGAAAGGCTTTTTAGCGACAGAGGAGATATATCGTAGATTATACGCATACTGTACACATAACGATGAAACTTTGTCGATATTTTATCTCGAAAGCAAAGAGAAAAACAAATATTGCCGTTCAAAAATAATAATAACAATGAGAAAAACGTATCCCAAGTACAATTCTTAATTTTATATATTATTTCAATCAGATCGCGACAGTTACATTTATAAGTCGTTATTAGATCCGTACGACGTACTGTGTATACGCGACTTATTCCAGGTTAGAATGTTGTCGTTATTATACTAAACTTATACTCATCACAAACTTTGCGTTATTCTTTGTGATATACATGGATACGAGAATCGCGATTCTTTCCGTACATCCTTCGGCTGGCTGGTTGCACCCGGTGTGATTTTGGAGAAGCGCGATATATAGCTTATTGTTAGGTGCGTTGATCTATGACTCATCGCAGTGCACCAGTCGATTTATACATCTGTGCTGTTCCTCTTTTAGTGTTCAGCAAAGTCGGCGAAAACTCGCTCTGTACCCTCAGTGTATACATTACCTTTCTTTGATTCATTTCCGAACGGTGAAACTGTCGTAATCGAACGAAAGGAAAGTCAAAGGCCCTCAAGTTTGTAAATGAGAGAAGAAAAGCATAAAAAAACGAACCCTTTTACCTTTCCTGCACCATTAAGTGCTTGGCAACGTTGCCGACTTCTAAAACAAGTTCCCGTGGATTCCACGGAGTCGACGCTCTCTCTATGTTTATATAGTTACGGTTAGGGACTTGGTAGTTAGCCGCGGCAGCCTTCTTCGCTCGGTCGGTCTCTCAACTCACTTTCTATTGGCTGACACGCGTTGTTCAGAGGGTGGGGCACGCGGCGTGGGCCCAGCGTGGGTCCCCACGTATAAAATGCACATATGAGTGTCAGAGGGGACTCGATATCGTAGTCGAAATCGGACACGTGTAATAAGGTAGTGAAAAAAGCGAAATCAATGCCGGTTAACCCCGATAAAACAACTCGAAACACATGTGTGTTTCTTGTCGATGAAACGAAAGAAGAAAAGAAAACGAAAATTAAACTAATTAATAAATCGTTTGCAACTTATAACGTACTATACATCGTTTATGATAAATAGGTTGATGTAAGAAAAACATACGCACACACGTACGGACGACTCTTATCGTTATAATATCATCATCGACTAGCTTTATTGTGTAATGCGATATCCTTATCTGTGCATAGAATATTTCTGGATGCTCGGTTTCAGTCGTTTAGAGAAATTTTTATGACATAACGTATCCCGTTGTTTCAGACTCATAAAAATTCAGGTTTAAATAATGGTACAACTCCATCTCTATACAAGTGTATTTAAATACTATTTCTAGTATATCAACCGCTTGAAGTTTACTGATTTAAAAACAAACATCAATCAATAACAGATCAATCTTCGGATAATCGATTGAAATTTGATGCTGCTCGAGGAGGCGCAACGATTATTTTTGTGTAGAGTTTATCCCCGTTTTTGGTACGAAGGATTACCGGAAAATCGACGAATCGCTTTAAATTAGTACGAATTATGACAGATGGTACAGAAATAGATCTACGAGGGAATGTGTTTTTTTTCTATCTTTGTTGCTGCTTGTTTCCTGCAGTTTGCCAGAATGGCGAAACTGAGTAGATGGAGTGTATCGTTTCGTCGATTAAGTTCAACCAGATACCTACACACACCAAGGATAATTGGTATCACTTACGTAACGACTCTCTACCTATATGTACATATGTATACACCCTCGAGTGGTTTCAAGTTGATAATTTTGTAACGTATACGTACAACTGTTTCTGTATACTTCGCGATGTTACTCCCACAATACGTGTTGTACCTTTCTGCAGGATGAGGGGTGGTTTGCTTTCTTCTCGTTGCTGTGTGAATTAATTTTTAATTGTATTCCCCCTGCTGCTGGAAGCCGATAATAGTCCATGGAATAATATAATAATCATACACAACGTGCCGAGTTTTCTTTACATTGTATAACGTGCATTAAAAACTTTAAAAATTTTACTATATATTCATTCGACTTACGTTTAAGATTAGTACGTACAATATTGACGGACGAGTAAATGAGGTTGCGTTTAATAATAACCTGCATGATAAACACTGGCAACAAGACACGTCGTAGAGAGACCCGTACAGTCCTCGTTTATGACGCCAGGTTGAAGAAAAATACAATCGATACATCGATGTCTAAAAAGCATGACGCAAGAAAGAATTTTATTTCCATGATCGGTGTAATCATCGATGATATAATCGTGTGCGATTACACAGATTATTCTATGCTGTCTATACAAATGACTAGCATTTTATCTCAAGAGAAGTTATTATCAAGTTCAAATTTCCCGCTCTCGTGACTCGATTTTATGTTACCTGTGTGAAGGTATGTAACAGCTGAGAAACAGTCAAGAATATTTGAAAATCATTCGACGTGAATTATAAAAATCGGGTAGAAGGTAATCTTGAGAGTGCGAGATCAGTGCCCGTATAAGCGTGGTACTATTATTAAATGTGCAGTACGTTAATTGATTTTATTTAAGGAACGACCGTGATGCACGCAACGTGCAGAGGGGGGGTGTCGAAGACCCTTAAACACATGAAGGATTTTCGTCCCGCGATGACGCTGATGGGGAATGGATGACGTTTATACACGCTCGTGTTACATCGTGCATAGATACACCGTATAATACGTGCGTACGGCGTTTTATGATATGAGTCACATTAGGATTATGATTATTTTTAGTGTATGTATCCGTAAGTTGAATCGTGTCGTCACTTGTTCTGATCGTAATTGCGGTAAAGCCAACCAACAACCATATATTGCATGTCTAGATGTCGCCTCGTAACGTGAAAGAGCCGACTAAATTATTACTGATAAATTATTTATCGTGGACAGTACGATAGGTCGATTTTAAAACGAGCCTCGTTCGCCGATAAAAGCGATTGGTTACCGTGATTAATTGAAAGAAATTGACAGGATTGACAGTAATAAAAGGGCAATAGCAGAAGAGAACAAAAAAAAGAGGAACATCGGTAACGTGGTACTGAAAGGAAGGGAGGGAACGCTCTCAGTTATGTGGATCAAGTATTTAGTCTATGGATGGTCGAAACGCAAGATAAATCCGGCTGCTGTGATCGTAGATAATAAATTCCTAGATATGCGACAAACGACAGAAGAAGAAAAATTCGCTTTCTCTCCCTTTATTCATCCGATTCCGATTATCGAATACTCGCGAATTAACTTTTTGTTTTTTGTTGCATAGTGAGAGGACCAGAGGGAAGCGGATGGGATCGACTGTCGAGCTAAAATGAGATACGACAAGATACTTGAGAGCTCGGACTGTGGGCGTTTTCAGTGTAGGGATGAATTGATGCATCGCTTGTGTGCGGAGATGAAGATAAGCGAAGAGAGACGGAATGAAGTAGATGTGTGTAATTTTCTTAGTTACATACCTGACGCCTATCTCGCGGTTGGTATCTCTGGGGATCCTTGATTTCCCGTAGAAATTACGATATATGGTGTATGATTGTTGTTGTTGTTGTTGTTTTATTTTGTTTTTTTACGACGTCCACCGTTTTCGATTTCGTTGCAACGACTTCCAAGTCTGACTGTGATTAGATTCTCCGGTTGTTTCCTGTCGTTCGCTTTTGCCTTCTTCTGTCGTCGCCGCCGCCGCTGCTGCTGCTGTTGCTGCTGCTGCTACACCGCCATGACTTCATGTAGAGAGAGAAAATACCCACTACTACCCAGAGTCACGATGTAGGTAGGTAGGCAGGCAGGCAGTTGAGTAGGTGTACGTACCAATTGCACACCGAGATTGTCGTCGAGTTGTGACACTGATACTCGGTTCACGAATGAAGGAATATCTTTTCTCTATTTTTTTTCGTTCGTAACTCTTTAAAGTCTTCCTACGAAACTTTTATTACAACTTTACATTCACAGATTTTCTTCCCCTCTAAGCCTCGTGTCGCCGATGCTGCACCCTTTCCACGCACACCGCACTACTGCCGAACTCGCGAGCATATAACAATAATTAATTTTACCTTTTATACAGTCTTGTTGAATTGTGTTGTTTTTTTTTTTTTTTAACTATTATTGTTATTTTCTTTGTATCCCGTATCTTTTTTCTTTTTCCTCGCAACACTTCTTTGTTCATTTACTCGTTAATTTAAATTCTCTAGTTTGTTGTTTTTTTTTTTCTCTTACGGATCATTCGATTCCACAGAGTCTCTATATCACCGCACGTTTTACTCCTTCTGTCGGTTCGTATCAATTTATAACACGGCCTTAAGTAACGCCCGGCGAATCACAATTCTACCGTTATCTAGGGCGATGCCTACTCTGCTCGTCGCCGCTCGCTCACCCTGTCTTCCATTGGCACGTCGCTACGAACGTTCGCCGATAGCTTCTCTCGTAACCTTTCGTCGGCCAATTGGGGGCTCCCTTACGTCGGTCAAGCCCAATGGGCACTCAGCTTTTATGTGATGACGTCACTAGCCATTCGACCAACGTAAGCGCAACCGCTTAGTCATACGCAGCCACACACCGAACGACATCCGGAACGCCAGATTCGAGCAGGATATTGTTTCGTACCTGTTTAAGCAGCAATTTTTGCTCTATTCCGTCACTACGAGCGTCGATTTTACCTATTTCGGAGCTATAAACTCGAGGTAACTGCCAAAAATCTCAAATAATTCTACTCACTCTCGGCCAATGGAGAGTGCGGAAAATTAATTTACTTTCTTTAAGTTGGCAGTTCCGTATGCCGCGAAATATAAAACTTGAAGACGTATCGGATCTTCGTGCATGCGATCTTGCGTTAATTTGTACAGAAATTCAAATGTTCGAATGTCTTTTGTTTCTTGGTCTTACCGTTAATCAGATGAAATTAGAAGGTCAACGATGGAGCGAGTTACTCCACGTGGTTTCCGATCGAAGGGTGCGAATCAGGCAGAAATATTAAGAGCCCGTCAGCGGGATGATATGTTTGTTACAAATTTGCGGGAAAACTTATCAGAATTGATGCACAAACTCGGTGGCAGCAAATTACTTCTACACATCGTACAGTCCGAGCTACCAGCCAAATTCGCCTATTTCATTGCTACTACAGCAATGAACAATCAGACTATTGGTGAGGAGTACACTGGCATTATTCAAGCTGACCTGAAAGCCTTAAAAGTTCCATCGCTCGCTGTGGGTATTCAGTTTTGGAACATCCGCTGAATTCAAATGCCCGTTTTTATAAACAGACTGAAATTATCTTTCAGGCACGAACGTTAGCCATACTATTGGAATGCTTTGGCGAACAAGTCTTGATAAGGATATTAGACAGGCTATTGGTCTCAATCAACAATCCAGGAAACGAATTAACACCCGAGGCGAAATCTATTCTAAATTTCTCATTGACGAGACTCAGAACTGCTATTCCCATTGTAATTCTAGCCCATCGAGGTCTCTTCTATATTCTTGGTCGGTATTACAGCCTCAGCAAAAGAATCGCTGGTGTTGATTATATCAAGGTGCGTTGACCGTACTGTCTACCCCTGCTCAAAGCATATTTGATAGTAAAAATTGCAAATATTTTTCGCAGGTATACGGCCGTCGTCCAGCCGAAGGGATAAGTTGGGGTTTGCGATTGTTGGGGGTGGCAACGATCGCTCAATGTTTATTGAAGCTCTGGAGCAGCCGACAGTTATCAGCATCTGAGGAGGCAAAAACAGTTGAAATCACGAAAGGGTTGGGCACAGATTCACGTAGCTGCCAATTATGCCTCGAAGTTGTACCAACGACCGCAACACCCTGTGGTCATCTTTTCTGTTGGCAATGTATTTCTGATTGGCTTGCCGCCAGACCGCAGTGCCCATTGTGCAGAGAGTATGCCCATCCATCTAGAATTATATATTTATTAAATATTTGAGAAATGCGGGCAGAGAGAAGAAAAAAAAGTGGCAAACACGCATGCGTTATTTCCATTCCAATGTGACAAACCGTTAGATACATGTACTAGGTACGGAGATTGTTTCACAGCATGAAAAAAGTAAATGCATGCCAAATAATAACAATTCCTTCGCTTGTTGATAATAAATACGTTTTGTATCATTGTAAGTTTGGCTATAATTATTACACTGATGAAGGATCACGCAATAACCCATTACAACAACTTATGGGAAAAATTTATAATTCCAGTTGTGAAAGAGGAGAGATTGGTAAAATAAAACACAAACAACCGATGTCAGATCTGATTAAAATATATAAAAAAAAGTTTTTTTTCTCCAAATTACATTGTACACAAGAAATAAATTAAAAATCTTCAATCTTATTTGAAATCAGAATTTAAGTGAAACATGTTTTTGCCGTTCGTATGTTCATTTTTTTATCATTACAACGGTTATACGTGCTATATCATAGTCCATGTTGCTCGATTTTTATCGTAAACTTTTCAATATGGAATAGGTAGTTCGTGTTAAGTAGATAAATGTTTTATTCTAATTCACGTACTTAGTTTAGTTTAAGGCTTAGTGCCTGCAATTTTTAACAACGGAAGAAACGATGATTCCCTTTACAAATATTGTACAATTTGGTATAATATGTTACAAGCCAATTATGAATTACCATTACTTTGCATTTTACAATAACAATTTCATTCTTCTTTAATCTTGCGATAACGTCCTCTCATGCAGTAGAAATAGATTTTTAATTGTTTGTCATCAATAGGTCTGCGGTTCATTTGGTCTATGACGTTTTCAATCCCCAGCTCAGAATTCACATTTTTATTCCCGTTATCAACTAGCTAGCTAACTACGTGGATCTGGTGTTTCCTAATTCTAAGAATATTCTTCGAATTTCGGATACCTCATAACGTGAAAATGATTTAAATAACATGAAAAATTGTATTAATATTCACCGATTATACAGCGAGTCGATGACTCGATCCCGAATCTTCTTTTTGTGATCAACGATACTATTTTCGAATTCTATAATAATAAATACAAGTACGTACGTGTAATATTGTAAACGTTATTTTATATATGTGTTAATTATTAGGCGCGCGAACGATTCAAAGACTTCGATTATTATAAAAAGGATAACGTACGATATATTATATACAAAAATAACAAGTCTTATTGAGACGTATACGTAAGCCGAACACGACACGTTTCAATCGCGATACATGATGATGATATACACGTCAACAACAATGGTGAGTTATCAATATGTGTGCACGTCACTCTTTTTAGTCAGGTGAATAATAATGATATTAATAAAATTTTCTCAGTTGAATCAAAGAAGAATCAATAACGATAAATTAATTATTTGTGATTAGCATGATGAGGGGAAGAAGCTAAGATGTCACGATGATCAACGGCTTAGGTCACAACGATGTACGCTGCGTTGAAAGGATTCCAACCTTTTCGGCAAAATTACCCAACAGATTACCCAGTGCCGAATCCGCGCCGTCTTTGAACTTGAACCCGATCGCCGAACAGTAGACGTTGTAAAATAGCGTTCTTACGTTGTGGAGTCTTTCTTTCCGTCTTCTGGAAGCAAACGAAAATAATTTTTTTTTCTCTCCAAACTCTAAGTGTTAAAGATTTAAAGCTACAGAAGCCGGCATAATCGATTAATTTATTATACACACTACTTGCATATGTTCATCTCAAGTAATATTTCACGCCAAGATGTAAGATACCTGCTCAGATTAATTTCCGGATTAAAAATACAGAAATATTATTTTCATCAAGGTCACGTACTGCATAAGGTGATCAAGAGTGGTCTGGGACAGGCCATCTTCCGTAATGGTGCAGCTAGAATCATGCGATAATTGTCCGGGACAAATTTCGCACATTGGTCTACAAACTGTTGAACAGGCACCAGAAGTGGTTTCGCTTCCGGAAGAATTGGCCATTGTTGAACCTCGGAGACTTCCGGTACCTGATATTATTTGCCAAGAGCCTCCGCTGACTGAGGATGTGGATTCATTTCTCTGTCGAAGCCTTCCTGAAACAGGTACAGCGACAGGAGATGTTCGAGTCTGTGGCAAAGGCGAACGCGGCCCCAATCCGCTACTCTCCCGATTGTGGGTAGTGTGCAAGGTCCGTGCAACCGTGTTTCTGAAGTACATAGATAAAAATCGGATTTATTTCACGGTAGCAGTCGGTAGTTAAGAGATTAGGGAATTCAGCGACTTGGTCAATAGTATGGGTCAGGGATACTTAATGGTCGTTTGGGTTTGGAATGCCTGCTTTGATTCAAGGGCGTTCAGGAGGTGGATCTGAAACGAAGGATCAGGGATGATAGCGAACATTCCTCGGGTTTACAGTGTGCCTCGAAATCGAGCCTGGAACGCAACATAATACTGTTAGGATTAATCAACTGTAGCCATACCCATTATTTTGAGATTCTTCCTGGCCTTCGTTGACAGGGGAAACCGTAGAGATAGCAGGTGGATTGTTGTCTTGACTATCGCGACTATTTTGACTAGCGGAACTGCACCAACTGTTGAGGCTTAAATTTGAGCTAACCGAACTAATCGTGACAAAGGATTCGTTATCAGACATGACGTTGTCTAGTTGGCAATCGCTGTCGTTTCTAAGTACCGGGTGTTTAGTCTTTGAGCAGCGTGAACCCAATATGCTATATTCCTCATCCATTATGTTTTTCAAGAAAGAAAAACAAAAGAAGAATATTTCTTCTCCTTTGCTAAGCCGGTCCTCTAAGTTGTGGCCGAATAACATCCAGTCATACGCTATGGTGAAATAAAGTATTTGGTGTGCGTCCAGTGACTGGTGGATCATTCCGTCTGCCCATAAGCTTAGCCTGAGCAGCGAGACAAACAATGGAGTTCGATCCCACCCTAAGAAAAGGAGTTAGTCAAGTGAGTATTTCATAAAAGAAGTGGCGATTGCTAGTCCTGTTGATGATTCTCAGAAAAAAAACGTCCTTATAGTATCTCACCAGAAATGCAATGGATTAATAAACCGCTTCCATTGTCGGTTAAATAACGTAAAACGAGCTTCATGTAGTTTTGCGTTAGCTGGACTAGATCCCAGATTTTGTACTGGTCCCAATTTACCCTGAGCGGAGTGGAGACTGGATCTTCTGGAACGCCAATGGTCGCATCAACATGAGCTTGGCTCCAGTCGAACACGAGGCCCTTCCCATTGTAGTTCCTGTCTCTGTATTCCTTGAAGAATTCGCACCCAGGATATGGCAGTGAGATAATGGTAAAGTCTGAGTACCTTTTCTCCTTGTCGACCTTCTCCGAAGACGTGACACTATGTACCGGACAAAATAGCACTGCTTAGTTCAATAAATTTATCATCAATACAAAAAAAGTGAAAAGACACTACGAAGTGATTCAACACAATTATTGTAGTAAAAAATCAACGACTGCAGGTTTCCTTTTGACAGCTTATTTAAACAAAAGTATATATCGTATTTTTCACTTTTGCTTTTTATATTTTGCTTAAATGATGAAATGCTGCGTTTAAGTAATAATTAAGAGGGTAGTTTGGATTTTTGTGCCATCTTTAAATATAGCGTTACAATGTCTTCTGCATTTTATATAAAATTTGGGATTGAATATAATTGAAGAAGACTTTATGCATACGTTTGAGAAAAAAAACCATCTATTTGTCTCAGGAATAAAAACTATACTCCGATTTCTGTGACAAACCAACGTTATATATTATAAATACATAAAGATAAATGGTCGAAGGGGTTTAACACCTGAAATTGGTTATTGTTAATGATATTGATACTTACTTCATGCCAAATTTCACCTTCTTCTTTTCTACCATAAAGTCAACGATAGTCCCAACATTGAGAGTTTTGAGCAGTCTTATATCATGGCTTCTGACTCTGTCAAACAGCTGCCAGTCTCCAGAAGTCAATTCTCCGCCAGTAGCCTCTTCGACCTCTTCTTCAGGAGGGAGAGAGTTGGCACCGTCGTTACCCGAAAAGAAATAGTCCAGACCAGACCTGCCGTAAATTTCAGGTCCACCAGACAGCGTGGCGGAACGACAGATATATTTCCCTTTGTAAAGTATGACCGGCAAGGGAAACCTGGACCTGCATCTTGCGAATCTTGCATTTTTCATAAGTTCCCTGAGCTTATTGATATCATACATGCTCTCATATATAGTATCTGTCGTCCTAGGCGGTGGCGTCGGTGAATCGGAATTAGAACTTCTGGTTTTTTCATTTTCGAAAAGGATCATTTGACTAGGATAATGAGCGCTAAGCTCACCACCGTTATTGCTTATCACAGAATGTGAGTAATCGATGTCGGAAATTAGCAGGCATCGCTGCATTATCGCTTGACTCTGCGAACAATTTAAGTGCGATGAGAAGTGCTGATGGGTGGAAAAAAAAATTTTGAGAATACGATGCGGTAGGAAATCAGAATAGAGACAATTAGAAACACGAAGGTGGCGTGAACACGAATTCCAGGTTAGATTAGGTTAGGTCGAGGTTCAAGCTAGCTAGTGCCGAGAAAAGAAGTTAAAAATAAAGAAGTCATTTGTCCGCGTTGTTTTTTCCTTTTTTTTCTTGAACAAGCTTAAAATTATCGACACCTACGTTGGCCTTGAGCAGACGTAGAGAAGCATGCCACGTTCGTGATACATAACCTTAAACGTGGGTTAAGATTAAAGGTAATATAATATTATTTAGGTGTATGCATTACCGTACTGTCAGCATCTTTGGCACGATAAGTATTTTTAGCAAAATGGACAAGCAGCTCTTGAAGATCTTCGTTTTTTATTTCACTCATGATATTCTTTTTTCCGTATTTTGTTTTCACTGTGTTTATGAATTGTTGTGATTATTTTTTTACACTCGTACTTATTACGTTTCGCTTTTGTTTCTCCCGTTCGTTTCCTTTTAGCCGTTCGCGGCTTCGAGTTCGTATCTTTTTTTTTTGTTTTTTTTTTTATAGTTCCTTATCTCTGTTCAATTCCTTCGCTGTTCTCTTTATTACTTTACTGTCCTTCTTTATTTCTCTTCATCTGTCGTTTCAAAACGTTTCGAAACTCTCGCGTCACAGCGTCGTTGGGCTAGGTGTAACGGATATGAATGCTTTACAACGTCTGGTATGCACATGTACCGAGCGAGATATATACCTCGGCGTCTCTAATGCCGATTGCCAAATTTCGGCGTTTCAAATCCCTCTTCCTTCTCCGCGCCTTCTTCTTCTTCTACCTCTTCTGTTTCTTATAATTATTATTATTACTCTGCTTATCCCTTTTTTCATCATGTGGTCGGACACGCGGTGTTAATTCCTAATCCACCGTAACCTCTAGATTCAGATCAACAGTCTTTTGTTCTGTTGTTACTAGTTCTATCCTAAGTTCTTTTACTACCAAGTTGGTTAAGTAAATTTAGTCCTTGTCCGATGATACAATTTTTACCCCTCGGTTAGCTGACCCCTTCCAGACATCGTTCAACTTCCCAACTTCCCCCCTCACGCCACGCCGCGAAGCTGTAATGACGAGATGCGAAGCAGACGTCCTTGCGGTCATACGCTCATCCCGTTCTTCGCCCAAAGCGGAACCGTATACGATAAGGTGACGGTATAAATGTTCATATATGGGTCCGTGTATTTAAGCTATGACTGTTCATGATTTGTCACAATGCTCCATACAATACTCTGTGTATATAACGTTATACGTGTCTCGCTTCATATGTTTGTAATGTATTGTATATTTATAAATGGATTTATAATCATGTATTGCATTATAGTATTTGTATAAAGTATTGCATCGTATAATTGTACACTTTATGCATATACGTATTGAATTTAATTGAAAAGTAATAATTTACAACTCTACCGTTGCAATCTGTATCGTTAACACTGTCAACACGATACCGTTACGTCTGACTTTTGGGTTTCTCAGTATCTCGGGAGTTTTTTGATGTTTAAACATTTCTGTTTGTTGAACAACTAGAAATATTGCAATGAAAGCTATTGGATCATTGAGTAATCATGTTAATCTTATTCTCTGAATTTTTTTTAGATTTTTTGGACACTCCTAAGTGGGTTAAAAATGGCCAAGAACGGCGTAGTCACAAAAACACGACGTGGCCGACGCAGGGTTAACTTTACACCTGGCACGGCGTATTGTCAATAATTCTTACCATTAATCCTATGAGATTGCGGACCAAGTCGCTAGAGGTGAACTTTCATGTTGTGCATTATTTTTCTTATTTTAGAATTGAACGATTTGTGTACATGTTTGATGGAGAACATGTTTGGTTTACATGATTCTGTAGCTTCTAACTCATGGTAGATTTGTATTTACTAACTTTGAGATTGCCAATAGCCTTCGATAAATGCGTGGATGTGTTAACCTGGAAACAGGAAAAAATTTCGATTCTATTTACACCAGAGAATTGTGGAAGCGAAGATTACAAAACATCATATCACGTATGGACGCAAAACTACAAGTAGATGAGGATTCCGGCGCAGTTTAGCAGTAAGTTCAACTTCTTCGAAGCAGCATTGGCTGCGTTCTCAACGTTTTACCGCGAAAATTTAAGTCTAGGAAGTGTTTCGAAGAATATTGTAAAATCTTTTCACAAGTGAATGTGCGAGTTGTATGGAAAGTAAGAAAGTGATTACCTATCACAGTATTGCAATTTTGAATCGCAAACTTTGTTGTATCAGAAAAATTATTGCAAACCTCTTACGTGCTAAGGAAACTCGGTGTATTCAAAGAATATTTGTGAGAAAATCAAACAAACGAATTGGTTGATGGGTTGAGGATTTTTTTGAGATATTCGTCGGACCATGACTATTTTGATATGTGTATTCTGTGTATTTTGGCTATAATTATGGACATAATAATCTTGGAGAAATGAGTCTATGCACTGTTCTCTCTCGTGAACAGATGTCGATATACTGTCTAAGGTATTGTTTAATTAAAGATTTTTCGGAATAAGGGCCATCCATAAATTACGTCATACGTTAACGGGGGGGGGGGGGGGGGGGGGGGAGGGTATCACCGTAATGTGACATAGTGTGATAAGGGGCAGGGGGGGTCAAAAGTTTTGTGACCTCACATGTTAAAATTTAAAGTACTAAAACATAAAAATTTATATATGAAGATTATTTAATGAAAATAAGAATAAAATGAAAATAACTGTTTTCTTTTGATTATTTTTAAATACATGCATAAGTTTGAAAAATTTGTGACGTCACATCAGGGGGGGGGGGGGTCTAAAAATGTGACAACCTGTGACAAGGACGGGGGGAGGGGTTTGAAAGTTTTAAAATTCGTGTGACGTGACTAATGGATGGCCCCTGAGGTAAATGCTTTTTAGGTTTTTTTTTAATCAAGAGCGTTACCATTAATTTTTCTCGATTTTTAGAGCGAAAAGGTTTTCGTCTCATAATCGTTGTGTACGATCCTTCGTGCACTAATTGAACCCTGAGAACGCTAGAAAAGATATCTGGGACACCATGGAACCAACGGCTTAGGAAATTGAGAGAAAGTTAAACTATAGTTGAAAACTACAAAAATAATTATTCTGTACAACATTTTTTACTTTTTACTTGGAGTAATGTGAATTCTTCTTTGTACTTCTTAAGTAATAGTGAGATTTCTGATGTAATGTGAAATCGTTTTGTTGCATTTCTTCTTGTGTGTCACATGAATACTATTTGTCTACGTGTGAGGTACGATACACTGACACCCGAACACTTGTACTAGAAATAAGATATGTTGAATGAAATACAAATGAGACTCAGCATCTATGAATTTGTGATTTTACCCTTCCACCTTTTTGAAAACCCAGTTCAAATTTGATGTTGTCGGCCGTGAGTTTCGATCCGTTGCTCGCAGCGTATTGGGACTGCGCTCAATCGAATTTTCTCGCAAAATCACGTCGATATAGTGCACCAAAGAATTGATTCCAGCACTTTTCAAAGTCGCGAAAATTTTCGCCAAAAACACAAAGGGGTTAGCCTTACTTTTTTTTTGGGCGAAAAATTTTTAGTCTCAGATTCGATTTGTACGACCATTTCTAGACTAACTGGACCCCAAGGAACTCAGAAAACGCAGCAAAATGAGCGTGGGACCATTAGGAGAGAAATGACGATCAAAAGAGCACCAGCTGAAAAATGTCAAAAACACAGGTTCTCGTTCTTTGGCTGTAACTTTTGATCCGTTGCTCGCAGCGTGTTGGGACTGCGCTCAATCGAATTTTCTCGCAAAATCACATCGATATAGTGCACCAAAGAATTGATTTCAGCAGTTTTCAAAGTCGCGAAAATTTTCGCCAAAAACACAAAGGGGTTAGCCTTACTTTTTTTTTGGGCAAAAAATCTTTAGTCTCAGATTCGATTTGTACGACCATTTCTAGACTAACTGGACCCCAAGGAACTCAGAAAACGCAGCAAAATGAGCGTGGGACCACTAGGAGAGAAATGACGATCAAAAGAGCACCAGCTGAAAAATGTCAAAAACACAGGTTCTCGTTCTTTGGCTGTAACTTTTGATCCGTTGCTCGCAGCGTTTTGGGACTGCGCTCAATCGATTTTTCTCGCAAAATTACGTCGATATAGTGAACCAAAGAATTGATTCCAGCACTTTTCAAAGTCGCGAAAATTTTCGCCAAAAACGCAAAGGGGTTAGCCTTACTTTTTTTTTGGGCGAAAAATTTTTAGTCTCAGATTCGATTTGTACGACCATTTCCAGACTAACTGGACCCCAAGGAACTCAGAAAACGCAGCAAAATGAGCGTGGGATCACTAGGAGAGAAATGACGATCAAAAGAGCACCAGCTGAAAAATGTCAAAAACACAGGTTCTCGTTCTTTGGCTGTAACTTTTGATCCGTTGCTCGCAGCGTGTTGGGACTGCGCTCAATCGAATTTTCTCGCAAAATCACAACGATATGGTGCACCAAAGAATTGATTCCAGCACTTTTCAAAGTCGCGAAAATTTTCGCCAAAAACACAAAGGGGTTAGCCTTACTTTTTTTTTGGGCGAAAAATTTTTAGTCTCAGATTCGATTTGTACGACCATTTCCAGACTAACTGGACCCCAAGGAACTCAGAAAATGCAGCAAAATTAGCGTGGGACCACTAGGAGAGAAATGACGATCAAAAGAGCACCGGCTGAAAAATGTCAAAAACACAGGTTCTCGTTCTTTGGCTGTAACTTTTGATCCGTTGCTCGCAGCGTGTTGGGACTGCGCTCAATCGAATTTTCTCGCAAAATCACAACGATATGGTGCACCAAAGAATTGATTCCAGCACTTTTCAAAGTCGCGAAAATTTTCACCAAAAACACAAAGGGGTTAGCCTTACTTTTTTTTTGGGCGAAAAATTTTTAGTCTCAGATTCGATTTGTACGACCATTTCCAGACTAACTGGACCCCAAGGAACTCAGAAAATGCAGCAAAATTAGCGTGGGACCACTAGGAGAGAAATGACGATCAAAAGAGCACCAGCTGAAAAATGTCAAAAACACAGGTTCTCGTTCTTTGGCTGTAACTTTTGATCCGTTGCTCGCAGCGTGTTGGGACTGCGCTCAATCGAATTTTTACGCAAAATCACGTGGATATAGTGCACCAAAGAATTGATTCCAGCACTTTTCAAAGTCGCGAAAATTTTCGCCAAAAACACAAAGGGGTTAGCCTTACTTTTTTTTTGGGCGAAAAATTTTTAGTCTCAGATTCGATTTGTACGACCATTACCAGACTAACTGGACCCCAAGGAACTCAGAAGACGCAGCAAAATTAGCGTGGGACCACTAGGAGAGAAATGACGATCAAAAGAGCACCGGCTGAAAAATGTCAAAAACACAGGTTCTCGTTCTTTGGCTGTAACTTGTGATCCGTTGCTCGCAGCGTGTTGGGACTGCGCCAAATCGAATTTTTTCGCAAAATCACGTCGATATAGTGCACCAAAGAATTGATCCAGCACTTTTCAAAGTCGCGAAAATTTTCGCCAAAAACACAAAGGGGTTAGCCTTACTTTTTTTTTGGGCGAAAAATTTTTAGTCTCAGATTCGATTTGTACGACCATTTCTAGACTAACTGGACCCCAAGGAACTCAGAAAACGCAGCAAAATGAGCGTGGGACCATTAGGAGAGAAATGACGATCAAAAGAGCACCAGCTGAAAAATGTCAAAAACACAGGTTCTCGTTCTTTGGCTGTAACTTTTGATCCGTTGCTCGCAGCGTGTTGGGACTGCGCTCAATCGAATTTTCTCGCAAAATCACGTCGATATAGTGCACCAAAGAATTGATTCCAGCAGTTTTCAAAGTCGCGAAAATTTTCGCCAAAAACGCAAAGGGGTTAGCCTTACTTTTTTTTTGGGCGAAAAATTTTTAGTCTCAGATTCGATTTGTACGACCATTTCTAGACTAACTGGACCCCAAGGAACTCAGAAAACGCAGCAAAATGAGCGTGGGACCATTAGGAGAGAAATGACGATCAAAAGAGCACCAGCTGAAAAATGTCAAAAACACAGGTTCTCGTTCTTTGGCTGTAACTTGTGATCCGTTGCTCGCAGCGTGTTGGGACTGCGCCAAATCGAATTTTTTCGCAAAATCACGTCGATATAGTGCACCAAAGAATTGATCCAGCACTTTTCAAAGTCGCGAAAATTTTCGCCAAAAACACAAAGGGGTTAGCCTTACTTTTTTTTTGGGCGAAAAATTTTTAGTCTCAGATTCGATTTGTACGACCATTTCTAGACTAACTGGACCCCAAGGAACTCAGAAAACGCAGCAAAATGAGCGTGGGATCACTAGGAGAGAAATGACGATCAAAAGAGCACCAGCTGAAAAATGTCAAAAACACAGGTTCTCGTTCTTTGGCTGTAACTTTTGATCCGTTGCTCGCAGCGTGTTGGGACTGCGCTCAATCGAATTTTCTCGCAAAATCACAACGATATGGTGCACCAAAGAATTGATTCCAGCACTTTTCAAAGTCGCGAAAATTTTCGCCAAAAACACAAAGGGGTTAGCCTTACTTTTTTTTTGGGCGAAAAATTTTTAGTCTCAGATTCGATTTGTACGACCATTTCCAGACTAACTGGACCCCAAGGAACTCAGAAAATGCAGCAAAATTAGCGTGGGACCACTAGGAGAGAAATGACGATCAAAAGAGCACCAGCTGAAAAATGTCAAAAACACAGGTTCTCGTTCTTTGGCTGTAACTTTTGATCCGTTGCTCGCAGCGTGTTGGGACTGCGCTCAATCGAATTTTCTCGCAAAATCACAACGATATGGTGCACCAAAGAATTGATTCCAGCACTTTTCAAAGTCGCGAAAATTTTCGCCAAAAACACAAAGGGGTTAGCCTTACTTTTTTTTTGGGCGAAAAATTTTTAGTCTCAGATTCGATTTGTACGACCATTTCCAGACTAACTGGACCCCAAGGAACTCAGAAAATGCAGCAAAATTAGCGTGGGACCACTAGGAGAGAAATGACGATCAAAAGAGCACCAGCTGAAAAATGTCAAAAACACAGGTTCTCGTTCTTTGGCTGTAACTTTTGATCCGTTGCTCGCAGCGTGTTGGGACTGCGCTCAATCGAATTTTTACGCAAAATCACGTGGATATAGTGCACCAAAGAATTGATTCCAGCACTTTTCAAAGTCGCGAAAATTTTCGCCAAAAACACAAAGGGGTTAGCCTTACTTTTTTTTTGGGCGAAAAATTTTTAGTCTCAGATTCGATTTGTACGACCATTACCAGACTAACTGAACCCCAAGGAACTCAGAAGACGCAGCAAAATTAGCGTGGGACCACTAGGAGAGAAATGACGATCAAAAGAGCACCAGCTGAAAAATGTCAAAAACACAGGTTCTCGTTCTTTGGCTGTAACTTTTGATCCGTTGCTCGCAGCGTGTTGGGACTGCGCTCAATCGAATTTTTACGCAAAATCACGTGGATATAGTGCACCAAAGAATTGATTCCAGCACTTTTCAAAGTCGCGAAAATTTTCGCCAAAAACACAAAGGGGTTAGCCTTACTTTTTTTTTGGGCGAAAAATTTTTAGTCTCAGATTCGATTTGTACGACCATTACCAGACTAACTGGACCCCAAGGAACTCAGAAGACGCAGCAAAATTAGCGTGGGACCACTAGGAGAGAAATGACGATCAAAAGAGCACCGGCTGAAAAATGTCAAAAACACAGGTTCTCGTTCTTTGGCTGTAACTTTTGATCCGTTGCTCGCAGCGTGTTGGGACTGCGCTCAATCGAATTTTCTCGCAAAATCACATCGATATGGTGCACCAAATAATTGATTCCAGCACTTTTCAAAGTCGCGAAAATTTTCGCCAAAAACACAAAGGGGTTAGCCTTACTTTTTTTTTGGGCGAAAAATTTTTAGTCTCAGATTCGATTTGTACGACCATTTCCAGACTAACTGGACCCCAAGGAACTCAGAAAATGCAGCAAAATTAGCGTGGGACACAAACAAAAACACAAACGGTGAAATTTCTTTACGTATTAATAATTTTATTCCAGGTTACATAAAATAGTAGCGATACAATAGTGTTCATATTATATCTCGGGCAGGGGCATTTCACCTGTATGCAGAAAGGAACTTGAACACTTCTCACGAACTATAATAATAACTATCTTATACAGTATCGGTAATACTCTGCTTGATGAAATGTATATTGTATTTCTATTCCCTAGACTGTAGTCAGACTTCTCATGCAATTTTCGTTCTGTACATTGCATTTTGTTTGGCTTGAACTCTAATACTATTGGAAATATCACACTTACCATATCAATCAATATAATATTATAATACTTAGACATTGGTATAACATATTCCTATTAGTATAATGTATTAGTATAACATATTACAATGATACTCTTCGAAACCTTGGTAAAGTAGCGTATACTCACACTTGAACATTTGTACTATACTAACTTACGTTGAATAAACCTAAATTGAACTGAAATCTGCCGAAAAACACCTTGTTCAAATTACATGGTTTTCAGTTGTAACCTTTCATCAGTTGTTTACATCGATTCGAGACTGTACGCAACTTTCCTCTCGCAAAATTACGGTCAAGTGGATTCTGGACACGTCGATTTCAGCATTTTACAACATCCGCAAAAATGGACAGAAAAATATAGTCGATATAGTGCAGCAATGACGCATTTTCATCATTATTTAAAATCGGTTAAATTGCGACCGAAAAAATACAAAGAAGTTATCCCTGCTTTTTTTATTTGCTATTTCTGGAACCAACAATTTTTCGTCGTTGAAGCCAAAAACAACATGCACGACATCGTAGAACCAAGAGCTGAGACGCTGTTCAAAGATTTCTTACTTGTAGATTCTAATCGTAATATTCGAAGACGCATAATTCGAATAGAATTCATCTTCCCGCTTGAGAAATCCAACAAAATCACTACGCTCATATCTTTCGTACCTTCTGACCTTTCCATGTTAGCGACTTTTGACCTGTTGCAATAATTTTTCTTCTCACATTCTTCTCGATACGGCGTATCAACAAGACTATCCACTACTCGTTGAATATCATGCAAAATCACACGGTTGAAAACGTCGGGGGGTTTTTTTTTCAGAAAAAGGTACAGTTGTGAAGAACAGTCCTTTACAACCCGATCAATTTTGTACGTTTTATTCCTTCAACTACTGGTTCACAAACTGCAGTCTTCATTCTTTCAATCAGTTCCAATCAATCAATATTCCTATTATCTCTAATTAATTAGTAAATTACTCATTCACGCATGGAGATAAATTTTTGTTCCATGGGTGCAAGGTACAAAATACTTATTCTGCAGAAAGTGAGCGCTGGTATGATAACCAATTGGTGGTTCGCTAGTTTGCAGTGGTTGTACCGACGCAGTGGCTGCGTTTCTCTGACAGGTGTTGTCACTAGTTGTCAGTCTGACATCCTTCTACCACGTGTTATCGACCGAGACTAAAATAAACAACAAAGCAGGATGCATCAGATACATTGACTATGTAACAACAATGTAGATATGGAAGATCACAATAATGCATAAAATAGTTATTCGGTGTGTAGTTTCATGGTATGGTACTTCTGAGTCTTATTGCAGGTTCTGTAAAACCCAGTCATTATTAGTATTTACCTACCTATCGGTAGTGGGAATGAATTCGACACAGTTTTCAAATTTACTGTGATCATCGGTTGACGGTCCTCAACCCCGAAGAAACTTAGTACCTACAAGTTCCACTAGGTGGCAGGTGCTGTCGGATCAGTAACAGACTGCGGCTAGCTTCAAGCTTGACGCTATAACATAGATCGTGTAACATATAGAGATTCATAAGAGGTAAAAATTAGAGATCCCAATCTTATAAAGTTTGGATAGATAAAGTTTAGACTAGTTTGTAGGTCAGTATCGCAAATATTTAGTCTAAATTGATAGCTGGATATTTCAGGCATTTTGATAAATATGTTCTTCGGAAAGTTTTGCGCAGATGCTGTTTACATAGAATTTGCCGGATTTTATGGAACCTTGTCATGTATCAATAAGTAATGGTGTAGAATAGGCCTATAAATGTACGTGATACATGTGTATATTTTTAATATAAATACAGTATCGCGTTACCGGACATTTATCAGAGTTGAGATAATCACGATCGTGACACTTTCACGATGTCTAATAAATGTATGCTTATGCACACATTCATTAATTAGGCATTAATTGAATAATAACGCATTATCAGACTATAAATTAAACTTTATTGACACGCAGTATTGCTCCGTAATATCCTCATCGTTGTCGCAATGTTTGCATTCGTGTTATAACCTAATTACCCTTGTTAATTAATTAGCTTTGAAGAAGTATGTGCGTACTTTTAATCTGCAGGTGTAATTAGTATACGAGTGATTCATTCATTCAAATAACGAACGAATAGCGGTTCATTACATTCAGACGACTCTAATCATTATTTTTCATTCTCCTGCAGTGAATTATACATTATATACACGTGTCTCGACTAACTTAGAAATTGAACATAGAATTTAATATTATGAGTTATTTCGACTGTGTAAACACATGACGAAATATAATTTCGGAATGGCTATACATCGATGAGGAAAGTTTTGCGGCTTATATGCGCGAGCATAAAATTCTACAGTTATTCGTAATTTAAAATCAAAAAGTACGCCACTGTTTACCGGGCATTATATATTTGCATTATTTGGTTAAATTCATTATGTAATTAAGTAATCCGTGTGTTCCACAAGCCTGCATTGTTGCAATGGAGATGAAAAAGTTATTCTGCCGGAATAATAACTTAAATTTCCTATTATCGCGCCCCTAGATATTCTCCGAGAGAATTCTTCAGCGCACTCTGTGATCACGTGTCTTGAATATCACACGGATGAAACAATAAAGTATAACGTTCGACAACTTGTCGTTTTCGGTTAACGTTCGAACAGCAGTTTCCTAATTTCCGGGAAAGCTTTCGTTAGGCACGGGTTTCAGAGAAATTGATTTTCCAAAACACTGCCCAGCGTAATTAACCCCAGGCTGATCTCTACTCGGCTTAGCCATCGGACAGGCCGAGGAAGGAAATCCAGAAGGTATTGCTTCTGGCATAGGAATTTCCTCCCTGAATTATGAATGGCTTAATTGATCCTGTCGCGAAATCAACGGAGAAATACGCCGACTGAGAATATCGTCAACAGCAATGTCAAACGTAACCTCACTGCCGCCATCTCAGCCGAATCAAAGCCGTAGTTCTGTTTGTTATTCCTTTTAATAGATAACATATTATATGTATGTATGTACAATACATGATAGAGACGATCGAGACCATCAGTTCTTCCGAAAAGCATACTATACCTGACAACAATCTCACGGATCTCACGTATAATATTCTCGTTTTCCTACCACAAAATGGCGCCCGGTCCTTCTCACTAGGATTTGTCACCCCTAAACTAGGGTTTGTGATTTATTCAAGGGTGTCGAACACGCTGCGATGTAATACAATAACGTCAACATGATTGGAATCGGTATTAATTCGCCCGACGTAAGTCAACCATTTGCATAGATTGCTGACGGAAATCCCCATAATTTTAACACGTTAAGTTTAAGGCAGACGGCCGCGTTTCCTTCCTGTGATCGATTGTCATACAGTAGTTACACAATTGTCTCATCTAATCGTACGCGTGCAGATTAGAACAATGAACCAATTAGAATATAAGGAAGGATACTTTCCTTAATTTGATAAGAAGACATTCATTCATTGAGTCATACAAATTATTGTATTCGTAGGCTGCAAAAATCTTCCAATATTTGACTCTATAACGTCGTGATATTAATTATGATCAAGAAATGAAACATCGCATTAACTGTTTACAAAAAAGAAGGTCCGTTTCAATGATTTTGTAAAAAATAGTCGTCTGAGTAAAATTGAGCAATCGTAGACGAAAAGCGAACGAATCTATCAGATTTTTTAAAATAATTTCGAAGCGATTTAAGATTTTGAATCAAAGCTTGGATATCCAAGCTTTTCTTTGTCACTGACGAATGCAATTATTTCATAAATATTTAATGTTTCGAATTTTCCCCAACCAATCGTTTCAAGTCGCCATTTTGCATTTTGACCGCTAAATTATTCACGGAAAATTATATAGTATAATGTACATCGACGACTGCATTATGTCTGATGCGGAGCCGATTTACTACTCTTGGTTCAGTTAACCCTGCAGTGTAAATCGATAGTCGTATGGGTTTTTTGGTCCTTTTTTGTTGCCATTTTTATGTCTCAATAAACAGGTTTACGACCTGCCTCATGCGCAACTACCCATCTGCAAGTTCTGAACCACAATGTGTATCGTGCTGCACTTTATTGCGTGATTTTCATGTCAACTTTAATACTTGTGCACGGAAATTGTGATTTCCTAGCCCGTGCCGAGAAAACTAGCTGTCCAATGCCTTATAATGTATGTAGATATCTTTTACTCTGCATGTATTCATAAAATAATAATGTTCGTGCGAATTATTTTTTTCCAAATCAGTTATTTCTTATAGATGACGTTCAGTAGTTTGTTGCGATCTTCTATGAATTTGGAAGTCCCTGGAAATTTTCTAGAACGCAAATGAAAACATTTGAAAACTTTATGATGAGATATGTAAATCGGTAGTAATCAAGCTAAATAAATTTTAAGGACTTGAAATGTTAAATTGGAGTTCCATTTAAGGGCTATTCGCATTTCTCCGTATCTCCATTTCCCGTTCCATGCCATGTCCGCCTCTTTTTCCGGCCGGAAACGCATCGCGGCGATGCCTCTTCCTCAGCGGTTAGCGCGTAGTCCAGTAAATGGGTAACTGACCCGGCGCGTGCGAACGGTCGTTGAACGAACCATTCAAATTGGGGAATCCCCGAACACGCAGCGGAGCACTTAACGAAGCTATTTAGCGCGCGATTGGGCGGCGCGCGCAGTTCTAATTAATTTTATTTCGTGACCGCAAAGCGTCATGCCTCGAGTAATGCCCGCCACTTTGCAGGTTATAATCCCATGACATCTACCAACTGCATTTTAATACTCCCGTTTTTTTCCCACGCTAGAGGTGTGGAACATTCGTTGCAGGAAAAATTTCGTTTGGTATATTTACTGCAGAAAATTTCAGTGAAACCGTATCGGTATAAACCCTTATGTAAACAGAACGCAAGGTATATAGGATGTTTCAAGTAAACGCCGCAGTATGTTGGGTTACCTACCACTGAGGGGAACAAATATCGGTACGAGTTAAGTATCGGTAAGTAGCGCGTTTAAAGTCCTCGCGAGTAAGCTGGAACTGTCCGTGTTGCCAAGTTGTGTTAATTAAGCTAAGCAGTTGTTTCGTTGTTTATAACCGATGTCATCCAGCTGAAGCATTCAGTAATCGCGTCCCGGAGTCACTTCAAAACGACTATAAGATTTGACTTGAGTAAAGCGATTATGATTCGGTAGATCTGTTTTACCGACATTTGTTCCCCTCAGTGGTAGGCAACCCAAAAAAACTTCGGCGTTTACTTGAAAACATCCTGTATATCATTATATTATATTATACTACCGGGGTGCGACAAAGCTACTAAAAGTTTTGCGATTTTGTTCGGCGAAAGGCGTTGGTTATCGTCCATTCACTGATTCCGTGTCCAACTATCGCCGTTTCCTGCGCACATAGCCGCGAATTTAACGAAAGGTAAACATCTGATCCGCCAGACGAATTCCCCCAAATGCCTCGATTTGGTCGGGGCGATATAGCCACTTAGCGGGTTTACGGTTTAATTTCTTTCCCGGCAATGAAAATTCCCCGGTTAACGGCCCTGTGGATTCTCCTCGTCGCTTCTCGGGTGGCTTTCTTCATGCGGTAGGATCTATCAAGTTTGCAAAGTAACGCGTGTGCCGTAGGCCATTATATTACTTGCAATAACAGAGGTTGATCTTTCAGCGTCTTCAAAAGTTAATTAAAGTTGGTATTCAAGTGCCTGCAGATAAGCGTTACTCTGCGTGGCGCACATATCACACCATGGCGCGAGGCTCCTTCTGGAGCAGCCATGTATAAGCCTTGGGACGTCCAGGTTATTGAAATTTGAAACGTAAATTGTACGTCTGTATAAGTCTACCAGTAACTTACCCACCCGTATCATCAACCGAGCTGTCGAGTCGTTACGTGAATTATCTCAGCCTTTCATCTCGCCTAAACTTTCGCCCACTTCATACATCCAAAGCCTTCATATTTGCGTGATGATAACTTCTCAAGTATCTCCTTGCTTTGCAAAAGAAATTTAACGAGAAGCCCACATTATTCCTTCAATTTTGAATAATTGTTATTATACGACGATCGGAAGCATAAGAGTGATTATTCACGTTAACAAACGCGAGTTTTCTGGATGCTCAACGTGAGGTCAAGGTGTGCTCTAAACGGTGATGCGCAGTAGCAAAGTCACGTGATCCCCGCATGACGTCACGATAGAAATCCATTTCTGTCGTATAAAAAGTACAACATAACCGTTGAAACCAGTTATTTAACATTTGAGAATTATTCCCCCATCAAATATGATTCGGTGGACGTAAGAATGAATGGCTGTTTCATAATTTTTTAAAATAATGCTCGGTATGACGTCATGTGTGGGCACGTTCTCATTGGCCGAAGCGGCAGTGATGCGCAAGAACACACCTGATATGCTCCACTCTGAGCAATTCCGTTTTCCATTTGTTACCGTATAACGTGGCTGATGCGAAACTCGGAGCTGCTCAGAGTGGACTTGTACCCTAAATTGCCTATAATTAGGGGTCCCCGTTGCACTTCCACGAAAATGCTTGATACATACACACTGAAACAGATATTCAGCATGGACAACTATAGACAAAAAAAAGTCTGATGTCAGTCTAACACTATGTGATGGTCCAGTTTCAAAGGAACCATATAAATGGTTCTATAGTAGTCTGCACTAGCAAAATTTTGATCAATTTTAACTCGACCAATTTTTTTAGAGTACAATCTTTTATAGGTACCCATAACTTATAGACGATTTCAGATCAGGGTAAAGAGTGTAATATAGTACTCACGTTCGCCAGAACTCGGCTAATTTTAGGATGAAGATCGGAGGGTATATTTCTGCTTGATGTACTTCCTACTTCTGGCATTTCAGGCATCCGCATGGACCACGTATTACCGGCTTCCTCAAAGCGCTGCATAAATAGCTTCATCGCCGGAGGGCTTGTTTTTGAACTGGTGCACTTGGCCAGAGTCATTTCCTTCCTTCGGCGTCCGAGATTCCTCGTTGCTTGCCCAAGTCTCTTACTGAGTAACGGTCCGGGTCGCCATAGATCGAGAGTGCGGGTCTGCAACTCTGGCGACAGTCCAAATGAAACTACATTTTTATCCTCCGATTATTCTCAAGCCACTTCATCCACGGCTGTAGTAACGTATTTATGAACATTTCGACCGTTCGAATGCATACCGTAACACCTTACGCTTTAAAAGCCGCGAATCCTTGGAAAGTTGGGAATCCAAGAGATTTCGCGAATTGAGTTTTATTAATATAGATACAGACACCAAGGATCGGAGTTGACGCTCTTCCGCATCTCGCATTTTTCCTGATTGCCAGACTGGATTTTTCTCCCTGATTTGCTCGACGGAACAGAAAATAAGTTACTCGCATTCTTCGGGTATCCACGAGCCAAAGTTTACTGTTAATGCTGCTACGTCAATGAGCTCGATGGGTTTTGATGGAATTTGTTAGCCCTGCGGTGTAATATCAGAAAAGCCCGAAGTTATACCGGCATTAAATTTCTGAAAAACCGACAACTTTTTTGCAACTTTTTCTAAGAGAGATCTTTATACACAGCTCTTGAAAGTAATTTTGCATGATAAAAACAAGTCTCTAAACAAGAATTTATTCCCGTAGCCTGAAGCTGCTGCTGATGCTGCTGCTGCTGTTTCTGCTTCTTGTTCTACGTCTTCTTTTTATACTTCTTCTTATCATTATCATTATTATTATTCTTTTTCTAAGTTAATTTCTGCTCCAATCAAGCCGGCAACACCTCGCAAAGCCAGATACCTTGCGGCTGTTATACTGAAACGCTAATTGCAAGTGTTGTTGCCATTTTCTATCAGTACGTGTGTAACATGGATACAAGTATAAAGCTTAGCTCAGTTTCTGGTTGGTCTCACTTAACTCGGTGCAAAGGAACTTCACATGACTTCCGGCTGATGGGAAAAGGTGGAAGTTCATCAGTCGGTTGCCTCCTGGCATACGTATTAAAGCTGAGCGCATGTTTTTACTTTGTATAACTTATATCATGGTTCAGATGTAAGAAAAGTATTGATTTCCGTTGAAATTTACTTCCTCCAATTACGACGAATCCTTACGTTTTCAAGCCACTGTAAGAGTATGTGTCGGAAAATAGGTTCTTTGAAAACTAATCGAAATTTCAATTTTCGACAAGCTAACGAACAAAATGCGAAGTTCAGAAGTTCGTGGAAGTTTTTATTATACATATTCAGATGACGATGGGGATAAAAAATGATCATATACAGTTTATTCTACTTTTCCCTGTACGTGATCTTACAATTAGTGTATTGCAATTTCACAGTTATCCGAATCACGATCGACGGTAATTCCCAAAATCGAATTGATCACCATTATCCATTGCAACAATAATCCCACCGCCGGTATCGAAATAAATGACAGTTGCAAATTTCCACATTAAGTTGGCAGGCTGCGTCCAACAGGTAAAGATGCAGGGTCACCGGTTACGAGAGAAGAAAGTGTGAAACGAAGGCGTTGCCCCGTCTGCACCTCGGAGTAAATAATGCGGGCTTGAAAGTGGATTAAGAGAGTTATTGTATTGGGCTTGGAGGCAATTTCGGACCTGAGCTCCACCCGGTGGAGGGTGATGCGACCCTGCAGGGATGCTGGGTTATTCGGACGTAGCTGTACGCCCTCCACCCTCGATGACGTTCGACCGGTCCGTTTGGCCTGTCGTCATGTCGTCAGGGGATGAAAACAGCGGAGCCTTCCACCCTTAGGCCTTTCGCACGTGACACGGTCACGTGGTCAGAGAGGGGGTGGTGGTAGGGAGGTGGGGGAGAGCCGGTACCTCCTGCGGTTGACACCCTCCGAATAATTTCTCCTTGAATTTCCACGCGAGTATTATACGTAAGCGGATGTTAATTGCAAAAACAAAGCGGCGTTGTTTTGCTTAAACCGCAAAACCACCCCTTTCCGTACGCCCGAAGGAATCAGACCGGAGAAATGCGGCTGTTTGGATATCCACCCCTTGTTTTTATGATACGCCCGAGTGTAACGCGCGCACATATATCCACAAATTTACTTCACGTAACGGGTGAAGCGTTAATTGTTATGCTTGCGATTCATCGAGGACGAAATTTTATTCATCATATAATGGTTAATGGACGATTATATAGTGAAATTGTTATCGCGTCGGTGCAATAACGGGTGTTATAAGGTTGTTCGAATTACTGGAAAGCGAGGGGCTGTTCAATTCTTGAATATCGCAAAGCACTTTGTGTCAAGCGACTTCTGAGAAATTGGTTAGGACTTACTTGAAATCGTTCGAGTTCCAAGCAACAATCGGTTGTAGTTCGAACGGATTGGAAATCTTTTGAAATCACGGTAATAGTTGCTCGAAATCAATGGATATCTTAGAAATTAAAATCATCTGTAATCGGTTGAAATCATTGAAACGTTTTAAACGCTCCTCACTTGATCTGTAAGTGAATAGCCTATCGCAAAAAATTGTCACAGTACAAGCAGCACACCTGCAATTAGTGTGATTATATAGTTATCGATCTAGAACATAGAATCTCGAGAAGAAATTTTCAGTGAATAGGTATTAGAAAACAATGTCGCGGATTTTAAAACCAAAAATATTTCTGGCACTCCATCTTTGCATATTTATATAAAAGTTTCAATTTGACCCCAGCGTTTTGTTATCACAACTGCTGCCGTAGCGAAATCATCAGCCGCATCTACACTGAAAACGCAAAGCTTTTGTACGAGTTTATTACGTTAGGAATATTGAGTTCTCCTCTGTTTTCTTCGGCGCATTTTTTTTTCACTTCTGCAAAACAGCTATTTCGTAAGGAATGTCTATCTTGATTTTCACCTTTTTTCCCCTACACATTTTCAACGGTATTCAATTTCTGACGCTGGGCATGCTCTCAGTCTCCTTTCTTGGCGTTGGATCATGTATACGTATATATGTATATATGTGTAGGCACTGAGGGAAACTCGGCAATCTCCAACTTCAAAAGGCGTGACTAACGGAGGGTTAACCGTGAAAATGCTGTTCTGTCACAGGTCGTTAAATTTGTCTTGACGGAAGCCAAAAATTGCGGTGTAAAAAAAAAAAAAAAAAAAGGGGGAAAAAGTAAGAAAAAAACACGCACAAGGCATATTCCCGTTTAAAGAAATATTTCCAACTTTTGAACCACATCAAACGTTCTCTTTGCGCGATCAAACTCAGCCTCCACCTTTGTACAATGTAAAAGTAAAAAAAAATGACGATATTGGGAATAGAAAATTTTTCTAAATTTCGATCCCAAGAAGTTGTAAGGCACACAACAGAACTTATTGATGCATGCCCGGTGTCATTTCACGTGGAAAATTTAATTCATTCAGACTCCCTGATCTTTTTCGCAGAATTCATCATCTTATTCGCAGAATTCGATATTCGAGTCGGATTACATTTTTACACATATATTTGAAAAGACACAGCATTGCCGTCAAAGTGTGAATCGAAATGTCATTGACCATATTATCAAAGGACGCGTCTCGTACCGCAGGATCCTTCGAACCGAGAACTATTCCTGGGCAGGAATACGTGACAATTCCTAAATTGCGTCAATGTTCGGTAAAAGTATGCATATAGATACGAAACTTTGACGTCGATCGAATTCCGCATTGACTTTGGTCCGGTGAAAAATGGGAGAAGAAAGAATTATAAAAAAAAACAAAAAAAAAAAAAAAAACAGAACAATGAAAATGAAACAAAAAGGCTCGCAGATATTATTTTTTTGTCACCCTAGATGAATGTTAGGATTAACCGTATAAAAAAAAAGTTCGTTGAACTCTTACCGCGTTTATATAACCAATTCAGAGAACGTGTTCAGAGCATTTCTCTTCATTTTGACAGATGGAAGGAGGAAAGAAAATGAAAATAAAACACCCCGTGGCCCCGTAGCTGGTCCTGTTTGCGTATGGGAGGTGCGTATTTATCTACATATCCTGTATGTACGGTTCTATCTACCTTCCCGGGTTCCGATATGTACGTATCTACGGTATATAGAGTGCGGGTATGTGTGTAACATATATAAAGCCCCGGGTGGTATGTGCTGTATAGTGCGAGAGATTAAGGGGCGGCAGGAGGCGGTCGCACATATCGCTGTAGCGTGTATGAATTATGGTCACACAGGTAGAATCACGACTCGCGGGAATATTGTGCAGGGGGTGTTCCGTCTCGAAAACGCGTTACTCCGTCCCGCGGTGTATTCTGGGTATGTACGACCCGACCGGCATGTGTCTTATACCCCTTATACCCGAAACCCGAAACCTGCAGCGCCCCCTCCGCATCGTGTATCGCTGTACCGCGTAATTTAATTTAACCTTGTTACGTGAGCATGTTCCGAATCCCGGAAATTCCCGCCCCCTGAACGATCCTCGAAACGCGCTGCTAACGAGCAAAACGTTTCTTTCAATCATCTGCACTCCCGTTATTATACGTGTATACTATACAGGTATAATATCTCAAAAGAGGCGGATCCTTCGTTATAACCTAGAAGCTGTTGTATGTACTTCGAGAAAATTACTTCGTTTCAATTACCGACATCAATTTTCTACAACGCTCAACCGATAAGTTCGTTGCGAAAAAATTCAAAGCTCGTTCCGGCTCTTCTTATTCTTCGTTCTTTGTTTTTTTTAAACAGTTAGCGTTCCTGTTTGCAGTAACAGGAGAGACGAGATATTTTTACAAGCTTATGGATCGATCCAACATTTTTTGGTCGGCTTTTAGAGCGGATTTAATTTCGACTAGAATATGAAATATTCCAGGAATCAAAAATTTTCTGAAAGTATTATATTATATATTGTATAATATAATTGGATATAGAATACGCATTATATCGGTTTAATTATAAACCCATTTCACCACGCTCTTGCAACTTCGGGATACACTACGAAATGTCTACTTTTTGACAAAAAAAAAAAAATAAACAAAAAATAAACAACTTATTCTTTAGTCACGCATGACTGAAAATGTTGAAAAAACGCGTGCTATCGGCAGGTTCTGAGGCTCTACTGCAAAATAAATTTCACGTTTGGGATGTTCAGATTTTTATGCACAAAAAACACATTAAATGATAATACGTCCAAATTGTCGCAAGACGATATTTTTACTCCAAGAAATTACCTTGTGAAACATGATGTTTGTGTTCACTAGCACTATCAATTAACAGTACAGACATAGTATATATTGCGAGGAATTTACGGCGAGGTTGTAAAAGACCGGTGATCGGTCAAAGTGGAATTTGAAATTCGGTTTCTCGTTTCCTTGAAAATAATTCCTGAGAAAAACTGCGTTTAAAGTTTGTTGAAAAAGGATATAGAGACTAGCCGGGAAACTGGAAAAGTTTCGATTGAACGCGCACGCCACGTCACGCGGAGCTGCAGTAGCAGCAGCAGAAGCGGCAGGTATGTGGCGGGTAGAACATAGCCGGGGAATCCCCGCTGCGTCAATGGGCGATATTATGACGATGCGGTGCGAGAGGAACGCGGCGCGTGCAGAGGAGGCGCAGCTTTAACTGTGAAGGGGATTCCCCGGTAGCCAGAACTCGGCACGGCGGTAGCGTCCCGCGGCGAGATGGATAACCGATATTAAATAGTGTTTAATTTATGAGGGATGGTTTATGGTTATATCGACAGGATCCGTGCTTTACGGGCTTGCACCTGGGATGTAGATTGCCCGGGGTGTATTCCCCGCGTCTTGTCGTCCGTTCGATAGGAGGATTGAGTTATTATCATCGAAACGGGAGCGCGAGCTCCGCCATCTTGCGGTGGAAAATGCGTAAATCCTAACCTAGCCGTTATTTAATTTCGAAGCTTGTTTTTCGCCGGAATTTTCGTTGCGTATTAACTTGTTGCGAGACAGCGAAGGTCTGACGGCTTGCACGAAGTGTACCGAGTCTCGATAGTCGGGAAATTTTCCCTAATCTGATCTACCGATGACAAGATGGCGGACGTAAGATCAGCTCGTTTGTTTTAAGGCTTTTTAATTCACCGACTGTATCGCTTTTGGACCGTCCTTTAATTTTGAATTTCTTCTGGCAGTCTCTGGCAGTTCAATTTACTTTTGAGGCGAGCCCAGGCTCACGAAGGACAACAAAAATTTAGATTAATTTCGAGTGCCTTGAATTCCGGAGATTCGCGGATGAGCGCCGAGACACCGAGATCGGCAATTACAATGTTCTTGTCCTTGTGATCTTCCGGTGGTTTATTGTCGTATACGCCACCTTGGGCTGTGTACCGAGCCTCCTTTAATCGCGTGTTTCTCCTTCTCGAATGTTGCAGGTACCCACCTTTAGAAAATTGTTTCTATCGTCGTGGTTTCCGCCTCCCTTTGCACCGTTCCGGAAACGATTCGGGGAAAGGACTGAATTTAATAAGTACGACAGGTTTATGCCCTCTTAAACCTGAAGATTTACTCGCCTCTCCTGACAGGATGTTATTGAGATTCGGGGGAGCGTTTTGGCACCGACATTTCCCACTGTATATACCGTATTATATAACCAATAAAATTTACCTCCCCTTTCTTTTCCGATACCTCAAATGATCCATTTCGCGTTATTCGTTCTGTTATTTCTCGACCATTCGCGATGTAACAGAAGAAATTGACAAAGTTTTCAATATTCTATACGAAATATTTAATCAAGTTTCAAGTGTAATTAAATTTCTGCGTCGAAAATTGCGCGCTTCTTAACGGCTTAAAATTTTCACCGTACCTACCGCATAATAATCAAGTTTGCTCGCTCGTTTTACTTATCGAGCTTAAATACACTCGCACTGCATCTCCTTGCATCTGGATGGTGAAACCCCGTTACCGTAATGAATGAAAATTTGAATCAGCCTGGTACAAAAAAGATATTACTCCAAGTTATTCCCCATTAATCGAAGGAACGGACCTGATACCGTTCAAAAAACATCTTCGCGGAGATTTCTGTCTTCTCTTTTCGGCGAGACAAAGAAATTCAAAAACTTAAACTTGATTCTCCGTTGGTGGGGAAAAAGAGAAGCGAGGTAGGTTTAACTTCGTTTTGTTGAACTGTTGAGCGCGTGTGGTTCGACGGTGGTTCCTCCACCGCTCGGCCGACGGTGCCAAGGTATCCTTGATTTCCCTGTAGGGCAATAGAAGGATCTGTAACCTCCGTCCTGGCAGGCTTACCTGCTTCCCTCGCCTCGCCGCCCCCTGAAATTCTCGTTACAGGGGCGTCGCGCTGGCTGTCGAGTCCTCAAAAACTACATCATAAGCTGCCTCCTTTCAATTGGACCATGCGCCCGAGGCACTCGACGACTTTTTATACCGATAAACAATTTCGCCGATCGTCTTGATCGCCCATCCTATCCGATGTCAGTCGATTGGGAGCAACCGGTAATGCCGATTGATACGAATTTCACCGATCTGCAGCATCCGGAATATTTCAGTCCACTTTCGTAAGCTGCATTTTCGGATAGTAGCACTAATGCCGACTAAGACCTCGCAGTTACGGATTTTTTGGAACATCGTTACTCGAAAAATAAATTATACACTGAGAAAAAAGGTTTTTTCCATATTATTTCCGTAAGAAACTTCGATCGCGAAGTGGATTATCTTAGAGTTGAGATAAAAATCTGAAGATATTAGGCAATTGTTTTTAAATTGTTTGAAGTTGATTTTAGGGGTGGAGTGGAAAAAATTCGTCAACACGCTAAATGAGGAAAGTCCTAGTGTAATGTGCTGGCGATGTTAAATAGTCGAGTGCAGCAATGTATACGGTTATTATTAGCAGAGATTGAGGATCTTCCCACTGTAGTATATATGTATTTATACGTACTACAAATGCCTCACTCTGCGTATCATCGTTTAGTTACAAGTTGTCGTTGTGAGTTGCTCATTAATTTGGCTAATTGGAGAGAAACTCTATGGGTAATTTAGACACGTCTTATTGCTGTAGCGCGAGTTCCACTACCCTCGGCATGAATATATTTCGTAGCTGAAGGTATGTACTGCATATACATATGTATAAAGTACGCTTGCAAAGTCGAATAAGGAGTTTACAGGGGGTACAAATTTCATCCCAACAGCGAAAGTGGGACTTTCGGAGTAAGACATCCAACGATTAGCTGCTCGACTCGCTGCAGGAAACAAAACTTTTGCCTCAGTTTCGCTTGGTAACAGGAAAAACTTTTCATTATATATATCACGCCGTTTTACTCCGGGATTGTTGAAACAAAGGGCGTTGACGGTTGGAGGATAGAATTACAAAAAGAAAGAAAGAAAGAAAGAATAAAAGAATAAAATAAAAAGTCCAGAAAACTGTCGACAGTCAATGTGTGAAAAGTTCACATTGATATGTTGTTCGCATCGCCGGATGTGAAAAAAGTATCATTTCACGATTGAAGCTTTTTTTCGTAATATAACAAGCATCGGAAAGCCTTCTATCTTTTTTTTTCCCTCCTCCCGTTCCACTAATTTAAACTTGTCGCTACGCTAGGCCTTCAGGTCCAGGAAAATTCTACATCGTTTGGTTTGTGCGAATTGAAGAATGGTTGAAAAAGAGAAAAAGGAAGAAAAAAAAGAAATAAATAAGTAAAAAATAAAAATAGGACAGTTTTCGATTTTCACCGCTGTACAAACTGAGCTTAAATACATAATGCAAAGCTCTGCGACTAGCAAACCCCGCGGTTCGAGCTCTTTTATAAACATAAATTAGTTACATCGTAGTTTGAAAGTAAGCTTAAACTTAATGTAATTGCAGTATATACCTCGATATCTTAACTAAACAATCCCCTAAGCCAATAATTAACTTCTGGTAAAGTACACGGGTTCTCAGACCAGGCGTGGAGACGGAAAACGAGAGTACCAACCGATATGTCGATGGTTTGTTTGCCCTTGAAGGATGGGTTATTTATATATTCGGAGACTGGAATCGTTCGCAAAATACCGCGTGGCAGAAAGCCTTCGAGGATCGGCGCGACGATGAATTTATCCCCCAAGGTTGGTTTATTTTCGGGTCTGGAGTCACGAGACAAAATGTAATTAAATGGAAGCCTCAATTCGTGAAAATCCACGCGGAGAGTATGGGTTTCGCGAAGTGAATATAGCTCCTATACATTCGCCAGGGCTTTCTCAAATTCGCGTGTAGGCCCTAATTAGGTGTACGTCTTGGCTCCGCTAGCTGGAAGCTGACTGCCGCGGCCGGGGGATTCCCGCAGTTTATTCCCCTCAACTGCTGGAGGGGTAAGAAGAGGTTGCTTGCGAAACGTTCTATGTAAATAGCAATCTAGTTAGCTGAGGGATCAGCAGAGCCCCTATTCCGGCAAAGGATGAGGGCATGTCGCCTTAAGCCTCGGTCTGATTGATTCTTTTATTTTTCCTCCATTCTAATGGTTCCCGACCCATCTCCATGGTTCCGTTTAGGTTCCTGGTCGACGGTTGTCACTTATGCTGGCTCGTTTAATTTTCAGTAAATCGGAACTGCCGGAAGTACCTACTCGGAGTTCACTGTTAAAGAGAGAGCGAGGGGTGAGGGGGGAGGGAGGAGGTAGAGAGAAATAACTGCTACTGCAAGAGCTGCGGTATACACCAGCGGCAGGAATTGCAGTGAAATAAATAGAGAGACCCTCGTAAAAACATCAACTAATTGCTCGGTGACTGAATACCAACCAACCGCTCCGGTCGCATGGAATAAAACTAAAAGAGTGACGGCGGCGCCTTACCGTGTACATGTGTATACCTGTGCTTCTACCTACTCTAATCCGGCTTGAACCAGCTAACTACAGCTTACCCAGGTTGCGTCGTCGGTAGTAAATGAGTTGACCTCCGGAATCCACTTTGCTATTTGGATCGGTGCGTTTCCTCGGCTGTCCATTACGTCCCGCTTATTGCGCGTGCGCGGTTTTCGACGCCAACTGCATTAAAAAAGCAAAGTTTACCCATCAAGGCACTTCGCTGTTTAGACTCTCGGGGAAAGTATTTAAGCACTGATGGGTGGGGCCGCGAACTTGATAACCATAAAATTGTCCGGGACCACTCGGTCCATTAGTCGCGTCCATTGGGCATAAAGGATACGACAGAACGAAGGTGAAGTTAAGGTGTTTCAGGACCACTCCTCGGAGGTTTACGGCTCAAAGGGGTGCTTTTCTAGGAACAACGCATCCACTCAGCTTCGAAGCTTCTTGCCGAGGGCAAACGTGACTCTTGGCTAGTCTCTGGAACTCCAGCCCTCTCTTATCCTCTACGTCTCTTTCCATTCCTCTCCGCAGCCAACCACTGATGCCATTGCCTTTCCCCGCTGTACCTACCCTGCAGTGCAGGTCCCCCTAAGTGAGATTTTGTTTTATCAACCCCGTCCGCACTCAAAGCTTCTTTTTCATTTTATACCTATGCTTCTTCATATCGCAATCTTGATTCTCACTCTTCTTCTCTTCAGGTTTCTTCTATTATTCGTGAACTTTGCACCTTTGAGCTGTGCGTCGCATTCCTCGTGACTCGAACTCGCGGTGTAACCCGTTGGTTAATATTCGATTTGATGGTTTTCAAACGTTGTTACACGCGCTTTAATCCCTACTGATTAATTGATACACGAGTCCGCAGGGAGAATCGAGTGTCTACGCTGTTATTACATCGTCCTAACGAGGGTGAACCGCTTGCGCGGATGTTCATCGTCTGGAAACAACCGGGTCGAAGAATAGATGAACGATCAGAGCATGAAGGGACGTCTAATGGTGTTTAAATTTCATCAAAACTCACGAGCCAATTTCCTATTCCAAGAATCCATCAAACTTCCCTTCATATATACACGTATAATATACATTATTCTTATATACCCTGCACGCACATAACCGGGAATGTTTAACGCCGAAAGCTGTGTGCTCGGGAATTGCGTAAAAAGCAATTAGCGCCTAATTACAGTTATAAAAGTCGTTGGTAAACGAGAAAGTTTTTCTTTTTCCTCTTATTTTTTTCATTTTACCCCGGCTTACCATCCTTCGTAACTCCGTACAATTATATTAACGTCATACAATTTTGTTATGTTCATACAAGCACATGGCTGGAAAATTGTGTCCTAATTGCAACGTTGCATTTGTACACATAATCATCTTATCCTCGAGGAACTCGAACCCTTTGCCTTTTTCCTCCTTCGCTCGACGTTGTACGAATCATCTGTAAAACGACGTTTCGCAAGTAGACCAGGCCGCAGGATTCTCTTCGTTAAACTGTCTCCACACAATTTCCGCGTGTACCTACTCAAAGGTTACTCTTGTAGGTACAGCGGTACAAGCTTTCTCAAAGAGAACTACTAAACGATAGCAAGTGTACACTGGCCCGTTGTGTGCAGGAGACTTTAGAATTTTGTGGTAAATTAGCCGAGTAGTTTAAGGATCCGGGAACACCTACCGCCAAGTTCCTGGTGAATGCAACTGGCAGCCGGTGACCCAGTTTATCTCGTTCCTAGCCAGAGTCCATAACGAAGGTACCAGCTAACTCGGGACACTGCGCTCTAAGGTTTTCCGTGAAATATACTGGCCTTCCTCTTAAAGACCTTCAGGACGGTTGCAGGAGCTGGGAGCGATCGATGAAAGCGGGCTCACTTTTACCCCTCATAATCGACGGGCTACACTCCGGGAAGAAATGAACGACGACCAGCTCGCCCTCAAAGTTGCGAGACTCGATGCAAATTTGATGGAGACGCTGTTCCCCCTTCTCCGGGGACTCTTTAAGAACTCCGCGAAGCTGTGGCAACGGGAGGCGGATGAAGCATGTGGAAACTATTTCGCGATCAGGGGGAACAAGTAGATCAAAGGTATCGATCAACTTCTCCAACATGCCGCACGGAGCGTCATGTTTAATTTCGACACTTGGAACAGCGAGACAGATGTCTCAGCCGTTTTCTTCTTCATACTCCCAAGTCTCGGGAGGTTGGTGGATTTGGATCTCTGATCTGTCCACCCAAAGCATTCCATCGAGTCGAGTGCTATAGATCATTGGCTATTTCACCCGAGCGATTCTCACCAGTCATTGACTCTTCTTCTTCGCTCAGCATCCTTTACCTACTCTTCTGCTAAACCTTTTCCCCTCTGTTTTACTCTCGCACACTCTTACCAACGACGCGCTGCGGCGGTCTCGCTTCCTGTGGGCTTAGGATCCGATAGGCTATTACCTTTTTCGGGTATAACACGATTCGGCTTTACCTTCCATTCCGGATATTGCTAGGATCGAACCATTTTCACGGATCGGATTTTTCTTCTAATGTCAGCTGCACGGTTAAATCCCTGTTGCGATAAATGTTCTTTTTCATCGAGACAGCCGAATTGTCTGGAAACCAAAGTAGCGCTCTCGTCGAAATGCCAACTATTGTTTAACTAATCAAAGACCAAGTTCCAACAGAAACTAGTACCACATGGAACTCCCTATATCGCGAATCTAATAGGATCAACAGGATTTGGTAATTATTAAAATTTCAGTTTCGTTTTACTGTTTACTACAAGTCAATTTACAACCAATTTGTACACTGTCGACTGTAAATTGACGACGTCGTAGTTACATTCGTGAGCGTCCAAAGATTGGCGGCAGGTATTCAGCTACCGGTTTCGAATCCAATACGCCTCTTTCAATCACTCTCCGATCAATCGACTTCATCTTCTAGCGGCAACGGTGTAAAAAGGTATGTGATTCGACCGTGCGTTAACTTGGATAATAAACTTGATCGCACGTCCATCGCATCGTTACACCTCGTCCGGAAGAAGAATCTTGCAGGTATAAGTGACCATGTACTAATTTCGAATCCCCACAGCGGTACAGCCTCAAGGGAAGAGGGAATAGACATAGAGAGTGAGTTAGTGGGAGTGGCGGTAGGACAAGATGAAATTTTTCGTGAGAGGGGTTGATCGATCTGTGCTACGCACGTTGTATCCGGGATGAAGTGGTAACTGTTGGTGGCACCTATGGGCGTAAACGAGGATAACGGCGGGAAGGAGCTCGGCATGGGAATGCGAATGGGAGTGGGAATGGGAAAAATAGAAGGAAAAGAAAGGGGAGGAACGGAAGGGTCGAGTAAGATAGAGGAGCTGTGGGAGAGGTCCAGGTGACCCGTGAACGTATCTCGGATGACGGGTGGTGCTTCTCTTATACCTTGAAACGACGGCAGAGTCATTCGGCGGCGCACCGCGACACACAAAAGCTTTCAACTTATCCTTTGATCTCGTCAGTTCTTCCACATGTTATTGCAGCAACACCGTGAGACACGGGGGTGCTAAGAATGGGCGGAAATTCATGGGGTCGGGGTATCGATTGCCAGCTTTCTCCATCCCGTGCGACGTACCGGCAATTGTGGTCTGTTATAACAAGCCGGGAGACGATCGAAGAACGGAAACGATAATTCACGGTTATCTGAGAGAGAGAGAGAGAGAGAGAGAGGGGGGGGGGGGGCGGGTGGGTAGAGAGAGAAGGTGGATCGTCGGGTGCCTTGTAATTATCGATTCCAAGCCTCACTTCTCTTCGATGATTTGTACGTCGTTCCGTCGCCGAGGGTAAGCTCAACTCGATATCTCCTTACCTTGGGGTACCGATCAAAGAGAGATTTCCGATTATGCTTGAATTGAATTTCGCTCTATCGCCCGCCAAGCGATTCTGCGTCAATTCAGCCCCCCTGCTTTGACAATCGAGCCTGTATACGTACCCTTCGTGCGTTCGAGGACACGCTCCGTCTACTTTCGTACTGCAGTCAAAGGAACCGGATGACGACAACGGCCAATTCCGGTTACATATTCATCCTAAACATCCGGTAGTTTTTTGTCACCACCTCTGCCGACCTCTCGGGTTTCCAATGCTTTTTACAATCGCAAAAGAACCACGAGGACTTCGCAGCTTGTAGTGTATATATCGCGGCACTCAAGTTATTTCCACATCAGGAGCTCGGGACGAAGTGTTTTCTTGGTACTACAGGGATACCCGTTTCCATTCCTCTTGTCCTTGCTCGTTTTTCCACGCTTTAGCAAGCTGAGGAATTTTTTGATCGTCTGGCAAAAATATGCTCAGTGTTATTACACACCCCATGCAGCTTGGATCGTTGAGACACCTTGGTTATATTATTCTTAATTACGGTGGGAATGCCTTGGGAAGATGAAGACGCTCGCCGGGTTCATGAATTACTAATGAACAAAGTCGAGCGAAGGAAAAAGGGTTCGCTCGAGATCTTTGGTCGACGAGTATAAATTGGACGGACGTTTAATTTCGTAATCACACCGCTATGATGTTACTCGTCATCACGGTTCAAAGGGTCGGATTAACAACAGATACGGACGGGCTCGGATGGTCGTTCCAATTTTCACGGTTCGATGCTTTCCGCATTTGGCGAGCTACTTTGGGACATTGATGATCGAGGGCTTGGACATGTGGCGGGAGGAGGAGGACTGGAGATATGCTTCATGGCCAAGAGTCAAAGAGCCAAGAGTCGAGAGGGACAATATTGCGAATATATCTTATGCACGGGCGGTTCTCGAGTCGTTGAAATACGAGAGAGAACTGGAATGACCGAAAAACCCGGCCACTCTTCTACTCGACATTTGAGATGTCGTAGCGTTTTCTCCATTACTCGTGAATTCCGTGCGGTTACATCCAGCGTCGAACGGTCACCAATCCCAATTTTCTTCCGACTTCAAAGTGCGTCCGTACGTATACTCAAAAAAGGCCATCGATATGTTCACCATCACCGTTCCGTACTTAGAACCCGATGATCTTTGAGCTCTCGGAATACTTTTAAAATTATACGCGATTTTAGAAAAAGTTTAAGCTCTCGCAAAAAGTGGTATTTTCACCATCTTGAAAGGTGTTGATTATTCACTAACGTCAAGATACGAGTTATCAGTTCTATGTACAGATTTTAGGGACGCTTTGAAAAAGCTGCCACAAGAAAGAAAAAAATCACAGAATACATTTGGGAAAAATTATGAACATTTTGAACCCGGCCAAAAGTAGTTTCTTCATTTTTCAAAATATTTATCATTTTCTTTCCAGATTCGTCTGAGCGTCCCGAAGGAACTAGTCACTCTTATCTATTGACTGTGATCTCATACTTCTCATATTGTCCCTCTATCTTTTAAGTCTCCTCGGGCTTGCACATAGCTGAAAATTTCTCTCAAAATGAGACCTACTCCGAACATCTCCCGTTTTGATTACTTTACTCACTCAAAAACTTGCTCTTTGCAAAGACACCTTACATTCAATTGCATTGACCGAACAATCTTGGAATCCACTTTCTTAAGTAAACTACCTTTCGACAAGCATTAGTAATTATTCAATGTCCTATCGACAGCGTTCAGGTGTGGTTGCTTTGGGCGGGAATGAATCCATTCAATGGTCCATAACGGACCCAACACTAGAACAACAATAAATTTCGTCTCTACTGACGACATTCGGAGAGTCTCAACGCCGAATTCGAAATTTGAATTTCAAATCCAGGGTTCTTTCCCGCTGTTTACGCGGGGAAGTTTCTCCTGTCGTTGTATAGATTCGAATAGATCGATCATTCTTAATTAAAGAAGTGAAAAGCAGACCGAATAGGCGTTTCCTCTACTGATTCAAAAGCGGGCTGTTCGAAACGTCGATTTTTGCAGCTACGACTGCAAGACTCGCGCTATGCAAACTGTTCAATCGACGTGTCGACAAAGCACATACACACATAATATCTGTGCTTAAGCAGTGTATCAACATATATTCATTCGGACCATGGCGAAACTTTGCTTGCCACCGGTTTACACATGTTCACACTATGCGGGGACACAAGTGACAGTTTCATTTCCCATGTATATTGCCCGCATTCGAAACGGCTGGGTATATATTTATAGAAGTGTTTACACCACCGCAGGTTGGCACGTGTGGATGAGCTTCGTGATATATTGACTCTCGTGTGTAATTAAGCCCGAAAAGTCAGTCGTCCACTGTTTTTTTTGGAAATATTTTCGCTGCGGATCCCGTTTGTATATTTGGCAATTCGTTTTTATTTTTTCTTTCACGTTCACTTTTCCACCGCGTTTTATCCTACTTATTTACCCTTTACATCGAATGAATTCATTCCTGGTTTATGTCGGCATTCAAGGGTTAATTAAAACGGGGCTTGGGACGATGATAACCTTTATTTAATTCAAACTCGAGAACTGATAAGATTGTTATATATGTACACGAGCTGGGAGACCGGGTATAACAAGGGAACCCTAATTACGGAATTTCAAGTTATTAGACTCGCTGCTAATTTTACGGTCTACACATGCTTTTGAAATTAATTGTAACTGCTAAAATAAAAAAAGAAGATAGCAGAATTACGAGTTTATCCCGTAATATAACCACAGGTGGGATGTTTAAATACGATTATATATATCATATATCATGCATGTTCTTTTGTAAAACGTTTTTTTTTTAAATTTTTATTCCCTTTTTTCTCGCGAGATAAGCGCAGTCATTTTTACCGATAAAAAATAATCACTTCGAACGACGCGCAACAGAGAGTTACGAGCAATTTATATAGCGAAGAAAAATTGTCAATTTTAAATGAACATTAATGTTTCGATAGCGTAAAAAATTTGACAAAGATAATTGATATACATAGAAGCTGTGGAAATCTTCTTAAATGCATTTCTTATAATAATCGAGGGGTTTAAGGAATATTAATGAAGAAAGTTCATTAAGTCTCTGTATATAGACACTTACCTTGTACTCTTCGTTCTACGCAGAGCGCGAAAACTCCAAAGTTTGTACAAACTGTGTGTTATGGATACGTGCATAAGAAAATTTACTCGGTGAGGCGGGGTCAAAACCCGGGAACAGGTGACTGGAAGAAATTCTCCCAGGTACTTTAGAGCCAGGAAATTTTGCCGGCAGTACGCTTAGCGCAGCAAAGTTTTCCGCACATCTCTTTCCCGATCGATTTCCGGCGTCCGTTTTCCGTTTCCCCGCCTTCCGTTATCCCCGACAATGATGAATTTCAGACAGAACGTCCCAAACATTTTCTACCAAGGAAAGACAGGAATCTCCTCTCCTATACTGCAACGTTCACACTTCACGACTGGCATACGAAATTCCGTATTCTTTTAGGGACACGTCTCCCTCCACCCCCCTACTCTCAGCTGCACAGATTGTTTTTTCTTTTTATGCTTCCAAGGTGGAAATGCTCCTGATTTCTTACAACCCCTCGACTTTTTTTTTCCTCTCCATGGAATACATGAATTTAGATGACCGGATGTAACGATAACTTTGAGGTTTCATGAGATCGCGGAGCGGAAATGTTCAACGTTGTTTCCTCATTGACGTTGAATAATTTTTACGAAAAAAAATGGGTCACATTACGGTCAGGTATTTTCGACGAGTACAGTTTCTGTGCTGAACAGTTGATTGGCAATTGGAGAACGCGCGGCAGTCGAAGATAATAATTATAATTGGCTTTTCAAACAGCATCAGCAACAGCTGTCGGTAATTATAATACGAGCTGTAAAGAACGGCGCAGGGAAGAATTTCAAAAGTTTTTATCTTTACAATTGAACTTTCGTTTGTAAACCTTGTTTTGAAACAGATTTTTTTTTCCATTACATAAAACGCGACTTTTTTCCCCGAAACAATCGTACAATTAGCTTATTGATCTGCAGGGATGAATCAATCCGGAGTTATTATTTAGGCTCAAATTAAGCTTGTATTTATGAAGTAGAAGGCTTTTGTCCATGTAACTCGATTTTATTTATTCAAGTAAATTTATTTTCAATAATTTACCGTACCACCACCATGGTCGTTTATATTGTTACCCTTATTAATCCAGCGCAAGTTGGAAAGAAGGTTCCGAGAGTCGAAGGACCGACCCTTTGTTACAAACGAATTTTTCATGACTTATTTCCGCCTCGAAATCTTCGTTTATTAAACAATCCAGTTTCCGAAATCCAATCCCATTGGATCCGAAATCCATTGCACTTGAATCACGAGAGGCAATCGTTACGAATTCAGTGACCGGGGTCGAGAAAAGTGAGACTAGTGGTCCCTTTCATCTTTCTTTTCTGTCCTTTCCTTTCCTTTTGTTTTTGCTCTTATCTTTTCTCGGAAGGAAGTAAAAGTTTCGTGACAATAAACTTTTCAGCGCTTCGGCCCAGGGTAATCGCGAAGGGTTTGCTCTCGATGGAAAATTGTCGGTGAAGCGAATGACACGCGAGGACGAGACGAGGGAAGGAGTCGGAGACATTCAATACCTTCCATCCTGGCGAAGGGTTCGAAATCCTTCAGTTTTTTCCTTCTTATCGCATTTGTTTGTTTGCATTTTTTTTTCTCTCTTATCTCTTCCTCAGCGCGAAACAAAATTCCGCACAAATTACATCCCGCGGGTTGACAGAGAATCGTACAGTTTATTAGATCATCTCGCGCTACCGCTGAGAGCTTTTCGACATTCATCGATTCGTTCAAATTTCTTTCAGCTTTCTTATTCTCCTCCCCCGATATCCGTTACCGTCATTCCGAGGACTGGGCATCCCTTGCTTTGTGCAACCGACGTATCTACTTGTTCAAAACTGAAATTGATAACTAACTAAAAAGTATCAGCTTATCTATGAACTACGAAATGTTCAAGTTTCGGACGTAAATATGTTCAATAGTTGTTCCGCAAGTCCAACGATCACTTTGATACGTGACTGCACACATCGGATAGGCGTTGAACTGGAAGCTGGAAGACCCGTCGCTGTTTCTCGATTCGTAAGAGTTTTATATTATACGACTATAAGATCCCCGAGGATATACATATACATACATATATATAATACATAGCTTTGGAGAATTGCGAGCGAGGTTAATAACTTGCCGGCAAGCTTGCGACGACTGTTACTTATTACATGTATACTCCGTAGGATATAATGGAGAATGTGTCGGTGATCAGGTAATTACTTTCATTAGTTGGACGGAAGTTGAATCGGAGAATCTTCCGACTCATTTGGACGGGGTGTATCAGCTTCTTTTTAACCGGTATGAGACGGCGGAATTTTTTGACAATTGTTTCCGGTTGATATCGCTGCGGCAGGAACAGGTTTCAGCGAGTAAAAGACGAAGATTAATTGTCCGTCAGTGATGAGGGGTGGAGCTTTTTTTCTGTCCCTTCACCTTTTTATTCGCCTCGTGCCGCATCTTTGATCGTGCGGTATTTCGCCGGGTCTTGCTCCGCGATAATGAACCTCGTAGAAATTAACCACCAGCTGAAAAATCATCGCGCTCGTCGATTAGGTATTAATTGCTTCTCCTCGCTTCGCTTTCCTCCCCGCCGGTTGAAATTTTTTACGCTCGTATTTTCACCCCGCCGTTTATCGCCTTCGTTGGTAATTCTTACGTAGTTATTAAAGATGGATCGGTCCGGGGACCGTTGGAATGAAATCTTGTTAGGGAGAGAGAAGAGGACGTTAAAAAAAAAAAATTTCCAGCAATGTTGTTCTCACCGATGATAGTAAACACGAATTGAACAACATCCCTGATACGGGTAATAAAAATGATTCTGAGCAAATCCGAATAACAAGGGCGGTGAAAGTCCGTTTATGAAAATTTGCAAATCCGTAGAGTCTATATTATACATGTAACATAGGTAGGTATACAAAGCATGCAGATATGAAAAATACATACACATACATAGAGAGTGAGATAGAGATAGAGAGAGAGAGATAGAGAGAGAGAGAGGAGAACTCGCTCACGTTAAGGAAATAGAATTTGATTAACACTTCTCCAAGAGGAGGGGGGGGGGGGGGGGATTCCTCGAGGTGAGTAAAATCAGGGATGAATATTTGCAAGTTTAATTCACCGCTCGTGAAATTGAAAAATTATTTCTACCCGTCGTACGCATTTATATGTACATTACACGTATACGTGTACATGTATATGCATATATGTACAAATACGCATATATACAATGAGGGACAAAATTATTCGTAGATAGAGTGTTTGAATATTTTTATCCTTGCCATAACGGCGACTTGTCTACGCAACATAAGGTAACGATTCCGATTCCATATATTTGTTTACGTTAGTGGCCAGGCGTGAAATAACACAGTAAACAATGGAATAAATAAATTAATTTGAACAATTATTCCTTACTTTATTTAAATTTATCCACTGCACGAATACTTTTGTACCTCCTCACTGTACATATATACGGTAGAATGGTCCGTTGTCTGCTATAGTTTAATGCGCATGCACTAAAATCCGAGAGCAGTTGTCAGCCAGGGTGACCAACCGTCATGAGCGTGATTTCGAAAATTTTTACAGTTGTCGCTGGCAGTTGTGTTCAACACCGAAGGCTACAACAATTTTTTAGGTTACGTATACTTGGGGACAATGAATCTGAGACGGCTAATTTTTTGCACTAGACAGTTATGTTGGCAACACAGAGAAACCTACAGCGCCATAGTCGCCCGACGGCGAAACAAACTCAGTCTCAATAAACGTAACATAACCCATGACCGTCGAATCTAACCTTAGAAAAAAGGTAAAAAAAAAAAAAAAAACTTAGCTATCCCTACTCGCGGACTGGAATGAAAAATTAACGCTCTCTGTTTAACGAGGCACTCCGACCGGAAGAGCGATGATTTTAATTGATAAATAATTGAGTGCCCCCCCCCCCCTCCGATCAGGGTGAAAGAATTTTCCGAGGCCGGTAGGTATACTACCCCAAAAAGGACTTTATATACGAAGCGTCGAGTAAAGACGGTACGTGACGGTCCGGAAAGAGGGGATGAGGTTACCTGGGAGAGTACATCAATCCTTCGCCGGGACGACGGCATCACGTAGTTGGAGTTATTCACTCTCTGTTCTGTTCCACCTCTCTCATCCTCATCCTGCGCAGGTCCTCTTTCTCCACCCGGGTTTAACGCCGGCATATATCCCCGAATATCCTGCAGCAACAACGCCATCTTGGCATCCCCAGCGTATTACGGAACGTGTGGAGGAAAACTTAGAGAAACGTTAACACGCGCCTGGTTGCGAAAAATTTCATCATCCCATCGGAGAACCTTTGACCTCTTAGCCGGTGACTCGAGTTCCAGACATCCAGCTTGCTGGGTGTATAAGGTATACACCTCCAGGCCCGAAACGCCATGCTCGTGATAGATGGCATCTTCGAGACGAATAGCATCTCATGCGATCCGGGCCATCCCCTGGGGGCATCTCACCAACAAACCCCGCATGATTGTAGAGCACTGCACCGTTCCGAACAACTTTCTTAGTCTTATTTAACACGGAATGGTATTTACACTATCCACCGATCAAAGGGAACTTTTCATGATTACGTATAAGCCACGGGCTTGTTTTCAGTTTAAATTTCACTGTATATTATAACTGCAACCATGCAGGTTACACAAACTGAAATTGTCAATCCGAAGATGTGTTCTTGAATATTCTTCACGTCATATTAATGATGGAGCAAAGAAGGTTTGAATCAAAGGAACGTCTTTGGTTACGTTTCAAGTATGGCGACTAAACCATTGAATGAACAACCACCGGTATATATTAAACAAATTACGAAAAATTATAGCTATACATCATGATTTTAACATTGTTGTTCATTCGCTGGTCGCAGTTCGGTAATGGTGTATTTTTTCTTGCGAAACTTGTAAGCCAGATGCATTTGGAGACGAGTGAGCGACCATCGTTATTAAATACGTGAAAGAAGTCGGAGATAACTCGGTACGTGGAAAATTAAACGACCGAGGTCGACTGTGACAGAAGCAACAAGGTTCATTGAAAGATAGCTGAAGACTGTGAGGGTACATAAGATATGACGGCCCTTTTATAAGGTCATCCAAGGAAGAACTTTTGTGAAGATATAATTAGCTGCTTTACGGGAGATAAAAGGAGAGTGTAGTAAGAGATTCCCTGGGGAAAGTCTACAGCTGCGGAATGGAGCAGCGCGCTTTTCCCTTGCACGAACGTAACTCGAGGACGAAAATTCTAATACCCTAAACTGCATCCCTCTGGAAAAGTTTTAACGAGCTATTCACGTGGATGAATTTCAGGTTTTGCCCGCGTTTTGAGAGCGAGTAAACAGTACCGGAGCGCAGATATGCAGGTTTGTACTACTTTGATATTAGGCGGAGGGAAATAATTACACCTTTCCACAGCATTCGTCGTGCCGCACGTATACCTGTATATGTTATGTATAACACACCTGTATACGATCGCACTCATCCTGATGTTTGACACGGCGGTGCGAACGAAAGAGAGACTATGGCTGAAATGGGGAAGCCGGGGAGATTTACGCCCAGGATGTGACTGGAATATGACATCGCTGACAAAGCAGTTACTTCCATGATGAAGTTCCTCACTTTGTTCTCCCTCAATGAAATTAAAACGGTTTAAAATTAGTAGTCAAACTCTATAGCCTCTGGCATAATCGCTTGAGAAGGTTGCTTTACCCAAAAATCTACGCTTTTCACTAAATTTTATCACGAGACAATCGTGCATTGAGTATTCATCGAATAACTATATTCACAAGCTACGGAGATCTGTTTGAAAATACAAAAATACTGGACATACTGGGATTATAAAAAAAGCTTACTTAGATGTTGATGCTCGATTTAGAATCTCTTAAAAATTGGTTAAAATATCTACTGAATTTGAACGATTTCACTCTAAGATAGATCATTTTGTCCAGAAGACTATTTTTCACAAACTTATTGGAAGAGATTTTCTTTTTTTTTTATTAGTCAATTTACATTACCGATTTATGCCGAATCAACCTCCTTAATTCCGGAATTATGAAATACTCACAGTTGTTACTGAGAACGAAAATAGAGGGCGCAGCTTAGCAATATGGCGGCGACAATTGGGCTATGAGTAAATAGTATTTCGTTAATTACACGAACGTGAAAGCAAAGAAAACTCAGTGCAAGTTGTGAAGCTTTAGTTATTTGACAAGTAATGGATATACCGCAAAAAATACGACTAAAAAAGTCTTTTAAAATTAAATATGACTCACTCAGAGTAACGCATTACTTTTCCACCAGATGACGCAGCAACACATTTTCGCTCCCAATACCCAGAGATGAACATAATTGGCGGTGGAATTTACAGACTATGCAACGGCTGCTCGTTTAGTTATACTTCGAGAAGACACCTGCGAATGTTAAATGTCTCTCTTCCGACATTTTCGAGAATCAGGGCGCCCCGAGTGGCTGATGGATGGACGCACTGTATCCGGAGGCATCCCACCCACAACGCGTATAGTAGGCATAGTCCGCGTGATGCAGGCGGAGCAGATCTACGGCTCCCCTTAGGCCGATTCTTTCGGAGCTTCCCCACCGCTGTAATAGGTTAATAATAACTCTCCCTTGGAGGCTTTCGGTCACGGAGCTTTCAGAAGGGCTAAAGTGTACTTCGGTGCTAGCCACTTGCGTGAATTGACCGCTGTACCACCTCCGTCCGATCCAACATCCGCGTATAGGAAGTCCGGTCTACCTCCTCTTCCTACTCCTGATACATGCCGCGGTTGTTCCCCCGGCAATTAACGTGTTTCTAGCACGGGATCACGTGACCGATTCAAGGATATCTCCAAGAATCGAGTTTACTCGTTCTTAAACTTTCGAATCGCTTTGAAATTTTTCGGAAAACGGTCGTGCCATTGTAAGAAAACGCGTTCTGGTCAGCCAGGGCTGAATAAATATCGTACTGATTTTTCATGAATTTATTTCGTTGCGAGACGGGCTTTGAGGTTATATTTTTTGAATCACTGTATTATCTGTCTATGTGATAATTTATGTGTCCTGAAAGAGCGCAGTGCATTTCCTGACATCGGATTAATGATGGTAGGAAAAAAATCTTGAATCAAACCGATGTTTTACGAAAAAATTGGACGGATTCTCGTGAATACGCTTGAATCGGTCACGTGACCCAGCGACGCGTACTTCCCGCATGAGCATTCGGACGGAGAACTGTCAACCCGTTTATGATCTGCAATCCTCGCCTCGGCATCCGAGCAACGGACATTACCTCTGAAAACGAGCCTCAATAAAAATGGTAAACAGAACAGCGTCTCCATTCTCGACTCGTTTTCCGCCCCCCTACTCTCCACCCTTTTTGATTCTTATTTTGCTTTTTCCTTTGTTTGCCGTGAAACCGGAGACCCGGACTCTTCCATTTTCCTTCTTCTCTTTTCCCTCTGCTGCAGACTAATTGCACGAAATTGGGTTAGCATGCTAATGCAGTCGTTCGCGGGTTTAGCACTGCAAACCATTGTGTGTGCACGTCATTCTGTGTACCGTGCGCACATCATGCACGTACCTATACCCGCGGAATTACATGCATGTGGAATGGAATATCGCCTGTATATAAGTTTGTTCGAGAAATTAAGGAGAATTTGAAAGAGGAAAAAACGGATCGACAGAAACTGGGCCCGTCGCTCGTGCTTGCGATATACGTGGCGTGACTGGCTGGACACACGTTCGGTTTACAGGCACATACGTGCAACGTTATAACTTGGTCGCAGATTAAGTTACGCTGGCAAACACCCCTGTATAACAGCGACGGGGGTTAACAAAACTGATTGGAAGCGTGCCAACCTTCGGGTAAAACAGCCTTCGGTATTACGTATTAGGTGTTATCAAGATGCAATTGCGTTAAAAAGCGAGCAAGGAGACACGCAGTTCGCGGATTAAGGATGAATGGGAATCACGGTATGAATCAAAAATTGAGTAAGGAGTAGAAACTGTTTAAAAAATCTGCGGCATGTTATTTGCACTATCGATGGCGAACTCGAATCGAAACAACATCTCTACCATTGAATTATTAACGAATGCCAGCAATTTTGAGTAACACAAGCTGAGACATCAACAGTTTGAGAAAACGTTTTACAGTTAGAACCATTAAAATGATTGAACTCTGGTGTTTTTGATCCGTTTCTAATGTTTTTTGGTTTGTTTTGTTCAATAAAGAGATTCCCAGAAATCGTCTAAATATGATTACAAACATTTTTTGTTAGATCCAGAGTGGATAAAAAAAAAAAAGATTTGTGTAAGTACGGTGCAGCAGATGTTCGTCATTAACTACAATTGTATGTTATAACTGTACTATAATTTATTTTCTGGTACGTTGGTCAGTGTACAAAGAAAGCCCAAAAATATTGGAATCGGATGAAAAACACTGGAGCTTAATCAATTTGAATATTCTAGTTATAAAACCTTTTCTCGAGCTGATGATATCTAATAGCTTGTGTCATTCGAGTTCACGTACTACGCACACTGTTTCATCCGTGTTCGTCATTATCGGCGAAAATGACATTCCTTGTGATTATTCAAACGATTTTTTCTCATTTCCAAATTTTCGATTCAGTCTGTGGTTCCCATTTATCCCTCGCACTGTTACTCGATTATTTCCTCTTCGTCCTTCTTGAGTCCCGATAATTCCAGGCATCGCGGATATTGCGGAAAAATGTTTATTCCTGAAATTTTAATCGCCGATGCAGCAGAGAATCGATCTAGCTCAGATCCGTATGATATAACCTAATGTTGACCGGCGCTAGTGCGCTGTTACAGTTTTACGATTTTTCAATCCTTTTTATGCCCCAAGTGGCAGGCACTTCGGACGAACGCGATATTCCCCCTGCAAACAGCGAACATTTCCCTCCAATAGCTAATATTACAGTCAGACCTATACACTGCAGAGCCATCAAGTGCGCAACTAGCGATGAGCTGCATGGCACATGCGCTTTGCCCGGCTCTAATCGAGCTTATGTACCGGCTTTGTCTCTTTTTCCTCTTCCCGTGAAGTGGAAAAAATTCAAAGCTCACAGTACGACAGCTTAACGGCATAGACGAAACGGCGATATCTCCGATTGATGTGAAGGATATAACGGATGAAGAAGAGTATTAAAGTGTGGAGTTTTCAAATTCAATGTATATATATATATATATACATATACATATATAAAAACGAGAGTTGAGAGAAACTCACAGTTCGCTTTTAGCAACTGAATAAAGTTTAGCGTACTGCTGTGCCTCTGTATTTTTCTCTCATTCTTTCTTTCCTTTTCTGCGAGATATTTGGCGAAAAGATTCAGTTTTATACTTACTCGGAAAAAAAGGTGGGAAATCTATTTCATGCAGGCGGAATTCTATTGGGCCTATGTCCACAATTTATAGAATGGTGGATTTGGTCCCCCTAACCTCTTTATTTATTTAGGAGGTCCGCTGGCTCGGCTGCGGTCGTCTTTTCTGTACCAAAAATTACACACGCCGGTAGAAAATTCCTTCGTGTTCCTCAATGAGGGGCTGATTTTCCATCCTTTTCTCCTCTTCTTTTCTTTCTTGACCGTTGCCCCTCAGCTTTCTTCCCTCAGGACCGAATTGGTCGACCCTAGCGAGTTGGCGATTCCGACACGAGGCAAGGCGGAGATGTTACGGCGGTATAGAAAGAAAAGCGTAAAAAAGGTATGACAATAATAATAAAGAAGTAAAAGGAGTGCAGAAACCGGCAATAGGAGAAAGGAAACGGGTGGCTGGAAGTGAGAGAGATTCGGTACGTGAATAAACATAACCGGAGATCTCAAATACCTATCTTTTTATTTTTCGAGATCAAACTTACACTTCCGTATATGATATATACTTGGTGATTAGTACACGTGCGATATACTCATGATCCAGTGAGCGCGTGTCTCCGTGTCTTCAGCGGTAACTCGATTTAGAATCAGAAAACACATTGAAAACTTTTAATAACGAATCGCAAGAATACGAGTACATTTTTAGGACTTCGCCATGTAGCCAGAGTTGAAGAAATTGTCAAGACGATTCCAACGATACCCCGCAACGTACTATTAAGCCACGTCAGTCTCGAAATAACACGTTTTGAAGCTTCGCAGCGCAGCGCTGTTAGTCGACTGTGCGCTACGGAGGCGAAAATCAAACTGCGCTCGTGAATTTCGAACGCGGATATTTCGAGAACGAATCAGCGGAACGGTATGTTGTTGGGAGTCATTTGTCTCGGCTGGACCTACTCTTTGCTATGAGATACACTGGTAACAGAAATAAAACGATTAAATAATTAATTACTAGTAAAAATAGTAAATTTAAAAAGTATTTCGATTGAAATATTATTCACGCAATCGAAAATCTATTTTCTGATTATAACTCGGCACAGTTTCGTGCACAATACCGTTACAACAATGCATACGATCACTAGTAAATGTAAGTATACACGGTATCGAAACACGCAACACTTGTAACTTGGGGTCTCACAGCATAGTGTCCTCCTATCTAATAACGGGTTGTGTGCGCCAGACCATATTCAGGATGAATTCATCCGTGTATCGCTTAATCTTTGGTAAATGTAAAGCGTGACGTATGTTTACGAGGGTAAATTCGCAACGCCTGCCAACGGAGACGTAGTCGAGACCAGACGGAGTCTGAGATGAGGCTATTACCATACCACAGGCGGAATGTTGCGATATGCGCAAGCTTTTTTCTCGCTTTTAAAAGTGATACACAAACGCAAATTTCATTTCTAAAGTACTAACAAGAGACATGCCCCGTTCGTACGTGGATCGAATCGAGATGAAACTTTCGCGTAAAGTCCTTTCATGACTGTGAAGATATCGGAATACGTGGCGATCGACGAGGGATGTGCATTTTTCACCAACAATTCCTGGGCCAAATACCTTTCGCGCGGTACGTGAGCCGTCGTGTTATCGCCTCGTCGAGGGTGGTGCCAAAGCATTGGCGAAGCTCTCTAGCTCTTCGCATCACAGTCGTGCGTTGACTGAAAATTTTTTGTAACATAGTCACGCTTTTTCCTCTTGGATTCAAACATGACTGTGAAATCCTTCGATATCGACGAATAAAATGACTTTATCTAGTCTAACCTAGGCTGGCGCACACATTGACAGAATTCTCACATAATAATGATGATAATAATAATATTAATAATAATATTAACAAAATAAATATGAAGAAATTAATCATAATATTTACCTATAAAACGTATCCTATCCTATAAAATATTCATTTCTCGATAAACGTACAATCATATTATATACCCTTTGCAGTCGCACTATTGCAATATACATATACATATGCGTATATACATAAGTGGCCGTTTTCCGTCTACTTGTGTATATTCATTTACATATACCCACTAATTATATACATATAAAATGTACTTCTGTATATGTATGTATTTACTTATATATTTATTTTTATTTCTATACTTAGTTATCATGTATATGTATATTATCTGTAATGAATATAGATATATTATATCATATAATATGCTATAAGTCATCTGGATTTATCAAGTTTTTATGTTACATACAATATTTTATAATTATAAATACGTTGCATTCTTTCTTTTTCTCAACTTGTCTATACATAAGATATTTAGGTGTTCGTCTTTGCGTGCGCGCGCGTGCGTGCGTGTGTGTGTGTGTGTGTTTGTTTTAGGGGGGTGTAGGGTGTGGTCGATCGATATACATTATAAATTTATTTATCTTCGAACGATTATATTAATTTCTGTAAAGAGAGATAATTTAATTGTTGTTATTAAATTGAAAATTAATTCATATGTATTTATGCGACTACTTATAGATTTATTACCGTATTATCATATCAATTAGTTTTCATCATATATCAATATATCATTTAAATATCAATATTATACATTCATATATAATCATTTAGTCTTATACATATAATATTATATATTTATGCTGTAATAATTTTACCGTTTATCTATTTATTCATTCATTTATTTGTTTCGTTTAAATTTTATTATTATTTTTAATATTGTTAATAATCATAAGTCAGATTTCGTTTAAATCTATTTTTCCTTCTTCATCTCGCTGACTAACAGCGTTATTACATGTGTATAACGCGCGTGCGTATCTCTGTCCGATATTTTAATTTCATTCATTTTAATTTCCGCGTATAAACATCTTTATTCATCACAATTCACGTTTAAAGTCTATTACTTTTGGGGTCAAGGTTTTTTTCCTTTTTTATTTTTTGTTTAAATTCCTCCTTTCGTAAAGTAGGTATACATATTTTTACTTTTCGTTTCAACTTTCATCGATTGTTTTTTTTTTTTTTTTTTGTATTTTTATTTTTTTTCGTTTTGTTTCTCAACACAGTATAAAATCACATATTTTGATTCCCCTTGTCAGCTGCATACATGCATGCCGCTGTTTCACTGAATCAATAAAACTAGCACGCTATCAACACGATTCAAAAATTGTAAATATACGTGCATGCAACATACTATATTCACGTTCTAGTTTTCATTTGTTGCTTGCTCCTCTTATACTCGTTACAAAAATCTGATTCCTATCGTATTTACTAATTAATAAATTACTCTTTCACGGAATGAAATGAAATTTGAGCCTGACGAAAAATTCGTCGAATTAAAAATGTAATTGTTATACATGTATACATACTCGTCGCGATTGAGATAAAAGTCATATGTATGTAAATCATGTTCGTTATTTTTTTTCTACACAGGTAAACACGCCCGCTGGAATCTGAATTTTTTGGGTCATCGGCGAAGGATAAAATTTGTTTCACGTGAAGAGAAAAGAAATCAAAATAATAAAAACAATAATGAAATACAATTAATAAAAATGTATTTTTACCCCGTTTCCTGTATCAGTATACCATTTTTATATTCACCGAATTCCGAATGAAGTGTGGAAAAAAAGAAAATTCGAGTAAAAAAACCTAACTGTCAAACTTCGAATATGCGTGCTTGTATCGAAGGGTTATCGACTTATCGATCTGGCCTCTCGCCCACATCTCTGTACCACGGGAAAACCGTACAGTTTCCTGCCGGAGAACGTTTGTCACAAACAAACAGCTTCGCACATCTCGGTCCATTTATTGGGTTCGGCTATACACAGCCCTTGGCAATAAAATATGTATCGTGGTTTATGCGCCCCTATACATAAAGGGAGATCTATCTTTCTGCCTTGTACAGTCTGATAATGCAGGGGCGAAAAACCGATCAACTCCTCCGCAAATAGCTCATACAATTGGCCTACAGTCACGGATGGAAAAGCTGCGATAAAAGCGCCACTTGAATTCTTCATTCGGTTTCTTTTCTCCCATGTAACATGTAATAATGCACAATCCGACGTTGACAGTTATCTGAATAACTTATACTTTACTCGTTGTGATAGCCGTATCATATACTACTTTTCTTTTCTTCGCGAGTTTATTCTTCTCGCGTTTTATTTATTATAGGTATATATATATATATATATATCTAGTTACGCCGTGACGAGTTTCACCATTCTTTACACGTCTTACCACCCCCGGAAATTATTTCATTGGTTGTAATTCCGCAAGCGGTGCTCCCCGCATCGTTTCCAGAAGCTCTCGTTCATTCGTCATTGTTACCTTGTGTTTTCGTTCTTTTTCATTCCTTCACCAGTAATGGTTTGAAATATTGTATGAATGTAATGCGAAATTCAACGTGAACGCAATTATCTATATCTGATCGTTTCTCTTCCTCTCTATACCGTTTACTAAAATTTCATCAATTCACTAGCACCCCCGAATTGAAAAATCGACAGTTACAAAAATCTTAAGGATCAACAACGATCTTGAGCTTAAACAATATCGTACATTTTCACTATAGTAGTTTCAAACCGTACTTGATCACCAAGCCGACCAACCATTGCCACATTACTCTAACTTACAATATTGTACGCATAATTAATGTTCCTTTCTTCCAAATGTTTCATTTTAGTATCTTTTAAGGTGCTCGTTCGATTTTGCAAATAAAAAACGGTGTAGAATCAGTTGTGTCGATAAAACTGCGATCTTAAATTCAACTTAATGTGAAAAATGAATAAAAACCAATGTATGGAATATGTTCAGATCCAGGGATTATGAATCTGCAATCATTTGGAAGAAAACTTCATTTCCTAGGTCGAATCGAGCCATAGAAAATGCGAAGTGGCAGCTGGTTCCGAGGTGGGTTCGTCTGCTAGTGCGCCTGCGTATGTTTGAAAATGTACGGTAGAGCGTGACGGTGTGATATGTTAAGCGAAGCTAGTCTCACACTGTCCTTCACTTTTCTTTCCTATTTTTTGCGTCAATTTTTCGCTATCAATATTTCCAGCCGAAATTACGGTACGTCAAATTTTTCTTGACATGTGTCACGTGCCAAGGCTTTACTATTATGATTATTACAACGAGAAAAGACGCGGTTAAAGTAGATCAGGTTAAACGTATTAAATGATATTCGTAACCAATAGCAAGTTTTCAACTCGCGCTTCCACTCAGCAGTAAATTTTCTTTGAACAATATATGACTAGGGAATGTAAAACGGTAGAGCGAAATAAATTACTAAGAATAACACACCGATATTTCTCGCGGCGAGTAACGAGCCATTCGTTTTCAAGTATTTCATGGTATAATCACGTTATTCAGTCAACTTTAGAGGGATTGGATATATTTGTTGAATATTCATTCACTTGTTCGTATAAAAATGCGTAAAAAATTCAACATCTTCCGGAATTCATATATTATATATATATATATATATATACATATAAATATACATCCCACTGAGCTATTTAAATTCATCACGAAAATAATTAGCCGTAAAATTCCTCGTGACGCAGTGATTCAATTTTTCCCCTGTTAGACACGAAGCTTTTTCAGTTAATATTTATCCTCATCCTTTGAAAGAGAAAGCAACCCTGCCAACACCCGAAAAAACTGCAACGAATTCGGTTTAGGCGGAAACTGGGAAAATTCTATTTACACAGATTTGGGGTACAGCGATAAGCAGATATTATGATTTTTCATTCGGAGTGAAGGTTGTTAAATCAGACTTGTAAACGCCTTATTATTAACTGTACAAAACAGACATCGGTAAAAGTACTCGAATGACTAGTGTAGAGTTGAGAAGATAAATAAATAGATAAATAAAATAATTAAACTATTACTGAAAACATAATAGTAAAGCTTTGGCGCGGCATGGGTCATAAACAAATTAACTAGATGAGGGTAATTATACCTATATACGTATATGTATGGATTATAATTATAGTGATTTAATATTAGATATATAATAATATATATATATATTATGCTATAAGATATAATTAAGTTTGAGAATCAGTGCGCGACACGTACTTTGTGTGTGTGTTATTAATAATATAATTTTTTCTCATTATTCTCTCTGTTTTAACTCACTTATCTTTCTCTGAAAATATTGGACGACCGACTCAAATTCAAACGACACTGTCCCAGTGTTTGACGCGCGTGTCACGCTTACCAGCAATTAATCAACAAACTAGTCAGTGGATTCCGGATGCGTTGCGACGATCGGTCACGTCGCGAGGATATTCGCCTGATGCAAAATGGCCGCCGCAATTCCGAGAAGGACCATCGTGAAGTTGAGGTCCACCCGAGTCCCTTTCCCGGAACCCCTCAGCATGTCGCCAGCGGCGCTGAGACGTTCGTTGTTCACGTGCGCTTCGATCACCCGACTTTCAGACACGAATTCCTTGATACCAACCATCGCTATGCATCGCAGGGTCGCTGTTCCTCCATCCCTCTCGAAGTATCGAGCGTCGGCCTCTAGCCGAAGGCCCGAAATCGTACGACCCCCCTTCGCGGCCGTCGGTGACGGCTGCTTGTACACGATCGTATTTTCCGATGGAACCTGGGGACAAAAATTGGTCGTACAGATCAGCACACGTCCGATTACCATCGGTCGGTAACGGAAATCGGTAAGAGTCTGGGGACAAAATCGGTAGTATAGATTCGATTACCATCAGTCGGTAACGGAGTTCGGTAAAAGATAAATTAAAGTAATCGGTTGTGTTTTCTCAACCAAAGCCAGTTAACTCACCGCTACTGGCACTTCAGCACCAATGTAGAAATATGCTCCGTGACCATGTGTAACGTGAAAACTGGGGCGGTAATTGATTAGCAAACACTTCCATCAGCCGACGGGTATTCGGCTTGTATGGAATAAATAATCTCTCAAGTGATCACCATCGCAAAGAAATTTCAAGTTGATTACCTACAGTGTATACGTATATTGCGGTGTTAGGTACGACGAGAGTGGATTAGTCTGAATGGTCGTCGACAGGATTGAAAACTCCTCGACTCGTTGTACATCACCCTCTTCATGTTACATACAGTGAATAGGTACAGAAATGCTCACGATCAAGTTACGGTATGTACTTGTGTTTATTAGGATGTGGGCTGAAGTGCGAACCCTTTAACCCACGACGTATTATACACATATACCCAACGCCACATGTTGCTCGCGGGTAACGCGGACCATTAGTATACATCGGCGATAATAACTGTATTGCATTTGCCACGAGTAAACTGAAAGAGTTGCGAGGGTTTTCGAACGACGAAAGAGAAGACGACGTTCAAATTTTGGAATATCCTTGAGAGGAAACACCAAGCTTGGTTGAATGAATGAATTCAGTAGCCAGATCCATTAGCAGGGTTTGATTTTATATGTTTAAATGGATAGGACCGTTCGCGAAAGATTTCCTTAGTTTTTACGACTTGTTGAATCCAACATTTTTTGCTTCCACTTGTGTATCCTCCGCCGTGATGGAGAGCCTGGTTCGGTTGGACACAGACACTTAACTCTCCAAGATCGTCGCCAGACCCCCGACTTGGCTCATTTCCGGAGGATAGAAAGATGAAATACGCTACATTGTCATCCAATAAGAATAAGTGGTTCCATTCATTCCGGCTAATCGACTGGGAGGAAGAACCTAGTCGTATATAATGTCCAAGTTCTGGAGGAAATATAGAGAGACGGAAAGAATGAAAGGAAGCACAAAAGTCTTCCGCTGATGAATTCGTTGACCGAGTTATCACGTCATTTCATCATTTCCTAGCATACACCTAAATTGTTTACCAAACTTTCCGTGTCACGGTTTTACCTTATTTTCAAAACCGCAGGCTCGAAGTCAAGTGCATGTTATACCGGTCGCAACGTTGCCCGTGCAGACCTATAGTTATCCAATTTTCACGTCCTTGAATATTTAAAAAGGCGCACTGCGGCTTCACTTCCAACTATACCTTATACCGACCACCGAATGCTGGGTTTCTCGAACGACAAGTCTTGTGGATTTTTTGAATCACCCGAAGTGCGACAGACGACGGGCGCCTTTTCCATTCTTTTTCTCCTTCCTTCTCCGCCTCGCCAGTTACCCTCGGACTTGAATTCCACTCAGCGATTACACGCCCTTTCAACTTTTACCTACCATTTTGTTTGTTGCGTTATTCTTCCTCTTATTCCTCTCTTCTACGTCTAAGCAAAAAAGACACTCACAACGACTTGTCGTTCTCATGGATCGGCAATCAAGTGAGTATACTTCCTTTTTCCGAAACGTTGGTCACTTCCGGATACAGTATCATCTCAAAAGATCTGCTTTCATAAATTTTCTGCAAGTTCCCAAACCATAGGTGTGAGGTTATATTCCGGTCTAATTACACTGGCGGTTTTTGATAGAGTATAACAAAGCATCACTGGCCAGTAGTTCATACTGTATATTCCAGAATCAAGCTGAAGTCCATATCGAAATTTTTCACGAAACGATCCACCATCGTCAATAGTGACCATGTTTTTGGGCGGATTTCGGACAGAATGGATTTCCCAGAGTAGGGAAGAGTTTCACTGTTTGACGGTGATGCATTCTACCGGTAATTACTGAGAGGAACCTGACACCGGTACATCTAACGATTGAATCACCTAGTCAATCTCTCGTTAGCATTATTACTCAATGCAAGTACTATAGGTATAACACCACCGCATCCAACCTCCATCCTCAGCCCAACATGCCGCCCACCGCCCGACTCGTCAAGCCACTCGAAAAGCTAATGCGTACGCATCCATGAATATTTGATGAGTCATGTATCATAACGGGGTACATAATACGGTGGAAATGCAATAATTGTTTGGAATTCGAGGCGCTGTCACTCCCTTCGTTAACGTAATTAATCGCTACGCGTTCATGTCCGTACCCGTTCGTATACATATACATACAGAACACGCATACATCCTGAGGAGGAAAAACCTCGGCGTACAATTTATGATTCGACAGGTAGAATTCATCATCGCAAAACTCTGCATGCATATAGGTAATGGGTACTATATGTAGGTATAGATGATGTGCCGGTCGAACGATGAACAGCATCCGTGAATTTGACGTATGCCATGATTATTTCAGCCAGGTACTCTAACAATTTCGTTCTCTCTCGTCAATTGATTCGTCTGTACAACGTTTACGGTACAGATGAATCCATTACCCTCAATTTTGGTGTGGTGTGGTAAAACGGTAAGCGAAAATTCAACCCCGGTTATCACTCCTGAATTTCAGTGGATATATACATGCCACCGTAGTGATAGTTCTGTCTTGGCTGATATCCGGTCCGCAAACTGCCACGATCATCGTTAAACTTGAGACATAAATTCCATTTTATAGCACATCGTGCGGGATTCTGATTGTGCAGCCGACGAAGCGAAGATCGCCGAAATTGCGGTGCAGATTGGAGTTACGGGAAAGAGGTCTGATTTGTTAAGAATCTATCGCTTGGATTCGTATCTCCTTCGACGAAATTCGACGCTTCACCTCCGGGGTATCCTTCTTCCATCGGATACACGCCGCGGTTTGTGTATGCACGCCTGATGCTTCACAAGATTACCGCTCGCTCATACGTGCACCACGGTGTGAATTTTGATGGAAACTCGACGGTTTTTCACCCATCTGCGCAATCTTGAAATCCGGATGGCTTGTTGTCCAACCCCGGAATCAATTTTCCAGTTTGGTACTGGAATTCTAAGCGTGTCTGCATCCAGAGGCCAGTCAGTTGGAAATGGAATGAATGATTCCAATTCATGAACGTTGATTTCAGGTGAATTTCACATTTCTTATCACGTGACCTTCACTGATTTCACGTCGATACCTTTTGCGATTGGGGATGATTTCCCGGATTCGATGGAATCACAGTTGATGATTACAAATCACTGGAAATCGACGAAGGCACATGATAAAATAGTAGTCGTTAAAAACGTTAATGAATTAAAGCCAATTGGTACTCACCGCAATACTTGAAATACGATTTCCATGGGTTTTAAAGTAATTGCTCTGCGATTTCAATTGACTCGCAATGATTTAGAATCATTTCAGCTACCTTAATGGATTCCTTGTGGTTTCTAAAAACATTCAAGTCATTAAAGTTCCTCTGATTGAAAATTTGATTTCCAATACCGTTCAATTGACGACTTCCTTGAATTAATGGCCCCTCGATCCGCGTTTAAACTGCTGGGTCGTGTTTCAAACTTGTTCACTTATGCCTCGTTCAGGAAACTATAAAAACAACAAAAGCCTGAAAAGAGGCACGCGGAGTGTTTCAGACTGATTGGAAAGTGAAATACAAGCGACTCTTGTACCTGCAAGTTACGGGAAGGCTAAGCGACGCTGCAAAGGTGAGGAAAACGGGGTCGTTGGAATGACGTAAAGGAGCTAAACTTCGGAACATGTGCTCGGATGGGATGTACAACGGAAGAGAGAAGAGACCACGGGAGGGACGATAAAACGGGAAAATAACCATAGATCATTGAGTGCGATGGGAGAAGCGTAAAAGGCGCATGTCGACTAAATATTGAAACAGCACATCCTCCAAGAGCCGCTTTATGCTTCGTACGCGACGCAAGGGGCAAGAGGGCCCGTTTTGCCCTCGGGGAATGAATCCTTGTACGGTCAGGACTCCCAGGACACAAGGGCGAGGATTATTCCATTTTTTGCCGTGCAGCTTTTCGCAGTGCTTCCCCCCGGAAGTTCCTCTTCTGACATGACTATATATCGAAGCAACATTACCCGGGACCTTTTATCACCTGGGAATAGGTTACTTCGTCTCTCCTGAGACCGTGATCTGTACGGCATTCTGCTTTCGCACTTTCGTTTTCACTGCTGGGAATACGATCCTCGACTGCAGTAGGAATATTTGTGTCAGTGGAGCAGAGGGTTTGATGTTGAGCAGGTTGATTGCGTGGCAAAATATCCACACTTTGTTATTAATTTTTTTTACGAGATGTTACAATCGTGCGTTACGTATTTATCAAATTATTGTCTTTGTTAGCGGTGAAGACTTGTTAAAAATACAAAAATAGACTAAACTAGCGTTACGAAGAAAATGTTAGATGTCGATGTTTAGTTTCAAATTGCTTTGAAGTTATTGAAAATTTTCTGAATCCGTTCAATTTTACCACACGACGGCTTGTTTCATTCTAAGACTACTTAGTTTCCAGTAACTTGGGACCGCTAAATGTACCAACATTGTCTCAGGATGAAATGAATGAAAAGACCAGTTCCAAATTTAGACTCATTTAAATGGATGTTTACTCAATGAGACTCGAAAACGCAAAACGAAGTACAAAAACAAGAAAAAAAAAAATTTAATACGCATCTCTTACGACTAATCAGAGATCGCGAGGTGATGATTATAATTCATACTCGTTAGCTAGGTTCCAAAATACATATATATGTTTAACTTGTGAAAAAGCTCTCGCTACTTTCCTTTCCTCCAATTTCTTTCTCTTTTTTGTTTTTTTCATTTCACGTCACCATACAGCATGGGCGGGTATATTTTATTTAATATCACATCCTGCCAACGCTGTACACCTAAAGCTACACACAGGTACCCGAGTAATTTTTGTCGCACCTTTTTATGACGGCCGTAGGCTTGGAAGGCTTTCTTCAATATTTTGAGGTAACAGCATTAACCGCACCCTCGGCATTCGCCGGGTTTAATGCACGCTTCTTTCCGCTTTTTATCCTTCCCTTTCTATATTTTCTCTCTCTTTTTTTTTTTTTTTTATACATGCTGGAATAAAATGTAGAGAGAGCTTTTTCAATGGGGTTTTTTTCTCCCCACCTTTCACGAGTACTGGGTTAATTAATTAGATGAGCTATCACGTTATCCAGTTCGGTAAAACTTTCATCACGTGATAAAATCCATCACGAATATACACGCGTATAATCTTTATTATACATCGGCCAGAGAAAATGTGCAACGAGGCGTTTCTGATTACATATATCTACAATAAACTTTACTCCTGCCGTGTTCCGCAAGTACGGAGACAATGTTAATAATTGTTCTTTCGTCGATTCGTTAAGTATCGTACCTATACGATACGTACGTACAATCGGCGAGAGTTCGTGAACGATTGGAAAACCGAGTTATACTCGAGAAATCGTGAATGAGGAGAATAATCGTGACGTCGAGACGCGTCGTTACGATCCATTATAATACTCGCTGCGTTCCGGTATTAATAGCCATTGAGGTGTTTGGAATTAAATCGATCCCACTCCGGATTAAATTCATGCACCCACCTTCTCCTAAGTGAAATACCCTCGAAAAGTGGAGGGTACATACCGAAAATGAATCTTATCGGTGTTTAATGGTGTTCAATTAGAAATGCTTCGGTGGTTAGGAAATAAACTGATAAATTATTTTAATTTATTATGATTTTATCGACCCTCCCACCCTCACCCTCACTCTCCTCAGCCTCGTTTTCACTCCCCAAGCCTCACACCGCCGGATGTAACAGCGTGACTGCTGCTGCCTGGATCAGCTACAGGTTGTCGGAATAGAGATGAAATATCAGTTACGCGTCAGAGTTTATGGCAAGGTATGCGTGAAACGAAAATTGAAAAGAACGGGGGAAAAAAAAAAAAATATTCTGGCGAAAAAATACCGTCACTGATCGCGACGAAAATGGCACTGAAAAACGACTCTATCATTCCACTGGCTCTCCGAGTTCTCATCCGCGTAGTGAAAAAAAAAAACTTGGCCAATCGATTTGCAAATTGATTATATGTATGTAGGGTAAGTGGGGGAAAGATGCCGCATTGGGAGAGATGGACGATCGTCGATATTTCTTCAAATACCTGTCAGATGTTTGAAATAAAATTTGAGGTTGTCATTCGTAACCCAAATGTGATGCCGCAATCTACGAATCGTATTAAACAAAGTTTCTTCGTAAGATAAGCCAAACTTCACGACGAGTACTAGATATACATTTACGCGGTTATAACTTCATGCGTTAATTACGTTATCAACGACAAAAGTGAATTATCAGCGTAGAAACTTTAAGGTAGATAGTTTGAGGTTGTTCAAGTCTTGGATCTTTTTTTTTTTTTGTTTTATACTCTTCAACAGGAAAAATATGTAACTCGATTAAATAGACAGATTTAATGTTGCATTGATTAAAAAATGTAGTATCGATAAGTATAATTAACACTTAATAGTTACTTTTACCACATTTTCCTTTGATTCTAACAGTATTTGAAATTTTTTCAACGCACCTCTGTGGAGCGTGCGTAAAAGGTCCTGTTTCTTAACAGTGTAGCGCAGCGCTTCGATGACATTTTCAATTTTACAGACTAAGACTTTTCGTAACGCATGCGCACTTTCCGATAACTTCATTTTGCGCACGGACTTTACGCAGCGTCTGAATAACGTCATTGGATTGAGTTTAATCTGAAGTTTGCGCTTTTAGGTTATGTTAGATTTTATGAAGGCAGGCCTGAGCCTTCGAACCTCTTCATCTACTTCTTTCAAATAATTATATTAAATTCGTTTGCTTGTCAAATTGAACTTGACTTCACAGGTATGGGAAAAAATAGCGTATTTACCTTGTCTTACGCTGCAAAATCCACTGACTTTCCACACTAGTGATACAATATACAATTTTCTCAATACATCGTCTTTCGTTTCAGCCCTGAACACGCATAGCTTTCCGACGTGGGAAACCCCCGGCATTCGTTCGGATGTTTGGATTCAAGGTCCGAGCAAAGAAAGAACACGAGGTTGTTCCGGGTTTCGTCGACCCTTGACCGGTTCAGAAAACCCGAACAATGCACCTCTTCAGATGCCGATAGAGGGCAAAGATGCGGGGTTTGCACTGATCCTCGTGCAAGCAGCTGGACGTCCAGAATACCCCGGAGCACGGATATAAAAGCGCTTAGCAAATCGACCTCCGGTAGTAAAAAACCCATCAAACCAAACATCCCTCTCCGGCGGTCGGTTTTAGACGGGATCCATACGTTGTGCCGTCTGCTAGCCGTTCGGATTGTGGCTTCGCCAGTATCAAGGAGATATATATATGTGTGTAGAGAGAGAGAGAGAGAGAGAGAAAGAAAGTACGGTTCAATGGATGTATATTCTCCTCCTCCCCTCTCGATGCTGCGGAACCGTAACAAATGACGCATCCTGCAATTCAATTTTCCGACCATCATCTAACTGATGAGATAATCCTACGTGGTGCACTTTTCCCTTCCCAATTCCAATCTTGTAAAATTCAATTATTAATCAGATTCATTCGTCTCGAGAAGATCAAAAGCTCGTTAACGACGCGAGTTCCAAATTTTTATTATTATATACTTAGCCGGAGTTTCCTTTGAAACTCACCCTCATCGCCGTCAGCCAAATTATAACCGAAGTTGTATTTTTAATTTTACGTATAAACGATCAATTTCTGATGGATAGGGGATTTTCAACGTCACGTGTGTTTATCCTTCGGTTCATCAGGGGAGCGTCTGTGTGTTTTTTTTTCTATAGGACATATCGGGCGTGCAGTATGAACGAAAGGGTTGTTTTTTTTTTCTAGCAAAAATTGATGTTTTCGGGAGTTGCGAATCGACGGAAGTTGAATGTAATATATTCTGAGCCTCTTCACAGTCTGGGGTCTAAGAGAGATTATCGCCACATGTTCGAGTCAGAAATAAACAGATATCTACATTGTGTTAAGGTATTTTGAAACCGATGATCAATTACAACCAAAAAAAAAAAAAAACCTCTGCAACGAACGATTTCATCTCAATCGAATCACAAGTTACAAACCACTCAATGTTCTTTACTTGGAATAAATGAGTTTAGATTATTTTTTTTTATGTGTTAACCCTCGATATAAAAGTTGGCATCGAATTAACGATTTCTAGATTAGTTTTAATTGTAGTTTCGTGTCCATTCACCACCTAATAGTGTAATTCTTGCACTTTACTTTCACTTTCCATTTTCTTTGTCACTTACCTTATTCTATTTTCAACCTTGCTTCTACTATCCGGGTACCTCACTGTTACCTACTTACTTGCAACTAGATTAAAGTTAATCTTAAGACACTGTACTCTCTCTCTCTCTCTCTGTTCTATCTATTTGATCAGGACATTATACCTTCTAGTATGTAGATCGTTTTTTTTGTCGCTTGTATAAAATTATCCAAGACTTTGGTATTAAGTAGTATAAATCTTTAGACTTGGACATATCATGTAATTTTCACCATTTCTAATGGTATTATTATTTTAAGGTAAAGACAATTTTTACTATTCTACTATTTGTTAAAGACTGTATCTGAAGTTACATTTGTTATTCTAACTGCCCAAGGCTTGCCAAGGCATAAATAAATACATCATCATCATCATCTGTTCTCAGTCACATTGCTTCGTAACTTTGCGTTCACTGCCCTGGTATAAACAACGATTGTTCTACTTCAATTTCTAACCAGACTGTACGCCTGGTAGATCGGTAAATCTGATAATAAAAACGGACGCCGAAGTGTCTGGTTCAATTGAACAATTCCGGTAGCAGGGGTGTTGAAAAGAGTAGCTCTGCAGTAAGTCTCGTTCGTTTCCGATTAGCAATCCGGTTGTTTTATTCGACCTGGATGCGCTCTAACTCCTCTCGCGGGTTTAGCTAGTCGTATAGTTATTTATCTCGTTTAATTCAGGTACGTTTTCCCCCCGCAGCTAAGGTTGATATCGGTTATTCGCGACACGTAGGCAGTTGTTCTTGCCGAAATTAAATCCCTAGAGCAACGATTTTTACTTTTACGCGCTGAGTACTGAATTCGTTAGAGAAGCGAACTCTGCCCGCCTCCTCCCATCGCTGTTGAAGAAAATCGTCTCTCTTTTAGGTATTTCCATCACGAAGCAGAGAGAACAATGAATTTTCTAGCAAGCACCCCGGCGCCTCGTCCTCTATTCTCCCCTTTGCCCCTCACCCTTTAAATTCAGAACGACCGAATATTCAAAGCATGCTTATTTTACCCCGCGACAAATATACGTTATATGCGTAATGTGTAAACGACGGAGGTTTATAAGCTTCGCTGTGATCACTGACTTCCACCCTTATTATATTCCTATGCCTATAACTACGCCCTGACTAATTGGCCTGTCGCTAATACCTCCTACGACCCTGTCACAAAGGATTCCAAGTGCCGAATTTAACGAGGATGCAAGTTTTAATCAATGTGAAATAGAAATTATTGAAATTGGTCAGAAAAGATTAGAGATATCGATACTTTGTTTTATGTTGTTTCAAAATTGTTCAAAATATAGTAGATTTGTTCGATTTATGGTCTGAGATGGTTAATTTTATTCAGAGGACCGTTTTATACAAATTCACCGAAGCGGATTCTCTTTGCAGCATTGCCACTTCTTGACTATAACCGATATCGGTGCAATGTTGCAAATATCAATATTTAACGATGCTAATGTGATAAAAATCGAGGGGTTCAGTGGATATGTAGAAAAAAGTCTTGATCCGAATAAAACGAACGAACCTAGACTAAAATTAATCGAATCCGTTCGATTTTTTAAAAACAATTTTCAACGGATTTGAACGGAATCGTCGATACAACTTTAGCTTTTCTCAAATAATTCCAGTACAGTCCTTATTTCAAATAAATATTCGACGTGGAATAATTTCGAGATAAGATTGATAAAAAATATCGATTTTTGTCGAAACACGAATAAATCAATTAATTTCAACCCATTCAATCGAGTTTTGTTCGATAATTTTCTTTCGACTCGATTAATCGATGCATCGATTATTTCTAGCTCAGTTGGCATATCTACTCTTGGAACTTCCATTTAAAACTATACCATCAACGAAAAGTTATGGAGAGTTAAGTGCGACGAGCTGTTATTATCCAGTTGAAGGTGGAGTGGAAACGATGAGAGTAAACAGTAGCGGCTGTACGAGTGTCGTTGATTATTTTCCCCACCCCGTATATGTGTGTGTGTGTGCGTCCCCTTAACGTAATTGCCTCTGCAGGGCATTTGATACTAACCGGTTCGCCGTTGACGGTCCACGAGATGGAGGCTGGAGGCTTCGACGGCCACGAGGTGCAGTTGGCCGTTACGTTTGCACCGACGGCGTAGTGGGAATAGAGCCCCGTGATATCCGGCTTTCGTTCCGGAAGAGCTTCATGAAAAAGAAAGAGAATAACAGGCTTAAAGAATTTCTTTACAGCAGCCGGACACACTCGGAAGCAATCTCCATCCAACGCTAATTGCGACAATTTATTAGCCGGTCTCGCGGCGACTTTGAAAGTCGTACCAGTCACTCTTCATCCGTTCGTTCGTCTTTGTTTTTTACAAAAAAAAAAAAAAATAAATAAATCAAAACATAAACGGTTTACGGGAAAAATTAATTTTTGATATCGCATCAATTGCGCAGGTTCGTTGGGTGGGTAAAGTTTTGGTGAAAAATACTGCCGCTGTAACGACACTTGCAACTTTTTTTTTTCGAGTTTCTATTACGGACTAATAATATCGTTGTCTGCCTCTGACGCTCCGACTATTCGAAGGGCTATTAATGGTTATCAGGTTTAATTAGGTTTATCAGGTGGCCTGCTGGCCTAATGGCGTTAATTGGTACACCGGATTACCGGAGATATTAGCTCCCGTCCTACGTCCGTTGCACTGGTCGTAGTTTCAAGAACACCGGCGTTGTAATTGAATATCCGTCAATTTCGCGAACCCTTGTCCAACGTATGTCGAAAATTTAAAAAAAGGTTCGCACAATCGATACGTATGTGTTGGAAATTGTTATGCGAATTTTTCTCAATATCAAATTTGGAACTGATCGTTGTTTTGGATTGTTCGAAATTTGAATAAGTTCGTATCGATATCGCTTGTACAATAAACAATGATCCGTATAAAATTATAGGTAAGGCGAGTGTTCGAAATGTTGTTGTTGAAATTGTTAAGACAAAATTGAATCATTCGAAGAAGAGTTTCGGAAACGCCGTGAGCTTGCGGCCGGATGGAATAACAAGCCCCCGGATTTACTATTCAGTTTGTTGTGTCGTATTTATACGAAGTAGATCCGGACCCTGTAATCCACTGAGGAAAAGGAAGCCATTCACCCTTTCTTTAACCCTCATTGACCGAGGGTAAATCCAATCCAAAGCACGTAGTAGAACCTCTCTTTTAATTCCACGCCATGGAAAGTGCCGCCACGTGGGTGAAATATCAAGTTAATTTGCCCGGCGAAATTTACCCCAAAATCCCCTATCTTTTTACTTTTCCAACGTATTGTCTTGCGGATACGGCGCGCAGAGGCCGCAATCCGTTCGCTTGATCTTTTTTCAAGCGGAAAATTTTTTTTTCAACGTAGTCTGTTAATCCCATGTCTCCCCTCCTCGTCCCCCATCACTCCGTCACTCCCTCTTCTTCATCTCTCGCCGATCCTTTGTCGCGAGGCTTTGATCAAAGTTTCATCGACCATCGTTAAACCGTTAATTCCGTATCACGTTACTCAAAGATACTTCCTGCAAGCCCGCTTGCAGCTTCCGAAGTGACGCGACGCCACTGGTATGAAAATTAGCAAATTGAACCTCGGGTCATCGGAGGCAATCGATTATCCAACGCGATTTAATTAATTCCTTCATGATCCTTGACGTACGGGCAGGGTTTCCACTTACGCATGCACGAGCTCTCTACCTCGCTCATCTGTTATCCAGGGCTTTCTATTATACACGCGAACAAATAGCTGTGACTGTGAATTTATACATATATATATATATATATATGTACACATATACAACGATTGCGTAGCGATTCGACTTCGTTACGTCGATAATTAGAACCAGAACATGTTCAACCGATCGGATTTAAAGCACGGGCGTGGCTACGGCAATATGGCGGCGGAACGCGTAAACAGCTGATCGTTTCGGTCAAATTGGACGAAGATAAAGGCACGGAACGCTTTGTGCAGACTACTAGACTCTTGTATAGCGATATGAATTTGGTGTAAGGCAAAATAAGCGATGGAAAATTACTTTTATTTTTAAATATGGAGTCGGATCAGATTTTCACATACAAGATGGCATCTTTCAATTGTACATAATAACTTGGTAAACGAAACTACTACGTATTGTTTCATTCTTGACTTTTTCCTCAATAATTAAGGTACCTTTCGTGACTTTTTGCTCAATAATCGAGACACGTTATTACAGAGGCAGAAAACGAGGTACGCGTATTAGAAGGAAAATGAAAGGAGAAAATAGAAGTCTAAGAATCTTTTGTTAATACCGTTGATTTTATATCTATGTGAGGCTTTGTACCTTGGATCTTGATCGAGGTCACGTGACCTCGTCGAAAATACATTATTTCCTCGAATCTAATCTCCGGCTTGAGATTCGTTCAGGAGTAATCTAGCGCGTGCTTATTATAGGTAAGCATCGTCGGAACGTGGATAGGAGGAATAAATTATACAAAAAAAAAAAAAAAAAAAAACATATACATATTTTCTATCGCGGTATAGAAAATTACGCCGTCAAAAATTTCTCAACTGTCGGATCACTTCCGTGACAATATCCTCGAGAAAAACAAAAAAAAAAAAAAGAAATCGTGCATCAGGGGGTTGAAAAAATGGCGGAAACAGGTTACGCGGTTTAAAAATCATTTTTTATCGTGAAACTCACGAGGGAGGGGGAGAATTTTTCTCCGGGGCTACGATCGCCCCGGTATGAATTTTTCCCTTTTTCGTTACTGTCTGCTCTCTATGTGCCCGTCGAGCACACCCAGCTGAATAAGATAAGTCCGTTTGAGGATCCCCGAGCGTACATAAGGTATACGGTGAGCCTCGAGCGGGGGTTGCGTTATCATAGAAATCGCAACATTACGGAACACATGGCTTCATTGATATTAGGCAAACTCTGCGGAATCTGTCCCACACTCAATTTCGCCGTGACTGAATTTATTAACTTCCGTGAACAGCTCCCCCGCGATTCTTCCGCTTATATATTATACCGTGTCGACTCGTCCCCCAAAACCTCACCGATAAATGTCGCCGGCCTTTGTCTTTGTTTAATTACCGTTTTACCGGCTCGCCGAATCCGATGAAATACAATTGCTTAATCCGCTGGTACACGGTTTAACTTTATCATTTTTATTTATTTTTTGCTCACTTTTTCTCCTCGTCCCCTCCGCCACGATCGATATTTATTTCCTGTATAATTTCAAACACCGATCCTTTTGTTCGCCAACGACGCGATTTCGTTCGCATAAAAAGATTTTCCCCTCTTTTACTTGGTCGATTGTACATACAGAGTGAACGGTTTACGGTCGAATCGTTTAAAGCACACGCGTTAAAATTCTAGAGCAAAAGCAGTTCTTTTTTCAGGTTGACCAACCATCGCCGCGGTGCAAGTAACCTCAAAATGTTGGTAGACCTGACAAAACAACTGCTATTGCTCTCGAATTTTGGCGCATGCGCATTAAACTATCGGTCGTTGGCGATTTACTCTGTGTATATACGTACATATTTTTTCTCACTTACAGCTTTTAGGGTATCGGAATTCCGCAGAGAAAAGGCACCGAACGTTAAAGCTGACATTTTAGAATGTTCGAAATGCGTGTACCTAAATAACGAGAATTTTTTTTTTTTAGTTTTGGTTACATACATCAATTTTTTTTACCGTAATCAAAAAATATATCGTTCTGAGCGTGCTCATTCAAATGAGTTTTCTACTTGTAATCGGAAAGATTGGCATGTAACTCGCGATAAGCCGAAAGAAATCGGTGAAACTTGTCGGGCTGATTGTGAGTTACCGACTGCGCATTCGGGAAATAATTGAACTCTATTAGCCGGGGAGATCGTACCTGGGAAATATTTTCGTCTGCAAGTCAGGGGCGCCAACTTAATTCTAAACGGTACGTGAGTCGTGAAATTCTCCCGCTTCAAGCCGTGAATTGAAATTACATTGTTATTGCTCTACTCGTAGCAGTCATCAGTCGCCAGTCAGTAGAAAATAAAAGTTTTCCAATCCTTTCCGAATAAATGCATATTCACCATTTACGATTCGCTTAACCTAAGAAAATTCGCATCATCTACATAACCTCCATAAGTCACGTTTGACGGTTAAAGCTTTACTCTCTAAATTTAAATCAGCGAAAAATTCACTAATCTCCAGTTACAAGTATACCACTGATTGCAATATACACTCACGATTCAGTGAATTTTCATCGATATTTCACTGACTTTCACGCTGATTTTTTCCATCGGTATACTTATAATTTATTAATATTTAGAGAGTAGGTGGCAAGCCTGCATGAAATTCTATCAAAGCCCACGCATGCGCAGTCGTATTCTCAATCCGCCAAGTTTCACCGTTTCCTTATAGTATATTCTCGTAATTATTCCGACAACAATTGACGTTTTTGCATTATTAAACTGTCAAAATGTAGTTGCTAGACGATAATACACTAAAATGTTGCTGTAACCAGAAAATTTATCGCTGTAGTTTAAATCGTCGTTATTATGATACCGATTTTACAGAAATTTTCTCGTAACTTTAACAGATGAAATTTTCCTCGCTGTGCCGTCCAATAACTTGGTGACCATGGCAAATGACGTATTGACAGAGACGGAATGTCAAGGCAGTCGGACGGCGGTGAAATTGGCCGTACGTGAAACTGGGACCCTCCAGCAACTCACACTTAGACGCCATCCCGTAGTGTAATTAGTTAATTACATAGTTTCCCAGGGTATGGATACAGCGGAAGAGGTCAGAGGGAGTTGTAAACTGTCGAGTAAACGTGATCCCGTCCTTTGCACGACCGAGCAAGTCTGCATCCGGCGGACAGCGTTCGTTCAGCTGGTCAGACGTGAACCCATAAACGAGAATATCAATTTCCGCATCGGCTTTAACAGCCGGGAGAGCGTCTCGTTTCAACAAGTGCCTTGGACGAAATGTGTAATAACGATACAAAATCTTACTACGGCCTTAGGGGGGGGGGGGGGGGGGGGGGGGGAGGGGGAGAGGAAGAAGAAAAACTGAAAGGGTAGAAAAAAAATAGTCAAAATCGTCCGTAGTCGGGGATCCAACCAAGAACCAACATACGTATATTACGTTTTCAAGTATCATGCAATATATGAGTCAGTTTATCAGATTAGAGTTCAAGAATTGTACAATTTTTTTTTCTCAATGTCTCATTCCTTTGTTTTCAGAGTAAAGAAGAGAACAAGGTAAGTTGTTATTATTCACCCATAAAACGAAAGGTTGAATTTTCACCTCATCGTCAGGTTTTATGGTTTACAGAATCATCTCCGAACATTTTCAGATGGACGTCTCGATGTCGTGATGAAATTTTTTTTTTTTTCATCAGGTATGATTTAACAACGGATTTTCACGACATTGGTACCAATCGAAGCGGATCTTTCTCTGCTCAGAATTCATTATATTTCAGATCCGAACGATGGGGTATTTCTCAAGTTTTTCGAATAACGAAATCTAAAAAAAGAAACTTCGAAACAACGATATCTCAAAAACGAATAAACGGATATCCATCATTTTGATCTCTATAAATGCGGTTCTCCTTATTCAAAATCGACTACGTTTCGGATCCGATCGATGCATTAGTTATCGATCAACTGAAGCTGAGCCCGAGAACCTATCCAAACGGAAAGTTTTTTAGATCACATCAAGGTCAGTCAGGTTTATCAACGATGTAGGAATTTCGTCAGCCGGAAACATCCTCAACTTCCCACTCGCATGAAGTATAAATTCGACTTTTTTCTTCGTTTCTACCGGCACCGTATAAGCCGCAATAGTTTTTTATGCCAGCTATAAGGCAGGACGAATCCGTTGGTTATCTACTGCTGATTGACCGATGCTGGCTTTCTGCCAAACTGGCAATAGCATCCGCCAACTTCGACCCGTTTCACCCCCGCCATTCTCAGCGGCACGGTCATCTTGGCTCTCTTATAACCCTTTCTTCTTCTTCTTCTTCTTTTTCTTACTCCTCTACTTTTAGCTAACGCGACGGGCTGCCCGGTAACTTGTTTTTTCTACTCATCGCTCAAAGACGTTCCAGTGCTGACACGGTCAGCCGGACGAGATATGACCGACCGTCTTTCCCCTCTCTTTTTTCTTCTTCTTTGTCGCTTGTTCGCCTCATATTCTTCTTTTCTCTATTTTTCTTTCTTTTTTTTTTTTCTTCTTTCTACTTCTCTGTTTGTTACCTACTTTGTTGTTTCCGCCTACGTTACAGAATTTTGATTACCGATTATCTTTGTCAACGAATTTCGTAAGGAAGGAGAAATATGAGGAGAAAGAAAAAAAAAAAAAAAAAATCTTGCACACTGAGCGCGAAATTCGTTAAATTTAATTGCAATTAATTTTCGAATGATTCGACGAAAGTTAAAAAAACGAATAAAAAAAAAAAAGAAACCGTTTGCCCCGCTGTTTGAAAATCTACCCAAGTTAATTTAAACTGAATTTTCATTACGCGAGAAATTACGCTGTTTATTTGTTCAACGCGCTATTGTAGGACTGGTTGGTAAAAAAATAAAATTTCGACCGAGCTAACGACATCTGCGATTTCAATTGCGAAACTCGAGAGGAGTAAATTTTCTTCTTCTCTTTTTTCGCGAGCGTCGAGCAGTGAATTCAAGCTATTGCGGAAATTCCAAATAGAGAATTCCAATATCTGATTATCTATATACGTACACCAAGGTGTCTCTGTCATAGATGTATATAATGTATATGTATATAAGGCGTGTGTGCATATATACATACTTTGAGAGAAGTGTCAGCACCTGCAGCAGACGTTGGAATCAATTGTGGTAAAGTTTAGAAAGAAGTTTGAAGTTTTTTTTTTTTTTTTTTTTTTTTTTTTTACTTCTACCACGATTTCGCCTTCCGTTTCTCTCCTTTTCCGTATCGTCTCGTTCTTGTTTTAATAAATTTAAAGAACCTTTCCAGTTGGCCAGCAGCAGCTCTGAGCTGTACCGACTAATTGCTTCGTGAGTATTATAGCAGTCTGATGGCTTTTCAATTTTCTTTAGTCGAAGGTTCACATTTTTTACCAGCAGCGTGCACAGGAGTTTGCCTTATTTCTTGTTGTATATCGAAATGCCGTATTTTCGTGCCAAATTCGTGTAGTTATTCAGAAAACAAACGTCGCGCGACACGATTTTTCATCTATCACGTTGTGATAAGTCGTCGGGACGACGGGGATTCATATCGCTTTACGAAACGTTGCGATGCAAAAAAAAAAAAAAAAAAAAACTTAACGAACCTAAAAAGACTTTTTCCCTCTACTGAACACCGGATATTATCGTAATTTGGGAAAAAGAATATTATCCGGTGAGCCGGATATCACAACGATCGAGTTAGGAAAACTGTCTTGAGGATATTCCAAACGTACAGTCTGATCGAAAAAGTGTTGAAGCCAAGAAAAAGCAGTATTGAACAACAGAGTTCGAAAGATATGATACTAAAATAATCCACCTTAATTTCATTGAAACAATTTTATCAATTTTGGCGAGATTTTATTATTTTTTAATCTTAATTCTTTACACCTGAGATTTTTTGCGAAGCAGTTGAACGAATTTCCCAAACATGGTCCGATGATCAGACGGTAAAAATCTGTTAGCTGACTTTGAAAATAAATTTCATTCGTGCCTCGTGGGAACTTTGAGTTATTAATTTTTTTTTTTTTACGCCTAACTTTTTCAGACACGACTGTACGTTGGGTACATCCTTAATATGCGAATGCGTCTTTTCATGCGTCGTTGGTCTTCTCATAAGCCATCGGCTTGTGTATATAAGGGAAAAACTTTTCCTCAATGTTTACGTATTACCGCAACTTTTTCCCTGCTCATAGTATAAATTTTCCCGTATGATTATTACTATTACTGTTATTACCACTGTCATTGTTATTTTATTACCGAACTTTCGAACTGGCTTTTGTTTATTCTATCAATCGGCGTTGATATAGTTATAACACATCAATGACTCGTTGTCAACTTGTTTTCTTACGCATTTCTCACGTCGCACGTCTCGTGTAAAACCTCACGATAATTTTTCTCTGTTTCTTCCCATCTAAAATTTGATAAATTATCTACGATAAAGTGGACAGAATCACGTTTATCCTAAAAAAAAAAAAAAAAAAAAAAAAATTCATTGGACTCGCAGGTTGGAATAAATGAAAATTTTGTTTGCAAAACTCGAATCTAAATGACAAAGAACGGCTCGGTTGAATCGGTTAACGCAGACACGAGCGTATTAGCTTGCAAAACACAGCTCGGACGAAAAGCGATAAGAGAAGGGGGAACAAGCCACAAATTTTTTTCGTTTTTTCTCCGTCTCATTTTTGCCAAAAAAAGTTGCTCCGCACATGTTCACGGCGTAACAAACGATCCGTATATACGTCGTCCCATGTACATGGGAAAATATTTTAAACCGTGCTAAACTTGTTCACCAATTTATGTTTAAACAAATACCAGTAACGAAAATATTTTGACAATGCGAGAGAAATACAAAATTCAAATGTAAAAATAAAGAGAAATAATAAAAATACGCACAGTGAGAGAAACGGGGGAAAAAAAAGAGAGAGAGAGAGAGAGAGGGAACGCGGATAAATTTTTAATGCCTTTCCCGCTTTTTCGCATATAATATGAGAATGGTTAAAAAGCTTTGAATGTAACCTTTCGGACGCGAGGCTTGAAACGCGCGCGCCTCAAGTTTAGAAGAGCCGGGGAGTTTCTACCGGCTGGTGATAATTGTCCCTTTGTAACAGAAGTGAAACACGTAAAAGTGTATTCTCCCTCATCCCCCTGCGCCCCTCGTTATTCATTTCTCATTGTCAGCATCCTGAGCCGCCTTGTCGGATTATTCCAATTTGCATGATATTCTCTTCAATCAACAATACTCCAATTAGGATTAACGATGCGTAAGTTAATCTTTGATTGTAGACGAATCATCTCCCACACCAGGGTATTCGAAATTACGAATTCTCCAAATTTCAAACGTTATACCCCAACGCTTTTTGCGTAATCCGAGATGCTGGAAAATTTTTTCAAAACAAGTTTAAGCAGCCTGGTTCACCAAAGATCGATACTTGTTATTTATTTCCCTAGGATACAGTTGTAGTACAGGTTTTCGATCGACCAACCTCCTCGAGTCTATCTGTACTTTCAACTCTAAATTTTTTCGCGAAAAAGAGTAAAGTTTTTCGTAAAAATTTCATTCGAAACGAGTAAATTTTAAACACCGTGCTGGTAACATTTTTACGAAGTTGGCTACGGTTATAAAACTAGACAAGTTGCAATTGTCGAGCAAGTCCGTTCAAGAAGAACTCTTGGTGTAAAAATTAATATACAATGTAAAAAAAAAAAAAAAAAAAAAAAAAAGGAAACAAAAGACAGACAACAACACAGATTCACACAGAAGATCCGACATTAGTAAAACAGAATATACTTGTTCAAACACGCATGCGTTAAAATTCTACAACAAAAGCAGTTGTTTTGTCAGGTTGACCAACCGTCATAAGTTAATGTAACAGGTCACCGCAATGTATATAACCTCAAAAATGTTGGTCGTCTTGACAACACAGTTCCTTTTTTAACGGGACAAAAGTAGTCGATTTCATCTCAGTGTTGTAAAGATGGGTTTGCGCATGCGCAGTCCACAATTGCTTCACTTTCTCCCCTAGGGATAGAAAATTGACCAATCGCGTCCCAAAAAATTACCGTGCAAATCTCCGGAACTTTTTATTCACTTCTTACAAAAACTATCGTGTGTGACTCGGGTTAAAATTTTTCACACAATATACATACTATTGCCATAGAATTTCAGCGAATCCGTGTCGGACCATTCACTCTGTATAGGGGATCGTGGGGCGTAACGGTCTTGATGAAAGATTAGCCGGAAAAAAAGTTTTTTCAAAATTGAAATAAAAAAAAAAAAAAAAAAAATGTCATGTTCAATAGTTTAATAATCGAGGGTTTATAAGCGATTCGTAAACAAAATAAAGTATTTCGGATAAAAAATAGTTCAAAACTTTTAGAAAAATTAAATCATTTTTTTTTCATCATTCTTTGGACGGTGTCCGTCGTGCCCCAGGAATTTTTTTATTTTTTTATTTTTTTGCTCGAATTATGGCAAAGTACTGACGAAATTTTCGAGATAGATCAAAGCAACTTGTACCCGGTGCTAAAAAGCCAAAAAAAAAAAATAATTATCGGCTTAACGGGTCCGTCCTGGCCCACGTTCCCCTATATATATATATATATATATATATAAATACATAAAAATCAATTAGTAACTTACAGACAACGGTGAGGTTGGCCAACTTGTAACCGATGGCGAAGACCGGAGCCTCCGTCGATACCTCGCATTTGTATTGTCCGGATGTTTCAAGTGTTAGGTTTGTCAGCCGTACCGAGTGCTCGGTGTTGGCCTCTTTCTGCGAACAAACAAAATGTTTGCTCAAGTAATGGCGCTTCTCTTTTTTGCCCTATACGTACCACCCTCCCTCCCTCGCCCCCCCCATCGTCGGTCCCCTCTCCATTTTCCCTTCTAGGCTGCTCTCATCCCGCTCGCATCTTTCTCCATATATTATTCCCCTTTTACCCCCCCCCCCCCCCCCTCCCCCCGGTTCGCCCCATCATCGGCTTCCGGGTTCGCTTTCAAATAACTATACATAGACATAGCCGGCAGCCACCTCCTTCCGCAAATATCTCGAGCTTTTACCGGTGGGTGAGTTTTTTTTTTTTTTTTTTTTAATTTCATCTCTTTCCTCTTTTCTCGGTGAAAATTTTCTTTCTTATACTTTTTTCTTTTTCTTTAGCTTTTAAGAACAATTTCACTAACCCGAGCTAATGCACATTTTCGTTAATTATATCGCTTCGTTTTACCTGTATCTACCAGTACGTCACATTATGCAAATTGGAGTCTGGATAGGAATTGGAAAAAAATTGTTATCATAATTTTCGTTGGTATTGTTATCGTAAATACAAGTAAACCTCGGAGTGTCAACTTATTGTTTCTGTCAATTCACGCAAAGGAAATTGTTTCGCGGTTGACGGAGATGAATATTATAATACATTGTTTAATATACTCGGCAAGTTGCTGCAGAGACTCCTTGAGGCTGCGTGGTTTTGAATTCAGGAGGCATGTATAGTAATATAACGCGACCCTGTGTGTGTGTGAGTGGGTTATACAGGGTGAAACGTAACCCGGTTGAATGAACAATTTTAACCCCCCTTTATTCACCGTATTTTATTTTTCTCGTTTTGAATACCACCCACCAGTCGTATTTAAATTACACAAAGGTAACACCGACGCGCACATATATAGATCTGCAATCTACATGTATAATAATCTTGGGAAAACCAGGAGTGCCGAGTTTTCGAGGAGAGTGCATAATGGTAAGAGGATGAGGATCGGGAGAAGGAAAATTTGTACAAGTAGTAGGTAGAGGAGGTTACTTCCAACGCGTTATACTCCATCCCGAGAGCAATTCATGGTATGTTTTACTTAGTTTAAAGCCTTAGGGATCGGGCATCGCGAGGTATTAAAAACAAGGATCCAAGAGAAAAGATAAGGAATATCCCTGTTCAGGCGTCGCCCCAAGGGTGAATGGATATTAAGTCAGTATCGCATTACGCAAGAATGTCGATGTAAGGAATTCCTCAGGGGTTTATTTTTGAGTCCGTTATGGTGGGGCAGAGACTACTGCCGATAAAGAACGCGCTGACTTCAAATTGTCTAATTCGTTTTACCTACCCCCAAGGTTGACAGGGCCACGAGAAATTCCCCAAGAAATAGAGAGAAGGCCAAAAGCCTTCGGGAGATGAATTGTCGAGGCCAGAGAGGCCCGCCACTATACCCGAGATCCAAGCTACGTCTCGAAGCCCCAAAATGCTTCGTCGTTTATCTCTGAAGGCTTACTTTGATAAGAGATTTTACTCCGCGAAAGGAGTCCTCGTGAAAAATAGACATAAAGCAGTACAAATTGGAACCCCCTTCCACCCCATGCACACCACACCTCAAACATTTATAATTTTTATGCCAAATTTTCATTCAAAAACTCTCTACGCGGCCCATTTTCCTCTTTTGTAAAAAGTTGAGCTTCAAAAACTTGTGCATGACACGGAGTTGTTGAAACACTCAATGGCTCCCATTTCCCGAGGTGTAGGGTAATGGGAACGAATTACGGTTCTTAGTTTTTTAAAAATTTTTATGAATTTTCAGTGATTTTCTGTTAGCCAGATGAGTAAAGCTTACGTTCGTAATTAATAAAAAAATAAATCGTATAGATTATGAATTTTATCGGTAATTATCCTTAGTAGGCTCCCATTCCTCCATTCTCCCGTAATTCAGAACTGGAATACCAATTCAACTTAAGATCGTCGAATTTCCAGCATTAAATACAGATTTTCGTTCAAATCGACAAATTTTCCACTGAAATCACCGATTGATCTAAAACACCAGATTTCTCGCTAATCGCTTAACAGCCGAGTCTTCCGATCATAAGCCTTCCAGAATCACGAAGCTTGGCAGAAAATCGCGAAGTTGGCAACACTGATTATACTTCAATCACGTAGCGTCCTTACGCCATCTGTCTTAAACTTATACTATTTCATCGTTCCTCTGCTGTTCTGCATTCCTATTCTATTCCATCGTTCCACTGCGATTCCACTATTCCTAACCTATTCCATCTTTTATATTCCGTTCAACGTTTCCCACCGACCCGCGCAAACTTGAATTGCAACCTAACGTTGAGAATCACTTCGAAAAGTGTGCGGTTGGAAAGATAATGAAATGTAATTAAAACCACGAGGTCCGTAGCCATGAGGTATTGGTTAACTCGGCGCCGTAAACTCGATAGGTTAATAACAAACTTTTCACGGGAAAGGATATACTTGCAAAGATTGTTTGAAGGCTGCAGGGTGGGGGGAACGTTAGAACGTGTAACATATAACGATCGCTACACGAATTTACATCCATATTTGACCCCGGGGTAAAAATATTTTTAGTGAAATTAAAGAAGTTGTAATTAACGCAAGACGTTTGCCTTATACCGCGTAGAAAGAAACGAGAAGCAAAGAAAAGGGTGAAAAGTTTTTAATCAATCATATATAAAACGTGATCGGGCTGAGCAAAGGTCTACGGGCATTTAACTCAATGGTAACTCGATACGTATTTCCAGTCAACTATGAATGATTCAGCAGCTAAAGAGTACCAAGGTCGGATCAGACGAGGAGGAGAAAGAGAAAAGAAAAACGAAACGAGAAAGAGAGATTGAGAGAGAGAGAGAGAGAGAGAGAAAAAAAAAGATAGAGAAAACTCGTTGACTACTTTTTAATCAAATTGATTTACGACCAGATAAAAAGTGACTTTCACGATGGGGTGATATTAACTTTTAATGGATATCTCAGCCGACATCAATATTCAGCGCGGTACAAAAAAAAATCTTTTCACAACTCCCGGCGAACATGGTACAAACTACCTTCCGACTACCCTGTACTATCCCTGATGGATCCTTTACCTTTTCCCAGATCCAATTATCCAATTTGATTTCATCCAAGGGCGTCCTGGCTCTTCTCAAACTATTATAAGACGAAGTCACACTTCCAAAAGCAACAAGGCGTAAGAATGCACCGATTGTCAAGTCCGGTTTCTCACCAACACTCACTGTTTTATTTCATCACCGGTGTTTCAAAAAAGCAGAATGAGTCAAGTCACATCAACGACTTCACGCGGTTATTGCTCGCACTGAAATTCTTCCTTTCTGCATGCATCACTTTTTACCAATGGAGTCACTACGAGTTTTCACTAGTGAAATACCATCACCAACGCGATAATTTTGATTTACTCTCAACACCTCGTCGCCATACGCGGGAGTATTCATCCCGTGTTTCCAAATCAATGACGTAACAACAAGAAGTAAGAGGAAGGCAGTAAGGACGGGAGGAAGGAAGGAAGGAAGGAAGGAAGTCAGTTACTTGGCTTGTTACGAGGGTAGAAACCGCGACGTCTGCGAAAGGTGGAATACGTACAATATACATACGTGTGCGCACATAATAATCGGGAACGCTGATGAAGTTCCAATGTCGAGCAGTCAGGCAACGCGTCGACAAAACGAGAGAGACTGACAAGTCGCGATTTTGAAATTCCCGTGATGATAATTCAAAGAGCCGTCGTCTCTCCCCTGCTGTTTCGGCGACATCGTGCATACATAGCGTATGAGATTGTCGTAGCATTCCACCGAATTCCTGGACCGAGTTTGCTCGTCGACGTCGTCGTGAGCTGCTCCGCGCAGCCGGTGCAGGGTGCGGATATTGTTTGGGCGTGGAATACCGGCTGTGCGCTTTCACCGCGACCCTCGGCGATATAATGATTTGTCGATAATGCGTCGTCGCGATCACTACGTTAAATTTCGTCCAACGACACCGCCGGACGAGCGATGACTCGCAGCCCGTCTCCTCGCGTTCGATTAGCCACATCCGAGGTCCAATTAGTAGCCGGTATACGTTCGCGTTACGGGAATCCGGTACAACCAGCCCAATTCCATTTTCCGTTCGTACCGCAGCCTCGGATCTCGTATCCTCTTCGACGGTGTGGCGTAGGAAATTGGATGATTGATTGATACGAACACGATTAGATTACCGTACCCAATGACCAAGCTTGACCGCCTGCAAGGTGCGTTATAGACCCATGGTTCGGAGAAAAGGGTTTCTTTAATTCCGTTAACGCCAATTTATCGAGAGCGAAGGGACCGGGAGAGTGAAACAGGCCAGTGTTATCCCACACTGCTGACCGAGGAGAAAAACCAAATGGAAGATACATGTGAGGGACAATTCAAAGGCAAACACAAGTTTTGCCGGCTCCGCGGAACGGGGATTCTTCAACCGGAATACATGATACCGCATGTTACACCAATTTCGAGATCTGAGTGGTGAATGCCGTTGAAGAATCTACGGACTCTACCTGAGGAGAAAACACCCTTTCAAAAATCTCCGGCAATGTTACTGGCGCCAATAATTGTGCATATGAATTGAACAACAGCCACATAAGGATGTTAAGAATCTGAAGAAAGGTTTTATGATTAGCACATTTAAAGACACCAAAGTTTAAGAATTTTCAAGCTTGTCATTATAAGACCTCTACTTAAACTGTTGATATCTCAGCTTGCGTTACTCGAATGTGCTCAGATTCGTTTCAATCACTTGGTAGGTATGCTGTTCATTCGTGTTCACCGTCAACATTATTACAGATTTTCCCAACTTTTGATTTAGACTATCTACGGTTCAATCACCGTTAACTTTTTCTTCAAAAAACTGCATCTACCAAAATAGGCGGGCAGAAATAGCTGGTAATGTTGGAGATGACAAGTCGCTGGCAGAGCTGATCGTGCACGATTAATAGAGACCATGCCAATGGTGGAATATTATAATGCTGCACATGGTACGGGTTGTTGGGAAATGACTGGAGTATGCATGACGCGTTATTAGCGAAGGAAGGGCGGGCCTACCCGCCATCTACGTGTTCTGGCTCGAATAGTATTGTTGCCCGAGCTCAACCGGTTATTACGGGTCGTTCAATACGTGTCATCTCGCTCATGGAACATCGGGTATAGAAATGCCTTTATCGCATACTTGTGTGTACTTCCCTGCGAATACACGGTGTCGAAGCGTTATTGAGATGTGACAAGAAGATCCTCGGTTCGTAGGTGTCGAAGGTTCGGCGTACCTGTTCAACAACCGTGACTCCCTTTTGTCGTTGACATGTGTGTAGATGTACGGCGATCAGAACGATATTCCATACAACCGAAACCAGCGCGACGTTCTTTCCAACTGTCAGAAATGTGATCTGAGCCTCGTGTCTCAACTTCATTCATCATCCGACATCTCCTGATGTCTTTTCCACAAGTGTCATTCATCGTTCTCTCTGTCAACTGGCCGATCAGACTGCTATGCTCGGTTAAAATCAAGGTTATCATACAAAGTGCACAGAGCACAGCGACAACTATTCGAGAGTTGGTTCAACGGTTTGTACGTACACAGTGCTGGAGGTTCCGATTCCATTGTCAAGAACCACTAGCGATTGCTCAATAACTGCAGTCGATGGAGGTGGCTTTTTTTTTCCTCTGGTCTGCAGTCAGTTTTCCATTCAATCGTTTCAATAATCACTTTAGTTCCGTCCGAGTCGCGGGGATGTTGTCCGAGTTTATCCAACGTCGAGTCTGGTGCAAGCAGGGCCATTGAGTATATATCACGGTGACTGGTCCAAGCCTGTATTCATCACCGTAGAGTGGAGAGTCTATCTAGTTGATTGTCGGGGGCTTTAATACTCCCTTCAACTCTACCCGCCACCACGCTATCAATTTGGCAATTGCTCATAGGAAACTTTCCGGCGAATCATCTGACCATCTATCTGCGTCCGTCTATTATCGTTCCGGAACGCGGAACAGACTCGATTACATTACTCTGCGGTTTCAACGCGGCGCTACATCATCGACTATAAGCTTCTCACATCATCCTGTCCTCCTGCGATGGAATTGTGAAACAATTTTGATGAACACACCGATGCGTTCTTTGGGAGAAGACGAAACGTCATTTGCGTTTTGATTCTTATGTACATGATTGGCTTGATCCAGCAATTATTTAACCACTGACCCTGTGATCCGATCCAAGTAAACTAGCAAGTTACGTACACAGTCAGGTACTGTAAACATGCCGAGGTTGAAGACCAATAACCAGGGTTTCTAACATCCGTCTGTGACTCGGAATACAGACTTGATTAAATCATTTGCCCGTCGAGTGATACTCAAGTTTATCTATGAAAGAGCTCCTGCGAATCTAGGATATTGCAGGAAAATACTTGCTGAATGGTACTGTAGTAGTTCGGTAAGCGAGCGCTCTTCTTGATAAAGTTACTACGAAAAATAGTGGAAAGAAAAAGCATACGAATTGAAAAGCTCCTTTCAAAGGTTGTTCCGAAGTCTATAATCAGCGTCAGCGTTATGAAGCCGAATCAATTAGCTGTTGGATGAATATTTTAATTAATAAAAGGTATCGAATCGATGGATAAACAAAAGGAAAAACCCCGCGAGTGATATCGTTGTAGTAATATTTTCTGAGTAAACATCAACGTTGGTTTCATGAGATGTCCACCTTCTCATCCTCCTCCGTAAGATCACCGAATCTTATTCGATAACCGTGCTCGACTTGAGGCAAATATCCAATGGCTGAGGATGTTACCGTGGAGCGTTAATTAAATTTAAATAATCAAGAGAGACGCGGAACGAGCTTTGTGAACTGGTAATTGACCCTCTGACCTTACCTCCGCGTTTACGATTAGGAACTAGCTGTAACATTCGCAATAACTTGAGCTGGTTATATGTTCTCCGCTTTCTCTGGTACCTATAACCCTCAATCAGCTCCACAGTTTGGTGATCAAAAGCCCACGTTGTTTCTGCAATTCGATGAATTGAAACAGTCGCGAAATAATTGTCACAACTTTTCGATCAACCAGTCTTCTTCCGATCACAGAGTCCGGTGAGTGACCTCGTCGAGGTTTGATGATCGAGTGTTTCAGCCACTTCAGACGAAGAATGGAAAACTCTAGAGGAGGCGGCACTGGTCGTCTTCCAGAATCCAAGCCGCAATCCTTCGAGGGCATAGGTATACCCGCTATACCTGTTATTGATCCGAGTGGAAAATATACGGTTTGAGAGGCACAGTGTCCAGTTGAAAGATACGAGAAGGTACGGTTACAAATACCTAGTAGTCAATCTTGGCGTTGTATATACTTAAAGCCGAGAGTCTAGATTCAAGTTAAGTAATGGGGAAACTGCATTGGAGGGGTTGTATTTCATCCGGAGAGTTAACTTTACGTGGTCCGAGTGTATGCACTGACGAATCAAAGATGTTCTGTGAGGCTGGAGAAGACGTTAACTTTCTTTCTCGTTGGATCTCGGTGTACGCCGTATTTAAAGTTAGCGTTAGTTTGTCTATTAATGAAAACGTCGCCTTGCTGCATTATTATTTGTCACCGAAAGGGAATTCGTGTTTTGGCAAAGTAGCGCTATTCGTTAGCCCTCCGTGACGTCGTGTGGAAACTGCGAAAGAGTTTTCACAACTTCTCAACTTTGCACACACTTCTATACATGTACATGTGTATGACGCAAAATTAGCGAATTTAACTACGGTCTCAACAACGATAAATTTTCCTCACAAAAGTATGAAATTAATTTATAGCTACAGAACCCCCTCCCCCCCCCCCCCACATGTGATCTATCACCGCGCCTCACGCCATTCGTATCAATTTCATTGCATTCACGTTTTGCCGTTACAACAACCTCTAAAAGCCCAGGCTTGAACTTCAGAAATTGTAATACGACGAAATTTAATTGCATGTTATACTTTTCTGACGACGTTATCAGCATTTTTTCGATAATAACCGTCAGCCGTCATCGAGTCGGAGACCGAAATTCCGCGTCGTGAGATACTCGGAGTAAATTCGGTCCCCTAAGAGTGCAATGAAAGAATATCTCAAATAACACGGAGTTGACTCATATTCGACTTGTTGATGGGAAAAAATGAAGTTGAGTAATAAGAGACCGATGAAAAAGACGTAGTTAAAGCTAATATTGGACTACATGTACAGAAGTTGACGAATGGACCTGCTAGGTTGCGAATTTGCTATAAACAATGTACAAATGGAATACAAATTAATTTATAGTTGATGTCAAAAAATAGTTGAGCGACATTTTGAAACATCAATAAATTACAACATCTATATCCTATAACCTATTAAATTCATTATACACCGAGTTCTATGTAATATCTCGTTTGCGTTTTGATTTTGTCCTAATGACGACATTCTTGAGGATAGGAAAAAAGTCACCCCCTTGCCGGCATTCTGCCAATTTTAACCAAGTCAAATTTTACATCCATTGACATTGTAATTACGGTAAACATGAAATCAGTGAACTCACGTCTACGGAAACTCCGATCGGGTGAAAGGTTTTCATCTGCGGATCGACCTCGGGCACGTATCGAAAGAACTCGTGTTCGCCCTTGTACCACTTTACCGAGTAGAGTTTGTTCCCGGGACTCAGCTTCCAATGGCAGGTGAAATCGACGGTGGATCCAACTTCGGCTTGGGGCGGGACGTTGACGCTGACTATGATGTCATCTGAAGATAAGAAGGAAAAATATATACTGATTGCGAGTCTGATTGTCAGTGTATAATAGCATGGGGAAAAGTGTTGGAGTGTTGCCGTTTCAGCGTAGCAGGGAAATTGGAAAGAGCCGACGAAGCGGCGAGAGAAACAAAAACTTTCCAACAAAGTTGTTTCCACGATAAAAAGGCTTGAAACCCTCGTCCGTCCGAGTCTGCAGCTTCTTCACTTTATTCAAGCTTAATTTATTTTAATTATATCATAATAATTATGAAGCTTTCAAGCATTAAAAGTACTCTCCAACCCAATCCAACCAATTAGCAAGACACTCTGTATTTTAAGTCATGCCAACAGATGCCTTCCTAATAGGATCTTAGGCGCGGGTTATACTTTGAATAGAAGCGGTCCGCGGTGTTGGACCTGATGCAGAAAAGGGACATCGTGTCCCGTCGAAAAAGGTTATATTCTTCTAGAGGAAAATTAATGTGGCGTTGGTGCAGTAAAAGTTCCACAAAACACCAATCAGATTAAACCCGTTTGAACCTTGATTACGAAACGCCAATCAGATTGTTACCCTTATTGCTTATGAACGCCATTTTGGTGACTAGTTGAATCACTATTTCCTGCTTTTAGGCGAACACTTTTTTAGTCGAAAACTCATTTGAAATACTTTTCTTTAGCTCTAGAACCTTCCATACTTCCAACGCGATGATCGCCGTTGCGGATACGCAACTTACTCGATGCCAGAGGTTCTACAGCGCAAATGTTCTACAGAATATATTCTACAGGAATATTTTTCCACAGTAGATTTTCCTACAGAAGGGAATTCGAGATTCACATCGGAAACAAACCTCCACGAATTATTCTACAGTAGAATGGTTCTACAGTAGAATGGTTCTACAGTAGAATGATTCTACAGGAAGGAATTCGACATTTGCATCAAAAATAATCCTCCACGAATTATTCTACAGTAGAATTATTCTACAGAATATTTTTCTACAAAACAGTTTTCTACAGAACAGGTTTATAGTTTTACACATCCAACAGAAAATAAAGCTATAGCTAATGACAACTACAGAAAAATATTCTGTAGAACGATTCTCCAGTATAATAATTAATACAGAATTATTTCTTATACTAATCTCGAACTCCTTTTTGTAGAAAAATATTCTGTAGAACAATTCTCTTGTAGAATAATCCATACGGGATTATTTCTGATGTGAATTTCAAATTCCTATCCGTAGGAAAATATTCTGTAGAACGTATGCTCTGTAGAGCTGATTTATGTAGAATCGAATCCCATTCGCGCTGCCGATTTGGCGCAGGCGCATTCGATAGATTTCTTGCGCCAGAAGCTCGCGTCGAAATGCAAACTGCATGCGGATAACGACGCGCGTCTGCGATTCACTGATCACGGAAAGTTCGATTCCGGTTTTATCTCGAGGGGGGGGGGCAGCGTCAAAGGTGATAAAATTTGATTTAGTATAATCAAGCCGATATTACATTGTGCGATAATAAAATGCGCGCGATAAACTAAACAGCATTAACTGCCTGTATAGAGTAGGTAATAACTACGGTGCATTTTTGTTTTTTGTGTTCGTGTTCAATACGGAATTTTGCAGAATTACCAACGGTTATCTGTACCTGAATACAAGCGTACTTTTGAAAAATACCCCCCCAAAGACGATTTTGTCGTAAGCTCATGGGCCGATAGCCCTTGATTATACCTTGTATTAGTTCAGGGTTATGATATAGTCTGGATTTCGTTTTTATCGATAAATGCGATCCGTCAAAGAATACTTACCGGCTTATCTCACCCGCTTAACATGCTCTACGAGCAATTTTAAGGACACGTTTGGCGTACAGGCTGAACAAAGAAAAAGCGATGAAATGAAAACGAAGTGATAGAACGAAGGCTACAGAGAAATCTGGCTGGGGTTGTTCGTGTTGAATTAAATTGAACCGATTTATGTATATAAACAAATTTGAAAAGCAGGAATTCTGAATAAATAAGCTCAATTGTTAATCATTCGAGAGTAATTACGTTACGGCATCAATTAACCGTGCCGTTCGTCCGATATTGATGAATCGCTGTTTATTTTTACCGTAAACGGATTCTCCGAATACCGGTTGAAACAAATTTATTCCCCAGCTCCTCGGTTAATCGCCACACCAAATCATTGTATATAATGCATACTCATAATAGGTTATGAATAATAATAAGCTTGCGCCTCAATCACGAAAACATATTAACATTATTAAATATTCATTTCAAAGAGATTTGCACGAAATTCATTCGCAAACGTAATAATACTTTTTATCCACCAAAATTGGACAAACAATGCGATCTTCGCATTGACGGCATTGTCTAATGGAGGAACAATGTGATTTTTTGCTCAAGTTCATTCGGAATCGAATTTTATCCTCACCCGAACAATTAGTGATTGTTATTTTTTTTTCTGTCGTCGTTTTGGTTCAACAATTATTTTCCCAGACTGTACACTACCAATACAATATACTTAGAGACGAAGGACCGCCTTTATGTGCTTCGCTTTCATCGTACAAGGTTATCCTCGAATAAAGTTTAAGGTTACGTAGAAGTTCTACCTTTACCGACCGAGCAAGTCCACCCGTTCGCTTCCTATATTAAATTAACAAAACAAAGGAAATGTGCATTTTTTATTTACGAAATTATCGCAATTCCTGATTCTCGTCAAATGTGGAAACTGTAAGACGGGTTGGATAATCGCACATTTTCACTTTTCTGAATTCAGCTACAAAAGCGCGATGCACCGTAGAAATTCGAACCCTTTCCGTCCATTTGTTTTCTTAATATAGGAAGAAAAGGGGGAGTTTACTCGGTCGGTAAAGGTAGGACTGCTGCACGACCTTAACATTACCGCTCGATACGACAACCGTTTCGATATTATGGCATTCGCGCAGGTTAGAATTGCAGATCGCTATTTTTTCCGGACCGTTTATTCCTCGTCCGTTATGGTCCAAGATTAACGAAGTATAAGTTCGATTTACGAAGAAGAATTCGAACCATTTCGCCAAAGTTGTGCAGAAAAAATAGCACCAAGATAACCCCTCATTTTTCCGAGCTCCTAAATAGCGAGACTTCATGTCCACTCATCTGCAACTTCCTTTCCTCTCTACGCTTTATACAATTCACACAAATCCTTATGCATGTATAATTCATGAATTTTTACCTCGCCCTGACATATGCAGAAGTAGATTGCAACTGGCTCAACGTGAATTCCATAAATTGCAATAAAAATCCTGTAAGGCGAGCCTTGGGAAATGCGTGCACAAGGTTTATTGAATTCAGTAAATATGACGGTGATGTATTTCTGTAATTCAAAGAAATCTCATCCGTTTCGATTGAAAAATTTATAATAATTTACTGAAATCACATTTACGTACCTAAATAAACAAAGTATCAAACAAATCCAGTATCGGCAATGATATTCAGGAAAAATTCAATCAATTGATACAAATTATGTACACATAAAAAAAGGATTTGTTGTATTTATTTTTTTTTTGGATTGAAAAAAATGTGATTCGGTAAATGCAATACCTTTTTTTTTTTTTTCTTTTCTTTTGATCATGTATATCTGATTCCTTTTCAAAGTCCTTCTACTTCTCATATTTTTCAATACTTCCTTAAAGGCTGAATCACGTGTAGATGTTCAGATATTTGTTAAATATTTCGCTGAAATAAGACTCAAACATTTGGAACGATATAAAAACGTCGAATCTTTCTAGTATCAATTTTTCTACAAGCTCGAAAAAAAATTCCTTGTTTTTTTTTTTTTTTTTTCACAATTTCCCCAGCCGAAACAAAGATCCCGAAATATGAGCCTAGTTTTTTTTTTTTTTTTTTACGATTCCGCGTGGAGTGAAAACCTTTCTTGAAAGGCGATTTTGCTTTTCTCGCGGTTGGAACAACGACGATGAGAAAAAAAAAAAAAACGAAATCCAGAGGCTGTTTTCCGACACGCGATTGCCCTTCCACCAGCCCCCCCCCCCCCTCTGCACAATACCGGCCAATATCGCCGTTGCAGCGGATAATGTTTAAGTTGAAAACGTTTGCATCCTTTTATTTTTGACTTTGGTTTTTATCGCCAGCGTTACGGAAAGAATTCCCCTGGCTTCGTGACGTGGATCGGTACCCATATCCGGGAGGCGAGGGTTTGGAGGGTAGAAATCGCAATCCCTCAAAACATACCTCGGAGAATCCGGCTCGCATTTGTCGTTCCCGAATGCCACTTATCATTCCGTGCGATCTCCACGGGCGTCGTTTGCCCGCTAAACTCTACCCCCCACCCCCACCCCCACCGCCACCCCCTCCCCCAGATATCTGAATTTAGTGGTTTTATCTCGGTGAAAGAATGTCGTAGTCACCGCTAGACCGCCTGCGCTCTCCCGGTTTTCCCCGGGACGCTAGGGAAGCTATTTATCCCCCATTTAACCTTCATCGTTCGAGAAGAATGTGCCCCTCCTACCCTTCTCCTCCTCCCCCCCCCCCCCCCCCCCCCGATTATTCCATTCCGAATCCTCGCCTTACCACAATCGGTTTAATTAATTTTCCCATAGAACCATGCGGTAATGCTCATTCTCCAATTACAGCAGTATGCGGCGGAGTGTTTTTAGTTTGTTTTTTTTTTCCTCTCTCTCTCTTTCATACCTACGCCGAAACTGCAGTATTGCCGCATTGCTGCAAAAACTGTCATTCGAGGGGGAAGTGTTTTGCAATATTTTTTTTTTTTCTCAGGCTACGGTAGCGAAATTTTGAAGAATCGGGCGATTGATTGGTAAGGGAATAAACGTTGCACGGAAAAAATGATGACGCGAAATTTTGATGAATTCGAAGGGAGAGAATTTGTTTATTTATTATTTATTAATTATCGTTGATTTCGCTAAATGCGCACATTTTAATTACAGCATATCAAGGATTCTTTCGATTATTTCAAATACTCGATGACGTATGTTTTCTAAAACAACAATATATGACGAAATCAAGGTTCAATTAACATCGAGTCCGAACTTGATTCAATTGAATACCAATGACAGAAAGTTTTGTCGTGTGTTTTTTTTTTTTTTTTTGTCGTTTGTTTATAAAACCGTTTATTCGAATAAAGCTAAAGTTCAATTTTTCTGATAAACTTCAACAAACATCACAAATATTACTGTCTCTTTTATTTTGACCCAAGAATCGTGTTATTCGTCCAATTTCATTAAAATACATACACGTTTCAATATTCGCCCACGGCATGTTTTAAAAAAAAAATAAATAAATAAACTAAGGAGCTTGCACAACATTACCGAAACTATACGAACGAAAAGGGTTGACGGTTTATATCGAGGTACCAAACCCAGCAACGAAAAATCGAGAGTGAGGAAAGGAGGTTAAAAAATAAAAATCGAAAAGTCGGGGTAAAAAAGTGAGGAGAAAAAAAGAAAAAAAAAAAAGAAAAAAAGAAGAAGAATTTATTCATAAAATAATAAATTAACGACCATTTACAGGAAACTTTACCTCGTTTCTCTCGGCTGAGGTAATTAGCAATTTAAAAACTTGGGCCGCCCCCAATTATCCCTCAATTTTTCTAGACCCAGAGCCGCATTAATTATCTCTAGCGGACTTAAATTACACCCTCGTTGCTGCTGACTCGGGAGAATTCTCCGAGTCACATTCTGTGTTTGCTCAAAAATGAGATGGCGGATATACGTGGGTATACTATATACACATATATATATATATATAAATATATACACGTGTACACGTATACGGTATATACATCGTATATATGGTATAATACACCCTGCAGACGTGTATACCTCTAAATGTACGCAAAGCTACTTTGCCGGGGGGCATAAAGATGGCGGTTGAGTAAACATCGAGGACCCGTAAGGCGGATCAATTTCATCAAAGATCAACTAGAAGCTGCAACGCCGGTATCTCGGAGAAATTTATACCGGTAATCAACTGATAAGGAAACCGGCGTCCGCCCGGCTTTTCCCCTCCTCCGCCAACCCCTTTATAAGACCGGTAAATACACAATAAATTCTCTCAACGTTAAAATTTTCTTTTTAACGTGATAAAAAAAAAAAAAAAATAAAAATAAAGAAAAGAAAAAGTAATTCGAGGAAAGAAGCTACCCCCGATCGCGTAGCCCCGCGTACGCATAAGCACTTCAATATAAAAGGTTTACACAGAGGAGGTGTAAGTAATTCTCAAGAAAATCAGATTGCCGATTTAAGGAAGAAACGCGGGGATGGAAAGAAGAGAGAGAGAGAGGGAGGGAGGGAGGGAGAGAGGGAGAGGGAAAGGGAGTGCAGATTGGTCCTGAAAGTCGAAGAAGTTTCGCCCAGTCGACAAACGTCAAGAAAATAGCTTGGATTCAAGGGTGCAAATGGAACCCGCAGATGTCTGAATCGAGAGTAGGGTAAGAGGGTAAAAAAATAACATCGTTTAAAAAGCCCCCCCCGGAAATGTTGTTATTAAAACTGTTGTAAGCTGCTTTGCCTACCGTTTGTAAGAATGTAGATTTCTGTATCAAAACAAAATCAGACAAATATTTTATGACATGTGTGAATGAAAATTGTGAGTATTTAGCTTATTTCTTATTTTTTAAATTTGATAGCAATGGCGGTAATTCATTCGTTCGTCCACTCGGTCATTCGCTCATATCGTATGTAAATTATCAATTAGAAAGTGTGTATTGTAAGATTGTAAATTCAATTCATTTCACTTTCGGTATAATTGTATGAATAAAACGTCTTTCTTTAGTTTAAATGGTATATCTATATGTAAATCATTTCAATTTAATTTAAATTGTCTTTGCTCTCTGTAATTTATTTGTAAAATACCTCTCGACGATTAATAGTTCACGTTGAAATTTTCACCTATTACGGCAGCTTAACTCGTTTATTCCTTTTAATGTTTCTCAATACATGATTTTCAAATGTCGACAGTTTCGCTTACGATTTCTAGAATGGTTTTCACATTGTCGAAGAAACGTTTAAATTTTTCAAGATCTCGCTTTACTTTCTATTTACTTTCTATTTCATGATCTCAATCATCATTCGCGTTGAAACTTTATATTAGAAAGTTATAACAGTTCTTAGTCACATTCGATTTTGACAAGACACGTTATTTGTTTTGATTTGAGGGGATGATATTTGAATCGTTACGCACTCTGTACGTAGCAAGTATAGAGTGGAATTACAACACTCGGAATTTGACCATTGAAACTGAAAATTCATGAATTTGAACCATTTTTTTTTTAAATGTTTTTACATCTGCTATAATTCTGACTCGTCGCTCGGCCGTTCAAACCTCAGAGTTCAGTCGCGACAAAAATCGTTTACAAAGATGATCTGAATTATAAGAAATTAAAACTACACGGGGAGATGTTTCAGGACATTGTAAAAGATCGTAAGATCAAAGCTGGTAGCTTGAAAGATGTGGTAGAATTTTTCAAAAAATGATCGACCCGTTAATCCATTCAGCTCATTGACGAGTTTGTAGGTCGAAATTTCCTTGGGCTGGCGAATTTAAGATACAAAAAACAAAAGCATCGTTATTCTGTCCTCCAACCTCACGATCATGACTTGACAAGACACGGAAATTCGTTGACACAGGGGATTCCCATTTCTGTTGAACACAGTTAGTTCGAATACCGTGCGTAAATCAAACGATGCACCTTCGCACAGTTTCGGAATAAAAACCAGAAAAGACGAATCTGTCACACGTTCCGTCCTCTCTGATTTTTCAAAAATCACCCAGGTCCCGTCAACAGGTGTAATTCAATGAAACTGCAATAAAACGGAGTGACATGTGTCACTGGAACGTTCAACGCGTTGCAAGACACGGTTGGCATTGCAGTTTCCGATAAAAGAAAAAAAGAAGAAACAACTTTTGGCATTGACGAGTGTCGACGCGATTCGGATGAACGACGAGGTCCCGGTAGCAATCTTACGGTTTGGGTTCAATCAGAGTCCTTTGAAGATGCCGTGAAACTTCCGTGAAACTCATTTCCTCGGGATCCAGTTTCTGGCGTGCAAGAAGCGTCACGGAGCGACGAAACTTGGGCTAAACTGACTAAAACTGACTGGAACTAAAGAAGTCTATTTCAAGGGGTCGAAGAAGGAGTCGATTCGTCATGTCACCCCATCTCCCCCCCCCCAACCCATTCATCCCCATTATCAAACGGGTCTGGAAAAGAGACAATTGGCTTTCTCCCTCGCCGATTCGGATCAGTTCCGTTTTCCAAAATCAATATGTCATTTCACCACCCGTTAAAACACACCCGGCTAATTCTCCCCTTCCATCCCGGGTTACCAACACACACATATCGTTCAGTATCGAACAAAGACCCTTTTCCTACCGTCCCTTTATCGGACAAGCATAAATATCACCAGTGACAAACCCACCGGAGTATTTCAACTGACCCGATGACCGTTCGAAATGCTTATTCAGAGTCCTGCCACCTCTTAATCCGATAATACGAGCCCATACACGCCACTAAATAATACTAATGTTAGGGATGAACGGCCTCGGTTCGACAATCGCGGTCTATATTTCCTTTCTCCATCTGGTGTTCAATCATAAAGTTAAAGTTAGATATACGTTACGGATGAATATATCTATACTTTTTGTCCGTTCCATTGTGGGACATGTTCGTTCACTGTGTATTAACGAAATAGAGTCCTTGCGTGCAACGCAACAACTTATGGGCCTTGTTGTGATAAGAAAGGCTGGGATAATTTTGTTGAAACGTAGAACGATTGATTTTTTTTCATTAAAATATCCGTACGACGGTGAAGAAATACTTTGTTCATGTTTCAATGTCCAAAACTCGACTCGAGTCAAGTTGTTGTTGAACGCGTGGGCTCAATAATTGTGTATTTGTATCTTGAGAAGAATAAAAATCGAAAATTGATAACGATGAGCGCGATTTCTAACGATTTTCCAGCTATTGAAACGAAGCGTTGATATTATAAATTTTTTTTTTTATATTTACAACATTTTATAACTTTCGGATTTTGAAAGAAATGTTTGTAGCTTACGAATTTAATAATCTGTTAAAAGACTCAACGCACGTAACAAATCTGATGTAAAGTGTCAAATTTTGACTAACCAACCTCTGAATGACGATGGACGTAAAAAAGAGAGTAAAAGAAAAAAAAAAAAAAATTATTCCACGTCCCTGGCTGCACGGTTATATAGTATCTGTTGTACACGCCTCAATGAGCATTTGAAAACCTGTCAATATTACGATGTCACGGCTTCGGTATGTAATTTCTCCCCTTTTATTAACCTGTGACCTGGTTCGACTTCCGTTAAACCGCTGGACATCGAATTGTCATTTTCGCGTGCATTTCATGCGGGCTAAAATTACAAGGAACGACGGATTTCCACTCCTCACAATCATCGTCATCGTCGTCCATGTACGCTGTCGGAAAACGGTGAATGTGTTCGTGGACTTTCAGAGCGACGTAACGACGGTTGGTCCAAGGGTTGAAACTATCCTGAACCGAACGACACTAGATCGGTAAAAGGAGTCGCAAGTTTCACATACTTTCCAACGATTGGAAGCTATCAATTTTTCGACGAACGATTTTCATGACAGTATCCCGGATTGTTTTCCAAGAAGTTTGATTGCCAGCTTGGAAAAAGATGGTTCCCCGTTCAACTTTATACTCCTAACGAAAGATGACAAGACAATTCGATAAAGTTGTACAGTGTTAGGTACGTCTAAAAGTAAGAACCTCCAGAGATTTCCTTCCGACTATGTACGACGATTTCTACGAGGACTGAGAGAAGACGCGTTACATCCTTGACAGTGTGCCGTATTGCGAATGTCGCGGGTACTTCCAAAGATCGAACACATTCATTCCGGTGAGAAAGTGGAGGTGGAGAAATCTTTAAAGTTCAGTATACCGGTGAAAACTCTACTCCGATCAGCAACCGAACAGCGAACGAACGTCTTTCCGCAATGGAAGAAGAAGAAGACGAAGAAGGATAACAACAATTAAACTTGTAAATTTTAAGTCAAACATCACCAACGGAATATGGAACGGCGGTAATCCTCTCGCTGTTTGCACAATGATAAACACGCATGTAAACACGTTGAGGAGATTGACGAACCTCTGTACAGCTTCCGGGAAGTTTGTAGGTTCAGCTTTGGGCAGGTTAGGTTCGGCTGGTTCAGGATCCGGGACGGCTTCAGTAGAGTTCGGTTGGGTTTGGCCAGCTTTCGGCCCGTTCCCGCGTCTCGCGATTCGCTCATAAAGCTCGCTCGGAATCCGTTCCGTTATGTTACGTATAGGAGTCTGTTTCGATGTAACATCAGGTAGCGTGTTACGCCAGCCCTTAGATAATTCAAGGCTAATACCCACAGACCGAAAGTTCACCGCACGTAGGGAACCCAAGCCATGGGAGTCTATGGTTTCTACTCCGAAACCGAGGCTAAGCTGGATGCTGCTGCAATAATGTGGCGTCGGTGAACTCGAACTATAATACTGTCGTAAATTTTACAACAGTTTGCTAATTTTTATATACCCTGTACACTCGAAAGTTTATTCAACTTGTCATGTTTGATGGGGGTTGGAAATGTTTTTGACGAAAGATTCTGGGAGGTCCGGGAACCGGGATAAATGATCCTAAAAACATTGGCGTCGCATCAGAAACACCGGAGTTTAATCAATTCTAACATCTCCAATTATAACAAAAGATTTTTTTATTCAATTGTCTAATGTATTTGCTTGTGACATTCGAATTTGCTGTCGTTTCTATCGTGTTCAACTTCATTGGCACAAATAACATTGGTAGATATTTCTTTATCAAACGATTTCTTCGGGCCATACTCTCATTCTCAAAAACATGAATTGATGTTCAGACCACTTATTTGTTGGATCAGAAATAAGAAGGAGGAATCTTTCCCCGTGTTTGGTAAAGTCAACAAATTCTATACCTGTACTCGTCGCCCTAATTACGACTCATGCACCGGGCAGCTGAGAAACTTTTCGAGCAGTGAAAGACATTTGAACGGTAAATGGGTAAGAGGAAGAGATGGGTAAAGTGGAGCCTGGAAAAGTTTGGAGGTTGGGTTGTCCAAAAAGTTTGTTTAAACAAATAAAATTAAATCGTTGGGGCATGCGATACGGCGAGTGGTCGTAGCGCAGCCACCCGATTGGTAAATCTCATCCGTAATCTGAAATCGGGGGGTGTCAGGGGAGGAAGGAAGCCGGATAAAAGCCGGATCGTTATCGAAAAAGATAAATGTCCCTCTCCCGGTGGCCGACGATAAGGACCGAGCCGTCGGATCACTCCGCCATAATTTTTGCGGGCTCCAAGGCAGGCAAGCAGCCAGTGAGAGAAGAACTTTCGGGACGTAAAATCCGCAGTCCGCCCATCAACTGCAGCCGAAACTCTAATGTCCTGACTACATCGGGGCAGCAAACAGCAGAGACACGCGGTTTTATTCTGCCTTCGAATTCGTTTCTCGTTATACACGCCTCGACGATGCTCACGATCGCGGAGGATCGAGTGGAAGCAACAAATCCATTGCGACCTAGCGAACGAACCGGAGAATCGAACAAAAAAACCTTGATTTATCGTTTATACTTATAATTTATCCGATACGTATCGAGAAGAAACTGCTAAGGTTGTCAGGTTGAGCGTTCGAATGCGCATGCGCGAGACTTGTCGTCATCTGTTAGCACAGGCTGGCCAACTTAAGGCCTCGCTGACCTGGCGTGTCATATATCATATAAAAATATATATATATATATATCTCGTGACGTCAGAAGCGGGGAAATTTTCTTGTCGAATCGTGCGAGTACCGGGGAATGAATCTGACTAGGATAAATTTTAAATCGTAGCTTGAATAAAAGTGCCAATAATGTTTATTATGACCGATGATGAAATAAATAAAAACACGTCACATCAAACATGGCCGATCGGGACTATCGACTTGTTGAATATTCACCGCTTCTACGATTTCAGGATTTCTTTCACATCCGACGGGGAGATAAAGACGTATAAAAGCACACATGTAATTCGGGTAAACCTGTTCCATCATTTAGCTTTTGGTAAATATGGCAGGAGATTCGACAAGGATATTTTTTAGATGACAGGAATCCGTTCGTGATTCGCAAGAAGTCTGTCTCGACTTGCGAGTGATTTCATTGGTCGGATCTAACGGAACAAGCGAATGAAATCAGCGGCGTCGATGCTTGTGACGTCACGAAATGGATATTTACAAGCCAAGTCAGCGACACTTTAAGCTTTCGATCGCGACTTACGGAGGTTATGTCAGTAACGCAAATTCTTCCGAGGTTAAGTAGTTTTTTAATAGTTGACGCAGTGATTCGGGAAGGTAGAGGAACACTTTTATTACCGACTAACTGACGGCTGACGATTGTTACGAGTCGTCGTAACAACGTAATTTCGATTCGCCACTTGACGCGAGAGAGTTTGAGATCTAACGCTCCGTTTCGAGTCAAGTTGGCACCCCTGCCTTGTGGAAGAAAATATTGGCGACAATATCATCTCGCCGTCCAATAGATTTCGATTGTTTCGCGCATGCGCAATCGGCCATTCCAAGTGATAACTTTCACCGTCTCATCTCGGTACGTCACGGTCAGATCATTGCGATGAAAATTCCTTTCCAAAGCGGTCTAAAGCCAATCTTCGAAATTATTCATGCAGCCATATTTTGCTTCGCGCAGAGTTTCGACAGTTTTGTTCTATATACGGTGCCGAAAATTTCCGCAGCATGGCAATTTGGCCCGTTGGCAAAGTGATCGGTATATATTACATTGCTTGTTCGTTAAGTCTCCTATTTACGAATTGTCAAATGGGAAGGGGTGCGAGTACCAACCCCTTTCTGGTTTATTATCAACCACCGTGAATTATTACACCGCCGTAGGCATAACAAATGAATGGGAGATTTATTGCGAGCTAGGAAAGCGAGAGAACGAACAACGGGAACCATTTGATTCAGCCTTGTACATAATGCGTACATATATATATATATATATATATATATGTATATAATATAATATAATGTAATATAATATACAACAACCATTAATTTTCACTGTGGCTTGCCGCGCTCGTTCTTTTCCTTGTAATTTTTCTATTTCTTTTCTTCCCTTCCATCGCAAGAACAGCGAAGTAGAAAAAACGAGAATAAAGGAAACCAGAAAAAAATGAAAAAAAAGGCAACAAAAAAGGCAGAGAAAAAAAGGAAAAAAAAAAAAAAAAAAATCTGCTAGGATTTATGTACGGTATCACGACATTATATAATAGTCGTGCCTCCCCTGCACGCTATACATTATAAATACCATGATAATATAATATGTGTGTAGTTCCTGTCTTTGTTAGACGATTAATAAAGCTCCGCATACATACTGCTGTTGTATAACGCACGAGGGCGTATCAGAGTGTTTTAAAAGCTCGATATTTAATGTGACGGAAGGTATAAAAGTAATTTGAAAGAAAGCCATATCCTATCTCGACGCGGTATTACGGTATACACGCATACATATGCATATATACGGTAACGCAGTCTGGTAAATTTTTTGTTTTTTTTTTTTTTTATTTCATTTTTTATACTTCTCCCCATTCACCGTTTCTCCCTTTCACTTTCACTCCCGGAATCTTCAATTTTATACATCAACCAAGTCGTTCTCGTTCTTACTAAAAATGAAGAGTTGTTTTACCGTCGCTGAAGTTAGAATAAAGAGCCTATACTCGTCCGCGTTTCCGCGAACATTTTTTTTGTTTTTTTTTTTTATTCTGCCACATCTTATACGCTATTCAAATATGCTGAGACTGTTGAACCGCAGCAGAGAGAAGTAGAAAGCGAGATAGATATATATAGAGAGAGAGAGAGAGAGAGCCTGGTAGCCCGGGGTTCCCCGATTTTTATGAAATGTCATTTTCATTGGAATGGAAATGGCCATAAGGTAGCTGCTCTGTTCTAGTTTCGTTCGCAGACGCGTGCAGATCGAGGGTTGTTACACATTTTGCCGAGGAGAATTTTTTTTTTTTTTCATATTTTTTTTTCGTACGGAGATCCAGAGAGGAGAGAAAGAGGGAGAGAGAGAGTGACGGGGGGGGGGGGGGGGGGGGGGGGGGGAGGCTCCGCATTTATTTTCGGCATGCCCTACTGGGACGTCATGAAAGTTTATGCCCCCATCAACGGACACAGCCTTGCAGAAACAGCTGAATACAGAGGGAACAATTGGCAGGGCATCACCCCGCCTAATAGTTAATATTTTTTTTACATCCGTCCAGCTTCACGGTATGTGAATTTCTCTCTCTCTCTCTCTCTCTCTCTCTCTGTCTCTCTTGCTCTCTTTATTCTCGTTTTAATGCCCATGTCCGGTATTTTCTTCTGTAATCACTTTTTCTCTGCGTATTGTTATTTATTTCTTTATTTTTTTTTTTCGTATGGTCTCTCTTCTTCTATTTCTGCACCGCTTATCGATGTCCTCGCACAGATTTTGTCGTCGGGAAAATTGTTGCTTTGTGAGAGACGGAAAGAAAAAAAAAGATGAGAACGACGTGATCCCGTTTGTTTGAATAATTTTTTCACCAATTTTTATTTCACGTGTTTTTCGAACAACTGGATAAGAGAAAAGCGGTGATAATGAATAAATACATTTTATTTATATACGTTCGTTAAAACGATCCTCATTTTTTGTGGACCGTTTCTTTCCGTTCTTCGCTTTCATTCTGTTTCTCTCTCTCTCTCTCTCTCTCTCTCTCGATTCTCGGTCATTTTTTATCATTCTTTTTTTTTCCCCTCACTCATCGTATTTCATTCTCTCGTACAAATTTTCGTCCATTGAACGTTACCGTGTTACATCATAATTCGTCATCGTAATAAAATTTAGTACGGGGTACAAACAAATATTATATATCCATATATCAACGAAATATATCGAAAGCATCGATACGTCTCTTGTTTTACGCTATTTTTCAATTCCCCCCCCCCCCCCCCCCCCCCCCCCCCCATCTAATAGAATTCGTTCGTTCAGTTAAACGGGCATCGATTCGCATACTTTAACCATTAAATCTGCGATTCGAATAGCGAGAAAAATGTCGCGCGAAAATACTGGCTCCGAGAAAAAATTTTGCGAAAATAATTCAAGAATGAAGTGAGAAGTGATGCGTTTTTTTTTTTTTTTCTTTTCTTCCCTTCCTTTCATTCTTTCAACGTTATTTTGCTTGAAAACTTGATCACGAGTTTGAAAAATGGGCGGGTGAGGAATTATATTAATCTTAGGAAACATTTGGATATGGATGAGAAGGTGGAGGATGAGGAGGAGGAGGAGGAGGAGGAGGAGGAGGAGGAGGAGGAGGAGGAGGAGGAGGAGGAGGAGGAGGAGGAGGAGGAGGAGGAGGAGGAGGATGAGGAGGATGAGGAGGAGGAGGAGGAGGAGGAGGAGGAGAAGGAGGAGGAGGAGGAGGAGGAGGAGGAGGAGGAGGAGGAGGAGGAGGATGAGGCGGAGGAGGAGGAGGAGGAGGAGGAGGCGTGAGAAGCCCGCAGCGCCGGCCGAATACCTTTGACGTATTAAATGTTGAATTATTGATCGCGTCAGAGTTCCCCGCGTCATTAATTTCAATCTATGTATTTCCCGAACGCTACATCTCGGTTGAATTTCTGAGCGGACGGCTGGTAGACGGATAGGTAGAAGGAATAAGGTGGAGGATCCGTAGGTACAAGGTAACAGGGGATAGGTACATTATACCCACTTGTCCAGGTTATACATCCACCCTCCGTCTCTCTCTCTCTCTCTCTCTCTCACTCTGTCTCTCTCTTTCTCTCTATCTGTCTCTCTCGACAACCTTATTCGCAACTCAGTAGCGTCGTGTTTGTTCCTTGGCAAGAAGAAGGGAGTAAATTTGTTACCTCGAGATTATCTGCAGGCAAAGTTTGAAAGAAAAGTATTGCGATAAAAGAAAGGTAAGAGAAAAATATATCACATACTTAAATATGCGTTTACATTCGAAAATAATCTGTCATTATTGTCTGGGTGCATTGACGATGATAGGTAAATCGTGTTGCCGGTGAAACGATTGGAAAAGATTTACTTTTTTTTTTTTTTGCCAGAGGATCGAACGATTTTGGCGTCGAGCTTTAAAGCTTACGTGACGTGAGTCGTTTCTTGAAACGAAAATCGTCGAGGGTTAAAAAGAGCATCTCTATTTTACGTCGGATAATAAATTTTCTTGCACGGAAAGTTATTTACAAAAAATTCAGGATGTAATAAAGGTGTCGCAAGTAGAAATTCATTTTCAAGTCAACTTTGAATAGCTGATATATATATATATATTGATAGGGGAAGGTTCGCGAAGGTAACGATTTTTTTTTTTTTTTTCGTCGGCACAGAATTGCGGTGTTTGAAAACTTCGTTTTTCGAGTAAAATCAGTTGCGTGGTTTAACAATGACAGACAAATTTTTCAAATTTCGAAACCTTAAATAAGGACAAAACTGTAGTAATTTTGAATTGTAACCATTGATGGTTGATTAAAAAATCAAGCGCCTGTTAAAAATCGTCATTTCTCGCTACACGAATAAGGAATAGTCAAAAAATATGTTTACAGATGGATATATCGATCGTGGAGCCCAAAATCAATAATACATTATCGAATTGTGTGTCTGCAACGAGAGGGAAAGGATTTTATTTGAATATAAAATTTACTAGGCGTAAGCGAAAAATTCTTTACCATATTTAACTCGTCTCAAGGTTTTTTTCAAAACGTGTAAATGTTTTTTTTCCAAAACAAGAGAAAATTTTCAATCAGGTAATTCGTATATGCGAGCGGATACTTTTTTCGAATCGCACCGAAGTGGAGGAAACGGCGTGCAGTGACTGCATAACCGAAACTGAAATCCGGATATATCGATAAGTCGCGTATCGGGGTTGCAGAAAAATTGGCAATTCCAGGCGCGGAGGCGAGCAATGCTTGAGCACATTGATTCGCGGACGTGTGTATGCATGCATAGACGGTGTAATATTCCGCGACGTTATACGTGTGTACATATATATGTATATGCACGTAGAGGATGATATATACACAGGTTGTACCCGGGTGATATTCCGGCGCCTTTGGTCGGAGGATGGAGGAGAGTGTGAGCCAATCTCGAGGACGATACATTACGGGGTAAGATATTTTCAACAGTTTCCAATACAGCATGCTCGTGCATCGGGGAATATCCGGAGAAACCAAGAAAGAAAGGAAGGAAGGGAAGGAAGGAAGAAAAGAGACAATTTCCGCGCTCACTCGGAACTGAAACGTGTGTCAATACAGGTGAGTAATCGCACAAAACGGGTACGAATCGAAGTTAAGACAGACCATTGCACGGAATGGTTAAAACTCGGAACAGTCGAGATTCCGAACGGTCACAGTTCCAAATGATCAAAATATGGAATGCTTGAAAGTTCCGAATAAGCAAAAATACGAATGGTCGCAATTTCGAATTGGCTAAACACCGTGTGGTCATAATTTTGAACGATTACAATTTCGAATTGTCAACGTTCCGTATGGCCATAATTTTGAATGGTCGCAATTCCGAATGATTAAAACGAGAAATGGTCACAATTCCGAATGGTTGAAACGCCGAATAGTCACAATTCCAAATTGTCAAAACACCCATAATTTTGTATGGTCACAATTCTGAATGGTTAAAACGCAGAATGGTTACAATCCGAAATTGTCAACACATCGTATGGCCATAATTCCGAATGGTTAAAATGACGAATAGACACAATTTCGAATTGTCAAAACAACGTATGGCCAAAATTTTGAATGGTCGCAATTCTGAATGGTTAAAACGCAGAATGATTACGATCCGGAATTGTCAACACACCGTATGGCCACAATTCCGAATGTTTGAAATGCCGAATAGCCGCAATTCCAAATTGTCAAAACACCCATAATTTTGTATGGTCCCAATTCTGAATGGTTAAAACGCAGAATGGTTACAACCCGAAATTGTCGACACATCGTATGGCCATAATTCCGAATGTTTGAAACGCCGAACAGTCGCAATTCCAAATTGTCAAAACACCCATAATTTTGTATGGTCCCAATTCTGAATGGTTAAAACGCAGAATGGTTACAATCCGAAATTGTCGACACATCGTATGGCCATAATTCCGAATGGTTAAAATGGCGAGTAGACACAATTTCGAATTGTCAAAACACCGTATGGTCATAATTCCGAATAATTGAAACACCTGACTGTCACAATTCCGAATTGTCGAAACACCGAATGGCCATAATTCCGAATGGTCGAAACACCGAATGGTTCAGATTTCGATTAATCAAAATTCTCAAAATTACCAACATTGCACACACGGCGCGAAGCGTTCATCGGGTGTATGAAGTCTGGTAACCTCCGATGTTACGACCATTTGGGACTCAGGCCGCAAGGTGTTAATTTTGATCAATCGAAACGTTGAGCAACGCTTTTAAAAACCTATAAAAACCTAGCGCTCGAAGGGGATCCGCAGGTGAGCGGGATTGGCGTTCCACCCGACCTCCGGGATTTCACAGATAAGACCAACGTTTTCCCGGACGAACGAACGTCGAGGATCCAACAACAGGGTTCGAGGATCACGGGGATTCCTTCGAAGGTAAACAGAGAATCTCAGATAAAGGGGCAAAATGGTGAAGGCCTCCTCCACCCTTTCGCTATCTCACCCTTCTCCACCGTATAACGTATAATAATTTAAACCATATCCTGCAACGTAGTATAACAGGATGTACCAAGAAATGTTGACCGGGATTATCATGCCCGAGTTGCGCTAGCCGGCTTAACCCGTAAGCTACCTAAGGAGATCAAAATTACTCTGTACCTGAGATTCTCCGCAGCTGGAGTCCCAGTTTTCACGTTATTTTACAACACGGGATCTGCACTTTTAGCTTGACCTGTTGTTGTTGTTTTCTTTTTTTTTTTTTTTTTTTATAATGAACCCAAAAAAGAAAACGAAGCATCCTTATCCAAATTTTTGTTTATAATTTCACTGTGTTATATTTTTGGAAAGATCTTCGTAGCTTGCGAATATAAAATAATTCGACTCGTAACAGTCACGAGCAATTATCTCGTAATGAAATTGATAAATAGCAAAGATATTTTAATTTTTTTTTTTTTTTTCTTTACCACTACCGAGAAACATTTTCTTATCACCGTGCAGAATACGAATAAAGTTTCTTCTGTAAGGAAAAAAAAAAAAAATAAATAAAATTCTGTTCTTCCATCAACTTGTTTCGAATATACAGTCACTCGCATAACAATTCCAAGAATCAATTGGGCGAAGTGTTTTTATTAGATTTGATTTTGATTTTCCCGGTAATTATATCGGATAAAATTAAAAGAATCGAAACCAATGTACATTTATAAAACAGAGCTGAATTTTAACGACTTACAAGTCGTATTCCTCGAAGCGATAAAAGTTGTTGGTCACGAATTCGAATGAAAACGAAAGTTCAGTTGTTGCAATGTCAAAACTTCGCAACGATCATACAATGCGCGCTGATCTCGCTTCTTCTTCATCTTTTTTCTTTTTTTTTTTTTCGTTTTTTTTTTTTTTTTTTTTTTGTTTCCTCTACAAAAATCGTATATTTCCATGAAATCAAATCCAAACTGTGACTCGAGCCAAGTTCCACGAACCGACGTTAAATTGGACGAGCAGAGACGGGTGTGCCTTATTTTTTTTTTTTTTTTTTTTTTATTCGTCTCTCCACGGAGGGTTAAAAGCCTTCTGAGAAAAAGTTTATCGCCACTGGCTGATAAGTCTGGGCTTGCTCCCAAGGCTTCTGGCTCGGCGGCTTAATAATTTTTTATTTCGAAACGATAGAAGAAATCCGGGGATCCGGGCAAAAAAAAAACGAATCTCTGCTAGATCCACGGCACGAAATATCTTTGCCGTTGAAGCGTTTCTGTGTTTTTTTTTTTTCTTTCTTCTACTTCCATCCAGCATGTCCGAGGACAGAGTAGCATTACAGTCGTTTAGATACGTCAAACATTTGTCTTGCGAAATTAATGTTCCACTCGACGAATCCCGATATTCTTCCGATTCCGTCCGTCTCCCCGCGCAGCGTGTATCGCCTTTGGAAAATGTCAACGCAATGTTATTCTCCGACACGCTTTCTCACTTCGTTTCCCCGCATTTACAACCCAAGGAAAATCCCACGTTTCGAGAAAATCACCTGCAACAGTTGTGTCACGCTGCTTTCATCGCGATGCGCGTTTACTGCATTTTACACGCGTGAAAATATACCGAAGAATGGAGAACGGAAATTGCTTTCAAATGTACCGCGAACACCCGCTGCACCATACATATAGATATACGTATGTACGTACATGCACAATACAATTTGACGTTAGTGTACAAGCTATATATACATGTGTGTGTGTGTGTGTGTGTGTGTGTGTGTGTAATACATACATATACACATGGCGAAAAGTAGAAAGAATTTCACAGCTGGTTGGAGAATGTTTGTCGTGCAAGGTGTTGTGCGATTGATTTTTTTTTATTTCTTTTTTTTTTTTTTTTGTTTCTACTCCTTTTTTCTTGTTCTCTCTTTTTTCAACGCAGTAACGCTTTAAAGCCGAAACGAAGTAGGATTTTTCCGATAACACGAGTATAAAAACCCGTCCAGTCGTTTCTAACACGCCTCAAGTTCTTTGATTTATTTGACATTTGTTTGTTTGTCATTTATTTTTTTTTTTTGTATTTCACCATTCTTCTCTCCACCTTCCGTATTCCTCGGTTCAAATTACATTCTCTCTCTATCCCCACTTTCTTCGCCGTTCGCTCTTTTTCTTCGTCAAGCTCGTAAATCACACTTACTTGTCCAGATATATGCCATACCGTCCTACGGTTTCTGGCTAGCAGGTCCGTTCTTGTGATATAGTAAAAATTCCCCTTTGTTCTTTGAATCTACGATCAGCATGCATTTATGTAATATATATATATATAACGTATACTATATAGTATATAATACGGTCGCAGGGGTCAAAGTTGGTTATATGTTCTAAAATATTTTCACGCGAGCAAGACGAGCGATTAATCATTCATATTTTCTTCGCACCTTTTCTTTCTACCTCGTTAATTTCTTCTTTTTTTTTTTTACCCTTTTCCACTCCGGTGTAATCGAAGAATATGTTGTTAAAAAACAAGACCCGCTTTGGTTACGAGTTGCAAAAAAAAACAAAAAAAAAAAAACACACTCGTCGCGATCGGCAAGTGTAGGCGCCAATTTTCGGAAATAGAATTTTAAGCCCCTCCGCTGATGAACAAACAATTGTTATTACACGCAACGTGACGGAAATCCGTAGGTTTATAATTTCATTAAAGCGAAGTATATATCTCTCTCTCTCCAGGTTATTAAACCTGTGTCTGAGATATTCAAAGTTGCACACGAATTGAGAGAGAGAGAGAGAGATGAGGATCTCATCATTAGGTCAGCACGTGATTCGGCAGACGAAGCCTTCTGTTACCCGGCATGCTACGCGGCGACGGCTTTGGCGGTTTATTCAAAGTAGGAATTGAATCAAGGGTAATAATTCTCCTTGGTACGTTCCGTGCCAATGCCCGAAGGTAACAACTTACGTACGTATGTTACCAACGCAATCTAGAATCCCCCGTTTTCTTTGATGTTACATCAAGAGTACAGCTGAGCGTTAGGTATTGTATAGAAATGGAGGTTAGTTAGACGTAGGGAAGTGAGAATCGCGTAACAACTTCGCTTCGCCATCCTTTCATTACCGCGAAATTGATCGTCAAATTCGTCAGGGTTGAACCAACGCGACACGTTGATCGATACGCCACATAAATCCATACTTTTTTAACAACGTTAAGAAGACAGAAGGTGAAAGCGATTGAAATTATAAACGAAAGTTTATATAGAAAGTTGCTTCCTTTCATGCTTTCCTAAAAATTCCTTTCACCAAAAGTTAACTAGCTTACAATTGGTTGGATTTCAATCTATCACAGCTAATTTGAGCGAGAGGATTATTTTTTACAAAATTTAATCGGACACTTATTTTTCATCATTTTGGCACGGTTGAATATTTCAAGAAAAAGAATATCGATATCCCTACAAGCTCCGTTTCTGTACAACTTCTGGTACTTTTTACTTTGAGAAAGAGATCTTCGTAGCTTATAAATACGGTAATTTGAAAAATACTCATTCACCGATAACCGCGTAATAAAATGATTAATAAGTTATAAGGATTTTTGGTGAACCAACCTCCTCAAGTCGGTACCAGCAGGTCTCGTGCAGTGACCAGCAAACCGTCCTGGAAACGAGGATGTATATTCTCCGTCGGGACACATTCTCCGGCACAGCCGACTCCTGCCACTGAGGCAGTTACGGAATGCGTTAATCACTCTTCATGCACGTCACCGCGAACAACATCCACCAGAGAGTGTCGCGTGGTTACAGGAAAGAGAACGAGAACAAAAAAAAAAAAGAAAAAAGAAAAACAACCAACTACCTCCTCCCACTCATCAATTTCTACGTTATTCACAAGTTCAAAAATTTCACGCACACAGAATTCAAATCATATCATAAAATTTCACGAGTATTTCGGACTAGATCTTAAGGGTGTTCAACCCCCGCGCAGAGTGACGAGTTTCGCTTGTGCGAACGGTGAAGATCAATTAGGATTGATATAAACCGATGCAATCACCAAATCGTCCCGATGACGAATGATGCTAGTCATTGACGCAGGAGTGCTGAGTAAGGGATGCGAGTCTGTATTCGTTGACTCGAATGTCCGTTGCGAATAGGAGGAGAAGGAGAAGTGGGTGGGGTTCCTCTGCCGACCATTTGCACGACCCTGGAGCGGTCCCGAGGGTGTCGTAGGCTCCGTACCGTTATCTGGTGCCGGGAGTGATCCTGGCCTGAGCAGAGGATCGCCCTGGAATACATACGTAACCCGAGTTCCGCTTCAGAATTTTTTTTGGCATTGCAGAACGAAGCGGGGAGAAGAGAGGAGCATTATGGGTAAAATTTCTTTTTTTTTTTTTTTTGTTTTTACAGTCACGAAAAAGTTCCGATAAAATGGTTGTCGTTGCAGTAGCGATTTAAATATTCTCAAAGTTACAGGAACATGCGGTGCAATTGTTGACTATTTAGTTTGAACATAGTTGTCGATACTGTATTGTTCGGAAACTTGACGTACCGATTGCGACCGACTCACTTCGCATACGGTAAATAATCGAACTCTATTGGTCGGTAAGATTTTCGTCCGCAAGACAGGGGTGCCAACTTGACTCGAAACGGGGAGTGAGGCGTGAAAAACTCTCCCGCGTGAAGCGTTGAATTGAAATTATGTCGTTACGATGACACGTGTCAGTCATGACAGTTAGTTTAATAATAAAAGTTTGTCCATCCTTTCCTAATCTCTACACCGACTATTTGAGATCTGTTAAATTTGAAAAAAACTTACTTTATCCGCATAACCTGCAAACCGTGTTCGATAGCTGAAACTTGGCCCTGTGAAGCATACATTTTCCCGTGCAGTCAAATTCCTTGAAACCGGATATATAAGAGTTCTCGATGTCACTGATTTAAAAAATTAGGTGAGATGTGAGAAATTTTCAAAATTCAAAATGGCGGATCTAATATGGCAGAACTAATATGGCGGACTGAAAATGTGAAAGTGATCGGAGTGACTCAAAAATGCACACTCGGGGGCTTTTCGGGTCACCAAATGGGATTAGATCCACCATTTTGAATTTCACAATTCTGATGCCGGATTCGTTTTCAGCAACCTCGAAAATCCTCGAGTAATAAATTTCGAACGAATCGGATCAATTTTTATATTTACACTCCGCCACATTGGATTCACTATTTGGAATTTTGAAATTTTAACGTTGGATTTGTTTTTAGCGGTCCCAAATAACCAATAAAGATTACCGAGCTTCACTTTTTTAGTCCTCATAACATTCCCATAATTAAATTTATTCTGTGAAAACAGGTATTTTCAACACTTTGCTTATCTATAGGACTCACTGTATTCGCGGAATCGCCATAATCCTTCTTAAAATATCAATATTGCCATCTTATATGCCCAATTGAGCAAAAAAAAAACACCGAGAGGGATATGTCAAAAATTGAATGTAAATCTTGAACAACCGATTCAAAAACGGTGTCTCGTTATACATGAGACGCTGTGCCGCGAAGCGTTAAGGTGGCAAGCCTGCATTAAAGTCCCAACGAATCTGGCGCATGCGCAGTGGGATTTTGAATCTGCCACAAGTTCCATCGTTCCCTCTCGTTGCATGGTAACCGCAAGCAGAAATTTAATTCGTTGAGAGAACAGCATACGCCGTGACCGGAAAACGGACAGAAGCGTTGCAGCATTAGGCAAGTTTATGCCGTTTCATATGGAGCGGAATGAGAGGAGAGAGGGAACGAATTGTTGCAGGGTAGGTGGGTAACTCAGCAGGGCGCATACGTAGGGGAAATGCCTGAACCGGCCACAAGGCAACTTCGAGCGCTTAGCCGAAGCGATTCATGAGGGCAAAGGTAGGAGGATCTACGCCGGGATGAACGCTTACTGAAAACTATTTCCCTTAGCAGGGAGTGCGGAGAGAATGAATTGGCCCAGTTTTACCCTCTCTCCAAACCAGCGAGCCGAAGCTCTCACCGCCTCGGCTGAAGGCCGGAGTTTCACCTCCGTACCTACTGCAGGGAGGAACTAAGGACGAATGAGTTAACGCTTCGTTCCTACGGTGTATGTGTACCTTCCTACCTGCCAACCCTCCGAGGAGGAGGCATTGTTTGCTATAATTACAAGATGAGCGGTAATGCTTTCTGACCAAGTTTCCACTTTCGACAAAACACCGCCGACCAAAGTTTCCTCGACGTCATTGCGCCTGTCTCGGATATGCGCTAGATAGTTACAACGTCCCGATATATTTTCGACACCCTCTTCCAATTATTTCAGTTCAAGCTCATCCCGTTGCGGCTAGCAATCGGGGTTGTTTCATTTTTTAATTCGTTTCTGCAGAAACGGGGTTGAGTTTTTTTTTTTTTTTTTTCACATTACGTACAGTCGGCTCAAAAATACGTCGAAAGAAGAATAGGAATAGAAAAATTCTCAACTTTGAACACCATATCATTAACAATGTCGGAGAAATCATATCGATCTACTAGATTTTCACTATACTTTTTAGGATCGTCCGATTTTGAATACACTTTAATAAGGGAGTACTCTGGTCTAGAAATATTTTTTTTCGCATATTATCATAGCTTCATCTTTACAGAATATTTTGGCTCGAAGCCGATGTCGAATTTCCAAAAATTGAAAAAGTTATGAGCACTTGAGTGAAACATTGTACAACCGCTCGGTGTACGCCTCAATAGATTTATTAATTTCAAAGCTAGAAAGGTCGGCTAGTAAGGAAGCTGCGAATGTGGCGGAAGGCCTTCTATATGTCCCGGAAATCGCTGATCAATGGTGGAAAAAAAAACAAAAAAACCAAGTACAGAACTTTGAACTCATCATCTTTAAATGCGTTCATGTCAAAACTATATTTTTCGATCTGTTTGACGCAAGATCTCGAGTTCTATCGAACCGATTGACTTAAAGTTTGGTATGAATCTTCAGTATACCTCCCTCTGTAGTTCCTGCCACGGATTGGCATTGCGAAATTATTATTAAAAATATTTTAAAAAATTTTAAAACATGGAAAAAAATTAATACTTCCTTCAAACAGTAACCATTTTATTTCTTCTTAATTTTGTTTTCTCTTCTTGGTACAGGCTGTAGCGATATTCTTACCAATCAAGAAAGTTCGTTGTTTTTTTTTTTTTTTTTTTTATTAAAGATGAACGAGAGCATTGGAATCGTTTCAACCACCTAAACTGGTTTTTGTTTTTTTTGTCACAGCCGTATTGAGCGGCCCATAGCTTTTTCAATTTCCATTTTTATATCACAAAAATTTAACTGCAAGATCTGTAAGCACCAATAAAAATTTTGTGAAAAAATTGATGGTAAAAATACTTTTACTGGTTTTTTTTTTTTTTTTTTTTTTAATATCAAGCCCGAAAAAACGCCCGAAATCCAAACCCCTGGACCAGAATACCACCTTTTAAATTGTCTGAGACAGATTATTTTTTTACCACGTTTGTGGTTAAACCAACTTCTTGACCCGGCTGTACATACCGTGCATTCTTAATTCCGTTTTATCATGCCCAGCCAACAGCATGAGAACGTCGTCGATTTATGCACTGGGTTGAACTCGTGCCCATTAGTTGTTTTTTTTTCATCGAAAATAGAGAAAGAAGGAAAAAGTAAAGAGAAAAAAGGAAACACAGTTCTGCACCGTTAACGCATATAATAATTATGCGAAACGAGGTGAGCCGGATTAATTATCGCGACGGTTTTCACAAAATTCGATTTGAATATTGCATTATATATACACAGCCCGTTGAAAATGTCTACCGTTTAATAATTAAAAGGTACACGTACTATGTGTGTACAAAGATTAATCCAACGAATAACGAACGTAATAATGAAAATTTGTCGAACGGTAGCATTCATAGTACATACCATACGGTACCTACGTAATATAATGTAAACATTTGATTGGCAGGACGAGAAGACAATTATTGATGGTCAGAAATAATTCGCATTCCTGAGGGAAAATGGATGTAAAAATTATGACAATTTTCCCGGGCCCAACGCATAATGAACAGCAGAAATTTCGCTACTTTCGCAACGATCAGCGAAACAAAGGAATTCGTACTTTTCTTAGCGGAGTCTGAAACTTTCCATTGTCCATTTTCTCACAACCGAGAGTGGATGGTAATTAAAAATGACAGAGAGAGAGGGGCGAGGGGCTTTTACACACGCAACGGTGCGGCAACTTTGACAAGTAGATGCGCATGAATGCGGCAAAAAATGTCAGTAACGAGAAAATGACGGTTTGGATGGCTGTAAAATGCCGTCAAAAAATTCGGGACAACTCTAGTAAAGCTCCGATCTGGACAAAAAGTTTGATATTTCGGCAAGAAAAAACAACAATGACGCAAACGTCAGAGCCAGGTGGCATTTTAAAGCAGAAATCACCAGCTTTAAGGTAAGTCTACCAGTTATTGGCACGTTTAGACCCAATTATCGAAGTTTTTATTTTCCAAAATTATAAACTTGAGGCACAAATTGTGAACTTTTCGATGACTAGAACTAATTGCTAGAGAGTAAGAATCTACAAATTTATTTTTAGGTAATTTTAAAACTAAATGTCAGACAGATAAAACCAAAAAAGTCAATAATTGGGACCGGGTCAATAACTCGTAGACTTACCTTGAAACAGGTTTATGTTTTTTCAATTTTTGTCCGAAATATCAAACTTCTTGTGCCGACTGAAAATTCAAAAAGTGATCCCCAACTTTTGAAGGATATAATATACTGTATTATGCATGTTCACGCGAGGTGTAATTTACAACGTAGTGAAAATTCCTCGGGGAACGCGGAACGCGGCTTGGCTTTCGAAAAAAAAAAAAAAAAAGACAAGCAAGTAGAAGAAAACGAGATGAAAAAAAAAGAACAAACCACGCCGGGAGTTGAGGGGGTAAAAACGAGAAATTGGTCGGAGGATACGTTCATCGAGGAGAAGATTTGTGCTCCACGGTATTAACCCGCCCTTCCTGCAGCTCCGCCTTCGTGTACACGCAAATAATATTTTGCCCCCGTGTCCCATAAATTAGCGAAGGCACTACACTGTGGTGACCCTCTATATCATCCCCGCCGTCGCCTCATTCCCCTGGAAACGTTGTAACGCGAGGCTCAGGATCGTCGGTGCGCCGCAGATTCGAGCCGTCAGAAGCCCCGATTCGACGCCACCATTCGTAGCAAGGATCGGCTGTATCACCGGATTGGTTAGACTCGACCCTTTCATGTCTCGACACTTTTGTCCCTCAGGGCCCGCAGCCTTATCTTCGCTCACCTCTGAAATCCCATTCTCGTAAACACGGGAACGGTAGGACAACGCGCCGATTCTTCCGCTAGAGATAAACGGACCAGTCTCAACAGTGGCCAGGATTGAACGCTCCTTACCCCATAAACCCAAAGCTCCCCCCTCTCCTTCCAAGCCCCGCCATTCGACAATAATGAACAAATTTGCATCGAATTTTCAGGATTTGGAACACGAGCGAAATGGCGACGCCCGAGATAATCAGCGACGCGAAATGTTTCAGGAGCTTTCGGTCAAACCGTACCAACGTGGTCAGCTTTCGACTTTCAACTTGACTATTACGCGTAAGTTGGTATATTTGACAAGAGTGTACTGTAAAAAGAAACGTAATTCGATGTGCACGGACTTCCACGGACAGTAATTTTTTAGGAACATGTTTCAGAATCTTTTGGTCAAAGCGTACCAATGTGGTCAGCTTTTGTCTTTCAACTTGACCATTACGCGTAAATTGATGCAAAGATGGGAAATTCGATCTGCATGGACTTCCATGGACTGTCATTTGGTGTGAACCCAACACCGTCAGACGCTGTATTCCCGAATTGACGACCAAAAGTGTTCTATAGTAGTCCGTATTAGCCAGTTTTGCGGTGTACGTTAAAGGATGATTGATCGAAGCTGGATGATGCATGAAATGAATAAATGTGACTGATCAGCAGTGTGTTATTTTAGTTCTTCGTGACCTCGCTACATCCTGCATGACTGAGAATAAAAGTTTACCGAGAAGTTGCCTGAAGCTCCCACAAAGATCTTTTGCATAAAGCTCACTTGGGTGCGTCTTTATTCATAAGCTGCGAGATGGGAGTAAAATTTTAACCTCCGAACCGTCAAGAGAGAAAGAGAGGGAAAGAGGTAGAGTTAGTGTGTGTGTGTGTGTAACTTTGGTATAGTTACCTCGGTGCAACTGAGCAAATACTTACAAATTCAACCACGTCACATTGTACATATACCTATACCGTGCATACCTACTCATAATGTATGTGTATAAAATATGCACATAAAAGATCAGGTCGAACAGTCGGTAGGTGGGTACGTATGGTAAACTTTTTTGACGTCAAGACAGGAAACGAGGGAAAGTAACCAATACAGATTCAGGACTGTTCGTCCTTCGTACAAAGTAGATGCGGGGTAAAATGTCACCGATGGATGAGATCAATAATTCACGGTTCGATCACGGAAATTGCACTTTGGCGTTTACTTTTCCAATATACGTTGGATACATATATACATATGTATACTTTTTTTTTCTTCCTCCTTTACCTCCACCATCTGCTTCCCCGCGGCGAATGTGAAATAATAAAAGAAAATAAGTCGGAAAGAAAATTTGCGCACGCAAATGAGGACAGAAATATCAAGAAAAAAAAAAAAAAACAGAAAAGAAACAGTAAAGTTTGAAAAACTTTTTACACACAGGGAGAGAATGAAAACAAGTTCAATGAATCTGCTTAAATTATAAATCGGTCTCTAGAGAAAGGGAAAGAAAGGAATTTTCGTACCAGCCCTATAATATCGCTGCAGAGTCGAATACAGGGATGCAGATTAAGATCTTGAGGATGAATAGGCCGTGAAGTCTGAATCAGAAGTTGGGATGAGCGGAAAAAAATTGTTTCGAAAATCTCCAACAATGTAGTTAATTGCGTCAATAGTAATGAACAGGGATGAGACAACGTCCGTACTTTGTAGTATAAACAAATCTGAGCAAATTTGGATAACTTAAGCTAAGATATCAACAATTCGAGAAAAGGTTTTATCGGTAGAGGATTAAAAATGATTAGACCGTGGTGTTTTTGAATTTACTTGCCGATCAGACCCCCAGGAAATTATCTGAAAAATAGCAAAATCATCTTACATTACAGTATAATATGTTACAACATCCAAATGTGTTACTTGACAAACATCTTATTTTGAAAAATAATGATTGATAAAAATTTTTCCATGATATTCCGGAGATGATCTATGGTGAGCAGAACGAACCCAAAGACATTCGAATCGGATCAAAAACACTGGAGTTTAATCACGTTAAAGATTCTCCTTGGGTAAAACCTTGTCTCCAATTGTTGAAATCTCAGCTTGTGTCGTTCGAACATCCTCATAGATTAATTTTTGACATCACGTAGTCGGAAATGTCGTTTCATTCTAGTTTACCGTCATCAGATCAACCAAGCATTGCCGGTGATTTTGTCAAACGGTTTCTTCTTTCCTTCCAACTTTGGATTCAGACGTTGTAGCTAATTTATCCTTAAAGGCGCGCACTCGTACCACAAGCAGGAGTGGTCCACGGCTGGCATCGATTAGCGAATACAGGGAGCAACCTTCCTAAGCTTTTTCGGCACGCGAGTTAGAACCGGTTCCATGGGTCGGTCAATCCTTGGTCATATAACGCGAAGCGGGTTAAAGCTAAACGAAAGGAAAGACGTTGTGTGCCTACCTGAAATGAGGGCGTGCAGGAGAAGCTAGGACTAAGAGTACCAAGAGTATTCCATGGGGCGTATTTTGCAGACTAGTGAGCAGCACCTTTGTCGTCGGGGTTTCAGGGGCTGAAGCGAAGGTGGAGGAGGCCTGCTGCTAAGGTGGAGAAGTTTAGTCGCGGCTTTGCCTCAGGGGATGCGAGGAGGGAGCTTTAATAAACAGTGGCTCCATTTCCCCGGCAAGATCCTTCTACTGGTGCCTCCGGTGATCTTCGGAGATGTTGGTTGTGCCGGGTGTTTGATTACGTTATGTTCTCTTCTTCCCGTCAAAACGTTCTTTTTTTTTTTCCTTGTTTTTTATTCCCTCGCCAGCTCGCTTATACCTACTCCTCTCCTTCGGCTCCTCTACTCCGTCTTCTTCTTCTTCGCTTCTAGAAGATGAACTCTCTCGTTTTATTCTCGTTATTTCGAAATGCGTTACATCGTATCAACACCTTGGGGAAAATTTCGACGCACCCCGCGTGTGTGTATCCCGAGTCCCCGGAGTGAGCTACGGATCTTTGGTGCTCGACGACGAGTCTTTGAAGCTCGTAATTCCGAAGTGTAAGAAGAGAATGCGCACTTACCCATTTTGCGGATGGATATTGTAAGGAATAAAACGACGCGTGTTCCAGAAGATTGGCGTGCTTGACAGTCACAAGATGATTCTTTCATCCCTTCCTTGTTATTCGATTCTCGACTCCACAACGACCCAAGGTTTGTTTTATCTACACGTAAAGCGGGTTCTCCTCTACTTCCAGTTTCATTTTTACGAGATCGATACAAAGCGATAAGCAACGTCATCCCGCCATTCGTTCTCCGCATACCTGTAACTCGGAATATGTGTATGGGTGCAAAACCGTTTCGCGGAAATACATATTTCATCTTATTACAGATATGCGGGCGAAATGTAACCCTGTGTGAAATATCAAAATACCACTCAACGATTCTTGAAAAATACGTCGCCATTACCAATCAGACAAACTTTCTCAGAACCATTCAAGGGGCGTCAAATTGTAGCTTATACGGACGGCCAATGATTCGATTCGCGTCTTGGATTCGTTCGTAATTCGAATTGTTCTTTCGTTGGATTTTCACGCAGACCGGTGACCTCGAGCTTGCAGATGATGAGTATTTGTTCAGGTCAAGCAGATATTAATTAGTTGACACAGAGATTCGAGAAGGGTTGGCAAACTCTTATTGTCAACTGACTCGACAACCGATGACTGCTACCCATCATCGTAACAACGTAATTTCGATTCGCCACTTGACGCGAGAGGGTTTGACATCTAGCGCCCCGTTTCAATTAAGTTGGCTCCCCTGCTTTGCAGACGAAAATATTTCCGCGCAATAGGGTTCAATGGTCGTCCGCATGCGTAGGTCGGTAACTCAATCCGCTAATAGTTTCGCCATTTTCTGTCGGTATAAGAAGTGTTATAATGTAAGCACTCTGAGGTTTCAGACGTGAAGAAAAGCGCGTCAGACAAGTGTAATATGACCAAGATATTATCCCGACGAAAAAAAAGTCGTTGAAGCTGGAGATGATGACGAGTTTCGGTGTATAAGATGTATCGTTTTGTTTCTTATTCTTTTGGTTATATTGTTGTGTTTGCTAAGATTGCATTAGACGAGGGATGTTATTAGAAATATCGAAGCTGTCGAAGAAGAAGAAGAAGAAGAAGAACAAGAAGGAGGAGGTGGAGGTGGAGGTGGCGAAGAGATTGGCGTCGGAGGTGTGAGAGGGTGTGTCGCCCCGGCCTGGCAGCCTGATCCACATGCCGGGGTGTTCGCCACTACTCGTATAGGTTTCTTGGCCGATACTCAACTCACGTCCACAAACTCGGGTTCGCCTCGCCCGACCACAATTATTTTCGGCTTAGAAGACCTTCGCCGCTTCTGCAAGATCCAAGAAATCTTCACCGACCTAGGTGTGTCTGCGGCGTCGTTCGCCGAGGTGGGATTACTCCCTCGCCATCCTTTCTTACCCCTATCCACTATCTTTATCTCCTCCAACTTCTTCCCCGCCTCCATCTTCCGTCCTCCTCATTCCATTGCCTCCAATGCTAGGGCCACACACCAAGATTAGCTTCCACGGGTCGGGCTAGTTTTTACTCCACCTTTCCGAAACGGCCTGCCATCCCGGTTTCCCCTTCTAACTCTTCCTCTCTTCTTACCCACACCCAACGCGATCCTGCCGCAAAAAATCTTCGCCACCGCGGCCAGACCGACGTTTGCGAAAAATTTCTCGACCTACCGTTGAACGAGTCGCTTTCTCACCTGTTTCCCGCCCTCATGACTTCTTCGTTGCTACTCGAACTTCTCGGTTGACACTCGTTAAAATTTCATATCAGAATTTTGACCATTCGGATGCTCGGTCAAAAACTCTGATAGCAAGTTGTCGAACAGCGTAAAATGAGATTCGCTTGTGAGCTTGTCAAGAGCGTGGAATGGTCAACTTGACGATAAATTTTTCACTTCTTTACATCAGTTTCTCATTAGAACTCAGAATAAGCGGAGAGTTGAGTTTTCGATGACGCTTGATCGGTCGGAAGTTCAGATAGGTTAAAGTGATCAGCAAAATGGACAATTTAACCTTGTCTCTTCATCTACTGAAGTATATCCGATTCGTCCAAAGACAGCAAGCAGTAACTGAATAATCATTGGATTCCCTGACGTACAATCTTTCTCAATATGTCGCGTAATAAAACTTTGACAAAGTGATCAATGACCAGTGATGAACACCTTTTATACAGCACGAAGTTTGCCAAGTGTCGCTGCAAAACATGGTCAAAAGCTTGTGTCGCTTAGTTGTCTCATCATAATCAATCGTTCACAACCTTCTCTCGGTTCTCGCGTATAGAAGGAGGCACAGCAAGGTGATTTTACGGGATGCAAACCGAAATTAGTTTGAACGTCAGTAGTGCACTGCTGATGACTGATGGTCCAAGATACTCTTCCCTCAATAGAACCCAATCAGTTAAATGCGAATTGGAGGTAAAGCGGTGATCGACCGACGGTGGTGTTCGGTTGTTCAGTAGCGTCCTCGGTCAGTCATCGTGACTAATGACGGTCAACTACCTCGAACACCGAGTGAAGTGCACTGCTTAACAACACTCGAATCCTATCTGCAGCGACGCGTTGGAATGTTCCGTGTTATCCTGCTGGACGGTGTTTTTTCGGAACCAAATCGCGACCATGAATACAAAGCATGCATATTACCACGATTTGGGGTCAGGTCAAGTTTGACGTCTAGTGTTCCGTCGCTTATGGTCACGAGAATTGGTCTTCGGCCTAGCAAAGTCGCCCACAAGTCCAGACTCGCGTACACCGGTATAAATCAGGATTCGATCCTCAATGTCTTTCTTTACTTCTTTTCGCTACTCCTGTCGTGCCCTAGGCGTCATTCTTCAAAGTATCAGCTGCTCTTCCATCATGTTCTTTCCTGTGTTGTTCGTCGAACAGGTGAGCGTGTCCCTGAAGGATTATTCTCCCGGGGATTTTTCGTTTTAGAATCGTTACCCAAGGGCCATAAAACTGGTACGAAAAACTGGCAAAGGTCTTGTCTGTTGTCAGCTGGTGGACGCGATTCGTGAAAGAGTCAAAGAGACAGTAAAACCTGAGCCGAGAACGAAAATTAAAGAACGATCAAAGAAGAAAACAGTCTCGGTTTTACCGCACGACGGATTCCGTGCATAAAATCGATTTCATTCATTTACTTTTGTAAAGCTCGCTTCCGTCTCTCTGTCAAAGGATGAGTGGAGCCCCAACAGACCGAATCAAAGGTTAGGATAAAAGAAAAATCTGTTTTATTCGTACGAACGATATTAAACAACTCTGCTCGGATATTTTTGGAACCGAATTTTCTCTCTTTCTCCCATCTTGCGATTCAATTCGTGAGGTGCCATTCATCCTCAGCCAAAACCGAGATAATAATACCGAGTTATCATCATTTCGATCTCTGATGTTTATCCAAGCGTGATCAAAACTCCGTGTAGAATAAGGAAGACCGAGAGAGGAAGAGGACTTTGAGGGTAAGGTGGGCAAAGTTGTCGGGGGTCGACTCTTTCGCGAGATATACATTTTGAAATTTGAGGAAATCTGGAGGCGAACTCATGGAAGTAAGCGCGGCGTGGTGAGCTTCAACTATCGCGAAGAGAGAACCCTTTCCTCGAGAGTGAGCTGCCGCGAGTAAGGCGAATGAGCGAGCAAGTGAGAGAGTGAGTGAGTTTGTGTGTCTCCAGCCATTTCTTCCGGGCGGTAGCGGAATCAACGAAGCATCAACGAGAACGGGAGTGGCCGGGGATTGGAGTTGGGAGTTGGAAGTTGGAGTTGGAGTTTGGCAGCCCGGAGGTGGAGGCAGGACGAGGATGAGGATGAGGAATACAGGGGCGTAGAGAGTATCGTGCGAAGAGAGCGAGACAAGGATTTCACCGTTAATCATTTGCGGGGCACGTACGTGGCGGGATTTAGCAAATAAATGAAATTATTACACCGAGCCGCAGTGGCAGCCGCCATAGCTCTCCGCTTCCAGAAAGAGAGCCCCGAGGCAACGTCGGGAGAGTCGTGATGAGGCCGAATGGAAGGATCATGGATACACGCGAAAACCGCAAACTTACACCCACGAGCCAAGAATATAATACAGCTTGCACACATGCCAAATTTCCACCCGGGTCATACTTGGCGGTGTTGTGTGATTGGAGCTTCGGTGATTCGACACCGCAGAACGTATTTAGGACGTTGATGAATTTTTCCGAACCACCCTCCAAATCAATTTTAAACAAGTCAAACACCAATGTCCAAATCCTTCAAGATTTTTATCTTAACTTCACGTGCACGAGAACTTTGTACTGCTGTCTACGGCTGAATGAAACGTTGGGTCGAAGGTGATAACATCTACTGGTACCAAATCCTTCAAAACCCTTTACAGCTCTTAGGATGAGTTTCCGACCATGGGTGTCTTACCTCAAAATGCTTGCCTAGGCAATCCCTACACACCTTAGTTAAAATAAACAGTCTATATATACATATATATATATGGCCAGTTCCATGCGAACTCAACCAAAGTCTGAACCTCCCGATTTTTGATTTAGTTCAAAAAATTTTCAGGCAATTGTCCCAACTCTGAAACAGTACCTTGAATTTTTTCCGACTTTTAATACAACCGATTAATTATTTACGAATATTGACAGTGATTTTGAAAAGGATCTTTTTTAAGCTTCTCAAAAGCTGTGTATTTTTTTCCAAACATTTCAAAACCAGGCCCATGATGGGACGATTTTTTTTCTATTTGTTTAAGCACTTTCGATTTTTTTTTTTTTTTTTTTTTTATCAACTAAAATATTGGTTAAACGGTCTGAAAGTACCCAAAAATTTCTGCGAACTTTTATTCTTCACTTGAAGCATTTCTGGACCGCTTTCATTGTCAAGTTGATAAAAAAAAAAAACAAGAAAAAAATTGAACGTGCTAAAAAAATAGACTAGCATCGCTCCAAATTAAAAATGGTGAGGGTCAGACTTTAGTCGGGTTTGCATGGAATTTCCCATATATTCCGAATAAGAGGAGGTATCCTATATTTAATGTTATCCTATGCATCCATTCGATGGGGATATATTACCTGGGAGTTCAATTTTTACCACCACAATTTCAATCCGCGTGGCTGTATTACTTCGTTTTTCGCAATATTTTCATCAACGGTACTGCAAAATATTTTACTAGGTTGGTATTTTTTTTTCTTGATCTATTTCGTAATGTATATATATATACACATATACATATATAATACACCCTCAATTAACACCAATGATCAAAGTCTCCCGGTCCGTTTTCATCATGTATTTTTTATACGTTTCAAAGAGAACAGATACGTGCAGAAATATCGAAAACTCTAGCCGGAACCTATGAATGTAGAAAAAGCTACGGTCACTCGTTTTTGGGGAACATCAATACCCGCAAACTGCGTGAAGAAATCGAGAAAAATCAGAACTCAAATTTCTATGCTGAAAATTTCAATATGTATGTAAATATTAGGCTAGTCCTTATTTAGGGTGTTGACGAATTTTTTTCAGGCTCACCCGCCCAATTCTCAAATTTAAATAATCGAAAAACAATTCCCCAATTTTTTCAGATTTTCGTCTCAACTCGTAACCTGTGCCTGTGAGAGGGTAGATTTCCCCATTTAAAATACACATCTTTCGGACACATTTTCAGAATACATTTTATTGCAAGAGTCATGATGTTTAAATAAATCTGTAACTGCGAGGTTTTAATGAGGATTAATACTACTATTTGAGAAAAAATTCACATCATCATATTATGCGATGACGAGGAATTTCACAGCCTTGAAATCTGACTTTTTTCCTCATTTATAGGAAGTGAAATTCGTCCATATTGCCTGGTATCATGATGTGTATTTTTTTTTTTTTTTGTGATAGTAGGACTAATGTCCACTAAAACCTCAAAGTTACAGATTTTTTTTCAACGTTATTACTCTTACAATAAAATATATACTGACGACGAGAAAAAAAAAAAAAAATGTTCGCACGTTATTTCCGTAAGAAACTTCGATCAGAAAACGGACTATCTTAGAGTTGACGTAATAATCCGAAAAAATTAGGCAATTGTTTTTGAATTGTTTGAAGTTGATTTGAGGGGTGATCCGAAGTAAATTCGTCACCAACCTAAATAACGACCACCCTAGTACCAGTACACACTTTTTCCACTGGCTCACTAATCAATCTTGAAGTGAGAGAAACTCGAATTGCAATCAGAATCGATTACATGATTTAAAAGTGTCGTAAATACCCGAAGTGATGATAAAGATTTGAAATTCTACAAATCGTGCATCGCAACATCGTTGAAATTCCGTGATTGATCGAGTAACTTGAAAATTAATTGACAAACTTTCGGTCCAATTCTTACCAGGTAGAAAACGATAGAACGACGCTGAACATGTCAGAGTTACGTGAGGATCCGACTAATGTCTGTTATGGGTGAAGAAGTATCAAGTGTATATACTTGTACACCGAGAAAATGAAGATGAAGAAAAAGAAAAAGGAAAAGACGAAGAAGAAGCAAAAGAAAAATGAGCGGCGTTGGGGGGATGAAAAGGGGGAGGGGGAGGGGGGGAAATAATTCACGGCTACAGACGATTAACTTTTTTCTTCCAATTGGTTATATTTCTTCTCTGACTGGAGGAGAACCGAACGACCGCCAAGAGTGAAGTGGAAGTGGCTCGTTCTTTATCTCGGATATGTGTATCTATATCTTAACTTCAACATCTCGAAAAAGTTGGGGAAACAAAAGGAAAGGCGAAAAAAAAAAAAAAAAAAACATATACCAAAGGATCAGAGTCCTCGGTGATCCAACATCATCACAGGCTTCTCTCTCTCTCTCTCTCTCTCTCTCTTTTGTTTTTTCATTATTTTTTTTCCTCTCTCTCTCTCTCTCTCTCTCTCTCTCTGTCTCTCTCCTTGTCTCTTATGCGGTAACTGAAAAAAGATCAGTGGTTACAATTGTTGGGAAAGAATGAAAACGAAAGGAAAACGAGATCAAAGAACGTGATTCGTATAATAGAGATATTCGTAACGCGCAACAAAACCCGGAATGAAAACTCTTGCGGTCGAATCTGCGCGACGGACGAAAAGATAAAGCATTTCGGTTTGAATTTCGCGAGTTGTAAAAAGCGGAGCTTCAGGGGAATCGAGAAGTTGGCGCAACCACCGGAAGTCGGGAATGGGAAGAGGCGTGTGTATGTGGTGCAGGGAGGTATGAGAGTTGAGAAAAAGGACTTATCTCAATTGTCTACGACGTAACTGAGGTTAACGACACTTAACGATGCGGCGGGCGAAGATTCCGCGGCTTCTTCTTGGCTCTGCATTCCGCAGTTTTCTTACTCCTTATTCCCCCTCTCCCTCTCTCTCTCTCTCTCTCTCGCTTCTCCCATTTCCTTTCATTGTGGTTAATACGAATTTAATTTCCACTTCCAGCAGCTCCCCATGGATGTATACGATATTACCCGACGAATTGCCAGGCTGACGATCATTTGGTAAAACGAACGTTGTTTAAGGGGTTTGAAAAAATTTAGAAAAAAAAAAGAAAGAAAGAAAGAACATCAACGGACGAACGAACGAACCAACGAGGGGGAGAACGTTATTTTTTTATTTTTTCTTTTTTTTTTTTCGATTCGTATTTGTTTTTTTTTTTTTTTTTTTTTTTTAACAAACTTTCGTACGTGTCGCTAAAAGCGAATTTGTTCGTGCTTTATTTTCAACCGAATCATTCGCAGCGGCAGTATACCGAGGGTGTTTAAACTTGATTTTCCGAACTGTGCAGACGCGGTACGGCTGCAAAACGCGAGCTGAATAAAATTCCTCAATTAAGTCGAAAACTGCACGTCCAGATACAAACTAGCCGTGTCACTCGTACGATCCGCATTGTATTATTATTCATTTCCCTGGAATTTAGCTTCATCAAAGTAAATTACAGTCGACTGTACGGGAAAAGTATTTTGCGCGTATACGGAATACGGAAAATACATTTCAAGCGTACGTCGACAAAAATTTTATTTCCGACAATTTTTCTTCTCTCTCTCTCTCTCTCTCTCTTTTCATTCAACAAATTAATATGGGGCTGCATTCCCGATCCTTTTTACTCTCATCCAGCGATATTTTTTCGTTGGCGTTTCTTTTTCTCTCGATTTTTTCGACTCACGGTCGTTTTTCGTTTCTTTTTAGTTTTTCTTTTTTTTTTCTCTTTTGTTTTTGTTTTTCCCACGAGAACGAGGAAGAGGATATACGTGTATAAAAGTGTAGAAAAAAGAAATTAGCTAAACAAACGTTATATCCGTACTATCATACACACGTACGCGGCACGTTGATATGACAACGAAACCTTTGTCCGTGAAATGGATTGCACGCGACATGCGATGATATCGTCAAAACGGTAAAAAGCGAGGTGAAAAGCAACGTCCTTTGTTCATTATATTATACATAATGTTGTTAGTTTTGTTCGTTTGTACGTTCGTTGCGTTTGTTTCCGCGCAGAAATGATAACAAAGGGATTACGCGGAAAAAGTGAAAAAAACCGGGAAAGAAAAAAAAAAAATAAAAAAAAGAAGAAGAACCAAAAAAGCAAACTGAAAGGTAAAAGGGGGAATAAAAAATAAAAACGATAATATTTACGCACATAATCACCATCGTCCCTTCGGAGCTGCCCCCGTTGTATACATACATTTCGAAACAGGTCCGATATTCATCAGAGTTGAAAAAAGGTGCAAAAAGGTGCAAAAACAAACTCGCAGAATCGTCGGAACGCAAGGATTAAAAATGGACTTAATGAAAAAAATATACGTTACTGACGTGGAGAAAAATTTGAAACTAAATTGACCAGAATGAAAAGAAAGAAAAAAAAAAAGGGTCGAATAAAACTTTGATATTATTACTCGATGTACGATTTTCGGTTATAACTAATTTCAGTGAATCTCTGTGCAAGCGATTGAATTTCAAACGTACATCAAGTCGCTATTTTTCAATTTCGTTGTACCTGTCCATTCGTATCTCGTGAAGTAAAAATCGTAAAAAATGTAACCGAGAGGCACTTTTTCGCTTTAATTTTTTCTCCCTTCGATAAGTGCCCGCCTGGTGTACATGCGTGATCAATTATTGGATCCAGCATAAATCTTGGGGTCAAAGAATCATCGATACCTGTATGAGAACCGACTGGCGCTCTGAATACGATCTACAGGAATTGATTTTCCACGCGTAGTTTCATCCTGTTAATTCGATATTCTTCTTGCGGGGAATAAAAAATCATCCCAACAACACCGTGGATGTCAGGGTTCGGGTATCAGCTGTGTTGAACCGCTTGTCATCGGCGAAGTTTTGTCTATGCAGACGGTCATGCGTGATAAACCAATTCCACCAATTCCTTTGTTTCATCAATGCAATGAGGCCGATACGCGCCTGCGCGCAACTTCGTGTATCAAAATTACTCTCAACGCGAGGATTTTCGTCAATTGACATACCCGAGTTGGAAAGGAGTCGAGAATCGTGCCCTTTGTGCGCTTCGAGGATTTGCGAAAGCCTCTTTACCGCCACCGCAGTCATGCAAACATCAGTTTTGAAAGAGGGAGACGAAATTTTAGAACCTAACGCACCCCTTGTGTCGATTCCCTCGCTACCGATTGATCGACGATGAGCCACGAGGTTCGTTCGAGAGATGGTTCGACCCTGAGACGCTGGATCCGTTGGAATAAAATTTACGACGCCCCGTTTGCAAAAAATGCGGTCACACGAGCGAGGACGAGAAATAGTATAAAACGTGTAAAAATTCCGGGGACAATTTGACTCGGATCGCGAAAAAGGCGAAAGAAGAAAAAAAAAAAATAGGGGGAAGAAGTACAAAAAGTCAGTCAACGCTAAGTTTTCAAAATTTCACAGACAGAAATATCATTGGTTTGAATTTTTCATGCGATTTTCAATTATAGCGTCTGGCGATTCTTTTTGAAGTTCAGGTTACGAAATTCAAAATGGTGGATCAACAATGGTGACTAAAGATCGAATAAAATTGATTTCTCAAGGCTTATCGAGTCGCGAATCAAGAAACAAAGCTCAAAATAGAAACATTCAAAACGGCGGATCCGAGAAATATCGTTAGTTTTTCATTCCGTGATTTTTAACTCGCGAATTCGAGTTTCGAATATTCGAGGTGGGATTTAAATGGCCGTTAAAACGGATTTTCTCACGTTCTGAAACAGTTGAACGGTTTGCGTCGCTTTAAAAACTGTAGTATCAGAGAATATTTTCCCGGAAAGAAAAGAACGTTCACTTTCCGCGAAGTGTTCGGTCGCGTTGTATTAAACGCGGACTCTTTGCGATTACAGTTTTGAAATATATGGACGCAATATAAAGACGGATGGGTATAAAGACGGTCAATTTCCGGTGGCAGAGAAACTCGAGGGGTGAGTCTCGACTCTGTCAACTCCATTTCTCGTGTATTTACCATGCAGGATGATCGATAATCCTCTTTGTGTATACACACTTTCGTATGGAATTGGGTTGTTTCTGCAGTCACGTTACGGAGCCACGGGTTGTCTCAAAATCGACTTTGACAACTTTCAAGGAGATGCATGCGTCACTTTATCTTTTGTAGTCTCTATTTTTCTTTGAAAGAATTAAAAAAAAAAGGAAATAAAAAAAAAAAAGAGAGACCCGGCGATCGCTCAAATAATTTTTGAACGTCGCGAGTTATCCTATTTTCACCCTCCCTTCCCCTCTGTTTTGGTTTTTTTTTTTTTTTTGAATTTTGAATTTTGAAAAAAGCAACACACCTGAAGTTATGTGACAAAATTTTTAATAACAGTATTTTAGCGCTTTTAAAAGATGGGTGGCAAAAAATACCCGGAGTATTATAAATTATTTTTATAGGTACAGCTCGCTGTTGTAAGAATATATCTATACCTAGTGTATTTTATTAAACTTTAAAGCGCGCTCCAGAGCTTCCGATATCCATGTCGCAAGACTCGTATCTCTGACTACTTAAGTTATTTTCATCGGTATGTATATGAATATAAAGCGAAAAATTAATACTATCTTATCAAACAATTTTCATCGGTTGTCTTCCTTGCAATTTTTCTCTTCTTCGGATCCTTTTATCCCATGTTCTGCTTCTTTTCTCCCCCCCCCCCCCCCCCCCTCCTATTTCATCCAATCTTGTTATTTATTATACAGGGTAAAAATTTCCCCTAACTTTTTTTTCACGGTGCATACCTACTTCGATTACGCGGTTTTTGTCGTATCTTAGTTTATGTTTTTTTCCCCCCCCCCTATTATTTATCCCATTTCTTGCACAGATTTACGCCCGGTCTACGTAACAATAATCCAAAATTCGGTAGAAGGATGAACGGAGTGAATTTATACGTTGAAAATCTTCGAAACAACTGATGGTCAACTTAGAACGTATAACAAAGAATTTTTCAAGAGCACGAGGCGTTACTTTCACTCCATATTTTATCGATAAAAATAACGTGAAATACAATTTCTTCCAATATTTCTTATTGGTTTGCAAATTTTTTGTTTACCTCCAATTTTTGTCTAAAAATTTTTATACCGAGTACAGAAATGTTTTGTAAAAAAAAATTTTTCAACACACTTACAATTAAAGCAAACGTTACAGAATATAAGAAATTTCGGGATGACAGTGAAAATATAAAAGACGCTGACACGTATCTAATTAATAAAATGGCTAATAAAATTGCTACAATCCGGTGACGTTGAGCGGTCAGTTTCACAGAAAACTCTGCTGACGGTATGCATGACGGGAAATTCAATATTTGGCTGAGAAATATTACGATCGCGTAATGGTTGATACAGCTAGTTTGCGGCAACATCGTACTATTTGCGAAGCGAAAAAGCGCACATCCGAAACGTATATTTACAACGAACGGCGATTTGTAGTAAAAAGTAAAAACAATACGGCAATTCGTGAGCGTTGTGCAAAACCGCTTGATACCGTATCGCATGAGAAGGATGAAAAATAAATGCAAACAACGACAATACCACCAGAGCTACTTTAAACTTTCAACCGTGCGAAAACTTTTTTACAATAAATCTTTTCTCTCTCTCTCTCATCCTTTGTTTTTAAATATAAATTTGTTTTTACGAACACATCTCGTAACAAGTTCGTTTATTATTTCTGTATTCTTTTACTATTTATTGTATATTATAACTCCGCTCGTTCAATTTTCCTCGGGTTATAACCTCGGTCTAGAATACATCCATGTGACGTGTAGAACTGTGTGTGGAAATATTCCAACGTGTGTAATAGGCGAAAAAGTTTTTACCCGATACGGCGAATACGTCAGAAGAGTCACGCAGCAAATTTACTTTTTTTTACAACAGATTGATGTTATCTACAGATCGAGACGCGAAAGAACCGATGATATAAAAAAAAAAAAAAATAATGGCCACTCCGAACCCTTTGAGAATGAAAGAGCTTCGATTCGACTCGTGAAAACGTCCCTGCTGGATGCTTTCAGAAGTGTAGAACCTCGCGTTATAGCATTCCAACGTTACGAGATTCTCGGCTCTAGTATCCTCTGGGTATAGTTGGAAAAATTCTAGGATTCAAACATTTCCAACGATTTACGATTCTGAAGTTCCGTCGGTTATTCAAAATTTTTAACACTTTACCACTTGGCAATTCCAAAATTTCACGATCATAAGATTCCACGATCCTGGGATTCGAGCGTTTTGAATTTCCAAGATTTGAAACTTTCAAATTTGATGATTCGAAAAATTCTTGGATTCCGAAGTATGAGAATTTGAATTACAAATATCCGTCGTCCAGTGTAATCATTCGCAAAACAATTTCTCTATTTTCACGCGATATAAACATTAAAAACGAATCTTTCACAAAGTTACCTCCGACACCAACCATACTTACACTGCAATTTGAATTTTCACTAAAATTAAGCGCATAACGAGTAAACAATCAATTCCTAAAGTACACTCGAGCGTCGAGTAGGTAAATTCTTATCTCTCAAGGATATTTCAAGTCTGTTAAAACCTGGCACCAGAAGCAGTCTTCGTCCCCTCCCCCTGCCCCTATTTTCTCCCCCTGTGCGTCAGTCAATTTCCGCACTGAGCGCAGATACGCTTTAGGGCGAATAAGAGGGCTAAAACAGGGACGTCAAGGCGGGTGGAGGAGGGGGAGGGGGGGAGAGGAGGGGGGGAACGGAAAGTGGAAAGTGGGCGAAATCGTTTGAAAAATTAATACCGTTCCCGGTGGAGATTCACCCTTGGCTATGTTATCATCGTCGTCGTCGTCATCGTCATCATCATTATTATTATTATTATTATTGTTATCATTATTGTTGTTTTTGTTATTATTATATACATATAATACATACATATACATGATATATATATATATATATATATATATATGTATATATATATTAGACCCACCCACTCGGCCGTGTTTCTGCTGGACGAAGACTTCGGCGAAGGTTTCCCGGTGCAGAGAGAGAGAGAGAGAGAGAGAGTAGGCTCAAGTGAAGACGAGGGATGACGAGGGGCGTGGGGTGGAGGGGTGAGGGTTTGAGGGGTCGCCGACGGGTCCAGCATCTGTCAAACACCGTCCAACAGGAGAGACCGAGAGAGGAAACGCCCGGCTCTTATCCGCTAATGGTTTACAAACAAACTCAGACGCACAAAGACCTTGGGAAATTATTAATTTAAGGCTTTAGAAATTGACACAGCCCAACGAGCCCGCCCCGCATACAGCCCCCTACTTATTCGTCGCCACTCGGGCCGAGGCCTTCAACCCTTTTCTACCCACCATTGGCAGACGTTTAAACAGTCGAGTGATCTCACTCTATAAAATTATTATAACCTTGTTATAAACGGGGAATTTCATGCGAATCCGACCGACGTCTCTCTGACTCTCGGAGTTTTTTTTTTTTTCGTTTTGTTTTTAAAAATTTTTCGCCAATTTTCCCAAATACGAAACGGTACCCCGATTTTTTTTTTTTTTTTTTTATAAATATTTAAAGTAATTTTGACAAGGACCTTTTTTAATATTCTCGAAAATCGTGTTTTCTATTTCAAACTTTTCAAGAACAAGACCATGACGGAACGATTTATTATCGATGTTTTATGTTTTTTTTTTTTTTTTTTTTTTATTTGAAGTTTTAACTTTTTTGATCAGATAAAGCATTTTTCAAGCGGTGTGAAATTCGCCGGAAAATTGTCGAAACATCCATTTTTCACTCGTTAGAACATTTCTAGAACGGTCTCATTACAAAGTCGATGAAAAGAAAGGTTGAATGTGCTGAGAAAAAAAATATATATATATATATATATACAAAAATCGCTGCGTAAAGAAACCGGTCTGGAAATGTTCCAAGCGAAAGATAAAAGTTTTGAGAATTTTGCGGAAATTTTCAGACCGTTTGAGCAATGTTTCAGTCGGCCAAAAAGGAAAAAAAAAAAAACAAATTTATCGCGCTGAAAATATAAATGAAACGAAACGGCTCGTTTCTGTATATAAATTAGAATAACGAACAAAAAATGTTAAATCTAAAATATCGTTTTGCAAATTGCATTCTAGTTATTTCTAAATCTTAAATTATTCCGTGGAATATGCGACGGGATTTTGAAATTGTTGAAACGTACGCATTTTTTTTTTTTTTTTTTAACACAAAAGTCGCTCAAGTCGTGGAAAGTTCATTTTCTCAATTTTGTTTTTTTTTTTTATTTCTAGTTCGCACGCAATTCGACCCGAGTTGAAAATATCGGGTGTCAACGAAGAACGATAATAAATCAGGTCCTCGTGATCGTTAACGTTAATTAGTTTAAACGAGTTTCTCGTTCGAAAAGAAAAATTTGTTTATTCACATTATCCTCGCGGGATAAGTCAAGTATACCTTTGATACACGGATATTCGTACAGCGTAATAATTCCGCATACATACATATGCATAGAAAAAGAATGAATCCCGCGGTTTGCGCGCGATGCCTATCAAATAACACACGCTAACCGCAATTTAAGCGGCCCAGCGTATACATATATACTTATATATGTATATATATATATATATATATATTGCGTTATACACAGCACGTGAAATATTATCAACCCCTCATATTTTCCAATTAAGTTAATTTTTTTTCGTGTCAAGCCGTTTGACCGTCGTTCGTTGATTTGCTTCGTCGATTAGGTAGACTCTGTTTCTATTTTCTTTATTTTTGTTTTTTTTTCAGATTCATTTACGATTCTGAACACGAGAAGTATCGCTTTGACGAAGAAAAAGAAAAAAAAAACCCGAAAAATAAGCGAATAAATTTTACTTCGCTTCGACGAATTGACTCGATGAACGCGTTCACTTTGAAATGAAATTAATGTTGACTGAAAATTACTGTATTGATTAAAAAAAAAAAAAAAATATACTTTTTGGACGAGTTTGTGATGTTTCGAACGTGTTTCGGATATCAAGTTTTTTCTTTTACCAAAATTAGAGTTTTTCTCGCATTGCGGGAATAATTCTATAAATTGAATAGCGGCGATCGATTTGTGGGAAAATTTTCACCCCGGTTTTGTACAATGTGAGAATATATCTCGTTGTCTCGAGATGAATAAAGTTGAAGCGTAATTATTGACGTTTCTTCCCTAGTCAGAAGAACCAGAATAGAGTTTATTCGCAACAACGAAGAGAAAAATTACGGTCAAATATTGTTTTATAACAGCGGTTAAATAAGCGTGCGGTGTTTAAATTAATTTACTACAAAAACTTCGTCCCCTCCCGAAACAATGACACGTTGTTAATCTTCGCACGATATTCATCATCGTCGATCATTAGATCAAAGGTAAAAAATTTTCACCGGTATCGAAGGACGTTTGACATTATTTGTACGGCTCTTTCGCGTACTTGACAATTTTTTTTTTTTTTTTTTTTTAATACAAAGTGTATGATCTCGAGAAAATCGTAAGGAACGAAAATCAAGATTGTGAACCGTGGTGTAAAAAAAAAGAAAAAAAAAAAGCGATTGGGTTAATCCTTCTAATTGAACGTCTGATCGATATTGCCACAGGATTAAAATACTTGGCAAAGTTTCAGACTGATTAAATATACTTCATCAAACATTTCTGTACGACGGTTTCTTTTTTTTTCTTATTCTTTATTGTTGATAATTCGCGATCATTGTTGTACAACAGCCGTAAGCAGCAATGCGATGATGCGAAAATTCGCACAGCGTTAGGGGAACGAAATGAAATTTTGGGAAACGCGGCGGTACGAAAATGAAATCGTTGTATGATTCGCTCAGCGAATTCTGGCCATGTCACGAATCATGGACGAGGGTTGATGTAATTCTCCTAAAATCAACCGCAGTTTCCCGGTTTTCTCTTCTCGCCCTCAGCCTCCCGCCTCTTTCTCTCTACCTCGGTCTCCTTCTTTCTCTCTTTATCCTTCGGTTTATATCTCGCTGATTCCATTGTCTCGAGAAGAAAGTTCGAACTCGTTACTTCGGCAACTTTTACCCCGCGTCATCCGAATATGAACCTTTCATTTATTTGCCAATTTACTTTTACTCCCACATATATACGTCTCATATTTTCTTCGGCATCGTAAGGTAAAGAAAAAATTCATCAATTTCGTAACGTAACTGTAACTTTATAAAATCGAAGCTCAAGTCTGCGTTCGACTGATTATACAGAGAAATCATGATAAAATAAATAACTTTTCGTTTATTACTGTCGGAGCTCGTGAAACTGAACGCACAAAAAAAAAAAAAAAAACAAAAAACATTTGATTTGTCATCGTTGCTGATATTTAGATAGTACAAGTGAAAGCAATTTTTCTTTGCAACAGTAAATGAACAAACGTAAGCGGAATGAATTTCGTCATTGAATATTATTTGTTTCCCAGCGATTTCGTACAAGTAAAATTATCAAATAGTATTGATGTTTTCTCGCCAATTGAAATTTTTCTCAATTGCGTATACGTAGTATTTGTCTGGGGGAAAAAAAAACCAAAAAACAAAGGGAAAAAAAAAACCAAAAAACAAAGGAGAAAAAAAAACGAAAAACCCCACAAATCGGATGAATTCGAATACGCTATGGTTTCCCACAACTCTGTAGAACGACGAGAATGACGGAAATAATGAAGAAGGAAAGAATCAAAAACAAGCGACAAAAATTCCAGAACAACAAAAGCCTCGAAGAGTCCGCTCGTATCAGCGCAACCGTAGAAACAACAAGTGTTGTGTAAAAAAAAAAAAAAACCTTGTAACAATTTCGCGCCAACTTTTTCACGCGTTGAATTTTAACAACTATAAGTTCAAATGTTTAGGACCCACGATTCGTCGAGCATTATTAATACGAGGCTTTGAAAGTGTGTTATTACCACGCGTCGGCTAGGTGTAACAAAACTGCGATTACAGAGGGGCAAACACCACGAAGCCCAACGATTGCCACCAAGATTTAAGCTAATGAAAAATTTCATCCCATTTTATTTGTTCCCCCCCCCCCCTCCCCCGCCGTTTTCCTCCACCTTTCCCCCCCCACACCATCAGTCTCAACTGCTCGGGGGAGCCGCGAAAGTGGGTATAACGCATTTTGCGGCACTCGCGGCGTAAAGACACCCTGCAGGACTTTAAAGATACACCTATATATATATATATATTACATTGTATATATATACAAGCCGGTAGACGGCCGTGTCTTACGTATTATACAGACGCCAGTTATTACCACCGCAACTTATTTCCCCCCCCCCCCCCCCTCTCCTTCTCTACCCGAAACGAAACTAGACGCATGAAATCTAGACGTCGTTGGGGGGGGGGGGGGGGGGGGGGACCGACATCAACAACAACGACGAGGCAAAGGAAGACAGCTTTTTTGTTTTTTTACAGCACAACTCAGCGGCAGGTTCGCCATTCTCGAGCTTTATTAAATTTTTGCTTTTATTTTATTTTTTTTTTTGTTTTTTTTTTTTTTTGTTTTCAAGTCAACTTTTTAGATTCGACAAGTCGAGAAGCGATTTTTTGACGTTGGATACAGTCGAGGTTTTTTTTTTCATTTGTTTCCAGAACGGTCGTTGCGGGGCGATTTTTTGCATTCCGAAAATTTGTCCGTCAGTCAGACAAGTTCTATGAGACGATTTTGAGAGAATTTTTGTAACAACGTAGATTACGGTGTCGATATTTTGATTCGGTTTGTTATCGAATTTTCTTACTCTCAGGGGTAGAAATGTCTGGAAGAATATAGGAAAAAGATTTCAGGCCTTTCGATCCTGAATTACGAATTTTTCAATTCGAATTAAAAATAGGATATATCCGGCACGTGGTGATTGGTCTTTTTTTTTTTTTTCTTGAAATCTCTCAAATATTTATCACATCAGGACGAGGCAAAAAAAAAAAAAAATTAAACCTCAAGTGTCAAATATATTCTAGTTTCAATTCGAACGAAAGAAATCGAAAGCTTGTTCATCGGAATTTAGAATTAGGATATAAGAGCCTGATGAATTAGGGAAATATATACGATACATATATGCCGAGATATTTCAGCCCTTGGGAAGAAAAAAGTTTAAGAATCCCACCGAAAATTGTAGGTACAAGGGCTTTTAAAATTTTTGTACAAATCCGGGCACTGAATCTTCACAATATTGTTGTCAAAATTGCTGTCGAGGTCGATAAGAATCGTTTCGAAAAATTCGTTCATTCCGAGAACAGGGGTATAAATCAAAATATGAATTTTCAATAATTCCAAGAATACTGCAAGGAGAATTTTTGAGAATTAGATCGCTCGCGTAGAGCGTATGGGAATTACATACGTTTGATTAGAGATGGCGGAGCGATTCGCGCGAGTGCACAACTGCAGATGCAGCGGATGCTAATTTGGGGAATGGGATATATATGTATATACGTGGATACGTGCGGGATGCCTGAGCTCTGCGCGAATCTGCAGGGAATCCCCGAATCATTCCGATACGCGTTTCCACCCGACTGGACAAATTTTATTCCTATTCAAGTTTTTCCTTTTTCTTCGTGCATTCGCAATTCGCTTTTTCTATTTGCGCAACTTTTTTTTTTTTTCAAATTTATTCTACTACTTTTCGGAAGTGCAGATGCACCATTTACGAATTTTCGGAACTTTGAAGCACTCGGTTATTTTCCAAACGTATCGAAGGAAAACCGTGACTGAAAAATAGTATTTGATAAAATTCCAACTAACAAGTCTCCACAAATTTAACGTAGTTCAAAAAATCCCTGCGATCTGTGAAACAAATTTTCAACGCTAAACATCTTGTTATTAATAACGTTAGAGGAGTCACAGTGTTCTGCAATTTTATTACACCGGGAAATTCAGCGTTTTGAAATAATTTTCCTATAATGTGGGGATATTTTTTTTTTTTTTATTTTTCATTTTTTTTTTTTTGTTTCAATTAATTTTTTGCCACCACTATACGTCCCCTGTACATAAACGGGAAAATGATGAAACGTGGCGATGATCGAACGAGGAAAACGGATGATTTTTAGCGACGATCCTGCGCGCTCCAGAACCTAGTGTGAAAGGATATTAAAGCTACTGCAAGGGGCGCAAGAGTGTGTAAAATGTGTGTAATCGAGCCTGCAGAGAATCCCCATGAATGAATAAAACATGGCACATGGTTATACCTGTATATACGCAAGTATACGGGTATATAAAGAAATATCACCGCGTCAATTATTCATTGCATATTACGTTGCTGTAGGTACAACTTGAGAGAAAAAATAGAAAAAGAAAAAAAAAAAAAACGTCGACAAATTTGCGAACAGATTATTTCGCTACGTAAGAGAAAGCAAAATATACTTCCTTCAAATATACTGCAGTTTTTGATAATAATCGCATGGTTTGAGAAATGACAAGTTTTATTTACTTTTTTTTTCGCCTCTCTCTCTCTCTTTCTTTCTCGCAAACGGAATCCGAGCGCGTTTCGTCCATTTGTCATAAAGTTAACTTCCTCGACGGGGGGAAATCCCCTTATAATTCGAACGCCCCGCGATTCCTTTTCAAGCCGTTAAACATCATGGATAAGCAATGTGTATGTATTATACCTATAGAGAGACGAGAGAACTAAGACGTAATACCTAACTGTTCAGGTGTGTATATATGTACATAATTACATAGAGGCGTAAGTACGTACACGGAGGAGAAAATTCTTTAGCATAAATCAAGGCCCGTAACATGGAGGATAGGCTGAAATTAGCTTTCTTTTTCCCTTAAACGAGCCAAAGACACTCTCGTTTAACTTGGAACTCCTGAGAACGATGCTGGCGGCTAGGTAAAAGCGAGGTTGCGCCACGGATCCCTATCTCGATCTGTTTCTGTATCCTTGGGCATCAGCGTTCATCGCGAATTAAATCGTTTTCCCTCTTTTTTTTTCTTTTCTTTTCTTTTCCTCCTCCTCTTTTCATTACTTTTTTTGCCATTTTCTTTTTTTTCTCGTTTTTTTTTTTTTTTCTTTTTTATTTTCTTCCTATACTTCGCGCCCGTGTTTCTCTCCCGTCGCGTCGCTCCATTTTCCCCGTTCAGCGATAGGCCGACATTACCGCGTGACGGCTTTGGCTGAAAAACTACATTCCGTCCGGTGGCCAAATTAACCTTCTTTTTTCCCTCCCCAATCTCTACCGACGTTTTGCCGCCGAGCCGGGTTATTAATAAGCCATCTATCTGGTCCCGCTGGCACTCGGTTCGAGGTTTCGGGAAACCGGCGTTACGGCCATCCTTGGCACGCTTCGTGTATTAAGATGTAATGGAACGCCATCGTTTGGCAATGTGTCAACCCGAAATCTATCCGTCTATCTATTTTTATATTTCTATCCGTCTACATGCACTACATACCTGTCTAACATTTATCTACCTTCTTCTATCTATCTATCCGTATGCCTGACACCCATCTAACTAGTTTTATCTATCTATCTGTCTGCCCGACATCTATCTAACTAGTTTTATCTATCCGTCTGTCTGTCCAACGTCTATCTACCCGCATGTCTAACACCCATCTAACTAGTTTTATCTATCTATCTCTCTGCGCGACATCTATCTAACTAGTTTTATCTATCCGCATGCCTAACACCCATTTAACTAGTTTTATCTATCTGTGTGTCTGTCCAACATCTATCTACCTAGTTTTATCTATCTATCCGTATGCCTAGCGACCATCTACCTAGTTTTACTCATCTATCTACGTGTCTAACATCTGTCTACCTAGTTTTATCTATCTGTCTGTCTGTCCAGCTGTTTATCCGCCTGCCTGCCTGCCTGTCTACCTATCCGTCTATTCATCTATCTACCTATATTTCCACATAGTTCAATATGTCACATGCGTAGTAACTGAAAATCGGCACATACCGGATGTGAGAGACAATTCAAGTTCGGGTAATTCACGGCACTTACCGAGTATCGAAATGAAAGTGATTTTTCATGGCATGCAGCGTACAGTAATATTCATTAATGCCGAATCCTTTGGGCTAACTTGTTTTCCGTCCGAAACAAAATGCGACTTTAATTCCATACGAATTATGTGACAATGTTTAACGATGCAGCTTTCGCGAGAGAATGCATTGTCACACAATTCGTATCGGACGGAAAACAAGTTAGCCCGAAGATGGAGGCATTAATGAATGTTGCTGTACTTCTGCTCAATGAGCCATTACAAGCTCCTTTTCACCTTCTGATAGGTACGAGGCTACATGATTGGAAAACCCGTGAGACCAGCTCAGAGTGAGTGGTATCAGAACAAAGAGCTGCTTTTGCGTTGACAAGGAGATATATCGAGAAAGAGCGTAGGTACTGAAGAGAAAAACACTTCTAGCTTAGTTCATTTCGAAACGGATAAGAGAAAGAAATCGAGGAAACGTATAATGGAGAAAAATTGCAAAGCTCGTTTCTTGCTTAACTCATAACAGCTGCACAGATGACTGAATAGCAACGAGACGTGATATATCGTGGAAAGAGTCATCTGCGTTTGCTGCTAGATCGGATTAGAGAACCGTGTCAACCAATTCCTTTATGGTGCAACTCACCATCTTTTTTATCGTCTACTTCGTTAACCAGAGTAGGTAAAGGATATATCAAGTTTCCGCCGCACTCGAATCGCCAATTTGAAAACGAATAGTCGGAAAGCACGCGAAGAATTATCGAATCTTGACCGAACGACATGTTGTAATAATCCTGAACTGAAACGTCCTCCACAATCTGACGATCAAGGGTTTTGATTAATCTGAAAAGGTCAGATTAGCTCGCGTTGAGTTTGAAAGGTTGGGCAATAGGATGAGGGAAAGAACGAATCAAAGTTGAGTCTTTGTAATAATCCGCGAGACAAGTTTCGGAAACAAAATCTCCAACACCCGAGAAGGGTCTTCGCGAATTTACAAGCCAACCGAAACCACCAACAGGAGGAACAAGTTGTGAAGAGTGCATGTAGAGCAAAGGCGGGTTCATTTCAATGAGAAACAACTAACAATGAATGTGTGACGTTGTAGTTTGGTACATGGAACTTGGTAAAAGTATTTGTTAATGAACTAGTAGACGAGTAGCAGCCGCGTCGTGCGATATGAATCCTGCATTGTATGTTTCCCTATTTCGGTGTGGTGAAAGGCTACGGTAGTGCAGCTGGTGACGTCCATTGTATAAAACACAACAACGCAACGGTGTAAACGATAAGGAAACATATGGCAATAGCACCCTGCTGATCATTCTCGCGGAAAATTCGCGAAGCATCCACGAGCCGAACATATCGGGAGCATTGATATGGCAGACGGAAACAAACGATATATTCATCACAAGCTCGGTGAAATGGTTAACCTCCCTCAGCCCGGATATCCGTCCGCCTTGTGTTTGCCGAATCCGTTTCATACACTGCGTGAGATGATAATCGATTTGAATTTGATCCGAGATATGGTGAGAGCTGCGAGGAACGATCATATTCGAGATTGAACGGTCGTTGAAGGAAGGTTGAAGATTTATCGGAACACTTCGTCGTCAATATTTCCTTACATACGTTTTTCGCTTTCTCAGTTCCTTTATCGCCTGCTTTCGATGTACCGATAAATGCTAAGAAAACAGTGAAGCACGAGGAGGTAGAAAACTAGGATCAGCACGAGACGTGGTCAACACCGACACGAATAGTATGTACAAATGGAGAGTTTTAAACTCAGACCAGAATTCTAACTTCTATAGACCAAAAGATGGAGTATGAAGAGAATCAGGAGGTGGTGCAATGGCGGGTAATCGTGAACCGCAAAATCGTGTCGGGTCTTACGTCGATAGAATTATGTTACACGCGACCGAATCGACCCCCCACAACCAAGGACGACATGAAAAGAGGGATTATACCACGAGCACGGTGTGTGATATTCCACAGCTGAGGGGTTGTTGCTCTTATCTGACGGTATAGGTACTCGTTCTTTACAATTCACCTTTTTTATTCTTACTACTCCATTACTTCATCTACTCCACCATCCGACTATGAAGACCGCGTGTCTTTTATGCGAAAGAGTCTTACACACGTTCTTTACGTCCAATGTAATCATCACGTGAGACTTAAACCAGCCTGGAATCGAATTTTTTCTTTTACAAAAGAAACACGCGTGCAGTGATACTCTTTTTTCAATTCGGATTTTCAAACCACTCGAGGCCTGGTTAGGACGCAAAATTTCAATGATGCGTAGTAAAAATACACGCCACTCTTTGGCGAATTTTAAAAGAATCAGAAAAATTTATACACACATACAGATTTTACAAATATACTTTTTTCGCTACACAGATCGTGACGTCGTTGACAAACCTCTAATTCCTAACAGACAGACTATCACTCCAATTCTTTCCACATATGGTAAGAAACTTCTATAGATAGTCTTGTTTAACTGGTTAACATATTTTCAACGTTACGAATCATCACATTAACCGTGATCAGCCAAAGCTTTTGCACCAAAATACAAGCTGCATGAAAATAAATAATTAATATTTGTGATATTCAAAAATTCGTAGCCTACGGTTATAATATTTCAGTGTCTGATCATGAGTCCCAAACTCTTCGAGTTCATCATATATATATATTTATCATTTAAAATGGAAAGCTCATGTATATTTCTATGTCATATATATATATATATATATATATATGTATATATGGGAATACGTTTTATACATGTGGCAGGACGATAGACGAGGCGATACCTCTACATATACTATATATATATATATATATGTACACACACCCATATAATAATAGGTGTGTACGGTAAGCGGAGAGGACAAGAAGCTATAGTCGTGGGGTGTATTCAAATGAAGGGGGGGGGTCTACATAATAAGTAGGGGGGGGGGGGGGGGGGGGAGATGAGGATGGTTGTAATACCTGATATATATATATATATATACGGTGTACACGAAGACGGAATACGGTTTCCCAAGGGCTACGGGGTATTCGGACTGAACAAGCACACGCGAAACTATGCAAATTTGTTGCATGCAGCTATACATACGTATAAGCGATGCCTTGCGATAGGACCGAGAAGGGCGGTTGGTGTCGTTTCGATAAGAATAAGAAATATATACGTATACACGCAACAGCACGCACACTGAGACATATTTATATATGTATATATATATATATTTTTCTTTTTTTTTCGCAAACTTGCAAAAGACCGTACGACCGCAGCTTTCCTGAGAGGCAAAAACAACCCACAAAGACACCCTAGAACTCCGTAAGAGAACCGCAAGGGATAAGGTCACAAAACACTCTCAGCGAACAATTTGGTCTCGAATGGCTGATGATGATAAAATCGATGAAACAGAAAGCGCTCATTTCCGCGGGCTTTGAGTACAGGTGAAATTGGCAATTGAAAGGAATCTCGTCTTTCATATTCTCGCTTTTATCAAATATGACCTGGATTTATTTTTTTTTCTTTATCTCTTTTGGTTTTTTTTTTTTTTTTTTTTTCTTTCGTTACCTTTCGGTCTTTACTCTTCATTCTTTCATCAGCTAAAGTTTCAAGATCCTCTGTTTTACAACATGCCTTTACGGTAATTACATCGACACGAACACACTTAGCCACACCGCTGCACGACATTCATACTTATAAACAGCCAACCTTGCCAACCTTTAATTACATTTCGCCGACCATTAAATTGTTAATAAACAACTCGGTACGGGGTGTCACGGAGGGTTTCGATTAAACGAAGAATGAAATAGCGGTTGTTATCGCGAAATGGGGTTTCACCGACATTGTACGTACATACTTCTAGACAAATTTCAAAATATCACCCCTTTGCAAAACGAGTCAACTTCGCAAACAGTTGGCTGCTGACAGTTCGTGAAAGCAAGAATGATAAGAAAAAAAAAAGAAAAAGAAAAAGGAAAAAAAGAAGAGAGAGAAAGAGAAGCCAGCAGCCTTGATTACGAGGTCGATATTCAGTGGCGAGAACCGTCATGGAAAACCATTTCAATGAAAGATTTTAAACCGTCCTTATTCGGTGAATATACCTCGCGTATAACCTGCACAGAACCGGCTGCTTGCCCAGGGTGTGGCTGTACGGGGTGGTAAGTGCACTGCGCACAGTGTTCGTGACAGGTACTTTTCTCACTGCACAGAACGGCAGGAGAATTGCCGCTGCGTGATTCCGTGCAGCCTCTCAGCCTTAATACTTGAGCTGAGCGGTTCATTCATTCCCGATCTTCCCTTCCTTTTCCGTCAAGCTGCGTTTTACGCTGCGGTTCTGTAACCTGCAGGCATCGTTAACGAGGCACTCTGCAGGGTTGCCAACTTTTCGCCAACCGGAAGGGGGACGCTTCCTTTCTTTGTTTCCGGGGAAATTATACCGAGAATAAACGGTCAAGCTGGGCGACGGACTGCGCGTGCGCAAAGCAATCGAACTCTATTGGTCGGCGAGATCGTCACGTGGCACAATATTTTCGGCTCTGAGACAGGGTCGCCAACTTGAATCGAAAAGGACGTGAGATTTCAAAGTCTGACAGCTGAAACTTGAGGTGGCTAGCCTGTCTGAAATGACGACAAAACTCGCGCATGCGCGGTCGAATGCTCAGTCTGCTATGTTGAACTGTTTTTCCTCACGGTATGTCAATGTGTTTGAAATAATTCACAGGTGAATCGTTTCGATGCAAGTTTTGACGCGAAACTGCGAAAAAGAGTGTTCGGAACCTAATTTCGCACTTCGCATGCATCGATCCATCCATCAATATGTTTCAACTCTCTATCCGATAAATCTGTACAGCGGGGAATGAATTTCAACGGCTGTTTGAAAAATGACACGCGTGTTTCTGTCGTAGGCACGTACTTGACGTGTATGATAATGTTCAAACCCCATTGTAATCGATTTTCCACTACACGAGATGTCGGCGTGGGTTTTCCACTTAACTCGATTCATCGTTTCGGGCTCCTGTAAGCAGCAATGTTACAAAAAAAATATTTTAATCTCGCCATTGGTTCAAACGATAAATCCGTGAACAAGAAATCCGTGAAATCGATAACCCGCAAAAGAGTAGAAGAGCCTCGAAAGCGTTCCGAAACACTTTCATCGGCCGATTGTTTCGCCCGGTGATTGATCGCCCGCAGGGATGGACAGGGTGGAATTAGATTCAATACAAGTTTTAAAACACCCATCGTAACAACAATGAGAGTTCGAAATAGTTTCACGAAGAAACAATTTTTCATCGATTACTGTACCGCAAAGAAGCGCGGGCGGAGCCTCGCGAATAAATTCAATCGTTATAAATAATATCAGGATGATAAGACAATTTTCAAAGAGATTTTCGCGGGTCGCGAATACATCGATTTGACAAATACTCAATGTGAGAACATCTCGTAATAAAATGAGGAAAAAGTATCGATTTTCGGCCGATCAACCTGATTCAAGAAACAGTGATAAATTTCTTCCGATCTTCGGTCACTCAGGTTTCGACATCGAACAAGACCTTGGCACCGAATTTTCTTCCTTCATTTGGATGATCGCTTGACGATCCCTTGCCGATTCTTCTCTCTTCACGAGCTTCCAACGACGCGACTGAGATATTCATGATCCAGAGGGTGTTGAGGAGGAGCTTGCAGGAGGAGCGCTGGCTAGGATCAGGAATATACATAAACAAGAACGCGAGGATGAGGAGAGGGTTGGGTGCTTAGATCGATGAGATAGAGCGACGTGTGGGCCAGAGGCTCGTTTGCAATTCAACGGCTCAAATTGTCGAGTTGACTCAACGTTATATTCTCCACCCATCTTCGCCGAGTTGTATTCACCATCCTCTTCTCCTCACTCGCGGGGCTTACCTTCGTCAGCAATTTGGTTCGAGTAGCGAAAATTGGAGTGGAAATAACGCAACAAATTCAGCGCGAATCTTACCTGTCGCACAAGTCTCGCAGGTGAGATTTCGAAAAGAGTCCGCGACGTGATGGTCGGACGGAGGGAAACTCTTAATTCACGTCTCCGTGACGAAGCCAAAAATTGATACTCGTATTTTTAAAACGTAACCACTTCGAAGTAATTTGAAAATTGCAAAATAATGATTTTACTAACTTCAACCTCGTAGTGTTTCTCAATTTCCAACAAATTCAAATCACTGTTTGTTGAAAGGGTTGAATTTGAAAAATGACAGTTTGTCAATGCTGTATTTTAAACACGATACGTATACTGATTCTCGGACAATGTATTCAAAAATTCGAAAACAACGAGTTTTCAATACTTGAAACATTTTTTCTCGTCATACTTGACAACTACATCGATATTCCGCCAGTCCGGCATCAGAATATATTTTTTTTTTTTCAACATTTCAGACCCAATCCAATCTTTCAGGATAAAGAATTCAAACGAATTGAAAGAAATTCTCATCGGATTCTTTGTCGAATTCAGGAAGCCCTGCACTTACCAATTTCATTTTTGACAAAAGCTTACGTACGCAGACTTTTCAAGTGTACTTTTTTGACTAACTTCTACTTGCCAAGACATTATCTCGCCAATTCTGTCAAAATGAGTATGAATTTTTAGCAGACGAATTTCTTTGACCGACATATTTTCGTCCTTATAAATCACCGAGTTCGCTTGAATTGGGAAAAAGTTTTTCGACCGAGCACGAAGCCACGAACCACTCTAATAGACGGTAACGAAAATTTACGATGCTGAAAAATTCACAGCTGATCCTTTAACAGTATATCGTGTAACAAGGAGGCAAGTTTGGTATTTTCGGGTCGAACGTAAGTTTGCAATATGAATCGTAGGTGAGCCGAAGATGAATATTGCAAATAGGCGAAGCAAAAAGACCGTTGCCTCCTTGTCGCACACGATTCTTTATACTTTATACAACAAGAGTACGCTACTAACTTATTCACGAAGCACGAAATTGAGGTTAGAGTCGCGCAATGTCAGACTTGTTCGCGACGGCGCACGCGCGTTAACTCCAAGCGCGCATGCGCATTCGCAGACTGACTCAAGCGTCACAACGAAACGAGTAGATTGTTTCAGAAAGAGGCTTAAAACACGCTTACGTTTTATAAAAGAGTTCTCCTGCAAAGAAAATCATCGTCACAGTAATAATGTTAGGTTAACTTCAGTTCAATTCCTCTCTGAGATCGTTAACTTTCGGCACGTGACAATCGGCTTTACAGTTTCCGGAATTTCCGCGTTCCTCGGTTTTCTCATCCCCCTCGCACTACCCCATATACCTACATATTGGAAATGCTCCCGGGAATTACCGGGCATTGCACCACGGGGAAAATCCACCCTGGTGGCGGATCGCGGGGTGACCGGTGACGTATAACTTGCAGTCATCGCCTTTGACCATCACCATCAGCGGTCGTGCAGAATTGCGAGGGTGCCGGGCGACCGCCGACATGTGGCGTGACCCGCACGCACGCTTAATTCGCATTACAGCCGTGGAGGGAAACGGAGAAGGGTGTTCGATCCTCGTGGGATTTTAGTTAGACGTAACGCACCCTCGGGACCATGGCGGTGCAGTTCCTCGCTTTCTTTGCTCCTTATTTTTCTTCATTCGGTTAACCACCCCCCGCCCTCCCTCCCCCCCGCCCCCTTCGACATACGTCTGTCCGAAGATTCATCTTGCGTGATAAATTTCAAGTGTTTTATATATATATATATATGTGTGTGTGTGTGTGTGAGACGTTCCACTCCAAATCGACCATCACCCCGTCGGCGATTTTTTTTTATTTTCAAGTATGACGTTGCGTGCAAAAAAAAAAAAAAATAAAAAATAAAAGATCTTTCACAGAGTTGCAGATTTTTTGAACCACGGGATTGATTTTTACTGCACCGAAATACCAATACACGAATTACTAAATTCCGTAATCAATTCTACCATTGTAAATGGAAAAAAAAAAAATGTATAGCTCCTGTTTGATCACATTTCCAACACTTTTTACAAATATGTAAATCCTGATGCAAAAAACCGCGCGCTTTAAGACAAAAATATCAAACTCTTGATAAAAGTAAGGGCTTATCGAGAAGAGCGTTTTGTTTTTCGTTAAAGATCGTGTTTACTTATTTAGGATTTGTAAGGAGCTTTCTGGTAGTAAAAATAAAACTTTTTGCGGTCGAATAACAACTTGGAAAATATTTCCCGTGATAAAGGGATGCGATTAAAATACATACGTGAAAATCGATCCGTTCAGTTTTGTCAAAAAATTAATTGAGTCTTTGTTTCTCCTAAATCGTAAAAGATCTGGAGCTTTTGAAAGTTTCATGATTTTCGTATATATAAACACGTATCACAGAAGATATCAAAATTCCAATTAAATCGAAACTTTTGGCCCCCAACAATTCACAGACAATGGGTAAATTTCCCCATAAATATATTTACCAAGGGTGAGAAAATCACCAACGACGTTTAAATTACCCGAGAAAGACTTCCTGAAAATGGATTAATAACCCTCGGAGAGTTACTGCCTTTAATGAGTCATCTTGTCGACTATATATCTTCCCTCGGCGAGGCGATATCCGATTCTGCCGATGGTTCACAGCATCGTATAGGAGGGTGGAGAAATCATGATCAACGACAGGGATGTAAATAAATTCAGATGAATCACGATTTTGGTTAGTTCTCTTAAACCACGTTTCGGTCACGATTCTTTATCTCCGTTCTCGGACGGGAAATTTGAATACCCAAGAAAAAAATAAATAAAACGGTAAAACAGAGTTTGATAACAAGTATTACAAAGTGTATCAGGGGTGCAAAGGTGATGAAATATTAAGGGAGAAAAATCCTCGGCCATTTTCTTCTTCTTATTCTTATTCTTCCTCTTTCTTCTATTCCTTCCCTTCAACCCCCAAACTCGAACATCGCGATTCATCCCGAGATTTCATAAACGTGAAAATCTTCACGCGAGCCACTCTCTCAAGTAATCCTGTATTTTCCATCCTTATCTTGACAGGGAGAGCTGTCAACTCCCTCATTCAAGAAGAGACGCCCAGCCACGCCAACCATTCAGGGAATCTAGTCGGCACTAATTGCGTCATTCCATCTCAGTCAGCTAGCTTTTCCCTCATCCCAACTTTTGCACGCATAGCGGTGTAGCGATGATATACCTTATACACCAACTCGACGTCTCCATCCGCTTCCTCTTCCTGGGTACATTGGAACGCGTTATTAAGAAAATCTTCTCTTACGACAAAAGATTCTCTTTCTTCATCCCTCTTTGCGCGTTATACTATTTTTTTTTCTTGTTTTTTTGTATTTTTTTTTTCTTATTTATTGTCACCCTCATTTCTTTACTCTCGCACAGTTATAAGAAAATTAGTTTGTTTTCAGTTCTTCCTCATCCTTTCATTTTCATTCCCTCCCTTCTCGTGTCACGCGTGTAAACAGAGGCAACGGACCGATCCGCGATAACTAACACACGTTGATAACCCGCTGATAGTGATTACGAATAGAGTAATGGATGCAAAAAAAAAAAAAAACAACAAAAAACGGCATATATTTTTTCTACTACTCTACAAGCTTGCGAAAAAGCATGTATATTTTTTTTCTCTCTCTTTGTTTTCTACAGGGATTTTTTATTTTTTTTTATTATTTTGTAAAACTCGCTACTCATTGTGATACAAAATATAGTTTCAGTCACCTATTCATAGAAACTTTTCTCGGTATATTAGGAAGGATTGTAGCGCTATCCATCATTTTACGTCCGATTCGGCAGTTTCGTTATTTTTCTTTGTTTTTGATTTTGTTTGTTTTATTTTGTTTTTTTACTAGACTGTACGCGTGACATGCATCGGGTAAAAGCAATCGAGGTATCATAAATCACATACATTTATCACGTGACATTTGCGATACTGCAACTTTCGCGGGAATTTGGGTGAAAAATTTTTTTTTACAGCCTGACCGCACGTCCAGCCATTAAGGTGGAGTTCAAGATGTAGAAATATTTGAAAAAAAGGACATTTCACAAAGTCGAATTATGAATTGACGAATAATCTATTTTTAAAGAATTTTCAGAACGCTGAAGGTTGAAGTACAGAAAAGTTAAATCTAGAAAGGTACAAAATACAGAAAGCCGTAAGATAGAATCTTCGTTATTAGATAAAAATATATCAGATTTCTTCAGATTTTCCACGTCGATTTTTTTATACAACCTTTTTACACTATGAGTTATATATATATTGTATATATATATTATATCTGGATTTTTTAATGCGTTTCGAAAAAAACTGTTTATCGAAAAATATTTAACAAACGAGTCTGTAGTAGAAAATTGTCTCTGTGGAACTGATTTCTGTAGAATTTCACCCTATTCTTGAAAGCTAGAAAACTGAAAACATAGAAAGGTCAAAATAGAAAAATTCATAATACAAAACCGTCCGAATGAACAATTTGAACGAACAATCGATTCTACACTTTGACTTTGGTATACTTGAATTACCCACGTTCGAAAAAAATTTCGTCAAACAATTTTTCGCGTCTTTTGAATATACGATATTGCAACCCTTCCATCTCCAAATCCTTTCAAATTTTTCACCTCTACCGTGCTTTGATAAAAATGAGAAAGAATATCGCTCCGGCAATACCGTAGGTACAAAGGTTGGTTAGAATAAGCGCGGTGTAAAAATAGTCCGGAGGGGTAAAAATTTTGTCGAGCAAAGAGTTTTAATGACAAGTTTAATACCGGTGGTACCTGACCACCCACCCCCGCCCCTCGCCGCCGCCCCCGCCAAAGCCTCGAAACCAACTCCTGCGCACCTGAGCATTACGCGCTCCAGTTGCCGGTAATTGGGAAAAATTGCTTTGCGGGAGGCACACCGACACGTTAGGAAGAGATGTAAATTACTAGGAACCCTTCGTTAAGGCGTCCCCCCCCCTCCCCCCCCCCTCTAACCCCCTCGCCGCCCCATCTCGCATCAAAAACATTCCGGATGTTGGGGCGATTCGATGCCGTGCTGCAACCGCGGGCATAAAAGCCGTTAATTAAATCGTCCTGCCGATGTATCCTGTGTAGAAAAGCCGCACGGATGATCGGATTGAGCAAAAACCACCGAGCGGTGGAAATTTCAGGATACGGTGATGATCGATCACGTGAATTTTTGTCAATAGGTTCCGTTCAAACAATCGCTAGATAGAGCCGTAGAAGCGTGCATAACGATCGAATAACACGTCTCAACGAAAAGAGTGATAAAAAAAATATGTTTGATTTAAATAAATAATATTTGATTCCGTACATCGAACAGTAGCCAAAATCTTTATTCACTACTTATAAAGTTTGCTTTTGTCTGATGACATTGTGATCAAACTAAATTGTTTACACGCATGCGATTACGATTTTCTCGTAATACCAACGACATTCAAATCGCTACTGTTTGTAACGACACTAATTTCAGTGAAAGAATTTTTCCATTAACAATTAGAGAATGAAATTTTTTCTCCAGTATGGTTGCCAAAACGCCAGACGGAAAAAAGTGAGAGGGAGAGAGAGAGAGAGAGAGACGGGGCGTGCTACACCCTTCGAAAGAAAAAAAAAAAGGACAAAAATAAGGGGAAAAAGGAAGAGGGCGCGACCACCTCGTGTCGAAAGCGAAACCAGCGAACGAACGAAAGAAGGAACGCTGAGAAGGAGGAAATGGTGATAAACTGCGGTAAAATAATGCGTGTCTGGGAAAAATGATGAGAAATCGGGTCTTCTCCGGTGTATAAGAAAGAAGAAAAACCAGAGTTTTGCACCCGGGAAGGACGCGTCTACTTGCAGGTTCTTCTTTCACCCCCCCCCCCCCCCCCACCCTTCACGTCGCATTTTCTCCCCCTATATTTCCCGACCTACCGAACTTTGTCGTATAGAAAAGATCCCGTCAGCCGGAACACATTGATGACTTTGTTAAGAGGATCTTTCTTTCCTCTCCCTTATTCCTTGCGTTTTTCTCCTTCCTCCCTATTTTTCGTATTCCCTATAAGTTGGCTTACACTCGGCTCTACCGTATTCGGCCTTTTAATTTGGGATGAGGCATCATATTTTTTTTTTTTTTTTTTTTTTCCATTTCAGTCGTGGCTTTTTCTCCTCTCTTTGCGGTTTTTTTCCTTTTCCTTGTTCTCCTTCTTCTTTTTTTAATCTTCTCCTTCGTTTCCCATCATCCGAAATCATTTCCTACTCGATATAGATATCGAGTACCGCACTTTTATTTATTTATTTTTTTTGCTTTAATATTTATTCTATATCCCTCAATGCACAATTATAGATTGTCAATCGATACGTGAGGAGATTATTTTATTCACCAGAGATCCGCACGATTGTGAAACAGGTTTAACCGTGGGATTTTTCTTACCCATACCGATTCATCCAAAATTAATAATCCCGTGATGATTTTATTACAAGATATTTACTATCTATTTAATGAGCTGATAAATAGTTAAATCATCGACTGTGTTTCGTAATGAAAATTAATAAAAAGCTTCAATTTTCAACCAAGCAACCTCTTCCTCAAAAGAAAAGGGTTGGGAAAAAACGAGCGTAAAACTTATCCATGAGTGTTCCCCATATTCGGGGTAAAAAATCGCTCACTTAACTAGCGTCCGCGAATAATTTACCAGTAATAATTGCGAAACCCGTAAACCCGTGAAGCGATAACGACTTCGGTGTGACGTTATGGCCATGTGGAAATGACTCGAGGCGTTTGCTGCCACGCACACACAAGTTTGTCCAGAAGTACGTCACCGTACAAGGAATTCAACCTATCCACGGCTAGAATTCACGTGCGAGAAAGCCCGATAGATCGGTCCATCAATCAATCGCTTGGGACGAAGTTTTTTCTTCCAGAAGTAATTTGAATTTGAATTTGAATTTGAATTTGAATTCGAATTTATGCAGAGAGATAGAGAGAGAATTGCCCGACGTGAATGTGCCGCTGGGAACAATTTCAGCGATCTGGTTTCGAAAACCTTCGAGCTGAAATCGCTCTTCGTTGTGCAATGATTCAAATCATTGGGTTCTATTCTACCGCTTCTGCTTCTTCTTCTTATTCTTCTTGGGTAGTTGATTTCTAACCTCAATTTTTACTGTGCGAAAAAAGAGTTGTAAAATCAGCGATGATAATTGGGGTTATTAGTTGGCAAAAGAGTATGGTACCAGATGCAAAGCTTGAATCGCATTGCGAGAAGTAACTAAGGTCAAATCATCGATAAGAATAGTGAAAATCAATCACATGAATACGGTCAAATGTTTCACCAACATTTGAATTGTTAAATTTTCGACATCGCTTCTCTTGAGGTGTGAGCGTAAAACCGAAATTTCGGGTAGTGACTGTAGACTCGTAAGTGGTAAGATTTGTGACGAAGGGAAGTGTAGTAAAGAAATTGAAAACTGCGGAACGGATGATGCAGAATCAAGTGTAAAGGGGTTCCAATATATAAAAGCAGACGGGAAGAGATCGAATAGAGTGAAATATTCGAGCGTCAGGAAGGCTTGGAAGGTCAGTGATTTTGAATGGTGGAACCCCCGTAACGTCTCAGGGGTTGCCTTACCAAACACCGTGACTGTGACAGAAGATGGGGGGGCAGGGTCACCAAGGGATGAAATCGATTTTCTGCCCAGCTATCTCTACCCCCTCATCCTCGTCCTCGTCCTCATCCTCATCCTCATCCTCCTCTCTTCGGGAGAAGAGGACTTTATCCGCTTATCGCGGTCAACGACGGGCCATCTTTGGGAGGCTGGTAAATCAAAGGACCTGCCTCTCCTCCTTTTCGCCCCAGCTCGGCCCATAGAGAGCGAGAGGAAGAAGATGTTCCAAGTGGCCCTACCGGGAAGCCAGAACAATTAACTCCCTCGCACGGCACTCCTAACTTACGAGTGAAGAAGGACCCTTTCCGACTCGAGCCACGTACCCGCGAATCTATTTTCCCCGACTATCCACGTATTCTCCTTCTTCTTACACTTCTTCGTCTCTCCCCGGTTCCTTTTCTCAAACCTCAATTCGGCAACCCTTTCCCTTTACGCCTCCTCTCCTCACCTAGCCACCATTATAACAGAGAATCACCAACCGTTTCGGAATCCTTTCATTATTCCAACCGGGTTAGGTGACGTTCTTCGTATCCCGATTAGCTGATAGACACGTACATACACCGAACTAGAAGAACTGTTCAACCGAACGATGAGGCTAGTTTCCACCTTGCACCACTTTCAAGACATGCCAAGGTCCCAAACTCTTCACGAAACGATCGTCAAACCTCTTTTCTGTTTTTTCAACTACCTCAAATCTGACCAAATGGTTCCATGAGTTTATCACCGATTCTCCGAGTACACAAATTATATTCTCTCTATGATAGTCGGCTTCCTTTTCATGGGAGTTGGAAAGCCACGGATATTGGTTCAATCAATTCCGATCACCAGACAAATGCGGGTGCAACATTTGCGGTCACTGGACGATTCTTGCCCACCTCGTTATATAATTTTGTGATCATTTACTGGACTTTCAATCTCTTCAATTACTCATAACACGACTAAAATTCGACTTGGAGCAAGTGTTGACCAGATTCATTCAATACCTGCTAAACTTCGTTGTTCGAGAACTAATGTTTACGTAGACATCAAAGCACCTCTGCACCATTTGTGGCCATGAGCTTCGAGATGACGCTCAATGAATAAAGCAATAGCTGAATAAAACGATGACCAAAACTGGCACTGAGGTGGTCAAACCGGTAATCTACCTTACAAATCTGATTGACGGTTTAATATTTATAAAGTATCCGAAGAGGCATGTCTCTTTGAAATACCAGACTTGGTAGCAAATCGATCGAAAATCCGATACTGCGTGACACCAGAATGTCAATGACCGTGAATACTCCCAAAGATTTCGATGATTACAGAAGCAAGCGTTTACCGCTGCCTTCGATGTTCAGTGAGGAGAGGATGAACATGGAAAAAGTCTCCCCGTGATTTCGTTTCACGTGAGTGTGGATATCGATGTGTAGCTATGAAAAGGCCGCGAAGGGGGGAGACGAATGTGTGGACGGAGGGTTTACCGCGAGAGGCGCAAAACTGTCCGAACGATATGCAAAACAGGTATTAGGGGGGTTCAAAAGAGCGTGAAAATGTCAAAATTGAAAAATGAAAACCCTGGCTACATGCATTTTCCATGAATCGACACAGCCCAATTAACGTTTGTCACGGTTAGCCGGAGTCGGCGAGAGGATACCATGTATCTACGTACATACAGTGTACCTATGCAAGTGTATACAGCCAGCTGTACACGCCCTGTTGCACACGGTTTAAATCAACCCATCAACGGGTTAGTAATTTTTACCATTTGAGGGTTGACATGTGAGTACGAGCGTAGGTTTCAATTTGAAGCCCCCGAAAATTGGTCTTACCTACTCGGACGTAAACTCGCAGCACATTTGCTAATCAATCCAACCACTCTCTGCACGATAAACATCACGCAACCAGGACCATACAGAGTTGTTGGAATCCGATCAATGATGTTACGAAACGCATCATCGACATGGGTTTGGCGCTTATGGCATCGCAAAATCTCCCTTCGTCCGTTGTGTAACAAAATCGTTTCAAGCATATCCCGCTAGGTGAATCCGCATGACGTAAATCATTATCACGGTGTTGGACGAGGTAGATATAATGAGTAAGACTACGGACGTTAACTCAGGGAACACTAACCCCAAACAAAATCTCTCTCTCGGCTTGTGAAATTCACCTCAACGCTACAAGCGTACCGGACTCCAAGGTGAAATTAGATACCTACAGTTTCGCAGTTTCGCATCGTGCACATTGCAAGCTCCGGAGATGGGCGGGTGCAATGCACGGTTCCATCTGAGACGGCAGTATCGTGATAGCGAACTATTCTCGTGGTCTAATCGCACTTGGCCAGATTCTCGGACTCGATATGTACACCTTCGCTCTCCTTCAGTACTGCATGGATACCTATAACTGGAAACTTCAACTGCTCGCGATCATGAATATGACGAAAACGGATATACACCAAACACACATTTCCCAACTGCAATGATGTTTGCACGCTTGTTCGAAGGTGTACAACTCGAGCCTGATAATTATCTACTCATAATCGTCAAAGTTCTTCAGTGCCGGGTATCAAAACTTACTGGTATATATAAACGCGAGGGTGTTTCGAATGATCTCCGACGTATCTTAATTCTCGAATATTCGCCAAAATGATTCGTTATGAAAGACAACGTTATCGCTAGTTTTTCCTAATATGTGGTGAGTTCCATGCGAACCTGACCAACGTCTGACCCTAACCTTTTCGATTTTGTTTAAAAAAATTTCCGCACCTATCCCAACTCTGAAACAAACCTTTTTCTTCGACTGCTCAATCTATTTATATAAAAATTAACGAGTTTTTAATATATAAATAGGTGGCGTACGAGTGGTTTCAACAAATTTGTGTATTTCATATAGTTTAACAGCAGTTCGTTTGTTTTCTAAACACTTTCTTTCTTTGAGTTGGATTGCAACGCACGCCGGGAACGAAGTCGCGGGCAACGGCTAGTTATTTATTAATATTTAAAGTGACTTTGAAAAGAACCTTTTTTAAAATTCTCAGAAACTGTATTTTCTATTCCAAACATTTCAGAATCATTTTTTTCCCATTTTTTTTTTTTGTTTTAGTATTTTCAATTTTTTTAGTCAACTCAAAAATCGTTTAAACGGTCTGAAAATTCCCAAAAAATTCTCAAAACTTCTATTTTTCACTTAGAACATTTCTAGACCGCTTCAATTACGGAGCGATTTTTGTAAACTTCACGATGAAACCGGTCTCGAAATGTTGTAATTAATAAAATAGAACTATTTAGAATTCTTTGGGAATCGGTCCGGCCTTGGATATCTTGTAAAAGAAAACCTAGTTTTTGACAAGTTTTCGAAAATCTTAAAAAAAACTTTCTTTTCAAAATCACTATCAAAATATTTATAAATAATCAATCGGTTGGTTAGAAGAAAATCTGAAAAAATTCAGAATACCGTTTCAGAGTTGGGACAATTGCCGAGAAAATTTTGAAAAAAATCAAAAATCCTGAGGGTCAGACTTTGGTTAGGTTTCTATGGCATTCCCCATGTAAAAGCGTGCCGATCCATTCGGCGATTCGGACATTGGCAAATAAAATAGGTACAACTGAATATGTGCGTGTGCGTGTGTGTGTATAATGCTATATGGGAATGGATCGATCGATGTGCACACATTCTATTCATGATTGTGCCACTCTCTCTCTCTCTCTCTCTCGAAAGCTCTGCACATAGTATCGCAGGATATCCACGGATGTCGGACTTGAGCAAACCCGCGAATCATACCGAATAGGTATATTGTTAATATCGAACTCAGTTCGCTGCGGGCGAAAAGAAGAAAAGTGGAGCGGAGCGAAGAGCGCGGCTTGTTTTTTATTTTATTTTATTTTTATTTTTACTTTTTGTAATGTTTTTTCTCCGTGTTTTTCCCCTGCTCCTTTTTTTTTTTTTTTTTTCAATCTTCACGGGAATGTATACAAATGATTGTCCATTGTTTCGTTGCAATTTGTTTCAATTTGTGTTCGGCTTGTTTGTTAAACGGACGGAAAATAACGCTTTTCAAAGTGTTTTTAAGCGCTACACAACGGATGCGCAGATTCACATTCGTATTCGGATGAAATTATTTTACCAGATATAAAATTGCACCTGCGGAGATTTTTCTATCGTGTACTACTTGATTTGATTTCACTCTATTCTTCGGCAGTGGGTATAGCAATGAATAGAAACTTATTCACAATACCGTCTTGACCTGCTTTTTCCGATGCTCGATGGCTTATTGAAAACTTCAAACGAGCCACTTAAGGACTAATACTTTACACCCGGGGCAAAGATTTGAACCCATTTTGTAACGTCATTAATATTAGCAGAGACGTGTTGGAAAAATCGACCACGAGTTGTGACATAATTAAAGGTGCGCTTTAAATGCCACATTGAAAATTTTAATACTCGAATTTAAAAAAACAATTTTTTTTTTTTTAATTCCCGCCTTCATTCACATCCGAAACAATCGTTGTTCTAGTTTTTTTTGAAAATAAGTATTCCAATCAGTTACCCGAAAACGAATCACATCACATTTTAAGCAAATGAGCGAGCGGGACGGAAAAAAAAATCTATAAAAATAACTAGTATTAAAGCCTTACGAAGTTGAAAATAACCGACAGCTTTGTCGTTTGAAAAAAAAAGATACTTTCCTTGGATTAAAACTTGCATGGTCCGCTATTAACATGCCTGTATAATATACCTATCCATAGTTCGAGCACGTTATACGTATAGCCGTTTGAAAATATTAAATTTCAAAATGAACTCTTTGATCGCACGTTGAAGAAATAAAACAGCACAAATTAAAACCAAGTCAAGTTTCCGTTGAGCAATTATTATTATTTTTTCTTCATTTTTTGCACAAGCGTCGCGTTGCAGGTTTTTGTTGAAAATTACCGCGTACCGTCCGCGTTAAAAGTAAATGAATTATTCTCGACAATTCCATTCTTCGTTATCGATCGGTCGCATAAAACTTGGTTAAATAAATACCATTAAAAAGGCACCGGTGTTTAGTTTAATTCTTCCAACTTAGATCCGTTGAAAAACTGGAAAATGGAAGAAGCATCAGCGTTCTAAACGGGTAAATTGAATTTCAAAAATGCAGGGGAAAAAAAATTGTCAGCGTTAAGTAACCGCACAAGGTTTAATGCGATAAACAAGGTTTAATATCGGTAATTTAAGAAAGGCCTTGTCTCGCAAGTTTACAAAAGTTTTACCGTTTTTTTGCTTCAGGTTCGCTCTGAAAGTATACTCAAATAACGTTCACAATATTCCGCTAATCTTATATTCCGGATTTAAACCAGTGACCTGGATTGTGGGGTATGTTAAACATACGATTTAATGCAAAGCTATTTGATTTATTCATTTATTTATCAGCTTTTAGTGTCCAACTAAAATGACCCAGTTTTCGACCGCAGAGTTCGATCTATGTATGAATTATGCCAACCGATTCGCGTTACGAACACGCGTAAATAATCGTGTGCCGGAGAACGGTGAAGAAAAGTTTCAACCATGTAATTCCAACTTCTGAATTTAACAAATAATTCCAACGCAATCGACTCGATTTAAGTTACTCCACCGTTTACAAATTGGCTTTCCGAGGCAACAAGCCAATCCAATTACCGTGACCATTACCTGACACAAATTATCCGTCGAATACGTGTGAAATGTGAATCGATCTGCCGCAGGTGATGCAGGGTACGAAAAAAAATTGGCAAAATTAGGAAATATCATATTACGGTTCCTTGAATCCGATTTTCTCGCTCGTTGCTTCTTATTTTTCTTTTTCTTTTAAATTGTAATTTCAAGTCGAGGCGTGGCCTTCTCGCACCTGAGTCAAGCAGCGAGGTTTCCCACGTCGAAGGTTCGGCACAAACGTATATTCGAGGCGCCCGGACCCAGGGTTAAGGATGTACGGGGCGTACAGTCGGGTGAAAAAATTCCAGGAAAGAAAAACATGACGAAACAAAAGATCGGTACAAGTCTTACTTGAGTTAATCCGGTTTTGCGATGCTGAAAAAAAAGTCTTAAGCCCGGAATTTCAAATTTCAACATCCGTCATTTTCCGACCCATTTTCCCTTATAACTCCGGAACTTCGAAACCGATTTTCATTCTTTTTTTTTTTTTGTGGATAGCTACAGCGTCTGGTCAAGTGTTAGACTATGTTTCGTTAAAACCAGACCAACAGTTTTCGAGATATAATGATATTTATAAACCAAGTGGGAATGGGATAGCACACTGATTAAATTCCTACAGTTAGAGAAAAGTTGTTTTCGAAAGTTTTCTCTACACATATCGATAGCATACGGCTGTGTCCAACAGTTTTTCTACAATAATGATTTTGAAAATATTCACAATCGGAGCGGCAACGGTCTACCGGTTGAGAATAAAACAATTCATCGTTCGTCAAAACAGGTACGAACGACACGAATTTTTCAACAAAGACAAAAAATAAAGACGGCAATACAGCCTTGTTTAACTAAAAAAGTAGAGTAAACCTCAGAAACTGATTTTGCGTTGCAATAACCGAAAAAAGTGTCGACAATAGCGCAAAATGTTTACGCGCACCTCGTTTGTCGCAATACCAACGATATTCAAACTGTTTTTTTTAACGATACCTGATTACTGAATTTTTCTAGTTACTGTAACAAATGAAATTTTTTCTCACTGTACGCTGATTTTACTCGACGTAGTTTGATTACACCCTTTGAACCATTGTTCGGTCATGTTTTTGTTCGGGCATATTTTCGAGCTGACTGTAGGTCGGATAGATCCTTAAATGTAGCAGAGAGCAGCAGGCGGCGGTCCTGAAGGATCGACCACGCCCCCCTATCGGTGGACCAACTTCGCGCTGAGGCTCTCGACTTTTCTCTCTGACTGGCCTCCCGGATTTCGACCCTTCAAAGGTCGCCACCCGCCACGTCCGTTCGTCCGCTCGTGGGACACTCTGATCAATTATGCGACTGCAGGTTCGGATACCGGAGTGTCGGGTCCGGGGCCTAATTAAACGATTAATTAAAATACCTTAAGCTTACCCCCCCCCACATTCGACGACCCACTCGACACGAGTTACGCCTGCATCTCTTGATACACGAGCCACTCGCGTAGTCTTTCAAGTAATCCGTTTAACGTGCGCCCTTCGCCTTTCCCTTTTTCTTTTAAATACGTACTAACGTGTGTAAAGATAAATTAATTGCGCACACAGATAGGTCAGGCGGGAAACAGACGAATTCGAACACGGTTCCATACTTTCAATTTATTCGGGTTCAATTAGAGGTTTAATTAGAGATCAGAAGTTTTGTAGGTACGGTTTCAAATCTGAATTCAAGTGAATACAAAATTGTGTGCTCTCCTTCGCTCAAATATCCATTCAATTCAAACTGAACGGATTGTAAAAAATATTTTCCCAGAGATTCTTTTCACCGAAATTGGCTTATAAAATTTCGAATGAACGCAGATGCATCTCCTGTTTCGTGTTTCACTGATCCTATAAATTATCTCTTAAAACAGTTTTCAACTCGACATGCGAGATTTGAAAAATCGACAACGAAAAGTGAGAAAAAGTACCAAATGGATAGTAGAAGGAGGGTAAAAAATTGTGTTTCCAGCAAATTGAAGTCACCGGAACCGCGGAGCAGCGTCTCGCAGCGAATGGCACAACGCCCCACGAACCCTGGCGTTCGAATTTCAAAAAGCAACGAAGCAGGTGTGGAAACCCCGTCTCGTTGTATAGTTTACGATCGTAACAGAAGGGCGTTGTTCACCGTACCATTTTCACACAATTTTTCCGCACTTCTTTATCACCGATAACAATATCGTAACGTCGGAGGAATATTTATTCCGCACGAACCGCAATTTCGTTTTTATACCGGCGCTGTTTTGCACGACCGAGTGACCATAGACGTAAACAGAAAGTCGGAAGAACGGGGATATAAGAAAAGAATCCGCGGGAAAATAATTCGGTACGCTGGTATGTACCTTGAGAAGTGGTAGAAAAGTTTGTGCATAAACTTTGCAGCAAGGATGAATTGGTGTCACTCACCTTTTGCCGCCGATGTGTGAGAGCCGGGTAGACAGACGACCCCGAAGAGGAGGAGAGAAGCGATGATTGGCATCGACATTTTCAAGGTTTTGGATCAAGAGCCCCGCTCGACAAGTTTTGTACCGTACTCACAAGCCGAACTATAACCGAGTTTCGGACTCGTTCGTAAATGGTTTCGAAATCCGCTCCGACGTTTGATTAAAATCCCGTGACCGCGGATATTCACTTATGCATAAGTATACAGAGCCGCACCTTCCCTCCTTTCGTCGAAACCTGCACGCACATAGGAACCAAGAAAAGAAAAACAAAAAATATTTACACTTCACAGTTGAATAATGTCACAGGATCAGCAACACTTTTGGTAATCGGTTTAGTCGTACCGTTCACAACACGTATTTCAAGCTCAATTATACACATCGCGACGAGCCTCGTCGGCGAGTTTGTTTGTTTTCATTTGTTTTTATATCCTCACCGGTAACGTACCGATCGAAAATTCCGTGATTACGAAGTGCAGGCAGCTTGGGCGATAATTCACTTGAGAACAACACAGCGTAGCGGCGTCAGCGTCGGTGTTGGAAAAAAAGATGAAACAAGCAAGAAACAAGAAAGAATCTCGCGGCATAGACGCGGCGAGTATAACCGAGAGGCGCAACCTCGCTCGCCGAAAATCACTCCGCGGTGTCAGCGACGACGTTACGTGTCAGCGGCAAGACGAGCGCGCGGGGCGATAATCGCTCGACGCGCGTCGCGACGCGGGACTTGAAATGCGGACGCGTAGGGCCGCGATTCGGACTTTGCAGGGGTGGGCGGGTCCCGTGTCTCTCTCTCACTCTCTCTCTCTCTCTCTCTCTCTCGATAGAGAAGGAGAGGGAAACGCAGCTCGGTGAGGTGTTATCGCGTCGAGGCACCCGGCACTACTGAAGGCTGCCGCCTGACGGCGGTACGCAAGAGTGGGCGTACCTCGCGACCTCGACGTAGAAGCCCGCGCAACGGCCCGGACGGGACGCTGTGACTGCTGCCCGCGACTTTCGGGGATGACGAGGAAATGTACACAGGGTGCAGCGCGTCGAAACAACCCAGCGGCAAACCCTTGCCGCATCTCTTGGAAACCGTAGACGATACGACTCTTCGTACTTCGTTGATATACATATCGCCCTGCGGCCCCGGCTTGTTTACGCTTTTATTTTCGCCCGTCGTGTCCCATTGTTTTGATTTTTGATCACAGTTCGTCTCTCAAGGTGATCCACGAGAAACTGTGCAGCTTCTAGTATCTTCACACCCGGGCAGTTTGATGGTTGTAAAGGTGTCTGCTATTCAGGTGTACCGAAAAACTAACTTTTGGTTCGTATATTTATTTCGGTCGTTATCAAATGACGACTTACAAAATTATACGCTTTTTGAAATAGCCAGGGACTAGTGCTGTGTCTGTGATTAATCATTTTTTTTTTTTTTTGTCGATTAATCGATTGATCGAATGATTGAAGTTTTTGATTGATCGTTTTTTCGATTAATTGATTAACAGACGGATTCGATTTGTATATCGATTTACCTGCAAAATTATTATGGGGCAACTTTGATTAATCAAAATCGTTTCAAAATCGGAAAAACCACTAACCGAAATCGGCGATTAATCGATTAATGGAAAAAACAATTAATCGAAGCTTTACTGTCACACGGTATTCTATTCAACCGTTCTGATAACCTGCTTCAACTTTGTTTGATATGGAAAATAAAAACGAATGATTTAAATTGTTCTTCTCTGTAAACCAGTGAAATAATAAACAATTTAAAATTCATGAATATTTTCTATCGGTACTGCTAGTTTATTCATTTAATGCACGTCGCCGATTCTTAATTATGTTGCCCGTTTAATACGCTGTGGTAACTTTCGTTTCAAAAGTTACATTTATCGGAAATTTTCTCGCAGCCTGTTCGGCTTTTCATATTTGCATGATTTGTAGCCGTTCGATATGCTGGTAGATAATTCGAAGCCACATTTCACCCAGTTTTTGAACATTTCGTACGATTTTTGGCTCGTTATATTACTCACTCAATACAGATATAATACAGCGTGTTTGTATTTTACCGACGGTAAACAAGAATTGTTTCACTCCTAGCTGTGAATTTTTTTCACAATCTATTCTCCCGGGCTTGCGATAAAAGGAATTTCTAAATTGTGTTTTGGTCGATGAAATATTGCATACATTTGCTTGAACTTTTGCCAAACGTGAATAATGAAAATAAAGAAATTCTTTGATTATCACAATTTGCAACGCGTGCATGAAGGAAGATAGCACATTCGAATATTCTCCCCACATAATTATTACACACAAGTGTCGCAGCTAAACAAGAAACTATAATAACTCTCAAGCGTTGAAACTCGAGGACGACAATCAGAGAGCGTGAAATTTTATCTTGCAACGTCGGTAATTTCGAATTGTCAGTTGCAGGTGAGAAACTTTCGAACGGAACAAATCACTGGGGTGTATTCGGTGCAAACATACCGAGATACACGAGGAGTTAATTTATTCCATGCATCAGTTATGTCGTGCAGTTGGTTATAACAGTGAGCGTGCATGCAGGTGGGTGGGTATAATTGTACATCAAGTATCAGGTAGGTACATGATACCTGCATTATACCGCGTAACTTGCTTCCTTCCGTCCATCCCCTTGTATCCTTTGTTTTCCTAAATTTTCCCGCGAAGCGGTTGTCCAGCAATCGCTAGAAGAATCTAGTCGACTGAAAGGCCGCAGCACTTCCAGACATAATATGGATACGGAGCGACCGACCCGTGTATAAAGTTGAAAGGCTTGCCAATTCGGTTAAATATCTCGGCGTATAATAAAAGTGGCGACTAAAAAACAGCGTAAACAAAGAGAACAAAAATTTAAACAAAAAAAAAAAAAAAGAAAAATGGTGTTCGTTCACCGCTTTTATGGAACTGTAGATTCTGCTTTTTCTCTGATAATTTATTGGCCGTACGACGAATCAAATATCGCGTACTCGATCTGAGATTTTTACTACTTTCGAAACGATCAACTTTCCTGTTCCGTCTGCGCAGAGATTGACGGTATACACTTTTCATATACGTACATAGAAGTTCACGATAAAAGTTTCCAAACGATTTAAAACCCATCAGGGAAACGAGCCACGTACGCGAAAAGTGACGCGGCGACAAAAATTTCACCCTCCACCGATTTTTGAAACCTATATACTGATTCCAGACGATGCGTGATTTTCGCGAGGGCAAAATACCGACGGTAGATGGATGTGGAATATCCGTTACGTAATGAATTGGATTTGGATTCGAACCTTTGACTAATATAATAAAAATAAAAACAACGACAACTCGTTGACCGAACTTGGTATCAATTTTGTGCGTAAATTATCGACAAAAAAATTTTTCCAAAGTATTTTTAAAGCTTTCAAAACACAGGGGTAAGAAGAATATTCGAATGGCGTGCAGAGGTTAATGAAACAAGCAGGTAATGAGCGGTGAAAAAATTTCGCACGTGGAATTTTGAATTATATGGAAGACTATTTTGATTAAAGTTTGCGAGTGTATTATAAGGCTCGGTCAATGTGCCAGCTCGGAAAACGCAGCGGGCCGAAGACTTGAGGCGGGACGTATAACTCCTGCGGGAATGGTTCGAAGGATCGGGAACGGGAGGTAATGCACGGGGCACGCCGATTCGCCGGGACTCCGGAAATGTAGGTGTGGTTCCGAAACTTAGGCTTGCGGTTGACTCGTGCCTCGCGGTGTTTCAATTCAGGGAACAATTGACGGCTGACAAAATGGGAAGTGGTTAAGGACCGCGGCCGCGAACGGTTGCCGGACGAAATCGAGTTAACGTGGATCGATTAACAGCGTCTGTATCGCTAATTGCTAATCACTCAATTACCGCCTGCACCTCGTCCTCCGATTTCTCCGTCCCTCCGTTAATGTTGATAAAGCTCAGGATCCCACTCCCTTGGATGTGTTGTCACTGTCCAACTCTCCTCCTCTTCTTTCACCCTCGAGTGACGTGGGACTGTAGACTCTTGCCACCCTCGACCATCGCGTGCAGTGCAGTGAACAAGAAAGACCCTTGATGCAAATGATTTTCCGGACGAGATAGAATCTGGAGCTACTGCTCCGTCTTACGTTTTCGGAGTACAAAAGAAGAACGCGGTACATTCAGGAAACAGCTAGGCTTGATCCAACTTGTTCCTTATCTTATACCCGTAAGGGTTCCTTCTTCCCTGGGGAATCCAGTATTTCGGGATGGTCGGAAACCCGTACTCTTTTGTAGCAAAAATTTGATACGGAAACTTTAATCATGCTTCTGTCATGTCGGACAAAACGATTCCATGGTCGAAAGTGGTGGTGGTAGTAGACGTGGTAGACGTAAAAGATGGCCGTGCTTCTTGGAAAAATAAGTATCGAATCGCCGTAGAAGAGTAACACTTCAAAATTCAAACTAGTTTAAATGTCGAAGAGGACACGGAAAACGGAGTAAGGTTTTAAAGGGGCTTATGAATCCGCTCCGTGTTAACAAAAGTGGCAAATTATCATCCCTTCGGATGGCAGCGTGTCTTCGTTTACCGAGGCGAAAGTGTGACTAGCCAATTGGGTCACGAGCCAAGCCGTGACTGGCAGGTTAACTTCTGGCTACCATTTATTTCCACGCGGAACGGCCGATGATAGGGGTCCTTTTCCGGGATAGCCGGCCGGATCAGGATGTTTTCCTAGTGCGTCATCGGAGGCGGGCAGTGGCCGTAACCAGGACTCGACCCGATCCCCGAGCGAAAGAGCAGGATTTAACATCGCTTGGGCAACGCTGCCTGGCCGCGGGCGCATGCCTGAAACATGCGCGGCGTCTGTGCGAGAGAGACGGAGGCAGGTGGGCGAGGTCGTAGATAAGGCATTTCCAAACCCTGATGCCACGGAGGCTAGAGAAACGGAGAACGACCGCAATAGTTGAGAATGTGGGTGAAATGGGGGGTATAAACTTGGTGGATTGCGCCAACGTCCCTGCACCGCACGGGAAAAATTTCGGCGTCGAGCTTTTTTAGACTATAATAAGTCATTTGGTGTAAGTCTCAGACAGTCCGAGGTTAAATTTTCGAAATGACTATAGTGCAAAGAAGCAAAAAATTTATCCATCCGCTGCACGCTTTTTTCATAGACAAACTAGTCTACGGAACTTCTATCCTTAATCGTTCTTCGTTTCTCTTGTAGTTTTCATGCTTGATGCGAACACCGTTGACGAACTGTTTCAAAGTTCACGAACTGCTTTCTATCCCAAAATAACTGCTGAAAATTCGACCGAGGTAGCCAATTTCATACCTTCACGATTTGAATCATCACGTTCTTCTCATCGATCGCGTCTAATCTGCACCAACAAGAAAACTGCAGTTCCGAAACTTCGAAATTGGGTATTCGAGCGCCTTTGTTTCGCGATTAAATATTCAACTCGTTTCCTTGTTTTTTTTCTCCCTCCTCCCCCCTGTTCGTTGTTTTGGTTTTTTTTTTTCTTCATTCCATCCCCTTCCGGAACTCGTCCTGTCGCGCTTGTATCGGCTGGCGCAAGAAGGCGGACATCTATTCCCGGAGGCCATCAACCGATCGGGGAGAGGCTTTTTGCTTGGGATGAAATTTTTTCGCACCAGCCCAGGGTCGGCAAAGTTTGATAATTATGCACGGTTGATAGAGAAAATTCACCGACCGTTTCTTCATCCCTCTCGTCCTCCCTCACATATTGAATCTCCGCTGATGCAGTGTCTCCGTGATAATCAAGTCGCGTGCAACGATCGACGCATTTGTTGTACATTTTGAAAAATAATTTAGGTATGTACGATGAATTTGTAAAAAAATTTGTCAAATAAATTACCGTCATCACTTCCGTTCGAAAGAATCGAAGAATCTTAAAGTAAACATATTTCTTACAGTCACGGTTCATCCGATCACGTCTAACCAATACAAGAACCAACGAAGGGTGTCCGTGTACATTCATGCTTCAGTATCCTTTTCTTTTTCTTACTCTCGTTTTATCACCATCCTTGAGAGACATTGACGAGACCCGTGTCCTTGAGGGGTGAAAGAGAGCACAGAATAGAAAGGATGATCCTCACCTCAATATCATCTTCAGAGTTGTCAGGATCGATTGGAAAGAAGACTTATATATACCTTGCAAGGAGAGAATAAAGGCGACCCAGCAGTGGCGGCAAGAACGGTATACGTACACCTCACCGGGCGAAGAGAGAAACTTTTTCACCGCGTTAGAAATGTTCGGCATGATAATCGGGCGACTCTGGAGACTCCGGAGAGTCCACAGCGTTGCACTAAGGAGGAAAAATCGCATTCGGAGAGGTGAAAAGTTCCGCAAGTTTTCCTCCTCGATATGTATGAAAATATAGGGAACTAGGCTGACCCTAGCGACTTGTCTTTCACTCCGATTCACATCGCACGAAGCTCCGACGGTACAAGTTACACTTCAAGTATCGCCGGCAAGCTGCGCCGAATGGGCACAAGAGAATTGTTTGAAATGCTTAAACCGTCGCCGCCTGGAATTCGACCGATGCGAATCGTAGTGACAAAATCTATGGAACCGGGAAGAAGAAGAAGCTTCGGTCCGCGAATAGGAAATGGACTCCTCTTACTTGCGTGGAATCTTAATCTATCCCTGTGCACGGGGGTCTTGTTTTTATGCAAAATGTCCCTTGCAGTTAATATACCGTAATATCCCGTCCTGGACAGTCCTCCTTAATTAATTTAACCTTTGGGTCAGAACGTTCGTAGTACCAAGTGTTATTTGCTCCTGCAGGTATCTTTACGTTCCTGGTTGGAGAGCGGTGATGAGGATTCGTACATACGGACACGTGCCTAATTATCGTCAAAGCACTGCGATTCACGTGTCGACTCGCGAGGCGAACAGCTGTCTCAAAAGCAGATCTATAAACATATTGTATTCGTCAAAGGACGACTCCTCGTTGTCCTTTGTGCGTGTACCGCTATTCAATATTCACTCTGTGAAGATATCAGCACGTCCCGAAACGTTACCGTCTTCCATAGTTACGCGTGTATGGGAAGGATATAGATAGGCATTACGCTGCAGAGGCGACATCAAGATGTCAATCTGATTGTGCGTTGGAAGTTGGAATGGTCGTATGAATATGCCCCGGGTACACCGGAACGCTTTATTCTGTATATAAATCGGAAAGCCCCAAAAATGGCTTCTCTCCGTTTATCCCTGAGTCCGATAAGGTGGGCTTGCGCATTGTCAACCTTACAAATTGTGCCCTAAGAATTCCTCTCTCCTCCTCTACTACGGCAATTGCCATTCCGTCTGATCTAGGTTAATTCGGTTTCGGCCAGAGCTGGGTTTCAGGGCTACATGAGTCGTTACACTGCTGGATATAATTCGTCCAAATTGAACTTGATTATCGTGGAAGCGCTGAAGTTGATCCTAATTTTTCCAACCGAATCATTCGAACAAAGTTGAACCCGCCATCGCTCCACTTGCTACTTCGTCGAATCTTCATCATGCATGCATGAAGCGCCGCTCATCAAATACCTTTTCATCGAATCCTGAGATGCACTGAATTAATCGAGACGGGGAAACGGGAGCAGAGACGCGGGTTATAATTGATGCTCACGTGAGCTGTAGATATCTGCAGGGTAAATCCGCTTGAAACTTATATAGTAGTGACGATCAATCCTAGGAGCTCGAAATCCCGAAATGCCTACCCCGGAGCAGCGGAACGAATTGAAACGTGTGATTCAATTATTTTCACAGTCGAGTTGAAACAGTTGAAATTCGAATTTCTTCGCGATGCTCCCGACTGTCAGAGCGAATTATACTATACCTACCCTTATACGTAGATTTCCAGGGTTATATACCAACTCTCTCTCTCTCTCTCCCATGTGATTGAACCCTCGGCCATTTTATTTGCGTTATACCCAGCTGTCTGCAGACAACGATCAGCGGAAAGTAATCTTTACCGTACAAGTTTTTTCTTTTCCTTTGAGAACCGGTTATTTACTTTCCCCAGGTCACCTTCGTAACGAACCTTTGGAACGGCGTCTCCTCACGCGAAAACCACGATATCGGCATCAACCTCCTTGGATCTTTGTACCCACCATCGGCGTAATAACAATTTAGAAGAAAGGTGATGCCCCATTGTAAGTTATAGAAGCGGTGCACTTTATCGACGAAAGTTTACATCGCGAGAGGAGTTTGCGAACTTTGGTTGCGAATTCGTCCCAGAACGTGAACCAGATCCCATTGTTGCTGGAGCTAGGCGTTCGCTCAAGCTCGCGGTGGGACCATTCGTCTTTCGGAAGCCTCGGCAATAAATAGAACCAGGCCTCTTAATTTCGCGAACGGTGGTTCGTTCGCAGCTAGGATGCCTCTTCTCTTGTTTCCCGTCAACCGTCGAGGCCAGGCACGCGATCCGGAAGACGGAAGGGCCTCATCGTCGGGAGAACTTGATAAATATGAATGCCGATGGAGAAGATGACGACCCACCTACTCGCCTACACATTCAACATTACAGCCCAGGATTGGTACGGTGCGATATCACGTAGAAGGAGAGCAGAGAATTGGAATGGTGGTGTTTCACTCGAAATCCGGACAATGTCCTCGTCGTCGTCCTCCTCCGTCCGGCGTAAACCGGGACACAGAATTCTGCACGAGTTACCTTTTGGTTCGACCACTGAGCTATCCTGCTGTTTATTTCACAGCTTACGACCACCCGAGGGGACGACGACGACCCGACTGTCTATACCTCGCTTCAACTTAGAAACTCGGGTCACGATTGCATAAATCGATATGATGATGGAAATTTTGTCAAGTGCGGAGCGCCCGTAAGTGACGTCTTACGGGCATACTGGCGAATACATCCTCATTGGTTCACGGGAGAGGTACCCGTTTCAGAAAAGGATCAAAATCATCACGTACCGTTTCCATCCTGTTACAGTCCATCAACCTCGACTCACGACTGGACTTGGAGTCACAGCTGCAGACCGCTGCATCATCACTCGGGTGGTGAAAGGCGACTGCAACGGTACCGCCATATCTGGTTGAACAATGGTGAGTATTTATCTGAATTACTGGTTGGGATAGCTTTGTGCAACATGATCACTCAGTTACCTGTCTGGTCGTGACACTACATTTCGACTGACTGACGTCCAGTTTGGGCCGGAAGTCAGTCTTGCTATACGAATAGTCGTTCATAACCAGTCGTTAATTTGGCTGTCTCCGGAATGATTCGGTTTTATCCTCGTGACTTTCTTGCGGGGTGCATAGCGTTACGATATTATCTCACAGCGCATGAATGAGCTCCTTGCTAGGCTTTGAATGCGGACTGCTCAATTAGCCTCGTCTGATTATGGAGGAGAAATTCAATCTTCTATATAGGGTGACTAGTATGTGGCCCTGAAGGCAAGAGTATATTATGTGTTTCTCTGCTGCTCATCATCAGCGAGACAACAAGTGAGTTTAACTTTAGGCGAGAGGAACCTCGGTCGGTTGTGATGTTAACAAAGTGGTTTCCATCAACTCCCAGGCTGTACTATAATGTATACGTAGACGCGTAACGTGGATAAATTTTAACGTTTCTTCTAATTTCACCCTGTTTGCGCACCTTAGCGTTGCTGAAGTCTAAGCTAAGGATGTCGAACACATTGTTCCTTGACGTTCCGGGGATAAATAAGGTTTGACAATAATTTGCCATTATATCGTTACAACCCTCTTTCTATTTGATACAGAATGTCATAATGACGTTGCTGTTTGTAACGTCAAGTTCGGACCCTGAGGACGTCAAGCAGAGGGATTCCACGGAGAGCATCGAAGTCGGCGAAACGAGCAAGTCTGCTGGTTTGACTGAGACCGTTCAGAACTTTCGAAATAATCGAACTCGTCCCTTCCCTGGTTCCGCAATCGAGCTAATGGGTCAAACGACCAAGGTTGATAAGGGAGGTTAGCCTCCTGCAGATAAGCGCCGAGCTGGTGTAACTTGCAAACAAGTTTGTCTAGCAAGGATTCGCCTCGCTTTGTACGCGGAGAGCACGCGTCCTTGGGCAAGAAATAATTGTTCCTCGCGGGATAAAAAAAAAAAACAATAATTCATTTCGAGCAGGATCTTAGCCACTGCATGTTCCTTTGTCGAATCGTGCTCCAAGCGAAACTCCTTATAAAAACGAACCTCTTCATTGCTACTGGATTCCCCGTCGGAGAAGATGCTTCTCATGTTTTCCCTCGGAAAGATTTTCTTTGCTTTCTCCAGAGTGACAGCAGGACTGATCAAGTCCGTAATAACAACGACTTGTGGCAGGGGGTATAAGACGTATACAGGGACCGAAAGAGACGAAGATTTGACGAAAAGAAAAGGAGGGTAGGAGTCGAGGGAAAAATAATATGTGGGTTGGCACGGAAAGTTGATGGGCAAGTGGAAGTCATTTACATGGAACGTCTGCGGAGGTGAAAACGGAAGAGATTGAGAACAAAGGAAAAGGAGGGGGAGGAACGATAAGCGGCTTTAAACGGGTCCAAGGTATAAGAAGAACACGAAGCGGAGAAGGAGAAGAAAAAGAATAGACCAACGTCTTGTCACAACTTTCACACAACACCTTTGTTTTCGGCTGCAGGGTGGGCCGGTAGGTAACCAGCGGCGTTAAATGATACGAGAAACTCGAGTCACTTTGAGAAACGAGAAGCTCCCAGAAACAATCTGAGAATGTATGCTTCTGTGTTTGTTGCGATGTGCACGACGTATTTCTCGGTAATACTCACACGTCTTCCTTCAACGTTACATGCGTTTGGTGTAACCGAGAAGGAAATAAGAAGAAGAAATTCTAGTGAGAAAAGTGAGAAGTTAATGAAGAATAAGAAGAAAAGAGGTGGAAAAAACATTTCTGTGACACTGGACCATCCGTTTTGACCTTGACCCCTGGCTCTTTGAGGCGCGAATAAATACCGAAACGACACCGAGGGGCGAATGAACCGACACGACGCGACGCGTCTTTGGGTCCACCGGATCGATGAAGAGAAGAAGAGAAAAAGAGGGAGAGAGAGAGAGAGCGCGCTTTGCTCCAGCGCAAGGAATCAAACCACCCGGAACCACGATGAAGGTCTGAAAGGGCTGCAGCGGTGGCGTCTAAATATAAATGAATAAAAAAGAAGCGCGAAGACTTGTCAGTTTTGTTTTGTTTTCTTCTCCTCCTCCACCTCCTCTTATTCTTCTTATTCTTCTCCTCGTGATAATAGCACATTTGTAAAGCTTATTTGCTTGAGGCAGTTTTGTAAAATGTATGGCGCTTTGTCTTCCGGGGCAGGATGGGTGACACGGTTTGGTGTTGCTGCAGTGACGGCGGGAGTTGTGTGAGGCGATCTTCCATCCTTGGTCCCTTTTCCTTTTCTTCCTTTTGTACTTCTTTGTCATCCCTGTCACTGAAACCGGGCAAAGAAGTCCTTTTCTTTTATTGTCTTTTGCAGCACGTGATACCGTGCGGAATTGCTACTCACACTCGGTACTTTTATTTCTCTCGCCTTTATTTTTATTCCTATTTCCCTTTTTTCACCCGCGGTATCACCTGACTACTCACCTTCTACCTTTCTCCTCTGCAATGTTGCCTGGCACACTCTGCAGCGCGGTGATTCTTGCCGCAGAACCATTAATTGCACAAGAAATGAAATAGCAATTACCGTTCATGTACGGATCGCGGAATCAGAGGATCCAATGAACGAACGTTAAGGGATGAAGAATCGGCTGGAGGGTTTGATATTTTAAGAGCTAGTGGATATCGATCGGCGCGAAGGTCAAGATGCAGGGCACGTCGAATTATTCCGACAAGCTTCCTTTATAGGATGCGCTTTCCGACTATTTTTCCCTCGTTCGTTGGTTTCTTCCGTTTTTCCTTTCTTTTCATTTTCTTTTTCGAACCCAGTTCACCTCCCGCTCCTCGCCAATATGGAGATGAATCTCTTCCACTACGTATTTCGTATGCACGTACGATTTTCCAATAGCTATTTTCACCGATGCATGAACGCAGTTACATTTTTTATACAATTTTTTTTATTTATTTTTTTCCCCGGCATGCATCTCTAGCTATACCGACAACCCAAAGATTGGACGAAACGAGGCGTTTCAGATGAATTTAAAACGTATCTCAATGCCTTGGATATGACGTATCAAGAGAGATCCGCTTCGTGTCCTTCACCAAGGAACTATTTGTGCGAAAGTGGTGAATCCTCTGAGGTATAACTCCTGTCTCACTGCCAGGAAGTGAAGCGTTGCGAAGCGAGGTAAGGCGGCCGTGTTATCTAGCGGGCAGAAACTGTAAAATGCAAAGTTGAACGCTTCTGGTTAATCCGGCGCTCAGCGCCGCGACGTTGCGAAGGAAGGCTGCCCCGCCAACCAACCAAAGAACCAACCAACCAACCAACCCACCAACCACCTACCTACCTACACATCCTTTCTTCGAAATGAAAAAGTTTCCCTTTATGTTAATGATTATTCCGACTCGACGAGAAATTCACCCCCAACCCCCGGCATCGCACCCCCGCTATAACGCTCCAGCCCCCCTCTCAACCGGGCTCGCCATTTCGGAATGGCGTAAGCTTTCCAGATTTCACTCCTAGATTCCTCTGCGCAAAACCGTTTTTTCTTTGTCTGCGTTGTACCTTCACGTATATAGCGTACATTTATATACATACATACGTAGGTATATACATACCCCTGTTATACGTTTTAGTCCCGAATTCTCCACCTTGCTTCTTCGTTCCCCTCTGTTAAAGTTCAAACGCTCAGCAGCTGTTTCATCTTTTAAACAAACCCCCTCCTTGACACAGTTCTTTCACGCCAATTGTGCGCCGTGAGTGAATTCACACGCCTCCTCCGGTTCGCACTTTTCAAAATTAACGCTAAATATTATACATATGTATATTACTTGAACGACGCAATGCAGAGTCGCGGTTTAGCTTTGTTACGCGGAAACTTTCCCGTCGTCTCCTTTACTTGACATATGCGGATCGTGTGAGTAAGTACACCTTTAAAAACTCCGTCATCCACTTCTGCCAAGTCGTATTAATGTACCCTTCACTCACTTACTTTTCTTCACGCAGAAGAAATAATTATACTGGCACCAATTCCCTTTCCTTTCCGCAAAATGAATACCGAATTATAAAGTCGACAAGTTTAGGTGCCGGTGTTTGGAAAGTATTATTATTTTTTTCTCTCATCAATTACGATCGAATCATTCAAAGCTGACATCTAAGTTGAGCATCCGTACGAGTCAGTGTACAACACGAAGAACGCCGGTATGAAAAAAGCTTGAAAACGTGCTCCGAAGTTGAAAACGAGCTTTTTTTTTCGCCTCATCCTTTGGGTATTCCATCAGCCGTGAAATCTATGACACACTCCGCGCTGTGCGTTCGTGCCTGAAAATGCACCGCTGTGATTTGGTCCGGGGTGTGTCACCTGTTAGCGAAAATAGCAACGGATTGAGGGGGTCGAGGATAGAGGGGATACGGATTTTCCGCGGCGTTACCTTCCGCTTTGATTTTGGAATTTCGTCAAGGTAGGAAAAACGCAGGAATCACCGTCCTCGCGAACCTGCAGGCCATAACATCGGTTCTCGTTTGCCGTTCATTGGTTTCCGGACGTCATTCGGTCAGGTCTCGGCCGAAAAAAAAAGAAAAAAAAAGGAATGAACGGAGAAAAAAAATTAGAAAAATTGGAAGCAGAGGGAAAAGAGGGGATTCAGAAAAGACGGAGAAGCAGTGGAACGCAACGATTGTCAACGCCCGAGATTTTAGACGTTCGTGTCGAGGGGATGCACTCAGTGTCTATGGCCTTCACAGGGTGGGTCTCTCTCTCTCTTTCTCTCTCTCTCTACGTGACCAAAATACGCCATGAACCCCCGGAGTTTGAAACACCTCGGATGGATATCCGAGGATGTGGAACATCAAAGAGTAAATCCTCCTATCGGTTATACTCCCCTTCTTCTTTTTAGTGCAGGGATTTTCAAGACGTTCGGCTCCCGATCCCAGGACAATCCAAGGACAAGCAGGTCGGCCGTTCGTCTTCTTCTTCTTTTACCTTCACACTTCTAACTTCTTCTTTTATGATAATTCCAAAGGTATTATAGCACCCGATTTCTTTCCCCTCTTTTGCACCTTATACGGTACGTGTTCCTTTTCACCTTAGAGAAGCCGCGTTCCAAGTATCGATAACCGACGACTGAGCGGGGAAAATCACTGTTGGATTAATTTTCACCATTACAGGGAATAGCGGGGGAAGTTAACCAGTGGAACAGGTCATAAATCAGTATTAATGATACTACTGTTTAATTTCCCAGAATTTCGCCGCCGTCACCTCGCGTGATGCTGAAGGAAGATGATAGGCGAGAAAGGGAGAGACCACGCGACGTCTGCTCCGCGTGCTTTGAGGGGCGCGAGCGAGTTAGGGTTAAACAAATCGCAGTAAGCGAGTACCTAATGAATTTATAAATGATATTAATACGATATACCTTTTCGCTTAAAGACGACAGTCGTCCGTGAACTGAGGAATGAAATATTCAGCAGTCCGCCTTTCCCCTTTTCTTCCTGGCTCGTTTTCTCTGTCTTCCACTGTTTACAAAAAGGGTTCAGTGATTCTTCTTTCAAGGGTATTGGCTCGATAAAATTGCACCGCTTTGATTGGCAACAGAGACTTTCTCCGAGAGAAAGAAGGGGCGAGAGAAAGAGAAAGAGAAAGAGAGAGAGAGAGAGAGAGAGAGAGAAAGCGCCGAAGAACAATCGGCGACCTTCCTTCAAGTGGTAGCGGGAGTCGTTCTCTTCTTTCAGAGATATCTTTGTCAAGTCTCGCTATCACACCGCACCTGTATAACCAACTCTTCGCAAACTTCTCGAACGCCCTGAGCTATCTCTTCTCTGCATCATCAGTGTAACTTCTGACGCAATTAAATAATTAACTTGGCGAGTAATTGCCCGGCTAGGTGCCGCGAGAAGATTAAACAGTGCATGGTGTGCTTTTTACCTTTTTTCTCTCGACTCTTCCAGTCTCTTCCTTCCTGCCATCAACCCGACGGTAATTGATACTGACTTCGGTCCATTAACGAATCCCGAGTTCCAGTGAACCGGAATCGGGACTTGATCAATTCAGAATAATCCAACTTGATTAGATCAACTTCACTTGACTTCCAGTATGGTTAACTCTCATGTCCACGTTTGGATCGACCACAGGGTGAGAAAATAGAGGAGAAGAAAGGGGGGAAACGATTTTTCCGCTTCAGTCCGAAATTCGGTTAGCCAGTATTTTGAAAAATCCAACCGATCTAGGCGCACCTAACTTAGTTTTCGAGGTTAGATGGCGCGGCGTCGATATCCCATTTCGTTCAGCTGCTCCGCGAAATTACCGTGATAAATCTTCGGAACGGTCTCATCGTTCGAATTCATTCTTCGGTCGGTTCCCTGATTCGTTGTCGCTGCTGGAGAACAGACAGAGACGTTTCAGGAAGTACATTTGATCGTTTTATCTTCATTGTCGCGGCAGCTCGGCAGCCGTCAGGCCGCCTGGCACTTGAACTTCGCCCCACAGATTCTCTCTACCTCTTCCTCCATCTACAAATGCCATAAATCCATCGGCGTATACATACTAGACTGTTAGATTATGGGAATATGTTTTTTCAATATATCGGAACAAGGTATAAACGACAATATTTGCTAGACTGAAAATCAGCCCGAAGTATTGAGATTTTTAGGTTAGTTTAAGTAGTGCCTCGTACCACGTGATCACTCTTTCCAATTTTGATAACGTGTAGAAAAGTATTCTGATTCCAGTTTCATAGCGGAATTTGACCAAATAATGATTATTTTTTATTAAGCAAGTTGTTGATTGCGGTAACTCAACGTCTATGTAATCGTCAGGCTTTAGTTTTTTCTTATTCGCTTTATTATTATTATTATCATCACTGAGAACCTTGGGCGACCATTGCTAGCACTTCGAGATTTTGACAATTCTTATCGTCCTGGTAAGGGCTCGGATTCACTTTAAAATCAACCGAGGTTGAGAATTCTACGGAACATTCCCACGTTTAAAATTTCGAGAAGATCCGTGCAGCCATTCTATCAGAATCGCGACGTCAAGTTGCTATATGCGAATCAATCGTTCGGAGTCTACTTAGAAGAAAAAGGTTGAATTTTTTCGTCATCTTTGACAGTTAATATTTCGGAAACCACTTTACTCATATCGATCAGACTCACAACCGGACAGGGTTATACGAACGGAGTCTTCCGATATTTCGTTTTGTATCTACAAAGAATTTTTTGCGCCGCAACACGTGATTTTTAGAAATCAGACCTTCTATCAGCTAGAATGAAAAAATGTATATTCCCCTAATTCGGAACACTCTAATAGGCAACCACGCACCGCCTAACCTAACCTAACCTAACTAGCTGGACTCTGATTAATCTATTTCATTACCGGTTCAGTGGCACCTGCAAGTTTGCCGTCACCCGGGTACCAACTTTTTGTTATTAGCATTAAACGGCCAGCTGTTGTCGCGGTACATGCGATGCTCTTCGCCTCTCTCTCTCTCTCTCTCTCCACCTCTTTCCGCAACTCCGAGATCCTCGGGATGGCTTAGCGCACAAGCAGACACTTCGCGATCGTGTCGGTGTCTCCCTGCGATACGGTATGCATGCCGCTTAGGTTCCATCTCCTCGCCTCTGCTGCTTCCACGTGTTTGTATTCATCCTCCATCCCCCTCTTCCTACGTCGAGTGTGTCAGGATACGGAATTGTAGCGGCGGCCGACGGCAACCGAGGCTTGATTTGATGCTATCCTCCGACGTGCAGAACGACGCGTGGCTATAGCCTTGGGACCCACGGCTATACACGCCATCAGGAAAGAGGGAATCCCCGTACCGGGATACACCAACCAGAAGCGACGTCCGTGTAGCGGGATTCTTTACTGCCGGGGCTATATCGCTAGCTTCCTTCCGACGAGGTTTCTTCCACTTTTTTTCTCCACCCCTTGCGATGCCGTGCTGCTACCGCTACTGTTACTGCTGCTGCACTGGTTATTACAAAAACGACGGCAAACGTGTGACAGGAGGAGAGAGGCAGATAAGAGCTGAAACTGAAGTGGAAAAAGAACAGGCGTCATTCATTTTTTATTCATCGAAGAGATATATTATTCCTACAGCTTTCCGAGGGGCTATACATTCAAGGTATACGTTTGAAATCAGTGACAGCTCCAGTCGAGCTGTTCTTTGAAATTGAAAGCCACTTGGAAATCAGTGAGATATCGAATGACTTTGACCGTTTAGAACTCAGTTGACAATTATCTGAAACAAAATTATCCTTCAACATGGGAAATCACTTGGAAATCAGTGGCACTCGACATATCCTTTACCACTGTACACTACATTGAAACCAGTAAAGATTCCTAAGCGATTATCAAGTGAATAGTCCCTCGTATCATTCACTAGATCATCCTGCAGTGACTATTCCGCAAGGGAAGTTCCGCTTCAACACTGATCAGTATTGATAGAAGGAGACTATAATCAAACCTTTGGATCATGGATTCTGATAAAAATTTTGTGGTTGTTTCCTTGGTTAAAAATATAAAGCCTGTAATACATGGAGATTCGTCTAATCTTCCTCTCTTCAATCCAGTGATAATTGATTGCACAATTTGAAAATTTTAATAGTTCACGTGACAAAAGATCCGGATACGGAACACAGTTCCTGCTATATAAGCAGGTGACCTTTGTTCGTGGTCAACGAATCACCGAGTGTTGAGGAATTGGCAAGACGACGTTGTCTTTGAAGTAAATGCTTCGGAGCATCGTTTGAACGCCGGTAAGGAAAAGATTATGCACAAAGCGCAGTATCTACAATAATTAACTGGAAAGAGGAGAATCATAAGTTAGAAGAAAATTCCAGTATGAAAGTTATACCTCGAGAAAGATAAAGTACAACATCGTGATGTTCGAATAACAATGAGAGCAGGGTGCACGCGTCACAGATTGAAACACTGCAAAAGTACTGCGATAACTTATAACTTCACATTATATTAGTTTAGCAAGAGATTATTTGTTGAGACTTCACATTGATTGGAGTACAAATGTAGAGCAAGAATCTTGCAACGTTTTGTGGACTTTCAATTTATTGAAAAGAGTGATGATGATAATAATGGAGTGGAAAGACAACGTCGCTTGTGTACAATAATGCACATAGCACAGATTCACGAGGGAAGCTTAAAATAATGACATTCAAGTATCTCTTATTATTCGCCTTTTTCCCTCACTAATTAATAACTCTCCTGCAGCAGCACTCACAGGCGTCAAATGATCGTTCTTTTCCCCTGCTTCCTGAACAGTCGGTCACTCAGCCTGATAACTTTTACTGTTTCCTCTCGATATAAAAATGCTATTCCCAACTACGAAGATGAGAGGCAATTGGCTGCACGCCGCCGTTACAATTACGATTATTGTTGTTCTTACTGTTACGTTTGTTCCTAGTTATTTTTTGTTTCTGGCAACATCGGTTGTTACAGCCGAATTTCGACGCGTTCTGATAGTTAAATGCACATAGGTGCCAACTGAATTTGAGAACCCTTGGAAAGCCGCAGGGTTGAACCTGACAAACGTTGAACCTACGTTTGCTATCGCGCGATCAAGCCACTCTGGTGACATGTATAATTAGAGGGGAAAAAACTTGAAAACAACTCCAATTAAAATTAATAACTATAATATGCTGAAACGCAGCGCGGTTCCCGCTGGCTTTCTCATTTCGGGCGAGTCGGTCTGGATTACGATGAAAAAAAAAATAAATAAAGTTGCGAGGAAAAAGGCGCGGAAGTTTTTTTTTGAAAATCATGACTTTGAGTGGCCGAAACCGAATTTTCACCGCGACGGAAGGACCGAATAAATCACTATGCTGTGCTCTAAAGTTATACGTCCCGGATCCAGCGCGTGATGAAGACAACCTTGCGATTTCCGATGGGAAGGGATTTTCAAACGGGCTTAAATTATATCCTGCAGGAAGCTGCCTTTTTTACATAACATCTTTCGTCCCTTCGCTCCTTTTACTCTGGTAAAGCCGTTAAGTCCACTTTTCGGGTAAAATAGAGTCCGGGTGTTGCGGGGGTGAGGGGTAAGAGAAGAAAAAGCTAAAGGACCGTGAGAAAGAATGAAAGAAAGGGAGGAAAAAAACGTTGAAATAATACAAAAAGCGGAAGAGAAACTTCTTGCATAAGTCGTTCGTTTTTTTTTCTATTCAAACCGCTAATCAAAACTCTTCAATTACGTTAATACGAGAAAAAAGTCCAGGATGGGAGGATAGAAATAAAAAAAAAAACAGGCCCAGTTAAAAGTAGAAAGAAAAAAAAAAAAGCAAGAAAGAAAGAACTGTACTCGCTTCCATAACACGCGCCGCTGAGAGACGTGATCAATTATTTTCACTGAACGAGATCGAAATTCAATTTTAATCCCTTCCTAATTGAGGAATTATTCAAACGCCGCACCATCACCGGCCGGTGAAGCACTTGCGTCTGCGGGAATTCATTGTGGACAATTGTGCACGCTTTACCGGTATTGCGTAATTCATTCCAATTAAAGAAAACGGCTTTAATGAATCCAAGTGAGCTGGGGAAACGAGGGTTGGCCAAGAATTATTGATATTTTAAATCACTCAACCCTTTCGTTCTCCTCTCGGCTCACTCCGAAACACTCGCTCTTCCGATAACCGTGACTTTTGCCGATCGGTATTTGAAATCATCGAGTTATAAATCTAATTTCTTATTTATTCGTTGTTAAAAATCGTCCAATTATTCTCAATGTCGAGTGCTCCATTAATCTTGTCCACGAATATAAAAGCACATCAAGTTATCCATTGAAAGATGGAAATCTGCGATTTCAAGTCATGAAATTTACCAGAACTCGAATTATCGAGGCATCGATCTTTTGTTTATGACGCCTGTACACACTTTCATCATCGTTTAGCCGATCATAATTAGTCCGCGATCGATTTGAGGGCTTGAAAGCTAATTAATGTGTGATAATACTTGAAGCAGAAAATCCAAAATTGACACCCAGAAATGAAAGTGTTGACTTGACTCGAGGGTTCAAAGATCATAATAAAATCAACGAGGGACCTTGCAAATTCCATCACAGGTTTTTGGACACGGGACAAGATCTCGTATCGTTCTTATAGACAGAATTTCGTCCATAGGATATCCTACCCGATTTGTCAACGATATTCACAGCAGAAAGCGAAGCAGATGATGAAAAAGGTGAACGAAATAAGACGTTATTACACTTCAGGTGAACCCAGCTATCTCGGATTACATACTCGCACGTTTCGTATACCAACGCTTCTGAATCTCATACTGAAAGGGTCTCATACGAATATGAACGAAAGTGAATATCATAAGCTAAGATATCAACAATTCAAGAGTATATAATTTTAATAAAAACGTTTAAAATGCTTCGACTCTAGTCTTATGGGTCCAATTTAAATGGTTTCGGGCGCATTTCGTTCACTGACTAGATTGCCACAAATTGTCTGACTCGCGTTCAAAAACTTTTACGTCATAATACAGTTATAACTCACGAACGTATCTATCTTATCGACTCCGGTTACAAATATTTATAAATTTACTTTTGGTCGATTTTTGGAATTGTTTGGATCACAATACACCTTAAACTATAACTCTAGGAGAAATAATGAGCGTTTACGTTCCTCTTTCAATTCTCTGAATGCGCATTATTTTTTTATTTTTTATTTTTTTTTGTCATAAATTCTACATCCAGATACAATGATTTTTCACATCGTAAGAAAGTGAGGTTAAAGCCTGTAATACTTTTTTTCGATTGATATTTTTTCAAAAAATCCCAAAATCGAAAAATTTGAGTTTGTGATCGACGAAAATGAAACAAGAAACAAAAATGTTCCGATAAATGTTGTGAAAATAGAAAAAAAAAAATGGAATTTAAACAACCTTTTGAATACGGTCAAAGCAAAACACAACTCTTTAAATCGAGTCGGAATTTTTTTTTTTTTTAAACCAAAAGCATCTAGAGAATTCACTAACGTGTTAAAAACACATTGGACATTTTTCTCTCAGAGTCGTAGTTCGCACGTTACCGCCGATCAAACGTTTAAAAGTCCAGATGCAGAAATATTAAGGGGGATGATTAATCCTTAAAGTAAAAGAAACGTTGAGAGTATGAACCGCAGAGAACTGAGACTCGAAGTGTTACGATATGAAGAGACAAGCGTGACCGACGACATTAGAAAGTCACGGGACAAGGATTCGAGACCAAAGCACAGTAGGTACTAAAAGGCATTTGGTTCTGGAATAGCGGGAAAATTCATTTCGGTGAAAAGTTTCCCCGCATTTCAATTGCAAAGTCGTACTTCCCGGTACGTTTTTGCAGATAGCAAACGATGGCGGAGGGAAAGGTAGGGCAGGGTATGGTAGGGTAAGGGAGTCTTACAATTCCGAAAGTTCAGACGGACTCTCTGCACCGTGGCATGGGCGCGGAACACCCAACCGGCGGGGATGAGCAAACTTTTCAGATGAGTGTAGCATGGAAGGCGGAAGGCAGGCGCACCCACACCCATCGTTTGATCCGTAACGCCTGCAAGAGACGCGACGCCTCAGGTGGGACACAGAGGGTGTCGCGGTGTCTGGTTGAAAGGTGGGCGAGCACATCAGTAGCGCCGAGATACGATATCGCGATATGAGATCGGTGCTCCGCCGCATCGCCTGTCCCACCTGCGTTTGCATCCGGGGAAGAAGCCCTCCGGTAATCTTTCAAATCTGGACAGGATTGGAAAAGCTTTCCTGATTAGTTTGACGACGCTCCGCGGATGGATTCCTACCCGAACTTAACCCCCCCATCCCCCTCCACAATCCGAATACGCTTCCGACGGTGATTTTTCAACTCGGATGCTTTTCAGCCCTGAGTCGCGGGACAAAGAGAGGATTCAAGGTAACCTGGTTACAATTTCCCGCCGACCCCCCTTTGAAGAATCAGCTTCTGCGGCACTGACCTCGGTGAACACAAAATTATTATTATTTTTTTTTTTTTTTTTTTTTTCTCACGGTTAGAAATTTATTTCTTTCGAAACTTTTCGAGCCTCCGTCATTTCTCAATTTTTACTACCCACCCAGATCGCAAGGGAGGAAAAGTAATTGAAAAAGGGTGTGTCAGCTTGAGAGATGTGAAATGTGATCGTGTTCGACGATTTGTGAGGAAAACCCGAAGAGAAGAAGAAAAAGAAAAACAGGGGTAAATCTTGATAGACCTTGCGGAGTGAAATCTGAATCGAATATCTGCTTTGAAGTAGCAATGTGAGTCTGAAATATTATCTTCTTAATGCAGCGTGAAAAGCTCGATGGGGGATCGAATTTATCCGTTAGTTCAGACGATTTCGTCATTCCGAATTCGAATGAATTTTTCTGCAAAACGCCGTATGGATTACCGTTTAGTCTGCTGATCAAGACCTTCAAATGCGATGCACCAAAATTATTTAGATCATCGAATGTTGTTAGAAAAAATCATACTCTTCGCTGATTGTGAGAAGCAAACGATTTCGGTAACTGTTAGTTCACTGGGAAAGTAACAAATAATAGTGCAGAGAGAAAAATGCCATGGCTTCGATTTTAACAAACATGGAATATGTTGTCGACGGAGCTAGGCGACTTCCGGGAAACTAATCAACCGGAAATCAATTTCGCGGCCTCACGGTCGCCGCATGATTGCAACGGGTAAAAGTGCTCTGGGCAAAAATCGGAACGAATCAAACGTGATTGAACCGCTCCAAGGAATGGAAAAGCGTCCGTAGGTACCCATACACGGATCTTTCAGGACATTAATACCAACCACCGAGCGTCACTTTTCTTCATTCTCTTTGGTCTATCTCTCTGCGAGACGTGGGACATCCGTATGGGAGGAAACAGTAAAGCGTGCCAGATTGAGTTGCCGATTGCGCATGCGCGCAATTTGTCAGGTTCTCACGCAGGCTGGCCACCCTAAGCCACAGCTGTCAATCCCAGTTCACAAAGCTTACGTAATGTGGCGTAAATTCTTTTAGGTTAGATAGATCTCAAACAGTCGATGCAGAATTTAGAAAGGCTCGGTAAAGTATTACTGTCAATGACCCGTGAATGATGACAACGATTGTAATTTCAATTCGTTACTCGTCGCGGGAAAGTTTGACATGTCACACCTCGGTTTGGGTAAAGTTGGCACTCCTGGCTTGCAGACGAACATATTGCTGCGGCACGATCCCGCCAGCCAATGCAAGTCAATTATTTTGCGCATGCGTTGTCGGTCACTCGGTCTGATAAGTTTCACCGTTTCCTCTCGGTATATACGCAATCAATCCGGTCGCTTCGGAGCTTCTCCAAATTACACCTCAGCTCTGCAGACCTGTTATTCCCGACTAAACGTTGCTGCGTAGCAATCACAATTGGCTTCGAATTGCGAGGCCACAAGTCAGTGCCGGCACTGAATGCTCGGTTAGAAAACTTGCACCCAGACACCCTCTACAATTTCGTGTTTTTGTTCAAAGGGGTGAAGCGATCCGTACACGGCGATGCTCTCGGACAATGGATTCTCGTGATCATTCAATCAACGCGGTCCGCACCGAGACATCCGGAGTTCAACGAGACGTGCGCAATGTCCAGGAATGCTTACAGACGGGAGAAGGTCCACGTGCAGAAATGTACGAGAAATCTTCAAGCAAATTTGATATCAAAGGGTGGTTCGAAACAGGCACCGTGTATTATCGATAGAACGGTTTGTTATATTGCATCTGTACAGGCCTCCGAGTGTCTCAAGGGGTGAAGACGAGACAGATTCCCCGACAGTATGCCGAGGATTAGCACCAAGCCGAACCCGTGTCCACTAATAAATGACACGAGTCTCGGCTCTCCGACCCCAGCAACTGGATGGTCTTCGCCTCTTGGGAACCGGCGTATCTTCACTGAGAAAAGTTGCAGTTCTTATAGTTACAAGACAATTCCAGTGAACCGGGAATCGTTGTCATGAAACATTTGACTTTTTGGTGGGAACTAGCAATCGGACAAGGTAAATTTTGGTCTTACTGCGCACTAGGGTCAAAGTACAGTTTTTAATTTTGGACAGTCTAGCTTGTGGATGTGAACAGACGCATTGAGACGGGTAACTACATTGACAAGTTGCGAATACCGCAAGGTAGATCGGCAGGATGCCGTGTGTGATGTTTATACGCGTACTTGAATCCGAATGAATAACGCAAAGTAAATGTAACGTATAAATTATACAGAGATGGGGGAGAAGGAAGAGATGTACAGAGGGAAGAGAAAGGAACGAAGATGGTACTTTCCAGGGCGTATCCATAAGTGTTTTCTTATTTCTTCCTCTCTTTGGACTTCAGGGCGGGAGGGGATGCTGCTTGGTTCTATGCGAGAGGAGAGGAGATGAAGAGGAGAGGAGAGGAGAGAAGAAAGGCGTCCGCGGAGCAAAGAAAGATCTGCCACGAGCGGGTCCTCCGGCCCAAAAGAATGTTAATGTTCGTCGCGTACTTTATTCATATGTAAACTTCAGGAGCCGTAATGCGGTTCGGATCCGCGAACTTTCAATGGCCGGGTCACGTGGCTCCGCTGATCCATCCGCGAAGGGCGCAAAACGGGCTGTTCTGAGCCAAGAATTACGACGCTTGATACCCTTACATGTCAAGGTACGAGGGCAGCTCCTTCGCGCGGAAGAACTTCATATGCTCGACTACCTGGTCTGAATAAATCATCGCGGTTTTCCCCCAAATTCGATATACCGAGCGTTTCGCGAAAGTGGCCAAACGACCATGTTCGTTTCGTCTCTAAAAAATGGAATAAACAAAGGAAAAAATAAAATACAAGAAATTCGGACGACCTTGACACCACAAAAACTAGCGATAAGAATTCAACAAAACCTTATTAGACAGCGAATTTTCCAAAAAAGTTGATGCGCTATACCGAGAATAATCGTCTCTGGGAAAAGGACCCCGTGTACTTATACTAATACTATTTTTGTCCTCGGTAACAACAAGATGTTTTCTTATGATATTTCTCGGAAATCTTGTTTCACCGGGAAAATTCCCACCGACATCTCGTAGGTTTATAAATATAATATACATTACATATACGGAGGCGACGTATTTTCTACAATAATACTGAAATCATTGGGTCGGGGAATTCGACTCGAATCGGAAATTCTCGACATCGTTGTTGTTCCCCGGAACCGCGCACGTTCTCTCCAGAACAATATCTTGAATTTGTTACCTATCTTTTCGATATATATATATATATACACACACACATATATATATACATATATGTATAGTATATGGCGGATAAAATTGGGCTCGGTTAATGTCGCAGTCCGTCGGATTCGTCCAGCAGTGTCGTAATGAAATAATTGCCTTTTATCTCCGGCCGAACATCTCTCCACACTCAAAGTGTGGTAATTAGTAACTACTCCGAGATATCCGCCGCACGTTAATAATCTAATAATTGGAATTTTCACATATATATTTTCAATGATAATTTCGCAAAAATGCAGATAATTTAAACTTACACGGAAAATATTTAAAATAGTCATCCCAAACTTTGTTGCAAATCTTCCTTGGACTGTTTCTCGTTTTGATCTTTTTTTAGCAAAAGTAAGACAAAGAAAAAAACGGAAATTTCTTGGATGTCTACGCTAAAGATTTGTCAACCGCATCAGCATTCTGAACGAAACCTCTACGCCTGACATAATATCATATTACGTTTATTCACGACTCAAACAAAATGTTCACTTTTTTATCTGAAAAGCGGGACGAAAGCGGCACATTATTCTCTTTTTACTTTTTTCCCACGTCCGTAGGACAGAAGTAGCACGTTTTGCTCTCGCGTTAGCCGGAAACATGATTATAATTCCCGCAAATGAATTTTTCAGTTTTTGTAATTTTTTCTCTTTCTTTCGCATTTTGAACTACATCTCACTGTATTATTACAAACTCTCAATAATAATGCAGTTTCCAGACTGAAATATCACACTCACACATAAAAGGAAAACACTTTCAAGTCGATAATGTGGTCAGAGTTGTGTCGGGAATAAAGTCCTATTATTCCCTGCTATGTAACAGAGGAACAACAGTCGATTATTCCCTTGTTTCATAATGTGCTATTTTAGCATGGATTGAAAGTTACGCGGAACCTTAAAAATCTTAAAAAGTTCAATAAAAATTCCGATGCAAAGAAAGTCCTATTCCCGTGAAAATTTTTTCGCTCGACACGTTCACCGAACTATTCAGTTATTCCGTACCCACTTGGGTATAGGAGAATTTCAACTCTCCGCGCGTTTCGCAATATCGCGGGTGGTAGAGTGTAAACGGAAACGCCTTGTCATCCTGATATTTATCATTCGGGTGTAACCGCATCTACGCATATCCTGCCTATCATTTATATAAGCGAGTATATCAACGGTCGCATGTTACGCAAGGCGCGCGGGTCTGTAGCACCAAACATATAATCCTCCTGAATTTCTGATCCGGCAATCGATTTACGGTATTTTCCCGCTCCTTTTCCCACCCCCATAAACTAACCCGTGTGAGCACTCAATCTGCCCTATATCCCCATTTACATATATTCAGATTTCATAAATTTTACACAATCGAGGAAATTTACACTCTCTTTCGCGAACTGCGGACGTGCGTTCGAGTGTTGAGAATGAAATAGAAAAAAAATTGTAAAATAAAAGAAGAAAAAACGGCGAGGATAAGAATCTAGAAGGACTAGAAGATCGAAAGGTCGCAAAATAATATCTTCAAAGATGCGAAAATTTGTAGAAAACTCGAAACGTAGAAAAGGTCAGGGTATAAAAAGCCAATGCATGGAATCGATAGACTATTTTCAATTCCTTTACTTTGCCTTTCTGAGAGTATGTTATTATTTTATAAAACAGATTTTCGCCTCTTTGCGAATTTCATTTCGTTACTTTTTTTATTTTCTAATTTTTCTACATTTTTAACCCCACCAAGATAGAAGAAAAAAAGAACATAATGACTCTTTGCATGTGACATATCCGTTAAGGAATTTGAGAATTGAAGATAGAAAAGAAGTCGAGTTTCTTTGTGGATAAATCAGAGTCGTATTTTTACACAGAACCCTGCAGAAAGCATCTTTTCATATAGTATAAATATTGTTTCAGAATGTTGTGAAGAAAAATTTTTACACAGAGGTTTCGTCACTCTATAAATTCCCAATCTCTCGTTCAGTCGAACTTATAAATAGTACACAAAATTGAGCGTTGAATGTGTTCCGTTGTGAAAAAGGGGAGTTAGGTGAAAACACACCGCAGGTAGTGGGACAAATTTAATATTATGAATTTTTTTCTCAGCTTCCACAGAATCTCTGTACATCTCGCGCTAGCGTTTTGTCGGAAAAAACATCAGTGAAATTTTATACTTTTTCGGTTGACATGAAATTTCAAATATCAATAAACTTTTGAATAGTTTCCGTCTTGTTTCGATTGATTGTATTCAGTGAGCATCTAGACATTCGTTCAAATCCTCTTAAGAATTGGCATTTTCCTTTGAAATGGTCATAAACATTCGAAATAATTTCTCATATCGATTCTGCCAGTATTGAATGTAAAAGTTGTAATTCAATCCACAATCTGATGATTAACCATAAAACGATACCACTGATTTGCATTTTACGGTACTCTGGCGATGAATTTGAAACCTACTGAAAGTTTGGTGACGTGTGGAAAAAATTAGTTCCTGAAATAGTTGTAATATTATATTTTGAAATGTTCTTGAAATTTTTTGGCATCGTGTCAAATTTTTTTTAACACTTTTGCAAATAAATGGCACAAGTCTGACGATCGATCATCAGATTGTAAATTGGATGCCAATTACTTTTGTTCTCTAATTGTATGGAAGAAGATGGTGTAACATGTAACGGAATAAGTTTTTTTGTTTTTTTAAACAACACCAATTTTAGAGCATGATTTGAACCATTATCTATCATGAAGCTGAATACAATAACCAATCAAAAGAGACACGAAGAAACTTGACCGATTATTCAAATTTCATGTTCTTTAAAACAGAAAGTTTGAAAATTCACTGACGTGTCGCCAAAGCGAACTTTTGAACATGTGTACATAAAACCTTTCAATTACGTACACGTTAACGATATCGTGGTTTTACGCTTAATGAACCCGAACCGTGAGCTTGCCGATCCCGAATTAGGTGCAGTCACTGTAGCGTTATCGGCCGGATGTGACGACCGGCAAAAATCTGACATTGGCTTCACTAAAGCAGTTTAAAGCGACAATGAACCTCGCGTGCCGCGAATGCCGGTAGCGGTGATTTTGGGAAATGCGGCTTTTCGTGTTACGTAATTTGCCCTGCGTGAGTGAAAAATGGAGTGCACATCGCGGCTCGTCGGGAGGCCGTATACACAATAACAGAGAGAGAGAGAGAGATAGAGAGGATGAGGGGGTAAAAATGGGAGACTGTCACAAAAGGGCGAAGAGCACTGGATCCTTGTGAACCTGCGCAGAAAAAATTGGAGGGTTTCATCAACACGTCATAACGAGCTTCGAGAACAATGCTTGACTAAAGTACGTCGTGCAGATTTGCGTTGCGACAATGAAAAGTCACGAGATTCCAGACCGAACGCCATTGATCGGTTGCAGTATACGAACCGAAGGCGAGAGAGGCTGAAACGATTGTCTCGACGCATCGACATTTTTTTTCCCTCGATTATTTTTTGCTTCTCGTCTTCTTTCTTATCCTTTTTCCTGTCATTGGCAGAAGCCCTAATTGTGGCACAAGCCTGTTTTCATCCAGCGACAATTGTTCTTTCGCTAACTGTGCAGTTGATTAATTGGGGGGGAAAAAAAAATGGAGGAAAACAAAAAGAAAGCAGAACAGTTGTATATAGGGATGCGAAAAGTTTCGTTTATCGAATTTTATTTGCTCCGTTTTTGTTTCGCTGTTTCTCGGTAAGCCGCTGTCTGGCGATTCGTATACACGCGACTGTGAATTTTCACGTTCATAGATTTTCCGTTTTTCATTAGACTGCCTGCATTTTGCAGCCCGTGCTTCAGTTGACACAATTGCCTATTTAATTAGCGTTTGCCGCGCGCCAAAACCCCGCGATCCCCACCCTACGTCATAGATTCAATGTTGTATATTATGTTGACAAGCGTTAACGACATACTGCGCGGGAACTTTTGTATGCACTGGAAAATCGTTAATCAACCTACGGTAAATTGAACCTGTCACCCGGGGATTTTAGAGTCGAAAATTCTCTCTTTCGAACGTTAAGTGAAACGGCAATAATCGGTAGGTTTATGGTCCCGTGCAGCAAAAATCCGTCGACCGAAGCTTTCGGACTTTGCGATATTATCGGCGCCTGCAGAGTCGAAAATCGTATTGGAAAAATGAAAAAAAACTTTACCGTCTGCAAGACTTGGCTCGATTCGTCGTTCTCCTTTTGATTTGTGTACATCTTGGGAATATCGGTGAAAAAAAACTTGGGACACTTTTGCCTATCAGAGGGCAAGATACCGCGTCGAGAACAAAGAGCAGAGGGAATTTTTTGCCAGTGTTTTCTCGATACCCGGAGTGGGCCGTCAATTTTCAATGACAGAGGTTCGGCCCGCGGGATAAGATCGCCGCGATACAAGGAGGGTGGAAAAACAGCGTCCCGAGCCAATCGTAACCGAAGCGTAAATTAACCTTCGATAGTAATTAAATTAATTGCCGTGACCGTAGATGGTCCTACTTGGGGAGTAAAATCCCACCGCTGCCACCAAAAGTTCATAACGTAGATTAGCCACCGCTTATCCCCAGTTAACCTCGTAATTATGGGGGAAATCAGCGGTGCTCCCCTCCTCCTCCTCCTCCTCCCCCCCATCGAAGTATCACGGAATTTATACTTAATCTGATACTCGTTCGTTTGATGGCGGTCAAACGACCTGCGGACCGAGTGACGCACGCCTGGCGATCGGCAGCGTCAAAAACGATAATATTCGAGCGCCCAATCGGCGCCGGGAAACCGCTGCGACCGTTTTGAACCTCCACTCAATTCCTTGCCCAGCAATTATTCCCCGCGGTGTAGAATATTCGGTTATCCGTGTCTCTTCGGGCCACCGTTGAAAATCATTTCCGAATCCGCTATTCGACCGGCCAATCGATCCTGTTGCTGCTAATTTTCGGCCCCTCCGACGAGTTATATACACACACTACTCGGCTCAATTGAGTATTGATTAAAAGGGTAATTGAATAATTGAATCTGGCGCAGGGCGATACTGCAGTGACTCTTCTCTTTTCCGCCGCGTCTCTCGCTCTTTTTCTCACGACCAATCTTCGTTGTGAATCGCGGTTGTTCCCGGTGATTAGCACTTTCGCTTTCGAACAAAACGTGTTTGCTATCATTCGTGGAAATGTTCACTTAAAATTACTACGTTTCAACCAGAAACTTCGGTGAGAAAATATTGAACTATTTTATGACGGTTAAACTTCTTACTATATTTGAGTAGTCGGATACTCGTCGTCATCCGGGCGACGCTTCGAGCCATTCAACCGATAGCATTTTAATGCTAGTCGGAACTTGAATAACGAGAGTAAAATACTCGCCGATGAGAGAGGTTCGACCATCGCTTCGCCAAACAATTCGGTTCAGCGAACCAAGTTCAACAGTTCTCTAAACGCTGTTTAAAAATAATGTGTTCAGCCTCCGTTTTCCCAGGCTGCAGGGAATCAGTCCGGAGCCATTGGCAAAGGGAATTTTCCAAGTTTAGGAGACGAAAAAAAAGGAGAAAGAATCCCTCGTTCGATCACCGAGTTCCGCCCTCTTTCCGTCCTCGATGGAACGGGCGATAAACCAAATGCAATGATAACTGTTGAGCCCTCCGCAGTATCGGACGGAATTGCTATGGTCATTTCCAGTTTCGGCTCAGTTCGACGATGTAATGATCGTTATTTATCAAACCGTAAATCGGGTGATGAGATAGAGAGGGACCCGTTTCAAACCGTCGCATTGTCTGCGGTATTCCCATCATCCTGTGTCCGCTTACACGTCAACCTCGGCATGTGAACCTGCGCAACCCGAAACTTTATTAAACGAGGATTGCCTCCCGAATCACGTCAGCGGTCAACAAAGGCCTCCATCACAGCCTGTCGTGCTGATTTTCGTACGATTTCGACCAATACTGGTAGCCGCGTTTCCGATTTCTTGGCAGATCGCTGAAAGTCGGGTCTTTGGAAAGCTTCTCTTATCCGGTAGGTCGGTCATCAAAGACGACTTACGCTCCAATTCCGTATGTAAATTATACTTCACTATACGTAAAACCGTGCGGTCTTTATTACAGACGCTAATTGTACATTCCTAACTGCTCTGGTCTGGCTATTGTAATTAGCCACAAACCGAGTATGAATGTTACATATTTACTCTTAATTCAGTCCACAGAGTTATGCCCGAGACACAGCCGTGCCGATGGGTTTCCCTGGTGGAGCCCAACCAGGGTCTCGGATATCCTCCAAAGTTTTCCCACGACCTTCAAAGTGGTTTCTGAATTACGGTTCTCGCGGGATGATAACGGTGCCGCCACCCCCGCCACGTCGCACCTTCTCTACTCCTTTTCTTTACATACTGTTGCTCCTTATGGGCTTTTTCTATGGAGGAAAAAAGTAACAAACTAACAAAGAACAAACTTTACTTACGATTATTAAACTAGTTTCTCACACGTTTCCTCACTTTTATGAGTTACCGATACCTTCGAATGGAACTTGTACATCTTGAAGGCACGCTTTCTAATTTATCGTACTTCTGTAATTCTTTATCACTTTTTGCTTTCATCCTTTCATCGAAGCAGTTTAAATTCTCTAAATATTTCACAACGCCGAGGGAACACTAATCACCAGACAAATTAACGACATGTCATTGTCGTACTCAATTGTAACTTGTCATGCAGAGTTGAGCTGAATTCATTCATCATTTAAACCGGGTATTGTGTGACGTGTAGTCGAGTATTAAGCCCATCGCGAGTTTCCCATTTCCCGGAAAACATTAAAGTTATACGCTTTTATCTCTTCCGATTCTTCCGCCGTCACTTGCTAGCCGAACTTCAGCAATCCTGAACCCAAATTGAATTTCACAACACTTTTGGCCATTCCTTTTGCCGTAACGGATTCACTTGGATGAAGCATTACAAACAACCGAAGGGGAGGAAACTGCAGTGAAATTTCATTTGCCAAATGCGTATAACGTACATCCAACAACTACCGCCACCTCACGCATGCAAGGGTTAGAATTTTCCCTCCATGGACACTTCGACGGAATGGGTATACCTGCAATGTTACCCAACACCACAGAAGCCTCCGAATTTAATAGTATATAAGGTGTGCAATTTGCAGTGATTTATACATTATGATACGCCACGACGTGTGTCGCTGATATAAATCAGGATTTGGTTACACCGAGAGCGGTAGAGCGAGGGGAAAAGGAGAGAGGTGCTCGTGCCGCGAGGTCGAGGAGGGCTAATAAAAGGGGTTCGCAGACGGAGCAACTCGGTCGAAGATTCCACCACCACCTCACTCAGGAATCGCACCCGGGATTTCAAACTTTCGACTAAAGTAAGCGAAGACGTAAACATCGCGTCAACGTCTCAACGAACGATTGATAAAGGTGCAAGAACTTCATGCAAGTATCCCTGTCTCTGTTCTTTCTCATAAACCGTACCACACCCATCACTTTCATGGGAACACAACTCACCCAGGGTCGTAACAAATTTTTGAGAAAAACAATTCAGTGACTTTTCCAGGTTTTCCCTGACATTTTCCCAGCTCTATTAAGTTACTACGTTAAAACCTAAATCGTTCACCTTATGAACTCTATATCCGGTCCGAATTCCTGTGATGGAAAACTGATATTTTCACTTTTTACCATGACCAAAATTGAAAATCTCCTGCCAATTCTAGGTTTTCCAGATTTTTCTAGCGTGTGGCCACCCTTTTACATCTATGAGGTTCTTTATACGGGGCATGACTATCGAAAAGAAGACCAGAGAGTGTCTTACGTCCCGGCGTTTGAAAAACACAGAGGCTGTCTCTTTTGGAATAGAGCTCACTGCACTTCTCACAGCATCGTTAATTTATACGCGAATGAGACGATTTGATACATCCGTGTGTTAATTACTCGACAACAAAGTAATCATCCGGTATCTTTGTTGTGTACATATTATACTCGGCAACTCGAATCAGATGACACAAAGAGTCTAGCGAATGGCAAGAGGGTTGAATATAATTACCCCACTTCACGTCGGCGTGGTTTGATCATCGTGGTATATCCTTATGCCTCTCGAGAGGTATTAGGAACGACACTTAAACGGCTACAGATATGAATTGGCAAGACATCTCAAGACGCGGCGAGGCAAGGGTTGGAAGAGAAATGTTGCCACGAGGGCGGGCGTTTTAGGTACCATCTGACTAGGGGAGGATTCAACCCGAGAGCTAAATAGAAAGTTGAGGAGACCCGAGCCGCTGATACTTTGTTTCGTTACAAGTACTCGCTAAGTTTATTTAATTGGTTCGAGTAATCCGATTATAAACTGAAAGCGGACTCGAGATTGGTCCGCTATTTCGTGTCTCCTCTATACACGTCGTAGATCGATTTCCAACACGTTTCACCATGTTGAATGCTACATGCTACTGCCAAGGTCTTCATCTCCGCGGAACACGATCCGTTAAAACATTCCCCATTGATAGCCGTAAGTACGCGAAAAATGATCCCCTTGGGTCTGAAAAAAGCTCTTTCATCGGTCAGCTTCTCCTTGTTATGTTTCTGTTTTTTTTGAGGAAAGTCCGCATGCCATTGAGCTAGTGGTGACGCACGGTACAGTCTTAATTTCGACTTCGATCTGGGGCGTTTCATCAAGACGTTCTCAAAGAAGAGAAGACGTATACGAGGGTGAAAAAACTAGAGTTGAAAAGATGCAAACATGGAAATCAAGGACCGGGACGAATATCCATCAACCCCGAGTAAACATCAGAGACGGAGTAAAAGGAGGTAAAAGGTATTCTTGGAGGGCCGGAAATTCAGAGATTTTCGGCGGTGCTGAGGGGTCCGGAACGGTCTCTAGGAGCCGAGTATGACGTCTTCATTTCTTTACTTATCTGCTTCGGGTATTTCCCAGCAATTCAATATATCCACCGGAAATAGGCCTTCTTTTTATACACAAAAACGCGCACGGATAGCACGCGTCGATGGCAAATTCGCTTGACTCCACGCCCATCCGTCCGTCTGTCTGTCTATCCATCCATCCACCCGTCTATCCGTCTCTCTGTATATGTCCGTACATGCTTGTCGGTCGGTTTGTCGGCCCGTCTGTTCGTATATCTGTCCTGTCTCCGAGGCGTCGCAATATCCGAAGAACGAAATGAGATTTCTGCAAATTTGCACATCGCCTTAAATCCTATCGATCCTCTCGCATTCTTCACTACCGACTCGTTCCCCGTCTATTTTTCATTCCAAGAACGTGCCACTCGATCCTGGATTTTCTTCCTTACCTCCTATTTCTTCTTTTTTTTTTTTACCTACCCCAAGTGGTTCCTGCTGTAAGGGGGTTGAGTTATTCGCAATTTGTATCACGATTGTAATTTTCTTAATTTCCAATATTTTTTCGTAATTTTACTCAGAGTCAAGTGAGTATCGATATACTGGATATATGTATATTGTAAATAGGTATAATTGTTGATATAATTCAAGATCCCTGGAATATTTAATACTTTATGATCCCATATAACTGAATAACAACTGAAAAACTATAAACTCGAGCCAAGATTTCTGTATACAAATAAAAAACACTGTACATTTCAATGTTGTAAGTGTTTTTCTTTCCTCCATTTTTTTTTTTTTTTTTAGAAATTTGTCTTGAATATGAAAACGGATCTTGTGTCTATTCACCTGTATGTCAAACATATAAACGACCGACGGTCCAACGGTGATGTATGGTAACCGTCGCCCATTGATATCAATGCGTCTATATTGTGGTCAAAGATATTTATTGAAGGTCTGAGGGGCGGTGGGGTGTACGAGCATTGTTGTCAAGACATTGATTGCTGTCTGCGTCGCTGGGTACCGCACAAATGGGTATATATTTTGGGATATTATTTAGGGAGCGATATTTTGCTACCACAAATTTTCATGAATCGCGCGTGCGTTTATATTTGGTGCTCCCGGATGAGTTATGATAAAAACGATCATGGGAAAAGGTGCGGTTGGTATACGAAGTTGCACCTTCGTCTCAGCCCGGCTCTTCATCCCTCTTTTCACGGCACTTGCTTGGGGACCGCATACATGACGAATGTTTTCATTTTATGCCCCACGTGATATCATGATGTGGTGAAATTTAACGTATGGTTCGAATAAAAATCAACACCGCTTTACGGCGCCATTAATTGGTCGACATCAGGAATAGAGTATGGCGGTACCTTAACTCAAGCTGAGTTTCTAATCCGGATAGTCTGCGCTTTGACATGATTCAATTCGTCGGAGTAGCTGGACCTCCGCAACTGTTTTACCCTCTTCGGTTTCTGGGTTTCATTAAATATTATACCCCCGTTTTAGCAATGAAAAGAGAGTATGAGTGAAAGAGACGAACATGATGAATAAGAGAGCCAGTTTCATTCGGTTCAAGACACGTTAAGTACTTCCGAATCGGAGTCAATCTAACAATCGGTTTGGTAACTTCAATAATATCCTAAAAGATGTGACTCTGACAGTTTGAATGGGTAAACGCATCATGATCACACCTACAGCAGCTGCTAATCCGTTCCATTACGTCACGATAGTGCGAACGACGTACTGTCGGTAGAAAGTTCTATTATTCATTCGATGACTGAATATCTATTTAAGAAAAAGCTCCGGTTTCCTTCAAGAAGCACTCCTCCACATAATTAACTCAATTTTGTTTCATTTCCGAATATGTTAGTCGATGACGAATTCCAAATAATATTTTCTTACCTAGACTCTGATGCACTGCAGAATGTTTTATCAATATTACGCAGCAAACCATCGTCGGAAAGCACTTTAATTTCGTTGCGTAAAGCATTCGCACCAGTCACTTTGGCTACAGGAAAAAAAATTTACCGTGTTCAGAAAAGTCGGATTATTGCATCGGAGTTACAGAGTTGAATAAATGGATGGAATTAGAATGCACTGTGCACACAACTCGACGTAATAATTATGTATCGATAAAAATTTCAACCGCGTCTTCCCTCTCTCCCATTGTTGACTGTAATTTAAAGGAAAAAACATGACAGCAGGATTGATCGCGGAGTGTCTGTCAAACCACGAGAGGACGGGACCCAAGACCGCAGATTCGGTAATGAACATCACAGTGCACATCCTGGGACGGGCATTGTTCAAGGGACGTCACCAGACTCCGGCAACGTCACGGCATCATTGTCGCGGAGCTTAGCATCGAATCCCGGCAAAGGGTACTGCCATCGTTGGTAGATTGAGGAAGGGACGACGCCTATGTCTGACGATGCTAAAACAGAGATCCGGGGTGCTGGGGGACGGGGAGGCGGTCCGGGGATTAAGACGACCGCAGCCACCGACACGCCATTAGTCGTTAAGTCCATTTCGCGGTTTTAATGTCAGCACTAACTTCACAACCCCGTCAGCCTGCTGGGCGGTATCTTGAACCGAGCCACCTTGGCTGCAGTTACTCAAGGAATGAATCAGCTCCTGCCACTGCGGCATTGCGCCTCGCTTAGTCGATGTCGAGTCCTGCTGCGAACTCTCCAAAGTCGTCACGCCGTTCGTACATCGCGTTATAACACCGGCGGACCCTTAAGACCTTTGTTGTCCCAGACGAGAAGATAGGATTTTAACAAATGAACTAACTCGAGGATTGCCAATATGCTGTGCGCTCTGTTTGGTGTTTCCACTTCAGTTTGACCTTAACAACAACCTCTGACATACCGCACTGTTTGGCAAGGTATATAAGGTACCATCCCCGTGGATACAGTACACCGAGAAGCCACTCAACATGACTATTAAATATGCAAAACCACTTATGGGGCAGGTTAGCTTGTGGCGGTTACGCCATGCGTATACAGCCATACAAGGCGATGTTTCTCAGCTTCCTCTTCCATTGCCCGTGTAAGACGGCGTGGCAACCGTAAGAGCTACCATTGGCTCGTGTGTGCCGGAGGTACAAGGGTAAAGTGGCTTTGCATGTTTCGACATTTCAGTTCGTTGATGTTTTCCGAGCAAACTCTTTCCAGGCTTGGCAACAGCAAATTTATCTTCACCGTACGGGAGAAGGAATTTTAAAGTGCACTGGGACCGACTGTATGGCCCCAAAGTTTCATCGTGAGAACGGACGACTAGATTTGGGTGCATGCGGAAAAATGTTCGCTCGATGTCATGGGAACGTCATTAAAAGATGTCCTCCACTTTTGCCTGCAATTTTCTTTCCTTTTTTTTCCAACATTAATCGGCGCGCGATACGTCAAAGTTTAATAACCATAAAAATTCGAGTGGCCACTCGGTAGTCTAAGGAAAATGAAAAACGGTCGATTCGGGGTGCACGCCGGTAAACTGGGCAACGATAAAGAATGCACGTGCATCATTAAAAGAAAGTCAAGTGTAGCAGTCTCGTTAAACCTTGAAAATGGTACCAAATAACCGCCGGCTTTTTACTAATTGCAACCTGCAACTGCGCTTTCGTATATCATTTTCAAAGGAATGAAAACCCAACGTAATATTTAATGCACCGATCGGCGCAATGATCGTCAGCCATTGACGTTCCTTCTATGTAATTGAATACCTCAGTTCGCTTTGAACTTGCGATTTTTCACTCGAGTAAACTTACCCGTACTACCGTTTGATATACCCTCGTTTCCAATATACCAGCGTCATCTCGCGAGGAGTAATATACGATTCAGGCTAACTCGACGGGATTTGCAAAAGTGAAAATTCAAGTGCACGCGTATAAAGAATCGCAATTACGTCGAGCTGAGCTGGTAGCATAATGTCAGTGAAATTTGACCTAGGATTTTCCAAGAAATGAGGTAAATGGAGCCCACCCTTCATCGGCTATTAGCTCGATCAATAAAAAGGCAGCGTCTCCCGATAGCCTTGCTCGCGAGGGGTTGGCGCCTAAGTACATGGAATAAAATGCACCGGGTAGAGTCCCTCTCCGTCCGTGTCTTAACTACATCAGAACTCCCCGGAGTTTGGTGTGTGTTTCCTGAAAGAAGGTTGCAGGGCTCTAGCTCAGAGTGCAGCAACGACGCGGACGGCTGCGTTAATGACCACCGCTAATGGATACACAATGACACGGTAATGTTAATAAATAGAGTGGGAGCCGACTGATCCTCCCATTAAATAACTACGGCATACAACCACCCCGCAAGGATCTATTAGCGGAAAGTGGCCCTACCGAGATTCCTATCTGAACCGCATTTGTCATATTAACGACAATTTTATTACACGCCGGAGTAAATTCCCAGTGTTCATCCAATATACTACCGCGTCGAGGTTCACGGTTGCCAAGACTCTCCGACTTGGAGCGGTCTATATACACCGGATTGATGGTTATACCCCGTCGCAGGAAAGAATCCTCGGCACCGACTCCGTTACGGCCGATCCGGATCGGCCGCATTCCGTTCTAACCTCGAATAATTCTCGAACGAATCCAGCCCAGTGCATCGCTTTGACTGCCGTCCAAGTGTTCGGAAAGTATCTCGCATGAGACTATTTCAAATTAGGACGTTACTATTGTCATCATTTTTTTTTTCGTTGAAACATCGTCGAGATCTTGGTTTTTTCCGTAAGAAAAATCCTTCAGAATTGTAGTGTTACTAAACTTCCTTTAGCTCGATTATTTCTTGATGGAGCTCCTAAGTTTCCTGACACCACGCGCAACATTACAATGAAACCAGTCCAACCGTTAAACCGCACTGTGCGACTATTTTAGCTGATTCCGCGAAGAAATTCGAATGAGTATACTTGCTATAGGTTCTTTAAATAACGATTACTCCAGCAAAACAAAATATATCCTTAATTCGGAATGATCCATTCACATGTAACATACATCATGCGAATCTGCAGATATCTTGAAACTCACTTGCCCAACGGAATAACGCAGGTGTGTTGTTGTACCGAGTTGCCTGCCACAGCGTGAATTTTCCGACAAGGGCCGAGTAAATTGTGTTGAAAATTTGAAAGTAAAAATATCGCATTCCCTCCTTCACCCCTCCAAGTGCATGCGCAGCGCATTTTGACGGAATATATTAAATCCGGCATCGGAAGCAAGGTGCATGTCGGCGTTCGCTGAAGTGCTCGAAGCATAACTTTGGAAAGAAAAGAACGTTCGATATTTAAATGTCCTCGAAACCCTTCCCCTGAACAATATACCCACGCGCGAAAGTGCGACAGACCACCACCCTCGGGTTCTGAATCAATGTCCGTAATGTATACTTGATGTAGAGTTAATCCTAGAAATTTATTCAACCAGTTCGTGCCTCGGAATAAGTAGGGCCTTGTCCTCACAAATCCTCGAGCGATCTGTGCCACACCATAGCGAACAGTGTCGCCATCAGAGACCGCGTCGGGCTCCTCTTAAGTCTGTCAAAAGAGTTTTGTCTTCATCTCTTTTTCTAGCCCCCCCCCCCCCCCTCTTCGGGTTACCGGGAGCCTGCTGCACCTTGAAAGAAGAAGGGGATGAATAAATTTGAAAAACTTTAACTGAATTAATCATTACTTACTGCCGTGGCGAAGTGCCGCCTAGACCTTATGATAAAAAGAGAAATAAACGTACCCTAGATTATTCAGTATCTGCGGTAAGTCCTTCCTTGAGAACAATCCATGCGTTATAAGCCCTCGCGTCTTGCCGGTCTCTGATCGCGTTTTAGCAAGAGAAACAAAAAAAAAAAGTAAGCAACAAAAAAAAATTTTAGTGGATACCCCCCAGCGGTACAATATCGACAAGACGCAACGAAACTCGGCAGCGCATCTTTCTCTATCTGAAAATCAATATTCACCTCATTTGTTTCAAGACCCTTCAGGTGCGCGCAAGGAAGTACAGAGGGAGAGAGTAAGAGAGAGAGAGAGAGAGAGAGAGAGAGAGAGAGAGAGAGCCCGCGATTTGAACGTAAAAAGGACAAAAGACGCCGGGTCAGGGTAACGCGGTTACTGAGCTGCAAGCTCGGAATCTTGTTGCGTACTCAACTCGACGTTGGAATCCAGACTTTATTCACCGGGAGTTTCAATGCCGCGGAATACATCAGCTATCTCTCAGCCACTCTCAGCCCTCATCAACCCCCCCGTGGAATAGAATTGTCTTGATCACAATGCGCAGGATTCCATTTATCCTCGGTTGATCTCTGCGCTTTCTCTCCTTCGATACCGCGATTCCGATGCGCTGATTATACGAGCAAAAAAAAGAAGAAAAAAAAGAAAAGAAAAGCGTCACGACCGACTCGTATTTTGATAAATTCTTGGATAAACAATATTAGTTGATCAATGCATAAAAAGAGAGAGAAAACTTATCCGAATAAATCATGCTCGGAACAGTGAAGCACAGAGCGAGAGAGAGAGAGAGAGAGAGAGAGAGAGAGAGAGAGAGAGAGAGAGAGAGAGAGAGAGAGAGAGAGAGAATGGAAAGACCTGCACACACCATCATAAATTTCAATGTATAATAACACGAATTTTCCAACTGGTTTCTTGATGATGATAAATGTTACCGCACTAAGTAATGAAGAGAGAAGCGGAGAGTACGAAGGAGCCTAGACGGTAAGATTAGAGAGATAATTGAAATTTTCGAGAATATCGAAACTCTCTGTCTATAGATATAAGGTACGGAGTTTGAAACCAATCAAAGATTTCCAATATCGATAACGACAAATTTTCATCGCCACTGTAAGATGTTGCCTCTTTTCTTTCTCACGTTACATGCATACATCAAGTTCACAATTTTACACCGAAACGTTTGACGCCGATCCTCGTTAGACGAGCAAGGATCCTAGTCCAATCACGAGTTATATGATGGATGCTCTCAACGCCGTGAACCACCTCTCAGAAAATGGGACTCCCCGTCTCTCTTTCTCTCCATCTTTTTTCGTTTCATCCGACGCCGCGCCGCCGGGGTGGAAACGAAAACTGGGCAGAAAGTAGAGGGTGATTCCCCTCCTTAATTGACACATCACAACGGTGTAGTCCGTGTGATAGAGTCAAGTCGTTTGTTTTCGTCAGCGGACGAGGCCACGGCCGGGCTGCAGGGCAGACTCGGGTCACATCGAAAAAGGGGGAGCCTCGGGTAAACGAGTGTAATATGACGTCGACCATATTCCGCCCGCCAACTTTCACCCTCCTCCGTACCGGGACGTCTTCCTGCCTTGGTTCATTCGGCGAAAAACATCTTCAGAATGAACCCTGCAGATACCTGGAAGAGAAATTCTGCGATATTGTTAATCAACAATTAGCGCCGATGCTCGTCTGATAATAAAACGATTTCTCCAAACTGGCGTGACGGAACCAAGCCAAAGTCACGCGCTCAACGTCGGAAGTATTTTTAGCAGACAGAGCCGAGTTGCTGGTTTTTAAGGCTCGTTGTATGTAACGATTTGCCGAATTTAGTAGGAAAAGTTTTCGACGAGAAGACGCGTTTTCTTCGAACTTTGCTTTGTAGAGTGAGCACAAAGAGCCCTGCAGCTATAAAAGAACCCCCGGAGAGATATAGTTGCGTTCGTTACAAATTTACCAGATTGCATACCCGCATATATACCCTGATACCGGTCTACGGGACGCAGACATCGCGGCCATTGGATCCGTCCAAAGGGTTTTACGAGGATGACCCAGAATGGTCTCCGCCTCGATCGGTATCTTCGATTCGAAATAAACGAAACTTCATGCTTACTACGTCGGCACGGCTCTTGACTGATAACTCTGCAGGGCTTTCGGGGCTGTTGTAATCACTGGCGATCTTCACGGCCCCAACGTAAATCACGTCTAACCAAGGCCTCCGACCTTGCTTTTCATTACGGCACTTACATCCCTTATCAAGTCCCGCAGCGTTACTGGAAAAAAGAACCACGCTGAGGTATGAAATCGGAACTTTTCAAGCTTTCGGATAACGATACTGACCCTCTGACAGGGTGTCGTACTCGTTTCGGCGTCCAGGATATCGTGATGTTTAAGGTTTTTCAGGAACAAAGTAAAATCCTTCGTTTCGCGACCTTTTTTGACGATCCACTGCAACGTTAAAAAAGTTTTCAAATGTGATTTTACAAATATTTAGAGTATAGCAAGCAACTTGACGCTAACATCTAGATTTCTTGCACTTGTACATCACCTTGGCAATACGGGCAATAAATATTCAGCAATATGTTCCGTGTACACTTGGGGATAATGAATTTGAGAGAGTTAATTTTTTACACTGGACACTTATGTTGGCAACACAGGGAAACCTACAGCGCCACAGTCGGCCGAGCGCGAAACAAACTCAATCTCAATAAACGTAACGTAACCCATGACCGTCGAATCTAAACTTAGTTAGTTTGTTTCGCGTTCGGCCGACTGTGGCGCTGTAGGTTTCCCTGTGTTGCCAACATAACTGTCTAGTCTAAAAACTGATCCGTCTCAGATTCATTGTCCCCAAGTGTACATAGGGAGAAAAAAAATCACGTTTTCTTTAAATTCGATCTGTCTACACAAAAGACTCTGAATTAAACTTAAAAAACGTGTAAGCGAGTATCAATATTCCGTATATTGCTGAAATCTGAGTTCACAGTTAGCCTAAAAATAAAATTTCATGACATTTCATGGGTCGCATTGAATTTCGTAACTTTCAAGAATGTTCACGTTTTTTCAGGTCATTAGACACCCTGACTCCGATGACGAAGTTCGCGTATCCTTTTCGACTTGGTCTAGTCTTCCTGGTCCGATCATTCGAACCGTTTGTACCATGAACCAGAATCTCTCTTTCGACACGAGTTGTCATGCCCAATCGTTTCGGTGAGTCTCCAAGTCCCAAAAGTGCGGACGAACCTGAAACAAATATACTCAAGTCAGTCCGGAGGTAATAAAAGGCTGTTGAATCGTTTAATAGCTTGTTAAAATCCCCTCGGATAAAATCTCCGGAACGGTGGAAAAAAAAAAATCTGGCGCAGGGAGTCCGGTATCACGCAGCGTTTCCGCTACACGAAATTGGCGAGAATGAGAGATCACACGTGAGGTGCCCGAAACCCCAGCTGTGCTGAGAATCGAATTCTACAATTTGACGAATGCGGCTAGGTGCGCGATAACGCAGCGATTCCCTGTAATGAAATCTTGGGTGTTCGCTTGGCGTTTCCCCTCGTTTTTCTGGAAAAATTTTTCTCGATCCTGAACGACGAAGGCCAGGGCTGAGCAACGCGCAGCGGGTGTCAGGCGAACGTCGACGAGTAAATTGAAGCGATCCATTATACGCAGGGAGAGATGGCGTAGTCGGAAGGTGTTCCACGGTGAAAATAGGGCGAGATCTCATCGCTCCTGTATTTCCCTCTCGCCGTGTGGTGCGCACACACCTTTGGGTACCTGTCTCGGAGGGTGGTCCACCCCCCATTGGGCCCTCTTCCCCGCGTCATTTCCTCTCGGGGTCTTTCTTATTACACTTTTAGACGCTCGCCTCTGCATAATCGTTTGCAATTATTAACAAACAAAGGGAACTGTCCGGTTGCGTCTACCTGCAAAATGTACAATACATTGCCTGCTACTCGAGTAATAACAATTATAATAAATATTAGACGACAGTTTTGCGTAAATAAAGGCGAATGCTTCGAGCAACCGTCACTCGGATCTAGACTATATTTTCCTGTCATGCGATCTCTCTGTCTCGAGAGTGGTTATCCGTCGTGTAACGCGTGTTCGAAAACTTTTGAAACCGGTTGACACTATCTTCAGACGTATGGTCATATACGGGATTAACTTCGAGAGGTTGGATTTGTCCGCTAGTCAAGATAGCGTCGAAAGAAAAACTCGAGTGGATTTTTTTATTTCAAAAGTGGATGTAACTTGAGAACAGTTAATCAGTTCTACCGGTATAGCAGACTCGGGTTATCGGTTTTTACCGTCAACAATAAGTGGACGTGATCAGTATCGAACACCGTGTTGACAGCGTAATAATAAGCTAGGAGCCAGCAAAACGCCGCGGCGTTTATTAAAAAAAAATTAGACAAGTACCCGTACAGTAATCGAAAGACTATTTTCCAGAAGAATTGCCGAAAATGTTTACCAGAGAAAAAATTGTTGATAATATTGCCGAGCGTATTTTCACCCGCAACGGAAAGGAAACTTGATGATTTCGTTTCACAGGATTCGTAATTTTTCCACCCCGAGTGAAGAAAAAAAGAAAATGTCTGTTTACCACGGTGGCGATGTTTTATAGTAACGCATTTGACGTCCAATGGTTGAAATTAATCTCGCAACAATGTTAAAACAAATTTCCTACCACCGTCGGTGTTGTAAGTCCGTTAAAAACTTGAGCAACTGAGCTACAGGTACACGAAATGTGGGCGTAATAACTTTTCCCGAAGAATAGAAAGGGGAAGAGAGGAGGAGAAAGGAGAGATAGAGAGAGGGTCGTACATTATAGGAAGAGATGTTGCAAGGTGCCGTTAATTCAGCAACACGAGAACCGGCAACGCGTATGTTTATCACGAAGGTATGCAGCTGGGGCTTTTCACAACGCCAAAGAGTCTCGAAAGCTCACCGGGTGGTTTTTCCCCCCACCCCCATAATTTTATACGCGTGCAAGCGTGATATTTTTTCAGTTTTACTTCTTTATTCTTCACTCCTTTCCTCCGACGAAAACATCGCAGGAACGTCAGGTCCAGATGCGTCACGAGGCTATAATGGCGAATCGAGACGATGACGGATTCGCAAAACAAGGGAAGGGTCGGGATATTCTCATATTAAGGAAAATTTCATCTGTCATAGCTGCTAGGAAGTTATAATAATGAATACTGTTGCAATAACGGTCAGAGTAATGTTGCAATTGCAAGAATTAGAAAATTTAGTAAATATAACTATTCGGTATGATTATAAGTTGGATATACGAAATTTTTTCTTCGTTTCAACGTCAAACCTTTTCCATCGAATGACGACATTTTTTCACTTGACTTTAATTATTTTACCATCATCGTATCAAGTATCGCGATAGTTATACAAAAATATAGTACAAGTGATTTGTGTAATGAAAAAATGACTATATCAACACCCTCTAGATTTTCATCTTCTAGGCGAAACTCCATTTTCAACGGTTATTGCGAGGAATAAGAAAAAATTGTTAACGAACGTGTGGTATGAACGGCAACAAATTGAAAAAAACAAAAAAAAAAAAAAAAAAACTTTCGCAACAAAAGAACGGTTATGCAATCGCTGAAATAATTTTCAAACAAATTTCAAATTCTTTCGTCAGTAATGAGAAGACGAGTTGCTTCAACTTCATTTCATTTCATCAGTTTTGATGTTCCGAGTTCGCGGCTCACGTGAAACGATCAAAAATTCTACCACCTATAAACGCGTATCAAGCAAATCTGCGAATAAAGCGGCGGGGTTTTAAAAAAAAAAAATTCCACACATACATACCTATCGATACAACAGCTGTGTAGAGTAGTCGTGCAGCAAGCGACGGTCGTGTATTGATCGTTAAAAGATTAATGAGAAACGGTTACACGGATTAATGAAATCAGAGATAATTCCGTAGTTATACATATACAAATATACGTATACATATGTGCACATTTATACGGTAAATTCGATCGCGTTGTCGCTTTATCGCGTATATTTATAACTTTTCGCCTGAACAAAAAATGACCGAACGTATGAATACGCGAAAACGAAATTTTTTTTTTTCCTTTTTCACCATTTTTTTCATCTTTCGGTACTACCGGAATTCGAACATCATTATTGTCCCTCATTTTCCGGCATCAACGGTTCGCGCAATTTTCTTAATTACCTCATTCTATGCCGGCTCTGTTCGTAAATTGTCTAATTAAGAGGATTCATTGACGGAAAGAAACTGAGAAAGAATAAAAATAAGAGTGGAGGAGAACAGGAGAAAAAAAAAGGCAAAGGAAACCAAAAACAAAAAAAAAAAAAAAAAAAGAAACTTATACGTAATTGAATTCTTGAATACGCGTTTTCGCTCCTCGTCTCGCGTTGTTGGCACAATGCAGTTAGGTATGTACCAACGATTCTATAGACTCGTTCCTGCTGCGCCTGTAGAGACAATGGTTGTACATCAATACCTCCACTATACATGCATTTCCTTTCATTTCATTTCATTTCATTTCATTTTCCTCATTCGTTCGTTCATTCGCATCCCCCACGGGCGGATCCTCTTCCCGTATTAATATACACCAATATTTTGCTTAAAGGTCTATTGGAATGTTCGATTTTAAATTTAAAAAAATATTTTCGTCCAAGACTTACACGGAAACAGTCTGTTCGTAAATAGAAATACGATACTATACATTTTTGATTTTTTATTTCTCTTTCGCTTCCGTATTTTAGAGACGAATAGTTATGTTTTTTTGGAAGGTGAAATAAATGACTGAAATCAAACTATGTAACAATATATATATGTATATACAGTATCATTCCACTGGTATCAGATCGCACCTAAAATTGTACGATATTCGTGAAACAATCTTGCAGATATATTATTGTATACGTGTGTCTGTATACATATATCCATACATGTATATTCTAGTATTCGTATGCTCTTCATTTCTTTCTATAACATTATATATATATATATATATATACTATATGTAATATAGCCTATGTACATAAAACAAACTGCAATAATAATGCTAGACAATGATAACAACAGAACAATTACATCGGCACTGGTACGGTAATGCATTGCAAGAATTGTTCTAATTTGGCTATTTTTTTTTTGTTTTTTTTAATAATTTAGTTTAGTTTTAACCTCAAGTAATTGTAACTTATCTTATTTGTCCGAAATAATTTTCATCAATTAAACTGTGAAACTTTAACGCTCCGACTTTTCACCCTCTGTGTATACATTTTTCACTCTTTTTTTCACCCTTACATTTTATTTGTTCACGTCACCGTTCCCTGTGAGCCTCCAACTCTCGGCGGTACAACGATTTTTTTTTTTTCTTTTTTTAATTTCTTTTATTTAATCTTTTCTTCCAAATATAATTCCGCACTACACACGAGTGCCCGTATTTCCTCCGCGCATTCGCGAGTGTGTTACACGTACGGGTATACATATATGTATGTATATAATATACACGCATACACCTTGGTCGTGTACAATTTAAAATAATAATTTGCTACAATACTATTTACATATGTATATAATGTAGGCACGTGCGCTCGGTGTATGAACGTATGTGTATGCGTGTATGCGTGTATATAACGTAGACACAACCGTGCAGGTCGCAGAGCGAAGTACAACCGTAAAAATAACGAGAATAATTGAGCTATATACATACGCTGCACGTATATACCTGCCTAAAGATATAATTGCAGGTCGCGGCACTGGAGTAAAAATTTTCAAAAAATACGTCTCTACTATATTTCAACGTGCACGGCATACATGCAGCTATGTATATATATATATATATATATATATATATATATATATATATATATATATATATACGTGCGTATACATATACATGCATACATACTATTTACACGTTTCTACTATTCACTCGCATTTTTACAACTGGTTGAATATACGTTTACATTTATGTACAAGATACCGCAAGTAACGTTAACATTCTTCTAACAATAAGTTTCTTTGCATCTTTCTTCTTTATTTATACGCGATAGGTATAATTGAAAAAAATCACCCCTCACGTTTACACATATTTATTTAGCGTCAGCCTATTGACGATTAAACCTAACAATAATACGATCGATAGTCCGTCGAAAGTGTAAGAATATGCTTGACGAGAGAGATCAATTCTCGAAAAGAATGTATGAATGGTCTGGCGTGAAGTGTGAGGCGCAGATGAAATATCAAAATGGCCGCGCGTACGCAGCGCGCTTGCGATTTTATTTCGACTGTACGCTAATCGTCGTAATTCGTAAATCATAATTCGCTGTGTCGCGGGAAACGCAACGACGGCAAGAATAGTTGAGTAGCAATACGACCTCCTACAAAAGCCTGATAGCTGGGAATTCAGCCGGTGAAATTTATTCGTAAATACGTCTGTGTATCGCATGCCACGTTTCACTCTTCAACGAAAGAAAGGAAAACGCCATTATCAATCCGATTACTAATTTTCCGTGTTTTTAATTATTTCCTTGTTATAAAATTTCAATATTTTCACGGTACAGAGGCGCGATCGCGGGCGAATATGTTCAACGTATAAATGAAAAAGGGAGGGAAAAAAAAAAAAACGTACAAGGAAACATAATGTCCCCGAGTTTGGACTTGCAAAAAGAAGCCGGGGTAGAGAAAAAGGCAAAAAAAAAAAAAAAAGTAATAAATAAATAAAAAAAAAAAAAAAAAAATAGGGGAAAAAATATAACGAAGCACTCGCTAAAAGGTTGCTTTTAAAAATTGTATAATAAACACGCGTGTGCGAGAGGGGTGTGCGAGAGGGAGGGTCGACGACCGAGTAATGTTGCAGCTACCTGTGCAAACATGCCCGACGCGAACGAATTATTACGGGGAGGGGGGAAAGGCATAACGATGGGTGTCGGCAAATGAGAGGGGAAACAGCAAGCGGCGAATGCGTGTGCCTTATTAATTTATTACCACAGATATGCAACGGTGTCTCCGTGTCTCTAAACGGAGACAAGCATGTACGGGGTAGGCGGATAGACGGATGGGTATAAATGAACATACGTGTGTGCGATACGTGAATGTTTTATTAAAAAGAGAAAACTGACAACTATATGTATGTATATGTGAAACCCACGGCCATTGCTGTTGACGCGTAGCCGAAATAGGTTGTAATAAATCTATTTATCACGGACTGCTTCACCGACTACTAAAGAGATCCGCGTATGTCTACATCAACGTCTTTGCCGAGGCTGCAGAGCGAAACTTGGCGAAAAGAAACGAAAGAAACATCCACTTAACCAATTTCACAATCGGCTTTCATTGGGTTTCAACCGCTCGTAATGGCGGGCTTCTATTTTTTGCAATCACAGTTACAACAAACGCAACGATAATGCGATTGAAGAGAAACGATGGTGAAAGTATAAAAGACCGTACGAATTTTTTAACAATACTGTAGAATCGAAGTCTGAACCTTATCCCGAGGGTTGGTTCTTCTCTCGCGACGGTTAGATTTTACAGAAGATCGCGATTAAGCGGTCGCGAGAAAAACTTTTCATTCAAAACTCCCGACTAACTAAGCTATAAATTACGGGAATATAAACGAACAAATAGGTCCAGCAGGTCGACCAAAATTTTTTTGTTCAACTCAACCATTTTTTAATGCATCACTGAGCGAGGGGGGGGGGGGGGGGGGGAAACTATAAAGTACAAATGAAGTGTTAAAATTACAATAATTTGGGTCATACTTACTGTGCAATAAATGTAAAAAAAAATAATTCAGACACAAAGTAAACCTGCTTGTACGTTACGTACAGTTAAAAATCTTTCTAACGGTGATAGGTGTGTACATCGCTACTGCCAAAACTCGATTGATCTCGATCTCCAGCTTTCGCAAAAATTTTAGCAAAATAATTGAAAGTCATAAGCTCGCGCGTAGACAGACGCACACACACACACACACAGACACTCACCCTTGCACGATGTACTTGAAACTCGGTGAAACTTTAACGGATTATGCGTCTAAAGACTACGTTCGCAAGATTTCGATAAAGGTATCATCGATGTCGACGTTGTCTCGTTAAGTATCGTAAAAAACAATAAAGCGAAGAACGGTTAATTTTAAAATATTTTTGATAAAAAAAAAAACGAACCATGAAAAACTCGAAATTTGACAAAACTTGTTGATCGCCTCCAAATTATCCCGTGATTCATTTTCTCCCGTTCTCTGATTTCTCCGACCACGCCCGAGCGTTCCTACGATACAGAGCAGAGAAACACAGAAGCGCGAAACAATACGCACGTGATGAAAAAAAAAAAAAAAAAAATTACGTCTAGATAGTTCATTAAATTTCTATGAAAAGCAAGCACATCTCAATTTTATAACCTAGCGTCATCAGCCTTCGGTAAAGTAATAATAATAATAATAATAATAATAATAATAATAATAATAATAATAATGGCGATGATGATGATAACAATAATAATCATACCCATAAAAATAACGACGACGATAATAAAAGTAATAATCTAAGACATCTATGGTAACACCTCGTTTGTTTTCTTCCAAGTTTAACTTCGTTTCGTTTCGATTTCTTTGCCTTTACGCTTCCCAGCTCGCGTCTGGCGAGAAAATCAGTTTCAATATTGATCAAAGTGACGATCTTTAACCATCATACTCTACGTACGTATAAAATGTATCTCTTGTATTAATAAATAAAGGCACTACTATATACGTATTATAAAATATTTGCGCATAGCGATTGCTGGAGACGAAATGAAAGGCACGCAGATGAGCGTGGGCAATTACGATTAAGTATTGAAGAGAAATGCCGTTTGAAAAAGGGAGGTGAAGAAAAAAGAAAACACGAGGAAGGAAAAAGAAGAAAGAAAGAAAGAAACTGTGAACGTCGTATAATACTTTGAGCGAAACAATTAAGATTTGGCGAGTATATAATCCCGATATTGCCTATATTATGCAACACGTCAAAGAAGCTCAGAATCGATATAACGTAATTAACGTCATACACGCACTGGTGGGCGTATAAAAGGATCCGGTAACTTTCAAGCCTCGTTACAAGGCCGGTAAAGGAGCTGCAGAATGATTTTCGTACGACAAAATTTCTAAAAATTGTCACTGACATTCGTTGAGAGCTCTGAAGTTGAAAGTTTTTCAAAATAATCACCGGTAAGCGTCGGCCTTATAACCGCGAGGAAGATAATAAATAAATATAATTGACGCGCATCGCATCGTCCTTGTTTATACATATAATATGTATGATATACAGAGTGAATTCCTAACGACTGCATGAACCGCCGTCTGTTAAAATTTAATGCGCACGTGTTACAATCCGAGTGCGGCTGTTTTCCACGGTGACAAACCGTCATGAATTCAGATGAGAGTTTACCGTGATGCGTGTAACCTTAAAAATTTTTACACACTTGTCGATGGCAGCTGTGCTCAATTCAAAGAATTTTTTTAGGTTAGTCACAGTTGATCATCCCGGCAAACAGTTGCTTTCGGCTCGTGGCGCGTGCGCGTTAAATTTTAGCTGACGACGGATCATGCGGTAGTTAGAAATTCACTCTTTCTTTCTCTCTCTCTCTATATATATATATATACACACACAGACGCACACATGTACGTAATTCCGCCTTAAGGTTGTAACCGTACCGTGCGATTCGGCATCGAAAAAGTTCATGATATCCAGGTATGGGTGGAGGGGGGAGGCACGACCTCCTCTTTCCCTAACCCAATCTTACCTCGCTTAGAGCCATTCCATTTTCTTTTCAAGAGAACTTTTTGGAGGGGCGGAACTTCGCGGCCTCTTCCTTCGGAAGTTGGTCTCGCGAGTCCCAGTATCACGTCTACACTTTCCGAAAGGGCAGAGGGTCAGACGTCATCCCGACGTATTCTTCGGGCGTGTATAACTTGCATATAAATCGATGGTTGACCCCCGCCTCTCTCTCTCTCTCTCTCTCTCTCTCTCTCTCTCTCTCTCTATCTCTCTCTCCCTCTCTCTCTCTCTTTCTATTCGGTTTCGAGAGTTCACCAGTTTCATACCGGAATCCGTCAAAGTAAAACAGAGAGCGAGAGAACGAGAGAGAGAGAGAGAGAGTTAGAGAGAGACATGGAGGAAAACCGCACTGGGATATAATTTACGATTGCATTTTCGAAAGACGCAGTACATGAACGGGCAGACTCACTTCTTCTCCTCCCGCGCTTAGAGTACCTAAGTATTAGTTCTTGATCATCTTCGAACCCTGACTGGTTTTTCTTTGTTTCGTTGCTCTTTCATCTCTCGTTTCGCGTTTCCACAGGCAGCATTTTTTTTTTTTTGTAAACGTGGTTGTTCGAAATTTTCAAAAAAAAAAAAAAATTCGCTGGCTACGCGACGATGTCCATGTCCGTCGACGAGTTCGACGTTGTCGGGGCGAGACTGCCGAGGGTGTCTTCGTCCGGCAGGGGATGATGGCATGCCGATGCCGGCGGACTCAGGGGAGGCAGATGCGGCGAAGATAGCATCGGATCACCGCCGTGGACGGGACCGCCGGTGTCATCCTCCATCAAATCCTCGAGCTGGGAAATGCTTAGCGTCGATGTTTCCCCAACCACATCTGGAATCTGTCAATAATATTTGAATGAAAATCACTCAATGTTAAACAGTCGCATGTGCACGGCTAATACGCGTTACCTCTCATTCCGTTTTCTTTTCTTTTATTTTTCATTTTTCAACCCCGTCTTTTCGTTTCTCCAAGAAAATGTTCCATAGCAAAGAGAGACAAAAAACGTGTTTACATAAGGCCCTTTTTGCAAGGCCCAAAAATAATCGGGATGAAAAAAAAAAAAAAAAAAAAACTCATCAAAAATGTGATGATAGGAAAATCAATAATAGGGGTGTGAACGTTGAAGTTTTTCGGATGAAAAAAAAACTCGGAAAAGGTCAAATTTGTGCTTATAAAACACGTGTATAAATGTTTAGTTAACTTGTGCAACAATGATAAGAATTGCGGATTGAAAAAGGGCAGCTTCATCGGCACCGATCCTAGTTCGTATCGAATTCTCATCAACCATTTCCATTCGTGAATAAGAAAAATTGTACGGAACAATTATTCGATAGCTTGTAAAAATGACACAATTTATTATTGCAGCGAAATAGCGCTGCACACAATTGCGTTGACGAAAATGTCGATTATTCATCAAAGATTTTAGTACTTATTTATTTATTTATTTATTTGTTTAATTATTTTTATTTATTTATTATGGTAAAACCATTATTCGGACAGCGAAAGGTATCGGACACGTGCCGTACGTGTGTATAAAACTTGGCAAAGTTCACGCATACACTGTCCAGAAGTGCACAGTCAGCTTTAGTTTGTGAGAAATAATTGAAAACATTTGCCGAATGTGTGAATCTAGGAGCTTAACCTGCAGAGTTGGCGCTGCCACATGTATATTGTACATAGAAACACGTAAAATAGTGGGATAAACGGATTTCCCCGAGTTCGTAGGTGGGAAATATGTATATTTCATTAGAATACATTTGTGCAACGTACAATTTGGCTAAAACTGAAATCTCATCCGATGCTGCATGCGTTAACAATTCTTTGTTTATGATATTATTTTTTATTGTAAATAAAGCAGCAGTTGAGTATAATAAGGCACTAGTCGTTGCTCGTGTTGCGGGGAATCAACGAAGATTCAACGTAATTGTGTGTCCATGTACGTAATATAACTCCAAGGGCATTGGGAAAGAGCTTAAACGGTTGAACCTTGAAAAAAATTGATACGAAAGTGACCAAGGTTTAACGATTTTTTTACAATTTTCTTATGTTAAACAACATTGGAAACTCTTGAATTCGGGAAAGATAAGATTTTTCTTTGTTATTCGTCTCGGTAACAATTTTTATCTCCTACTTTTTCACTCCGTGCCAAGATTTTCTCATTCATAACAACGCGAGCAGTCGAATGAACAATTTTTCTCGCGTAATTAACAATATAAAAAAAGTAAAAATATCACCATGGTTTTTTTTCAATCTCCCACAATTATTATCACGCTTTGGTAATTAGACTTAATTACGTTACTCAATTGCAATAACAGATGTCGGTGTTTACAATCCTTGGAGTTTAACGACTTGTACGAAGAGTTTGAGCAGTTGCGCGAAATTCTCTCAATGGTTTACGATTCGCTATATATATATGTGTATGTATAATACAGTGTTTATATTGTTATCGAAAATTTTTTATTCCCAATGATCGTGATCGATAGGCGCCGTACTTGCTTGTCGGCTTTCTGTATCTACACCTCGATCTCAAACACGTGCGACGACACGACTGTCTGTCAATCAACAAACTACTCGAGTCCACTTTAAAATGCGCGGTGAAAAAACACTGGATACGTATCCCATTTAACAAGAGATTCTAAAAAGTTTCCGCACGATTCGAAAATCCGATTCAATATCATTTATTTATTTTTGTATTTTTTTTTTTTTTTTTATGCTTGTTTTTGCTGCTTTTCTTTCGTTTTCTTTCGTTCAATACAATTTGGCAACAGTTGGACTTTTGAATCATTATGGAATATATTGTATACGGTGAAACTGACCAAACACATTTATTTACAGGAAGAATAAAGGGGGGGGGGGGGAGTGAGGAAAAAAGAGAGAGGAAGCTTTTGTCGTGAAACTTTTTTGTTTTTTTTTTTTTGTGTTTACTTCCATGAGTTTCTCAACGATACAAATGGCAATTTCTATTGTAATTGAATCGAAGAAGAATGTTGATGCAAGCGTCAACGTTTCGTGCATACACTCGCGCTTCGTTGCGCGGAACCTGGGCTTGAAAACAGTACCTACCCTTCATTGAATAAATAAATACATTTATATTTGCGTCAGAAATGGTCGACTGTACGAGAGTATTGCCGTACGACTGTACGCGAATATTGATTAATATTCGGTTGTTTCCACGGCTCTTTGAAACGCAAAATTGGTCAAATTAATTGCAATTAAAAAATAAAAAGGAGGGGCGCTCGTGTAAAAATAACGGACAATTTTTTAACAGGCAATTGGCGTTGGTGAGGAATTTCATTCGGGACAATTTTCAAAGTCAGTATCTATTAATTGAGTAGAAAATTTAGGCGATCCCACAGCGAGAAAGAACAATCCCGTTGATTACAGATTTCGAATATACGCGGACACACGTTTTTCGCTACTCGATCATTCTGTTTTACCGACATATATCTAGATTGATCGAATGGTCGGTAATTCGGCGACGGAGATTTTCAACCGTTATTATTGCAGCATTGAACAAGGGTTGCAGAAACGGAAATCTAACACTTTCACGTTTCTCGTATTACCGGCCGCAGCCTACGTCGATAAAACAGAATGATCTATCGTAAGTTCGTAAATTTTGCCGTTGGTCAATTCAAAAAATCAGTGCGATAAATTTACAGTAGAATCCTAATGATCCGAACCTCGATTTTACGAACCGTGACTCGATTCATCCCAACACTCAGTTATCCGAACGTCAGCTCAAAATCTACATTTTTGATGCGAAATATACACTGTTCCTCGGTAAAACATGTGAAGCAACCGTTCGTCAATTGACAATAGACGATTATATAAAATCAAAGTAATAAAATACGCGTTCGGTGTTTGAAAGAGATTCGATATGTATTTAGATGTTTAATACGGACTGTTTGTCGATCTAAGTTTGTATTGTATATTACTATACCCTGAGATAAGAATGGCGTTTCGGTTGTCCGACTTTTGATTATCCGAACTAGGTTCGGTCCCAATTAATTTGAACAATCTACGTCCTACTGTAGTAAATTTTACATTCTGTCACGAAAATAATTTTTACACAGATAAGTGTAATAAAAAATTGCCAATGATCGGTAAACTAACATGAATTTCGGAAATTCTGAATCCTCGGTCACGTCGCAAGGTGTTTTCTCTTTTATCGTAAATCCAAAAAATTGAGCTCCTCAAAAGGGAACAATTACGACGTGACTGTTTATCCGCACAGTACATATACTGGTTATACCGTTACCGGGGTGCCTGTAGAATTACAAAAGTGAAACTCACGTCTCTGTTTGTGCATGACGAGAATATTAAAGTTCCGTTAACGACGTCATCTATATACATATATGATAAAATGGAATACGCATATGCGTACATACGTATTACGAATAATAACAATCATAAAACAAAGTTAACACTTGATACGTAATTTCGCAGCTTTGATAATGCATCAAGACCGTATCTTGCCACATATCTTCTGAAGATGCAACGAGTATTCAGAGACGAGTTGTATTGTACGTAAGTACCTGCATACACATACATCTCTGTACATAAAGTACATTATACATAAAAGTGTACAGATGTGTTTCTGACATAACGTGCTCGGCGTACGTTAAGTTAGATTACGTTACGTTATGTTACGTAAAAGAAAAGAAATAAAAATGATCCATCAGCGAGCGCAAACATGCAAATACACAAATTACTGCGCCAGAAAGTATATATACGCGTTACAATCAAACCCACCGTTGTGTTAAAACTCCACCTGGAGATACGATGCGAATTGCGCAAATTAATTACTTGTGCGATGGTTCAAAGATATTCAGTCAGTTTAATCCAATTTATCCGAACGAAAAAAAGTCAACTCGTTATCTCGAAAAATCATTTCTAATTCCCAATGACGGAAAACTGATATCTTCAATTTTTTCCATGACCAAATTAAAAATCCCCTGACAATTCCAGGTTTTCCAGATTATGACAACCGATGACTGCTACGAGTCACCGTAAGAAGATAACTTCGATTCGCCACTTTACGCGAAAGAGTTCGTTGCATCTCGCGCCCCGTTTCGAGTAAGTTGGCACCCCTGCGTCACGGACGAGAAAATGGCCGCGGTACGATCTCGCGGCCAGTAGAATTCGATTGTCTTGCGCATGCGCAGTCGGTAGCGCTCAGACCGATGAGTTTCACCGTTTCGTCTCCGTACAATGTACAAAATGGAATATTACCGATATGCGTACCTTCCGTTGCTCGGGTTTATTTTTGAGGTATGTGTTGAGCACGGTGGCCGAAGTTGAGGGCCAGTTAAACTCCGATACAGGAAGCCCGTGGGACTTTGCCTGAAGTTCCAATTCCTGAACGCGTAGCAACAACCTCCTATTTTGATTTTCGAGCTGTTTATGCCTCACCTCGCTCTGCTTCATCCTCGTCAACTCGTTCTTCAATAACTTTATGTATTCCACCGACGATTTTAATATCGTACCTTTGTTCGGTCTGACGTCTCGGACGATTTCGTAGTACCTGCGACGCAAAATGTAAAGAAAAAAAAAAACAGTGTCGTTAGCACGTTAGATTTACGTTTGTTTCAACACTTCAAACACACACCAATCTCCATTTTCAGCAGGCATCGTTTCAGTTATTCTCACATGCAAATCAGAACATATTTACAAACAAACAATAGAAACGTTCAAATTTTTTTTTCCCCGCTAGATTGATTTTTAATAAAAAGTCCATCGAGAAGTTTTCTACTAATTTCATCTGTACCCCGATCGTTATAATTACCTTATTTTAGAACGCTACGATTCGACAGCGTCTTACATCAGCGCAGCATTTTTCCAAGAGATAAATACAAGATAGTTATTACGTTCCTACTTTCATTCGTCCTCTCTTTTCAATGAAAATCATCGTAGTTCCCTGACTGTTCGAAAAAGACGATTTTTTGTTTTCGTTCGGCGAGTTCGAAATGTCTTCGTCACAAATAATAACGAGAGCCTTCCGATTTCGAAAAAAAATTTCCTCGAGAAATTGACCTGGTTTGCTAATTTTTCTCTCAACGCAGTTTCGACACGATCGCAAACCGAAAGTACCAGTCAAAGCAAAACGAATCGCCTGTCCGCCACCAAGTGAAACTACAAGCAAAGACAAAGCGGCGGCTAATATAATGCAATAAACGAACGTAAGTGACGAACGACTCGGTCAGCCGTTTAAGAATCACAGACTTCTAACGCAACGAGAATAGTAGCAGCCAGCCGTAAGTTATCTGTGTCATATTTACTCAAGGCTTTAGTGTCGCAGTTGCCTTGTATTATTATCACCACTTTAAAAAGTGTGAAGTTGCATTACAACTAACACAATATTATACATTCGGCTTACTCGGCGAACTGTTTCACCTTTCAAAAAAACCATTAACGCATACCTTTACATTCACAGGGTACAAAATGTACGACGGATCTTCTCATACCTTACACTTGGCCTACAGCGATCGTGTTTCGTATGTAATATAAGAACCCGAGTGTTTACAACGAGTACTTTTTATTTTAAATGGAAAAAAATCAAACTCTCTCTCTCTCTCTCTCTCTGAATTCTCACGTGGTAACAAACATAATTCAAGGTACGACGCGTGTGTTAATTGATCGGAGATGGGAATTGAAAAATTATTGAACTACGTACGTTAGAAGTGACGTTTTGAAAAGTTCACTTTTACACCAAACGAGTAATAATGATTTCGAGAGAAAATTCGCGTCTAACAATAAGAGCCACCCAAACTAAACTATATATAAATATAATACGGATGACGTTGAATACAACGAGTTTTCTTTCAAGCAACTCTTAATTAAAGACTCGTACTAATTGAACGTAATTTACAAGACACTCTTGACCGTGGAAAATATAATAGAAAACTAGAGGTGTGTGTCCATACATGCAAACAACAAATTTGGGATGCCGTGTCGACTAGTGAAGATGTTTGCTGTCTTTATTTGCTTTCAGTTTTACATACCAGAGTGTAAGAAACAGTTTTTACCTCCGCCGAACGTTTCGACGTTTCGTCCTTCTATCTTCGATTTTGCAACGCAATTAGGTACATTATATGCATTTGCTAATTTGTCACGGATCTTTGTTTCTACGTCCTTAACAAGCGACCGCGGGTAAAATTCTTTCGTTCGGTGAAAATAAACCAAACCTAACTGAGGCCGCTCACTTATGGATGCCGTCACTTACTGTGCCTGAACCAAAGAAGAACGTAGACTAAACTTAACATCGTAACGTGTGTCACTTTTTCACCTCAAATATTCAAACCCATCTGAACCCTACGAAAAATTTACCTCATCTTAAATTCGAAAAACTTCATACTTACGGATCGTTAGTTTTTGGCAACAGTGTTCCAAGCTCCTTTATCCTATCGTTGATGTTGAATCTTCTCCGACGCTCGACTGAAACATACGTAAGTATTTAAGTACGACGATTGATCATCGATCATCAAAAGGGTTGGACCGTGACGCCGACTGCGTCTCGCTGATAAATGTAATCGACCACGTTCCTTTTTTTCTTTTTTTCTCCATCAACGTATCACATCCAACCCGACTCTAAGCTGCAGCAACGGTTTTACTCTGCATTTATTTGATTAATTTCAATTATTAATAATTAATTAACCTCAAAAATACGAACAAAAATGATAAAAAATAAAAAATACCGAAGATTATTGTCGGTGATGAAAAATTTAAGAGACACGCGCGATAACGAAATGGGGGGGGGGGGGGGGGATTATTTACGAAACATGCGCTTAGATAATAAACAATTAAGGTCGATGACAAATGTCGGTACGCAAGGTATTGACAGACGATTTAAGAACAGTTGAAGTATTACAATCGATTTGACGGATTGATTATTTCGGAAAATTTTACCGGTATATGTTATAAAAAATAATTTAAAAAAAAAAAAAAAAAAAGAGTTCCGTGTAGCATCGCGGTGCCTTTTTTTCTTCAACTTTGTCTATCATTGATCAAGGCTGAACATTTTGATTTGAAAAATAGATAAATCACACGTTGTATTTAACGATCGAATATACGAATGAAGACAGGTGGAATTAATTTCTGGATATATATCGTATATATCCAGATTAGATTGTGTCATTTTGAGTATTTATGCCGCAAAGCAATACAAACCTGATCATCCTCTTTTCTCTCATGCCGTGCACGATTCCAACGTACGTTTTAACATACATGCATAAGCGTGTTAAAATGCCGTTATATAACTATATTATCAATAACAATCGATTGTCCAAAATGTCAAACAATTTATTCCACTCCCTCGCGCGTGTACTCGAAAATAATAGAGGAGAAAAAAAAAAATTTCATCGAATTGAATTGATTGCAAGCTTTGAGAAGTCGTCGTTTCGGTTCCTGATTAAAAAAAAACAAGAAAAGAAAAAAATAAAAAAATTGCACCAACTCAAAACCGAAATGTTAGAACGATTTGTTCTCCTTCCTTGTACTTTCATTCCAAGAGCAAGATGTAGAAAAGAAAAAAAAAAAAAACTGACGATCAAATCGGAACGATTACAAACTCTGAAGCATCGTTGTCACGATTGAAAAATTTTGAAAAAAAAGTCGACGACTCAATAACCGACCAACCAAACGTAATTGACAAATCAAAGAATTGCCGTGAATAATCGAGGATTGAAAAAAATCACCCGAAAGTTGTTTTCTTATTCGTTTTCGAATCTTTTTACACATCATGCTCCGTGTCTTTATAAACTGGATTCGCAAATTCCTTTCTTCGGCCTGCATATTACAGGTTTCTGTACACGTGCGTACAAATGCATGCGCATATATAGAAATATATACATGTATTAAACGTGATCGTGAAAAGTGGGCCAAAAAAAAAAAAAAAAAAAAAATGTCGCTCAGCGTCTTGTCACGGTTCGGTAATCACCTGCAGCACCGGGTCGCAGATATCAGATAAGAGTGTATGCAGCGCGTTACATAAATTATACAAACATGATTTCAATGAAAATACGTTATTTAGCTAACGCGGCGTGACGTCACCACGTCGTAACACTAGAAATTTAGAGCGATTGTCGCGTTGCGTTGCGTCGCTTCGCCTCTCGACGAATGAACGTTGGGCCGAGAGTGCAAATATTTGTTTCAAACCACTCGACGGAGAGGGAGAAAGAGAGACAGAGAGAGAGAGAGAGAGAGAGAGAGAGAGAGAGAGAGAGAGAGAGAGAGAATATCTCAGGATAGCTGGAACAAATTTTGTCGCATATAAAATGTCAGTGTAAATATCTCCGTAGATTTATGCTTTATTAAATCAAATTTATTTTCTTTTTTTTTCTTTTTTCTTTTTTTTTTTTTTTTTTATGCCCTCACTCAAGAAACCAAGTCACAGAATTTTTTATAAATGAAACCTCGTTCTCTTTCTCTCTCTCTCTCTCTCTCTCTCTCTCTCTCTCTCTCTCTCTCTCTCTCTCTCTCTCTCTCTTATCTGGCGTTAATCGCGAGTAGGAAATATTTTTATTGCCGCAGCTGGATTGAGGAAAAAAAAAAAAAAAAAACCTATCAATATGCTTTTATTTATAATCAAATACCGACGATAGTTGTGGTAATAATAATAATAATAATAATAATTATAATAATAATAATAATAATTAAAAATAGTATCAACATTTTCTCATTTCATTTATTTCGAACGAAATTCGGTCGAATGGAGAATTTACGTTTGCGTCGAGTGTTTTTCTTGTTTGTTTGTTTTTTTTCTTTTTCAAAATTCGTTTTCTCATAGTTTGATTACTCACTCATATTGTGGTTGTCTTTCTTCTGTCTGTCCTTGGCCAAGGCATGGATTTCAGCGTCTGTAAGAAGAAGCGGTTCTGGTTTTATTTGAAGATCTGGTAAGCTTGACAAACTTCCAGATTGGCTGTCTTTTAGTCCATCACCTAAAGAGCCGGTCTCAAAGGAGAGAATATCGTCCAGCAAATCCTCCGCCTGAAACAACAAGATGGAGAAGGTAAAAAAAGGGGGAAAAAGAAATAAAAAAAAAAAAGGAACGATATCTAATATCGAATCGAGCCAATATTATCAAGTCTGCAATAAAAATATACATAATACGTATCGAAACGCGTTGACGCGCTGCGAAAATTTTTCATTCGTTACAATTTATCGTTGTCAAAAAAAATTCCAGTAAAATTACCATCGTTGCAATAATTGCTGTGTAAAAATATCGTTTCTAACATTGCTAAAGAGAAAATTCAGCACCAGGAACTATTTAGCGTTATTATAATTTTCTTATACCATCATTTTCTCCGGTTACCGCCAACTTTAAATCTGTTCCATTACTCGAATGGGTGAATTTTTTTTTGGTTTTTTCCAAGTAAATAAAATTCGTTTTTATTTTCTACTGAGAACAATAATAGTCTTCCGGTTATCACGATAGAGTAAAAATATTCAAGGACAATTCGGTGTAATAACCACAACTATAGAATTCACTCTCAATCCGTTAAACAATATGCCGCATTGTTTAAAAAAAAAAATAAAAATTGTCAAACGCTTGAAAGTATCTCTGTAGGTTAAATTTTCGAAACCTCGCAAAGTTTTTGAGTTTATCGTTTTCATTCAATCTTCTGCAACTCATTTCCGCGACGTCGTATTATCAATATTTATATAATAATAAATACGTCCGACTGTTAATCCATCTGTCTGTCTATCTACCGATCCGATCATCACTTATAAGTATACTTCATACTGCATGTAGTGCATGCATGTATGATCTCCGTATCTCCGTATTATTGACATTTAAAAAGATATCCGACGATCGTTATTTTATTTACTTTTTTCCCTTCTCCCTCTCCAATCTGCCCACTATTTATGATACATTGTATTTACAAGTTCTCGTCGTTGTTATTCTTATTTTTTGCGGTGACGGTGGTGGTGGTTGTGCCAAAAACTATTTTGCCATACCTGAATGTCGACAAAAAAAAAAAAAAATTCATACGTCACACACTGCGCGAAACGTAAAACGCGCAGAGGGGAGAAAAAAGAAATTGCAGAACAAAAAAGATTTGAAAATTCCGAGCGAATTGAAGTTGAATAAAACTTCGATAATCGCTTAAAATCATTTTTTCGTACGGCACGTAAACATAAAAGTAAGATTTCACCATAAATAAAATATGTTATTCATATTTAAATGTAAAATAATAATCAAACTGGTGCAATTTCATTCAAGATTTGATGATAATTTCGTCTTCGGCTTCGCTAATCGCTTGAAACGACATCGAATATCGTATATAAATACACGTGTATAATGTCCAGAGATTTTATAAGGAAAATAAAAAAAAATGCTGCCCTCTTTTCATTTGCTCGGTGTTTAAAATAACGGGCAGAACAAAATTTGCCCGATAGTTAAACGATCAATTCCGTGTTAATAATTGTTCTACGTGTACAGAAAACACAGGATGTTGGTTGAATATCATATTATTTCCGCTCAATTACAACAACATTTATACGTTTACCAAAATCAACGATCATTTCCACCGAGACAGAGAACAAGACTTGCCAACCTTCAATTTCGATCGTTTCACATGTATTTAATACATGCGACACGCTATTATATACACCAGCTATGCGTACACATGCACATATATATATATATATGTATGCATGTATAGATATATAAAACTTCTGCAATAAATTAGTCTTGCGAAGTAGACGCGATTGCCTTTACGTAAAAGATTATTACGTAAAGAATATAATGGCTAACTGCTTTGTGCTCGGATACGAGCACAAATCCTGACAGTTACGCTATACTTGAAGCTTATTTTCATCTGGTCGTAAAGATAAGTAAACCAGTGAAGGAAGAAAAAAAAAAAAAATACAAAATCTTTACGAGTCAGTCTCGCGCGAAATCAGAATACATTTAAAATCTTGTATAATTTTCGTTCGTTCGTGTTTCCGATTCAAAAGAACCGCGCGCGCGCTCGATTAACCCGCGAAATTCAAAAATTTAGTATTTTCAAATTACGATCGCGGTAGTTTGGAAATGTTTGCGACAAGTTTAAGACGGAAATAGAAAAGCATTGCCTGAGCGGAAATATCGCCGATTAAACTTTTCGCGAGTCTTATTCGCGCAAGTTTTAATTCCTCGTTACACAACGTGTAAATTGAATTAAATGTCGAATACGGAGAAGGTGAGAAAAGAATAGAGACGCGACAAAATCATCCTCCGCATCTAGCAATCAATTTCGAATCAACAACGTAGGCGAGTACGCGTAAAGAGTTTTGATAATTAGGCGGGAAATTTGAATAAAAATAAAGGAAACAACCCGCAATACGATCCGTTAAAAGATCCAAGAGAGAAAAATAAGCGATTAAATAACAATCGAGAGAGTATAGCTACGATATTTTGTGCAACTCACGCGATCTGAATCTTCGAGATTACATATATATCGTGAAAATAATTATACAGAGGGTGTAACAACTGCAGCCGCTCGTTTAAACTTTCCTGCAGAATTAACGAGACGATGGCCGCGGCACGGTTTTCAGGTACGAGGGTGTGTATCAACACTCACCTCCGGCTATCGTAATGCGTAGTTTGAAATAATAGTAATTACCAATTGCGAGTGAAACGTGTGCTGCACTCGTCGATTTCTAACAAAGTTTAAATGACTCAACGTTGAACGTTAAATTATATACTCTTACAGACAATTATTTTCAAAAGTAAGTAAAAATCAAAACACTTTAATTGACCGAGAAAAATGTTCAGTTGCAATTATTCTACAATCGCTCGCGATCTCTTTGTTTTTTTTTTTTTTTTTTCAACCACAAACCGAAAAATATCGCAGTTCCGGATTATAGAAAATAGATATTAATTTTGAAACTTTGATCGGAAATTCCGTTACGTGTTGCGATTCTGTTTTTTTTTTTTTTTTTTTTTTCATTTTGCTCATTCGTACTACCTTTTTTTCAAGAAAAGAATAAAAAATAAAAAAAAATATACCAAGGCGATAATTTGATATCAAGGCCTTGTTTAACCGCATACCACATTCTCATGTAATTCCAACGATACATACAAGCCGTGTATAATTTGCACGAATATATAAATTTTGCAGGAAAAATTTCTACCAATTATACGAAACGAAGACGATATTTTTTTCAATCAAGCTACAGTTAAAATTGGCTTGAAATTGTTCAAATCCAAACCTCAAAGAAATATGTACGAAAATTTTCAACGAACACACAACAATTTCATAGAAAACTCACCGATTTATTGACTGTATAAGATTAGCAGGTTGTTGTTTTTTTTTTTTTTTCAAATATAATTCTTTAAAGAGGAGGATGAAATTAAAATTTAGGAATACGAAGGTGAGAACAGAATTGGGTCAAATCGCGTAAAACTGGGAGGTGAAAGGTGAAAAAAAAAAAGAAAAAAGTAGAAGAAAAAATTTCAAACAAGTTGCGCGCGACGCGAAATACAACCTGAGATAAAAATATCGCATTCACGGTTTCTGTCTCGGTGTTCGTGTGAGGTTACCGAGAAGTAATTATTGCAACAAGTATGAAGTTACGACGATAAGGATCCCCGGCCGTATCAGCCTGCCGTGCTGCGGGTATTTATAATAGTCCCGAATGAAAAATAACGGAGTGGGATTTGATAGGCGCGAATTCTACGGAAAGGAAGATGAAGATTAAGAATAAGCTCGAAACAACACGATGAGAACATTATTATACGATACTGTTCAATTGATACATGTTTTTTGTTATCACTTTCGATATTTTGATCGACTAAAGCATTGTTTGAATGTTTTAAAAAATTCCCAAAACAATTCTCGGAACTTCAATTTTTTACTTGGAACATTTCTAGACCGGTTTCATTGCGAAGTTGATGAAGAAAAAAAAAAAAAAAGAATTAGACAAAAACCGCTCTGTTCTGAGTGGAGAATAGAAGTTTTTGAGAATTTTTCGGGAATTTTTACAACGTTCAACTCGTGTTTTAAGTTCGCATAAAAATTGAAAGTTCTGGAAAAAAAAAAAGAATGGAAAAAATCGGTTCATCATCGTGGTTGGCTCGGTGTTGAAACGTGTGGAATAGAAAATACAGTTTCTGAGAATTTAAAAAAAAGATCGATTTGAAAATAACTTTAAATGTTTATAAATAATCGAGATATTTGAATTCAATTCGGGTCTTCGATCCCTCGTTACAAAATCTATTGTCGCATATAAGCATTGATATAATTATATGCCGGAATACGTTCAACGACGATAATTGGGAACGACGTTGCGATATTCAAAAATTAATACGATAAGTAGCTATATATATATATATATAGGACATTCCACGTCAAATTAGCAGCCCATGTACCTCACCCACTTTGATTTTTTAATCAAATTTTCGTGCGATGTTCGTACAGATCCGAAAAGGTCTGGGAATTTTCTAGAGATTTTTTTGGCTAACTGTAAAATTTGCAAAAAAAAAAAAAATAAATAAAAATCAAAAAACCGATTCCAAAAACGTCATTATTTTTAAATCCGAGCAAATTCACAAAGATTCTATCATTCGAAATGTTATTTTCAAGCACCACGTGATAATGGAAACTCAATATTTACTATTTCTTTAGCAAAATTTTCAGTTTTTCATGTCCGGAATTGAAGGTTGTTTTTTTTTTTTTCTATTCCCCGATCCAAACAGATCACGGAATCATGAAAGTAATGTTATTCCGCAATCTGTTTGTATCGAGGCGTATAAGAAATAAAAATCCAAAAACAATTCCAACGTGGAAAAGTAAAATCACGGGTGACCAAATAGTAAATATGAAGATCCCATTACAGTGTGTTGGATCATAGAATCGGTGTGATTTTTTTTTATTTTTTTTGTTTTTTTTCATTTAAAAAATGGCGTTCCCGTAATCGGATTTTGCGATTTTGCGATAAATTTCGCCAACGGTTGAAAAAAATGTGAAAAAATTCCCGAGACACATTTTGGTTCGTAGGAACATCGAACTAAAAAATGATCAGAATCAAAAGCGGTGATGTACAAGTGCCGCTAATTTGACGTGGAACGACTCATACTTTTTCATTCTGCAACAAAATCTAGATTCAATTTAAAAACATTCCGGCTGCCTGAAAATCGTCAAAAATATTCCCCAACTTCACGCGTCAACAAATCGTAATCCTTTTCCCTGATTGAAAATCAAACTATAAACAATATGAAAGCCCCTAACTGATAGCGACATTTAAAAATACGTTTATTGCGGTTAACAAACTGTTGAACACCTTATTTACATTCGCGTGTAATTGTCCATAATAACTGTAATAATACATTCTCATATCATTGTTATTAAAATATCAAATTCGCGTATAATTCGGCCCTTCAATTTTAACCGTTTTTTTACGTACATCCAACCCGCTTTGTTCTCCACCTCGATTAACTTACGTGCGTGTTAATTCTCTTTCATCCATACGCCTGTTATTTCGATACTGGGTCACACATGTCTCAACATTGTGCCCACACATGCTTTTCACACGTTTAAAAACGGGAAATATTGTAACATCCGTATATATATATATATATAGCATACACTTGTTGCGCACGAATCGTGCATCAAAAAAAAAAAAAAAAAAATAAGACAAACAAAAAAAAAAAAAACATGTAGACTTTTACTGGAAGTACCGATAAACCTGATCACTGAACGAATTTGAAAGAACGACTTTAAACATCGAGACATGATGGTGAAGAAAAATTGACAAAATTGATGAAAAAAAATTTATCCAGAGGATTCTGACGCACTTCTTTATTTATTTCTATTCGCACACTTCAAGGTTTTCATTTTTTTTTTTTTTCTTTTTGCGATTGGACTAAAAAGGTGGAAAATGACGGTAAAATTTATCAGGTCCGTTCGCGTGCATACATTAAGTAAGGATAATAGATACGCAGGAGAAACTCTTTAATTTTATCATTACATACGAAGTTCGAAATGCGACGCGTGTAACTTAAATCTGCAAAACCGTGACGCGAATCTGCAATTCCGTAATTCGATCAAACAACAACGTGTTTAAAACGCGTTAATGTAACGGTTTCGTACCGCGTTACTCGTCGCATAGACAAACAATATCTAAAATTGTATTGAAAAACATAAGGTGAGTAAACGTTGAGACGCGATACGTCGCGTTGTCGAAATGTGATTCAGAGAGAAGGCGCGATATCAAGGCCAAGATAAATCAAGGCTAGAGCAGATAATAATTTCACTGCTGCGTGTAAAAACGATCATTAACGCTCGCGCGTGTCTGTCGGTGTTTGTGTGTCGAACGATTAGAGATCGCAGAAACGTTACAGCGTCAAAAATAACAAACCGAAAAGTATAGTCGCAAGGAGACGACTTTCGTTTTAAAAAAATTTACAGTACCTGAGATGAATTTTGATGCCACGTATGCACGTGCAGTATGTGATATGTTATTCCTCGAAAAGTCGAAAAACAAAATGGGGAAATGGGGAAATGGGGAGAAAAAAAATTCACTCAAAATGGTTTTTTCTCTTCCTCTTCTTTTCTCTTTCTTCTTTTTCTAACCCAATTACTGAACACGCAATTCCTAACGTACGTTAAAATTTATAACGCGCGCGCCACAATCCGAGAGCAACTGTTTGCCAGGGTTACCAACTGTCTCTAACCTAAAAAATTTCTACGGTTGTGAATTGAGCACAACGAAAGTTCTAATCACCAAACCTTTTCTAGCATTGTTTATACCTTGGCTCGTCTTATTCGAATACAGACGGATTAATTTCTGTGAATTGTGAATTGAGGAAAACTGTAAAAAAAATATTTAGGTTACGTGCATCGCGGCGAAATGTCGTCTAAATTTACAACGGTTGGCAGCCCTGGCAAAACAGTTGCTCTCGGATTGTGGCGCATGCGCATTATGTACAATACACCGATGATTTTTGTCGTATTAAATGTGTGGCGAAAATTTTACAGCGAATATTTCCTTCGGCAGACGGAATGGAAATGCAATTCACGATACGAAATCGAAGTTTTCACGGGTCGAAATTCTGGACAACTAAGAATTGCTCGGCGAAAAAAAATGTCGAAGAATTACAGGAGATCCGGTAACCTACGTAAAGTAAAAATAAGTAACAAACGATCGGTTCTAATACCGGAGATTTAAAAGCACCTATTGCGGGCAAACTGTACGATGATAATTGCATTGAACAGAGATTCGATCCGCTTTGTACCGGAGGATTTCAAGGTTCTAATGCTCTCCAAGTCCCGGAAATCGATATTACATACTGTTTGAATCAGGTTGGCTGACCTGCCTCCCGGTTACCGCGCACTTAGCCAATGCAACATGGAAGCCGTTTCTAGGGTGAATTTCCAATGCAACCAATTGTGAGAAAAAAAAACTCTTTCGTGTTTCAACGTCGCCTGAGTATCGAAAATTGATCGAAATCAAATCCGCTGAACTGTCTGTCCGATTAGATCGCGTCGACGGAAAGTCCAGCGTGTGTTGCGACTTTGAAAGAATAAACGAATGAATGGATGGATTTAGGAATCGGCCGGACTTCGTTTGAATTAAAAGTTAGCTAAAATAGAAAAAAAAAACCGTTTAAAAAATCTTCAACGAGGTTACCGTCACCGTTACCAACAAACACGAATGAATCAACATTCCTATGCAATGTAACAGAAACGTGTCTGATCAAATTCGAACAACATAAGACGAGATATCAACGACTTGGGAAAAGGTTTTGTCATTATAATGCTCAAAGCGAACAAGTTCTGGTATTTTTGATCAGATTCTACCGTTTCTAGGATCATTTCGCCGGCTGACCGGATCTCTACAAATTGTCTGAAAAACATTGAAGAAATCTGAAATTACGGCACAATTATAAGTACTGTAACGTGCTGATGCGATCATTGACGAACATCTTTTGCACCGTAATTACGCAAAGCTATTTTCATTCCATCCACATACAACTATTGGCTTGTTTTTAAAAATTTTCAAACCATTTGTTGAGATCTATACGGTAAATGGAATAAACCCAAATACATTGGAATCGGATTAAAACACCAGGATCTAATCACTTCAAAAGTTTTAATTACAAAACCTTTTCTAAAAGTGTTTATACCTTAGATTAATCTAATATACTCAGATTTACTTCTATCGTACAGTAAGAATGTCGATTCATTAATGTTCACCGTCATTGAGGCAAATAACTACATTACCGTACAATTTTTAAACAATGTCCTCGCTACTTCCAACTTCGGATTCAGACTGTAGGGCTCATTCATCCACAAGCACATAATATAGACAGTCCTTACCGACCGAGTGAATTATCACTTATTTCGACTATTACCTGCGCTTACGCATCACTAATGCAAAAAAAGCTACATACAGCGCTATTCCACATGCAACGCCGAACAGGAACATCCAAATTTGTTTTTTACTTCATGGGAGAATAACGCCAGGAAATTTATACCTGCGATAAGTGATAATGAACTACAGGAATACATTTCCTTAAGACAAATCTTTTTTCAGATATTCGCATTAGGCATTGTATGTATTAGAACGGCGCTATCGTTAGCTTTTTTGCATCAGTGATGCGTAAGCGAAGGTAGTAGTCAAAATAAGTGATACTTGACTCGATCGGTAAAGATGGATCACAGCATCGTCTTAAAGATGTACAGGCGTGTTAGAGCTATCAAAATTATAAAAAATTTTCTTCACACTTTTATTTTAAACACCAGTGTAAAATCTCGAACCGACTGCGTCTGAACCATACCAATGTTATTCTACTTTCATTCTGTAATTTTACATTGATCCTTACGGTAAAACTGTCAGGCTCAATATAAAAATCACAAAAAAATGAAAAGTAAAGTAACACGGGACATGATTCAGAGAATCGCTCTCAAATATTACACAGGTGTGTGAAATCGAAGTGAGACGAAAAATTTGTGTAATTTTCACGAACCTATCACGATTTCCTTCACTTAAATGTCTGCGGCAAATCTCGATAATACGCGGCTGTGAATAAATGATTTCCGCATGATAAAAATAGCCGATTTCCCCATACGAGTATGCAAAGGTAATTCCCTAGTGAGTTTTAGCGGTAATTCCATGACGGCGTAACCTTACTGACAATAAGCATCAATTTCCACGGATGACCATTGCCGCGATTGGCAATCATCCTTGCGGCATAATGATTGGGTCATAAACGAGAGTCAAGTGCATCCATTTCATTGGTGAAAATCGTGACACTCAGAGGCACGGAAGTGAAGTTTGTCGATGTAAAAGGTATGATATCGTATAAAATTCAGGGACAACTTTATAATAGGTGCTATACTAATAGAGAAGAGCCATAAGCCAAACCGTCCCCTTCCATCCTAGTTTGTCTTATCAATCACCGAGACAATTGACGTTGTTACGACACACCGCGCGCGTTTTTACTACACGAGATACCGAGGCATTAAACGGCGCCAATTCATCAAGAACTTTGTGACGTGTTATAATACTTTGAAAGTTGTTTTACTTTCGTTTATACGGGGAGAATCTCTACGAGGACAAACTTGGTTAGGATGCGTTTTCTTCTTATTCTTCTTCTCCTCCCTCACTTTCATCCTCTACTTTTTCGTTCATATCCTCCACTCCCGTCTCTCAGACATCGGGTTATTATACAAATGACGCTGCATGATTCCCCGGAAATTAAATTGTGAAAAATATATCATTATTGCCTCCTCGGCAAACAGTGTGGTTACAGACATAATCGCGCACCTTGTCTAGCAAAAGTGGGCATCGTTGTTTCTGGGAAGTCTGTTGGCTCAACTGGTAAAATCGCGTCTGTATATATACGTATAGCATAAATGTGCGGTACGGGAGAAGTGGGAGGAAGAAAAAAAAAAGAAGAAAAAAAAAAAAAAAACCAACAACAGGTAACGAAGAATGGAATTGGGATGAATGACATTGAAGAAACTCACCTTGCAACGCCGAGCGATAATATTGAAGACCGGCATTTCTGCTATCCTCTGCCCTATAAAACTTCCAGGACGAGGATAAACACCGAGAATTTATGACGAATCACGAAAACCCATTCCACGATATAATAGCACGTTACGTTAAACTTCACGTGTTGCTCTTGCGCTCATTTCTAGAGCGAACGATAATGTCGTTCCTTGTTTTCACCAAATACCAGGTTGGCAAGACTGATAGAAAAACAAAAGCTTGAACCCAACCAACAGCCGAAATCACACACACTTTTTATTCGTTTAAATAAATTCCGTCCAAGTATCGCGGGCTCTTACTTTTCAGCTTCAGCTATTTTGTCCTCTCTACTCGCACAATGCACGCAAACACAGCTCACCCGTCATATTTTCTTATTGGTAATACCGAGCGGCGCGCTGTTATTCCTTGCATCATGTCATCGCGGCTGAACAACTCTCATCGTTGATTCGAGTCGTGTTCTGCTGTGCGTTAAAAATCGTGAAAGCACAATTAGGTGAGATTTTCTTCTTTCCACCAACCAGTCGGATGATTCAACGGCGTATAAACGGAAATATCAAATATCCGACGCTTAGATTTCGCGTACAAAGTTTCCTTTTATGTTATCGTTTTCTCAGCACGTTGCTAAAGTAGTAGAAAGTAGTTTTTAAACGGTTCAAATATCGTTCGATAAACGTGGCGCGGAACAATCGTTGAAATGTTTCATCACGATTAATTGACGAAGAGGAAAAACGACAGACGGTAAAAACAATGACGAACGACGATGACTGATAATTTTTAAAAGACGCAACACGTGCTACCAAACTTTTCCGATAAAAACACTTCCTGGTTACGTATTAATTACACATGTACTTGTATCCTCACAAAACCGGATATTCCACGAACATGAAACAATCCGAGGCAAACTTTCTCGTTATCACTTTATGTCAACTTCTGAGTCTCCAAATCGAGAACCCCGAATTATCGGAGGTTCGACCGACTATCGAAACAGTTTTAGTTCGGTTTAAGAATCACCAAGATAAGGAAAGCAAGCAAACAAAAAGGACAAAAAAAAAAAAAAAAACTGGTAAAAACCGATAAAGGGTACTGTGAATCTTATAATTTTCAAAATCAAACATACACACTTCACCGTCGATGCTGATTCGATGAAACAAAAACTTACGTTCCACAAGAAAAAAAATAAATAATCAAATTGTCTCTTGTCACGACGAAGTAACAACAAAAACAACAACAACAACAACAACAACAAGGTTCACAGCTAAGATCAAACTATTCACGAGTCGCTTGAAACAAACGAAAACCGACGGATACTTCGCGTCAGCGGCAGCGACGGCGGCGGGAATTTGAGTTTGAAAACGAGGAATAACGGGGGGCGTAACTCCACGGGCGTCGAGTTGCGGTGGTGGTTGTGCGCACAGAGGCTGGGGATAGAGTTAGACGGAGACACGGTGGGACGGGGATAGAGATAAGGATAGAGAAGAGAGTCCAGTGAAAAACCGCGATCTGCAGGCGAGCTACCGAGGCAAACGGTGCTAGTCGCATGCTCGTACTATCTAGCATCGGCGACAACGTTGACTCCCGTCACGCCGGGGACTCAAGGTTTGAAGAGAGCAGGATGAGGAGGGGGAAGGCCTCTTACATAACGCACCGGCCACCCCCACACACTTCGAAAGACTCGAAACTACGTGTAGAAGCCTACGTATAATACCTACTTCCATGCAACACACTTTGCTGCTGCATAGTCAGAGTTTAACAATTGCTTGTTACGCTCCCAACTATACGTCGCTGGATACGAGAGTATAACCTATCATTTCCTCTCACTCTCATTTCGCTCTATTTTACTCTCTTCGTTGTTGTTGTTTTTGTTGTTGTTATACGTTATATACATGCATATATCCACGGGATTCCATTAAGTGTAATTATTATACCTATATGAGCTTACGATTAGTCTGGAATGGTTTTTTTGTATGTTTTTTTTTTTTTTTTTCTTGTAAATGCAGAATGATATTAATATACAAGATTTCTGTGAAACTTGTAATCGCTCAACGCCCGTTGACAGGCAACCAAAAATACGTCTCTAGTACACGTAGCAATACACAAAATGTAGTCTTTGCTGCCTATTCTTTGGGCGTTGAGCAGCTAGTTTCACAGAAAATTTTCAGTACACAGCATCGTATCATATATATGTATACAATATACGTATATACATCCGTTAAGTTTAATGGAAATAACTTATTCATCGTCCTATGGGTTAATCCTTCAGTTCTTGCTGGAACCTCCCCCCCCCCCCCTTCCTAATGATTTGCCTGGTATTAGGTAAAAAAAAATTTAGTACAGATAAAAAAGAAGTAATAAATAAACAGGTATTTCTCATCGTTGGTAAAAAAAAAAATTGCCATAAAATTTATGTGTATATATTAGACTGCCTCAAAAATGAAGGAATTTTTTTTTTTTTTTTGCGTGTTTATATATTATATTGTATTTCATTCCCGAGTATTCAGTCAAATATTCTTTCACCACGCAATTGTATAAATTACTGTTTATACAGTTTGTACAGTTCATTGATAATTCAATAATAACCTTGTTATAAAAATCTAGTCGTGGTGTAAAAATACTCGACTATCAGTTAGGGATGAAATATATTTGATATTTCGAGACATATTATTTTCTCCTTCACAATTATAAGAATTTTGATTTATATCCGACTCGATATATTGTCCTTCTATACTACGCTTCACTGCTTATATTTCTATACACATACATGCCTTCTGAATAAAGTTGAAAAAAGAAAAGCCTGAAAAAAGCCATCTCACTTTTATTCACGATGTGATTTTTGATACGCGAGTATCTTTGCAATTTTTCATTTGAATGAAACGAAAATGAAAAAATAGAAAAAAAAAACATCCAAACATACATAGAAACATTGTCTTTTGTTGATTATATACTATTCACGCTATACTTTCTATACTCTGGATAATTCGTAAGTGAGACACGGTCAATGATATAATTTACAACCGTTCAATGAAAATACTTTCGCAAATTATAATAGCGATAATATCATGGCGAAACGAATTTAATTGAAGTAAGAGAGAGTAAGAAAGAAAAAAAAAACCCAAAGGATCGAAAAAAATTTTTCTAATATCCGACGACATACAATGGACGCTAAGAAATGTGGATAATAATTAAAGGTCTTAATATACATATAAAAAATGTAATATTTATTAAAAAAAAATAATAATAATAATAATAGATGTACGGTATAAAATAAGGCAATAAATCCCGAGTTTATGAAAGCATCGAAACACTGATAAAACAATTTATTTTACGTATCAAAGACGCGTTAATCTCCCGCTGTACTAAATCAGATTGATGTATGACGATTGTACATAATATACGTTACATATACAAACATACATACATAATGTCATATTGCATACAATGAAACACGCAGATTACGCTGTACTACATTGTACATATACTCGTATGTACGTATGGTGCGTATGTAAAAACTCTAGCGAACGCTCTCCAGACGCTTATATATACAGCGACCCACAATCAACCGCGACGTTACGTTTGTCGAATGACTTGAGCCGTTGCCAATTCGGTGACAATGAAAATTTCTCTAATTAACATCGGTGATATGTGAAAAATAAAAAGAGAAATTATATCATTATTAAAGATGTACGCGGTTCGTGCGTGGTCCGAAACAAATTATTATTATTACTATTATTATTGTTATTTTTATTGTCACTATAGTTTTGACCGCGATATTAATTATTCATTATTAGACTTTACGGAACGCTAGTTTGCATTGCAAACCTTTAAAATCCACACTTCGTCGTGCGCCGTACGACGAATAAATTATATCGCCCACGTTGTAATAAAATTACAAATCAATTTTTGTAACTCGTACTCCGCAAGAGTATGCCTGTATAAAAATTGTCAACGAATGATGAAATAATTTCATTTCACCGTCAAGGAGTTTCTGGTATGTTCGAGGGTGAGAAAAGAACACGTTCTAAAAATAAGGAAAAAAAAAAAATTAAAAAAATCGCCGGTTGTGTTACAATTTTCATGTTTGAGAGGTTAGAAACTGTCGACAAATTGGCGAATAAGACTGTCGGTTCGAGCGACCGTTAGAAAACGTCCCAAAAATCGAACGGTCATTTGGTCGGTTATCGAATCGTTCGAATTTCAAATCCGTAAATCGATATTCTATATTCCATGTCTGTGCAGCGGGACGATTTGGAGACATTTTTTTTAGAGACACAGATTCAATATTACTGGAGAAAATGAAAGATGTTTGCCGTACTTTTTGCAGCAAAGATGTAGAATTCTGTCTTTTTTTTTTTTTTCTCGCGAGTAAATTGAAAAAGTTTAAACTATACGAAGTGATTGAGAAGAACAGACCCGCATCTTTTAAAGGGGGGGGGGGAGGGGGGGGGAAGTCTAACGACTCAGCGGGTCAATATATAGATGCGGGGAATACCCGGTTATTCAATTCTGGTCTGATATTCCTGGACGTCGAGGATCAAGAGGACGTCATCATAGTCGTGACGATTTATTGAAGAGAGGAAAAAAACGTATTTCCTAGCACAATAATAACATAATAATAACAATAAACGTAGATAAAGAATTTCTGACGAAGAGAATTTTATAATAAATTCTTCAAATCACATTACCAACAATATTCCTATAGTAGCAATCTATAAAACGAGTCGACCTTCACGTTCAAGCTATTAAACGACGAAATCTAATAATTGGCCATAAATACCTGCGAGGTAGATAAATTTAAGGTTATAGTATGAGATAAATAACAAAATCCCGTTGTAAATGTTCCATTCTGAAAAGAGTGGCGTGAAGTTTTCGATTGAAATATTACGCGCTGGATTCCCCGCATATATATTATACCTACAGGTACATATACCTATAATTCCACGTGATGGTTGAATGATATAATACGCTTCACTTTCCTCCTTGCCCTCGATGTATTAAATTAACAAATTTAGTCTACGGTCTCTAATTCTCACAGGCTAATTTTTAATCATTCGAACGTTGTTCAATTCGAACGATAACGGCCTACGATTATTTTCATCTGAATTTAAACGATATATATATATCACGATTAAAGTACATGACGAAAAACTCAATCCTAATATTTTACAAAATTTTTCGACCCAGCGTATCCGAAGTATGATTTAAAAGCTCTAAACAAAAACCCTCGATATGAAAAGTTTCAAAAAAATTGAGAAAAATCGTATGAAATATAACAAAATTTTTTGACACCTATTGGAAGATGGAGATTTCATAACTTGAAAAGACATTGACGTAGAATCTTGATCGAGATTTCATGGAATGCCCCATACATATAAAGCTGCAGAGATTGGAAGGGGGCTGAAGTGGACCGAGACGACTCACGTAAGTCATGAAGAAGAAGAAGAAGAAGAAGAAAAAGTAGAAGACGTATAAGAACACGAATAAGAAGAACGACGTAACGAGCTACAATAAACTAATTGACTCCCAATTCCGACTAGGCATAAAACGAGCCTCGGTCCTGGCCTAACTACCGGCTCAGGATCCTCCCGTTCCAAGATGATCATTAGGGTCGTGTGAAAGGTTCAAAAGTTTATTACAACCCGTGCCGGTCTCGCTGCCGTGGCGATAAACACATCCGTGTGCAGCTGCATCACGCACTGTTCAATTAACGTAACGCGCTAATCGTGCAATCCTCCTCCACTCGCTGATTAACGTTATACAAGTACGATCAAACGTTTCCATTAAACCGAAGGGCATTTAAAACTCTTTTTCGGCATTTCCCGATCACGCGACCTAACCTAACCTTCGTGAAAAAGAAAAAATTAACAATATCGCACCTAAAGAAGCCGAAACACAGTGCACGGTACGAGCGAATGAAATACATGTAGTTGTACTTCGTGTAATAGAAGCAACACGGTTAACTTTGATTCTAAGATGTGTGAATTAAGCAATTGTGTCGCAATGACGATTTTTCCATATTTAGAAGCATAAATGGCAAAATCTGAGCGAATAATGGTCCGAATGAGTTGAAATTTGGATATAACATTTGTTTTCACAAGATGTAAGTGCACGCGAAAGCTGGTTCGAATATCTCGATGGGTAAAAAAGTTTCGAATTTGAATGCACGTTGAGGTGAGGACAGGGATTACGTCGTCGATACTCGGCAAGTTTTTTGACTATTCTGACATGACCTAACCCTAACGAGGGTGTTTGGTTAGTCGGCAAGATAAATCAAGCCGAATACTCGAAACTCTGAGCATTTAGTGGTAAGAGGAGTTTCTTGTAGCCAGACGATCTATCTGCAGAAACAGAGAGAGAGAGAGAGCAGTGCCCGCTACCAGTGTGTGTGTGTGTACAGAGCTTGATGTAACTGCGAACTTCGAGTAGGTACAGATTGGCCCGTTGCTTGCATACCCTTATGCCTACATACTACTCGAGACTCGAGCATGGTTTATTTAGATATCAAATCGCCGAGCTTATACCATTCGATAAACATCTAAAACATCCAGTAAATACGCATCGACATGTATGAGGTGTACGTGAACATTGTGTGCAGAGGATACAATATCTCGATGTTGTTACAGTCATCATATATCGATGAATGGATTTTTGACCCGCGTGGCGTAGATATTCTTTATCGAAAATTTACTCTCTGTTTATGAGACTATCCAAGTTTGGGAACATTGATGATTAAAATCGAACGAGGAATTTCCTGACATGAAATCTAACAGGAAAAAGTATCGTATCGTCGGTAAATGCATTCGTTCGTTTTATGACCATAATCATGGTCGACTTTCAATTATCAATTACCGAAAATTATACGAAACTGCTGATTAATGCCTGACGTATACGATACGCCCCCTAGTCTCATTTCGCGTTCAACAGCCGAGAATGGAAACTGGTGTTTCGCTATACCGTCTCAATTATCGAAGGTGCTGAACGGTTATTGGCTCAATATTAATATCGACAGTTAACGTGTGTGCACAAGGGTGCGATTTTACCGCAAATATATCTCACTCCGAAAATACATGATACGCTCCGTTGGATGATTATTAACAATATTGGTCAAGGATTTGAGAGCGACCCCAATTACGTCGTTTCGTTTTATGAACATTCATTCGCGAAACAGCAACAAAAAAAAAAAGAAAAGAAAAAGGAACGCTAATTGTACTTCAACCTAATTGTAATTTTTCCACTACCTCGTGGATTCTAATTGTACGTTAATGCGGAGAGTTAATTAGTGTATTATAGCAAGTTTGAAATCGACATCGAAGAAACAAATTGCTCTGCATGACTGTTCAAACCTTCACGGACACGCGAATCGTGGCTACACGATCATCATTGCCATCATCATCATCATTGTGTGTTTGACTTGAATTTCTGTCCACGCGTCAAGTGGCGACGAATTTTCGTTACACTATTTATCAAAAATTAACAACTATCGGTATGAGAAGAGTTTCGTATACATTTGTACATACATGTATATATATATATATATATATATATATCTGTTTGAGAATGTAATTAGAATTTCCTCTTTACCCAAGGAATGATTAACGTCTCGTTGTTAAAAAAGATCTCGTTTCGGTAACGCTTGTTTCTTGCACGTCCATATATATATATATATATATATATATATATATATATATATATATATATATATATACATGCGTGCGTGCGTGTGTGTAATTTCGTGTTCCTCATCTGAAGAGCTTCGTGTACCGTACAAGAAATATGTGTGTGTCCGAAGACGAATCAGGTTGCCTGGAAACCGTACCAATTCTCACGTATTCTATACACACGTCGTAACCCGGGCGTCGAAGGCCGTCGTCGTGACATACCTATAATATATATATATTTTTTCAATTTATTTCCTTCGTCCATTTTGTTCCTGCTGCGACTACGTTTTTCGGTTGTAATTTCACAATTGTCAATCCCAGCCACTCAGGACTGAAGGAAATCGAATCCATGCAACGGATAAACGTGCGTGATAAACAATACAAAGGCAATGTGATTCGCAAGTGCCAATTTTTTTTCTTTTTTTTTCTTTTCCGAAAATCGAGTTTGTTTTTTTCAATCCGGAATCGTAGGACGAACCGTTTAGATACGAGAAACGCGAGAAACCGAAACATAGAACCGCCAGATTTCTCGCGATTTCAAAAATATTTCCAACTTTCTATAATATTTTGACATTTCTATAGACTTCATCTTCCTGTATTTCAAATTTCTATATGAAACATATTTTCTCGCCTTCGATTTAAATACCATAAATTCTATACCAATCAAATTTTTCCATCATTCCCAATTTTTAACCCCCACCCCAAAATAGTCATATTCCTAATCGCTTTCGTGTTTATGAAAAATTAAAATAGCTGAATGAGAAAAAAAATAATTAAGAAAAAGTGTAACCTATCACTAAAAATTATATTCCATTTGTTTTCGAGCATTTTTTACCTCACTGATGTCTCTGAAAAAAACAACGTTCTTAATCGAAACTGAATGTACGCGTAATAAAAATTACACTGTGGGGTATAATCTCGCTAAACTACGGTAAGAATATTTGTAACGATATAAAAAAAAAAAAAAAGTTTCTGGTTCCAAACGTCGATGTTCAAGTTTTCTCAAAATTGAGAAAAAAAATTCCCTAACGCACCATAATTCATCAAGGTTAAAAAAAAAAGAAAATCCCCGACTGTTCCAGACTTTCCTGGTTGAAAGTTCGAACGGGAGCCCAGCAATAATTCTCAAAAAAATGTGCAACAAGAGAAATTGACTCACCTCCGAGTTGCTCGTAGCGACGCTCGAAAGTCCGGGTGACATGGCGCCAGTGCCGATATCGGGACTAACGGCATCGGCGTGCCCCTGAGGGAGGAGAGCGGGTCCTCTGGGGTAGGAGGCGATATGGGGATGCTGTGGCTTCGGCGGGTTGTGAGGGGGGGCGCTGTGCACCATGGGGGCGGCTATGGGGGCGATGGCATGCTGAGGCGGGGGCCCCGTGTCGAGGGGTGTGACGCACCCACCACCCTCGCTGCCCTGGCTCGTCGGTATTTCGGATGCGTCGGAATCGCCGCCCCTGAAGGACTCGTGGAGGAACTGCCGGACTTGGTTCTTCTGCTTCTGGACGACGTGGTAGCGTGTCGGGTTCTCAAGCAACGTCCGTACCTGAAGAGCGAGAAATATAGAATCGAAATAAGCGCACAGAATTTGTCGTGCTTTGTATAATATAGAAACAGGATAATAAAATTATATTCTAAGATGTGAGAATTAGACAACTGTGTCGCGATGACGATTTTTCCATATTTAGAGGTATAATTAGCAAGATCTCGTTGAATAATGATCCGAATGAGTTGAAATTTGGATATAGCATTCATTTTCGTAAATTATCCGCGTAAGTGAAAGCTAGTTCGAATATCTCTGTAGGTAGAAAAGTTTCGAATTTGAGTCCGTACCTGGAGAGGGTGAAATGTAGTGCCGAATTAAGCGCACAGAATTTGTCGTGCTTTGTATAATATAGAAACAGTACAGCGAAATTATATTCTAAGATGTACGAATTAGACAATTGTGTCGCGATGACGATTTTTCCATATTTAGAGGTATAATTAGCAAGATCTCGTTGAACAATGATCCGAATGAGTTGAAATTTGGATATAGCATTCATTTTCGTAAAATATACCTGTAAGTGAAAGCTAGTTCGAATATCTCTGTAGGTAGAAAAGTTTCGAATTTGAGTCCGTACCTGGAGAGGGTGAAATATAGTGCCGAATGAAGCGCAAAGAATTTGTAGTACTTCGTATAGTACAGACACAGTACAAAAAAAATTGATTCTAAGGTGTATGAATTAGTCAACTGTGTCGTTGTGATGATTTTTCCATATTTAGAGTTATAATTAGCAAGATCTCGGTGAATAATGGTCCGAATGAGTTGAAATTTGGTTATAGCATTTATTTTCGCAAGATATACGCGTACGTGAAAGCTGATTCAAATGTCTCTGTAGTTAAAAAAAAAGTTTCGAATTTGAGTGCCCGCTGCGCGTTGGCGTGAAAAAAGCTTCTTCGATAGGCATATAACTAAGAAATAATCAGACCGATTTTGTAAAAAAATATAATCAGTTATCAAATATGAAGAATCGCGTCAATTCAGACCCAGAAGATGACGAAAATCTGTTCATTTGTTATCGAAATATCGTCGGATAAAAAATTGATTACACGCATAATCGGAGGTAATTCCCTACATCCAAAAGGCACGTTATTTTGACATAAACGAATGGATGCATCAATGTTTTAAAATTATTTATAATAATGACAATTTTTTGAAACTACAGAAACATTAATACACAAATCGTTCTCTACACCCACGTCAAGCAGACATATTTTATTTCATTAAATTCAACTTGTTTTATGATTTTTTTCTTTTTTAAATTTTCTCCTTTTCATTACGATTGTATTTGAAAATGGAGAGGAATAGAGTGAGATCGTGTCAACACAGCTGTCACATAGAAATAACGACGATAACGATACGCGGAAGTAAAAATGTATATTATAATTAACGACAAGCAGCTACATTTGGGAATAATTTCTTCTTTGCTTAACATACATTCGTTATTAACACCGTCTATTTTTATATCGAGCCTGATACACGGGTATAAATGTAATTAATTATTTATTATAACTTTTAAAATCGGCAAATACTTTCTCACCGTTTACAATCGATCGATCAACGCGGATCGCGAGTTACAGACATTGATCGTTAATTAATTATCACCGTTTTGACAACAGCTGTGATTGCTTGCTCATACCCGTGGCCTTGGACAATGTGTTACATACATACATATATTCGTATAGAATAATACACGCACGTGCATACATACATGTAAATACTCGTACTATTCGAGTCGAATAATTTGGAAAATCAACGAGAAGCTTAAAAAATAAAGAAGGAAGAAGTATGAAAAAAACAAAGTAACGGAAAGACGTGAAATTGGACGACGCTTACGCATGTAAACAAAAAGGGTAATGTAAAAATTACACACATTCGTTATTGAAATCGAGGAAATTACGCACAACCCTCGGTGATGACGCAGGTAGATGAATAACGTCGCAACGCGTACTCGCGGCTGTAATTATCTTTGCAGTCGACGCGATCATTTACAACGTTACATTATCGGTACATAGGTATATACACATGTATACGCGTGTATGATCCAAGAACACCGAAATTATTTTATCATTAACGATAGCACGTTTAATTGTTATAAATGTAGTTCCCTGTCACCTCGATCTGCGATCTAAAATCGAAATTATCGTTAAAAATGCAGACCAAGAAGCATGGAATTGAGAAAAAAAGAGAAAAAAATTCGATTTTGATAACTGATAAGATGAATGATACGCATTTTGTGCGTAGAGTAAAGGATAGCACCTAATATTGTAAAACTGAAGGAATCAAGACATTTCCAAATCGTCGTATATTCAATGTAATAACATATCAAAAACGGACTAATAGCAAACTTGATTCAATTTAATTCTAGATATTTTTTTTTTTTTTTAATGACAACCGTCCAAGCTTAAACCCCCCCCCATTACATGCGTATAATTTATAATGATTGGCGACAATGTGACAATTATTACTATTTACAAGATAACGCATATAATAGTATATCTGTACAATTATATTCAGGTATAAACTAATCGCGAGTGATCTGATAATTAAAAATCGTGTACAGTACTCAACGTTATTTGTTTTGTGTTCTTTTTAACACGCACCGATCGATGATACCGACGAAAGTTTATCAAAACCGATATAAGGTTCGTTTCCATTTTCTCAGATAAGTTTTTTCTTTTTTTTTTCTTCCCTCGTGCAATTAACGCATATCTTTACGTACATAGGTACGCACGCTAATAAGATTAAAATATTACATAATGATTAAAACCGACTGGAAAGAATACTGATTAATGATAAAATCTACGTGCGGACGTATTATACGTACGTCGAAATTTCGAAAGTTTGGAGATAAAAACAAAAAAGAAAAAAAAAAAAAAAAAAACGTAATAAGTAAAAATATCCTAAAGATAAAATAAATTATCGATAAAACATATAAGTATATATAAAAGTACGTGGAATGTTTGAATACGTAATATGCAAAGGCCCGAGTTAAAGGTAATTTGTGTGAAACAAAAACAGGAAAAACTACAACTGAGTATACGGGAAGACATTTACGAGATAGAACAAGAGTATCGAATATAATAGCACACATACACAGACACCAAAGTATAATACATGAAAGGAATATTCGTGCGCTGTAAATAATTATCTCGGCCTATTTTTCATTCGATCATGCGTGTAAAATTGAATTTAAATGGTTGACACAATGCCACGATATTTTCCACGGTTAACCGTTATGGTATAATACAGGCTTCTACGACATCGCGGATTACTTGTGAATGTCGGTACAATTATATCAATCGACTCTCGAATCGGTCGTGAGATAAAGAGAAAACAAAAAAAAAAAAAAAAAGTCACGGAAAAAATTTTGTAGATATTTATGCGTACGCGCTCTTGTCAAACTTCAAACGAACTGCGTGTCAATTTTTTCGAAGAAAATAAGAGGAAAAAAAAAAAAAAAAAGAAAAAAAAAAGAAAGAAAAGAGAAAAAACAATGTTCGAATCGAATTCGCGCCAAATTATTTACGCGATTCGTTCCGATATTGGAAATCGGTAGATATTCAGAGAGTTTGGTTTGCGAAAAAAAAAAAATAAAAAATAAAAAAAAAAAAAAGAAGCCTCAGACCTTTACACGTTCTGTAAAAAAGTTGCAAAAATTTAATTTTCACCAGCACAGAGAGGAAAAATCAACTGCCTCGAGGGTTTTTCAATCGGATCAAACCGCGTGCGTGCGCGTGTTCGTTTTTTTGTTGTTTTTTCTTTTTCTTTTTTTCATTCCTTCTCTCTTCGCCACTTTTTTCGCTTCTTCGTTCGAATAATTGTACAACATATTCTCTCGACTGAGTTTAAAAAAAAAAAAAAAAAAAAAAAACACATTGATCTTGTGGGAAAAAATATGGACGATCGCGTGAAGAAGTTGGAATCTTATGAAAAATTGACTAAAATCCGTAAACGATATAAATACGGATGTGTATATTTTTTTCCGGAGAATAAACAATGTCGGAACGAATTACTTGAGTTAAAATTCAGAATTTCTCGATGCGGATTAAATATCATCAACATATTATCCATCTCACGTTCCATCCGAAATGTAAAATTGCACTGAATGTATACGATTTTTTTTCTCACGAGAACCGAACGAACGGTGCGCTAAAAATGGAACATAGCCCCCGAAGCTAGGCGCGTTCTTTGTTTCGCCTCTTTTTGTCTCTTTAAACGAAATGACATAATTACGGAAAAAAAAAAAAAGTAAAAACAATAATAATCGACCCCGCATTATGTAGCTGTTCGGTAAACAACGGATATTCCGTGGCATTTCCAACTGCAGCCTGATTCACCGCGATTTTTTTCATTTATTACAAAAACAAGGCCACCGCATGAATATATACATATATATATACCCAGACGAAAATTTTATGTATGTACAGGTATGTATATTAGACTGTTTCGCGTTAGGACGATAAAATGTTTTTTTTTTCTTTCTCTCGCTAGAACGAGATCCAAACATTAGTTCACGACGGGGAAAAAAAATTCCACGAAGAAGCTGGGACGAAGTTGTAAACTTTTTTTAAAAACATTTTTAGCGTTATTTTAATGATATCGAATCAAGCAATGCGATAAAAAAAAAAAAAGAAAAGAAAGGAACTTGTAACGAAACAAAATTCGTAATGGTTCCCCATGTAATTTCCCGTATATACGGAATCGCATGTTTTATGTTACCGTGCACAAATATTACCTGCGTTCCGTTAATAATTCCGCGGTGTGCGAGAGGCGGTATTCCATGAAAAAGTTCCAAGCCTACAAACTCGAGTTACCAGGTGAGGATTATCACGAATCCGGCCGATAACCGCGATGCAAGAAGATGAAACGGAGGGAGAGACGCGAGTTGAACGACGTCCCAGATGCTTCCGCCATCTCTGGGCGACCGGGAGAAATAAGATGAAGACACGTGGGTGTGGCCGGTCGGTAAGGGTGGGACAAAAAGCGCGGTAAGCGCGTGATTCGCTTTCTTTTTTTTTTTTTTTTTACACGTTTGCGCGTTTCGCAACTTGCGAAATCGTTTTGCGATGGTAAAAAAGATCCCGTGGAAAAACGTCCAGTCGGAGAAGTTGGTTGGACTAGAAGACGAACGATTAACGGTCGGATTTTATCAGCATCTCAATTTCCCGGCCGGATTTATTCGGATTACGAAAATGGCGGGAAAATCGAGATGTATTTAAATACTTGAAAACGAATCTCCGCTTTTCTGTTCTTTCTGAACAAGAATTAGAACAATGAAAAGGAAAATAGTTCAACTTTCACTACTACATCTAAACGTTTCGATGTACAGAGATTAGAAAATCACAACCGAGCATTTCGAGATGGACATTTACCTCTGTGATCGATCTTGTGTCGAAGATATCTCGGGACTAAACGTACGGATATCGATGATTTTTGTCTCAATCGACGCGGCTCTTCTTAACTTGGGACTGATTAGATTTTGGATCTGATCAGTCTAGTGATTTCTATCGCCGAATAATAAAATTTTTTTTAAAATTATTCCAATAATGATATCTGGAGAACGGATCAACGGATGTTTAAAATTTTTGTCTCGATCGACGCGGTTTTTCTCAACTTGATACTGATTATTTTTCGAATTCAATCATCAGTACAGTGGTTTGAGTTATTCGAATAACGAAATTAAAAATAAAACAAACTAAAAAAACAACAACAACAATCAAATGACGATATGTCGAGAACGGATCAACGGTTTATTTTATAACTTTGACCTCAATCAACTCGGAACTAATCGGATTTAAGATTCAATCGCTTCGATATTTTTGCGAGGTTATTTGAAGAGTAAAATTTAATAAAAACAAAACATTCTCTTCGCAAAATGTTTTCCGAGCGAAAAATTCGTCAAAGTAAAATAAAAATTTTTAAATTTCTCCTTCTAATCGTCGATAATCTTTTTTTACCTGCAATACTTGCGGAGGCACGTCAACGCCGATGGTTGAAAGCGGGGTCGGCGGAACGGGTCTCGGAGCTGCTGCTACCGGCCTGGAAAATCTTTGCTGATGTTCCGCCTCCCGTCTCTCTTGTTCCTGCAGCTGTTCCCTCATCAGCTGTAACCTGAGCTGTGTCCGAGAAGTTGGTGTGGCAGTTTTAAACGTTGGAGGGCTGAAATGATACGGGAGAAATAAAGATGGCGTTTAAGTAGAGGGTTGAAATTTTTCGGCGGGAAATTCAAACTCGAACTTAAATTTTTTTTTTTTTTTTTTTTTTAATAAACCTACTCAACGACTGTCTCTAAGTAAAAACAATTAGCGGTATTAGGAATATTGCGAACTGTATCCAAGATGTGAAGATTGGCCGTCGATTTGGGGTATAATAAATGTTAAATTCCAGTGTTGAGTCGGAGCTTCAGATAAGACGACAATTTATCGTATATATATATACACACACACGATAATATTTGACCGAGTATATTCAAGTGTATTTCTAGTCACGGGGCAAAAGTAACGGAAACGTTTCAGATCACATAACAGGTGAATGAGTCTGAGATAAATCTGTGACAGCGATACTCAGCCTCTGAATAAGTATGATCTTATATTTTTCAATACCGCGTGAAAAGAGTGAAATCGAAAAAAAAATCCAAATTTCTCCTAGCGTTTAACAATTGACAATATATACATATATATATCATTATATATCAACGACCTGAAATATTCAATCATACATTGATTCTCGAGGCCGAGGAAACTGCTTTCGCAATTTCGCGCAACGAGTAAGATATTCTTGATGATAAAAAAAAAAAAAGCAGTAGAAAAAAAAAATTTACTATACTATACACCGTACCGGTCAGTGTTGAACTGCTAACGAGAAGGGGGAAGATGAGGTTTAAATAAAACGAACAAACATCGGCCGGTTTCAATTCAAAATGGACGTTCAAGTATGGAATCGAAAGGAGTAGAAGAATTTGAAAAAAAAACATCAAAAAAAAAAAAAAACAAACAAATAAGAAGAGAAAGGAATTACATTTTTTTCTATCGATTATATGTAAAAACGATAATGTGTAGTATTAAAATAAAACGTTAATATTTCAATACAGCGGAAAAGCAAGACAAATCTCTCTCTCTCTCTCTCTCTCTCTCTCTCTCTCTCTCTCTCTCTCTCTCTAGCTGTCTCTCTCCTAAAAATAGATTACGGCCTGCAACACGCAATATCGCGGTGAATCCTTGTAGGTACATAAATTATACATACCCATATACATATAAAAAAATGTGCAGAGAATTCGCGCGTTTCTTTTACATACATAAATATTTCTGCTTTCAATTAACAAGCTATTCTCGACTGCAGAGGTGTATAATACATACCTGCATTATATGTACACCAAGCATAATACAATAAAGTCGCGCGCGTCGAGCAGATAAGAAGCAGAAAAAGAAAAAAAAGAAAAGGAGAACAAGGACGAAAAGTCGAAGAAGCCGAAAGACAAATCGAGAGAGAGAGAGAGAGAGAGAGAGAGAGAGAGAGAGAGAGAGAGAGAGAGAGAGAGAGAGAGAGAGAGATTATAAAGATAAAGAGAAAAATGTTCTCCGCAATTGTTGAAATATTATTTTCAAGGCATTGTTAAATTGCCTCGATGCGTCGGATCGTTTAGGCCGAAACCGGAAATCATTGTCTTTTCCTCGCGTCACTTACTTACGGTACGTAAAAATACTGTAATGCCGATGATAAATAATGCGCGAATCGTTTCGTCGTTAATAAGTGAAAATTGATCAAATACCGGGATTAAAAGTGTCGGCGCTTAAACGAATTTTATTCTAAACGGGCGTAGCAATAACTTGCGAGTTTCGTAGCGACAAGGTGACGGAAGTAAAAAACAAAAATGATGACTAAAAAAAAAGTAAAAACACATCGCCACGTATAAGGGAAACAAGAATAATATAAAGAGATATAAAAATTTGTACAAACAAAAATCGGAATAAATGGTAAAATGTTTGAAAATTTCAAACGACGTATTTTCCTTACATGGGATGTTTGAGTAGACACAGCACAAGTTACCTCTATTTTCAACTCTTCGAACGTAACATTTTTTTTTCCTTCGCATCTTCAAATCTCTCGTCCGAACGTGTATTATAATTTCTGATAACGTCTACGTTTACAATATAAAAGCATGATGCCAGCTGTCTAATCGCGTTGTATAATGCTCAACGTATAATATACACGCGTTGTAAATTATTTGGTTAATTTACGTTATTGAGAAAATAATATTGAAGATAATAATAATAATTGCAATAAAAACAACGGGCATCTAACGATGATGTCAAACAAAAGGAACGATAAAGTATTAAAAAATAAAAAAAAAAAAAAAAAAACGATGCCGGAATATCAGTTTGCAGGGACTCAACCGTCAACTTTATATATCTTATCTTGCATGTCGCCGGGACGTCATAATATTATACGTTATTAAACGTATAACCGCAACAGTGCGTAGAGTATGAATCAACCAATCTGCATCATAATGTATTCCAAGACTTAAATATGAGACGCGATTACCAAATACGGCGAGACTGTTCATTTTTTTCATTTCTCTTCTTTCCTCTTCTTCTTTTTTTTTTTTTTTTTATATATAACACACGCTCATAGGAAGAGGATGAATTTTTTGCATCGAAATTTAGCGGGTGAGATAAAAAAAAAAAAAAAAAAAAAAATCGGATTGAAAGTAAATGAATTTTGAAATCGCATGGTTATTGTTCAAATGTATAATTAAAACACACCGGGCTTTCTACATTAGACAGAGTATCTCGACCTTTTTGTCGTACATTATTACCGACACTCGATTCACCCAAATTTTCACATACTGATGATTTTTTTTTTCCCGTTGGTAACTTCTTCCATCTCGTATGTAAGAACATCGGATAAAAATTTTCAACAAAGAAGAAGAAAACTCCTTATCCGTTGCTCTTGCAATTATTTAACCCTGCTCCAAACTCATCGGTTGTAATAATAACAATTATTATTATTATTGTTATTATTGTTATTATTGTTATTATTGTTATTACGACTATCGTCACTCGAATAACGATACCGGCGAGTGTCGGAAAAATACTTGCGATTCTTAGATAATACATTTATTGTGAGATAACCGCCTTTATGAAATGACCGATTGATTGAAAGTACTGTCGTTTCTTTTTTTTTTTTTTTTTTTTTTTTTTTTTTTGGAGGGGTTTTTTTTTCTCTCTCTCCCTCTCTCTCTCTCTCAACGACGCGTCACGACGGCACGTCGAGTCGAGGGATCATTCAGGAATAGAAAAACAAACGAAAAACCGCAAGATCTTTGGAAAAAAACTGAAAAAAAAAACCAAAACGGAAAAAACGTTTGCACCGCAAATTTTTCTTCTTCTTCCTTTTTTTCTTTTTTTTTTTTTTTTCTTCTTCTTTCATTGGACGAATTTAAAGGGGCCTTGGAACGAATTGAAATTATGCCTGTTTTTAGTTTTTTTTATTATTTCGTTTCTTCTTTTTCAAAGAAAACGAACACACTCGGAACATCCCAATTCTTAGGGCTTTGTTATACATAATCTCCCGAGTATATTAGAATTTTGTTTCGTTAAAATTAATAAAAAAATGGCGGCACGTCGCACAAAAAATGTAGCGCGATTCTAAAATATTATTCAAGCTATAAATAACAAAGTTCTAAAAACTCGGATTGCTCCAAGTGTTTTCATTTTCTTCGACAGACATTCCTTTCAACCCGTTTTATAATTATATACATATGTGTTGTATGCTAATAAAAAGATTGATACAGATATATATATATATGTGTGTGTGTGTGTGTGTGTGTGTGTGTGTGTGTGTGTGTGTGTGTGTGTGTGTGTGTGTGTGTGTGTGTGTGTGTGTGTGTGTGTGTGTGTGTGTGTGTGTGTGTGTGTGTGTGTGTGTGTGTGTGTGTGTGTGTGTGTGTATGCGAATATCGTGCAACGATAAGTGTAGAACGTAGATTAGATTTATTACCGCGTGTATAAGGAACAGTTTTAATGTGCGGCAAGCAATTAAATAAAAGTCTGCATGATGTATATATATATATATATATATATATATATATATATATATATATATATATATATATATATATATATATATATATATATCAGTTACGTCTCGTTAGTATTTTCAAATTATCATCAACCTTTCGTCGTTGTTACTTTAATTAAGAATATTTTTCTATCCAGCCAGGTATTTCCATTAATTTTCTACCCGCATGTATTTTACGCAAGGTAACTTGTCGTTAATATTGACAAAGTACGAGCGTACAATTAAATCGCTGCATCCGTTTCCCGTTAATTTTCGAACGTTTCTGAACGAGAAAAAAAAAAAAGCACGTATCGCATTTGTCAAATGGATACGGAGGATACGATAGAGACAAAATTTTCGTCGTCTTTCCCAAGAATCAAACGTATACCTAATTAAACAATTGGATACCTCTGTGTGACACATTCTTCGTTCTATGTTTCATTTTTATCTCCGTAATGCGTTTTCATCGTTCGGCAAAATTTTAACGCACCGCTATTGTCAGGTATTTCAGTGTCTGTGTCTTTGCACAATACAATATGCGAATAAAAAAAAAAAAAGAAAAAAAGAAAAAAAAACTTTGTTGTATCCCTTTCAAGAAAAATATACACGCGTGTAACTATTTCAGGCATTTGCATACAAATTAGAGGCAGAAATTATTACGCGGTGAGCGGTTGTGACGTTTTTTTAAATTTTTTCTTCAAATCTTCTCTTCTTCTCAACAATTAAAAATTATACAATAGCAGCGCGGGCGATATATGTTTTTATAAACAAACGTACTGTGTGTACAATTATCACCGATTGCATCACATATTCTTCGACTCAATATCTTGGATGCACGAAAAATTCTAAACGTGATGCCTTTTGTTTTTATTTTTTTTTTTTGGGTTCTTCATCCTAAATTTTTGTCCCAAAATTAAATTTATTCTCGTTTGCAAATTAATTGACGTACGTTTTTGTTTTTCGCAATTATTCTCAATCATTTCGCACGTTTTTATTTCGATATTTTTGTTTAATCGCCTCGAGGAAATCACGAATTTCGATTCAACTATTTGTGCGAACCGGAAAAGTATTCCTTAACATTTTTAAACATATTTATGTTTTTTTTTTTTTTTTTTTTTGTGGCTATTTTCGATAATTTACCGACAGATTTTCGACACCCGAGAGTGATTATTGCGATACGATGAAAATTATTATCGGTAGAAACAAATTGACTGAAAAAAAAAAAAAAAAATTGTGAAAATCAAAGGAATAATTCGTTTTCGAGAAAATCTCCAATTTACACATATAAAAACACGTTTTACATGAATTGTAAATTTTTGATGCCGCTGATTAGGAATCTGAAATCAGGTTTTGAAATTTCTATCAAATTTCGAATTTTCGTCCACCACGTTGAATTGTCAAAATCTAATTTCAGTCTCGTAATCAGCGACCCGAAAAACCATAGAATACTATTTTGTTATAAAAAGTTGACTTGGCTCAATAAAGAGTGACTCAAAGTATTGGTGAAAAGAACAAGGAAAAAAAGCTACGAAAGGCGTGCGAAAATTTGCATTGCAAATCGATGAGAGCAGAAAATTATTACAGTCAAGCACAAAGAATTGCAACGAACGAAATAATTCAAGGTTGAATTCTTTTCTTTCTTTCTTTCTTTCTTTCAACGATAATTTTAGCGCTTTCTTAAATTCGCCACGTACGTAGATACTGCGGATAATAATTATAATATATATATATATGTATAAAATTATGCGTAGCAGTTGCGAATATTCGAAAAAATGTTTCAACATTTCTTTCACACATTCCAATCGACTCTAAATACTTCATTCTTTTTTCCATCCAATTTTCACGAATTTGTACGTACACGAATAAACAAAGAAAAACCATCTTTCCTGATTGAGATTTGAAAAAAAAAAATGCCTTCACCCTTTTTTTTCCCTCTAATCCTTTCAAATTTCCAATTTCAGGATTCCATAACAGCAAAAATTAACAGATGATTCGGTATCGGACACTTGTCACTGAAAGTACAGATTATTTAACAATAATCAAACGTGGAAACGTTTTCACGTTTTCACGTTTCACGCCGAATATAAATGGAGGAATGAAAGAAAAAAAAATCTTCAATCTCTCGATAAGCGCGCCGTCAAGGTTTGGAGATTCTCCAAAAATTCTCAAACGTAAAAAATAGAAATACTTATTTTAACAATAACACACTCGGCGTTATATATACATAGATATATATATATACATAATACTCTTATATAAATTGTAAGGTGAAAAAATGAGACGAAAAACGTGGGTAAGTGAAGGGAAGAGGAGATGGAAAAATACTTTTTTTTTAAATTGCCAAAAAAATCGGCAATCGCGTCTTTCTCAGGGTGGAGAAAACGAATTATCCCGTTTAAATGCCGCTGAAAGATATATAATATAAAAAAAAAAAAAAAAATAAAAAAAAAAAATAAAAAAAAATAAAAAAAAAATAAAAAAAAAATAAATTTCTTCCACTCGCTCTATTTATAACACCGCGTACGCATAATATATGCTGCGTGTAACGTCGCGTAATGACGTCCGCAGCATGCTGCAGCGGCGTGCATGCAGCGCGTATTCCAAATTGCCCGCAGTCATTTCGACGAAAAAATCCAGGTGCCGTTTTACGTATGCATGGACGATAAACGGAAACAACGACACGCCGGGTGTTCGGAGAACAAGTTTAATGCGAAATATTATTTTCCAAAAAACGACGAGGGAGAGTTTTTTTTTTTCCCCATTATTATTATTATTGTTGTTGTTGCTGTTGTTGTTGTTGTTGTTGTTGTTGTTGTTATTATTATTTCCGTCGACCACATTCGAATGGGAACAATTCGATTTTATTTCCTCAACGTGTCACAGATGCCGAAGAATTGTTAGAATTTTCAATAAAAGATAGTTCGATGACGTCATGTGACACTGGCCAATGGGGGACAAGCGTAACAGTGGTTCTCATATATATATATATATATTGTAAATAAAGCATCGGTAATAACGAAGCGAAGATGAGGAAAAATAGGGAAGGAGATTATTCATAGCTGTTATTATTCTATGAATATATGTGTATACAATATACATATACATGTATATATATTAGACTGGGCCAAAAAAATTGACTGTTTTTTTTTTTTGAAAAATATATTGAGAATATCATTCAGTATGACAAAAAAAAAAAATTCATGAAATTTTAAGCCCTTAATATTAACTTTAAGAGGTCTATCATCGCTATTTTTGATTTTTAGTAATAATTTGATGTTTTACGTCAGAACTGTCGAAATATTGAAGTGAAAAAATTTATGTTCACTTATGCCTTTATAAATTTAAATTCCCTACAAAAAAGGTCAGATTATAGATTTTTGTCAGACAAGCCGTTTCCGAGTAATTAAGCTTAATAAATTGATATAATTTCTCGATTAATTCTTAAAGTTAATATTAAGGGCTTAAAATTTCATGAAATTTTTTTTTTGCCATACTGAATGATATTCTCAATATATTTTTCAAAAAAAAAAAAATAGTCAATTTTTTTGGCCCAGTCTAATATATATATATATATATATGAAACTATTCTCGCAGGTAACGAAGCAGCAAAAAATCGCGGGACGGAGGCGGAAAACACGCAGAGCTTATTGTCAAATGTCAGGGTTTAGTTTATTTTTACAATCGCATCTATCTCATTAACGAAACGACGAGACATATAACCCAACCACCACCCTTCCGTCAGCCAAGTGTTCGAATTTTCAACTCGATAATAAGCCTTTTTTTCCACATTATTCCTTCAGCATCGACAAGATGTGAAAGACAAATCCACACAGCTATCCAAATACCGGGGATTGAAAATTTTTCAGTGAAACTTCAGCGCTGTTTAGAACTTTGTTCTAATTTGTTCCGATATTTGCTTCGTTTATTTATTTACTTGTTTTTTTATTATTTTTTTTTTTTTTACTGTCAGGAAAAAATATAAAAATTTAAAGAGAAAGATCAAATCAAGCTGCAATAAAATTTCAAGCACGTTCCAATCGAGTAGTTCCAACATAAGATTCTCGGGATTTATTTGCACGCCTATTCTTCCTCGTATCGATATTTTCTCCGGTCGTTTAAGCCGTTCGGTAAAAAACCTGCAGAGACTAACCGCATGCATTTTACATTGGAATGAGAAGAAACAGAAACGCGCAGTTAAGACAGATGAAAATTGTAACGTTATATACTGTAGTCAACCGGTTCTGAGAAAGACTGTTATAAATCACCCGATGAGAAGTGTCTTCATTTCCATTTCAAATAGACGGAAATTCCATGCAGTATGAAATCCGCAACTTAATGATATATATTTATAACTGCGATTATATATTGACCGTATAGTTCATTTCCGTTGGAGAATTACAACGAAACTCGAGCAATTTGTTACTGAACTGTGAACAATTGATCGACGGGTTTGATTTGTTCAAAAATTATCGGTGAAAAACAAATGGCGTGAAAAGTTCTTTTCAAAAGTAGGAAAAAATTGACCTATAACTTATCCGGAAGTATTTCAAACCAATAATTAGATATTTCCTTTTTACACCCAAGACTGATGACAATCAAAGTCTTTATCAAGTCAGCTGCTTGTATATATATATATATAGTGCGGTGGTTTTTGGTCGTGGAGTTTATAGTATAAAAATACCCGCAAACCGCAGGTTATTTTCGTCAGGTAGCAGTTTCGCGGTACTATCTATAAGCGATCGGCTGGCCTGCGGTTAAACGCTTATACTTTAGCCAGCTGTCAAAAAATGACTCAAACGAAATCCGAAGCGAAACTAATTTCCGTGCACCGATTCGTCGCAAATTATGGTCGGGTAACGTTGGGTCGGATTAGGTTAGGCTAGGTTGGATTAGGTTAGGTTAGAAGACATTCGTTCATCTGGCACAGCTCCATATTCTAATTTAATTGAACTTCGCGTCGCTATTGAAACCTTCAAGGTTAAGGTCTGTAAATTAACGAATATAAGAAAATCTTTCTCAATTTTGCCAACAATATAAACTTTGCGTAAATCTTGTTATTTTACATAACATGATCGGTTTAACCGCGGGAAGCAAATTCATACGTAATTTACACCGTTCCAATGGGAATAAATACCTGATTCAAATATCGAGGATACAGTTTGTAAATGAAAACGGTGAAAGATAGTTCGATGACGTCATGTGACACTGGCCAATGGGGGACAAGCGTAACAGCGGTTCTCATTTCCCAGAACAAAACGACTGGCTTGCAAACATTTGAGATCCTTACCGACGCGTATAGGATGATAAAATTAGATAAAGATCGATAATGATTCTAAACAAAAATGCTGACAGTGAGAAGAGTCGATGAATATATTATCGTGACAATCGATCGAACTGCGATTTAACAACACGCCGAATTCTCTTTGGTCGAATAATAACTATACATATGCAGTATAACGAGGTACGTTCATGTGCATTAAGTGAACGACTCGCGGTCGGTATTAACCAGTTTTTACCAGTGATCAATTCCCTGACGTCATATAAGATATTGAGAGGGATCTGTCAATCCGACTGTGAAAACGATGATACGATGATCAAAACATAAGCTGCGGGATACAGATTCGAGCAAACTTATACACGCATCTGTGACAATAGGTAAATTCTACGATACGACTCGTGATACAGACACGTGCGCAGCCGAATCATAACCTAAAATACATCTGACCTTATTGAAAAGGGTTGGGGTTAGTGAATAGGAAAAGAATATAATGTAAAAACAAAATAAATAAAAATAAAAATCACCCAAGAAGAGTGTTTTCATTCAAAAATAGAAACTTCGTAACCCAACTAACGGCATCCTCGTCGTAAATCATAACCTCTAATAACAGCTCTACGTGCTGCGTTCGGGTTGAGGAGAGGCGAGAGAAGAAAGCAAGCTTCGGCAAACCTGCCAAAGAATAATGCGCGTTCTAGTGCAGTAATTGGCGATATAAATTTTCAAAACACACGTCCTGTGGGTAGATACTGAAAAATCTCTTTGTCTTTACGGGTCTTTTGTTTTTCTCTTTATATCTTGTATTAAACGTTACATCGGTCATCAGACTACCAGACGCGTAACGAGTACCGTTGTAAGAGCGAAAATAAAAAATAAAAAAATATTAACACAAACATGTCTGCCTGACGCGTTAAACGGAGAAGCAACGCTAACAAGAAATTGAAACTTCTAGGGTTTTTTTGGCTCGAATTGTGGAGCTCCTGATGTATAGTTTCATCCAACATGGATCTTCCTCGGTTCTTCGTTTACGGTAGATCAAGTAGCATTGATTTAAATTACAATAATATACCCCTTCAGGTTCGAATCTATGAGACCCTATCATTAAAAATTCATCAGTGAACAATAAAAATAAATATTCAAAACTATGTATACACCACAGGTTTAATTTGTCACGGAATTTCATCATTCGTCAAACTTCCGATACAATCGACAATAACCTGAACGAAAAGAGGCATGTTGGATGAAACTAGGTTTCACAGGCTCCAAATTTCAGGCCAATGAATGTATCTCAGAAATTTGAGTAGAAGTTTTGCACAATCTGTTCAACTGTTTCAGAAAATTGAAATCAGTCCAAAAAGAAATTTTACCAAAGAAGAATACAGATTTGCAAGTAAACGATATTCGAGCAATAAAGACTGTACAATATTTCAGAGTCCATTTAGAACTGTGCGGATAGCTCGAGGCATTCGTAATAGACGTTTGATCGCCTCGCAGTTCGGCTGCAAGAAAAATATACAAAGTGCAAAGTATACGATCCGGCCAATCCGTTTTTGTTGGGGGTAAATGGCACGGACATAATTTTGATGAAAGTAATCCCCCCCGTTTTTCCGTCTCCCTCTAACTCGATTTCACCAAATATCTGAACGTTTCGCAATCCCGTTCCTTCATAAACGATTCGCGTTACGAGAATGAAAATAGATTGATATTTCAGTTGGACAAGAAAGAGAGCAAGCAGCTCGTATAATGTAAACCGTCGCTTTGAGGCGAACAAGCGTTACTGTAACCTGGATGCTTGACTGTAGATCTTTACCTTTCGGCAAATTAAAGAGGATAATTTGAATATGAGATGGGGGATGGGTGAGAAGCTTGAAAGTTTGTAATAAGCCGGAAGTTGAAGGAAAAAAAAAAGACTAGTTATACAATTTTGTTACCGAAAGCGTTGACTACTAATTCTAAAACGAAGGAAGCATTTTTTTGTGACAAAAACGACCGTCCTTGCTACGATTAGCAGGCATCGATTGATTTATCGGCGAAATCAACTAATCTGCGTTTTTTAAATCGCGGAATTTTGTTCGATGCAGAAAAAAAAAGGATCGTTCAAATAAAATTCGACTTGATTGACGGGAGCCAAATCCTCGGAACGTCACTTAGTTTCGTCAAGTTTTCAACTTTCAAACTGTGCACCCGAGATTATAACGGGTCAATAATCGAACAACGTTGCAAACCTCGAAGTTTTTCAATGAAACCATCAACCAGTCAAAAACAAGATAGAAAGATGCAAAAAAAAAAAATAGACAAACTAACGAACATTACAGGATTTAGTTAATACGACGATAGTAGTCCGGTATGTAGATATATGCATGTAGGTTACTACCAGCCGTGCGGCCTCGTGTCCCGCAAGATGGCGTGTGCGTTACCATCGGTCGGTAAGGCAGGGTGATCAACGATAGACGGATCCATTTCAAGTATCATTCGAAGATCGTCGTCGATGCCGAGATGAACCATGACCCTAGTAGTTTTTCCGACGTCTTCGTAGTTCCCCTGACTCCTTGCCCGGAAATTTCCCGCGGCATACCGATGTCGACAATTTTCGAATGGCGGACACGAACCGCCGACCGCAGCGCCACCGAACGAATTATCCGTTCCCTGAGCAGTGATTCGCTTCTGACCGGATAGAGCCGAGTCGTTCATTCGATCGAGTCTGGCAACGAGCTCCTCAAATTCGCCGATCTGACGCGACGCCTCGTCGATCTGCATAATGACGACGGTGAACCACCACCGCCGTCCCGCATAGGGGTGTGATTTATTTTTTTATCTCTCCCCCTCCGTTACCCCCTTTCGTCTCTAATATCCCCCTCTTCACGTCTGTACCGTATGAAATTTGGTCCACAAACGCGGAAAAACGGCTATTAAAAACAAAAAAAAAACAAAAAAAAAAACCACGAGACGCGCGACGTACGTCTCCTCGAGCCCCGTTGCTACTACGTCCGGCGAAAAGGCCTGACGCATCTCGTCGAACGTCTACCTATATTGTGCCAACATTCGTGGCGCGCTCGCCGCAAACACCTTCGAACACGCCTCGTAATCTTTAACGAAGCCCACGTGTGTGCCGAAAAACCAACACGCCGGCAGCGCCGCTACTCAAAGCGATCTCCGATTCTTGACAGCGTAATTTTCTATTCTCGACTTGCGCCCCCCCCCCTCTCTCACTCTCTCTCTCTCTCTCTCTCTCTCTCTCTGTCTCTCTGTCTCTCTGTCTATCTCTTTCCGCTATTACTTCCCGTCGGCGCGACAACGGCACCTGCCGTCTTTAAATTTTCAAAATAATCTTACGTCGATAAGCGTTGATCAGGATTCATTATACCTACACAAGGTGATGGTAGCGTAACTCGCCGAGTTGTAGTTGTAAATTAACCTCTCAAGTACGCGACTATTTTTTCGATCATCGAGTACACGCTCTGGGTCTGTGAGGTCCTGTGCTTTTTTTCACGGTCTAGCATTTCAGAACTACTTTATTCCCATGAGCTTGAAAGAATTCTTAGATATTCCTCGAATATTGTAGAATCGATCCCCGTAGTTTAAACGCCACTTCAGAAATATTAAATCATTGAAAAAAGTTCCGGAAAGAAAGAAGTTTCGTGACAAGAGTTGTCGTTTTAAAAATTTTTACGTTGATTGGGCAAAAATTTGAAAGAAGTGTTCTCGAAGGGTTAAAGTGGTTAAGCGTAAGTGATGTTGCTCTGTAGTAGCGCACATTGACGAAGCTAATATCATGCAACAAAGCTGATTATACGTATTCCATTTGGGGCGAAGCACGGATTTTTATTACCTGCGATTGACTCGATATTTTTAATCCAGGAATTTTCGAAGTCGTTGATCTTGAATTTGAGCTTAAAAAGTCTGCAGAGTTTCAGACGATGGTTGAAAAAAACCATACGAAATTACTCGATTCTGATGAAACTTGATACCTAAAGATTTTTTTCATAACATTGATCACGTGTTTGAACTTAAAATTTAAAAATTACAAGAAACGAAAAGAAAAAGTCGACTAAGCTGTATTTCTGAAATTTGATTTCAAATTCGTAATCAGCGACGTCAAAAACCGTCCATTTCCAAATTTCGCGTCAATCAGAGATAAGATAAAGCGAACGAGATTAAAGTTAGTAACGTAGACGTAATGAACCGTCTAAGAAAAAAATCACCAATTCACAAATTCGCAATCGGTTTGAAGGTGTTGAGTTTTTAAATATATAATACACGTTTCGCTTTATTACGGTTTACCGGATTTCATACCACCCTAAAATTCTACAGGAATAACAATTTTCCTTGACGGTGCATCGTTACGTTAACGTTGGAAGCTTCGACCGCGTAAAAAAAAATGATGTAGGTACGTATACCCAAAATGGGTAAATAGCTAACTTCGTTGCATAATCATAGCTTCGTAAATTTGCGGGAAAGAGAAATTTCACTACCACTCGTATTACCCTCATTCTTCAAGCGCAACACAGCTGTAAAATTGCTATTCTCGAGTTAGTTTATACGCATACACATAAATTATCATCGGCGATTTAGTTTGATAAACACGAATACCGAATGGTTCATCTCATAAAAAAGGTCGGCCACCTTTCGTGAAAGTCATCGAGGTTGGTCCCAGAATCATGAAAAACTTCAAAATATTTTCAAATCCCAAATCACGTTCCGTCAAGTCGCGTATGAAGTGTTTCGAAACCAAGTTCAAAAAAATCATTTCAATCGGCACTTGCAAAAACCTTTCGAAGACACAATTGAAATCTATTGAGGAAACTTATCAAATCCATTTTAAATCTTATCAAAACAGTTAGAAACGCTCCGGAATCGGACTATGAAATTAGCAATATTCCACGAAATCATTGAAAGCGCGGGAATTTTTTTCAAACTATATACCAAGTAAAAAATCCAATAAAAATTTGCGAAACAAGTATATTGGAATTTTTAATGAAATCTTTTAAAATCCTCACAGCGTGATAAGTTTGAAATCTTGAAAACTGGTTCGGTAAAAAATTAATGAATGTTTCAATTCCCAGATGTCAGATTTGAAATATTCACATCCTACGTCAAGGAATTCCCAGTGGTATAATCTGGTAGCTATAATAATACAGATTTACATATACATTCCGTTTGATAAATTGGTCAAATCATCTTCAACGTGACGTTTAAAACTGACACGAGAGCAAACAATATCTTAAAAGCTTTTTTCACCACCCACATTTGAGACGTTGACGTTAAGCGTATGTCTATAATAATAAGAGATCCACACGTGTGTGGCCTAACGAAATATCCTTCGTCTCCGCCTAAGATTTCACCTGATAAATCTTGGTATCGAATGAATTTGAGTTTAAAAAAAAAAAAAAAAATCGAATCGATCGTATATATTATTACATACATCCGATAATTGAAATTCGAAGCGACATTATTACGCCACCGCGTTTCTCTCGTAACAATAACAACGAAGATTTTCTCTGCGTAAGCAATCAGGCAAACTGCCGCTGAGTTCTCTCGTGCTTTCGCACAAATTACACTCCGTCTATTTATATTGCGGTTTGAAAAGAAAGAGAGAGAAAAAGCGAGAAAGAGAGAGAGAGAGAGAGAGAGGGAGGGAGAGAAAGGGAGAAATAAAAAGAAGAACCGTCGTTTCCTTTTTAGATAAAAACGAACCAGAGCGCTGAGTGTATCTCTCGCTGAGTCTTTATTGAACCCGGCTATATTGAACAATGCGCGGTTTGCATGCACTTTGCTCTTTGCGATTAGGTTATCCTTCGCGGCCGGCGAATGACACACGTTGGAAAATCGTTACGTATAAACAATCTCGGGAGCGACTTTCTTTCGCCGTTGTTTAATTATAACACTGGAACAACCGCCGTAGAAAAAATCAGGTAAATCCGACACGAATTGGCATCGGTCTCGATTTTGTGCAAAAAAAAAAGAAAAAAAAAAAAAAAATACACAATTGGATGGAATATTTTCTAAGTTTTCAAGTTATCAGTCGTAGAATATTGCAAATCCGGGAGACGATAGGATCGTTGCCTCCTTGTTGCAAGCGATTCTTTATACAACAAGATTATCCGTTGCGAGTTTTTTCACCAACCAACGAAATCGCGGTTAGAGTTGCGTAATGTCAGATTTGTTCGCTACGGCGCATGCGCGTCGACACCTAGGACTTAAATATACTCTTTTCGGTACTCCGCGCATGCGCATTTGCAGGCTAACTCGACCGTCGCAGAAACAAGTACTTTGTGTACGGAAGACACGCATGAAAAAACGCGTAAAACACGCTAACGTTATATAATTAAAAGAAAAAAAAAGAAAATTGGGCAAGTGCGAGTAGAACTCGCGGCACGAGAATTCCGCTCAGACTTGATTATTTTTTTTTTTTTTGTACGTGATACAACTACGAATCAACTATTTTCGAACTTTTTATCTCTACCTACTTGCGCTACGAGTGAATTTGCGAGTATAAAAATATGCGATACAAACGACCGCATCTTTCGATTGCGTCGACTCAAAAGCTTAAATTTTATACACCGCCAAGGGACCGTAGACCTCAGTATTTGTCATTAATTTCAACTTGGTACATCTACCCGTTCCTGATAAAAAAAAATAAAAAACAAAAAAGTCTCTACAGACGGAGATACGGATAACAAAGTGATCCTACAAGGGGGGGTTACGTTTTTTCCTTCCGCGGTACGTGACCCGAAAAATTGAGTAAAGGATCTTTGGAGACATTGATTATGAGGAAAGATCGATGGTTCGGTAATATGATAAAAATAAAAAAAAAAAAATAAAAAAAACCGCAACAGGACTCGACTCGCTAACGTAATTCGGTCGTTAATTGCTGTAACAACGGGATATCGCGGGGCGGAATACGAGTTGAACAAATACACGTCGTGCTAGTATAAACAGCCGGTGTTACGTCAGAAACACCAAGGGACGGTAATATTCCACTGGGTCGCGTTCCGTACACCGCCGCATGTTCGGCTGTATATGTGACGACACGCGCCGAACACACATGTATAGATATACAGATCGGTGTAATAAAGATAGATACCGAGAGGCTGCAGAGTTTAACCCAAGGTGCCGAGATAGAGGATAGAGGCTTGCAGCGTGACGACATTCGCCGGCGAAACCGGAGCGATATTAACCGGCTTATTGGAGGAACGTTTTAATCCCCAAACGGACCAGGCTTTGACGGATACAAACCGGCAGGGAGAAGAATCCCGAGAATGAAACCCCCACGTTTGGTCTGAGAAATTGAGCTGAGGAAATGCCGACTTTCCCACTTATTTGTTTCATCGTCATCCATCCCCCCCCCCCCCCCCCCCCCACCCCGCATGGCTTCCATTTTCACGTGTAATCCAATTTTCATTTTATAAAAGGGTTCGTAGCCGAGCGCGGGAAAACTGCATCGAGAAGACGCGAGAGCCGAATCCTTTGTCTCGGAGACTAAATAATAACGAGGCTGAATTGTTGGTTGCTTTGACGCAATGAAAAATTCCGATGAAAAATTGGACTACTTAGTAATTGTACAGTGACTTTGAAGTAGTCAAGTTTCTCAGAGTATGAATAATATGTTTTACTTTATTGTCATGTAACGCGATTCAGACGTTCAATAAAATTGCGGAAGTACAATTTTTTACGAAACTTGAATCATCGCGGTAAAGTTACCGACTTCAGACTAACAAGGAATAGTCGTTCAATGGTCCGAGGAAATGAAATGATCGAAACTGCAGAGTTCATTTTCGTAATTTCAAACTACCATGAAGATATTTTATAATATTTTACATCGTTTGGTATCGAAGAGATTGACAATGAACTTTTCACGTACAAAAAAAAAAAAAAAATGATCGGTAACCTAACGTTATTACACAATTGAACTGCTAATGCGAAATTCCAACCAAGTGCGGTTACTGTACGTTTATCAATAAATCGAAATCATGTTGCGGTCAGAACAAGTGTGTATCAATTGTCCTCGTTACGGTAGCACAAATTGTTCGGCGTTGTAACAAAGAAAAAACGACGACTCTGCGTCGATTTGATAGAAATAAAAACTTTGCAGTTGGCTGAAACGTACTTCCAATATTCCCCGTAACAGAGTTTTGACATCCATTAAACCCAAGTTGGGAGAAAATGAAAAACACCGTCGATGATTTAATTCTGACACAAAAAAACATGTACCATCAAATTTTCATCTCGATGATCGATGAACACCGATGTGAAAAAACTACAACGTCTTGTAGCCATGTTCGATAAGTGATGAGAAACGGTTCGACCGTCTGGGTTATCACAGTATCCACATGTAATGGAACTGAGCAAGTTTAATTAATATACTATACCCATATACGAAAGATCCATGCATACAAGACGAGATCCAAACTGTTTCACTATGATGGGTACCACATGCACAATAAGATGAAAAGCGATTGTGTGTAGGTACCGGAGTTTCGGCAACGTTGCCTCGATTAGAAAGTTCACCTCTAACATGTCCGTGCAAACGCGTTGCGCGATATTGTTCTCTTCCCAAGAGCGACTTCGAGAATTCCAACAAAAATCCAGCACGACTTTACGCTGATAGAGTTGTTATCAATAAATACTGATTTCGGAACTGTCTCTGCAATTCCAGCGAGACTCGCTTTAGACGATCCTTTCACACGTTTAGGATCACAGGACAAGAGTACTGGTAGTAAATGGTCAAAGAGTATCGAGCGATAAAATTTTTGTCAATAATCAGTCTAAAAACCTCGACTGGCAAATGGAAAGCATTGCATGTAGTCTGTAACTGGCCATTGAGAAAAGGGAAAGAAAAGGGCGGGAAAGTATGACTTTTGAATTGTTGAAACGTATAGCAACGAAACCAACGATAAAAATGGCAAGGCGATGTTGTTAATTGATAGATTCATACGAAGGTGTTAATAACTCGGCTTCTCCAAACATCAAATGACAACCGTTACATACGATCGATGTCTGTAGACTTTGCGACGAGAAAAAAGACCGATAAGCGTGAAAAATGATATCCTCTCTCCCTATTTTACAGATCAATCCTAATACGAGATAAAATATTCTAACAGAGCTTTGAAAATTTGCTACATCTTTGCGAAAGCTTTAAATACACCGAACGAGCGCACGCTGTGTACATAGCGTGTATCATCATCATCGTTCAATGAGACTTAATTGGTTGGTTGATTCGCCGTCTGATCACTCGCAATCAGTTGTAAAAAAATATTACATACATACGTGCATGTGACGAGAGTATATAATATACCGAATCCCAAGAGTGAGAGAGAGAGAGAGAGAGAGAGTGAGAGATATAGATGGAGATTGAGATGAAGAGAGACGGCGTAGGTGTAGGAATAAAACGGAATATGTTTGAACAAGTGTTCGACTCGGGACTGCAGCGGTCGTTGAAAACACTCGTCAGACGTCAATATAGAATAATATGTCTGTAAACTCTGTTTTCACGCTTGAACAAGTAATTGAGTAACCTGTGCGATATGCTCGACGGAATGAAAAGGATTGATAAATACCATCTCTTATACCTACCGAAGGATTGTCTAACAACAAGTGGAGGCAGATTTGTGCATCCGTCTATCTATCTACTTGAAGATTGTGCACGAAAAGTTCACTATGAATTACACCTGTATAAACCGGAAATTTACTTCATTGTACGATTACGTTCAACCTCTTTTGTTTATTGCTGAAAAACTTATCTTCCATTTACTTATTTTCTTTTCAATCTATCTCTTGAACGATAATCAAACGTTCCGTGAAATTATACCGCTATGAAGATGAAAACGATGTTGCGTGTCCATAAATTCGTTCCCGACTTTCTCCGAATTTAGAAAACAATTAGGAGCAATTAAAGTTAGATCGTTCTAAATTATTGTACGATCCTTCTTTAAATCCCAAACAATATCGTTGCTCGCAGTGTCAATAATACAACGATAAAAAAGCACTATATAATGACCGTCGATATCAAGCGGTCCAGTTAGAGACTGTCCCAGGTCGAGGTTGACTTTCGATAAATTTTTTTTCCACTGCTTCCCCCTCTCTTCCTTCCGTTAGAACAACACAAGAACAAGTTCGCGAAACGGCGAGGTCAGAGGTTGGCCAACGAGGGTAACGAAGGTGGTGAAAAAAAAAATCAACAACCATTTGGATCGACCTTGATTCAAATACAAGGAGGAGGAAAAGGAATAGTTTGGATCAACGATCGATCATGATATCAACGATATCATAGATCATGAATATCGGTCCAGAATTCACGTCGCGCAAGTGGCGCGTTCAGTTTTGCCCCGGGATAAAGAACCGGTTGAACATCAGTGTCGACAATAACCAGGCTATAGATACCGTGTAAAAACGAAGCATTGAAGAAAGAAGATTAAAGAGATCCTCGGATAACCGAAGAGATACGATTGGGACGTTAAAGAACCCACCTGCCAGTGTCCGGTGCTCGACTCTTGAGTTCGTAATACATGAAATCCTGAGACGAGGAGAGCATCGACAAAGCTTGTTCGAAATCATTGTTGTACTCAAGTTCGAAATCCTCGTTACCAAGAGCTGCCAGATCGTATCCCATATCAATCCCCGACTCATCCATGATGATTCAAACTTGTTAATTTAGATAATTCGTTATCAAGAATACCCGCGATTTTACAATATAAGAACGTTACAAGAACGCGTATCCAAATCGTTCCAAAGATGTCCGGTTTGTTCCAACTTTAAAAATCTCTGCAAGCACTCACTGTAATCTCACATTCACACAACTGATCTTCGTTACAGTCGCGGCATATATTTCATACATATACATGACGTATGAATAACATGTCGAACGATTCCGAACACTGGAAATCAAGTTCTCTCGCCGACGAAACGATGTACCGATAACGGCAGGGTTAAAAAACTATAAAGCTTGAAAAAAAAAAAGAAAAAAAAACTAGGGGAAAATAAAAACAACCGAAACAAATTCCGTGTGTAAAAAGTTTCTTTGAAATGGAAAAGCGAAAGTACAAAACAAAACAAAGCAAAAAAAAAGAGAAACAACGACGAACGTTGAAACACTTTCTGTCGTTGGACTAAAGAAAGCCGTTCGAATATTTATCGCGTTCTTGTATAATGTTCATTCCCCCGGCGTTGGTCGGAGTGTTTTTTATTTTTTTTAATTTTTTTAAAAATTGTTTTTTCTTGTAAACGTTCGATGACCGTTTGTCGGTGCCCTCCTGATCTCGTTTTTAACGTTGATACCGCATCTCCACCACCTTCGGCAAAGGGGCCACGCGACACATCCGTTTAGTTTACTGCAACACGGCACACGTAACAAACGCGACCAGACGCCGCCGCGAGATGCGCGCCATTGCACCAGTAAGATTTTCCACAACTAGTTCTCTACTCTCGGCGCTACTCAACGAGCGCCGATGAGAGGTACTGAAAATGGTGAGGGGCGGGAGGTGGAGGTGCAGGTGGAGGCGGAGGTGGAGGAGGAGGGCGATAGCTACCGGATAGGCGAACATACGTCAAAGAGTATTTGACGCCTCCACGGATCGAGGCTTCTCTCTTTCAAATGGATCCGTGGCGCCATCGGACGGAGCAATGACGAAGCTTGCTTTGCGGATTGTTTCAAACGGCGCAGCGCACCGCAACGCTTGGGAACAAGATCGAGGGTTACGAATGAGTCGAAAGTTTAAAAAGTAGGTGATAATCGTCGTGAAAAAAATCTACGGCAATGTTTTTTCATTGCCGTAGATTCAACGACATGTTCCTGCTATGTGATGGAAATAAATGCGAGATAATTTGAATAGGAAAAAGGCTAGCGTAATCATCATCGTCGTCGACTTGAGAAAATGTTTTACGATTGTTGTATTCAGAATACAGAATTGTTTTTATACGTTTTGAAAAATCACTTGAGGAAAGTTTTCGTCTCGTAGAGTTAGTATAGAAAATTATAGTAAAATGTGTATGATCGTTTGTATAAACCCGTTTGTATATTGTTGCCTCATCGTTCGGTCAACGGTTATTGGATTGCAATAAAATTTCGTACTATTGATTATTTAGCGTATATTATAGTTGCAACATAAAAATCTATCAGTTTAGTTAGCCACATTTTTTTTTCAGCCAAATAACATTGATTTACTATTTACGCGACAGCGTCAAATTATTGCAATGATGGCAAAAAAAATAAATAAAAAATGTAGTAACGCAAACTATATTTTCTGTTTACAGCTAAAAAAAAAAATTAGTTTTCCTTTTATTCGTAACCATTGCGTAACTGCATTTTTCGCCTGTGGTAAAAACCTAAAAACTAATCTAGGAATGTATAGTAACCGCATTATTTACCCCAATCTATTTCCAGCGATATCTCAAGATCTCTGTACGATGAGACAAGCCAATCTTACAAACATTATAATCGGATTAAAATCACAAGAGTTTGAACATATTCAACATTCTAATAAAAGTAAGATATTTTTCCAAATTTATGCGATCTTAGCTTGTCTTATTCGAATTTCCACAGATTTGTTTCTATCGCATAAGAAGAATGTTGTTTCATTGGCGTTCGCAGTTATAGACGAAACTAAGATCGACGTAGACTTTTGATTTTTTTATTTATTCCCCCAACTTTTAGTAATCTGCAAAAATACCGCCGATTACAATATTGCAGAAAAATCAAAACAAATCTCGTATTTTGCGATAATCTCGGCAAAATCACGGTTAATATATTCGTCGTTGTCAAGCTTCGAGATTTTTAATCATCGACGCAACTTGTACGAGTGGAGGGGGAGGTTTTAACAAATTAACAAAATGCTTGACCCCCTTGCATGTAATATATATATATATATATATATTCTACCAAACGACGTGTACAGGTATTACAACAACGATCGCGGTATGTGCTGACAGAGGTGAAATGGAAAAGAAAAGAAAAAAAAAAAAGAGTAAAATGAAACTCACCTACGAACAGTGAGAGTGACAAGTATCAGTTATATAGCACGATCAGTCCACCTCGACTTACATTCGCGGAACATTCATCCATGCGTATAATGAAGTTATCAAATTGTGGCTTATTTTTTATCGTCTCGATTGTTTTCAGCATCGCGAAAACCGGAAATGGAACCGGTTTGCCAAAAGAAGTGTCTGAAAAGCTCGACGATTATTGGGAGAAATACAAAGTGAGTTTGTATAAATATTGATAGTCAAGAATAGATTTAACCCAAATCGATCATTCTTGGCCAATTTCACCCCGATAAAATTGTTCAAACTTCGCCTAGAATCTTTAAGTACTGAAAGTAATCATCGTGGCTTCATTCTTCGTACAAAACAAATACCTTTTTGGCCAACATTTTAGATACTTTCTATAACTTTGACAGTGTTTCAAAACGTTTAAACAATGAATTTTGGTCAGGTAAACTGAGACAGGTTTTTCTGTCAACTTTAAAACAATACCTAGATACTTTTTTTCAATTTTTTTTTTTTTTTTTTTTTTTAGACTTTCAGAACTCGTTCTTGAGGTAAAACAATCGCAATCGAGGTAAATTTCAAGCCAATCCAGTGACCGTAATGCGATTCTACCGGTGGGTAGGATCGAATAGGACTGAAAAAAAAAAAAAAAAATGTCACAAACTAGCCACGTTTTACTCAATCAATTTTGAAAAATAATTATACATCAATTACTTTGACAAGCTCTGTTCTTTTTTTTTTTGTCGCGTATAACGAACGGAACGTATAAAATCTCACGCAATAAGCACTTATTCGGGGTAATCGAGGAAAAAAGAGAAAGAAGACCGAGAAGACGAAGAGAAAAAAAAAACCTCAAGATAACAAAAATTAGCACGCACGACACGTGTCGACGGGCGACGATGATGATGTTGATGATGATGATGATGATGATGATCATGATGAAGATGATCTGTCGCGAAATAAGAGTAATCCTTATCGCTTTGCGTAGAGAGGGGAAAGATCGTGACATCGAAAAATATTATTACACGTGTGACAGCTCTTGCATAGTTCCTTGCTGAGCCTGCGTGACGCGAGGGGGTCCCAATCTATGAAAACTGGTTGTGACCGGTTAATTCCGACGAGAAGTTCCGCAAAATTCGAAGAACCCCGATAGGCGAATGATCAGAAGCGTTAAATTTCAACTGCTGTGTAAAATGATTAAGCATTATTCAACTGGCATTTAAAACAATAGCTTTTCTGTGTTTTTTTTTTGTTTTTTTTTCAGAAAAACCGTACCGATAGAAATTTTCCAGTTGTCGTTCTTACTACACGGTCTTTAAGACATTTTCCTTCGTTACCATAACCAAGAAAGTTATAGTTCTTATTAAAAAATAACAATGAATTTTATACCTAAGAACAGAAAAAGTCTAATACGTGTACTTTTTTTTACAACTTTTGCGATAACTTGATCAAATCGACTTTTTTTTCTTGTAACTTCAACGATACTTGAATGTGTACCCTGATCGATTTCGATACTGATGTATAAGCAAAAAAAGACTCAACAGCCCCATTCTGTACACAATTCCGAACAAAAACACTCAAATGAAAAAATTACACGAATTTTACGAATTTACTATTTATACGATTTCGTAAAATTCGTGTCATTTCTTTATTTCGGCGTCAAATGAAAATGTATCGGAATGTTTTTGTTCAGAATCGTGTACAGAATGGGTAATTTTCGTGTTTTAGATACGCGGTCTTTGACATTTCGAGATATATACGTCAGCGTCGAAATCGACCAGGGCGCCCCCTTACACCGTAACAGTGTTGCCAACTCGGTAGTTTTTCCACTAAATCTGGTTGTTTTTATTCTGGGACGGTAGTAAAAATTCACTTTTAGTAGTCAGTTTTCACACATTTTAATTCCTTAATCGTCAGATGACAGCATGAGAAGTAAGTATTGAATTAGTCAAATATTGAGATATTAAAATAGTCAATTATTGAAGTATTGAATTAGTCAAATATTGAAATATTTCTAAGCGATTTAATAATTACTATTCAAAGATTTTAATTCCAAGTTTTTACTTAATGATAAATAAAAAAAAAAATTATTTATTGTTACAACTTATATCAATAATAAATATTCATGTTCTAATAACAGTAAAGTTTATTTGTTTTTTCTTTTTTACTCGATTTTATTAGCTGTATATTGACGCCCAATGCTAATGTTACACTACCATGTATTATAAAGTAATAATTAGATCAAAATTCTATTATAGATGTTCCATTTAATACATACAAATAAGATAATTATTTTTAGGCAAATATTCGCGCGCTGAATTGAAATAAAATTTTTAATACAGAGAATTCAGAGTGTTGGCAACACTGAAACGTGACAACATTAACGACGACCATTTTGCCAAAATCTTTCGCTAACCGTGTCGACTGAAATTTTGTCCTCAGTGTAACGTAATTCGATTCTTTCATGTATCCGCTCCGCAGTTGTCTTACAAAAAGAATTACTCAACGACCAAGGAAGCCATGCGAAGACTCGCTTGGGAAGAGAATCTGATAAAAATCTACGAACATAACCTCCTAGCAGCAGCTGGTCACCACAGTTACACCTTGCGTGACAACCACTTTGCCGACCTCAGCACACCGGAGTATATATTGAAAATGGTAAACCATAAATTTATTGCTTCAACTGTCCTATAGCGAGTTAATCTTCTTCTCCTCAAAGAAATTCGAATTCGTGCGTTTCAAATTCAAAATTCAATTCAACCGGTAACAGACGATTAATCGAAGCTCGTTACTGCTGCGAGTATCGTCGATATACTGAAAAAATGAACGGGCCGCAATTTTTTAAATATTTTTTAAATATTTGCCAAACGTTTTCATCGATCAATAAATTTTCCGATCAAACTTCGGTTGGAAAAAGTACACCTAGAGAAATTTTTACGTTCCGATTACCGCTCGGTCCTTAACTATTTTCATTTATTACCAAAATCGAAAAATATAGTTCCAGGCAGAAAATGAAAATTAGTTTTCTAGCTGTTACCGGAAAGTCTGGTATCCGTTGCTATTCTTTCTCATTACGACCACTGCTACTATATTTTCTTGCAACTGCTACGAAAATTTAACGCTTGTGGAACGATAAATTGACGTTTAAGCCTTGTTTAACTAAAAAACTAGACCAAACCTCAGAAACTGATTTTTCTTTGCAATTACCAAAAAAGAATCGACGACAGAGCAAAACGGTTAGGCGTAGCTCGTTTTTCCCAATTCCGACAACATTCGAACAGTTTTTTTTTTTTTTAACGATAACTGTTTTACTCAATTTTTCTAGTCACTGCGACAAATGAAATTTTTCTCAGTCTAACGTCCGAGCGACAAAAGGCGTGGAAGAAAATTCTGGAAAACAAACACGCGAATGATGCATGACGTTCCCGCGTTGAAATAGATAACATTTAAATTATCCTAAAAAACTTCATCGTCAAACCGTATGATGGACCGATTGAGTTTTTTTTTTATCGTTTGAGGAAAAGAACTCGCGTGTTACAAGTTAATTCCGGATGAAGTGATCCGGTAACGAGATTAAAGACGATTGAAAAAGCAACACAAAAAAAAAAAAAAAAAAAAAAGTACTAACGCCCGCGTATTTCGTGATCAGGTGAAGCTTGTTCGTAGCAGAAGACGCCGTTTATCCGAAAACGACGAACTGGTGAATTCGATCAGGCAAAGCGGACGACAAATTCCCCCGAGTCTCGATTGGCGGGAAAGGGGATTCGAAACGGCAGCGGAAAATCAAGAGGACTGCGGAAGCTGCTACGCGTATTCCGTTGCGACTAGCATCCAGGGTCAAATATTCAAGGAAACGGGAATGCTGATACCCCTAAGTACGCAGCAGATTATAGACTGCAGCACTTCCGTCGGGAACCTTGGCTGCTCGGGCGGTTCCCTGAGGAACACGTTGAGGTACTTGGAGAAAGCCAAGGGTCTCATGCCGGAGAAAAACTATCCCTATACCGCGCAGGTGAGTTTGGATCGTCGATAACATAGCAGATATCAGAGAGTTCTACGGAAATCACTTTTTACAGAGTAGAAAACTCGAAGAGTTAATGAAAATTACCCCGTTCGTAGGACTGGCGCTTGTAACTGGAGTTTAAAAAATAACATACGATATTTTTCTGCGCAAAGAAATTCGAGATTCAATTCAGGAATGATCCTGCATGAATTATTTTTCTACAGGAAAATTGTTCTGCAGAAAATTTATCCACAGAGTATTTTCCTCAAGATTTTGTTTGACACAACCAGAACAATTCGGAGCAATCATCGAATCGTCAAAATCATACGTTTAACTGTCGATTTCGCACATTTTAATTTGTTTCTGTTGAATTTGTTTCTTTGTAGGATGTGTGAAACGAGAAAGCTATTCTATCGAAAAAATTTATGTAGAAAAATTTTCGGCGGAGAAAATATTCCGAAGAACAGTTTTCCTGAAGAGTAATTGATGCGGGATTATTTTTGATGCGAATCACGAATTTCTTTCTGTTAAAACGAGTCTGTAGAACACATTTTTTAGAACACTTGTGGAACTGATTTCTGTAAAATCGAGATCAACTTTGGGGAATAGTAAAAGTTAGAGAGAGAGAAAGAGAGTCGATCGATTGATTGGAACGTAATTTTTATGATTTGTAAAAGTATACTCACGAAAAGTTTGAATAGAAGGTCATATTCAAGTTGTTGTGGACACCAATTTGAAAAAAGAAAAAAGAAAAGAAAAGAAATGAGAGCATATCCCGAAAAATTACAATCAGTGATCACGCCCTTGAAGCCTGCTTGACTTTCGATAGATAAACAACGACGACGACGACGACGATTTCCCTCGTATTATAATGTTTTCATAAAACTTTTTGTAAACATTCATAAGTGTAGTAAAGTCACAGGCTATCAGTATCAATAGCTCGCGTATAATGTGGCGCACAATTAAATGTTAAACTGTGGGTTATCTTTCGCTGAGAGGAGCCCTGTAACTTTGGTAAAAGATAAAAGAAATAGAAAAACGCGAATCGCACGGTGTCCAAACTTCAATCGTTAACAATCACTCGTAGAAAATTGCGCAACGCGTGTTTCACATTGATTATCACGTCTATGATTAGAAATGAGGACACGGTGAAAAAAACGTCCAAAATTTGAACGCTTAGTCTAGGATAAAGGTCGAAGTACACTCTACAAACAATTCCACAAGCCTTAATCGTATACCGCTGAAGCTATAACAAAATGTCACCAACTACGAGACTGTGTCAATATGCGTAAATAACTTCTCTAATATTCAATTCGGGCAGTTTTTACCGACCGGGTAAAACGTCAGATTTTACGCATCGTTCGTATCGTAACCAGTGCAATACTGAGTCATGCAACACTGAATATTTATATTTGTATAATGTCGAAAAATGTCTTGAATTACCATTAATTGCAGTAAAACAATTTTCCGGCGTTATTCTCGGCTGACGGGGGGGGGGGAAACTTTTCGATATTTGTATGGAAATTATCAGCGATATTCAATTTTTTGAGCGAATGACGCGACGAAACAACTGACATATTGCTCGGTCGGTAACAAGTGACGTTTTACCCGGTCGGCAACAAGCGACGTTTTACTCGGTCGGTAACAACCAACTTACAGAGTTGTACCCTTAATAACTGATCACACGACAAATTGCAGCAAGGATATTGCAAATTCGTAAGAGACGACAGCGTGGTGAACATCACGGCCTGGGCGATACTTCCGGCTCGTGATGAGCACGCGATGGAATACGCGGTGGCAACTATCGGGCCGATAGCAGCTTCCATTAACGCGAGTCCGAAAACCTTTCAGCTCTACCAGTGAGTGAGGAATTTCGATTTTTGTTTTTTTTTCATTCCATTTTTTGCAACCCCCCAACAATGACTGCAGGAATTTTATTCACGTTCGTTTTGTTTTTTCAACCCTCGCCAACGAATCCAATAGCCGAGGAGTTTACGACGACCCGGGATGCAGTTCGGACGTGGTTAACCACGCGATGCTGTTGGTCGGTTACACGCCCACTTATTGGATACTGAAAAACTGGTGGGGTGACAATTGGGGCGATAATGGATACATGAAACTTGCCAGGCACAAAAATCGTTGCGGAGTAGCAAACTACGCTGCCTACGCCAAAGTGTGATCGCTGGTAAAAAAAAAAAAAAAAAAAGAAAAAACGTTTCATTCGTCGAATGCCGAAAAATTCGCATCGGCTTTCGTATTTTTTATTTTTTTTCTGTCTACTTTTACTATTTATACACCAATCAATTTTTATACATATGTAAGGTAGCCTGCAGTCTCCGATAGATTAAAAAGCGAAAAATTAACGTCGAAACGCATTTTCGAAATTGTCGGATTATACATGTATCTTTGTACATCCAATGTCGTAAACTGTAGCGAAAATAAATATATATATCCTCATTACCGTTACATTGCGGTCATCTTATACATGTGTGCGTGCGTGTATACATTACTTGTTTACAAGATTGTTATTCATTTAATTTATTACGTTGGGCGTACTTCCGGATGCACTGCTTTGAACGCATTTCAAGAAACGGTATACGTTATAATGTATCTAAAATAAGCATATACTATGTGTAATACAAACGCGTGTTGGTTTGCACTCGAGTTCCGTAATACATTAATTGATATATCAAGACATCGGGGTCAACTCGACACTTATCGCACTAAGTTCATCTCAGCTCTCGAATTCCGATGACGAGACATTAAATTGCCACGCTTCGAGCTTAGGCAAACTTCAATACGATCGTTGAAATCGAGGGTAAAACGTCGCTTCGCTTTTTCTTTCGCAAAAATAACGAAACAAACAGAGTTGAATAAAAAAAGAAAAAAAAAAAAAACAACAACAACAAAAAAAAAACTCATCTCTCTTTCCGCTGTTTTTGAACCGGAAGTGGGATCGGGTGGAAAAGCTCGCGCGTGCATCTTCAGGGTAAAAACAGTACCGTGGGCAAATTTCATGACAATCGGTTCGTCGATTTGACTTGAAATCATCTTGTTTAAAAGAAATCGAGTTTGACAATTTTTTCTCGATGAAAAGTTTCTTGATTTGCCGAATGTGTAAGGCACTCGGTTTTTTTTAACAATCGTGCCTAGAAGCCAATCATTAACTTTCTACTGGGAAAAAAATTACGATATTTTGGGCAATTGGGTGATAATATTTTTGAAAAACTGTCAACAATTGCAGAGAAGCTTTGAAAAAAAAAACAAGTACCTTTATTTATAGGCTGGCCATGAGCTAGCTTTCGAATTTTCCGTTTTTACACTGCAAATTCAAAGTTAACAAAAAGTAATAATGATAAGAATAATAATAATATCCAATTCTAATTTGGAACTACAAATTTAGATTCGTGATTAACGATTTGATAGCCTTCAGGTATAATTACGTTGCAGGAAAATATGTTTTTTTTTTTTTTTAAATTTCAACCACTATAGTGGATCCACCACCAACAATTTTGGAAATCTAACATTGGATTCGTTATCGGTGTTCCAAAAAACTTCCGCCTACCAATTTTCATAAAAAATCCGAATTTGTTTAGATATTTTTCCACAATATTAGATTTGCCATTTCGGACTTCGCAAATTTGACTTCAGATTCGTGATCACAGTTCCAGCAAATCTTAAGAGTTCGAAATTTCCTGAAGATCCAAATGTTTTTAGTTCTTCTTTTGTCGTTCAAGATATCATAATTCAATTTTTTGGAATCAAGTTATTTGAATAATTCGAAAAAGTTCCGAATCGATCAAAGTCAAAATCCATTCAGTTCTTAGTTTGGAAAAGCCCCGTCGATCGAGACAAAAATCATTGAAATCCGGTAACTCGTCCTCGAAATATCGTCGGAGAAAAAAATTAAAAAACGATCGGAGGTGATTGCTCTAGATCTCAAAACATCGAGATACATATAGTGTAAAACCCAACGTTTCATTTTCACGGTGATTACAATTAACTTCCTTTTTTTTTCTCCGAAAGAAGAGAAACGGGAAATTAAAACCGGGGATTCATTTCCGACCATTTTCTAACATGTTCAAAAATCGAGGTCATGTTTTTCAACGTAAATACTCGATGTTAAGAAAACGAAATCCCACGGCTATAACTAAGAACCGAATTGTTAAAATTTACGTCGATACACGTATAGCATCGTTGAAGCCTCGTTCCACATCTTGAGTGTGTTTTTGACATTGAACGAAACTTGGATAATCACGCATATATACTGAAATTGGAAAAAAAATTTTCAAAGAAACAACAAATCGGTGTCCTCGAGTGATCGCCGTGCCCTTCGAACGACAAAGTAAGATAGATACAACATAACGTGTCGAATAGATAACAACCGTAAGGTAGATGCAACGGACGTTGTAAAAATGGTGAATACGCATTTTTTTTTTTTTTTTTTTTTTTTTTTTTTTACTCCGCACACAAGACTTGACGTTTAATCGTGTTTATCGTAGGTTTTATCTCTCGTCATACGGTCAAAGGTCAGTGTAGTAAAATATACAAGGAAAAGAGCGCGGAACAAGTGGTGACAAATTTTCAGATTTTTGATTATAACGCGATTCGAAAACTTGTAGGGATAAGATATTTTCTCAGCTGCGATAAATTGTTGCTGCTGTTATTATGATTGTTGTTGGATATTTCAACTCAAAAGCAATCGGTTTGAATATTTTCTAATCAGTCCGACGTAGTTTACCGGACAGTTCAAGGCACTCTTCATGATCACAATTAATCTGAAAGTTACAATATCCACCATATTGTTGTTGATTTTACGACTTTCAGATGCTCTTAACAACGATTAATAGTATAAGCTTGAACTTTTCTTAATGAAAATATAAGAATGATATTACTAATGACCGTGTATGCATGTTTTGTTTTTAATTACATTTACTCGAAACTTGAACTGGTACAATCTCATTGCACATATATATACATATATATATACGCTAGTTGATTGCAAATTAATGTGTATATTACACGCGTAACCTTCATTTTTCTCAAAAAAATCAGAGACGAGCCTCTAAAGTTAAAATGATTGCTGTGCGAAAACGGTTAACGTACTTGAAATTTGACTTCGTGAAGACAATACAATAATAGCGTACAAGGAAAAACCGCGAGTGATAAACAAAGCCAATGTCAAATTGTTGATTTCTTATCCATACTTCGCAATGTACGTTACAATCAATACGCGTACCTCTTACGGATTAAAGGTAAAAATAAACTTCACGAATCCCGACTTCTGCATATTTTCGAGTGTTAAATAAAAAAAAAAAAACAGCAAAATCAATTTTTTTTTTTTGTTTTTTTTTTTTTTTTGTAGTTCACAGAAATTTGAAAGATCAAATTCTGAGATTCATTTTTTGATGCTTGATTTATTTTTCTGTACCATAAATTCCAACCGAACGAGTTTATTGATTACGAAGCAAACAATTTCGAAAATTTATCACCTATTTCTTTCAAGTATACTATGCACATTACTCTATATCCTCTTGGAGAACTCAATTTATCATGGACACGGTAATTCATCTCTACAAATACTCGACGAGATGGCGCCACGTGCGAATATTGTTGCGTCACAAGTGCTCCAGCCAATGGTGAGAATTTCCCAAAATTCGCGGGAAGTTTGAATACTTGTTTCATTAACGGTGAAAAACAGAGGGATACAATGGACACTGAGAAATAAGGAAATACATTTCGAATTTGAAAAACCTCGGTAACCCTTTCTGCTTTGTATAATGCAATAAAAAAAAAAATGCATCGCGATATTTACACATAACGTGATTTCAAAATAAAACGATTCAACGATTCCGTCAACTTGTATGCGTGTAGAAAACAACGATGATCGTCTATTTTCCTAATGGAACGATACTTGAATCGGGAATTATGGTGAGAGCAATAAACGAGGACGTGAAGGCGCGAAGTCAATTTCCGGTCAAGGTTACGTGGCGGTATGCTACTATTTAGGAAGAATGCGTGTCACGTAGTTGTTAAACACCCTATTGAACTTTGCTTCGTCTCGTCAACAATTCTCCGTAAGTTATAATATACTATAAAAATCCATAAACATATTCATACGTACATTCATATATATATATACACACATACAAGGGACGTGGCTAATAATTTTTATGTTATAGATAATTTATCGACAATATTTCGTGCCCGTGGTGAATTATTAATCTTATAATTATTATTAAACTTATACATCCAAACCGTTTGCTACATTCGTCAGTTCTCAGCGCGCGAAAAAATTGCGTGTGTATTCATGCGGGGTTTTTTCCTTTCGGTGTAATTTTTTTTTGTCAATTTCTTCTTCACGCGGTAAAGAACATGCCGTCCGAATATGATTTTTATAAGATGTCACGATTTCTACGACTCGGTTTTACGATTTTAAACACTATATTATCCAGATGTATACTTGTCGCTTGTTTATACATACCACGAAAAATCTAATTAGTATTAATTAATCATAAGTATATCCGTACAGTATACTCCGTTTATCGTTAATTATAATAATTCTACTGCGAAGTAAGGAAACGAGAGAGGAAAAAAAAATAAAAAAAAAACAATGCTCATTCAAACGACGTAAAATTGTAACGCGCGTCAAACGAAGCGACTAAATATTTGCAAAGCTTATTCCAATAATAAAAAACTAAACATATTTACCATTATCAGAATTGAATCAAAATTCGTATCAACTCAGTGGCGGAAATTTTTATAGTATCCGCACGATTTCGAAGTAATATTACAAGAAACAATTCTTTTTTTATCGTTCTCTTTCAACGATAGTCCGAAAGCTTCTCGGGCTTTCCAACAGTTTTGCTATTTGTCTTTCGATCTTTTTTTTTTTCTTCCCCTCTCATACGGCGGACCAGCAAAACCGACGTCATCCATTTCAGGAATCAGTCCCGAGAGTTGATTTCTTTCGGATAAACATTTTTCTGTTTACCAAATTTCAGCGGAGACGAAAAAAAAAAAAAAAAATGAAAATAAAATAGGAATGCCAAAACATGTGGGCAAAAATGAAGAAAAAAATCAAAGGGGAAAAAAATTAAAAAAAAAAAAAAAAACAACGACCAATGCATTAAGAAACGTAATAATAACAACAATAATAGTAACAAATTGTGTAGAAGAATGATAAACGAGAGGGGAGATAGCGTTTGTATATTAGCAATTAGATTGAATCTGATGTAATAGCGAAGAGTAATCGAGCTTAATTGTCCGAGACGCATGCAACGATAAGAAGATATTGTAACAATATCGCGGGAACTATACAACTTGACAGTTTTACGCACGTTTTATTATGTCACCTCGATAAATAAATCGTTCTCATTTTTCGATTCTCTGTATTCTCGCTTGCATTAACGTCATTGTCGTTGTTTTTGCAAAGTGAGAATTTCGCACACTACCAAGCTTGTAAAAAAAATTCCGCTCAGTCAGTCGATCGTTCGTGTGTAAGTAAACAAATATGAAAGAAAGTTGGAAAAACAGAGTGAATTTTCACAAAAATCTTGGGGATTTATCTCGTGCAAAAAAAAAAAAAAAAAAAAAAAAAAAAAAAAAAAAAAAAAAAACAATATATCGCTCTTTCCAAAGCTATCCGCAATATTTCTTATTTTTTAAATACCTACCTACAAAATTCAAGAATCCTTGATTTTACCGCCAATGAAACGCTGCCAACGAGCGATAACGATTTGTGGGGGGAAAATAAAGATGATGCAATGTTGATTTAATTGGTACACCCACACGCTGCGATTAATTCTTATCAAAATCTTACAATTTAATTGCACCACTGCTGTCAATCCGCGAAATTTTTGGTTCGGCAATAAAAGCCGAGGGTATAATAATAATATACACAATATGAAAGATTACTACAAGCGATTTTATCTACTCTTACGATTTCCTATCACGTGCACTGCGCGAAGAGTGGGACGTAAAAAAACGAGGGATTTTCGAATTGCGAAGTATGAGAAAATCTCGACGAGACGAATACAATTTTATTGAATTGAACAGCTGAATTGTATTTCACCGGTTGTATCAGTTGGTCAAAAATAAAAGGGTATAAAAGAAGCATATCTGTTTTACAGAATTTCAAAATGTCGGTAAGTCCAATTGTAGAATCATCGGAATGGTTGAGAATAAAAAAATCCAGAACGCAGAGCCGTCCGAAATCTGACTATTCTATTTATCAGTTCCTTTATGTACGAATTTGACATTTCTACATTTTGAGTTTTAATAATATATACATTGCCTAGCAAAAGTTCGGGTATCTACACCAGTCGAAATTTCTTGCCGCATTGAATGTCAGACAATTTTTTAGAAACTTTCCGTAGGTTTTGATATCCTTTTCAAGTTTGCCATAGAAAAAACCGATTCAAAATTTTTCCACAAGCTGTAGGGTTAATTTTCGGTAGCTAAGAAATAGCCGAAAAACGGCCTCGTAAAAACGTGAAAAAAATTTTTCAAAACTATGTACTTGGGCCAAAAAAGAACGCAAAGAATTTTCTAAAAAGACAAAAATTTGTCGTCTTTAAAACGCCGGTTGGAAAATTTGATTACCTTAATTTTTGAGTCCGCTGTCTAACTTTCAGTGAACTTCGGTATCTTTTTCCGCATTTTGGAATTCTACAAAATGAAATTATCGTCATACTTGCGACCCTTAAACTTTCCAATCTTCGTACTAAATTTTGATCCCTATAAAAACGAAAAGAGGACCGTAAAAGCTTCTGCAAATGTCAAGTATAAAAAAAAAAATACCTCCGAGAAATCTGTGCGAAGGTTCGTAAGTTTATTCACGCCTGTTCTACACAAGGCAATAAACAGCGGACGATGAACGTTGGTTAAATTTACAATTAGAACAAGTAGCCACCGCAGCCAGTCGCAATTGCATTTATTACCAATCATCTGTCTCATTGAATAAAAGCGTCTAAAGCCGTCTGCCCTCGTCGAGACGAGTGTTACAACACTCGAATGCGGCACGTCTGGACGGTTTATAAAACCGATTAGCGCTGTATTTCGCTCTGAACATGACCAGCTTAAGGCTCAATGACATGCGGGAGGAGAAAAAGTTGAAACGAAATTTAAGCGGCTTGGTTGCGACGGGTGTTTAAATGAGGAAAAAAAAAGTTACACCGCGATTAAAATCTTTCGTGATTACTTACACTTTACAGAGCGATTACAACAGATTGCTTGAAAAATAAATTTTACTTTGATAAAAAGCATTTCTCATGATTTCTCATCATTAAAAAGAGATTTCTGTAATCCTTAATCATTTCTCACGACTATCGACGATTACTAATGCGGAATTTTATTTTAATATCAATGATTTCAGTCTGTTTTCAGAGATTGGGAAATCGTTTCGAATTTTTAGCGAATTTCACTTCGATCGAATGATTTCTCGTGATTAAAAGAAGATTTCTGCAATCCTGAATGATTTCTCACGACTGTCAACGATTACTGACGTAGAATTTCAATTTAATATCAATGATTTCAAGTCTGATTTCAGAGACTAAGAAATCGTTTTGAATGATGTATGAATTTCACTTTGATCGGATGATTTCTCATGATTTCTCATGATTTCTCATGATTTCTCACGTTTAAAAAGAGATTTCTGCTATCCTAAATAATTTATCATTACTAACAACGATTACTGATGCAGAATTTTATTTTAATATCAATGATTACGAAACCATTTCGAACGATAGTGACACTATGATTACTTGAGAGGAAGCCCGTCGTTTGATTCGTCAAAAATCGACATGTTTTATTAATTTTATTAACAGACGGTTGTACACTGAACATTTATCGAATTATTGTATTCGTGAACAACTAAGATCCGTATAAGAATATAGAAATTGAAGATACTGGAATTGCAAAGAAAAGCTTAGATATCCAAGCTTCGTTTCGAATCGCTTCAAAGTTGTTAAGAAATCTAATAGATTCATTGAAAATAGTCTTCCGAATGAAAAAGCCATTGTGGAGTGAAATGGAACAAATCTTGTACTAGACTTTTTACCAATTTTGAATCGATTTAAAACGTAACATTGATGTCTGAAATTTTTTTTTTAAATACCAGTACTTACCGTATTTACATTTTTAAAGAGTACTGATTGTAAATGTACGACTATCTTGTAATAAAATTGATATTGTCGATTTTTTGTCAACGAACCTCCGTAATTTAAACGAAAAAATATAAAACTCATTTCGTACAATACGATTAAATGTCAAATTTCGGTAAGGCAACGTATCGACAATTTAAAGAGCAGACGAAGCTGAGACGAAAAAGGAGGAGGTTGAGGAGGTTGAAGCAGGAAATTAAAACTCGCACGTTGATTCTTAAATTGATCCTCGTACTGACCGCGCGGTCATTTTCCAATCAACACACTACTTTCATCCTGCATTTCATCCGTTTAATCAAACATTTGCCACTGCGACGAACGTTGCTGTAATTTAAAAGTGCACAAAAATCACTCTGGAATTCCGTTGGACAAAGCATGCGAGGAAAAAAAGGTTATCAAACTGATCGTCGCAAAAATAAAAATACAAAAAAGAAAAAAACATATTAACGCGGACACCGGCAATAAAATTTTTCACACTCATTTCAAAGCGTTATTCGAGTTACAAGATGATTTTTACACGCGTGAGATTCTCCATAAAAATTGCCAACCAAAAAACTAATCCCCCTAATTTCACAGTAAATTACTCGTAGATCGATTCTTTGTGCAATTTTATTTTTTCAATTTTTTTTCCTCGAGTTAAAATTTTAAAAGCCTATTTTGTAAAATTTTAATCAAACCAAACAGAAGCTTGTCAAAGTACAAATAAATTATTACAATTACTCCTATTTGTCCCAGTATTTATACGAGTCGACTATAATACATTATGTATTTCATTCGATTCAAATTAGCCTCATTTGAATCCTATAAATTTTTAATACATTCAATCGAATGTTCACTTTCGCAGACAAAAATACCTACACAGCGGGTCAGTGTCCGAATAATTGGCATCTTTTATTCTCTCCCTCTTTCTTTCTCTTCCATATTTTTTTTTTTTAGCCTTTCTTCGTTCAAATTTATCGCACGAATAAGATGATGAAATCGTTGATGAGAATTTTGAAAATTGCGAACTTTTTACGGAAGGATAAAATAATCTGAACAAGAACAAAAAGAGAGAAAGAAAAACGACGTGGCATAAAATTAAGAATAAGAAATCGCAAAAGTTTTCTTCCCTAAGAAAGTTTCGTAGTTTGGAAGATAATTTCGCGAAGAAGAGGAAGAAAAATTAAAAGGAGGAAGATCTTGAATAAATATTTAACAAATGTCAAACTTAACCGAAGGTATTGGTTTTAATCGGGTAAAATAAACAAACAAACCTAACACCGCACGAAGTGTCAACAGTAAGAGTGAAAAGAAATATGTATACATACATACATAATATATATATATATATATATATCCATGTCAACACGACCAATGATTTTTCCTCGCCATTTTCGATTCGCTACGTGATTTTGACGATTTTTTCTCCTTTTTTTTCTTTCTTTTTTAGCACTTTTAAAATTTTCAAAAAATTACCAACAAGTCTGTTTTCAATTCTTAATTTTTTAACGCAAGGGCGCAGAATGTTTGGCAATTTTTTGAAAGGTTTCGAAACGTTGGAACACGACGTTGCGTTTGTTGAAAATGTTAAAAGTACCGAAAAACAAATAAATAAATGAAAAAAAAAAAATCGTCCCATCACGGGACGGGCGTCAGAATGATCCGGATGAAAAATAGGATTTGGGAGAATTTGAAAAAATTTTATAACAATCGCCAATTTTTAGATGAGTTTTTCAATAATCATAGAAAATTAACGATTTAACGGAAAAATTTGAAAAAATTCAGAAGTGCTTTTTCGATACCGTGAAAATGGTACGGAATTCCCCATATATACGTATATTATATACATAGGAAAAGCGTATCAATCCCGAATACTTGGTGGATCGAATTAACGTAGGAGCAGCGAAGTGACCGGGAATTGGGGATCAAGGATCGAGGATCTGATTGGTGTCAACGGATTAGATCTTGGACTGGGATGTAGCAAATGAAAAGCAACATGTTTGGAGCACGTGCTCCGGGAGCTGATAGCGTCGTACTCGTTAACCAATCCGGACTAACTTTGTTCCCGGGGCAAAGGGCGCCTCTCAACGCATTCGTTACATCTCGCATTATATACATAGATCATGAGCTTCGGTTTCAGTCCTCAGTGTAGTTTCGAGTTACATGCGAAAGCGGACGGTTCTAAAGAGCCGTGAAAAGCGTTCGCAAGCATCGACCGAGCCGTAATACGTACACAACGTAATAAATAAATAAATAAATATATAAATAATTAGCAAACGACGACTGGCTAGAGTAAAAAATTCATCGATGATAACTAAATTTTTCTTAAACGTTAATAAAAAACCTCGTTTCCACTCCCGTCAAATTAATTCACTCGTATTACGGGAGTATTTCAATCCCAGTTAAAATAAGACGTATGTACACGCGTAACAACTGCTGTCAAAAACGGTTCTTCGTATATAATTATCGCGAACTAGCGTTGCAAGACAGTGAATGTTTTTTTTTTTTTTTATTTCTCTCTTCTCCCTCAACCCAAATAGATAATTCCTCTCTTCTATTTTATATTCAACCGCGGGGATTTAAACTCGGCGATAAATAAAAAATTGGCAGGAAAAAAGACAGAAGAAAGGAGACAGAGCGAGAGAACGAGAGAGAGAGAGAGAGAGAGAGTAAAAGTTGAAAGGTAAAAGGAATACTTGGGGTGAAAAATGCGGTTGCTTTGGCTGATCGGTCTCCTGATCCTAACGAGCCTTGAAGAGAGCTTTTCGGATCCTTCGAACCCGTTCAAAATGGTCTGGTCACACCTTTACCCTGACTCATCGAGCGCCGACAGCAAGCTACCGGAATGCACAGGCTGTGCCCAGAACCGGATATCGTCGAACGACCCGATACTCACGGAATTCCGTGTAGAGTACGTCAAGCAACAGATACTGAAGAAGCTGAGACTGTCAAAACCACCCGAGGTGTCGATGTCGCTTTCCACTCTGCCGAAACCCTTGATAAACGGAAACGTCCTTGAACTCAGACCCGGCATGCCTTCGGGACCGGAAAAACAAGTGGAAAGTTTCTACGGAAAAACCGACCAGCTAGTTGTCTTTCCGAAAGAAGGTACGTACGCGGATCGTCCAAGTTAAATTTTAACCCTTTCGGTCACAACGGGATTCTCAGCGGTCCCGTGTCAAAAATTTCCATGTCCCAAGCCCCATTGCAGTTTATTTAAAACTGGAGATGAACTTTGTTACTTCGTATAACCCCAAAAACCCCAGAATCATCGAATTTTTACAGTTTTTTCGACTTTACATCCGCCATATTGGAGCCGCGCCATCTTGGATTTAGAAACTATCAAATTCTGACTTGATACTCGTTATCATCGACCCCAAAAACCCGCGAGTAACAAAATATTGACTTGAAAAATGTGTGACTGAAAGTTTTGAAAGCCATTTGTACATAGGAAAAAAAAAAATGTTCTCTTTCAAATTTCATGTTATTTCAAGCACCCAAAATATTCACAATGAATATCAGAAATACGTTACACACTTGTGTGAATTATTTTTCATATTACGATCTGTTGGATCAAAAAATAATGTAGGTCAAAAGAGTTTCTAACAATGAAAGATCACGAGTCGAATTACCTCGCGAGAATCGTGCGACACCTAGCGGTGAATTTTGAACTATCGGGTATTTCTACGGTTCTTCAAGTTTATCCCAGCATGATTCAGACTACCAACAATCGTGTACAAAGTTGATGAATCATTGTTGAAAATTATAGTGGAATATAATTCGCGACAATGAAAAATTACCATGACCGAAAATCGATTAAAACAAGCTGCTGATAAAGATTTGACCCCTCCTTTTTTTTTTTTTGCACGGTAATTAGGAAAATAGTTGCAATAAACGAACGGCTGATGCAACAAAAATTCCGTTCGCAAATAAATGTGTACGCATGTATAAAGAATGATCCAAGCTGAATCACTCGAGTGTTTTGACTGAATTCTTTTTCTTATTTCTCTCTCTTGAAATGTCGGCGTGGTTTGTAAAAATAATCAACACTGACCTGTAAAAGTACACGAGTTTGAAACATGAACACGCGCGGTGAAGCTTGACGAAAAAGAAAAAAAGAAGGAAAAGAGAGGAAAAAAAAAAAACCACCTAATCACTGTAGTAGCGGGTGTATTTTAATGCAAACGTGTATAATTTATAACCAACTGTAATTTCTTTCTGCGTCGTAGTGTATTATAAGTCATTTCGAAGTCTCGTGGTCAATGCTCGATAACAAACACGCGTCTCTAAAGCGGAGCGGCGAATTAATTGAAGAAAACGCGACATTTCGAATTATTATATTTAATTGGCACGAACGATATATTGATTATGCGTACATTCGTATGCATTTGCATTTACACACGTATCATTGTATACATAGTATACTGCATGTACACCGATTAATTTAATTATGCGAATTAACATCGCGTGGATAATATGGTTTTAGACTTTGAGATAGTTGAATTTCAAAGTCGAATTATCCCTCGACTACTTAGCTAATGAGATACGGCTTACGGTTTGAAAAAAAAATAAAATAAATTTAAAAAAAAAACAAAACATTAATAACAAAACGGAGTCTCAAGCAGGTACGCGTAATTGTCGCGTTAATTATGCAATTGGTGAATTTTCATCAAATATTCCACACTCCCCGTCACGTTTGTCCGCGTTGCCGTTTTTTCGTCGCTGTTAATCTTCGATTACAAAAGAATGCAAGATTAAAAAAGAGAATGGCCCAGAAAGGATTTCGTATCGTAGCGATAAATGGCTAAAAATATTTATTTTATATCAATGAGAAAGCATTCAAACGGATTGTGGACGAAAAGAATACTTCGACATTTCGCGTGATTAAAGTAGAAGATCGTAATTATTCCGTAATACCGTATTACAGTAAACGTGTCTCTGTATATTAGAAACTAAACAAACACGTCCAACAATCGTTGACGGAACAAAACGACGGCGAAACGTATAAATTTTAGAAACATGCGTATTAATTTTATACAATATAACAATCGCCAGAAGGGCTGAACGACGATAACGGTAAAAAACGAGAAAGAGAATAAAGTAAAAAAATTTCTTATTCTTATTTCAGACGGAGAAAATGCCGAGAATTGCGAACTCCACACGAACTACTTGTCAGGCATATACGTGGCGGATTGTTTTAAATTTTATTTACCAAACGAAATGCAATTCGTCGGCGTAACATCGGCGGAACTTTGGTTTTACAAGGAAGCGGACGAGAACGATATAGTAAATCAGACCTTCGTTATATCCGAACTAGACCACTGGGACCAGAGACGCAGTTTTCAGAAGAACAGCATCATGGCGATATTCGAAACGTCGGTCGAAGGTGAGAAATATTACATTCATTTTACTATGTAATTTAAAATTTATTATAAATAAAATTTCGAATATAAACGTGTACGAAAAACGATCGGTAATTCTCAAAAATTGATGACCCAAGACAAAAAAAAAAAAAAAACGTTGATTTCAAACATCGCGGTACGTTCAGCGGTAAATTTACAATGTTGCAAGGACTTGATTGCGATCATTGATCACAAAATGTGATAAGAAAAGTCGAGAGATCTTCGATTCGACCGCCAATGATTGCAGGTAGGTCGCGAACTCGTTCGAACTACTGCAATAAATACTACGATACATGTGTGACGAAAAATTACAATATACCTATGATTCATCCATGGAACAGAGTCCGTGTCAACCGACGATACGAGCGTGCATACATACACTTGAAGTTGGCGCAAAGCAAACCAAGTTGAAGTTGGTAACGTTATCGTAACGAAACATTTGTAGAAAACCAAAACCAAAAAAAAAATCACTATCTTCTCGGCTTTTACAATAATTTACAAGGAACTAAGATATTGCAAAATACGCGACCACGTTCTGTTTTATTAAGATTTACCGAATTTCAAACAGTTCCAAAATTGCAAAACAACGATTATCCCTCAGCGTGGAATCGTTTCGATAAAGTTACAGACTTCGATATGATAAAATCTGGTCATAATTCGTTTGAATCTAAATCAAAGCCATGACGTTTCTCCTTCGTAAAGTTTTCAATATCGCGACATAGGCTTTAGTTTATCGCGTATTATAATATCGCTCATTGCCACGGTAATAAAACTCAGGAATTATGATAAAAACAAATACAGGTTTAGCCTGTCGTTCAAAGCTCGTTTTGCATCACTTTCTCTCTCTCTCTCTCTCTCTCTCTCTCTCTCTCTTTCACTCCTCCTCCTTCGGACAGATAAACCAATAATCAACAAACAATCCATGCGATCCGACGAACTTTCCTCAATTTCAAAACACTCCCTCCTCCTCTCCATTTTAGCGACACGAAAAGCTTTTAACCTTTGGTGAACAATTACACGATACGCGGGGAGGGGGGAGGGGGGAGGGGGGAGGGGAGGGGGGGGATGTTGCGGTTCCGAAATCGTTTTACGTGCATTAGAGCTTCCGTATATAAAAGCAGAGGGCGTTTTGTTCGCCGTTTCGTGTTCGCTTACAGTCCCGCACAACCAGTACGTCCCGGAATCACCTACGGGATGTAGGTATTGGATGCCTTTTACGCATCGTTATTTTTTTTTTTTTTTTTTTCAATTCCATTCATTTTCAAAAAACGATCGAAGCTCTTCTGTAAAGTTTATAATAACAGGTACATATGTATATATATATATATACGACGACGTTTCGAGAGCTTCAAATTCTGTTCCCATTGGTAATAAACACGTACGAACGTACACACACACACACGCACGCGCACTCTGAATATATATGTATATATATATATATATATATATGTGTAAGTGGGTATAATCAAATGACGATAAAGAGGAGGTCGATTATTCTTCTTGTTTTACACACGATATATATGTATAAATGTATAAAATACATACTATACAATAACGCATCGTGAATTGTAATACCAGAAAAACAATTCTTGTCACGGTGTCCACAAGAGCACAGATGTCATTGAAAAAGATTGTTACCTCTATATCAGAGGTCTCGCGGCCTGTATGGTACAAAGTTTATAACAATAAATATTGCTCGTAATTTACAATCTTGTTTCGAAGTCGATCCCTAAAAGTATTTCACATCTCAAGCATCTCTCTCTCTCTCTCTCTCTCTCTCTCTCTCTCTCTCTCTCTCTCTCTCTCTCTTTCTCTCTCTCCCGGCGTTCAAACTTTTATGGATTATACGTAGGTATACGGATTGGATGAACGAAAAGAGATAATCACAGAGACACAATAAAGACTTCGATATACTCGTCGAGCAATGATCTCATCAAATTACACCAAAATTACTTTTCCTTGCTCCTTGCCTTGCTTAGTTTTTTAAAACCTGTTCAATACTCACTCCAACGTTTCGTGGTCACCCTGCGATGGTTCGGTCCTTGGTGTCAAAAGTTATCCGCACGCAGCCACGTCCGGGTCGAACTTAAGCAATTGCTGTCCCATCCGGTGAGGGTAGAAGCTTGGATATCCATCGTCGCACACTCTTCGAATGGGTTTGTGTGTTCGAGGTCGGAAGGCTTCGGGGTGTGGACTGTTGGAGCAGTCCTCAAAGGCCTGGCACTGAACAAGTGCCAAAAGCATCGGGAGATCTTCCTGAAAATCTTACCAACAAAGAAGGTATCCCAGATCGATTTCTTTTCTATCATGTTACAGTAGACTAAAAACTATGCGACACGTATATTTTTTTTATCCGCCATTAAACACTTCAAGGGTGCGAAATCACCCTCCAACGTAAGGTATGTGAAGTTGGGATTTGGCAAGAACATAATATTTTTCAACCAATCCAATAACGAGAAATGAAGAATGTAATTTTCTCAACGAAAAAGATAAGCAAACGCCAAATCGTCCCGTGACGTGCCTTCTTACTTCGGAGGGTGGTTTCACCCACTCGAAGTGTTTCATGGCTAGTATAAAAAAATAAGTATCGCCTAGTTTTCAGTCTACTGTAACGTGTTGAAAAAGAAATCACATCGGAGATATCGACCTGGGATATCTTCCTTGTGAGAGCAAATTGGTTGATCGACTGATTCAGTTTCGGATGGTTGGGTAAAGTGGTCCATAAAGTGCCACGACCATCATCGGAAGACCTTCTCGCGTATCTTACTAATGGGAAAATGGTTGAACGACTGATTTTGTTTCAGAGGGTTGGGTAAAGACGGACGTCGGTTACGCGGTGAAGAAATGGGTCGAGGAACAGAGTCTGAACCACAGTCTTCAGATAGCCTGCAGTACCTGTTCGATAGATCGCGATTCGCCCTTGGTCTCGATCGAGCAAACGCTCAAACCATTCCTGGTTATTCACACCTCACCGTTGCCGCAAAAAAATCGACCTAAAAGGAACTCGAACTGCTCACCGGAGATGAAGGAGTGCTGCAGAGACGAACTCTACATCAGCTTCGATGAAATCGGATGGAGCGACTGGATTCTTCATCCGCCTGGATACCACGCTTACTTTTGCCGCGGTTCCTGCTCCTCCGTTGCATCTTTGACCGTCAACGGATCCCCGCACAGCAACGTCATTAGAGTGAGTGATCGACGAAACGACGTTTTCGCAAGCATTGACGATCAAACTCGCATGTTCGAATAGTTTTTATCGATCCTTGAAAGTCCTGCTGGACAAAAATCGGGGCTGTCCTTCGCTTGAAAAGCTGTCTATAGCCAATGAAACTCTAATTTAATGCCGCCAGTGTCAGATTTCTAGAAATTACTCCTGGGAATTGAAAGAATCCAATCAACATCTTCTCTATCTTTCTTTTTTCTCTATTTCGATTTCATTTTTCAACGAGCCATTTTATTCGGAAGACAAAATTCTTGGCTTATTTTCATTACGTTGATATCGTTAAATATTTAATATTCTCTCTTAGAGAAAAGTAAAATCTCTTACGATGAATTTTGATGAAACAGACTTCCAAACTAAACACAGTCCACTCAGAAGCAAAATTGAACAAGTTTACCAGATTTTTTTCATCAAGTTACAAAGGGATTTAGAATTGAAAAAACAAAAAATCAATATCGAAGCTCTCTGAAATTTTCTTTTGAAAGCCCGTGAAGTCTATTGTAATCTTTCGAAATCATCTGAAATCTTTTGAAATCCCTAAGATTTTCTTTTACAAAAATCCTTTGAAATCCCGCAAAGTCTATTGTAATCATTTGAAATCCTCTCTAATCATTTGAAATCTTTTGAAATCCTAGTAATCTTGAGATCGGATGTACGTCAAATCGACGAGTGATTAACCCCTCGATAAAAACTCAACGCGCGACGTAATTTTTCGTAATGAAAATAAGCATTCTTGAAAGAAAAACGACCATCTAGCAGCTTCGTAATGACTCTAGAAGTTCAATTTACAAAGTACACTCATAGAATTTGTAAACTCTGTGTATGCAATAACGTCACAAACTTCATCCTCGTACTATATACCATTTTCTGAATCGGAAAAGCCAAAAAAAAAGCCAGGCTTTCGGTTCTGATACTTAGAACGTGATTTCGTCTCGGCATCCGAGAGAATTTACAGAAATACGGAAAAAAATTTCATTTCACGATATTATCGCAAAAATACGACGTTTCCATTTATCATTTATTTCTTTTCTCTCTACCCTTCGCAGAAGTACCTCACGAAACATGGAAACGGACTTCGTAGGGAGAACGAGATCGCTCCGTGCTGTTCGCCAACCCAGTTGTCGCCGATACAACTATTCTTCGTAGATTCGAACAACACGCTGGCGCGAAAAACGTTACCGAATATGGTCGTAGAGGCCTGCGGATGTATGTAGACGAATCTGCACGCCATGTATCTAGTCCGAATTCAGCAGGAAAATATTCGAATAACCCTTCATTGACAAAACGCCGTCGGACGGTAGTCTAAATGAAAAAAAAAAAAAAAAAAAAAAAATACACACGAGTAAGTTTTTTTTACAATAAGACACGCGAACATTGAGCACCATGACGATGTACACCAGATTACATAAAAAAGAAATATACATATATATGTATTTTTTTTTTTTTTTAATTCAAGTCTAAAATATCGTGCCAAATGAGGAAAAAAGATTTTGCCCAAGTTTCAACTTTGAATATTTAATATTTAGAGGTGTCTCATCGCGATTTTTTATTTCCCATTTACATAACATTGGAATAACATTTTCGACTTGAATTTTGAAAAAAAAACCGAAAAATAGCCGTTTTTTTTTTTTTTAGATACAGTCTACTGTATACACATGAAATAATGATCTATACACTGTACATATAAAGTGACGCATTGAGCAATAATGTTAAATATGCCTTACGCATCGAAAAATCTCATTATTCCTGCGTTAATTGAGAACCTCTCAAGTTTTGCAAATTAGTAATTATTCTTTTTATCCCCCCTTTATCTCCCTTTCTCTAATTTTTTTTTGTTTTTCCACCTTTACGCATATCGCTGTCGAAAAAATTTAACATATTAATCAATATTCGCCCCGCTGCATATATATTACATACACACGCACACACACACACACACTCACACACATATATACAAAACGACTGAGTCAATTCAATGCAAATCTCATGTTAATAGAATACATATAATTTATATCGCACGTTTTTCACCGTTACGAAATTAATTTTAGATGATTATTTATGGCGGTTAACCAGAGTGGCAATTTTTACATTTGTTTTTTTAATATTCCTATTGTAATCAAAACTTACGATGTACACACCGTCGGATAGCCGATATAAGAATATATTTTATGTATCATCAGTTATTATACGTATAATTATATAATGGCATCACATTGTCCAAGTCAGTATTCGCGCATCACCTCATACAAACAATAATATAAATATTATTATATAAAACTCGCGTCTTACGAATGAAATGCGTGAGATTCGAGAATGACGAGAGGAAAAAAAGAAACGTAATCGTATATTTCTATTTTTTCTTCATCTTTTATTACCTTCTAGTTAGAGCGACGAGTTGACGTTGCTGAGTTGTTGTTGTTGTTGTTGTTATTATACGTGTGCCAAAAATTTACACCCAATCAAAATACGTTCCAATATTATATACCTATAATAATTTTATTTATCGTTAGAAGTTGAGACTTGACACGTAACGAAGGCATAAATCTCAAGGCCTGACACTAGCAAATGACACGTAGGGCATTTGACATTTGACCTACGCAAAACTTTACGATAGCATTTATTTATTCTAAGACATAGGGACTTTCATTATTTTTATCATTACTATATGCATTTAAAACATCTAATGTGTGCCATAGTTATAAACTAAGCCGAATCACACCTAAACGGGAAACTTATTATTATTGTTATTATTGTTATTATTGTTATTATTATTATTATTTGTCATTATCATTGAATTTGTTCTAAAGGGAGACGGAAGAAAAAATTTTGTTCCGGTGATTCAAATACCTAATCAAATTAATGCGAGCGACGGAAAAAAAAATATTAATACACAATTATAACAGCAAGCATGTTTTTCTTTATACAATTCATATGCGATTGAAAGAACATTCACGTATATATTTTACTATATGTTAACGATGATCTGTACCATCCGATGAAACCGCTCAAAGAGTCTGCCAAGTTTTCCTTTTTTTTTTTTTATTTCGAAAGTATAAAAGAATCGCGTCTAACAATAAGTGCAACTTATTACTGACTTGGAAATTTACCGTCAAACATAACACGATCAATAGTACATATATATATATATATAAATATATTAGGTATTTGAATTGATTACAATTTTCATTCTAAAATCGGTTTTAAGATTAATTTATTTTTAAAATATAAGAAATTATTTATAGTAATTGGCAGGATCAATCACGGGAGCGGTTATCATCGGAGGTACAGATCATTTATAATTTTTTATCACCGAATTTTGACGCGAAGTTGAAGAAGACAAGAAGTTGGATGAAAAAAAAACAAAAAAGAGAGAAAAAAAGTGTTTGATGGGGAAAAAAAATGGACAAGAAAAGAAAAACAATATAATAAATGAAAATGATGCAATATGAAAATATAAAGGGATAAATGGCTGTAATTTATTATTCTTATCTAAATCCCTCATAACTGTACATACACGAATATCCTACGTAGTTTTATACCGACGATAACTTGGTGAGAAAGATGGGATGTGTTTTTACGATTTGAAAATGGAACTGCGTGTTCATCACGTTATATCCGGAAATACGTAATGAGATTGTACGGGAATGAAAAAAAAAAAAAGAAACGTTTCTCAAACTATTCTAATACACATCTCATTCCATTTTGTCTGTTGTAACGCATTACGTCGCAATTAATCCTCGAATTAATCAGGAATCGAGACTGGACGTCAACTTTGTGCTGCAAATATTTTGAAAAAACTTTGAAGTACTTCATCTTTAGTTCCAATCGTTTCAAGAATGTTCCTATGACGAATCTTTTTTTGCTTAGTTGAACACTTTCAAAATTATGATTTGAAAGTATTCAATACCTCAGGATTTGAAAATATCCGAAAAATTCTGGAACACTTTTCTCTTTGCTAGAAGCACGTTGAATATATGTCGAAGACTTAAATAAACCTATTTTATCAGTTTGTCCCAAAATTTGGAAGCGATAATTGGGTTTTAATGGAGACAAAATGCCGTTCCTCAACATCAGATTTGAATGTTCATCCTGTCGTGTTTGTATACCGTTTTGCAAACTTATTGAATTAGGCGCGTATTAATGAGAAAACACAATGGCATACGTTACAGTTTTTTTTTTTTTTTGCAAGAAGCGAGAGATAATCACCAGAATAAAGAGCCTGGCGAACACGTGAAACTTATAAACTGAGGTTGAAAACATCAAAATGGTCCAGAAAGCGTCAACAAGAAGTGGAATAAGGAGTACAAAAATTATCACAAATACAATCAGCAATAAAACTAGGGATCTGTGAAATTCGGGAGTAAAATATAAAGCGGACACGACCGATGAACGGGAATCGATGTAACGGATCATTGTCAAGTCGAGAAAAACCTCCGACACCCAATTTCATCGAAAAATAAAATGAAACCATAAAAAGAAACAGCTGAATACATTCGACAACACTCTGTGACCAGGATGATTGTGAAATTCATCATTAGACTTGCGTAAACGCAAGAATATTTGAGGAATCTTACACAGTGAGGAATAAAAATGTAATCCACTTTCGTGAAAGAAGAAATACGTGATAGGAAATTGCAGCTCATCGATTATTAATAAGTAATAAAATACTATGTAAAATACAAAATTAGCAGTGGTAAAACTACGGTCACTGACGACATCAATTTTATACCGAGAATTCTCAGAGTAAATATTTTATTCGACTGAAGACTTAATATTTCTTGGTGTACCTGTGAATAAAAATGCTTCGTTGCCACAAATTAAAAAATAAATTAGTACGATACGTAGAACAAATATTTTGGTAAACTGCCGATAAATTTCATAAAGACTCACCGTAACATCCTTTACTTACTAAACACTCCGCGATTTATTTCACCACGCGTCGAACGCAGGCTCAAAAATGCCACGCCTGCTCTCAGAACCAAAGAGTATCAAGTGACCGCACAAAATGCGCAGTCAAACTTGAAAGTTTGATCAGGTATGCAAAGACGTAGTTGATTGATCTGTCGAGAAAAACCTTAAATATCTAGGACTTGATGCAAAATTCTGTAGAAACCCAATCCGCATCTGCATCTTTGTGAATCCGACACATTGTGATGAGGATTGTTGTTCTCAGATGCGAATCAAGTCCGGGAGGGAAAATTATGCATGAATTATTGTGTGGCGTGACGGTCGGCGGTCCTCTTCGACGCGAAGTCTTCGAGCTCAGCTTCTCTCCGCATCTAGCGTACCACGGAACGCGATAGATGGTCCAGAGTCGCGTTTTGCCCATTCAGACAATCACAGAGATATATTTATTGATTTATATAATAATTTGAATGACGACTAAAAGAAACGTTCAATCTTGTTAGAATTTAGAAACTTAAAAACGGTCCACAGACTATTTTTACAGAGCATTTTGTGTGCTTCAGGTTGAAAATCTCGGTGATTGTTTGACGCTGTGGATTACAAAAGTCAATAACATCACGGTGCACATCGCGGCCTTTCTACCCTTGTCTAATTCCCAACGGAACCACCCAACGGAAATATGAGACCTTACACGCACACGCATAAATTTCGCGACGAAACCCAAAACGTCCACCTGCCTGCCCGGTTACCTATATTCGATCTAATCGATTCTCCATTCTTTCCAACACACATCATTCTTCATCATTTGCGCCGTGGTCACTATGACTTACTTTTTTGTTGTTTTATACCTGAAAGGAGCAAAATGTTTTTGTACCATAGTCAGCCAGCTGTTATTTTAAAAAGAGTGATATTCAATAAATGATAATAGCAAATTTTAGTAGAAGTGATATTAGTCGCGGATCGTCATGTATTATTTTAGTGATTGCTGGTAGACTATCGGTACATCAACCTTTTGTAAATTGGGTTAGAAACAGCCTGTATACTAATCGGCATTTTTCTAAGCAAGCTAAGCTTGCAGCTTATGGCTAATTGCCAACTGTTAAAAACTTGAGAATCATTGAAGATCTAATATGCAATTTCATTACGTTACATTATACCAGACTGTGAAACTTCATCGATTAAACAACCGTGTGAATACGATTAAACAATCGCTGGAATATGTTTGAACTTTAGGTGAATCCAACGCTTCAACGACGTCATAGGTAAATTGAAACATACATTATGACAACGGTATATATAAATACAATTCATTCTCGCGAATACCGCATAAGCGATGGTCACCTGTCGCGATGCTCGTTTCACTTTCAGCAACGTGCAAAATTTACAACTTTAAAGTAAGCTATGATGAAAGAAGTTTCAAAAAACAAATTATTTGACTGAAAGTCAAGCACCGTTGCGAGCGCGAATGAGCCGATACATACAACTAAAAAATCGAAGATTGTTGTAACAATTGTTACCGCCACGCCACGTTACAAAGCAGTCCCAGGGAAATACCAGTAACCTAAACACATGCAAACTCACCAAAGTTGACAAGTAATCGGGAAGTTACTCGGATGTTGCTGCTTAAGTCTGAAAAAAACAAAAAATGAAAATCAAATTACTTTCAGAAAATGGTGCCGTTGTGTAAAGTGTGGATTTCCAGTAGTCAAATTATTGATTACTGTTACACGAGGACAAAAATTCGATTTCAAATGTACCACCTTGAATAATCAAAGAATTATTAAATCAAGTATTCTTACCTCATCCACGTTGCTCCACACTTCACATCTCAGATTGAATGGTGAAGCACAACACTTTTCACACTGCAATATAAGAATATAACAGAATATTACTCACACAATACATACGTAGATCAGATTTCATGTCACTACAGAATGTCTGTGTCAAAACAATTTTTTTTTTTACATAATTTGAGTGATTTTGAACGGATTGATAAATGAACTTCAAAATTCAATGACAGCATGCCTACCAAATAAGCAATAGTATTCAATAAATGCTTCAAGGAAGTAAGCAGAATTCGATATCGATCAAAATTGAATGCTCGAATCATCCATGGTTGAAAACGATATGGGAATTCAAAATCATATCGATTACGTACCTTTCACTTTTATTTACTGTAGTGATCGATTCAATTTTCGCTTTGTTCTGAGGCGTTAATGATCTCGGGTTACTTAATTTAGATCATTAATAAATCCAGCCAATATTGCTGCAATGTAGTCCGTGCCTGTAATCAGGTAAGAAACGATGACATTTTATTAGTATTTCATCTTCAAATCCAATATACACAACATTGAAACTTTAGTTAATTTGTTTCTGTGAGGAAACAGGTGAAAAACCACAATATTTAATTCGTATATGCAGTATTCAACTCACGCATGATTTTAGACGTCACATTATCCTGTTATATTTTGCCAATTTTGAAAAATGATCTTGAATGTTTAACAGTTGTTGTTCTTCTGTCATAAATTGATCTGTTTAGCTACCGCATAATGTTTTATAAAATTTATTGGCAGTGTTTTTCAATCCAGAAGATCATCAACGCCGATCAAAGTTGTTGCAGTTCATTTCTGTAATTGAATAAAATATAATATTTATTAGTAATGTAACTTCATCAAAATCGATGTACGCAGCATTCACGATTCAAGATTTACCAAGATTTCGCAAATATTCGTAATTATATCAATTTTGTAAATATAAGATGTACAATATAATTTTAATTACGAGACCCAAGACACTGGGAAGTTCGAACCACTTGAAATTTCAGAGCCGGCAACACAGTGATACATTAATTTTTGATGTACGGTAATAAAATAGGATATATCGAAATAAATAATTAGAGTATCGATCCCCAGGAAGAAATTTGAAAAACGACAAAATCACTGATTACAAATTCGACTTTTCGAACTGACAAAACAATAGAAAAGCATGCCAATAATAAAACTACGCATTTACCAAAAATAAACAAAAAAAAAACAGCAGTATAACAAGAAGAAACGAGCTCACTAAAGCTAACACAATTCATTGGCGTCGTTTCGACGTATAAAACTCGCTTCGAATGTTTTCAGGTTGCACTCATTTCACCAACTCTTTTTTCTTCGGGCTGCACTTCTGCCGTTCGTGTATTATTCACTGATCACTTTGGTGGGAATAAACCGATCGTATTACATAACAAATCCTAAACAACGCGATCTGAACTCGGCAATGACGCCGAGCGTGAATCTGGTCCGACAGCTCGAAAGCGACTGACAACAGCAGCTGCTACTTTTCAACACTCGAGCACGCACATACCTTTTGAATATTATAAATAACGGTTATACATTATCGAAGGGTTTATATTTGTTGTTTACGTCGCACGATTCGTACTAGGAACAACTTCACACGCAATCTGAGAAGAATAATGTCAAAAAGGTCAACAGCTACATGACAACAATTGAAAGTCGAATGGAGAATCATGCATATGTCGTGTTGTACCGATCGTATATCACGTTTCGTATGCAAAATAATAGCGACAAATGAAAATGGAACGTCCTAAAGTGAATAATATACTCAACACATAATTTCTCTGTGAATACACCTACCGAAAATATTAACGAATTTAATCTCTACTGCAAGTACGTGCCCGTCGATCTCGTGATCGTCATTTGTTCAGCATTGAACCAGAACCATTCACACATATACCGCAAGAAAACAAACCTCACCATGGCACCTAACTGTTTATTTGACGATCACTTACCAAGGCAAAAACCGCAGACCAGGTTTGATTACAAACAAGCGTTAAATTAAGCACAAATTCGTATAAATTTGGGACCTAGGACGCGCAACCCCAGGACGTTCGAACTTGTCGGCGTCCCAGAATTCTGTGAGGCAGCGCTGCAGCAGCGACGCCTGCGTCAAAAGTGAGAACCGACGCGGAGCTGGTTTGAAAATGTAATTTTAATGCTCTGCACTTACCGACCCGTTTCACGGGATCCCAATGTTATATCGAGTCAGCATAGCAGATTACTGCAATTTTCCACAGCCCTTAACCGCTGAGCGAAGTCAGCTTCGTTCAACAGTAAATGACAAATGGAGTAAATATAGATGGGTTACCGACATTCGTTTTACAACGAAAACTAGTTCGAAAAATCTTTATTGTTTTTGAGAGCGTTAGTGGTTCACGGAGATCATGAATAATCATGAATCTGGTCCAGCATCAGAGACGACGGTTGCAAAGGCAAATTTTTACTTCCGGAGCAAATAATTTAACCGGTTCATCGCTAACTATGCAATAAAATCCAGATTTGATTGAGCACTGAGGGGCCCAAAAAAACCCTTGCCGATGTCCTTGAAAGAATCGCGTTAAGTGAGACGATATAAATAGTTTGAGGTTAGAACCTAACCTGACTCTAACCTGCGTATGAAGTATAGGCCGATAAAACAAAACGTGAAATATGCTGTCAGAAGTTGACGTGTTCATCAGTAACTACACTCTGGTCGATCCTGAGATTTACCAACTTTGGGTGGACGGGTATTCTTGTAAGTCTCATTGTAAGCGATGCGAGAAGTCAACCATCGTCTTACCAAATATGTGCATGAATCAATGCCGTCAATGGCGTGATTATTTTTATGAACTTTTATTACAGCCAGCGAAGCCGTCAATACTCTAAGCCAGAGGGGTATTTGCCAGCAAACAAATGCCCCGATCGAACTTGTCGCCTCAGATGTCCTAGACCATTATCGAACCTACAGCCTCCTCGAAAGGCTTCTGCAAATGCCTCCGCAACTGGCTAGCGAACAATTGGCTTTTCAAATCGAACCACAAACGAGTCAAATGCTAATAGAAATGTTGGTAAAAGGGATCATTATTCTTGGGCAGTTATCATTCCTACACACTAGGCAAAAAGTTTCATTCGTTCAATTTCAATCACATATATTTCTCGATAGAATTCAAGTTACTTATATGTCACCAGGTATTACGAGTTCGATGACGCAGTCGTACGTGATTTTGTGGGGAAGAAGTTGTCAGCCAAACATCGCAAAGAGCTTGACGAAGTGGCGGAGAAAACTGGTGTATCGTTAAAAAGTTGTCGACGCCAATTTGACAATGTTAAACGAGTGCTAAAGGTTATCGAAGACTTGCCAGGATCCTTAGTCACCAATATAAAACAGTGTTTTCTTCTACCTGATGAATTAGCAAAGTAAAGTTTAATCGTCTAAAGTCTGATTAATGTTGCATGAGAACAAAATTCACTCAAATAATTGCAATCTCACACAAAGTTTCTACGCAACCAGTCTTTCTGTGAAAAAATTGCTCAAAAATCTGAATCTTATAAAAATCCGAATATCTGTACGCTTAAACGCCATTAATTTGTTATTTAACTTGAACAAAATTTTGGGAAGATTCGGAATAGTTTTGACGCCATCAAACCCTGGATATCAATTGACAATGTAATCTAAGCAATTATGTTTCTATTTAATCAGGCGATATGCCGCGGTCGTCTTCATAGCTTGCATGCGATTTGAAATGAATAAAAAGAAACTACAGTATCTGACGTTTCCTGACCTCTTTCATTGCGCGAATACAATGATGAGTCTCTGGACCTATCGTTACACAGGATCAGAATACTTCGACACCGATTTGGACAGAGAATTTTTACTTGATTTACCAGAGTGTCGCGTATTGTTGGAAAATGAGAAGCATCACAAGCAGTAAGTGCATTATTTTGAAAACAGAATGAACGTAATTGCAAAATCATAACGTAAGCTTAGAATCGTTTTCTTTTCACGCATTTTACAGCCTGGTGTGCATCAAATTGAAACCAACTTTACTGGAGCGTTCATACCAGGAATTGGATATGAACTTTCGATTATATTCACGCGCGATAATTGGAATAGCGTGCAATCTCCACAGGAGCAGAGAGCTGCGATCGTTCTTCTCAGACCTGGTCGAAAGGTGTTTGGAACCATGGCGACAGGTTAACTGGTCACATAGCGATCTACGCAACTTTCTTAGCACTTATACACAATGTGCTCTCGACATGGACGTACTAAGGTATGTAACACAAATTGTTTTCGACTGTATTTAGAATCCCGTTCAAAACTCCGTGTTCCAAAATAAAAAAAAAAAAAAAACAATCAAATAGGCATTTGATCGCAAAGTATAGCTGAATGAAAAATCCGTTCGATTAATGTAATTCAAAATTGACTCTAATTTCTCTTCAACAGGGAAGCAGACTTGAAAAACGCGTTCGACAGGTACATGAAAGTAGTAACGAGTTGCGTGCTAAGAATGTATCATCAGTGAAAATTACACAACTGTGTTGAAAAATAATTCTGGAATTGACGGTATAATGTAGGACAGTACTTAACAAGGCTCGATTATAACTTATATTGAATATAATAAATTAATAGAATAATGAAAATACGATGTCGAATCCTCTATATATATCACAATTCATTTATTCGTACTTATTCATTCATTTATTTATTCACTTTTTATTTCACATAATAAATAATAATTGATAATCAATTAACGGTCAAACACGGGATCGCTGTATCTTCAATTCTTGAACAAGTTAAGCCAGTTCCACGGCGAGAAGAGAAGTAATGGCAATAGAAGCTCTAAGCATATCGATCGTTCGTCCGTCAAATGATACTATAAATGAACATAAATACCATCGGTATTGATAAAATTCTACTAATCGTCTCATTCGTTCCCTAAACTATTATCTATCATCTACAGAAAAAATAGTAGTAATAATAATAACAACAACAACAGTAATAATGAAACCTGAGACAATTGACGTAAGCTTTCAGTACCCAAATACTCAATGTTTAGACATTTCTCGCAAGTAAGAAGTTGTGAATTTACGGTTTATGTACATACGCTATTATTGTAATGAGTAATTTTTTTCAGAATCGAATTTTTAGCATTTTCTTCTATCCTTAAAGTTACTTTTTGCGTTTCTGTTTACTTGTTCTTTATATTTTCTATCTCTTGATCACACAAGTTGCAATCAAAGACATTTGGAAGAAAATCTGAAAAACTCAAATCGTTCCTTCCGTGATAATACACAGCTATCGACATACCTATGATTATTATGTATTAATACATGCAGTCGCAAGTGTGCATAGATTGTAATGAGCTACATTTTTCGAAAGAAAATCAAGCGTATACCGAAAAAATTACGTATGCATCGGTGTTCGAAATGAGAAAAAAAAACTGTGTTCTTTCTGCTTTTTTTTTTCAATTTCACTTTATAGCTATATAGGTGTGTGTATGTACATGTACAATATCTACTGTACTACTAGCGTTCGTTACAATATTAAATCGTTGTTAGCTGAACAAATTGAAAATTTCGGTTCCATTAGTCAGCTACCGTTGACGGTAAGAATTTTATTCGTAACGGTATCAACAATAATGGCGATAATAGTAATCAGCGTTTTTCCATTTGTACGTATATCTTTCTTATCTCCAAATTTCTTCATCCTCATTTCACTTGCATAAGAATCAAATCCTCAGCCTTAAAGACCAGCTTATAAGGAAAATGGTGACGTAGAAAAATGTTCTGCACGTTTCATACGCCACCGCGAGTGTAACGAGTTGCTACAATTTTCTCTTTTTTTTACTGTTTCTGACCACCTCAAGTTTTACTTTGTACTTGATCTCGAAGCGGTTATTAATTACATCTTAGTACGCTTATTGGTGTAATTTCCTTTGTAATCTCAATATTCAACGCGCTCTTTCACGAGATACCGTGAGGTTAAGGGAGAGCGGGGAGGGAGGCGAGGAATGGGAGCAGAGGGATGCATTCGCGAGAAGGACGAGGTCTGCGAAAGGAATTGATAAATAGGTAACTAGGGGGTCTAAAGTGTCGCTACGATGTTACTGCGCCACGCCAAGTATTTTCTTCACTGTGTTAACTACATCAGGTGTTTGTGGCAGCGACGCAGCCTCCAGAGACTTGGTGTAAGGCAGGGGACAGTCGACAGACGCTAGTCGAACAACAGGCGCGTCCAAATGGTAAAACGCCTCGCCTAAAAATTGTCCATTATCATTAAGAGAATTAGGAGCGTCAGAGAAAACTCCTTGCAACAAATGCCCGACGATGATACTCACTCTCCATAATTCTGGCTGCAACTTCAGCCCCGATACCGCAATGAGGCCATCCTTGTTCAACGGTGATCAAATGATGAGTCTTCGTAACCGACTGTATGATCGTGTTTATATCCAACGGCCTGAGCGATCTCAGATTTATAACTTCAGCCTCTATTCCTTGACCGGCAAGCTCGTTGGCTCCTTCAAGAGCGTTTTGAACGGCCATGGAATGCGCGACTATCGTAACGTGGTTTCCAGTCCGTTCGATCTTGGCCTTGCCGATCGGCAGTACAAAGTCTTTGGACAAAGCCTCGTCTGACATCGGATACTGGACTCCGTAGAGCAGCTCGTTTTCCAGGACAACGACTGGGTCAGGATCCCGAATAGCTGCCTTCAACAACCCTTTCGCATCTTCACTGTTGTACGGAGATACGACCTTCAGACCTGGACAATGACTGTACCAAGCTCCGTAGCACTGAGAATGCTGTGCAGCGACACCAGCCGCCGCACCATTCGGGCCTCTGAACACCATTGGGATGTTTATCATTCCAGCAGACATGTAGAATGTTTTTGCCGCGGAATTGATGACGTGGTCTATCGCTTGCATGGAGAAATTGAAGGTCATAAATTCACAAATCGGTCGAAGCCCGGCCTGCAAAATGATGAAGGATTAGTCTCGGCAGTTTTTTGAGATCAGACTGTACTGCGGTGGTTTTAAGTCAATTTTTACCATCGCAGCTCCTACGGCTACCCCGGCAAATCCAATTTCCGTAATCGGTGTATCGATGACTCGTTTGTCGCCGTACTTCTTCCACAGCCCCCTAGAGACCTTGTACGCTCCGTCGTACATCGCCACTTCTTCACCCAGTAAAAATACTCTCTCGTCTCTCTCCATCTCTTCGTCCAGCGCAGAGTTCAGCGCGTCTCTTACGGTCATCTACAAAACCCGAATTTCAGAACTACCGGAAATCGGATTGGTGAACCGGACTAAAAATTGGAAGAACCAGGAAGCTGTGCGAGATGAAAGCGGGGAGGGAAAAGGAGGAATTCAATTTGTATTTTTAGAGATGATTTATTGATTCTTTTTTATTTTTTTTTTCGACAAGTTTTAGTACAGATTTGTTGTTCGAGGTAAAAATATGAATTAAAGCAGGAAGAAATGCTGAAAAAACTTCTTCGAGGTTGAAGATTTCAAAATGAGCAGACATTGATTGTTTCTAACTTAAAAAGCTTTTTTTTTTTAAATATGACTGCATTTCAGAATACATAAGTATAAGTAATTTAATCGAAATGCTATTTATGCTGGGAATTAATTCTCCAAATTTCGATCAAATATGACAAATGGTTGCAAAATTTTCGCAGAAAAGATGGCAAAATGTGGGTTACTTTGAAAAAGTGGTATTTCCTTATGCTTAAAGTTCGACACAGCATAGGAATTTGAAAAAAAATTAACAAATTAGTAATCACATATAAAGGAATATTATAGGACTTTTAAAAACGGCAAAAGGTTAGATTCGAAAACTTAAAAGTCTACAATGCATTATCAGTCAGTCAATTTCCATTCAGTATTCAATGCGGATGGTTGGTTAAAAAAAAAAAAAAAATAAACGTGAACTGCAACATCCCTGTTTTTCTGTACGAAAAATCGATCCTGATATGTCCAAGCATTTGAATTTCGTTTCCGGACGTTTATGACGTCATTGAGCATGATGCATACGTAACTTCCGTAATTTTAAAACTATTTTCGAAATCTTAAAGCGTGAACGTTAATACCCTATAAAATGGAAATAGGATCGGTTAAACGCGGCATGAAGTTGGAAAAAATACACTCCTGTTGTTTAAAAATAAAAAATAAAAAGACACAAATAAAACCGTTAGAATTTATCTTTCTAAAATTACGTAAAAATAGGTAAATCACGCGAGCGAAACTATTTTTAAATTCCTGTGAAAACCGATCGATTTACTAAAGTAACGTCTCGTGCCCCGTCGGCCTTGAATCTCGAGGATCTCGAATAAGAATAAAACCCCATGCCAATTGCATAACGGAGAATATCAAGTAAAAATGAAAACGAAATGAAAAAAATGCATAGTCGATGCAAATCGACTGACCTCTATTGACCTTCAAATAGCATCCATCTGTTAATACGTGTAGTATAGAAATACTGTAACAGTGTTTTCTTAAATGTAATCCTACTTCACTCTTGAGAATGAAAGAAAAAAAGAAAAAAAAAAAAAACCAAGCCATTTCGACCCAGTAGCGTAATGAATTGAGCGTAATTCCCATGAATGAATCGATTCGCGAAATAGATTGGTGTAGCAGAAGATGTAGCAGTAAGCCGTAGCAGGTTATGTCAGAATTTTGAACGTGGCTTATTTGCGGCTTACCTGCTGTGCCGCGGCCCATTTTGATGTTGAAAATGAGCGCCTGGCAATTCCCCGTACAGCCGACTGTAAATAAGAAAAATATCTATACAATATTCGTCGCTAATTTGATAAATAAATCGGAAATAATATTTGGCAGGTTTTATTACCGTGAGCATGGCGTTAGCAAGAGATAGACAAAGAGGGAGTGCGTCGGAGAGTGAGATGGAAAATGAGTTACTGACGATTCCTAGCCAAGAGACGGACCCGCTACGATATTTAATCGTCGATTGGCCGCCGCGGAGACGCTCGACTAATCAAGTCTGATTTGAATATGAATTTTTAGTTATGTATCCCCGTAAGTTGTCGGGTCAGAAAGTGAGATGAAAGAGTCAAGGACGTCGAAAAGCAGACAACCAATTTTGTGTCGCGATGACGTTGGACGCTTAGGGCGCGGATTTGCCTCAATCGTCTCTCTGATTCGTCAATTTTTGCGACTCATTACGCGCCCGCCAATCAACGCTCGACGCTCGACGCGCGCATTTCGAATTCGCGCTACTAAGCCATCCGCGAGATTTGGCGTAACGTTACGATATTACGTGCGAACGAGGCTCTCAACCAGTTGCGAAATGCTTCGATTTTTCTTCGTTCGAACGAGGTACGCTGCATATCAGTCCGCAAATAATTTCCGAGAGCAAACTTTACTCTGAAAAATACTATACTTTAGCCGATATTTCGAATTTCTGTCATATGTAACGCGTTTATTTATAGGTATATACATATAATCTGCGCTCAATGTCAGTGTAACTGATCATCTTTGGACCACTTTCGATCTCACGCTACTAGTTCGCGAACTATAATAATTCAGCATCTACCGTCACAGATGGCACCAGCCTCGTAAATTTCGTTAACATTCAATTTTAAAGGGCAAAAAAATCTGAATAAATTGTGGGCTTTAATCCAGATATATTTAAATTTTTTTCAAAAATATAGATCAAAAAATAAGAGAGATCAAACATTGTGACTGAGTATTTCAATGGGTATTAATCGGCGGAGAAAATACAAATATTAAAGTCTAGATTGTACGTGTTAGAAAATATTGACATTAAAATGCATTTTTATAATATTTATTTACATAAATTCAACACTCTCTGACATATGTATTATATTACGAACTTTCTCAAGTACTCCAAATTTTCTTCTAACAAAATATTACTCGACTATCATAGTAGATTAACTATATGTATAATCCATTATCAATTATACGCGTATTGTATCATTATTATCATTATCGGTATGATTTAAATATATAACGAGAGAATTAGCGCGATGCGTCAATAGATTGAATAAATTAATTGCGATTTGTATAATAATTAATCAGCGATATACTTTATATAACTAGCTATAATATGTATGTTTACATGCGTTGTGCACAACGTCGTATATGTATATAATAAAGACAAGGAATTAAGTAAAAGCGGAGAAAAATTGAATTTTTTTTTAATCATTATCATCATTAATATATATATACGTATTTTTTTTTCATTCCTTTATTTAATCACGTTTTATTAGCATTTTTTGTTAAATTTTTTTTTTTTTTTTTATTCCCAGCGCTTGGACTGATTTTCATTAACGATAGAGAGAACAACAGTTGATAGACGAAGTTAAATAGAATTAGGATAGAACATTAGTTATGTAAATTGTAAATTACCCCTAACCTAGTCCTCTGCGGCAGCGTACCTTTTTTTATTCGATCTAGGTATCATAACCACGCGGTATATTCTTCTTTAATATAGATATAATAGCTGTATATAAGTTGCAAGAACGCGATTATTATTATTATTTTTATTATTATCATCACTGGATACGCAATCAAAATGTATTATTCAGAGTCAACTATACATGCCGAAAGGTTGAAGAACTTTCATTGGGTCAATTAAATTGCGAGTACAACATAATCCTGACGACGACACATTGTTACGGTACTGCTTTCGGCCGCTTTTAATTAAATTTTTTATTCAACCCACTATAAAAGTTTTCAACGCAATTCTTCATCTACACAATATACTCTGTGATAATTATCTAAATGTAGAATATAATTATAAGATTAATATAATATAACAAATTATTGTTATCATTGTTATTTTCTTTTTTACTAATCGTTAACGGTCATCGTGTGGTGTAATTATGATATAATATGATAACGTAACGAGAAATTAAATACAATATAGTATAACGCTTTTATAATAAATAATAATTGTTATTAATAATATATAATATATATATATATATATATTATGTTTTATTTAGTTTTTAATCATCTTTTTGGTAATAGATTATTACTTAATATGATTTCTTTGCTGCTTATTCCCTTACTTTTATTATTTACGTTCTGGTTTATTCAAGCCCTAAGAAAGGCGAGCGTTCATCCATCGCCACCTACAGTCATTGCCAAAAGTGGATGTCGGAAGATTTTTCATTTATTTTCGTGTTATACTTTTCATTTTAATTCTATCTTCAGCCTCCAGCTCTATCCAAACCTTCAAACGAAACGATTCGATAACAATAATAATAACAATGAGCAATACTTGCAATACACACAACTCGAGTATATGTGCATATTTCGGTAGAATATTCATATCAATTCCCATGTATTTATATCATAAATGAAATAGAGAATCGTATGTACGAAGCTTGATACTTCCGAAAGACCCGTAGAGTAAATGTAATGAAATATCGAAGAATAAATGGAATTTTCCTTTATACTTTTTAAGTTATATTTTTTACTCCGCTTTCCTTCTCTCGCCTCATTCTAGAATGAACAGTCAATGAACTTTCTTCAACACACTATTTTCACTGATCAGTTCAATATCATGTTTATAGGAGTTTAATGTTGTAAGATTGTAGGGTAATTACTGAGTAACGAATAAGAAGATATCATCATTTCTCTTTCCTTTTCTTACTACAGGTAAAGTATTTAGTTATTTAGATGATATTTAGTTTATACAGATTATTTACGGCGAAATTCGAACAAAATTCGCTAGGATTCCTCGTATCAGATTTAAATTCATTAACTCGTACCTATGTATACATGTATGTGTATGTATATCATTAAAGTGATAAACTATTATGCATGCGTGTACGTATTTCTGTACATATATGTCTATGCGTATTAGACCATCTAATTTGAAATCAATCGAATTTCAATCCGTAAGTTCCGCAAGGGAATGCAGGTGGTAATCACTTCGCTCGATCGTTAAAAATAAATTCTAAAAAAATGAGACGGTAAAAATATTCACCTATATTACATGTGAATGTGTGCATGTGCGTGTGTGCATGTGAATGTATGTGTGTGAATTTATTGTAGTAAACGAACTGTATTCGTACTTATGTAATGCGATAATCAATAATATTACAATCTATGTAAATTCGTGTACTATGCGGTAAGTATAAGTATGTATATCGTATCGATAATAATTCTTTGACTTGTTTTTGTTTTCTTTTTCTTTTTCATTATTCGAACAGATATTTGTGTTGTATATGATAGCGATGTAAATCAATTAACGTTAAATAATTATACATGACTACGCAATACCGTAATCTATTTTATTACTAATTTATATATCGATACATCATATTTTACTTTGCTTCATCGTCATTTCATTCGATATAATATACTTCCGGGGAATTATTTCATCGCGCCTCGTTGTAGCTAGGCCCTAATTTTTCCCAATTAGGTATGTAACATATTATTTTATAATTTATCGTTGGCGACGGCTGTGAATGTATAATGTTAATGACTGCAATAGATCGTCACTTAAAATTCACCTGCAGTTCTGATTTTCGACGATATTTATAAATGAAACGATAACGGGACAATTATTTACACGTAATATTCATTAGTCTATGTGTGGATTTTTAGTAATTACTTTTATCGGTATGTTTCAGGATTATTTCCGTTGTGACAAGTTGACGAAAGAAAGAAAGTAAACTGTCCACACGTCAAGCCTGAATAAAATTGCACATTATTCGATTAAATCAGAATTCAATGAATTTCGCGTTAAATCCGCTAATCTGCATAATAATCCAAACTCTAAATTATATCGATAATCATAATATATAAGACGTTACAACGCTAAAAAGTTTCGATACAACTATTTATAGTATATTATAAATAATAATCTACGAACCTATTTAGGTATAATAATTTATGCGTATATGTATTTTAGTATCTTTTTTCCTCTCTTATTCGTTCTACTTGACTCCTTGTTTAATAAACTAGCAATTAGTTTTTATCAACAAAATTCCGGTACTAAAAACCAAAATCGGGAAACAATGCCGATCGAATGATCGACCGAGGCGTAGGTTTAAGGTGTGTACAAGTAGGTGCCGTATTATCGGAGTGTGTATGTCGTGTCGATCGGCGCTAATGTGTGTACCTAAATACCTACGCAGCTAAAACCAGCTGCTCGCACCGCCAAATTTCGTGGAGAGGCCTCCGATGCCCTTGCCAAACATGCTCCCAACTTTACCGACAACGTTTGACGTCACGTTGGTTATGTTTGACACGTAATTCGCGTCATCTCCGGCCACGGTCTCTACCACGGTCACCTTAGCTTTCGGCCTGTCGGTATCGTCGTCGTTTCCGTTTTCCGAGAATCCTCTGCAATAACACGTTTGACGTACGCTGTGAGAATGTTGACGCAAGTACTGCGTCGAGTACTTAAACAATTCAGACCTCATTCTCGCCTGCGACAATAATGCGACACCTGGCGGTCGCCCCGCGAAACATGCGACTTTTCTTTAAATTCTTTCATTCTAGGTATCGTTAAAAACTCACTCTTCGTTCTGAGCGGACATGGTTAAGGCACAAGTTGCTTCCTCGGTTTGCATTCGCTGAAATATAGTTTGATATGTCTTTGAGTTCAGTTTGTCCTCCATTACTCCCTGCAACTCAAAGTCGGAGTATATTTTTTTAACAATATGAGCTAGACACGTGCACTGGTACAAATGTAGACTATGGTCAAGCCTTTCCGACAGCCAATTGCACAGCATCTGAATTTGCGCGGTGTACCATTGCTGAAATAAACATTATGCTGGTTAAGATGTTTCTCTCAATTTTTGTGTCTTACAATTGGGAAGCATTTTCTCAAAACAATTTTCGTCATAGTGTTTTAAAAGTTCGAGCAATTACCATAAAAAAAAAAATAAAAAAATATTCATCATTTATTCATGAAGCGTGATCTATTTGATTGGTTATACTTTACTCTACGAGTTGCTATCACAGCGGCAAAAACGAGTATTATATAATTTACATTCAATGTAACCCCATTAAATTGTGCTCGGTATGAAAAAAATTCTCGTACAATTTAATGGTTGTTGATGCGATTAATTTAATTCTCGGTGAAAACTTCTAGTGTAAAATCGATTTACCTCGAAGAAGATGAGTATCCAAAGTTCGTCTATGACTTTGCTTCGAATTTGATCCATGCAATTTCTAGTGAAATTCACATAAGCCTGACCATTTTCTTTCCCGCTACCGGATACCTTCTGGGGAGTCAAATTTTACGCGTTATTGATTACACACAAGGAAGAGGAAGCCGTGTAAACAGATCAATAAGACATCTTTGAATGCGCCGCGGATGTCAGACGTGATTTTTCGATTTTTTTTTTTTTGGTCATTATGCTAATATAGGAAAATCATTACCGCCAGGCTCAGAATCGAACCAATCAACGATCCTTCATCGTACCGTGACAGTTTGGATAACGTTGCTTCTAATACTGAAACTAGTTTATTAATCATTCCTTGATTCATACCGGCTGACGTCTTCTCGATAAGATCGTCTATTTTCGTGTGATATTGATGCTAGAAATAGAGAAACGATTATTCAAAGGTCGACCGTTATTGCGGCGAGTACCTGAAACAAGGAAGCATGCATAAAAGGAGCCTTGAGATCACCATGCAGTCGCGAATGAAGAAAAAAAAACCGGTTTCAAGAGGGCTTGGAATTTTCGTTCGCGTCAACAGCTGCAGGCAACTTGGTTTGAAGAATTGCAGTAAAAAGAAAGAAGACAGAAATGTACAAACTTGCTTGCTTTGACTCATACCCATTTACGACCACGAACCAAATTATCCGATTCACCGAACTCAGGCATTAAGAAATCCTGTATCTTGTTTACTCGGTTGAGTTTCTTTTATCAAGGGAGAGATTATTTTTGAATCTCGAGAAAAGTGCAAGAGCATTACGCGTACTATGCAACGGAGGTATCGTCGAGGACAAGTTCAGGCACGTTACCAGTGATCAATGACTCTTCGTTAATTCCGCAACTCACCACGTCAACGCCATCGACAGCACACAGTTTAAAGCTCTGATTTTTGGCATCTAAAATAACGTTAACCATGGCGCACATTTCGGATGGTATTATGTAATCGGTTGATATAAAAGTGACGCTTTTCTTAAGCCACTGTTGAAAAGCGTTGTCCGTTCTCTGTATACACGATTCGATCATGTCGCAAGCCATCAGTTTCAAACGCTGTTCCAAATGCTGTCTAAACTCTGCTTCCGGCCAATGAAGCCCGCGAATAAATGACTGGAGAGCGTCGAGCTTCCAAAAGAGATCCTCCGATGTTGCGCAACCGTTTCCCTTAACCTCCCAACGCTCCTTCTCAAAGCCTTTGTGTATCGATTGAGCTATCGAGGTCTCCATCAAATCAACGTATCGTACAACCAGCGGGGCGAACGTGTCCCTCAGATGCTGATGAAACTTTCCATTCTTCAGATTGTCTGCGCGTTAATCAGTGTTTTCAAACAATATTATACGATGCCATTGTCATTTTCTTTTCGCTACGCGATAACAATCCCGGTGTTCAGTAATTTTCATCATCATCTGAACACCGTGTTAACGTAATTAAAAACTGACGCGTACAATCGTTCATACCTGAACAATCGTGATATCAATTAACTCACCGTCGGTCCTGAGATAATCGTTGAGTACCTGGAAGAGCGGGAAGCTGTGCCAGGTGTCGGGCGGCTGTTCGCTCAGCACTTTTTCCATATCGACGGCGAACAGGGACCAGAAGATCTCGGCGTGGTCGACCATGATTTCACTAAACCAGGCAAACGCCTGCGGTGCGGTGTAGTGGGAGCAAAATGTGAAAATATTGGACAGCACACATTTACGGAGGGCAATTTATGTCATCGTCATTCGCTTGAATCCCAGAACGGTGGGGTCGCCGTCCTGAGAGGCTACAGGACCCTCGAGTTATCCCTTTTTTTCAAACCGTAGCAGGTGTAACAACATATATGCCACATATCGGTATCGTAGCTGAGGATCATGAACCATAGAAACGCAATAAAGACGCATGATTTTGGGACCCTTACCAAGTCCGTCCCAATCCTCGAGAGTCCTGAACAACACATGTATGTACACGATATTGAGGAAGATAGATAGATAGATAGATAGATAGATAGATAGATAGATAGATAGATAGAGAGAGAGAGAGAGAGAGAGAGAAAATAGTAGAATAGAATGAAAAGGAGAAGAAAAAGAAAACGAACATCGATTGACATTGAGATTCTAAAAACCTAACTAATACCTCCGAATAATGTTCTTGATTTTGCTGCAACAAGTCGACGCAGAGATTGGCAAGGTGTATCAGATCCTCAAGTTTCTTCCCTGGAGATACGCAGACCTCGCCGCTAAGGTCATCCTCTATTTTAGCCTCCGCCGACAGCCGTGTGTAATTTACCAAGGCTGCCGTGTTCAGACATGACCTTATCATCTCACGAACTTCCTCGGGGGGTACGGGCGTCACGATGTCCTTCATAAGGACTCGTTCCAACAACGAAAGCGTTGCTTTCAGCGCCCCTTCCGGTCTCCCGAACGGAAAGCTAAACCTGTGCAATCAACGCGGATAAATGAGAATCAGCCGAGAAGAGAAAGGAGTGGAAGAAGAAGAAGAAGAAAATTTGATCGAAGAAAGAGAGAGAGAGAGAGAGAGAGAGAACGACGTGCCTGAAATTAGTGATTTGTTTTTCGAGCAAGAGTCTGAGCCGTTCCTTCACTTCCTGAAATTTATTTTTCTCCTCTTGAGTTATGGAGCCAACGCCGTCGGGACGATTGCCGTAAACGTGACTCGCGCAGAATGCGAAACTGTAGTGAATCAGCGTTGGGTCTATCATAATGCCTTGTTCAGCTCTGTCCAACAGATCGCTCAGGTAACAGAGATGTCGAAAACATCCCCGAACTCCGTACCTGCGGTGCAGATAAGGGGAGAGAAAAAGCAAACGCAAAGGTAAAACCGAAGAAGGTATGGAAGCAAAAGAAAGATTTTCAGATGATCCTAACAAAGCTCGACAATCACAACTCGACCGTTACACATCAATATTCCAATATTCATATTATGCATATATATATATATATATATATATACACATATATATATATGTATATGAATATACATATATACCTAGCGCAATATTCGTCCAGTACGAAAACTTGCCCAGGTGAAAACCATCCGAGCGAACTGTAAGGATCGTTCAGTCTGTAATCGAGGGTCAGGTTCTGTAACATTTTGAAAAGTATGGCGTGTTCGAATTTGCACGGATCCGCGCTGATGAAATCCTCCATTCCGTGTTTCCGCGCTCTGTCAGCGTCTCCTTGGATTTTACTTATCGTTGAGTTTTTATCGGCGACGGAAACCGGCGGTGTAGGTTTGTGCGATTGTCCCGTCGCTCGGTACATCGCCATTACCCATAAATGGCACTCGTTCTCATCGTCCGAAGCATACACTATGTTATCTCCCTCCCGAACGGCGTTGAAGAAGTATCTGTCAGAGTTCAAAGAGAGCAGAATTTAAATGCAAGTATCGTTTCGTCGGAGGAACGTCATGGAATAACCGCAGGCGGCAAAGAACGAAGTGCTCTGTAGTTTTTTTTCTCCGAATCAATTACCTTCCGCCTTCGAGATCCATGCCGACCATCAAGTTAGCAGAAGCGGCCTCGATATAGTCCACTGTATAGCCATCGAGTTGCATCATTTCCGAAGGCTCGCTTTTCTTTTCTTTGTACGAGCACATCGCAAATGTGTACTGCGAGACCTGGACCAACACGTAGTACCGCTTCTTCCATTTTTTCCAAACCGACTTTCCCAGCGCATAAAGATATCCGCAGTGTTTCATGTTCAGCGGTTTATCCATCCGGCATGCGATCTTTATACGAAGATCCTGATCGGGATTATTCTTCGGCACCGTCATGCGATGCCACTCGGGCACTTTGCAGGACAACGGCGTTGGTCGTATTATCACCTTGCCCAATTCCTTGTCCTCGAGAGCAAGCATGCCAGGATTTTCCGTGTACAATCTTACTTTGACAACTGGAAGTGGATGTGTCGTTGAAAAGTCACCCTGAGTGTCCCACCTGCGGTGATAATATGATCGCGGTATGAGAATGCCGATGGGAAGTGATGAGAAGATGTAACAACATCGCATATCCTCGAAATGAGACTCACATGGGCTTCGAAGCTTCGGCTTGATCTGTTTGCAACTTCTCGCCACTTTCCACTTCCATCGTACAGTATACTATTCTATTTGGCGCAAGGCTCTTGAGACCTTTGACTTCCATCACGATTACTTCCAATTGGAAAGTCAACACGACATCCATCTTTGTCAGCTGGGGGTCGGAGTCGGCGGAGTCGCCCTCCAGCTTAACGAGAGAACCCTGACTGCGGCAGCGGGAGCGCTCACCACGATGGTTGTAGCGCTTCAGCTTCTGCAGCCCATATTTGCTGTCTATCGAACCCTTGGAGACCGGTAAGGACTCCAAATTTGCCATTAGCAGGTTGATAGACGACTTGAGTTCCTCGATGTAGAGCGACTCCATCTCTTTCAGGAGAAACCGCGGCATTAGCTTCCGGTCCTTCAACGACAAACGGCACCCAGTCAAACAACACACTTTTCAACCTACACGCATGGCTTTCCTTTCTTTCTTTCTAAACGAAAAATCTCCCCTCACCTTCTCCATTTCGTTAACCTTCTGCACGCGACCGTCCAGCTCCCTCCTGATGGCGGCAGCCTGTTCGTCGGCTGAGTCCAACAGGAGGGCGTTGAACAGAAGCTGATGCTCGAACTTTTTAATCCCAAGAATCTGTTGGAACATGTCGTACAGTTGTTCCTTAGATAGTATCAACTCGGAGTTTAACGATTGCTGTTGCATTCTCGACGGCCGTTTCGAGTCCTCGTCACCCGTTCCTTTGAATATACAATCGAACTTGACCATCCAAGAGGTAAGGACGGTTTCCTTGCTCAAACCATCGATTTCCGGAAGGGATCGAACACGCTTCTCAATGTTCTTCCTAAACACCTCGCGGAAGTCGTACTGAGAGCAAGCACCGCTCTGCACCATACGGACTACCCTCTCGGATCTCAGAAATACGTCGTAGTAACTCTTCACCGCGTTGTGAAACGCCTCGTCGGCCATTATCTGAGTTTCGCCCTTCAGAAAACTCTGTTGTAAATTTAAAAAAATAAATTACCTATCAACAATTGTATCCCAAGATTAAGTCGAAATATGCCGATGGAATACAAAAAAAGAAAAAGAAACTTCCTAATAATAAGTAAAAGGAAACAAGACTTAATTTATAGAAATCCACGGTCCAACGATCACGAACGGATATTGCGGAAATCATCCGAAAAAAAAACAATCTATACGCTCAGTTAGATTCAATTTGCACCGGATACCAACAGAGTGAAGGTTACATGTGTCAAACGTAAGATCGAGCGTGAAAGGCTTCGGGAAATTACTTAACATACTTCAAAGGCTTCTCGTGACACTGATATTGAAAATACGGTGAATCTTAACAAAGAAAGACACCTCAAGGTAGTGTTTAGATCCGTGTATCCGCCTCCACGGCAAAACCATCAAACGCCAAATATATCTACAGATATATTGTTCGCGGTGTTGTTTGCTGTTTCAATAAAACAAAGAAACTTCCAAGTATCAAAAGAAATGAAAGATCCATAGTTATTTAGGATGGCAAATTGAACTCGTTCCTTCATGCTTCACAATCAGACAGAACAATTACCAAGTCTGCGAAACGTGAATACCTCCAGTCGATGAAATTTGATGTCACATGTGATGTTAATGAACATGTAATTTATGCTGATTAGTGAAGATTAAATAAAGCCTGACGAAATTACTTGAAAGCGAGCACCCAAGGTGTCTAATTGCTGTTTAGTAATCTTCATCTGTCTCCGCGTCATGTCAGTGGGTTGCTTGGCGTTGAAAGGATAAGCGATGCACCTCGAGATAAAGACGTACAGCTGTATTCTCGTCTTGCGTTCCTCTTCCTCGCGCTCCAATTTTTCCTACATGAGAGAAATGGTGAACGACGGTACGTGAACTATCACGTTTTAAACAACACGTAGGTGCAACAGTCCATCAAACGTCATACTTTTATTCCGTTAAAAGGATTAAAAAGGTCAATTCTACACCGCCTGGTATATGTTCGAAAAGAAATTATGAAGGATCATGCTACCGCAGTACAAGTTATCCGTAGCAAGGATCGCGATACGTGAGTTTAAAAAGTTATCATAATTCATTTCAAGCGGCGGTCTTCTCATAACTATTCATGAACCAGTAACACCGGTGTTCTCGATAAAGCCGCAAATATACGAGTGTGTAAATTCAGTATGGCGATAATTCACGAGCGAGTCGTGCACTACATGATACGACTAATAATATCCCGGGTGAAACAAACGTGTAATCATCACAGTGTCTTCTAAAATATACAGCTTGTCATCATTAGACATTGTGCAACTGTGCATCTCGACGTGCAGGACGAAAGGAACTTTGTACTACCGAATTGCCAATGAATTTTGGAAGACCAAGGTCCATAAATAAATGAGAGAACAAGAGAATGTCTGTCAACGAGGAATTTTCAGTATGAACAAATATGGCTATTGCATCATATCAGACTGCAGTACAAAACCTACACGCTATACAAAAACTGGAACAAAAATGGCCACCATGCGAAAAGACCTTTCCATGTCCACTCGTTTATCTACGGACATTGTATAAGACACATCCGCACAAGGTAGTCCAACCTCGAGTCCACCTGGACTTACTTGTAATTCGGCCTCGGTTTTTTCGCTAGCGATAGACGGTGAAGGGCTCGTCGGTCTGGGTGAGGATCGGGCGTAGTTGATCGCGTCCTGAGCAGCGCCCATCGAGGGTGACAAAGAGTTCCGAGCACTTGACAAATTGGGCACATCGAGGCCAGCGGCGACGGCCTCCTGCTGAGCGGCCAGCGCCGGTGAACCCATGGAGCCTCTTCCATGGGGACCATGAACACTGCCGCCGTGAGTCCCCAAGGAACTCACGTGACCCCCGACATGGTTGGCACCTCCGACGGAACCAAGGCTACTTCCGGTCGGTCCGACGGACCCGCCACCCCCGCCACCACCAGGGTGAGAATGATGGTGGTGGGAGCCGTGGGAGCCGTGCGAACTACCGTCTCCCCCGCGATGGTGGTTCTGATCCTCGTCTGTCTCCTCCTCGGAGGAGCTCGGATCTATCATGGTGCCGACGCCAAGGCCGTCGGGGTCCTCGAGTTCTGGTCTGCCGTTGCCGTAGCCGTGTTCGAATATCCACTATCCGAACTTTCCCCTCGGCTATACAGCTCGCTGTTCCTGTCCTGCGGATCGAACAATCTCAATTTTAGCTCCAACTTATCGCATTGTTATTCCCCCGATACTCTGGTTCGGAAATAGATTTTTCATAGGTCTGTATATTATGTACGTGGGGAGATAAAGTACATTAGAAGAGATATAATTTCATGTATCTTGACTCGTGACTCTACCGAGACCCCTGATTTCCATACGCGATTCTTGTTTACCGGTATGATTAAATCCAGCTACCAGCATATTTTTTTTTTCAAGTTACTAGGTCATTGCCGTTCACTATCACTCGTTTCAACCACTTGAAATATCGTTAGCTTAACGGGACAGTTTCGCATTACGTAATTATACGTATCGTTACCGCAATTAGACGAAGAATTTGTAAGCCTGGTTTTCTGTCCTGTATTCGTTATTTTCGAATAAACAAAAACTAATTTGTCACTGGATATTGCTCTTGTCAATGTAAGAATTTTTAATCATTCCCACGAACCATTCCTGCGCCAAATCTGTAGTAGATACTCCAAGAAAGATAGAAAAGAGACGAGGAAAACGGATAAGTGGAATAAAGTAACAATCGAAATAAGACATAGGATTATCCCGAAACGATTGATTTGTTTCAGTGGAAATAAAGTCACCGTACATTTATTGGCGTACCGTGAATAAAGTCGAACTGTTTATAGTTACGGGTAACGAAGCCTTACTGTATATAGAACGATCCTATTAATCGAGTCTTCCTGTCGAATCAATCGAGCAGAACCTTGAGCTATTCATTTTAATCACTGTAAAAGAGTACCAGAAGTTCTTTTTCCCATTTTATCAGAGAGTACTAAATCACCGTAATAAAGATGAACGTGAAGGGTTGTTTTTGAAGGTGACCTTGAAGCGAAACCAAATTAGTTTCACGACCACGAAGCGCAAAGAAAAATCGAAACCCCCTCCCCGAGTAATTCAGCTTTTGCGGTTTTTTGACAAGTACAAAAAAGGGCGACTGTAGCTATTTCAATACGCGTCAGCTGTATCCGGAAGGTTAGGAGCTCGAAGATCATAATAATCAGTATTTCGTCCTTGAATCATTCAACTTTTTACTAACAAAACACGGAAAGGCAGGTCGGAATAAAAGCTACTAGCATAGTGATGAGTTGAAAAACAGAAAGCTAATGACGCTCTTCAAGGAACAAAAGAGAACGACGAAAGAAAACGTAACGAAAACTTTTTAGAGGCAATGCGTAGAATTGATGAGTACCCGGTACTCAATGACACAGCCAGCGAATTCAAACGGAATGTCGATCCCCTCGACGAAAGTTGAAAGAGGCGAAAAAGAAATAAATAACGAAGGATTGAACTGGTATAAGGTTTTTGGTGTCAGCGGGGTGGGATCGATTACTTTCGACGAATCGGTTACAACGTTCCCGACAACCCTCAACAATTCCAAAATAGAAATTCTCACTTCACAATAATTTTGAGGGATGAATTTGCCGTTTTACTTGTTAATTGTACCTGGGAATTCGGAGGTCTAAGAACAAGATCAGATTATGTTGTGTGACCCTTGGGGAAGTCAAATAGCTGGTGAACGTGTTCTTATTATAGAATTATTATAGATCATCGAATCTCGTGTCTACCGGAGATTAAACGAGCCTTAAGCATGTATATATTGGCAGTTCGTATCCTAAACACATCCAAGATTAGCTAAACTTACGTCACGAAAAAAATTGATTCACGTTTTACCGGTTGAATATATATTGGTAGGGATAAAAAACAAAAAGTAAATAAAAAAAAATGTCACCGATTGGGAATAGGGGGCAAAAGTGAAAAGTTCAATTTGAAATTACACAATTTTTGTCTCTCGTGACTAAAATCTATGTAAATAATTATTTGTAAATACCTTGTAATTAGAATTTTACTAAATAATCACGTAGTTAACATGCATCGTTAAGTCGTTGCCAGCATTTATGGAAAGTCACATTAATCACGTTGGAGATATCTGTCTCTCGTTCGAGTAGAATAGCAAATGCTCAACTGTGAGCTTAATGGCAAATCCATTTTTTCAAGGCACAGGTGATAGGAACGCACAGAGCCTTGAACGAGGGTAGAGAGATTCAAATCTACGAAACTATTACAGGATGGGGGAGAAAAGATCACCGTTACGTTAAAATTACGGGTCACAATAGCCGTAATATATCAAGAATTATCCACCTTATAAAATTTGAAATAAATAAAAAATGTGTAAAATAGTAGAGATATAGTTTCAATACCAGGGATATCCGCGCGTTCGACGATTTCAAAATCGCAGTCCGCTATCCTCCTCCTGCGCTTCGGTGGGCAATGATGATGATCAATTATAAGTCACTCCAACAACGATCGGGGCGTTCGAATGGAAAAGAAAGAAGGAAAAAAATAGTTTGACGTTATAAACGAAGAATCAACGAACTAACTGCGAGCCAACGAGCTCGCGTGGAGAACACAGTGCAAACATATTGATTGTTAGACTGTCGTAGTGCGCTTCGCTCCCTCTGTATATTGGGAACGGAGTTAAACTCAAGATCCACACGCTGACGCGCGCACAATCGCTAACCTAGAAATGAAAATTTCACCCGACAGGGTGCGCGCCTGCCTTTCGGTTGACGGTTTGAAAAAAGACCGGAGCGCGAAACGGGATATAAAAATGAATTCCACGTTAACGCCGAAAATTTCGTGGGCGCAAAATCGACCCATAAAATGACAAGTCTTAGTTTTTCATAAAATATCACAACCCAGCCTCGAAAACCCTCGAATAATTTTCCCCGAATTCACCCGGAAATTGTTTTTAGAAAGGATGAAATCGACTCCAACCCGCATGACCATTCTATCAACATTTTCTATACTCTATGCTTTTGTTTCAATGAAATATTGATTTTCTCAAATCTTCCACACGTTTCAGATTTTTTCTCTCTCAACCAACGAATTTTGCAAAGAAGTCCTCAAAGCATCCGGAAAATCCGGTGGTAGCAATTAATTTTACGGGAACGGAGAACAAGAATGAAGCATAAAGCAAAAACTAACCAAGATGGTAATACGACTAAACGTTACCGAAACTCAAGTTCTTCCGCAGCGAATGTGGCTTTTCGAAAACCCTACATTCCGCACAATTTTGGCATACGACTGCAAAATAGTGTAGTAGACTTATAAAAAAAAAAAAATGCATATATTCATGTGGCTGTACGATGATTGTCGCGGGCTTTTCGAAAAACGATCGTCGCCGCTCGTTTTGCGCCACTGTTCAATTGGCGTGTTCGAATGATTTCTGAGGGCTGCTACACAGGCATCAAATATTCCCAAAACGGAGCCTGCAGGCAAAGGTGGTAGAACGTGAAACAACGCATACTCTTTGGCATTGATCGGTCTTGCGCACGCGGCTAGTCTTAACCATCACGATGAACCCTATCCTTTAAAAGTTGTGGAGGCACGGAAGTGATACATACATATACACATGTGATATGTATGATAAATTGTATAAAAATAATCGACTATTCATTTTTTCAAATTTCAAGTCGACAATATTGTTCAAAATGACGAAAAAAAGACGCTGTCCAAGTTTAAGCTCTTAATATTAATATTTAGAGGTGCCTAATCGCGATTTTCTATTTCCCGGTTGCACAACATGGAAAATTTCTTTTTTTTTTTTTGAACTTTGTAATTTTATAACTCGTCAACGCATTAGGCTACTGACAGGACCAGAACGCATTTTTGTAGGGAATTGAACGGCCTACAAAGAAGGTCTCTTATGATTTTATGATAAATCTACTCTTTCTAAAGTTACGGTCGATTCGTCATTTCGACCAATATTTTCGACTTGTATTTTGTAGAAAAAATAATCCATTCTTTTTTTTTTTTTTACATTCTAAAATGTACACATGTGTGTGTTTGCTACCGACTCATAAATCTTCCTCCTTCTTCGCCGTTCTCATATTATAATACCAACAAATCTGTGCGCATTGCAATTTATCCGTTTATCGCATATTAACTTTGTCATCCTCCGGTGAATCCGTAAGCATTTAAAAAACATGAAACGAAGGTGATATTTCCTTTAAATCGAATTCAATGTTAGCTGGTAGAAAATAATAAAACGTCGATATCATTGCTTTTACTTTCTGGACAAAGTATAACGTAGCACGGTTCGGTTGAACAATAATAATTCGTTCAGCTTGAAGTTGCTGTTCCTGTCATTCCGATTTTCTAATAAGCTCAACCTCGGTCACAAGCGTATAAGGCGATAGCCACTAGAAAGTCGTTTTCACTGATGGTTGAGAACCTGTATATTTATATACTTATATACACCGTATTACATAAATTTAGTGAAAGAGAAATCCACCATTATATTAAAGTTTGACTCTGCCAATTAACTGTTGCGCATTAAGTATATTTCCGCGGCTTCTCAATCGGCACTAATTTTACGTCTAGCATATCATATTTTATCGAGCAAACGCTGCAGGTACAGTATTAAATTCGTTGACTCGATGTTTTTTTTTTTTTTCTTCTTCTTTTCTATTTAAACTTACAGCACAAGTTGTGACAAAATCGAGTTCTTTATTGCGCAAATAAAAATACGTATACATACACACGAATGATTCATTTTCAACGTAATTTTGACGATGATCCTCTTAAATATAAACATCTGTATCGCAGTATCTTCTTTTCTTTTTTTTTTTTTTTTATCGTCGCAATTATCTTGAACAGTCAAGAAGAAAAAATTGACAATAAAATTATCACAATAATGCATATTTGATTGTAATAATTGATTATTATTAACTTAAGCCTGCATAAGCCAAAATTGCTCAACATCTTGTTATGTAATAAAAAAAATTGTAAAAAAAAAAATTATATGTAGATACAACAGCTATGCATCTGTGTAAAGAGGTAGTGAATCATGTAGATACTTTTTATCGTAAATAATCTTACACGATTAGTGCCGTAATAACTGCAAACATATATAACAAAATTAGGGTCGTTAGGACCGATTTATGACAATTTCTTCTTGTTTTTTTTTTTTCAATTCTAATCCATTTATGTATACCTGATATATATATATACATGTATATTTGTTACACGGAAGTCGTGTAACAGTTTTTTTTTTTTTAAATACTATATGAAAAAATAAAGAAACATGATGAAAAAAAAAATAACTCGAAACGTCCCAAAGCGTGCAAACCGGTTGAATGTGAAATCCTACAGCGTTCAGAGAGTGTAATTTTGTATATGAGGCGTTCTCCGCTAACTCGGGCACTTTTTTTTTTCTTTAAACCCGTATATCGTGGAAGATTGAAGTAGTATAAAAAAAAAAATGTCGACATGAAAAAGTGACGTTTTTCCATGAACTATTTAACGCGATATATATTTTATTGAGAATGGCATTAAAATATAACGTATGTCGGATTGAATAGTTTACGGAAAAGAGGAACTCGGACGTACCTTAATTCACCTTTCTCGTTAAACATATTTTTTCTACTCGGCAAGAATGTCCGGTTCTACGATTCCAATTTTTTTCATACGTTACCAATACACTGTCAAATTATAACCTGTAAAATTTATGGCTATATCAAAGAGAAAAAAACACTGTCCTTTCTTTCGTTGAAAACAGCCTTTTTTTTTTTTGATGCCATCAAAGATGTGACACGCATCGCATTAAATGGTTCGTGTAAGAGCATAACTTTTCCACTGCGTACGGGTTTAAAAAATAAACAAAAAACCATTTCCGAAACGGGTGGATTAAAAAATCTGAGAAAAATTCACAGCGAGTAACTTTAAGTAGTACTAATATATATATATTATATATATATATATAACCAATTATGGAACAGATTCGAGATGATAAAAAAAAAGAGGTGGCTGAGTTGGCGGAGAACGCCTCATACATTTATTGTACTCGTACATAAGTACCCGTAATGCCCGTGCATCTACGTACACTATATTATACACGAATCGTCGGATTTACGTAACGTTTATAGAAGAGGCCATTGGAACATTACGTCACAACTCGGATAGTCCGGAGCTGAGGAAGAAAAACGTTGAAACAATTTTTCATTATATTTTGATTATTGAGTTTTCTCGCTCTTTCGCAACTTTAACGACGATAGAACAATACTCGAAAATCTCTTAAATACCATTACTCATATTTTTTCATACATTTCTAGAGAAAAAAAAAAAAAAGAGTTGAAAGAAAATCTCTCGCGTTTGAAAGATGGCAAAAATTTCTTTCTCGCTCTTTGGTACGTCATGCCTTTGACATTTGCTCGTTGTTAATTCTACTCCTCGAACTTCATGGTCGCGACTGTAAAAAAAATTATAATTGCGCGAATGTCGACGGAAATTTAAAATATCATCGTATTTTTGAATGCCAACGACTTCGCTCATAGTAATTGACATTTGAAACTCGGAGTAAGATTTAAAAAAAAAAAAAAAAAAACAATAAAATGCAATGCAAAAATAACGCTTTCATTTCTCCGAATTAATACCTACTCGATTCGTAAGAAAAATCGCTTGATTCTGACAATTTTCATTTAAAATTTGGGCATTTTTTTATTAGACTGCGCGCATCGATGTTTGTAGTGTCAACGTAACTGCAAAAAAAAAAGTATGACGGAAGTAAAAAGAATACGAACGAAATCAAATCGGTAATCGATATACATTATATGTATGTAAGAATGGCGTGAGCGAAACGTAAAGAAAATTAAGACGAATGTGTGCTGCAACGAGACGGGTCAGTGGCCCGAGTGCCTGTATAATATATGACGTGTGCATACCATGCGTGATTATACAGGTTGTGCAAATTGGCATAAGTAGTTAACAACTTGAATCAGTGCGAGAATTATTTTTGGTGGCCGCATCAGGGTCGAGTCAGCCGTTTTGTGTATCCGAGCGAAAGAAGCAAACAAAAATGAAAAAAAAAAAAAAAAAAAAAAACCTCTGTAACAGTATTTGGAAGTGGAAATAGTCAATTAGGAATCCGTAACGGATCTGCAGCGAGTTTTTGCGGGAAGATCAAGTTCGTCGGCGAAGATCGTTGATCTAAATTTGGAAAATTATTTTATATCAATTTTTCAAGTGTCAATAAATGACCTTCCCAGACGAACTTTTACCTAAAATATCCTCCTACGTATTCCTGTATTTATTTAGGTGCCTACCTGTACAGTCGGAGAAAGATACGAAGGATGAAAATGTTTGTTTGAAAAAATACTGGAAAATGCAAATCATTCGATGTATCACGGGCATTGCAATCGGTGATCGATTAATCGAGTGACTCAGTTTCGCGATAATCAACCGATAAACGTTAATCGAGAGATACGTGCGTGACACTGGTTAATAATACGAAAAACTTGTTTCACCGTCTAGCCATTTATCGCGAACACATGTTCGTACGTAAATACATACGTTATACTTTTATCAATCCGTCGATTCACGGAATTCGGATTAAGGCAAATTCCTCGCTTGAATCGCGGTGAAAATCAATCATTTTTATTACGTATTGCCACTCGATACGATGTTGGGAGAGATAAAGGAAGAACGTTCTTAAAGAAAATGTAAATAAAATCGGTTAATCCGTTTAAGTCTACTGATTAATTACACGTTATCAATCTTGATCGGAGTGGGAGGCGTACATCAGGCGTTAAATGACAAGTCGAATGTAAAAAAGAAGCACCTCGTATCTATAGCAAAAATTTTGATTTTTTCTAAGTAACTAATAAATGGAAAAAAAATATTTTCATTAGATAACGTTTGTTTTTGTAGAAACCGGAAGGATATTTCAAATTTCTTTTTTAATTTACCTATTTTCTCAAACATTTATTGTAAATAACAACCAAGCAAACTTCAGTTTTGCATTTAAATCACTTTTATTCAAAAATAATAATTAATAATAAACTACAAATGTAAAAGAGTTGATAAACAAAGTTAAAAAATGATTATTTTTAGCGCTTCTTCTTATTTTTGTAAGGAAACAAACCCGAAACGTAATTTCCCATCAAGCTCTCATTATTCTCTGACCCTGATAACGTTAATAACGATAAATTCCATCGCATCTTGGTGAAAACGTCTTCCTTTTTTCTTCCGAATAGGCGACCATATTACCTTTCAACCAAAAACTACAAGACTTATTTAACAACGTTAAAAAGAGAAAAACAAACCTTAAAGGTAACAAATAAAGATTTTGGCTATTATTCGATGTACGGAAACAAAATTTATTTAACTCGATAAAAAATATAAAAAAACGGACATTTTTTTTCGATCCGTGTAATCTATACAAGATTCGTTCCCCCCGTTGAAGACTCATTTGGCAATTATTCTGCGACAGGATTTAGAGGAATTGCACAAGTGAACAACATATTTACGGTAGTTAATTGTTGAACCTAAATTCAGAGTATCAAGGGAAACCGGATTGATAAATGGACAAAGAATGACCCTGTTGTTAATACCACGTTTACGATTACCATCTATGAGAATCCGCAGACGCGTTTCGAAACTCGACCAGACGGTAAATCAATTTCGAGATTCCAGTTTTACGAGATGCGTAAACTGCCTACGGGATTGAAAAGGTGTAGGTGTATAAAATAAACTCATCGCGGGCGTCAAATAGCGAACAACAATCCGATAATTCCGCGATCAGCCAAAAAACAAAAAAAAAAAAAAAAAACTAACAACGGATTTAGAACAGCTCATTTCAACTGTCCAAAGTTTGCAATAAAAAAATCGATCGGTTTCCATCGACGCGTGTAGTTTCAGATTGTAATTAACAGAACAGGTTGGAAAAGCTGCGATTGTGTTAGAGGCGGCGGGGTGGAGATAAAAAGTATCCGACGTCAAGGACGATGATAAAGAGAAAAAAAAAAATAAAAATTAAAAAGTCATCACACACGTACGATTCAGCTATTCCAACCGAGACCCTACGAGTATTATACCTCTACGCTTTCGGAGAATAGGTAGGCGGTGCTTCCGCGGTGCAGGGAGAATCGGCCGATGAGAGTAAGAAGTTGTCCCCGCAGCTTGTTCGAAACCCCCGCTGTTGCACGTTCACTTTGAGACAAGATACGGCTAAGCGCGGAAGGTCCGCAGGTCCGCAGGTCTGCAGTTAAATTCGCGAAATTTCGAACGCCGGGAGTGAATCGTTTGCCGTGTGAAGTTGCCCACCTTTCCTGAAATTCGAACGTTCGCTTATTTTCAAAAATTCAATTTCGAATTTCCCGCCGCCGCCGCCGCCGCCGCCGCCGCCGCCGCCGCCCTGATCTTCGATTCGATAGCCGTCAACGACGAGAAAGAGAAAGAGAGAGAGAGAGAGAGAGAGAGAGAGAGAGAGAGAGAGAGAGAGAGAGAGAGAGAGAGAGAGACAGACACAGAGAGAGTGAGTGAGTGGTAACCTGGGAACTCGGAACAAACGAACGACGATCGATTTGCACCGTGGGACACGCGACTTCAGGCGTGTTGTCGGTGGGGAGGGGGAAAGGAGAAAAGGGGTTTCGCATCGGCTGGATGCAGACGTCGTGCGGTTTGGATTTTTTTACCTGGGGCGAAGAATAATAATGACGTGTTCGCCGGAGGTGGTGTTTCAGTGACAGGTTTGCTCTGCGTCGTCGATTCCGCAAACGGGATGATTGTGAATGAGAAACGACGAGAGAAAGTATCAACAATAACAACATATAAATAAAAACCAAGAGAAAACCCCTGCACCGTATAAACAAGATTCACGCACAAAAGAAATTAAAAAAAAAAGGAACCTACTGCAATTATTACATATCGATATGAAATATATCGTAGAATGTCGGCAGCAACGGCGGTCGGCTTGTTTTTATACCGCTTCGCGATTTCGAATAAACTGCAGCACTTCTGCCGTTCCTATTGTTACAGTTTCAACGATCCACCGAAACAATAACGAATCGCTTCTCGAATCGAGTGATTGTACTTGATTTTTTTTTTTATATTATTACTCTTATTCAATACCGCTTCGTTTCTTTCACCGCACGTATATATACGTACATGTTACATACAATTCCACCGCCATGTACATGTTTGTAAATATACGAGGTCGGGCATTGCAGTTCACTATTCTCGGACTATTTTGCCTCTCGGTTTTTGCCTACTATTACACCGCTACCAACGAAATTCATCAGATGGCCGTGCTGATTACCAGCAGTGAGTATATGACACACATTCAAATATCCATTCTAACTTATAGTAAATTACGAAAGAATTTAAAACAAAAAACATATACACATCCGTTGCAACGCGTGAGATTCGTTTGTTTTCTAACCGTTTTTATAAAACAAACACATCGCGTCAGAGGATTCGAAACGAAAGAACACCGAGTTTCGAATTGCACTGAATTTTCATTTTACTGCCTAGCTCTTTGACCAATAGGAATGCCAATAAAATAGGACATTTGTACTCGCAATCAGTCCACACGTCAGGTGGCGCTTCCTTGCCTTGTTGGCATTTCTATTGGTCAAGAGCAAGGCATTTTCCTGCCCGTAAAAATTCAACCTTTGAAAGACGCTAAAGTTTGTTCTCTACTTCTTCTTTTGTCTATAATCTGGGTTCAAATTGAACATTGACACGTTGTTGCTTGAAAATTAAGTGAATTTTTTTCAAAATCAATCTCGTCACGACAAAGTCCAAGAGCCTGCTTAATTGATTCAAATTATTTTAGTTTTTCACGGATCACTTGTAAGGGTTGAAATCTATTTAAAAAGAAAAAAAAATCTGGAACGGAAAATAATACTTGAAAATTTTCTTCCAAAACTACTTTCGATATTTGAAAATCAACGAATTGTCAAGTTTCTATCGTATGCATGTATCGAAAGTGCAAATGCAACGGAATTTGGTACCGAAACGATGTTTTCTACCGATAACAGCGATTGGGAAACATCAACTTTCCCCGAGTTTCAAATTAACTACTGCACGAATTATCCGTGAAAACCGGGGTTTTTTTTTTTTTTCTGCATGTCATCATTTTTCTTCTCTACTCTATCGGCAAACTGTTGTAAAAACGATTATGGCAATAATCTTTCGATAAGAATAATCGTTATCAGCACGATACACTTCCGAGTAATATGGTTTGCTCAATCTGTCGGAAAATTTGAATACAAATAAAAAAATGTCGTTTCGCAATTATATCATTATCAATATTCAAGTTATAATTTCTCCCTTTTTTTACCCGGAAATTACACGAACACAATTATATGATGACACACTCGCCTGTGTATGAAGAATGGAAAAAAAAAAGATCTACATTGCAAAATTGAAATCCTATTAAAAAATAAAAAATCGAGCAAAGTAGAAGATAAAAGAGGACCGATTACGACTTATTTTTCGTTTATTTTCAATTCAAGGTCAGTCGTCAGGAATCATGGTCCGATCGATACTGAATGCAAGCGGCGAGTCGCAAGGAACACTGTCGGTGAAGAATGCAACAGTTGAGTCACCGTCGCTCAACGCCTCTTCGCACGATGACAGCAACTATCAGCAAATGACAACACCTTCGTCGTTGGTCAGCTCGCAATCCTCGATGATATTAAACGTATCTAAGAGCATCGAGCAGTCGCCGGTCAAGAAGCCAGCGAAAAGTCAAAATACCAGTGAAAGCGCTACGCCGGTGGTCAGGAATGATTCAGCGGCTGCCATTTACCAGCCTGGCCACTCGGTGTCGATACCAGAAAAGTGTCCAAACTTAGGTGCCAAAATGGAAGTGGTGATCCTTGTAATGTCAGCACCGACACACTTCGCAGCGAGAACAGCGATACGCCAAACCTGGGGCCACTTTGGCCAGAGAAAAGATGTGAGCGTAATGTTCATGCTGGGCGATACGACTGACAAACAGATAAGTACAGTATTGTTGAGGGAAGAAGACATGTACAGAGACGTGATTAGAGGGAACTTCATCGACTCGTACTCAAACCTGACGCTGAAAACTATATCGGCGCTCGAATGGGTCCAAGAATACTGCGGTAAGGTGAAATTTTTCCTGAAGACTGACGACGACATGTTCATAAACGTGCCACGGCTATTGTCGTTTGTGAACAAACACTCAAAGAGTAGAAACGTGATATTTGGTCGTTTGGCTCGGAGGTGGAAACCGATCAGGAACAAGAAGAGCAAGTACTACGTATCTCACTCCCAGTACAAGTCGGAAAGATTTCCAGACTTCACGACTGGTCCTGCGTACCTTTTGTCGAGCGACGTAGTTCCCAAGCTTTACGTCGAATCCTTGAAGCAGACTTATCTGAAACTGGAGGACGTATTCACCACAGGTATCGTCGCCCACAAACTGGGCATAAAACGATATCAAGCCAATGAATTTTTCAACAAAAGAATTCCCTTCAATCCTTGTAACATACAACGTAGCGTCAGCATTCACATGGTTAAATACAGCGAACAGTTCGACCTGTGGAAAAAGTTACTCGATGGTAAAAGCAAGTGCAAGTAGTAAACGAGATTAAATACGTAATATAAAGTGGATATCGGCTTCTATGCGGGTAGAAACACCCGCTACTGACCAGGAATTTAATATAATAATTAAGTAGTCCAGTCAGCTTCAAATATATATACATATATTATATACAATATATGCATAACTTTGCACACTAGCTAATTTGGGACAAGGATTAGTCATTTTAATACTCCCAACCACAAGTATTATATAGATTTATAATAACTGCAGAATTGCATGTTGCAGTTTTATTACTGCCAGTAACTTTTGACTATTATAATTATCATCGTTATTACGATCAGCAACTTTTTTTCTTCTCATTTTCAACACATGGTCACTTTGTTCCTTGTAACGAAATACTCTGTATACTTATAATTGCTTATAATTTTATAATTGTACGTCAAGTTCTTAACTATCGTCACGTACCTATACAACTATATCGTTACATATTTATAAGTCTCTTTCACTAGACTGTCAATACAGGATATTCAAATATTGCTCGATAATCATTTCAAATTTCAAATTTGAGACAAGCATGAAATACTTTCATTTCTGTATTTTACCATTTCGTTCTTCCGTCACTTTTACCTATTTATTTATTATCTTCTTGAGAGTTGGAAGACTTGAGACAAAAAAATACTTTAAAAAACCAACGACAAATATAACATTTTACCAACTTTTTTTTGGTAACCATATGTATATTACGCGTGCTACGGAAATTTATTTTCACAGTATTAGAAATTTTTATTTATATTGGAGAAAAATTTTACAAATAAAAATGAATATTTGTATATAATAAATAATATTGTACGATATTTATTAACTTATAGAGTTACGAAAGTTTTATTCGTATTCGAAATTCTTTTCTTATACACTTAATTTTATTCTGTACTTAAGATCAATTATTGTATATACTTATACCTTGATCCTTCGGATAATTTTCGCGGTGCTTTTAAACTTTTAATCGATCGTTTCACTATCTTTATTATTATCAACAATATATTTACTATTATCGTTATTTTTTAAATTATACATATTCCTATATTGTATATTTATATTTATAGACAATGACAATCGTAAATACGTACTCTACACGCTATACAATATCGCATCATCATCCCTAATTGTAAAATTTTATACGTAAAATGAAGGAAACTCCTCGAGAGTTTAACTTTCGAAACACTTGACTACATATTTTGCGTAAATATAATACGGATGAATTACCATACCGGTAAAATTCATGGAAATGTCTGATGGGCTGTTTAACCTGGAATCGTGGATGATAATAATTCACCTGCATTTACGCAATTTCTTCATCTTTCAAGATTGGTCAAATTTCCTCGCTTTTTTCAATCATTTATTATGAATCGAATCCCGATCGGTAAAATGTACCCTGAATTGCATAATTCCAGGCGAATTTCACCTGTGTTAAATTTTCCTTCAGCCATTTCCACAAATTCTGCCAAAAAATTAGAAGTACCAATAAAAAAAATTCTTAATGCATCCTTTATATTATAATTTTCGAATTAAAATCAATCATACACCCGACTGGTAATACTCAAATATTTCGAAAGTTAATAGCGATACAAATTGTCATACGACGATAGCATTGAAAGCAATATAATTTAACAATGAATCTAATAATATAACGAGATTCTGTACACATTGCATTATTACGATAAAAGTAAATAGAAATCACGTACATTTTTTATTAGATTGGTATTTTTCGATTGAAAAGTAAGATTCAATCTTACTTTCACACGAGTACAATGTTTTTCATCACATTTAATTATATGATATAATTAGGCCCTCGCGTCTTGCTGTACGAGCGTTAATCAAATTCTGAAAAGAGCGAAAAAAAAAATTGTACATAACGTTTGAACAAAGCAAGAACAAACTAGTGATGATAATCGTTGTTTTTTTTCAATTTTTTTTTTTTATTGCACGACAAATCGAATCATGTATTTCCACGTCACATAAATGTTGACATATTCAATCGACATATATTTATGCATATATACAATATACACAATATTACAATAGATAGATACGTATACGTATTTAAACAAATGAATAATTGAAGGCGTGATATTTGAAAATAAAAAGAACTTAAAACATGTCGAAGTTATGATTCAATTTTTACGTTGTAACTGAAAGAAAACAATGAACCTAAAAGCTAGCAGTCAAACGTGACCAACTTTTTGGAAATAGAATAAATGTAGTTCAGTTTTATTCTGATAATTCTATAAAAGTATCTGGGGTTCAAGTTGTGTGAACAAAATTTTGATTTTCATACTTTACTATACCCTTATTCGCATGAACGTTAAAACGTTTGGCTGCTAATTCTGGCTGCTATTTTCGGCCTCGTAAGAAAACGGATTATAAAAAATAAGTGTACAAAAGAGTACGATTCAGTGAAAAATCAAACGAACAAGTAAACAATAATATAAGATTAAATGAAATTAACCTTTGGAGAGGCATGATTTATTTATATAAACAGCCAACATATCCAATTGAGTTTTCAAGTTACCTGCTGACTCCAAAAAGAAGGCCAGGCCGGCCTTCTAAAGGTCAAGAAAAATGATCCTACCGTTAATTAGTTTATTTACGTCTTAGCATTTTAATTGCCTTCCAATTATAACATGAGAACATCGCTTATAAGAACAGAGGTAATCGAGAATATGTATATGTATATATATATATAAGGCTTTGCGAAAGTTTCATCAACACATTCGTAAATAGTAAAAGTCATTTCTCGAATATTTCATAATCTCGCGCGTTACACCAGTCGATTAAAATTATGCAATAACCGTTTCACGCGTGAAGAAAAAGAAATACATAAAAAAAAAATCATACAACCCGGTAGGTATAACGAAGATCTTTCTATATTCGTATCTTTTTTTTTATTTCTTTTTTTTTTCATTCATATCCTGTATAATAATTACACGTGAGCGAAAAATTTTCATGATACGTTACAAGACGTTATACATATATATATAAACATATTATGCGGTTGTAAAATCGTCGTTGGCTGCGTTTGATATCATATTACTCAACCATACGATCTCTTGCAGCAGAGCGTAACGGCGTAAAACCTGAAGAATCATGAAAAAGAAAATAAAAAAATATTCGTATGTGTGTGTGTGTGTGTGTGTATATATATATATATATATATATATATATATATTCTCGCAGCTTGATACTTTCACTCAAGGTATCTCTACAAATTATACCAACGTTTATAACATATCCTCCAACAGGGGCGGTGAAACACGGTGATATTCTGTTTGGGCCCGTGCGGATGCACGATGAGATTTTTCTTTATTTTTAAAAATTTTTTTTGGCAAAAAGGAAAAAAAAAATATACGTAAAGAAATAAGGTCACTACCAGACTAAACGCTGTGTATACTTGTATTTTAAAACAAACTCCGCGTTTTGTAACCGTCGACACGTGGAGAAATTTTTACGTTTTTTATTTTTTAATCCGTCTTCATCACTCATCTATCTTTACGCGTTTGCGTATAATTGAATTTATTCCAATTTTCAACGGTATTCAGTAGTACAGTTGGCGGCTCTCAGGCATGCGTTCGATTTAAAATAAACGAATAAAACGGTACAACATACCTACATCGGTAGATAACAGCTAATTACGACCTTCTAATTTCACGTTACACCTGCCGTTATTATATAGAATTCAAACGGCTGCCAAACTATTGTATAAAACTTGGCGCGCCGTGCGCGCTTCTCTTATCCATTGCACACGCAGCACGCGGAACAATGAGTTATTAACGAATGAATATGCAGGTCAAGTAATGAAATAATTACACGGAATGCAAACTAACGAGAAGTTAAACTATTCGAAAAGTTAAATTTTAAGAGAAAAATAATCGTTTTTACACGATTGTTAATCATAGAATTCGTATATATGCGAAAGATATGTGAAACTACGATTGTATTTCAGCAATACTCCCTACCTTACCGACGCACCGTGCCAGTGAATGTTCAATTCGCTTCCGTATTGCTTCGTCCGTATTACACACGTCGATTGCATAACCAAACGGATTACATAATTGTCCGTTTGAGTGTTTTCCGGTAATATGCCGAAACGAGGATCGTTGCATCAAGATCATAAGAATATATTATACATATAACGCGGTAAAATATAGCAAAGAAAAAAAAAACGAATCCAGCGAACTTCCGACGGTCCTGAGAGTCACTGATTTCAAATTTATTGATGAATAAATGATTAGACGTAAATAATACTCGCGTCTTGCAAATGAATTTAATTAAAATCAAGGTGATTGGAACATTAACTCTCTAGCAGGTTCTTGTGAATCACCCTGTACGCATATCGGCGCAGTAACGATTTCTATATCAAATTACTTCAACTATTGACACCGAGCAGCGCCAGTGCGGCAATGCTTCGAATGAGCCAAGACGAAGCGCATTTCAATGAAACAATGTAATCCGTGGTCAAAAACTGTGGCTACAGCGTTATTTTGCCACTACTACCACCACTGCTACCGCCACCACCACTACCACCACCGCCGCCACCACTACCACCACCACCACCACCACCTTAGCTGCTTCGTGGCTAATGATCATTGAGTGGTTCAGTAGTGTTTTCCCCGAGTTTTAAGCAGCTCGTCGGGGACTTTGAAACGGAATAAATTTTCCACTATATACGTCCGCTGCACACTTCGTACCTTAAGCGGTTAAAAAATATTTGCAACATTGCATATCTACGATCGGCTCTGTTGCAGCAAAGGCTATAAGAGATATACATATCTTGCGTCCATAGAGTGCGCGGGGTGTTCATAGATGGTCGAACGGTTTAGTGTATGCAGAAGTGCGGCGTACGAGAGTTAAAAATTGAATGGAAAAACAGATTAGGAAGTAAATAAAACTGTAGTTGAGTGGTTCGATGATAAACGGAATTGATTAAAATTGTTAAAAAAAATTAAGACAGTATATATATATATATATATCGACACGATAATATCTGTGTACGCGCACAAGTAAAATAGGTACCTGACTGCTTGTCGTGCAGTTGTAAGTAATAAGTTGATTTGAAAGTACGAATCGCGAATAAGGATATTATCAAGAACTTGTATAGAAAAATATAACGGCAGAAACTGAAACAAATATCATCGAGGTTCATCAACCAACATCGCAATTTGTATCGCATCATATGCGGAGGAAGCGCGAAAACAGTGAAGTAACAATAATAACAATATTTTCTTTTCGCGTTATATGACCTGAAGTATAATCGTCAGAGGGCAGGGGCAAATGTTTATCAAGACAAATAACAAAAAACAACAACCGAACAACCGGTCATCGAATATAAACGCAACCGATACGAACGTACGTACATACGACTACTTTGATTCATAGAGTTACAGATTTAGTGAAAACAAAAGATAGAGGTAAAGCAAACGAAATTGCCGGGAAATTCAAACTCTGGGGGAACAAAAAAATAATTATTAGAGAGAAAAGAGAAGAAGAAGAAGAAAAAAAAAAACAAACACGCACTAACTAGGATATCTGACCGAGGAGGGCGTAAGGCCGTGACCCTGAGCCAGTTTTGCGAACGCAAGACACACTTGTGTTTGCCAAAGTCAGCCGTACTGCACGTTGATCATTACAGTCATCCTTTGGTGATATTATCCCATGTCAAAGTGTGCGTTCGACAGTGAGAGTAAAGAGACACGTAGTTATTATAAAGGAATAAATTAATAAGATATCCGACTCGGTACTCGGCATAGTTGAATTTTACGTCAAGACCGCAAACGAAAGGAAAAAACAAAAGAAAGAGGATCGCCGTTAAGAGAAAAAACAAAAACGACAAACAGAACAACAATTCGTCTCAATCTCGGTTCATCCAAATTTCTCTACTTTCGTTATTTTATTTCTCATTCGTTCGTTTGTGTTTTTGTTTTAGCTTTTAATTTTGTCATTTGAATGAACAAGAAAAAAAACCACAACATTTCTGCTCTCTCATTGTTTTAAATTTTTTTTTGTATTCTTTTTCCCCATAATTATCCTCCCGTTATCTATCCCGCGATACCATTTTCACATACGTTGTCAATCCCTACGTTTAATTCCCGACAAATCTGTGATGTCAAAATTTTGTCGTTGAGTAAAAAAAAATCAACAGATTCATACATAAATTATATGAATACACAAGAATCACATATCGAAGTAAAGACAGATAACTTTTTCATCATCAATCTACACTTTAACCTCTTCCGTCTTTCCCTCTCTCTCTCTCTCTCTCTCTCTCTCTCTCTCTCTCTCTCTCTCTCTCTCTCTCTCTCTCTCTCTTTCTTTTCGCGCTCCGCGCACACACACACACACACACACACACGCATATACAAGTGTATGTTATTCATCCTTACGTGCGTAGATAAATTTGGAGACGAAAAAATTTCTAAAAGCATCGAAATCGCGTAGTATCAATCAAACTCGTATTAATAACATACATAAATCATACCAACAACCAAGTCTCTCGGGTTTTAAGATACATAATTCGCAGTTAATTTCTTGTTCGCTTAAATAATCTCAGCGCGTGTACATCTTGTTCGTTTTTTTTTTTTTTTTTTTATTATTATTCCCTCTTCTCTTCCTCTTTTATTGCCCCGTAACATTTCTGAAAATACATTTCCCATTCGTTTCTCATTTTTCGTGAATTTTTTTTCATATTTCTTTAAATTTTTTTTTCTTTTTTTTTTCACAGCACGTTCCATCGAAAGGAATAATCGTCATTACCTCAAGAGAGAGAGAGAGCGAGAGACAGAGTGAAATCATCGCCTGATACATATCACTCCCACTCCCCCCACCCTCACCCCATCCCCACCACGCCGCCGTTTTCCCCCTCCCATTCCCCGTCCCGGCCAAACCTGCCCCTCGTTTCCCTCCCCTTCACCTCCGCCCCCTCCCGCCCTCCTTCTTCCCCCTCTCTTTCGGCCGTCCACCACTCTTTGACACTGTGCGTTATCCTCGGTTGACTCCTGCTGAAATATATTTGTAATCATCCAAAAAGTAGTCACGACGAAGATGCCGCTCTTCGGTAAAAAGGACTCTAGCAAGAAATTGAAAAAGGATGGAAAGGACGAGAGATTGCCGTCGGTTGACGAGAAATACATCCTCAAGGAATTACTCGGAACGTAAGAATATTGAAAATCGTAATTTTACGTAAATTGTGAAATTATAGATTTAACATATTCGGGTTGTCGTTAATGGTGAAAATTTATTCGAACAACAACGTGGATATCGTTTATTTATATTATACGCTCAGGGAACAATTCTATAATCGTATACAAGACGGTTGAACAGCTGGTTAATTTCCCACCTTTTCAGCAATGTTGTACAAATATTCGCTACCTATAATGTAATTAACGTATTCGGTTCGGGTTGTTGAAATTTTTAAAATTTTTTCATCTTTCATTACTCAACATTATCGGCAATTTTACTTTTCGTTAGATTTAATTTTTTCTCCCTTTTTTTTTTGTTTTGTTTTGCGTTTTCATCCGAGTTTTCTTTTCCATTCCATACTTGTTTTCTATTCTTCCAATAGCTGAATAATCTCATCTCAATTTATTTGTACCCATTCAAACATCGTTTATCCGTGATTTTCTTGTAATTTTTTTTTTTTGTTTTTCAAACTTCGTATATTCTTTCTATTTTAAATTCTTGGAACACTGTAAAAAATTCTCTGAATCGACCGATCTAAGGCGCAACACTTTGACACCGGTTATATTCCTTTCGCTTCGTCTTACCAATTGCTACATTGAGAAACTTCAAAATTTTCCAAGTTTTGCAATAGAAATAGCAATGAGCTTTATTTCCATTGATAATGTCCCTATTCATTGACGATGATAAACTTCTAAATATAATTTACGCGCAGTCGAATAATGAAACTAATCTTTAGAAATCGTTCCTTTCCTTCTATTCACATGTTTCATTATGACACACACGAGTCTCGATCATTGCGAGGCTGAGTTGTTAAAATTTTCGACACTCGACAATCTTTCGACTAAGCATTTATTTACTCTTATCTGTTTATCATTTTCTATTATGCCTGAGCGTTTTGTACAAGGTGCGAATCGTAGCTCGTCGTTGTCCGATTACTATCGCCATTTCTATCATTGGTAAACGTATATTAACAAAGATTGTTTTTCATCCAGGGGAGCGTTTTCCGAGGTCAGATTGGCAGAGAGTAAAGAAAAACCTGGCCAGATGTTTGCCGTGAAGATAATTGACAAGAAGGCGTTGAAGGGTAAAGAAGACTCGTTGGAGAATGAGATAAAGGTGTTACGAAGGTAGGCGTGAAACGGAATTTTTTTTTTCAAAATAGATGAAAAGCAAACAATCGATGTTCAGTAAACTTTAGAACGATTAGGATTCTGTTCACATTTCATCTACTGTACATCTCGATTCAAAACTGGCCAACTGCAATTTTAATTTCAATATTTTATCACAGGATTTGAAGTAAAAAAAATTTAAAAAAAGGAGATATATTTTATTTCCTATACCAGCCAAGCCAAGCGTAATGAAATCTTCCTCTATATATATACACATACACACATATATACATAGTATATATATACATACGCTTTGAATTTTAAAGGAAAAAAATAATTTCTGCATGCTCATTATGCGCGCTTATTATTATTCTTATTCTTATTATTATTATATTTAAACCAATTTCAAGTCGTATTTGCTACGCGTATGCCTTATGTATACTATTACTATATTATACCACTACTGTAATTATTGTGTATATATATATATAGATATATATAAATATTAATATAAATATTTACTATTTTCTTTTTGTATTTAATTAAAGAGGCATCATTTTTTTTTTTCTTTTTTTTTCTTATCTAATGTTAAAACGTTATCGTTATAATACTTTGACATTGTAGAAATGGACTCGGCAATAGAAGCAAGAATGGAACATAAAATTGATTGGTATTTCGGGAGCAAATTAATACCGGCAAGATTGTAAAAAATGACGGCTATAGATTCGAGCTTAGAATATCGTCATGTTCCATTCAGCTTTAAAGTATTTCGAACTGTATGCTATTTGTTCTGATTTATATTTTTATTTTTCAGTTCTTGCGTTGCAAACAAGTTTGTGCCTGTATTCACCAACGACAGGTCGACCCGAACGAAAATGAATTTCTTCTATCTTTCTTGTATCGACTCGATGGACAATTTCAAGTTTCGATTTCAAAATTACTAGAATTGTGCTTGTTCGGTTTAAAGTTGATGTTTTACAGGCGCAACACTGGTTTACGCTATATATTTTATTCGTACGTTGTACGTCATATTTATATTTGGATCGTTCAACCAATTTTCACACACTTTGGTAAATCGCTATCGGATGGGTATTTTGTTTTCTTTGAAATTTGGTCTTGCCACTTTTCAAGATGTACGCAAGCTCGCTAAACGATTCAAAGTTCTTTTTTTGTTCTATCAAGATATTACTTTTTGTTTGAAGATGAAAATTGTAATAATTGGACAAACGAGCTGTTAAATATGGTAGCTTCTTGCGCGTGATAATAAAACCAACAAGCGAGCGGTTTCGAACGAGTGAAAAAAAATCCCCAATCCGATAACAGAGTTGAAAATGTGGTGTTGCTATTGGTTGAAAGTATGACACGTATCTATTATATTATTGGCAGTTGTATACTATTTACATATTGAACATTTGAGTCTCTCTTATTATTAAATGTTGCTGCTCTGTGCATTCGGTAACGCAAATATCTCTGATGGCTGTCGTCTGTCCTTTCGGCGCTAATTTTCTATTTATTTGTTCCGTAACGCTGGATACATATTTTGCATTTATATTTATATATATATCACACAGTCGAAACACGCTGTAGTGTATAGAGATATATATACATATATATGTAGATTTGAGTGAATTATTAAAATATTCATACAGCCGTACATATCACATCGAACGATCGATCCATTACTATACAACCCATTGTACACTTTACATTGTCGTCGTGTATCCAACTTAATGTCGTCATTATAAATCCGTTGAAAAACGGTAATTAAAATACTAATAATAATAGTATCGTACTCTTGTTTCAATTCCAAGTGATAGTAATTTCAATCCTAATAGTCAAGTAAAGTAACTTCGCGTGATAAAATCTCGTATCTTGGAGTTTTGGGTAAATAAAAAGTATACATTTAGAAAAATTGTTTAATCACGGGATTGAAAGAAAAGATGGTGAAAACAAATATGGTTTGAGAACAGAACGCTGCGAAAAGATTTGAACAGAAACAAGGAAATTGCATAGTATGCAATCGTGTGATCGTTACTACGAACGTCTATCGTATTAAGAACGACTCGTTAGTAGCAGACACTTCCAAAAACTTTTCTGTATCACTATTGGTAATCTGTACCTTTGTAATTTATACCAACTCTATCTTTCTTTCTTTCCACCTGAAAGTTTCGTAATGCGATACTTTGTTGACTGTAACGTTGAAAAATAGATCGTTTAACTTATCGTTCTGGGAAAAACGAGAGAGAAAAAATGTTGACAAATGAATATTTCTTACTCAGAGGTGATTAGGTAGTACAAGCAATCACGTGGGCAATAACGATTCTTGGATCAATTAGAACGTCTAGCAAAATTCCGAAAAGCTTCTTGCTCGAGGGAGTAACTTACACCTCAAACGTTCTAAACGTTGTTTTCCGTTGACGCAAATTAACGACATAACTAAAAACAGAAACGGAAATCGAACGCCCGCGATTTAATTGGCAATAAAAACGACGTGGGCGGAAATTCGCAAAACAAGTGTCGAATATCAGAGTGAAAAAGACGACATTTTAAAACGTCAAGATTACCAGGGCGAGCTGAAATCCGAGGCAAATCGCGACTCGGAAATTCGCGATAATCGTCAGGAATATTTTAAACCGTGTATACCGGAAAATGTTTATACTCGTATTTTCGACTTCCATTCCACGAAAATCGGATCCGAGTTTAAGCAAAAACACCTTCAAAACGGCCTCGCCAATGAGCAACAAGTAATTCAGGATCGTGCAGAAAAATAAAATAAAATCTAAAGGCAGTGAGTTCTCTTCGCTGAATCAGTGCTCCGTACGCCCAAATGTATAATTCGTGATTGTGTATGGTGTTATTGTTAATTCGTAGGTTCAGTGAAACAGTGAAACCACACAGCGGTGGTGGACCGTTCAAGTCGGATAATAGTGGCGAGACGGGATGGTAAGTGCGCCCTCTAAAACGGGGAAAAAATGCTGCACAATATTGCAGCGCCTACCCTTACTCTATTTATCTGTATCATTTTGAATTAATATATTGCATACATATATATATATATATATGTATACATACACACAGATGTGAATCGCATAATATACGCGGGTGTTAAGGTGGTCCTTATTCAGGGTGTTGACGAATTTTTGCCAGATCATCCCCCAAATCAACTTTAAATAATTCGAAAACAATCGCCTAATTTTTTCAGACTTTTACACCGAATCTAAGATAGTCCGCATTGTGATCGAAGTTTTTTATGGAAATTAACATGGGTAAAACTTTTTTCTCGGTATACATTTGATTGCAAGAGTAATAATGTTCCAAGTAATCTGTAAACCGCGATGTTTTGGTAAAGAATTAGTGCTACTATTTGGGAAAAAATACACATCGTCGTACCAGGCAATCTAGATGAATTGCACAACCTCAAAACCTGACTATTTTTTTTTTTTATTCAGAGGAAGTGCAATTCGTCTACATTGCCTCGTACGATGATGTGTATTATTTTTTTTCATATAGTATCACTAACGCCGACTAAAACCTCGCGGTTAAAGATTTTTTGGAACATTATTACTTTCACGATAAAATATATAGTGTGAAAAAAAGTTTTTCCCATGTCACTTCCATAAGAAACTTCGATCGAACTTGCGGTAAGAATCTGAAAAAATTTGGCGACTCTTTTTCAATGATTTAAAATTGATTTCAGTGATGGGGCGGTAAAAATTCGTCAACACCCTAAACAAGGACCACCCTAGTAGGTGTATATATATATGTATAAATATATTATGTCAACACACGCTACATTCACGATATTATACATTATAATACATATTTCTTAGCTTCGTACACATTCACATTATTTATATCTCAATGTGACTCTTTCTTTCTTTCGCTCTCTCTCTCTCTCACTATTTTTCTCCCCTTCCTCTCAAACGGTTTCGACAACTACATTTGTCGCTAAACTCAATAATCGTTTGCGTTTGACAGCTGTTTTTTTTTTTTTTTTTTTTCAAATTTTCTCACCGTCGTCTGCTATGAAATGAAAAAGAATAAACCTAATCTAACTTTTCTGTCAATTTTAATTCAACGGAGACACATTTTTGTCGTATCAAGCTTTATAAAGCAAGATTCTCCGAGCGATCGTTTGTTTCTCAATCGAATCGACAAACTTGTCAAGCAGGCGATTAAACGATGTGCGAGAGAAGAGAAATTACAGCGAACAATATCGAATGTAAATTTTCTCATTGAAAACTTGGTTCGGATTTGCTTGAATAAAATACAGAGTATCATGAACGTACATAAAATGAATTTTCAACATCAACGCACGGCAAACATTTTCACACTCGAAATAATAGCATGCGGGAATAATTCATCTTCATCGTATTATTAAGTCACATTTACCATGGATATTCACTTGGGATATTAATAGTAATAATAACAATATTGAATACAAACACATGGGTATGTTCACCGCAAATGAATATAGAATAAAAGGGAAATTAAATAAAAAAAAAAAGAAATGAAATAAAGTTTCTCGCCCGGCGTTCGTTTAGTTCTTGAATTGAAACGACGTGTAGAAATTAGAAGTAAAATTTACCTCTTATCATCCAAACACCTATCCTACTCTATGCAACTACATAAATTTTGTCACTTTCATCGCTATAATTTGAATGAAAAATTTTTAAAACTATCTAAACACCGTAGTTGCATGATGCACATTTAAAGCGTTCACTTATTTACAAACAATTTTTCCCAACGCTTTTGTAATCTCGTAAAGGACGATCAAAGCTAGGTACGTCAGAAAATAAGAAAGTCATTCTGTTTAAATTTGCAAAATTAAACGAATTTTTACCAATAAAATATACCGACGCTCGTTTGCAAATATCAGATACCCGCATTATCGATAACAATTATCCGATACTGATGACAAACACCAGTTTCCAACGCGGAAGACTCAACTCAGGGAAAGTATTTATATTTTAGTGAGAAAGATCGTTAAATCTTCTCCAAGAAAAATAATGTAGACGACAAAATCCGAGCTCTTCGTCCCCCTTTTTCTACAAATTCATGAATGAATCGTACATACACCGACAAACGATGAGTCTTGTTTTTTCCATACACCTGAATCGAATACTTAATACACAAAATCACTTACGATTAGTTAACTGCTTCTGTTGTCTCGTCTCTGTCTGCGTAAGCACTCTGCGATAGCTGGGCATGCAGTCTGTAATGAATGAAAATGCGTTAATACCGGTTAGAAGTAAAACGAATGGGAAAATAAAGGTTTAACCAGCTCGACTCCATTCCACTATATAAATCTACATGCCTTACGGGTTTATCGATCAAATGCCGAAAGAATATGAATATTGAAAACTGTGCAAAGAATTTAGTATTTAATCAACGTTTTTATACTCGGTTAAATGAGAATAACGGGAAAATTTTGGTTCGCCAAACTGTTGTTTCGAACCGCTATTGTAGAGAAACCGCCGGATCGACTGATTGTGAAAGGACAAGAAAAATAAAAAATTATCATCGATCAAAGCCATTTCATAAAATTAAAATTTTCAGATGAAACGCGATTCGATGCTACTTTTTAATGACAAAATTGGCAAAATATTACATGATTCTCTGCTGAGTGCGGATGTAGAAATTTGATAAATAATATTTGAAAATTCATTAAAAATCGATTAAAAATTAATTACAACTCAATTAGTAGGGTACGGGACGAACAAGATATCTCTTTCACAACTTGAATTAAACGTGTTTCCTTTATTCTGGATTCCTCTCTCTCTTTTCCGTAAACTAAAAATGATTATGACATTATGGCATCCGCGCTCAGGCTTTGAAGTTGTCTATTACATAATACGTTCGTTTTTCATTTACAAGCTATCTGTCAGAAACTTTCTATTCTGGTATATTCCGATTTTGCGCCAAGTAAACAAGATTACAAATTTTTAGGTAACTCGACATAAGAAAATTTGCAGAAATAAAAAAAAAGAAGGAAAAAAAAAATGTACCAATAAGACGAAAGTAAAAAGAGATATTATCTCAGAATATTTCCTTTGACCGTCTAAATGTAAAGTTTATATGTATTCAACGCATCGCTTAATTGTTATCTGTGTGTCTGTGCCAGTACCGTTTCTATTACAATTATTATTATTAAAATTATTATCATTAATTTTATTGTTATTATCACTATTGTATTATTTTTTGTTCCCACCATGTACTAGCTTTCAGTTATAATTTTTCTTCTTACCGCTGATTATTCTGGATTAAAACAATGTGTTCTATAGAACGAACTATCATTTGACTATTGCGTGTAACGATATTCAGACGATACTATGTGTTACAGGTTTTGGGGCATCTATCAACAATGTGTTAACAAAATTGGCCATATATCGATTGATAAATACATTGTTTTACTGCATTTATAAATGTGTGTAATTATCGATTTATTTGTGTTCACCACGCGACGATTGTAAGAGTATATTTGAAAAACCGTAACATCTTTTCGGGGAAAAATTTCCAAGACAATTTGCCAATTGAGTAATCTAGACGTACTCAAAAATCAGGTACGACGATTCAGTTCCGAACAGAATACATTGTTTTTCTTTACACTCTTACATCGTTGCCAAAGGGTTGCATGTAGATGGAGGTATATGTGTACCAGTGATAGCATGAAAGAAAAAGGGTTACATAATTGAGCATAGACACAAACGTATCGTCACTCAGAAATAACTCCATTGTTACAGGCTGACCCACCCGAACATTGTGCAGCTTTTGGAAACGTTCGAAGACAAGCACAAGGTCTACTTGGTAATGGAGTTGTAAGTGCAGTTGTAATAATGCGTTACCCGTAAACCCAGAGTCTTGTCGCGCGTTGTAATATCTAACGTCAAAAAAGAATATATCGCAACGTTTACTAGATTACCTCATGGACAGAAAATTTCTGGAACCATTGCTCGCAGTATTTTTCTGTTCTCCAATATGAAACACAAACAGCATGACCAATTGTGCTTTCTAACACTTTGAGTTACACATTATTGTATCTAGTCAACTTTTATAACAAGATAGTATTCTCTGGTTTTTAGGGTCGCTGATTACAAATATGAAAGCAAATTTCAAAAATTCGAGATAACGGATCCAATATGGTGGACGAAAATTTCAAATTTGATCGTGTCCGGATACAAAAACTCTATGCACGGGATTTTGAGGTCAATAAGTGGATTCGCCATTCCGAGTTTTCAAAATGTGATTTCATATTCGTCATCAGCGACCCCAAAAACCCCTGGACAAAGTTTTTTTCTCCAAATTCGATCGAATTTGAAATTTTCGTCAGCGATATTGGATCCGCCATCTTGAGTTATTAAAATCCGATTTCAAATTTGTAATCAGCGACCCCAAGAACTTTTAATTTAGGTAAAACATATATATGTGAAAAGGGCATTGAAAATCTTGAGCATTGAAAATCTGTTAGTATACTATTAAAAGTAGCAAAACACTGCAAAGAAATATGTTGAAAACTTTTCTAAGTATACAAAAAACGAATATAAAATAAGTGATAAGAATAGTTTTCACTATGACTCAAAGAGATAATGAAAGTCATTAACTAACGTTAGTAAAAATTTGACAATTCTCTGAAAGCAATGGACATACGTGACATACAAGACGTGTTGTACCGACCAATGTTCCCTGTAAATGTTGCGCTTAGAATAACAATGTCACATTCTCAAATGTAGATCAGAACGTTTGTCAGAATCGACATTGTAGCTTGAAGTTAAATTTTAATCAAAAACATATTAGGCTCTGGGTGTGACCGTCGAGTTGTCTGAAAATTGAAACACGACGGTTCGCGTCATGTATTTTATCGCATATCTTAGGGTCACCGGGGGAGAACTCTTCGACAGAATTGTAGAGAAAGGTTCTTACACAGAGAAAGACGCTTCCGGTCTTATACGACAAGTGCTCGAAGCAGTCGACTACATGCACGAGCAGGGTGTCGTTCACAGAGATCTGAAACCTGAGAATCTCCTCTACTACAGTCCGGACGAAGACAGTAAAATCATGATCAGTGACTTTGGCCTATCGAAGATGGAGGATTCCGGAATAATGGCAACGGCCTGCGGCACGCCTGGTTATGTCGGTACGTTTGAGAAATCTTGGACAATTTGAATTAATGTAAAAGATTTTCACATCGCTTTTGACTGTAACAACGATTAACTCAAACCGTTGGAACGGGTCTGCGATCCATGTTCGATAAGTTGAAGGAAATCCGCACAAAATTCATAAAATCTCTTTTGTTTTCAGCACCGGAGGTATTGGCGCAAAAGCCATACGGCAAAGCCGTAGACGTATGGAGCATAGGTGTGATATCTTATATTCTATTGTGCGGATATCCACCGTTCTACGACGAGAACGACGCCAATCTGTTCGCCCAGATACTACGAGGTAATAGAGAGTGGTATACGGATTGACGAAAGACTCACCTAATGAACGATAAGAAAATTCATTTACAATTTCAGATGATTGCTCGATCAATAATCATTCTTTGTACACTAATCACTCATGGTTTCACTGATAACGATTAATCAAAAGTTTAATAATGTAAGCGCTTCGTTCCATTAATTTTTAAAACAAAAAAACATTGCGCATGTTCACGTGTGTTTGATAACAAAAGAAAACTTTTTTTTTCGAATTACTTTGATATTTCTGTCCGTCCCAGTGATTACGTTTTGTTCTTGTCTTTTTTCTTTTACTCCTCTTGTATTATAAGTGTTATCTTCAAATTTTCCTTTTCTCTAACTTCGATCTCTATTTTCTGACCAAAATTTAACGAGTTTAGCAATTACAAGCTTATAGCAACGAGCTAACCAGACTGTTGTAGGTGAATTTGAGTTCGATTCGCCGTACTGGGATGACATTAGCGACTCTGCAAAGGATTTCATTAAGAAATTGATGTGCGTTAACGTCGACGAACGATACACCTGCAAACAGGCACTGGCGCACCCTTGGTAAGTCAAAAAGAAAAGGTTTATATAAAAAAAAGAAAGAATCACAAAACAATATATTAAGCGTACCGATAAATTGACATGTATCGCAAAAATCAGCCCAACAAAGTAAATCAACTTGGCAAAACTAACCAAAAGTTAATAACTGGCCAAAAAGTAACCTTAAATTCTCAGCACGCCAGACACCCGTCGTTGTTCAATAGAGGCACCTATTCTCACCATCCCAAAGTAATCGTGAAACTTGGTAAAATAATAATAATTTCAGGATATCCGGAAACGCGGCGAGCAATAAAAATATCCATGGTACTGTATCGGAACAACTTAAAAAGAACTTTGCCAAGTCAAGGTGGAAGGTGAGTAATGTTGACAAGTTGATTAAAATGCTGATAAGTATATGTTTGCTCGCCAGGCCCG